>NW_028232848.1:15037500-20037500 GCF_057557595.1 Rhyacophila brunnea | reverse complement strand
CACTTGCCCAAATGTACATATGGCTATTATTGACATCCATTGCTTGTAAAAATATCATGTATGCATATGGGGTATTCTTCACTCCATTAAAATAATGGCAACCGTATAGGTATATTTAATTTAATATTCATAATACTATTATGTAGATAACTATATTGATTTAGATATAAGTAGATGCATTATTTGATTAATTATTTGTAATTAAATAAAACAGAAATTTTTAGTACTACTATTAATTGCAAATAATTAATCAATTACTACAATGCAGTTTCACCATGAATTGACAGTAAAGTTAACACTATACAAGTATACATGCATATTAAATAAGTAGTTTTTCTTTAGTATTTAACTGATAATATTAAGACGTATGTCATTAAGTACATACGTTTTTTTATTACATTTTATGATACTCCTAAACATAACACCTTGTAAATTATTTTATATTATTTCTTTAATTAATATTCGTATTGGTTATTATTGGATTATCTTCTTCGCATATAATATTTGCTCTGTTCAAGACATCAATTCATTAAAGTGGTCTTTTGTATTCTCATTAATACGTAAATGAAAGGATGTCGTTTTGTTATTAATTTGATGTAAACGCTGTTTGTCCTGGCCAATAATTATGTTTTGTATTTCAAATGAGCCCACCCGCGTATAAAAATGGATTGTTTAAATGATGCAAATATGAGGAATTGTATGATCTGTAGGATAACCATTAGACACATTACGGTTCGCACACACAAGATATCCTTATCAGCTGGACTATGCCTACTAATTAACACGTTACCACTATTTTTCTTGATCGGAAATAATACGGATATCGCTGGGGTCAATTCTGTTGTAAGTATATGTTTCGCCGAATGTGCGAAATTGACTATTACATTAAATGGGCGAAATTTTTCCTAAATCATGAAAAATGCAAGCCCGTTGTCTTATTCATGAATTAGACAAAATATCTGCCAAATGCGTGATTTTTTTGCCTAGTTCGTGCATTGGGCAAATTAGATAGTAGCGCTACGGTGGTGTTTTTTTGCAACTAAACCAAAGTATCAAATGCTCATGCATTGGTCAAAATAGATGGTCGCGCTCCGGTGGTGTTTTTTGCAACTAATCAAACTACCCAAATGTGTCAAATGTCATTGATTATATGAAAATATACCAATCAACAACTACAATTACGTTCATATCCATTTACTATGCCCAAAAAATCTAGAACTATAATATGATAACGGAAGAATTTTATCAAAAGGTATTTTCGCGATTTTATTCGTGCTTGGGTATCAATCGTGCAATGGTCGATTGTTTGTTTGTGTTAGTATGATTTGATAGTTTGTTGACACTTGTTAGCTAATCTCAAAATGGACATTCAGTTGAATTCAGAATTACAAAACCTAACCTAACCTAATAATATTATATTATGTCCAATTATAACTAATAAAACCATCCGTATTAAATTTACTTTTTCTACTTTCATGTTGACAGTTTAAGGATTCTATACCCTGGCGAATTCAAGCACTCGGCAGATAATTTACCTAATTCATGAATCAACGGCCTTGACTATTACATGAATTAGGTAAAATTTTGCCCATTTCATGTAATAGTCAATTTCGCACATTCGGCGTAACATATATAAGTACAACGTGATTAATAAATAGACTTTGCACTTTGACGTTTGTTTAACCTAAAAAAATGTACTGGAATTATGTATGTGCTATACTTATCTTGGATAGTAATTATTGTAGTAGATATTAATTATATAAGTACCTACTTTTGGCGTTTATAATATAATATATATTACATTGTAATTCTACATTTTACAACGGTAGATTGCCTTTGTAATAAGTTTAAAATATGTCGCGTAATCACATAGCTCATTTCACAGCTAGCGGACGTGTAATGCGACAATTCGGACTTGGCACACGGCGCTGTGACAAGTCTCGCAATGTCAGTATTAATGTTCCAAATTTCCAAAAATCCAAAAAATGTAATTTTATTGTCGTATTATATCTCCTTCTAAGCAAGTAGCGAGGCGATAATAAAATTATATCTCCCAATGTGACATTGGAAATTTATCTCTTTGTTATTTGTTTTTCTAGTTGATTCGTGATATGTTGGAATACTAACCCTGCTGTTAGTATTCCTATAATAAGGACATAATGACAAATTGATTTTATGATTATTCCAGCACATACAAAAAAAAACTTTTGTAAAACATTATGTCGAAAGATATAATAACATTATTAATTAATTTAATTCTTAATTCTTAATTCTTGATGAAACTATAATTATTATCTATTATTATAAATAAGAAACACTTTTTATTGTTTAGGTTTAGTTTAGGTGAAAGATTTATTTGTACTTATTCCACAATATAATAATAAATTGTAAAAGTGTTTGATATTTATAAATGAATATGTTAATTAAATAGGTAAGTACTATTTTTCTGAATAGCTCAATCAAGTAAAAAAGTGATCAAAAATAACAGAATAATGGAACCTCCTTAAACTATTATTTTTTAAGGGTTCAAAGATTTTGAATATTCTAAAACAATTATTGGGTTCTCATTCTCATGGTTCCAGGGTTTGGTTCGGGTTTCATTTCCAGCTCTGGTTTGAGTATACCGAGATACCGAATAATAGTACCTATAATCTTCATTAACTTCAATGAATAGATGAATGAATAGACCTGCATTCAGAATAAAATTATCAATCATCAATAATTTGTCAACAAGTGAGTATCTATCCATCATGTTGTATTATGCTATTATTTGTAAAGATATTAATGAATTTAGAAAACAACTACTCATAGAACTACCAATAAACATGGTAATACCATTTTGACTCAATGTACAGAATTACTAAGCTAATAAGTAATGTCTGTGACCAGTGATGTCCCGTGGTGGTAGGTAGATTGAGCGTCGCCTGGGGGTGGCAGTTACTCGAAGGGCGGCAAACCGAGGAGAATCATTTGGTATATTATAGAAATAGCTACTTAATACTTTGGACGCTGAAGACGCACCTGGCGCGTAATGACCAGGCGGCCGATCGATGTAATTAACGTGCATTTTAAAGGTGGTAATTTAAAAATCATTATCTAGTCAGCAGTGAATGAGTTAAACTGGCTACTTAATAACGAAAATATCTTTCCTTTAAAAAATTAGCTCACTGGTTGGCAACAAAATGTATTAATTAACATAAAAGGTTAAACAGGACAGTAATTTTTTTTCGGGTTCGCGATGTCTAGTTCACTTCCGTTGCCATTAAACGTCTTTGGTGACCAGAAAAGACACGAGCACGGATGATAAAAAATATTATATAAAATATTGGGGCAGCATTATAGCGCTGCCCAGGGGCGGCATTTTGTCTAGGGACGTCACTGTCTGTGACAGGTGATTATTAGAATTGAGTTAGTAGGTATTTAGTTTGATCAACATAATTGCTCATTAGGAATTACGTCGAGCAGTTTTGAATAACGAACGAAATGTGTTGATTGTTTTACATTTTACACAATAATTTGTGAATTTGGATATATCCCTAAATGATGCCTGCCTGAAATGCGACCCGTCTCAATGGTGATAGACGAGAAATTACTACCCGTGGGCTTGCAGGACTTCGTTATTTGGAGGATGATGAATTTGATACGAACTGGAGTAACTAGAATTATAAACAATATGAATAAGTGGGAATGGTCCGGTGATTCTTCAAACGGGTAATGTAGTGCCGAGAGAATTGTGTAACATGTGATGATCTGTCAGCTCGTCGCATCTAGTTGCACCACCAATGATATGTTGAAAACCAATGACATGGTCATCGTGGCGCTCAAGACCAGTGTTACCAACTGTCTTTAACAAAAACATGCCTGACGGGGTACGAAAACAAGCTATTTGGCAGGAAACAAGGCTAGATTTCGTGAAAATAAAATTTCAATACTAAATACAAAAAAAATCACATTTTCCCAGAAACTCATTTCAAAATTGACAAAAAATAATCAATTAATCTGTAACGATAAGTATCTAATAATTAGGCAATACTAGAGAGTGGAATCTCCGATACTCTTCAATCCGATGCCACATGCCAAAGCACACATTACCTACATTATATTATCTGATATCATTATATCACTATAACGCCAAGAATGCTCCTATTATTTTATAGTGTTGTTTTTTTTCTCAAATACCGACCTACCTTTATTAAATATCTGAATAAATAAACTAAACATCTAGCTTATTTTCAGGACATTCGAAGCTGTTGAAGGCATCAAAAAACGCTAATCATCATCATCAGCCGGGGTCAATCCACTGCTGGATGAAGGCCTCCCCAAGCTTTCTCCAACTCTCTCGGTCCTGTGTCGTTCGCTGCCACGTATTTCCGCCGAACTTTACCAGTTCATCAACCCAGCGGCTTTTAGGGCGACCCTGTGGCCGTTTCGTACCCCTTGGGTACCATTGGATGACGGCATTTGTCCAGCGGCCGTCCTTTCGGCGAGCAATGTGCCCCGCCCATCTCCATTTCAGCTGTTTGGCAACGTCTATTACATCGCGTACTCTTGTCTGCTTCCTAACCCATTCGTTTCTCTTGCGGTCCTTTCGCGTGATGCCCAACATGCACCTCTCCATGCCTCGCTGTGTGACTCTTAGCCTTTGGACATCTCTCGTGTTGAGGGTCCACCTCTCGCAGCCGTATGTGAGCACGGGTAGCACACATTGGTTGAACACCCTACGCTTAAGACATAATGGTAGGTCACTCTTGAAGACACTATTCAGACGTCCGAAAGCACTCCATCCCAGCTTTGTTCTTCGAGCAATTTCATCGTGCATGCTTCCGTCTATGGAGACCTGCTGTCCGAGATAGACGTAGCTGCTGACTTGCTCGAGTTGGGTGCCAGAAATACAGATAATCGCAGGGTCCGAAAAACAGTTACTCATCACTTTTGTCTTTGAGACATTTATCTTTAGACCGACCGTTTGACTGACATCCGCGAGTTCTTGCATTCTACCTTGGAGGTCTTTCGGGTCCTGTGAGAGTACAACAAAAAACGCTAATAAAGACGCCATAAGATAGAATGTACGTTTTCCAAGCAAGATGCCTGTCGAAAAATGCTAGATCTGGCGAAAGAAACGAAGCAAGTTGCAAACGCTGCTCAAGACGTGGTTAGGAAGAGTCTATGTGAATCTCTCGCACGGACGCGAAAGAAGAAGAAGTTTTCGATTTATTCACATAATATTATGCTGGACGTTATGATGTAAAATGACATATTTTCGAAGTAATAAGCACGGATTGCGTATTAAAAATAGACTACGGAGCTTGATAAATAATAATATGTTCCACGACATTAATTTACTCATCTGTCATAAAATCATATTGAAGGCGCTTAAGACGTTTTAATAAGTCACATTTTCAAACAATTATTTAAAAATATTAACACCACACTAATATAATTATATGCATACCTATCTAGTACCATATAATTATCTTAGGTAACTGATTTAAATATCACTTAACTGGGATATGATGACGAGTGATAACATTGTAAATATTCATCTGAAATGGTGATTTAGTAATAGTATAGCATGAATGCTGCGAATAGGTAGGTATATTATTATATCATATAGAAGTAGGTATTTATTTCAAGGATTAACCGAAGAAAATATCAGATGTATGACTGCACGTGTCCTCACTTTTTCTATGAAACAAAACCAGTTACTTTTTGATTCTACGAATTATAAAAAAAAAATCGGTTTTATTCCTTGGATTTGACATTTGGTAATATGACACTAGTAGTAACGATTCTCAAACGTTGATGATTTTGATCAAAATAAATAAGTTTACACACTTCCTCTGCAAAAATAATAAGTAAATCCTATTATCCTTTTGGTGCCCACGTTGGTCTATTTCATCGAACGGCCGTCGCTACCAACTGCAACGCTATTTCTAGTGATAAAATGTTTAAAGAAACTTTTTTGAAAGGTGACCCGGATCTAAAGCAGGATTTTGCTTTAGATTTTAGTTCTTGTTTAGCGAACAAGATTTTGCTGCGGCCACTAGCGCTTTGCAGAATAATATTTCAAAAATTTATTTAAGTATAAAATTATGAAAATGGTTGAAATACACATACAAATTAAAAAACACAGTGAAAAATCTTGTGTCAGAAGTTTAAAATGACAATTTTTCTATTTTATCTTCTTTTAGCGATTTCATAGAAAAAATTACGAACACAACTTATAAATTAAAATTAAAGCTTAAAATAATAGAGTGTCTTCAATCTTTAAATCTGGAACATGATAAAAGGTTCAAAGAATTGAATTTAATTAACCTTAATTTAATTAACTGGGTTAACGCTAAATATGCATTATTGGAAATGAGTCATGACCAAGTAGGTACTTAAATGTTTATTTATATTAATATTATATATTATATTATTTTTTAATAATACCACGGTTGAAAAATTTTGGTCGATGTTATACGTTGACCAAGAATCAAGTCAATTCAAATTATTGGCAACAATTGTTTTTATTAATATTGTCAATTTTTCCTACTACTGTATAATGTGAAAGATCATTCAGTGTAATGCACTTCATAAAAAACAAATATCAGAGCCAGTTGACAGATGTAAACTTAGAAGCAGCCATGCGGCTCGCTTTGGAAAAATGGAGTATTGAGGAAATTCCATTTGCATTATTTTTAAATAAATAGATAAGTATGTATGTACTAAAATGTTCAAATGTATTATATTTATAAATTAAATTAATAAATTGATCCATTTTTTTAGTAAATAAAATTTAGGTTTAATTTTTTCAACAAAAGTGAAATTCGGTGCGGCCACCAGACGTTTCCATAGAACTGTCAATGTCGATTATGCGGTCACAGTTAAATTTTACGTTAGAACCACTGGTCTAGAGTAGTAAATTCCCAACCAATCTGAACCATTCGGAACCTTCGGGGTATTTTGTTAAATTTTGCTGAGCCCCTACCCAGGTGGGCATGAAAGAAATATTACAAAAATTCAATTAAATTACCACATATTATGTAAAATAATTAACCAACACGGAATCTGTTCAAAAAATAGGAAATGCGTAGTACTATGACGTTCAATAATGACAACTGATTGTTTCATTCCTTGATGCTACAAAAATCTCCTTTACTTCGCAAAGAAACTCTTGCTATTTCAATAATACGGCGTAATATTTAACTTAAAATTTGTAAACAAAATACCATAGTGTGTTGAAAGGTTCTTATCTATTTAGTGGAAGCCAAGGGCAAACAAATTTTGAAAATAGGTGGCCGATATACTGTATTATTTGTTAGGGTAGGTTAGGTTAGGTTATCATTATTGAATTCGTGAATATTGCCGAAATTGGCTATGAAAATTTTATTGTCGCAGACCCGCTAGACTTCCAGTAAACAGACTTGTACCTTTTGAAAAATACCTGCTACGTCAAACCGTATACCTATTTACCTTATTACAAAAAAGATTTCAACTTGTAGATTTTATGGATTCTCGCGGAGCCTGGTTAAGAATCACTGCTTAAAACTTTGTTAAAACCGTTTAAAAGTTGGAAAAAGAACTGTTTACATACATTGTTATTTGTGAGTGGATGTTGTACCTATTAGCAGTTTTTTTGTTTTATTTTTACGAGAAATGGATGTAAGCCACTTGCTCAACCTATTAGGAACCAAATACACATTGAAAAAATACAGTATTTTTTACCAGAACCAGACCCTGGGACCCACGATATTATAGGCCGATACCTTAGAAAATAGAAAAGAAATTGTGACCTCACCGGGATCAAGCCCGGTGCTCCCAGATGAAAAACCAGGACTATGAGGGCTGCTTTCCTTATCCGATATGCATCGTGTTCAATGACATTAATGTCATTGATCGTGTTCCATTTTGGAAAATAATATACTTTTACGAAATGAGAAGCATTGGTCCACCTACGTAAGACGGCGAAAGTGAAAGATGTCCTCAAACATCCAAAGTCAAGTGGTTAAAAAAAAACGTTATCGAATTTTAAATTTATGGTTGTTTTGTAACGGTATCACGAAAATAAAGCTACGTTTCGTCCTATAAAAACAAAACTGCCATAAAACTAAAAATAATATTTTGCATCTGGCAATTTTCCATGTAGATAATTTAGTAGGTACCAGTCAAAGTTTAATAGGATTCTACAACTAAATTAAATTAAATAGCATGAGAAATAAAACAGTTATTGAGAATAAAATTGTGTTAATGGATCCAAAGTCAGTACGAGTACCTATATTAATTATGATTATGATCACAGAATAAATTTAAAAAATGAATTACGAAAATAAGAACCAAAGTAAAATAACGATATACTTATTTAAAATGCAGGTAGGTATCTACCTATCATATTATAATATTACAAGTATATTGTATTATTAAAAGTCAATAATAGGTATCTTAAAAACTCAATAGTTATAGATGAGGGGTTTTCATTGAGCATTGCATCAATGGCGGATTAATATAAAAATCAAAATTATCCCAACCACATAATATATAATAATCAGTAGGTAGTGTAGGTACGTATACTGGCAATCAAATGTGAGTATATACTAAAGAAGGAACTTGAGTGAAACACTAAATATCGTACGATTTTTGAAAACACACATATTCTGTGCATGACAATATTTTTCATACCTACCAGTTTTTTAATTAACAAAATATGCTTGTTTAGAAAGTTTGCGTCGAAAGACGAAAAAGCAAAATCGTGAACCGTCTATTATTTATACATATATCAGAATATTTAAATATTTTTTAATTATTTATATAGGCCAAGTTTTTGTTGACACACTTTTAAATTAGATCGTGTTATTGCAATATTCTGGGACAACACACTTTTCCAACGCGATTCAACAATCTAGTGTCATTCGCATATTTTTTCACGCGATTGATTGTAATTGTAATTGTAATAGTATCTAAATTTTAACTCTACTTTTGCGCTAAAAAATAAACTTTCCCATGAACACTTGTTCTGGCACGAAAATAATGAAAAAATCAGCAATAACTTTATTACATTGTATATTTAATGGCCGTATATTGTAGTCGACAGTGAATTACGAATAATTTCGCGACTAGTGTACAGTCTTTACTTACTCTAAGCCTAAAACAAACACACGGTAATATTTATTAAAAACAACGTAAATAAATAGATTGGTCCATACAGAATAAGCATCTCTATTCTATATTCATGTTGTTTTTAAAAATAATGTAACAGGATAGCTATTCAAACTGTGATCATATTGTATCGATCAAAAGCGAAAACCGCAAAGTTTATCTTATTTATCTTTATTTCTTAAGAAGACGCGTTATTGTTTATGTAAGTATTATGAGTGGGGCAGGGCAGATGGACGTTTTAAACAGATGTGTGCAATAATGTGACCCCAAAGATGTCGAACCAATCTTTTGATAATCTCTCCTGTTTGGGATCAGGACTTGAAACCGAAAAGAGGGAGAAATCGATCTAAATTATTAACAAGAATTTATTACCAAGTATTCAGTAGGTAGGTAGGTATTAAAGTTAACTTACTCTGCTATTCAACAGTTATAAAATTACTCACTAGCAATATTTTTAATATCATGTGCATTTATTTCACTAATTAACACAAATATAATACCTAGTAATTATTGTATTTCACTATTACAAAGAAGTACTTAATATCCCATTCGTTGTGAAAATGATATGTTTTTGGTCTTGTATTGGGTACTAACTGCAATCATCGTCAAACTATCATCCTACTGAGAGCTTACTGCGCGATTGTAAGAGGAACTACGCCGCAGTCTAAGAAGCCTGGATTCACATATTCTCTTTATTTCACTCATGCAACAGGCCGTGAGTGATGCAATACAAATCAAGTGAAATAACAAGGTCACGTTGGCTTGCTCATGGCTAATTTGAAATCGCAGCGCAGATGCGATTTCTTCTAATGTGTACGAATTACACAGGACGAATTAGTTTATTATTACTGTTTATATTCCCGGCATTACTTACGACAAGTCTAATCTTTCGCTGAGCGTCATTGTGACTATGCTTATTTTCTGTAAAAACTATCAAAGTAACTACTTCACGTTATGTGGCATGTTTATTGTAAGCGTTGTAGCAAACAATACTAATACACATGCGAATAGCCCATGGTACCACTGTAGAATAATTTACGTGTACCTACCCGTATACTAAATAAAAACATTTATTTTGTTAAATATATACCTACCTACCTACCTATGTGTTATAGTACACAATTATAATAATAGGTTATAATTCTCCCTTGTCACCTACCTTGTATCTTGTATACTAAAACCAAAACAGAGATAAAAGCCTCCCTTACAAAGCTTTCGAAAGGTGCTATAAAAAGCTTTGTCCCACTAACGACCCACTAAATACTGTCGGAACAAATGAATGGCCGGTAGTGGGTGACCAAACGATCGCTAAATGGATACTTAGTGTTGCGAGTTCGACTCCCGCTGTGAACTTGACATAACATTCAATCGGTACAATTAACTGGACTACCCGACGATCGGTGGACGGTATTGGTCAATAGATTTGCACACGGGGGTGTTTGGTTCAATTAGGATTTATTGATGGTCACTTTTACCATTGTGTATCAGATAAGAAGTGATGTAATATGTGTGCATTATTTTTAATTATGAATGAGACCACTGTTACCATAAGCTATGTCCTCACGTAGTCGTTTTCATCTTCGCGTTCACTTCAACTTGTAATTATTCTGCTTATGACGAAAACTAATTATCATGATACTTCACTATTATACTTTTTCGCGGAAACATTCAGTTGGCAACACTAACGTGAAAATGCACGAGTGAAGACATAGCTATATCATATCTATTTCCAATAGTACAGTCGGAATTTCCCTGGTAGAATTATATTTTTTTAAAGTAAGTAGGTAGGTGCATAATTATTAATATTAAATTCTAAAAACCTATGTTTTGTTACGTAACATTTTTCACTCTCTCCCCCTTATCCCCTTCGTCAGAGATTTTCTCATTAAATCAGACCATTTAGCAAAGTTTTAATATATATTATAAATATACTTACTTATATATCATACTATTTCGTTTGTAGTGTTATTGCTTATAGGTATTTCGAATGCAATATGGTAAACTGTTTGTAGACAATGATGATTATTTCATAATAAAAAAATATGCAATCGAAAATCTTTATTATATTCAGTATAATATAGTATATATACGGTATTGGGAGATGAGAGAAATAGTAATGGATAAAGTGACTTGCTGAGGTGGTAATGGTGGTATGTGTGTCATGTGTGCTTGAGGCTAGCACATTCTAAAGGAACGGCAAATTAATTAAACAATGCAATGAATAAAACTTTTCAGCGAATATTCTGTAGTAGGTAGTGCCAATGAACTATATTCATGTTTGTGGATAATAATATCATCATTTAAAAAATCATCTCTATAGTTCATTTTATGATAAGTAAAATATAGTGCAAACGTATCTAAGAAACATAACATTTGCGACTAAAAATGTTAAAGGGTGTTATTGCCCACGTGCTCGTCGTAGGTCAAAATTGAGTTTTTATTGTATTTTCAAACCATGATCCTGGACACTCCTTAAACGTTGTAGATAATCTATTTATATAATTTTGAAGCCTTATTATCCTTTATAGTTATTCTAAACATTTGATGACTGCATAAAGTATTTTTGTTACATAAAATAGTATTCTTTTAAACCTCTCGCTCTAATGTTTTAGAATATAGTCATATTTCGGTACATAACTGTGCAGTGGTGTTAAGATTTTTTACATTTATTAATTTTTAAACGCATTTATAAAACCATTAGTATGATTTATTACGAGATAATTTTTGTAAAATATTCACGATAAAAAATTATATTGATAATCTCTGTGATCCCAAATTTGACAAGAATTAGGCATTTTATTATTCAAAAAATCGGCAAGATTAACACGTTTGAAGATGATTCTAAAGATATTTATTATAAGCTATGTCTTTGACCATTCAAGTGTGATAAACATCTTATGAATAATGATTGCTTTATAATAATTATTGACCTAAGAATAAGGTAGTGTTTTTTTAAAATACGCCATTTCTTTTGTCATTCCCTAGTGGTTAAGCTACAACATACGGCCGTAGCCATAAATTGACAAACTATAATTAAAGTAGGGAGTAAAATTATGTTAACGCGCGTGTTTGAACATGTACCTAACCGAATTTTTTTTTATTTTTTTTTAAACGGTACATGTTCAAACACGCGCGTCAATATTATTTTACTCCTTACTTCAATTATAGTTTGTCAATTTATGGCTACGGCCGTATGTTGTTGCTTAACCACTGGGGAATAACAAAAGAAATGGCGTATTTCAAAAAAACACTACCTTATTCTTAGGTCAATAATTATTATAAAGCAATCATTATTCATAAAATGTTTATCACACTTGAATGGTCAAAGACATAGCTTATAATAAGTATCTTTAGAATCATCTTCAAATGTGTTAATCTTGCCGATTTTTTGAATAATAAAATGCCTAATTCTTGTCAAATTTGGGATCACAGAGATTATCAATATAATTTTTTATCGTAAATATTTTACAAAAATTATCTCGTAATAAATCATACTAATGGTTTTATAAATGCGTTTAAAAATTAATAAATGTAAAAAATCTTAACACCACTGCACAGTTATGTACCGAAATATGACTATATTCTAAAACATTAGAGCGAGAGGTTTAAAAGAATACTATTTTATGTAACAAAAATACTTTATGCAGTCATCAAATGTTTAAAATAACTATAAAGGATAATAAGGCTTCAAAATTATATAAATAGATTATCTACAACGTTTAAGGAGTGTCGAGGATCATGGTTTGAAAATACAATAAAAACTCAATTTTTACCTTCGACGAGCATGTACCCCCTTAAAGATAATAAGTAGACATTTTGCTTAGGTATGTCACTGAGTAGCTATGTCTATTTTAATTCCAATATTTGAAAAACTGTTTCATGGACAGCAATCCACCAACTGCGTTTACGAAAAAACGAAAACGATTGAAAACCAATGTACTACCAATGAACCTGGATGAATGAAAACCAATATGCCTGGCTTCCTGTGAACCGACTTGTACCTAAAACACTTACAAAATATGTAATAAAAACTACCGAAATACAGTAGAAAATAGGTATGTAATTATATTAGAAATACAGAACAACGCGTATTTTTTTTCATCTCGGTGCTATAGATATGACCGTATAGTATACGGTCACCTCTTTCCGATACGAAAGCTCACGGCGAACTGTGCTACGGTGAAATGTAATACATGTACACTGAGATTTAACTAGAGATATCAATGTATTTTTTCTTTCCAATTGGTAGGTAGGTACCCACCTAAATAAAAAAAAATATAAAAAATAAAAAATTAAGTATATAAAAAATGTAATTAATGTCTAGTTTTTGTGTACCCATCACATCATAAGGGTACACGGCAAAAGCACCCCACATAAAAATCTTAATTGATTGGAATATTTTATCCACAGAAAATTCTGTATTGTTTATATTGTGATGGTTTTACGAAATCATATATTATACAACCCCCCCCCCCTACCACGAAAAATCATCAAATCAGACCCTCACCTCCCGTGTTTTGTGGCGTGACGTAGTACCTACATACTAACGGATTTTTTTATTTATAATTTTAAAGGGGTGACATAGTAATATATTTTAAACGCAGACTTAAACGTAGGTATATTTTTAAATATGATTTTTATTAAAACTTATCTATTATGATAATATTACTGTATTTCATTTTGAATGTGTCTCAAATGATTTTATATCAAGAAGGGTTGGTTTTTATAGATACAGTATTAAAAATAAAATCGAGTTCAAAAGTTCAACTCGACACTTGCCGGCACACGAGAATAAAAATTATCTCAAAAAATCCGGTTAAACAAACTATAAGGGTTAGAAAATTCCAACAGACAGTCAGCATCCCTTCAGAGAGTGTAGTAGAATGTTTAAGTTCATCTGGCACACGCCAAAAGAGTAGAGCTTTTTCATACAAAAAGCTGTTTATGTTATTACTGGATACGTTATCCCTTTCATTGTGAGGCAATTGAGGTAAAAGGGACGGGTTATTTGATATTTGTACTCCACAATGCAGCATCCCTTTGCTAATGCGACCATTTTGATAATAATAAACATTGTGAACTATTACATTTTTTTTATAACCCGTGAAAAAGTGTAACAAGAGTTGATAATAAAAAGGGGTGCAAATGAATGAAAGCTTTAAGATATTACCATATTTTATTTTTATAATCATAATATCATAATTAAATAATTAATATCGACCTGGGGAATTAAGTTCTTTTATAAGTTTTATATTTTCTACAACACAATGAAGTATAGATGGAATAAAATTGGAATGGATAATAAGTAATACTATAAAAAGATAGTAGGAATTAGGTAGTACCTATCTATTATAATAATATAATATATATATTATATTCTCTTGGATTAGTCAGAGTTTGCGTAAATTATAAAAAAAACGTCAAAAATAAGTAATACAGATAAATTATAATATCAATGAAACAGTTTTTAGTTCAAAGAATTTATATATCATAATACTCGTATATAAGCTAATTTTTTTCATAAATTACCGTTATTTTGAAGTAGGTACCTATTTGGTCACACATAACATCATACATGTCCAAAATCAAAGTCCTTTTTTATACTTACAATAAATATAATATGTATGTTCAAAAGCTACATTGTAAACTGGATTATAAGAAATTGTTACAACGGAAAAATTTCGTCACGAGTTGATTGGAGTATTTTTTTAAAATCACTGAAAAACGTCGAATAGAACTAGATTTAAAATATATAGCCCAGGAAGTTAAAGGTGCTTGTAACGGTTTCTAAAAATCTGGTTTTTCCTACTACAAGGCAGCGGTTGGTTTTTGTAGTTCCTTACAAAGCTCTTAAAAGTTCAAGAGGTCATCCCTACATTCAACTGCCTTGAAAACTATGCCTTTTTATCACCAGCAAATAAAAAAAACGTCACAAAAGAGACCAAATTAGTTACAAGACAAGAGTATTGCGCAGAAGTAAATAAATTCATCGCAATATGTGTAACATATTATTATTATTTTGTCTATTGCAACAGTTTTTAGCTATTTTTCTAAATTTTTTATCAAAACGTCGTAACTAAAATGCATCTAGCATTTGAAATTATACTTTATCACAGGCAATATACGACTTTTTGTGCGATTATTTGAATAAATCGTGAACATATGCATCGTTTTTATTTTACACAATGGAGGTTTTTTAAGATGGCCTAAAAAAGTGACAGCGCGTTCTATATTCGAAAAGTTCGCGACAAGTTCGATAATAGGTAATCCAATTTTAAAAGGTTTTTTTATGGGCGCAAATAAAAACATAGAGGGATCGGATGAAGGAAAAAATGTTAAAAAAAAAATGAAGAATGCCAATTTTACAATGGAGAAAAAACTAGTCTAAGGCGATGTAGACACGTTGGACAAAACACAATTCACGACTGGCCGGATTTCAAAAGAATTAGTTCGCTTCGTAATAAAAACATAATATCGAAAATTAGACCATATTCATAACCGTAAGAGGTACTGTCACTTTCAAGTAGGGTGCCGCTTCTCTGATTTATTCATGATAAATTATTATATTTCTAAAAAAGTCAAGAATTGTGTAAATATTTTTTTCTACTTTTTTATGTTATTATGGTAACAAATAAGGCAAATTAAAAAATACTTGTAATCATAGGGGAGTAAAATACAATTTTATATTAATTCTTTTGAATCGCAGTGCAGTTCAATGTCACAAAAAACTTAAGTAGGTTTGAGTTGTTGATATTGAAATTTGAATTAATGAATTGCATACACATAAGAATAATTTCGCTCGACAATGATTATCCTCCAAGTTTTTTGACGCAAAAGTTGCTATTTTATTTATATTTACCTCTACCAATTTATGCAAGAAATTGACTTCCATGTTAGCAGCATCTGAAAAATATAAGGCTTCGGCCACATAGGCAGGTGCCTTCCTTGTTGGCTACGTGTTAGGTGACATATCATAGTGAACGAACGCACACTATTCTATCGCAATGGCCACACTGCACGCTTCGCGCCTCGCTACGTGATTATGAGTCACCTTGTGAGTTTCCCGGCAAACAAACGTGTTGGTTATTTTTATTGTGTCACCTAGTGATTTTGCTATTGTCTATGGATTTTGCAAGATGGCGGATATTGCTTCAGTATGACAAACGTCAAACACTGTATATTTTGAGGTTATGAATAATGACGCATGGGATGAATTTATTAATTATTGACAGTACGCACCCGAGTTCGAATTTGTGACTTTCGAAATTTTAAACTTAAATTCTATGTGAGAAGTAGCTTTCTGGTTAGTTTTGAGAGCGACATGTCGTTGTTTAGCGCTCCCAAATGTCAAATGAATTTGTACCTAAGCACGTAGCGTGCAATGTGACAGTAGTGTTTTTAGTAGACAAGCATAGCATCAGGACTAGCGAAGCACCTGGCTATGTGGCCGAAGCCTAACGGTCCTCGTAAATGAACAAGCCTATTGCAATCTGAGTTGGACTACGAGAACCGCCTTGCGTTTATTTTGTTAATTCGTCCACTTGATAATTAGATCCATAGATCGATAGGTTTGTGAGATAAGTGAATAGGGCAAGCATACAAAATGGTTATATTTTAATAGTCTACCTACCTATGTATAAATGCAAAGCTGATTTTGGAATTGTCTATGCATGCGATTATTCTTTTCTGTGTGTTCCATTGACCAACAACAAAGATAAACAAAAAATTGGTAAAAATTTAACTGGAGAATAGATTGGTATAGACCTATAAAATTATCTGAAGAATGGGATGGGAGAGCCACTGTCGAAAACTACCCAATAAGACTCGTAACTGGACAAAATCTGACATTCGAATGAAATTTTTAAAATGGCGTCCTATGGTAGTTAGTAGTTCACTTTTTTGGTCATTTTACAGATAAGTTTGTAGGTCTATATCAAAATATTCAAAAAACTGTTTCATAGAGAATTGACAATAGTGGATATCAGTGGCGAAGGGTGACTTATGGAAAGAGGTAGGCTGTGGAGATCAGATAAAAAGAACACACTTGTCAGGTATACTTACTCATGCTTCACTCCAGATAGGCACTACATATGAAGGGGATAGGCGCTAAAAACCGTCTAGGTGGCCCAAATATATAAAGCACATACCCTAAGTAAGTAAGGTATACTTACGAGAAATAAGAAAATAATACGATATTACTACTAATGAATAGGTGCCATAATGTAATGAAACTTCAAAAACCCACCGACGACATAATAGTTAAGCGATCAGTTTAAATTAAGTACCTACGCATTTTTTCAAAATATTTATACACATCAAAAATCATTAGATAGAAGTTCTTTGTATTTTAAAAACAGTCTATATTTATTAATATTCGATTAAACACCATAGAAAATATTTTTAAATTATCTAATTATTAATTATTTAGTTTTAGGCTCTGCGATCGGAGCTTACCTTAGTTCATACAATTCGACAGACTGGGCGGGGCTACGTGACGTAGTCCATATGAAAAAAAAATGAGAATTATTTGAAAAATAATCCGACCTTTATTTCCTTTAAGACAGGTGGCGCGCTGTGGTATATTTTTTAAAACCTTTGGAGATTATCTTGTAACCTACACATACGGCATCTCTGGTAAATTATTTCATAGAATATATAAGCAAGTGATTATATATTATAAATAAGTCAGTATGCAATTAAAAAATATTGTTCTTAAGAAAGTAAGCTTCAAATAATCGCCTAGTATGGAGTCTTCGCCACTGGTGGATATGATAATATATTATGTCCGTAGACAAAAACAATGCTGTGTAGTTTTTTTACAATTTATTTATTTGAATAAAAAGCAATACCTTCAATAATTGGTTATTAACTCTTATTGTTTCATTTCTTTTATTTTTATAGAATATTTCAAGAAAAATAGATAAAAAACTTTTCGATGTAACATTTTACAACACACAAATTTGAATTCAATACTCGTGAATACTAAAAATAGATTAGATAAACTTAACCAAAGTGGAATTTATCTATTAAGTTGTGACTCTTGTGATGCCAAATATGTTGGACAAACGGGACGTTCTTTTAATACTAGGATCAAAGAACATTTAGCCTGGGCCAAAAATGGTAATGAATCTTCAGCTTTTGGAAATCATTTAAGTTTAAATAATCACTCTTTTAATATCAGTAAAAATTTTAAAATCCTGCATTTGAATGAGAAATCTATAAAATTGGATAAACAGGAAATCCTAGAAATTAAAAGGTATAAATTTTTGCCCAATTCTAATTTGTTAAATGATTAATTATATTTTGTGTCTTCTCCATTATTATATCCTATTTAATATTTGGGATTGTCATAACATAACTTTATATATTGTACATTATTTTTTATTTTTATTTAATTTTGACTCATATTTTGGTTGTATTTGTTTTTTATTCGATCTCACTTCAATTGATAATATTGTTTATTTTATTTTTTATAAAATTTTTATTGTAAATTTTGACTAATCATAATTATTTGTTGATATTAATGTTATTGTAAGTGTAGATTGTTTCATATTTTGTGGTTTGTTAATAGTATTTTAAATAATTTGTTTAATGCCCCTGACGTAGTATGAAATATTAATGTCCAACCTCATTAGTTTTAAATTAGTCTGTTATTGGGAAGGTATTATTGGACGGATAATTATTATGTACCTATTGTTATATTATTTCTATCGCTTTGAATTTTGTTTGATAAATATTGTTTTAAAAAAATGTATTCAGTTGAAAATGTCCCACTGAGGCGGACGAAACCGGTCCTAATATATCAATTAAAAGTGGAATAAGTACTATAAAAAAATGCGTTTTATTAAATAAAAACAACAATCTTATTGTTTCATATTATATAGATAGGAGACATTCCAATTTGTACCATATAACGTTGTGGTATAGAAAATTGATCAATTATTGATATATGTAATTGATACCTAACCAATTAATTATAATGTTGCAATGCATAGTTTTTGGATAGATATGCATATATTATTATGAATCTGCCTGTGTGAGCAATGGTCGTGTTATGAAATATGGCGAATAAGGAAACATTCTGGGTATCTATTAAATGTATCTATAGTTTTAAAGACATCGAAATGTACTGCCCATTATTGTTCAAGTAGGTAAGTAAGCACTGTCTACAATTTTATTCTTCTCGCCGAAAATAAATTCTAAATATATATATATATATATAATTTTGTCCCCTCTTTGAAACCGCATAGAATAAAATCCTCTTCCATGACAAGACAGGTAATAATATATTATGGGTGTTCTTATACAATAATGCAAAATGCATTCAAGCATAATGTGCGCCATATAGAACGCACCGAGCGCAAGAATTCGAGAGCTCGATAAAGGAAAAGGCGTGATATGAAAGGAACGGAATTATGAACTTACCCCAATGTACCCATAGCGACCAAACTACCCTTCGCAGTAATCCCTCCGAATTCGTTCGATCAGAAGTAAGTGTTTTGAATGTTTAACGGATTTATTTATAATTCAAATTTCGAACTGAGCTGAAAGATTCAAAATATTCGTGAAGCATAGGTACATTACATAATTATAATAATTCATATGCATGTGTATGATCTGCGTTTATAATATTTACAGAGGGTCTAGATCAGTGGTTCTCATATGAAATTTAACTGTACTCCCAAGGGTACTCTTGACTTAAAGTCATGTGAATTCAGTCAAAGCACATTCTAGTATATGGTGACATCAGTTTGGGTACTCCTGAGACATTCCTAGCTATAAAAAAATATGTTTCATATCAAAATTAGGGTCCCATGATACGCCCAATTAAGACCTGGTGTTGTTTGGGGGGTGGCATTAACTTCAGTGTCTCAACAATGTTTCAAATCAAATTTATTTATTTTACATATAATGAACATAACAAATTATAAATTTAAAGCGTTCACGACATGACATAAAATATGTGTTAATAATTTTTCAAAATAAAAATACAGAGAATAAGTAATAAAATAAGAAAATAAATAAAATAAGTAACAAAATAAAAATAGATGGAAGGACACCTAGTGAACTTTGATAGACCCTATATTAAAAACTTATAAAACAATGTCCACCTAAATTCACCCTCACCTAAGTGAAATATATCAATATCCGAAGCGATTTCATTAAACATGGTTACTGCCCTCCCAATTGGCATTACTAATGGCAGGTTAGTTCTGCACCGTGGGAGAACAAACAACGGATGCCCTCGATTCCTAAGGTAATTATCAGAGACACACAAGCCAACACCACCAAGAATGGCAGAGTTCACATTTACGCCGCGTATAAGTCTGAAAAAATATGTAGCTAAATAAATATCCCTTCTAAATTTTAAGCTACAGTATGTAAGCATCCCTAAGAGAAAATCAGTCGGATAGAGCCACGGATAATATCCATACAGCCGAAAGTAAAGGAGTCTTAAAAATTTCTTTTGGACTCTCTCCACCATAAGGCATTAGAATGCAGTAGTTAGGACGTGACATGACTTCCAGCACAATCAAATACCTTACTAGTCTTAATACTTAACATTCTTTCAGATTCAGCTTCGTAATATTTCTATAGGTAGGTACCCAAGATTCACATCTTCATAGAAGAACATTTCTTCAACATCTTTGGTGATTTGTTTTTAAAAAAGTTACGCAATATCTTACATAAGTCTGAAAGCTAGTTAAAAATGTATATATATACACCTAACTATTATAAATGACAACTCCATTTTCAAAATAAAATCAACATTTTATTTATACTTATTGAGATGTGCAAATTTGATAATCCTAAGTAGGTACAATGATTTTTTTCCCACCAAAATGCGACAAAAGATGTTTGGCGAATCAATCTTAAAATTTTATTTATTGTCAAGCGTTGTATAAATATTTAGATTGACAGATTCTTTTGAAAACTCGTGGGGAGATGTTTATACGATTTCTATTATACATAGAGATTTTAATGGTCTTATTCAATCGATGTTGTTTGCCTTGGTTACTTGCATATTTGAATAATATAGCCCATTGGAAAAAAAGATGTTAAAATACATACAAATTAGATATAGCTACGTATATTGTTGAATGTAAATACGAATTACTGACACCAATTTTAAGTTAAGTAGTTTTAAAAATTAGTCTTCTTCGCTGCTTTCTTCATTCTTGTTGAGGTCATCGGGGTCATCCTCTTCTTCATCTTATAGGCCATCCATGGACTGAAACTGTATGCGGTTTCGAACCATGTGCCATACTAAGCTTATCTTTTCTGGTCATGGAAATAATATTTCTACAAAGTATATTATAAGCATCTGATCGTATGCATTTATACCATACACTTACTTTTACAAATTTAGTGAAAATATATTTTCATGAACAAAAATCATATGTTTAGTATGGCACACGGATCTAAACCGCATACGGTTTCAGTCCATGGATGGCCTCTTAGTCGCTCTTTTCTTCATTGGAGTCGGGGTCTATTCCATCGGAGTCATCAGTGAGCTCATTATGCCGATCTAACCTGCAACAGACATATTATTAGTTTGTGACAGCTCTCGTGTTGTATGGGACACTCGTTATATTGGCATGTTTGTAATAATGCCTAGTGCCGTAAAAATAATCAATTTAAGAGATCTCAATTCACCTAAATTACTGTCATATACTGGCTGTAAGGTTATGAAATTGTAATCACATAGGTACTTAGTCCAGTCCCGTCCCACTGCCCGTCCCACTACCCGTCCAGCGTAGGCGCGTTAGGCGGAGCGTTGAGCGGCGCGCGAAGCTCAAACTAAAAACTAAAAAAATACAGGGCCAAAGCAATTTTTTATTGACCAGATGCTCAATGAGCATAACCACACTGTATGTAATTGGACTCCCTCCATAACATTGTGACTTAAACCCATTGAGTTGATTTGGTCAATGGTAAAAAGGAGGGTTGCAGTGAAGAATGTCGACGGCAGACGAGAAGACATTGCACGTATTACGAGAGACGCGTTTGAGAGTTTGACTGTATCTGAATGGAAGAAAGAATGAAGAAAGAATTGTGCGATTAGAAGAAGAATATTTGAAGCTTGGTAGGTATAGGTTTTGATCAGGTTATGGCCCCCACATCCTGAAGCGGGCCCCCAGGCTAGGATCTTTGGCGGCCCCCCCTACCTATCGCAAAGGATAAAGGCACTGTGATGCTCTACAGTAGCGTTTTCCAAATGGTGTACGCAGTAAAATTAATGTGTATATTTAGTGTTTTTTGTATCTTTTAATACATCCATTTGAATTGTGGAGTTGTCGAGTATCGATACACAATTAAAAATTGTAGCGTACAAGCACATCATTTTAAATAATTAGCTTACTGAAAGAAAATAGCGCTGCAGGCGACTTACTATAAGAGCAAATTTGTGATGTGTGTTTATCTCACTTATCTGGTCGAGTCGCCACGCCGGGCCCCCAGGTTAGAGCCCTGTTAGCCCCCCCCCCCATGTGGGGGCCATGGATCAGGTAATCGATGATCTGATTATAACAGTTAATACTGGAATTAGTAGTGATGAGAGCGAAACTGATCAGAGTGAAAGAGAGACCAAGTAGTTGAAAGAAGATGAATGAGATGTAAAGCACATGAACATTGCATTCATTTCCAAGTTTAATGGTATGTAGTTTATATATACGTATTTAAAAAAAATGCCATATGATGATTTTGTTTCCTATAATATAATATAATTGATAGGTATATAATTTTTCTCATACCGATTACAACGAGGGAAACATAGTATAATAATATATTATATTATAATATATAAGTTTGTACCTACCTACCTTATTAAGAAGTTTATTGTTATAATAATATAAAAATCATAAATCTAAAAGGACAAAATGTAATCAGTTTTCATTCATTCCATATTATGATATCTTAACCGTTATATTAAATAGAATGTGTACTATCCATTCAATAACTAGAATACAGATAGAAAAAACTTTTGCATGTAATCGTCAACTCATATTTCTCACACAAATAATTATTTCGATATTCAATGCAACTACATATTAGTATATGTATTTTTTGTATTATCCTTATTATTAAACACTGGCTACACATCACGTAGGAATAACAGGTTGCGCGTCGTACCTACCCATTTACTGTGTTTTGAACTTCATGGGACAGTCGATAATACATCGCAAGTAGTAAAAAATAGCCTTTCAAAAACGTTGATATTGAACCATTGGTTCATGAAATAGTTTTAAACGAAACGCACGTACGATCATCGCAAAAAAAAATAATTTCAATTTTTCCTTGCGTCTATGAAAATTTAATAAATGTTATCACATTTAATGGCAGTGATTTTACTACCTATACACTTTGACTGAAATATTGCAATGCGATCTTGCATAGGAGGTAAATAAATGCATTTTAATGCAACTACTCGTCGAATAGTTCTGATTTTGTACAAAAAATTTATTATTATGTACCTAAAATTATTTTAATTCAAGCAGTTCCATTGAATAAATGTAGTGCGATGATTGTATAAAAGAAAACACCATTGTGGCGTTGCATAAATAAAATCACACCGTATACCCAGACACTTGAATACGATACACATATTGTGTTTATGCTGTGACAATACATAAAATTGAAATCTGGGGACGGTCCGATACTCCATAATTATTATAATATTCTTAAAAAAGATTTTTTTTGTTAATGAAACTGAAAATTTTACTGATAGTTCAACCTGCAACATGTGGACCCTGATTGATGTCCGCTGCTACAGAAGTTCTTAACATTTGGCGCTTAACGTCCGTTTTCACGTTGTTCTTAACTTTGGAGCATAACTTCTGCAAAGGACGTTCACGGTGTTATCGGTTGGACAGCCGAATTAATATAAAAAAATAGTTTATTAAATTATTAGCAAGTGCATGTTATAACACACATTTGGAGAGATTCTGACGTCAGTTTGTAATTAAGGTAAGTATTAATACTTTGATTTAAAATACAAAAGCCGACTGCCAAAACGATAACGAAATTTAGAAAGCGCTTCAGTAGGAATTGTCAAAACCAATAGGTAGTTAACTTCGTCGCAATTAGATCGGATACACATAGCTTAGTGGTTAGAACACATCCCGTTGTTTCTCAGATGTTTTTTCAAAATAAAGAAGTAAACATTATTAAATCTTGTGAATTATTCGTTGAATAAAACAAATAGTTTTATAATTTTATACAAACTTTTATTATTATTGGTCTAAAATCTGTATAAGTATTACCAAAAATGTTGCCTGGGACGTTTTATTATTGGCTATTTTATAACCCCAGCAGGAGATTTCTACAATTAAAACCAGTTTGTTTTGGTTTCACGGAACCCTCTTTCGCTGAATCGACGACCAGCATACTTTTTACTTTGTGATCAATCAAAATTATAACCATCAAAATAACGTTTTCTGTGAACTACCTTTTAAACATACAAATAAAATCAGTGCATAATATTGTGGTCTAGTTTAAAAGTTAGAATTTGTAAAAAATAGTATTATACATACCTACTATGGACAAAAAGGTCGAAGAGTAATTAATTTGAAAATTGAATTATTGCACCTAATGTAAAATTTACGTGATTTTATATATTGTAGGTATTAGCAGACGAGCAAACAGGAAAATAGCTCGGTCCACTTAGAAAAAATATCAGTAATCTTTTACTGTTTTTAGCGAAGCAGGAGGAGGCGGGTTAATAAAATCTAGCAAGTGCCATTGATTTCCACATTTACCCCGCCTACCACTGAATTAGCTTCTCTACCTTTCAACTTTTTTCGTGTAGATACATTCTCCACACCCAGACACTCCGCTCTTTGAGTAACACCTGGACTGTAGTTATAACTAAGAGTGCCCAAAAACAAATAATTTCGAGCTGTCGCATCCACAAGTAGTCATCGAATGCGCATCGCATTACAGTTTTTAATTTTTTGTTCACTGGCCATACTTTGTTTTGAAAAAGAAAGTAAAATCTCAATAGTTATATATACCTAGGTACTCCATGTTAAGTTTTGTACTTTTCAACTTAAAATTGTTTTAAGCGAAACAATTTTCGCCTTTCTGCACCTTGTCATATACATTATACCTAACTTGCGTCTTTTCGTGGAGTGGAAGTCTTCTTTCTTGCTGCCTCTTGGCGTCCAAGGATCCGGGCAGCTGGAGGACATTTTCTTCTAGCGAAGTACCAAGGTTAAGAGAGCGATCCTATTCGCGCGCAAAATTGAATTCTTACCACTTCACACCTCCCCTCTCCACAACATTTCTCGCCCGACCCATTTATCGGCTGATTAGCGAGATTCCGAAAATATGATCCAACAAACTCATTCTACAGTATACTTGAACATAACAACCTTTAGGCACTATGTACACTCACCAATGACATAACAGCTTCCGTTAAAGATGATACACAGGTTGCAAAAAACGATTCAAAATTTAAATCAATTTAAATTGAAATTCCATTAAGTACACTTCGTCGAAAGTTTTAGTTAAGTATGAATGTTAAACCGAATGTGTGAAATTGAGTAGGTACCTATTACATGAAATTGGCAAAATTTTGCCTCATTCTTGAAAAATGCAAGCCCGTTGCCTTATTCATGAATTAGGTAAATTATCTGCCAAGTGCGTGCATTCGGCAGGGTATGGAATTCTTAAACTCTCAACATGACAGTAGAAAAAGTAAATTTAATACGGATGGTGTTATTAGTTATAATTGGACATAATATAATATTATTATTAGGTTAAATTAGGTTAGGTTTTGTAATTCTGAATTCAACTGAATATCCATTTTGAGGTTAGCTAACAATTGTCAACAAACTATCAAATCATACTATCACAAACAAACAATCGACCATTGCCTGTACCCAAGCACGAATCAAATCGCGAAAATACCTTTTAATAAAATTCTTCCGTTATCATAATATATTATAGTTCTAGATTTTTTGGGCATAGTAAATGGATATGAACTAAATGGTCATTGTAGTTCTTGATTGGTATATTTTTAAATAATCAATGACACTTGACACATTTGGTTAGTTTGATTAGTTGCAAAAAACACCACCGGAGCGCCACTATCTATTTTGACCAATGCATGAGCAGTTGACACATTTGGTTTAGTTGCAAAAAACACCACCGGAGCGCCACTATCTAATTTGCCCAATGCATGAACTAGGCACAAAAATTACTGCCGAATTCACGCACTCGGCAGATAGTTTGCCTAATTCATGAATATTGGCAATGGGTTTGCATTTTTCATGAATTATGCATTTCATGTAATACATACGCAATTTCACACATTTGGCGTAATATGTATAATAATATCCGGACAAGGATTGAATTTCATGTTGCAAGAGCAATACAGTGGAAAATTATTATTTTTTCGCCTGCGGTATTCGGAAATTTAAATGAATTATGTTCGCTATCGATCTTAATTACATAACCGGTTTTTTTCTGCATAATTTATCAAGGTAAAATAATAATCTCTAGTCAGTACATAGAATTAGAAGGGTTTCTAGTACGTTCTTATATTTAATAATATTATCTTTCCAGTAGGTTTTCTGTAGCTACGTAATTATCATAAATAATATCTAATAATTATATTTTTTATTTGTATTTACAGCAAATCTTAAGATTTAAATATATACTTATTGATAATTACATATTACATTAATTTATGTCATAATAAGTGTGTTCACTTTTAATATAAATTCATTGAAATGCATTTATTCAATTTGCATCTTATAATAATTCCAGTTATTAAAAAGACATTAAATAAATATTGTGTCAACCTGAATTTCAATAAATAAACTGATAATAATGAAATGACGGTAAACCATAGATAAACCTTGACATAAATACACAGTGGCGTACGGACCACTGATATATTCAGGTGTAAGCAAGCTGAATGGCACGTACTTTATAATAATATAAAAGATTAGTTTTCTAGGTGCATAAATAGCTACCTACACTATGGCACTTTTCATAGAATAATTATCTGATCAGCGGTTGTGTGATAATGATATTTTTATCTGCCATCTGACACGTCGTGGGGTACTATTTCTTCTTCTTTCTTTCGACCATGTCCGATCCTAATAGGATCATATGGGCCTCCACAGAGTAGAGGTTTGTATTAACAGATTTTGTTTTACGAGAAATGGATGTCGGCCACTTGCTCAACCTATTAGGTCCATACCCTGACTCACACACAAATTGAAAAACAATATGTGTACTTGCCAGACCCAGGATTCGAACCTGGGACCCACGGCGTAATAGTCTAACGCTTAAGCCGCGCGGCCACCGTGGGTGTGGGGGTGCTATTTATTAAGAGAATTTGTGGAGAAAATAATTATTAATTCCTACAATAATCACCACTGTTATACTACAAAATAATTACAACTACACATCTTCTTCAAAGATCTTTAATATAACAAAATATGTGTTAAAAGACTAACTACCTGAGAAAATTAATATTGGTGATCATTTTTTGAACCCTTTTTCATTTTCTTAGTTTCTTACAATACCTACGTAGGTACTACTTACCGGTGGCGAAGGGTGGAGGTAGGCTGTTAACCCATAGCTTACGGGCCGCACAAAATTGTGTTTTTGCTAATTACTTTTCAAATGCAAATTAACACGTTAATTACAAAATTAATTAAAAGGGCCCGTAAGCATTGTGTTAAGATCCGACATAAATAGTGTGCACTAAACTTTGTCAGTCATACGTTTTAGTGTTTTCATTGAATTAAGACTACAATTTATAGATCGTGTTGGCTAGATTTTAAAATTCAATCAAACCCTGCGAAACAAAGCAATAATAGATAATAGTCAACAAATATTCGTTATTATATTATATCTATAAAATATATAAAAGTATGCACTTAAATCATACATAATTTTGAATATTTCATACATATACTAATATTTTTTTTATTGAGTATGGTTTGGTGTAGGCAAGAGTTAATGAATTTTAAAAAATCTATCTGCAATATGCATTCTTAATTCAGCGAAAACAAATAAGTATGGCTGAAAAAGTGTGCTCTAGTTTGTCGGATCGCCCATAACATACTAAAACTATTATGGCTTGGTTAGGCAGGGTTCAATTGAATTTTAAAGTAACCAATACCAATAAAAACAAATTCATATGACTAACATTGTTTTACGTCACTATTTATGTCGGATCTTAACAGCCTATCTCAACCCTGCGCCACTGCTACTTAGGTACCTACATAAATACAGATTGTTTTAAATTTTCGACGATTCTTTATAAATAATGTGAGGGACGCATATTTTATTACAATTCACAACAGTGATTGAGAAATAAAGATCTACGTTGTCATACAAATAAATAGATCCATTTGAGTCACGTTTATTAATTAATTATTAATTAATAATAAGTATAATAATCTTAATCTACAATTTTCTTTTTGTTATTATCAAAGATTAGTATAACGATTATTATCAATAACGTATTTGTATTGAAAATGGGCTTCAGCGGGCCTCGGACCTGCTCCTGCTACGGGCTCTTGCGGGGTCCCGACAAACCGTCCGAACCAAAACCACCCGGATATTACCGCCCCAGACATTGCCACCACAAAAATTAATTAGAAATGAGACAATTTTTATTTTTATATAATATTATATTTTAGATAGGTACTTACACAAATAAAAAAAATACGAATAAAGATATAAAAAAAAATATTTAAAATTAAATTTCAATATTAGGTATTTGCTAATTTTCTTTAAATATTCTAAGTTAGAAATACTACCATACAAATGCATTCTAAGGCAAACTAAGTGTTAAAAGCTGATGATTTTAAGTTATTATTCTACTAACAGTTACAACGGATTAAATCTCAAATTACACTAATCATCGTAAGTATGTAAATTTCTGTCGATACGCAATTCGGAAAAACCAAAAAAAATACTAATTGTTTCATATGTTTTTGTTTTTTTTGCGGGCGGTTTTGTCTAGGCGGATTTGTCCGGGCGGTATTGATGAGCACTTGTACGGGCGCATTTGGTTTGGCGGCAATGTCTGTGCGGTAATTATATATATATATATATAAATAAAACTCACGAATGTATACGTAGATTTATACAAATTCATTGTAGGACCTACTCAGTTATGTGAAACTTTTAAACCGTTTAGCAAACTACAAGGCAGACAAGTGGACAATAATTACTCGTTTGCAAAATCGTGATCGACATCCGACTAAAAAAGGATAAAATACTACGAATTAAATGTGTTTTTTATACTTATCAGCTGATATCTATGCATCTCTTTTTGAGAAGACTGGGCACGATGTAATTACGGGCGGCCGACACACGACCCGCCACTGATCAAATCTCTTGTCCTTAGTACGGGAATTCAGAAGGTCTTAATTAAATTGAATTCTTTTACATAGCAGGCGGTCTGGTAGACATCTAGTTACCTAAATACTAGATATTGATGCGCCCTAAAATATTATTATTATAAATTTATTTTAACTAAATAATTTATTAATAGTGTATTACTAAATTCCCATTCAAGAGCTTACAGACAGAGAAAGAATGAAGAGAAAATTCTAAAAAAAGTGTCCATAACCTTGATTATAATACCTATACGTCAGACGTCATGGTAGTTTGTGAGTTTTTAATGGTGTCTATATTTTTCTATGATTTTGTTTGAATATACTAACTATATACCTACTTAGTAACACAAAATTAATGTAAAATGGTTTACCCTACATGGTGTGTTATAAGTATAACAAGCTACGTATCTCGAGTGTGGACAAATGTGGGATAAACTGTTAAAAAAATGTTATTTTCATTAGTTACATGTGTATCATGATTAGAGTTAGGTATTTCCCGAGAAAATCTCAATCTCGAAATTCGGGATTTCCTGAAATTATGAAATTTTGAATTCTCGAGATTCGGGATTTCCAGAAAAGAATTCTCGAGATATCGGGAAATTTAAAAAAAAAACTTGTAAAAATCCTAAAATCAGTGTAAAACAGACAAATTCCAAAAAAAAAAAATATTTATGTAAGAAGATAAACAAAACAGAATTAGGAAAACTAAAATATTTCAAAACATTACTTATTAAAATTGAATTTCAAAAAACACAGACTGTCAATCGCATAGGCTTTTGAGACACAAAATTCCCTAATGTTGAAAAAATTATGCCCCGATCAGTCTTTGAACGTTTTGTGTTTTCTGTCCACTTTTTTCATATAGAAAATCGTTTTTTCAATAAATATTTGATAATAAAAAAAATCTCTAATCCCGAGAAGAGATTCTCGTGATCCGGGATTTCCTGAAATGTTAAAAATTTCAATTCTCGACATTCGGGATGGAAAATCTCGAAAAATTCTCGAGAATTCCCGTCGGGAAATGCCCGAAACCCAACTGTAATCATGATAATACAATTTGTCACGTAAACGTAACGTGCATTCAATATTTGAAGGCAGTAGGCACGTTTTGGTTTACTTGGGCTTTATGGCCTGCCCATCATACAGTTCCCTGCTTCAAAACCTTGGCTTTTACATTTCTATTTTATTAATTCTGTAGGTATGTGGCCCAAACGAACTGCCGCGTCTTATTTGGTGTTAGGTACCTACTGTTTAGTGTCTACTATATTTTACTTACTGCCCAGATTGTGGATATTGTTATCCTTCCAGATTATTACCTATTAATCGTTTAGGTAAGTAGGTATTTAAAACGTCCATTTACGTCAGGCAGTCTTCGCCACTGGATTTTAGAAAAGTTAATAATATCTAATTTATTATTATGGTAGGTATGTAATGCTTTTGAATTTTGTTCCAAATCAATACTGTTCTTACATTGGCACTCCTGCTTAATTTATTTAAAACCAGGTATATATTTTTAGTTTTATTTTGTTCACAATAGCATTCAGGAAAAAACTAGTCCAGAAAAAAAAAGATTTGCAATTTATTTCTATTCACCCCAACTGGAATAAAACAGGGGCCCTTACCAATCAGTATTTTCTGACCGTAACTAGGATTAGACACAAAGTCTTATTCACATGATCAAGGTACTATTTTTCAAGGAGTCGCGAACCACGAAGTAGGTATAATAATAAATGGTAATAGGTGCAATCTAAATATGAGTTGGAACAGTACAATGACAAAGATGTTGAAGAAATCACATTTATAATTTAACATGAATATTCCTTCAACAATAGGAAAGAGATTATCAAGTTATAGGTACTAGAAATAAAGGCAAGCTTTCATGGTGCAGTGCGTAAGACGCTGGCATTTCATCCCTAGCTACTACTTCGATTCCCGATGAGGACATAATATTATATTTATGTGATTCTATCAAAGCGTGGGTGTTTGTGATTGTTTCACTTTACTAAATACACTCCTTCCATTGGGCCTGGCGGAGTGTTAAAAATAGAATATATATAATTATTGTTTATTTATAAAAAAAAGTTTTGAAGTCATACAGTTGCGTTATTTTCACAATCCGAGATTTAAAATGTAAAAGTCCTTGAACTACAATTAATATTATTGTATTTTAATAATCAGTGACAGATCATCGCGCAAACGGGTTACAAAAGGGTCTCCAAACCTATCATAAAATACATATGGTAACTGGACAAAACAGAACAGCCAGGGGAAAAATGAAACATTAATTTTTTTGGAATCTATTTAGATTAGGTTAGGTTAGGTTAGGTCATTATTTCGTTGTACTTAGTCACCCAATCATTTTGAACATATTATATTGATTAAGATGAGATATACTAAGCTTGCCGGCAATGTCCCGTTTATTTGAGGCTTTCTAGCGATTAGGAATGCAGAAATTAGGTATATAATTTGATTTATTATGGCGTATTGAAAATCTGTGCTATTAAAAATCTATCAACATAATAGAGATAGGACAATTTCAATATTAAAGTTGTATTTTTCCTGAAAGGTCATAGTTATATTTATCGTTGTTCTGTTTTGTCATGTTCTGTTCTGTTTTGTCATGGAACCGAAAAATATACGCCTTTACGTACATAAGTCAATCTAAAACGCAAAGAAAGTATATTTGGTAAAACTAACTTTGAAATTTAAAATCAATCAAAATTATCATTTTTATTTTCGCGTTCATATTGAGACCCAGGTGTTTCATTCAAGCCATTAAACACTGAAATATAGAAATAATAAAGATAGGTACTTATTGATTTTAACTATCATGAATTAACCTTGTTGGTATTTAATAAGTAGATAGATTTTTTTAATGAGTAAATTTTCTTTTGGATATAAAGGTATAGAGTCAAAAGTGTGTGCCTTTGATTGACAACCTCTTAAATTTTGGTATAATAGATGATCCGGGATCAACAATTGACCACAGTATGAGCTGGTCTTTGATTAAATCAATTCACGTCCTTTGGGAAATCCCCTACAATAGGGATAAGCATGTCTCCTAACTTCTATACTTTCATATTATTATTCGTACAGAAAGACTCTATGTCTTGTAAATATTATGATGTACCTACCTAATGTAATATGAATTATGATAGGTTGAACTACAGTTTTAAAATTTATATTTGAATGATTATTTTTGTAAAAACTTCTGATTCTATTTTATAATATAAAAAGATACTTAAGTTAAAATCAGCAACCTTTTTCTATTAGTTTTTTTCTGTCCTGCTCGCCTTTTCGTAACATTTCCGAATACACACTTGAAATTCGGCACACATGCTGTGTTAGTTAATGCGGTGCCGTTGGTTAGGTAATTTATACCTTGATTTTAAACACAAAAGCCGATTTGATAAGCACTTCGAGGTTTGTAATTGACAGTTAATAGCGTTGTAGTTAGATAGGTCGCCCGTGGCTTAATAGGTAAAGCACATTTGCGCAAAACCAGTGGATACAGCTTCAAGCCACGTTGGGTGTCGTATTTATTTTTGAAGATTTTTTCTAATATATCTGAGATGTTTTCAAATTGCGTATGTTCTATATAAAGTTTGTTACATTCTGAAATTCTGTATATTATTCGCTGAATAAAAAACATAGTTTATTCGTTTTATAATTTTAGGTCCAAGCTGTTTTGCAAGAAATTGTAAGAACTTAGTGGATAGCTACTGAAGTTTTGTGAAACTATGTTATAAATTAATGACATTGACAATGATAATCTTTCAATCGGTTTACAAATCCAATAGATATTTAGGTACACTTTTACTTAATTTATTTTAATATACTTACTTAAATGAAAAATGATATGAATATATAAAAAGACTCATTAACCGATTAATCCAAATTTTAAAAGCTTTTTTTTGAATGAATAAACTCTCATGTTTAATCCATTTCAATAATTCAATATAATGCAACACTTCACTGCAAAACTTACGAAATCACCCTTCTTTTGCAAGAGTAGTAATCCGTTGTATGAAACTTTATTAAACGCGTCTCTTTTGTTTGTTGTTTTCAATATGTTTATTGTCGAAGCGGTTGAGATACATGAATGCATTGGTGAATTTTAAATGCTTACATTAGGTATATAATTCTTATCATTAGGGATGTTTGAACAAAACCATGGAATAGGTAGGTATTAAGGGCTTTTGTGATGCGTACCCATTGAAAACTTTAAGCTTTCAATTTTAATGTTTTTATTAAATTATTATAGAACGCTAAGCCTTAGTCAAAATTGCGGAAAATAACAAAGTAATACACAATATGCACAAAGGTAGATAATACAGTTTTTGGAAACATGACTAGTTTCAAAGACAGGGTAAAAATCAGGGCAAATCGCATAAAACTACATACATACAAAAAACTTTGGATTATACCTAGAATGATACAGTATCTCTATCACTTTGTGTAGGTGAATCCTAAATTCCATACAATTTTTGTACTCAATATTAAATATTATACAAGATTTTAAAAGTGTTAGATTCTTTTATTATAGAAATATCAGAATTTTTTAAACCTACACATATATTAGAAAAATTTCTAAAATAAAAGTTGAACCGAATGGGGCTCAAACTTACGTCTTTCACTTTCTGGGTGAGTGCTTTCGCCTTTAAGTTATCGATCCGTCTATGATTCACACGAATAAAGTTTTACAACTACATTTTAACTTAATTTGAATTTATTCAGTTAACGACCTATTGACATATTTCACAGGTTTCTTTACAACCATCCGTGTGCTACTGCTTGAGAATTTATCTATTTAATGTATCAAGAAAAAACATTGTGAATATAACAACTGGCTGTATTAAATGATTAATGTTTTTTTTTTTTTTAATTTCTTCTCTCTTGTGAGAGTAATATTTGTTATAATGTAAATATCATGTTATGAACGTCCTGAGTTTTGATTTGTTATGTCCACAATGTTTTGTTTTCTTAAATGAATAAATAAATAATATAAGGGTTGTTAATACCTACCTAATACTAGAGATAACTTATTGGCAGGAAAGTAAAACAACGAATCGATATATATATAAATACTAAGATATGGTAAGGGTATTTATATCAAAACACATAGGTACTTATAGATACGGCATCGACGTTAATTTCTCACCCTTTCCGGTCTGACACCTCCCTTTGAAATCATCCCTCGGCTACTCTTGGTGCTCGGTTAATCTCCGACAAGTGCCTTTATGTCTAATACCATTGTATATCTCCAACAGATCAAGCCGGAATAAAATTCTACCCCGTTTAGTTTGTAAGTAACTTTAATCTTTTGCGGATTATTCCAGAAAAAGGCGCAATTCAATCAAGTTAAAAAAAGATTATGGGATCCTTTAAAGGCTGAATTAAAAAAAACGCCATTCGTCCCGAGTGGTTACCGCGTCGGTTTATAATGCCGTGGATCCCGGGTTCGAAGCACGTGTCTGGCAAATTCACTTGTCGTTTTTCAATATGTGTTTGGACGAAAGTATGAACACAATAGGTTGATAAAATGGGTAATATATATTCTCGTAAAAACGAAAATCTCACAAGTTTGGCTTTGTGGAGGCACATACGTTATTCTTAGGATCGGACATGGTTGTTCGTCCACGTCCGTGGAGCATATAGTGATGTTTTAAGAATCCCTGTCCATCGAAGATACTTTAGTTTTTTTCCAAGTCATACCAGAATCTCAATGCTTCGTCAAATACAGCTTGTATCATGTGGTAGGTATAGGTACATATTCAACGCCTTATAGTGCTTATAAGAATCATCCTCGGGAACTCAAGACTGGATCGATTGTTTGGGCTCTTCTTCAGTTAAAGTAGGTTATAATGGAGAGGATCTAGATGAACATTTTGAGAATTGCTTATTTGAAGCTGTATTGAATATAAATAAGTACTATCCATACATATCTCTTAGACTTAGACATCAGTTGATGGTTCTACTATCGTGCATAACTCATTGGATCATTTGATTGGATGATCATTACTGTCGTTAATTGGAATGGTAATTCATCCCTTGCATAAAGGGTGCGTTCAGATAGACGTTGATTTCTATATTCTTAAGATGGGATAGATATAAGTACGTGTTTAGCTTACTCGGTATACCCAGATATTTTTTGAACTTATATTGTTTTGTGTTACTAAGCTCACTGTATATGAGCAGTAGTTTATACTGTTCATATAGTAAACATTTTTTTTGACGGAATCTAAAAAGCTTGAAAAGCATCTAGTTAAGACTATTCTGGGGGATTTGTAGTACCTACATGTGGTTGGTTGATGTTGTTTAAAAACGAACAGGAAAAATCGAATCATGCTACCTATTTATAGTATATTTCTTTTAACGAAAGTCTAATAGATATTATTAATCATATGAAAGTACATAGGCATTGCCCTCATAAGAATAATTATAACTATCATTTTTATGACTGCTATAACAATAAACAATATATTATTATGTTCATCATTAATAATATAAAACTCTCTTTGTCAAAACCATGTACTATTTACTTACATATTGTTATTCGAAGACATAGAAGGCTTTCATATGCCGACTTATGGAGTGGGAAATATAGGGAACAGGATAGCTTTTGCGATGTAATCTGCTTAAACCGATGCCGCTTCCAGATTGGGGTAATTTGCACCCGCTAACCGAGCGTGATAATCATCAAGCCTGATAATCTATCCAACCCTACATACTTCGGGGTGGAAAAGGGTGTACAGTTGAGTGTCTATGTGTGACTCCCCACTTTTGCCTATTCTCTTTCGATATTGTAAATAGTGGAGTAGTGTTTTAGCAATATTAATATAATATTATACAAAAATAATATATAAGTAATTGTCATCATCATCAGTCTGAATCTACCCACTTTCTGATGGAAGCTTCTTCAAGCTACTACCACTTCTCCCGATCATGTGCGTTCCACAACCACGTGCTTTTTGCAGATCAAATATTTCGTAGATTCAATGACATCTAGGTCTTCTGTTTTGACATTATCTACCTCTTGACCTACTCTCAAGAGACAAGAGAAGACGATAAGTACCTAATTCATACACGATCTGATGCTACTTTCATGTATTATTTAGGAGCGCTTTTGAGACCTATTTAAAATTTGGGGGACACCATAGAGTGTTCTTTAATTTTACTTATATCGGCCCTCGTAGTCCAAGGCGGCTCTCGTGGTGCAGTGGATAAGGCGCTGGCCTTCCACGCGAGAGTTCTGGGTTCGATTCCCGGTCATGACAAAAACATTTATGTGTTTTTCTCAAAGCCTGGGTGCTTGTGATTGTTCAAAATTACTAACAACCACCTTGTACGAAAAAGCAAGGATATGGTTATTAATAATTCTAAAAAAAAAAAAAAATGCGTAAGGATCTGATCTTTCATCTGGAGGGTCTGGGTTCGATTCCCAGTGAGGTGACAATCTATTTATGTGATTTTCTCATAACTTATGTCTTTGTGAATGTTTCGCTTATATTGCTGATTACACTGCTATTTCACTACATTGCTGTCATTGTACCTCGTGGCCTGTTGTAGTATTAAAAGAATAATACAAACATGTACATAGTACATAATATATTATGTATACTATATACGTACTGCTTATATATGAAATCATTTTTGATACTTAGCAGGTTGGATATTTCTGACGCAAATCATGCGCGCGAATAGGCAATTTGCTGGCGCGCAGTGATGCCTGCGATATTACATCCAATAAATGTCGTTACCAATATAATTTTCTGTACGTGACAATATTCGCATACCACTAACAAGAATAATGAAATAGTACTTACCTGTCTATGACTACAGAACCAGTGCCTCAATACTGCAGGAGCTGAGCATCCGTAAATGACGTCAGAGTATCTCTTTCGTATTACAAGACTCTTCAGACACAGTTCGCTGAGACCCTGAACGTTTTTAATGGTTTAGTATTATTACCGTAGGGTAAAAGGGATATAATTAAGAAGGCTGGTGAGTTGTACTGGCCAGGTGAAAGAATTTATTGGAACATCGATAGTATCCGTCACGAGCAGGGCTCGAAATGGACCGGAACGCACCGGAACACCGTTCCGAGTCGTAAAATCGGCAACATTGTCGTTCCGTCTCATAGAAAAAAAAAATTTACCATTTGAGCTAGAATGGCCATAATATAACAAAAAATCACACACTTATTTTTTATAAAACACAAAATTAGATAACTATGTTAATATTTTCATAAAATTACCGTAAAATTCTCCATTTCGAGTGCTGGTCACGAGGCTTGTAGAGAGGCTGTGAAAATATGTAGAAAGCTACCACAGAATTCCGAAATATTTCCAAAGTTGTCACGATCCTCAGTCATTAAGATGGAGACCAGATACCTGGTTACTTAAATGACTGGAGATTCCAAACGTTTACTAGCGCCCTGAAACAATCAAAATCTGAAGCAAGGAAATCGTAAAATGGCTAGAATTTAAAACAAAAATTATTTGGATAATGGGGTCCCAAAATTTGTGTTTAATATTCAATATATCTTCTTCTTATCGTGCCACCCCCTAGGCCCGTAGGGAAAGTCGTCCACAATCAGGGCGATATTTTCATTATCATCTGCTACCCGGAACTGTCCAGTGAAGCCAATACTCACTCGTACCAATCACAGAGGTTCTCAAGCCAAGAAATTCTGCGACGTCTTCTGCTACGCTTGCCGTAAATTTTTTCTCGGACAAGTTGGGGAATGCTGTACTTTTGTCCTCTCATAATGTGGCCAAGGTACTGTAGTTGAAGTAATGAATGTGTGAGTGTCATAGAAAAATGAAATATACATTATAGTGTGTGTTGCAACCTTCAAATACACCAATATCAAATGAGCGTCAGTGCATAAAGACGAGAAGAAAGAGAGCAGTTGTCAGAACGAAGGACAACATTAGAATGACGTGTTTTTGACACGTGTTTAAGTTTATCCCATATTCTTCCACACTCGAGATCGGTTGCCTGTTACTCCATACCCGTTATGTATTTCAGTTTCCATTAATCCGGTGTTCCCTGATACAGCTACAAATAAAAAACTTCAAATCTCCGTAAATATATATACCTATCTACTTAAACAGGAAGACCGTAAATTTTAGCCTTTTGAAATGCATTCCGACTGAGTTTACAACATGGACTCCTTGATTTTCAGATGTTTTGCTTTTAGTAGGTAGGTACCTAAGTCGCCCTATTAAGAAAAAAATGCTCTTCTAGAATAAATAAGTACATAGTATCTACCTACTCACTTAGTTGAAATCAGGAGCAGCTTTTTAAAATTGAATCAGTTTTTTTATAAAACTCAATAATATATACATTATATTCGGTCGGCTAATAAAAAATGACAACAAATAGGTACCTACTATCAGGTGAATGTTATAATTATAGTATCTTATCTATAAATCAATATGTCACGTATATTATGTACTATGCAAGACAGACTAGCAAATTTATTTAGTACATACTCAATTGAAAACATATGGATTTTTAATTCGGTCGTGGGTAGGGATTGAAATACCGGTATTTCAAACCCGGTATTCCAGTATTTATCAATACCGAAATACCGGTTCTAAAAATCCAAAATACCGGAATTTTCGGTATTAAGAAAGCACACTCGTTTACGTTTTGAAAATAAATTATAAGTTATGTGCTGCTAAAATGCAAATATATTGAGTGAATCCAACAGAAGTGAAAAAATAATATAACAATTTTCATCAAATATATTTATATACTTAAGTAATTGTCGCGATGAATTATCATAATAACTATTATTTCGAAATAGAAAAAATCCGTGACAAAAATGTTCAATTGTTCTATAATAATTATTGATGACTGTACAAGCGTTAAATTTAAGAATCTTTTCCTGTAGCCGGACTTATTTGCACTTGATGAAATTTTGAGGGCTTTTGTTAAAATTATTAATGTATTGAAATTATTTGTAAAAAATCACTAGTTCTACAATAATTATGATCAATACATATTTTTGGTACTGTTCGGTTATACCGGAGGCAGCGGAAAACGCATTTTGAAAATAGCCGATAAACTGGATTATTTGTTAGTTTGGGTTAGTTTAGGTTCGGTTAGGTTGGGTTAGGTTAGGTTAGGTTAGGTTAGGTTAGGTTTGGTTAGGTTAACCTAACAAATAATCCAGTTTATCGGCTATTTTCAAAATGCGTTTTCCGCTGCCTCCGGTATAACCGAACAGTACCATATTTTTTAATGTCAACATAATAAATGTCGGTATATATTATGTTTTTGCTATAAAATAATATTTTTAAAAGATTTTAATAGCTATATTTTTATTGATAAGCACCTACTTCTGTTTTTTTAATGTTTAAGAAATACCGGTATTAATACCGGTATTCAATAAGAAATACCGAAAAACCTGTATTGACATTTTTATTATGTATTGCAATCCCTAGTCGCGGGTGAGCGATCCACAAAACGAGGTTGACTGAATACTGAAGCTGAAGGATGACCGTTGCCGGCCGCTGTTATTTTCATGCAATACTTATTGTATCTCCTGCTTAGAATCGATCGCATATTGCAGATAGTGTACCTATTTCAGCCGCTAATTCGTACAATATTTTATTACTCGGTCAGAAGTAATGCGCGAAGAATGCACATTAAAACTTCTGTCATAGAAATAACGTCCTCGGAGGAAATTTACTTTTCGCATTAAGAAAATGCGGCGGCAGTTAAATGCCGTAAAATAAGTAATTATCTCTACACAGATAAAGTATTCCCATATTATTTTTTGGTTGCGCAACTGTGGGACGATTAATCTTGGAGAAAATTCCGACGGCAATAAAAACATGATGTCCCATTTTAATTTTATTTCTCTACCCCACCGACGAGGCAATTAAAGAGCAGCATATTTAATTCATTGTCTCAGTTTTATATTATCGGTATTGTTAAGCCAAAAGGGCGTAATTATACATTGTTGGTGAAAATCTATTATTTAAACTTAAAAACTTAACATCATATTTAGTAGGTACCCCAAAAGTTGGTCAACAAGAGTTATTCCATCACGAAGCATCGAAAGAAGGCAACGGCACATCCTAGAAGGTTAGACTACCAGGCACACATGCAAGGGGGATTCAGGAATGCATCCCCCCTAAAGAACGAAAAAAACATTATTTATGTAAATAGAATATTACTTGACCCTGATGACTAGAATTTCGAAAAGCCTTCTCAACGGGTTTACCTTACTTCTCTCGGCATTCTACGACATGCAAGATCTGCGTCAGTCGAAGATAATATGTAGTTATAGCTGCAGACTAGGTATTCATCGCTAAATACAAAGTGCAGAGTGTCTGGATATGGTGAATGAATTATGCATATTTTTTTCAAAATTGACCTCCTTCCCCCATATCCTTTCTATGTGTGCGTGCTCGTGATCCATTTATGATGATAAGAGGTTGCTAAGTCAAAAGGGGATAAGGGACATTTTTGCGATAAATGAGTTATTTATAGGGTTGGATTGTTAAGAAATGCAACATAAGCCTCCTAAAATTTCTATTTTAGTTATTTTATTACATGACCTAGTTACAACGGTTTTTTAGGTTGATTAGTGAAAAGTACCTACCTAGGTACCCACACAAAGAAACCAATCATAATTATTTTTAAATTACTACCCTATAAAGGTATAAATTGACATTTACACCCTTTTGGCTTAGCAATCTCAAAATAATGATATCATTATAAAAAGCTTTCATTGATGAAAAAATATCAAGCTTAGTGTTAAACATACCTAACTAATATAAGAATATTATAACTGTAGTTTATGTCATAGAAGGATTATAATAAGGGGTTTTAAAATGCATTACATGAATGAAACAAGATCCATTAAGTACCTACCTACCTACCTAAATTTTAAAATAAAAAATAAATAAAGAGAGTGAAAGATGATGCCTCTCTCTCTTCTTGGTCGTGCACGCATGGCTGAGGATCGTGACCACATTTAAATTTCGCAATCCTTTGAGCGACCAAGACTTTCCATCCTTCTCGATCTTCCGCTTCTCTCAGTGCAGAATGGATGGTGCCCCCAGTCAGCTCTTTCACTTGGTCGCTCCATCGCGCAGACGCTCTTCCTCTGCTTCGCCTTCCCTGGAGGCTACCCAAAACTACAAGTCTCTCCAGGTTGTCCGGTCCGCGCCCGACAATATGTCCAAAAAACTGCAGAATTCTTCTCAGACATATCGTCGAGAGCCGTTCCTTTATCTTCAGTCTCTGGATGATTGACTGGTTCGTCCTGTGCTCCGTCCAAGAAATGCGAAGCATTTGGCGCCAACACCACATCTCAAAGGCATCAATTGTCTTCCGTTCTCTTGCCTTCAGGGTCCACGACTCGACTCCGTATATGAATATCGAGAACACCAATGTTTGCACAAACATCATTTTTGTGGCAATCGAAATTCCCCGATCCTTCCATATAGTGGCAATTTTTGCAATCTGTGTGCGCCTTCTTATTTCCGCTTCGCATCCGCCCTTTCCACTGATGGTCGATCCCAGATATACAAACTCGTCGACTGTTTCGAGGTTTTGGAGTGTACTTGGTGTTGGTAGAAGGTTGGCCCGATCAACAACCATTAACTTGGTCTTATTCCTATTAATAAAGAGGCCGTATTTGCGACTATCTTCCTCTAACCGGTGTAGCAGCTCTGTGAGTTCTCTGTCATCAGCAGCGATTAGTGTGGTATCATCTGCGAATGTTAAGAATCTGCCTCTCTATAAGAAAATTAAAATGGTTAATTAGGTAAATATGTTATTTACTATTTTAATTCTTAACATTGTAGGTGAAGCTTCATCAGAGACCACAAAACTAACGGGAATTCGGTTACCCTATTGGGTGTGGTATGACAGGGTATGAATCTTGAGAGTGGAAAAATAGGAGATAAATTTAAACATTCAATATTTTTTCCTCCATAAACCATCGCGCAGATTTCCTATCAGCAAAGGAGTCCGACAAGGTGATACAATCTCACCTAAACTATTTACAGCTACCATTGGAGACTTATTCAGGCAACTTGACTGGAATGACAAAGGGATCCCCATAAATGGAGAATACCTGAGTCATCTGCGCTTTGCCGATGACATAGTAATTTTCTCGCAAGACTCAGAAGACCTCCAAAGCAGAATGCAGAAATTCGCTGAAGTAAGCAACAAAGTAGGTTTGAAAATAAATGTAACAAAGACGAAAGTCATGTTAAACTGCTTTGCGGGCCAAAAAGAGATCCTCATCAATGGCACTCAGTTCGAACAGGTGATAAGCTACATCTATCTGGGACAACAAGTGTCTATAGATGGATGTATATATGATGAAATTGTTCGCAGAGTAAAGCTAGGCTGGAGCGCTTTTGGCCGCCTGAATAATGTCTTCAAAAGTGACCTTCCACTGTGCCTAAAGCGCAAAGTATTCAACCAGTGTATGGTTCCCGTGATCACATATGTGTGTGAAACATGGACCCTAAGTAAAAGAGAGATCCAGAAACTTAGAGTAGCACAACGTGTTATGGAGAGGTACATGCTGGGCATAACGCGAAAGAACAAAAAGAGGAATGAGTGGATAAGGAAGCAGACAAGGGTTTGCGATGTAATAGATTTTATTAAAATCCTTAAATGTAGATGGGCTGGACACATAGCTCGAAGAAGAGACAATCGTTCGATAAATCTAGTCACCAGTAGTATTCAAGAAGTACAAAACGTCCGCATGGTAGAGGCCGCTGGATCGATGAAATGATAAAGTTCTGCGGAAGTACGTGGCAACGCAATGCACAGGACCGAGAGAAGTGGAAGCAGCTTGAAGAGGCCTTCATCCAGCAGTGGATAGATTCAGGCTGATGATGATTCAATATTTAATGATAGTCAGCGCGCTTTGTGTTCCTTGGTTTTATGGCCTAAAGACGTAATAAAACCAATCGTGCTTCAAAACTCCTACCACACCCGGTAGTGCCAGTTACCATTAATTTTTGTGTTCCCTGTTCTCCACGAATTGGAGATTCGCTGAACCCATTAGGCTCATAGACGTAAATTTTCAAGATGTGGGTTTTGAATCCATAGCCCATGGGATCAGAGACAGATGCTCTACCAATATGAACTAGTTTTTAATATGCGTTATGGTAGGTATAGTAATGATACTAATAATTACTATGTGTAACAGATGATCATGTGAATACGTGTATTAATTAAGGCGCTAAGTACCAAAAAAATAAAAACTGACATTTTTATAGAAAAATGTTCTACATACCAACGCCAATAACTTCAAATATAGTCTAAGTGCCTCAAGCAAGTCAAAAAAATACAGCAAAATAATTAAACCTGTCTACATTGTAAGTCCGTTGGCGTGTTTTATTTATAATGGTGTAAGTAGCACTGCAGTGGTCAACGACATTCAATATAAAATAGCTGGCGATGGTGTGTTGATACTTGCGAGTTCTTAATACCTAAAATTATAGAAGCTGCCGTGATTGCTTCACACTGTAAAACTACATTTTTCAAAAGGTCTGCTTCATGAAATTTTACTGCAATGACTCGGTATTTTGTATCTACAGGCAATACTACTTTTTGGTACTTAGAGCCTTATTTAATACACGTATTCATGTGTTCTATAACAATTGGTTGGTACGAAATCGTGGAAATCATTGTTAAAATAAAGAACTCGATGTTAAAATCAACACAAAATCAACGCGTCATCCTAGTTTACTTATATAATATTATAATAACGTCCTCAATTTATAATATTATTATAGCAAAGAAATCGCAGTACGAACGGTGAACAATATTTTTTTTTCGCCTGCAGCGCTATTTCACTTCCTTTACTAAAAAAAAAAAAAATTCAACTAACCTATGCAGTCATATTGAAACTAGGTGTCTACATACTCTGCTGTGCTGCTGATGATGTTCGGTGTTCAGAGCTTGGAGTATTGAATAAAGTAAATATAGAAACTGTAAATTAGTCAGTTATTAGGAAATTAGAATAACACTGAATACACCGTTTATTAGAGCATTTACCTCAAATAGATATCTGCGTCAGATTGAATGTAGATATTGCGTAATAATAAGTTGTATTCATTTTATATAAATAATAAATCATTTATGCAGTTACGCCTTTATGTTGTAAACCGCAGTTAGCCTGAATATGTCAAGACGTGATAATTTGTACATTTTACAACTATGAAAATGTCTGAAACAGTGATAATTATTAGGATTAAAATACATACAATCTGGAGGTAAATGTTTTAATATAATAAAGTTGTTTAAAGATTATATAAGTACAGAGAGGTAGTAACATACATAGTAATTATTTCAACAATCACACAAAGCAGTGATTTTCAACATATTATTTAAATATCACAAATAAACAATCTTGTCCATTTATGAAGTTATCCTTCTGGACGCGGTCGGGAGCTAAAGTACCACTGATATAGGATTTAAACCAGTGTTACCCAATGTGGGGCGTACGCCCCACCGGGGGAATATTTTGGCGGGCAATGTGCAAATCATTAATATTTGGTACATTTTTTTTGTTTTGACTTCCCGAGAAAATTATTGCTGCCATTCCATAATATTCACATAATATTTAGCGCTGTAAATGATTTGTTACTGAAAAGAGAAATCGTTTTGATATCACAAACTGTGAAGATTTAAGATTAAAATTGATTAAATTAGTACCTCATATAAAAACTCTTTGCTGCTCACATCAAGCACAAGGATCACACAAATTTTCTTCCGAGTTGTACATCTAATATAGGTACTTAATAAACATAGTTTTTATTACTTACTTACGAAATATTAATATATAGAAATATTAAATATAATATTATTACTTACTTACGAAAGTGACATTAAAAATAGTTATTGCATAATGTGCATAATGTGCAATGTGCATTTTTTATTTGAAGCAATTCATTTTTTTCAGAATTTGTTAGTTAACTATGAAATTTTGATAGGGGCATGGCACAAATAAGGTTGGGAAACACTGATGTAAACCTACTTAATTATATGAATTTTTATTCTATTAGGTAAGTGCCTGTTATAGGACAATCGTCTCGACCATTTTCGATTAAGCGTGGAAAACAAAACGCTTCGAAATTATTATTGATAGCAATGGCGTCCTGTGGCAGCTTATCAGGTCCATGCATTGCAGAAAATTGGTACCTAAATAAAAAAAATACAATAAAATTAAGAAAACCATTTAACCAGAATTTTTATTTTAGGTAGAGCTATATAAACAAAAAACACGTCACTTAATGTCCTAAGCCTCGGATTATTTTATCGTACCTAATCTATGGAAAGTACCTACACTCTATAACTTATATTAGCAACATTTAACATATTGACCATTTGGCACGTAATACGATTAGTATAACCCGCCAATTTAGCCTCCCAAAATTAGTAGATAGGTAATTCTTTAAAAAATAACTTGTAACAACTTTATTAATGAAAAAAACATCGCTATAGAATTGTTACTGCAAAATTGTTTTTGAGTGCATATAGGTGCCTAGTCTGCCACTAAAAATTATGTGATTGTGGTACATGACCGCGGTAGAAAAAAATTGCCAACCCCTGCTCTACGGTCTTATGTTATGCTTAGCTAGAACAAAGCGTAAAATTTATGCAAAGTTTTAGCCGCAAATAAAGCAAAAACCGAAATATTTCAGCCGAACTTTCGATCATCGAACAAAAGCTTCTTGAGGAACGGCAGAGCGAGCGAGCTTTGTGAGTCTGGCGTACTTAAGAGTAACAAATGAACAGCCATAACTCATGAATAGGCGATAAACTTTAAACCCAGTCGGGGGGCATGGTAGAAAGCTTTCAGGCGGATTGCCGCTACAGCCTCGTCGTTTAATCTGGCTAATGTGGCGGGGACTTAGAACCTTGTTTGGCTATGCTGCAGTTGTACTCAAGCTGAGGCATCCTGCAAATTGAAATGATCTAATTTTTCATTGATGTGTTAGGTTCAACTAACCGGGTGCCGGACGAAATCCCGAAGGCCGAAATCCCGAATGGAACACTTATCTATTGCGCAATTGTTTCTGTTTTATTTTTTATTTTTCGGGATTTCGGCTTTCGGGATTCCGGCCATTCGGAATTTCGACCATTCGGAATTTCAGCGTTCGGGATTTCGGTATTCGGGATTTCGGCTCTCGGGATTTTGGCTTTCGGGATTTCGGCCATTCGGGACTTCAGCATTCGGGATTTCGGCCTTCGGGATTTCGACCTAAACCCCAACTAACCTTACTTGATATTAGTAAGTAGGTGTAAATGATGATCAATTTAAATCAGTAATGTGTCAGTACCTATATACAATCATGGTATTTTGCATCTGTCAAACTATTGAATCCGTACGTTTTAAAAAAAGATGGGAACAAACAGTTTACAATCAAAATTTCAGCTTCCATTTTTTAAAAGTATTCTAAATGGTATTTATTTTTAGATTTGTCTAAAAATAAAAATGATTTCAGGTTATAGGTACTTACACATTTTTAGAAATATTTCAATATAAAATTTGAAATTTCAATAAAAAAACTACATATGAATTAATCAAAAGCATTTTCGCTGCGTTACAGAAAACTTAATGGACTAAATTTGAAAAATAAATTATTAATTTAATCATAAAATAATAAATGTACTTAATAATAAAAGGGAAGACTTTGACGAATTTTATAACGTTTTTTTAATTGTATCGTATATGTTCATGTTAGATGTTTTTCTTTTTAATGTTTGAGTACTTGTCGATTACCTAATTAAAACACTTTAAAATGTAAATTATCAATAAATTGTAGGCTTTGTGTTTTTCCGCTACGTGCCTCTAGTAGTCTAGTAGGTGGAGGATGGAGCATTCACCTTAAATAGAGTCTAGTTAATTAGCTCAGTAGGTATACTTATTTGTATTTTAGGTAGGTACCTACCTACTCTAGTTGTAGGTGTTAGGTCAACTTGTGTTCATTCATATTAATAAATAAATGAATCAAATAAATGAAATAAACTGAATAGTAAAAAAAATAGATAACAGAGTTCGTCGCCACTGCTCTAAAAGATATCCAACAAAAAGCTCTTTTAGTTTCGCAGTTACGCAGCTTTCTATAGATAGAGTTTTTAAGTGTGCTTATTTTTCACGTATTAATGAGCAAATGATACCTTCTGAAACAGAAACAAAAACCAAGTAATACAGAACACTATTAATAACGATAATTGCTTTTCAAACAAGTGCCTACCCACGCAAGTAGTTGCAATAATTAATAGAGGCACACCTCCATACTAATATTATAATGTCTAGGTATCTACTATTAATATTTTTATCTATTAAGTAATTTGGTGGTTTATGGTATTAACATTAACTAATAATACCTAACTATTATTAGTATGTACGTAGGTACCTATTCAAAATAGTGATTACAAACGCAAATTTCATAATTAACAAACAACTAATAAATTAGACGCGTGTCACAATAGAATTAATATTGAGGGACATATTATTATATCAATGAGAAATGAGACTAGTGTCATGTAATTAAACATGTCCGGAAACTTGTACGTATGCAGTTCGCCGTATTGAACTTCACCGTGAAACGTTGTATCGGAAATATATGGCCGTCCAACCTCTTTGGGTCGTATAGTACCTACTGACATAAAATCCATGTCTAAATAAAACACGATTTTTGTCGGTTTACACTTTACAGGAAGCCAGCAGCAAAAACAAATTTGAAAATAGCTGATATACTGGATTATTGGTTAGGTTAGTGTAGGCCTCCGAATCCTCGGTGAGTACCTCTTCTCAAGTTTTGATAAACTTGTATGGAGAAGAGTGAATAATTCGCGCCGCGAACCGTTGCAGGTTCGGGGTCGTAAGTGCGAGAGAAGACTGCTGATGGATTGTTGTGTTGTTGTTGTGGTATGTTTGGCGTGTAGGGCACCGGGGCAAGCCCCATATCCCTTTCATCTGTATGATGGCGTGTGATGGAAGTCTCCTCCCTTGCGGGTTTTTCTGTAATATCTGCATCATGGCTTGTTGGTTTGAATTAAAATAGTGTTTCTTTTTCTTCTTTCTTCTTTCTTCACTCTTGTCGGCGCTCGTTCGTTTCTCTCTATCTTGGTCTGGATCTAGGTCCTTTTGCTGGTTAGTCTATTCATGAGTTCGTTGGCGATATCGATGGCGTTCTTGAGCGCCATCAGCGCTTCATTGATTTGGTCTGGCTCCGAGTTTCTGGTGGTGGTATTCATCCAAGCTGGTCTGAATGTGTTTTGCGGTTCTTCGCGTTGTCTGGGCTGTTGTTGAAATTGCTTGTCGGCGTTTGTAAACGCATATCTGGCGTGTTTGGGGTGCCTTGGGCAACCTCTGTAGTTGGCCGGGTGTGGGCCACCACAGTTGGCGCATTTGGCGGGATCGGTCGTATTTTTCTTCTTGCAGTCCGAGGTGAGGTGTTCGCCGGCACATCGGACGCACATTGGAGTTGCGTGGCAGCAGGAGGCGGAGTGGGCAAAGCCCTGGCAGCGATGACACTGTCCATCCGCCGTTCTTCTGCGCAGCGGCTCCACCTGGATGGATAATCCGAAGATGGAGGTGAGCTTGAAGATATTCTTGGCGTCGCCGCTCTTCTCGACGTCGAGGAGAATCAGCGGGATCTGTTTCTTCTGGCTCCCTTGGGTCATCCTGAAGGCGTTCTTGATCGGGTATCCCAGTGTAATGAGTTCACTGCGAATTTCTTCGGCAGTCGTCTCTTCAGGGATACCTCTGATCACTATCTTTAGCGGTTTTTCCTCATGGAGGTTATATGAATGGTACTCAGTCTTGTCTGCGTCCAGGATCCGTACTGCTAGCCTGTAGGAGTCTGAATCTGGCAGGGTGAGTAGGATTCCTACCTTGATATTTTTTGCATTAGAAATAGTGACACCGGCGTCTTTCAGCTTGGTCATTGTATTCCTAAATACTTTTTTATCGTGTAGGATGATAGGCGGAGTTTTTTTCGATCTGTCTGTTTTTTTATCGTTTGTTGGTTCTGCCGTTTTGAGGCTTGGCATGTCTGGATTTTTCGGTGTCTGTTTTGCTGGTTTTTTTGCAATTTTGAGATCGGGGCTTTCGGTAGCTAGGCGTTTGCTAGCTCTCCTGATCTTTCTTCTTTCTTTTTCTTCGTCTTCTTCTCGATCGAAGCGATCGTTGACGGCTTTTAGTCTTTTATAGTATTCTTCGTCCTCACTCCTCTTGGTCTTGGCTGCAGCTGCATCTGATTTGGCTGCAGCTGCGTATGTTTTTGGTATGTCTTTACTAGTGCTGGGAATTGATGGCACCGCAGGAGTGGTGTCCATCTTTTCGGAGCTGGTCGTGGTTTTGGCGGCGGATGTTGAAGGGCCGCCTGAGGCCGGGGCTTTGGCGGTAGCCTCAGCAGGGGCCTGAGCGGGTTTGTCAGCATCCGTGGTCTGTGATTCGTCGTTGAAGTAGTCTGAGTCATCTATGTCTAGGTCCTCATAGTCAGCGTCGTCCTCCGTGTCGGCGTGATCAGAGGTGACTAGTTTGATGGCCTCAATTTCCTCCAAGACTCTCTGCATGTTTGATTTTGGTTTCTTTTTTTTCTCTGGCTTATCCTTTTGTTTTTGGAGATCTGGCAGTGACTCGTGAGGCGGGACCCCATAAGCGATGCAGAGAAAGCCGTAGATGTAGGCAAAATCTGCCGCTCTCAGCTTCCTCTTCAGCCCATGGATTTGCGTCAGGTCGGATTTAAAGTTGTCATCAATCGGCGCATGTGAGTCCGGGTTCAGTAACCCGGTAAGCGAGGGGATCTTGCTCATCTTGACCCGCTTATCGAACTACAGCGCAATATCGGTAACAATATCTGAATGTGTCTGCTCTATTCGTCGTTATGAAGGCTTCAGAGAAGTTCTAGTTCGGTCAGCTGTCGATAATTATCTTGAAAAAGACCATCAATGGCGGCAGATATTCACCAGATGTCCTCCAGATCGGCGATGATAACGGCGATACAGCGTCCAAAAGTGGCGAAGGTGGCGGGGTTATTTCAACGAAGGTGATAGCTTCGTATTGAAATCAATCGGTAGTGGAGGCGGAGCAAGATGGCGGCGTTATGGCGTTCGAGAAAGGTGGCGGAACTCGCATCAATGTCCTCTGGATGGGCGATCGTAATGGCGTTGGCATCCAAAGGTGGCGGGCTGGGTCGGCGGAGGTGGCGGAATTATTTCAACGAAGGTGGCGGCTTCGTATTAAAATCAATCGGCGGAGGTGGCGGAGCAAGCTGGCGACGTTGTGACGTTCAAGATAGGTGGCGGAATTCGTATCGAATTTGTTCGAATTATTGTAACGTAATTCGTATCGAATTATTTATATCGAGTTGATTTGTTTTGTTTAGTATATTGCCTTTTTACTTTTAATTGGAGTCCCGGGGCTATGCCCCCTATCTCCTTCATCTATGTATGATGGCGTTGAGAGGCTTTGGCAAGGTGCTTGTCCTTGTAATTGCATACAAGTGCACGCACCGATTTTGTACTCACATACAAACATTTCTTCTTTGTTGAGATAGTCAACAAAAAAGAAAGGGTACAAACATAAAATACAAGGTGTAGGATGATGATATGACCCAGCTTCAGGTCAAATCATTGGTCTAGTGGAATCCGGTGAAGATCTCTGCATTGACATTGATAGTCCGATTGTCCAACCCCGCCGAGCAGTATTTAGTCTTTTATACTTGAGTCCCTGTGTTGAGTCATGATAAATGTGTGTGTATTTAAATTTTTTAATACTAGGGAGGAAGGTTCCCTCCGCCTGCACTTATGTCAGGCGGCGGGGTGCCCTTCATCTTTTATTATCCTCGGGGGGAGGTCGGGTATCAATGTCTTTTCTTGTTGCACTGAAAAATAACAGATTAGTCGCTTGGGTAAGAAGGAGTCTGTGGTGAGGATGTGAAGGAACTATGGTGGATGCTTGTCCAGCAGGATTGCCTTCGGCCTCCTATAGACGTAGTCTGTGTCGCTTCCATTTTCGATTAATAAATTTTTAATAGACGCGTTGGGATGGTTTATCATGGATTTGTAGAATCTCTTCGACAACTTCATGATATGTTCGTGGATGGTTTCAATGTTAAGGTCTCTGTGAAGTGTGGTATTGCGTACGTACCACGGAGCGCCCGTGATTCGTCGCAATGTCTTGTTTTGAATAGTCTGAAAGAGTTTAATGTGTCGGGGATTTGAGTAAGCCCATATGGGGCTTGCGTAAGTGATTGTTGGTCTGGTGATTGCTGTGTAGAGCAGAAGTTTTGCTCGAGTAGACAGTTTACTCTTGGGGCCCATCATGGGTCGAAGTCTTGCGTTAACTATTATGGCTTGGCGTTTTTTCTCTTGTATGTGTTTATTAAACGTGAGTTTGTTGTCTATCGTAAGACCTAGATATTTAACCGACTTATCCCAAGGGATTATGTGGTTGTGCATCTTGAGATTTATCATTTTAAGGCGGTGCCTATTCGTATGCCTGGCAAAGTGAATGGCAGCGCTCTTAGCTGGATTAATCTGAATACGCCATTTATCGCACCAGTTGGATATTTGGTTTGCCGCTGTCTGGACTTGCATAATTGCTTTGTTGAGATTGAGCGATTTGCTTAGGATAGCTGTGTCATCTGCGTATTGGGCAATGATGGTCGAGCTACCGTAACTGTCGGTGGGAATCGGTATGTCCTTTGTGTACAAGTTGTACAGGGTGGGACCTAACACGGATCCTTGTGGGACTCCGGCTGTGGGTATTTTTGTTGAGGATCTAATTCCGTTAAGTTTAACATTAAAGCTCCTATTCCGGAGAAAGGAGCTTATCATGTTGATCATGGCTGTGTCGAGTCCTGATTCTGAGAGCTTGACTATAAGGCCTTTGATCCAGACCTTATCAAAGGCTTTTGCTATGTCTAGAAAGAGACCTGTTGTAAAGGTTTTATAATTAAAAGCTTTAGTTATGTATTCGATTACCCTAAGTAGTTGATGGTTGGTCGAATGTCCTGCCCTAAATCCGTGTTGGATTTCTGGGATGAGGTCTGCTTCATCGATCATGATTTGAAGTCTGCGTTTTATGACTCGTTCAAAGATTTTACTTAAAGTCGGTAATAGGCTAATAGGTCTGTGATTTTCTGGACACGTCAGGTCCTTGCCGGGTTTTGGAATAAGGACTATGTCCGCTACTTTCCAGGCTGCTGGGAAGTATTGGAGCTCTAAGCTGGCGTTAACTATCTGCGTAAGTATTTCTATACCTCTGTCTGGGAGGTTTTTGACGGCTCTGTTTGTAAGACCGTCATTACCAGGGGCTTTTCGGTTATTAAGCCACTTAATGAGGCAACCGATTTCCGTGACCGTGGCCGGTGTTAGAGGATTTGGGGGAGGATCTGACCTCTTATTGTAAATATCCCTGGCTTTCCTGGTGATTTGTCTGACATGATTAACTATTTCAGAATTATTCCTGTCTATAGTGTTTGGAGAGAATTGTTTTGCTATGCTGACTGCAAATGCTTCAGCTTTGTCTATAGAAGAGTATACTGGGCCATTCGGTCCTTGAATATGTGTAATCTTCTGCCTGGTCTGTCTTAAAAGTTTTGTTAGGGACCAGTATGGTGGGCTGCCCTTGACTAAATTATTGACTTTTTGGCACCAGCTGGCGTCATCAAGTTCGGCTAATTCTTTCCTAATCTCTGGTATCAACCTGTTGTAAATCGTTTTGGATGCGCGGAGTTTTTGCTTCTGCCATTCCAAACGTGCTTTATTTTTCTCTCTGATTTTATCTTTAAGGCGCTGTGATATGTCTGGGCGGAGTGTATGATTTGATGGTCTAACTACAGTGGCTGCGTTTACGGCATCTAGTATTTCGCCCGTGAATGTCGCGACTGCGGAGTCTATGCTCTCCTCAGTGTTGAGAAGGGTTGGTTGCGTGAGCTTTTCCTCTAACGATGATTTAAAGTCTTCCCATGATGTTTGGGTTCTGATACGTCTGTTAATTGCTAGGACCACATTTGATGGGTCTCCTAAGTGTAAAAGTACCGGCTTGTGGTCTGAGGATAGTTCGTTAACTACGCTGATTTCGTGAATGAAATCAGTTTCCGCGAGTAAAGCAAAATCTAAAATAGAAGGTCGATGTGTGTTATTAGCTGGGTAGTGCGTGGGCTCAGATGGAGCGGCTATGGTTATGTTATTATCGTCAGTGAATTCGTAGATCATTTTACCTCTGAAGTCTGAAGAGCGGCCACCCCAAGCTAAGTGCTTAGCGTTGAAATCGCCCGCAATGACTACTGAGGTAACGTTTGTGTCCAGTAGGCTATCTAGATCTGTTCTGGTAATAGAATCGTCCTTTTTGAAAGGAGGAACGTAGACTGACGTGAATTTAACGCTGCCGGAGGAGCGGGTATTAACTATGATTGAGCATGATTCTAGTGCCCGGCTTTGTGTGGTTGGAGGTGCCTCACAATGGTCTATATGAGACTTAATAAAAATAGCGGTTCCGCCGCCCCTGTTGGTTGGTCTGTCCGTTCTGTACGTGGTGTAGTTTGGAAAACGGATGCGGGAAGTAGGTTTAAGGTGGGTCTCGCTAACTAGGAGTATGTCGATGTCGTGCTTGGATAGGAAATTGATGATTTCCCCCTTATCAATAATTAAGGTACCGCGAGCGTTCCAGATGGCCGTCTGTAGTGAGGCTGGATTGGTCTTAGTAGCCATTTTGCTGGACAAGTTTCGTGGCTTGGGCTACCATGGCGGTAGCTTGCTCCATAGTTTTTTGCAATTGGATAATTGCAGTTGCCAGACTTTTTAGGTCTGAACTGGAGTTGGTGGAGGGCGAGTTGTTTGTAATCGGAAATTGGGTAGGGAAAGCGACTGACCTGTTATTAGTGTGCGTCGTCCTACCGCTGCGATGGTCCATTTGTTGGGGTCGTGTGTGGGTTTGGGCTTGGCGGGTCTCGTTCTGAGTAGGCTGGGTCGGCTGGGGTTGTCTCTGCCATGGGGGAGACGGCCAGGTTCGTCTGTGGTTGGGGTTGGTCTGTCCTGGGCGCGGGAATTTCGGGCAACCCCGATAGTTTGCTGGATGAGGGCCAGCGCAGTTTGCGCATGTGGCCGGGCCCATCTCCCGAGTGTGATCGCACTCGTGAGTCCAATGGCTTTCTGCACATTTCACGCACTTTGGTGGTGCGTGGCAGTGGCTGCCCGAGTGGGCGAAGCCCTGGCATCGGTGGCACTGTCCGGTGGCTGTTTTTCTCCTTAGAGACTCCACCTTGATTCGGTGGTAAAGTAGAGTCTCTAGTTCGAATATGCTCTTTCCCGCGTCGCTTTTTTCCAGGTCGACCAGTACAAGTGGTAACGGCTCCTGGTCGAATCTGCGGCGCATCCTCTGGACGGCAATTACCGGAAATTGAAGATCAATTAGTTCTTCTTTTACATCGTTGAGGTCCGTTTCTGTCGGTATACCTCTGATGACGGCCTTGTAGGTTTTCTCTTCCTCTGTCTTGTAAGAATTGAATGATATCCCTCTTTGGTCGAGGAACGCCACTGTTTTCCGGTATGTGATGATGTCATCGAAGTCGATACGAGTATTGTCCTTTTGTAACGTTGCAATACCTGGTGTTATGCCGGCCAGCTTCATGTCCTTAGCGATCGTTGTATAATCGCGTCTGGTGTGTAGTATTACTGGAGGGATTTTTGTTTTTTGGGCGTTTTTGGCGGGCGCTGCGGTATTTTGTTTTGGTGGAGTGTGATTTTTCGGGGCTGGCTTCTTTTTCTGAAGTTGCTGTGGTGACTTCTGAGTGGCGTTTGGGGTGGTCGGTTGCCTCTGTCGTTTGCGAACGGCTGAGGCGAAGGTGGTGTCGTCATTCAAGTCTTCATATTCCGAGTCATCTTGAGTGGCCGCTATCGTCTCTTGTGAGTTTGGCAGGGTCTCTAGTTTCTTCTGGGATGTTCCTCTCTTTGATTTCTTGATCTTGAAGTTGAAGTTCGGGGCGGCTGGATGGCTGGTCGATGGGGTGCGACATTGGGCTCTTGTCGAGGGGTCCATGCAGGAGATCAGTAGGCTGAAAATGGAACGGATAATTGTTTGAGGGTCTTGCCGTTTGTTTGTCGTTATCATGTATGCGATATTCTGGAGAGTCGTCGCCGGGTCCTGTTCCAGAAGTTGCCTGGGGGTTGGAGTTGCTGGGGTCTCCATCAGGTGATTTATGTCTGCGGTAGCTTCCTCTCGGATCTCATCAAATCTGGGCGATGACATGTTTATAGTTGAAGTAAGTAAAGTGATATGAATTAAAAATAGAGGAGAAAAGATAAGTTATATTCAAAAGAAATCTTTTATGGCAATGATGATGTTAGTATAGGTAAGTGGCAATGAATTTAAGTATTAATTTATGGAAAATAAAAGAAAAAACGGAGATAATGTATGATTTTGTGGTATAGTGAAAAAGAGAATAAAAGAAAATAAAAGAAAAGAAGAGAGGATGCGGCTGTGGACAGTGAGTGAGTAAATATATCCAGATGTGTCCCTGTTTCCTCAGGCGCGGCGCTCAGGCGCACTCCCGGAAGCACTCGGTGATAACTGCACTGAACCGAACAGCACTGGCGTCAACAAGATCACAGTCGCCGAAATCACTATGTTGAGATGATGACTGCGATCGAGCACAACACCACACTGAACAGAGCAGCGCCTTTGCCACTTGAGATACCCGGATTCACGCACTGAGACACTGTCACTTTTGGTATAAGGCACTGGCACACACTTGATATTTCACTTTGGGGATGATAGAGGAGAGGAATTCAAAATCTGAAATCGTTTGACGTATTGCAGCTCTGCTATGATAGCCCGGATGAAAACACTAGTTTGGTCTGCTGTCGTTGTCTATCTTGAAAAAGACTATACAGCGGCAGGAAGATGTCGGCTAGGTATTTTCTGGCTGGCGAAAAATAGCAGTGGAGCAGTAGTATCAATCTCTTTTGCGATGGTCAGGATTATTAAATTTTTTCTTTTCAGAATAAATTCAACGGTAGAACTGAGATCGGTGGAGAGCGTGATGTTGTCTTGGCGAGTGTCAGAATCTGAATGACGAGTTGATTATTACTATCAGAGTATATAATATAATCTCAGTAGTAACTGTAGTAACGTATCGGAGCTTGAAGTGACTGTTCGCGGTGAGTGCCAGTCTGCGAATGACTGCTGATGGATTCTAAAATCACGGGTTTTTATACAAATGTGCCCGTCGTGCAATCTTTCTTACTTTAACCTCTAATACAGCTCGGTGTCGCCACGGGCACATACTTACGACTAGTTGGCGGATGTTATTCCGTCAACCAGACATATAGGCAGTAATAATTGCTTAGTACATACTCATACTTCGCCGATCAAAGATTTCCCGAGCCTTATTCCAGTACGCGGTCTCCTTGATCGACCAAAATCATTGATCCGATTCTCCCGTCGCGTGTGAGCGTGACGCCGTCATACACGCGAGCGAGAGGGGCTCTGTCACTGCAAAGCTGGCAAATTCGTATCGCGAAATCGGTTTCAAACACGTACGACAGAGACGCCGTCGTACGTCAGAGCAGGAAAGCTGCCGGAATACCGATTCGGAAACGCCGCGCGTGGAACAGCCGCGGATATTTAGGATCGGATTTACTATGAAAATTACGCGGGATCGTGATTACAATCGCATTCGCAGACTGGCACTCACCGCGAACAGTCATACCTCAAGCTACGACACGAGTAATAATACCGATACAGATTCGATTTTATTAACGCTTTCAAGACATTTCGATTACAATAATTCCGATCCGAATTTCGACACAAAGAAAATTCGATACGAATTCCGCCACCTCCGCCACCTTTCTCGATTGGAATAACTCCGCCACCTTGCTCCGCCACCTTCGCCGATTGATTTCAATACGAAGCTGCCACCTTCGTTGAAATAATTCCGCCACTATCGCCGATCCAGTCCGCCACCTTTGGATGCTGCAGCGCCGTTATCATCGCCCATCTGGAGGACATCTAATGAATTTCTGCCGCCTCTGATTGTCTTTCTTGAGATAATTATCGACGGCCGAGTGAATTGGAACTTCTCTGAAGCCTTCATAGCGGCTAACAGAACAGACACATTCAGATATTGTTACCGATACTGCGTTACAGTTCGACTAAGCGAGCCAAGATGAGCAAGATTCCTTCGCTTACCGGTTTGCTGAATCCGGACTCACATGCGCAGATCGACGATAACATCCAAACCGACCTGACGCAGATCCATGAGCTGAAGAGGAAGCTGAGAGCGGCAGATTTTGCCTACATCTACGGCTTTCTCTGCATCGCTTATGGGATTCCGCCACACGAGACACTGCCAGATCTCCAAAAACAGAGAGACAAGCCTGAGAGCAAAAAGAAAACAAAATCCAACATGCAGAGAGTCCCAGAAGAAATCGATGCCATCAAGCTGGTGACCCCTAATCAAGCCGACACGGAGGAGGACGACGCTGACTACGAGGACCTGGACATCGATGATTCTGACTACTTTGACGACGACTCACAAACCATGGAAGCTGATAAACCCGCTCAGGCCCCCACTTTGGCCACTGCCAAAGCCCAGGCCCCAGGCGGCCCCTCAACATCCACCGCCCAAACCAAGACCAGCCCCGAAATGATGGACACCACTCCAGCGGTGCCACCATCTTCCAGCATAAAATCAGACAAATCAAAAACGTACGCAGCCGCAGCCAAATCAAATGCAGCCTCAGCCATGACCACAATGAGTGATGATGAATTCCTCAAAAAAATAAGAGCCGTTAACGATCGCCTCAACCTCGAAGAAGACGAAGAAATAGAAAGAAAAAAGATCAAAAGAGCAAGCAAACGCCCAGCCACAAAAAGCCCCGATCTCAAAATTGCCAAAAAACCAGCTACACAGACACCGAAAAAGCCAGACATGCCAACCCCCAAAACGACAGTACCAACGAAGGACAAAAAAGCAGACAGACCGCCCAAAACCCCACCGATTATTCTGCATGATAAAAAAGCATTCAGGAATACAATGGCCAAGCTGAAAGACGCTGGTGTCACTATTTCTGACGCGAAAAATATCAAAACAGGAATATTACTCACCCTGCCAGACCCAGACTCTTACAGGCTGGCAGTTCGGATTATGGACACAGACAAGACTGAATACCATTCATATAACCTCCAAGAGGAAAAACCATTAAAGATAGTGATCAGAGGTATCCCTGAAGAGACGACTGCTGAAGAAATTCGCAGTGAACTCATTTCACTGGGATACCCGATCAGGAACGCCTTTAGGATGACCCAAGGGAGCCAGAAGACACAGATCCCGCTGATTCTCCTCGACGTCGAGAAGAGCGGCGAGGCCAAGAATATCTACAAGCTCACCTCCATCTTCGGATTATCCATCCAAGTGGAGCCGCTACGCAGAAGAACGGCGGATGGACAGTGTCATCGCTGCCAGGGCTTTGCCCACTCCGCCTCCTGCTGCCACGCTACTCCGATGTGCGTCCGATGTGCTGGCGAACACCTCACCTCGGATTGCAAGAAGAAGAATACGACCGATCCCGCCAAATGCGCCAACTGTGGTGGCCCTCACCCGGCCAACTACAGAGGTTGCCCAAGGCACCCCAAACACGCCAGATATGCGTTTACAAACGCCGACAAGCAATTTCAACAACAGCCCAGACAACGCGAAGAACCGCAAAACACATTCAAACCAGCTTGGATGAACACAACCAACAGAACCACGGAGCCAGACCAAATCAATGAAGCGCTGATGGCGCTCAAGAACGCCATCGATATCGCCAACGAACTCATGAAAAGACTAACCAGCAAAAGGACCTAGATCCACACCAAAGTATAGATAGAAACGAACGAGCGCCGACAAGAGTGAAGAAAGAAGAAAAAGAAACACAATTTTAATCCTAACCAACAAGCCAAGATGCAGACAATACAGAAAACCCGCAAGGGAGGAGACTTCCATCACACGCCATCATACAGATGAAAGGGATATGGGGCTTGCCCCGGTGCCCTACACGCCAAACATACCACAACAACAACAACATTACAATCGGATCGATGGTTGCCCTATGTGTTGCTATACTTTGTGATTGCACATCTGTACAAATGGAAGTTTTCGCAACAGGACCTATGAGCATATGTTAACAATTACTGCGCCGTGTACGCGCGATGCGTAGCGACATCGATCCATATACCCTTAATATTACAATACCAATTACTTTTATTTATTATATGTTATCAACGCCCATCTATATGTCCCCCTTTATTATTCTCGTTAACCCTTACATTTTTACATTATTTTATACATTAGCTTACAATTTACATTACATATTAAACTTATAATTCAAATCGTATTTTATATCCTATTTAGCTTAATTATCTCCTTATCTAAACATATATTTAATCCAAACTTAATCCTATTGTTATGCTTCGTCGAGGGTCGTCATCATCCAACCGGTGGCGCATTGACTACCAGGATCAGACCGAGCGGTGGGGAGGCACTACTCCTTATGGGAGTGCCCCCATAAGGGGCGGAAAATCTAGTGTGCGTCAAATCCCCCCAACCAAAGTCAAACCACCGCTAGGATCTGATCTCAATCGGTCACCGATCCCTCCTCGACTCCGCTTAACAAAACAAAAGTATACATGTTTAAACAAAACAAGACAAAAAAAATATATAAAAAGGAAAATTTCTAAAGTAATTTATAACACTACACGCACACGATAATAGAGGATAGTTTTTTTTTTTTTTTTTTTTTTTTTTTTTTTTTTTTTTTTTTTTTTTTTTTTTTTTTGATTTGCACAGAGTCGGGTATTATAGTAAATAAGAACGTAGAGCTAGGAGAGAACAAGAGAAAATTTATACAAGGCAATAGGGATGTGAGAATAATTCATTCCCGGGCTGCTGGTGACGAAGTAGTCTGCCTGTTACCCTCCTGACGAGGAGTGTTTACTAGGCCAAGATCTTGGAGAAGCATCTTGCCACCAGTCCATCGTCAGGGGTGGGCGTACAGGTTTCCCGTTGTGAGCCAGGCAACCCTTCTAGGACACATAGATTCATACGTCAGGGAGATTCCCCCGGTCGTATCTGCGACGTCAGTTGCATATAGATGGGTTTTACAAAAAAAGACAAGAAATTTACATGCGCATGTGTTAGTATCACTAAGAATTAATAACTAAGACAACAATAAAACGCTAAAGTAACCGCCGTTCTACTTCCTCAATTAGGACGCGGCGGAACCCCAACTCATACCCGTGTGAGTACTCCGCTACTCTGGGCCACTGTCCCCTTTATGCGCGCGGTGTCTTCACCGTCACGTCACGTAAGTGCTTCCGGTTAGAGAGCTTTATTGGGCGAGGGCGTGCACTCCCTCGTTCCATAGCTATTTGCCTTATGTGCGTGACTCTTCTTGCGCGCATTAGAATAGCGGTAGTAAACAACGACGTATAGTTCGGGATTCCTACCGTACGTCCGCGGATGCCGGTTGAACGGACCCCTTTAGGCGTCGTTTCCCCGAGCGTCCTGCCAAGCGGAACCTACGTTTGGGAGGCCTTGACCTGAAAGGTGTGTCGTCTAAGACGTCATCCAACGCACTCTTCCGGTCGTCAAGGCTCCCTCCGACTCCGGGCACCGTGGTGCCGTCGTCAGCCTCGGGGTTTTCTGGAGACGCCGTCCCTGGTGACGGGCGTCCCCTCGTATCGTCCCCTACATCTCCCGAGAGATACTCCCCTGATGGTGCGGGGCCGATTTCGTCCCCCACGCCATCTTCTCCTTGGGTTTCCCCAAATTCGTCTTCGCTTCCGAAGTCGGCTTCTCGAGCTTCGTCTTCCGCTGTTAGGACCACTGACGACCCGACCGGTTCGGTAACGTCGCCCAAGCTCGCGGGAGTGACGGCAGGTGGCGCTCCGAATCCTCGGTGAGTACCTCTTCTCAAGTTTTGATAAACTTGTATGGAGAAGAGTGAATAATTCGCGCCGCGAACCGTTGCAGGTTCGGGGTCGTAAGTGCGAGAGAAGACTGCTGATGGATTCTAAAATCACGGGTTTTTATACAAATGTGCCCGTCGTGCAATCTTTCTTACTTTAACCTCTAATACAGCTCGGTGTCGCCACGGGCACATACTTACGACTAGTTGGCGGATGTTATTCCGTCAACCAGACATATAGGCAGTAATAATTGCTTAGTACATACTCATACTTCGCCGATCAAAGATTTCCCGAGCCTTATTCCAGTACGCGGTCTCCTTGATCGACCAAAATCATTGATCCGATTCTCCCGTCGCGTGTGAGCGTGACGCCGTCATACACGCGAGCGAGAGGGGCTCTGTCACTGCAAAGCTGGCAAATTCGTATCGCGAAATCGGTTTCAAACACGTACGACAGAGACGCCGTCGTACGTCAAAGCAGGAAAGCTGCCGGAATACCGATTCGGAAACGCCGCGCGTGGAACAGCCGCGGATATTTAGGATCGGATTTACTATGAAAATTACGCGGGATCGTGATTACAATCGGATCGATGGTTGCCCTATGTGTTGCTATACTTTGTGATTGCACATCTGTACAAATGGAAGTTTTCGCAACAGGACCTATGAGCATATGTTAACAATTACTGCGCCGTGTACGCGCGATGCGTAGCGACATCGATCCATATACCCTTAATATTACAATACCAATTACTTTTAATTATTATATGTTATCAACGCCCATCTATATGTCCCCCTTTATTATTCTCGTTAACCCTTACATTTTTACATTATTTTATACATTAGCTTACAATTTACATTACATATTAAACTTATAATTCAAATCGTATTTTATATCCTATTTAGCTTAATTATCTCCTTATCTAAACATATATTTAATCCAAACTTAATCCTATTGTTATGCTTCGTCGAGGGTCGTCATCATCCAACCGGTGGCGCATTGACTACCAGGATCAGACCGAGCGGTGGGGAGGCACTACTCCTTATGGGAGTGCCCCCATAAGGGGCGGAAAATCTAGTGTGCGTCATTAGGTTAAGTTTTCATTCTTGAATTCATGAATTTTGTCAAAATCAGCTATGAAAATTGACTTAATCTTGCATATTGAATCTAATAAAATTTGAGACCGTATAGTATACAGTCATCTCTTTCCGATATAAAGCTCACGGCGATTTGTGATACGGTGAAATGTCTTACGTACAATTTACATGTAGTATCGCAAAATGAGACGCCTTAGAATTCAACATAGATCTTAGATTACCTAGGTAGTAATGTTAAGTTGTTCTATCACCGTCTCCGTCGATGTATGGACGTTAAACTAGAAAATATCACGGAGTATTGAGCCCTTCCTTCATAATTCTTGGATTGATAGAGTAGATCAAATGAGTAGATGGAAAGGAGCGAGGAGTTCTACACATATAATCACAGAACTACAGTACCTACGTTGGCTATAGTATAAAGGGGCAAACGTACAGCATTCTCTAATCTAATACATTATCCGAGGAAAGACAAACGATGTAAGTAGGTCATAAACTATAGAGGTTATAATCGCGGTTTCTCGACTCAAGAATTCTCGAGAAATTATGTGAAACAATGATTCTCGATTCCCGACAAACATTTTTTAAGAATTTTCGAGATTTTTATTTCTCGAGAAATCATCATTGAGCACATCGAGAATTCGAGAAATTATTATTACCAGGAAAGTGAAATAAAAAGAAAATAAAATATGTTTACGCGAAAAAACGGGTTGAAATAGTTAAAACTTATTTTTAGAAACAAACGAATTTTTAAAAATTCTCTGGTAAAATAAATATGTGACAAGAATAGCTAAAAAAAACTCGACTTTGATTGTGAAAGAAATTGTGGACTAATGAAATATTTCTCGAGAAATCAATTAACTTATATCGAATTCTTGAAAAAAGATTTTTTTCACTTTCAAGAATTGACGAATCTCGAGAAACGAAAAAGTCGATAAATCACAAGCATACACTGATCAAAGGTGCCTCAAGTATTGAACTAATCAACTACCTACTTATATGCTAAGGATAAACTAAGCAAAACTTATAATAGTAAAAAATATATTATCAAAGATTATCTACTTCTGATAGAAAGTATCGATTTCTATGTTTATTCTACAACAAAATGTTACATTAAAATTTCGGTATAATGTACATTGTACCTATTTACTGATGATAAAGATCATATTGAATCACCCTTTAATATAAAGTTCAACAATAGTGACACCAGGGAGATCAGTTTCACACCAAAAAACCAATCTGTCGCCTTCACCCTGAGAGATCATTACACGAGAGAGAAAGAGTTCGTTACACACGTCGCATCCCTTTGTGAGTGCATCGCGCATCTGCGGCACGTGCCTACAGAGCGCGAGTGGTCTGTGCCACGCGTTTGTATCTAAACTAAAGGATTCTGCCAGCATCCCGCGGGTTCATTTTTGAGGTGACAATATTGTCAGAGGTCGCAATCCTTTTAGGGTTTTTTAGTCTAGTAAAAGGGTGGTCTGTATAAAATTTGGTCTAGAATTATATAGGTAGGTACCTACACGATTTTTAAATCGTGATTTATCGTATATTAAATTCAGACTAATCACAGTTTGTTATAGTTTTATTCACGTTAACAAAACATATTCATTAGAATGATTTCTTTTTCAACTGCAAGCATAAAGTTTTTTTCTGTCACAGTTTTATCATTTTAGGCCTTATACACTGACTGATTTTAAAGCCCCCCACGATAAAAAATAATATAAAAACCACACATTAAAACTACTAACGTAACGGATAAAAAATCAATCTAGGTATCTCTTTCTTAGAATCACACCTTGTAACTAAACATAATTATTATTGAATATGACAATGATGGCACATATTAATCATTACCTAATGGTTTATTTATGTGTGAAACTACAAGTACATAGCTATCTGTTTAAGTGGTTATGTTATAGGTCCCTTTCGTGTAGCACTGATTTTGATATGATTTAAGTAATATTTTATACTTAATTTGTGGAAAATACGCATTTTTTTACGATTTTTGCATAATTTAATAATTACATGACTGGTTTGAACTGTGTCGGGATCTCTTTTAATTTTTCTGACGAATCGAATGCGTCATCTGCGTCAATAATAATCATTGTTAATTATAATTACAATCAAAGTATGGGAGACGATGACACACATTTACGCAGAGGATTACTTTTCAAGTAAGTAGTCCCCAATGCAGGGACTACCTATTTACGGGCAAGTTTCATCATAAAGTTTATTTTACGTACCTACCTAATTGAATATTACATATTTTTTAATAATATCATTAGACATATTTTTTTCGGATTCTTGCCGTCCAGGTTTGCACCTCTAACACCCCCGCTTGGCGCGCCCCTGACACTAAGAGTATATGTTTAAAAGTTTAATACATACTTACAAGATCATCGGAGTCACACATTGCCCTATATATTATATCTAAAACGATTATTAAATAATGTTTTTTAGTACCTAAACCGAATGTTAGGTTTTAATCGTTGGAAAATAGAGAAGGGAACTACCTACATATTATATTAAATAACATAAATTTATAGATATTATAATAATAAAATTATAAACAACAATTTAATTTATAATTGATAATTGTTTTAAATCTTTTTTTATAATAACATGACAAGAATAGCATGTTTATTTAATATGACAATAATATTATGTATGCGATAGTACGAGGTTGTCAAAGACCTTTATTATTTTAAAATTCAGGAAATTTTTATTTTTATAAAAAAAGCATACCTACGAAAATTTAGGTACATATTCGTACTATTCTTCGACGTAGTCCCAGTTACGATCGATGCACTTGGTGAGCCATGGCACTAAGTCTTTGATTCTCTTGTAGTAGAACTCCGCCGCTGCCATCCTCAAAAATGTTCTCACCTCTTTCTCCACTTCCTCGTCGGTCTCGAAGCATTTTCCGGCCAAATGTTGCTTCAGGTGAAGAAAAAAATGTAAATAACTCGGCGCCAGGTCGAGGCTATGTGCAGGATGACGGAGGACATCCCATTTGAATGAGTCCATAAGGTTCAAAAAGACCTAAGCGCTTTTCACACGATTTTGTTTGTGAGCTTCCGTCAGCATTTTGGGCACCCAACGAACACACCTTTGCATACCCAAATTTTCCCCTCAAAATCGTTTGTATGGTAGACTTATTGACGTCTGGGATCAAAATTTCGAGCTCACGGACTGTCAAACGACGATCTTCAGGAACTTTATCATTGATTTTCTTCAACAAAGACATCACCAATTGAGGACCTCTTTCCTCTCCCTTCCTCATCATAAACATAAACACTCGTTCTACCATTCGAAAACTTAGTACATCACTTCCTGACATTCCGCTGGTTCATCAAATTACCATAATTGAATGTGAGGCGACGGTGGATTTCAACAGGGTGAACTCTCTCCAGGTTGAGATGAATAATTGAACGTATATCGCAGGCAGCGGGATTCGACAGCGGAGCGTCCATCTCAAACAGTCGCAAAGGTCACAAAAGCAGCTACTGAGCCGACTCACTACTCTTTCTGGAGAGGTAGGTCTACGCTCCACGCCAGTGCTGCCATCTTTTCAGAAATAACATCCACGTCACCAAAAATGAATAAATGTCTTTAATTATTGGACCACCCTCGTACATATTTCTATAAGTCTATCTTAAAGAGCTTCCGTCCATCGTTGGGACCTAAATATTCCATTATACGTAGGTTATCTGGGAAATTTATATTATCTAAGATGTAATGAATAATTTCTAATTAAATGTTATTTTATTTATTTTCCTTTTTACAGACGACACTGTTTCTATCGACTCATAAAATAATATAATACATACCTGGTACATTACAAAAACCTTACGTCTATTATAACCTATCAGAATGTTGCTCCAGACGAGGGCAAAGGTGTGCAGTAATTATTTATTAATCTCAATAAATGAATGCTTATAGATAAGTAGGTACCTAGCATATTTGTAATGTTCAAATAATGTTTTAATATATATCAGATAATATTTTTAGATACCTACTAGAGTAAGTAGGCACTAGGTAACTAACCTAACATAACATGTACCTAACCAAACAATTTGTTATTAGAAAGCTATAAATATATTATTAGATGTCTAATTATATCTAAATTTCAAAATATTATATAAGATGTGTAGTGGGTATCTAGCAGTGGGGAAGAGTGGAGGTAGGCTGTTAAGACCTGATATAAATAGTGCACACTAAACTTTGCCAGTCAAGCGTAGGTACTAATTGTTTTCATTGAGCTAAGACTACAATGTAGGTAGATGGTGTTTGTTAGTTTTTTTTTTTTTTTTTTTTAAATACAATTAAACCTCGCCAAATCCAAGCCATAATAGATAATAGTCAACAAATATTCGTTTATCCATAAAATAAGTATATAAAATTATACTATTAAACCAAATATAATTTTAGATATTTTCTGGATAGAAGAACATTTTTTATCGATAATGCTTTCGTATAGGCAGGGTTTAATGAATTTGTACACCATCTGTACCTAAGAATATGTATTCTTAATTATTCAACTAAAACATAAAGTATGACTGAAAAAATGTGTACTATTTTGTTAGATCGCCCATAGCATACCTTAACTATTATGGTTTGGGTTAGGCAGGATTTAATTGAATTTTAAAAATTAGCCGGCAGCATCTCCAAATTATATTCCTATTTCAATGAAAACAAATAAGTATGGCTGACACAGTTTAGTGTGCACTATTTATGTCGAATCTTGACAGCTAACCTCCAGCCCTCGCCAGTGGTATCTAGTAAACAGCATATTAGAAAATAGTTCCTGCTAAGCAACAAATTTATATAACAAGTTAGAATTATGATACATCAATATTTTCGGGTCAACAACACAGGGTGGGTCCCGGAATTATCAGTTATCATTAAATTTGTATTGTTTATCGTCAGGTATTCTGAACCGTGTGAAAGAATTGGCACCTCAGTTTTTTACGAGTATGTAGATATTCTCTTCAATTAGTTTACATAAATCTAAGAAGTAAACCTACAATTGGCAATCTCTGTTAGAGCTGCATACTATTTTTATAAGTCGATACCATGTTGTAAAACCAGACGAGTACGTACATACCTAATTACATTAATAAATAATCTCCTAGCCAATGCAAAACATCAATTAATTATTAATTGCTTTGCTCAGTAAATATCTACTTGGATTTACTCTATATTATATCACTACATGTAGGGCGCCCATAATGGCCAAGCGGTAACGATTCAAGTTATAAAGTTACTAACGTACATAATTTTGAAAAATCTTTTTTGAACACCCAGCAGGAATCGAACCTGCATCTCTCGGGTTTCGCGCCCATGCACGTTGACGAAAATTATATAGGTATCCTATCTAATTGCGACAAATTTTAACTAATGGCCCTTACGATACTCTTTGAAGTGCTTTCCAAATTGAGTTACTATTGGCGGTCGGCTTTTGTATTTTAAATCAAAGTAGGTATTCACTCTAAATTCTTTTCTATGGTATGGAAGTATGGACGCTAAACCAAGAGATGTCACGGAGACTTGAAGCTTTAGAGATGTGGCTGTATAGACGCATCCTCAAAATTCCTTGGGCTGACCGGGTGACAAATGTTGAAGTTCTCAATCGAATGGAGAAGGACCGAGAAGTTATACTTAGTATCAAAACCAGGAAACTACAGTACCTCGGCCACATTATGAGAGGACAAAAATACAGCATTCCCCAATTTGTCATTCAAGGAAAGATCAATGGGAAGCGTAGCAGGGGACGGCGCCGCATTTCGTGGCTTAAGAACCTCCGTGATTGGTACGAGTGCAGCTCCACCGAACTGTTCCGGGTAGCAGACGACAAAGATAAGATCGCCTTGATGGTAGCCGACCTCGGCTAGAGGATGGCACAATAAGAAGAAGGTATTCATTACTTTAATTACTAACCGACGTCACGGATCACTCAAAGATTTTTTTTTTGTAACTTAGGCTAGAACTTGCTAATAATTTTTTTCTGATTTTGATTCTTAAATCTAATGAATTATTCGTTGAATAAAAAAAATAGTGTCTAATAAAGTTATGGGTCTCAGGTTCAAATCCCGGGTCTGGAAAAATCCCATGTTGTTTCTCGATTTATGTTTAGACCCAGAGTAGAGATCAAATAGGTTGAGCAAGTGGATAAAAAAATAATCAAAATAATAAACATTGATATGTAACAATGATTCATGCCTTTAAAATCCAGTGATTTCAGTAATGTAAGTTAGGATGAATATAATAATATGCTCAGATCAGTCTTATGTGACATTTATTTTCCTCGAGGAAAACGCGGCTATGACATCGCAGTTTTCAATTCTCAAATGAATACGACGAAATATTTATCAGAATCACTACAGCCTTGCGCTACAAAGAATTTTCCAGGGTTTTTGCAAGGTGATTTCATAGGCCGTGGCCAAATTAAAATTAGCAATACTCGATGCGGTTTGAATTGTTTTCAATAAGACATGTTTCTCACCCGGCACAAATTTCCTTTCACTTAGCATCAAGTAGAGTAGTTTGCGTGCCAAAGACTTTAAGTAAATGTCGATAGTATATAGGGTCTAGGACGATTTGGCACCGCGAACTGGCCTCCGCCGATTGGCCTCCGGTAATTGGCCGCCGGTACAATCGGACGCCGGCTCAATTGGACGCCGACCCAATTGGCCTCCGGGAGGATTGGACGCCGCACAGTTGAATTGAATGCGCAAAGGAATAGACGTACGTTACGATTTGTTGGAGTAAATAAGCAAGTCAGTTTAATATGTTTCTATCCTCTCAGTAGTCGTACCTTATACATTTCGCGCTTGACACATGTTTAATATAGATTGAGAATATTTATTATGCCTTATGATGTTTATTAAAAGAAAATAATTCTTCCCTCGTTAAAACTTAAAGATGTGCATAATCAATTAATTTATTGGGTACTTATTTATATTTACAACAAATATTAAAAATAATATTAGATGATAGAATGAAAATTACATTATATTTCAGCGTTTTATCGACTTAATATTATAAAACTTAAACATGTATATTATTATGCATAAATGCGTATTTTAAGATAGTATGAAATTACAAACAAAATATTAAGTAAGTTATCTGCTAAGTATAAATGTTTCAGTAGTTTGATTGATAAACTACTTAGGTACTGGGTGCCGGACGAAATCCCGAAGGCCGAAATCCCGAATGACCGAAATCCCGAAAGCCTAAATCCCGAAAGCCGAAATCCCGAACGCTGAAATCCCGAATGGCCAGAAACCAGAAGGCCGAAATCCCGAAAAATAAAAAAAAATACAAACATCAATAATTGCGCAATTTTCGCAAGAGACACAAAAACCCATTTTTGCGGAAATATAAAAAAATGTAAAATACAAACATCAATAATTGCGCAATCGTGCATTGCGCAATTTTTGCAAGAGACACAAAATCTATTCGTTTTACAAAATGGTCTCTCCTGAAAAAAATTGCGCAATCGGAAAAACCCATTTTCCGCAAAAATGGGATTTGTCTCTCTTACAAAAATTGCGCTCACGATTGCGTAATTATTGATGTTTGTATTTTACATTTTTTATATTTCCACAAAAAATGGGTTTTTGTCTCTCTTGCAAAAATTGCGCAATTATTGATGTTTGAATTTTTTTTATTTTTCGGGATTTCGGCCTTGGGGATTTCGTCTGGCACCCAGTACCTATATATTCTATAGACAATAAATTAATTGATTATGCACATCTTTAAGTTTTAGCGAGGGAAGAATTATTTTCTTTTAATAAACATCATAAGGCATAATAATTAATCTCAATCTATATTAAAAATGTGTTAAGTGCGAAATGTATAATGTACAACCACTGAGAAGATAGAAGCATATTAAACTGATTTGTTTATTTACTCCAACAAATCGTAACGTACGTCTATTCCTTTGCGCATTTAATTCAACTGTGCGGCGTCCAATCCTCCCGGAGGCCAATTGGGTCGGCGTCGAATTGGGTCGGCGTCCGATTGTAACGGTGGCCAATTACCGGAGGCCAATCGGCGGAGGCCAGTTCGCGGTGCCAAATCGTCCCATTCCCAGTATATATCATGCGCGGTATCCACAAAGGCATATAGGAAAAAAAACATATATTTACCGTAAAACAAAAATCTGTTACGAAACCTCTACGTGAGGCGATTAAAATCCACATCAGATTGTATAGCTATAGCCAATAATAATATGTACTACTTATACTTAATATTAATACTATCGACCGAAGGTAGGTACTTCATGGAATTTGAATTTAAATTCTAATGGATTTAAATTTTTGTACTATTTCATTTGAGTCGTTTTTTGATACCCGGGTTTCGCCTGTCGGCATCTTCAGGCACTATGTGCCCACTCACCAAAAGGCAAATACACACTGACAAACAACGAATACAGTTAACTCTAACTTATATAACAAATTAATACGATAAAGTAGGTAGGTAAAGTCTTTTAAAAAAAACCCCGTACCTTAACACTAATAATACCTACACTCGATAAGTGTATAAATCGTCAAAATCTAAAAATAGATCATTCGCGAAAACGACTCAAAAGCAATAGTACCAAACTTAAATCCATTATAATATAATATACTTAAGTCAGTGACGTCCCTAGACAAAATGCTGCCCCTGGGTAGCGCCATTAAAAGATTCAAATTTTTTATACAATATTTTTTAATATCCGTGCTCGTGTCGTTTCTGGTTACCAAGAACGTCGAAGGGCAACGGAAGTAAACTAGACATCGCAAACCTGACTAAAATTAAAGTCCTGTTAAACCTTTTATGCTAATTAATACATTTTGTTTCCAACCAGTGAGCTGAATTTTTGAAAAGAAAGATATTTTTGGTATTAAGTACTCAGTTTAGGTAGTTATTTCTATATATACCAAATGATTCTCCTCGGTTTACCGCCAAGCGACGCTCAATCTGCCTACCCCCACGGGACGTCACTGACTTAAGTAGATTTACCTCATACCTCTACATATTTTAAAAAGACTCGTTCGAATTATAGTCAAAATTCTTTAAATAGGTATAACATATTCTATGTTCCTTGATAAGTATAAAATACAAAGTAGGTAAGTACTACTTACAGTTAGCCTTTTCAGACAGAATTGTTTCTCAATAGAATATGGCAGCGTGTGAATTGCAAATTAGACGTCTGCTAAAGTGCATCATTTCAAGTATATAGTAATAATTCTGTTTCTAGTATTTCTACAATTCCGCTTCCTTCTCGTTGCAAATGATCGTAATCATAATCGACAAGGCATACCTAACAACATAATCATGTTTCACGTAATTTTACGGTGCGATGCTGCATTAACTTTTCCGTATTATCACACTCGTAATGATTTCCTATAGATATCGTTTATTCTTTTATGACGAAGAGTGGCTTTTGGAAGTGGGTAGACCATGGGGATCATTGTGCATAGGTGCATAGGCATCAGTCAAATTTATGGGACTTATGACGATAATAATATTACTGTGATCGATGTAAAATAATATCGTAGACATAGGGACGCTCCAATCGTGGTATTGGGGGTGCGCAGCATGGCCCCCATACCCTGAAGCGGGCCCCCCTACCTATCGCTAAGGATAAAAGCACTGTGATGCTCTACAGTAGAGTTTTCCAAATGGTGTACGCGGTAAAATTAATGTGTATATTTAGTGTTTTTTTGAATCTTTTAATACATTCATTTAAATTGTGGAGTGGTCGAGTAATACACAATTAAAAATTGTATCGTACAAGCACATAATTTTAAATAACAACATTATTGAAGGAAGGCGTTTTTTTTTTACTATGAGAGCAAATTTGTGATGTGTGTTTATCTCACTTATCTGCTCGAGTTACCACGTCGGGCCCCCAGGCTAGAGCCCTGTTAGCCCCCCCCCCCTTGTGGGGGCCATGGTGCCCAGCACCCGGGCGGCAGGATTTAACAGGCGGAAAATACATTTTATTATTAATTACGTTAACAAAATCTCATATTAAAATATATTAAATACCTACGTGTGTGGCAAATGAATAATTACATACTGCAAAATATATTTCACCATGGAAGGGTAGGTACATAATAATAATCTAATTTATGAGCTTAAGTCCTACGATTTACTTCTTGTGACAGGCATCAGAGTTGTGTGTTAATATAATACTGAAAAGCATTCTCTCAAAGTCTCAATAATCAGTATCATATCACAAAATGCACAAAACGTTTCTACAAAAATGTAATTGTTTATTGGCAAGAAATTAACCGTGACTTTAACGGCTAAGTATAATATTTGAAGGGATATTATTCTAAGGAATTTAATGAATAGTAAATAAATCGTCTGCGGCGCATTGTTGGTGCATGTTATTAAATATTGTAATGAAAAACGACAATATCATTATTTTTGTTATAATATAAATATGCAGATGAGAGTAAAATAAGGTTTTAAGTACATATTTTCGCTTCTAAAATATATATTATGTTTATTATAAAAATATATTTTTATATGCGCGGCCCTGCGTAGAAATAAAAACAGATGGTGTTGGTTTTATAAATTTAATTTAATCCTGAAATAAAACTGTACATAATAGGTAAAATTTCAAATTTATTAAAAAAAAAAATATCTAAAATTAAATACGATTGAACGGCATAGAATTTTTATATTTGAAATGATCAAATTTTTAATTATTTATCGTCAACTGAATGCAGAATTATCCTAAATCACATACACACAACCTACTTTAATAATTTGAAACAACCTACTTTAATAATTTGTTATGTTCATAGCTAAATGTTTTGCATTCAGGTGACGAGAATTTGTTCTACGGACGCACATTTATAAGCTTTTTCTGAAATTGTAAGGGAATCTCCGAATTAAAAAAAAACTTTTTATATTGATATACTTACGTTACTTATAGGTAAATATCTTATTTTACAGTATTTTTAATGGTCGCCAAAATTTCTTAAAAATATTATATAAACTTTAAATATATAATTACATTTATAATTTTACATAGTTATATGTGTGAGATATTCGTCTACCTACCTATTCTATTATGAAATATCGTCGGTCTATATTGTGAAGCTTGCAAATTCCATTTTGATCACAAATGTACGCTGGTATTTTCAAATATACACATCAGTCTATTAATTTCTAGATCGAAGCATTTCAAAAAATGTCCACAAAACCTTCTTAATTAATTCGTGTCGTGAAAAAAATGCAAATCTAATATCAAGAATAAAATTGTTGTTAGGTTAGGTTAGGTTAGGTTACTTACGGTACTTAGGTATACTTACGACTTTACTGTTGCCTTAAAAAAGTTGTTTTGGTTTAAGATTGACTGATGATATTGAAAACAAAAAACAATTAAATCCTTTCTCATGCAGTAATCCTTAATTAACTTTTTATGACACATAGTAGATAGATAGGTTAAATAAGCGAATGACAAAATGTCAATGGAATTTTCGCAAAGGTCACTTTTTTGGAATAAGCGTAACATGTTTAGGGCCATCAGGCTGGCAACGGTGATATAATTTGGTGCCAAGACCCGTAACTGACCTCGTCGTAATTTACAAACTCAATTTTGAGTCAGCACAGGGGTGGATAAGTTATTTCAATGCAATAATATACCTATTTTAGTCGTAAATTAATAATGATAATTCAGTATTTTTCTGATAAACAAACTTCATCATACACTTTTGTTCTCCCAGCCGCTGGATCGGCCTTACAAACCGCGGCCGTATGATGGCCACTCTACCAACTTGCCAACGGTTAAAAACAATATCATATTCAAGCCAAAGTATATAGGCCATGGCCCCCAGATAGGGGGGGGGGGGGCTGACAGGGCTCTAGCCTAGCAGTGACGTCCCGTGGGGGTAGGCAGATTGAGCGTCGCTTGGGGGCGGCAGATACTCTAAGGGCGGCAAATCGAGGAGAATTATTTGGTATTATATAGAAATTATATAGTTATATTATAATATTAGTTATATTATAACCAGCAGCCCGATTTCGTTTCGATGTCGTCTGGTGCCACACGAGACGATAGTTAGGAAATCGGGCTGCAGAGCGTTGGAGATGTTTTTTTCCGGATGTTTTTTTTATCCAGTACTTACTACAGTACAGATTTTAGTATGATGTCACCACGCTTCTCGAGGAATTTTTGTATTATTTTTGACTGCTCTCGTTTCGTATACAATGCCAATAAAAAATATTTTTTACTACTCTTGGCGCGTAGACACATTATGAATATTATGATAAATGTAAAACACCAAAAAACCATAATAAATCAGTCATAATAATATAATGTCATTTACTCAGATTAAAGAGTTCCTTTCATAATAGTGATATTATGTAGGTATGTGCGCAAAAACCAATTATGTCGCGCCATAGGTGGCGCCGAACAAGCGACGAATGTAGGTATTGAAACAAAATAATTACTAGGTATATAGATTTCAACGTTGGTGACGAAGCAAGGAAAATTATGGTAGAGATTTATAGGTAGGTACATACTTCCGTATTTTTTAATTTATCCAAATATTTTTGCTAGTCACTCCCGAGATTTAAAAGTTGCCGGATGTCCCTATTGCAAAATAGATATTCATAATGATTATTAATCCATTGACATTTGACATAATCATATGCATATAATAGGTATTTACGTTAAGTACCAGCTAATTGTAATAAAAATGTACACTAGTAGGTACCTACCTAAATTATATCGTATTTATCGTGCTGTGAATAACAATACCTTATTTTAAGTCGTTTTTTGTAAACATATTTTGTGCTGATAATAGTGAGGATTTGTGGTTTATTTCAATCATCAACGGTTGGATGTTGAGATTATTAATTAATAGTGTATTTATGATTAAAAATAGGTCTATATTAAATAAATAATGAGGAAAACTATTTTGTTTACATATTGTAGCGTACAATAATAGCATAGAAAAAATGGTGTAAAAATATTACGTCTGCGTAGGTATTACATACAGATACATACTAAATGTGTCAGATATATCAACCAAATGGCATCTCAGACTCTGGTGATTTGGGTAAGTGTTTAACTAATATTAAATTTATTCGCTTATTTATTTATTAATATCTAAATTTTATTTTGTATGATCCAGCTTAGTGGTAGGTATATATTTTGTTAGTAATGTATCCATCCATACCATGCCCCCCACAAGGGGGGGCTGACAGGGCTCTAGCCTGGGTCCCGGGCTCGATAAGTGAAATAAACACATATAACAAATTTGCTCGAATAGCAAAAAATTCGCCTGCGGTGCTATTTTCTTCACTAATGTTATTATTTAAAATTATGTGGTTGTACAATACAATTTATAATTGTGTAGCGATACTCAAAAACTCCATAATTCAAATGGGTGTATTAAAATTTACAAAAAAACACTAAATATACACATCAATTTTAACGCGTACATCATTTGGAAAACATTACTGTAGAGCGTCACACTGCCTTTATCCTTAGCGATAGGTAGGGGGGCTGCCAAAGATCCTAGCCTGGGGGTCCGCTTCAGGATACGAGGGCCATGCTTCATACAACACATTTCTTAGATATTGGAGTAATGAAAGGATGATAAAAAAAATGGGGCGGCATTTTGACGCTGCCTAGGGGCGGGATTTTGTCTAGGGACGTCACTGAGCCTAGGAGCCCGAGCCCAGGGGGGCCCAGCGTGACAAGTCGACCAGATAAATGAGACAAATACACATCTTAAATTTGCTCTAATAGCAAGTTTACTTCGGAGTTATTACCGTTTAAAAATATATTGTTATTGGGACGTGTTGAGTAATACTCGACAACTCCATAATTCGATGTGTTAAAAAATCGCTAAATTGCACTGAATTTTATTTCACCTCGAACACCATTTGAAAAACCATACTGGAGAGCGTCAGACTGTCTTTAACCGTAGCGATAGGTAGGGGGGCCCGCCTAAAATCCTGGCCTGGGGGCCAGCTTCAAGACGTGGGGGCAATGATATAGGCACTACAGCAGACAGATCATCTGATAACAGAAAGGTAAAATCGCTGTTATAAGGTAAAAAGATTGTTATTCTCATACAAACATTATTTCATCATATTTTTTAGTTAGAGCATATGATGGACACCAAGAAACCCTGTCGCCTGCCAATCTTCTTGCTCCTTCCTAGTATATCCATCATCCCGTAGCTCCGCCATGTATACCCTGTGGATGATATTTTGCGGCAGTCGGAATCCGGTTGGCTTGAAGAACAGGGAAGCCGGGTTGGAATTCTTTGAAACATTCGTAGTACGTGGCCGAGCCATCTCCAACGTCGCTTCTTCACTCACAATGTGATGAAATGCTGCATGGTCAGTTCTCTTATCTCCTCGTTACTCCTAAAAATATACCACTGCACATGTGTTATCCGCCACAAACATCTGTTGTAGGTATACAGTTGCTCTTCCTCTTAGCCTGCGTTAGGTGCTATGACTCGCTACCGTAAAGCAGCACATTCAGTGTGTGGAATAGTTGTAAATATGCGGCAATTAATTTTAACTGAGAAATGTCGTGAGTCCCAAATATTCCGCATCGAGCTGAATGTTGCTCCGTCCATTTCCATTCGGATGAAAAGTTCCATCTCCCATGATGTATGCACGTGAACATTATTATGATACATTTTTTCTGTTCTCACGACAGATAGTTTCGAATCCTGACGTCCTGAAGAATTTCAATTTTATATGCACCCGTAAATTACCTATGTAGTCTCAGCCATGACCTCTTCTGGATTATTACTGTTTCCTCGTGTCAGAGTTGTCAGGCACCATTAGAAAGGCGTGCAAGACTAGTCAATGCCCTCTCCTGAGACATATACATTATCAGTGCTGTACCTTTATTTTATTTTTGAAAAAATATTTTATTGTTTAACATTATTGAAGTAATCTATGTTTTTTTTTTCGTTCCTCTTATGAGGACAATGCCGGAAAATCAGAAATAATGGGAACTGAAACACCTAACGTGTGTGGAGTAACAGGTAACCGATCTCGAGTGTGAAAGAATATGGGATAAACTTAAACACGTGCCAAAAATACGCTTGTCCTTCGTTCTGACAACTGCTCTCGTTTCATATACTGACGCTCATTCAATATTGGTGTATTTGAAGGTAGCAACACACACTATTGCACGTCTATAATGTGTGGTTTATTTTCGTAGGACACTCACACATTCAAACCCCTGCTTCAAAATGCAGTGTATTGGATTATAACCAATCGGAATTCTATTTATTAATCTGTTATGTTGGGTAATGTTTATTAAATATTTTTTATTTAACTTGCTTGATTATAACCAGTTGTTTTCAAATTTAATTGTCATGTTTTAATTGTCCTGAATTCTGATTTATTCGGTATGTACAATGTTTTGTTTTTTAACTAAATAAATATAATAAATACTATAAGTCAGTAGCGAAGAGTGGAGGTAAGCTGTTAAGATTCGCCATGAATATTGCACATTAAACTTTGTTAGACATACCTACGTATTTGTTTTTGTTGAAATAAGACTACAACAGACGGCTTAAGCGTTGGACTATCACTATCGGACTGTCACAGGTTCGAATCCTGAGTCTGGCAAGTACACATATTGTTTTTCAATTTGTGTGTGAGTCAGGGTATGGACCTAATAGGTTGAGCAAGTGGCTGACATCCATTTCTCGTAAAAAACAAAATCTGTTACTACAAACCTCTACTCTGTGGAGGCCCATATGATCCTATTAGGATCGGACATGGTTGGAAAAAAAGACTACAATTTACAGATGGTATTGGTTAGTTTTTAAAAATCAATTAAACCCAACGATAATAGTTTTGGTATATTTTGGGCGATACAACAAAATCGTGCACACTTTTTCATTCATTCTTGTTTGTTTTCGTTGAATTAAGAATAAATATTACCTACACATATTGTTAATTACTTTTTTTAAATAATATTCCATCTATAAAATATCCAAAGGTATACTTATATGATTTAATTGCATACTTTTAGATATTTTATAGATATACTAGATAGTATTTTTTGACTATTATCTATTATGGCTTGGCTTTTGCAGGGTTTAATTGAATTTTAAAAACTAACCAATATCGTCATTCTGTAAATTGTAGTCTTATTTCAATGAAACTAAATACGTATGACTGACAAAGTTTAGTATTCACTATTTATGGCGGATCTTAACAGCCCACCTCCACCCTTCGCCACTACTATAAGTACATCGTCAGCTATACCTACTTACCTAACCGCTTTTCTTTAAAATCGTAGATATGACACGCTGGTTTTGAGGTACCGATATTTTATTATTAATTTTTCGTCATTGTAATAATATAATATTATGAAAGGGCTTTTTGATCCTCATTTCCTAAGAATATATTTTTTAAATGATTGACAGCCACTAGAATCGCACGGAAAGCGAGAACAGTCAATGCGATTCTTGGAAGTGATAAAAGTTTTACGTTTATTGCGTTTTAATGAAAATGCAATTTCACGCTTTGAATGCCTACATAGCCGGAATGCCTTTAATATCACTGCTGACTTTCGTCTTTTTTCCCGTTCCGAATTCGAGCTTATGACTCTTGGAAACCGACTGACCTAAACACGTTTTCAAAAACACTCGCAACACGTACCAACCAGAGAACTGAAATACCTAACGGGTAAGGAGACGCAGGCAACCGATCTCGAGTAAGGAAGAATACGGGATTAATTTAAACACGTGTCAAGAATACGTCATACGTCGAATACTGACAACTGCTCTCGGTTTATGCATTGACGCTCATTTAATATTGGTGTATTACACACACTGTTGCATGTCTATAATGCGTGGTTCATTATATACGCACTGTCGTGAAGAATAATTACCTATTAGGTATGTCATTACAGTCAATTCAACTACCTACCTAATAGTATTACAAAAAAAAAAATCTTATGAAATGTTTACTCCAAGGACCGTACGACCAACCGTACTATAATTATAGTATTTGTACTATAATTTTGGTCCGCTTAATATGTACGATATAAAACAGATAGTTATAGTACGCCCAAAATACTATAATTTTGAATATCGGAAAAAATATGTAAAAAGTACTAAAATTTCGATATTTCCGTTCGTTAAATTGGTGCAAAGTACTATAATTTTGCAATATAAGAAAATTTGGAGAACTTTGAAAAAAATTGCTCGAAAAACATAAGAAAATCCCTTGACTTTGGTTTAAAATGAAATTTCTTGAATTCTTCAGTAAGCATTTTTGGTCTGAGGAGGTAGGTACCTAAATAAACAGGGGTCTCGGAGTTTCTCAAATTCTCCGTTATTTTTTTTTCTGAGAAACAAAAAACCTATACCTACATTTTCAACAGGTGATGACAACGCGTACTAAGTATATTTTTTCCCCTAATACTATAATAAAATTTTTGAGGCTCTTTACTATAATTCCACTTTGAAAAGATGGCAACACTGCTCCAAGGTCACAAATTGAACTTAAATAACAGTACGTAAAAATAATAGATTTTTTTCTGGTTGTCTTATTTACGTGTTTTACAGTTTATCTTCAATACATTTGGCACATAGACCCTGTTTTATAACATTGAGTATGATAGGAGCGCAGTAAGTGTATAGTTGAGGTGCAAGTGCCTGCAGTCAAAAAGTCAATTAAGTGAATAATTAACCGTGTTGCTAAATAGTGATTGGATGAATCGGCGCTCTCGGCACACTGAGCCGCAAATAAAACGGCCGGTTACATTGATCGATAGCAACGAATGACAATAGGAAATGTATTATGTCTCGTTAAGTTTGATGTAGATTCTCTACTCTATCGCTAGCTAAGGTATCGAAGATATGCCAGTTAACCATTTGAATGCTGGTCCGTCTTTTTATTCGTTTTCTGTCACAGTATTTTTTTGACCAATAGATTTCCCAACCTTTTTACCCATTGTGTTTGAATCAATCCAAAGTCTGGACCTACTGAGCTACGGGTTGCTGGTATGACCTGGAACGACGCAAGAAGACTGGCTAGCGACAGGGATTCTTGGAGGCGCCTCGTGGTGTCAATATGCTCCAACTAAGAAGCGGATATGTTCGAAGAAGAAGAAGAAGAGTATGGACCCAATCATGGCCCCCACAAGGGGGGGGGGGTGATAGGGCTTTAGCCTGGGGTCCGGGCTCTGGAAGGGCGTGGCAGGTAAACCAGATAAATGAGATAAACACACATCATAAATTTGCTTTAATCGTAAAAAAAGTCGGCTGCGTCGCTATTACACTTCATGACCAGTGACGTCCCGTAGGGGTAGGCAGATTGAGCGTTGCTTGGGGGCGGCAGTTACCCGAATGGCGAAAAATCGAGGAGAATCATTAGGTATATATAGAAATAGCTACATAAACTTAGTTATAACGGAAATATCTTTCCTTAAAAAAAATCAGCTCACTGGTTGGAAACAAAGTGTATTCATAATTACTAAAAAGGTTTAATAGGACTGATTTTTTGTTGGGTTCGCGATGTCTAGTTTACTTCCGTTGTCCTCGGACGTCATGTCCTTGCGCACATGCGCAGATTTGCGAATTACATTTGAATTATAGGTATTACACATAATTTAGATACCTACATACTTACATACCCTAATTTAAAAAAATATTTTTGCCAGTCACTCGCGAGCTTTGGAACGTGTATTTTAAAATGTATCTGAAACCGTGGACTCAAAATATTTTTGTCTATTGAAGTAGAGATGGTATTTAAATTAGATTTAGTGGTATTTATAGATCTTGTTAGTAATGTATCCATACAACACATTTCTTAGATATTGTTGTCATAAAGGATGATAAAATATACGGTAGGTAAAAAAAAATGGGGCGGCATTTTGGCACTGCTTAGGGGCGGCATTTTGTCTTGGAACGTCAATGTTCATGACCATTAAGATTTTAAATTATATTATTGTGCAACGAGCTTTTGATTTTTGTTTGTCGATACTCGACACCTCCATAATTAAAGTAGATGTATTAAAAATACAAAAAATCGCTAGTACCTAACACACTGAATGTATCCTTCATTTGCCCTAAAACACAATTTGAAAAATGGTAATGTAGTGCGTCACACTGCATTTAACCTTAGCGATAGGGCCCGCTTCAGGATGTGGGGGCCATGGACCCGATAGTTTGAGCAAGTGGGTAACATTTATTTCTGATAAAAATAAAAAAATTGTTACTTAATACAACCTCCACTCTTACTCAATCCTCAATCCACTTAGGATGGCCATTTCCAGGGACGTCCCGAGGAATAGTGCCGTCCTTAAGCAGATTTGGCAGAATGCAGTATTTTTTTCATTTTCAGTCGTAAATTTTATGCGAAATTATTAAGTGTAAGCTTACATATTTTCAAATAATGCAAAAAATACATAGAAGTAGAGCATTATCACGAAACCTACTCTCAAACAGCGGTGGTTTTAGGCATGTGGGGGTCTGAGTCGCTGACAAATATGGAGGCTCTCTTGTGATATTTTACAACTAAAATGTCAGTACTCTCTAACGAAGCGATCGCATCGCCCGCTTTGTCGCTTACAGTCACTCATTCCAAAAGTTGTAATGATCATATTATTTCTTTCTTTATTTATCATCCTTTATATTTTGCCGCCCCTATGCAACGCATGGCCTGCCTACCACCACGAGACGTCACAGGCCATTTCTTTCCAGTAGGTATGATAGCTAACAGTGGACTGTGATACGGCGAAGCGTAACTAATAGATACCTACATAGCAGTGGCAAAGATTCCATACTAGGCTATTATTTAAATTTTAAAGCCTATGAAAAAGCCTTAAGGGGGGACATGCTCAGCGTAGGTCAAAATGGAGCTTTTATTCTATTTTAAAAGCATGATCCTGGACATTCCTTAAACGTTGTAGATAATCTATTTGTATAATTTTGAAGCCTTATTATCCTTTATATTTATTTTAAACATTTGATGACTGCATTAATTATTTTTATTACATAAAATAGTATTCTTTTAAACCTCTCGCTCTAATGTTTTAGAATAAAGTCATATTTCAGTACATAAATGTGCAGTGGTGTTAAGATTTTTTACATTATTTTATTAATTTTTAAACGCATTTATAAAACCATCAGTATAATTTATGTCGACATTATTATAGTGAAATATTTACGATAAAAAATTATATTGATAATCTCTGTGATCCCAAATTTGATAAAAATTAGGCATTTTATTATTAAAAAAATGGGCAAGATTAACACATTTGAAGATAATTCTAAAGATACTGATTATAAGCTATATTTTTGACCATTCAAGTGTGATAAATATCCTACGAATAATGATTGCTTTATAATAATTATTGACATAAGAATAAGGTAGTGTTTTTTTTGAAATACGCCATTTCTTTTGGCATTCCCCAGTGGCTAAGCTACAACATACGGCCGTAGCCACAAATTGACAAACTAAAACTGAAGTAGGGAGTAAGATCATGATAACGTGCGTGTTTGAACATGTACCGTTAAAAAAAAGATCGGGTAGGTACATGTTCAAACACGCGCGTTAACATGTTCTTACTCCCTCAAATTTCAATTTTATATCGTCAGTGAGCCATTGAAATTTCATCAATTTGGTGTAGGTATTGTTGTCATTAGTGTGTACTATTAATTCTTCTTAATTTCCTGTAAGTATAGGTACCCGACAAATGTGCTCTTTTTCGCTGATCTCCACAGCCTACATCTTTCCAAAAGTCACCCTTCGCCACTGATACATAGGTACTAACTACTAATTATAAAGTCATTTATTTGATAGTTCATAATGTAGGTATAACTACAAAGTACCTAAGTACTCGTAAGTTTGTAATTTATTGTCAATCAGTTGTTTTATTTCCGTACGGATGCAAAGCGAACAAAAATCCGACGCCCCGATTTATAAACTTTGGACGCCGTCCATCTAAACGCGATTCATTCCGCGCGACAGTTCGTCACCGGAATGTCGGGGCTCGGAATCCGCGCAGGATCGTCACCAGCGCGCACTTTGGTTGAATTACTACAGACAAAAGTCGGCGGGTGACGGATTTATTGGTGACATCTTCCGACGACTCTGGGAATGCTATTCAGACCGAGTATTGCATTGTTGAAAGAGAAAAGAGGATCTAAATATCCGATCGAGTTTAACAGTTTAATTAAAATGACTACTCAATAGAGTTCTTACAGCGATAGGTAGCAACTGTACAAAAAATATGATAATATCTACCTACCTATATTATAAAAAATACAAAACAATATTTCAGCGAACGGTTACATGAGTCAATTATACGTATTACATTTCACCGTGGCACAGTTTGCCGTGAGCTTTCTTATCGGAAAGAGATGATCGACTACCAGTAGCGAAGGGTGGAGGTAGGCTGTTAAGATCCGACATAAATAGTGCATATTAAACTTTGTTAGTCATACGCATTTGTTTTTAGTGAACTAAGACTGCAATTTACAGATGGAGTTGGATAATTAAAAAAAATCAATTAAGCCTTGCTTAGACCAAAGCATAATTGTTTTAGTATCTATGCTTCGGGCGATCCGACAAAATTGTGCACATTTTTTCATTCGTAGGTACTTATTTTGTTTTCGTTGTATTAAGAATAGGTCCTACATACAGTGACGTCCCTAGACAAAATGCCGCCCCTAGGCAGTGCAAAAATGCCGCCACATTTTTTTATACAGTACTTTTTATCATCCTTTCATGACTCCAATATCTAAGAAATTAATGTGTTATATGGATACATTACTAACAAGATATATATGCCACTGAATCTAATTTGAGTGCCATGTCTGGTTCAATACACAATATTGCGAGTCTAAGGTTTCAGATAGGTACATTAAAAAATACACTTGACAACTTCCAAAACTCACGAGTGACTGGTAAATAAATTTGAAATTAGGTGTGCACGTGTCATTGCTGTTCACCAAGAACGTGACGTCCAAGGACAACGGAAGTAAACTAGACATCGTGAACCTGACAAAAAAATAAAGTCCTGTTAAAACTTTTATAGTAAGTACCTACCTAATTAATACATTTTGTTTCCAACCAGTGAGCTTAGGTAGCTATTTCTATGTATACCCAATGATTCTCCTCGATTTGCCGCCCTTTGGGTAACTGCCGCCCCCAAGCGACGCTCAATCTGCCTACCCCCACGGGACGTCACTGCCTACATAATATTATTACACGTGTTGTTGGTCAGTTTTTTTTAAATTCATTAACCCTGCTTAAACCATACTATAATATATAAAAATATTATTATATTTACAAAATATCCTAAATTATATATGATTTAATGTCATAATTATACCTAGATATTTTTAGAGATAGACGAGTATTTTTTGACTATTATCTATTATGGCTTGGGTTTCGCATGGTTTAATTGAATTTCAAAAACTAACCAACATCCTGTAAATAATTGTAGGTTTAGTTCAATGAAAAGAAAAACATTTGACTGACAAAGCTTAGTAGGTACGTACCTACGCACTATTTATATCAGATTTTAACTGCCTACCTCCACCCTTCGCCACTGCCGTATACCTACTCCACGGTCTCCAATTTTATTAGATTCAATATGAACATTAATTCAATTTTCATAGGCGACCTTGGCAAAGTTCATGAATTCATGAATGAAAACCTAACCTAACCTAACCTAACAAATAATTCAGTATACCTATAGGCTATTTTCAAAATTTGTTTCCCGCTGGCTTCCTGTAAATCAGCAAGAGCCGTTTTTTTATTTAGACATCAATTTTATCTCAGTACCTACCTACCTACTATACGACCCAAAGAGGTTGGACGGTCTTTAATATACGACCATAATATATAATATCTACCTATTTCCGATACAACATTTCACGGTGAAGTGTGATATGGCGAAGTGCATACGTACAAATTTCCGGATACGATTAAATAGGTACCTAGGTAGGTAGGTACCTCACCACTCTAAATTTAGTAAGTAGGTAGGTACATATGTCTTATTACTTATTGTAAAACACATAAGTAGGTACTTTTGTGTATTTAGGTAATATGTAAATTTGGGAATGATTTGGTATAATTATAGTCAGTTATATTCGGGTATTAGGTAGTTAATCTTTTTGGGAAATTTAGTTATACTAAGTACCTACCTTTTTTTTACAACGTTTTTCTTAGCTCGTATTCGTATTTGTCCGGTGGTTCTTTGTCCGCTACAAATCTTGCAATTGATTTTTAACTAACTTCCCGACTAGCTAGACATTTGAAACTTTTAGAATATATCAGAACACGATGCCAATGCATTTTTTAATTATTTTTGCCATCTTTAAGTAGAATTGAATTCATTTCCAGTGTATGAAAAGTTATTTCGACACCATTATTGGTTGCTTAGGGGTCTGGGGTCCTAGCAACTAAATTATTAATATATGCTTGCGTTACTATGGAAATCAATATGACATGTCAAAATGACATTTCAGTATTATTTCTATCAAGTGCAATTTTTTTTAATCGTTTAAACTAGTCAAGTCAAGTTTATATGATTCTACAGAAAATTTAAAAACGTTGTACTTATATAAAAAAAAAATTTTATCTTGTAATTTTAGATTTTTATTTTAGCTTTTTGACATGCGACTATATTAATTACGATTTTTGCATACAAATGAACAAAATTATTCAAACTAATATCAACAAATTACTATTTTTTTACTTAGCAAAAAATTCACAAGATACCTACCTAGGTATACTTAATATACTTTATTGAACATACAAAATTCAGAATAAGGTGTATGTAGGTACCTCCCCCTTATGAAAAATGTTTTAAAAAAAATGATGCCTAATGAGACCTGCATCAATCGGATTCCGACCGATGTGCTGTACTACAAATTTAGCCACCTGCACTGTAGAGTGTAGGTACCTACCTAATTACGACGAAAATAAAATAAATAATATCTACCTAATCATGCAATTGAAAAGCACGTCATCTAATTTCGATACCTAGGTACCGACCTACCTGATATTTGTGATTTGAAACATGGTAGGTATCTACCTATTATCTACCAATAATACTACTTAGGTAGGTAGGTACCTAACTACTAGGTTGATACCTTGATTTATAGCCGTTTTCAGGATCTCCCCAAATTTTAATCATAACTTATTTAGACTTTTAACATACTATTTTTTTATTCAATGAATACGTCAAAAGATTTAAGAATGTAGCACTCTTCATTGGACATTCCTAAGCCCTACATAATTTGGAAACATACTTATAAAGAAATATTGTGCAGGACCAGATTAAAAACGGCCAGTGACGTCCCTAGATAAAATGCCGCCCCTAGGCAGCGCTAAAATGCCGCCTCATTTTTTATACAGTGTTTTTATCATCCTTTTATTAGTCCAATATCTAAGAAATGTGTATGTGTATACATATGGATAAATTACTAACAAACTATCAAGACTAATTATTCGTAAATCTGCACGTGTCGTTTCTGGTCACCAAGACGTCGAAGGGCAACAGAAGTAAACTATATATCGCGAAACCGAGAAAACCAGTCAGCTGATTTTTTTAATGAAAATATATTTTCGTTATTACTAAGTTTAGGTAGCTATTTCTATATATTCCAAATTTATTTTTCTCGATTTGCCGCCCCCAAGCGACGCTCAATCTGCCTACCCCAACGGGACGTCACTGGAAACGGCATAGGTACTAGCATTCAAAATAAGTGTATATTACTTTCTTAAGGCTAAAGGAGACTCTCTTTATAGTTTATAACAATCCAAATACGATAACTAATGATCATTGTCGATAAACATAGGTGTTATCATTTTCGCCTTTACCCCGACCGCCAGCGCTACGCACCGTCAAGCGAGCATCTGAGACCCGACTAGGCACGCGAGTGCCCCGTCGCGATCTTCGCACTCTGGCGCCCCCCGATCCGTCTTCTCAGCCCCCTCCCCCCTCCTAGGTGCGCCGGGTCACGCCCCACCGCGAACCCGGGGCAGCACCTTGCCACCTGGCCACGCCCATATTTTTAGAGGCGCTGCACGGAGCCGTCGGAAAATTTACTCAAGCGCCGCGGCGCTGGTTTATAAGACGTCGCCATTTCACTTTCAGACAAAGTTTTAATATAAATCTGGTATTAGGTACTTAGGTACTGCCGTAGATACTTACTACCAACATCATAATATACTCCCATATTGAATACGTATCTACCTATTACCACTTATAAGCACTTAGGTAGGTACCCACCGACATAATTAACACATCTAAGTCTTCCCAAAAAATACTTAGTAGGTAGGTACCTAATATGTATAAGTATGTTGGAATATTCCAAGGTTAATATTATACTTATCGGTAGGTAACTACCTACCTAAGTAGATACTAGCACTGGCGAAAAGTGGAGGTAGGCTGTTAAGGTCCGACATAAATAGTGCACAATAAATTGTGTCAGTTATACGTATTTGTTTTCATTGGACTAAGCTTACAATTTACAGATGGTATTGGTTAATAAAATTCAATTAACACTGCCAAAATCAACCCAATAGTCAAAAAATAGTCGTCTATCTATACCATTATGCCATTAAATACTAAGTAAGTAGTTATAGATAGAATAATAATATTGCGGCTCTCGTGGTGCAGTGCATAAGGCGCTTGCCTTCCACCCGAGAGTTCCTGGGTTCGATTACCGGTCAGGACACCCAATATTTATGTGTTTTTCTCAAAGCCTGGGTGTTTGTGATTGTTCAAAATTACTAACAACCACCTTGTACGAAAAAGCAGGGACATGGTTATTAATAATTCTAAAAAAAATATATTGTTTTATCTATTACTTATAGTTTTAGTTTAGACAGGGCTTAATGAATTTAAAAAAATGAACCAATAATATGTGTAGGTGGGTAAGTACCTACCTAACATGTACTTATTATTAATTCATCGAAAACAACTACCTAAGTATGAATAAAAAAGTGTGCATACCTACCTACTATTTTGTCGAATCACCCATAGCATACCAAAACTTTTCGGTAGATATGGTTTGGTTTAGGCAAGGTTTAATTTATTTTTAATAACTTACCATTACCATCTGTAAATTGTAGTCTTAGTTAAATAAAAATAAATAGATGCGAATGACTGACAAAGTCTAATGTGCACTATTTGTGGTACCATTCGTTGTACAAATTTAGTCATCCAGTGGTATCCAAGAGGTAGGTAAAAGACGTCCGCAAGGTAGACCTAGAGGCCGCTGGATCGATGAAATGATAAAGTTCTGCGGAAGTACGTGGCAACGCAACGCACAGAACCGAGAGATGTGGAAGCAGCTTTAAGAGGCCTTCATCCAGCAGTGGATAGATTCAGGCTGATGATGATGATGACGATGATGATTTGTGGCGGATCTTAACCGCCTACCTCCACTCTTCGCCACTGGTACCTAGTACTAGTAGAAGCTTTTAAAGGTATAGACCTACACTACACTAATATCAATTCTAAACATACCTATTGTGATGCAGGTAGGTACCTAGATACTTAAGTATAGATTTTTTTATGACACCTTCTTCTTTCCTTTAGATGACGTAAAATAAATATACTTTTGGTATACTTAGATACTTAATAAGTTTATTACAATAAGCATTGGATACGTAGGTATGCCTATCAATAGATCTACACAGGGAACTCAGAAATAATGGGAACTGAAATACCCAACGGGTAAGGCGATAGCAGGTAACCGACTCGAGTAAGGAAGAATCCGGGTTAAACTTACACACGTGTCAAGAATACGTTGTACGTCGAATACTGAAAACTGCTCTCGGTTTATTCATTTACGCTCATTTAATGTTGGTGTATTACACACACTATTGCACGTGCATAATGCGTGCTTCATTTTCGTAGGACACTTACACATTCAAAAGCTTGCATCAACATGCGGCGTGTTGAATATTGCCTATCGGTATTATATTTATTATTTGTTCTGTGGATCTACCCAAGCTAATAATTTAGTTTAAATCTTGTGTATCTTCGACCAACAGCGAAGTTTCTTTGATACAGATATAGCAATCAATTTTTCCAGAAGATTAAAAAGGGGCCTCGAAACAGTTCAAACCGGTCATATCATTAGGTATAAAATTATAAGTAAAAATACATGTAGGTTTATATGTACCCATTTCTCACAAATTCTATAAGATAATATTAGATACCCAAAGTAGGTAGGTACCTAGACCCCTAATAATAATGTTATTTTTCGATACTGGATTTTCACTGGGTAGGTACCTACGTTGGTAGGTAGTTGGAATTTATAGTTTTTATTAAAAAATATCGTGGGGAGCCTCAAAAGCTGTCAGTGCCTCAGGCATCTACGTCCTTAAATCCGCCACTGTCGCCAAATCACGGCTATTAGGTTCTCTTGTGGTATGGAGGTAGTACCTACCTACCTAGCTACTTATTTTATCAATCTAAATAGATAAATAGGTAGGTACTTTTTTAGATTGGCAGTTAGGTACCTACCTATGTTCTAATGTACGCATTTTTATACCATATTTTATTAAAAAAATGATAAAAATATTTTTTATTTACCGTAATAGTTCATACATACCCTGTTTCAATGCTATCTTCCAAAGAACACCAATACAACTGCAAATCGATTTTAGCGTACGACAGTGACTATCTAAAACGACTGGACTATACCCGTGAATGTAGGTGGGTAAGTAGGTAGTCGATTTTTCTGGGCTAAAAATAAAATAAAGACAATATTCTCTAACCCTACAAGTGATGAAATGCTGGGGCACAAATAGGTACATATATGGGTATTTAGGTATTAGGTAGGTAACGTACGAAAAAATTCTAGGGCACGCTCTGTCTTGAAAAAAACTTAGATGCTGCCTATGGCCATTGAGTACCTACTTGGTAGGTACTTATATTAAATCACGTAAGTAGGTACTACCTAGTAGCTACCTGTTAGTGCCAGTTACGCCCTAATTGCCAATCTACCTTCCAAACCTTTATTGTTCACTAGTAGGTCGGTACCTACTTCCTGGAAGTCCTGGATACATTTTATTTCAGTGCCGAATGATAAAAGTAAAAATAATGAACGACTACAAACCCATAAGCAAGAATAATACAAGGTGACTGGTGCGCGAATGAATAAGTACTCAACGAGTTAAGGCTATACCTACTTCAGCTGAGGCACGGTCTAAAACGATCGTGACTACGCGACGCGCAGACTGTGCAAATGACGCGTGACGAACAAAACATAATTTGTCATAAAAATTCAACATGCGTCCATTTAATGTTATGTTTATTGTTATTTAGGTAATATTAATAATATATTCATTGACATGTTTTGTTTTGTTTTGTTACCAGGGCTCGAAATGGACCGGAACGCACCGGAGCGCCATTCCGGTTCATACAATCCCCAAAATTATCGCTCCGTCTCTTGTAAATATTATTTTGACCGTCTGAGCGAGATATGTCATATTATAAAAAAATCCAACACAATCATTTTATTAAATACATAGGTATATGTATAGAATTAGATAAGTAACAGTGTTAATATTTTCGTAAAATTTCGTATATTATTATGTTATAATAATAACATTTTTTAGTCATCTTTACACGATTTAAGAATTAATTCATCCGACGCCATCACAGAACAAATTGACGTGCGAACAGGTCGACTATCGCTCTCCGACTGGCAACGCATGCAAAATTACGTCCCACCTATTGGTGAAAATTATTTACCGTTTCACTGAAGTATGCTCTTAATTAGATAGATAGCCAAAAAGTGTACGAGTATGTGACCCGGAATCCAAGATTGTTTCAAGAGTCCAGGAAGACTTGCTCACCATACCCTAAAGGTTAGTGCCCGGAATCCTATCCATCCAACCCATACAAACTTAACGTCCAAATACCTATACAGACCATAAGTACCTACCTATAAGTATATCTACCTATAATACATATTATTCAATTGTTATTAGTTAAGTAAGTACCTACTTACCTGCCTACCTAAAACACAAAATCGGCCTATGTATCAATTACCTACCTAAAATAAATAATTTAAATGTTAATTTAATTGTGTAAACAATTAAGTATCACATTCTTATGTTAAATTTATTAACTGTGGTATTATACTCGTAGATAACTACTACTTAGGTACCTACAGGTAGCTTGATTCACATTAAATGGCAATATTCGCCCGAATATAAGTAGATACTTACTCGTACCTATCTTATTACCTTTATTTACGTTCGCAATACTTAATAATGCATCATCAAAAATAACTTGCCGAACAAGCGCGAGCGCTGTCGCATAGATAGAGCAGCGAACAACGCGACGTCTCCAGCGAGCGTTCGTTTGAACACCGACGCTTTATATTTCCACGGCGGTTCAGAGTGACTCGCTCTGTGTCGACGGGGGCGCGCCCCGGGATCACGCCGGGCCAATCGCGGGCCACGGGACCTCCCCCAAGACCGAGGGGCAAGGGGGTCCTAGACCCCTACCCGTCTCCGCTGGGCCTTTGACTCCGCTGATCGCCAGGGGCCGCGAGTTCAGACCGACAGCGCGCGCCGTGCGGTACTCGCTATTCAAACAATATCTCTGCTTTATCGCGCGCTACCTTTCGGTGACTTTTCGCTAACCCGATAACAGCACGTCGTGCGGACATATTTCATTTCCGTTCGATTCGCACTGATAGTGTTTATGTTTTTTTTTATTTTCTTTGGTTCGTTTGGCTGAATTTATATTCTTTTTATTTTATTTTTAAAAAAAATCGCGCCTTTCGTGGATATCCGCGTAGTGGGTGACCTTGAAGAATTCGCAATTTAATAAAAAAAAATACCTGCGACATTGATCTTAAAACAGTTAAAATTTTAATGTGAACTAATTATAACAACTGTCTATTTATTGTGAAAAATTGAGAAAAAGGCACAGTTTTTTGTGTTTCAAAAGTGACATTAAATTATCAAATTAATAAAAACGATTGTAAAATAATTTCTACAGCAGTGATCAATTTACCAACCACAGCTGTAAATTATAACAAGTGTCAATTTATTCTTCATATTCGTGTGAGCATTAAATTAAATTTGCTTATCGATCAAGATAACATTAAAAAAATTATTTAATTAAATTCTGTGTACTTTCACGAGATGACAAGTAAAAATCGATTCTCATGACAGTTCCTAAACTGTCACACAGTTATTTATTTATTGAATAAAATAATCAATAATTTTTCTGAAATTTAAAACGTACTTTTTTTAATGGATTCCAAGTGATGATTGATACATATTTTGTGTGTGATATAATTAATTCGTTGCCTTGACATTGGTGTATCGAGAGACACATAGTGGGTGGACATCATCACCCACTGACATTGGCACTCCGGGTGACCCCTGTCGGCGGATTTTATTGAGTGTTGTGCTGCGAAACGGTCTCCAAGAATTTATTATTACCAAGTGTTTCGAACTATTTGAACTTTGGTTATTACTTAGAAAATAATCTAGCACTGTAGTGATCTTGTGTGACAACCTTGCGATTTATTTACAAGAACTTTCTAATAAATCTTAAACCAACAGTTGAATTTATAAAAAAAAACACTTTTAATTTTAAAGTGCCTTATTTGAAATTATGAAGGATTTTTAACCTATGAATATTCTTTTCACGAATATTGAATAATAGGGAAAGGAATAAGGTTGATTATTAAGGAATAATATTTAAAGTGATTTTTATCGTGGGAAATCAAAAATAAACTTTTTTTGTGTGATTTATTTTTGTTTGAATAGTATTTAGTGTTGAATATTTTACTTGCTCAACACATGAGAATCTCGAAGCATCCGGTATCGGTCAAGCGACCGGGTCGCACTATCGTTGATCTCGCGGCCTAGAGAGGCAGGTCATCATATCTGAAGAGTGTCGGAGCGCGAGGCGCCCGGCACGACACTCGCCGAGCCATCATTATCGGTCACGGGGTGGGACCCTGCGCTTACGGCGGCGTGGTCTGCCCGCCCGCGCCCCCCAACGTCCTGGATCTTGGCTTCGCAGGCAGTTGCCTCCCCCATCATCATCCCTCGCATCAGGGCCAGCAGCCGCCGACTGCCCTGGAGTTAGGCTTCTCGCGGGGCGGTATGGCGCTCGTTGCGCCGCCGCCCGCGCCTTGGAGGGACCCCCACGACGACGCGCCGCCTTCGCTCAGCAGAGACCTGCACGCTGCCACTCCAGCGTCGCAGGCGAACTCCACGCAGAGTGGAGGGTCGCAGCCGGACAAGGGACAGAATATTGAATGCGTGGTATGCGGAGATAAGTCGTCGGGGAAACATTATGGACAATTTACATGCGAAGGTAAGATTAACTCCTTAATACAAAAATATTCACCTACCCATGCATAGGAAGATAACTAGGTAGGTAACTAATATAGACGAATTATACTTATTATAAACGGATGTGTTACGTATCTGTCTATCTAGAGTTGATTTAACTTTACGTATTTTTCTGATATTTTTTAATGAATCTTGAAGGTTTAAAGATTCATGTCAGTGTGTAAATCCTATTGCAAAATACGTAGGTAACTACTGCCGATTCGTAAATAGTATGTAGGATGTTAGTTCCTATCATTTTCCCATGAAACAGACGAGGCTGTCGCTTCATCAGAAGGTAGGAAACTAGGAATCTGAGTGTAAAAATTCAAAAAAATCATATAGTAGGTAATCAATCAAGGCATAGGTACAAAAACCGGCCAATTTAACCGTTGCTGTATTTTAACAGTCGATGACAGTTTATCGCACATTTTCACAAGGGGACCTCCAAATCTGTCGAAACATTGGGTCTCCGCGTATCTAAAACCATCACTGCCCGTAAATATTTAAAAAAAAATAGATCTCGGTACTTTAAGACTGTTCATCTCATCTAATATTGTAAAAGTGAATTTGATATCTTATTTAAGTATAGATATTAATATTGTGAATGTGCATATTAATGTATATTTATTTTTTACTTCCTCCGAGTTATTTCTCACGATAAAAGTAGATAGGTGGGTATAAGTATAATAATTGTATGTTTTATGGAGATATTTACGTAGGTACATGTACAATTATTATCAGGTAGGTAGATGTTAGTACCAAATGAATGAACATCCATTCTGTCAATAAAGTACCTAGTCGAAATAAGAAATGTTATCCTAACATAGATAATAATATCTAGGAAGAATATCTTAACTAGGAAGATAAATAGGAAGTACGAAGTAGGTACATATAACTATTCTAACATCGTCATTAGGTAATTATATTATTAGGTATCTACCCACTAACGGTTATTAAAAAAAAGTATTAACTAAATTTAATGGCTCATTTGATTAAAAAACAATTTAATTGTAAATAATTTATTTATTATTGCAACAGTCAGACTGTAAGATTTAGATTACAGATACCTACTAAGTAAATAGCTAACTAGGGGAAGGTTGCGATCATTGGACCAGTGCTTTCATTGGACCACGTAGGTATATCAGAAATAAAAGACGTTAGAAACCATCAGTGACCTCACAAAGCAAGCTTTCCATGCCTCTTTCGCGCCTCTTTTTTTTCAGTCTCATCTTGGACGTGGTAAATGAGTCACATTCGTTGGTGTGTTCATCGTGCTTAAAATATAACAATCAGGTAAAACTAAAACGAATGTAAGTATGATTCCATTAACTATATTTTGTTGAACTTACATCAATTATATAAGGTAATTTATTACTATTTGCAACTATGATAATAGTTGTTACGTTAATACTTTGGTTTTTTTGTGAAACTTGTTTTTGTGACAGCACCCGTAGTTGCTATCATTGGACCATGGGTAACATCTACCATTGGACCGGTCCAATCATAGGAACGATTTTATAACACTTTTCACATTATATTCTTTTTGTTGCATTCCTGAATGGCGAAGAGAGGGAATTACTATACCTGGAATGAGCCCAGCATGTAATTGGCATTACAGGCATTAAGGAAAAAAGGAGTAGGTTTGAACGAGGCAAGTCGAATTCTTGGAGTTCCTAAAGCGACACTGAAACGAAGACTAGATGGAAGCAATTAAAAAGCCAAAGAAGAAATTCAGATAGTTGGTTCCGAAGGTGATCTACCATTAGAATTAGAGACAGAGCTTTGCGAACACATTTTCGAGCTTGAAAGTTGTTTGTATGGTATCACTCCAGTAGATGTCAGGCGATTTGCATTTCAATTAGCTGAGCAAAATAATATAAAGAATAGATTTAATAAAGAAAAGCGAATTGCGGGAAAGAAATGGTATTACGGGTTTATGAACCGGTGTCCGAACTTGAGCCTACGACAACCGAGAGCTACTTCATTCAACAGAGCTACCGGATTTAATCAAGCTACAGTTAAAGATTTTTTTGATAAACTTCAGACATCTATGGATATGCATGACATTAACGATGGTCGGCGTGTATTCAACATTGATGAAACGGGTCTCTCCAACGTGCAGAGAAAACCTAGAAAATTTTTGGCATTGAAGGGTAAGCAGCAAGTTGGAGCAATCACTAGTGGAGAACGTGGCAACGACCACAGCTGTATGCTGTGCCAATGCTGCTGGCTTATTCGTTCCTCCGCTTATCATATTTAAACGGAAGAGAGCAAAGGATGAATTGAAAGATGGAGCACCACCTGGTTCAATATTTGCTTTCAACCCAGACGGAATTGACATCGAATTGACAAGTGTCAAGACGCCGAAACAAAAGGAGAAAAAGTCAAAAAAAACTTCAAATCAAAAATGCAATAAAGATATTGAGAAATGGTTTTGCAAAATCAGCCTCCAGTGTTCCGTAGAGGATATGATACAATGCCTAATGTGTCAAGCCTGGATCCACGAAGTCTGCGCTTGCGTTAGTAAAGGTGTACAAAATATATTTGTCCTATATGCAAAACATAAATAATAATTATCTACATGTATTATTATTACTATTATAATATACGATACCTACTATTATTAAAATGTACTTTTGTTTCATTGTTATAAAATATTATTATAAATCACCTTGATTGGACACGTGTGTAAATTATTATTATTTTTTCAAAGTCCAATGATGGAAACTTAGTGGTCCAATCAAGGAGCATGAGGTCCAAAGACGGCAACAAACAAAAATTTGGTTTTCTTGTTAAATCTCGAAAATGGTTAATTTTATTGGACTGATGCTAAGTGTATACATAATAAAGTAAATAATACATTGAAATCAACAATTTGTTTTATTTTATCAATAATATTTGATGAGTTACACCATCACAAAGTTAAGTGGTCCAATCATAGCAACCTTACCCTATATACCTACTTAATTACTTACGTAGAATATTTCTAATTAACATCATAGTAAAATTATATTGAATCGAGCAATTTACAAGAAAAATAAACACGATTGGTCGCTAGACACGCTTTAATAATCTATAGAATTATACATAATTACATTTAGTCGTGTAGAGTCATGTTTATTTAAAATGATGATCTTCATTTTATTATTGTTAAAACTCGTGAAACTAATGCATTCATTAAATTGTATGCAGGAACGTTTTTATTGATATTAGGTACTATCAATTATTATTTATTTAAACAGGACCGTCCTAAGGGACTCGGCCGCCACGATGCGAAATTGAAAAACATGCTCTTCTCCCTCCACTACCATTATAAGCACACAAAAATGAAAAAAAAAATCAAATTATTTTTTTACCAACTTTCTCATATACTGATTGAAGCACATAATGAGAAAGTATGAAGTATGTAGGTACCAACCAATTATAATTAAATATTCCTGTCACTATACCTTGCGCTATAAGTGCGTATTATGAACGGGATTGTGGTATTGGGAAATGTAGTTGAAAGTTGAGATAACCGCATAGTTTTATTTGGGGGGCAGCACAATTTAGTTTAATTGACATACGTGTCCGATTTTTTCTTTCTGTTTTACATTTTGGTGCATTCCTATCAATAAAAGTCGCTATCCTTTGAATATAATATTATGTTAATTATTAACATAAACTAAAACCGAAATGATTTTTTCGCAATCCACTTAATTCTGCCGCACTTGTGGAATGCACAATTTGGCACTAAAAACTATTCGCTGACATGGCTGGCAAGTACCATTAAATCCATAATTTGACATTAATAATATTTATTAGCCATATTGCCAGTTAGATAACTTCATTCTTCCAGACGTCTTACATTCTAACAAATTCAGATGCGGATAATTACTTAAACCTACAATCGAGATATTTTCAAAACAACCGACGTATATATTATTATGTAGGTACCTAATTTCCATTTAATTTAAAAGTATTTTTACAAACACAGTAAAATTTATACAATCTTTGGGGCGGTCCGGATACCGTGACTACTTACCCGCGTTCACACTATGTTGTTCAACACGTTTTTCCCTGTTTCAAACTATATCATTTTTCACGTGATATCTTTGAAACATTTACATAAATGGTATACAGTTATGTTAATTCGATTTAAAATGACAAGTGTAGGTAGATAGGTAGGTACGATAAAGGGGTGATGAAGCAAGTTACTTGAAGCCCTTATGTTAATCGAAAATCCGGTTGCTTCGTCCTGGTATTTAGAAAAGCACAATAAATATTAATTTAATTTATTAATGATTGACTTACAATTTACTCTCCAAACCAGAGTAGGTAGGTATAACAGTGTAGGTAGACTGTAAGAGAGGACAGAAGTAGATATTCAAAAAAAAAAATACTCTGTCCCTCGCTCCGATTAATTATTATGACCAATATAGGTAAACCGGTAGGTACCTACATACGTGAATAAACGAACATTGTGTACCTACAAACTGTTCGTAAGTTTCCGAACATTTACGCTTGTTTACGACATCTAGAAAGTATCTATGTGCCGATACAAATACCCATGTATTTTTGTATTCCGACGCGGATGAAAAACATTGTTCATATACCTACTGATGTTTTCAGGATAATTTTGGAATGCGAACTCTAATTAAAATGTAGGAACTATAAATAGCTTCTTATAAGGTGCGATATATTGTTTTATTTTAAGTAGTCATCAATAATAATATGTTCAATATAAAAGTAGATATGCAGTTTAATCTCTAAAAGGTGTATAGCTGACGGCTCCAAAATGACCAACTGGCAGGACCCTGAAGAATAAACGAATCGACGGGGGGGGGGGAGGGGTGAGAACGTATTTTTTCCGGATTGCCATGGATTAAACATCATTTACATTCGCACTCAACCCTATTGATCAGCTTTAATGAAGTATATTAATTTGCTCTGTTAATCTGACTGTTAATAGTCTGAATAGTTCAATGTATTGAAAAGGATAGGCATAAGTACCTATTATTTGACTGAGTAAGTAGGTATGTTCTAATCTATAAACTATTATATATTTTTTTCGTATTCAATATTGTATAAGGTACCCTAAATACTTTCAATAAATATCTTACAATGTAAATATATAAGTTGTCATGTCAAGAAGCACCATGTTTTATTATTTCATTTAAATTAATTGTTTAAAAATGTTATTTTTAATTAAACTTCCAATATTCAAAATATATTTTTGTGTGCAAAATGACTAAGAAGTCCTAAAAATAGATAAATATGCAAAACTAACCATAATGCACCCATAAGAAAAAACGAGTCAAATCAACGAACGCACTTGGATCACTAAGCTTCACACAGAAATGTAGAAATAGGTAGGTATATATATAATTATACAGATAGAAAAAATTTTTGGGCTCACTTGAAAATTACTGCTAATTTTAGATTTATATGCATATTTTTACAAATAATTTTGATAGGTGAGTTGTGATAGGCATACCTCCTACGTAATAAGCAGTATCTAGCGAAGGGTTGATGTAGGCTGTGGAGATCCGACAAAAATAATTCACACTTCAATCATTTTTATTTGTTTTCATTGAACTAAGACTACAAATTGGGGATATTTTTTCAAAATGAAATCCTGCCTCAACTAAGTCATTATATAATATAACGTCATGTTCTTCTATCTGTTAAATATCTAAAATTATGTTTGATTTAATGGAATAATTTAAGATTTTTATAGATAAGTATAAGAATATTATTATGTCTTACTTTAGGTAAGGTTTAAATTAATTTTAATAGCTAATCAATTACATATTATGCAATTTGTATTCTTAGTTTAGTAAAAACATATAAATATGACTGACAAAGTTTAGTGTGCACTATTTATGTCGGATTTTCAAAGCCTACCTGCACCCTTCGTTACTGGCTAATAAATTATAAATTAAGTAGAGTTAACTAAATTCAAAATACTCTTATTTTAAAGAAACTGCAAGACTTTTTAGCATGGCTATTAATATAGTGTTTGTGATAGATGACCTATAACAAACCTACTAGGAATGAAAATATATTGGGACCTTCAGAAATGGGGACCATGAAACCGAGGAAGAAGAAGAAGAAGGATAAGTTGTCGAAAACGCAGCAGGTAATTGATTAGTAAGTAATTCTCTCTTACATCATCTGTCATCTCTAATAGAATCGTGTTTAGGCACTCAAGAGAGAAAATTAACAAATTTTAATAACCTTGCAGGAATAAATATCATTGAAAATCGTATTTATAAGATATAAATACTTATGTGCACTTATACTAGTAAATTGTGCGTATTAGCCCGTTATATATTATGTTAACTGTGAAAAGTCAGGTCGACTAGGGAAAATTGGTGGAGGAAAACTTGACCGACTGCAACTGTAGCGCTAACAAGGACTTAATCATGATTATAACATTGATAACTATAAAATACTTAAGTACAACATATTTTGCTTTTCCCTCAAGGGTCTGTATTCTCATTCTCTACGTATGCGGTCATATACGGCGGTCGAACACGCAATATGCATGTTAGTTACAATGCAACTTACATTTTAATTTATAGTGTAGGTACACTTACCTAATTATAAAATAAATATTGACACATAAGTCTGGGCAGGTAAGTAGGTATACCTATTTCCAGGGGCCATTTATATCCATATATTTATTATCAAATAATATTACGATGGCAATTAATAGGTATCAAATTAATGTTATTATTGAATCTAATGAAATTGCAACATTTCTGTCGTTTTTTATATCAATAATCTACGGCCATCTCTTTCCGGTACTAACAGTTCACGGTGAAATGTAATACATGTAATAAAATGTTGAGACCTACATTTAATTAACGTAGGTATGAAATAAACATCCGTTATTCCGTTACCTACCCCTTTTCAATAATATAAGAATTACAATGTTAGAGATCTGGTATTAATTAGTTGCTATTACCTAACTAACTACATTACCTACTTATTATCAAAATCCTGCCTTCTAACAGTAGCAAATATATACATACATTAGTGCGTGTAAACCCTCTAAATAATATTATATGTACGTACATCTATTGCCAAGAACGCAGTTAGAGGTGCCTTTTAATATATGTTACGTTATCTGTCATCTTTAACCGCACTGTGTTTAATGAAAAAATAACAGCATTGTAGGAATTAAATGTATGATTGAAAATCGTACCAATAAACGCGTTAAAGTGCCACATATCTCTGTGAGGTCGCAGTAAGCACGAGGGGTCTCGGAGTCGAGTTTTGGCATCAAGCGGCGACCTTACGTTAATTGACGGTGTCATACGCTTCGTTGGCCACGACAGCCATTGGCGTAGTGAAGATTTTACGTCAGGAGGCCAAAAGATGTTATTAAATCAGTTAAACCCCAAGCCAGTAAGCTTTTAAGTGACTAACTATTTTTTTTTCTTAATCAGTCATGTTTTATTATTACTAGGTACTGCACGTCGCTTATTACATGGATTGGAGCATTAACTTATATTTATATAACGCACAAGAGAGCAAGAAAGGGAGATTACGTAGTAGGTAAATAAGCACCGCAATTCTAAATTTGAATAAGTGAATAAGCATAGTGAACCAAGTCCATTCTGGTTATTTTTGAGTAAGCTGGTAGCTGTGGCTAAACATAGTATTTGAATATTCCTTATTCTGTAAGGGTAGGTATGATATCCTTTGTATAATAACTTAAATGTACTCAAAATAACACTTCAGAATTTCAATCATAGCCTTACAGAATTAGACATATTCAAATATTATGTTTGAACCTAGCTTACCCAAAAATAATCAGAATGGACTTGGTTCACTATATCGGAGGAATCGTTTATTCTTATCGGGCCGTGAATGAAAACAAATGATACCGACTCTTATAACAGTTTAACATATGCTTACAGAGTGGTAATAGCATATCAAGAGTGTATCGAGAAATTACTGTGTTATCCAAGATATCTACGGGTAATTATAATAGGGATCGTTTTCTATACGTAACCTTAGGGAACATACAAATTAATAAAAAAAATAGAAACATTTTGGATGACGAAGAACTACCAGCTAAGTAAGCATCGCCGCTTGTCAAATGAACAAGTTCAGCGATGGCCTGCTCAGTAAAGTCATAAGACTGGTATAGCAGCTCACTAACAATAATTAATTGAGTGTGCGTGATGGGTCGACCAGATAAGTGAGATAAACGCACATTGTAAATTTTTTCTAATTGTGAAAAACTCGCCTGTGGCGCTATTTTATTTAAAAAACATTTTAAAATATGTGGTAATGCGATACAATTTTTGAATATTGTGTGTCGATACTCAACAAGTCCATAATTCTAGTGAATAACTTTATCTCAATCACCATTTTGGAAAATGCTTGTACCTATAGCCTTAACCTTTAACCTTAGCGATAGGTAGGGGGGCCTGGGGCCTCGTTTCAGGATGTGGGGGCCATGCACGTACATGTATGAGAGAGAGACAGGGTGACAGAAAAATCTAATTGTTTTCAAGGGTTGACACCCACTTATCTAAAAAAAAAAATAAGAAAGAAATAAATATTTACCTAATTCTAAGTGATAGAAACAGCAAGTGAACGGTAAGAAAGCTTTTCTCGGTGTAGGGAGGGATATCAAATATATTATTTAAGAACATAATATTTTATATCTACTTTGGTTAATAGAAAAAAAATATTCTTCGGTTAAGTTACGTATATCCTATTGCATAAAAATACGCATCAATGTATCGTGCTTATTTTACGGTTAGTAAAAAATATATTAATTGAAATTAAAATTTATGGACTACCCGTAATCATAATATTTTGTGACGTCACTGGCAAAATTGTTGGTGTTTAGACCTGTAACCAGCAAATGTAAAATAATCGTTAAATCAATCTAACAAAATCACTAACCGTAAAAAGTATCCCATCTCCAAGCATTGCTTTATAACATGTTAGAAAAATTGTAATTATATTAGATGAAAAATATAAACGCAAAAATTATTATAAGTTAACCAAGAGTTTGTTTTGACATGGTTTTGTCTTATTTCTCTACAAATTCACGTATATTTTTATTCAGGGTTTTTTTTTAATTTTCTACTTTATAGTTCCTACAATGCCAATGCAATATTGAGGACTGGTTACAAAATTCACAACACATTTTAATAAGGAGTTTTAAAAAACCAAGTCTCATCTACATGTAATATGCGCACTAAACACAATCCAAATGAATTAATACTTGTAGCCTTCAAAACAATTCAGCATGAAAATAACGTTCTCGCATATGTCATCATCAGGTGGGCTGCAATTAATACGGTTTTGTTTGGGCATAACCTGATAACTGCTTTTTTGATAATTTTATAAACACAATGCTTACCCTTTTAATTAATTTTTTAATTAACGTGTTAATTTGCATTTGAAAAGTAATTAGCAAAAACACAATTTTGTGCGGCCCGTAAGCATTGGGTTAAGAGTAAAAATTGGGTCACTGAAGAATTATCTTATATTTGGTTATAACGCGATATCTATATTTCATTTGAAATGTTAAATACGCTGTGGTAATAATATGATATGTGAACAAACACAGCGGTCAGTTTGGTCAAAACATGACCAAAGACCTTATCATAGTTTGATCACTGATAGGTGACAATATTTTCCTAATTAGTGGAATAATTGACAATATAATTATTGTCATATTCTTCTTCAGTTACTTATTTTAAAATGTTTTATCAATGTTAGACAAAAAAAATGAACCGAGATTTATGTGGGCAATTCAATGAATAAAATTGATCTCATGTAAATTCAACATTTTGCAATTAACAGGTTATGGGGTTATAACCAAACATCACCGAATCTTCGCAGGCCACAGGTTGTGTACCACTGGTGATCTAATAGTTAATATTGTTCAGTGTTAATAATTATCGATATTAAATTCATGACATACCTACCTATATATGAGTATTTTCTTAGATATTTCATTATCATTTCGTCACCTCAATAGGTAGTTACTATAACTAGATAACTTGATTTTCACTATTTTTGAGTTAGCTATTGAATATGATTCTACATTTCCTTCTCTACAAAATGAGAAAACTAGCTAAATCAGAAGTTAATGGGAATTGTATTAATTTTGTGTTTGAAAATATTAGATAACTTTAAAACCATAAATGCATTTTTTCATACAATTGACCATTATTTAATTTTAATTGTCCCCAATTCGACAAGCACAATTTTCCATTTTTTACAACGTTTTTCTTAGCTGCATTCTTATTTGTCCGGTGGTTCTTTGTCCGGTACAAATCTTGCAATCGATTTTTAACTAACTTCCCGACTAGTTAGACATTTGAAACATTTAGAATATATCAGAACACGATGCCAATGCATTTTTTTTAAAAATACTTTTAGCCATCTTTAAGTAGAATTGAATTCTTTTTCAGTTAATTCTGTTTTGTATGAAAAGTTATTTCGACACTATTATTGGTTGCTAGGGGTCAGGGGTCCTAGCAGCTAAATTATTAATATATACGTGCGTTATTATGAAAATGACATTTCAGTATTATTTCTATCGAGTACAAATTTTTTTGATCGTTTAAGCTAGTCAAGTCTAGTCAAGTTATATGATTCAACAGAAAATTTAAAAACGTTGTTTATAAAAAGTTCTTTTTATCTTGTAATTATATTTTAAATACCCAATGATTATAGCTTAGATCTATGTTAATCAAGTAAAGTTTAAATTTCATTTTCCCAACAGTGACCAAATCAGAGTTATTTAGTTGTGGTATTGAGGTGACGATATGTAACTGAAGGAATATATTTTTGTCAAATTAAGTGCAGATATGTATCTAGTTACATAGGTATTTTAGTATTAGATTTTTTCCCAATTGCTTAAGATAAATAACCATTTCCGCTTTAATGTGGATAGATATAGATAATAGATATTTAAGATGAATATATTTTTATCATTTTTTCACTGGCTCTACAATTCGGCGTGGGTCTTGGCCGCCTCGCGAATCGATTTAGTGATATTTATTTACGAGAATTGTATGTTAACCACTTGCTCAACTTATTAAAACTACATTAGAAAACAACATGTGTATTTTGACAGACCCATCACGGGCACTTATCTAAATATAATATATATAAGTATATATTATTAAGGGTCGTCTATAAATGACGTCACACGACTTTAAGTTTTTGTCCCTCCCCTTATCGTTACCTTTAATGAATATCTAATATCCATCACATTTTTAAACGATCTCATCCGTTAAAAAACAAAATCGTTAGAATTGATCGATTTCTGTAGTCAGTAGGCACAATGTTCTTACGGAATATTTTTCTGGTTTTTGCGATGTAACATTTTCTGCAACCCCCCCCCCCCCCCTATCCCCATAGTTCAAAATTAGCACATTATATTAATTAAATTAGAGCTCTCAAAGCCGTTTAGCGTCATATATAAACGACCCCTTAGTTTCCGACATTGTCCAGCTATTAAAATTAACCCATGGATAAGGTCATTGCCGACTCTAAAGATGGCGGTGATAAGGTGGATCATTTAAATCAGTAGCATTCAAAAATACTCACTGATGATGGAAAAAATACTTTCTTACTACATATTTACGAATTATCATAACTGAGATCCCCGTGTGAACATAATTGGCAAGAGTGGGCAGGTAACCATCTACCTGCCTATCAATCAACTGTTGTAAATATTTTACAACTCCATTAGTCTAAAATGTAAAATCTCTTTGGAAGGCGTGATGGTTCATCCACGGTTCGCTTCCAACTTTTGCACCTGTGATGAATGATTTCTCTGAAACAAAATACCTACCTGCATACTTATAATCTATCCAGCGGCAGTAAAGTTATAATATGACGAAATGTAAAAACACTATCCTCCGTTGCATAAAAAATGACATGATGTTTTTTCAATCAATTATTTTATGTATTTAACTTAACCCCTTAATGACTAATAGATAATAGGCATCCACCGGAAATGGTGATTTTACCGATTGATTGATTGGGGTAGAAGATGATTCATGTACGTGCACAAACAAAGATCGGCAAAAAATACATGTTACCTACGTATCATCTAATATACATATTTTTTTGCATATGGCTAGCTATTCTTATGACGCTACAAAACAAATAAGCGAATTATTACCTATTATACCAAAATAACATAAGGATTACCATTTTCCGTTAGGTACCCATTTTCGATGATTTTTTTTTTACTTAGGTTTATAAGTACCCACCTATACACTTTTGAAAACATAATTTCAGTTCATTATAGCTGGTTTTTAAGTGGGTATGTACCTACCTCTATATCCCTCCCTCCCTCAACCATGGTACTCATATAAGAAAAGAAAACCTGGTGATTGACGATGATATATCTTTAATAGGAGCGTAGGCACAAAAGGAGGGTCAAATAATCAGGAAAATAATGTAAAACGTGGTAATACGTGGTTTGGTCAAAATTCGCCCGTACGGACATAGTGTGCACCTATATTTCATTTAACACGTAGAGTCATAAAGAAAATAGTCAAAACATAATATTTATAAGTTGACTAGATGTTATTTAGTTTTATAATTTAGATTAGAATAAATTCTAATAAATATTTTTTTTGCAGCGGGTAGACTAGAATTATAGAGAATAGTTTCGGGTATAAAGAAATAAAATAACCGGGTGAGGGTAAGTGAAAGAAACTAATAACAATATACATTGTCCCACCAAAGACATAGACGGTTTGCTTACTCGAATTGCGGCGGGATGATAAAAAATATATGTCACGAAGGTACATAGTTGGAACAATGGCGATTGAAAGTAATTATTTGATTTAATAATTCATAAGCGTAAATAGCGGTATGTATTATTATGTTTAACCGACCAAGCTTTCATTGGCGTTACTGCAAGCTTTTAAGCTTCGTGAATAGGTATTACATATATTACAAGCTTTCTTATATCAAAGTTTAAACTAACTAAAGTATTGGGTACTTACTTACGTAGAGTGTTTAATATGTGAATACAAATTGTGAAATAAGTCGTGATATTCGTTTATTGGTAATGGATTTAAAGGCGCTTGTGCAAGCGATTATTTGACTCAGGTGTGAGAGTTAAAACTATTCAGCTGTCTATTCAACGTTAGGATGACTTATTGCATTTTTGTAATTAACACTTTTTTTAATACCCTGTATTAAAAGCTATACCTATCTCGACAAATGCCGGTAAATAATTACGAGATATTTAATGTTGCCATGAGAAACATCGAATATCGATTACCCACTGAATGGAGTTTTAATAGGTAACTGAATGCAGTTACTCGTCTAAACATTAAGTGCAAGGTAAGCAGGCATAGATTATATGAAAATTAATACAGACAAATAAGAAGTTAAGATCAAAACTTGATTAACGCGATATAATTACCTGCATTTGATTATAATTTTACAAATTGGTTGTTGAGATGATAGGTATCTCTCGCAGTTTTTATAAAAATCAACATCCTCACCATAGTGAGGTTAAATTCATTCAATGGTGAAGGTTTCTTTTTGCTAATTCCACTTCTCTTGATGCTCTGCATTGCATTGCAATGTAGATACCAGTGATGAAGGATGGAGGTAGGCAGTGGAGATGCGACATAAATAGTGCATATGTACTAAACGTTGTCAGTCATAATTATTATTTCTTTTCATTGAACTAAGAATACAAATTGCAGATGGTATTGATTAGTTTTTAAAATTCAATTAAACCCTGCACAATCTACAAAATATATACATTATACCATTAAACCATACATAAATTTAGATATTTTATATATGGAAGAATATGTTTTATCTATTATGCTTTGGTTTAGACAGGGCTTAATCGAATATTAAAAACCATACACAATTTGTATTATTAGTTCAATGAAATCAAATAAGTATGTCTTAAAAAGTACCTATGTATTATTATTGTCTGATCTCCACATGCTATCTCTACTAGTATGGTTTGGTATAATCAGGATTTAATTGAATTTTAATATACCATCTACAATTTGTATTCCTAGTTCAATGAAAACAGATAAGAATGATTGACAAAGTGTGATGCACTCTATGTATTCCACAGCCTAGCTCCACCGTTCGCCAACCGTAGATACGTACCCAGATCCACAAAACACAACTATTTCGTCTATCTTTCTGACATTTTTTTACCTCTTGGGTACCAATGTATGGCTAGTTTTATCCATCAATTGTCTCTTATTAGAGTTATGTCACCAGCCTGTTTCCATTTACGGTTTTAGAAAACCCCATTGAATTATTGCATACTTAGGTACTTCAATATTCACCATTTTTATTAATTATTTTGTACCCTCCCAATACCATAATTTCAATCAACAAATACGCAAGGTATTGGCTTCTCAATCCAGGCATACCTGGATCGATTCCCAGCGATGTAATTTTCTCAAGTATTAAGTGCTTTTGGTATTTGTTTTTTGTAATGCGTTTCAGTACTGAATTTGGACGACGTAGCCTATTGTACCGATGTATTGTTGCAGAATGTAATACTTAGATACATAATAATTATTGAATCATGCACATATCGAAGGATATAAAATTATATTTTGTACTATACATTCGTGACAAAATGATTTTTGGTGCAATATTATTATAATACTTAATATATCTACTACATATATCTTTCACCTTTATACCTAGGTATACATATATTTATTTTCAGAAAATTGGCAATATCAAAACGTCTTTTTAAACAAAACAGTGTAATGACCTATTTTCCATAAATTTTAACAAATTAGTGTCAAATTTCCAATCTTCATTTTAGCATAAGACTAGATACTTACTTATTTAAATTGCCAAAAAATTTCAAGGATATGAAAATTCGTTATATCTATACCTATTACGTAGGTACATACCTGACGATTTCTTAAAAAATTAAGCGAAGCCGAAAGACATTATTTATTTAATATCATTCAGGTGGCCTTTGTTGCAGTGTACCTAAATGCTTGCACGAACGCGTATGAGATGGTGGTCGCTAAATAAATCCGATTTTTATTAAGGCGCTGATGCCGTGCCACCCAGGCCGAGTGTCGGGACCTTAATGGGCATAAATTTGTCACCTGACAGTGGAATCACCACCAAACGTTGGCGATACCATAATGTGCTGCCGTCAGTATCACAAACTTGCCTTAAGCCACGCTCTAACCCCTACAAAATCTCGGTAGAAACTTTTACTTGGGAACGAAACTTTGCTGCATGTTTACGAATGCGTTTTGTGCATAAAAGACCACTTTGGATTTTATTCCGTTTTATTGTGCGTTATTTCTTTTTTCTTTCATTTATTTTATTATCATTTCCTCTCGTGGAAGGAATGGTGTTAAATGTTTTGTACTTTTGTTTGTTTTAGTTTACCTGTATTCCGAGAAAACCATCCACCTATCTATATAATATTGTTATAATTCAATACCGTTGATATCAGTAGCGCACGTATCGAGGAATCCAGAAATACAAATCACCCCCTAGCGTATTTTTAAATAATATTAATTAGATTTTTATAAGTAATTATTTCTAAGTTGAATTGTGCACCTGAAAATGACACATAGAAATCTAACTAGACATAAAATTGCACGCTATCATCTATTCCAGAAATAAAACAAGGTTAATTCATAGAGGTCCAGTTTAGGAATTTCAACACGGAATGAAAACAACAATAGTAGTTTTTCGGTACTACATATTGAATACCAGTAGGTATGTATTCGTTAAAATAGTATACAAGACAATTCTTTCACGGCGTTCTTAATGTTTTTTCAACTTTCTGGACAGAATAAACGGAAAATACATCCCGAAATAGTCCAAATCTAAAGTAGAAAGCTTTTTTCCGCCCAAAATAAATAGGTGGCAATTTTTTTTTTTGTAATTATTTTAATATTGTCGGGTGATTCAGTCATTTTAGATATATTTTCATTTTTGCTACTTTCTTAATACAAAAAATACCGGTGTTTTGGATTTTTTATACCAGTATTTTGGTATCGATAAATACCGGGATCTCGGTATTGGTACTCGGTCCAGTTATTTAAGTCCGATAGACGATATCCATCTGTAATCACTCAGAAAAGTACTGCCCCAACGCTTGCTTTTATGAATTTGTGATGCGTTATCGACTAAGGACTATAATCCTGTAATTAATAAACTCGCGCAATTTTAGATAGGTAGGTACAAGCTGAAAAATAAATTTCGATATAAATGTTAAAAAATATTTATCCTTCCTCTTATCTTATCTTACATATTATATTTCTCATAATTGATTTCGTCTATACCTATCTCCTTATTTTGTTCGGCTTAAAAACAATATACCTAATTGCTTCTTTGTATATACCTATTGTATATATATATATATTGTATTGATATTGTAATATTAAGTATTTGAGTATGCACGTCAATCTATTAGACCATTATTAATTATCAAACCAAACACTCCTTGATACCTAGTAATATTTTTTTACAATAGGAAAATAGTTAAACTAGTTTTCTTTCTCAAAATGTATGGACTTTTCTCATAAATGATACGGTCTGCTATCAAATATTAAACTTAGTTTTAAGAATCTCCTAGGAATATGAGTCTTGGAGAACCGCTATTTAAATTGCTCTCAGAATGTGATTATTTATCAGCTGCCCCAGCTGTTAATTCAGGGTAGTTGGCACATAATACTGATTGCTACTTTTTAAAAATTTCACATTTTTTCAATTTCCCGGTTTACACTCACGTATAACGTTTAATATATTAATTGTTATTAAAATTAATACAGTACTAATTGCATATCTACCAGATTAAGAGATTTTTTTAGTCAATAACGTAATTGGTTATTTTTGTTCAAGGATACATTCGTTTTAATATTATTAAAAAGTCTCTTTCACCTACGGTTGTTTTTAATATAAAAAAGAAATGTTACCTTTATAATATTAATCTTAATTTATTATTAATTTACACGAACAAAAAAGCGAGTCAGCAATCGATTAATCATAAAATATAAAAATACCTAATACATTTTTTATAAATAATATATAAAAGTGATCGATTAGTATACATCAATATGACTAATAATTTAACACTGACTATTATATATTTTCCTTCAAGACCTTCATTTTTTATAAAAAAAAATCTACGTAGGTCCAGTAAATGAAAATATATTTTACGTTAACAAGGCCGGTAATATCATAACAATGTCTATTTGATGACATGTACCTACAATTATTAAAATAAGTCCTGAAAATAAATAAAAAAATGAATTCTTTCTACAAAACTTGGCTTAATAGTTTTAATTGTCAATGTACAAAATAAACAATTTAAAGCACTTGCGTGATCCTCTGAGAGGGGCAACAGTGGCGGCGCGTACAGTATTTAAATTCGGATATAAAATATAAGTTAAACAATACCTATATGTACTTTATGTAAGTATATACCTACATAATATATTATACTCATTCATAATTCAGAACATAGGTAATCAGCTAAATGAAAATTTTAATTAAGTACTGAGTAGATACCTATTAAAATGCCATGTTGTCAAACATCCTTAACGTTATAGATTGGTAATGATTTCACCTATAGCAGATAGGTATACAGAAAATATTACTGTTTCATATTGCATATTATATTGTATAAGTAAAGCGACATATCTTCATATTGCGCTTTAACTTTGATCTTCAAATAGTATTTATAAGTACAGTAACTCGACATAACGGATTAATGTTATGAAGAAAAGTAAGACGTTTCCTATTTATTTGTCTTCGGAAGGGGAATGGGACGACTGGCCTCCGGATAATTGGACGCCGCACTGTCGTAGACACGTATAGACTAGGTATTTTAATCAGTTTCTATCTACTACTTAGTAGTTTGAATTCATTTTACTCTGAACATAATGTATTCTTTATCGCGGATTGAGAATTACCATGCCTAATGCTTTATATTAAATAAAAAACTCTTTTTTCGTTGGAATTTAAACATATGCAAGGTTAAATCATTGTTTACGTCTGCATATTTACATTCTTACCAACTATTAAATCATAACATAATCATTAAAGTATAAATAATAATATTGAATATTTTTTTAAAGTACCTATAAGTTCCTAACGTCTATTTAATTTCGAATTCCGTGGCGTCCAGTTGTCCGGTGCCAAATCGTCCTAGACCCCTTTGGAAGTTATATAGGTATAGACACGCTTGTGTGCGTAATGTTAATGTAAAATAATATCGAGGCACTTGCTTTCCGTAATCTTGGATTGGAAAAAACTATCTTTTGGTCTGAACTAAGTGAGCATTTTTTTTTTTTTTTTTTATATTTAACCCTTAAAATTACCACAATGGGTGTATTAAAACTATATTTTGTTACCTGATAAATACACATACATTTTGTCCGTTAAATCGAGATTTCTTATTCAATTTTGCTATTCGGTTTTGACGTGAGAAAATACTTAGGTACTTTAATTTGTTTATTATACACTATAGAAATATTTTTTAGCAATTTTATGAACGGTAAGCATGTGCCTACTTATGTTTCTGTAGCTTCTTCCATTTGTGCGATGTTATTTTAAAAATTACCCTTCCCAATTGTGATAAAAGTTCGCCACTGGAAAGCCCCTATAAAGTTCAATAAAAATGATATAATGAAAAGCTCAGTCCGATTATAAATGGTGACTCATTAATTGTGTCTGTTTTGTCTTGGTTCGTTATAACCGTTATTGGGAAATAAAATGTAGATAGTAGATATTATTGAACCTACTCGGAGTGGATCTACTTGGATGTACTGTTGTTTTAGGCATGCAGAGCATCATGTATGTTTGTCTTATTCGAATTTTAAATATGTTAGAATAGTTCTATTGTACGTAAGTACTAAAAGTCATATGAGTAGTTTAACACGCACGAAAAATACAATATTCTACCTACTCGCATAATTAAATACTTAGTTACATATTATTTTAAAATATAACTTTCTTTTGGAAATATGTAATTTGCGTATTGACGACATATTATAATATGATATGATTTTGACAATAATTGAAGTATCATTATCCCGTTGGGAGTTCGAACACATCTTTAATCAACCAGCACAATATAAGCATTAAAATATGAAAATATAATTTATCAATATGAAATTGGTCGTTCATCTCCTGTGTATTTAGAATTTTTGGTTTAGAAATTTCGCACTCTATAATATATTCGTTGTCCATACTTATATATGATTTCCTATGAGGGTCTACATTATAATGTAATGATTTGTGATGAGGGAGATATGGGAGTGTAAAAAATGTGACGTCACAAAACCATCTAAACAGTTACCTATATTTCATGAGAATATATTATTATTTAAGTACGTGAGAACACAATTATAATAGTTTTTTCTAACGAATGGTGAGGTTCAAAAATGTGTCGATAGGGGGAGGGGGAAATGCCTCGGAAGAATTGGAAACCTTTTATAAATTATACATACCAAACTTATATTGTATTTTAATTTCCATCATGACCAGTTTCACATGGTTATATTGTTGACGATTCGGTCCACATACTAATTAAATTGTTTGAATTAAAGTTAACGTTTTAATGTAGTAGGTATGCACTTGAAAGTACCTACTTACTTAATAGTAATATGTAATATGTAGGTATAACAAACCTGTACAAACTGTATACAAATGATGACATCCCCACTATTATACGGTTTATTAAAATTAATATTAAATAGTAGTCATTCCGCTCTTAGCGCACAACAATAATCATATTTTTTTATTCAAAGGGTTAAAGCCAAGTTTTATTGAGAATTATGTTTTTTCGCCTTGCGCTGTTTCTCCATCAAACTTTCCGAATGGTTGACTTTGAATAAATTTATTTTAAAACTCACGGAAGGGTCAAATATAATAATAGGGGTATTTAAAATCATTAATTATTTATACAAGACAATATTATCTTTGTTTCGGAACCGGTTTTATAGGTCATCTTCCTTTTATGCCATTTTTCTATGAAAGGGTTTTGTTTGCATTGTACGAGTTAATGACCATTTTTTTATTTTTGAAAAAGGTGAAAGGTTTTTTGCAAGTCTAAACCGTTTCCACAGTTATGATTGATAACTCACGATTAAAAGAAATATTTGATTGATTTGAGGACGTGAGAACTATTTTTTTTTGTTTCACTAAATATTTACTAAAAGTGATAGAGGTAGGAAACTACCTAGTACCTACCCACACAATTTGCATCACGTTTTACCTATAAGGTTACCTACCATTATTTTTGAGTTCTTCACTATACCTATATTCAATTTTGTACACTAGAATTATTTATTGTTGATACTTTTACGAGTGATAATTTATTTTTATTCTTTATGAAACCTTTCTAGTTTATCGGATGCGGAAGTAATTGTTTTGTATAAATAAATGTACGATTGATTATTGCAAAATAACGTTATTTTTAAATAATTCTTCTTTCTTTGATCATTTTAATATTATATAATATTTAATAATATTATGTAATAAGTATCGTCTTCATAATTCCATTACAAAGAAATATTTTAAATTCGGTTTTCCATTTTTTCTCATTCGCTGCTGACTAGATAATGATTTTCTAATTACCACCTTTAAAATGCACGTTAATTACATCGACCGGCCGCCTGGTCATTACGCGCCAGGTGCGTCTTCAGCGTCCAAAGTATTAATATACTTGACTAAAATATCAACTTAAAAAATTGGAATTTGTAAGAAGGGATTAATACTTTCTCGGCCACATTATGAGAGGACAAAAGTACCTTCAGCATTCTCCCCAACATTGGAATGGCAAAGGACCCAAGGATCAATGGTAAACGTAGCAGCATTTCGTGACTTTTAGAACCTTCATGATTGTTACGATTGCCGCTCCATCGAACTGTACAGAGTAGCAGATGATATAGCAAAGATCACCATAATGGTGGCTGACCATTAGGACATGATAAGTGTAGTGACGAGTGGTTCTGTGTCATATGTGGATGTTTTAACAATCTAATATTTCTAACGTTTAAATATATTATTTTTTCTTATATGTGCTGTGAGTAGGTAGTATCTACGAACCTATTTACAAAATGTTAATTTATTTTATATTGTATATTATTGTATACCAAATCTGGAACCGAGTTTAATGTATATCCTATACATAGTACATACATATTATAGCTACGTCTACCTATATCACAGCACCAGAGCCAAATCAATGAAAATATATTAGGATTACATTTTTATTAATGCAATAGTCCGATTCGAATAGGGGATGCAAAGAAATAAATCCTAATTCTGTGTCTAAGGGAAGTTTATAGGGTTTTATTGAGGAGGCAAGTTGAAAGTAAGTAGGCATTATATAATATCATATTATTAACTTGGAATTCATTTAAAAGAAGCCTTAGAATACTGAGATAGTATTACAATATTGTAATGAAATATGTAGTAAGAATTACATATTTATGCATTATGATTTGTGGATAAGTTGGTAGGTACCGATTGCACTCATTGTGACTTTTAAAGCTTCGATATTGATTTAAAAACAACATAATCAATGCAGTTTTGTCACTGTCAGTGGTGTTTTTATGTACCTGGATGTCCGAGGTGCTGACAGGTCGCCTCTTTTTAAATTGTTTTGATTGATATTTTACACACAGATTGTGGAAGATACTCACGTTTTTAAGATTTTGGTGGAATGATAACCGCCACTGAATGTGATTCCCCTTGTCTTGGAATGTATCTGTTTTCATAAAAGATATTCAATTTACCATTATCCGGTGACTAATTAATACCTCTTATAATTCCTTCCACTCTTCTCGGTTCTAGTTTTTTGTTACCACGTACTTTCGCCGAACGTTAAATTCGGCGATCCAGTTGATTTTAGGGAAAAGATTTGGTCGCGTAGTGCCATTTGTATGTATATTACTGTATGACAGCACATTGTGTTTATCGATTATTCAAACGTCGAGCGACATGCTCGGTCCATTGTCATTTCGTCAGCTTGGTGACATCCATCACATCACACCATAAAAGGCCGATTGATAATAGTAACATAATTTGATAAGAGCTTAATTTTTCTATACCACTAGCTAATTTCATCGTAATTAGGTAGAACGTAGTTGGCTCAATTGGTAAAGCACATTGGCCGGAATCCAATGGATGCCGGTTTGACTTCGAAACAGGGTCGTAGTTTTTAAAAAGATTTTTTTAGTAGGTATGTTTATAAGGTGTTTTTTTTTAATTGGAATTAAAATAGGTACAAGACAGGTACATACTTTACATTCATAGACTCTCAGGTAAATAATTTTAAGTGTATAAACAAAATCAATATTCAGTTATTATAATTTATGCCTGCCACATTTCTACTTAAAAACAAACGCACTGATGTCGCGAGGCTATCGGTGTAATTTTATTCCTCGGAATAGATTATTAAGTGCCGCTTTTTCAAATAAGAATGATTGCTCGAATCAAGTCCGAGTGAGTAACCAATCAATGATGGTCATTATTTCTTTGGCGCCAATTTATTTAACGCCATCTTGCGCAACCAGCGACGCTCGGCGGCAATTTCGTTAACTATGTCGTCGTAATAATGTGACGTCACATTTAGTATCTAGAATAATAAATTTAAATTTATTATTTTATCATTTTCATTTGCTTATACTAGCCATTTAAAAAAAATACAATATTATCATCTTGCATCATTGAATTTCATTTACAGTGATTATTTAAAGTACCTACGTATCTACTAATAAACCTCCTTCAGTTACAAATATTATTATGGAACAATTACGGGAGTTAAGGCGAGAAATGTTATTATGTATGATAAAATACTGATAATAAGTAGTACGAGACTTTGTTTTTCTGATATTAAGTTGTTGAGATGATGCTTATTTAAATATTTTGATATTGTTGAAATTATTTTAAAAGTTATCAATACATTTTGAATTCGCACATAATCGTATCGAGAGTTCAAAATAATGTCTTTGAAATATATTTTTATAATTATTTGGGGAAACGAACTTTGCATTCACTTGTATTGTATTTAAAAAAAATGGACACCTCACTAAAATTCGTGCACGATTAACGGATTGTTGTTGTTTAACCCCTATACGTTTCCATATACCTACTTAATATCACACATAGTTGGTGATATTGCTTACCTATCTATTAATTATCATACAAAGTTTAGTAGCACCAAGCAATGGTAATTCAATAAATACGATATTAATTATAATTGAAGTACTATTACAGGATGGTGCATTGGTAATATTAAAAAAAATGACTATCTAATAATTCCCTCCGAAGCAACCGCCCCGCACCACACTCGGTCTTAATCAAGAGTATCACGAGGCCATACGTGTGGTGGTAAAGCATAAACAGTTTTTTTACACCTGGGAATGAGTGATTGCTCTTTTAAAGCATTTCTTTTTACTTCTTCGTGGGTTCATTTACAATCCGTATATACCTACTGGCTAATATTAATTTTCATGTTCCCACCAATATCACTCGTAACCCTACGGTCTTCAAGATACCTCGTCGCAGGACAGATGTTATGTTTCATGATACTGTGATTTGTATTTTGATGGCACCATAAAGGTTGATCAATTTTTAATAACTATATAATGTTTGTGGACGTGTTAAATAGGTTAAATTTATAATTGTATATATTATCGTGTTTCTTTAATATTTACATAAACACATGCTGTCTTTTCTACTTTCTTGTTATAGGATTAGTTGTTATTTTTAAATAAGATATTTTTATAATTTTGTATTTATTATGTATTATGGCGCATTGGCCAATCGCTGTAATGCCGTAATACTCTTTTTCTAAATAAAGAAATAAATAAATGGACAAAAAAGATTTTTTCTATTGGTTATAATATACTCTCTCAGAAAGTGTTTTTCTAAATTATTATGTTCAATAATCAGAATGATATATTCTTAAATCTTGTGAATTATTCATTGAATAAAAGAAATAGTTAATTAAAAATTATTAGCAAGTGCAAGTAGTTACATCTAAAAAATATTGGAGAAATTCCACGACGTCGGTTAGTAATCGAAGTAATAGTAAATAGTTACCTAGGTACTTTGATTTAAGAAACAAAAATCGATTGCCAAAGTAGCTTGATTTGGAAGAGCGCTGATGAGTAGGTATTAAAAATGACCAATAGTTAAAATTTATCGCAATTAGTATGTCACGCCGTAGCATATTGGTTAAACGCGACGGAATGGGGCGTAAACCCGTGGAGATGCAGGGTTCGATTCCCGGCCGGGGTGGCTTACTTTTTTCAAAAAAAGATGTTTTCTATTTGTTATAATATACTCTCTCAGAAAGTGTTTTTCTAAATTATTATGTTCAATAATCAGAATGATATATTCTTAAATCTTGTGAATTATTCATTGAATAAAAGAAATAGTTAATTATAAATAAATAAATGTATCAGGAGCATGCTATGGCTGAGTTTACTGAGACTTAATTTTAAAAAAAGTGCCCATGGGAGAGAGGAGCACGGAGAGCTTACAAAAATAAATGAATCTAATTAGGTAATTTACATATTAGAGTACAATACTAATTACGTTTTTTAATCAATATATCTTTAAGAATACAAACTAATATGTATGGACCAATGCAATAATGCCTTTCAATGCAATTTTGCATTTGCGGCCTGTCTTTGGTTTGGTAATACATACAGCCAAAGTGGCTAATGTACCTACTGCCCCAAGTATGGAGAGTAAATTGCCTACGTATTACGTACTCCTGGCCTCACACAGAGGTCTTAGCACCTGGCTTTCGAGCTAAAAATATGGAAAATATGAAAGTCTTATCTGCGTATGTATGTACGTATCCAAATTTTTTGCAACGTATAATAACTATGGTTAATTATAAGTAACAAGATATTGTTAATAAGCAATTAATAATATATTTTATTATTATCAGTGAATATTTTTTATTTATTGAATTGTACTTGAAGGACACTTTAATCTTTGGTTGGTAGTTGCTACCTATTTAATCCGCGGATTATGTAGGCCGTAGGGTTTCCTAATAATTTGCAATTGGGGCGCAAAATATGGGAAATAGTATCAAGAAGGATTGAAAATTATTATCGAAGTAATTATTGTAGCATTAAAGTAAATATTGATCCTAATCGCACAAGAGGGAGCTGTCTTGTCCTATATTTTGATGTAGCTTTGCCCGTTGATACATCTGGGATCGGCCATTATTGGAAAATGCGGATGTGAAGCAGAAATAAAAAGGCGCGCACAGATTGCAAAAATGCCACATCACACGTCTTCCCACTATATGAAAGGATCGAGGAATCTTAATTGCCACAAAAATTATGCTTGTGAAAAAATTTGTGTTTTCCATATAATTTTTGTACCTTGTCGAGTCATATACACGGGAGCGGAAGATAATTGATGCATGTGGTGTAGGCGACGAATCGTTCGTATTTCTTGGACAGAACACAAGACGAACCTGTCAATCATCCAGATCACTCAGATACCTAAAGGAACGGCTCTCGGCAGCATGTCTGAGACGCATTATGCAGTTTTTTTGACACTTCATTTAATTACCTGGAAAGACTGGTGGCTTTGGGTAGCCACCAGGGAAGGTGACGCAGAGAAAGAGCGTCAGCGTGAATGAGCTTACTGGGGGTTGCTTACAAGGAGTAATGAGGTTGCTTAGAAGATGACTGCATTTTAGGGTGGTATGAAGGAACGACTAAGAAGAAAAGATGGTTCTTGTCTGTTTAGTGGAAGCCAGCGTCAAACAAATTTTGAAAATAGCCGATATATTGAATTGTTCGTTAGGTTAGGTTACCACTATATGGAAGGATCGGGGAATTTCGATTGCCACAAAAATGATGCTTGTGCAAATATTAGTGTTCTATATATTTTTATACGGAGTCGAGTCATGGACACTTAAGGCATGGGAACGGAAGGCAATTGATGCCTTTGAAACGTGGTGTTTGCGCCGAATGCTTCGTATTTCTTGGATGGAGCACAGGATGGACCATTCAATCATCCAGAGACTGCATATAAAGGAACGGCTCTCAACAATATGTCTGAGACTGCAGTTTTTTGAAGGATGGAAAGTCTTGGTCACTCAAAGGATGACAAAATTTAAAAGTGGTCACGATCCTCAGCCATGAGTGTACGACCAAGAAGAGAAGAGAGGTCTTGAATTCATGAATTTTGCCAAAATCGGCTATGAAAACTGCCGCTGTTCCCGCCTGGCTTCTAGGAAACAGACTTGTACAGAAAAGATTTATACTTTGTCCAATTAATTCAAATCATTTGGCGCCAACACCAATTCTTTTTTAAAAAAATCGATAATTTTCATTTTAATGTAGCAAAATCACTCTGCGACTTCTGCTATAAAATACATTCTCTCCATATTATTGTGATGTTTGTACCTCGACATAATATCCGCAAGGTAATGAAGTAAAATTGATGTTATGTGGAATGGGAATGATGCCGCTACGGCTCAATAGAGAAAATAAACTTCTGTTACTCGCGTTATTGAAGCTTCAAGCAGATAGCAATCCTTGATGAAGTTTCGCTCGCAGGTATGCAGCAGGTACCTCTCGCATTAGATTTCAATTATTTCAAACATTTTCACACACTTATCTTCATTACCGGCTCGGCGTATCATATTACAACTAGTTTCCGAGATTGTTAGATTCGCTTTATTAATTTATTTTTTTGCGACGACCGCTTCGTGAATCATAATATACCTACACATGTGGCCATATATTGTTATGTAGCCATATTACACCTCCAAACTCGACGCCTCGTGTGAGATGAAAAAGATGGCAGGTGGATCAAAATATTATGAATAATGAATATCAATGCATAGGTACTTAAAAGAGATTAAAACTAAGTAAAGACATATTTAATAAGTGATTAATTTTAAATTATGACAAGTAAGAAAAGGGTAGTGAAATAAATGCCATATTTAGCAACATTTAGAATCGTTAGCAACATACTTAATCAATAATTATTTTATTTCAGACATCCACGTGAAACACACAATACCTAATGGTCTTAGATTAAGTAGGTATATTTATTAATATACATACCTAACATTCAATCAAGAATTGGCAGTTAACACCAAGAACGTTATTAATGTGTACCCACCTATACAGTTTAGCATAAAAACAAAACTGGTTAAAGTGGTATACCTACTGAATGTTTTTTTTCCTTTTTTCTCTTTTATATTAACACTACAGCAGGCCTAGAGTGGTCCAATGACAGTAGTGTAGTGTAACAGTAGTGTATTTACTATTTAATCATATTAGTGAAACAATAACAAACACCCAGGCTTTGACAAAATCACATAAATATAATATTGTGTATCTCAAAATGAAAATAAAAAATATTCTTTCAAAAAACTACTGGGTAGCTACTAAAACCTATTTACTTATATTTTAAGTTGTTAATTATTAATTTTCTTAGACATATCGACTATCAAGTACAATATTAATTATATTTATTTCATAATATATTGTATAAAAGAACGGATATAATATACAAATTATTGAAAGGACGCGTTCGGAATTATGTTTAAAGCTTGACGCTCGTTATGCCACGGAATTTGCCCAAAACCTGTGTTTGTGCATGGAAGACGTGATTGATGAAATTGTCAACCGACTCAAAACTTACGTTTTGAACAATCGGATCGGGCTTGATTGGATTGGATCGCGAGGTGTAATATAGCCACTAGTAACCTGTAATAAAGATCGTCAGGCACAGATATCATTAAATTTTGACCCCACAATATGTTTGTTCCAGTATTCAATGTTGCCATACATTACGTATAAATAGATACGTGGTAAATATAAACATAAACAACTATCGGATATAGATAGTTTGGTAATTAAAAACATTACTAAAAAACCAGTTAGCGATAATTTATCATTGGCGGTGAATATCTCAAATTAAAACGGCGCTTGCAACACGGTTTTGCAAAAAGACTGTTTTTTACTCGCATTATGATCCGTATCTCTACAAAGTATGACATTTATACGAGATTATGAAACATGTAGTTATGGGATATGATTGATCTACTATTTCGCGCGCAAAGCAATAATTAAAAATCGTACATACTGATTAAAGGCTTGGCTTAGACCCGATCAAATTGTTAAACATACACCGGACTAACCAAGAAAGAGCTGTTCAAGTTCACTATTATCTACCATAGACATTCGAGAATCGAGATTACAATGAATGCATAGATGAACGTCGAACTAAATGTTCTTTTTTAAAATTTAACATAGGATGCCAGAATATCAACCATGGCGCCCACAAGGGGTGAGGAGGGGGAGGTGGGTACAAGGTGGCGGATCGACCACTTAAATGAGACAGAAGACAAAAAGCGACTACATAAAAAATCGACATTTGTTTTGTCTATTCACATTTACATGCATTTTTCTCACAGATTTGTTCCATTGGCCGTAAAAATTACTAATATAGGTATCTATAGGTGAACTACTTTTGGCATGTTTTAATTAAAGGTATTTAATAAATCATCGAGAATTAGAAGGCTTTAACTTCATATGATGCAAAATGACAACTCAACTATGCGAGCGATTTTTTTAAACGCAGTAAATCTAAAACGTATCCTTAATTTCACCTCGCCGAACTCTGGCCGATTCGTTTGGGAAACGATGCGAAGAGGATCGAAGGGATAGGTAGGAAGAACCGCCAAATATCTTACCCGGGGGGGGGGGGGGGTCAATATTAATATTCCACCCAGCGTGAATCAATGATTAGGAAATTCGTTTCTTGGTCAGTAAATAGTTCACGGGTTCGAATACTAAGACTATGTCAAAATTTTAAATAAACCGCGTGATTGGATGTAGGAGTGTAGGACACAATGGATTATCACCTACCTACCTACTAACTAGTGGTACATGAAAAAATATTTATTAATAGATAATAATATTATATACATACATATATTATATGCTCAGAATTGGGGTGGAAATGATAATTTACTAACATTTTAGCTGTTAGCAATATAGTATTAACGTTTTTTTTTCAGTCAACTTCCCTGAGATGAATTACTATTTCAAAAATACGAGATCAATATTATAATAATGCGTAGTCCTGTTTAACTCGGCAGGTATCAGAAATTCCTAATAAGTAGGAATGTCAGAAAAGTACCGTTACGAATATACGATACGAATATTCCAATCGCATGTGGCATTTCACCCGGGGGTTCCGGGTTTGGTTTCCGGTGAGGTCACGATATAAGAGTATGTACCTATTTACATAATATTATAATATGTGAACAACTCAACCCTGTGAGTTTTGCCATTGTAATTGGGTTTCACGACCTATTGTGATGTTTATTTAATAAATAAAGAAACAAAAAAAATGCCAAATGTCTAAACTTTAAATATAGGTACTAAAATTAATATTAAATTTACAATATTAGGTAGGTACTTAATTCGACAGTATAGTGATAGCTAAACCATAAAATACTTTTACAAGAAACAAGTTAAATTTCTTACACACTTCTTAAACGAACGTCATCATCAAAATCCTAAACATTTTACGAACCCAGCAGTCACGATTTTAAAATAGACATGCATGTCTTTCGACGAATAACCAGTTATCAGCAAAACTAATAATAATATGTATTGTAAAAATTAAATTTAGTACGGAGCGAGATTGTTATATAACAATAATTATGTTGAGAATATATTTTATTAATAATAAGAATAAGAAAATGGGTGTATGCACGTTAAAAGGCAATCTTGTTTTTATTAATTCTCATAAATCTACAACTGGCCATTAAAGAACAATATTCAATAGCCGGTAATAATTAAAAAATAAAAAAAAGATGATAATATCTCACGAAGGTACGAGTGAGTAGGCTCGCATTCGAATTTCGAACGGCGCGCTTATTATTGTAATTTAGTATGGGAATATTCGTTCAAGGGCAGACTTTCTTTGGGCAATATGGACGTTGATTTTTCTCTTATGTTAAACTGTTAAACTTTCATGTTTTCACTAATTTAATGATAAACTGACTACAATATCATCAAGTTATCGATTATTGTTTTCCTAATACAATAGAAATGGCTTCCCCGTTTTCAATCCGCATATTCAGTAGATAATTAATGGATGCAATATTATTCCAGTAAATTCACATCATTGTGTTTAATTTAACATTATCGGCAGGTAATTATTTAAAAAAAAAACACAAGTCACATTGACACATTTTCAACGCACAATATTAATGGAATTTAAAATAAAGTATTGATTCGGTTTAAAGGACATCGTTACATATATCGGACTATTTCTATCTTTAGCTATCAGTAGATATACATAATCATGACTATGAGTTAATAATTGAACGAAGTTGACATTCAAATAGCTAGATATTGTATAAATATTTTATGTAATATGAACTAATTCTAAAAACAGTACCATATCGTAGTAGAATTTTGGGTTTCCACCATGTGTCCTTCTTCCTTCTTTCCTCGCCGGCACTATCAGCAAAATCCAATATTCGAGCCGGTATCTCTGATCGTAACGATTGACACATTAGTCTGAGCAACGTTTGCTCTTAGCTAATCGGATTCCTTTTGACATTCTTAGAGCAACGTTTACATTCATATACCTACACTACATTTCATCATACAACATATTATCATCTCTTGATAATGGCCTTTGCAGCGAGCCTGAAACGTCGAGGAAAGAAGGAACACACGGTGGAAACCCAAAAATCTACTACGATAAAAAACAACCGTGAAAGCCTCAAACATTATATAAGTTTACCATATTATTACATTCGAAGTATAAATAATAACTAGCACTACAATTGAACTTCACATTTTCGTGCCGCGGCCTGAATATAGTGGGCCTTCGATATACCTTCGCATTCTGATGTATCGTCTTCTTCTTCACATACCTATAACGAAACTGAATGATAACGACAAATAGCTAACGACTACAGTTGTTGAAGAAACCCCTATTCTACCAGATGTAGCCTTCTGTGGTATCACAGTTCACCGTGAGTGGTTGCATCGGAAACAGATGTCCGTATATCATTGAGATCATAATAAATTCATGTATAAATACTTGAGGTAGGTAGCTACTTAAAAATACGTAGGTAAAATACATAATAAGAATACAAGGGAAAAATAGAAGAAAATTGGTAGGTTAGTAAATTAGAAATACAATCATAGATAGGTGCTCGTAAGTCTCAAGTCGCACTATCAAATATCTGATAATAATGACAGTGTTAATACCTATAAGATATTTGATATAAATTAACATCAAATTAATGGGTACCTACTGTTCGGTTAAACCGGACACAGCGGAAAACGCATTTTGAAAATAGCCGATAAACTGGATTATTTGTTAGGTTAACCTAACCAAACCTAACCTAACCTAACCCAACCTAACCGAACCTAAACTAACCCAAACTAACAAATAATCCAGTTTATCGGCTATTTTCAAAATGCGTTTTCCGCTGTGTCCGGTTTAACCGAAGAGTACCAATTAATGTTCTTGAATTTAATGAAATTTGAAAATTACTGCCTGCAATGAATGTTTCACGAACAACAAATTATTTTATGATATCAATGCTATACGGCCATCTTTTTACGTGTAACCGGTTGAAAGTCCTGTATTACTATATTAACGAAGGTCAAATGAAGAAAAAACATATCAGGTGATGGTGATGGACGATGGTAATGGACAGCGTAGAACTTTCTTCGTGTGATATGATTATGGACTCGCCCTAACATTCGACTTGGACCGAGCGAGAGTCGTGCAGGCGACCAGCGTGAAGTTGTCTGGGGTCATCCAACGTGAGAATCGCCCGTGCCCACATAATGAACTCATCCATTATTCTTTGATATTACGCTCCTTAACACGCTCCGTGCCGACAACACGGCCTAATCATTTTTTACCTCTAATTGGACAGCTGAAAGTGCCTATGTTACTTACTCTGCCTTCGCGAACCATTATGCTATTAAAGCTATTACAGAACATAAACAAAACCTTGTGAAAAATATTTTAAATATTCTCAATACGATGAAAGTTCTATAGGTAGGTACTGCCCTCATAAGAAAAAGGCAGCTTTTCGACAAAAATCACAAATTGAGTTAGTGTACAGATAATGCTCTACGTGAAATTCTGAACCATTTGACATAAAGTCAAAAGCGGTATAAAATTTATTTCAGTATAATAATCGACACATTGTTTTTCATTTTTTTTCACAAAAACGGTAGTTATTCTAAACAAAAAGACATTATAACGAGTTGCATAAGCAAAAACACAGCATCGATTGAAAACATACTAGTTTTTCTTTATACCATATATCAAATGATTCATCTACATTATTTAAAAATTTATTAAGAAAAGTTGAAAAAACGTTAATGTCTCATTATCCCAAAATGTGACTTTGGCAAAAAGCTGCCTTTTTGCTTATGGGGGCAGTATACTAGTCGTATCCTTAAACTAGTTGCATGTAAACTGTACGTATGTAGTTTCCCGTAGCACAGTTCACCGTTGTACCGGAAACAGATGGCCATATAGAATTTAATCAAATCATTCATTGTTCGCGAGATATTTCACCTGCGCATCTATTCTATACACAATACTGCTATCGGCCGCTATCGGCAGAAATCGAGGGTAGTTTTGTATCGAAGTATTAGCATTGTAGCAACCATAATAAGTTAGTTATAATTGTTACAATGAGTGCTATGTTTTAACAGCACCTCTCTTGGGTGTGCTAAATTTTAAAGCGAGAGCGACTAACTTATTGTAACAATTATAATACTTCGATACAAACATAATATGAAAAACTACCCTCGATAGCTGCCAATAGCAGTCTTGTGTATAGAATAGATACGCTGGACCAGGCATCATTTTTACACACATTTAGATGTGATGTATTTTACCAGTAGAGAATGGTGGAGGTAAGCTGTGGAGATTCGGAATAAATAGAGCACACTACAATTTGTCAGTCATATCTATTTGTTTTCATTGAACTAATAATATAAATTGCAAGATGGTTTCTAAAAGTCGATTAAACACTGCCTAAAGCAAACCATTCAATGAAAACAAATAAGTATGACTGAAAAAGTGTGAATTATTTTTGTCGGATCTCCACAGCCTACCTCCACCCTTCTCCATTGATGCATACATACCACATGAAAAATGGCGCCTTCGGGGGTCACGCGTATGCCGGTGTTTGTGGCGCTTCTAAAACGCCAATGTGTTGGGAGACTAGAGTTTTACCGAGAAGAGTAATGTTTCATCTTGCCTCTCAACGAGATGCGAAGCATTCGTGTATTATGTCTTTTTTATTATTAAATTTTTATTTTACTGACTGAAAGTTCTCGATTGTAATTATAATTTAAATTTTATAAGACGTACATTTTTAAATGCTGAAAATTTTGAATCCTAGTCGCACAGTTTTAGTTGTATCTCTTCCTATTTCGATGGCGCTACAGTTCAACTCGAAATATGGCCTTCTTCACCGTAGCCGTTTTCCAGTGATCAATGTTGATAATGACTCTTGTGTCGCTATATAATACTCCATCTTTTTAACGGTTAGATGTAAGTGGTACGTAAAACATTCCACCGTTGCACAGTTTGCCGTGAGCTTTCTTATCAAAAAGAGATGACCGTATACTATACGTACCTATATTAGATTCAATTTTCATAGCTGATTTTGTCAAAATTCATGAATTCAAGAATGAAAACCTAACCTAACAAATAATCCAGTATATCGGCTATTTATAAAATTTGTTTGCTGCTGGCTTCCTGTAAAGTGTAAGCCGACAAGAACCGTGTTTTATTTAGATATGAATTTTATGTCAGTACTATGCGACCTAAAGAGATTGGACAGTCTTTAATATACGGTCATAAATTTCCGATAGAACATGTCACGGCGAAGTGTGATACGGCGATCTGCATACGTATACGTTTCCGGACACGCTTTTCAACGCATCCGTGTCCCTCCATGGCGCATCCTCTTTCTTCCTAACTTCTTAACCAAATACATTTTGGTGCCCGTATCTCTCCCATGGGACGCACTAGAAATGACTTACCAACGATTACTGCCTCAGGTGGATGCTATGAAGGTGGGAGTTAAGAATTCTGGTAAATATATACGTCTGTAGTGAGTACCTACATGTATACAATGTCTGGTATATTATGCGTTACACACAAATATTATGTCTGTTTAAAACCTAAAAATCCGTTAAAATTTTAATAATTATTTACATATTTAATTGATTTGTTACGTGTGTTACAGAGAGTGTTAAACAACGGTCCTTCGGTATGGATCAGTTGTGTGCATTTTTTAATTAAGTTTTATTTTTCCTCGCGAGTGCCTTTATTGTTATTTCACTACGATAAGTACAATGTTTACTCCATGCGAGATTTCCGTCAAGCCATCTAAATAATATTAATTTAATCAATTATAATAATTATAACAGCTATGAACGAAATCAAATTATTACACATAATAACTTGGTAAAGTTCTTAAATTGAAATTTTAATCATTGATCATCAGTAGTATCTATAAACTATATCCATTTTATGAATACTGTATTTATTAAGGCTATGTATAATGATTGAATGAGGCTTTTAAGATCAGATTTAAGAACCTACTTATATAATACCAAGTAATGCCAACTTACGAGTACCTATCGATAATAAATAAATAATAAGTGTTCCGATTATCCAATCTAAACGGATAGATACCTACCCCGGAACTGCAGGTCAATATATAAAATAAACATAGGTAGGTAAACTCGTTGATTTATTATTTACCTTTAAATTATGTACTCAATATACAAATAATATTTTAACATATTATAATTATGTAGATACCTTATTTATAAGTATTGAATATTGGTTGCAACTTGTCCAAAGTAATTTCACTTTTGGTACCTACCTAATGATTTATTTTTTTACATTTTGACTGTGGTAGTGTGGTACCATAATCCGGATTGTCGAATAATCGTCGATAATTATTATAATCTAGTTTTTTCCTAAATGAGCTTTAATAACAATAATTATAACAATCATATCTAAGGGATGTTTTATGAGACAAATGTAAACGTATATGAGTTGTACAAAGTTTCATATATTTTTTTAAATTAATAGAATTCAAATATTGTTGATTTGAAATGAAGTGATATTGGACATCTTATTCATATGATTTTACATCGGAAATAAAATTAACACCTATGCACATAGAATGCAAAATCGCATCATAAAATGTTGCAAATACTTAAATACGTAGGTACATCATTTTGAAAAACTTCATAATTACAAAAAACCCAGAAGTCGAATCGAGTGGGAATCGACCTTGTGTCTTTCACTATCCGGGCAAGTGTTCTTAGAATACCTACCCTTTAAGGCTTTAAGCCTTAGCCATGGTTTCCCAAACTATGTGTCGCGACCCATCAGTGGGTCGCGAGCGAATATTTAGTGGGCCCTCGCCACTGTATACATGAATTAAAAAAAATAGGAAGTGATAAATTTGATATTTTATTCAGCTATTTATAATTCCTAAAAAAAATTTCAAGACGACTTACCAACTAGTATGTCAACAAAAGCATGTGAAGAACTCATTGATTTATCAGAAGATACGTCACTGAAAAATAGTTTCAATCGTAAACAGTTAACGAAATTCTGGCTCTCAGTTGCTGATAATCCTTGCCTGTTCGATGAAGCTATGAAAGTCCTCCTCCTCTTTACTACCTCATATCTACGTGAGGTCGGATTTTCGGCTATGGTTAACATTAAAATATATCAAACTCACTGCGATTAAAAGTAACTAAAGTTGAAGTTGATGCTAAAACTGTAATGAAGAAAAATAAGAAACAAATACATCCTTCCCATTGAAATAACTTTGTAAAAAAAACCTTGCAGGTATTTTAGTAATATTTTTTTTAAAATTTAAGATGTGTTTCTTAATTCAACAGTCTTTCATTCATATTGGTAACACTTATAAAAAATATTTTTTTATTTCAATTAGAACAAAATAAGACAGCGTTAAGTAGTTCCACGACTCGCCACTAGGAAATCTGAGCATTACCAATAATTATGCCCTCTTTTCTTTAAGACAGCTAAGAGGTGGGTCCCAAGATTGGAAATTTTTGTTAGATGGGTCACAACCCAGTCAACTTTGGGAACCACTGCATTAGACTATAGTTTAAGCCAATGTTTCTGAACCTTTTTACATACGCAGAACACAAAAAAATCAAAAAATGTTTTGCGGACCATCAACATTGGAATAAAATAATAAATATTTATATTTACACTATTTTTGAAACAATTGTCATAATACAACCCCACTTCAAATGTTGGGTTTCTAGTTAACTATTTTTGAACTGCAGAAGTTTTTTGCGGCCCACCCAAAAATCTTCGCGGACCACCGGTTAAAAAACTATGCTTCAAGTTGTCAATGCATAGGTATATATGATTCGAGAATTATTATGGTATCTATGACATCCTTGCTTTTGCGAATAGTTATTAATAAAACTATTTTTTTATCCGATAGATACATACTTACAGAATATGGTGCCAAAACCTGTGATTGTTATTACTTATTCAACATACATTCTCAGAAATAAGCCTATTATAAAAATCACAGAAAAAACTTGGACCGAGGGAGAAAAATTATGTACTAAAAATTATTATTAAATTAATTCATGATAATTAGAGACATTAAACTAAAATAAAATATATGTTTTAAAAACAGTATTATAATATTTTGTATTAATCGCTGCTGAAGAGATAATGAGGTTTTAATTGCACCCTTTAAAATGCACGTTAATTACATCGATCGGCCGCCTGGTCATTACGCACCGTGTGCGTCTTTCGCGTCCAAAGTATTAAATATTATAATATAGATACATAACTACTATAAGTAGGTATAGAAAAGCTTAACCACGTAATACTCGAGCAACACGTGGTACCAACCTAATTATAAACGGTGCAATCCGTTTCGTTATAATAGGAAACAATCAAATTACACGAACGCGTTCAAGTGTAGGTATTATGGTAATGCTAAAAATTATACTACGTAATATTTTTATAAGGTACGTAACTTAGCGTAACCTCTGTATAACTGGAGATCAAAGTACTGTGACCAATTAATGCGCGGTACACGCTTCGCGGCTTTCGATGAACTGTAATGGTGGGTTGAAAGTACAGTTCAATTTGAATTATTTTAACACAGTAATTTTATTATAGTGGCCACTTTAATATTATTAATTAAAAGATACATTTTATACTTTTATCTATGTAGGTAGGTAAACATCGTCCTATAAATGTATCATATTAATTATTTTATGTAAATAATTTGGACAAGGAAGAAGAAAGAGTATGCCAGGAGTGAGCAAGACGACCGGATGTAACATACGTGATTTAAACACTGTCGGCGACAGTTATCATAGAAAAGAAACACTAGCCCCACTGTCTTACTGCGGATGGAAAGGCATATGCGCACCGTAATAACGAAGTACACATACCTATATTTTCGGAGCATACTTAATAACTATTGAAATATGATAACATTATTATGTTTTATTATTATTGTTGTTTGTCCATGTATCGCCCACGATGGCCGAGTGGCGTACGCGTCGACTTATAATGTCATGTATCCCAGGTTCAAATCCTTGGTCTGGCAAATATACGTATTGTTTTTCAATTTGTGTTTAGAGTCAGAGTATGGACCTAATAGGTTGAGCAAGTGGCTAATATCCATTTCTCGTAAAAACGAAAATCCGTTCATACAAAGATGGTGGCAAACATAGGTGGCCTATATTATGATCTTATTAGGATCGGACATGGTCTAATAATATAACAAACAATAATTAGAATTATAGATTCTATACATTTTTTGGAGTGAGGACAGCGAGACAAGACGATACAACATGCGCGATTTTACACTGCCGGTAATAGCGACCACAGTTAATAAACATATGAGCCTAGTCTACTTACTCATTACTGCGTCAGATCTACGTTTTAAGCGTTACCAATATATTAGCTACGTTATATAACAAGCTCATTAACAGCTGACGTTATTTTAATTAGATTGCATGTTTTTATAACGAGATTTTAAATATTTATTATTTTTTAGTTAAAATATATTAAGCATGGGAATCATGAGAAGGTAACTTTTTTATAAACAAGAAGGTTGTGCCCTGAGGCTTTTTAAAAGCTTACAGTAGCGAGCTTTTCAAATTGTGAGGCGTTTCAAAAACGATTAGCATACAACTTTTTTTGCATAATCCGTCTACCAAATACAATAGTACCTACCAATCACATGATTGTCATATTCATAATAATTATGAATAGGTTTATGTATACTTATGTTATGTTCATTAAATTAGGCAACTCACTCAATCATTAATATGTTTAAGAATGACAATCATTACAAGATTATTAATGAATTCAAGATGATTTCCGATCAGACTGTATAACTACTGGGGGGCCATTAAGTCACTTGCCCCATGTAAACTGAAAGAGTTACGCTGTGTATAGAATGAAATAAAAATAAATATATATGCCCATAAAAACTAGCGTTAGAATAATAATTATTATCTTCGTAAGAATAGTAAATTATAGAGCTAAGATTTCTTATTTTTCGGAAAACTAGATTTAACTACAAAAGTAACTTAACTTTAAATTTTTACTTAAAATTTAACTTTAAAATCAAGGAAGATTTACAAAACATACTAACTGGCATAAAGAACATACCGGGGTTAATCTATGATAGATGATAATGGCCATTATCATTAAATAATGTACATATTATTGTCATTACGTTGGAGTGTGTCATGGATTTGAATATCCGTCATTGACTTAATAAAATCCACAATTTTTTTTTTCAATTTGATCCAAGGCATAGGATGAGATGAGAGCACCAACGGTTAACAAAGAACCCTCGTAAAATTTGGTCAAGAAACTTCCACAGTGAGGAAACAGCGATTTACATTATTTACGTTCATGATTAACTAGTCACCGTCTTCTTCTTCTACCATCCTGTCACGTCCCAACATTGGGGCATAGGGCAAGTACAAGTTCGCATCACTTTCCTCGGTCCATCGCACACTCTTGTGCCTCCCGCCATGTTAGACCTGCAGCACGTAGGTCACTCCTGTAGCACCGCTGCAAGGTGAGGGAGGGCTGGCCACGGGCCCTAAGGTTGCAGCCCCACCAGTGAACTCGGATGCTGTGGGATGATCACATGCACACCCTAAAACAACAGATTAATTCAAGTGCAGGAAGCCTCGGACCCCCGTTTCCATCTTGACGACCTCGCCTCGAACTAGGCCACGGTGGGTAAACAAAGAAATAGTAAAAAAGTCTTGGATTAAAATCTATAGCTTACTGTCAAATTCCCGTGAGTACTACATACGTCTTTTTTGACAAGGTAGGTCACCAACCACTCGGTAATGATAAATATGATACCACATAGGAATCTCTTGTAACCTTTCAAGAAATAAGCATAACGAAACAAAAAATTAGGTAAACGTTAGGTGTAAACAAAAATACCTCGATAACCGTCTTCCGGCAGCCATTTTATGTGCATAACTCATTGAGATTTCAATATATCTATCCGTTTTCGTAGTACCTTGTAAACCATTCATTTATTCAATAAACAAAACAAATCCACAAATAATTTCTTTCGCTAATTTCGCTAATTCAGAAACGTAGTTCTACTCTTATAAACAATCAAACACAATTTTTATTTTGACTTTTCATTTCAAAAAATCGTTTTAGCAACAGGGTGTATATATTATAATGTGTCAAATCAAGTGGGTACTCTGGCATTATACACGGTGTTCATGTAAATGTACATTCATTAGTTTGATTGGGTCGAGCTACTCTGGACAAGTAAGTGACTACATAGATTGGACTTGACTGCGGGGTGCTCAACCGTCGAGTCGCAAGCGGTGCGCCATCATTTGTCTTGCTGGGAACATAACATACGGACAAGAGATGGAAATGTTGTGCTGTGACCATCATTTTCAAAAATAACTTGACCGCCTTATTGGCAGTGGCGCTGTCACGTAGAAAAATAAAATACTAGAATAGAAGTACGGCGTCTTATAATACAATGATATGATGATGTATTTTGAAAATGGCAGTAGATTGTAGTCGGCTCGCACATCACAACTCGCCTCGTGTGCCTGACCGCCATAAATCAAAACTTCCGAGAACGGGCGGCAAGTGTTGCATGACACAACCTCGTACATCTATCTAGCGACAGTCGCGCGTAGCCTTCAAAACGTATGGATATTTCAATGCGGTGATCGGCGAGCCGGTATAGGAATGACCAATTCGTAGGTGTTTCTTTGTGACTTCGAAACTCCGACTCGGAGCCCGAGAAGGATGCAACATGTCGAATGCAACAGCCGTATTCGACACGTTTTTAGGCGAGACGAATTCCAATGTGCGAGGCGACTTAATCTTAGCATTCATGAATAGTTATATAGCATACTTTCATATAATAAGCAATTCTTAGGATACTGTGTTTAATAAAAATATGCCAAGATCAACGATTTTGGACTAGGTATAACTACATGAATTGATATGTTTTTTTTGTTGTTTTTAACGCATTTTTGGAGTGGTTGACTGGTTGCAACATAGGTACAACATCATAATTAGTTACGTAAACACATTGAAATATCGTAGATGTCAATAATAAACTTTTGTTTATAGCCGCTATGTTTAACAGCCTATTTTGACGTTTCGTCATTATAATATGTATGACATACACGATTATTTGTCATAATTTCATGTAAACATTATAAATAATGATGATTTGGTATATTTTTATTGCATATATATTGACAACTACTATTGAATCCATTATAACTGGGAGTTAGATTAAATTTATCAAAGATTAATATTAAGTTGTATTTCATTAATAATTATTATGTATTAAAACTACCTTTAAGAATAAAATTTGAAATTATAACTAAATATGCCTTCAATAGCATGTAAGCTTACCCAATATTCTAAGAAGGGCACATTGAAAATCAGTCAGCGATAACATTCAGGTAAAGAGAATGCAAACGATGAATGAGAAGAGGTGATGATTAAATTTTAGTCGTGACTTACTGCTTACCCGAGGTCGCACAAGGAAGTTATCACTCGGCTCCTGTCCTTTTAGCATGTCAGTAGAATAATTGTTCTTTTCTAACAAATATCTCTCCGCCACAAGTTCTCATTTTATTGGATTAGCCCACTTTTAGTCTTAACACTATCTTTGCAGTACAAGCACATTCATTAGTGAAAATGCTGGAGAATTCTGATAATGACACTTGTTGCTAACAATAATGCAAGCTTGTCTTCAATTAATGAGTATGAAATTTAAAATAACGTAATCATTAGTTTTAATATTATTTTACATATTTAGAGAAGGTTTTACTCAACGTCTTTGATATTACAAACGGAGTTTGCTTAGCCTGTGATGAATTTATTTTTATATGGTCACCCTGCTATCAGTCCATAGTAAATCTAACAGCATTCATAGTCGATCATTTATCAACGTTGGTCTCTCGTCATTAGTAACTCAGGGCCTGTCTCTCGAACACTTGGTACCTACCTACTTTGTATCTCCAAGCATCTCATCGACGCAAAGATTGGACCGCTCTCGGAGATTCTAATTGCGAGAGATGTGTCGCGTATTGTTGACGACAATGTAAAACATTCTCTAACTCACGCGGGACTTTTAAAAAGGTTATTGGATAATAATACAAACGGTTGCTATCAACATCAGCCACATTCGAATCTATATGAATGCTCATCAGTCCTCTGGATTCTGCGAATTATTATAGTCCTTAATGTTTTATTTAATTTATCTATCTGACCCCCAGAGCAGACTTTATTGGCTAGTAATATAACTGTGATAAACAAATATTTGACTAACGATTAATTCTCATACGACTAATGTTCCTGAGCTGAAGTGGTCATTTCCTTGACGTATAGATATAAATAATTGAACATACATAATTTTGAAAACACTTCTGAGCAAATATATTATAACCAATAGAAAAAATCTTTTTGAAAATAGTAAGACACCAGGATCGAACCTGCATCTCTCGGGTATCGCGCCCACGCGCATTGACCACACTTGTAAAGGAGTCACACCTAATTGCGACACATTTTAACTAATGTCTTTTAATACCTACTCACTTAAGCGCTTTCTTAATTGAACTACTTATTCGCGATCGGCTTTTGTATTTTAAATCAAAGTAGGTATTAATTTAATTACTAACTGATGTCACGGATCACTCCAAGATTTTTTGTTGTAATTAGCTTGAACTTGCTAATAATTTTTAATTAACTATTTTTTTTACTCAACGAATAATTCACGAGATTTTAAGAATGTAACATTCATATCATATCATAGAAAGCGCTTCAGTGAGTATTAAAAGCCATTAGTTAAAATTTGTCGTAATTAGGTATAACTCCTTTAGCATTGTGGTCAATGCGCGTGGGCGCGATACCCGAGAGATGCAGGTTCGATCCTTTTTCAAAAAGACTTTTTCTATTGGTTATAAAATAATATATTTTCTCAGAATTGTTTTCAAAAGTATGTATGTTCAATAATTGGAATGTTACATTTTTAAAATCTTGTGAATTATTCGTTGAATAAAAAAATAGTTAAGTACCAATATAATTTATATTGAATTCTTAGGTTTCGTACACAGACAATTTATCGAATACGTAAACTGACAATCTTATTGAAAATACTATTAGGTACCTAATCGTTGTGATATCAAAGAAAAATAATGATTAGGTGCCATGCCATTACAAAATAATAATTGTTTATCTATGCATTGACCACTTTGTTTGATCTGAAATAAAATTTAATCATACGGAATGCAGTGTCTTCTTTATAGTTTGGAATAGTTTGAGTGCATATTATACAGTCAATTATACGAGTCCCATTAATCCATTTCTGAATAATGCTATACAATTAAAAAGGATAATGAAAATAAAATGTATGATAGGGTAAAAGTCTGAACACACACAAGTTGACAATGTCATAAACCGGCAACTCGGTTCGATTCACAATTAAATCTCAGAAAAAGTTTAAAAAATCTAGACGTTATTGGTTGTTTCTAACATATTTTTTGATGAAGATGTAAACTTTTCTGTATGTGTATGGCTTATTAAGTGGACCTGCAATGATACTGTAGTTTTACTACGGGCATCTAACCATCAAAATGTGTGTAACTTTTTGTTTATGTTGATCTAGTTTTAGTCATGTATTAAATAAACTAAGCCACGATTATTCTTTTTTGACAGGATGCAAATCATTCTTCAAGAGATCAGTCCGGCGGAACCTGACGTATTCATGTCGGGGGAACCGGAACTGCCCAATAGACCAACACCACCGAAACCAGTGCCAGTACTGCAGGCTCAAAAAGTGCCTCAAGATGGGGATGAGGAGAGAAGGTGAGTCCACGTTTATATATATATATATATATTTTAAAATAATTATTATTAGTTCAGAATAACATATAGTTACTTAATATACCTTTATATATTGATGCTGGACACGCATTTCGCGAAAGAACTTATAAAAAAAAATACTTTTTTGAATATAAATGTAGGTACCTAAACACAGTTCATCATCATTAATTATGAATAAAAATGCGACAAAGACTACTTTGATACCATGAACACATTTTTGGTCTCGTTACTCTACCTATACTTTGGGCTGTGGCACTTTTTGAATTACGATGGTAATTTTAGTTAGGTATTGATTATCTTCGAATGGGGCCAATTCAAGATAAGTGTTAAGATTGCGCAATTATTAATGGTGGATTCTGGATGCTGGATTCCAGCCATTCGGGATTTCGGCCATTCGGGATTTCAGCATTCGGGATTTCGGCATTCGGGATTTCGGCTCTCGGGATTTAGGCTTTCGGGATTTCGGCCTTCGGGATTTCGTCCGCACCCCTTCAAATGCACTCCGGGTAACCTGTTCGCAATACATGTAGATTTTTAATTGCATATTTCATTCAAATTATTATCATTTATTTCAAATTTGCAACAATCATCATTATACAAACAGTTGACTATATTGCATTCGAAGTGTGAGCAATTACTAGCACTACCATCAAATTTTACATTTTCGTGTCACGGCCTGATGTCTCGATACTTTGGTAATGGCCATAGATTATTTAGGATCTGTTCTTATATTGAATAATTTTATTATTCTCGTTCTTTTAGTTGAATACATTATGAAGTTTTATAATTAATATGCATTTACTTCTTTATTTGATAAAATATGTATTTTTCGCTGGATACTCGTATTAAACTATTCAAATTTATTTATTTTCGTGAGCAAATATTACTAATAATTACATGTTTACAACGTTCAAAACATAAGTAACATAAATAACTTATTATTACGTATTAAAATGATAAAATAAATTTCAAACGAATAGTGAAGAAAATACGCAAATTCATTCAAAGTCCATGGAGTGGGTGAATAAAATATTTAAAATTTATAAAACAACGTAGATGTAAACTCACCCCATAAAAAATATTCCCAAAATCCAAGGATTCTATCATTTTTAATCCCGGAATTTTGAGATCAATAAATCTTGCAAAACTGTAAACCCTTAAATACATAGGCAGTGGCGGCTTGACGACTTTCTAGGTGGTAGAGGTTTTACTCATCTAGGGGTCATTTAATTCGCTCCCCAGTATGCGTATACTAACGCTAATGCATTTACATCTTTTATAGAACGAGATTTGTACCGCGGCGACGGGATGGGGCTGAGTGAGCCCTGGTCAGCGAAAAATAGACGCTATAGCTTTCTTAATTTGTACTTAGGTGTCACCGTGAAATAGAGCGTATTCAATTTAATTAATTATTTTAATACCGCGTAATCATCATTATGATATTACATAATTTACAATAATAATTGCTTTATTTATTTGTATAATGATAATAAATATCTCTATAAAATTGCGACGGGTTAAGATGGATAAAATAAATAATATTATATTTTGACAATGAAAAAAATATTGGACATGTATTTTTGACATGATAACGATGCGGGGATTAGGGCATCATTAGACAAGGGGAAATGGAGTAAGTCTATTCTACCATCAAGGTGCCCTGGTTTGTAGAGTCTCCTTTGACGAGGAATGAGCTTAAGTTAATAATGAGGCTAAGAACAGGGCACACAATGGGCAAAAGATTTGATGTTCTCATGTGAAGAAGCGAATCGCAACTCTGCGATGAATGTCATGTTTTAGAGGACATTGTACATATATCACTACAATGCCCTATATATGAACTTCACAGAGTACAGCTTCGAGTTGCGGATATATATGAGAATGTCGAAGAATTGAAGGGTGTCCTGGCGGTGGGTAAGATAGAAGAGCTAGGCAAAATTGTAAAGTTATTTAACAGAATAGGAGTGAGGACATGATCGACGGATCCCTTTCTAGAAGAGAAGAGGTGATATGACAGTGAGTCGCAGTCAAAGCCTTGGTAAAATCACAAAAAAAACGATGTGGGGATGGTCCCTACGAACCCTTAAGGTAGAGTCGTCCCTGTACGTAGGTATCCATCTTATTATGATCTGATATAAAGCCTCAATAGTTTGTGTTGTATTCGTTTAAGTAACGAATTCCATCTGCTGGATCTTCATCAGTCCCCGCTAATGATACCTGTAAGATTGATGGTTAAACACTAATTATAAACGCCACAGAATGAGATCAAATTTAATAAAACGAAACGTATAATCGGACTCACCATTGCCCGGTCGGAACAACAGAAAGAGTGAAGTTGGTATAATCTCAATCCAAAAGATACAAGGTTCAACTGACGTTTAAGTGAATTGAAGACTAATATTTTATTTTTTTAATGCGATTATTTGCCGCCCATTAGCGTCCGCATTTATCCATATAAGCATGAAACGCAATATTTGTGATTAAAATATTATATGTTTATTTGACAATATGCATATTATAATAATATGAGAACAACATTTTTTTAAAGCTTATACTTATTACGTGGATGTGAATTAAAAAAATTCGGAAAGTTACTGATTTATAAACTAATACAATGTTTGCTTGTCGAATTTTGTAAGTAGGCAGTTACAATAATTACATACAATGTCAGAATTAGATCAAGAATAAAATACATTTTAAAGTAAAAAAAAAATGATACAGTACGTCATAGATAAATACTATTTTTGTTCATAGCATCAACTTCGGTTAAATTTGAGATACCTAATGTGAATATTTATTAAATATTGAATTAGTTTAAATATTTATAGACAATTATTTTCAACATATGTATGTACCTATTCTTGAATCTAAAGATATTGTGTAGGTATCAATGACATTAATATGGACGAAGCATCTGGAAAAAAAATGACACTCACTTTTTAGTCGGGTCTGCCGAATGGCATAATCTGTTCTAACGCCATTACTATAAAGGTGATATTGCTATAAATTCCCGATGCTTTTTGTCGGGTCTGCCGAATGGTTCGGTTCGAACGGGTTCGCTCAAATTAACATTGACACTATAAACACTGTTCTAATGCCATTACAATAAAGATGATATTGCTATAAATTCCCGATGCGTGATATCGCATAATGGAAATTGCGTGACGTCTACCTATACATGTGCGAATGTCGCTATACGCGAATTTACTTACTAGCTACTGTACTGAGTGCGTTGTCCATTAATTATGTCATTAGTAGGTATATAGGTATTTTTTAATATAGCAAAGAAAATAGTTTTTCTCGATTTGTACGAAGCAGGGAACACAAAATCAATGGGAAGTGGGTTGCCAACTGGGCGAGGCTGTAATAAGCTTTATTCTATAATATGGGATAATATTATATCTACTCGTGTTAAAGAATATGATAGTTACGTCTGTATTATAATATGGACTAAGCTTTGTCACGTAAACGAAATGCGCATTGAATACTGGTAATTTTGAAAATATTCCAGCGGGTTTTTTATTCCACGCGCGTTTTTTGCTCTAAATCGAAATTAGCTTCAAAGCGACTAGCTTTCAAAATTTATATCTTATTGATCTGTCCGATGCTTCAATGACGTGAAATGTCTTATATGGATACATTACTAACATAATATCAGACTAATTATTCTCAAATCTGCACGTGTCGTTTCTGGTCACCAAGGAAGTCGAAGGGAAACGGAAGTAAACTAAATATCGCGAACCCGACAAAACCAGTGTGTTGAATTTTTTAATGGAAAGATATTTTCGTTATTACTAAGTTTAGTCAGCTATTTCTATGTATTCCAAATGATTTAACTCAATTTGCCGCCGTTATAGTAACTGCCGCCCCCAAGCGACGCTCAATCTGCCTACCCCTACGAGACGTCACTGCATCCTGTTGTTCTCTAAGTTATTTTCAATATATATAATAATATGTAATGCATTTAATTTAAACACAGAGACTATAGATACATACATATTAATTCTGGAATACCTACCTACATAATAATATTGGACGATGTTTTGGACTTAGGTACAACATATAAAATAAAAATGCTGTCAAACGGATAGGATTAGTGGTATACTAACACGGTGTATTTTTGAATTTTTGTATAATGTAAGCTGACATTTATTGTAATATAGCGACAACCTATTAGAATATTTTCCAAGTGTATGCGATTATTTATCCGTGTACCACCTGTTTCACTAGTAATAATCTGAAGATAAAATTATCCGAGATTATCCATTGGCATTGTTGGGTCACTATTTAAATTAATATTTTTACATCACAAACGTATAACATTATTAATGTTAAACATTCGATTTGTATCAAAAGAATTATTTGTCAGCCTTATACTATTATACTTATAGTGGGTACTGTAATTATATGTAAATTAAACCTGAATGTAATCCGGTAACTTAACATTATGTACTTAATATTCGTGGCTAGATCGTGGATATCTACTGGTGGTTGTAGATGTGGGCATTCACATCCCTCAATCGTATTTTTGCAAATATATTAATATTTCCATGACAGGATTTAGTCCTAAATTGTGATTGGGTAGATTTTATGGTAGGATTTGAGGGGGTAGTGTATATGTTACGCCGAGTGTGCGAAATTGACTATTACATGAAATGGGCAAAAATTTGCCTAAATCATGAAAAATGCAAGCCCGTTGCCTTATTCATGAATTAGACAAAATATCTGGCGAGTGCGTGAATTCGGCAGTAATTTTTCTGCCTATAGCCTGCATTGGACAAATTAGATAGTGGCGCTACGGTGGTATTTTTTGTAACTAAACTAAATGTGTCAAATGCTCATGCATTGGTCAAAATGTACGTATATTATCTATGGTCAAAATAGATGATCGCACTCCGGTGGTGTTTTTTGCAACTAATCAAACTAACCAAATGTGTCAAATGTCATTGATTATAATATAAAAATATACCAATCAATAACTACAATGACCTTCATATCCATTTACTATGCGCAAAAAAATCTAGAACTATAATATGATAACGGAAGAATTTTATTGAAAGGTATTTTCGCGATTTGATTCGTGCTTGGGTATCAATCGTGCAATGGTCGATTGTATGTTTGTGATAGTTTGTTGACACTTGTTAGCTAACCTCAAAATGGACATTCAGTTGAATAATTTAATTCAGAATTACAAAACCTAACCTAACCTAACCTAATAATAATAATATTATATTATGTCCAATTATAACTAATAAAACCATCCGTATTAAATTTACTTTTTCTTCTGTCATGTTGACAATTTAAGAATTCCATACCCTGGCGAATTCATGTACTCGGCAGAAAATTTACCTAATTTATGAATAAGACAGCAGGCTTGACTATTACATGAATTAGCCAAAATTTTTCCCATTTCATGTAATAGTCAATTTCGCACATTCGGCGTAACATATATGCAAAAAAAAAACCAGTGATAAATCCAGATCTGACTATTTCGTACCCAAGTGATTACGAATCTTATCATTAATCTTACTGTAAGATACTTAATGGTCAAGTTATAATAACAAAACTTTTAACAAACCAAAAAAATACACAAATAATATGTACTTAATAATTGTTATTAAATTAATATAAGGACTACATGTATGTATGTAATTTAGTTATTTATTTAAATTTTAACTGCATACTACAGTTCTTATACCTATTTGAAAACATTGAGTCGTTAACTAGTTTCAGAAAGAGAACTATAATCATATGTTGCATTTTAATCCATTTGTTTTTCCATATTTATATTCATCATTGTAAAGTTCCAATCAAACAAAGTGTTGTGGTTATCGGAAACAAAAACAATTAATTACCTGACTCTTATATACACACTATTCTTGCGATATTTTGAACCCTTTTAAAGAAATGAATTTATCGATTTTGTGACCTTTTTTATGAGAACGTTTATTAATTATTCAGTATTTTACGACCTTTTAACACATACCTACACAATATTAGATATTATCATTTCGATGTCCTTATTAATTGTATTCTATATTATAAACTGTCAATATTTCAATAGGAGTTTTGTTATTTGAATTAATATCATTTAGTAATTATTGTTTAAGTTGAGGTTTCTTTTAATGTGGTCTAACAGTGTACTAGATTTTTAATCAACTTATAGAGTTGATCCCAGAAGACTAGCAGTACGATTGAATTCGTAAATATATGAAAAATAATATTATATAGGTACAGTGAATAGTGGTTATTCATTTAATAAGATTCTCTAAATAAATCATTGAATGAAAGTGTCAATTTTGATTCTCAAGTACCTATCTGCGAAATGAATCTCTTAGAATCCTAGAATCAGCATAGATGTAGATGTTTCATAAATATATTTTAGTTTTATAATACGTATATGTACGTATTATACAAGTATTACATATCCACTATAGGATTTATTTTGTTTGTGTTATTTTTTAAATATTTATAATTTACTTAACCTAATAGGTAGGTTAGGTTAGGTAATGCTAACATACTTTTGTGGTTACATGTAAATTGTACATATTACACTCTGTCATAGTACAGTTCATCGTGAGTTGACTTACCAAAGATAGATGGCCGGTAAGTATTGAGATCAAAAAATGACGCACTGTTCGTGGAGCATTGCCGACAATAATCTTCTTAATATGCAATAATTTCATATGTACGACTTGATACTTACGTGCACCTACTATAATTTTGTATAAATAAATTGTGCGATAATATTATGATTGTATTTCTAATATATGTATCTTCGTTCTTTCCTTCTTCCGTTTTCCCTTAGTATTCCGGTGGTTTTTATTACATAATAGACGCTATAGCTCAATGACTCACGGTAAAATACGGGCAATTGCATACGTACATTTTTCGTACACGATTTTTGTACTGTCTTGTTACTGATGATCAGTCCATGTGAATCGGCTGAATAACTCATTCATTATCTATACAATCTTTAATATAAGTATTTCTTTTTATATTTTAATCATAAATATAATACGTTTTAAATGTTGATTCGATATCATTTTTAATATTACGCTTAACTTAACACAGCATTATTATAATTCATTTAGACGGATGTGTTAACATATTTTCAAGCATGATCATTTAAGAACAATGCACCTTATATTTGCATTGTGTAGCATTGTATCTCACCTCAAAACTTACACCTTGATGCGAATAGTAACAATATAGTGGACAATAAAATTAGATACTTAAAAAGATTTCCTAATAGGCCTGAGAGTATTTTATAACACCTGTAGATTTTCCCATACAAATTATTTTCTATTTAGCATACGAGCAATAAATTTTTCGAAAATGTTCCTCACAGTAAAACTCAGTAAAGCAATATGAAAATTTACAACACGATGATTAAAAATAATACCAAGTAAAATCTTCAAAATTCTTAGCATTATTTTATATATTATACATTACACATATAACAGTTTTATTCGTACTTAATATCAATGAAGAGAGATTTTTTTTATGTCCATGTAGATTGTTGAATACACACAATATTCAATTACCTACGATGTAATTTTGCCTAATCAATATACATTTTCGTACTCCAATGTAAATATAGAAAAACAATAATGATCTGTTTTAGGCGACGAAATTTTAAATTAAATACTATTTATATATTATTATTAAGTACTATATTATTATTTAGTAAATATATTGAAACAGTTGACAGGGGAAGGAATTCTCCAGTCAACTATTTTCTAAAATCATATACATAAAAGCCAAGGTATAGTTTAACATAACACAACATATTATTGGAAAATCTATATGGAAAATTATTGTTAATTTAGTTTGACTGTGAAATTTTTACATGCAATATTGCGATTCACAGAAAATTCACTATCTCGGTTAATAATTGATTAAGTACATACAAAAAACTAAGTCATATTTTAATACCAGAATTTTTTAAAATCATTTTTTATTTATTTTATGGTTGCTCTAGTATTCAATGGATAAAAAGAAAAATCTACCGATGTACCTACTTACCTTCTTCCTACCGAGCAGGTCACTGTTTTCTAAATAAGCTTGTGAAACTGTCTGCACGTTCAATTGTCGGAGTACCTACTAATATTGCTTCCATAAAGAGCTATCGGTTATTTAAATGAGTTTTTTACTAAGTGTACTTGTAACAAAAAATGTTTTAATAATTTTAGTAAAAAAAAGGAAATTATAATATATCCTGTTTCTAATAGTAATAGTTGGATACACTGAGATAATTTATATAGGTAGTAGAATTGCAAACTAAATTTTATGTTGAATCGTAAATATTAGCTATGCGAGTGCAGTGATTTTATAAGTGGAAGTTCACACGTTAAATGCAATAACATTATTTAGAAATGATCGTAAAATAAACACCACTCTGATGTTTTGAATAAATTAATTTAATATATATAAATATATACACTTTTAAATGCGTTTCCTTTGTGGAATGAGAAGAAAACTATCCTCGCATACTATTTTATTATAAAAGCAAATTTCACATATTGTGAGACGATGATATCAATTAAACATCTGTAAAAATCCAATATATCATTGATAATAATTATCATCTGTGATTTATCTTTATCCACGATAGACGGCCTATGGCGTCGTGGGTCCCAGGTTCGAATCCTGGGTGTGGCAAGTATACATAAATTGTTTTCGGTTTGTGTATGAGTCAGAGTATGGACCTAATAGGTTGAGCAAGTGGCTGACATCTATTTCTCGTAAAAACAAAATCTATTTATACAAACTTCCACTTTGTGGAGGCCCATATGATCCTATTAGAATCGGACATGGTCGAAAAAAAAGGATTTAACTTGCCCAAAATTAACAGCCGCTAATTTTGGCGGTAAAGCTCGAATTTCGTGGCTGGGTCAACTTTACATGTTGTTTATTTTTACGCGAATGCCCAAAGGCTCTGACAGGTTTAGAGGCCTCCCTTTACGTAGGGGAAATTTTGTATATGCGATAAACCGAAAATAAGTGTTTAAAATTCAGAAAATATTATGCTTTGTACGAATATTTTTGACAAATCAACTCCTTATAATATTATGCTTCATAGAAAAAGGCTACTGTCATACATATTATGTACTTACGTCGAGATTATATGTAGTGGTGCACTATATGTGCATGGGGTCTTTCATCGGATGAAGGGCCTTATAAGGTTATTTCTAGATTATATATATAAATAGATTATAGCCAGTCCACAATAATGTCGAGCTGAGATAATGGCACTTTAGCAACAACATGATGAATAAAAATGTATGTAAAATTGTAAATGGTATTTTATTTCAAAAATATTTTTTTTGCGGCTTGGCTATTTTCAGCAGAACGTAGAGAAAACCTTCTCGCATCTGATCTATTATATCATATCTCATTTTTTTTTATTTTTTGTGGACTAGCTACTTTCTGCATTACTATGTCTATTTGTTAAAATTCGATGCGTATTTATTTGTTTCACTTTTGTATGTTTTGAGCGATTCGAATTAGAATTGATTAAAAATAAAAACGATAATATGGTCATTTTATGTTTTTGTTTGAGAGAATATTTCTTCTTAAGTATAGGTACTATTTTGACGTCCAATTTTATAGCATAAATGTATGATGCATGCATACACACATTCTCTGAATTAAATTTCGGTAATAATTGGACATAAAATATCTCTGCATACGAGCACTTGCACAACGTCTACTAATGTGATTGTAGTTTAATTATTAACGGTCGACATCCTTAACATAATAGTGTCGAATTGACAATGGCGCGTTTAGTTACGTAGATGCCCGACGCACTGACTGATTTAGAGCCCCCATACGATAAAAATAATGCTAATATATTTTAAATTTTCCAAACAATATCTGAATGCATGAATTTTGTTAGGCTATGGGTAATATTTTACACTTAGTTTATGAGAAATGCGCATCTTTTTAAAAATTTTAATTTATTTTAATAACCAGTTTTAACTCTTCGGAGGTTTCCTTTTTAATTTTCTTACGAATCGGTTGCGTCATTTGCTTCAAAGAAACGCACCGCTGTGAATTGACATTCTGATGTTTTATTACTAACCTTTATAGTAATAAATTGTAACATCATGCTGATAAGAATGATACTGCGATTATGTAAATAAATTATTAGTTAGCAAGGTAAATTTATAACACATCGTTAGTATAAAAACAATGTTAACTGTCATAATGATTGTTAAATGCATTAATTCATTTTGATCATCTCTATCATTTGCATAAAAAAATCTTTGTTGGTAAGCCGTATGTTTCTGTTTACATTTCACATGCCATGTTACAACAGTGTATTCTTGTAAATGTAAAATATTTGCAATTAAATGCAGCAGGAACATTGAGATAATTAGCATTTTTTCCATCTCTCGAATATGTAAGTTATCATTGAAATAAGGTTCAATTTACAACTGACTCTAAAAAAGTATAAGATTAATTTCCAATTAAATAATATAGGTATATGTTATAATTTCGTATAAGTAAGTATTAACCAGGATAGGTTTCTGAACTGATCCTTGTGTGACAATACTTATGCATAAAGTTAGTAATGTAATTAATTATCTTGATTTAAATTACAAATAATATGTTTCATTGGCTTCCATTATTGATGAAATCTGTATACCTAACGTACCATATATGCAAGTATATAATTGGGTCAGTAGATTGGTGGTAAAAGCCCTCAGTAGGATAGCGATACGTATGTTAAAATCGCATTCGTTCAAGATTTCTTAAAGTTTTTCTAAAATTCTTAAATTCAGACTTGAATAAAAAATTATTAAAAATAATATATTATCTTGTTTATTGTATGTTCGATATCATCTGAGGATTGCGAAGTCAGTTCAATAAATACATTTCCTCTTATCAGTAGGAAAAATCATTAATATAGGAAACATTAAATCATCCAATAAAAATCTACAGGCAGACGTGTCACATTATTTGAAATATTCGACCTACTTCTGTTTTGTTTGACATTCCTTACATTCGCTTGTTTTTATTGTATTTTTAATTTATTTATCTCCACATCTTTATCAATAGCCATTTTTTCATATGCACAATATTTTTTTAAATTTTATTGATTTAATTAAAATAAATTCTTTTAAATTAAAACATCGCTGGTAAAATAAAATTGATATCAGCGGATTTTCGGTCGTATAATAAATATATTATTATAATGTGGAAAGTATTAATATTATTTTGATAACGTGAATTAACTGTGAAAACCGTGTTGGCATGTCACTCATTATAGACTTACTTATTCATACAATAATGTACCTAATAACTGCTAACTGTTATTATCTTTCAATTATTTTTAATCAATTATAATGGTCGTTTTATTCCATATTATATGATTTTAGATAGACTGCCTATTTTGTTAGCACTGTTAGCACTGGGTAGTTGATACAAACAAATATTATAATAATCGATTAAAATACTATATTTTAATATTTGTGGTTCTTCTTCCATTTATGATTTTCCTATACATTCTTGTAAAACTTTCTTTGTAAGTGGGTACGTACAAAAACGCTCTATATATAGTTAGTTCATTCATATATTGTACAAAAAAATGATTTAAACGCGGATTTTTAAACAATCACAAATAGAGTTAAGTATTAAATCAATATGTACCTACTACTTAATAAAACATGAGGTGTAACAATTATCATATTCTTCATAGATAATATCTTTTCATATAAGGACTTAACTCTACCTACATAGATATATGAACAAATTACTTCTGAAGTTATTTGTACAGTATTTTTATCACATTTTCCATACAATAATGGAAACAATAACCTGGTAATAAATAGAGCAACTTTATATTATGGTAATCTTTAAATATTCACATTTCAGTGAGAAGCACTAGATATTATTATTTATATATTATATGGGTTGGCAGAATTACGTGTCAATGAAAAACAAGAAAAAAAGAAGTTGAGGAGAGAGCTTGCGGAGGCCTGTATCCAGTAGTGAAACGGAAAGATGATGATGATTACTATGTATCGACTGTTAAAATGAAATAGGACTTAACTTATATAAATCAAATTATACAGAAAGCTGAAAAAACGTTTTTGTTATGACTTAAAACAGACATTACTTGAAGTAAGTACTTACATGATTTGGTGTTTAATATATTATATTGGTTGGAGGTTATTAAAGAAAAACCAATAAAAATTATGGTTAGGTCTTTTTCCCCACTTCACTTTCTTCGTTATTAAAAATTACATGCTAAAATTAGAAAACAATTTCAGCATATCTTTTGGACAAAACGTGTTTTTAATCGAGTATAATGTTATTACAATAAAACCAATTTTGATAAAAACCTTTTGCACTTCTAAAATTTATATGTATTACAATATTTGAGCTGATTTTTGGAGAATAAAGTGAACAGACTATACATAAATGACGTACAAAGTTCCTGCTTAGATAACGGCCGTGCCGGGTTCTCGTCTGCGAAGATATTAAGTTATTCAATACAAAAGGATCGATGATTGATGAAGCCAGAACAATGGTAGGGGAATACCGGACCAACCGCTTACACCAAACTTATGCATAGATAGACTATAGCCTATACTTAGGTTATAAGGAGAAGAATCTTTTTACGAGGAACTGAGAAGGGTGACCTTTTGTATAGGGCGTCATTATGAGAGGCCCTCAATATTAATATGACGGGTGCTTGGTACGGTTGTTGGGGTCTCACCTATCGAGCTTTGGACTTCGGGTTCAAGTCCAGTAGAATAACATATCTTCGGGGTAGAGGTAAACACACAAGCATAAAAAATAGTTGATAAAATTGTCAGATAACTGGGTACCTATGGAACTCTAGCTTTTTGCTTTCGTTCTTTATTATTGGGTTATCAAACATTTGAATTCATTAATATTGTGTTCAGATACTCGTGTGAGTATGCATGCGTTTTGATTATTTGCACGATATGTAGGTATCTACTATGTATGTGCAAAATCTGTCTGTATGTTTGTACCGTTATATCTCTATTACACTACCGGACCAATATTGATGAAAATCGCACAGCTCAGATACTGAAACACTGTAGGTACTAATTTAATAGAGTTTTATCATTATGACAAAAAACGCACAAACATAAACCATTTACAAAAAAATCATCACGAGTAGGTAGTCTTGTCAGATAGCAGCGGTGGAGCGAAGAGGTGTGGTGAAATTGATTTAACCATTGTTTAGCATCCGGGTTTACTTAACGTGCATGATACAATTGAATCATGAATATAGCAGCGGCCAAAGATGAGGACACAATATTGGTTATATTTACAACACGTGCTGTTTACTTGGTTGTATTGGACGACTAGCTAAATGACACTTAATGCATGCGCATGTACCCTTGAGACCGAAATGAATATAATCATAATAATAAAATATTTGTTGCATCGGCGCGCGCAACTTCGTCACACGCCAAAAATACACTCTGATCTGTTTTCCCAAGCGCGCCAAAAGAAGTATAACTTCAAAAATGATCTGTTTTAGGCGACGAAATTTTAAATACTTATTAATTAGTAAAAAGATTAAAACAGTTGCTAGGGGGAGGGATTCTCCAGTCGTGGAACGATTCAGAGTATAACGTCAGCTATTCTCTAAAAACTTATACATAAACAGCCATGGTTGTCAAGTGCTGATAGAGGGTTGCGCGCTTAGTTCGAACCGTTGTATATTTGATTGATTTGGAAAAAAATCAAATCGAACCAGTCTATTCTTCCATTCTGTGTATTTACAAATTTCACGCGAACAAAGCCGCGGGCTATCGCTAGGGAATTATAATACTTTCTCATACTCTCTTGAGGTATGCCTAAATACCAACCGAATATTTCCAGCGGAGAACTCACAAGGCGTCAGTATAAAATATATGACAGTTATTGTCGTTCAAAATTCCATGCGGATTAAATAAATGCTATTTAAATTTATGCAAATGACCTACGAGACTGATCCGATACGACAAAAAAAAAAATCGTGAAGAATCGAAAGCCGTGACAAAATGTGTGGAAATATAATTAGCTTATATAACAAAGTCTGACCCTAAATTCGCGCTGTGTTGTACCCAGTTGTACCCTTCGCAAGACAATACGCCGGCCCTTTATAATATTGTGAAAGGTACACAGGCAGGTTTTATAATAAGTAAACAAAACGCCATTCTTAAAGATTCTAAAAAAAGGAACTTATATTCTATTATGTATTTTTTTGGATCGCGAAAGGGTTTTCATAGAGACCGAGGTGACCATAGCAAATTCTTTCACTGTATGTTAATTTATTCTATCTCCTATTCATTGTGAATTTTTAATTAATGTTTTAGTGAAAATAATACCGGGTAGGTATGGCTTATGACCAGTAGTACATATATGTATTGTTATGGATACTATATCCTTTTAGTATTATATTATAAATTATATCCTTTTTTTATTGGAGAATATTTTGTAATCAAAATGATTAATTGCTTTCATGGGTGATAGTGTAATTCTCACATTGTTGACCAACGGTATTATTTTATACTTACAATAAAATATATTTATTCCTTAATACCTGTATTATTAAATTGATTTATAAACTATAGTCGATTTGAATAAGGATGGCGTTAGCATTTCTCTCGCGCGGTGACAAATATAATGTCACGTGGTATCTGATATCAACATTTGTCGATACGATGTATCATTTTATAAAACGTGTCGGTGGCATTTTAATTTTAACGGTATATAATTTTAAGTGTTTTTGAGGTATATAGATACTGATAATGACATCAATTATTAATAAAATAAGTTATTAATGGACAGTAGCTTGAATTTATAGACAATAAAAGGAGAATATTAAAAGAAACGTTCCATCAGTGGGTCTATTCTATGCTTATCGACCGCTAAAGTGATAAAGTGAAAAATATTATCAAACTTAGGGTAGGTTTGTATCAAAATATTAGCACTTATTGTAACAATTACACGAAGCCGGTTTTTATTGTTGCAATAAGTGCTATATTTTAACAGCACCTATCTTGCTGCTTGAGATAATTGCTGCTAATCTTATTAAATAAGTTGGAAGTCATTTCGCATTGCAGGTTTAATTTAAGATTTATTTACCAGGGTTTCGTCAAGATAAACACGCCTTATATTGCATATGTATGTAAACAAACTTTTATCGAATGGACCATAATTATCTATTTAAAATATTTAGACGAATAATCACAATAAAACGCAAACATCAGTAGGTAGGTATGTAAGAATTTGTGATAATTAAACTTTAGAAAATAATGTCAAATTACATTTCTTTATTTACTCAAGTTATAATAATGTAATATGTATATTCTTCATTAAAGAACTAGGAAAAACCACAGAAACATATATTTTCGGGGTTAGCGTTAACTTAATATTATGTAGTTTACTTGGGTAAATCTCCTTGCTTTAAGATTTTTGCTAGAATTTTTTTAATGAAGTCAATGTGTCAAATATTTCTGAACTTTTAAAGGAATCCTCATGTTCACAATGACTATATTACTTATTATTCAAATTAATATTAAGATTTAATTAAAATAATCAATAGTCTTGTTATTTTGTACAAATATTAATCAAAAATTTTTTTTAATTATCAATTTTAGACGGATGCGTATCAAGTCAAACTTGCCCCTTTAAAAAAACAAACAAGAAGATTAAACAAAATTATTTTCAGGGTCAAGTTTTGCCCAACACCTCAGCGATTTATTGTTATTCGCGAAGGATCATCTGGCGGGACAATGGTCACTTTGGGTAAATGTCCAAAATAAATAATTACCGGACAATATTTTTGAATAAATTATTATAATATTGCCCCCTTCTATTATTTGGCATTTTGCAAAAATACAATTACGCAGTTCCTGTTTCTGGGAAGTGTGTAAACTTACTTACAAGTAAATCAGCGAACCCCAAAGTTTTCAAATTTGAATTATTATTAATGGTTTATTTTATATGTTATAATTTTGGAACATTTTATCGAGATTATGCATATTGTTATAGAAGGAAGCTCTAGATTACAATTCAGCTTAATACTCTTTTTTAAGGATCTGTTTTTATACATTCACTCAATCCATATTCAAGAGATAATATGTATTTATACAATATGTGGCCTAGTTTCACATTTGTACTTACTGGTACTTTCAAGTCAGTTCCATGTCTATATACAAAATGAAAACCAAATCATAATCAAAATTTATTCAGTATTTAAAAAAAAATCATCAAATTCATTATTAATTTATTACATTATTAAACTTCTAAAAGCTTCTCTAAAATAATATCTATCTATTAAGAAAAGAATATTCGTCATATAGAATGTTCATTAGTTTATTATTGATCAAGTTTCAGGACTAGAAAAACATAGTGTAAAAGTAATATTTTATGTCGTTGCCAAAGAATAACTATATAAAGCTACTTTTAAACAGCTGCAAATTCAATTTTCCACAAATTAAAAATAAGAATAAATAGGTATAAAAATTCTATAGAATTTGAAATATATTAATTCGTACATTTCTATAGCGGTAGCTAATTTCTTCACATTCTCATGAAGTAGTTAACACTAGAGAGATACCAGTAAAACCTCAATCGCCACCACCGTGATTTCACCAACTCGGTGAATGGTAGAAGGTCACCTAGGAAAAAAATACTGGACACAGGATGCAATATCATTTATCGTTTCATAAGTTATACAATATATTATACTCCTAGTATAACATAATTAATTGATGTATACTACTTTATCGTACTATATTATATAATAACCATTAAAATGATAACATAACAGTTTGACAACCACTCCTTTTTACCGGACAGTCCGCGTGAAACCTTGCGAAAGATGTTTTATTATACAAATCGGAGGGGTCAAAAATTTTGATTTTTTTCGTCGACCAGTTTGTCAAAATTAAATTTTGTTCTGGTTTGTAGTTCCGTGAGAAGAAATAACGTCCTCTTTTAAAATCGTAATTATTATTTTGACCATACGAGGGTCACGGGTTATCAGTGAAGAGAACGACGATACAATTATTTTTAATGATCATAAAACCAACTAAAAATACCCTCACTACACAAAATAGTAGCGTTATTAATATTTCAAAAAATATGTTATTATCACATGGTAGGTATTTACACACTGATTGTAGAGTAAGATAATGACTATTAAAAGCACTATGCAGAACCATACTCAGGCATGTAAGTCCCTAAGATACACGCTTATCTTTAAGAGGCTAATATCGGCAACTTAGATTAAATCACCCAAAGTATCCACTATGCATACATAATAATACGTCTATTAACATCTACTGAAAAAAAGGCAGTCACAAACGGCATAATATAAAGCAGATAATTATAAATGAATAGTTAATAAATAAACTTTAAATAATGTATTGATTAATTTATCACAGGGTTTTTTTTGAATACACGGATTGGGCGAATGAAGTATTCACAGTAAATATTTATTTAGCATTTAAAACGACAACACAGTTTTAATGCTCACTCTTTATTGGTATTATTAGCGATCGATGCATTCGGTGGCCGACAAAGAATCTGAATAAACTCTCAATCTTTATGAAAATTATGACTTTCTGTTGTATTGATTATTATGCATCCCAATCTACCTTTTACATCAAATTTAATATTATTAGATCACTAGTCCCCAGGGTCCCCAGTGTTTTTGTTACGGTCATCCTGTTTACCTATTATACTTTCTTTATAATTATCTATCTCATAAAGTATATTATCTCTTATAAACTAAGTATTTGTTTTATTCAACGATTAATTTACAAGATTATATTAAACATACATAGGTTGAAAATATCGCATGTACCTACCTATATACGCACTAGAAAAAAATACGACACGAACCTGTAACTGTTACTGAAAGCCAGTGTGTTTTTACAATTAAGCTACGGGCATCCTACTTAATTACGACGAATTTAACTAATAGTTCTTACATGACATGCTTATCAAATTGCGTTAATGTTGGCTATCGGTTTTTGTAAATTAAATCAAGATTGGTCTCAATTAAATGCCTTAATTACTAACCGACGTCACGAATCACTCAAAACATACTAGTTTTACAGGTAATATTTTCCAATGTGGCCTACCTACTAGAATGCAAATTGCTTCCATGGCATAATATCGTAATGCTAGATTATATAAGAAGCTATAATTCTGGGGCTACATGTATGCATTGGCATGTCTAGTGTGGTGGAAACCCGACGTACTGACTGATTTTGATGCCCCTACGATAAAAAATTAAATAAATCCATAAATTCCAGCAATTTAATTATTTGTATAAAATTTAGTCTTATTTGCATTGGTTTTTCATAAATAGGGTACTTTTTTACAAATTAAAAATATTAAAATACCAACACAGACCCTGCCAAACTATATAGGTAGATACCTAATCTATTTATAAATATATTCTTTTCCATGCGTCACGTTTTTATGCTCAGAATAAATAAATATAAAATAAATTTTCACTGTTTACATAGATATTCAATGCCTAATAATTGTTACACAAAATCCACTACCTATCTAGTTACTATTTTTTTATTTTACTAAATAAGGTAGATACATTAAAGATTTTGGTATTCATTAATAATTTATTCTATGTTAGAGGCTATGATTTTAAATCTTATGACGAATTTATTGCGTCTTTTGCGTTATACAAGGTAGGTATGTCCTTCAGACAGTTACTTTTTGCGTGAAATTCCGCGTTATATTTTGCGTTTTTTACATAATAATATCTAGTGATCCTAAATTTTAACTTTACTGTTAACGATCTATGAAATCAACGATTGAGTTAAAAATACTTCTCAATTTCTATTCTAACGATTCATGAACACATCGTATTTTGCTAAACCCTATCTTAGAACGTGCTCCAGTTATATTCAAGTCTTACAAAGATAAAAAGGAATAATAGTATTTATTTTTTTAAGGTTTGATAACTGGCTCGCCGCGGGACGCTATCTTGTAACTGGACAGCTCGCAACGACAGATCTGTCAGGCCGACAACTTGTATGTCGGACATTCGGTGTAATATTATTAATATTCTTTTGACTACATGACATCTTAGCTTTTGTGAAGAGAATAAGGATTTACAAGGTATGGGAATGAACGTGTTAGTGAAATTTCGATGGTAAAATTTTCTTAGTTGAACAGTTTTATGTGGATATATTAAGGTTTTTTTTTTTTAATTATTGGTTAATTAATAGCCTCTCGCTGAATCTAGTATTAATACATTTGCTAATAAAAAATGTATTCTTTTCCAATCAGTTAAATATGGTAAATTATCTTTTATGATCCAAGGACGAGCTACAATACAGAGCAGTAGGAATAGATACGACATATATTTATAATACCAAGAAAATTTACCGATATGTTTATTCTTAACATTGCTAACAACCTACACAAATAATATAGATATAACTTCGTTAAAGTTTCGTAAAATCAATCTCAGTCAACATTCAACAATATTAGTTATTATAGGGAGAACGTAGGTACTGACAATTCTACCACATTTCATAATTCGGAAACAATAATTATAGTAGTACCGCTTAACGATTGAGATGCGCAAATGCACACTTCTTACTATGCGCACGTAGTAGTATGTAGTCTTTGATCGCTATCACCGACAGTGTTTACATCGCGTTTGTTGTATCACTTTGTCTCGTTTGGTACCCCTTCCACTTAAAGAATCGAACCTTACACAATGTACGGCGGTACATTACATTTAATAAGTATTTGCTTAGATACTATAATTTTATATCTCTGTTTAGTTAACATACCTACTCGTAACACCGATTTTGTTTTATGTAACAAGTTTAGTGAAAACGGTCAGCTTTCTTGTAAAATTATTTTAACTGTAAGTGGTTAGGTAGGTAAACATATATTATTATTATGGCGTAGGAAAAGTAAATTATTAATCACGTGAATGGGCTATCTTTCTTAAATTTTCCTTCGCGGAAAACATTACCATAACTTGAATAATTTAACGTGCATTATTTACGACTAACGTAACATCTCAAAATGCACTTTATGAATGTGCAACAATTTCGCAATGCAATTTTAGAGTTCGCTTGGTAGAGTGTTTGTTGTTTGTGAGTTTTTCAGAATGCAAAAACAACCGTGGGAAAAATGTGCATTTTAATAAACAATGCCTTGCCGAGAACAAGTGTTGCGAGACAGGCGGCCTATTTTGTTTAACAACCTCTGACAAAGTGCATAAGGAAAGTTAATGAAACTTGCATTTTAATCTTAGACACCAAGGCTGTTGCATACTTTATGCAATATAGTCAGTAAGTAATAAAATTAATAACAGTGTTATGCAAATATAAAAAAAACCCTTTTTAGGTAATACTTATATTTAAGTTATACTTATAAGGTTACGTGTAAATTATAGGCAGGTACGTATTACATTTCGTTTTATCATAGTTCACCATAAGCTATCGTAATGATCGTATATTATTGATATAACAAATAATGCGTTGTTCGTGGAGTATTGCAGATATTAATTTTGATAATTATCAGATAATTGATAAATACGACTCGATACTAACCTAACCTAATTTTGTATCATTCAGAGCTTAATATATTATATACGATATGATTGCATTTCTAATTTACTTATCTATCTACTCCTACAACTTCAAAATTAAATGTAGCATTATTATGAGGAATATAATCTACAGAAACTTCACAAAACATTATTTAGTAATCATTTATATGTAAATAAACCGAAAATTAATAATATGCTGAAGTTATGCTTCTAAATTTCGTTTTTAATTTCATTCCGTTTAGTAAGTAGGTAGGTATAATATTATAATACTGCAGTATCTACAAACATTTATTAATATGTATAGTTATTTCTCATATGGTTTGTTAATTCAGATTTTATTGTTTACAAACTGGTAGCATTCAAAACAATGAATTAAAAACTCATTAAGTAGGTAGGCAACTATCAGTTGAATCTGATTAATTTATATTAACATAAAAAAATAATTTATATTATAGCAAAAAACAAAAAGAAACATTCTAACTATTTTTATTTAAGAAACTGATGAAGTTTAGTTCTCATAAATCATCATCATAATCTGTCTGAGATAAATCTATTTTTCCGAACATTTCGATCCATAAGGTTGTATGTTGATCTTTATTAAAAATATACTCACTAAACTATTATTTAACCCATAGTTTACGGGCCGCACAAAATTGTGTTTTTGCTAATTACTTTTCAAATGCAAATGAACACGTTAATTACAAAATTAATCTAAAGGGCCCGTAAGCATTGTGTATGGACACTACCTTTACTGTCTATCTATGACCTATGTTATAATACATATATGTCAGTGCCAAAGACTCCATACAAGGCGATTATTTGAAGCCTACCTTCTTAAGAAAAATGTTTTTTAATTGCATATTAACTTATTTATATAATCACTTGATTATAATATATTCTATAAAATAATTTATTTTGCTAACAAGAGATGCCGTATGTGTAGGAATGTATTACAAAGATAATTACAAAACAATCGGCAAAGGTTTTAAAAAATACACCACAGCACGCCATCTGTCTTGACGTAAATAAAGGTCGGATTATGCTTCAAATAATTCTCAATTTTTTTCATATCACGTAGCCTAAGGTAAGCTCCGATCGCAGAGCCCAAAACTAAATAATTAATAATTAGATAATTTAAAAAAAATAATTTCTATTGTGTTTAATCGAATATTAATAAATATAGACTGTTTTTTAAAAATGAAAAGAACTTTTATCTAATAATTTTTGATGTGTATAAATGTTTTGAAAAAATACGTACTCGCTTAATTTTATGTCGTCAATGAGTTTTTGAAGTTTCATTAAATTAGTGTGTCGTTTTCATTAGTGTGTACCTACATATTCATTAGTAGTGATATCGTATTATCTTCTTATTTCTCGTAAGTATACCTGACAAGTGTGTTCTTTTTATCAGATCTCCACAGTCTACCTCTTTCTAAAAGTCACCCTTCGCCACTGACATATGTACTGTTATTGGCTATTCTATTTCATTTCCCTACGAAACTTTCTGTTCATCTGACCGAATTAATCCTCTAAAATGTTTTATTGTATATTATAAAACCTCTATCAGATTATAAACCCCATACATTGTTAATTATTTATTGTATTTAAAGCTCTTTCGATAACGTTACTCAAATCCCATTCATGGCATTGTATGGCACTCTGTCGAACAAAGCGCATTCACCTTTATTTGATAGTTAAAGCTCAGGTAAAGATAGGGTTATTATTTTGATCTGTCGACGAGAGATGGAAAGGCAAAGTAAGAAAAAAAAATCTTGTATCATATCAAACGAGTATGAACCCACTTATTTAATTGTAGATTATATTTTATATACCAGTATTAGGTACTAAGGCGATACTGATTGTTGAAGCAGACCTATTTTCATTCCTGTGGGTTGCGGGTTCGAATTTTTGTCGAATTTACAAGTATTTTTTTTCAATCATCATAACATTACATAATTTTCATCCTAATGGACTTGTAGATGCAATGTGTATATCCACTCTCTCTTTTTAATAATCGCGACTCGGTTCCAGGTCGTAAGCGCACACAGAGAAATGATGGGGGGGGGGGGGTAATTTTAAATATGCATAATAGTTTTTATGTATTTATAACGCGTGGGGAGGGGGCGGGGCTAAGAGCTAAGCTAGCAGGTGCCACATGCCCCATACCCAGACACTCTCCACTTTAAGTCTAGCAATATTATATAATAATATAACCTAACTTACAGTAATCACTAATGATGTTCATCTACGAGTTATAACAAGTAGTGTGCAGTCATAATTATTATTAGTGTCCGTTTGTATCATTCGCGCTGTATTATCTTACAGACATTCAGTATCGGAATATTAAAGCAAAAATTGGATTTGGTTGCCCGGGTATTTGGACCATTTTATGAGTACCATGGGTCTTCCAGTGGCCTTGCATGTCGTAGTATAACCAAGAGGAGTGGGGCCAACCCATTCATAGGATGTTACCTCATAATTTAACCGAAATCCCCCCTCCCAATCCTCTTGTGTTCGCGGCTGACTGTTATTAACCTGCCTCATATTCTATGCATATATCGCACCCTCGCAACTAAACTGCCACAATCCAAAAAACGTCAAACAGAGAAAATCAACTTTGAAATTTTTACCTTTCGCATTTTTGTACTGTGTTTTTGAAATATGTTTAGATATTGAATGAAGTTTTGACTTGAATTTAATGACTTAGAGATATGAAGTTTTCGGTACATATAGGTACTATAAACGATAGACAATGAAACGTAGTAATTAACTCAAAACACGTAAATTTGGACTTGTGGCGGTTTAGTTGCGAGGGTGCGATATAATCAAATCGATACAGTATTATTAAACCATTTATATTTAGGTACATGGTACGTCACATTCATTTTGTGATCTTCAAACAAAATTATCACTCAACGAAAGAGATAGATAGCTAAAAAAAAATGCTTCGCCTTACTATCATTGAGGTGATATAACAAAAGGTGTTCTTAATACGGTCAGGTCAAAGATTTCAACCCTTATAATAGAAGGTTTGTAATAGTTTTTTTCATGTTTATTTTGTAATCGAGATTGGGTTCAACAAATCGTGTTTATGATACACTATAGAATATTATGAGATGTGTGTTCAAAAGAATTTCAACAAAGGGAGGTGTTTAATTATGATAAAGATCACGATTGCTGGTTATAATGTAGGTTGTTATGTTATGTTTTGATTGTATGTAAACTACACATAAACTTATATATGTTAGGTAGTAGGAAAGTACCTAGGTACCCACGCCCCGTAATAACGCCCTCTATTCTGGCGAATCCTGTAAAATTATAGAATCGCTCGTGTATGTATTAACCAAAATATTTATAGATGTGATATTATATTTAATTTTGTATATCTACGTTTTACTTAAATATTGTCAAGTATGAGTAATTTTGTTAAAGCAAAGAGACTGAACGTGTAGGTATGTACAGAAATGGGTAAAATATATCTCTAACTAAAACTTAAAAAAAATGTATAACAAAGTAATATTAATTAAATATAGGTAGGTACACGAATACATTTTGGAATAATAAAAAAAATATTAAGTAGATAATTTATAATTTATTAATTAATTATTTATTTATTTGTGTCATCAATATTTTGATAAATTGTGGTCAAACGTACAGATTCTAGTCAATAATTTTAAATAAATTAGTAAGCTAATTTTGTTATTAAAAATATCGACAAAGTTGCTTGGTGGATCTGCAATTTAAATTCAATATAGATGATTTCCATGTGATTTGTTATTAATAATTACCTACCTAATTAGTTTTATAACTCTAATTTTACGTTAATTAATTTCTCAGAAACTAATATTACGTACGTAAGCTCACACTGATAATAGATACCTACATAACAGTTGCTTTTTACATAGGTGCGTAGCTGATGCATGATATAATATTATGTAAAGAATGTCGACGTAATAAATTACACGCGATATAATGTAAACTAACAAAACATCCGTCTGACAAATGTCTTCGCAAAGGACATCGATATTTAAAAATAATCTGCTCCAGTAGGGGAAGCGCGAGGGTGGCTCAATAGATTCAAAGGTGAATAAAACCCAATTACATATTTGGAGGGTCCGAGAGATATTATTATTAAGTATATTTCTACGGTGAAAAATCTACAGCAATCAATCATAAGCGAGTGATTTATGTCCGAGTTTTAACAGTCTAAAGTGACGAGCACACTTGCCCTCTTCTGGTGGAAATAAAAACCAACAAAATGTCTTATTGAATGAAAATTAAATTAAATTGTTTGTGTACTTTTATTGAAGTAGGTAATATGTATGCGCAGAAAATTTAATTTCATAGGGTTCAGAACCACTATCAAAGATTTAAAAAATATAGTTACACACTATTTTTTAATTTGAAAACGCTTTATATACTTATTTTAAAAACCAAGTATTATAGTAGGTAAGTACCAGTGGCGAAGGGTGGAGGTAGGCTGTTAAGATCCGCCATAAATAGTGCACACTATTCTTTGTCAGTCATATGATACGTATTTGTTTTCATTGAAATAAGACTAAAATTTACAAATGGTGTTGGTTAATTTTTAAACTTCAATTAAACCCTGCGAAAACCAAGCCATAATAAATTATAGCCAAAAAATACTCGTCTATCTATAAATTATCTAAAATTATGCAATTAAATCATACATAACTTTGGATATTTTATAGATGGAATAATATTCTATTGCAGTTGGTTAAGGCAGGGCTTAATGAATTTAAAAAAATGAACCAACAATATTGTATAATATGTATTCCTAATCGAACGAAAAAAATAAGTATGAATGAAAAAGTGTGGACAATTTTGTCGTATCGCCCAAAAACTACCAAAATTGTTATAGTTTGATTTAGGCAGGATTTAATTGAATTTTAAAAACTAACCAATTCCATCTGTAAATTGTAGTCTTAGTTTAATAAAAACAAATACGCATGACTAACAAAGTTTAATGTGCACTATTAATGTCGGATCTTAACAGCCTACCTCCACCTTTCGCCATTAGTAAGTACCTACATAATATGTACTTTGAAGAAAAATAAGCCGACTAGAAATCTTGTAAATAATTATTAGTGCATTATATACCTAATTGGTTACTGACTGAATTTAATTGACTATTTGACTGCCACTTAATAAATGACACTGAAGGCGAAGTCCAGTGCTATTGTAGATTTACTGGAGTTTTCTAGTGACAGAATACGAAACATGCAATTTAATTCAGTTTATTGAAGATTTACACTTTAAAATGTTTTCAATACGTATAGGGATACGTTAATCAATGCCTATAAATTTTGTATTGTGAATATATTCCTCAAATAAGACTCACGTGAATAATTGATAATATACCATCTGATACAAAATTATAAATGAATATAGAAAGTATCAAAAGCTAGGTGACATTAAAAAATGTTGAAAAAAAACCTTATTTTATTGAGATGGGAGCCTAAGTATATGAAATTGAAAAAAGGACCACTGATTTACTGGTTAAGTTAGCTACAAGTGAATTTAAAGGTATTGCAAATTCATTTGAAGAGAACTTTGAACACTTCTACTATGACACTCTTCCATAATTTGATTCAACCAGTTAATAATTAATTAGATACATGATTATATGTACAGATATTGCCAAATTAACTCCTGAACACTTTAATTCATGTGATTGGATAGTGTACCCATAATTAAATTCGACTCCGATTTGAAGTTCCACGCATCTCATATTATATTGCCATATCAAAGCAGATATTTCGTCACTGTTCTGGCAGAAGACACAAATTCGAAAAAATGACATATTGAGTTAGTTATACCAAAATGTTCCTTATTTCAAACTTTACCGTCTGGAAACCTTCTTAATAAATACACAGTCTTTATGTTAAAGTCATCCTTTTTACTTAATAAATTCACATGATAGACCATTTCAAACATTTTAACAACTTCAAAGTCAAATTACTCAAAACTAGTATTCTCCAGTTAGTGTGTTCTGCCAGAACAGAAACGATTTTAATATTAAATTTAGATATACATATACTTGCTTCTCAATTGTATATGGGCAGCTAATAGCACCTACATTGACAAGTATTATTTTAAGACTAATAATCACGTAAAACACCGAGAAATTCTCACACAGGTTATGTAAAAAAAGCTTTAAACCAGAACGTGAACTGCATTAATTACACTGATTTTATTGGTTAATTTAACAAATAAACAACAACAATAATATTACACCCGAACAGCATAAATGAGCTTTAAGTTCAATGCGCTGTCAAGTAAAAATATATATTTTTTAAATTTTATTTCTTTTTTCAAAGTCTACTGATTGAACTGAGAAAGCAACTCATCAACGCCTGTCGTTTGGGACATACTTATTTCCTTTATTTTATTTCGAGAGGAATTCGAAATCGAAAATGATCCTGCCGGTGCGTTATCCTTTTATAACCTCTCCGTTTGTAATCAATCTTTTATATTATTGGGTACCTACCTGTATACATTAAAAAAATCATTATACCAAGGCGAGAATCTTAACCAAGAAACTAAAATTAATGGTCATTTTATAGACGGTTTATACTTTTCAATTTTCATGGCATCGGTACTCAATCTTACGTTATAAACAATATACATTTTATTTACAATACCTAATAAAAAGATATAATTATGTATCATTTACTTTCCTATGATGGTATGCAAAAAACCTAGATAATTTTAAATACAATCTTTTAAATCAGGGGTAGTCAACCTTTTTATACCTACCGCCCACTTTTGTATCTCTGTTAGTAGTAAAATTTTCTAACCGCCCACCTGTTCCACAGTAATAGTGATTTTTATAAGGTAGGGAAGTAACTTTACTTTATAGAGTTACAGCAAGATAAAGCATATAATAATAATTACTTATCAGACTTTCGCAAAGTTTGGCAGAATAAATCTTTATAAAACAACTTACTGTAGTTAAATCTATATTTTTATTTATACTTTGCATACCTACATAGAAGCATGAAGTCTGGTGAAATTACATTTAATTAATTAAATTATTAATGAGACCCTGAGGCTGATGCTACGAAACTAAATACTGGATATCAGGCTCAATTTTTTGTGGAGAACCAACGAAGGTCTCCTCTTTTGGAAATATCCAGGTGGTTTCTTTCTTTAGTCATAATATGATTAAGAGCACTAAAGCCTGATTTCACTAGATATATGGTAGTGAAAGATATCAATAAACTGAATATCATTTTCCACATATTTGGATATAAGACAGGCATTTTTTTAGCCATAGGTTTTCATATCCACCACTATCAAATTTATCTTTGCTTTCTTCATCATATCTAATTTCTAAAACCCCTACCGCACATCATGAAAGCTGGAACGACCACTAGTGGGCGGTAGGGACCAGGTTGACTACCCATGTTTTAAATAAATAAAGCTACCTACACTTAGATACCAATTGACAGAATATTATAATGTGTGAAGTAAAAGTATTCGAACCCAGTACCTACAATATTATAAACCGAAACGTTACCGCTCGGCTATCGTGATCGTCATTCAAAATTAAAATATATTAAATTAATTAGGGTACACGCGAGTGATCTCAATAGTGGTTACACTAAATTTTACGTATTTTATTTCGCCGTCTTTCAGTTCACCGTGAGCTGGTGTAAAAGAAAGAGATGGCTTTAAGATTTAAAAAAAAAATACTCGTTGATCATGGAGCATTTCAGACATTCAATAAGAATTTAATTTGATATTGATTGATATCAAATATCTGATAATATCGCTATCATTATTACCTACTTGCTAACCAACTTTTGAATAATTCAGAATTATATATAAATATATATCTACAATATGATTGTATTTACCTACCTTTCTTCAGTTCAGCTCTTGTATTCTGGTAGTTTTTATTACGTTTGTATTTTTATTACATTACAACATGTTTCTTAGCTCGTATTATTATTTGTCCGGTGGTTTTTTGTTCGGTACAAATCTTGCAATCGATTTTTAACTAACTTACTGACTAGCTAGACATTTGAAACTTTTAGAATATATTAGAACACGATGCCAATGCATTTTTTTAATACTTTTAGCCATCTTTAAGTAGAATTGATTTCATTTTCAGTTAATTCTGTTTTGTATGAAATTCGGAAGAAATCCATAAAAAGTAAAACTATTATTGGTTGCTAAGTGGGTCCTAGCAACTAAATTATTAATATTAATATATAGGTGGGTTACTATGGAAATCAATATGACATTTCAGTATTATTTCTATCAAGTACCTACAATTTTTTTGGATCGTTTTAGCTAGCCAAGTCAAGTTTATATGATTCAACAGGAAATTTAAAAACGTTGTATATAAAAGGTTCTTTTTATCTTGTAATTATTAAGTGATTTATTTAGACATAAAGTAAAATCTTAATACTGTACGACTATCAGTTTCCACGTTACGTTCAATACACGCTCAACAGCTTAACATAATAATATATGGATACATTATATTTATAGTATTAGACAATTATTTCTTAACAATTTGCTCTATAATTTTTGATATTTTTTATGTGAATTTAGTATTAAAATTAAATTTATTACGTATTAAATTAATTTTCAATATTTCAATTTTAATTCAAAATAAAAGTGGTATGTAAATATGCTACTAGGCGCAAATATTAACATTTTTCTTTGATTAAAAATCGTCTTATTGTCACGAGTCGACAATAACTCCATAAATAAAAGACGATTTAACGTTATTAAGAACTGCATGAGGCGAGCGCTTTAAAGCTCGGCAATAAATTACTAAAATTACTCCGTAGCATACTAATCCTCGCATTAAATAAAATAATCAATTGATTTTGTGTTGTTTCATAGAAATTTATCGATACGTTAATCAATGGCAGTGTTTTGAAATCGGTACAGGTGTAATTTAGTACGGACCTCATGTTGTGGACTTCGTGTTTCCGTGTACTTGCGCCGGACTCACGCCGGGCCAGCGGAGATGAGAGACCGACCACGTACTGGTCTCGACAACAGCTGATATTAAAACAGCCTATATGAATGTGAAATATTGTATCATAATATTTTGTTATGTAGATACGCATTGAAACATATTTCGCACATTTTGTAATTACTACTAATTATATTATTTGCGATACATTGGAGCATTCTACATAGTGTGTAGTTGATTTTAGTTTTGTGGGCCACTTGGACCCTTATCCACGTAATCTCTGAAGCTCAAGTATATTTACCTATATATATATCAGTGGTGTGCTGTCAATAAATACTGTAGATGCATAGAACTCCCAGAAATATTCGACAAATAAATATCGATTATACCTATTATGCATTGCTTGGGATGTTTTATTGATTAATTGTTATTATGTATTGACATTGTATATCGAGGGTATACTGACAGAATGCATTATCTCAGTTTTTGCTGTTTTTCTGTTTTAAATGCCAAAATGTATACAATTTTACGCTCTACGTCCTGATAAAACGCACAAAGGCATAGGATATAATGGTGAGAAAATAGAAACATTATTAAATCATATTGTTATTTTTTTATTCTGATAGAAAGCATGATAATGACCTAATGCGTTCTGCGTATACAAAATACAGGACTTGTAACATGACGTATATTGTGTTTGCCATAAAGGTTAGTCTTTATAAAGTAGAAAAAATGTTTTTAAATCATAAAAAAATCTATGTGGGAGAATGCTTTGAAAAAAAAAATTAAGTCCTTTTTGCGATTATCTCAGAACTTGTTTTAATGACTTAATGCTTTCTGTCAGTATACCCTCGATATTATGATAATTTATATTGTTAAAATATCGTAGAGCTGCCACTCCGTAAGGACCGCAAGAAATCACACCAAACTACATCATCGGCTGCTCGCCATTATTCAATTAGTTACAAAACCTTAAGTATATAATATTAATGACATAGTAAGTACCTAAATATGTATTTTTATTACAAAGTTTTTATTAGCTTGTATTCTTGTTTGTCCGGTGGTTTGTTGGTCCAGTACAAATCTTGCAATCGATTTTTAACTAACTTCCAGACTAGCTAGACATTTGAAACTTTTAGAATATATCGCACACGATGCCAATGCATTTTTTAATACTTTTAGCCATTTTTAATCAGAATTGAATTCATTTTCACTGAATTCTGTTTTGTATGGAAAGTTATTTCAGAAAAATCTGTAAAAAGTAAAAGACTATTATTGGTTGCTAATGGGATGGTCCTTACAACTAAATTATTGATATATACGTGCGTTACTATGGAAATCAATATGAAATGTCAAAATTATATTTCAGTTTTCTATATTTATAAGTACAAAAAAAAGTATTTATTAATACATAGAATTGTCAAGTTTATATGATTCAACAGAAAATTTGAAAACGTGGTATATAAAAAGTTCTTTTTATCTTGTAATTATATAACATCATCTCTACAAGTAATGTGTAGTAGGTACCTACACCTTCTAATATTTCATCAAATCATATTTTCATATACAATCTACCAAAAAAATACGATAAATGTATGTATTAATTTTATTTACAATCAACTAAGTATATCATATTTCTTGCTTCTGATTTTAAGACAATTACTTATTTGAATATTATATAATATTGTCCATATTATTATTGCACGCAATATTTCGCACAGTGCACGTATTACATACACATTCTTCTTGTATAACTGCTCTTTTAGTATGGAATTTTGTGCAGATAACTCTTACAGGCGGAAATAAATTAATAATAAGTTGGAGAAATTAATTTCCGCTATACTTACCTTTATTATAATAAGCAAATATTGTGGCTAAACATATAGTATAATAGTTAAGTATATTATTTAAATTTTTACCTATACACTATACAGGCTCTGGGCTATAAAAGCAGATTTTAATTTTTAGAAATGAGTGCACTGTTAATATTGACCCCGAGATGTTATATAATACTATATTATCCTATATTCGGAGTTTACCTATATAGTTATTATCTAGTAGTGGAAGTTGGGTTGTCAAACAGTGTGATACCCAATTTATTTGATTTAAAAAAAAATAATAGTATTTTCATTAAGTAGGTAACTTAATCGGATGGATGTTTTTAAATTATTACTTTTTAATATAAGTAATTATATTACAAAATGGTTTTGCCTATATAAACAATCTTATATAATATTGAATAATTACTCACTCAGTGACGTTTTTGATACCTAAAAAGGGTAGATAATATTTGTCTGTTAGAAATGTTGTTGTTTTTGGTGCCATCACTGAAACCTGTCAATACATTGACATCCTTGATTAAGAATGCTTATGAAAATCTTGGTAGTGAGCTTTGTAGAAGATGTGGGAAACTGGCGTTGATACCTTTGCCAGAATTGCAATCAAAATAAAACAAACAATCTGGTAGCAGAAAAGATTAAAAAATGAGCCAACACATTTATTGAAATAAGCACAATCAAACATTCCAATTTACACAGCAATTATTAGACTACCATTTATCTTTAATTCGCTGGCGAATTATGTAGATTAATTAGTACTTAATTGTCTATAATATTATTGTTTCGATTTATGAAGAGACGAGATCCGTCCCGTCGCACTAAAAAGGAGGTATCCGACTACCATTGGGTATCAGTTGTAAATAATAAGTTACAAAAAGTATACACACGATAGCCGCGCGGCTTAAGCGTTGACCTATTGCGTCGTGGGTCCCAGGTTCGAATCCTGGGTCTGGCAAGTACACATATTGTTTTTCAATTTGTGTATGAGTCAGAGTATGGACCTAATAGGTTGAGAAAGTGGATGATATCCATTTCTCGTAAAAACAAAATCTGTCAATACAAAACTCCACTCTGTGGAGGTCCATATGATCCTATTAGGATCGGACATGGAAAAAAAAACAATAAGTAAGTACATATTAATGAAGATGCTTTACTTGCTACGGGTCAAATTCAATGATTACAAACAAAATTGTTCCACACATGTTGGCATACCACTATTTCAAGTTTTGACAATAGGAATAGCTTTTAAATTATTAAGACATTAACATAAAATAAAGCGACATTTGATTTTAATATTTCTTGTTCGGATGTTCAGGTTGTATCGTTTAAACTGGAGGAGGTTGATTTTAATAAGGTTTAAAATGAGTAAAAGTATTAGGACTACATATTGTGGAACTCGAATAACACTATCATTCTTTAGTTCTTCCAAGTCACGTATGAAATTTACTCGAAAGATGATATTATTTATTATTTTAGAGAACGTCTCCCGGCAAACATGTTTACTCGAAAACAAAGCGAGAGAGAGAGAGATAAAAATAAAAATAATATAAACGAGGCACTTGATTACATGTTTTTTGACCACTTATCACTTCGAAATGAAAAAAAGATGATTGCGTCACCTGCTGTGCCCGGCGTGACGTCATTAGACACGTTCGTTCTGACAGACGGGACCCAGAGATGGCGTTGATGAATGAAAATTAATAGGAATGCTAGAAAATCGTAAATATTAATAATATTATACATAATATTACATGTATGCATATTATTATTATCATCAAAAGTGCTATAAGGAAAATATCGATCATAAATTGAACGGCAATTAATACGTATAGATGACTAGATAAGCAACGTTCTTGTCCAAGCGAAATTATACATAATAATTATTATAAACCGCCTTTTGGCTGGAGGAAAGGGGTTGGAAAGTTTTTGGTAAAGGAGAGGGTTGTGTTAGGTTGAACACTGATTATATTCTGATATAGAGTAGAAATTTCAAAGGAACGAGTATTAGGCCTTGTCCAGATGGCGCGTGTCTCACCGCGCATTACGCGCGAGTACCAAAATAGTGCTGCGCTTGTCCGCTGACACTCTCGACCGAACGCAACGTTTGACCCCCCGCCCCCCACTCTCCTGTCGGCCATTCCGTCCCATAGGAAATGTAGATGCCAGTCGGTGAGATATATCTGCGCGGGGCATAGAGGGAAGACGCAACCACAAGAAAAAACCTTTTTGAAAAAAATACGACACCTAACAGGATACGAATCTATTCTTTAGTAGTATAATCAAAATAATGACATGTATATTAAACTGCAGCCAAATTTTTATAGCTTTTTGTATCTGGATTATACCTATAACGCAAAAATACAATAAATCTGGGTTTGACAACCTTGACTTGAAAAATGTCATATAATGAAAATGTTAAAAACACACAGATTCGCATAAATGAAACTAAAGTTATGTCATGTACAGAGAACTCAGAAATGATGGGAACTGAAATACCTAACAAGTAGGGAGAAGCAGGCAACCGATCTCGAGTAAGGAAGAATACGGGATAAATTTTAACACGTGTCAAGAATACGCTATGTCCTGTGGTTATATAATATTTAAGGTATTTAGATGAAACCATACCTACATAAAAGAGAAATATTTTGGTTAAGCAGAGGAATTTATGTTTTAAATTTGATGAAATCGCAACTCGTTAACTTATCTTTACTATATGCAGCAAATTTCACTGTGATATATTATATTCATCGTATATGTAATACTTACATATTGTAGGTAGGTACAGTGCGTTGTAGACTTTTTTTTATTAAATTGTATGACACTGCACTTTATATGCCGACGTAATAGAGACTGATTATTTTATAATGGAGTTCATATTGTAATGTAAGTGCTTAATCCCGTCTAATGGTCCGACAAAAGTGCGACGATTCAAAGCGTGCGCGAGAGGTCGCGGTTCAATGTAGCTAAATTACCTACTACATAAGATTATTAACACTCCATAATGGTGTATAAATTATATACGTCATTGTACACAAACAAACACGCCAATCTGCACGTCTTTTATTATGAATGGTTTGCTGTATTTTGTGGTAAATATTTTTTTCTATCCAATATTCATCGTGTTGCCCTGATACTTTATATTTTTTTATATGAAGAAAAAAGGTAAAACAGATCAATCATCATCAAGAAAAATGTTTTCTGCTTTTCTCATAATCTAACCACACCTACATATATATATCGTTGTTCTAACATTGACAACTCCTATCATACATTCAACATTTTTGACAGGGAAAGTGAAAACGTTATAAAAAATCAGCTACCCAATCAAATAAAATAAAAACAAAAATACACTTAGGCATTTTTTTGCACTAAGTGTATTTTTGTTTATATTAAATTTCATGTACTGTTTTTTTTAAAACGAACTCCCTTCTGTCAAAAATGTTGAATGTCAGATATACTAAATACATAGGTATTTTTTTTCACACTAAGAGCGGCATGCACAATCTAAGATTTCGATCCTAAGGATAAGTCGCCGAAAAGCATGACTTAACTATAGACAATCCTGAGTATAGAGTTAAGGAATCCTTAACCATAGACTACTTTTGTTATAAACACGCACCCCTTCTGTATTACCGTTTACCACTGACAGCTGCTGTCAAAATAAATTCGCATGTCTATAAAACAGTCCATACACTCAAATTCATTTAACAATGTACCTATCTCAATATGGATATTGATAGTGTTAATTCGTTTGGCATGTACTTGCAGAATATTATTTTACTTTTATACGCCAGCCCGCAGAAATACAAGATGCCAGATGATAAAATGACACTTGACGCTAGTGTTACCATGTTAAAAAAATATCTTGCGGTGCCTGTGGAATCACGTATAATGACTTATATCGGAAACATAAGAGTATTATAATTATATTAATATGTATTTATAGTTATTGCATTTATAAAATGCAGTTGTCATATTTTTGTCATCGTTTAACAATTATAAAATAATTTACCTAAACTATAGGAAAGAGAATTTTTAAATATGGTATTATTTTCAATAGAAATGATCTTAACTAAGGACAATGTTTCTGCATAGTGTTTTCTGCTAAGGAAATTTTAGTTATGACAAATGTTTCTGCATTCCGCTCTAAGACCAATAACTCTCATTTTAGATATTTTTATGACTCGCAATTGTATAACCTATTGACGAAGAGCCCTTGATCGTGAGGTTGGAGGGACCTAAACACAAACTTTCAGTACTCTGCTGATGTAGAGATTAAAAAGTTGTAATTGAAATAATATATAGAAAGTATTTTTTTGTAATATTATAAAGTATGTACCTACCTACATATTTTAATTGATATATACGTAACAAGTACCCAGTTGGTATACACTGTACATCATAGTGACAGCGAGTACTAATGCATGACTCCGTTACGGCTAAGATATACGGCGCTGCAAGTTGCCCCGTTCGTGCCACGTTTGATTGTGCCAGTATTCTCGTCAACGTGGCAACTTACACTGACGCTATGTACTGTAGTACATTATGTTACATGTGTTTTGTGAATGACAACAAAATCGCATTGACGAATTCGACTTGTTACAGAGCGACGGGCTTAGTAGGTGATTTGCGAGCGGGTTTCAACTTATCTGGTTGTTTTTAAATCAATACATTTATATCTGCATGTGCCGATAAATTATTTAAAGTTCCACTCTATCTTAGAGCGGAATGCAGAAACATTTGTCATAACTAAAATTTCCTTAGCAGAAAACACTATGCAGAAACACTGTCCTTAGTTAAGATCATTTCTATTGAAAATAATACCATATTTAAAAATTCTCGTTAGGTAAATTAGGTAAATTATTTTATAATTGTTAAACGATGACAAAAATATGACAACTGCATTTTATAAATGCAATAACTATAAATACATATTAATATTTAATTATAATACTCTTATGTTTCCGTTATAAGTCATTATACGTGATTCCACAGGCACCACAAGATTTTTTTTAACATGGTAACACTAGCGTCTAGTGTCATTCTTCATCTGGTATTTTGTATTTCTGCGGGCTGGCGTATAAAAATAAAATAATATTCTGCAAGTACATGCCAAATGAATTAACACTATCAATATCCATATTGAGATACATTGTTAAATGAATTTGAGTGTATGGACTGTGTTATAGACATGCGAATTTATTTTGACAGCAGCTGTCAGTGGTAAATGGTAATACTGAAGGGGGCGTGTTCATAACAAAAGTAGTCTATGGTTAAGGATTCCTTAACTCTATACTCAGGATTGTCTATAGTTAAGTCATGCTTTTCGGCGACTTATCCTTAGGAACGAAATCTCAGATTGTGCATTCCGCTCTTAGTACCTAACAGATTATTTTAAAATATATGCATACTTCTATAATTGGTTCATTTTAAAGCATAAATTATGATATCCATAATTAGGTATTGAATAAGGACACAACATGTTATATTGCTAAACTTGTTATATTATGAGTATATTTTTGAAGCGAATTCCTTCACCTTTCACATGTTCATACTCTCCTGATATTTTTTACTATTATTGTACTCATAGTGGTATTATATCTCACAATATACCTATGTATGTACTCATTACTGATAACTGGTACCTTAGTGAGTAGATACGCTACGTGACCTCCGAGCCAAAGGTAACCGAAGCAGACAGGTACATGAAAGTTTTTTTCCTCAGCAGAAGAAGGTGTAATAAAATTAGTATTTAGATAGATATCCACATTTGTTACCATATATCTACGGGTATATTATAATATAATATTAATTTATCTATTTATTTTACCGACACATAAATCAATGTTGTTTAAAATATATAGATAATGTTTATTAGCTCATTCTACTTACAACATGGGACACGGACTTTCATAGCACCTACCTAGGTACTTATATATTTCACTACATGGGCTACATGTAGAGTGTAGAGTTGTAGACTATATTTTTTTTTATTCGAGAAAATAATTATTAATAATAAATGAAAAACATGTACCTAGCCTAGGTATTATGTAGTGCTTACCCTAATAATTAATGATCACTGATAAAAAGTTTACGCAGACTTTTGACGTGTTCTGAAAATTGTACACACGAAGTTGACCGCATCATGTATCACCGTGAGATGTTCTATCGAAAAACGATGGCCGTATACCATTATGATTCATTTCTAAATAATAATAAAAAATACGTACCTAATAAAAACCACTGGAATACAAGGGAAAGACAGATGAAAATTGATATTATGTACCTAAGTAAAATAGAAATCCAATCATATTGTATACATTTATTTAAAATTGTGTTTTGTATATACTTGTAATTATCATGTCGTACGTCATACCTATAAAATATCTGTTAATAATTACACAGTTATTATCAGATATTATTTGATACTTACCAATCCATAAATTAATCTTCTTATTGAATCTAATAACATTTGAACATTACTGTCCGCAATGCTCCACGACTAGTGCGCCATATTTTGATCTTAAAGCTATACGGCCATCTCTTTCTAGTATGACAACTAATGGTAAACTGCGAATTGGTGAAATATAATATATAATTTAGATGTAACATAGTTTTTTTTATATACCTTTAGCACGCGAATAGTAGATAGCTGACACATAAGTTATTGAAGCTTGGAGAGGATTCCTCCGGATGAAATTTATTATATGTGTCAGTCATCTGTGACAAGACGTGAAGCCTTGTCACGTTTTTCATGCGATTGATTGTATGTATGTGGTAGTTCGGTGGATGTAGGTACGTGGTACTAAGTACTAAAAAGTGAGAAGAGTGGAATGAGCTAGGGGAGGTCTTTCAGGATCCAGCAGCGGGTGATGATGATGACGATTGTACTAAGATAACAAGAACGTGATCTATTTTAAAGCTTGCACCTGTAAAAGTTTAGTACCCAAAAAATCACCATCGAAAATATTGTCTATTACATGCATATTATTATAATATTTGGGTCGCGGATCATTTTGCAACTATCGGATATAAATTATCGACTTGAACTGAAAAGCTTACCGAAAGAAAGCTTAACTTCTTGAATAGTTAATAGCAGTATTAAGGCTTTGCCATAATCGTTATTCATAAGTTTATTATGGTCTATAGATGATATGGAGAAAACTTCACAATGAAAAGTATACGAACTGGTTAATACATGGCACGTATAGGCGAGCTAGAAGCATAACACTCAAAGCCAATGTGCGATGTAAAATCTTTAGCGTGTGTTCCAACAATTTACTATAATGGCATTTACGTGTGGATGCCGTCTTGTCATAGCGTCTTTAATGTTGAAACATATTTAAGTTTCTTAAACGTTGCATCTATGTTTCGCCAATTACTTTAATCTGGTTTCATGTTTCGCCTCGCGATTCGCGAAACCTTTTTTAATGGTCATGGTAAATGATCAAATAGTAGATGATTGCTGGGTGGAAAGGTGCTAGGAATTTTATGTGCCATAATCACTGTATCTCAGAGCGATCTATCAAGTTCGTATGATATGATTATATCCATTGAATTGATATGACAGTGTTTTAGAACGTATTATCTATGTATTTTTATTGCCTCGTTAAACACTGAGAATTATCACGTACCTACGTAAAAGTAATCAACTCACAAAGATTAGTGGTTAAGTATTACACATTCAATAAAAAAAATGATGGCGTAGACTATTCTCCCTCTTCTTCTTGGTTGTTCCCTTATGGCTGAGGATCGTGATCATCTTGAAATTCAGTTATCTTCTGAGCGACCAAGACTCTGCATCACTCAGGGTAGAGTAAGTTTCTTCCAGTGGCGAAGACTCCATACTAGGCTATTATTTGAAGTCTACCTTCTTAAGAAAAATAATTTTTAATTGCATTTTAACGTAATTAAATAATAATTTGATTATTTTATATTCTACAAAAATAATTTAATTTGCCAACGAAATTAGATAATTCTGTCGTAACTATGTAGAAATGTATTATTATAAATATATACAGAACCATCTTTCAAAGGTTAAAAAAACTGCAACATCGCCATCTGTTCTCTCTACTATTGTATGTATCAGATTATTATGCGATGAATGTCAGATTATTTTTGTATGGACTTTACCTCACGGACCTCAGCCCCGTCTACAGTAATGTATACAATACGGTAGGCTCGAAAGGCGAAGTTTAAAACATTTGCACATAATATTATTGTCCAAAATAATTAATAATAAGATAATTTAAAAAAAAAATTATATGGCATTCAATCACATATAAAATATATAGATACTTAGGTAACTAGATTGTTTTTAAAAATAAAAATTAATTTTATCTAATGATTTTTTATGTGTATAAATTAAAGTTAAGGAAAATAAATAATTGAAACTCATCGCTCAATTTTATATCGTCAATGAGACATTCGATTTAGTGTGTCGTTGTCATTAGTGTGTACCTTATTCACCAGTAATAATAGTATCGTATTACCTTCTTATTTCCCATAAGTCCCAAAGTCTACCTCTTTCCAAAAGTCACATTTCGCCACTAGTTCCTTCGCTTTGTCACCGACGTTCTTCCTCTGATTCGGCTTTCTTGGAGGCTATCTAAAACCAACAGTCTCTTCATACCTAAGCATCTAAATCCAACGAATATAAAAAAGTCCTTCACCTGGTCAATTTACCAATCTTGAGCGGCATTTTCCCTAGGGACGTCACTGCATTAGGTACTACTACACAAACATTCATAGTATTTCACGATTCTAGATTACAGTTAAAAAAATAGTAACATCATCATTATAAATACACCGGAGATATGCCGTTGTTTATTAAGAGTTATCTCACCTGCTACGATAATAAATTCCATATTGGAAATCGTTTACATGCTAAAATCTAATTCGTTATCTTATGTGACCATCAAAGATGGAAAAGTAAGACAAATGGTCCAGGACACGTACAAATTGTAAAGAATCAAAGCCACGAATTTATCCGAATTCCGTCGAATATGTTTTTTTACCTATATAGTATACCTATGACCAATCGAGTATAAGAATCGACAGGATGAGGCAGTGCGTGTAAACTGTGTAGCCAAGTTTAAAATACATAGTAACTGTAATAAATTGTTACTTATATTACAAATTAGCGTTATGTAAATCGATTTATAGGCGCTTTTACTGGAAATGGCTTTTTTATATGTATAAAATTATATATTATGTAAAAAATTTACGTTAGCCTAGATAAGGGAATTGATAACTTTAACAATGTTGATAGTTACAGTGCGCTTGTATGCATATGTGAAGTTTATAAATAAATTAAATACAATTAAAGTAGCTACCCATTGAAACCATGTATGGACGACGCGTTTTCGCTTTGATGTTATACAAAATTTCTTTCTCTAGGCATAGTTTTAAAAACACCTTCACTATATAGATATTTGCTTTCTTTTTCATATTTGGATTTATAGCATGGTACGATTCTCAACCTTTTCAAGTAATAGATTCAAACCTCCACTAAGACTTCCACTGCCGGGCCTAATCCTGGATACCAATGCTTCTAGCTTTGGTACTGCACTATCAGTCCATTGAAGCTTTGGACGTAAAACACCTCCCTACAGAAGTCGTGTGTGTCCACGCACATGCTAGTTTGCCTTTTAATATTATAATACAAGTTAGTTTCTTATACTTAATATTTTTTTTCTTTCTTTTATTTTGTTAACTGTCAATTCATGGTGGAACCGCATTGTATTGTTATTTACTTTAATAAAACGCATTTTTTTGTAGTACTTATTCCAATTTTAATCAATAAATTAGGACCGGTTGAAAATGTCCCTCTGAGGCGGAAAAAACCGGTCCTAATTTATTGATTAAGAGTGGAATAAGTACTACAAAAAAAAATCGTTTTATTAAATTAAACAACAATTCTTATAATATGTAAGTAACCAAACATTACATTATGTACCTACCGCTTTTTAAAACTCTTTCAATGAATAATTATTATTATCCTTGGATATTTTTGCCTGCTCTATGTCGCGTGATCTGTTTTTATGTTGATGTTGTGTACGCGCCGAATCGATTGAAAAGAATGCCCAATGTGTTGTATTTACCGCATCCCATTTTTTATGTTAATGTCGTAGTGAACGACTCATTTACAGGTGATTAAGTCATTTGAGATTGTGAGATTTATCTTTGGTGGAAACTATTCGCTTGTTAGTGTTGAACACTGACAAATTTATATCTATACGACTATTCTTATAATAATGAATGTTGCTATGTATGAGGTTTCTACGTTTTGTAGCAAGAATAAAATGAATATTATGATAGTCAGTGACGGAGAGCGTTCTAATTATTATTCATTGAAATATTTAAAGTAAATTAAATTGTTATTTATAATCGAATAACTTAGGCATAAAAGAATAAACACACACAGTTTATGGGAATAATATAATATTTTATTAAGAGGAGATGAAATCAAATTAGATTCTATCTGTTCATTCAGTTAATATATTCAAAAAATAGTATCGTTGCAGTAGCAGGAATCGGTAGGTAGGTACTGCAATTTATTATTATTATTATCATCATCTATTTATTTTTTATTATGTATGAGTCGAAAGAATAAAATTCTGCGATCAGTAAAGGTCACTATACTGAATATCGATTCGGTGTCACGAAAAAGATTTAAAGTTTTACTCCGACACCGTCGACTAAAAAACGAAGTTTTTAAAATTAAATATAAAATACATTAAAACGACAAATTATTAAAACATCTTTATTTGACGTTCGAAAATATTTATTAAACTACATTATAATGATAAAAATAACCATAAAATACGATGAACTAATAAAAACCGGGCGATCAATGAATGCAAATTTTATAACGGTTTTTTAATGTAACTTCCTAACTTAAATACCTACTTATATATATTTTTGTTTTTAATCTTTTTAGATACGTCTTAATTAAGTAACTAAAACACTTTAAAATGTAAAATATGAGAAAAATGTAAAATATGAGAAAAATGTATTCAATTTCATCTTTTGTATTTTGATACCACCAATATATTCATATTAGTAAAATCGCACTCACACATAAGGAGAATGCGCCACTTAGCAGAGGTACCTACCTAGCGGAAAAATAAGAACCTTGCCATTTTTTTAATATTGTAACCAAACCGATTATAAAATAGATTTAATATAAAGAGAATTTCAATTTGAACACATTTAATTTTTTATAATATGCAAATCACTGTTATTTAATATAAATACAAAAAATATGAAGTCAAAACATATTTTTAATACACAAGAGAAAAGTTAATATATTATTAAATTCTAATAATAAACATAATCATAAAATAATGTGTAAGTATGCAAGACAAGATTCTTCAACGAATTCACATTTTATAAAGTTTTTTAAGTAAATTTTTATCACTCACTTTAAATAAATTTTTTTTTTCTTTTAAATGTGTTTAGATATGTATCTATTAATTAAAGCATCTAAGTTTATTAAAAATGTCTCAAATTTTTAATTTCAAAATTTTCCGTCACGTCCTCTGTTCAATCAAAACACAAGGCGGCTATCGACGGCTAATGTGATAAATAACATAATTATTGTAACAATAAGTTAATCGTCTAAACTGTAAAAACTCTCGATCTCGCTCTATAAGTTAACACAGCCAAGAAAGGGGAAATTAAAACATGGTACTTTTTGACAGTTTAGGCCGGAGTTGACGAACCTTTTTACGTACCTATGCGTGCCAAAATTTTCCAAATAATATTTTTCGACTATCTGACGTGCCGAGAAATTATGGGGAAAATAGTTTTTGAAAATTCTATTAAAAACATGATGATGTTATAGATACCACTCACAGAACAAAGCAAACATGTGTCATATAACTTTATCACTTTTTTCAACTAGGTACGCCATACATTTCGGTCCACTAATTTTGAAACTGCCAGAATTACTACTACTACTAGATCCTTGTTTTTGTTTCTTATTTGGAGATTTTTTGTGGATAGAAATGAAATTATTTGTTAATGTAAAAATTAGTGGTTATTTATTTATGCACAAATTGACACCAGAATTGCTCCGATCAGATGAGGCATTCTCTGGCTACAGTGGTCTCAAGCATTGTAAATCAATCAAAATTAGAGGTTCTCGACGTGGCATTCCCCGCCGCCTGATGAGGTTAGTACGATAATATTATATGTGACCCATAAAGTCTGAGGACTGACCTATGCAACTATATATTTAAATTAAACGAAATGCTTATTCTTGAAGAGTATTTGCCTGTAATTTTTTATACGATGCGATCTGACATTTATAAGTTTTTGTTGTTCAAAGACCTGCACATGAAAAATCATCTCACGTGCCACCAGTGCAAAATGTTCGCCACCTATAGTTTAGTGCGTTTAGGTGGTTAGCTTATTGTAACAATTAACCCCATCAATACATATATATGATAAACTACCGTCGATAGCCGCCTTGTGCATAAAATAGCTCCGTTAGTGTCAAAGTATTCACCTTAATGGAAACATTAGTTGTGTTTTTAATTCAAGAAAATGGGTATTTTTAAGCTTTAATTTTGTAAGATTTCTGCCAAAGTGACACCAGAATAATTTTCTTATACTGAACCAATCTAGTAATATGTATCTACAAAAATAAATACTGGTTTGCAAAATTGAATTGGGTATAACACGGTATTATAGAATAATGAGTGAATCTGCTATTTAATTAGGGTTTCAAAAACTTGTCTGATTTAAATATTTTAAATGCATTCGAAAAATGACGTACCTATTACTGAAATAATTATCAATTAAAATATTACCTGTAACACTAAAATGATGCGCGCCAATGCGTAATAATTAACATAATAAAAGATTTTTTTTCAGTATCACTGCATAGCATTCGTATACGATCATGATGCTGATTTATCCATAAAACGATGGAAATTTTAAAACATAATAGAAAAATAACCTTAATTCTTTTGTAATATAAATCCGTTTCTATATTTTGGACACATGGGCATAATCTCGTTGATTAATATGCCTTTATCGATTTAAACTTTGTGCGGAATTTATGTTTTTCTTATTCATTATTCCGAATAAGAAATAACTGCTAATTGGTGATGTCAATAAATGGGCTGTGATATATTGATCTTGGTCGTTTTAGAAATAAATAATAATATATACATACAAAGATAACATTAAAAAAATATTATGCCTTTTTGTGAAATACGACATTTTCACCACACGAAACATGTAGTATCATATATTATTATGAATATATAATAATATTACTATTATATATTATATATAGGTACTTAATATATATTTGATAATATGTAATTTGTATAATAATATAAAAAAAAATATGAAAATAGTTCGACATTGATGATTTTATTATACTCGGCTGAGAATGTTAATTAACACATTTCAAAAAAAAAAATACTAGGTTGATTTAGGGGCTTCAACACCTGAGACATTGACTGATTTTGAGACCCCACGATAAAAAAAACTATATTTACACCCATACATCCAACTATCAACGTATCAATGTATCACTTTCCAAGAATCACAACCTGTAGCAAACCCCCCCCCTGGAGGCTAGTAATATTTTATACAACATTTGTGAGAATTACGCATATTTTTAAGATTTTGGGATAATAATTGTATGAGTGGTTTGAACTGTTTCGAGGCCCCCTTAGAAATCTTCTAACGAATCCAATGCGTCATCTGCGTCAAAAAAAATCGCCATGGATTATTTTTACTAAAAATAAAAAATATAGAAATAATAAGAACTTATCACTTAGAGTTGATTAGTGATTATCCAATATTTCTAAGTAGGCACCTAAGCTTAGGATTGTTTTTAAAACTACTAACATATTATTATTGAATTTTTGTACCTACACACTATGTATATCAAAATGAAGTTGGACGTTTCGGTATTTTATCGGTTTCTGTAAGTAGTCATTAAAGTCATATTTTTTTGTATATTTATGACGGGTTTTGAAAGTTAGGTCAATATATAAAATTGTAGCTATAAAATATGACGAATAAAGTTTTGATAGATTTCGGCTGTCCATGGACTTATTATTTTTCGGAAATAACACTTCTTATACTTCATAATTTATGTGATACATTAATGATAGTCTATGTAATATTTTATATTTGTGTTGTTTTTTTAATATTAATTATTGTTAATTGTTTATTAATTATTTGTGTCAACCCTGATTGATCGGCCTTTTTAGCACGCAATGCTTTGATCAATTTAAAACGTTTATTGTGCTATTATGATAATTATTGTTAACTCATACTCGCTTCATTGTGTTTTTTGTTCCAATGATATTTTCCCTGCCTGTCAAAATTACATTTCCGAGTTGTTGCGTTCTTGCCCCGCGGCCGAAATTCGTTCTCACAAGAGAGAATCTCGTAAGACAAACACAATAACTCTAAAAAAAATACAAAATACCGCTAGTACAAAACCACTTTTTTATCTATCAAAAACATCACATCATATGACGCATACTTTCTTGGCAACAATGAAGGTGCACCAAGAAAAAAAACGTAATTCATTAAAAATTAACGCGGCAAAATGACACTAATGTAACATATCCGTAGGGGTTATAATTCCGTTCACTCTCGCTATAAAGTTTTTTTACTACTCCCCAGATATGAATCTTAAAAATAGTTAATTTAATATACGAATAATTCGTGCATACGTGTCTTATGCCTACTTTTGATACGGAACACGACTTATGGCAGTAAGTGCATCTTGTCGTTAAGGGTCAAATTCGGTTCAAAGTTGTACAAGGTGTGACCTCTAGTGTCACGTACCTCTTAAGACTTTTGTCTTTTGGATGTGAGAAGATATTCCTTGGAAGGCAGCGTGCTCGCGCATTCAAATGTGGAATCCGCCGCACTAAAAATGAAACATTACAAATCCCACTTCGATAATTTTTACTACCCAAGTTATTTATGTATTTTATTGGCTTATCATAAAATAAAGTTTATTTAAGAAAAAAACATGTAATGTAAAATAACTTTGTTGTGCCATTTTTAGTTTTATTTTATATCGCTCTTAACACTTATTTCATGAGAGCAGTTTCGAATAATTATTCAACTGGCAATTTACCTAAACAAATTATCTATTCTAAACCGTTTTTGTTGCCAACTGAAAAGTTTCTTCGGAGAGCTGGCTGATTCAGCTACCGCAGTCAAACTATAGGACATTGCCAAACGTTTCCATCTCCCCCCTTTTTAATATATCGATATGTCCTAAAAAACTGTGGCCACAATCAATAGCTTCTGCTATTATATATTATTTTCTTCTTAGTCTCCTTACACATTGTCGTTTTTTAGAAGCGCCACTAATGCCTAAAAACGCCGGCATACGCGTCACCCTTAAACAGTGGCGCCACTTTTTCTTTAAGTATATATGTATGCATAACATCTAAATGGATGTAAATAGGAAGATGGCTTGACACTTCTAAACAACGTTAACAATGTATAAGGGCTTTTGTCTTCGTACTTTGTATTTAAAAGTAAAACGTTTTTTATGCAATTTCTTTTAGTGTTTTCATAATTATAACAAAAAAGGAATTATCATTGAATTAACTGGTAGTCGTTTTGCATTACACTTTCATTTATAGATACACACTAAACTTGTGTTCTGACATATTTGGCAGAGAAGCACTGAGATAAAAAAACGACTTGCATTCGTGTAATAAACCTAATCCATTTTTATACTTAAACCATCATAATGCAGTTGAAAAGTCACGTAAAATCGATAGACATTATATAATTTTATTTAAAAACAAAGCTTTCGATTTAATGTTGCAAAGCAGAGCATATAAATCTTGATAACTTTTATCAACAAGTAATTCATATTACTCCATCTAGTATGTCATTTCATTTTCTGAGTAATAATATGATCCCTCATGATACCTTCAACTACCTAGAGTCCTACAAACTTATCTAAAGAACGGTCAAAAATAGAACTACAAACTATCATATGGACGCCATTTTAAAAATGTCAGATTCTGTCCAGTTGCGAGTCTTGATTGGATAGTTTTCGACAGTGGCTCCCTCATCCATTCTTTAGATAAGTTTTTAGGTCTGTACGTTAGTTTTATAATAAATGATATTGCATAGTATGTATTAAAACCATTGATTATAACTTAAGAACATCAGCATACTTTCCTTCCGGCATTAATGTTATCTTTTCAATATGAGATAAATAAAATTGTTATTTAGAAGTTTATTCACATAAAGTGGACATTGCAATATCTGGTCGACTTTTCAAATATAATATCTTACATTGTGATTCAGTTATGTTTATGTTTCACGAAAATATTATATGGATGCCAAAAGACCAGCGAAAGAGAAAAATATAGCAGTTTTCTCTGTGACAGAAGAAGAAAAATGCTCTGATTATATTTGTGATAATATCGTCCTTATATAGTCAAACTATCTCAAGCAACTTAAAAAAATTTTCTGTATTTTTTTGTTTACTTTTTCGTAAGTAAGCTAAAAGTTTAAATATTGTCTCTTTTCGAATAGAGTTTGGCGGTTTTTGTTAAATTATTTAAAAAAAAAATAGGAGAAGAAAATATAATATAATCAATTGTGTTCAATGTGAGTTTGATCCAAAGCAATCACCCAGTGATTTACCCAAATTGACACAACTAATAAATATTTTCATACACAATTCGGAATACCGTAATAGGTGGGACACGAACCCACGTCCATCGAATTTCAACCAATGTGGTTTACCAATTTAGCCACCTATTAATAATATTATGTAGGTACCTAATCACAATGATAATAACCAATAATGAACGGTGCTCATTTTTTGTGATTTTAGAACAACTCAGAAACATACATCAATTTTAGAAAAAATAACGAGCTATTTTTTTTCTAATCGATATATTTCTGAGGTATTATGAATTTATATATGTTTAACAAAGAATGCTATATTCTTAAAGCTTGTGAATTATTAATTGAATAAAAAAACAGACACGTATATAATTTTTATTTTTTACATTACTAACTGAACCCGACAAAATAGTGATACCGAAAAGAATGGATGAGGAACTCACATGTATGCTGGCAGCGTTCTTCACGAGTATCACCTTGATTGAGGGTTGTGTGGACATCAGGACATATAATTCAAGATAAAACACGTCTTTGATTTGACAATTTCCCTGCGCAGGGACGTTTAATTACATTAACTTTTCAGACATTGGTTGGATTACATCATTAATTACACTTGCACAGGAGTCTTAGATTTATATATCGCACAGTCACTATGTGGGAGCACGTGTTTGAACACATTGGCCAAACTGGCGCGAAAACGTTTTGTCGGGGACGCGACGCGTGGTTTTGAGGTGGTTATAGGGATTATTAATAACACAATAACGGGGAAAGAGATTAACTAACTTATCATATTGAGACAAGCGTGGCCAGGCCACGCCGAGCACGTGGTCCTGGACACCTACCACTCTCCCGGGAGAATTTGTACTGCCCGCAATTATCTACGACGGATCTATGGGTGATGAGGCTAGAGAGAGGGGCAAAGGGATGAAACAAAAATTACGGTAAATTTTTGTTTGTCTCTCGGCAAGTTACCATTTCCTAGTAGCTGGCTTAGGTATTCGCCCTTTTTGCCGCTGTTGAAATGTCCCGTGGCGATGTTATTTCGTAAATCAGGGGTGGTGAACCCTAATTCGAGGGCGTGTGATTAGGTTGTGGATATGTGATTTGAAACTGCGGACCGGGGGTTTTTTCCATCTGGTGACAAACCACCCTGCCATCTTTTGTTTCAAATTTCATATCGGCAACCACGTAATGTGAATGGAGCGTGTATTGACAAAACAAAGAAAATCTTACTAATAAATTGCGGGGGTTTCGAATGGTTCGCGTTGGTAACACATTGATATGTTTTCATGGGGCACGTTTTGTGGTTATGGGGTGATGTCGTCGAGGTTTCTAGTTCGTCTTGCGAGATACCCTCAGCAAGTGCCAACGGTTCTGGAGGGGTAGCCGGTTTCGGTAGGGTGTCGTCACATGATCGGCTTCTTCGGACTGCTGCAGTGGTCGGGGCTGGGTTGCCTATTCAGGGGTAGGCGGAGGGTTGCGGAGATCAGGTGTCGTTCGGCGGGAGGTGCAATCTGGACGTGTGCTCGAGTCCGGCGACGCCGTCGCAAGATTGACGCGGGGATGCGAAGACAGGGCTGAGTTCTCGTGCTAGGGGTTGTCGGGCAGAGGGGGGCGACCTTGACAGGCAGGTTATACCCTGGACTTTTCCAGGACCTCCGGTGTCGGTGGTCCCCGGCAGCTGCCAGTAGACGGGGGGGGTGGCTGCAGCATCGTAGGAACGGTCGTTCCGTGAGAACCCACGTTCATGGCATTCTCGGGTTTCGTTTCACTAGATTTCTTTTCACGGACTATAACATCGTTTTAATTTTTGAAGGCTCGCATTTATTTTTATAAACACTGTTTATGAGGTTGAACACCCCTGGTTTTGATTTTTATTTCGTTGGTATACGCGCGAATTTATTCTTGTCGGATTTCTTTGTCTCTTCATTTTCACTATGTTTTATCGGTATGTAGCGTGGGCGAGTTTATATTTTTATGTTTGTTTAGGGTTTTTAATAATAGGGCGCCAGAGAATTTATTTTTATTTATAAAATTCACAAAACTATGGGTTTTTGATGTCACACACTTGGGTTTCTCAGGGCGTACGTTCGCGGAACCCATCGGTTCCTGTCGCACCACGTTCGGGGGCCAGAATGATACCGAAAAGAATGGATGAGGAACTCACATGTATGCTGGCAGCGTTCTTCACGAGTATCACCTTGATTGAGGGTTGTGTGGACATCAGGACATATAATTCAAGATAAAACACGTCTTTGATTTGACAATTTCCCTGCGCAGGGACGTTTAATTACATTAACTTTTCAGACATTGGTTGGATTACATCATTAATTACACTTGCACAGGAGTCTTAGATTTATATATCGCACAGTCACTATGTGGGAGCACGTGTTTGAACACATTGGCCAAACTGGCGCGAAAACGTTTTGTCGGGGACGCGACGCGTGGTTTTGAGGTGGTTATAGGGATTGTTGCAAGGGATGGTGTGATGAGGGGTAGGTGATGAATAAAATCAGAAGGTTTTGATGCGTATAAAAGTAATTCCCCAAATTTATTATCCCTTAACACAAATTACAGATTCAATTTACAGCTTGAATAATACAAAGTTTATAAATTAGATTACGACGATAGTGTTTGTGATAAAAGTTATTTTAACGTTGAAGCGAGCGGCGTGTTATTAAGACGAGCGAATTTAAGGTACTGAGTTCTTGTTGGATTGCCACGTCTGTTTTTATATTGAAAGTAGACAAAGGAAATGCTATCCACAGCGTGGGTAAATTTATTGTTTTGTTCCCACATTGCGGATAGATTCCTGGGATTTTGTCTGCGAAATTTGATTAAGGTACAAACGTTATCAGTCCAACAATGGATTTCACACGACACAATGACAGGAATGCACTGTTTACTCGTTCATTCCTGTGATGGACAACTGACACCCGGCACTTAAGCATTTCTTCAGCCGGCGGGAGGTGATCATATGTCCGTTCTCACGGCAGTGTTTTGCTGATTATTAAAAATATTGAATTATTAAAATGTTGTAATTTTTAGGTTTTAACTGCTATCTACACATTGCACTGTCTGCGGACTACTTCCACCCTCATACCCCCCTTCCAGCGAAATGCGGCACGCAAATCGCGATGAAAGTAGGTAGAGGTGGTCGCTTGAAGGTCCAATCAGATCTGTCTCGGTGGATGCTGCGGTGGTCTGCATCCCGGGACGTCTGCTCTCATGTCCTTGATGACTCTCTTGGTGATGTGCTTTTTGCAATTTGTCCATAGCAGGTAGCTGGAAACTGCGGCAATGATGACGATAATCAAGGCAAGCGTTGCCCACGACAGTTGGCCTGTCGACGTGTCGTTGACAATTGCTCCGCCCGACGCAGTCTGTGCGACGATGATCTCTTCCTTTGTCTGTTGTGCACCCATTTTCGTATGCTGGTGTCTCTTGGTGATGATGATGGTAAAATACTGAATAATCCAGTTGAGTTATCCGCATTTATTGTGAATAAATTGTTTATGCCTGCATTTTAAATATTGCGTACACCACTGACCTACATTCTAGGTCGATGTGTGTTCTTGCTGTCGCTAACGTTGCTGTTTTGAAATCGGAAACTCCGCGTGCTGTTTTGAAACACGACCCCGATTGCATTGTTCGGCTCGTGCCTGATGTTGTTGACCGATATTTGTCCTATTGACCTAGAGACGGTCTGGAAAATGGACACGTCTGCCGTATCGGGTAACACGAGCTCCCACGGTGTCAGGATTTTTCTCAGGCTGTTCCATTGTTTTATTTTCCTTGAGAATGTACGCTGGTTTTAAACGGTCGATAGAAACGGTGACGTTTTTTCCTCTCTTGCAAATGACATATGTTCGCGAATTGCGCGTGATGACCTCATATGGTCCGGTAAATGGAGATCTTAGCGGAGTTTTGACTGTATCATCGCGTAAGAAGACATGTGTCGATTTGTTAAGGTCTTTGAAAATGAAAACGCGTTTTTCGCCGTGTTGCTGGCTTTTCACAGGTTGCAGTTGTTGGAAATGTTTTTTCAGGATCGTGACGTAGTTGCTTGGGTCTTGGTTTGTGCTGGTTTGATGGCACAAAAATTCCCCTGGTAGGCGTAAGGGTTCGCCGTACACAAGCTCAGCTGCTGTCGTCTTTAAATCTTCTCTCCAAGCTGCTCTGATTCCCATTAACACTGTCGGCAATGTTTCAGTCCATCTCTCATTCTCGTGGCATTTTATAGCGGCTTTTAATTGACGATGCAGTCTTTCGACCATACCGTTTGCGGCTGGGTGATATGCTGTCGTGTGAATCCTCGCCGTACCAGTCAGACGATTTAATTGTCTGAAAAGGTTCGACTCAAATTGTTTGCCTTGATCCGTTGTCACTCTCAAGGGCGTTCCAAAACGGGCGATCCAACCATTGTAGAATGTACGGGCGATCGTTTCCGCTTCTTGGTCCTTAATCGGAAATGCTTCCGGCCACCGCGTGAATCTGTCAACGCAGGTGAGGCAATATCTGCAGCCTTCAGACATAGGAAGGATGACGATGTCGATGTGGACATGCTCAAATCGTCCTGAAGGTGCAAAGTTTCCGAGTGGTGCTGATATGTGACGTGTGATCTTGTTCTTCTGGCATTGAAGACAGTTGCGGGCCCAATTTCGACAATCCGTTTTAATCGACGGCCAAACAAATCGTTGTGTGACAAGTTTGACGGTCGCATTAATTCCGGGATGTGAAAGTCTGTGGATATGATTAAAAGCTGCTTGTCGGTGCGGTTTGGTTATGAAAGGTCTTGCGATAGGTGTTGACAAGTCACAGAATACTTTTATGTCTGTGTCGGGAATAAGTACTTGTTTCAACTGAAGTACCGATCCGTCACGTAAAAATGTACTCATTTCGTTGTCAGTTTCCTGGTCGGCTGCGAGGTTGGCATAATTCAGTGTGTCTTCAACGACTTCTATCCTAGACAAGGCATCAGCGACGATGTTGTCTTTTCCAGCGACGTGACGTATGTCGGTCGTGAATTGTCCGATGAAATCGAGGTGTCTGAATTGTCTTGGTGAGCACTTGTCCGATTTTTGTTGGAATGCGAACGTAATGGGCTTGTGGTCGGTAAATATGGTGAACGTGTGAGCTTCTATCATGTGTCGAAAATGTTTGACAGCTAGATAGATAGCTAAAAGCTCGCGGTCGTAAGCGCCATATTTTCTCTCCGCTGGACTTAGCTTCTTTGAAAAGAATGCCAGCGGTTCCCGTTGATCGTCAACTCGTTGTTGAAGTGCTGCGCCAACGGAAGTATCGGATGCGTCACTAATTATCGCTAAGTGAGTCCCCTCACTTTTCGGATGTTTCAATAGCGTTGCTTCCGCCAAACTCTTCTTGCATTCCTCGAAGGCCTTGATTGCTTCTGGTGTCCAGATGATAGGTTCTTTCTTGGAAGTTTTTCCTTGCAGGAGTGAGTTCAGTGGAGCTTGCGTTTCTGCGGCCTTGGGGACGAATCTCCTATAGAAATTCAAAATTCCCAAGAACCGTCGTAGTCCTTTTTGAGTGTCTGGGCGGGTGTATTCGCGAATAGCGCTGACACGATCTGGAAGTGGTCGAGTTCCGGTGCTGGAAACCAGGTAGCCAAGGAATTTTACTTCCTCTACTCCGAAGTGGCACTTCGTGGAGTTGACAACCAGGCCGTACTCCTGTAGGCGTTTGAACAAAATTTCCAGGTGTTGAAGATGCTCTTGTTCTGTTGTGGAGGCTACCAGGATGTCGTCTATGTAGGCGTAGCAGAAGTCCAGACCCTGCAGAACCTCGTCAATGAAGCGCTGAAAAGTCTGGGCCGCATTCCTCAAGCCGAACGACATAAATGGAAACTCGAATAATCCAAAGGGTGTTGTGATGGCAGTCTTCGGAATGTCCTCTTCAGCCACTGGGATTTGGTTGTATGCTCTCACCAGGTCGATCGTGGAGAAAACTTTCCTATCACGCAATGTTTGTGTGAAGTCTTGGATATGACGCACGGGGTACCTGTCAGGTACGGTTCGAGCGTTTAATCCGCGGTAATCACCACATGGCCTCCATTGATCTTCAGATTTGGGCACCAGGTGAAGGGGTGACGCCCAAGAACTTTCAGATGGTCGTGCTATTCCAAGTCTGGTCATGGTTTCGAATTCCTTTTTGGCGATGTGAAGTTTGTCGGGAGCTAGGCGTCTAGGACGTTGAGCTACAGAAGGTCCTTCGGTGGTTCGTATGTGATGTCTCGTGTTGTGGATGACTTCTCTACCGGCTCCATCTGGGCGCGTGAGATCCGGAAACTGCTGCAGTAATCCATGATAAAGGGATTTACCTGCGACAGTTTTGACAGTTGCTATCTCAGTGCTGCTGTGGCGTCCAGAGGTTGTAAGTTGAGTCGTCTGATCCAACAGTCTGCGATTCTTGACATCGACTAATAATCCGAAATGGATTAGGAAGTCAACACCAATAATGGGCTTGGTGACATCTGCAATCACGAATTTCCAGGTGAATTCTCTTCGTAACCCCAAATTCAGCGTCAGTGAGATACTGCCATACGTAGCAATGACAGATCCGTTTGCTGCTGAAAGTTCGTACTGTGATTTTGGTCGGCGCCCCTGTACTTTCGTGCGTGGGAAAACGCAAAGGTCCGCTCCGGTGTCGATAAGGAATTGTATTTTCGTGGCGTGGTCGGTGACGAAGAGGCGGCTGGAGGTAGGGCTGTAATCGCTGGCCGCGCTTAGCGACTGCCCGTGGCGTCTCCCTTGTTGAAGGTGCATGGTGTGACGCACTTCTCCGCATCTTGGCCGAATCTACGATGATACCAACACATGCCAGGTTTGCTGTGGCTTTGGTCTCGCGGTCGGGAATGGTTCCTCCTTTGGCTGGCTGATCGTGACTGGTGACGTGGCCTTGATGGTCGGTTTCCTCTTGCGAGCTCTTTGGAGAGCTCCTCGCGAAGAGTTGAGATTTCCTCCCGCAAGGTGATCACCAGCTTGCTGATGCCGCACAGGTCTTCCATCGTGGTTTCAGCAATGGATGCCTTTGATGTGGAATCTGCCATGGCGTCAGCTAGGTCTGCAACCTTGTTGAGATCCGCGTCCTTCTGTGTCGCCAGTACCAATTGCATGGTATGTGGTAAGCGACCCATCCAAAGCGTGCGTAGGATGTCATCAGTAACGGCTGCTCCTGCGAGAGAACGTAGGTGGCGCAAGAACTGTGATGGTTTGCGATCACCAACTTCCTCGTGCTCCAGTAGTCGTCTGGTCTTCTGCTCCTGGGTAGAGCTCAGCCTTCTCGTCAGCTCCGTCCTGAGGTGCTCGTAGGCTCCTTCACGAGGTGGGTTAAGGATGATGTCTCGAACCTCTGACGCGTAACGAGATTCCAAAGCTCCCAGGATGTATCCAAATTTGGTCGCGTCAGTCGTGACGCCAGCTGCTTCGAAGCTTCGCTCCACCATGCAGAACCACATTTCCGGGTCTTCTGGACAGAATGGTGGGATCCTCACTGCCACGCGGCTGATCTGAGGTGTGGTCTGCTGGGCTGGTGCTGGTGTTGTCGTTTCTCCTCCGGCATTGCTGCCATACCCGCTGGAGAACTGTCCATTGGGCATCTTGACAAGGCAAGTGAATTTAAGAAAATTAACGCGGGAAAACGGATGTTGAAAACTGCGCGGGAAAACGAGCTCCAACGAAAAAATAATTCTCTCACAAACACAGTAAAATAGTAGTTAATAAAAAATTAAACGAAGTCTGTAAAATGAAAATGAATGAATTGAATTTTACTTTACGGGTCACCACTGTTGCAAGGGATGGTGTGATGAGGGGTAGGTGATGAATAAAATCAGAAGGTTTTGATGCGTATAAAAGTAATTCCCCAAATTTATTATCCCTTAACACAAATTACAGATTCAATTTACAGCTTGAATAATACAAAGTTTATAAATTAGATTACGACGATAGTGTTTGTGATAAAAGTTATTTTAACGTTGAAGCGAGCGGCGTGTTATTAAGACGAGCGAATTTAAGGTACTGAGTTCTTGTTGGATTGCCACGTCTGTTTTTATATTGAAAGTAGACAAAGGAAATGCTATCCACAGCGTGGGTAAATTTATTGTTTTGTTCCCACATTGCGGATAGATTCCTGGGATTTTGTCTGCGAAATTTGATTAAGGTACAAACGTTATCAGTCCAACAATGGATTTCACACGACACAATGACAGGAATGCACTGTTTACTCGTTCATTCCTGTGATGGACAACTGACACCCGGCACTTAAGCATTTCTTCAGCCGGCGGGAGGTGATCATATGTCCGTTCTCACGGCAGTGTTTTGCTGATTATTAAAAATATTGAATTATTAAAATGTTGTAATTTTTAGGTTTTAACTGCTATCTACACATTGCACTGTCTGCGGACTACTTCCACCCTCAGGATTATTAATAACACAATAACGGGGAAAGAGATTCACTAACTTATCATATTGAGACAAGCGTGGCCAGGCCACGCCGAGCACGTGGTCCTGGACACCTACCACTCTCCCGGGAGAATTTGTACTGCCCGCAATTATCTACGACGGATCTATGGGTGATGAGGCTAGAGGGAGGGGCAAAGGGATGAAACAAAAATTACGGTAAATTTTTGTTTGTCTCTCGGCAAGTTACCATTTCCTAGTAGCTGGCTTAGGTATTCGCCCTTTTTGCCGCTGTTGAAATGTCCCGTGGCGATGTTATTTCGTAAATCAGGGGTGGTGAACCCTAATTCGAGGGCGTGTGATTAGGTTGTGGATATGTGATTTGAAACTGCGGACCGGGGGTTTTTTCCATCTGGTGACAATAGGTACCCGACAAAACTAGACTTATTTTGAACAACGGGGAAAATTTCACTGATTTATTAGTTATCCATCATTAAAGGTAGATATTAATTTATAAAAGAAAATAAATGATTGGTTTTTTGTATGTGGATAATATACTTATAATTTTATATAAGTTTTATATTTTACACGACTGTATTGTAGGTACTAAGATTTTATTATGCAAGTTATTTTACAATATTATACAGATACAGTTATGGTAAACCATTTCTTCGCTTAAGCTGTAGTAAATATAACTGACTAAGCATAATGTCTCGGATGACGTCGAGGAATGCTTCGATCTGCTATGGTCTCAGGAGAAAATTACTTCATATAACGATGTTTAATACGAAACTGTTCTCACTTTAAGCGAACAAAATGATAGTGATTTACTCCAAGTGATGTTCATTACGCCATTTATGCGAACGGTACGGTTATCGTTACGAATGGTACGAAGGGTACCTGTAGTTGGGTTCCCAGCGTCTTTTGATGAAAATTATCTAACGTTTAGTGAGATATGATTGTGAAGTTAACACATAAAGCCGTACATACGTTTTACGCCATCGTATATTTTATATAATATAATAATATATTATTATACGTCTGTGTCTCTTACACGTGGAGAGTAGAGGCTAGAATGCTGACATATTGTTGTATTTACTTATATTCTGAGAAAATTAATTAAGTACCTAATTAAAGTTAAATTAATATGTATGTGTTTATATGCAGCCAATACTTTAGAATTGTGTGACATCTATCCTAGGTTTAATCAGGGAACTCAGAAATAATGGGAATTGAAATACATAACGGGTAAGGCGATAGCACGCAACCGACTCAAGTAAGGAAGAATCCATGCTAAGCTTGCACACGTGTCAAGAATACGTTTGACGTCGAATACTGAAAACTGCTCTCGGTTTATGCATTTACGCTCATTTAATGTTGGTGTATTACACACACTACTGCACGTGCATAATGCGTGTTTCATTTTCGTAGGACACTCACACATTCAAAAGCCTGCTTCAACATGCGGCGTATTGAATATAGCCTATCGGTATTCTATTTATTATTTGTTTTGTGGCTTTAATAAAATAATGCTATGGTTTGTGAGAAATGAGATAGAGTGGGTTAAACAAATGTTACGTCAAAAAACAGCTAATTATTTGCACACTTTTAAAAGAAAATTATATATAAATACGGTGTATTTTCACTAGCTTGCTGTTAGAGACAATGTCTATGATATAAAAAAATAAATCAATATTATAAGATTGCCGGAGTTATTTATATTACAAGCCGAATTGTCATTTGTTTTTCAGATCGTTTAAAAATTACATTAATAAATTTATAACTATTATTTGGACGTTTGACTGATCAAAGAAGATTCGCATTTATTTACCATAGACTTCAAGAACAACATTAACCCTGCATAAATTATTTTCATATAAATAGTTCCATATGCTTTATTGTAGCTACTATAGGTAGGTACCTGAAGTAATATTATAAGAACCCATTTACATACATACAAAAGTTTTCATATTATAATACAAATTTAATATCAATAGCTACGTACGATTGTTTTCCCTTAAAGTCGTAAGTCGCAATGAAAGTGTTGATAGTTACGTCAAATTAAACATTCTAATCATTACATGCGCCAATAAAGTTTAATGATAAATAATTACATACTAAGCAAAAACACCGCACAGAATTTTATTTCTGTACATGCGTTATTTACTAAGTGGGGTATTTAAGAGTAATCTTAGATAGGTTATTTTGAATTGAAATAGGTATATACAATTTATAATAACATATAATATAATGAACAAACAATAAAAAAAACACATGCTACGAAATGTTTTTATCATACAAGTACCCATTGGTTATTTGGGACGTTTATACTATTCACTGAATTCCGAATTCCTCAAAGACAAATACCTACTATATGAGTACTATGTTAATTCGATGCTGGTTCGATGGACAGAAAATCAACCCACATCTATGACGGTGGCGGTCTTACAGATAGGTTAGGTAATCATTAATTGTTTGTTTCCCTACGCCTACGGTGATGCAGTTGATACAGCACATGTCTGAAGTGTCGTCCGTATGTGCGGTTAAGATCACACGGTTGAAAAAAATGCTGGCTATTTATTCATTATATCTTAGATAATTGGTTGGTTGAATAGAAAACAACCATTCCTAGTAAAAATGTCCTTAAATATAACTTCCGTGGAGGTTCATATTATGCGTCGTTGTAGAGCGAAAGTATTATGAAAATATTGGCTTAGAACCAGTAAAATCTGAATAGAATAAAAATATATTTTAATATAAGTAATTGTGTTCTTTTTTATTGGTAAGGTAATGTAGTAGGTATACAGAGACAACTAATTTTGTGTTCTTTTTAGATCCCTTTTTCACGATTTTTGAGTTCCCATAAAGCACGTGTAATGAAAACTCACGAACGCGATAAAAGCACGTGCCACTTTTAATTTTTATACAGCCTTCGTCGACGAATTAAAGCCTTTTTTAGAGATACATGGAAACGACCAATCGAAGAAATAAAATCACTCAACCGTACCAACAGAATTTCAAGCATTCTTATAAGTACGTAACCATTGATACATTTTTAGGTTTCATTTTATGAAGTTAATTGATTAGGTACATTTTTAGCAAAAATACTCAAATTGAAATTGATCTAGGCAGGTACGTACCTACATACCTGGATCTTGTTCAATAAAGTAAGATAAGAAACGTTTTTCATACCTTTTTCCAGAGGACGTCAATCTATCTTAAAAAACCATTGATTACAGAATTTATGGCCATCGAGATCAATGCAGTATTAATCAGATAACATTTAATTAAAATTATTTATTATTAATGTATTTAATCTACCCTAATCTAACATAGCCGTACAAGTAATGTTAGTTAAAAGTATTACTAATACCTCGTTTACACGTGCATGGATTTACTGCTGACAGTACCTATTATCGCGGCAATAACAAAAAATGCATTATCGTGCAAATTGCATGATTTCATGTGTGAATCAAAAAAGTTCAGAAGCTTCTGGATTTTCACGTGACAATTGGACAGTGCAATATCTGCGCCTGCGCAGTATAACGATAGTAGCAAACCTGCTGGTAAAAAAAAACTAACTACACCGCGCAGAGACTCATTTTGACGTTAACCGATTTTCACGACCTGTCAAATAGTACCAAAAAATGATAGCATCGCATCTCGCTTACACTTGAGTCTTGAAGAATGGGATTATCGAGACAGTCAGCACTTTTACGTGTAAACAGTTATTATTACGATAGTTTAAAATATACACTATTCGTGCAAGTAAATCCATGCACGTGTACAATCGTTATTATGTATAATATGTGAATTCATTATGTATTTACTTGCATAATAATAATTAAGAACTCAATACTTTATTGAGTTTGATATAATACAATGTACTAATATATTATATATAGTTCGGTATTGTGTTTCTACCTTGACATATGGATGTCACAGCTCAAATTTAGTGATGGTTTTGTCATTATTTGATGATAGTTTATGTAATGGGTAATTTATGGAAAACATATTTCTACCGCATTAAAAAAAATATTGCCGCAATGCTCATAGTACATAATAGTAATCTTTTTCACAATTTATTCACCAGAGAAGAGTGGTTAATTAATTAAATTCAAAAGAATACGTTATTACATTAAATTTAAGCAGGTAATTAATCGAGAACCTCTAATTATTCATATGACGAATTCTGTATTTAAATTCAACGCATAATCGTGTGTACCAACAGTTTATTTCCTTTCCAATATCGGTATATCGGTTTAAAAAAAAGCTCCTTACTGTGTGTAATATTTGACAGAGCTTTTGAAAATCGGTTTCCTAATGTTGTTTTTTTTCTTTGGCTTACAGCCCTCGCAGGGCGGCAATCTTCTCTCCATACAGCCTCGAGTCCATGGCTCAATTCCTCACCTTACGTCGATTTTCTCCATGGATGTAATTATTATCCAACATACATAATAAATTATATTGCTATTAATAGTCTTCGTTTAATTATTTACCTGCTCTGCTATCTTAGCCAATCTATATTATTGGAAACGAAAACTTTTTCATAACATTTAATATAAATACTGCAAGGGTTAAACTATAACGTTACTGTCCAAGGTTACTACACTCAACAAGTCAACACGTCATGATGGAATTTCGTTTTTTTTCCGAAAAGCAGACGTTTTTTAGTACTTAACCCAATAAGGCAATCATATTCATCACCATCAGCCTGATTCTATCCTCTGCTGGATGAAGCCCTCTCCAAGCTTATTCCACTTCTCTCGGTCATGTGCGTTGCATTGCCACGTACTTCCGCAGAACTTTATCATTTTATCGATCCAGCGGCCTTTAAGTCTACCTTGCGGACGTTTTCTACCTCTTGGATACCACTGGATGACTAAATTTTTTAAATCATATTAACACAGAATATACCTATTTTGCAGTCCAGCACTGTGGGTTACTTACATTTTTAATCTTTCAGAGTCCGGACCGCCTCGGATATGTAATATATATTATAGATATTAAATAAAGTTTTAAACGTGCCTCTAGGATAGAACCGTTTCATATCCTTCACATGATTTACCTACTTATAATTAGCAATTTATGGATTTCCTAAGTAATATTTAGTTAGAGAATTGCTTTTGTCAAGTTGTTTAATTATTTTGAAGAAAAATATCGTTACCTTCCTTTTGTGAGATATTTTATCGTTGAAAGTTGAAATGTTTCTCGCATTCCAAAATGCTGAAAAACTCTAGAAAACGCATTCTGTGAGATTCCAAAGTTGAGCGTGAAATTCGTTACAAATATCACGTAACTCACTTATCGGAGATGCAGCCAGTTACGGGCCATTGCACACCGGCACGTCTGTTTGTTTATTTTGAACAGAGTTTTCATGGTTTCATCTGCTTATACTAAACGTGGAATTTTAAGAAGAATTTATTAGAAATGCTGCAAACTGACAATAAATGAAAATAGTGTGAAGCGTCTCGTATAATTCTTTGGATTGAAAATCGATTCTTGTATTCGAAATAATGTTACTTCTCTAAACACTCTACTAGACCAGGTGGACGGTTGATCTGAGTGTACATATTATATGAGACACGCTATTTCTTTTCTGACGTGTCTGCCTGAGACGATAGCACGATGCCAGCCCCTGAAGTGGTTGTGGCTCCTACTCCTCACTTCCGTAACTTGGTACTTCAAGTGCACGCATCTGTTTCGTATGGATGGTATGAACGGCATATTTTCTCCAAGCGCATGTTACCATCCAGAAAGGATCATGGACCCCAATCCTCACTATCCTAACTTTGTATTTGAAAGGCACGGCGTGAACGCACTGACTTTCATACCCATACTGTTGTGATTAACGCATGCTGAGTTATGTATATTAAGTATGTAGGTACCTATTTTTTAATAATATTATTCTTCTTCTTCGTCGAGATTTCATTCATAAAAATATCTGGAAGTCTACCCTCCAAATTTTGTCTAAATCCGACTGCGCGTGTGGAGAAAAACCGACACGACGGTAAAAACAAATATCCAAATATATTTTCGAATTTATGGTATAGATTAAACATATTTAATATGCTTTGACTATGTCCATTAAATTTTTTTCAAAAACCATATTATTATTACAACACATGTAATTAATAAACACTAATATTGTTGGTTAATTTGTAATATTAACCACTATTTTCACAGGATATTTTTAAAAGCTCAAAATCAGTTTCATGTTCTGTGACATTTTTTAGCACTCATTTAAATATAGATCCGGAACACATGTTCCAGCCACTTGAAGCGTCTCTTTATGATTACTTCAATCACCGAGGGCTGCTGTGTCCGCTTACGAACTCGAGGGTTTGCAACGCGGTCGTATCAGCGTATAGCTAAGAGACCTTTAAAGCTTTGTAAGATGCCACGTCTCACACACATACAGTGGAGCGTGACAGGGTGAAAGAATAAATTTAATATAGATAGTAATTGATACCGATCGTGTTTCTATTCCAACTCTGTATTCATCTGACAGCTGACAGATAGTTAGTGGCGTCACAAGAATGGCCGCTCAAATCCAAAGTGACCGTGTAACGTCTTAATTTGTCGACACGAATTTGATTTTTTTTAACAATCGATCGGATTCCGAATTTCCGCCGGATTGATCGAATTCTCGGTGAGAATTTCATTTATTTAGGCCTCGTTTACAACGATACGACAGCGATTCTTCGCCAACAAATAAAAAGTTTATATTATTTAATAATCTTAACCGAATGAAGTTTTAATTTATGCTTGTTTAATGTATTTATTTATTTATTTGAAAAAGACACGTTGAGTACATAACAAATTATTAATTCAGGACGTTCACAACATGACATTTAGAATAAAAATTATAAGTAATCAGTTCGGAAAATCAGAAAAAACAAAGTGGAGGAAAAAAAGAAAGCAAAAAATATTTTTATACAAAAGAAATAAAATTTAAAAAAACAACAATGATTCAAAAAGTACAAATTAAACAATAAAATAGAATTTAAAAAACAGAATATAGGTATAATGGATCGCCAAAAATATCTACATCTCTAGGGAGTGCATTGACCAACCGCACAGCCCTCGCTATTGGTGCCTGGTGAGCCTGACATGAGGAAACAGCGTTCACCCAAAATAGGTCATGGGTGCGACCACGCATGTAATTGACGGGTGCGTAAAAATTTAAATTTTCTAGAATATCGGGATTGAAAATGATACCACGTGAGAGCAGGGAAAAATGCTTTAAGAGCAGAAGTGACCTACCAGCTTCAAGAGAATGAAAGGCGAGCATGCCTTGAAGAAAGTTAGTGGAAAAGACTCGTTTGAGAAGGTGTCAAAAGAAAAATAATTATAAACTTTAAAATAGAGATGACGAAGAATTTTTTTCTGAACACGCTCTAAAACAAGCTTATAGGAAACTTCATAAGGACTCCAGATGATGGAGCCATACTCAAGAATACTCCGTACTAACGACACATAATTATAGTGTACGTAAAACAGTTGGATTCTTGAACGACTTGGCTTGTCTCATGACGAATCCTAGAAGCTTGCTCGCACGCAATGCCGTAGAAGTGATGTGCGAGCGAAATGATAAACAATGATGTAAAATATTTCCAATAAAAACTCTTCATTTTATCAATGCTTGGCTATTAACTCTTTCTCCTTTTTCTCGTTCCATCCCCTATCGGAAGTTGGCCACCGTCGGGGTTATTTTCGATTCATCGTATAGGTACTAGTCGGAATAATTCGAACCAATTAGTATTATTTTTTGCCAAAAATTCGGCGTCGTTCTCTGCTACATTTATTGTTAATTTTTCCTCGGATAAGTAATTGGGGAATGCTCTATTTCTGTTCTCTTATAATATAGCCGGGATACTGTTCCTAGTTTTCTGGTTTTGATACAACGCAGAACAAAGTTCTCGTTCATTTCCCATTTTTGTTTAAGGAAGATAAAATGTATCACTCCGTTCCAAGGAATTTTGAGGATACGTCTGTCTATCCAGCCATATCTGGAAAACGTCAATATTATCCGTGAAATCTCATGTTTTAGCGTCCACATCCCCTTATAAAAAAGGATTGTCACAGTATAACAGCGAACCACGAAACTCAGAAATAATGGGAACTGAAATGCCTAACGGGTAAGGAGTAGCAGATAACCGATTTCGAGTAAGGAATAATCCGAGATAAACAAGTGTCAAGAATACGTCATACGTTGAATACTGACAACTACTCTCAGTTTATGCATTGACGTTCATTTAACATTGGTGTATTACACGTCCATAGTGCGTGTTTGATTTTCGTAGGACACTTACACATTCAAAACCCGGCATCAAAATGTAGCGTATTGAATAGCAAAGCTTAGACAGTTTCAGATCTAGGTTATGGCTTTGATTGCTAAGGTGGTATTTAAATTTTGAGACAGGTAGTCCTGGCTATCTCATTTTCTATTTAAATTTTTTTTCAAACTATTCCTATCATTTCTCATTGACTCATATACCTACTTACTTAATCTATTTACTTTAATAAAATTTGGTATATAAACTGTAGGTACTTGACTATATTCTTTGTAACGTGTACCTTGACATTGGTGAGTATGTGTAGTGTCTGAAGATACTGAAAGGAGAAATCCGGATCCCAAAAAAAAGATTAAATGGTACAAAACTTAAATCAATTAGAATATAACGATTACGATAAAAAGTCGAATTGTTTGAGAGGACGTTTGTGTTTGTAGGTACCTATATATTTTGTTGAGTTTACAAACTGACAGTCGAGGGAATTTTACACAAACTCCATGCGGTATGGTCCGATTACATTTTGATCTGAGTGGGTACGTACAACCTACATTGTACCACTGTTGAAGGCACTATCTTAAAAAGCTATCTCGCGAATAACGTGTGAATTGTTAGTAGTAGGTACCAATGTACATAGGTACCTACCTGTACTACTTTCACGCACATGGCGGAGAGTGACGTTTTAGCAAAACGTGCATTTTTTTATATAAGCAATACGTTTCCAGGTTTAGTTAAAAAATAAACTTAACAAAATCTAAAAAAAAACTGAATAAAATGTGGATTCTTTGGAAGCCCAGTTTATATTAGTACCAACCTATATCGTATTTTATGAATATTTGTAAGGTTATAATTTAATTTGATTAAGTTATTTAAAAGGTGACGAAGCTAGTTTTGAAAATTTCATACACTTGATATTGTATCCTTTTTATAATTTAAAAAATATCGAATTAATTTTTTTTTATTTATATCTAATCAAACTTTGATGCAGTCGCAATGCCAAAGCTCGAATTGATATAAATATATATTTTTTAATTAGAAACAATACCTATACCTACATTAAAATTATATTTTTTTCAGAAATCGATTTGTCACCCTCTATATAACTCATTCAACTAAATATTAATGTGTAATAAAATGTAAGTTTATATTTTAATTTAAAAAAAATAGTAAGACTTTTTAATGTTTTTGGATACGTAGGTACCTATTGATTATATAAAATGAAAAGTATTTATAAAATGTGTTGAATTAAAGTAAAAAAAAATAATTGTAAACTTTAATCAATTTCCAATATTCCCACTGTCGACTGAAGTAAATGCGACAATCCTCAATAGCTAATTATTTTCCTTGTCAATGAGAGAGTGTACTATCATATTTTGTAAGACGAGAAAGGGAGAGATCGTTAGCCTAGTGACCGCGTTACCAGGCGAGCTAGCCGGAGGATACAGGTTCGCAAAACTCTCGCGGTCATTACCATACGATCCATACATTATTACTATTGGCACCCTTTAGATTTTTTTTTTGATATTTTTAGTTTAAATTAGTTATTGGTATTGAAGCCCTTTTATCTCTTCATGTTTATCGTTTTGCTTAATCATTATAAAATAGTTACTTTGATCGTAAAATTAAAACGCATTTTTTTAGTTATGTAATCTTAATCGTTATGCAATCGAATATAATGATCAAATTTATATAGCTATTGAGTATTTCATTATCAATATTAATTGACCTGCCTAAAATTGTCATCCCCTAATGATAGTTAACAGTTTAAAAAAAAGTAGTTTTAATATACGATTAACTTTATTTATAATTTATCTGCATGAATATTATTATACAGAAAGATTACATTTTATATGAGTGCGTTACAATTAACCGAAGAGAACTAACTGGTATCACGCCGCACATACAGTTGCGGCGTAAGAGTGGGAAGAAGAATCTGTCTCCCTCTTACAAACAATAATCTATATCTAGCATCGTCGCACAGCGAGCGCTAGATGCATATTCGTACTTCTTTATTCTTATATTATTAATTATATTATTTAATTATATTGTTATATTATTCTATTATATGGCTATCTTTCAACAGTCAGTATTATTTTTAACTTATCCCGTAAACGTTTAATGCTGGATATGTTTTCCCCATTTATCTCCACTGCATCCGGTTTTGTGATTTCCGCATCCAATCAGTCCAACTCTGGTATCATCCATTCATCTAGTATTCTAGTAAGTACCTAAGTAAGAGGTCTTACTATACGTCAATATCTTCTTCGAGGTTCTCAACTAACGTGGCCAGCTTAAGACTTTTATTCCACAATACTTATAAGAGTAATGTTGATTTACCTGTATCACTGTATGTAGGTACCATCTAAAAAGGTGCAATCAGTTGCTTGTCGTCGTAAGAGTTTTTTGACTGCTGACTCTAATAGTCGTGTTGGTATATTAAACAAATAGTTAAATTAATAGTTAAATTAGCAATTTCCGTTGATATTAACAATGACACCTTCATTGTATTAGCTTTCACAATCAGGTCGCGCGAGTTTTAAGTTTCAATTTCGCTAGTGCATTTAAACGCATGTGTAAAACGCAAAATCACAACAAAATAAGGCTATGTTCATACATATAGACAATCAACGTGACAGACACGACAGATATGTTAAGTTGGACGACTGTATATGTATTTATATTATGAATTATTGACCACTACGTTTGCGGACATCGCACGCGTTGAACGCAGAGGCAAAATTCGGACAAGCCATATTCTTAACATATAAGATAATACTATATTGTATATATATAATATGCTGCACTTGTTATAAGCAAGTTGTAAAACATTTAAACTTTTAAAAATAAATACTTATTTAAGAATAACTTAATAAACTGTGAAAGATTTACGATCGTATATGATTACAATAAATTAAATTGATAACAAATATAGGTAATAAAATTTATTATATTACATGTAAAATAGAATAATCATTATGATACTGGTAAACTATTTGGCTAGGAATTCGAAAGTAGTTACATTAAAGTATTTACGTTAATAAATTACATACAAATATTGAACATAAATAATAATAAAAATTAATCTGATAAAGGCTTTTTATTCACTATAAAGTAATAAATAATCGAATCGTTGACGCCAGCTTTTGTGTAAAGGTTATTTGAATTTTATGCAAATTCCCAATGCACCAAGGCGTTTTTTTATATGCAAGAAACAAATTGATTTTCTTTAAAAAAGTTATTTATCAGTAAAGTATAAATTCAAAGCATGAATAAAATAATATTAACGAAAATAATTTATCTTCTATATAACGCCAGAGCTACGAGAGTGATTAATAGATTTATTTTAGGTGTTGTATTTTTTATATGATTACCTGTGATTGATGTTACATTCTTTTGCATTCATTCGATAGGTATTTAAATTTGATATTTAACTGATATTATGAATGAGTACGAAATATTATGTTCATATTATAGAATGAGTATAAAATATATTTCAAAAAATATAATCAAACTGCACATTACATTATATACAATTTGACTGAGACAACTGTGTGTAGTTTAAAATATTTAAGTTGATTAATTTAACTAGGGAAACGTTAATGTTAGTATAACGTTTCCGGTGAGAGGCCGTATTCGACTACCCTCTACCTGTGACCTCAGGTGAGCGGCAAGTGACGATGTCTCATCGTCACCCTCACTCGCTCATCGATGACTTTCTTCTATATATGAAGTCGTTATGGTGGAGGTGTCGTGTGTCCTACTCATTAACGGCTCACTGGCAGAACATTTTGTCTCAGTTACATTTTACAATGCCTAAAGCTGATCAAATATGTACAGAAACATAAAGTATGAAATAACATTAAACTTAATAAATTACAGCCAATTCCTGATTATAAGACCGTTATAAGCCAGCTCCAGCCTAATCTTCGAAAAGAGATTAATTAAGTGAATATTAATATATATAGATGTTAAAATATTAATAAGAATGTATATGTGACCATATATATGTACCTATATGTGAACATATGTTATGTAATGGCTCGATGACATTGAGCTACAAGCCAGCGAATTTACAATCTGCTTGTAAACTCTCCCAGTCATCATCGAACTAGCCAACAAGCAGATTGTAAACAATCTACCGAGAAAAGTTGAAAGCCAGGCTACTTTACACGCTACACGCTGGCGTGTGGGCCGATATGCGTCTGCGCAGTAGAGCGATAGTGGCGACCTCCGGGTAAAAAAAAGAGCCACTCAATACGTCATGTCAAAATAGTACCAAAAATGATGGTTTCAACTCGCTAGCTTGCTGGCTTCTGAGTGAGTAGAAAGTTTTGTATGTCATCATCACAATCGCACTAGCTGACTCGCCCGCTTTTAAACTCGCCGACATGCAGCTTGTAAAGTAGCTCAATGACATCGAGGCTTAATAGTTTTAGTTAGAATTTAAACTCAATTTACATCACATTTAGTCGATAGTACAAATTTTGTTATGAATTTATTAAAGATAGCTATGTACCTATATTATATTTTATTTTACTTAAAATTATTATCGGTTTGTTAAAGATGTCGCAAATCAATATTACCACACCTCCATTTGACAGGTATGAATTATTATTGTTTGATCGGCGGTGTTTGGAAATACAGTAAAGCTAAAAGGTACGCTTTCATTCAAATTTATTACGATTATCATTACATGTAACTGTGAGTAACGTCTCAATTAGAAAATGCCTCTAAATAATCACATTTTAAATACAATCTAATCTTAGCTCTAACAAAAGTTACAGGGAACAGCTCGAATAAATTGTGAAGCGTATCTCGTTTAGAAAACTTGTTCTGTGTTAACTACCCAAGAATATGACGTACGATTTCCATTTTATTAAAAAGTGAAAATAAACTAAAGCAATTGTTATAGGCTTAAAATTTTTATAAAAAGGAGAATAGATAAGTACATGGTTACAATATCATTTTAAAATTTTAATTGATACATTTACAATCATTCCACGTTCCACGTGAATCGGATTTCAACTTTTCACATCTCCTGAGTCCTACCAAACTGTTAAATATGAGAGATTTATCGTTTATATGCTATGTTAAAAAAGTTAAAAAGATCGTAGAATTATATTATTTATAAACAATGAAAGTGCCTAAACTATTGATTTTTTTACTATCGTATAGTATATAATAATATAGAGCCTGCTAATGTTAATTAAGACAATTTCTATGAAATTACAATAATTAACAAGTGATGTAATATAATGCTATGAATCCTATGGAAATTCAATTACCAACATATAGCCAAAACACACAGAAAGTGACTGAAAGCTTTAGTATTATTTATATGTTTACACATATGAATAAATAATTAAGAGACTTTTTGAAATAAAAATATATTTTATGAGAAACACAAAGATAATATAATTGCTTCGAATTGTCAAAAAAAACGTTAAAAATAGTTGCTACACGTATCTTATTTTTGCTAAATTTAATTTATGTTAAATTATAATCAATTATGAATAATTCACTTTAATATCAAATATATATATTAATACTTTAAACTGGAAATATTTTATTGCATATTGATATTAACAATAATTTATATATAAGAGTTTATATATAAATATATCTTTTATATTTTTTGTTATATACCTACATCGTGGTGTCTATAAGCTACATCTGAAATATATATAATAGGCAAAGGTGACACCATTTTATACCGCAAGAAATTTTATTGTTATTTTAATTTTAAATATAACAAAAAAATGTGACCTTACCGGTAATATTATCAATAGTCAGCCGATAAATCATTATTTTTTGTTGTTTATATATTTTGATTATTCAAAGAAATAATTTAGCATATTATTATTTCCTGCGGTATGTCGTACAAAAGGTAATTAAGCTCTTAGACAAGATTCTTTCGTAAAAATATTTAGAAATGGACATCAAACGAAAGAAAATATACTAAGTGACGTTTAAATTGAAATAAACAACGTTGCATTCTGATCAAGTAAGAGATTCTTTCCTTACGATTTACAAGCATGTACGCTGTAACTACATATTTGAGACACCGTTGATTTGCATACATTATTTATTAATAGCGTGGTTAAATTCGTTACTGTTCCGCAGCTCGTGAGAATAATGCCGCTGCATCTATAATACTTTCTTACTTTCGAAGTATTTAAACGAAGAATTTACCAGATACATATGTATTCTCCCCTGATACTTTTGATTTGAAAATTAATTTAATTGATGTCTATTTCTTGCCAAATCGATGAAAATTATGGTTTCCAAGTTCTTCTTCTTTTACACGTGGTATTTTTATGAAGTCTTCTACTTACAGCCTCTTAGTCGAATAAATAACTAGAAATAATCACTATGCATTGTTTTGATTATATTTAGGCTCCGTAGAGATGATTTCCTTCGACATCTTTGATCCAAATACTGAATTAGCGACGCCACTTTTTGGGTAGTGGGGCTATAGCAGCGGTGCTGAACCAATGGCACGCGAAAGATTTGTATATGAAAAAAATTTCACCAACGATATATAAAAAAATAACCTGTTAAATATATTGGAAGTCAGTCAAAGTATAGTGCGACCAGTAATTTTACCAACAATTTTGGACTATATACACATATTATATAAAAAAGCATTGTTAAATTATGGTTTACTTTTATCTACTGATTTGGAAAATTATAAAAAAATCACAGAAAGAATAAAAGATTTACATATTCCTGGACATGCTGTGAAAGGAAAATTCCGATAAGATTAATTATTGGTTTTTCAACGCCTAAATATTTTAAGTGGTTCTAGTTTGTGTTCATTTATGTGTCTCGAAATGGTATTAGGTACGTTGTGCTTGTATAAAAACAAAAATCTCATAAAAACATAAATACAATTTTTCATAAATCAATACTGACTGAGGGTGAATTCTGGAAACACAAATTTGTAAAATGTCAATTTTGGTACGAAAGCATAATGTTCGCCAGCACTGAATTATACAGTAAACTATAGTAATGAAATATTACTGTAATATGATGTATACCAATAATTCTACTAATAAAATTGCAACACGTACAAGTATTAATGTAATTGATAATATTGTTTTTTTAGGTTAATTATTGGTACAGCTGATGAATGAATGACCTTGTTTGACAGATGCGAGAACGTTGCGAGAAATAACTGAGTCGTGATCATGGAAAATAATTTAAATTACTCTTATTAGGTTAAATTAAAAGAAAAAAAAACTATGTTAGATTACTAGATGCAATGTTTATTGATTGGTGTATTATAATATCGTATCTATTGATTGAATAACAAGTAGTTTTTTATGATATTAATTCATGCAATTAATTGTATGTAATTATATTTGCCTGTTATTACTACCAAGTTACAACTTTTTATTGTCATTATATTATTAATTATTAAGTTAATGCGTAAGAGTGCTTTATTCCTTCTAATGGTTATTTTTTATGTATTGAACAAAAGAAAAGATATATACAAATTGATCGTATGTATAATAGTGCCACGATGTAAGACAAATCAAATGTTTATAATACTACATTTATATTATTATATAACGTATTTTATTATTACAAAAAAATATTCATACAACACCTAATAAAACTAAATTACCATTTTGCTTTGGATTACATTTATATTAATATTATTTTTACAAGCAATGGTTGTTAACGTTCCTCTGAATCAAATAAACTTTGAAAAAAGAACATACATAATTGTATTCTTGATATTCACATGGGTACGCAGGATTGAATCTGCATCCACGGCTTCAGAAATGAACAACATACCTAATTCATCATCGAATATCTCATCATCCCTAGGCATTAACTGATAATACCTGTATCATAGATTAGGTTCATTTCGTCGACACTGTATGCCGACCATGTCGGCTATCCAGAATGGCTTTTTTCTAAAGATAATATAATAAATTAGGGAAATAAAACACTTACATTCCTGCTACAGCATAATATTACAGTATTAAATAATTCACCCGTGTTCGGCAGTGTTACGAATTCTATACAGAAGGGCATGGTAGACAAATCTTTTCTATAAAATCCGATGCAAACTTCTATCCACAATAACCATTGTCAATACGTTTAATTTCAATATAAATTGTAATTAAAATCAATTGCAATCAAGCCCTCAATCATCCGTCCCTAGACAAAATGCCGCCCCATTTTTTTATATAGTATTTTTATCATCCTTTCATGTCTCCAATATCTAACAAATGTGCTGTATGTTGTATGGATACATTACTAACAAAATATAAACTTACCATTAAAACATACATAATTAAATTAAGATATAAAAAGCAAATAGTTTTAGCTATTTCTATATATACCAAATGATTCTTCTCGATTAGCCGCCCTTCGAGTAACTGCCGCCCCCCAAGCGACGCTCAATCTGTCTACCCCCACGGGACGTCACTGCCCTCAATACTGTTTTGTAAAGCGAATGATACGATTATCATCACAGTAGCGGCTTTACGGGCGTCGAGGCCCGATGCACTGATTGATTTTAAAGCCCCCACCGTAAAAAAATAAATCAAACTCATTAATTACAACTATCCTTTATTTGTATAAAGTATTGCCACGTTGCATTTCTTTTTCGTAAATATTTCGTAAACTATTTACAAATTTAAAAAAAAGAAAATACGTACGCAAATATGACTTATATCATAATCATAGAGTATTAAATAAAAAGAGGGGTAAGCAACCGGCTTTTGAATGAACCGACAACTGAATGAAGCAGGCCAACAAAAGCCGACAACTTACGAGAAATAGTGACGCGATAAAAAAAAATGCAGGGCATCACGGAGGTTTTCCTTTGGTAATTATAGCGTACCCATATAATATAATGTTAACTTGGAAAATTTGCCACAAATTGATTACCAGCCTGCTTCACCATACTTTTTCACCATACTAGCCGGCTTCACCATACTTTCATATAACCTGCAGCCCCTAGATCATAATATATGATATACTTATGTTATTTTATTTGGTAAATACAATTTTGATTAGGTTAGACTGGTTAGAGACTCTTTTTGGTGTTATATTGTTGTAGTTATTTTGTTATTTCAGACTTAATTTGTGATAAATACCTATAATTTTTAAGATTTTTGTATAATTTTATGATTTATTTGAACTGATTCAAAGCTCCTTTTTAAATTTTATGATAAATCTATCGCGTGGTGCTGGGTCAAAAATTATCAATGTGTCTCACATTAATTAGGATTTACCTACGAATGCATGCTGCATAATATTATGACAATTTAAAAGAACCATCGTATATGACTGCACATTCAAATTTTCAGTAAACAGATAGTAGATTGTGATGAAGTGTTTTGGTATAAATCAATGGTTGAAAAATATGGAGATAAACATAAACCGATAGCTGGATATTAAGTCATTCTAATTTATTTTTATTACAAACAGCCCATAACCCGAGATCATTATTATATTTTAAATTGATCAAAAACATGTTTCAACAAACACGAACCACAAAATAATATTATTATAATATACAGCCATTTATTGAGTTTGGTAAACGTTTCTGTTATTGATGTTGCAGACATTTTCGATACTTTTGTAAAAATACGTGATAAGTAATCATCTCAAAAATATATTGCATAAAAAAACGGCCATTAGTTCATTCCGCATTAATACAAAAAAATATCGACCCGTATACAAAACTAGCAATTATATATTTAGTATCTTAATAAAGTAATCAATTCACGTGAAAGCAAGGCCAGGTCTACTACCTACAACTTTTGATATTTAAAATGGCAAATAGTAAAGACGCGTGTTAACCTTTTTTATGTAATAACACGTATTTAAAATTAATATACGTTTGTATGTATCACTTCTCTCTTTAGCTATGACGGCTGTATTTTTTAATTTTTGTTATAGCTACCAAATAATTCACCAAAAAGAGTATTATTTGGAACTTGAAACAAGCGCGCGCGCAGAACAGAACTAGTTTCGCTTTTATTATCGAGGCTTCTAAGAGCGTACTTCAGTGAAACGGCAAATAATTTTCAACAGTAGGTGCGACGAAATTTATCACTAGTCTGCACGTCGATTTGTTTTGTCATGGCGTCGGATGAAAATATTCTTAAATCGTGTAAAGATGACTAAAAAACTTTACGTACGTACTTAAAAAAGAAAATATGTAAATTAATATACTATTATTATTAGTAATATAACAATAAACATAACATTAATTGGACGCATGTTGGATTTTTATGACAAATTATGTTTCGTTCGACACGCGTCATTTGCACAATCCGCGCATCGCCTAGGCACGATCTTTTTAGACCATGCCTCAACTGAAGTATAGCCTTTAAGGACTTTGGCAAGCAAATTGCTAATTTAAATTCGGCCAAGGCCTATAAAAACGTCTTGCAAAAACCCTGCAAAATTCTTTGTAGCGCAAGGCGGTGGTGATTCTGAATATTTCGTTGTATTTATTAGAGAACTGCGATTTATAGCCGCGTTTTTCCTGTTATTATTTCTTGGTAATGGAAAGACATGGTACAGACAAAAAATAGAAATAGGAGTATTGTTATGGTCGTTATTTTTAAGTATCAATCATATCGATGAAAAAGTATCAATACTTCAAAGTCTCGATACCTACTTTCTTAAAATCTAACTTGTGTTCCTTTTGAATAATCCGGATAATCGAGGTTCCGCTGTACTTGTGTTATTATAGTATCTTTAAATAATTCTTCTCATAGTAACATAGCCATTGATTCTTTGGAATCGGTTGCTTATATTGGGCGCCAAAATTTAATATACTTAATTATTATTTTTTATCGCAGACAAACATTCGCGTCTTATTGGTCAGATTAATTACAATTTAAAGACAATAATATACTTACCAGAAAAGATGATTGCGTACATCATCGTGACATTATACTTGTACATATACTATATTATTGTTCCACAGTAATAATATTATATGTTTGCTAATTATGCTATACGAGAATATTACTTCGATTTAATGTAATACTCGTAGTTTGGTATATGAATTATTAAGTTTTTGTGTTGTATGTTTTATAAGACATAATTGCATTGCCAATCTCAACGACACTCTCGAGTGAAGTAGTGATTTGATAGAACTACAAACCATCCATACAATGAGATATTTTTCTTCCTTTATATTATTAATAATATTGAATTAACTTCATGGCTGTGTAATAGGTATGCATATGTTAAGCCGAATGTGCAAAATATATGCCGAGTGCGTGTATTCGGCAGTAATTTTTCTGCCTAGTTCATGCATTGGGCAAATTAGATAGTAGCGCTACGGTGGTGTTTTTTGCAACTAAACCAAATGTGTCAAGTGCTCATGCATTGGTCAAAATAGATGGTCGCGCTCCGGTGGTGTTTTTTGCAACTAATCAGACTAACCAAATGTGTCAAATGTCATTGATTATATAAAAATATACCAATCAATAACTACAATGACGTTCATATCCATTTGCTATGCCCAAAAAAAATCTAGAACTATAATATGATAACGGAAGAATTTCATTAAAAGGTATCAATCGTACAATGGTAGTTGTTTGTTTGTGATAGTATGATTTGATAGTTTTTTGACACTAACTTGTTAGCTAATGTCAAAATGGAAATTCAGTTGAATTCAGAATTACAAAACATAACTTAACCTAACCTAATAATAATAATATTATATTATGTCCAATTATAACTAATAAAACCATCCGTATTGAATTTACCTTTTCTACTGCCATATGTGTGACAGTTTAAGAATTCCATACCCTGGCGAATTCACGCACTCGGCAGATAATTTACGTAATTCATGAATAAGGCAACGGGTTTGACTATTACATGAAATAGGAAATTTTTTGCCCATTTCATGTAATAGTCAATTATATATATCAAAAAATGTTTTATTGTGGGTAGGTACTGACAATGTTTACCCAGTTTGAAATTTTCCCAAACACTATTGAAGTTATATTTTTTTTTATAAATTTGTTTGTTTTCATGTTCCTTACTGAAAAAAACACACCGTAGAGTTATCGTAAACAAATTATTTTTAATGCCCTAGTTATCTTATGTCTTCAGTGAACCAATTCTGCAGACCGCACAGCTCACGGTATTGAGAGGCTCATAGCGTTGTAGCACGTTCAAATAATTATTGATTCCCTTTCTAGTTATGTGATAAAAAAAAAACTGTAGAATCTCTGAATACATATTTTAGAGAGCTAGTCCTTTACTTTTACTTGATCTAGATTCTAGAACGACAAAATCTTTGGCATGCGCATCTAATAGGTAACAAAAGGGTTGGCCTTGCAAACTTTGGTTTATTTTTATATGGTAGTGTAATATTGCAATAGTCAACATAAATGAAATCGTCAACACTATTCAGTCTTATTGAGCAACTGACTGCTTTTATATAGATAAAGCCAGATCTATTTGGAGTGAAATGAAACCTATAAAAAAACTTTCTTAGTATGGCAACACTATTATGCAGTTTAATGTCTGTCATTATTATTGCACCAGGCTGCAGCGTGTGGGTTTGACTTAATAGATGCACTTGATCGATGTGTTTGGTTGCATTCTACTTCTGTTATAACGCAATGTCCACAATACTTACTTAGTTAGATCAAGACATTATATTTTGCGAAATTGACACAAAGTTATTCTTTTAAGAAACTTTTTATTTTCAGATTACCATTCGGTATATCATATTATTATTAAATTGAAGAATCTTTCTGAGATTTTAACAAATGTCTTTATTTGCGCAAATTTTTTTTCGATTCGGTTGACATGATATCGTAAGGATAACACCGCTAAAGCCTTTATATTATTATCACTTATTGCTTGAGTGTAAGTAAATCACTTTGCATCACACAAGATAACAAAGAAGACAAAATTGTCCGTTGGTGTGGGTTTAAATTACGGTTGAACAGAAGTTGGGTCAACATTGACAGTTCAATCCGGCATCTTGTATCCATATTTTGGCCCCCGTGATTTAAATACTTACCAGTGTTTGTTTACACGAATATTATATTCAAATACTTTTAACAAAATTGATTGTGTTCTTTAAGTACACCCACAAAGGCCATCTTTACTAGAGACTATGTGGCGTTTATAGAAAAAGTGTATCACGTTAAGATTTTTAGAGTCAAAATGAAACCCAGAAGAGATTAATAAGATAGAAATTAAAAAGTTAGTCACAAGGACTAATGCTTTGAAAGTTATTTCAGTTGACAACTTAAAACGTAAGAAATACATAGTGATAACGACTCCACATAATATTAAATTACAAAAAACCAGGGCGGACACCTTTCCATAACGTCTTCGAACTATAGAACAGATTAATAGTCGCCATGTAACAAAGTTTTAACTTTAATTTTGATGTAGGTAAAACACAATTACGGTCAGACCATAAAACGCAAGAAATACAACTGAATGTCCTCAAATATTAACAATATTTAATACGCGTTTTTTATTGTGATACATTTATTATGATACAAATGTAACATATCGACCGTGTTTAGGAAAAAAGACGTAACCCTCACTGAACAAATTTTACAGAAGAGACAAAAAACGTTTTTTGAGAGTTTTTAGTTTAATATTTTTTAAAAAATAGGCACAGATATTGGGTGCATGATGATTGATGATTTGGTGTAATATATTTTCAATCCAATAATAATTAAAGAAGTTATTACAGAAAAATCATTAAAATTGCGGATAAATGCAAAAATTAAAAATTAATTAATCTCAATTAAAACCTGAATTTAGATAATAATTTGGCATTTGCGGCTTAATTTATAGAACGTGCATTTAGTTGTATACATTGTTAATATCTAATAAAAGCACTTTTCGAAAAATCGAGGGTTACGCCCTTTTTCCTAAACACAGTCGATATTTTTAGAGACGTATTTAAGTTTATTTCATATTTTTCCAAACTTGAGAATTAAATCTTGTAACAGCCTCATCCAGAAGGCAATCCATTTCCCGTTATTTGTGTGTTTCTTGATATGAATTTATGAGTATGCATGTAGTATAATTAGTCTAATTGACCAAACACAAAAAAAGGTTTAGAGATAAAACCATGATAGATGATTTTAAAATCTAAGACAGCTTTACATTCAATTTGGTTTTATTATTATTCGATTATTAATTATGTATTTTTTCTGTTGTTTCAGCCGTACAAAGAGGAAGAGTACCCCCATCACAGGGCAGCGCATTAGGGGTCCCTGGTCAATTTTTGGGCAGTACGGACCCCGTAGCAGCCGCGAGTCTGAACGGCCACTCCTACCTCTCCTCGTACATATCCCTGCTCCTCCGAGCGGAACCTTATCCTACCTCAAGATATGGCCAGTGCATGCAGCCTAATAATATAATGGGAATAGACAACATCTGCGAACTGGCTGCCAGATTATTGTTCTCAGCAGTAGAATGGGCAAGAAGTATACCATTTTTCCCTGAACTCCAAGTCACGGACCAAGTTGCGTTACTACGGCTAGTCTGGTCGGAGTTATTCGTCCTGAACGCGTCGCAGTGTTCGATGCCTTTGCACGTGGCGCCGCTCTTAGCAGCGGCAGGATTACACGCTTCCCCGATGGCGGCTGACAGAGTCGTCGCCTTCATGGATCACATACGGATATTCCAGGAGCAAGTGGAGAAGCTCAAAGCCCTCCACGTGGACTCCGCGGAGTACTCCTGCCTGAAAGCGATCGTCCTCTTCACAACAGGTAAAATATTCGATTCACTTTTTGGGGATGTGACTTTACTTTTGTACAGAGTTTGCGCTACATTCACAACTTTGACGAATATTTCCGACATACTGAGCTTAGTAAGACAACATTTGGATTCTTACAAAGAGCCGATGCAAGGTTTACAGAATGCCCAGAACACTTCTTCGGGATATTTTTCCTCTTTAGAAACTTCAGCGTCTTCAGTAGGGTCTCCAATGAACTACAGCAGCTTTTTACCATCGTCCAGATTAACGTCTGGATTTTCTAGTAGCCCTAGAATGGTACATAGCTCTAGTGCATTTCACAGTACAGATATGAGTAATTTTTTGCCGTATTCTAAACTTCGCTGACATACTTTAAATATTAATCAATTATTGTTATATATTTATAAATACTTATCTTTAGAAAATTCTATTTAATAAGAATAGTAATTTAGCACCTGTGAATATTGTTCAAAAAATGTCTTAGTCCAAATAACATTAGTCAATGAGTGAAGATATAGGTAGTTACCTACTTACAAAAAATCAATTTCAAATTAGCAATAATTTTGGCCAATAGGCATTTCATTCGTGAACACTCTAGAAATGCTCATCCCGCGTGGTGTTGCTGTCAAAACACCGTAGAGATTTTATCGTGAATTTTAGTTCTACAAACTAACATTATGGCAGCATGAGCATTGTTAGAGTGGTCGCATTGCAACTAGCAATTTATATAGCTTGTCACCATACCATTTCGTGCATACTCGCGTGGTTACAGTTCCTTTAATCAGATGTCAGTAAATTTTCTTTTTGTGGGGATCCCCGCTGACACAGGGCCCTTATCTTTGGGGGCCAGATCCCATTTCTCAGCGTTATCTATTCACAGCAGTGCCTCTTCCATTGTTTTCGTTGCAAGGAATGCACATGCACTCTGCAAGGATTAACGCAGCGGCGTACTCGGGACCATGAAAATTAATATAGTTAAGTGGTAAAATAACGTAATTAAAACGAGCAATAAAATAGAAATAGTTTAAATACAAAATTAGAATCATTAGTAATACAATAATCTAAAAATTGTATGTCTTTAATTTTGTAATGTAGCTAGGCACATATTAAATGTATGATGCTATAACTACACCTTGAAAATTGAAGATATTGGCAGGGTATTTTTTGTTTTTTAAATCAACATGACATTTAATCAGGGATTTCAAAAAAAAATAACGAAACTAGAAATTGGTAAATTACCTTAATCTTAACAAGAATTAATAATAACCCTGAATACGTATGTTATGATTTAGTAAAGTTTAATTGCCGAACAGTATATTCCATTTTTAATTGACTTTACAATCCGGTGTGAGTCTTAACCATCTTCCGAACATTTTTTTTAATAGATTTTTCGCAAGCGATTGTTATTAATTAAATTGATCAATCTATTTGAATAAGATCTGTGGAGTCACTGGATTTGAACGCCCGATCGAGAAGCATAATCTGTCACTATACCATAGTTATTGGAACACTTTCAATATTAATTTACCATAATATTCATAATATAGAGTCAAAATATGATGTAAGGAATATTAACTCATAACTACCTACACAGTTTTTATGTGTGCATGGATTGACATCGTACTTTTGAAACCATCTCTTGTAAAAATCTTTTATTAGACCATGTGGTGGTGAAGACTCTTAGTAGATCGTAAAGCTAAATAGATTTTTTACTGTCAAGTCTTGCTTTTTCATTTGTGCCACTATTTAAACGAGATTTAAACCCTCGCTTGTGTACGCCACTTATTTCTCCCTTCTTTCCATACCGCACAGAGATTATGCAGAATAATTCTACCAGGATTCACGATTCTTTGAGATAAGGAACTGGCCACGGTGTAGATGTCTCGATCTGATATTGTTTTCTTGCTACAAAAGTTAGTACCTATGACATTGGACTTTAGTGTTTTCTTCTTTTGGAATTGCATTTACATCTCCCGTCGATTGATTAATATCAACTTGAAGTGTTCAGCGCGAAGTTTATAGAAAAAACTTGTATTTTATATAAGTACCTATTAGGTACTCTAACTGTATTATGGTAGAATATATAAACATGTAGTAGTCTCTATGTTTTAAAAATCTATACCTATATTGTAACGCAGACTTTTCATAAATAAGTATTATGACATAGAAACCTACTATCATTGTAGTTATTTAGTTATCGTATTGTATAGATCGGCGATTTTAATTATTTTTGTTTTTAGTTTTATACAATTATAAATTGTTAGTTTATTACTGTACTTAATTGGTTTTAATGTTAATCCTCCAGCCCTTGTGATTTAGTATATACGTAGTTAGTATATTAGGCATTTTGATCGTACAAATTATTATGCATTTATTATATTGTGTATCTCTTGTTAAAACACAAACGTGTGAGTTTTAAATCAACTGTGTATACATTTAATATATTATGTGCCTATCCGTGATAATAGAGATTTGAAATGAAGATTATAACATAAGTATTAAATGTTTATTAATTTATCCACTATGTTATTAAAAGATTATTGATTTTACCAATACATTCGTAAAATCATTTTAGAAAATAAAAATAAAACAAAATCGTAAGTAGATATAGTAAATTACTTATTTTATAGTTGTTTTATCACTTATCGGGACAGTGAAAGTTGTGAGTTTGTATCTGTTATGTTCTTTTTTCTAATGGGATGTTTCAAAATTTTTCCTAACCTATGTATCATAATATTATGTACCTATATTAATACGTTAAATAAAATCAGGACCGCCACAGTCCTGAATAGATGTCATCAAATAAAATGTTTACCTATATTCTAATCAATCTAATCTATAGGTAGGTATATAGAAAAAAAATGACATAACGAAAATTTTGTCGACTGTAATTTTCTTATAAGAGTGTATTCTTATCAATAGGTATATATATTTTCCCGGACAAATGAAATCGATATAACATATTCACAGCAAATTGAATCTCATCAAAGACTTCATTCATGTGGTATCGTGTATTATTACCTACTATATAACTTCCATGCGTTTTCATAGTAGTTGTCATTTGAGTTGTAACCGGAAACCCATATTGAATCGAACTATCGGCCGCGCAAAGTTTGAGACACGGGTTCGTCGGCGAGATAGAGCCTTTCCGTCAGACGCCGGAAGTGAGTCTTGGTTGAAAGCTCGCACCTGTCTGCAGGGTGAGGCTTTCATTTAACGATTGCTTTCGATAGGAAAACTTGCCGCTGGACGTGTGCTTTGGCAACTCAATAACGTACACTCAATGCATTAACTATATACGTTATTATGTCGGTGGTTAGAAAAATTAACTTAGAAAAAATCAGTTAGGTAATTGTATTATAATGCCTACTGTTTGGTACACTTAGAAATAGCCATTTATAAAGTGCCCAGTATAATATATAATGCTATTAATATTTGTTTAAGTATAAAAGTATGTCCTTATGTATAATAATATTGATAGCTACTGAATGGAGGTTTTTGATTCAAATATGCCTATTTATAAACTTTTTTTTTGTAGTCACTATTTTAACATTACTAAAAGCTCTATTGCTTATTTTTAGAAACACATTATTTAAAAGTTTACATGATAGTATATATAGTCAGTTATTTGTATTTTATTATTTGTCATTAACTAAAAAAACCTTTCGTATAAATTAATCTTTGATGATTAACGCTCCATATCTACATATTTAAATGGAAAACAGTGAATTTTCATAAGCTTTTATTTATTTCTAGAATTGAGTTTCACTTGTAATTATGTATATAAAAAAAATATTTATACCTTGTAGAATTAAAACAAGCTTATTATAATTCAACTATTTACGTTTTATAATTTCACTCAAAAGACAAATAATAATGTAAAATAAGTGCAAGGGAGTTTTTCAGCATCACTGATAATTATAAGAACATGTATGAATTTTCACTGTGAAAGCGTTAGAAAATAATCTCAATTTTAATTTGTACCTACTTAGGTACTAATAATATATGACTGCTTTATTCGTATTGTTTATAATTCCTTATAACTTTCTGTTGGTGTTGGAATTATTAGAAGTATTACGACTTTATGTACCTAACAATTTTACTACTGTACCGCTTTTCTTTTGTTTTAATTCACTATACGTATGGATTTTCAATGGGTCCAAATAATTTGTATGTATTTTATTTATGTTTTTTTAACCAATGTCAATAGTATTTCTTGGCTACAACCTTAATTGTTTTATATTTTGAATTAAAAATGTTAGTATTATAAATTACTTAGTTATATATATTAGGAACCTTAATAGAATCTATATTAGTTCGTTAGATAAATTAGAGAAAAAGGTTCATTATTAGAAATTTTGGCATGTCGGTCAAGTTTTCAGTATTTAAAGTAGGTACTTACATAAGTAGGTATATGAGGGCTGTGAGCTTGTATTTATTGTAATGTTTGAAAATTTCGTCTTTAATTAAAATCCATTTAAATCGACGGATAGGTATTTACTTTTTGTGCAGTTATATAATATATTATTACATAAATGTCTATATTAATTTTTAAAAATCGAAATGCACTATATATAGGTATTATAAAAATGATGTATGAATAATATTAAACTATTGTGTAAATTGTTATAAAAAAACCTTTGTACCTACGATACCAAAATGTTACCATTGATATTTATTATTAAAACCTATTACTTTATTAAATACAATCGTTTTAAAATCTTTGAAACACTAAAATTAAAAAGACTTTTTTATTTTTATTTGACGTATTGGGTAATCTAATTTGTGTTAAATAAGACGCATAAAAGACTTTTAAAAAATTTTAAACAATACCGAATTAATTTGGTACGTTTTGCAACAATTATAAATAATTTAATTGATTATTGAAAAAAGATCATAAGTAAGTAATTACAAATACATTATAATAGGTTTAATGATAACTGATCTATTTGAAAGTAAAATATTCTATATATAATTATCGAAATAAACACTACAATTCGATGAGTTAGAATCGAGTAAAAACAATCCTAACTAAATCAATTTTATCATAATTAGTTCAGGTAAACCACCTATTTAGGTACTTATCATTTGCTACAATGCTTGTTCCAACGCGAGTGCGCATTGCTTTTATCGTACCCTTGGTGCCACTGTAGAATGAATCCAGTATATTATTGTGAGCTTTGGTATAACATCAAGAAAATAATCGTGTCAGTGATCGATTAGTTTTTTATTTTTTCAATATTTATAAAAAAGGCTATTACTTGGGAATGTGCTCTTCCCAACAATCTATATATTATATTATAATCTAATATATTTTAATATTAGTTTCGGGCAGTAGTTTGGTGAAATGGCAGTAGAGGTTATAAACCGGGTTGCACATATAAATTCGTCTGACTGCATCACGTTGAATTTGTCGATGTGATTTTGTTGTCAGCGCGACATTTTTGATAGAAAAACACATCTACTTGTCGCGTGTAACAAATTTCAATCGACATGAGGCGCAGGTAGAATAGCAAGATGTCGTATCAGCGCATGTGTAAAAGTTGCTTTTTAAATTCATTTCGGTTAGCCACGTGAAAGAGAGTTGCAACTTTGCTCCCGGTTTTTATTTAGGTATGACCACATCTACGTCGAGACGATTTTCTATGTGTAACCGGAAGTATTTAATTATTATTACCTAAACTGTCGGGAAACATGCATATTCTTAAGGCCAATGGTTGTCTGCCTGATTTGTTTGCGCTCCACTCTCCAGTTTTTTGGTCACAATTCACGTAGAGAGGATAAAAACCTGGAAAATCTCTTGATATTTGATGGGTGGAAGTTGAAGACGACGAGGAAAAGCAGTTTGAATGGATCAAATCAAGAGTAGCACGTGGGTTTCCCCATTGACACGTACTTTGAATGCAGCTCTATGTCAAGATGGGTTGAGCCAAGCCGCGGATAAAATGCTGTTCGATGGTCAAATCATCTGGATCAAGATATGACAAAGATAATTAGAATGATGCCAACGCACAATAAGTATCTGCTTCCTGAACTGGTACTATAACTTTTCGTGCATAATATCATCTCAGATAAGCGAATCACAAATGAAACTGCGTATCTAATATTATCCACACCAAACCTAGGTGTGCACATGGTGTCATTGACATACGAATTTACGGAGGTGAGGAATGTGAACCCTGACTACTTCTGGGTGAGACATATAATTTTTTTCTACCTACTACTAGTTGGTACTATCTCAGACCTACCCACATCCGATCGAATTTACCTAAAACACATACTATAACGTATTTAACGCTCGGCAATTCTGTTCTATCATGTTCGAATTAAATAGAAATTTTTAAAATATATACCTAAACTATAGATATAGATAAACTATACGCTTAAGCGTTAGACTATAACGCCGTGGGTCCCAGGTTCGAATCCTGGGTCTGGCAAGTGCATATATTGTTTTTCAATTTGTGTGTGAGTCAGGGTATGGACCTAGTAGGTTGAGCAAGTGGCTGACATCCATTTCTTGTAAAAAACAAAATCTGTTAATACAAACCTTTGCTCTGTGGAGGCCCATATGATCCTATTAGGAAAAAAAAATAGATATCATGTAATATCAACTAAATTAATTTTTGAACATAATTACTGTTCTACAAAAACTTCTTAATCTTTTTTATGTCTCCAAAGTGTGGCGTTTTTTTATTTTCATATAGATATTAGTTACGGTTACAGACCAAATAATTTCATAGTATTTTAAGTTGTTCCTCACGCTGAACTTTCTTTACTTAGAAAGAAGAAAGTAGTACGTAATAAAATAATATTTGTGTAAAATTGTAATTAAGATTACCTTTAGCGAATTCTCGTATTACAAGTCAAATTAATATTAATAAATTGTTTAGCTTTGAATTTTGGTCTCTGCAATGGTTATAGTCCAATCATCGATGAGCTTTTTAAAAAAGAATACAGGTCATTTTTACTATGATTGAAATAAGCTTACAAAGCTTAGGTACTAATTGTCTTCACTCTCACATACTATGTTTCAATATTATTTATTAATATAATTCATCTACACGATATGTACGTGCTATAAATTTTGCAGATGGCAAACTTTCACCTTTCTCATGATTATTATTGTTACATTCCAACTTCTGTAGGATCGATAATAATTCAGCTGGGATTTTCTCTCGGTGCGAGAGTAAGTTGCCTACTTAACTTATTTATTTTCAATATACTTTATTACACCTATAAACATGCTTTACGCTATTTGCTCGTATCGGTTCGCATCTCTTGCTTTCCAATCTAAGTGAGAGTATAATAATAATATTCTTAAACATTACAGAATTAATTAATACCATAAAGCAAATATTTTACCATCAATGTAGATAGAGATACCTAGTCAAAATTCCCTCTAATTTTGCCAGCTGCGCGGAACAAAATATTTCTACTCAGCACCTCAGAGTAATAATAATATAAAGAGGGAACAATTTAAGCCGTGTTTCTTGCGTATATGTAACGCACAGTAGAACCGTGTATCTATAGTCTAAAGTAGAACCCCAATTTTATTATTATTAACTTAACTATGAAACGTTATACCATCATGTTGCTTCTCAGTACGGTTTCCAAATTTAAACATAACGGTACCATATTTTCTACTAAATTAACTAAAAATAATTAAGTACCACTAACTTTATATTTAACAGAAAAACAATAGATTTCAGCAACACATGCTCGCAGTTTTTCAAATCAATATTTACCGGCGACGTGTACAAAAAATATTTAATTCAGCCGTAGAAATTCTATCTTACTCTAACGCATATTGCGAATATATAAGCGTGGCAAATGCTTTCTCACTCGCACTTATGGTTCGTTTTTGTTCAGGACTTGTTTTTATCTGTTTTAATTCACATGCTGCAAAATAGACTACTATATACTGTCAATAGTCAATACCTACTATACATATTTGTTTTCATTGGATCTGGCTACAATCAAAATGTGAATCTTTCTTTGCCCTCTCCCACAATTAACAGTTTCTTTTAACGAATAATGGATATCACGGGCGCGTACACAAAAAATGACATATATGGGAACCATTTCAAAAAATCCATAATTATTTATTATCGATTTTTAGGGTAACGGTAGAGGTCGGGGTCAACTAAATCTAACAGGAACCACTGACTTTTAGCATTTACTCCGTCTACTACTCATAGTTTCTTGTCGCGTTAACCGCGAATCCCCGTACTTCTCCGGTTACATTCCACATACTCCGGCACTCTGCAATTTGAGTAGGTATTGCAATGAAGATCTAATAGTAATACATCGTGGTATGGAGAGGTGATACGGAATATTCAATGTAGGTAATAGAGTTTGATATAAACCTCAAATGAAAATAATAAATAATAAATAAATAATATCCGAAAATATACCTAGAGGCCACTGGATCGAGTTTTTCTTCTTATAGCGCCATTCCCTAATGGAGATCCTCGGAACAATTTGGTGGAGCTGCACTCGCGATCAATCTCGGAGGTTCTTAACCCACGAATTGCGGAGCGTCCTCTGCTATATTTACCATTGATATCTCCTTGGGTGACATTGTAGTTTTATTGTTTTGATACTACGAAGAACTTTTCAATCCTTCCCCATTCAATCGCTCCATCGAATACATGAATAATTAAATTTTGCGGATGTCAATAGCAGTGCAAAGCACATGACCCAGAAGAGTAAAATCACTTTGGAGAGGCCTTCGTCCAGTAATAGATAGGGCGAGGCTGATGATGATGATGAAAGAATACTGTATGTACTGATGAGACCAAGAAATAATATGATTTACCACCATCGAATAAAAGAAAGAAAAATCTTACACGTAATACTTAGGTATTAAATAAGTATATTGTTATAATACAATTTCTTAAATCAACTCGATTAAAATGCACACAGTCAATCAGTGATTGTAGGCGATCTATAGGTATCAAATACTTCTCAGAAGGATTGTTGCGTAACGTTATACCGTGTAGAATAGTTATATCTGGTATTGTCCGCGAAGCGCCGTTGTAGAGGCCTGCCGTGGGTCAAACCACTTTCCTGCATGCCTCTTGTATGGAGCCTATAATTTACTTACTTCGGGGCCCACAGAACGAGCGTTGCAAAAAGGCCCGTACCGTACTATAACTGGGCGCGTAGACTATGTTCGATTGAATGCCGATAGATCTACTTCGGGTCCATCATTAATCGTACAACGTTGTTACGCGTCGAAAATAATGAAAAAATATAATTAACACTTATGAAATCATCACAGATGAATGCCAATTTATTGCTTGATGAATGATGTTGACCTCGTCAAACATAATAGAAACTGTTATTCTTTTACACTTAGTAATTGCCTAATTAGGTAGGTATACCTATTGCAAAACTTTGTGGTAATTTTTATGAATATCAACGATAAATATTTCATGTTATATAGTAAAGTGTTTCATGATTTTTAAAGACTTTTCCAGGAAAAACCGTAAGCAGCCAGTCTGTGACTTTGACGGTAATGCAAATTATTGTGGATTATTCGAATGAAGTATGGTAAAAAATTGTTTATAGAAAATGATGAGTGTAGCATTTTGAAATAAATGGTAATAATTTAACGAAATAATAATATGTAATCTGCATAACTAACACTACCATTTTAATTTGCAATTCATTGCCATGTGTTCCATGTAACATTTAACTAATTTAATAGATCATGCCGGGGTTACCAATCTGAGGAGTTACTGATGTTGGCTTCAATTATAAACCAAGCACTTCTCGGTATACTAGATCGGCTACATGCTGTTTATATAGCATTGCGGCAGCAGGTTACAGGTTAATAACAGAATTTTGTAAGTTTAGTATTAAAGCACTTAGATACGTTAATTGAAATTATTATTATGAATTATGTACATGGAAAACTGTATAACGGTTATTTTATTTATCTAATTTAGTTTATGTAGTTTATGACATTATAAACTGTATACAAATATTACATTATTTACCTGAGATTCATTCTTTGGTTCACAGGTGATGTGACCCAAAGTGTGTTGTAGTAGTTGTTTATTACATAGTTACTTTTTTCACTTCCATTAAAATATGTTGGCGAAGCCACAATTTAGTTTTTCCAGTCAATATCGAGTAATATTCCGACTCTACCGGCTTGTCGCGTGAATTTGATTTAATGCACAGGCATTTAAACCGATTTTTTTATATCATCGTAATAAACCAAAATACTTTTTTCATTGACTATATCATACTCCAGTAATGGCGCATAAGCCGAGCATAATAACACGATATTTCTCGTAGTCTAGTTGTACATTCTGCGTCTTATGCCATGTCAGATATATACAATATGTTAATCGTTATTGTAGCATCGCCACAATATGAGGGAAGGTCGGCCATGGATAGGGAATCCATACCATTCTGCCACACGGATGCGGAGGGTCACACTATCGGAAACCATCGTCAGTATAAGCATAATTACGTAATATATACAATATTATAGATTGTTGTAGATTAAAAATATCGTGAATGTATAGGGTGGATATTTTTGTGGGGAAATAATAAAACAATAAACATCAATGTGTTTCTAGAATATTCACCATGTTATATTTAATCAAATCAGCGCGTCCATTTCGTGTCGAAGATACTATGTTTGGAATAAAAATTATCTCGGAGGCTCGCGCGCCGGAGGCAGATTCGGGTCGCAGCCTCCCCGCGGCATACTTTCACTGTCCCCCTTGCACCCGCACATTTTACCATTTATCACAAACGGAAGAACGAGACGGAAGTAGTAACCTCTATTACTCGGTAACCCAACCTTGCCGCGAGCGTTGCATCTCGTTCTAATGTAATCGCATCTGGCGAGAGTGCGATAGAGATAGCAGATGGGGTCACCAGATGATGATGTCGTGACTTGATCGAGTCACGACCCTCTCGCACACATGTAGTTTGTATGTGTGCGAATGTTGATGTGTATGTTTGTGTATGTGAGCTGTGCTTTCCAATGTTAAAAAAATGTTTGTGATAATCCGAACTGTTGGCGGTAAATTGTAACCGATTATTATTAGACCACAAAATGTGTGGAGATTAAAAAAAATTAAAGACATCAATTTAATTCATTGCATGTATGCTGGAGAATGTAATTTAGTATTTTTCTCATAACAATAAGTAATAAAATTATCACAAGACTTATTTTTTATTATACACGTACAAAAATAAGGATAATTATCCGGGATATCATATACCTAATAATATTCATCCTTACAGATTGGTATATTCACTGCAGCTAGGGTGAGACACTGAGACTGTAAGATCACGTAATTCTTGAGTATGGATAAATATAGAATAAACTTAAGCACGTCTGAAAGAATACGTTATTTTCTTAAAACGTTTTTCTTAGCTCGTATTCTTATTTGTCCGGTACAAATCTTGCAATCGTTTTTTAACTAACTTCCCGACTAGCAAGACATTTGAAACTTTTAGAATATATCAGAACACGATGCCAATGCATTTTTCATTAGCCTTCTTTAAGTAAAATTGAATTCATTTTCAGTTAATTCTGTTTTGTATGAAAAGTTATTTCGACACCATTATTGGTTGCTAGGGGTCTGGGGTCCTAGCAACTAAATTATTAATAGATACGTGCGTTACTATGGAAATCAAAATGACATTTCAGTATTTTATATATTATGTTTGTTTGTTGCAAAATAGCAAAAAATGATTTGTTGACAATTGCCTTTTTTGTCCTAAATTATTAATACATAGAATTGTCAAGTTTATATGATTCAACAGAAAATTTAAAAACGTGGTATATAAAAAGTTCTTTTTATCTTATAATTATTTAATACCTATCTACTTACCAAAGTTTGCCATAAAACCTCATCATTAAACCAGTAATAAGGACATTGGTTTCATTGAAACTTTCTATGGCACCAATTAGAAATGTTTTAATACTTACTTACATACCTAAGAGTCTTCTTTGAATAGGTGTCTATACCTAGTAGAAAGAATAAGATCTTATTTACGCTGTAATCAGTAAGTATCGATTCGTTCTTAATTCGCTATGGTCTATTACCACTAATCATGCCTATTAGTGTAACTCGTGAAAGTAGATCGTTTTCTATTTGGTAGTTACAGGTGAATTACATAAGTAATATATTATAAACACAATGAAATATATATATAAATATTATTCGCTTTACAGCTGATTACATCCACATTGAATATAAATGAAGAATATGTTACTAGGACAAACTAGTTTCATCTTTATCGTCGCGAAGTGTAGTTTGTACCTCCTTATCATTAATTGCATTTGCCTACTTATGAACCCCTATCTTACCTCACTAGAAGTATCTCAGTGTACCCAACTAATAAAGTAAATTTAAGGGGGAGGCTTCTACCTACTAGAGACACCTAGCGAAGAAATACGAAGCGTGCAATTTAAGACTTTTTTTTATAATTTACAAGTTCAACTGTATTAATTAATAAATATATATCTGAAAACATTAAAAAGAAAAATATTTTTTTAAGTCAGAGATAAACTTACAATTGTAAAAAAATGTGAATTTGTTACATATTTATGTCCACAGTTACTTTATAATTACATTCTATTTTTGGTCATATTTATTATTAAAATTATTAAATTACAGATTTTTGACTAATTCATAGGTTCAATATTTTTTTAAATTTATTTTATAAAAATATAAATGAAATAACTTGAAATATATATATAATACATCATAATATTACACATATTATTGGATAATTTTTTTTAAATTAATTAAGCTCTGTCGAGCGTCTATAACCTATAAAACATTTCTACTATCTGTAAAAAATCTAAATATTTTATAGATAAACGAATATTTTTTTACTACTATCTACCATGGCTTGGACTAGACAGGGTTTAATTGAATTTAAAAAAACCGACAAACACTATCTACAGTCTACACATTGTATCTACTATTAGTTCAATGAAAACAAACACGTTTGACTGACAAAGTTTTGTGTTTATTTTTAGTGACACTATTTATGTAGGAACTTAATAGCCTAACTCCACCCTTCGCTACTGTTATAGGTATACGGTACGTATAATATAAATTGTATTTTTTCAATCAATGTGTGATCTAGCGCGAGGTTCCAATGCGTTGAACGATTGCCTAACAATGAGTTAAAAGTCTGTTAATATAACGATCCCTCTGTGGATGCACACATTCTTTGCTTTGGAATGAAAATCCCTCCTTACTACAGAATATGAATGCACACAGATCACACTTCAGGTACCAACAATTATACATTTAAATATCATGGTAATTAATGTTAAAGTAATATGTATGTATGTATATAAATTAATGTACTTAATTAAACTTTATTTAATTTAAAAACCTGTCATAAAAAACAAAAATAAATCATTAATATTTTCGATAGTTTTGATACTGAACAAACAAAGAATCTAATTAGTATTCAAAAATAAAATTTAAAAAACCGTAGTAAAAAAATAGTGACATTTAAAATACATAAATAGTCGTTTGTATGATGTTATTACTCGTACATTTTATATCTTATTGAAAAGTAGATCTTAAAAAAGCAATCACGTTTTTAATCTGATCAAAAATACAGTCATTTATTTACAAAAATAATAAATTTATAGATACCTATTTGCATAATTCGTTTTTTTTTATAATTTATGTAAGTATTGAAGATTTAATTGGAGATTACGTATATTGTAGATCTTAAGAAAGACTTGGAAAAACCTCTAGGTAAAATAATGTGTAAGATTAACAGAAACTTAATTTCCAAAGTACAAAAAATAATTATTTGATGTTGATGTAAAATCGCTCGCCTCACATCATTACTGCAATATTAGAGATGCACATTTCTAATTTGCATAGCGGTTATAGCGATAAGAGAATGCAGTTTGAAACTTGTTAATTAAAACACTAACTCGATAGTATTGTCTCTATTTGCGGTCGCCTATGTGAGATTTCGCTATGAGATTGTTTAATTATAATAAATTCATTAGGCGAGACAATTAGTGTAAGATTTTCATGTAGGAATGTGTCCTATAAAATAATTAGCGTATTATTTTCTTTATTTAATACTATCTACTACGAAGATGTTAGAAGAACCTTTTTAAGTATTATAGCGATTAAGCTTTCGTAAAACGTTAAAGCTTAACAAAGAAATTAGCCATTAAGTCGTTTCCTTATTATTATATTTAATTGTTGCAAGCTTTCCACACGTCATGGGATTTTATATTTGTTTACCAGGGTCGCTATGACACAAACTTCTATTTTATTTATGTCACGAACCTTTAAAAGTTTAGCAAAGAAGTTTTTCAAATGAACTATCACGTACTATTGCAAATAACAGAGAAGTAATCGAAGAAAACCTATACCTACAAACAATGCACTCAATATTTTAAATATGTTTTATATGCAACAGAAAAAATAGTATTATTTTCAACCGTTACGTCTGTATCATAATACTATGCATTATAGTTTGTCATGTAAACGGAACTCCCATTAAATATTGATAGATATTTCCACACAGTCGGTGCGATTTTTGTTTCTTGCATTTTATGACATGACCGTCATAAAATAATAAACTGGATCCTGCTACAAAACCTTGATCCATGGCGACTAGCTTTCACGTTTATATCGTATTTACCTGTTTTGTGCTTCAAACGTTTTGGAATCGCTATCTGGTGTTGTAATATATACCTAAAGGTAATATTATCTCTCTATTATTATAGTAGTTCAAGACCGTTTATTAACTAATTCGCTTGGTAGAGATTGATTTTGAATACGTCATAATTAAGTAAAATTTGTATGGTTCCATGTGGATATTACATTTGGTTTGGACGTTTTGCCTTTCGGTATTTTTTTAGATACAAAAGAACAAGTTTGTACCTAATAAAGTAAGTTAGGTATATAAAAATACGTAGAAAATTGTATAAAATGATTAGGTTGGCACAATAATTATGTATTGATTCAGAAGTGAATTATTTAGAAAAACTGCAATGATTAAAAATATTTATTGGTTTATATACCTAGGTAGGTACTTGTTATTTTTTATTACTTTATCACAAAATGATTGCTTATGTACACATTATTACATTATTATGTAATATTTTTTATCGTATGATCTTGAGTCCAATAACGTCTCTATTTTCTGTTTGTTCATGTAGGTACCTAACTAGAATCTAGAGAGGTAACTAAAATATTGATATAACAGAAAAAGAATTACCGGTTCCTTTGCAATGTTCCTTAGATGTACACTGAAGTAGTTATACAACAGATGAAATAATTAAAATAATACACAGTACCATTTTTAAAGCTACACTGACAATTAGCTTTTTTCGTGTTTATATTGTTCGCGTAAAAGCTCTGCCATAAAATTAGTACCTACGGGTAATTGAGAGTCGGTGAGCAAATTAATTACAATAATTTCGTTATGTTTACATGCAATCGTTAAAACTTGTAACGCCATTGTTTTGTTTCATCTCAATACCAGTGGCGTGCGATTTTGAAGATCTTTTAAACTGTATTTTAATCTAAATTGTTTTTAATCGTTGCGTTTAAAATATAGATTTTGAGAATCAAAAAGGCATAAATACTACATACAATATATATATATACTTATATATTATGTGTGGGAATATTGAAGTGGACTCGTGTAATATTAATTTTATTTAAAACGTATTTTTTCTACTGATTTCTCTTTTTATTAAATTTCCCTCTGTGGGGGATGGGAATGAGGATGATTGCACTTTACAATCATATTTATAACGTGAATAAATTATAAGTATTGATCGAAAATTCTATAAACAGGGTTGTTTCCAAAGTATTTTTTTTATCTGAAATAAAAACAAAAATATTTATTTTCTACGAGGACTGGATAACTACAATAAAAGACGATTATACATGAAAGTTTATTTTAAAATACAATTAAAAGCTGACGCGATGCTAAGAGTTCGTTTTTATGCCCCAGAAATATAGCGGAATGATTTTACATATCTACGTGGATAGCACTTCACAAATATATTTTTATAATATGTAGAAGTTATAGCTTGCTTGGAACCACGAACTTTTTGAATTTCTCCCAGTGTTTACAAAATTATATTTTTCGAAAATCATACTGAGATATTGTCATGTTTATAAAAAAACATAATTCTTTACCATCACGGTGCATGCATTTTTACTCTTTACTAATTCATTATTGTTTGGGTTTTAATAGAGTAAAACGTTCGCTATTTTCTGCTTCTGTTTGTTTTGGACGCCACTGCTCAAATAACGGCGGGAATAATCTAAAGAGGAGGAATGAAGGAGGTACAAAATGAGAGGGAAAAAAACAACGAGAGGTCCATAGCGTTCCCATTGTGAGAATTTTTGTGGCCGAAAATATTTCCACAGTTATTGACAGGCGCGGAATCGGGCGGGCCGAATAATCAAACTCTTGGGAAAAGTTGCTCCACTTTGAATTATTTAATTAATTAGTTACTCATAGTTACAGATAAAATATTACCTAGTATACAATGGGTAGCAGCATATCAGTCTAATCCGTAAAGTATCGATTTCATAAACAAAATAAAAATTCAATTTTCAATTCTGACTGGCATTTCTTTCTTTTGCTTTCTTTACGTTTCAAACTTATTATATAATAGCCAATTTTTAAAAGATAATGTGGTATTTTGTTTGTATCTGCTTCTACAGTACAGACAAGATAGTATAAATTTCTCGTTTGGTAAAATGTAACTGTCGAAATAGACCGGAACCCCAGCAATATTAATAAAAATTTTCTGTTAGTTTACATTTCTTAGAGCAACGTTTGCATTGATACGTCTAATCGTAAACTTTATTACACTATCTTTATCGAATGGTTTAAAAACTTTGTGCAAATGCTATTGACCCTTGCAGATACGTTGACAGAGCGAAAACTGAATACGATAACTAAGAAATGTGATAGCTATAAACAATGACATATTAAATGGACAACTCACTTCATACCGGCGCGCACGAGAAATTGTGCATGAAAGTCATTCACAGATGTATAGGTAGATGTCACGTGACCATATGACGTATCCATTTCCATTATGCGATACAAGCTTCGAGAATTTATAGTAATATAACCTTTATTGTAATGGCGTATCAGTGTCATGACTCATTGCGTTAGAAACAGATTCTCGGGTACTTACGACTTTTCGGAGATTAGGCGCAAGTGAGCCAGCGCATCACAGGCGACTGTCCAATGGTTTCTGTCATTCAATTGCATTGAATAAACATTATCTTAAAATGGCATTTTATAAATAATAAATAATACTAACACATGAAAAGTGATATCCCATCTTTCTTGGAGTGTTTAGTAGATTTTTTTTACAATTTTTAACTAGGCACATTGGCATTTTGTAACACAATAATAACGGTGGAGTCGAAACCTGACAGTCATAAATTTTATATGGGCAGACCCAGCGGTGTCGCCAGACCGCTTGCAAGCAGAATGTTCATTTGAGCGTAGGATACCGATATTAAAATATGAATTTCGCCATCCGGCAGACCCGACACAAAGTGAGTGTCATTTTATTTTCTAGATGCTTCGTCCATATTAATGTCATGGGCTATAAACATTATTATATAACTTATTAAAGTAGCTTTCAATGGTATGAACGCTAAACCAGAAGATATCACAGAAAATTGAGGCTTTCTATTTGTGGCTGTATAGACGCCTCCTCAAATAAACGGGAAAGAATAAAAAAACCGCAATACTACTCTGTATATTAGCTATATTATAAGGACAAACGTACAGCATTACCCAACTCCTTATCTTAGGAAAGATCAATGGTAAACGTAGCAAAGGACGTCGCCGCATTTCGTGGTTGATGGTACCCCTACCTATCGCTAAGTTTAATGGCATGTGTGACGCACAACAGAAGCGTTTTCAAAATTATGTTAGAGGTAAAAGTGAGGGTCTTCGGTTTATTTTTGGGGATTTTTGTAGTTTTAATACATCTACTTGAATAATGTAGTTGTCAAGTATCAACACAAAATAATCAAAATGCATCTAACGACCTCATTTTTTAAATGTAAAATTCTTTTTCGTGAAATAGCGACTTTTTTACTTACTATTAGAGCAAATTTGTGATGTGTGTTTATCTTAAATATCTGATTGACCCGCCACGCTGGCCCCCCCTTGAGCCCGGGCCCCTAGGCTAGAGTCCTGTCAGCCCCCCCCCCTTGTGGGGGCCATGGGTGCAAGTACAGGTCAAAGATCCTAATGGTGTTATATAAATATTAAACAAAACGTTAAGAAAGGTAGTGTTTATACATGTAATGTCACATCTTGATAAAATCATATAAATATTCAAAAAATAAGGTAGGTAGGTACGAAAATAATATGACATAATACTTGCCTACTCCGGTTATAAAAATATTAAATAAATCATTATCCGTCCTTATGTGGGACCCATTTTCGGTTGAATTTGTTCAGTGATTATCATTCGAAACACCTGATCACGATGATGCGAGTGAGAACGGTCGTGCGTTGTTAGTCACGTGGGACAGGGGTATTAAACTGAGGGTTTTTATTAAAGTATTTTAAAAAAATCAGTAGTACCTAATAATAACAAAACAAACTATTTCTACTAGCGAATTAAAGGGTTGTATTTTGTATCAGATGACAATATCTTATTGAAGCGGGAAAAACCGGTCGATTGTACACTGCCTTTCTAAGGAAGAAGGCAGTAACTGACTCTCACACACTTTCGAGATAAATGACATAATGTGTTTTTTCTCAAACTTTAGTACAGTGAATTAATAAAAAACGGTGGTAATTTTATTAGTATGATGTCAAAATACAAACAAAGTTATAATAAACAAGCAGTAACTGCAATAAATAGGTGCAATTACTGCCTTTTTGCTAAAAAAATGTATTATTTTAGATGTCTATTTTTTCACTAACGATTTTAACGGTATTTTAGTGATAATACTGATTTTTTTCTTCTTTTTTTATGATTTAAACAGAATATATAGCTTTCAAAATTACCTAACGGATGGCATTCATAACTCAATTTCACAAATTTTGCGAGTTACTGCCTTCTTCCGTAGAATGGCAGTACATACCTACCTACATAGGTTCTAAGTACTACATAATATCGTTTACACAGAACAGATTGAATGCGAATGCAATAGGTAGAAATGCGAAGCCAGTTGCTATAGACCAAGACTTTGAAGCCAGAATTGGTTAAATGACTTTATAACGGTCAGGTTTATATTCAAGTTCTTATCATATTTCTCTACATCCGAAAATTGTACATTATTACAGCTATAGCCAGAAGGTAACACTGTTCCTTTATTTTATTTTTATATTGTGTATAAGTAACGTTTTAAGTCTTTGAAGGGGTACGATTCGGGATAAAACAATCAAATTAAATAAATATGTTGCTATGAGAAGAATAATAATATTTCATACATGAAAATAATGTAGTCTAATGTTAGGAATCTAAATGGTAATAATTAGGTAATTTTTAATAAAAATCAGTTCAACAGTTGAATAATTTTTCACGCATATAACTCTATACCTAGGTATGCGGTGATATGAAAACTGTCTATATTGTTGACTTGATCACTATTTTTTTGAACATTTAATATACATTTATATGAGGACGGTTCTTTACTTCTGATAAGAGATAAACTCACACCAATAATATGTAGGTACATACTCCACGGGAAGCCTAAGGCAACGTCCTCAATGGACTGCAATCCAATATTCAGAATTACTTATTAACAATATTAATATTATTATTGCCATTAATATATTGTTATTTGATTGTGCAATAATTCTTCACTCTGCATGATTAAGTATTGTTTCCAATACTATTATTAAGTGTTAGTGTTATTGACTTATTTATTGTAATACAATATCCCACCGAATAAAAAATGTGCTTAAGCATGATGCTGTCTATCGTTCGGTTACCTTATTTAGTAGTAGGTACCATTATTAATGTTATTTTTTAATTATACTATACGTAGATAATTGTTTCAACCAAAGTCGGTCAAGAATTCAATTAAATTATTGCTCTTTTTAAAATACGGGTCTTGCCTTTTATATATATTATGTATACTTATTTATTATATATTGGTTAATAGTAAAGTGGTTTATTATTAGAACTTTATTCGTTGCCAGTTACTTACCTAAATACCATTATTATATTATATGCAAACATATATCCAGAAAATGGTAAAAGGTAAAATCCATGACACGAAATCTGATTCCTATGAAATACTTTAAAACTCTCATCAATTCGGATTTAAAGTTTATCTCCGTTAACCAGCTAATAATATTAATTCAATAGTTTTAATAATATTGAGAGAAATTAATACCACATATTTTTAGCTTAGGTATATCATGTAGGTAATTGTATGTAGGCAGTTAACCAATTATCGTGTAAGTAAATAAGAACCTATTTAATAATATTATTTACTGAACATTTTTGGGGTTTCAAAAGATTGCAACTCAACTGGAAAAATAAGAAGTTCTAGGTACTTCGGTATGAATGTCAATTTAATTTTATTATATAATATATTTGCATACCACAAAGCGATCAGTCTCTCGTGACAGTGAGTATCTTATATTATCTTTTAAAGCACATAGAAAAGGATGCTTAAAATTATTATAATGAAAATTTTGATGGTAAAACTAAACCCTTGCACAGCCATTGAATGTACGATATCTTTTCTTACTGATATTTGCCAAAATTCAAGCATATTTACACACAAGTGAATTATTTTGCTTCTATCTTCATGGATTCCAAATCGGTGTATGTCACGACTTTCGGTCCGAAAACATTATTTTCTTTGGGAGCTTTTTTGTGTGCATGTCTGCCCAAAAGCTATCGTATAACAGTAGTTCTCTAACCACTATTACAAGATTAATACAAATAATATATTTGAGAACCATGAAAATTAAATGAAAAACAACGATACAAAGCTTCCAACGCTAATTTTATTCAATTTTAATTATTAATTATTACACCTGATCGATTATTCCATGCTTACGTTAATGTATTGATCAATCATTAATATTTGATTTAAATTAAAATATGTGGTATGGATAAAATGTATGTTGGGCATTACTTGATAATTAAAAAATACAGTATTTTTGGTTTTAGTGAAATGAGAACCCAATTTTTAAACAACCTCTTTTTCTTATATTATGTAAAATTATTATATGATTATTATTATATGGATATTATATAATATGGCAATAAACGCTTAGAAGGGCAGACTAAATAAGAAGAGGCCTACATCTAGCACTGAATCGAGAGTGACACCAATCGTATGAAATGCTTTATTCATATAGATATGTTTGTTAGTGCTAAGTTTTAAAATTATTTTTACTAAGCCGACTTCCTAATAGAATTTAAACAAAAAGTGATAAAAAACTGCGGAGGTACCCTCACGTAAACAATCTGAAAAGCACTACGCCAGATAAAAATGAGGCGAAAACAAAAAGTCAGCCTCACAAGAAAAAAGAGGTCCGACAAAAGGGTGGAGTAGGTAAATTGTTTAATTTTATATAATTAAAATCACACTTAACAAATACATTAATCGTTGATTGCAGCGAACATAAAAATAAGGGAAGTGGGCTGCCTTCTAGATTAGGCTGTGACAAGGTTTAATTCCTGAATGTGGAGAAATATGACAAAAACTTAAATAGTTGTTAAAAATTATGTTGTTTTTAATAGTTATATGTTAGTTTCAATAGTATGTATTAAGGTTTGTTACGTAAACGAAATGTGCTTTCAATATTGGTAATATTTGAGAACACCAGGCGCACTTTGTGTTCTTTTCATTTTATTGCCTAACATATCATAAAGTAATAAATAATCCAACTTCAGAGTATTTTTATTTTTAAAAATAATCTATATTTATTTATATTATGTGATTGAATGCCATATAAATTATTATTTAAAATTATCTAATCATTTATTATTTTGGACAAAGCTGCAGTCATATACAATATACGAAAAGATTTTAGGATTAACGATCAGAGTCTATCATAGTGCATACATTGCGATAGACATGCTGAGGTCACATGACATGCCCATACAAAGAAAACATCGCCAATCCTAGGCAAAAATACGTTAAGACAAAATAAATGGTGCACTGTGCCATATTTTTTTTAAACCTTTAACAGATGATGCTGTTATCTATATGTATAATACATTCTTACATAGGTATACGACAGATGTCGTCGGAAAATTAAATTAGGTTTATAGAATATAAGTGATTATTGAAATATGCAATTAAAAATATTTTTCTTAAGAAGATAGGCTTTCAATAATCGCCTAATATATAAATTTTGCCACTAATGTCTACATTGTCTACGTAATATATGAAGATGGTGACTAATTTAATAACGTATAGATACTAGTGACAAGATGCCTATAATTTTTATTAGTTTATATTCTAAGTTGTATATAGTTAAATATTTGTACAAAAATATTTACAAGAACTTTTCATAAATTTCATTTTTGAACCTTTGAATATTCATTAATTACCAGATTTATTATGTTTTCTTTGCATTTTGTACATATTATTAGGAATCTATAATTTGAGTATAACACGCTACGCAAACGAGATATCAAATGAGATGGAAATTGTAATAAAGTAAGTCATATTGTGACATATATATTATTAATATTTACTGATGGGCAAAAGGCAGCATAATATTACCTATAGAATATTTTGCGAAATAAATTGTTAAAAATAACACTCAACTGCAACCCTTATGAACAATACTTGAATTGGAAAACGTGGAATAAATTCCTCTGAACGGTATATTACCAACTGAAACGACTGCTTTTCTATGTGACTACGTGAACATGGCCTTAAGATTTATCGTTCGTTGAATAACATATTATTATAAGCTATCAGTAACTGCAAATTATAACTACTATTTAAAAAATGCACCTCTTTCTTAAATTATATGTTATTTTTATTGTATGCTCTCTACCTACTTAAAAAATTTGATTTTAGGTAGTTAGGTACTTATATTTTTAATTTCATATACATACTATTGTTATGTATGAATATTGAATAGTAATTTTCTAGTAATATTCATACAAAAGCAGACAATAACTATTGTACATCACTTACCTACTAGTAACAATATAAACAAAACGTTTGCAGGGGCAGATTTAAGAGCATACTTCAGTAAAACGGCAAATAATTTTCAACAATAGGTGGGACGAAATTTCGGACGCGTTGCCAATCGGAGAGCGATAGTCGAGCTGTAAGCACGTCAATTTGTTTTGTGATGGCGTCGGAGGAATATATTCTTAAATCGCAAAAAGATGACTTAAAAACGTTACGCATTTAGGTACTCCAAAAAGAAAACATGTTAATGAATATATTATTATTATTACTAATATAACATTAAATGGACGCATGTTGAATTTTTATGACAAATTCGCCAATAAAATCGACACTGAAAGGCGATAGAGCATACTTGTTATTATTATTTATTATTTACTTAATGTTGGTTGCATCTAATATTAAATATTATCTGTTACTACTTTGTAAATCTTTTAAAATATTATTTCTGTGTATAGCGTGAATAAAGTCTAAAACATCAATACTCGGGGCAGCACTTTGTGAGGTTGATATTCTGTGGTAAATTACGAATGTTTTTAAATTTTAGTTTTTTGATAATTTACAAGCAGTTTACTAAAATTTTAAATCATCCAAAAACATACACATAATCTGATTTAGCACAGATTATACCAACCTTACAAACAGCTGCCCTGAGAATTGATGTTTTTAAAGTTATCAACATAATATTCTAGCCATACACGGATTTTAACTGGTGAAATTTTAAAATAGTAAACAGGATTCTAAAATATGTGGCCGGTTAATTCTGCATCATATAAATGTTCAATAAATTAACTAATTTAACGGAATATTGATTTTAATTTACATTTTATTGTAGAATAATACAAGAAATTAACATAATTAGCGAAAAGTTATTTTGTTTATTTATTATTAGCAGTGATCACGGCAGCGCGGTTTTTTAAATGATTATTTTGACATTTCAGCTTTTTTAGATCAATAAACACTTTTTAATGGACGATTTTACTATTGCCATAAATTAGAATGCAACAATAAAAATCGGTCTTAAAAGTGAACGATGAATAAAATTTCCTTTTAAATTTTGTAAAAGCACCAATAAACGTTATAAAATTGAATTTTAATTCGATGTTAAGGAATCGAACTCACCCCATAATAGAGAATTTTGACTCGATAATAAATGGATATTCTATAATGCGATTGATTTAGATATAATTAATTTGTTTATTTTTTCTTCCTAAGATTTGATTTCTATTTATATTGTAAATAGTTCGATGAAAAGATTTTATCTAAATACGTCTAGACGTGAGAATATAGAAAACTATGAACAACATAATAAAATGTAATAACACACATCTTGTAGAATTATTATAACAGTTATTTCCGAAACGATTTAAATAGTGTAATACCCATTTTTACATTGTTTATTTGAAAATTGATAGATAACAGACTAAATCGATACGTAATTTATAATGTGTTGGTTGTCGCCATATGTAATATATATATATATATATATATATATTATGTTATGTCGTATATTTACCAACAATACCCATGTATTTAAAAGCGGTAATAATCCGTACGTAAGTGTATCATAATACAAGAAATGAAAATATAATTATTATTTAATTCTACAGGTTTTTTCAAAGTTTTTGTCGATAGCAAATATAATTAAATTAAATTTCATATTTTTTAAATTTCAAATATATCATAAATTATAACATCCCAAATTTTTTGTGGGTAAATTGTAAAATCGCTGATAACTAGTTTTTTTTTTAAAATTATTAATAACCATTTCCTTGCTTCTTCGTACAAGGTGGTTGTTAGTAATTTTGAACAATCACAAACACCCAGGTTTTGAGAAAAACACATGAATGTTTTTGTCATGACCGGGAATCGAACCCAGAACTCTCAGGTGGAAGGCCAGCGCCTTATCCACTGCACCACGAGAGCCGTCCCTGTTAACTAGTTAAGTACATAAAATAAATGTATCTAGTGGTTGCCGAATATTGAAACTGTTGGAAATATACTTTCGTGTAGATAACTCAGTGGCAAGTAAAAATGGAATAAATTCAAAATTTATAGCTTCCCTAAACATAGCAAAATTTGGCACGAATCGTGGAAAATAACTCACATTATGTATGCAGAATATTTACATAGTAAAGTGAAAATTCTTAGCCGGCTCGCTGTGTCGCATGGCAGCGCGCTACCGTCTCGAAGAGGTGTCGCTTACTGTTCGCAAGTCGATCTCTCCTTTCGACAGATTTATCGCCACCGCGAGCCCTTTCTCTCAATATAGCTGCATCTCACAAAGATGAGATATTAGAATGAAAAATAAAAAATATTCGTATTTTAGTAATTAATTAACTACAGCAACCGATGACCATTTTTTATAGTTTAGTAGGTATTCAAGATGTTGCTCTAACTATTTACACATTTATGTTACGTTATCCGAAAGTAAAAGTATGTATTAGTACTTAAAATTGCCTTCAATGTGGACAAAAAACGTATTCTAATAATATTTTAATATGTAGTAAATCCATTTTTTGTATTGAATACTAATAAGCTAATAGAAAAATCTTATAAGCGCAACTTGAACAAAGAGTGCTATTATATTTATAATGTTATGTACTAGATTTCATTATGCTAATAGCTTTATCAATAATAAAAATATTGTCTTTATCTCATATTAGAAACTATCTAAAACATGTACTTACTGAAATTTTCGACAATAAAAAATCTAATTTATTTTTAGTCATGATCTAGCGGCTAGCCGTAGGCAGACAGAGGTTATATTATGCTTATTAGTGGCTCATTGCAAAAACGCCGAGGGTCTAATATAATCTAATATAACTGGCCCAGAATAGAGTGATGTATTGTATTTTGTTGAGAAACCTTTGATAGAAGAAGATACCGACATAAGAAGAAAATTAATACGTAAGGCACTGGCTTGTCATCCTGGGGCTCTGTGATCGAAACCAATGACGTGACAATAAATATATCTGATTGTTTCAGAGTCCAGGTATTTCTGTGATTATTTTACTAATGTCATTGTGTCATTGCCACCTCTCAGCAATTCATTTACAACTATAATTTTAGGGACAGTATCAACACATAACATTTATTAATACACATCGACGTAGTAGTAATATTATTTTTTATAAGGGAACTATTTAATTATGTCTTGCTTTATAGCTCACCCTTTCTCAACGGACTACAAAAGAGTTACGTTTCTTATTTTTGTGGGCCGTAAAAATGTCATTGGCGCACTTTTAGCAGAATAAATAATCAACAAAAAATCGCGAAGAAGCGCGTGCCACTGGGAATTCTTTTGCATTGTCTCTGATTTTTTTCCAGGGCAGTGTAAGGTATAGAATTTCCAGGCAATGTTTATTATTATGTTATTGTGGTTTATTTAATTTAATATATTCCTCCGAGAATTGACAGTTAAGTAGGTACTTCACGTATTTTGCTTCATTGCAAAATTGTTACGAGTATCATGGTACACTTAATTTGTATAGTATAGGTATAATCAATAATAATTTTATTTTTAGTGAGTATTATTTACACAAATACTCGTGTATTCTATATAAATGTCATTTTCATTGGTCCAAATCAACACGGTAGGCATTCCATACACAAGTTATCCAAAATAATTGGAAAATTAGTAATACGACGAAAATGTAGGTTGGTAGACATTTCGGTCAAATTCGGATATGTTCGTGCTGGCGGATACGTCCGAATTCAACAATTTTATATTGAAACGTCAACCATATTACCAACATTCTTAACCTACTGTTTTATTAGTCATGTCATCGCAATTGCAGCATGTAGTAAAACAAATACTAATTAAGGCGGCAGCCCTGACTTATTATTTTTCAAAATATACGTATCTTGCATCTCAATTCTCAATATGTAAAATACACATACTCTATTTTGCTCTAAAAGTTAACACAGCCAAGAGAGGGGCTGTTAAAAGATAGCACTTTTTAACAGTTCAGATGGTTAACTTATTGTAATAATGAACCACATTGAAGCGATATTGAAAAACCTGGAAATACTATCTGAAATTGAAATATAATAACAAAATAAGGTCATATAATGTTAGATATGTACAAATAAAAGTTAAAAAATGGCATCTATCTAAATTAAAAATATTATATTATATTTTTATGACTAAATAAATTTGACAAGAATGCCAACCATCATTCAGTCAACAAAAATATATAATTGTAATTTTTAATCGTATAAATAAAATAAATTTAGCCGACGTCAATGAAATATTTATGTTTGTTTGTAAAAATCAATTTGTCATTAAAGATTGTGTGAGTTTCCATAGACACGAAGAATCTTAGCATTCGCTCTTCAGTAATCAGTAGATCAATCAAGATGTCAATGATTTATTATAATTTGAAACTAATTGCTTTTTGGCGTGATTTTATTTAAAAAAAAACACAATCTACCTCTACTAATTATTCAAGAAAACAATGGTGCTAGGGTCACTGCAAGCATCTACCAAGAAGAACATAAATTATATTATAACATCTTCATTTTTATTAGTTATTACATTGTTGGAAAATTTATTATTCAATTACAACCCGTACAAGGAAATCATATCTATGATAGATAATGATGAAATAATTTGCAGTGTGACACTATAAACAAACTCATCACATACTAAGTATCAACTTTTTTATGACTTAAATATGAATTGCAAATACTCGTATAAGTAATATATCTACTAGAATTTTAGTATAATAAGACTAAGGAATATCGTTCCACCCACAAAGTCAATATATGTCAATATATATGTCAACATATTAATATATGTCAACATACCTATATGTCAATATATTTAACATATATGTTAATATATTGTAATATGTCAACTTACATGTCTAAAAAAATTCGATCTACATAATATATATATCTGTGTGTCAATGTTAGTAATAGTTATAAATCTTTCGGTCAGTTTTTCAATTATTACGTTTCTTAGTATTGGTGATATGCCTATGGTAATGACCAAATACATTTTATACTTCGTCTTCTTCTCATTATTGCAAAATCGTTTATCTTTTCCAAATCAATCCTTTTACAAATGGTTATTATTATGATCAAGAGTGCCACGGAAAATATTTATGTAATATTATTACTACTATGAATAAACTATAATTTTTTTTTTAAATATTTATAATATGCTCTTTTTTAATATTGTTACTTTTAATGTGTTTAGACAATTAATTATTTAATTAAAACATTTAATTGTAAATTATCATAGAATCTATTAAATTACACGCTTCATATTCTGTCGCTAGATATAGCTATTGTGGAATTACAGTAGCGTTACACTTCGCCTTAAAAATATTCAAAACATAATTAGTCGTTATTTCATTCGCAAGAGAACTCTCAAATAAATCTCAGGTCAATAATGGGTTAATATTATACCTAAATTTCTTTATAACAACAATACAATTTCGTAACCCACATTTTCGTTAAAATAATGAGATGTGTCATTGCATTCGATATATCGATAATATGTATAATTTTATGCAATCAAACAGTGACCTTTACTATGAGTTGATATTAACATTTGGCAGTTTCAACAAGCTCATTGTTTATTATTTTTTTATCTCTAAAGTGCAACCCCCATATTTATTACTTGGGGTTCATTTGTTCCGATCACGCTGAGTCATTCCCTCTTTCGCTTCATTTGAATTCCAGTTATATGCATCCTTAACCCACGTTATATTGCACCCTCGTCTCCCCCCGCTGTTAGTATTGATTGATTCACTTTGCTTTGACAATTTGAGGAGGCTTAGTGGCAGTGTGACATTACGGATTACAAGTCAATGGCTTTAATCTCACTTTGATGAAAACTTGAGATTTATTCTATCTGGAGTCAAAGCTCATTGTCATATTAGTGATTTCTTTATATATTGATTTATCACTGTCGTGATATTAGAGAAGTCAAATCATTCATATAATATTTTTTTAACTGTCAATAAATAAATACTTAAAGGGTTTTTTCATTTCCACAGTGTATACAATGAATATTGTAATACCTATTACCTAATTCAAATAGTATTGTAAAAACGGCAATGAGCAGTTTTAGAATTATACAGAAACAGACAATAAAGTATTAGGTTAGTTTTATTGATACTCTACTAATTTTGGTGATTGCCGTTGTGAGCTATTTTAATTAGATACTAAGAAAAACTGCTTTAAAATTAAAAAAATAAGTCCACCTGACTAATATGGATATATGCCAGTACATAGTGTAGTAATATACTTAACCTTCCCTTTACGATAACATCCGTTCCGGTGATGTCACCTCGTGTCATGAAATTGACAATATTACAGTAAGAAAAATGAAATTCCTCTTTTGGCAAGATAAATAAGTCTAATAAGGTGTCATCATCATTTTTTGCTATTTTTTGTGTTTATTAAAATTTATATTTATAATTAAAACGATACTTCAGTGAAACGGCAAATAATTTTCAACTATAGGCGCGACGAAATTTTCAACTGAGGTATAGCCTTACATTATCAAAAAGGCATCGACACTTAATTTTAATCATATGAGTATTTCTATACATTCTTACAGCCTATAAGTCATAATACTGTCTTGCTCTCACCCCTTACTTTCATATCTCTTTCTCTTGAGTGTATCTCTTTTTGCCGCATATACTTTTAGATATATTTCTTTTGTTTGTGAAGGAATGAGACGCTTTGTTAGCAATGTGCATTTATAATCTATGACACATGACAAGTATATTAAATCTGACGTATATCTCTATCAATTATATATAGGTACCTACTTACTGGATAATGCCATCGATTTTAAAAATAATAACATTTATTGATGATTCTAGAATCTAGATAACCAAAATATGAAGATGACGAAGTAAGTGCATATTGACTGAAATATTTTCAGTTTAATGAGCTAGGTAACGTAAGGTGACGTTACATTAACGAGAGTGTTAGGTGAAACGATCACAAATACACAGGCTTTGAGGAAATCACATAAATATAGTGTGACCTCACCGGAAACCCAGATGACGCACTGGACTACAAATACCCATACTTATCTTATAGTAGGTATAATAGGAAAATTTATTGATTTAACTACATTTATTATAAATTTTATAATAAAACTATACAATGATATAAAATGCAAAATTTATTACCTATAAACAGAAGACAAAGCCACCGTAACGTTTGCTATAATAATACTAATAAAAATATAATAAATAAGTTTAAAAAATGTATTTTATTACGTACCTACGTGGCAAGTAAATCCCATCAGTACATACACTTGCGAATTTATTTGAGGTCTCTTGTCACCAACAAACAACTACCTAATAGTATGGAAGTAATTTTAACAACAAAAATATTTTCAATTATAAATTTAGCATTAAGGTAGACTATCGATTATTTTAAATAGAGATTTATAGTTAGAGAAAGTTTTAGGAAATTATTAAGTAAGCTATAAATGTGGGTACATAATTAATTGAATATCTATATTGTAATTTTGGGCCACGATCATAATGGCCAAGCGGTAACGTTTTAGCTTATAAATGTCATGGGTCCCGGGTTCGAATCCCGTGTCTGGAAAATTCACACATTGTTTGGAAATAGAGTATTATTTATACACCTAAAGGCTAAGCAAATAGCTGAGGTTCAAGAATTGATACTTTGATACTTTTATTTCAATGGCGATACTGATTTTGCAATTTAATTTAGAAATAAATCTCTAAGGTCCAGGGTAGACGCGTTCAACGGAGCGTTGAGCGGCGCGCGCAACTCAAACGTATAACCGTATAAACGTGAAACCAAAAAAAGCCATTGTCTGCGAACATTTTCACACACGGTTATATGTATGAGTTGCGCGCGGCGCTCAACGCTCCGCCGAACGCGCCTACCCTGGACGGAGCTTTAGACATGCCGCGTCAAAAAAATAGAAAAAAGGGTTGCACCAATATACGAGTGCCACAGGTCGTGCTGAAAAAAGCAGAGTAATATTTCTTTCACCTAAATTGTATTTTTGTCGTTTCCGGTTCCAAAAATCCACCCCTTGTGAGCGCGCCTGAAGTGTTCCATGTTATGTTTAAATGTACTTATTCTTTTTATTCCATAACTTAGTGCAAACTTTGGAAAATACTGGCCGATAAAATAAGCATTTTTAATTCCCAATGAATTAATAATTCCCTTTGTGTATGTCTGAGAGATGTTGCATTCTAATGTAATCACTAATCAGGGCGATCAGTAATCACACGTCACTTGTTATTAATAACAAGATGGCGTTGATAAAACGTAGATCATTTTGCGCATGCGCGTGCCTTGTGCTTTTATTTGCATTAATTATTGCACGTCTGCGAAATAATTACGGGGATTCACCGCAGATAGATTATTATTTGTATGCAGAATAATTATTACTGGGAGTCTTTAACTAGACAAAGTGACGATGTGAAGGTTAACTACTACATAACAACTATAATCCTTGTATGTTTTAAAGTTAACTGGATTGCAACGAAAATGAGTTGGTAGAGTATTAATTATATTTTCTTTTGAATGTCTCAGTTAATAATCATTATAATATAAATTTGACAATCAACAATAATTGCCTTAACATTTTCCTTTCCACAATGTGAAATTACTTTAGACAGTTTCATAAATAGTTTATAATACAAAGGAGGTAAGAAGAATTAAGTGGATAATGAAATATTTTTAGTTGAGTTGATATATTATCTTCAAATTTATTTACTTATCGATTACTAACTACTTGAAAATTGTGTATTTGGATAGATACAATAGAAAGTATATAAAGTAATAGTGTATGCGTTCTATTTTGTTAATTTGGTTTTAGTCTGTGCCAAAACTATCATATTTATCAGGTAAAGAAACATTTAAATGGCTAATTTGAAATACAATATACTTTTTGCAACTGCATAGAATAAACATATATTATAATAAACGATAGTATGTACCCTTTTCTCACTGTACTAAAATTCCGTGCTGTTGTCACATTGCGTTACTATACCTCTTGTTTCACGAAATATCAACATTTCAAAATGCTGGTTTTGGAAAAATTTAAAGTCTAATAAATGATTGTTATTTTTATTTTATTGAGATCTTAGAAAGATTAATAAACTGTCCCATTGTGACTTCATGAGACGCAGAATTAAATCTCGCGTCTGATTTATGTAATAATTCACATGTTTTTCCCACCAAATAAGTATCTATTTGGATTCAGAGTGCATTAAAACTTCGTAAAAAATGTTATACAAAACCTCTTCGGATAGTTCCTAATATTCAAATCGTAATGTAGACCTAATAAAAAACATGTGATATTATGTCACTTGACATTTCAGAACAGAAAAGATTCATGGCCAAAACCATTCTTACAAAACATTAAAATTTCAGTTTTTAATACGACTGATAATAATGAAAGCTTAATATGTTCATTAAAATAAATTGATGACTCCTTCATAATACGAAGAAGATTCAATATAATAATTTTATATCCAAGACTGGTAACCAAAAGTAAACCAGTGATTTATTTACTGCGCCGTAAACCATTCACCTACCTCCGGTTTACAGTTAAGTCCACAAGTTGAATCTATTAACTTTATGCGAGAAATTCATTAGTATTATCTATAATAAAAGAAATTAAAAATTACATTATGTTTTCAAAAATATAAGATATCGGTGACGATTCTTTAATGTTTATTTTTAAAACCATTTTTAAATTAACAGGTTGATAACGTTAGTAACATTTACCTAAATGCAGTTTATTTTGACATAAACAATTTTGATAACTAGCGACATCTATAATCTGTTTTATATTATATATAGTTATTGCTAATTGATGAAATTATTTCTGTCAGATATATGAAATTATTGAAGAATAACTGGGAATATATTTTGTATGAAAATTGACGACACCATCTAGCGATCAATCATAGAATTAATTCGGTATTACGTGGCTCAATATCAACTGATTTCATGAGAATTATCAATTTTTTTGAATTTCAGTATCGGAATATTGAGGTATTGAAGTATTTTTTCATTGTGTTTTAATTGATTTTTATGACGAATTTTACATATTCTGTTAAAGTAAGAAAGGGAGATATATTAAACAATTCTTATTTATATTTGGATTATTATCTTATTTACCAATCACCTTGTTTTATTAATTATCTAAAAACATTAAAATAGAAAATGCATTACGTGATTTTTTCTAATTTTAATGTGTTTATTCAAGATCTTCCATTTATTATCATTAACTTATTGAATAAATTATAGTATAACCAATCGTGTTTTTATGATTTGCCATAAGAAAATTATGCAAAGTAATGATACATTTTCTTACAGCGGTTGTTCATAATAAATTATTATCTATTGAGGTATCGAGAATAAAGTCATAATAATCACTAGAGACAGATTATGTTACGCTTAATTACCTATGCGAAGTCAGCGGTTGTATGACATTTTTCTTGCTGGAACCTTCCGAATATTATTTATCAAGTATCAAGATATATTGTTAGATATAAGATATAAGATATAAGCTAAGTATCAAGATATATTGTTTATTTAAAAAAATAACGAAAAAAATGGATCTGCGATCGAATCCCGCGTCTGAAAAAAATCACATCTTGTTTTTATTCCAGAACAAGGAACGAATGAATTACTCAAATGAAAGTACATAATATAATTATTATTATTATGCTCTACTTAGAAGCAACACTGGTAATTTTTCCAGAAGCGGATTGAACCGTATACAATTATTAACGTGTACTTTAATTTTTTTTTTTCGACCATGTCCGATCCTGATAGGATCATATGGGCCTCCACAGAGTGGAGGTTTGTATTGACAGATTTTTGTTTTTTACGAGAAATGGATGTCAGCCACTTGCTCAACCTATTAGGTCCATACCCTGACACACACAAATTGAAAAACAATATGTGTACTTGCCAGACCCAGGATTCGAACCTGGGACCCACGGCTTTATAGTCCAACGCTTATGCCGCGCGGCCACCGTGGGCTTATATACTTAATTAAAAATGGTAGATGAGTTGAAAACAGCATATTATAAATTACTTAGATATTTTGTAATTATTTGAAATTTAAGAAGTCAAAAATTGGCGGTAAAGAGACAATGTTTTTTGTAATATAAGTTACCCACTTTGAGAAAAAACGTTTTTTCTTTCGAAGGAATGATTTTTAGAGTGAATTTTTACGAAAAATACTTTTTTTACGCCAAAGGGCAAATACGGGCACTGCTCCCGTCACTATATCAACAAAACTGGTCCTGATTGATAATCCAATTTTTGTGAATAAAATGCTCTTATAATTTCTTTTATTTTATTACAATATATATTTGTGTTGATTTATCTGTCTGTAACGCAGCGCAGAATATTAGGTATACAAATACGCACAGTCTCTCCGTCTGCCAAAGGTATGCACAGTTAACAATAAGCTGCTTCTTTCTGACGCACGCAAATTTTCATGCGAAAATTTTTCGTCTTTGTTGCACGATCGCGTAAATAAACCCATGTTGCAACACTCTCATGCACACAGCATTTATTTGCTAAGCCACGTATATACATTTCGCTCTAATGCTTAAGTACGTGAAATACGTCAGCTTTATCGAAATAAATACGTACCAATCTATATTGATTGGTATTCAAATTGACGCGTTCTGTAGCAATGCATATTGTTATTCATATTATTGATTAGCTTTGATTTATAAAAAGAAATATTATCATTGTTTGCGAGTGCATCATTAAAAGATCAAAGGATTTTTTTTTTGTATTTTATATAATATAACAATATTACCAGTGGAAAGGCCAATCATATTAATCAACACAGATAAAGTAATTATTTCACTTTGGTTTGAGAATGACAGCGATATGGATAATTATGTTGGAATTCTCAGAATGAATAAAAAAGAAGTTTCCTTCGAATTATTGTGTAGGTTTTGTTTTCTGTGTAATAATTATTAAATAATCATTTTACGTACATGTTATTTACCTTGAGTGCTTGCTATTAAATTGTTTGTGACATTTTTCTCTATCTTGTGTAATGTATATTTTGTAGTTTCTCTATGGAAAGCGTTTAAAGAGAATCAATTAACTAGTGATCCCAGTTAGATGATTTGCAATAAATCCAACAATCAAGTAAAAATAAGAACTGTCAATAATGGACAGAAAAAAAAATGTTATTTTGATGTACCAATGGGTCAATTCTATACTTATCGACCGCTAAAGTGATAAAGTGATAAATATTAACAAACTAAGGGTAGGTTTGTATCAACATATTAGTACTTATTGTAACAATTACAATAAGTTGGTTTTTATTATTGCTATAAGTGCTATATTTTAACAGCACTTATCTTGCTGATGTTAAAATATAGCACTTATTGCAACAATAAAAACCAACGTATTGTAATTGTTACAATAAGTGCTAATACTTTGATACAAACCTACCCTAAGTTTGATACTATTTATCACTTTAGCGGTCGATAAGTATAGAATAGACCCACAGGTACGTTTTAAAGGAGTGTGACGAAAGGGATGAAATTTGGAACCAAATATTTATGAGGATTTAGAACAAACTATTTATTTTATAAATAATAAATTAATATAATTAATATGTACCTACCTGCTTGGCCAATAATAAATCAACTTTAACTGCCATTTAGAGATATTATTAAAAAAAATTAAAGGAACCTTATTACAAACCTACAACATTGTTTAGAGACATTATCAAAAATGAGCATTTTATTATATTCAATAAATATTTTCCAGGCTGTACATTTGGTACATTTTTATTAATTCCAAATAATTATTTATTTACCTAGTTTATAACATTAATACTATCGACTGAGGGTACTTGATAGAATTTGAATTTAAATTCTAATGGATTTAATTTTTGTACTATTCTATTTGAGTCGTTTTTTTGCGACCCGGGTTTCGCATTTCGGTATCTTCAGGCACTATGCGCACTCACCAATGGTAAATACACACTGACTGGCCCAGTATATCAGAGTCGCAAAAAGTACAAACCTTAAATTAATTAGAATTTACCTAATGTATTAATTATGTTTAAAAATTTTGTTATGCTAGATATTGAGTCCAGAATCATGCTGATATGGTGCTATGATAGACGGGGGAGAATTACTACATACCTAAGTAGGCACATTAAATAAACCTTATTTATAAAACACTATACTACAATGACAAATGTTACAAGTACTTATTGATATTTAACATTGTCTTTTATATCCTTAGGATACAAACGTCGGTGATTTATTAACAGTACCTACTTCAATCTTCGCCTTGGTTTCAGACAGTTTTAATTAAAAGCTTTGTCGATGAGATATTTTCCGTGGATAGCAAGTCAGACAAAATATAACAGCAAGAATCGCCGAGCTTTCGATGATAAAGCTATTAATGCCACTTTACGATCCGATGAACCGGATATGTTCGTTATATTCGCGTCTGCGCAAAAGGTACTCAAAGATGGTTTATCTATCTATAGCTTATGTTTATACCCTGCACAGCCTGTTATAAAAAGGCTTTTTATGTTTTATTAAAAAGTTAAATAGTCCTGTAATATTATTAAATATTATAAGTATGCCCAATAAAAATCATTTTTAAGGAAATCGTTATATTATATGGAATGAGCTTATTCAGAATCAACTTCCGGAATTAAAACAAATATTTTAAGATTTTTTTAAACATATTCTAATATGACAACTTAAAAATTTAAGCTATTTGTAGTTGTATTACCATTTCAATTCCATGACACATTCACATTAACCATCTTTATATAATATTAGCATGCGAGTTTTTATAAGGATATTTATATTCTCTATCCTAGTGCATATTATATTATTTATAAAATAAAACCACATGCTAATTTGGTTACATGTAAATTGTACGTAAAACATTTCATCGTGGCATAGTTTGCCGTGAGCTTTCTTATCGAAAAGAGATGACCGTATACTATACGGTCTCCAATTTTATTAGATTCAATATGAACATTAATTCAATTGTCATAGCTGATTTTGACAAAATTCATGAATTCAAAAGTCCAAAGAGGTCGGACGTTCTTTAATATACGGCCATATATTTCCGATACAACATTTCACGGTGAAGTGTGATACGGCAAACTGCATACGTACAAGTATCCGAACACGTGCCAATTTAGCCCAGGCAGTAAAATTCACATCCGTGATCCTCCTATCAATAGCATAACGTCTATTCTACGACGGAAAGAAAAGCTATAGGTACAAAGTCAAAATATCCTGTAAAACATGAAGTTATCTTGATTTAAATTATACGTATAATATTTCACCGTATCACAGTTCACCGTGAGCTGTCATATCAGAAATAGATGGCCGTAAATAATTGAGATCAAAAAATGACGCGTTGTTCAGAGAGCGTTAATTTGATATTGATTGGTATCAAATATTTGATAATACCGAAAGCTATAATAATTATCAGATAGTTGACAGTTACGACTTGATACTTGATACTTACGAGCACCTACCAGAATTTTATATATATTATACGATATGATTGTATTTTTAATCAACTTACCTACCTATTTTATTCTGTCTTTCGCTTGTATTCTGGTAGTTTTATTACGTATTTTTAAGTGTATTATTTGACATGAATTTAAGTATATCAATATATTTTTGAACTTCTTCTATAAACATCGAGATGAATTTCAACTGATAAAAAATACTATTCTGCTAATCAATACACCATATGGCTTCTTATAGATTAATAATTGCTATCCTGATTTTAATGATATTTTTAGAATACATTGTAATTTATCATCCTTTATAACGATGGTTACATACAGTTAAGCTTGTTTGTTGCCTTTATTCAGCAATTAGTTCGATGTCTTTATTAAATGTAAACGCTGTGATTTGTTGATCACGGTATTGGCACCCCATCGTTTAATGAGTGCTTGTCGGCATAAAATAATTGCGGCAAATATTATCGATCAGCTTTGATCTTCCGATAAAAGCCGTGAGATTTAATTCCATTTCAACTTTAATAATAGTCACTGGTATAACAGACTAATTGAAACATCGCGTTACTTGTAGACAAATTTATATTTAACTCGTAGTAATAAAAGCATATAATGTAACACATATATACTTTTATTCTAATACGTTATTATTATGACACCGTTTTGAATCGGTATTCTACATTCATAAAGTCCAAAAGTCGTAAATGCGGTTACATGTAAATTGTACGTGAAACATTTCACCGTGGCATAGTTCACCGTGAGCTATCTATCGGAAGGACATGACCATATACTATATGGTCTCCAATTTTATTAGATTCAATATGAACATTAATTCAATTTTCATAGCTGATTTTGGCAAAATTCATGAATTCAAGAATGAAAACCTAACCTAACCTAACAAATAATCCTGTATTCGGCTATTTTCAAAACTTGTGTGCTGTTGGCTTCCTGTAAAGTTTAAACAGACAAAAACCGTGTTTTATTCAGACATGAATTTTATGTCAGTACTGTACGACCCAAAGAGGTTGGACGGTCTTTAATATACGGCCATATATTTCCGATACAACATTTCACTTATGGCGAACTGCATACGTTCAAGTTTCCGGACACGTGTAAATGCATCCGAATGAAAACATTTTAATACCTCACTTCCGTGTTGCGATAATTTACCACGCGGGACAAATATAACAATCATGATTAGTACGTATTGCTTCTTTACACACAGGTTAATGAGCATAATATTGGTTGTCACCATTATGTTAATTTTACTCAGATAACTTTATTTGTTGTTAAAATGTGACTCGGTAATCATAATGAGAGTACACTCTCCCTTTGCTATAAACCTTTTAAACTTTTTCCTATGGTGAATAACGCATCTGTATTACTATATTCTTTACCGGTTGACATTAGACTTTTCAAGCGGGCGAAAGCGGTCTTATTTATTATCAAACTAAGTGGAATTAGTACTACATATTGTGTTAATACAATGCATTTCCATTAAGAAATGACAGTTAACACACTAAAAGGAATGCAATTGTACCATGTTAAATTATTGTTTTCGTTATATTTTCAATAAAAGTATGATAAGTCACACGTATCTCCTTACACTGCAACATTGATACAAATAATTCTTGCTTCGGTACCTTTCAAATCAGGTTGCATCTCTGTGGCAAACCTTTGTAAATTATACATGTTTGTAGTCCCCTGTTTTATTATAAATTCACTTAGTTTTTGTGCCACATTTTCCTATTTTATATGACGACCCCAGTTAGCATGAGTGTGTCCAATCTGTTTTTTGTTAGTTACGCACCTCATATCCTTATTACGAATACGTGTTGATATTCGACTTGGGGTGAATATATTTTGCGAAAGAATCAACGCGTGTGGTGATCCGATATAAAAACCGTAAAATAGGGAATTTAGTTTTATGTGACTTTTAGGGTGAATATAGCATTTTTGTTAATATCTAGAAAGTATGGTATTTATTACACACGACTATTGTTTTGATATTTTTTTAATGTCTATATTGAATTTATGGTGGTGGTCACATAATAGATTAATAAGATATAAGTGCGAATGCCAATCACCATTGACCAATAATTTCATTGTTACGGTTTTGGCCTGTATAGATATTTACGACACACATACTCTGTAGCAGCTGTAAGGAAAATCTATGAACATCAAGGTTGTATCTAGGATGAAAGGGGCCAAAGATATTTTGGCGATCCCATGAGGCATCCCGATGTATTTTTCCACATCACAGATTAATATGATAAAAATGCGCAAGCCAGTCGCCATAGACCAAGTAATTAACGTGTTTAACGTTATTAACGTTTATTATAACTTAACGTTGGGCTAGGCATTAAACGCCAAAAGTCCCTCGAATGTTCTCAATTATTACCAATATTGAATTTACGTTGCATTTACGTAGCAGACTTTAATATTGAAAATGGTATTACTCTTTAACATGTGTTTGAGTTAATCCTATATTTCTCCACACCCGAGAATTATTTTACCTTTTTAAAACTATATATAGCTAAATGGTACTTCCTACTATTTTATATTCCCGGATGGTGTTCGAGTAATACAACAAAGTCGATTGTTTTCACAAATGGGCTTAAAAATCATTTTTTAGTTCTATTTTTGGGGAAAAAATACATATTATGTGAGTAATCAATAAATTATGTTACAATCGATGTAAAATATTACATACGTACAATTAAATACTTACAGGTATGTAACTCTTAACTAAGAATAAACTGTTGATTTATTCGTTTATGATTTACATAAGTATTTTATGATGGCATGGATGCATGCAGAAATTCATCTGACAGAATCGTTTAAAAGTTCATTATTTATATCTACTGTTGGTAGAGCGACCTTTGGATGAAAGAAAAAATAAATAATTTTTTTCAATATTGGTTTGATCTTACCAGTAAAAGTGTCCAATGGATCAGATCAGAGGATTAAACGAATGGCTGGATGAAAGAAAAAATAAATATTTTTTTTCAATATTGGTTTGATCTTACCAGTAAAAGTGTCCAATGGATCAGATCAGAGGATTAAACGAATGGCTGGCAAAAAGTTATGTGAAAATAACGTCAATAAAATGCACTACTGACACCCCAGAAGGTGTATCTTTTTCTATCGCCGATGCTGTTGTATCGGGTTGCCTTGCTCGAGCCTATTTCCTTACATTTTTGTAACCTGCCTTAGCTATCGAATCATATTTATAATGTGGCACATTTAAGTATACTACTGATTTATCTTATTACTATATTACTTATTCGCCGGCGACGGCTGAGCGGTAACATGTCAGCTTATAACATCGTGGGTTTTATCGGGTGCGTTTGGACATAAATCATCCATTTCTAGTAAAAACAAAAATCTGCTAATACATCCTCCACTCTATAGAGGTCTTTAATTGGTTTTGTTTAGGATTGATTATGGTGATTCACTTTTATTTATTAAGTAATTCAATAACAGTTTGGTGAAATTATTTTACTTGTTATTTTAGCGTAATGTGTATTATGATACTTAACATTTTGGATATCAAAACAAAAATAAGCATATAATTAAGTTAATACATAGATGTTGTATGTATATCATTAAAAAATTCCTAAAATATCACATCCAACCTCTACGCCATCCAAAAGTTTCTCTACATACATAGCTGCGGGCTGGTAGGTAGGTAACAACCCGAGATTATCCGTCGACCGCGTGCGTGATTTTTCCCGCGCACTTTGCAAAGTCAATTATTCAAATGGCTGGACGGAATATGGAAACCAGCGCCGCCACGCGGCCAGAGCTGAAACTTTAAATAAATAACCAGATTCGTTAGCTACGGTAGGTCTACGCCTCTACGCTGGTTCAAAAAGCTATGAAATTTTCCTTGTAGATTTTAGATTTAATTAATTGAAATCATTGTACCTATATAGGTACCTACCCAATATTTTATATTCGTTTAATAATCCGATATTTCCGATACATACTTTTAGATTTTTTTTAGATCTAGAACGACACGAATAGGTAGTACAGTAATGATTATAAAATTCACCTGGCCTTACGGTCATAATAATTTTGAAAAGTCGGTTCGACAGCCAAATCATCCGAGTCACAATCCTCAGTCATGAGGTCTTAACAAAAAAATATATTCACCAAAATAATATGTATTTTTTGTTTCTGGGAGGGGGATCCGGACCCGTAACCTTCTCTCTTGTGTCCGCACCTAGCTATATTCTTTCATGATAATGTATAAATCTCAGATTAATTTAAATAAACAGATTAAGTGTTTCTATACAAAAACGCTACAAAATAGTTTTCCATGCAGCGTAATGCTATTTTTCATAATCGACAATTCGTCCTACGAGTCTGCTAATTAATGCAAACGACATACAAAAAGTTATCTCGTTTTTAATTAATTATTATTTAATTGATTCATGCTCCGTACTTCATACAAGCACATTTATTTCAGAAATCTTTTTCAAAAATCCGCAAAGCTATTTTTGAACGGGTTTACTTTCATATGAATATTTTTTTACATTATGTGAAGCAACCATTTTTGACAAACAATTAATATGATATCTTGGTATCAGAATAATTTTCTCATAAGTTAAGTGTTAAAATACATTTTAAGCGTCGTAACTCATAACATCTTGATTTAACTAGTAACAAGTTTCTACGTGAAAAAAACCCGTGGGAGTTTTTTTGACGTGCACAGTTCAGAGTTATTAATCATTATTTACGTTAATCGCCATAAAAACTGCTTTTCCGGCGTAAAAATGATTCAGTTATACTTACTAATTGCCCCTTTAGTATAAGTGCTACTAAGAATGTTACAATCATCCATAAACTTGAGGCAAGTTAATTGATTAGTATATAATAAATCACTCATCATCATAATGATGTCAATCCACTGCTGGATGGAAGCTTCTCCTTACTGTATCAACTCTTCTCCGCCAATCAAGATTATCTCATTAATCCATTAAGCTCTTGTTTGCATATATTATATTATATTATATTATATTATATTATATTATATTATATTATATTATATTATATTATATTATATTATATTATATTATATTATATTATATTATATTATATTATATTATATTATATTATATTATATTATATTATATTATATTATATTATATTATATTATATTATATTATATTATATTATATTATATAATATTATATTATATTATATTATATTATATTATATTATATTATATTATATTATATTATATTATATTATATTATATTATATTATATTATATTATATTATATTATATTATATTATATTATATTATATTATATTATATTATATTATATTATATTATATTATATTATATTATATTATATTATATTATATTATATTATATTATATTATATTATATTATATTATATTATATTATATTATATTATATTATATTATATTATATTATATTATATTATATTATATTATATTATATTATATTATATTATATTATATTATATTATATTATATTATATTATATTATATTATATTATATTATATTATATTATATTATATTATATTATATTATATTATATTATATTATATTATATTATATTATATTATATTATATTATATTATATTATATTATATTATATTATATTATATTATATTATATTATATTATATTATATTATATTATATTATATTATATTATATTATATTATATTATATTATATTATATTATATTATATTATATTATATTATATTATATTATATTATATTATATTATATTATATTATATTATATTATATTATATTATATTATATTATATTATATTATATTATATTATATTATATTATATTATATTATATTATATTATATTATATTATATTATATTATATTATATTATATTATATTATATTATATTATATTATATTATATTATATTATATTATATTATATTATATTATATTATATTATATTATATTATATTATATTATATTATATTATATTATATTATATTATATTATATTATATTATATTATATTATATTATATTATATTATATTATATTATATTATATTATATTATATTATATTATATTATATTATATTATATAATATAATATTATATTATATTATATTATATTATATTATATTATATTATATTATATTATATTATATTATATTATATTATATTATATTATATTATATTATATTATATTATATTATATTATATTATATTATATTATATTATATTATATTATATTATATTATATTATATTATATTATATTATATTATATTATATTATATTATATTATATTATATTATATTATATTATATTATATTATATTATATTATATTATATTATATTATATTATATTATATTATATGACATTACTAGAAAATTACGATGTGGCAGAGCTAACTGTCAAAATTCTTGTCGATGCGCTCAATGCATTCTATGTGTCCAATTCGCAGGCTGAATGAGTGTTTGTGGCTGTGTTGCGCTAAGTTACAGACAGATAAATCCAGACGAATATATGTGTCGCTAGATTTCAAAATCAGCCAAGTCCACCTTTAGGTATTTTTTACTTTTTTTTTGAATTCCTGAAGAACTAATGCTTCTAACATTTCTATACTCGAAATAATATAAACTTTCACCCTTGTGACTGTGTACTTGTGAAAACAAAAAGCTGTTTTTCTCCTATTCATCTACTATGGACTTGGCTGATTTTGAAATCTAGCTACACATATAATGTAATTAGTTAAATTCGCTTCCCAAGAAAAACCCGATATTCAATTTAGAAGGAAACTGTGATATTTTGCATTATAATTTAACCTGAAACTGAAATCAGAAATATATAAAATATTTGGTTTTCAATATACTGTGAGTTAAAATATTAGCCATTGCCGAAATTGCTGAAATTTATTTTTTATTTTAATATTTACTAGTTAACTGTGTATCCATAAAACCTCCACACAAATTACAGAGTTCAATGTTATCTATTAGGTCAACGTTCAACTATCACTAGAGAAAAGAAAGTAATCAAAAAATACAACAAACATCGCTACCAAATATAAATATAGTAACTCGAGTAATAACTCTCTACAAGTGAAATATATTAGTTTTAAATTTAATCAATATAATATAGCGGTGGGCTTTGGGTCTTAGTGGTCTGAGGAACTGACTGATTTTAAGGCCCCTGACGATAAAAAATAAATTATAACTATAAATTCAAAATACTAATGTATTTATTATCTATCCAATTGATTGAACGTGATCTTGTTATCCTTTTGATATTATTTTAAACTCAGTACTTATGTGAGTAATATATATATATATATATTTGTATAATTTTATATTAATTATATAATTGGTTTGAGCTATTTCGAGGCCCTTTCTATATAACCTGATGAATTGATTGCGTCATATGCGTCAAAGAGGTACGATGTTGTTCTAATTTGTAAAATAATTGCGGGTAACAAAGATCAAGTCGATTGATAAAATATAGCAATGCCTACCCAGAAGTGATCAAAACTACATGCATTTTATTTGTGATATCTGACGTTAATTTCAAAAAGTTATATCTCCCTTGTATAAGACTAGTTAGAAATAGTGTGACAATTTTTTATATCAGTATATTAGATTGTAATTATTTATAAGACAAAAATCGATGCTTTGTATGTGTCTTATTAGGACCTTATACAATAATTGAGTCAATAAGTAAAGACTAAATTCAATATAAATAATAACAATTCTAGCTTGACTCCATCAACTACTTGATCAGTATATATATATTTTTTATTTAAAATATATTACACCTTACGTGTTTTTCTTGATCATTCATTTAACGGTGAGTAGCGTGAGTGAGTAAAAACAGCTGTTTCCCAGGGCATATCAATATACAGACATACATATGTTTTCCCACATTCTTCATACTGTATGAAAATTTTCCGAACCGATTACATGGGATACACGTGTTCCAATCAGCTAACTGCTCATTGTAATAAACCAAAATCTGCACCTTTCTACACATTTTTTTTAAACATCACCAAGTAACAATGGAAAAGATAAATAAGAATATAACATTTTCAGTGTCAAAAACGATTTACAATTATTTTGATATTGACTTTCAGTTTAGAGGAGATCTTTAAATGATTTTCCAATGTATTTAAGTATGATAACATGTTCACTTTAACAATTGCGTTATCTGTCAGTTAGTGAAAAGAAATTGTATTAGTTATTTAAATTGAAACATAATAATATATATGTAGGTACATAATACTTATTTCAAGTATCTAATTTAATAACGACCAGGACTGATAGATGAAAAAGTCCAATATGGATAAAACTGATTGTGATCGTTATTAAAATATATATAATTAACAAGAATTATTATAAGATATCGTATTTCCTATTATTGATATTAGGTTTATTGTATAATATATTATATTTCCCAACTTTATGGAATTTGTGATCATTATCATTTAGAGCATTTGAATGAAAATAAGCCAGTAAATTTTAATGATATGAGGTATTCGCTACTCGATAATAGAAGCAAGATTAGACATAAATTAAAAATATTTCAAGGTAAACGTATTTTAGAAATTTTATATTTTTTCAATAAAATAAATAAATACAAATTAATGATAGAAAATAATGAATAATCGCTTTTACACCTTTAAGATTATTATTAAACTACATTTAAATTATCAGAATAAGTAAAAATAAGCTAATGTTTGATTTATATATATGAATTTTTGGATACCTATAAATTAATAATAAAAAGATATACATCTATATTCTTTTAAACACTGCTACATGCCATGAGGCCCAGTGACAATAGTGCATTAATATAAGCGAAACGACCACATCACCCAGGCTTTGAGAAAACCACATAAATATATCGTGACCTCACCGGGATCGAACCTGGATTCTTGGGTGAGACCCCAGTGCTTTACGCACTGGAATACGAAATAAGATATACACCTACATACTTAAAACTCTTTAAATTACATATTAGTAGGTATTCAGTGTCCAGATATCTCTAGTAGCGCAATACTCTCCCGTCTGCTTACCTGTCAGTTTAACATACTGATTGAGTTATCTCATGAAAACGGAACCCGTAGTCAACGCAGTAATAAATAATACCTCGAATCTGGTACACGATTGAGGTCTGCTTAGTCGAAAACAAATGCGCGCACAACTTCAGACACCAAAATCGGTGTAAATTACAAAAGACAGCGAGGTTGGTGGAACGAAGACTGGTGGAATTAAGCGCAATAAAGCGGGCAACGGTGCACATAAATAAAAAGTAATTGCAGCTCGGCCGAGAACCCGGCCCCATTGTCTATCAGTCATGATCGCGGGCAGATAAGAGCGTCGAAAATTTTTACAGAATGCCCAAGTTCACGACTAAATTACCCGGCCTCTCGGGTATTAGCGAGATTGTTGAGCAATATTTTAATTGCGCCTCTTACTCCCGGGGTCACGGTGTTTTGTCTTCCGTTATTCAGATAGAGATCAATTTCTAATTAATGTTTAGCGGGTCAAAACGAAAATTACTGTCTTTATTAGATTTAGAAGAAACCTATTCTCAAAAACGGACACTATTGAAACGGAAAAACTACAAACGTTTAAATTAATACTTACTTAATTTGAAAACACTTCTGAGAAAATATATAACAAATAGAAAAATTGTTTTAAAAAAAATATACGACACCCGGTAGGAATCGAATCTGCGTCTCTCGGGATTTGCGCCCACGCACATTGACCACAATGCTATAGGTATCTTATCTAATTGCGACGAATTTTAACTAATGGTTCTTAAAATACTCTCTGAAGAGCTTTCTATAGTGTTTATTCAGTATTAAATAGATAAATAAACAATAATTTTATTATTTGCAAGTACAAAAATTTCAATAATAAAGTTGGCTAGCGCCGGACATTGATTGCAATTAAGCCCGTATTGTCATTTACCTTAATTCTGATTGACGGAATTTTAAGTACGTAAGATAAAAGGTAGTTATCAAAAATAAGTATCATTGATTATAAACGGATCGATAGTTTAGAGTTTAGAGCATTCGCCCGAAAAACGAAATATGTGGGTTTGAGCTCCACCGGGTCCCATGTTTTTCAATGGTTTATTTCTAATAGGTAGATGTTTTTTAAAATTATTTATTTTTATAAAAAAAGAATTTGACATATAACTTCATAATAATCGCCCGCATCTGTTAAAAACTGCAACCATTTTAATACGACTATAGATTGTACACATGTACCGGAACTACATTTTTCAGATTAAGACCATACCTACACCGTAAATTATTATAAATATATAAATAGCCAGGTAAATACGTTAAACCTTGATAATTATTTAAAATATATTGTAAAAGTACCTACAGTATTAGATTTAGTTATGGAGTTAAACTTTATATGAATTTAGTAGACTATTATAATTTCGTTTCTAAAGTTATTAATTTTGAGATATTTTCTAATTATTATACAATGCGTAATGTACGTAAAAATGCGTTTTAATAATATAATAAGATAAACAAATTATCCTATTGCTAAAGTTCAAAACAAAACATAATTGAGACGTTTAAATGTACTTATCTTACGTATTTTTATGAAGACGAATTATACTTGGTTAATAAACTCTTGTGAAGTTTAATTCACTAAGTAACTGTTATGCAGTGATTTAGATTTATTTAGATATACTGTCATGATATCAGTGTGTATGTGTTATACTTAGCCGTGAGAATACGTTGTATACAAAACCATTCATTTCCACATAAATTTGAAGCAGACACAACTTCGTATGAATCAACGATAACATATGAACAGGTAAACTAACTAGTTAACCATATGAGTGACTATGTTTATTAATTAAATATTTGTTTATTTAGCATATTGTATGTACACAACATCTGAGAATTGGAGCAGTGGCTTAGTGCCAAATAAAATAGTGGCGATTTATATAATCAATATCCCATTATTTAGAGATTTTTCAACATTTCAACAGATTTGTATGTACCAAAAAAATCGTAACAGTGATGACACTGATTATTGACAAACGGAAAATGGAAGCGACGGAACGCAAAAGATCGAATATCACCGCGTCAAGAGAAATAGGGAATATATTTTAATATCGGAATTGGATTGACTAATGGAAAATTTTGATTTATTATTTTTAGTAAAAATAATAACGACATAATTTTCCATGTTCTTGATTCAAAATAGTCGTGTGTAACTGACGAATTGATGATCCTTGAACGGAGTTGGATTATAACTACTCCAATCTTTTACTGTCCGGGAAATTGCCGTCATCTATGCCAGTGGTTTTAAACTTTTTCGTCTCACGGCACCCTTCGTGTCTATATATTTTATAACCGTGCCCTAAACATGCTAATTAATGAGATGGATGAGCCTACCGTACCCCACAGTTTCTCAAATTTTGGAATCACACTAGATATAATATCTAGGCAAAGTCCCACCCGTAAGTATACTCAAAATGCCACACTATATTATTTTAGTCTCTAATTTACACATGTTTTAGTCTCGAATATGATTTTTTTTCATAAAAGTTATATTATTCGTATTTATTCCTTAATTTAATTCCCCCAAGTAATACATGATCTAGTTACACAGCTTATTACTGCATCTTATTTCATTTATCTCAGATCTTGAATACATGTGAACTTTGCAGTACTGTCTTCCTAAAATGTATTTTTCAAACCAGTAGCTAACGTGAGATAAGTGCATTTCAAAAACAAATAAATATCGTAAGATAAACAAATGGAGGTCATAAACTGGTGCAACTATAGAAACTATCATTTATATAATATCTCTGCGTGTTTTAATAATATTGTAAAGAATTATTTAATTTCCCAAATAGCTTGCGCCACCCCACGACACCGCGACGCATAGTTTGAATACCAGTTGCATTATACTTTCAGTCCGTCTATAATTCATAGACATTATTGCTTAAATTCCATCAAAGAAGATAAAAGACAAAGTTGGAATGGATTAAATATATTTTACGATACGGTACATATTGATTGTGGCTAAATTTTAATCGTAAAGTTTTAACATTACGTTAACTCAAATACATTAACTAAGGCTCCGATGGTTGTACTTAATTAGTGATAATAATTACCTATTGTTTATTATGACAAATGGCTGTATTAATTATAATGTATTATGAAATATATGTAGATAAATAATTAAGGCTGGTACCTATACCTCTCTATAATCTATTGATAATAAGAAAACCAATGCAATGCAGACTTGTAAACGATATGCAAATCAATTTGTGGTAGATACCCGTACGTTGTACGCAAAGCATATCTCGTAATTATTTATTATTAGAGGCTCACCCCGCAACCCCTGACCGAGGCCGGAGCCCGGGCCGCCATTAGCATCAACCCCTGGCCATAACTACCCCCGGAACACTGAAATAACTACCCTCGAACTGCCGCAGCAGCTGATACAAGTAAACGGTGTCAGTTTACATGGTCAGACCACTGCTTGTTGTTCTATCAAATATTACAGCATCTATCTACAGGGTTTATTTTGAATAAAAAAGCATTAAATTTTTATCATTTTTATCAAATCTTGAACCAGTGATCCCTTACTAGTGTGCTTCGGCATATAAGTGTACCACGAGGGATTGGGAAGTGCAGCATTTTTTCATTCCATTTCCTTCACAAATAATGTAAATTCCGTTAGAACGTAAATAATATTATCAAAAATTTTTATCACAACTTTTGTTCTATTCGTTTGCAAGTAAAGTAAAACAAGTCGCCTGTGGTGCAATTTTCTGTGCAATGTTCATTAATATATATTTTAAAAATATTGTCTATTTCGGTCGTTTATGACTTTTTTCTGGTTAATTATCTTTTATGTTGAAAATTAAATCTAACGTAGAATATCATTCTATAAATCTTTTTTGGCAATACTACCTGTTTATAACTGAGGAAGTATATGCTGTGCATATTATGTTGTTTAAATCATCTCAAATTTCGCAGTTAATAGTATTTCGTTACGTAAAAATAATCCACCAAAGAAGATGATTTAAACAAGAGTTTATAGTCGCCGTAATTCAATACGTCAACACACAGAATATTAATTTGTATATAGCTACCAATTCACCCTCACTAAAAACGTTGCTCACCCACTATTAAATGATAATTATATAATAATAAAATTACATATGATACTCTTTAACGATATTCTTTAACGATATTCTGGTTATTTTTCGAATGAAATGTACAACATATGAGCCTGAAAAAAAAAATTCCGTGTGAAAATTTTAGAAATTGAAAAGTGTAGGGATGTGAATAACATTAGGAATCATTGTATTTACGATACGTTATAAATAATGTTTCTACAATCAGATGAGAAAAGAAATATTGATGGTTTCCTGTTAAAATTTAAAAGATTCATTCTGGTCTAACATTATTTTTATGAGACAGAATATAAAAACCGTACTAATAAAACAAAGTAAAAAGAATATCAAATATTTGATTTTATAACAACTATCCACAACAACTATATGCTGATTTGAGGCCTGTACCATGGCGTAATGAACTAGAAGAGTCTTTCAATGTTGTGTTTGGTACATCCCAGGATAAATATTATAAGATTTCGATTGTATAATATTATACTACTTAGATATTGCATTTTTAACAGTTTTAAAATTCAGAATAGCACTAAAATATTAATTAATAAATACAGTGTGTAAAAAAGTGTCCAACTAACGAAGCGGTCTCTAGCCCCCGTTTCAGACGGGACACTGGTGTCGCGCTCGTATATAATAAGGAGGCCTTTGTATTCGAATAAAGGGGCCTTTGTATTATGTTTATGAACGCCCAGAGCTAATGAGTTAACGCATAGTTTCGCGATATAAATTAGAACATAAAACTGGCTGCGGTCATAAAAACATGTGTATCGGCGACTTAAGAATGTAGCGGCTGACGGAAAAGTGTACCGGACACGCTTTGACTCATTAACTCGGGGCGTTCATAAACATAATACAAATGCCATTTTATTCGAATACAATAGCCTCCTTATTATATAAGAGCGCGACACCGGTGTCCCGTCTGAAACGGGTCTAATACTTTTTTAATTTCAGATTTTAATATATTATTTACTGCTGAAAAGCTAATTTTATATAATATGATATATTATTTATATATTATGATAGAATGTAATCAACTCTGGTTAGGAAAATATGGGCATTAAGAATCTGTCGATATTAAGAAAAGTTAACAATATTATATTGTTTTCGTTTAGTTTATATATATAACTAAAAGGGTTGCACTTGACTTTCAAACATCCCCAATAAATTGTTTTGCGTTAAACACAATATTACTTACCCTTAATGAAACTAATCTCTCGAAGTATTTCGGCCAAGGGTTAACGCTGGACTAAAACTTGCATCCCTTATCCGCATCAGTGGCGTGACAAGTTTTTCAATCAATAGGATAAAACCAATAATCCTTCAACAATAAATGCATCAACTCTTTTGAGCAATACAAATTTCTCATCAACTGTCGTCGATCAACTGATTGATAAATGTCTTCCACAGTCTTCAGTTGACATGTATTGCCGTCAAAATTAATTACTCACAGCAGCAGCTTGGGTTTTTCCTATAGCCGTATTGCACTCCTTCTTTTGGGTATTATTGGATATCTCATCTTCAACTATTATGCCTAATTTATTAACATTTTAATCGTTTAATTGTACCTAACATGTTTATTTTTTATCCTACGCTGCGATAGTTTTAGGACTTTAGTATTAAGAGCCTATATTTTGTATTCATACGCGAGCACTGAAATAACATACTGGTTGAATATTTTACACTTACAGTAGAACTTATTCATTATTTTATTTATAGTAAGGTATTTCAAAACATATATTATGTATATGTTATTATGAAAAAAATAATCATTATGAATTACACCAATAACTACATAACTTGAAATATAATAAGTATTAAATTTCTTAGATAAATAAATCGAAATATCTGTTATCTAACCTAATGATTAAATTTCTAATTCTTCTAAAATATCAATGAAATTATTTAAAACTACGAAATTAGCCCAATATGATAACTAATTTTGTTGCTCATGTTGAATATTTACAATCGCAGCGATAAAAAATGAGTTATCCGTAAAAATATAATCATACTATCGAATCACTTAACACTTGTCTTTCTGCCAGAAACAAAACATATAATTCAAATTTGTTCGAAGTATATTCCCCATTATATATTGCAAAATATAAAGAAGTGCAAATACAATCAGTGTGAGAAAATCACGGTTGATCCCGCTATTTACGAGTATAATAGAAATAATATGATCCATCCGTAAAAAAATATTATTCCTACCATACAAATGCGGAAAAGATGATTTAGACAAAAAAATTTGTCAATTTTTTTTGATAAATGTTAACTGTAATAAAAGTATTATTCTTCAGATATATTAATCGATTTTTTTTTGATTTGAGATGAAATGTTACTATAGTTCAAGACGACTATCCTGTCCCCTTATATCCGGTATGTGACGCCACTGCCGCTACCCCCGATGGAGTTTTACGTTTCCTGAACACGTATCGCAGCCTATCGGATAATTCGTTAAGGCCGTACTGCCAAGCATAAACCGTTTGATAAGGAAAATCTCGGGGGTTGTTTGCCTATTGAACAAATGGCGCTAAGGGTGGCGAAGGAAAGTGTCCACTAAGGTGTTTCACTTCCTCGATGTTTTCCCAATCACCTTAAATATAATATATACACATAAGAAATATCAATAATAATCTCATATTATACTTAAATATTTCTACTTTCCGCTGAAATGCTAAATTAATTAATTTTATTTATTTATTCAATAATTGTGGTGTAACAGTTTTTGGCCAATAGCCAAAAATAATAATGTGTAATATACAAATATAACAGAATAGAAACGTAACAATCAATAAGAATATTGTATAATCTAGGTAATATGAAAATAAAGAATAGACCATTGGTTTACAAACTTTCGAAACAATCGTTTTATCATCATCAATTCTAACAATAATGATTGAGTTCTTATCTACGTCAAATAAAGATATTTTATATTTTTTACACCACAGTTTGTAATCACACGTAAGAGAAAGTCAGTCAGATACAGCCAAGGATAGTGTTCATACAGCGTCAAGTATAGAAGCCTTAAAAATTTCTTTTGGACTCGCTTTACCATAAAGTCGTATTCCGACTTTCAAGAAGATTATCAAATCAGAAAATACCTGTGTGTTTTAATATGATTTACTATGTCAACAGTAACGTCCTGTGATGGTAAATAGGTCATGCATTGCTTCGGGCTGCCACATTCTAAGTAGCGGAAAAATGAGGGATAATATTACAAAATTTTGAAAAATATTATTTGCTAGCGGGTCATACATATTCGTGTAGGTAGGCAATAACTAAATATCATTGAATTTGCCGATACGTAAGATAATGAATGAATCGAAATAAAATTTAAGACTAAAATGGAAAGGGTTGGTATTGAGAGTAATTTATAAAAAAATCGTTAATATCAATCAGTCCCGAACTGACGCGCACATAGAAAAATAGTTTGGAGGGGAGGATCCATTTTGAAAAAATATCCATTTGATTTGCAATGCGGCGGAGTGGGCGAGGTTATGAAAATCTAGCAGGCGCCACTGACTTCCACGTTTACACCGCTTACTATTTATAGCTTTTTGTCACTTCAATTGCGAAAGCTCACATTTTTACAGGTACATTCCTCATACCCAGATACTCCGCACTTTGAATCTAGTGATACACACTAAGACTGCAGGTATAACTAAGGGTCCTACGGTTTATTGTGATGAGATGTCGCATCCATAAGTGGTTATCAAATGCGATTGGTTTAACGATCATAATTATTAGGATAAGTCTCCATTAGTGTCATCGGCGCTGCCTTGTCTTTTAAAAATGGCCACAGTCATGAAGTCCTGACGGAGTATTATTCCATTTATATCTATAAATAATTTTTATTTCCGGACCCGAAACCCCCTACGAAAGAATGTTGGCTGTCGAGTTATTATGTTCTCTTCGGTGAACCGTTTTGTATTGAAATGCTGACGCTTCAAATGCAGCCAAATCACCGCTCACTTATAATGTTGGTAGTAGGTACAGGCCACATGCAGTATATGTATCCCGTTACCTTGTTTATTCTGCGAGAGAAGAAAACGTGCTTGCGGAAATAATAATATTATGTAGATGCCTTTGTATTGAAATTCTAGTAGCCGTGGTTCGGCCGCGTCTACATATCGCTTTCGATTAACTTTGACATAGTATTGCCCAGTGGCGAAGCCTCGGTACTAAAAAAGTATCATTTACTAAAAATAAATATTTTTTAGATTTTTAAAACGCATTTATCATAGAGCTAAACTCGCAGTAGTGAAGGATGGAGGTAGGCTGTTAAGATCCGCCATCAATTCTTCCGTTCCGTGTTGTACCTAATTCTCCACTCCCCATCATCATTCATGGGTCCATATCTCCGCCTCAGGATCTTTCTTTCAAAGCAATCCACCATTTCAGCTGCTTTCACATTTAGCGTCCATGACTCGCACCTGTATGCAACGACTGTGCGTATGACGGTTTTATAGAGCCGGGTCTTAGTTTTTCTGTGGACATTTCTGGATTTGAATATGGGCAGCAATGAGAAGTACGATTTATTTGCAGCGGTTATACGGGCTTTTATTTCTTCCAGTTCCTCGTTCTCTTTTGTAATATTGGAACCCAGGTATGTGAATCGGTTGACAACCTCAAATTGATGGTTTACAAAACTGAAACTTTGGCCCAGCCTACTCTGATTTTGTCGGCTTTGTACCATGACTTTAGTTTTGTTTTCATTTACTCTTAAGCCAATCTCTAGTGCAGCCCTTTGGAGGTGGTCAAATTCTTTCTTCACAATCTGGCTCGGTCCGCCATAAATAGGGCACATTAAACTTTATTAGTCATCCTTATTTTTTTTTGATTTAGAAAAAATCTTTTTGAATTAAAATTAAAATTAGAAAACTTGACGTAATTAGTATGACAGCTTTAGCATAGTGGTCTATGCGCGGTGGTCGCGATACCTGGAGAGATGCAGGTTCGATTCCTGCGGGTTGTCTTACTCTTTTCAAAAAGATTTTTTCTATTGGTTATAATACATTTTTTCAGAAGTGTTTTCAAAATTATGTATGTTCAATACTTGAGAATTATTCGTTGAATAAAAAAAATAGTTTATTTTACTATGTTGAATCGACACGGAGATTATTACTTAAAAAACTCTAGCAAATCACGCTGGTTCAGTGATATTAACTTTTTTGTTTCTGACTAGTCTCTTTGTGTAGTTTTTTTATTTTAACAAATGTTCTGACTTAAAATTGTATTATCAATCTCATGATTGTGACTTTTAATACAATATGATATTGATGACTATACACAAAGTGGGACAAACAGCGCGAAAGATCGCGTGTATAATAATGCATACATATATACAAGAAGATTTTTCACTTACACAATATAACTTATATTGTACCGTTCTCCATTTGAATCTTCGCTAACTGAATATTCGTTGAATATTGTACAAAGAGATGTGAGAGTCAATAATTGAAATCCGTCGGCAAAAGCAACAATGTATTCCATTGTATCTTACGATTCGTACCTATATGCCGTAAGTATATACCGTTTTTTATAATAGTCATTTAATGTATGAAACTAAGGAATCAATTCAATTCATTATATTATTATTAAAACTAGTGAACATTTTGTTTAAGTACAAGACGTTCACAGCATGACAAATGAAATAGTGAAATAATATATTATTATTTAAAAATAAGTATATTTTAAAGTAAATATACAAATTGATAATAATATATAAGTATGTGGGAGTGATGAGGTGTGTGGAGATAAAATCATAGTCGCTTAGTAGTTATAGTAGAGTGTTTATTAATTATCGATACAAGAATAAATAAATAAATTCAATGATAAAGATAACAGAGTAATGTTATCGAGAAATTAATCGGACCGCGAGACTAGATTCGAGTGAATGACAGTCCATTATATATTCCAAGAGACATTGTAGCAAATTAAACAAATCATAATAGACATTATTGATCTAGGTTATGATTGAGGAAATGCTGAAATCGATTCCCCTACTTTGTTTTGTTTTAACAACAAAACATACATATTAAAGTGTGGCACCCTGACCGCTACAAGTACAAGAAATATTTGCAACTTCAGACTTCAGCACCGGGCATCCAGAATTAGTTTAAATCCCAATAAATCAGTATTTGGAAGTACATTAATTTTTCGTATTATATTATTCCGTAAATAAACATAATAATTAGCTTCCTACATACACATTTTTTATCCGGAATAATTCACAGCTAAATTAATTCATAACTTAGGTATATATATATATTGTTTTTTTTTAAATGAATGAAATGAAAATGAAGCTTTTCGGTTTTAATATAAAAATAAAATGAGAATCTTGTGCGTATTGGAACTTTCTAGTGTAATAGCGCACTACTTTTCCAAGTTTTGACGCATAATACCTACAGGTAAGGGTAGATCGTCGCGTAGGTACTTATAATAAAATATGTATACCCCTTCATTGGTGTTTGTCGACTGATCAATAATAATTTATTTATTAAAAAAAAATTGTACCAGCATAAAATAATGTCATGAGAAAATTGAATAAAGTATATATTATTATTAATGCATTAAATTTCTCAAGGAGTCATTTTAATGAGGTATTTATTTACGAGAGAGGAGATTTAATATTACTTATAAGAAATAAATGTCACCCCATTTTAATAATATTTATAGTTATATATTAGTAATTAATAGTTTGTCGGTAATTATGTATTATATGTAGACATGGGTCTACAAAAATATATAATACCTACATACTTATTTCTAATTTCTAGAAGTTTATGAATGTAATATTATACAGTACTCTCTCAGTAATCCACCACCCCAATAACCAGATAAGTGTCAAATTAGTGAAAGCGGCGGATTATAGTGCATACATACAAAATATGGTAAAAATTAAAACAGGTTCCTATTTCGTAAAAATAGTTTTTTTGAGAAATTTGTACTCGCAAATTACGGTTTTATTTATAATCAAAATCAAGTAGGTACTCATTTACTAAATTATAAATATTTATAAACTAAGTTTATTAACTAAATATTGAACAGTAAATTACTTGACACAACCTGTTGTTCAGTGAGGCAGATATTCTTGAATGGTTTGGATTCCTGGCTTTCCCTATGACCAAAAGCTTCAGTTTGTGTGTTCCGGTTACATTGGAGTACGGCATAATTATTATTGTGATGCGGTCCTTGGGCACTTTCCTTCCTGGTACATGACTTTCTTCGCGATGAACGTACGTTTTACGAAGGAGAAGTGTCCAAAATAAACCCGTCTCATCTGCGTTGTATACTTGTACGCGGTTGACTACTGAATTTGACAATCGAATACCGGCGAGTTATAGAGTTATATTTTGTGCTTTCAACTAGTAAAAATAACGGCGGATTATTATAGTAGATGTCGGATTACTGAGAGTGTGCTGTATTATATATTAATAACATAAATATTATTTTAACAGATATTTGAAAGAACTTAAGTTTTAATGTGTGAAAGTAAATTATACCAAATAGCAAATACTTGTATCCGATGTATTCTGAACTGAACATAGTATGAAATAAATTTTGAATAATAATATGCCACACTCCGAATTGATTTATCTAATGTATCAGCGTTTCACAAACTCTACAACGTCTACAGTTATTTAATTATATCTTTACGCCTCTTAATTTATGGATTTTTCTATTTTTTTACCACGTTTTTATTAGCTCGTATCCTTGTTTGTCCGGTACAGATTTTTTTTTGTGTGTCCAGTATAATTTTTTTCTTGTTTGTCCAAGATTTTTATTGGACGATTGAAGATTTTTAACTAACTTCCCGACTAGCTAGACATTTGAAACTTTTAGAATATATCAGAACACGACGACAATGCATTCTTTTAATACTTTTAGCCATTTTAAGTAGAATTGAATTTATTTTCAGTTAATTCTGTTTTGTATGGAAAGTTATTATTGTTGGTTGCTAAAGGGGTCCCAGCGACTAAATTATTAATATTATATACGTGCGTTACTATGGAAATCAATATGAAATGTCAAAATGATATTTCAGTATTCTATATTTATTCAGTATTTCTATCAAATACAATATTTTTGTATTATTAATACATAGAATTGTCAAGTTTATATGATTCAACAGAAAATTTAAAAACGTGGTATATAAAAAGTTCTTTTTATCTTGTAATTATTAAATATTAATGCGTATGAATTATTTTCCTTGTTTTGAAAACATCGTAAGTAGCTTAAAATATCGCTTATTTACCTATGTTTAATGACAAATATAAATATATATTATCGGTATGCATACTTTTATTATTACTCATATCTGCATGTTACGATATATAATTTACTAAGACGTTTTGTAAATATATATGCGAAATACTGTATTTAAAAAAATACTTTTATGTATATTACTCAAATTTTTATGTAGATTAATCTAGGTAAGTACATAATAAACTTTCCTTATTTAAATGTATTTTGTCACATCACCTCGACATTAGTAACTTTATCTTTCCACCTGATACGGACCATGCATCTGTAAACCCACATACTGAAATCTTCAAATTTTCTGAACATTGTTTCTATAAGTGTCCACACCACCACTCCATTTAACAGAACAGGACAGATATGGCATCTAACTCTATCTATTCTAACTAAAAACTAAAACTAAACTAAACTAAAAAACACTAAAATCTTTCGACTCACTAAATTCAGACACGTTTATTGCATCACGGAAGGCGGCCATGCACAAATCGCGGCTGCATATACATGACAAGTGGAGATGGGGTAACTTAAATTATATAATATTCTTAAATAGAATTCAATGTAGAATTAACGAAGAAAGTATTATTTTATGTGCGGTCTGCTACTTGTCCGCGAACTACTAAATGAGAAACGCTGGTACGCATAACATTCTAAAAAATCAGTAATCTTAATAGAGATGTCATCAAAAGCTTACTAATGTAAAATGTGTTTACAATTTACACTGCACCGATAGGAGCTTTTTTCTACAGTGATTTATGAACACTCAGATTGGAATTTACACGAGTAGTGTTTGTGGCGATCAAAGGAGTTTATTTCCAAGAAACTGGTATTTTTTCTTCCACCATTCCAGTTAATAATGTTACAGTACAATGTAAGATGTTCACTTGATGAATATATTGTGTTTAAAACATTCGGTGATTTACTGTTATCTCTTATTGGATAGCAACAGCAATAATTTAAGATCATTAATGGAAGATAATATTATACATAAATCGTCCAACGGTAGGAAATACAATTTTTGATGTCTTATTCTAAAGATATATGATATTTTTAGGTTTAAATAAACAGAAGAGTTGTATTGATTATGGTAAGCAACCTAGGCAAATGCCCGGGGCGCTGAATACATATTAATTTTACGTATTAAATTTGTGAGCTGTCTTAACCGAAAGAGATGACAATATTGCATTTAAAAAATAATGCATTGTTTGTGCAGCATCTCCGCAAATAATGCCCCAATTTTATTGGATTCAATATGAACATTAATTTGATATTGTAATTCATTCCCTTGTATTTATTTCGATGTTTGTTATTACGTAGTATTAAATTCTCGAATGAATTTGATCTCAATACTATATGGCCAACTACTTCCAATACAACAGCTCACGATGAACTGCGAGACTGTCAATTGCTTAGTACTAATTTCGCTAATTTCGGGGACGTTCCGCCGTGTAGGTACCCATTTTATAATAGGTAGTTAATATTCTGTAAATTTGAGTATGCATTCAATACATCACACTTGTTGAAAATGATTCGTAGTTTGACTAAATATATAAATAAACTGTGAATTATTCGAATTACATTGCCATTCCCTAACGGAAATTTGACACCGTCAAGGCGATCTATGCTTTATCATCCTGGAACAGTTCAGTGGAGCTGTACTAGTACCAATCACGGAGGTTATTAAGCAACGAAATGCATTAGGTACCACCCTCTGCTACGTTTACGATTGACCTTTTCTTGAATAAATTGCTGTAGATTTCTGATTTTGAAGCTACGCAGAACTTCTCGGTCATATACCATTCACCATTTATTTTGTCACCCGATCTGGCTAAGTAATTTTGAGAATGCATCTTATCGAAAGCTTTAACTCTCCGTGTTATGTCATGGTTTACCTTCTATACACTATACCTCCCTACCATGGGAAAGGCTTGAGAACATAACGTCGCTATACTATGATATAATAATATAATGATTTAAAAAAAAAACTTGATTCATTCGTTATTATTTCGATAGAAAATGTAAATTAAATCATTACCGATATGTACACCCACCCCACTAGCCTACAGTTTACAGTTTAATACCATGGCCTGACTAAAGTGGGCTTTGGTATATTCCGTGTACCTACCCAGAGTGTCATACATATATACGTGATAATACGGTTCTTCCAAAAAATAGCCAACCGTTCAAAATTAAACATAAATGCTACAACCTTTTTTTCCGCATTTATCCGACAGATGCATTAAAAATCTATGACGATGACGTATTTATTAAAAGTTTATCATTGCTTTACATTTAAATTATCCTGCAACCGTTATACCTACTATCAAACGATTCAATCAATAATGATTCCAATTATTGGTTTCTTAACTTAGATACGTTTTACTTTCTAATGGGTTAGCCCCGTATAAGATTGTTAGTATATAGGTATTTATTTTTTTTATTATCAAAAGATATATACCTACATAAAAGCATATAAAAATCATCTTTAAAATCAAGTATCCCACACAAAGTAAACAACAAAATTCGCGGACATTTTTTTCAATCATCTCCAACGTTTTACGACATCATTAAGTGGTTAAATTACTAAGCAAACTTAACGATAGGCTATAAATTGAAAATATTTATTGAGGCAAAGATAGCGTCCATTAACGCGAAACTAGTACAAAAGTCGTCGGTCTTGCAAATAAGCGCTCATTTTACAATAATTCAGGTTTAACGTGGCATTAAATGTCATTCAAGTAAGGCTTTCGTGGTTATTAAAAGCATCGAGCAAAAAACCAGCCTGATTTCCGCCGGTGGTCTGCAATTTTGAACGGAATTATTCATCGTAAAGTTTATAGGGTATTTAGCGATACAATTTCTATAATCTGTAGAGCGGCTTCTGCTATACATTAATATACGTATTACGAGACGACTTCTGTAACTAATATATTGGTATAACGAATACAATTTTGTCAAAATATAGTGACAAACAAATAAAAAAACTATATAAGTACCTACAATTTAATTAATTAATCCTAATCGATCAATAATTTAAAATGATTATTATTACATAGGATACTTAAGTAATTATTTAAAATGTTGCACTTCTTAAAAAAGAGTGATGTATTGCCAAAACCCCAGCAATTAATTAATAGGTATCCATTTGAAAATACTGTTTTGTTAAAAAGTTTTAACTTAAGTTTTAAAGTTTAAGGCAGGCAGAGTCTTTTTGTGGGATAACTCTTTGTACTACAATATTAATTAATAGTGATCCAAGAACATTATTTTTTGTATTATCGTTAAATTGGCAACCATACAAAAGTTAATATTCTCTTGAATGATGGCCTATTTTACGGTCTTGATTTGCTGCATACTTTTTTCGAGCACTACAAGTTTGCGTGTGCGGAAATATGAAAAATTGGCCGTATCACAACTTACCGTGAGACGGAAAGGTCGTATAGTATTGAAATTAAATTCATCTCTAAAATAAAACACACCTCTTCATCGCGGAGCATTTAATTGCTATTTAATTACCACATTTAAATAACATGCTAATTATATCGAATGGTCAAGTAATAAGGGCACCACAGCTGTGCCCTCAGCGTTAAAATACGTAATAAAACCACTAGAATAAGACTAAGTATAAAGTCGTACCTATCTGATAATGATGACATCGTTATTATCAGACATTTGATACCAGTCAATGTCAAATAAATTAGTTTATTGAATTTAATAAAATTGAAACATTACTGTCGACGATGGTTCATAAACATTCTTTTATCTCAATGCTATGGCTATCTTTTTACGGTACGACTATCACGGTGAAGTGTAATACGGCGATATGTAATACGTACAATTTAAATGAAACTCTAGGTCTGCCAAACGCCCTGCAGCTTAGGACGGCCAAGTTATTTAAATTTAGTTTGACACTATTTCTCCATCCCTTACGAGATTGACCATGTCATTGTTTACCATCCTGCTTTCGGAATATCAGTTTCTTTGTACAAAGCCAATTCATTTAACGTGCGCCAATTTGACGGGACTGTTTGATGTGCGTTCTTCTTATACAAAGCGTACATCAGGCGTATCTCCGTTTCCACCACGACTGTATGTCATTAATCATTAAAGGATCCGAAGATATTGTAAACGAGAATTATTAGCTGTATTATGCGTCAGTGTACTTTTGCCATTATCATTTATGGCACTACAACCCTTGGTGGGTCTTGGCTTTCTTCAAAAACCCCTCCATTCTGGACGATCCAGCGCCGACACTCTCCGATTGTTTTGACCGAGCATTTTTAAATCCCCCGTGGCACAGTCCAGCCATCTCAATGTCGGTCGTCCAGGTCTTCTGTTGTCATCGGGGGTTGCGTACATAGCCCGCCTCGACGGTATATCCTCCAGCACGTGGCCGATCCAACGTAGTCTCTGCATTTTCATATGCTTTTGCCATTGATGAGTGTATAATTATAGTACCCGACGTTACCGAAACGCGAAACCGGGGTCGCGGTTTGATCAGCGACATTTATGGCATATGTTTTCACTGCATCATGCATTATTTAATATAATATACAAGTAAAAGGTTCTCATATATGTATTAACGGTGTCTATGCCATGTAGAGACATTTAAGAGGCATATTACTAATTGTATTCCCTACTCCGTAGTAATACTATTTTGAATTCAAAGGATTGACATTACGTTAATGTAAACTGGACTCATATTTCACTGGACTAAATAATATAAGACAATAATATCCGATACACGCTTGAAAGAACATAATTTTACAACCAAAAGGCGTCCCATGACTTTGTATGGCATAATATAGGTACACTAATAATTCTCGTTAAAATTAATTTGAAATACGTTTTCAAAAAACTAATCATATATCGATAGTGAGACATCATAAAGTTTCTGAACTAAGATAGTTATAATATGCTTATTAAATCGATATGTTTGTTTAAGATATCAGAATACGTTTTATCAAGATTACGTTATGCTAATTTTATATGTAAAACAATGATGAATACGTAATTGTCATCAGAGTTGAAATTTAAATTAAATTATATGTATATTCATTTTTGTTACATGACGCTGTTACCTTTTTGATATTTAATATTAATTAATTCACGTATATTGGTACTGATACACATCCCTAGATATACAAAAAATAGTTGTCATTTATTTATGATTAGGTATGTAGAGTTTAAATAAATACTAATAAAACAGTGTAAATTTTAAAATGTAAAAGAAAATACTAATATGAATTAATAGTTCCAAATTAACCTTAAAACGTTGATTAACATTATATGCAAGGGAATCTAAAATTGGTCATTTAATAATTACGCTAGGGTTATTCCTTTGGGTCTAATCTACGACGGTCATCAGTCTCTCTAAGCTGATTTGTTTCATATCAACACAAAACCATACAAATCTAGGAATACAATCAGTTCAAACTTGGATCAATGCAAAAATAGACACAAGTTACTATTACCTACTTAGAGATAGGTACTCGATATTTATATTATGCAACATTACTATGTATTATTTTGGTAAAAAAAATGTTGTTTTTACTTATTTATTCAATATTAAGACAATTTTACGCCGTCACTGGTTTTGGCGATATTTATTGGATTTGCGTCCGCTGGAATTGGTTTTGCTCTGCATATTTTGAGCACTTGTATTTGCAGGTAGCGGAGCAGTGGAGTGGAGTAGCAAAGATCGTGGGCGACTCGCAGGCTGCCGTTTTATCAGAGATCTGTGAGGGGGTCCGCAGGTTCAATAACAGTCGCGCTCAACACTAGAGCTTGCGAAAAATATTTAACAAAAAAAATTACTGAAATAATATATTTTTTTTGTGATCTTTCCGTGATATTCCCAACATGCTCATTTAAATTTTACGTTGCGCTACTCGTAGTTTTTAGATTTCTCTTACGTTAAAGATCCATGTTTAATATGTATACGTGACCATTAGTAGCACACATTGCTTAGACACTTTATGTTTAAGGTACAATAGGAGGTTACTATCCAATGCCAGTTTGGTTCTGCGAAAAATCTCGTTATACATTATGCCCCCGCTGTTTGACATTAAATTCGATCTCAGACAAAAATTGTATTGTCAGAGATAGATGTAGTTGTAAAAGATATGAAATAACAGTATGTATACATTTTATATTGATTTTTTGTTGCTACTAACTATTCTAGTACTATTCAATTTTCGCTGGTTCTAAAATATAATAATATATACAATGTGCTTTCAGCTACTTTTCCTGTTGCATACATTTTTTTTAGTAACGTATATAGCAGCATTGAAAATAGACGTACATAAACAGCAGCTGCGTATACATTGTGTATAAATATATAAGTACCTACTTTAAAAATGTAAATACATAGTTACTATTTTAATGTAAAATGATATTATAATTTTAAACAGCCAGAAATCATGCCCAGATTTTTTCTACAATATATTACTATATTAAATACAATTCATGATTCTGTTAAAATTACACGTAAACAATATATGCATGATATATTTTCATTATAAGATATAGCTCCGAAACCATATATTGCCAATCCGTTCGCTAGTCCAAATTACCATAAGCAGACTCTCGACAATACGGCCTCTGTGTATTTTGCATTATTTCTCTCCCTTATGTTTTTCCTCTTGTCTCTTTTCCTCACCATTATTGTGGGTGGCTTACCTTTGGCCGATAAGTTGCGTGTAAGCTTACCTTTACCTTAGTTCTGCCGCGTCTCTACATTTTAAATTCACATACACACAGATTAAAAAGATTATAACTATGTATTTTGATTATTATGTAATCGATTAATTGCTGAGCACAAACAGTGACGTCTCGCGAATATAGACAAGTCGTACGCTGCTTAATTGTGGCAGATTACGGAAATAATTTTAATAAATGACAATATATTTTTTTATGACGCTTATAGGAACGTATTTATTAAATTATAACGAAAATAGGTATACCTAGTAACCGTTTCTGAAGCTGTGATCACGGGTTCTAATCTCAGTTACATGTAAATTGTACGTAATACATTTCAACGTAGCACAGTTCGCCGTGAGCTTTCTTATAAGAAAGAGATAACCGTATACTATACGGTCTCCAATTTTATTAGATTAAATATGAACATTAATTAAATTTTCATAGCTGATTTAGGCAAAATTTATGAATTAAAGAATGAAACTAACCTAACAAATAATCCATTATATTATGGACTATTTCCAAAATTTGTTTACTGCTGGCTCCCTGTAAAGTGTAAACTGACAAGAACCGTGTTTTGTTTAGATATGAATTTTATGTCAGTACTATTAAAGTGGTTGGACGGTTTTTAATATACGGCCATATATTTCTGATACAACATTTCACAGATGAAGTGTGATACGGCGTACTGCATACGTACAAGTTTCCGGTTACGTCTAATCTCACATATTCTGGTAAAGGTCATATAATATGCTAACTTTTTTAAGTGGCTGACAAGCATCCTTCGTAAAAAAAATGCGTTACATAACTCCACTCTATGAAAGCCAATATACTTTGGTTAGTAGAGAAAATGTTGATTTACCTTTATTTACAACTACAATAGAATATACATACTTTGAAAACACCTCCAATGTACACACCTACCTACTAGAAAAAATACGACGCCCAGCGGGACTCGAATTTGCATCTACTGACTACTGGATTCAAGCCTATGTGTTTTACCAATTGAGCTAAGTAGGTGCGTTCTATCTTATTATGACGAAATAAATTAACAAGTATTATTCATTAATTTAATAAAACACAAATTTTTAGTACTTATTCCACTTTTAGTTGACATTAATTCACCATAAATCGACAGTTAACACAATAAAAGAAATTAACAAGTAGTATTTATAATTTACATCTTAAAGTGTTTAGCAAGTTGCGTTCATTTGTGTTTTCAAATTATGTACTTATATGTTAAATTAAAAAGTGTCCAATCTCATTCCCATTAAAGAAATTTTCAAATCTTGTTTGTTGAATAAAAATAGTTTATAATGTAATAGATCATAATTACGTACCTGTATACTTATTTTTCTTTGTACCATTTTCTAACGATGGTTAGCTACGGAATTAGGTACAGTATGTCTCCCCGACTCATTAATTCTCAAACATCTCGAACTTTGAATAAACTAATTTATTTAAGTTTTGATTTCAAATGTGTTTACAATATATGATCACCCTACATTACTCATCAACACTTCGTTCTGAATGTTCTCTCAGTCGGCGACGTTTTCTTGCGGGACTTGTCACCTGGGGGATCCGACCTCACACATTAACCCGATAAGCTTCAGTAACAATGGTTACACACGCGAAAATCTATAGTGCATGCATTAAAATAATGCAAGGTGAGTGTTGCATTGCCATATACATTTATGAAAGAAAATGTAATATTCCTTAATTAGATCAAACTTAACGCATTCTATTGGATTCGCATAAAAAACTGACCATGGAATCAATCATCTGTTATTTTCTTCCATCTTAAATAAATTTGTATATTAAAATACTTAAATATATTCCGACATAGATGTTAATTAATGAGAGTATTTTACTTTGTTGTTCCTGCGGAATAGTACAAAAGTACAAATAGAATTAAATTCATATTTCACCAAGTACCTAGATGACCTCAGTCGATAGTATTAATTTTCTAATTTAGATTATAGTATTAAAATTAGTTTTTTTATGCTTACTAGTTACTGACTATTAACACGAAATAGGAATATTGGTAAAAATCAGTACATATATGTTATTGCTTTCCTAATATATTTGGATAAAAAGTATGTATTATTTTGACTGGTATCTATCTACTTATCCATATGACTATATAAACATCAGGACCGGTTTCGTCCACTGTGTGAAAGATCAGTTTTCAACAAATCTGGAAGCAAACGAAGCCGATTCTTATCGTTATTGATACTCGTATTATGTAACATAGCGATGTTCAAACGTTGACACCTCGTATCTGAGATATTCGATATTTTTGATAGGGGGAGATAAAATGAATACGTGTATTAATTAAGGCTCTAAGTACCAAAAACAAAAAAACTGACATTTTTATAGAAAAGTGTTCTCCATACTAACGCCAATAACTTCAGCTATGGTCTAAGTGCCTCAAGCAAGTCAAAAAAATACAGCAAAATATTTAAACCTGTTGACGTTGTAAGTCCATTGGCCTGTTTTTTTTATAATGGTGTAAATAGCACTACAGTGGTCAACTTCATTCAATATAAAATGGCTGACGATGATGTGTTGACACTTGCGACTTCCTAATACCTAAAATTATAGAAGCTGCCGTGATTGCTTCACACTGTAAAACCACATTTTTCAAAAGGTCTGCTTCATGAAATTTTACTGCAATGACTCGGTATTTTGTATCTACAGGCAATACGACTTTTTGGTACTTAGAGCCTTAATTAATACACGTATTCAAATGTTGTACAAAAACTATTAAATGAATTGGTTTATTTTTTAAGGTAACTGTATTATTGTTTTTATTTTAATTTGATTAAGTACCTACCTGATTTTTTATAACATTTGAATTACCCTAAATCTAAATATATTACAATATACCAATAGTTAATGTTAATCGAATTCATTTTTCTCGAGTTTATTTTATTACCATACCTAGCCTACCTAAGGAGCTAATAGCGCCTGTATACATTCATGGACTTACTGCCGGCAATAGTGCTTATTTTAAAATATCGTGACAATTACTGTTTACACGTAAAAGTGCTGACTGTCTCTCCAATCTCATTCTTCAAGAGTAAGCGAGGCGCGATGTTGTCATTTTTACTACTATTTGACAGGACGTATTGAAAATCGGTTAACGTAAAAATAAGTAGTTCGTTTTTTTACCGGCAGCTTCGCAGAAGCTTCCAAACTAATTTGTTTCATGCACGCAATCTTGCCAACTCCAGGATAATACATGTTTCCCCATATATTTTCTTACTGTGCTCAGTAAATCTATGCACGTGTAAATGGGGTATAAGAATCATCAGATTTTCATCCTGAATTAATGTGATATAGGGAGTGCAAAAAATATTTATAGTAGGTACCTTACCATAAAGTGATTTCTTTGTACTATTTTTAAATGAGTTAAGATTTTTTTACGATATAGACAAAACTTATCATGCATGCAACGTAGGTATAGGTAATATTAGATTTATTGAAATTGTATAGCAACGTATACAGTTTTATTATACCTACCTACTATTTTTTTATTCAAATGATATTATACTTAGTAATGGAAATACCTACCTATTGTTTTAAAATATATATATAGTATTACATAGGTATGAAACAATTCTACTTAAATTCAAAATAGCGATAGATTTGCACTTTTTTATAGACAAGAAAGATTCATTAAGTGTGTAAATTAAATCAACAAACATGGTTTTATACGCTCATAAAAATCTCGATTTTCTATTCCAAATCTGCCTTATGACTATCTGTGTTGTCATCATGGAACGTTTTGGATTTTAATAGTCCCATTCACAGTTCATTAGTTTATCTGATTTTTAAAATACTAAATAGATATTATTATTCTGTTGGTTTTATCAGATTTCCTTTAATGGGGACTATAAAATAGTACCATAAAAATATAGTTAACGCTTTCAATCTGGATGCGTATTATATTGAATTTTATCATTTTTTCCACGAAATTTATTAAAACCTACATTATTTTTAGACACATTGCTATAATATTAAAGTGAGGATTTGTATAATTACTTATCTGCTAATAATATATCACTATATTCAGACCATACCATCATTTTGTAGGTAAACCCGTTTAAGTGCATATTTGTAGACATATTTCGAATAGTCGTCTCAAGGGTTGACCCATATCCTCTTCTAATTATTCTACGACACGCAAGGCCTGTGATCATTTGAGGCATCCAATGTTTGCTTTAATATTATGAAAAAAGACAAGACAGTGCGGACGACATAAACGAACACTACTGATCATAACAATTATTATAACCATTAGGTGACACGCATTCGATAACCACTTGTTGAAATAACTCGTAGATGAGCATCCGTGGTTATAAGTGTAGAATAGTTGCTCATAGCTAAAGTCAAAAAGCTAAGTGTCTGGGCTTGAGGAATGTACCCGGAAAAAGTGCGGAGAGGGGGTCTGCGGTTGAAGCTGCGAGAAGCTATGAGTAGTAGGCGTGGTAAATGTGGAATCTCACTCCCTCCCGCCGCCATAAAAATCATAAAATAAATAATATAAAATAAATCATAAAGTAATAAAAAACACGAAGTAGTTTTTTTTTTAATGAACCCCCCCCCCTAAACCATCTTTTGTCCGTAATATGAAAATATCACAAATGATACTTACCATGATAGCCATTAGATACATACTTATAATAACTAAAAATCTTTCGCTCTTTCGCAAGAAGAAACCTGTAAGTATATATAATGTACCTACAGTGATATCAATACATAAATATCATGTCTTTATATAGAGAATACTGAAAAAACTCAAGAAACTTTTCTTTCTTTAATGTAAGCATACTATTATCATTATCAAACTACCGTAACATTGTACTTAATCATTTTTACCTATAAAGTCTAGCGTTTTTCTATAGCAAGTGCTTGACATGACGAATCTAATAAATATCCATATTGGTATTGAAAGGGTGATAATCCATGAATCGATACATTGAGAGGATATTGTTTATTTCTTCATTTTAAACATTTCATGAAATATTTGTCGTACTTTATTTTACGAGAATATAAATATATACAATAATAAATCTTTTTTTTCATTAATGACAGTATCAAGTTTCGAGTTTTATCACCACTGCCTTATAAATAAAATTTATTAATGATGGAAATTTTCTTATAATTTTAATTAAAACCTTGGTTTGCTTGGGTAAGTACTTAAATATATTTTTTCAACATAATTATTTTAATACTTATTATATAATGTTTTGTATTATTCTCTAAAACCATTCCTTACTTGTTGTATTATATTATCATTTTATTTGATGGCTTATGGTGATCATAAAAAACAACCTAAATTTAATAACTACAATGGTTTAAATTCAAAATATAAAAATACGACATACACTAAAAATAAAAAAATATTAATCATAAAACAATCTTTTCGAATTAGTCAAGACAAGTCAGCAATATCATTTATATTTCAGTGAAATAGGGTTGAACAAAAAATTAAATTAGACTAAAAACATGATAGTATTTTTATTGATAAAATTACATCTGTATTCTGCGCATGCGGTGGAGGAATGCCAAAGACTCCACCTCTAAATCCACTCTCACATATAACAAATTCAAACGTTTTTTTTTTTCAATTTGTATCTATATTGAATGTGTTATTTTTGACATCGGTTATATTATTATTTATTGTATTTATCTATGTGCCAGAAGTATAGATTTTATTTATGTAGGTCAAAACAAGGTATATGCATATTTATTTGTTTTACGTTGACCACAAACTACGACTCATATACTGTAAGAAATAATATTAATACTAGGTGTCTAAAAAGATTTAATGTTGCACATGTGATTGTAACACCTCTCAAATAGTGAGGCATGTCATTAACGACTGCCCAATACTAGAAAAGTAGCGTTAGGCTATGAACGAACAACACACTTACGATAGTAATCTCCAAAGACCTCACGAAATACTTAACAACAAAACAACACAGAGACATTACACAACTGTCAAATTTTACTCTATACAGACTTCGCCTAAAACATTAATATAATTATACTATCCTTATCCCCCACGGTGGCCGCGCGGCTTAAGCGTTGGACTATAACGCCGTGGGTCCCAGGTTCGAATCCTGGGTCTGGCAAGTACACATATAGTTTTTAAATTTGTGGGTGTCAGGGTATGGACCTAATAGGTTGAGCAAGTGGCTTACATCAATTTATCGTAAAAAACAAAATCTGTCAATACAAACCTCTACTCTGCGGAGGCCCATATGATCCTATTAGGATCGGACATGGTCGAAAGAAAAGAATTCTTAACACCTTGTATGGCAAAGTAAAGGTAGCTATGGATCGTAATAAATTAATTAAATATAATATTATATCGAAACCACACTTGGCTATATCACTACAACAAAAAAACTTAAGCAGTGCAAATGTAGTCGTAAAAGAATGAGATGAGACTTGTATTATATTATAACCATTTTATAAAAATAAAACCAAAGTAATTTTTTTATGCCTTTCTTATAAAAAAGCTTTTTTGACTTATACTCTTAAGGTTGCCCGTCATATATAAGTATATTAATGGTTACAAGTAGACAAAAATGTCGCATCCCTGAATGGATCTGTGTTATGTTCGTGACGTTGTTCGTAATATTCGTAATCTATGCAGCGTTATTGGCCCATAATTTGTAATAAAACAGACATCTCCAAAAGACCACTAAACAATATTGTTATATTTATAAAACATTAGAAAACACTTTACCCGGGACGAGGAGAACTTAAGAAGCGTCGCTTGCACCGCGTAGGTTAATGCCTAATTTATCTTTATGTTTCATTTAAATGATCATAAGTTTAGTTTTATACGCGCTTTTGGTCGAATAAAACACAATTTATGATTGGTTTAATTCACTTAAAATGTAGCCGAGATTTGTGATTCGACCAGCGGGCGAAGAACAATAACAGTGGTGTCACGAAAAAAAACGAAATAAGTTGCAACCCCAATTTTCCCAATAAAGTTATTGAATACAAAAACCTGAACTGTGTAGGGCACGGTGCACCTACCCCCAGTGAAAGTCTATTATTAGTATTTTTTTATTAGTAAAATTAATAATATTCTTCCCTCTTTATATTTCACCATCTCTTTGAAATAAGGATTGTAGAAATATCCAACAAAAAAAGTCGTAACAATATTTATTGTGAGATTTTTGCAATCTTTCAATAAAATTGTCCATTTTTTTGTGAAAACCCCTAATTAACTAACCTAACACTATGTAGTACTTATCCTAATTTATTATAATTAAAAGTGATTAACACATTGACGGCTGACTAGATAATTACTTTTTAATTACCACATTTAAATAGCATGCTAATTATATCGAATGGAATGGCCACCTTAATCGCTACGCGCTGGGCGCGTCTTTAGCGTCCAATGTATTAAGGACGATTTCATCCGCTTCATTCTCAACCGAGTTGAGTTCTAAATTGAGAACGTCCTATTAAATCAGACCCACCCATTCCTGATAATTATGAATTTATGTCGAATTTGTCCTACATATTGTATTTTATTTTAATTACTTATTAGCTGAAAAGTATTTGAAATATGTGGTCAGGTGGTGCTAACCATTATGAAGTAGTAAACATACGTATTGGTCGACAAATATTTGACGACTATAGACACAGTGTCGGTATTTCAATACAGATTAAATGGCGCCAACATTTATATGATTTGGCTTGCAGAGGAGCATTACACAATAATTTTATGAATTGTCACGTGATCAATATATTATATATAATTAATAAATATAACTCAATGATTAATATGTGTCTTTTTTACCATTAATATCTGTATTTACTTTGTTTTATACCCTGTACTGTTTTGACTGATAAGTAAATGGTGAATAAGGACATGTGAAAGTGTCAGCAATCATCGTGCCAGTAGATAGTTGATGAGTAGGTCGTTTATTTTTCACCCCACTTACAACAAGCTTCATTAAATCTTAAATTTATTACTAATGATTATGTAATATTATCAAAAAATTAAAAATATGTATAATATGGTGTTGTACGTCATAAAAATTATGTTGTCCAAAAAAATCATACTCACATTCACCTAGTTAATAATATGTTCCTTTTTCCAAATATATTCAGAGTTTACTTAGTGAGAAGTTTATTTGTCACATCATATCCATCACAAATATAAAAATATTTGTCTATATCATAACATATTATCAAGCTTTATAACATACTTACAAGTGCATAGATTTTTCTTTAGAGTTCATAGGTAAAATATAATTAACACCCTCTTTTCTATTGCTGTAGTTTGAGAATTTATCAACTCTTTCATTTTTACATTCTAATATACTTTTCATTTTCTCCACTACGTCTCAGCATTTGATTATCAATGATTATTATTATATCATAAGTAGGTAGTGTTAAATTAATTATATGACCGAATTAGATGATTATATAAGAAACATGTTTTTTCTATTTAATTTAATTTAATTTATTTAAATTTAATTTATTATATTTACTTAACCTACGCCTCTGCGTTTTAGGATTTTCTTGTCTTTAAGAAATTCTGACGCTATTAAGTGACCATTTTATTACACGGCATTGGACAGCGGACAGTAAGGTGATACCACCATTATTAAAATATTTTCTAGACTTTGAATGGTTATTTGTATTTTATTTACTTCACAGTTCGACTGGTTTTTTGGGATACGCGCGAACACTTTTATGTCTCAGAATAAGTAAAAAAAATAAACCCAGCCCGTTAATGAATCATTTATGTAGTGATTTAGTGTTATCTGTTAAGTTTTAAAAACAATGATTTATGTACGTTTACAGTGACGATTAATTTGATTTTAATTTTAAAAGGCTAATGGAGATTTTTACTGCTACATTTCGTGTTAAGTGAGAAATACATTAAATTTATATAAAACATCGAACATTGTCAACACACAAAATAAATAAATAAAAATAAATATGCCTTAGAATCCCGTTTCTTCCACAAAATACTTAATTGTGTTAATTGAACTAATTAAAAATACGACGGAGAATATAAAATTGTGGAAATAGTAAACAAAATATAATAAATTTAATAACAACGTGTGTTACTTTTTACTATCTTAAAATACGATAAATATGCTAAAAGATAATTTTACTACACCATATTTTAATATAAGTACCTACATCTTAGTATTAAAAATATCTAAGTAGGTATGGTTTGAGACTTGATAATAATTCGGGTCATAAATATTTTTTTTCCAACATTCACGAAACAGATATCATTTTAAAATGTTATTAAAAATATATATATAAATTTAAATTTATTGATTAAATCCTAATATGGTACAAGTCTGTTTACTCGAAGCCAGACGGGAACAGCGGCAATTTACATAGGTGATTTTGGTAAAATTCATGAATTCAAGAAGGATAAACTAATCTAATCTAACCTAACAAATAGTCCAGTATATCGGCTATTTACAAAATTTGTTTGCCGCTGTTACTAAACGAACAAGAACCCCTAATTTTAATTTCGATTAAATACTGATTTTAATTAAAAATAAATCCTGATTATAATTAAGATTAAATCCTAAATGTAATTGACATTAAAATGTCTTTAGAGTTTTCGTTTAGATTGTAATAATGAATAGGTAGGTATAATCAAATTCGATAGTACATGAAATATATTTAATCTTGGGCAATTATTTCATTTAAAAAATCTTTTGCGGTAGATATAATTGAGTAATAGGCAATAGATGCAAAAGAATTATTTTCTTACTAACCAAGCCATTATCTAACATAGAAGAGTTAATAATTACTGTAAAAATAAAAAATAAAAGAAACGGTGCTTTATTACATAGATCTTCGAAATAACTTGACACTGATACTAAAATGTTTTTCGTCTATTCCGCGAAAATCCTCCCTCTTACACGTGTCAAAAAATGGTAAGTAAAAGTCGCTGCATAACGTATGCACCCCTGTTCCCCAGACCGCGCGCTTTTTTTTGTCTCACCCAATTTTTTAAGGCAGTCACCGCGTCTTAATATTTTATCCGGCTCACGTTCATTGTGATTTATATTTATTTCACCCTCCCATTACACTAACAGTTGCACTTGCCTAAAAATAGTTTATGTAGGAACTCCGCGAGCTTTTTAATCCAGGAAGCAGACGAGAGAATGCGTCACATATTGTGCTTTTTTTGCTTTACATAATCTAACAGACAGATTTTTAAAAACTAAGCCATCGTGCTTTAGAGATTTATTTGTGCATTAAATTGTTAGGTAAACCCGTAAATAATCAATTATAATAAAACTGAGTTATCACTTGGTTATTTACCACATATAGGTATATATTATTGTTTCTACTGTAGCACATGTAAAAGCTTTTTCAAGTATGTGTACCGAAATTTCCATTCGAGTAAGGTTATAATAATTATTGTCAATATGTACTCTCTTTTGGGGGAGGGTCGTAGAATGGGAATTTATAAATGTTTTCGGAAATGAATATTTGGTATAATTCCCTTGTTTTCTTTTATAATGTTGACTGTCATTTTTTTCCGGAAAAACATTGTATTAATTTAAATAAAACACAATATGTTTCTACTTATAATTTCACTTGATTTAATAAATATCGGTTAAAACAGACGAAACTAGTTATGATTATTATACAACTAAGTGGAATTAGTTTAAAATTATGTATAGTTTTTATTTTAATTCATAATATAATGGTGTAATTATATTTCATAATTATTGAGTGGACTTCCATATTGTTAGGACTGGTATTGTAGTTTAAAATGAGTATTAGTTTATAGAATTAAGCCTATTTTATTTTACAGTGATGAATTTTAAAATTACTATGTTTAACAAAATTATGATTATTTTTGATTATTGGCAAATATTGAAAAAATTGTAACTTTTAAAACATATAATGTGTTCATTGACTGTAATCTTTCCAATATAGACTCGATTGCAGTCATTGCATTATATTTTATATAATATGTAAATATATGTGAAATAAATAAAAATATTGCATTGTAGATTTTATTTATCAAAGTTATTAGGCAACCAGATTCTTCGCAAGATAAAAATATTAAGTACCTAGCTACAAAAAAGTCTTAACTAACATAACATGAATATTGTGAGATTAGTGTGTATGCACGTGTAAGTCAATATGATAGTGTTTTTAATGAAAGAAAAATCATTCCAGATAACATGACAGAAAATAAAAATAAGTTCAGTATAGCTGTAGGTACATAGGTTTTATTAATTTAATTTTACTTTGAAAATGTATCAGGCGACCAGAGAGCGGTCGAGGTGGCAAACTAAGCCAGTCTCCCGTTGAACGCTTTCGTATCCCACGCGATACCGCCAATGTTAAGTCACGGAACATCGAGAAGGAGGTACCGCCGACATACAGACAGATTTACGGCGTTTTAGCAATAGACTCTTATGTATTTTGTACGGTACAACTTTGTGCATTTGTATTCCACGGTGTAAATCACTTTAATGTGCAGCTACGCAGTTGTAAAGTGCATTGTTTAACGGATTGGTCAATGCCGGAGAATGTACCTACGTTGGCCCTAGCAAATTTACGATCTCATTCCATATATGCTAATTTATTATGAATTCACTTTCATTTTAGTTGGAAAGTTTTATTATAATTGAGTTGCTAATAATAATATCATCATACAAACTGTGGAAAGGAAAAAGGGCGTAATCCACACAAATCAAAATTTACAGGAGACAAAAAAAAAGTCAAAGTTAAAATACAAAATAGACATAGATACTCGTAACCTTGATGTGTATGCTAATTAATGATTTGGTTTTTATATCCCTAATCTGATATTAATCATTGAGTTATTTTGAAACCAACAAAAATGATGTTTAAGGCGCTTTCCCCACAATATCACTTGTCAAATTCTAGCTAAATTTAGATAATAAATCGGCATTTGTAGATGACATCCTTTGGACACAACGTGTATTTAGTTATGTACAACGTTATTGTGCAATAAAACCTATTTTGAAAAAAGAGGATTACGCCCTTTTTTCTTTCTAGAGTCGATATTATAGTATATTTTTCGGTCATGACCACAGAACAGATTAATAAATAAAATTTCAATATGCTATAGGTACACTACATTTTACATTACAAACGCAGGGTTTTGAATGTGTGTGTCGTACAAAAATAAACCACACATTATATACGTGCAATAGTGTGTGTTTCAACCTTCAAATACACCAATATTGAATGCGCATCGGTGCATAAACAGAGAACGTTTGTCAGAACGAAGGACAAGCGTATGCTTGACACGTGTTTAAGTTTATCCCACATTCTTCCACACTCGAGATCGGTTGCCTGTTACTCCACACCCGTTAGGTATTTTAGTTCACATTAATTCTGTGCTCCCTGATGACCAATTGAAATACGGCCAAATATTTCAGTAGAGCCGCACTCGTACCAATTAGGGAGATTTTTACGCCACCAAATGTGACGTGGTCTTCATTAATAACAAGTTGGGGAATGCTATACTGTTGTCTTCTCATAATGACTGTAACCAAAGAACTTTAGTGTTCTGCTTACAACTTTGTTTTCTTGAGGTTAATTTTTAACCAAAACCACTAGCCTCTCTAAATTCTCGTTTTCACAATGAGAAATATGTTTAACATATTATGTTTGCTTCTTATAAAATATACTGTTGATGACAGTTTCTTTATGATTGATTGATTCAATATGTGCTCTGTACAAGAAATTCAAAGCGTTCCAGTTCCAACGTTTTTCGACCATGTCTGATCCTAATAGGATCATATGGGACTCCACAGAGTAGAGGTTTGTATTAACAGATTTTGTTTTTTTTTTACGAGAAATGGATGTCAGCCACTTGCTCAACCTATTAGGTCCATACCCTGACTCACAAACAAATTGAAAAACAATATGTGTACTTGCCAGACCCAGGATTCGAACCTGAGACCCACTGCGTGATAGTCCAACGCTCAAGCCGCGCGGCCACTCATTTAAAACATGCAAAAATATGTAGCATACAAGTATTTTAACCAGTTATCGAACTTTTCAGATGGTAATATTATTTACAAAGTTATTATCCATTTACTAATTTGAAACAATACTTAAGTATCTACTGTGTCCAAATTACATTTTTATCCCTCTCATGCATGACTAAATTTTAGTAGGTGATGGTATATCCTATCTTTGGTGATTGGAGATAGAAAAAAATATTTAAGACTGATTTATTTTGTTAATATTTATTACTATGCAATATGCATGCAAAGGTATAAATTTACGGTACTCATTTACATCCTGGAAAAGTAACGACCATGGTGGCTACATACTTAAAATTGTTCGTGTGTATAAGTATTAATCTTTATTTACAGTGGGCTATCGTGTTCTTAAATTCACATATGAAAAGAAAAGCGTCTAGACTCTATACAGTATAATATATTTATACAGAGTCATTAAATATTTAAATTTATTATACCTATTTACATATCCATGTATAAAATTTCGATAAGTTTTGTTCGTCAATATTCTTATATTCAATAATATTGTGACCTATTTAAAAATGAAAGCAGTTACTGGCGGGTAAAATATTTAATTATTATAAAGGTTCGTGGATATTATACACAAACATACCTACAATAAACTACAACTATACCTTTCTTCTTTTACCTGAAAATAGTTGAAGACACATGGTTAACAAGTAATTGACTAAAAAATATAATCTCAATAATATACATATTTCCTACATCATATTATGTGGATACTAGATAAAATTAAATTTTAAATAGTACACATACTAAAAGTTTATATATCAGGTATTACATTCTGTTCATTTGACATCATATTAGCAAGGGCACTCTTGCCGTGATACTAACATAACCAAATGGATAATATTACACCGGTCTTAGACATTTTAGAATAAGCTATAAATATTTTGTACTAGGTACATTGTACGAAGCTGCAATTGGTGTCATATAAATGACTCACTTGCTTTGAACTCACATTTTCACTCTGTCGATGTTATCTTTACCCCATAAAATAAGAAGGATTTCATTACTTCGACCATAACAACCCACTCCCCCACAACAGGCGCAAAATAACTTTGTTACCTTTTAACCCTTTGGCTTTGAGCTTAAGGGATTTCTGAACCCCATCCCCGTGCATTCATTATTATTTTGTTGGGAAATAAATTATTTTTGTGGCGGGGTCGTCTACTCTTTTAAGATAGATAAGTCAAAGTGCCTAAAATCAACAGGACAGGACTAATAATTTTACTTTTTAAATATAAATCTATTATTATTTTACTAATCTTAACTGGTAATATCACTGCATTTAATTATAGTAATTAGACCATAATTCAAATCATGCTATATACAACAATCAGTTTTCTTTAACCGTTTTAATCATCAGAACATTTCACTTTTTTGAAATTCCTCATTATGATAATTTCCTTCAAATCCAATAAATTTATACTGCTCATTTGCCTCATGTTTACTTCCAATTATACCTTTCTAGAGATATCGTGTTTATTGTATTCATTATACCTGACACTCAATGTCAAATTTTCACCCAACATATTTGTTTCCATGGCCAAAGTGGCTGAGCAGTAACGTGTTGTCTTATAATGGTTCCAATCCCAGGTTTCGCAAACGCAAATTGGCCACTTTTTCTGATACTAATATACTTACCAATATTATGGTAGAATAAATTCTTATGTACATTTTTCAACAAACACCATTATCCTTTTTTATAAGATTGCAATTAGAACACTGTTCTTTTCTATTAAAGCTTTCGTTGTTCAAACTGCTCAGCTGTTTTTACAAATAATGCTATCTAAAGCTTAACTATTTATAATATCTTTCATATTAATATATAATGGTGTATAATCATCCCCTGTACTCACTTTTTAGGCTTATTTATATGTCTAAATAAATACATATTTATATTTGACTGGCAGCGTATCACTTCGACGGCCAGGTTCATATTTGCTTATTTTCGAATCAGTTTATTTTCCCGCTTATCGCAAATATTGGTTTGGATATTTGCTCATTACGTAATACCAGGCAAACAAAGAGCATGAAAGGGTGGAAAGTACTAACGGATAATATGTATTTTTGCTACAGCTGGGGCAATGCTAACTCTCGCCCGGTTATCAGTCAAAAACCAAATGTTTTCATAACTCACCACCCCCGTAATCACATGCTGGCCTGGTAGTTGCTTTGTCTGTGAAAGCCTTTATTTTGGCGTTAATTATCGATTATTATTTATTGAAAATATATTTTTATTGCATGCTACATCATAATAAACAGTAGAAGCAATTTAAAAAATTGTTTAATCATGAAATAAGCATTTATTTATATTTGGTTAATTAAAAGAAAACCATAATTAAGTTAATTTCTATAATTCATTATAATTTGTTTTTATTAAACCATTATTAAATATAATTTTAAATAAATATTTAGCTTTACTATTCTATATTTCAATAAATTTTATATGCTTGTAATTTTTATTTTATACATAACTACTATTTTCTGTATATTATATATTAACTAATTATACTTGTTACTTGTATTAAAAAAGTACTATGATGATAATGTGCTTAATCGGGATTTTATATCTATCTATTGTAACATGTAACCATACTAACACAATATCGTATATAATCCTTGTTCGCACATCTGAGTACTAAAATTTAGAAATTAATTACATTAATTTATCATAAAATATATACCCGCTCTGTATATAAATGTATGCCTAAATAGTATATAGGTATAATTAATATTATGACATCTACGTGATGAGACTTTCCATCGTTATTATTAACTATTTTTATATGTAGGTAATATTATGTAAAAAATGATCTCCATTCTTTAGTGAAAACCAAAACATTTTTAGAGCGCATTATTTATTATGAATTATATATTTATATACATTTTAAGGCATGTGGAAAACGCCACCCTTTAGTTTAGGTGTCACTTTGTAAAAACAGCGGGCGACAAATTGTTTTTCCCAAAAAGAAAATTAAATAACAACACTATTTGAGAGGGTGTAACGAGGCAGGTCACTTTGGGAAAATGTGTAAAATTCTAAAGGATAATATTTGTCAAAAGATACCCATTTCATTTTGTATTTTAACAAAGAATAATAATATATTATCAAGCATTATCGAACCATATTTTTTCATTAGAAAAATACCACTTTTTTCTTGTATTGAGTATTACTTTGTTTTTGAGTTCGTGTTGATGTGTGTTTGTACCCAGAGTACCTTATGCTTATAGGTGAACAAGTGACTGCCATTCATTTCTCTTAAAAATAAATAACTGTTAATACAATCTCCACTATGTGAAACCCCATATTATGCTCCGTTTGGATTGAACATGGTATTTTATTTTGTAAGTATATTATGATTGACCCAGTCTAGAATTGAATTAAAATTAATATGAACGTTTTTTTATTCACTCGTATGATAACAGAGTGTAAACAACACATGAAAATATGCACATATATTATAAAACCATAGTAACCAAACCAAAATCACATTGACTGTAGATGTTAGGTTAGGTTAATAAGAATATATTATAAGTAGTTGTAACATCATATCGACCATTAATAAATAAATAATTTTAAATAAATTGTTCTGTAGTATTTCTATTTAAAATGAGTAGGTAACTAAGTCTTAAATAAAAATTTTGATAACATTTATTTGTATTATCTCTCTGATAAAAAAGATACCGCTGAAAAAGTACTCATTAAAACAATTAGGTACATATTGAGCGCAGATAAAAAAGGAGTATTTTTTATCAATTATCTTTTTTATTCATACCATAATAAAATCCGCCCTTAGAGTAAAGGGTGTTATACCTGATGATTTCTAGATTGTTTTTCTTCACTTTGGGCCTTTCCATTCTAAACCTTTTCTAAATAACATGTAAATTTTCACAAGGCGACAGCTTTGGACGGAATAATAATTAAAACACCGGGCAAGTTAAAAGTCAAAAGGGTTTTAGTAGCATCGCGCCACGCTCTGCCGATGTTTCATAGTTGTCTGTCTTGCGGGGGTGCGAATTTGTTGAAATTTCAACCCTTATTTAGACTTTGCACCAAACAGGACCTTTCAATTCAGCTGCATAAAATTATTTATAAGGTCAACTGATAATTTTATTCCGTTCACTATAATAAGTTAAAGTATTTTATCATATTCACGTGTATATAAATGATAAAAATGAAAACCCGGTCCATAAATGGCAAATTGTATGAAACTAGACAATTTATTTAGAATAAGTTTTCATATTGGTTTAATTCCATTGATAATCCTTTTTTCCCGACCATTTCCGATCCTAATAAGATCATATTATTATGGGCCTTTATAGAGTGGGGGTTTGTATTAAAAACATGTTTTTACGAGAAATGGATGTCAGCCACTTGCTCAACCAATAAGGTCCATACTCTGACTCATACATAAATTGTAAAACAATATGTGTACTTGTCATACCTTGATTCGAACCTGGGACCCACGGCGCCATAAGTGGGCACACAAAGTAGAATTTAAGTTAACATATATTTTTGTTGGTGAAAAAATTGCACAAAGTACCTAGTCATACTATCGATTCATTTAATGTTTCCTAGAAAAACTATGCGCGATTAACAAGTGATCCGATTATAAAATCGTGGTTCCCGGTTTCGAATCCTGCATCTGCAGATTCATATTATTTGTTGCTTTTTAATACGTATTTGTAAACAAAGTTTGGAACTAATAAGTTAGCGTTAACATCCATTTCTTGACGACAAAATCCACACCGGATTATAGAGCCATTGAAAAATTTAATAAGTTTTAATATTTTCATTTAGTTTTCAACAAGATATGTATATAAATAATTGGTATTAACCACATGATAAAATATTTGGGTTTTATATTTAACATGTTTCGTTTTCGTGTTAAAAAAGTGAAATGCCAGTTAAAAGTATATCATGATTTTTATTAATCTTTTAATCACATAATTACTCCAATGACAAGATAACAAATACTTAATGCTGCTTAAAATAGCCACAATTGTATTTTAATTTCAACGACGTATAGTTAATTTCATATAAATTATTAATAGGTGAATATATAAATAATTTCAAAAATATAATGACACATTTTAGTAAAAAGATATTGTTAATGAATGTAGCAATATCTATCAACATAAAATAGAACTAATAATCTCAGACGATAATTAAGTACCTACCTATTCTATAACATTGTATATGTATACGATATGATTAGTCGATATGAAACCTTTCAATCAAGCAGTTCACAAATAATCTCTCAATTGAATAATCATTCCTCGCATTCTGTATTTGTCCAAGAATGACGTAAAACTATTAAATACTAAATTCTCATATATATCACTAAATTAATATTAATTATTTTAATATATACATCCTCAAAATTTAATTCAGTGAACAAGTGCATACAATAAAATAACAATAAAAACAATTCTGTGTTTATTTATCAAATGTGTATCCATATAAAATTAGACTTTATAATTGGACATCATACCAATTTAGAATACCAAGCAACTACAAATGATGAACAACTAACTACACGAGAGACCATCGTATGACATGATTTTTTTTTATTTATCAGAGTAATTCTAAAGAATGTTATAAGATAAGCTCAATCCACTGCAAGTCTCCAATATCTTAAAATTAGTTAAAATCTAAATTGTGTATTTATCTTATTTATTAGTTTTCTTATATACGTTCATTACATTGTATTATACCCGTCTTTTAATAAATTAAGAGCATGTTTATATATATTTTAACGCTCGAAAGGTGCTATAGGTTTAAACTTCAACAGTTTAAATAAATAAGTATTAAAAACATCGCCTGCAGCATTTATGGAATTTACATCTCATTGTTCTATCTTTCTCTTGAACAAGTACAATAGTGAAATATATAAACAAAAGCAAGTACATGATAGAAGACCGTGATCTCAAGGATTTTTATTAAGCGTGAAACTAACACCTCTAGCTATTGTATTGAAGGTGTTATGGTATAAATAAAATTAAAAACAACAAACACAGCAGGGCAGCACTGTTTTGTTTTAAAACTAATACTTGATTACTAGTAAATTTATACTGTGTAATAACAGTAAGTATGGGTTATGCAGTGCATACAGTCAGACGGCGTAATTCATTTATATATATTACGTTAAGTGACATTTTTGCGAAATTAAGAGTTAAGTATGTACAAACTTTTCCGCGTACAGCTATATAATTAAAGTAACTAACATGAATATAATAAATAATAATTATTTTAATTAAATTGTTTTTGTAGTGAAACTAATATAGCCTCAGGTGTAATATCGTTCAATGGAAATCTAAATGAAATGACAATTGAAACCGTAGGGCTTGCTATGGTGAGTATCAGTATCGGTTAATCGAACAAGTGGTTAACTTCTGCATTGTACATTGTGGATTAACAACTTCCCAGTTTTTTTGATACGGTTTAAGTGAGGTGGATTACGATCGACGCCCTTTTTTCTAAATATTTATAATAATTACAATCAATGACTTACCAATGCCTATCTCAAGTACATAATATAACCAATACCAAAAATATTTTTTGAAAATAATACGACACCCAGCAGGATCGAACCTGCATCTCTCGGGATTCGCGACCACGCACATCGACTAAATGCGACAAATTTTAACTTATGGCTCTTACAGTACTCTCTGAAGCGCTTACCAGGTTGAGTTACTATTAGCAATCGGATTTTGTATTTTAAATCGAAGTATTAATTCCTTTAAACATTTTACAAAAAATTTTAAAGTGATCCATGACGTCAATTAGTAATTAATACCTACTTTGATTTAAAATACAAAAGCCAATTGCCAATAGTAACTCAATTTGGAAAGCACTTCAGAGAGTACCTATTGTTAGAGCTATTAGTTAAATTTTTTTCGCAATTACATAGGATACATATAATATTGTGGTCGATGTGCGTGGGCGCGAATCCCGAGAGACGCAGGTTCGAATCCTGCTGGGGGTCGTATTTTTTTCAAAAAAGATTTCTATTTGTTATCTATGTATTTTCTCAGAAGTATTTTCAGAATTTTGTATGTGAAATAAAAATAATGTTAAATTCTTAAATCTTGTGAATTATTCGTTGAATAAAAAAAGAGTTTTATGATGGTCTTGAAACGTATTTTTTTGTAAATGGTATTTCAGGCTTCGAAATAATTTATCGTATTTGTTATGAACTTTTAAAATTTAAAAATGTTCTTTTTTCATGATAGAATTCTATCAATGTCTTTGATTGTTGTTGTTTCAATAACTTTACATTATATTAATTGCATTCAAATAATATTATTTATAATATCAAATAACATTTTTTTTAATAACGAATAAAGAAAATTACAGCCAGTTATTAATTTGGAGTATAACGCACTCATCACCATCTACGATACGCTACGGCGTAGAGTGTAGACTGTAGATGAACAATCCGTAGCAGTTAGCAAATATACAGTGTATGTTACGTAATATCATATACTGGACATGTAACATGGTAGCCCCGTCCGGTGTATGCAGATGTGTGCAAGCCCGGGTCGCGGTCCGGCTGTACTACTGAATATGCATGAGGCAGAGCAGTGATTGAAATGTTACCCCATTCACGAGGGCTCGTCCGTCCAGTGGGCGTTCGAGCATTGGATACTCTCACACGGTTCAATTATCCTATTTTGCATATATTCATATTGCACAATATATTATATTACATATATTTTTCTAATACTCCATCTAATTCTTTTTTATACTGGTTTAATACTATTTTTTATTGTTGTTGTGAACATCCTAAATTTATAATTTGCAAAGTTTACTATACCTATGTAAAATAAATTTGAATTTGAATTAGGTACAATATTATATAAGTATCAAATATAATATGCAATATATTCGAAGTGATAGTCATATAAACCCCATTACACGTATGTCAGTTTTCTGTTTTTTTTCTCTCTCCAGTTGTTATATCTTATGAGTTCTCATGACATTATATTACAGTATATTTATAAGAGTTGATTGTTAGGTTTTCGCTATTGTATTTAAACTGTGTAAGTAAAATAAAAAAGAGCAATGTTATAGCGCCTCTACACGTGCATGGATTTACTGTCGGCAATAGTAATTATTTTAAACTATCATGACAATAACTGTTTACACGTAAAAGTGCTGACTGTCTCTCCAATCTCATTATTGAAGAGTAAGCGAGGCGTGATGTTGTCATTTTATAGTATTATTTTGACAGGACGTATTGAAAATAGGTTAACCTCAAAATGAGTAGTTCGTTTTTTATCGGCAGGTTCGCCATTATCATTCTACTGCGCAGGCGCAGACCTTACTTGCGCTTTAAAATTCAGAAGCTTCCAAACTTGTTTGATTCATGCACGCAATCTTTCCAACTGCAGGATAATACATGTTTGTCCATACATTTTCTTACTGTGAACAATAAATCCATGCACGTGTAATCGGGGTATTAAGCTAGAATGTCGCAAACACCCGTAATATGCTTGATTCAAAGACGATAATTATTGTTGATTTCATAACGATGTTGGTATGACAAACATTCTTTTTGACAATATAATTGGATAATCGTGGGAATAAAACAATCAATTCCTTTTGAAGATTCTTTAAACAGTGGCCATGTGCTCCGTCTAATGCCAATATTGAATATAGGGAAAAATATATGACACGATTAATACATGGCGAATAAAAAAAATGAAAATTGAATCAGACACTTTACACGCGGGATAATAATACCCCACGTGAAGTTTTGCTCTTTTACCCCGCAGTGAGTGTAGCGGGGTGAACCGGGCATAGGGGGTATATTTCGAAAGGAAAAGAGGAGAGTGGTGAACGTTTTTTATTTGTACCGCAACCGCCGACCGCTACCGCAAGCCTTGATAGGCAATACGCCCTTATCCTATTATGTTATGGGGATGTGACTATAAGAGAAATGATTCTCAATTGTTTCACAATCTTAATCGCCATATGTATTTGTTATGAATATCATTTCTTATTGAAAGACTTATGACGGGGAAGGTTTAAAATAACTTTCTGTGATGTCTTTACTTCAGATAATCTGTGACTTTATCCAACTTATTAATCTCGGGCATATCAATATGTACATATTATAATATTTCACTTAATTTACAGTTAGTTTTTTTTAAATATAGTTATATATAGGTATTATGTATCTTTTGCGTATTTTAAAATCGACTACCAGTACTCTTAAGTAATTTATATAGTAATTGTTGTAAGTATTTTCACGGAGGTAGGTAAGGCTACTATAGACAAAGTTATTTAATGATTAAACAAAGAGATTATAATAAATCAATTTGCACTGTCTAGTAAATCAACTATCGTTCTTAAATTGTTTTTGTCAATTTAAGATGAGTACTGCATAATCATTTAGTAGCGACTGTCTGCCACTATATTGTAATATGATAATAAGAATTGTTCTATACTCTTCTATTATAACAATACATCACAATTGCAATGCCAATTTGTATCTCAACAGGATAGCATTTTAAAATACCATATTTTATATTATATAGTAGGTCTCAATCAAAACATAGTTGTAATTCCGTCACGTAATAAATTTTGGGTGCTAAGCATAGCATTCTACATATTCTGACAACGTTAAAAACTCACCTTTGCAAAAATGTCCATTAAGTGCCGGCTAGACGGCAGCGACTTGCCTGCACGGTATAGTTTGTGCAAAAATACGGAACACTTTTACAGCGCTTTACGGTTTGCGCGAGCTAAAGTTTTCCCGTCCATACACACTGGCTTCCCGATACAAACCAGTTTGCGCAGGTAAGCTTGTGGTAAAGCATGAGCGTCTAGCCAGTTGCTCTTTACGCCTTTTGGCTTATGATTATACGATAGATATAATATATATTTTTTAAATATTTTTATTACTATGCGATATAATATTTCAAATGTTTAACAATTGAAATATAAAATATTATTACTTCTGGTCATTATTTGAATGCTAAAAGTCACGATGTCCATTTCGCTTATTATTTTTTTTGAATTTTGTTTTTTTTATTATCAAATAGTTTATCAACGAAAATGTATATTTTATAATATGATATAAATGCAAAATGTTTGAGGGTCGACGGTATCCAGAGCAAGTTACCGAAGGGATGATCTCGCTGGTACACCGCTCGTAAGAGCTGGCCAAACGGTGACGTGGAGGGATTAGTTTTATTATTGAATTAAGAACGAGTGTGGGGTAGGTATTACTTTGAGGTTATCGATCCACCCCGCTCAGCTGATTTCAAAGGGTGTGACGGATAGACACTTTCATCGCCGAATAAGCTATTGAGCCATTTTTCACTAACTTAGCGTGTATTATTGACTATCAATTTTAAGCGACGATTTTTTTAGTTTTAAGTCTTTAAGATTTATATACATAGTTTACTTTATCTCAGCTATTTATTATAGTTTAATTGATATATTAAGTCATACATTTTAAGAGGTTTTCATAACTAAATCCGCAAGGTTTGTTATACTTGGGGTTACACGTTCGTTTCTCAATGAGATCACGTGATTGTTTCAAGTCTGATTCTGTGATGTGTTTCACGGTAGAATTAGACCTCATGGTCTATGGCATTACCTATTATTTAAAGAATATTTAGATACATAAAAAATTGTATTTGTATAATATATATATATTTATATATACATATATATACATTATAATTTTTTTCCTTACAAATACTAGAGTTATCGATATTTGATATGTCTACTGCCAAAATGATGCCAAAGAATTTAACGATAATACAAAAATATTGCGGTCACGAAAAATGACAGAATGCGATTCTTTTTGTTTTGTTTTTCAGTTAACATTATTTGAATATATATCAGTATGATCAAAATGCTGCACAGAATCAAATACCTTAAAATTCTAATGGATTTAAGTTTTGTACTATTCCGTTTAATGGAATGGAATAAATAAATAGTACATGGAATAGTGCAAAACTTAAATCCATTAGAATTTAAATTCAAATTCCATCAAGTACCTTCGGTCGATAGTATTAATATTATAAATCCCTTAAATATTATAAAACAATAATATATAATAATAATAAATATTGTATTTTCCTCGGTATATTGCTAGATTTTATTATATGTCAATACTTCTTTATATTACTACCTGATTGTTATAATATAATATGCACTATAGTTACAAGTTTACTCTTACCTTTTCCCCAGTAATTTATTTTCTAAAATTTAAATTGGATCAAACTAATTTGATGCAAGTATTCAATATTGGTAGGCTCTTAATAACTATACCAGTTGTGTGTATTATTTTCAGTTAAAATCTATTTGTTAAACTTAAAATTAATGACTTACGTCATGTCATACAATCTCTTTTGTTGAAAAATAAAGTTTTATGCACAAGGTAAAATGTAACCTTCTCAAATTACACGTGGCAGAAGGCATAAAAATCTCAACCCCAATTAGCGTAATAGGAAAATTCTATCAAAGCGACTTTGGATTGAAAGGTGCTTGTCTGGCGAGAATGCGAATTATCCTCGACGGAGACTTACCCCAGCGAAGCGAGTTAGTCAGCCTCTCGATCTTTGAGGCATAATTAACCGAAGATAATAGTAGCGGCCCGGGGCCATAGCACCCCACACTACCCTAAGGGAGTTTTGTTACGGCTGCCGACATTTGTAAAGCTTTTTATATCGGTGAACGTGATTGCTTATTAAATTGTGTGGAGAAACAGTGCTAATTAATGTTAACATGAATCAGGGTTATGTATAAAGATTCTTTATAAATAGGTAACTACCAGTGGCGAAGGATGGAGGTAGGCTGTTAAGATCCTACCTAAATATTGCACATTAAACTTTGTCAGTCATACGTATTTGTTTTTATTGAATTAAGAAGACAATTTGCAGATGGTATTGGTAAGTTTTCAAAATTCAATTAAGCCCTGCGAAAACCAAGCTATAATAGTAATAGTCAAAAACTATTTGTCTATCTATAAAATATTTATAATTATGCCATTAAATCATACATATTTTTGGATATTTTATAAATAGAAGATTATTTTTTATCGATTATGGTTTGGTTGGGCAAGGATTAAAAAAAAATTACATTATAAAACAACATGACGTGTAATATTATGTATTCTTAATTCAACGAAAACAAATAAGTATGAATAAAACATATTATTTTGTCGGATCGCCCATAACATTCCAAAACTATTTCATTTAAGCAGGGTTTAATTGATTTTTGAAAACTAACCAACACAATCTGTAAATTGTATTCTTGACTCAATAAAACCAAATACCTATGGCTGACATAGTTTTATGTGCAATATTTATGTCGGATCTTAACGGCCTACCTCCACCCTTTGCTACTGGTACCTACTATGGTAATATTCGCGCTCATATGCTCTACCAACTAATATATTATGTGCATCCTATCTAATACCGATGAAATTAAATAGCAGTTTTAACAATTCTCTCTGAAGCGCTTTCTAAATATCGTTAATTTTTGACAGTCGGCTAAGTCGAAGTATTAATATTACCTTAATTACTATCCGGTGTCAGGATCTCTCCAAATTTTAATTATAAAATTATTGCACTACCAAATAAATTAACAAACTTATACAACGATTAAATTCACAAGACTTAAGAATCTAACATTATTTTATTGGACACGTGTATATAATTTGAAAACACCTCAGAGAAATATATAACTACTAAAAAAACATATTTAAATATATAAACATGTTTTAAACATATTTAGTGGATTACGTCATCAATCCTAGGACTTTTATTTTCTTCAAAATTAATTTATAAGTGACACATATCACTCGCGCGTACCTACTAGGTATTTTGTGGAGTGCGTGATCTCGATCTGATGCGTGAATATGGTTGGTATAAAATTATTATTATTGTCATTTCGTATTTCAGATTCATTTGTAGCAAGATTCATATAAACGAGTTAAAATTAAGTTTTTTTTATAATATGTAATGAACAAATAATAGTGCGTAAGGCGCTGGCCTTCCATCCGAGAGTTATGGGTTCGATTCCCGGTGAGGACACAATATTTATGTGTTTTTCTTAAAGCCTGGGTGTTTGTGATTGTTCAAAATTACTAACAACGACGTTGTACGAAAAAGCAAGAACATGGTTATTAACTTGTTGACTGCAGAGCATTTAATTACTTTTTAATTACCGCACTTAAATAACATGCTAATTAGATCGAATGGCCAATTAATTAGTGTACAACAGGTGTCCTGTCCGCGTGTAAAGGATTAATAATTATGAATATTACCGACGCTGATTTTTTTTTGTATTATATAGGTGCCCACTGAAAACGTTCTGAAATTGCTATTTAGAGTTTGAAAAAGTATTAAATTACTCCTAATAATATGATTGTAGTCCAATGTCTATATTTAATAAATCCTAATAATATGATTGTAGTCCAATGTCTATATTTAATAAATCCTAATAATATGATTGTAGTCCAATGTCTATATTTAATAAATCCTAATAATATGATTGTAGTCCAATGTCTATATTTAATAAATCCTAATAATATGATTGTAGTCCAATGTCTATATTTAATAAATCCTAATAATATGATTGTAGTCCAATGTCTATATTTAATAAATCCTAATAATATGATTGTAGTCCAATGTCTATATTTAATAAATCCTAATAATATGATTGTAGTCCAATGTCTATATTTAATAAATCCTAATAATATGATTGTAGTCCAATGTCTATATTTAATAAATCCTAATAATATGATTGTAGTCCAATGTCTATATTTAATAAATCCTAATAATATGATTGTAGTCCAATGTCTATATTTAATAAATCCTAATAATATGATTGTAGTCCAATGTCTATATTTAATAAATCCTAATAATATGATTGTAGTCCAATGTCTATATTTAATAAATCAGTAGTGTATCGTTTAATATATTAATATTATGATTAACTATTTCTTTTAATTAACGAATAATTCACAAGATTTAAGAATGTACCATTCTGATTATTGAACATACATAATTTTGAAAAACACTTTCTGAGAAAATATATTATAACCAATAGAAAAAATCTTTTTAACGCTGATGAGTAGGTATTAAAAGGGCCAATAGTTAAAATTTGTCGCAATTAGCATGTCACTGCGTGGCATAGAGGTAAATGCGACGGACGGGGCGTAAACCCAGAGCTCGATTCCCTGTCGGGGTGGCTTACTTTTTTCAAAAAGATTTTTTCTATTGGTTATAATATATTTTCTCAGAAAGTGTTTTTTCAAAATTATGTATATTATTATGACTTGTTAAGAGTCAATAGAAATTTTTAGATTCTTTAAAAAAAATGAATAGAGTTTTTACGGATTTGTATAGACGAGTTCCGGAGTGTAATCAGATACTACCTCGCACCCCCTTGGCGTGTCCGAAAAATTGTGCAGCGGCTCACAAACGTGAAATCGGCAACTCGACGGGTTTCGATATAATCGTCAATCCATCCATTTTAATAATGACGAATAATGAAATAGCCCCGAGCGCGGTTTCGCCCCGCTCTACCGCTAGCTACTTTTTTAGCCACCATTGTGTTTATGAAATTAAATATTTCCGCACCGCGCAGTTCGTCACGTGGAAATTTATAAGGGATGATATTCGGACAGATTAATTATTTCGTGCCGCATAAGTTAGCAGTCACTGGCAATTTAGTGAAGCATTATTTGATTAACATGTGAAAGTTTCTGGGTTAAAATACAGTATAATCAAAGCCGGATAACATTATTTTGTATCAAATCATGATCATTTTTCAATTACAGCTAATGAGCTGGGGATTGAATGGATCCAAGTATGTTGGTAACCAGGCTGTAAATTAGTTAAACAATATATGACTGTAAATTCTATTTTTCAACATTCTACAAACTTTGTCTCGCTTACAAATTATGTAATGACTATTATTAATTCTATATCGTGAAACAATTTTTTTAGTGTGTATATGTAAACAATAGCCGAGTAGCTTACGCGTCGGTTGATAATGTCTTGGGTCACAGGTTCAAATAATGTATCTGGCAAATACGCATTTTGATTTTCAATTTGTATGTGGAGTCATAATATGGGCCTAATAGGTACAGCAAATGGCTAACATCCAATTCTTGTTCAAAAAAATTATTAATAGAAACCTACACGCTGTGGAAGCCCATCTATTATTATTAGGACCTGACATGGTCAAAAAATTTAAATAATGCGAAAATGGTATGAAATGATAATAATTCGTCTTTTATTGTCTGATAGGTTCATTTAATGTATTTGGTCGTGAAGCTTTTATACGTATAAAACAACAAACATCACATTTAAATTATTTTATTTCAAAATTATGTGTGATTTAATTTGTTTCGTTGTGGTTTTAGAGGTGATCTTTTCTGCTTGTATAAGAAAAAGCTTTTTTTAAACGAATATGTATTATTTTTAACTGACTTTATTGCTCTAAGCTAAAAGCCTATTTGTAATTAAATGTGTTTTAAGAGGTGGGACGTTCTGCTCGTATAAGAAAAAGCTTTTTTCAAGAAAATTTGTATTATTTTTAACTGACGTTATTGCTCTAAAAGGAGGCAATAGTCAGAAAAAGGAAAGCTCATATATTTTTAAATAGAGAAAGAAAAAATGATTATCGCTTTTCGTCACAAAACTACATCAGTTTTTTCCGATTTCTATATTTCAATAGTTAGGGAAAATAACTGTATATGTATTTTTAAAAAAATGTAATGCAAATATGTTGAATCCTCTTATAGATAAAGCTTTCTGTTAGAGTCAATTGCCACTTAAGTATGTTAAAAAATAAACCAAAAGTAGGGTTCTCATTTGAGAGTTTGTAGAAAAATCAATTGTCCATCGGTCGTTTTTTGCATTTACTATGATATGTTTAGGTTGATAATAATATGTTTGTTCTTTTGATATCTTCTTCAACATCTTTACATTAACACGAATATGTTTACATTTGAAATGTATTATTTGACACGCATGCAGAATTTGGGACCAAAACGATGCAATTTTTGTTAATATTTTTTTATTTATCACATTAAACAATTCTTATTCAGTACAAACAGTATATAATTATTATATAAAGCTAATAAACTACTGATTAAAACATTCACGCTATTTTATTTCATTGTACTAAGTTAACGGCAATCATTTTTGGTATGTGTTTATTAAATACTAAAAAATATAAATAACAACATAGTTGATGTTAAAACAAGCAAGCGTATATTGGTTTTACAGTATGTATCAGTAGCACTATTCCCCCAGGCTGCACATAAAGGTTGAACACAAAACGGCAGGTAGCTTTTTTGTCTCGTTTTTCCGCCGCGTACTAAAATACCTGCTACCGAGAACCTTTCATTGTGTGCGAGAAAAATCACAGGTGCTACGCTCTCGGTTATATTTTGTTGTTGGAACTTTTCGGAAAACTTTTCTTTTGTGGGTGTAAAGCTGCGAGGCGAATATTTTGAACGTAGTTGGCTGGAGGCGTGCAACAAAATATTGTTGAAAATTTTACATTTAAAAAAAGACCATTATTTTCATAAAACAAAATACATAATCATAAATAAATTATGTACATGCTAATTATATATTATGTACCGTAATATTACGTCAGACCAATGTCCGCCTGATAAAAACTCTGGCTTTCTCCAACTTTTTCTGTGATGTTGAGACTTGGACTATAAATGAAAAATAAGGACGTACTTTGGTTCCTTTGAGATTCCATGGACGGAAAAAATACATATTATCATATTCATTAAATTTTAACGTGAACGACCCGATCAAAAAGTAAAAGTATTTTTCAAGTCGTTAGGGACGACGGCTTTGCAGCAGGATTCGGTTTATTACTTAACGACTGACAATGGCTTATAATGAGTGTCCTAAACAATTTCCAATATTGAACGCACGTTTTGTTTACGTGACAAACTGTAATGCATATATGATACATACGTAACTATTTAAAATAACATATTCGTATTTAAGTGTATCCCTTAATAGAGAGTTAACCTTCTTACAGCCTCACCCAGAAGGCAGCTGAGCTGACCCATTATTTTTGAGTTTCCTGGCCTCAAGAGATAGTTTTTTTTTTTACTTATTTCAAACAATATGATATTATAATAAGTAGGTATAACTTTGATCCAGTGGATCGAGCAAATAGATCGAGGTAACGCCTAACCCTAGCCACAAATTTTCGCATCGGTTTTGTAGCACACCATATAATAATTATGCTTTGTCATTGGTTGTAAATGACACACGATTACCAGTATTTTGATTTAGTTTATGCGCGAGGCTAAAAACACAATACCTAATCATAATAATGGTTCGTTGTTAAACAATTCATTTTTTAAATTATGCAATTGATTAAATAAAAAAATGATTTGTATACATAGATCATTTGCTTAGACACGATAGTCAGTATAATATAAGGACAATAAATGATTTATGTGTCATAAATCATAACAAACCGGTTTTATCTGTAGAATGGCCAAAAAACTACAAACTACTATAGGACGCCATTTTGAAAATTTCATTCGAATGTCAGATTTTGTCCAGTTACGAGTCTTGATTGGGAAGTTTTCGACAGTGGCTCCCCCATCCTATCCTTCAGATAAGTTTGTAGATCTGTATATCTATTCATTGTTCTTATTTTGAAATGGGGCTTTTATATTTTTTGAATTAAAATTACCTAATTTATTTTACATATTATGATGGAAAAGACAAATTACAAATTGAAAACGTTCATAACATTATCTAAAAAAAACAAATAAAAATATATGTATAAAATATTTAAATAAAATAATGTGTAATACAAGTGTGTAATAAGTACATGAAAGCATACGGAGTAACTAAGTACGTACCTTTCCCTTATTTTATAAACTTATTAAAGACGTCAAACTAACTCACGCTCACGTAGGTGGAATATATCAATATCTGAAGCAATTCGATTGAACACAGTCATTGCCCTCTCGCCCTCATCGATGTTATGTTTTTTTCGCATATAATGAATGTTTAAATTATATTATGATAACTTGTTAGTATATTTTTTACTGGTCACTTTTAAAAATTTCTCAAATAAATCTGCATTCTTCCTAGAAAGTTGATCGCACAAATGAAAGCATGAATCGAAGGGGATGCTACATTATTACGTGGGGGAAATCTCACTTTGCGTGGCAGAGTTCACACTCGCGTAAAAATCAATGATTCAATTGTGTTTTTTTGGTGTGCGGTGTGCCGCGCTGCCCGCATCTCCCCTTTCACGAATCGCTTCCATGGGGACCGAATTAGGGATCATGGCATTTTCGAATTGTAAACCGCAGGATATTAGGGGAGAATTGGAGCAGTGGAGCCACTATTTGCGATAGTAAAACATGGGTTTTATTACGTATCGAATTGTCTTACAAATGGGCGCTGAAGTAATTTATATTACTAATTCAAATATCTATTACAACAACCACTGGAAAGTAAAAATCCAATATGAGTTATTCTTAAATTCTATATAATGACGAATGACGATGAGATATGTTTAAAACTGAAAAAATAGCTGAATATGTCAAATTAACCGTTGATAAAAAAAATCATTATATGCGTAAAACACAAAGAGACATGAAATTTTACACAAAAATTCATATACAAAGTAGTCCGAAATATGCCTGTTTTGGTTCTAAAAAAAAGTAGTGATTTTAGACTACAATATGCATATTTATATATAAGTATATTTTAGTCTAAAATCACTATATTTGTGTACTGTTATTTTATCAATATACCTAAATATAGCAGGTTATCAATGAGAGAAGAAATAAAAGCTTCGTAATTTAAAATACTTTAGATCTGACATGACTGTCATTGTTTGAGGTAGGATTATCAATTTAGTTTATTCACACTCTATATTTCTATTACTTTTGAATCCAGAAAGATTTAAAACGCTTTATCGTGATTTCACAAAACGTCACGCTGCCCGGAAACCCGATTAGAGCTTTCGTTTAGGTTACGTTAGGTATCTATTAATGTTTCTGTAATTACCACGAAATCAAAAGTTATTTTATGAAAGTAATCGATATGGCTTTACGATCCATTCCACGCTATCATAACTAACACTTTTCACGCATGGATAATTTAATATTGTAAAATATTCACGCATTGTTCTTATCCGATATGTGCAAGTGTTACTCGTTGCCCCGGGCATGAATCCGAGACACGCGCCACGTGTAATCTTGCCCCGCGCAGCATTCGACACGTGCCAATAACCAGTGGCATCTTTCCGCTGTGACGGTTCTATAAAATGATGATACAACAGTCTTATATAAATGTTTCATTGAAACGTTATTATTTAGCTTTATTTTCATTTAATTGATATTTTTTACACGAGTGTCGGTCTTTAGCTATGTAATTAGCTCTACTATTATTGTCAGGATGACTAGGAACGTTGGAAATGCAAATTTATTGGATCAAAATATGACCACCATTACCTTTATCTTTGATCAATCTACTGCTGGACGAGGACCTCTTCAATTTGATGGTATGAGTCTCAATGCTATAAATTTCAGAGGTTTTATGCATTTTCAATACCACTGCATGACTAGAATTGTCCCGAAATTACCTATATCTTCTTGAAGATATATGTCTCATCAATTTTAATTAAAGATTGTTTACTGTTATACAATTTCATTAATTTATTGCTTTCCAATGAAATTGTACGTATAACACACGCGGGAACTTTGCACATACCTATGAGAGAATTAATTTGAATCATATTTTTTTTGTTTAAATTTTGCATCAGGAAGACAACAATTAATAGATAATATGAGCTGTATTCTACCAAAACACTCCAAACCAATAAAAATTGTGATAAAAGTACTAAGACACATTCTTACAGTTAACTATCTTGAGGTAGTCAGAAGTAACGTTTTTTTTTAAACCAATAATGATTTTATTATAACTTCTGCTGCACTAACCATACGCTATCAAACATCATTAATTAATTATGCGAAATATTTTCAACAAATTGCAAACGCAATGTAACTTTGTTCAATGTATAATATACATTGCAATATATACGAACCAAACGTGACATTATATTATAAATTATAATATAACAATAATTATTACTTACCTTGAAATAGCATATACATATTATGTAATTTCAGTTCGGCGATATAATTTTTTTATGTTAATAAAACGGCAAAGTGATAAAAAATAATGACAGTATCAGCAGGTGATACCTACCTGAGTGTTACAATTTAGATACATAACCACTTTGAATACAGATTCAGAAGCTATCGGAATTGTATTGAATCAAGAAAAATAACGAAAAAGTGTTATGGAGTTAACTATTTGGAATAGAGTTGTGGGTATCATTTCACGAAAATGTTATGCAGGGGAATCTTATAACAGAGGTTGTATGATGTGTATGTATAGCGATATAAGTACAGTTTACATGTCAAGTGGTATCCGTTCGGTGGCAATCGACAGATAATAGAAGGATTAACATCTACTCGACACTTTTTTGTTCGAGAGTTGAGGCAATAGAGAGGTAGATACGTGATCTAGCCCACTAATTATTAAACTGTGAGAAAAAAGAATACCTTTTATAATTTTACCTCATTATAATATCTAAATTATTGTTAATTATTAGGAATGCTGGCAAATATCATTTAGTAACGTAGCAAAAAGATTGCAAAAATTCTCTCTATAAAATTAGTAGGTACCAAATCCTCTCATAATATCCTTTTTACCAATAAACTACCAATAGACTACCAATACCAAAGAAAATATTTTGCGTATCTAAAAGCATTATTTTCCTAATACATAATTAAATCCAACATTCAAATGGCCAGAATCTACCTTCAAATATATATTTTTCATGTTTTGCAAAATCTTCCATATTGTTTTAAGGAACCACCACAATATATATTATACGTGTATAATTTAATTAATATCTATTTTCAGTGCGCAATGTGAACAACAGCAACGCTATTTTCATTTGTTTTGTTCATTTTCCATTAACTTCAAAATAATGTTTTTTGAAATTGGAACTGTGTAGGTAGATCGTGCATATTTCAGGTGCAACTATTTAGAAAGTGTAAAATTATATTACTCGTATCCTTATTTTATTTTATTCCACGTACAAACTATTGTCAATTATCACTATAACCGCATACCGCCATAGTATAGACTTATATTGGATATGGAGTGATAATCAAGTCCCCATAATCTTATTCTTTAGCCATATTCGCCACTTAGTTGGAGCATATGGACACCTCGTGGTGCCTCCAAGAACCCCTGTCGCTAGTCAATCTTCTGGCATCGTTTCAAGTCGTACCAACATCCCGTAGCTCCACTGTATACATTCAATAGATACTATTTAGCGGCCTTCCAGGACACTAGAATCCAGTTGGATTGAACAACAGGCAAGTCAGGTTGAGGTTCTCTTTAGGCATATGCACCTTGTGGTCGAGTCAGGTCCAAGGAGAGACTGCTTGGTGCATTCTCTTATCTCTTCGTTACTACCAAATTTATACCAGTGCACACCGAGTATCCGTCGCAAACATCTGTTTAAAGCAGCATCGTCAGAATACAAGCGTTGAACAGGCGGCATTTGGTTTGGAGTCCCAGACACTCCAGCCATTATCATTCGGATAGCGATCTCTCTCTGCAAAATGCCATCTCCCGTGATGTGTACCCCCAGGTATTTGAAGCTGTTGACGTTCTCGATATTTTTCCCGTCGCAAATCACAGGAATATCTGGATCAGGACAGTTACCACCTGCCCGAGGCATATATGTTGCTCCCACGGTGATACGCTGATGACGCTGTCCTATTCGATAACTCAATCGAAAGCATTCAAGAGACAATTGACAGGCTGCATGACAACGCGAAGAAAAAGCCAATAACAGTTACATTAAAACAAAACGTTTTAAAACTTAATTTTTTTTCTTTCTCAGTGAGCTGTACATATTATTAAAACACGCGCGAGAATGAGAATAGTACTAATTAATAAACTTACTGTTTTACAACGTCTTTCTTAGTTTGTATTCTTTATTTGTCCGGTGGTTCTTTGTCCGGTACAAATTTTGCAATCGATTTTAACTAACTTCCCGACTAGCTAGACATTTGAAACTTTTAGAATATAATTGCACCCTCGCAACTAAACTGCCACAATCTAAAAAACGTCAAACAGAGAAAATCAGCTTTGAAGTTTTTACCTTTCGCATTTTTGTACTGTGTTTTTGAAATATGTCAAGATATTGAATGAAATTTCGACTTGAATTTGATGACTTAGAGATATGAAATTTCCGGTACATACCTATACTATGAACGATAGACAATGAAACGTAGTAATTAACTCAAAACACGTAAATTTGGACTTGTGGCGGTTTAGTTGCGAGGGTGCGAATTATCAGAACACGATGCCAATGCATTTTTAAAATACTTTTAGCCATCTTTAAGTAGAATTGAATTTATTTTCAGTTAATTCTCTTTTGTATGAAAAGTTATTTCGACACCGGTATTGGTTGCTAGGGGTCTGGGGTGCTAGCAACTAAATTATTAATATATACCTGCGTTACTATGGAAATCAATATGGTATGTCAAAATGACATTTCAGTATTATTTCTATCAAGTACAATTTTTTTTGATCGTTTGAGCTAGTCAAGTCAAGTTTATATGATTCAACAGAAAATTTAAAAACGTTGTATATAAAAAGTTCTTTTTATCTTGTAAATATTTTAATAACAGTAATATTACTTTAAGAGAATAGTGATATGCTGCTAGATTCAATAAATACTAAATGCATCTTTTGGGAATGTTAGACTCCAGGCTTTCCCGAAGCCTATTTTTCAAAGTAGGTTCCACACTCTCTCACCTTGTGAAGGCGCTCTAAATTTCGCCTCGACGAGTGACAATACGTGATAAAGATCGGAAAAATGTCAAAGAGCAAAGATCGTGCTTTGTTCCTATTTCAGCTGATCGCTTTCAAGTAGGCATTGAGATATTATCTCCCACAACCGAGAAGAATGGGCGAACGTCGACGTCTATGTGTACATACTGCCAAACGGTTAATATATTATGTGTGTCGTAGCTCTTTTTATACGTGCTATATATTCAAATTATATTATATAAACATGAATAAATTTATAAGTATTATTTTAATTTAGTAACGAGAGATTAAAATGATCCAATTGCATAGATAACTAAGTTAAATAATTAAACTGGACAATTAAATATGCGATTTTAATTATATATAGTAACTATTATGAAAATTCTGTAAATAGGGTTTAATATTGTTATCAGTGGCGAAGGGTGGAGGTAGGCTGTTAAGGTCAGACATAAATAGTTCACAACAAACTTTGTCAGCCGTGCGTATTTGTTTTCATTGAACTAAGTCTACAATTTAAAGATGGTGTTGGTTAGTTTTTAAAAATAAATAAGCCCTGCCTAAACCAAACCATAATAGTTTTGGTATATTTTGGGCGATACAACGACATTGTGCACACTTTTTCATTCATACTTATTTCTTTTCGTTGGATTAAGAATACATATTACAAATATTGTTGGTTATTTTTTTTAATTCATTAAGCCCTGCCTAACCAAACTATAATAGACAAAATAATATTATTCTATCTATAAACTATACAAAGTTATGTATGATTCAATTGCATAATTTAAGTTATTTTATAGATGGGCGAGTATTTTTTGACTATTATCTATTATGGCTTGGTTTCGCAGGGCATTATAAAAACTAACTAATATCATCAGTAAATTGTAGTCTTATTACAATGAAAACAAATATGTATGACCGACAAAGTTTAGTGCACTATTTATGGCGGATGTTAACAGCCTACCTCCACCCTTTGCCACTGATTGTTATAGGTATAATCCATTATGCATAGTCTGTTATTAATAATTCAATGAATAGTTCAAACCCAAAAATACGTATGAATATAAATATAAATAAATTTAATATGAATGCAATATTACCTTAAAATTATATTAAGTCATTGTTAAGCTAAAATCTGATCGTACGATTTTCGGTTACAAGAATTACAAAATAGAAAAAATAAATTATATTATTAAATATTGCTCATCGAGTATTTACAGAATGCTACCCCTTTCCAAGCAAGAAATATGTTATCAGCGTAGCAATGATTTCAAAGTGTCGAAATTAGATGCAAATGTTAGTCCGAAGGGTGATATGTGAAAATATAGCAGGGATGAACTATTTACAATTAAATATTTTTGTAATTTTTTTGTTGTTGATTGATTTGTTTTATGATATTTACAGCGTTGTGAAAGTTGGAGTATATCCATTAGTATTCTTGCCCAGATATTATAATATACTTAAGTTTAACTAGATCCCAAAATAGTATCCTTATCTCATAAAACATTCGATGTGTATTGAATAAAAGTAGTCTGATACATTCGTAGTCCAATTCGTAAGGCGCTGACCTATCATCCGGGGGCTCCGCGTTCGATCCCGGTGAGGTCACAATATATTTTTACAAAATATATGATTGTCTCAATCCTGCGTGTTTGATTGTTTCAATTCGACTACTACATAACTGTTTCTATACACTTCTGTCATTGGCATTCATAACATGTTAAAAGAATATAAGTATAAAAAAACACCGATTGTGATTGTAAACATAAAACAAATATTTTATTAATTCAACTATAGTCTACGTGGTAGAACTCTATTATAATGGTTTTGGTTACAAGTTGTAATCAGCCATTTCGAAGATGGGTTTATAACCCGAAATAGCCGTTAACATAAATAAGTCAATAAAGTAGAATTGACAAAAACCACAAAAATGTAAATTATTTTATTTTCGTCTTTGAGATATTAAATAGGTAGATATCTACTAACGTTTATGTATTATTTGAAATATTTCTTATAAGGAAGTATTATTAATAATTGTCCAGGTAACGTATTAATATATAAGTATCTATTTAATGATAGTATTAGGTACCTATATAATCAATGTATAAATCGAACCACTATTTATTCCTTATTTGCACTTGGCTACTGTTTTATAAATTCTTGGTTTAATCCTGAAATTAAATGCATGTTATAAGATTAGATACCACCTTAACGCTTATTTAGTATACACTTGATATTTTTAGCACCAAGGAATGACATTTGAATACATCCGAAGCAAGTTTGTAGGGTGACCCTCCGACCTTATCTGTGCATCGCTGTGCTAAAAGGCGACCTACAATACTTATATAAGTGCAATAGGAACAGCTATAATACATATTCTAAGGACAGGGCTAAATCAGGTCTCTAATTAATATTTATTGTCAAATATAACCAATTCTTGAATTTTCAACAGCTGTGTCGCAAACAATCACCTCGTATGTATGAGATAATTTTATACTTCGGTACTTTCTACAATTAAGTCATACTTAAAAGACATTCAGAACTTACCTACTTGACGGTAGTAGGTTATTTTGTATTCACCACGTGTTAAATTCAGATTTATGGTATATCTGATATACAACTATGCAACGAAAGGCTAAATTTTGAGCCCCCTACAATAAAAAAACAGCAATAGAATATTTATTTTTAAACTATTTTTATTCGTTATTTCGATTTTGTATAAATTATATAAACTTGGTTTAATCGCATTGAATTGAATACAATCCTAAAAAACACTTTTTTACAAAGTGCAATACATACATACAACAGTTTACCTTCAAATGTGGTATATAGCTCAACAGTTTTCGATAATTTATAGTATTATAGCAATAATAGAACGTAAGTAGATGAATTACAAAAATAAAGATAATTTTAATCAAATTCTTTCAATATATGTGTGTATATATCTCTATATACGAGGGTGGGTCAATAATTCCTTAGAAAAAAGCATTAAAACAGTTTTTATTTTTGTATTTTTTTTTATTTCTCAACATAATCTCCTTGGAGCTCAATACACTTGGTTAGACGTTTCTCAATTTTTTTTAAACCGTCAGAAAAATAAGTTTTCGGAAGGTCCTCAAAATAAGCATTTGTCCGATCGATGACTTCTTCATTTGAAAAAAAACGTTGTCCACTTAGCCATTTTTTTAAGTTTGGGAAAAGGAAAAAGTCACTGGGGGCTAAATCTGGCGAATACGGTGGGTGGTCGACCAATTCGAACTTCAATTCTTCAATTTTAGCCATTGATCGTAAACATGTGTGAACACGGGCATTGTCCTGATGAAAGAGGATTTTTTTCCTGTTTAAATGAGGCCGTTTTTCTTCAATTTTGTTTTTTAGCTGGTCCAATAAAGATGCATAATAATCCCCTGTTATTGTTTTTCCTTTTTCCAAATAGTCAACATAATTCCACGTGCATCCCAAAATACAGTAGCCATAACCTTACTAGCTGATTTTACGGTTTTCGCCTTCTTTGGACATGGTTCGCCTTTCGCAATCCACTGCTTTGACTGTTCTTTCGTCTCGGGAGTATAGTGGTGTATCCATGTTTCATCTACAGTCACAAAGCGACGAAAAAATTCATCCGGATTGCGTTGCATGAGCGACAACAGGGCTTTAGAGGCCACCACCCTATTGCGTTTATTGTCGACTGTGAGCAAACGCGGCACCCATCTTGCAGAAATATTTTTCATGCCCAATTTGTCATGTAAAAGAGAAATGACGCTACCTTTTGAGATCCCTGTAACCTCAATTATCTCACTCAACTTTAATCTTCGGTCACTTAACACCATATCGTGGATTTTATTGATCATTTCTGGTGTAGTCACCTCTACAGGACGTCCTGAGCGTGGTTCATCCTTTGTTGATGTACGACCACGTTTAAATTCATTTAACCAGTTATAAATAGTTGCAAGTGAAGGAGCAGATGTGCCGTGAACTAAATCCAACTCATTTTTTATTTCCTTTGCTGTTAACCCTTTTATATTAAAATGTTTAATAACAGCTCTAAACTCAATTTTCTCAATTTTTGTAAACAAGCAAATTTTTTTTTAAATGTACGAGAAACACACAACAACTCGACCAATCTGATTGAAACTTCGCAGCATACTGAATCGGTAGTGCCGCTGCATGAAAACAAACTGCTTACAGTACTAGTCGCGCCACCTGTCGGCTTTTCTAAGGACTTATTGACCCACCCTCGTATATAAAAATCTCGTGTCACGATGTTTGTGGTCGAACTCCTCCGAAATGGCTCGACCGATTTTTATGAATTTTTTTTTATGTATATTTGTTAGGTATGAGAATAGGTTAACAAGTATATTTCATACCGCTATGTGATTAGGGTATCTCTATCCAGAAAATTTTTCTTTTATTTTTTTGACAATTTTTTTTTTGTATTTTTTTTATTATTTGGCATAAAAAAATACCTATAACCCCAAATTTTCACCCTTTTACCTTTACCCTCCCATTTTTAATCGCGATTTTATTATTTTTGTATGAACAATTTTTAATTTTCAATTTAACCGTCGTTCGTATTTCAAACAGAACGAAATTATTTATGTTGTTGAATGACAGATGGCGCTACATCCGAGAAGAATTCAAGAAAAGCGTCGCGTCATTTTGACATTTCATTCGGCATATCACAACGCAGTGCGTGCAAAATTTTGTACGATTTATTTTAATTTATCTATTTTTATGTGCGTGTATTACAGTGCACAATGCCAGCAAGACGCAAGGGGGGCCATTTGGGCCGTCGAACGAATAAAGCAACAAACATGCGAAATAGTAGAGCAGAAAGAACAGACGAACAAATCCAACAAAATAACAAAAACGTGCGTGTGAGCATGTCGCAATTGCGTACATCTCAATCACAAGAGGCACGAGCTGAACAAAATCAACAACGACAATTGGAACGGAGCCAAGCGCGCCGGTTCGTAGTTAACACACGCAGAGAAAATGACCGACAACGCCAACAAGTACATCGAACATTTACATTCGCTTCGTTCCTTCGTCTCGCATTCGAGTACGAGCCAGATATTGAATATTCCGCTCATCCGAAAGTGCTGATTGGTGCTATGGACAAAGAATGTCGCCGTTGTCATGCGCTCAAATTTAAACATGAGTCAGCCGGGATGTGTTGCGCATCAGGAAAAGTGCAACTACCATAAATTGAGATACCACCAGAACCATTGAACGGCTTGCTCATCGGCACGGTACCAGATTCAAACCTGTTCCTGAAGTCCATTCACACATTCAATTCATGCTTCCAAATGACGTTGTCCGGAGCAACAGAAATAGTTCACAATACTGCAGCAAATGGTCAACAATTCCATTCTACGTTCAAAATCAAAGGTCAAGTATACCACAAAGTAGGCTCATTGCTGCCAATGCCAAACGAACCACATACATTTTTACAAATCTACTTCATGGGCGCGGCGGTGAGGACATCAATCATGTGGATGCACGTTGCGGCTACAATAGCCTCAATTCGCCTAATGCCAGGCGTATCGTCGGCAGCACAATGAATTATTGAAATTCTTCAAAGCACACATGCACGAATTGCAAAGTGACAATCACGCTATTGTCATCAATCCTGATAAAACACCAGCTGGAGAGCACGTACGTTGATTCAATGCGACTGTTGTTGACGACATTGCTGGAATCATGGTTGGCGACCGCACATCGACGCGAGAAATCGTGATTCGAAGAAGAAACAATAATCTGGAGTTCATCGCTGACACACACCGTTCATACGACGCTCTCCAATATCCGCTAATTTTCTGGAAGGGACAAAACGGATATTGCATAAACATTAAACAACGAGATCCTGTCACAGGTAATTCATTCATTATGAACATCATTACTCATTTTGAATTGAGAAAATGAATGGTTGATGTTTTTTTGTTTTTATCGGCGGTCATCGTCTACAGCGCTCTATTCCTCTTTCTGTCATAGATCCCATCCCCACGCACTAACGATACATTCGTTATTTTTTATTTAACAACCAAAATATTCACTAGAAATAATTTATATGGCAGAACAACGTTTGCTGGGTCAGCTAGTATATGTATATAAACTTTCATTAAATAGGTAGGATAGATGTTAGCAGTACTACAGGTGGGGAAAAAGATCAGAATCCATTATCAAAGATGTAGTTATATAGGTAATGTTCGCAATTTCTGCCTTAATTTAGTATCTCTCAGCAACGCATAACCTCACTACTCCCATGCGATGTCATTAATTTTTAACACGTAAAATAAATACGTATGACTAACAAAGTTTAATGAACAGGATTCATGGCGGATATTAACAGCCTATCTCCACTCTTCGCCACTGCCAAGTGGCAGAATATCCGATTCTAAATCCGTGGGTCGCTAGATCGAGTCCTACCTACTATGCCTTTAACCATTTTGGGAAATTGTCTACCTCCGCTCTCCGCTACTGATATGTAAATTTTATAAAAATAGTTATATTAATTGTTTATTTTAAAAAATATATATATATATATGCATGTGTGTGTCTCTGAAAATATGAGAACGTTTTGCAAAGTTCCGGAAGGGGCTATCTTGCTCACCCCGACACGAGTATAACAACACATGGACTTCCTTTTCCTAAAACACTGCCGGTCCGGGAAATTTTGTTGTACCGCACCACCTACAGGGCGGAAAATTAGTATATTTCCACCAAGATATTTACATACAACTAATTTTGGTCCAATAATCACAACACTACTGACATTTTTTTTAGTTTTTGTTGTACAAAAATAATTATGACACTACAGAACTTTTAATTTAATGAACATGTTATTGAAAATTCAGTCCAACTATAGAAAATTCTCTGTATCCTGAGCCATTTGTATCAAGCGATGTTGTGATTTCGTTTTCTTATCAATATTATAATATTACATAGCTCATGGCCCCCACAAGGGGGGGGGGTGACAAGGACTCTAGGGCATGGCAAGTCGACCAAATAAGTGAGATAAACACACATCACAAATTTGCTCTAATACTGAAAAAAGTCGCCTGCGACGCTATTTTCCTTTAACAATGGTTATAATTTAGAATATGTCATTGTGTGATGTAATTTTTAATTGTGTCATTACTTGATAACGCCATAATTCAAGTGGATGAAAGTATTAAAAATACACTAAATACCCTTAATTTGGGTGGGGGTCATGACATAGCTACAGTTAATTGAATTACGTAAATATAGAAAATTATGTCACTCTTATTTTTTTTTTAAACGCGGGACAAAATTGAACAATTATATACCTACGTATATTCAAACACAGTAAACTGAGCATACAAATACGAGAGAAACAATCAGTCAGTCCAATTTCGAAGTGATCATAAAAAAAGAACAATGTTGCTATTTTTACTTCAATAAAGCATACACTACATTCTACAATCTACAACAAGACGTTGTAAGTAAAATGTTCGGTACAGGGACGGTTTGGACATGGGTTGAGGGTCTTTTCCACGCATCAGTCAACCATAGAGTGATGCAGCACATGTCTGCTGTCATTATATCATGAAAGTTTTAGTATTTATCCATCAAAATATTGATATATGTGGTTTGAATGTATTGGCCATTGAGGTTCCGGAATCCTAATCTTGAAATAACTTAGGTATTCTAATATATTAACCATACTTATCCAGTTAACGAGCAAATATTTCCCATTCCTTTTAAACTTTTTAATTTAATCTAATACTTATTTTTTTCGTGTGAAGTTTTAATGATGGTCATATTGAAAAAACTCTACTGTTTTTCAGTCAAGTAGTAGTGTGCCATAAAAAGTATTTCTACAAATAACCAAACGGTAACCAAATATTAAAAAAAATAATATCCAACATTTATTCTGGCAAAAGTAAATAATTAGCTAAATTATAATTGAACTTTCGTGTCACCTGTGAATAAATAAACGGCCACGAGTGGAGTTAGCACCCACCCGGACTTGACTATCTACCCCATGCGCTGATAAACCTTTTGACATTTACACTGACATTTACCCCCAAAGAGTAACAACGCTCGTTTCAAACTCCAAGACAATGCACAATACAAATCATATATATTTACATACAATATAATATACGTAGTAACGTGCTGTAAGATAGTGATTAGAAATACAATTAATTATCAACATTTTTAGTTACAAAGTTATTATAAAATCTTCTTCTGCCTCCACCAATATGTATCTAAAGCCGCTTGTGTCAGTTTTGGACTCTCGACGCAACATTATCCTTCCATCTTGTAATCCGGCTGTCCGAATATCAGTTTTTTGGCATTCTAAGGGCGTTAAATGTTTTGAATTGTACGATGTGTGAGGAAAGTGGTGTATAGCTCGTTGTTATATATCCGTTTCCACATGAACATTATGTCGCTGATGGGTTCGAAGATATCATGCAGCATGCACCGTATAAATGACTCCAGCACTGTCTACATGTTTTTCATCATACACTGGATTTCGGAGTCATAAATGGCCACTGATATTCTAAGTGTTTTGTATAAGATTCATTTAAAGTGTCTGATCAAAGTTTATTTAGGCTGAAACCACATTAGTTGGCCAGTACACATTTTCCCTTCTCTGTAACCCGTTTTTAAATCATTTTAAAATGAGTATGTAATCCATTGGTAGTACATTTAAATATTATCTGTAGGAAACTGAGTTTTATTTGAATATTAATTCAATTTCCAAATATTAGTTAACTTTTAAGTGAGTTTGTTTATCGATTTAATAAGGTTTATTCATAAAAACGTAGTTAAAAAAGAAAAAAAAATACAAAGAAAAGACGATATTGTTGACTTATTATAAACTTTTATTTCATCAATTTTACCGCGGCATCGTATATTTTACGGCAAAATGGATATAATTGTTTGAATACCTATATCATAAAAGTTTCAGAATTTATATAAAATCACACATATCTGAGTAGTGGATAACTTTATAATGACTATAATTACCTTGAGTTTTTGTATCTAATACCTGTGTGATATAACTATTTTCATTACAATAAAAAGTGGTGGAAAAATAAACAAATATTAAAAACAAAAAGATTTTTAATTAAAAAATTAGTTTCCTGTATCAGAAACAGCTCTGATTTTATTCTTTCATCCCTTCAAAACTGGTTAGTGTGAGGAATTAAAACTGTGGAGGCCTCTACCCTTTTCCGGCGCCCTCTGACATTCAGGGCGCGGATTCACCCTTCCGGAGGCAGCCTGTTGTTTCGATGACGTCACGACAGGATGTGTATGTTGGCCGCTGTCTGTCTGACTGAGATGTGAGGCCAGTGGTATTTGAAAGGGTTGAAAACCTTTAATATTTTCACAATTTCAATTGCATGAAATCTTTAAGAACACTAATAACAACTTTTTACATAAAAATCGATAATTTTTAATTAGCTTTTTTTTTATTTAACGAATAATTCACAAGATTTAAGAATGTAATATACTAATTATTGAACATACATAATTTTGAAAACACTTCTGAGAAAATATATTATAACCAATAGAAAAAATCTTTTTGAAAAAAGACACGCAGATATCAAACCTGCATCTCTCGGGTATCGCGCCCATGCACATAAAACCACTATGCTAATGGGGTCATACTTAATTGAGACAAATTTTAACTAATGGTTTTTTTAATATTCACTGAAGCGCTTTCCAAATTAAGCTACTATAGGCGATTGGCTTTTGTATTTTAAATCAAAGTAGGTATTACTTTAACTACTAACCGAAGTCACGAATCACTCCAAGATTTTTTGTTGTAACTTACTTGAACTGGCTAAAAAAAATTAATTAACCATTTTTTTTATTCAACGAATAATTCACAAGATTTAAGAATGTAACATTCTAATTATTGAAGATACACAATTTTGAAAACACTTCTGAGGAATGATTATCAGGGTTAGGGTTCATGCTCTGGATTTAAAATACACGTCACCTAAAAAACTAATACATGACAATGATCCAGTAGTGGCCTTTAAATCTGTAAATTATAAATTTTCATACTATCTTTCTTTTCACTATTTATTATAAACGCGTTTAACACTAGATTTTTTTTGAATAGTGTTGATTACGAATCTTTAAATAATATATCTAAGAAGCTTTATCAAAATGACAGCAGGCACCGTCTTAATCTGATTATAATAAATTTTTAGTTGTTGATAAATAAAATCCTACTCAAACTTTAGATAGTAATAATGACATTATATTATACAGCAGTAAATTTGAAGTATTTTAGAATTCAGAACAATAAATATTACATACATAGAAATTCATAGAAAAGTGACAACTCTGCCTAATTTGTAGTAGTGGCAGAACATGACATGTTCAATTTATTACAATTTATTGAAATTGATTTAAAAAATCAATATGTTTCTAAACCCATTAAAACACAATCTTACAATTTTTTTAAAGTTGTAACTTGTGAATTCGTTAAAGAATGACTTCTTATTATTTCATAATATCTTTTATTTTACGGGTCTTATCTTTAAATTAAATTTTATTAATATAAACAATATTTAATTCATAGTTTCAATCTGTTTATATTCATTTAAAAAACGTATACATTGAAATCATTGTTATTACATTAAAACTGTGTATTATTGATTAAAACCCTTTTTTACGAAACCTTAATCTAAATTTTTGTTTTAGTTAATGTGAACCCTCTTTATGGAAATAAATCTCTTTGCTACTGTGCATGCTGTTTTCAGGGCAGAGATGAAACTGATCAGAATGGAGATGTGAACCGAGAATAAAAGCGTATTGTCTGTTACCATAACATATTAAGTTTGATGAGTGACAACCGTTCTATGTTAATATGAACAATGGAATACACTTTTTTCGCTTAAAAACATATACATGATATTATAACATTATTTCATATCGTCACTGGCAAAAATGACATATTGAGTTAGTTATACCAAAATGTTTCTTATTTCAAACTTTACAATCTGGAAACCTTCTTAATAAATATACAGTCTTTATTTTAAAGTCTTCCTTTTACGATTACTTAATAAACTCACATGATAGACCATTTCAAACATTTTAACAACTTCAAAGTCAAATTACTCAAAACTAGTATTCTCCAGTTAGTGCGTTCTGCCAGAACAGAGACGATATGATGCGTTTACTGACGCACAGATTGGTCGCATTAAGACTTGGTATACCTTATTTCCCCACGATGGCCGCGTGGCTTAAGCGTTGGCCTATAGTGTCGTGGGTCCCAGGTTCGAATCCTGGGTAAATACACATATTGTTTTTCAATTTGTGTATGAGTTAGAGTATAGACCTTATAGGTTGAGCAAGTTGCTAACATCAATTTCTCGTAAAAAAACAAAAATCTGTTAATACAAACCTCCACTCTATGGAGGCCCATATTATGATCATATTAGGATCGAACGTCTTCGGAATGAAATGAATACTACCTTATATAATAATATCATGACATGTTTGAACTGTTTCGCGGTCCCTTTTTAAATTCTCTAATGAATCGATTGCTTCATCCACCTTAAAGAAAATCGCCGTTGAAACAAAAACATAAGAAAATAATTGATATCTCTACGGCTTTTTTTTCATATTATATAAAATAAAACTTTTAAAAGCCAATTTCAAATTACATTAATTCCAATTATTAAAGTTTTATACTCTGTACACCTACCTGTCTGGTTTCAGCAATCGGTGAAACTTTGGCAAATATTATTTTTCTTTGCCAAAGTATGATTTTTGATGCTTTTATTTATTTTTTTATATCGTAGTTTAGTTATGTTATTTAATAATAGTTTGTCCGAACATTGTTAAGTTAGAGGCTGAAATTTTAAGTCGTAGGTACGTCGTTATTGTATCAATTTTGTGTTGGCATGTGTAAAACGTCCTCCCCCCACCCGTAAATTTTACCGGTTACGATTTTTGACGCTGGATTATTGAAATCAAATAATAAATCAAATGAGTTCCCTCTTATGTTAATATGTGCATTTTAATGCATTCCTTTATTCATCCAACAAAAGTAGGAAATAATATTATAGAATCATATAAATTACTACACTCGTGCCCATATCATGGACGAATATTTTTTTTCACTCTCTCAGAGGTCAAAGTTCACAAGCAATTTTCCGTATGTCGAAAAAAACACAATGTAAAATTTACATATGAATTAATATACAGTGTCCCCCTATTCAATGCGTACTTTTCAATACGACTCGAATATTCCAATTTATCGGAATATTCCAGGGGTCAGAAACGCTACTTTTGAAATTGAGACACAAAGTATTCAGAAAAAAAACAACCTTACAGAGATCACTTTTAAAAAATACACCACCTTTAAATGCTCATATTACATGCAATTGCACCTACAAAAAACTAAATTAAATACTTTCGTGCCTACTTACATAAAATGATATTCTCAACATATTGATAGTTAAATTCATTATAATTTAAATCCAAATTCCATCAAGTACCTCCGGTATATAGTATTAATAATATAATATTGATAGTTTATTTTTCAAATAGTTAAATCCGCTAAAATGAACATATAGTTATCACAACCCATATTGTCACCTCAATACTAGGTTCAACTAGAATCAACTAATTGATTTTTACTGTTTTTGAGATAGCTATTGAATATGATTCTACATTCCCTTCTCTACATAATGATATAACTATGTATGTTAATGGGAACTGTATTAATTCTGTGTTTGAAAATATTAGATAACTTTAAAACCATAAATGCATTAAATAAATAAAATAATATATCTACAATTTTTTCATACAATTGAACATTATTTAATTGTTCCTAATTAGACAAGCACAATTTTCTATTTTTATTTTAAATAATAATTAAAGCTTTATGTTAATAAAGTAAAGTTTAACTTTCATTTTCCCAACAATGACCAAATCAGAGTTATCTAGTTGTAGTTATATTGAGGTGACGATATAATTTAAACTTGTTAAAAATTTATTTGTAACATAATAAGTGAATTTATACTCACGTTAATGTTAGTTACATTTTATTTATGTAAGTTGTACGTAGGAATCTAGTATTTAAAAACATAAAAAATTATTTATTTAAAGCTTATAATCGGGTAAACATATTGTGTCATCTAGCTATAAGCGAGTTAACTCGCGAATTTTTGTCAATACCAAGTATATTTTTAGTCTGTTCAAATATGTTTTAAAAACGATGTATACGTATCATTTAACTGTAAAGATATCTTGAGAAACATGCTGATGTGCCCTAAGTTTTTACACATTTTAATTATCCTATGCGTAGATATTTCATTTAATTTACAAAAATAGCTGGCCTATAGAAGATTTAACAAGGTTAAAAATGTTATTTAAAGCTCTTTTTCGAAGAGAAAAAAAATATTATTTAATTTTTCTATTCATGGTATCAATTACGTCATGACGTATTATATGACTTTGAATAAATAAATACAAAAACACAATATTTATCCGTTTATAAGCTATTTTAAATGACAATAAGCTACCATAAGTAGGTATAATAAAAGTATAAATTCAAGATTATTAAATTTAGAAAAACAAGCAACCATTTGCAATAAAAAGAATTTTATGCCGGCTATAATTAATATTGTATGTATTCCGAATTCGCGTCATAAACAATTTATATGACACAAACTCATTCTCAATTCCATCAAAACAATATAATTCATCACAAAAGCAACCGTTCATATAAGTGTTAAGTTTAAGCAAGTTGGTTTTAAATTTGGAATGGAAACATTAAAACATAATTGGAAAAAGCGCATTTTACAATCATCCACATTTGGTGATAATATTATGTTCTGTCAGAAGAAATGTGAGGAAAAAATACTCTGTAATACGTACCTACACTGAAAATTGAATAGATTTCATTAATGTGGTGTGTAAGTTACAATTAGTTTTTGTACTCCTGGATAAAACGTAAGCGTGTCTGCATTTCGATAATTGTAAATGGTGACCACAGCTGCGTTGGGTACAGATTATGATACAAAGCATTCGAATCAAATAACTTCATTATTTTAATAAACTACTATTAATTTTGTGACAAATATTAAAAAATGTTGTAAATAGTAGAAATAAAATGATAGAAAGATGCCTACATAGATAATTATATTTTTATTGTTTGAGTAGGTATTTACTTTTTCTGTTTATATTTTATTTTACATCTTACAAAAGTATGGAGTCAAAATAATCCAATATAGAATTATTAATCATGATTGGTCACACATTGACGTTTTTAAAATCCTATACATTAATTATTATTGCTGAAGATCGCAGGCACATATCATAACTGACGTATCTACATACTAAAGCTTTAACTTAACACTATACATAAGTAGTCTAAGAAGTCAGAGAGCTAAAATCGTTTGTCGTTGGATCGATTGCAATCTTATAATTAGGTAAATGACAATTAAAATACACTTTAATTGTAAAATAATAAGTACCTCATCGTATAGATGAGGTATTTCGATATTCATTGGAGTTGGCTAAAAATAATGAGTATAATATAATATAGTTTGGTAATATTGCCGTAACATGATGATAAGCCAGTTGAACGTACAACTTTTAATAATGCTCAGAAATTGAAGTATTATTTTAGATATGCAATGTATGGCAAAAAATTTAACCTTTTACAACGTATCATACAGGAGAGAACTCCATGAATAATAGATTCCAGCAAAAAACTGTAGAATTTAAGAACATAGATGAAGGACATCACCGTTGTTTCGGTCTAAAGATATGATTGTTTTGATGATTACAAACCTCCACAGAAAAGACGGAAGCGTAAGAAACGATAATTTAGGACATTTTGAATTATTTCTTGTACACAATACCAATAAAATGTGTCATAAATCGATATTCGATTTACAGACAGTTTGGTCGCATTATTATGCATGACGTTTCTTTTGTCAAATAAAATTGTGCATTTTGCTAGTTGTTATTGTGTATTACGTTTTATAGAGAAAAAATACCATTTCAATCGAAATAAATCCATTAGAAAATTTCTATGGGGTCTATTTGTCCCCCTGCCAGTATTTTTTTTTGTTAGACATTCGTAGCGGACCGTTAAGGTCATTTAGGTCAAATGGACACCTTTTCGTGATAGCTATGTAACATCTATGTAGGTATCATCTATTTTTTTCGTTTAATTTGAAAAAAATATATTTTATGCAAACATATTTTGTTCTAATAATATTATTAACTTTTTATAGACTTTTTAAACCATTGATCTGAAATTAATAAGCAATTACAAAAATTGTCAATTGGAAATATTTTGAATATATTTATCATAATATTGATAAACCTGGCTTCCGTAGATTGGATATTGGTTAACAAATCATGCCACAGGTTTCTAATGGCATTTAGGATGGGGACTAAATCCTACTTATATCTACTAAATTAAAACATAACTATTATCAGTGACATAGGATTATGTTATTAAAAGACATTCCCATCTCACAACGATAGGTATAGCTGTAAAACTGTGTTCTAGTTTGAAGACGGTACAAATTTACCTTAATTTAAAATGCTCTTGAAATTGAAAAAAATCCTAAATCTTCGTTTGAAAAGATATTTAAAGACTTGTGATAGTTAAATTTATTAGATGTATATTTTAAGATTTTTGACTGAAAGTATTTCCCTTTTATGTATTTTCTAAATATTTCAAAACAGCTTGGTCAAATGAAAATACAGTTTTAAAATTGGATGATAAAATAGGGACAATCCTATATTTACTTAATTTTATATTTTCCAAAAATAAGCCTGAAATGCTAACGGTTCTTTTCTGCGCTGTTCAAAAGTCTATAACAGATGACAAAAAAAGTAGCGTTTCTTTCATTTGCTTTACAAATTGATAAAATAATAGTCATCAATAAAATAATTATACGTGCAATATTATATAATATGTCGGTGATTACTTCTTGCAAAACATCTAAACGATTTATTGGAAGATTTTTGAAAACAATTCTTCATTAATATCATGAATTGGAAATTGGAAGTGGAAATATAACATTCATACGCAAGCTATTTTTCTTGGCAGTTGTAAAAATGTAATGGGATTATATACCAAATTTATAAGGGACGTTAGGCAGTATATTTATATTATTTTGAGGCACGTTCCTAAATTGTAGATGCCAGCATAGAGTGCCTAATAATTTATAATAATTTAGATATTTTTCGTACATTATACAATAAGCCTTCCTTCCACAATATTAAATTTATTATGTATATGATTTAAATAAACACAAAATTTCAATAATACATTCTACATACTTACAATTTTGTCTTAAATAAATGAAACGAAACATTCTTGTAGTAAATATGTAATAGTGTACCTACATATACATTGATAATAACCAGGAGTGGTTATTTATTTATTTAAAAAATAACATAACAAATTCATAATTCAAGACGTTCACAATAATATGACATTTAGAACTAAAAGAACGAATAAACCAAATTAGTAGAGAAAAAAAACCAACAAATAATTTTATAGCTAAAAAAGCAACAATAATTCAATAAAAATACAAATTAAATAATAAAATAGAATTTTAAAAACAAAATACATAGCGCATCACTAAAAATGTCTACGTCTATAAGGATTGCATTGATCAGCTGCATAGGCCTCGCTATTGGTGCCTCATAAGCCTGACACGAGGAAACAGTTTTCATCCAAAAGAGGTCATGACTGCGGAACGGGTGCATATAAATTCAAATTTTATAGAATATCAGGATGACAGCAGGAAAATATGCTTTAAGAGCAGAAGTTACATACTTGCAAGTTTCAATAGAATGAAAGGCGAGCATGCCTTGAAGAAAGTTAGTCGCAAAATACTCGTTTGAAAAACATTAAAATAAAGATGTCAAAGAAATTTCTTCTAGACACGCTCTGAAATAAGCTTATAGGAAACCTCATAAGGAATCCAGATAATGGACCCATATTCAAGAATGCTCCGTACTAAGTAGATACCTACACAGTCAACCATTCTACTAATGAAAGAAATATTATATACAAAGAATTTAAAAAAAATCCATTCCTGATGATTATAAAACTTAAGTGTATTACAACACTATTTATATATTTTGTTGTATTCTTAAAGCATTGAAGATTTTTTATTGTAATTTTTATACAAATAATGCGTATTTAAATGTATACTAAATCAAATCTTGAAGTAGGTGGGAGGGAAAATAAAGAATATTTAACAATGACAACATTTAAAATAATGAGACATCTATTACACAACCACAATTTTATTTGATCAAAAAGTGTTATTCTTTTGTGTTGCTTCAGTTATTTAGTTAGTTAAATAAATATTATTTAAGTACAGATGCACACAAAACTAAGTTTGTCTAACCTTTTTTTACACAATGGAGAAAATCGTAAACGGTTGTAATGTTCAATTTGTGTGACAATCTCAACAAATTTACGTGTCATAAATTTCGCCTAAAGGACGATATTTATCAATAGGAAATAATGTTGGTTCTATTCATTTGTGTCGCCTTTCATCTGTCCGTGTTGTCACTTTTCATGGGACACGGTGTACGCCCACTCCAAATGGTCACCTAATGAGATAGAGGTGATAAATAAAATCACACAACATACTACAGAGTCACCGAAAACAAATGATCGTCATATTATCAATGTAAAAAATGTACCGCATACTATTACGATCATCTCTCATCATATTAGCCTAACTATATTTAAAGTACAAATGCTTAGGTACTTCCCTGGTGTACAATCAATAATTGATAGATTTTACTGTAAACCTGCTAAACGTCAAAAATTGATTTATTGGACTTGGACTGGGACTCCCAATGTTTTCTTCCATCATATATATTTATTCAAAGATAAATTATGTACCTATTATATAACCGCTTAGGCCGATTATTATTTTAACTCATTTACAAGAAAATTATTGGTACAAGTCGGTTATGGGGAAGCCAGCCGGGAGCTGCGCTGATTGTTATAACCGATTTTTTGCAAAATTCATGAATCTCAAGAATGAAAACCTAACCTAAATTAACCTAATCTAAATTAACCTAATCTAAACTAACCCAACCTAACAAATAATCCAGTATAATATGTTTTATTTAGTGAAATAGGTGGGTAGAATAGTGTCAAATTTTCGTGACAGTGCAGGCGACTCATTAAGGCTATACTTCAGTGAAACGGCAAATAATTTCCAACTATATGCGCGACGAAATTTTGGACTCGCTGGCAGTCTGAGAGCAAACGTCGCGGTGTGAATACGTCAATTTGTTTCGTGATGGCGACGGGGGTATTAATTCTTAAATCGTGTAAAGATGACTAAAAACGTTACCCATTTACTTTAAAAAGAAAACATGACAATGCATATAATATTATTATTGTTACTAATAGAACATACGTTAAAGTGCCCACCGCCACCCGTCATATATGCACAGCCGTGGATATGCACGGCCGCTTTCTATGACGCTTTAAACGTGTCTGAAAGAAGTGATTTTAAATGCTCATTCCGTCCCGAGACGGAGCCGCACGGGACTGATGCTGCAACCATGCACCGTAGTGCTTAAAGAAGAAAGTAAAGAAAGATTTTTTTTGTTTTTTGGACTGGCTCTGCTGTTCGAATAGAATATAATAATAAAAATAAAATAATAATAAACAGAATATTAAATGGACGCATATTGGATTTATATGACATATTATACTTCGTTCGGCATGCGTCATTTGCACCCGCGACCCGCAATCCGCGCATCGCCTAGCCACGATCTTTTCAGACTATGCCTCAACTGGGGTAAATCCTTATGGTGGTGGTGCCGTTACTTTCAGATGATAGTGGTACCCTTCCATAGCGATTTCGTCGTGGTCGCAATGTCAGAAGAATCTGTCCTCCCTCGACTTCTTCTCATGACACACTTGTGGAGTAACCATATATTATACTAAGCTAAACGCTTACTTTATTTCATTGGTCGCGGGTTAGAATCCAGCGGGTTGGACTCCAACCAAATTCAAATATTATTATTTATTCATTCATGAATGAAATTAAAATAAAATACAGTATAATTGTAATGCTACTGTAGATTCTACAGGCCAGATTCTACGATTTCTTAGTTAGATTAGGCATTATATCTATAGGTCCTTTGTAAAATGTAAGATTATTATGCAACCATTGTATCGAAAATATTGTAGAAAAAGTTGTAATATAAAAAAACACGCCCCCGAGGGGAGCTAAGATTTATATTGTATTGATTTGTTTGTTCGGTGTCTGATGCTTTTATCTTCTTCTTTCTTTGCCCAAAAAAAATGATCCATACAAATAGACGCGTGTCCGAATGAACAGCTGTCTCTTCATATATATTTTTTTTATTTAATATTTGTTATCCACTTTGAGGTATATTTTTTTTTAATTAAAAGTATGCAAGGTATATTATTTTTCGTTATTATTTAGATTTAGATAGTGACATGATAAAAAATGTAGTTTTTTTATTACTCATACTTATATCGAAAATAGTAAATGAAAGATGAATAAATATTTGATTTTATTCATATTTTTCTATTTATTTCATGCCGATCATGCCAAATCGAAGACGACATAATATTATATTTCTTTGGACTTATACAATTAATATAAAGCTTTTGAACAAGCTCTAGATGATTATTAAATAAGTGAAAGCTCGTCTCGAAAGTTTTTGACAAACTAATTAAAACTTCAATTTCTTTTTTGTATCTATTCCCTAATAATGATATTTCAACAATAAGAAAAAAAATATGTTATGAAGTATTCGTTATCATTCAAACACACAATAAAAGATAATAAACACATTATGATTTATAATGATATATCACGTTTATAAATATATGCAATTTTACAGTTTAATCGTCAATTCTCTAAAACGGGTAAAATCAAAATCATTCTTGTTGTTATATAATATTATAGTTAACTACATCAATTTATTGTGTTAACACAGTGTTGCCAAGTCAAAATTTGAAATTTCAGTAGAATGTGTAAAAAAAATTTCAGTAGATTCGACAAATTATCAGTAGATTTCTGCTTTAAGCAAAATATTTCGCCACGGGCCGCAGATTCCAAAATTTTCGAAGATGGCTACTTTTTTTCCCGGCTGGTGGGAATTTTGTGAAATGAAGAAATATCAGTAGATTTCAGAAAATATCAGTAGATTCAGTATATTGCCAAAAATATCAGTAGATCTACTGAAATTTCAGTAGACATGGCAACACTGTGTTAACATTAGATTTCCTTATTGTCATCATCATTAGCCGAAGTCGATCCACTCTTCACGGTCTCTAATAATTCCTCGTTGTCATGTATGTAGTACATCCACTGAACTTTATAAGAATTTTACATCCCTGCGGTCGTTTAGTTGACTTGCCGAGCGATATGTCCTGCTAATTGGAAATTTATCTGCTTGGCGACCTCTATCACGACGCGTACTCTTATCTTTTTGTGGTGTTTTCGTGTTATGCCAAATATGCACCTTTCCATGCCACGTTGCACTACTCGTATTTTTTTTAAATTTTCTTACATTAACAATGAGCACTAGTAGCATAGTTTGGTCAGTTTTGAAGTTACTACCCAAATGTACTCAAATTTACTAATCAGAATATAATTATTCAACTAATTACACCTTACTCTGTCTTATTAGATGAAAAAACTGCATACATAATTAAAGATGAATATATTAAGTGGGTCCTCACGTATTTTTTAAATTAAGTATGTATACTTTACCTTCATCTTTCAATTAAAAAACATCGCCCGAAGGAAATATCACGGGGATAAAAATAATAATTATTATTCACGAAAGGCTGTGCCCTTTCCGTTTATTATATTTTTTTATCAATCCAAAAGGTCAAAGTTCAACCGCAATAAAGAACCGGTCCATTGTCATTCAATAATGCACCCAATATTTGCTCAACAAAAGGGTCACATTCCGGTTTTTCTATTCATTATGTTGTTGCTTTTTTTCACGCTGAGACAACCTTCTTTTTAATTCTTTACCCCCCTAACGTTTTGGCGGACTACAATTTACAGAAGGTGAGCAAAGAAAATTTAATATTTTCTTAATATTACGCGTGCCTATGTCAATGTGTAGAATCGAAATAATAGCTATTGATGACTACAGATAGCTGTTTTTTTTTTTAATCCAACAGTCATTTAAATTTCATCGCCGTAGATGTCGAGGGAGCCAGTCCACGAAATCATAATGCTGAGAAACAGGCGCGCAAAGATTTTGTGTTACAAAAGAAAGTAATATTTTTTATTGAACTTTTTTGTTTTTAAAGATATAACGGTGAAACCTTGAACATATCATGAACATCTACTTTGTGGTGTTTTCTTTTTATTATTTTGAACAAATAACTAAAAAAAAATAGTATATTAGAAGTTATGTGTGTTATATCTCTTGACCACTAAATATTGAAATGTACAGTTGGCACACGTGTGTGGTAGTCAAAAGAGTTTTGTGGCTTAAATCCATTGACCACTGCATCTTTGATGATTTTAAAATGCTTTTGTGTACTTTACTCATTTTCGCCAAATTTGTGGCTTGGCTCCCTTGACATCTACAGCAACGATTTTTAAATTCAAAATATTTTGTCTCTTCTATAAATTTTTACTACTTACTTTTTATTTTGCCACTCTATATCAGAGGTTGGCACCATCAGGGTGATCGTCAATTTTATTGTCTACTATCCGAAAAAAATAAACATGCCGTCTCCCTCTTCCACGTATATCGTAGGATTTGTGTCTTTAAATTTCGAAAGCGAAAGGCATGTATTTAACGAAACAATAGTTGGTAATGAATGACAAATAAGAAATCTCTGTAGAAACATATCATTTTCTTTGTTTTTTAGCAGGAAAAATTACAATCTCATCTTTGGATAACACATTTTGTTTTTAATAAAATTTCGCTACAAGGGTGAAAAAAACTCAAAGCGAAAATAACGACCTTAGAGCGGTTCAATTTGAGAAGATGGCAGGGGGCACGTTTGGTATGACATTGTACATTATCATATCACTTGAAGGCTAAGTATACAATTTAGAAAAAAAATAAAGGATAAAAAGAACGGCTAAGGGGTAAATAATAATATAGGGGTAAACTGGTAGACGCATTTACGTCATGTCGCCACAGGACTTTGATGTATGAAAACAGCTGTATACAAATTATTTAATTATCCTTGTGATTTTTTAATTTATTTAAATTAAAACATTGTTTTATTCTTCTTCTTATTGTGCCATCCCCTAGCGGAGGTCGGCCACCATCAAGGCGATCTTATCTTTGTCGTCTGCTATCCGGAACAGTCCGTTGGAGCTGCACTCGTACCAATCACGGAAGTTCTTAAGCCACGAAATGCGGCGCCGTCCTCTGCTACGCTTCCCATTGATCTTTCCTTGAATGACGAGTTAGGGAATGCTGTATTTTTGTCTTCTCATAATGTGGCCGAGGTAAATTGTAGTTTCCTGGTTTTGATACTACGTAGAACTTCTCGGTCCTTCCCCATTAGATTGAGAACTTCAACATTGTTACCCGGTCAGTCCAAGGAATTTTGAGGATGCGTCTATACAGCCTCCGCTTCAAGCTTCAAGTCTCCGTGACATCTCTTGTTTTATTAATGAAATTTATTACTATTTCTAATTCATATTTTTTAATATATAATATATAGATATTGAATCTTGAGTTGTTCAGTGTGTGTAGATTCAACATCTATTAATTGTATGTAAAAGGTTGCGTTGTGTATGTGATATTATAAATGTTCGGGGCACAATAGAAATAAGACACAGCGTTGACATTGTTTGTTTTATATTGTGGTAAAACATTTTACACGGCATTAACGAATAGTGACATTGATATTGAATCTAGTTAACGTAAGTTTGACATTGTGATTTTATTGGATATTCACTGAGTTGCGAGTGAATATCTGACTGTACAGTTCTAGGCCCAAAACACAACTGATTTTTTAGCTCTCGTTTACGCTTAATATTATTGTCTGTGCCATACAAATGACCACAGACTATAATAATACGTTGGTTGTAGAGTTGGGAAAACTTCTACAAATATTACTGTTATTTAACTAGCCAATATTACCCGGTGGCAGCACCACCTTACATCCTTATGCGTATTCTTTATGTCTCCTTCCCTCTCATACGTTTACGTGTACGTTGTGTCTTACTGTCTGTTTCGGACACGATTATGTGTATGCGAGCTGATGCATTAGCCTGGCTGGGTATTTGTGAAGTCCCCTGAGTTTACCGAGCATGCCATCGCTGAGATAAAGTTCTAACTCAAGCGTCTATGCTCATCTGATAGTTCTTCCTCATAGATAATATTTCTATTTTCATATTGATAGCGTATATTGCTTAAGGGTATAGTAGGTTACAGCACCCTATCCTTATTATAATTGCTTTTAAATCTCTTGGATAACACACTAATTTCTTATCTAAATGACACTTTGTTGATTTTTAACACTTTCACTTCGATGTATCCACAGTTTGAATCAAGCATATTCTTATAGAAATTGACATTTTCAGAGATACCTACAATGACATTTATCGTCATTGGATACCTATATCATTTTCAAAATCTTGTTTCATATCCGACACCATATACTTTATGATACCTTTTCGTCGATAGATTTATCACAATTTAATTATTATTTATTGTAATATTGTTTAATACTTTATATTACTCGATATGCTATTACCGCACTATAAACATCTGTCAAACTATTACGAGAGTGTAATTTGTTTTCCTTCACGACCTGATTAACATAAAAAAATCCTTTATTCCAATATTTTTCAAATGTAGAATTCGCATTTCCGTGTTTCTTTAATACCTATGTCTTTTCCTATCTCGCTTATTCTTACATATTTTCATATGTTTTCTCTAATGCGTTACAGATAATTTAAGCCAAAATAGACTTATAAAAGATCATGCTTGGCTTAAAATAATGTAGGCCAGCTCATTCAGTCAAATGACGCAGTGGTTCACAAATAAATATATTTCAGTGTCTGAGAATGAGAATCTTCAAATCAAATAATCAAGCACAAACCAATACACTTTTAAAACACTGGACATACATTAGCAAATAAAGCAAGTGGCCGCACGGTGGCATATTATGATATCTCAGAAATCCTGTGTTTTTAGGCAAGTTTTAAAATGTATGTGTAATGTAATTTTATATGCGTTACATTAACCAGTGATCCCCAAACTGTATATAATATATATGCTGAATAACACATCGAAGACAGAGCTTAGTGGTGCAATGCGACGCAATTCATTTTTAATATAATATAAAATGTATTCGATGTAAAACATCACCATAAAATGAATGTGTGACTTTAGAGAAAACAGTAGAATGAAGCGGTTGTTTAAGTATTAAGTTAAGTAAATAGTTTAAAAAATAATAATGTATGAATTTTATCATTTAGATTATACATATTTGTCATGAATTATCTGTAACGCATGTGAGAAAACATATGAAAAATTGTAAAAGAGAACGAAACACGGAGAAGACGTATTAATACACGTATAAACGCAAATTCTAAATTTGAAAAGGCAGATGAATCGTTTATTTTAATCGAATCACGAAAAAAAACAACAAATGATATTCTCGAAATAGTTTGACAGATGCTCATGGTGCGATAATAGTATATCGAGTGGTTAGAGTATCGAGAAATTTCTTTGTTATTCAAAAGATTTAAAGCTAATTATAGTAAGGATAGGGTGCTGTCACCTACTGTAACCTTAAGCAACATACACAATCAATCAAAAACGGTGTTAAAATCAGCATGACTATTGACATATTTTTAACACAGTTATGTTTTATTGTGGAGGATTTTTTTTCGTTAAGGCGCCTCCAAAAACCTCAGTCAGCTGCAACTGTGTATGCGGAGAAGTATTTTTTTAGTTTCTTCGATAGTATATTATTAAGAATGATTATCTGCTGCCGTGTCAACCGCGCTTTAGTGATAAAACAATGTAGGTACGTGTAATATGGTGACTTATTAAACGGAATCAATGAAATATTCCCGTTTTTAAATTGATAGATGGTGTCAATAAAATTGACCCCTTTTTGCCCGAGTTGGATGCTGGCGCAAAGTAAGCGACCAATTTATTGGAACGTCATGTTTTCTGAATCACTTGCCCGGAATGATTTGATACAATGATTGCTATTGGTGGTGTATCGTATGAAACTCAATGAAACTAACGCACTCGGTCGACGCATAACAGGTGGTATGAAAGGACATCGACACTTAATTTAAAAAAGAGTTATCTTAACGAAAAATAAAACCATTCGTCCATCTAGCAAACCGGTGGCAAAGACTCCATACTAAAATATTATGAAGCTTACCTTTTTTTTTAAATCATCACCTAAAGACATTTCGGTACAGTTCGGTTATGAGGAATACAGCGGCAAACACATTTTGAAAATAGCCGATATACTGGATTATTTGTTAGGTTAATCTAACCAAACCTAACCTAACCTCACCTAACCCAACCTAACCTAATCTAAACTAACCTAAACTAACCCAAACTAACAAATAATAATCCAGTATATCAGGTAATTTTCAATATGTGTTTTCCGCTGTATTCCTCATAACCGAACTGTACCGACTGTATCCCCGAGTCTGTAGAATCTTCTATTAACACATCCATCTATTAAGTAAACGAGCACCAAACAAAATAATACAACATTAAAAAATAACTAATATTTTATTATTAGTTAAATTACACATAAGCGTCAAGTGACATCCAATTTATATTTTTATGATATGGAAAAAAATCACAATGGATATAATTAATACCTACCTATGTATAATATTTTAATTGAGTAGGTATTATAAAAAATAGTTTCTAACTTTTCCTGTTAATATTAAAATTTGTTAATATAGGTATCTATTCATCACTTGGTTTATAAAACAATACTGTATCACCTAATTCGCTTTTATTAAAACTTTTTATCGTTGCTAGGGGTCCAGTATTAGGGCGATTAGGTCGATTGGACCTAATCAGGAATAAAGAGAAAGGTTATTTTTTTTAATTTAATCAAATATTTTAAAGAAAAGCAAAACATCTTCGACTGATTTCTTATAAAGATATATCCAGAAAAACACATACAAAATTAGTTCATTAGCTGTGAACTGCTTGATTGAAAGGTTTGATATCGATTAATCATTATATCTAATACAATGTAGTTAGATAAGTTCATGTGACGAGTATTTAATTATCGTCTGAGATCGTTAGTTATATTTTATGTTGATATAATATGTTACTATAGCACTTGCTAGGACCGGTTCTGATCGTTGCTGTTTCTACGAGACATACTAGTTATTAACTACTTTAATAATATCTTGTATTGTAATAATAAATTTATAATCATTTATCTGATATGAACATAATTACTTCTGGAACACCCTGCATAAGCCTTTATCTTGATATTGTGAGAAAAACAATCGTGAAGGATGACATGCGCTCACATACAAGTTTCGTTTATATGACAATAATAATAATTGTATGTACAAGTTGCAACAAAGAAGCCGATCGATTATGAAAAAATAATTATTTTTCCTAAGTATATAATAATATAATAGCTTTACTAATGGTTAAATTCTAACCAGTAGAAGTAGTTCTGGGTTGCAATTCCAGTTTAATGTAAAATATGTAATATCCTACTCTTCTACTTTGTATACCTATCATATCCATTATCGGACTTGGCAATGGCGTAACAATGTCTTTCCAGCTGATACGGAGTCCATGTCTGTAATGTATATAATATATCCAAATTTAAAAATTCACTTACGGTAAGGGATTATTTAAAGCTTACCATCGGTGAAGCCTTTACTGGGCCTTTTTTAAAGAGGCACCTAGCGGAAAAATATGAAGCTTGCAATTTGAGACATTTTTTTTGATAATTTACAATTTCAACTGTATTAATTAATACATATGTATCTGAAAACATTAAAAAGAAAAATATTTTTTATTTTAAGTCAAAGTTAAACCTACGATTTAAGAAAAATGTTATAAAATGTGAATTTGATGCAGGTTCCGACGTTATTATTGTCTACATATTATTTATTATTAAATTTAGTTTATTAGGTTTTGTATTTTTTGTTGTCGAGATTTTTGACTAATTCACAGTTTTAATATTTTTTATATTCATTTTAAAAAACATCGATTTTTATAAAAATATAAATGTGTATAACTTGAAATCCTTTTTATTTATATCTTTATATTATATATTTATATACACCTTTTGACATATGTATGAAAAAACAGTAGATAACAATATGTAAATAATAAAATCTACTCAATTAAAAAAATGTTTATTTATATAGAGTTTTAATTGACTCCTTTGGTCGACGTTTTCAATCATAAAATTAAATGAAAAACACTTGATCAAATTCTTATAAAACAATCCTATTATAAGGATCAATCTACATTCTGAACTCTACGTATATTTTGACATTTGACTTCTAGTCGCTTTCGCGTGGGTCAGGGTACATCAATTGATTCATTTAATTGGTTTGTACTTAACTCGAATTAAACGAAAAATGTCTTTTAATTGATGCATTCTTATAAACTGTAGTAACAGAGTTCAAATCCCACATGAATTGTGTTATTTGGAACCCTTCATTAAATGCTTCGTACTTTAACCATTAATATATTTTCTTCATTTGAATTACGAATACGAATTTGTTATAACAGATTAGCCACCTATTTTAATATATTAAAATTTTAAACAGACTGTTATCAAACGTTATTTCATATCGATTGCATTTTTTTTTTGGTCTCAAATAAATTGCATTCTTTCGTAAACAGCTGATAATTTAGTTGAGAAAACTAAGCATTGCAATAAGGGTCATTATAGCAAATTTTTCCGTTAATTATGTATTTACAGCATTGTTGAAAAATTATTACAACGCGTCGAAATCTGTTTGCCAATACATAATGTTAGTGTAAAAATACACAACAAGTACCTAGTTAAAAACGTACTTTACCTACAATAAAATAAAGATGATTATTTCAGATTTTGCTCAACTGATTTATCAATATGAGAATATAGACATATTTTGCAAAAACGTGTCTATATTCTGATATTATAACAAATTTAAATATAGTATTTAATTTTGTTTGTAAATATTAAGGCTATACTTCAGCTGAGGCATGGTCTAAAAAGATCGTGACTAGGCGATGCGCGGATTGTTCTAATGACGCGAGCCGAACGAAATATAATTTGTCATAAAAATTCAACATGCGTCTTTTTAATGTTATGTTTATTATTATATTCGTAATAATAATAGTATATTCATTTATATTTTTTCTTTTTCAAGTACATGCGGCACGTTTTTTAGTCATCTTTACACGATTTAAGAATCTCTTATATTATCGACCGTGAGTAGGTACTTGATGGAATTTAAATTCTAATGAATTTAAGTTTTGTATTATTCCACTTGCGTCGTTTTTGCGACCCGAGTTTCATTCGTAAACTCTATTAAACCCATAATACGTTACCCAATAATTACGATTTTACGCCTATTGATTGTGTTATTAGTGAGTAGTTATCTAATGATCCATTATTTAGAGTTTTGTCGATTTATACACCTATTGAATGTATTGGTAGATAGTAGAGTATTTAATTAGGTAAAATTATTAGTTCAAATTAGTGGAGAATTTCACAATTGCATATTAATATATTGTGTTATATAGACATAATGTAGATTAATATAATGATTGTTATAATAATTATTTTTTTTAAACCAAAGGACGTACAGATAATTTTAGCTAAATGAGTTATTTATAAAGTTAGTCTTCTTCTTCTTCTTACATGACGCTACATCCCGGGGTGTGATTTGGCCTCCTCCACAACCACTCTCCACTCACTCCGGTCTCTCGCCACACTTATCCAGTTACCGGGTCTTCCTATATGAAGCCAGTCTACTTCTACGGCGTCAGCCCATCTGCTTCTTGGACGGCCTCTGGGTCTCTTCCGTTGGTGTGGCCACTTCGTCATGATCTTTGGCGCTCTAACTTCAGGCATTCTCGCCACATGTTCCGCCCATCGTAGTCTTTGGGACTTACAGTGTCTTATGATTGTTTGCTGTTCAATCAGCTCTTCTAACTCGTGGTTCATTTTTATTCTGTAGTTCCCATTTTCCAACGTGGGTCCAAAGATTTTTCGGAGTATTTTGCGCTGGAAGACAGCTAATTTATTTTCCTCGTTTTGAGTTAAGCACCAAGTCTCACAGCCATAAGTGACTACTGGCCTTATAATTGTTTTATATATTAGAAGTTTACTTCTGCGGCCTAGAATTTTCGACCCCACCAGTCGCTTGCAGGCATGCCAGCATTTATTCCCGGAGATAAGGCGGATTTTTATCTCCTCTGCTGTCTTATATATATAGTTAATAGATTGATTGAATATCATCTTACAGTCACAATAGTACTTCAACAAGAATTATTTCATTACAGGTATATGAATATCTAACGAAAAATATTATAAGTAATGTATTTGGCTTAGCTTTCTCAGTATGATGTTTTGCCTCATATCTTTCTGAGTTGGAATGTCTCTAACCTGGCTCTAATTTAAATAGACCACCGATAATATTAATAGAAAACTCGAGTCTAGGTTCTTGATTCCATTATAATAAATTTCCACTGAATTATTCTCTTGCACCTATTTTTTTTTTTAATTTATTTCAATTGATTACACTTGACCTTTTCAAAATATCTTTTTGATTCACCCGACGAGCACGATTTTGAGTATTTTTTTTCAACGTTCATTAGCCTAATGTACCTAACTAGTGTGTGATTTTTTTATATTCAAGTATTTTAAAAGTTAAAACATTGAATTATGTGGTAAGTTTGCCTTGCTTATTGGCGAATATTTCTAAATAGTTAATTGCATCGTGATTGAACTTATATTATTAATGTATTAAAAAATAATGATTTATTTGACTGTGATAAGAATATTCTTGTTTATTGACGAATATATACAGCGAGTTAATGTTTTGAATAAAACAAAAATTCGCCAACCAATTATGGCATAGAATTTTCTGCACTTCATTACAGGTAGGTATAGGTATCTCTATACTTAATTATTAAATAAAAGTGTCTATCTGTGATTTTGAAATATTTTCGGTTTGGTCAGTGTATTGACTATTTTAATGACAACTAAGCAAACAATATTATATAAATATGTATATTTTTTAATTTTGCCTTATAACTCTACTAGATAAAATATATTGATGAGGCTTTCATAGTTTATAGAAGTAATAATATGTTCGTAGCAGTTTATTGGAGTTTCATTTTGATTTATAGCACCTTTACACATGCACGAATTTATTTGCACCAATAGTGTGTATTTTAAGTTATCACGATAATAACTGTTATTCTTATTCTTCAAATGTAAGCGAGACGCGATGTTGTCATCGTATGGTACTATTTGACAGATTTAGACAGGTTCAGATAAGTTCGTAGATAATCGGTAAATGTCAAAATATTATATGCGGTGTAGTTTGTATTTTTTACAGCAGGTGCGCATGCGCACCGCCATGCAAGTGCTATGTATTGCGTGAAAATTTAGAAGCTTGTGAACTTTTTTGATCCATTCATGCAATCTTGCAACTTGCAATCCATGCACGTGTAAACGGGGTATTATCTCAAAGTGACAAGATAAAATTTCTCTAAATAACGCACTTGCAGGACAATTTTCAGACAGCAGCGGTAGAGTGGTAAGGTTACGTATAACTTAAAACAATTTGACCAATATTCATAAAATATATGTCGTATATTAAAGGCTGTCCAACGTCTTTGGGTCGTTTAGTACTGAGATAAAATTCATGTCTAAATAAAACACGGTTCTTGTCGGTCTACGTTTACAGGAAGCCACGGCAAATAAATTTTGAAAATAGCCAATACATATACTGGATTATTTGTTATGTTACATTAGGTTAAATTTTTATTCTTGAATTTTACCAAAATCATAGATGACCGTATAGCGTACGGTCATCTCTTATCGATAAGAAAGCTCACGGCAAACTGTGCTATGGTGAAATGTAATACGTACAATTTCCATGTAACCCTAAATTCTACCCTTTTCTATATAGGTGGATAAATTACATTCATATTATATCACTCTATTTCTTCATTATCACGTGCTATTATTAGTAATTTATTAATATTGCTTTATGGGTTTTTCAAAAATATATTTATATAATTTTCACAAATATTTTGTATCAAATGTAATTAAATTTAACGCTTTATAATTCAGACAGTAGTAATAGCTATCTACACTTCAACTTAGAATAAGAATTAATAATCATTTGTAGATAGTGTAAAGGAAAACCATTAAATTTGTTAATGTATCATTGCACCGATTATCGCATAATGTTCTTATTATTGAGAACAAGAAATACTTAATAATTTGTTTTACGTTTAATACATGGGTGGCAAACCCGCGGCCCGCGGGCCGCATGCGGCCCACTGGGTGTCAACTTGTGGCCCGTGGAGCAGTAAGAAAATAAAAATAATATCAAATCCTGCTAGTTGTGCTAATTTCGCAAATTGAGATTCGATATTGGCTCAAGATTTTAAAAAGTACCGTGTGCTTTTTGCTGCATTTGCAACGCCATTCTCCGTAGACGTGAATTAATTATTACCGGGAAATTTACAAATGGAATATTCTGAAATATGTTGCGATGAACAGTTAAAGGAGAAATTCCATCAGGTTGGTTTGGAAGAGTTTTACAAAACATATTTGGGCAAGGAGAAATATCCTGCATTTTACAGACATGCTCTAATGATGACTTCGCTATTTGGAAACTTACGCGTGTGAACAGCTTTTTAGTCGAATGAAGCATATCAAATCCCGAGTGAGAACACGAATTACTGATGCGCATTTGGAAAACTGTTTGTGTGTAGGAACAACCTCACTCGATATCGATATTAATGCACTTAGTTTTGCCACACAAAATCAAACTTCTCACTAAAATTTATTATTTTTATAATATTTTGTTTATTTTTTATTATTTAAAAAAAGTCTAATCTAATAAATATGTTTGATTCTCATTTTTGTTTTATTTTATTAATATATATAATATATATTTCTTTTTTGTTTTCTATAATAAAAAAAATCAGTTGTGCGGCCCGGTAAGAAGTCTCATTTTTAGAATTTGGCCCGGCTGCTGAAAAGGTTGGCTACCCATGGTTTAATACGAGGTACATAATTCCATTTCCACATTGTGACAAAAAAGTTCTTCAGAATAATAATTGTAATGGAATGAATATGTTCATTAAATTCTATTATACTTTCAAAGGTACTCGTAGATAGGTAAGACCTTTCACTTCGATAGTTGGAATATAATCGTCGGTTCTCAGTACCTTTCAGTAACTTATATATTTTGCAACGTCACTTTCTTTTTAAAGGTATGTAATAAATACCTACACGCAACTATTGACGTTCAATTATGTGTTTCCTATACCCAGAAATGGCATCTCGATTTTCGATCAACAGAAATGAGAAACATTTTAATTATCAAAGATACTTAATGTGGTAACAATTTCGATTTTGATTGATTACCACATTAATAATAAGTGTCATTAAAAGATTGTTAATGAAATTATGTTAACAATCCATGGACCCCACATCTTGAAGCGGGCCCCCAGTCTAGGATCTTTGGCGGCCCCCCTACCTATCGCTAAATATAATGGCAGTGTGACGCTCTGTAGTAGCGCTTTCCAAATGGTGTACGCGGTAAAATTAGTGTTTATTTTGTATATTTTAATACATCCGTTTGAAGTATGGAGTTCTCAAGTATCGATACACAATTAAAAATTGTATCGTATAACCACATAATTTTAAATATTAACATTAATGAAGGAAAATAGCGCCGCAGGCGACATTTTAACTGTTAGCGAGAATTTGAAATGACTGTATCTGGTCGACTCGACACGCCGGGCCCTTCCTAAGCGCGGGCCCCCAGGCTAGAGCCCTGTCAACCCTCCCTTTGTGGGGGCCATGTAACAATCACTTCGACTATCATCATCAGCCAGGGTCGATCCAATGATGGATGAAGATGTTTTTCTTCTAGCTCCTTCCACACTAGTTCTTCGCTGCCACGTATATCCACCGAGCTTTGAGAGTTCGTATATAAAACGGTTTTTAAGTAGGGATTGCAATACCGGTAAGTACTTCAAAACCGGTATTTAATTATTTATCGATACCGAAATACCGGTTTCAAAATTCCAAAATACCCGTATTTTCGGTATCAAGAAAGCATACACGGTTATGTTTTTTGAAAATGAATTTAACGTTATTTTCATTACTACTGTAGGTATATTAAATTTACTGTATAAGATTAATGCTGCCAAAATGAGAGAATTGGCTATATTGGCTGAAACCAACAATGAATTAACATATTTCGAAAAGAAAACATTCGTGGCAAATATTTTCAATAATAATTATTCTATAACTATTTGTACAACGGTGATAGTACATCCAACAAACGTTGAATTTGAGAGAGATTTTCCTGTACCTGGACTTATAGTATTTGTAAAAATTATCAGTTCTAAATTATTATGATCTATACATATTTATAAAAGTCAACACAATAAATGTAGGTAGGTTCTTTAGGTTACTATAAAATAGTGTTTTTAAAATATTTTAATAGCCATATTTATTAATAGGTACTTTTTTTTTACTATAATATGCTTTGAAGAATAAGTACCTAACTTTATATAGACATTAGAATCGACAAAATCAAAATGTGAACATTTTATATATATAAATAATAATGCATAAATATATAAGTATGATTTTTATTATAAATATATACAAATTAAACCATTGTTGTTGGCACCTGTGTGTAAACAAGAGATTTTGCAGCTATAAATTTCTGATATTTATAAATACTTCATATTAAATCATTAAATATCACAGAAGAAAAGATCATGCTTAAATTAAAAAATAGATTATCGTATTAAGAGGGGACATGCTCAGCGTACGTCAAAATGGAGCTTTTATGCTATTTTCAAAGCATGATCCTGGACATTCCTTAAACGTTGTAGATAATCTATTTACATAATTTTGAAGCCTTATTATCCTTTATATTTATTTTAAACATTTGATGTCTGTATAAAGTATTTTTATTTCATAAAATAGTATTCTTTTAATTGGCAATTTATTATTCAAAAAATGGGCAAGATTTACACATTTAAAGATACTTTTAAAGATACTGATTATAAGCTATGTATTTGACCATTCAAATGGCCAATGGATAAACATTCTACGAATAATGTTTGCTTTATAATAATTATTGACCTAAGAATAAGGTAGTATTTTTTTGAAATACGCCATTTCTATTGGCATTTCCCAGTGACTAACCTACTACATACGGCCGTAGCCATAAATTGACAAACTATAAATGAAGTAGAGAGTAAGATCATGGTAACGCGCGTGTTTGAACATGTACCGTTTAAAAAAATCGGTGAGGTACATGTTCAATTATTGTTCAAATGTCAGTGTGAGGCCCATAGACTATAGATACATCCTCAGTGCCAGCGTTCGGTGCAGCGTTGAGCGTTTTGCGCAACTCAAACGTATAACCGTATAAATGTATAACCAAAAAAAGACATTGTCTACGAACATTTTCACACACGGTTATATGTTTGAGTTGCGCAAAACGCTCAACGCTGCGCCGAACGCTGCCACTCAGGACGTACACTTAGACACGTGTACATGGGCCGTTAACATTAACCAGTCATGTGATATTATTTGTAACTATAACAAAATCCTGTCTTCATTAGGCAGTACGTGCAACTTTCAAAATCGACGCTTAAAATCGCATTAATGATGTATCATGAATAATCAATAATGGTGTAAAATCGATAATAGACAAAACCGAAAAGATTTGGCGCCTCTAATAATGATTTTCAAACGATGGGCGTCAATTCGAAGCCTGAGACACTACTTGCCGATTCGTTTCGGATGAATCTCTTTCACATAGTCATAGGCACTCATAGATAGACTCATGGGTGAATCAAATCGAGAGAATCGAGTGATAATAATTTAATTGAATCGACCATCAATAATAATATTCGATATATTTTAAGATAATTCTAATCATTCATTGCCATAACATTCTTAATATAAACAAAATATAATAAGTAACTTGTGTTTTTCCTAAATATTTTCACGTGAGGGTATATTTCAGAGAATCTTTTATCTGTTGTTACTTTACTGTTTGATATACAGGAATTAAACGATTTTTCAACAAAAAAAATACTAACTAATGCCATCTACCTGCTAAATTTAATGGTATTATTTATTTTAATAGTAATACTTAATTAAAATTATTTTTATTATTATTATAATCATTATTTCTTACTTCCCGTCAGTATGAAAAGCAGTGGCGGGTACGTGGTAAACCCTATAAAGTATAACTAAGACTGATTTTGAACCTTCCACAATAAAAAATAATATTACTTACTTCACCATCTTCGATCCTGAGATGATCATATGGGCCTCCACAGAGGCTGTATTAAACTTTCTTTTTTACGATAAATTGATGTTAGCTACTTGCTAAACCTATTAGGTTCATACTCCAAACACAAATTGAAAAACAATATATGTATTTTTTCAGACCCAGGATTCGAACCTGGGACTCACGACATTATAAGCCAGCGTAAAATAATATAAAAACCGCAAATAACACCCTTCAACTAAAAATAATTATTATTGAGAATGACAGTTATGAAACATAATTATAGTAGTGGTTTATTTTTTGTCCTATCCTACGTGTCTGTTTGAGTGGTTATACTATAAGCCCGTTTGGTGTTAGTTGCAGGGATTCCGTTATGCTTTGGGTAATATTTTATACTGAATTTACGACACATACGCGTTTTCTTGATAATAAGTTAATTTATTGACTGAATGACAGGTTTGAACTGTTTCAAGGACCGATTTTAAACATTCTAACGAATTGCGGCATTTGCCAATGCTATCAGGAGTATTTTATTTCTATTTACGAAATTCATCGAAATATCCTGAATGAAATATTTTTTAAAAACCCTGTGACATTTTCACACCTAGCCTAGACTATTCATAATAATCCTTTTGCAAGGCACAGATGATATCCACAGTTTTAATAATCGTTGATGTGTTGAAAATTTGATGAAATTATGTGCATCGTTGATCATGTTGAGCATATCGATTTCCAAGCCAAATCGTTTGTAAATTCTACATCACTCATTCCAACATTCTTTAAATGAGGTCTTATTCTCAAACAATCAGTTAGAATTTGCAACTATTTTCAGTAAATTTCTCGAAACACTCTTAATAAATCTGTCAGCTCTCCTGGATCTTATCTTGAAGATGACTCGGTGTATTTGCTTTGTTCACGCAAGGTTTCTTTTGAGAACAACAATTAAACTCAATTGTGATGTGCCATGTGAGAAGACAACATGACTCTCGACTGTCAATTCTCGGCCATGCTATACACATATTACTAATGATTATATATTTTTGCGACGACTGAAACTGGTGCATTGACAAAGGTGCTGGCACCGCGAAAGTATGGTGAAATACTGAAGACTTAATGTGGCAATTCTTTGGCTTGGTTACAAGTTACGGGCTATCGTTCGTAATTATCAAGTGAAAGATTATTATTTTAATCAGTGTGCGACTGAGAGAAATAATCAAACTAAAGTAATAGCAATGTAAAAGTAGTTAACTTTACAGGGGTAACATACGAAATTATACACATTATAATATAATGTATATTATACCTAATTAAACAAAATAAAAAAACGTTATAGGCTATAAATATTATATTTTACATTTGCTCTATTGTGAGAAAGTTAATTTAGTGGGTATTATAATATAATAATATGAATATCATAAACTCATTTTTCGCTCATTTGCTGAGGAGTAGGATTAATTTTGTGTAAGTAATTTAAACGCTATAATTTATAAGGTATATTATATAATGTAACACAGAGGTATAATAGGTAACTTCGATTATTGAGCAACTCTGCAATAGTTTAGCATATTATCGCTGTCTAAGATATCAAGGTGGTATTATAAAATATCGGGTATTGTTTAGTTTAATTAGGCAAACCAAAATTGTGTTATTACGTACCGTTTTAGTACTATACTATTTTACCTCCAAGAAGTGTTTGCGGGCGATGGCCGTTTGCGTCGTGGGTCTCAGGTTCGAATCCTGGGTCTGACAAGTACACATATTGTTTTTCAATTTGTGTATGAGTCAGAGTATGATGGATCAAATAGGTTGAGCGTTGAGCAAGTGGCTGACATCCATTTCTCGTAAAAACAAAATCTGTCAATACAAACCTCCACTCTGTGGAGGCCCATATGATCCTATTAGGATCGGACATGGTCGAAAAAAAGAACTCATTAATTTTCATAGTTTTAACTACTTACGCACTTTTAACAATTTTAATGTTTTAAGTATGTATTGTACGAGTATAATAAATAGGTATATTTCCATGTTCGATACTTATCTGAGCATACGGGTCTCCTGTAGAGCGGAGGTTGTATCAACATTTTATGTATTATGTAAATAGCTGTCACCCTTTAAGTTAAGTAGACAAAAACGCCATCCTTTTTCTATATTACTAGATTTTCAATCTCAAAGCAAACAGTGGACCTATTAGCGCCGCAGTCGAAAATTTATGATGTAGGTACCTAATAATTTTATTATTTTACCAAATACCAACACTAACATAAAATAAGTAGTAGGTATAATAGTTGATAAATTGTTTCTGTGCTGTAACTACAACGTTATCATGCAAGTTTTAAACGCTTTTACAGAAATAAAGTGAATGATGCGTAGTAGGCGGTGATATTCTTTACTGACATTAAACTAGAATCCTTGATATTTACTTTAAACTTAAAAATAGGTTACATATTTGACTATTATTACCAAATTGGTTGGTAGCTTTTGCGAATTCTCGAATCACTAATGTTTGATTTTGTGGTTATCCAAAATTGTATATCTAACTGATATATTCATAAAATTAAAAAGTATCACGCCAAGAAAAAAAGTCGACATTTTTAATTCGAGAGATAAAGTATGTTTAATTGTCTTTTTAGTTGCAAATTTGGATATCATTTCAGTTGTGGAAGAAAATAAGACTGTTCTAATTTCCAGATTTTGTTGAAGGATTCGAACTTAAAAATAAAGAAAAAATCATAGCCGGGTTTTTTATTTGTCTGTGTTTTCTTTTATTTTTTATGCTACGCTAAAATATTTATGAGGTTCCGTTATATTATTATGTCCACATGCATACAACATATAAATGGTTCTGCAACTAACATAAATTGGAAAACTCTGCTCTATGTGATAGGCTACGTTATAGAAGTCATTAATTTTCTACACTCCATTATACGTAATAAATATTTATAGCTCCTTTCATCGGTATCAATAAAACACAATTTTTAAATATGTCAATTACTTATACGTTTTAATCAGAACTGTGTCTATGTCCCTGATCTTAGAAATAGAGAGCATCAGTTGTCTATTCTCCCTAGGTGCAGAACCAACCTGCCACTAGTAATGCCAATTAATTGGGAGGGCGATAACTATGTTCAACCAAATTGCTTCGGGTGTTGATATATTCCACTTGCGAGAGGGTGAGTTTAGGTGGACGCTATTTTATAAATTCTTAAAATAGGGCCTCCTTAATAAACTCGGTGTACTTCTTTGAACTTCTATAGATGTATAATTGAATTGTCAGTATTGTCACTGCTTTTGTATGTTTATATTATGTTCTCTGTTTATATTTTCATTGTTATCGCTTTTATTACTTTTTTCTTCTCTATAATAATGTTTCATGTCATGTTGCGAACGTCTAAAACTTATAATTTGTAATGTACACAATATGCTAAAAATAAATAAATTGAAATTGAAATATTTTTTCGAATTCTTAATCTAGTATTGTATCAGACTAAAATAAACAAAAATTACCACTAGGTTAATGATATTACATTCTTTAATCATTTACTATAAATATAACAATTTACAACATGTTATTATTATTGAGTGACAGTTTGCCACAAGCTTTTGTGGTCACACACAATATAATTTCCGTGAATCATAACGCTCTTCTCAATTTATTCTCATAGTAATTAGTGCAGTGGGAAAATTGTACGGCTGTCAGTTAAGTGGGCGTACTTGTGTGTCATTTTCACTTGTCGCTTCATACTATTATTATACATTATACTTATAAGCTTCATTGGATGTGAGCGAAGCTGTTATTCTTCGTGATAGAATTTGTATGAGAATATTTCGCGTCGCATATCTTTTCTGGCTTCGTGTGTTCTCGGCTACAACACGACTTGTTTTTTGATCAATGATCACGACTCGAAAAAATGACAAAGTGAAATGATGTTGCAAACATTGTTCAAATTAATATTATATTATATTGGATTATCATCATCATATTCATCATCAGTTAGTATTGGTGAAAGGAAAACATTGAAAATAAGCCTTCGTTAAGCTCAAATTACATTGGCAGATCCTCACGTCGATCAGACGATCTTTTCGTTTCCTGGAGTCGTATTCGAAACAATTCTACTTTTAGTGCCCGAACCACTCGCCGATTATTGACAATTGGGTCGAAGATTTACAGAAAACATCCGAATGTTGAGTGAGTTTTCAAGTGTGGCCACACGTGGCGTGTCTTATTTTGGTTTTAATATAATGCACATCTTACGTTTATATAATAAAGACTCCCAGACTATTCATTATTTTAAAAGACAATTCAAAACAAAAAGTATAGCAATTAAATATAATGAGCTACTTATTAGGTATGTCTAAATCTAATCTTCAATAGTTTCCATTCGCATTTAAACTTTAAAGTAACAACATAATATGAGGGAAGATTGTGTAGGTTGCCACGTAGTTGACCAATATTTTTTTCTTTTATAAGTACTTATAATAATTATTAACACTAGCAACCAAGCATATATATTAGTATGAACGTATAAAGTCAAGCATTAACACGATTGAGTTGGTAGCTGAACCCCTCCATGTAATTGCTATTTTTAAATACGACGATCGGTGTGGATCGTTGAATCTGGTTGGGCCTACAAGTCTGCCCGGTGTAATTAGACCTTTAGCTTTTCTTTGTCACATACTCGTATTTATAAGACATTTAATTAACACAATCATTGCTAACCTTTTAATTACCTTTTAATTACCACATTTAAATAACACGCTAATGATATCTAATGGCCAAGTACTCCAAACGCGCCGGTCATGGTGTTAGCACTAAATGAGCACAGTTATTAAAGTGCTCTGTAAGTCGTAGGTATAACACATAAAATTAAAAAAAAAAGTAAATCCCTTCAATTCTAGGAGTAGGATACGGAGCCCTAGATTTTTGTTGTTGGGAATTGTGGATTGTTTTGAGGATCGTAAATAAGCAACGTAGTTTTAACATACGATTAACTTTATTTATATTAATCTGCATGAATATTATTATACAGAAGGATCACATTTTATATGCGCGTGTGCTCTAAATAACCGATGAATACTATCACGCCACAACACAGGTGCGGCATAAGAGGGGGAAGAAGAATCTGTCTGCCTCTTACAAACAATAGTCGGTATCTAGCTTCGGCGGAGTGAGCGCTAGATGTCGACACGTACCTACTTCTTTATTCTATTAGACGGCTATATCTCAACATTTGTGTCCTAACATTGTTAAAAAATAATGTTTATTACTCGATTCACTAAATCACAATGTAAAAATTGTTTTTTTTTATGGCAATAAGCAATTATTAGTAATTGACGATACTCAGGGTAAATAACCCTCAGTAAAGAAAAGCAATGCTCGACAATTCATTCAGATTTAATCAGATCAACCAATGCTATGAGATTTCCGAAAACCTAGATGCTAGTAGTTTTCTTACAAAATTCTTACTAATATTAGTTACGATTATACCAAAAAAGGTATAGCAATTATAGATGTCGCTAATTACTTTAGGTTCTCTTACTGTCCATACAACCGATCGAAGAATGAATGATTTGTAAGTTTTGCTTCAATTCTATGACGTAATGTAGATAATGTAGGTATTAAAATTATGTATCAAAAAATCAGTCACCTACTTATGTACTTAAATAAATTTGTAGGTATTTATTGAGTAGAAGAAGTAGTCAAGTTAAACAATAAATTATTGATTGGTTTTGAGTTTTCACCATGTCTAACCCTGGTCCCCTATTTAAAGAGTTGGCAGTGGAAGGGTAGGAAGATTACTACAAACAGCTGTGACCTTCATCAATATAATATATTACTTAATAATTCGTAATAGGTAGATTATAAAAACAACTTGTGAATTCAAACTCAATAAAGCCTGTGAATTTAAAAATATTACCTGCTGTATTACAAACTGAAAATAAAAGATAAATGGTCTAACTTTACTTTAAAAAATGCAATTAAATTTATGTTTTATTTTTTCTAAATTTAATCAATATTAAATCTTAGTTTAATTTCCATTAAATCTTAATTTTAATTAACATTTAATATGAAATTTAAATATAGTCTTATATTAATTAATTAACATTAGAACTTAAATTTAATTATAGTTAAAATAAATCAATTTAGAATTGAATTGAATTTGTAAATAATGTATTGATTAAATTTAATTAAAACAGAATTAAATAAAGAATAGGTATAATCGAATAATTATTAGTGCCTTCTCTTGGCGCATTTATGTAACGCGATAACCTCTATTATTGTATATTAAATGAATAAACTTTTTAAAGCTTCTAAAGTAAAAGCTAACATTTAACATATACTTACGTACATCAGGTTGATATGCAGAATGCAAGCAAAGTTATCTCAAGTCTGTTTTTGAAAATGATTAAAAAAAAACAATAATTGTTAACATCTTGACTTATTAAGAATGACATTGCGCCGCCTTTATTTTTAGATTCTTCAATTGGTGTACCTACTTGTTTATTATGCTTCTAGAATAGGAATGTCTCACATGTGCACTTAAATACGCGTATTTCACAATTAAATACCGCAATGGCTTTTAAACTTTTCGGCATTTAATTTTGTAAAAAGTTTCAGAAGGAACATGATATTCAAATAGGTAGGTACCTACGTTATAGATTGAGTAGACACAAATTTGATGGCGCCTTTAGATTTCAGTTTCGATTTTAGTCTAATATACCTAGTAGTTATAAATATAAGTATGAGTACAGATTACTAACATATACTGTCTGATTACTTACTACAAGTGACAATACCTACTCGTGAATTCATCGATATAATAAATTAATAACATAACCCCAAAAAAAACACAAAACGAGCATTGTCGCCATACATCTTGCCATTATATGGATAAATACTTATTAAATTAGGAAAATTCAATGTATACCGACCTTAAAGATGTACAAAAAACTTTTCCTCTACCATAATATGGACCCATCTGTGATTTTCTTATGAAAATCGTTTCAGTTTGTCATAAATGCTATTTTCGTATACAAAAAAATAGTGAATGCCTTTCCAACTCTTCTTAAATGTGTATATATGACAACAAGTTTATTTTAATACAAGTTTACTCCATCTCTGTAGAATCTGTATATAATATGTACGGTATTTAGGTACATATTATATTTTATGTGCTCTTTAGAATTTTTAGTCATTCTATAACTATTCTGCCCTTTTCAAATATATGTAGGTGTATCCCAGTGGCGAAGGGTGACTTTTTGAAAGAGGTAGGCTGTGGGAGTAACCATGCTTGTCAGATATATTTGCGGGAAATAAGAAGATAACCCAATATTACTACTGATGAATAGGTACACTAAAACGAAGAAATTTCAAAAGCTTAATTGGTTTGTTATAATTAGTTCATAAAAATAAGCAATTAGTTTTAATAACTTATGTATTTTCCTAAACATTTATAAACGTAACATACGCTCAAAATATATTACCTATCATCATTGAAAATATCCGTCGTTGTGTTATATCATCACTGTTCTGGCAGAAGATACTATGTAATTCGAAAAGAATGACATATTATTGAGTTAGTACCAAAATGTTCCTTATTTCAAACTTTACCGTCTGGAAACCTTCTTAATAAATAAACAGTCTTTATTTTAAAGTCATCCTTTTTACGATTACTTAATAAACTCACATGATAGACCATTTTTTCAAACATTTTAACAACTTCAAAGTCAAATTACTCAAAATTAGTATTCTCCAGTTAGTGTGTTCTGCCAGAACAGAGACGATATTATGTTCCATAACAATTTATAAGTTAACCCGCAAAACTAGACATTTTAAAATACTTCTATATTTAAAACACGGACTTAGGTAGGTACAATATCAGATATCTAAATTATCTAATGAGTGAACTAATAAATAAATAAAAATCACGAGATAAATTATTTTATATTTTTAACAACAATCAATACATATTTATGTGATTGAATCCCATAGAAATATTTTTTTTTAATTATTTTGAATAAATGTGCTCTCGCGACGTAAGCGCCAATGAAACAGCTTGTACATTTGTACGCGGGACGCCAAACATTTTGAAATAATGAGAAAAAAACTATATATTGAAAAACCCGTCGATTCACGCGAAAATAATCCTATACAATATGTGAAGCGAAACGCGGTGTGTTCTATTTTTTTTAAACATTCGAGAGATGCCATACATGGTGCTTATTAATATATGGGAAAAGATCGTAAAATTATGACAATTATACGATAGATGTCTTTGGGCATATTGAATATATTATTATTTGTGATGAACATGAAAATAAAAGTTATTTTTCTTAAGAAGGTAGGCTTTAAATAATCGCCTAGTATGGAGTCTTCGCCACTGGTGTATCCTAAACAATCATAAATAGGTACCACTCTGTACTTATAGTTACCTAATATATTCATACATGAATAATAATACGATATACCCAAAATTCACTTAGGAAATATGATCGAGAAAGCAGCTAAGCATAACATAATATACCTTCACAGAGCAGAGGCTATATTAATATACATATTAACATAAAAGTTACGAGGAATTGTTGTTAGTCATTTGCCCAACTTATTAGTTCTTTGCGCTTTATCAAACACACATTGAAAAAAGTGGTTGTTCCAGACTCTGGCACTACTGCAACGCTGTGTTTACAGAATTGCTACCCATATAAATAATCTTAGCAGGATTAGTAATACCAACTAGGTATAGGAATTACATGTTTTTAATATTAAGGATAAATGATAATGGTGATGATGTTTATGACAATATATTCTATGATATCATTCAAAATAACATAATACTATTATAATATATCTAATGATATGAGAGAATATACGATAAATCTTTAGAATAGCGTTATCATACTATAACGATATGACCATTTCCTTTATATAATAGCTTTTCCTTTCATCTAGGGAACTGAGAAAGTAACACCGCTAATGTTTCTTTTGTATATATATATATATATATATATATATATATATGTGACATTAATATAATATAATATTATAATGCAACAGTCATATTGTTAGAAAAAAATATTTATACCAATAAATAATTTATAATTTACATTAATAATATCATTGTGTATGTATTTCTTTCTAAAAGTATTATAATTATATATATTTGATAACACCATACTTACGGTTGATCTATTTTTTTTATTTTATTAATTAGTTAATTTTTGTGAATGTGCTGAAATTGAATAGGTTAAGTTTACAGTTATATTTATTAACTGATTGTTCCTATTGCTTTATTATTCACTTTCTATGTATTACTTACTCTATTGCCTTGTGTTTTACCCTATTTTAACGACACAGTGATAATAAGGATCTCACAAATCACAAAAATTGTTGGCTTAAAAGTGTTACTTGAAATAATTATAGTTTTCTAAAACTCCGTGGTTGAGAAACACCGCTCTATTATATTATCATAATATCATATTTATCGTCATTGGTAATTACTTCATTTTGGTGTAGGTATTTTATTTTCTCTAGTCTACTATTTATAATAATTGTTTACGTAAGTTGTACATACTTTTACCGTGCATCGTGGCGTAATGATTATTTTATTTTAAAACAAAAGTTTCAATAATAATTATTGAAATGTTATCCGTGCTATACAAATGTGAATGATATCTAATTTGCTTATTTTCTTTGTCCACAGATGCCTGCGGCCTTTCGGATGTGACGCACATAGAAGGCCTACAAGAAAAATCTCAATGCGCCCTGGAGGAATACTGCCGGACCCAATACCCAAACCAGCCCACCAGATTCGGAAAGCTACTCCTCCGTCTTCCATCGTTAAGAACGGTCAGCTCGCAGGTCATAGAACAGCTGTTCTTCGTCAGACTAGTTGGCAAGACTCCAATAGAAACTTTAATAAGAGACATGCTGCTATCAGGTAGTTCCTTCACTTGGCCTTACATGAACTCCATGTGACACTCGGTCTGGAGGCAGCTTGCTTCCGCCTGATCTTCGTCCACCGCCGCTTTCCACGCGGGATTTCCAGCATACCTGAACCCTCAGGAGAGATTATTCGTCAACTTTCAAAATTTCACAACACCATCTCAATTCCACCACCAAAGCCAAGAACATCAGTTCACTTTTTCCTACCACGCGCAACAAACTCAGTTTTCAGCAGCTAATCTAGAAAGCTGTTCAGTAAGTGCTAAGTCGCAAAACAGAACAGAAAAAGCTAACGCTTCCCTGTCTAGTAGTATAACTTCTGAGTTGTACCCAGAAAGTAGTCATGGAATAATTAATGATGTTACTGTGGATAGTACCACAAACAATAACTGTTTTGAATACGTGAGAAATAAAATTGGCACAACGAATACGTCACAAGTGACAAATAATTCTGAAGGGTCAGATTGCAAAGTAAAACTGCCTTGCGATCTTCACCAAGGTGCTTTGTTTGAGAATAACAATTCTTCATCTTATCACCTGGCGATGGCAGAGGAAGTCAGCGCGGCCAGTGCTTCCAAGTCGAACTTCGACGTTTCCGGATGTAGGTCGACGGAACGCACTGAGGCGACCACTTCCGGTTGTTTGGCGAGCGGCGTAGAAAAGCTCCACAAGACGTCACTTATGATTGACAGTCTTCTGGAGCAAAGTGGGAGAAGTTCATGTGAGATTTCGAACATTAAATAAAATCTTAAAAAAAAACTAATAGTAGGTAAATTCTTTTGGATAACAACTGCGGGTTAAACCGCGTTGCCACGATCCAAGTACGGTCCCAGTACACTCGGACCGCGCGCCACCCAAGCGCACTCGTACGAGACAGCTTCATACTAATTACTCCGATACGAGCTAACTCGAAAGAGTAAGACGCGGTCCGAGTAGCTTCGATAGGAGTAATTAGTATGAAGCTGTCTCGTACGAGTGCGCTCGGATGGCGCTCGGTCCAAATTTAATGTACTCGGATCGTACTTGGATCGTGGCAACGCGGCTTTATCTGTACGGCAGTTGAAACGTTTCATTCAAATCAAGCCAAAGCTTTGAAAACATAATGTTGAAAATGTTGTAGAAAAATAATATATATAAGTATATATTTAATTAAGATGAGAAAATACAGATCTAAACTGATTGATATTTTTTTTCAATAAATTTAATATCCATTTTTCAATTATTTTAAAATGAAAGCTTACGTTCTTTATGAATCAATAAATATTTTCAAACAAGCAAAAATATCAAATTAAACTTACTACTAAGGTGTCAATATTTTTTAAACTCTTTTTGTAAAGATGATTAGTTGAAATTAGAGGAGAAATCAATTAAAAAGACTGTTGTAAAATACATTATTATCATATTTATTTCTAAATCGTTTCATAATTGATTTCTCTTGAACCGATAATCACATTGATAATTAACATTATATTATAATACTAAATTAGTGGTCATAGATCATGTCAAGACGTATGTGCAAAATGTAAGCGTGCTATTATTAATAAAAAAAATATTGTTTAAACTAAATATGTGTAAAATAATAAATTGTTGTAATGTGTTGATGAAGATAGATAATAAAAAGTGAAATTTTAGGTATAATACATCGGTTAAACGACTTAGCAATATTAAATTTAATGTTTTTGTACAGTAAATGCCAAACCTATGATTGTTCCCTATCATTATATTAATAGTATCTATTACGTACGTTCGATGCATTTTTATACTGAATAGAATATCTATTTTTATTTATAAATAATATTTACTGCAATAAAAGAATATTACATTTTTTTTTTAATATTGGATTGTCAATAATATTGTTTGAAATATTAAAGCTATCATTGAATGAATAAATACGAATCAATAAAAATGCATTTGTTTAGGTCCATATTCTTTAAGACAGTTTAATAAATAGCTACATCTATTTTAATTCATTTAAAAGATTAATATATTCAAATTATAAAATTATAGCTTTCTTGACAATATTCAAAACTTTGTGTGAATATCGCACCCGGGGAATAATAGTGACACAAATCCAAATTTGTCGTTTTTTAGTTAAGTATGCAGAAATGTTCCAAGATATCATTTCTAACCGCACAAATAGCGGCATATTTATTACATTCTTAAAAATATAATAGTGGCCTTAAAATCATTTTTGTCATTTTCATATTATAACATTTTACCTGAATTCAAGCAGAAATAGTGGCACAATCATCATTATGCCCATTATGTTATTGCGGATAACATTCAAAATGAGATGACTCAAGTGTGCTAACTTTACGCTATTATAAAGTAAATTTAAAAAATAAACTAATTTAACACACCAAAATAAAATATTCAAACTGCTCTACTGCAAAAACAAAATTTCGAGTTGTGCCACTATTATTCCCCGGGTGCGATATACGTGGGAGATAAAGCTCACAATATTGGGCGTAGAAAAAGTTCATTTGTATAACTTTTTTTTGCTTGCCCATCTCCCAGTACCAATCACACACCGATTTATTCTTTAAAATCTTTATCAAATAAATAGGTTCATAAAACCAAATAAGTTTTGAGGTATATACTATGTAAAAATAAAAGCGATAACTCCATACTATATAATATATAATATGATATCCTCAATAAGGCGTAGGGTGAACCTAAGAATACTCTAAATAGTATTTTTTTGACAGGAAGATGATTGAAATACATTAAATAAAATTTTCCATGATACAACATTTAATTAAGATTTTTTTTTAAAGTGTAATATTTAAATACCAATAGAAAATTTATTACTCATATTAAAGTCATGATCTTTATAGGTTGTGTATATTATATTTAGACAACACTATATTTCTGCCCTACTAAGTAATAATACAGTGTTTTTCGTTTTAGTGAAACGAGAACCCAAGTTATAAACTATCTTTTCTCTTATATTATATAAAATTATTTGCTTGTTTTGACATAATCTCTAAAAATACTCTAACAATCCAATAATTTTACATAATATAAGAGAAAAATGTAGTGTAAAACTTGGGCTCTCGTTTCACCAAAATCTAAAACTGTATTTTTACTTAACAGGACAGAATTTTTATACTCAAATAAAAAACCTTTATGGAAAAATTCGACATAGCTTCTTTGTATTTTGATTCTAATTAAAACCTTTTTTTATATATTTTATTAAATACAAACCAATTTATTGTGAGAATGTTTAATTTTTTTATACTGATGTGATTTTTAAAAATGTGCGATAGATTACGTAGGTGAGGAATTTAATATTGAATATAAATATAAAAAAATATACTTCCTATTGTAAATATTCAAATAATGTTACAAATCTTTTTTTATTGTACGTATGTAGCTACTTTTAATAATATTATGAAATGTTTTTTTAGTATGGTGAAGAATAAAGTTATATATATAACGAAACGATGAAGGAAATGTGACTTTTTGTTTATAAAATGAATAGATCGTTGTAAATAAATAAGTAAAATTAAAAATATACAATATTTGTCTCATTAATCACATAATATTAACTTTCTCCCATGGCATTATATTTCCATGCCCTCTCCTTTTCCGTTTTCAACACTATTTAGAGGTGTGCTCTACCAATGAACACTTAACATCACATACACTACACTACTACCCTACACCAGTGGCGAAGGGTAGAGGTATGCTGTTCAGATTCGACATAAACAGTGCACACTAAAATTTGTCAGTCATATTTATTTGTTTTTATTGAACTAAGAAAACAATTTGCAGATTGTGCCGGTGAGATTTTATTATTCAATTATACTCTACTTAAACCAAACCTTTATAATTTAGGTTTGCTATGGGCGATCCGAAAAAAATACTTTTTCAGTCATACCTATTTGTTTTTGTTGAATTAAGAATATATCTATTACAGATGGTGTTGGTTATTTTTTTTAAATTCATTGAGCCCTATCTATTATGTATAATATGTCAAAATTTTAGATATTTTATTGATAAAGGAATATGTTTTGATTATGATATACCTACCATTGCTCGTATTAGGCAAAGTTTAATTGAATTTAAAAAAAAAAAACAACAATTATGTAGGTACACAATAAAGTAATATTCATTATAAGCACTCTTTACAACTTGTAAAGCCAGTGCTCACCTACGCATCGGAAACCTGGACATTAACTCTACGAAATGAACAAGCCCTGAACATTTTTGAAAGAAAAATTCTCCGCCGTATATGTGGACCAATCAGGGACGGCACCAATTGGAGGAGAAGATATAATGCTGAGCTCTACGGGCTATACGAAGATTGCACCGCAGTTCAATCAATTAAAATTGGGAGACTGCGATGGCTAGTTCATGTGCACCGTATGAATGATAATGCACCGGCAAAGAGAGTGATGTCCGGCAATCCAATCAAGCGTAGAAGAAGAGCCAGGCCAAAGATTCGCTGGTTGGATGGAGCTGCCAATGACTGCCGTGTTCTAGGGGTACCAAATTGGAAAACGGCCACACTGGATAAGGACAGGAGGAGGCCAAGACCCACACTGGGTTGTCGCGCCCCTGATGATGATAATAGTAATATTAGTTCAATGAAAACAAAAATACGTATGACTGACAAAGTTTAGTGTGCACTATTTATGTCGGATCTTAACAGTCTACCTCCACCCTTCACCAATGAGCTACATTCAGTAGAGAATATTAAAATTAAAATGCCATAAATATTCAATAAACTTTAGGCTTAGTGCTTGGTTGTTAAACTTATTACCTAACTCATTAAAAGGTATTACCTACCAAGCTACCAAGAAAACCTTACAGTACTATATCCGATAGAAAGGACAACTTCGATACAAAATAAACTATATTATAATAGTCGGATAATTCGATAATTATACAAATACTTTTAATCTGGTAATCGTTTTTAAAGAATAAACTATAGTCAATTACATTGAAGTATTGACTATTGAATTATCAGGGGTTGAAGTAGTATTGTCAAAAGGCTTTTAAAGAAACCCTTCTCTCGGAAGACGGAACCTAAATATAGCAAAGCGAAACAAAAAACGAAATAATATAACGCTTTTTACACTATTCCCACACATAATCTGTCAAAAACTGCAATTATTAAATATATATTTATATATTATCAAGATGCACCCTGAAACTATAATTCGTTAAAAACGTTTAGCATTATTTTTTTAATTACTACAGACATTGTTCATTTACAACAATAAACATGTTCGACTTGTACTAAAGCTAAAACATTCACATTATAATGCCGTACAAACCACGTTAAGTATTGTACATACTCATACATAGGCATCCAAATTCACCGAATCGTCATTATTTAAAACATTGAAATGAACAATCACAACAATTGCATATGTCATACCTAAGTAGGTACACAAAAATGAAAATTTCAAAAAAGCTACAGATGCGTCAATGGTGGCGTACATGTTGGTAAGTAGGTATGTGATTTTTTTCTGTGACTACCAGAATTAAATTAGTTTTATAACCATCAATAATGAATGGTCGATCTAATTGTTATACAACGTAGACTATACTCTTTCCTGCTATAGTTCAATTTCTTTGATTAGGACTGACATTTTGTTTAATATTACGCATAAAAGTCAAAACGACTTTAAATTGTTAAATTAATATTGAATAGACACAAATTTTAAGAATGTTAAATTCTTCTTATAGAATTTTCAAATATTTACCTCTGAAAACGTACATACCTACTTAATCAAACGTGGTGAAAGATTGTAATAGCTCAGAACGCGTATATGTGAAGTTTAATTCACACGTAGCAATGTGAGGTCAGTTAAGTAGCTCAAGGGATAGAGCAGTCACCCGGACAGTGAAAAAATGGTGACTTTCGACTCTCACTTGGTCTAACCTTTTCTGAGGCACTATTTCAAAATTATGGATTTAAATTACAGCATAGGTCCTACCTACAAAAAATAAAATTTGCCTGGTCCAATCGACATGTACTTACATAATAATGTTGCCACCTCACAACCTAACCGTTCTAACCTAAAATAACTTTAACTTTTTAAATTTAATTATTATGATGTTTACTGGCGGCCGCGATGACCGGGCGGTAATGTATAGCCGTATAAATGCCCCGGGTTTAAATACGGGGTTTGATTAAATTCACATATTGTTTTTTCAATTAATTTCAATTTTTAGACCCAGAGCTAAGGCTTAATAGGTAGAGAACGAGGCTAACACCCATATCTCGTAAAAAATCTTTTAATACAACCTCAAGTTGAGGTCATAATATGGTCCGCTTAACTTATTTTTATTAAAAACTAACCAACCAAACAAACATGGTTATAAAACAATCTAGGACTCTTTTATTTTCCAGATGTTTTGTATATTTCAATTAAAAATGTTATGTATTTATGTGATTAAAAACTGAAATAAAGCAATAAAGCACCGTTAAAAGCTCCCAAAATTATAGATTTTTTCAAGATTTCCTTATATTTTGAGAATCACTGTTGACATGTGACTAGACGCCATAACTCAATCGTTGTTAGCTTTCGCTTTCTCGGGAGCTTTTATTTTGAAAATAAACATTTAGAATATTTTTTTTTCAAATGTCATTACCCCCATTAGAGAATTAAATTCGCAAAATACACAAAATTACAGAGAATTTTGAATGTCAATGGACTTGTAAAAACAGAGATTTTTTAAATTTATTTTCTGACATGTATGTACATACAAGCAGACAGGACAGGAATATAAAGCGATTGCATAGTTTTAATGTCAAATTTAATACTACTAACATAGGTTGAATACAGAATAAATCAAGTTATCTAATTGTAAGGGTGGTTCAATAAGATCTGATTATTTGTTTATTGGATAAAAAGTGGGAATTATGTACAGTAGGTATGTAACATTATTTGTGGCAGCAGAGATGGCAACACCGGCAACAGGCGGAAAATATAAGAGTAGAAATAGAAAACCATAGCAACCAAAATCAACAACCATCATAATACAAGACCGATCGCAACGAACACGAAACGAATTATTACTGGTATTACTATTATATACAATCAAATATAAAGACATTGAGAATTAGAACGATTGTTCTAAACATTGTTCAAATAGCCGCCTTGGCTCCTCTGACAGGTGATCATTATTTTGGCCATGTTTTCCATGAATTCGCCACCAATATAGGAAATAACACGACCAAGAAACATGGTCTGCAAAAATTCCCGTGTTTTGCGCTCATTATGACAGTGTACCGTCCTACTGAAACCATATTATGTTTTCAAGTCCGTTCCGCCCAATTCGATTACTCTGTGATTTCAAACATTAATACCAAAACTTGGTAAAATGGCAAATAGGTATGTATATTCAGAATGACCAAGAGGCGATAATTAAGATGGCTGGGTTATGTAGAAATAAACATGGAATATGTTGGGCTAAGACAGCCGAGAATTCATGCGACAAAGAAAGGAGATTGAAGACATTTACCCGGAGAAAGGTAAGATCCACATTTGTTTTAGCAGTAACGCTAGTGATGATTACAGTGTATTATTTCAATGTATCGCTATATAAAATTAATTATTGTGCTAATAAAAAATATACCATATTAGCGTAAGGTTTGATAGTTTTGATAGAACACAAGACATATTCCGAGGGTTGCTGTGCGAACTAGAAAACATCGCATCTACGCATGCTATATTATGGACGGCGGAGTGCATCAATTGCTGGACAGGCATAACCTGGCTATTTATAATGAGTCATGATCCTCAACAGTGAAGGTAAGAGTGCTCAATGTGTATAATATTTGATTAAAGTAGCTTTAACCATTTTTATTTGAAAATAAAAATATTTTGAAAAAATCAAATAATTTCCTGGTTTTTACAGTAAATTAAAAAACATCTACTGTACGTAACGTATACAGCTGGTATAGCCAAATCTGGTAAAAAATAAGTTTAAATGAATGAAAACAATATCATGTAAAAATGCTATCGAATGAGTTTAATAAAATTGTCAATGATGATAATGGGCGCGTCTCAAATCCTGAGAGCCATATTATGAAACACGCATATCATATTGTGGAAAAATCAGTTACGTCCCGTGGGGTAGGCAGGCGATGCATTGCTTAGATTGCGGAAAATTATAAAGGACGGCAAATTAATAATAACAAATCCTATAATTATAACTTTTAAAAGCAGTGGCTTCGTTAGATATTACCGACATCAAGTTTAAAGAAATTACAAGAGGGTCTCCAAACTTGTCAGTGCCTCAAAGCCATCGCTGTTTGAGAATAGGCTTCGTAGAAATGCTCGAATCCTCAGTTTTTTTCAATATCTTTGTTGCATTTATCAGTTTAAGATAGTAAAATAGATGGGTGTTTATCGAACAGTTTTGCATACAATTTGAGACTATTTCTATGACTAGATTCTTAATCGGCCTAAGTCCGGCACTTTGCCTCGGGACGACACTGGGTAAAACGTATTGACGCACTTACAAATTAGATGAACAAATTATTTATAATAAGACTTGATTAAATATCCAATTCACTGAAATAATAACCGACTTTACTATTAGTGACGTTCAATGTTGATAAAACGAGTGAATCAAGGTTTGAACGAGACACTGACTAAGAGCGGCGTATTTTGAGGACTGCAAACGGTGGAAGATACAAGATATGGGGAATATTTTTTTTGTGTTTTCACAATGACATTTCACAGGTTTTTTCGCCTTTTGATTTCCAGACTTTTCATAGCAATACAATATGATATACCTTATAAATAGTGAGTCATAGAAAATTTCAATTATTCACGTGTCATCAATTTAATATCAAGTGAATCAAAAAACGAAATAGCTATTTCATTAATATAGTAGGTATAAAAAAAACAGATAATTCTTGCTTTCACTGAATGCAAACATTATTTTTAACCTTTAGTTTGCCCACTGGCGGGCTTAGGGGCACGGGGGCTAAAGGAACTTACTAGTTTTGGCGATAAAAAATAATATAAAAACCATGAATTCTAACTACCAGGGAACTCGAAATTATCTGTTCTGTGATAACTACCAATGTAGGTAGGTACATAGTAAAAATATATCAATGTATCTCTTTCCTAGAATCACATCTTGTAACTAACTTTTATTAAAGATGACAGTGACACCACAAAACGACACATACTTTTTTTTGACCATGTCCGATTCTAAGATCATATTGTTATGTGCCTCTACAGAGTGGAGATAAAATGGATGTTAGCTACTTGCTCAAATTGTTAGTTCTATACTTTGACTCCGAACACAAATTGAAAAACAATATGTGTATTTGCCAGACCCAGGAATCAGGGTTACATCCTGGAACCTATGACATTTTAAGCCAACGCGTAAGCCGCTCCGCCATCGTGGGCGAATATTAGGTGGTGGTTTATTTTTTGTGTGCAAGTACGTGTAGATATATTTTTGAGGGGTACTAAGGTATGTCGCTTTGAAGTTAGTTGCAAGGATTTTGTTATGATTTGAGTAATATCTTATCGGTACTCAGTTTAAGATGTTGGTATAATTTAGTAATTTTATGATTTGTTTGAACAGTTTCGAGACCCCATTTTAAATATTTTGATACATTGATTATATCATCTGCGCCGCTGAATTTGACGCAGCTTTAAAAACAACCTCTGCTAATTGGATTAATAAACTAATATTATTTATGAACACATTTACTTACTAAAGAAAGAATAATAAAATTTGGTATAGGTAGTTGTAAGAAGTTTGTTTTGAAAAATAGTAAATCAAAACCGTGCGTTATGTAGAAATGTTATGTATAACATTTCTACGTTATGTATAACATTATGTAGAACGGTGTTTTCAGAAAGAGGGAGCGTTTGCCTCCGGATACGTCATAGCCCCTGTCGATTTATAGCTCATTTACATTCAGTTTTAAAACATCATCACGATAAATAAAATTTCCATCGGCCGTCTAAGAGGACAATATTGTCAATGTTGTTGATTTAAATTTATAGGCACACTATAAATTCTACTTAATCACAGACGACAGCGCTTACGGCGGATAAAAAAGGCAGTGAAGTTTAGTTCTTTCTGATTGTGATAGGAAGTTTTGTATCCGCGTATATTATGTCATTTATCATTTTGATAGACAACAAAATGTTCACGATGTTATTGTATTGGATAACATGTCAATGTAATAGATACCTACATTACCGACTGGAACATTAAAAATCAGAATTAATTCTGACGTTATAAACGTCAGTTTGATAAGGTGAATATTGGTGTGTTTTAAATAATACTAAAAGAACAATATCTGGACAACTATACGTTAGGTATGTAGTATATTTACAATTAAATATACCTACCTAGATTTGTATACAATTGAAATAATATAGTACACATCCATATTTCAATTTCAAAATTATTATGAAATGCAAAAAAACGTTAAACCTAAAATTTTAAGAAATCCTGACGTTTTTTAAGAATAAAGGTTAAGAGTGTTCTAGATATCAACCTATTTTTATTGGTATAAAATATAGTCGCCAATATTAACGTAATTTGGAATAACACCACACATTGTTATTTTATGATGATTGCTTATTTGATAAAACGAATTGCCCGGAATTTAATGGATCCAGGTTCAAGTCCTGCTCGTTAGAAATCTATTGTAAAAAATTATATATGTCATTATGATTCCATTGACATTAGAACAATACGTGACACTAGTCGATTTTTGCTAATGTTACGGCATCATTAAATATTTTCTTAATTCATAACAATGTGTCAAATTACATTTTACACGATGTACCTGCCTAACTAGAGATTGGTATTTTTGTAATACAATTTTCAATACAATGAGTTTTTTTTTATGTTATAGAAAATTCTCAAAGCGATTCGAACTTTTGTAGCCTCGGAACCCCTACTAATTTTTGGAGCTAAATCTAGCCTAATTAGTTTGTATTTAAATTAGCTGGAAATTATCTTATGTTCATAGCAACTTAAGCCTACCCCTGGCGGATGGGAAGTCCAATTCTGTAGATATACTCTTTATCCTATCATACTATACCAGGAGCGAAGGGTGGAGGTAGGCTGTTAAGATCCGATATAAATAAAGCATACTAAGCTTTGTCAGTCAAACGTATGTGTTTTTATTGAACTAAGACTACAATGTATGCATAGTAGGTACTTGTTAGTTTTTAAAACCCTGCCTAATCCAGATAATAGTAAAAAAATATTCGTTTTCCTATTAAATATCTAAAATTATGCAATTAAACTGTACCTACATTTTATTTATATATAGGTACAAGATATTTTATAGATATAAGAATATTTAGTGTGCAATATTATTTATGTCGAATCTTAAAAGTTTACCTCCACCCCTTGCCACTATTGTACTATACAGTAGGTAGGTAATAACTTGTTTGTGTACGAAATCGCGTCTACTATCACTTCCCAGTTTTTAGTTTCGTTTTATTCATCTTCCTCATGACTGAGGACATTGACCACTTTTGAGTAATGTAAAACTGACACTATTCTACCTCTACCCCTACCAGACTTGTGGCAGAACGAATGGCAATGATTGCTCTATCTCATAAGCACCATACAACCATGTTACATGGTACCTGCATGGTTTAAGATAAAGTAAATTTATTATTATTACAGATCTGTATATTCACGGTGATTGACCTAATTACGAAGAAGCCTTTTAAGTACCTTGGACACGTATTCCTGATGCCACCGTCGATTGTGGCAGTTGAGGATCTAGATGATTCCATGGCCGACCCTTAGTAATACTGCAGCAGCCCTACAAAAGCGATCTAACCGCTGCAGGTTTAAAGGTGTGAAACATGACGATAAATCAAGGAAAGCTTGTTCTATGGTCCGATGCTGAAGCGTAAAAGAGTGCAATAAGTAAGTACCTAATAAACTTTACAAGTAGGTATTATACATAGATCGATAGTTGTATCTATTGATTTTTTTAAAACATGATCTAGCATGATTATTGAAAACTTCATCATTTCAGAAAAATATTTTTGTGTTGTCTACGTAAATGGAGTAATTAAAAATACAATTTATTTGAAACAGTGCTTCAAGTAGATCAATAATAAATAGATACCTACCTAGCCTACTTATACCGTTTCAACTTCAACGACAAGTCACATTAATTTAATATTTACAAACGAGTCGTTCACATTTTTAATTCATGGCATCCATCAGGGCGTAACACTTACCTTAACGATACAAGGCGGGCAGACCGCAGCGCCGCAAAGCACCCCCGCGGAAAAGTTCGTAAGCTCGCTCTCTCTCTCTTCGCGTGAGATAATCGCTCGCAAAACTTTGCACTCTATTCAGTGCCAGAATCAGTGATGCTCCATATACAGGATCGCATAAATTTAATCGAACCGTTTGATAGAATTTTTAACAGCTCTGAAAAATATTGGATTTTTCATGTTTATTTCCCCAACCGCACGAACCAGTGCCACGCCGGTTTTCAATTGCTTTAACTGACAATTCTCAAATCCCACAGTACAGTCCTCAGCCATCTCAGTTTCGGTGATCCATGTCTTTTCTTTGTCTCAGAGGATGCTTAGTTGCATATTCTCTATTTCCCCATATTCGATATAGGGGTAGGGATAGAGAAAAGGAAAGTAACACAATAAATATTCATAAAATTGATTGAACTATCAAAATGTGTATATAGGCTGTCAACGGGACTCGAACCATCGCCACCATTATTACTAATAATGCGACACCTTGTTATTTGCTGCAGTGGGCAGTACCTCACGACTACTGCAAGCACCGAACATTAATATTGTTTTCTATTTAATTAATAACTAAAAATACCTACTAAAACAATATTTTAGGAAATAAAAAAATATTAAATAATTACTTCTAAGTACTGATATTTTTAACAAAATAAAAACTTTACTGGACAACTTTGATATAAAGATATTGAGAAAAATCTTCATATTGATTTGTACAGATAACAGTGATAACGATATAAATAAGGCACAACCATGGACTCTATAATGTTCTAAAATGATATTTCTCCTCCAGCTATCGAAGTGGAAATTTTTACGAACCGGATTTTCGGAAAAGATTTTCTATTTTATTGGCTTATTATTCACAAATTGTATATAAGCATGTAGGTATTAAGTATATAAAACTAAATTGTTCAGATTTTTAAGTTTTCCACCTACCTAACTCGGGTCGAAAAACGGGGCTTCCGACACTTCATGAACAATATTTTTACCATGAGTCCACACGTTTCATATTAACCTTAAAGAAATATACAATATAAAGTAAGTAAATTAATTACTTTTTTTAATAATTCAGAGACCGGAGTGCAATATATATTTTTTACACGAGGCGGAGCACTAATTTCGGGGATTTCACGAACCGCGGCTGCGGTCGGTCCACATTGAGCGCTGGATACCTGCATTGCTTCACAGTATGTTACATTTTGACGGAATTGAAGGAAATGATAATAATGGTGGAATGATTTTTATGGTCGTATAGAATATGAGAAGGTCAAGAGATTATATAAACTGACATTATTTGGATTATGAAACAGCAACATTGAGGCTGAATCATTTGGTATAGTAATACCATGGCCTACAGCGTGTTGTAGGTAGTCATGCTCCTCGTGATAATAATATCAACCAAAATATATTAAAATCGTCAGTACAGCATTTTTTTGTTGATTTCAGGTATTTATTAATTATTCCCATCTCTAGTCTCCTTTCATCCGTAGGGGGTTAAGTTAGCAGAGACGCAAACCGCACCTGCTATCGCCACCCGCGTTTCGCCCACAGGCTGACACCTGGCGGGGGAAGTCAGCATTAACGCAATCGTGAATAAATAATTGCGGGGCTTTTGTACTCAAAGGATTTTCCAGGAACAATACAATGTATAACCGGAACCTATATTGGCCACCTGTATGTAGGTACTTATGTATTATGTTATACAACTTTGTATCCGCAGCATAAAGCTGACTTATGAACTAGCTATCAAAATAATATAGGTATATTTTGTTTTAGTGACGTTTAGAATTTAAATCAGTGACTTTATTTCCTAATATAAAATACGCTTTGGGTTGGGTTTCACTAGCACCTGTATGATATAAGAGTAGTCAAATACACATAATGCACAATAGGCAAGTATCAATATGGTTTCCGTCGAGGCGTCCAGTTAAGTATGTCACCGATCAAGTGTTTTCCCAACGACAAACCCAGAAAAAAATAGACAGATAGAGATACGAAATGCCAGCGCGTTGTCATCAGCTCAGTGGACGGCAACAACTACCCCAGGGAAGGTAAACAGGGCACAGGTTTCACTAACATGCTCAGTGGCTTAGATTTCTCCGCACTCGGAGAAGGATTTAATTCCCACGTATGCATGATACATCAGGTAGGCCTACGATGGACCTTTTAGCGGTGGTGTTGAGCTCCGAGGAGCTCTGCTGTTATATCACCATATGCCTGCCATTCACAGCGTCAAAAATCTTCAGGCTAAACTTATCATAATATTATATTCTCGAGATTTCAGCTTTTTTTATTTCGAAATTGCTGGACCAAGAAATTGAGAGGGATCCCAGAATTGTCATGCCTTATAGGTACCGATAAGTCTGCGGAAGTAGGTACGTGGCAACGCAACGCACTAGACCGAGAGAAGTGGAATCAGCTTGGAGAGGCCTTCATCGAGTGGATAGATACAGGCTGATGATGATGATGGTAATGATGGTAGGTATAGTAACTCATAGGTAGGTAGCTATAATAAATGTTTATTTGATTTTATTTTTGGGGTGCCAACAAACTTTTCCTGTTGCGTACCAATACTTACCAATTTAATATAATTTTCACATAGGTAATTAGGTATGTACTTTAAAAAACATATAGCCGTTATTAATTTTAATACAGGTAAATGAGGTAGGTAAGTAATAAATAGTAATAGACCTATTCCGTGCAGTGATTCGGTTACCGGACCGTTAAGGTCACGCGGTTTTCAATACTGAGGTCACAAACGGACACCAGTTTCAACAAAATAACGATTGCCCATTACACCACACATAATGGACAATGATACGGCAGGTGGATTTCGTGGGAATGAATCACTTTTCAAATAACTTCATAATTACTGTACTTACACAGTTTTTAAATTGTCTATTTGTATTTAAATTTCATATACCTAGAATATAATATAATAGTGGGTACAGTAAAAGAAAAAAATATTGTTGAGTATATTCGAGTATAACTTTGGCCGGCTGGTCTAACTTTGGTCTTTGGCTCAATTTTTTTAAGTTGGTAGGTACAGTAATGTTACAAAATTGCATTCACATTAGATTAAAGTACCTAAATATAAAAATTTATACCTAACTCGATATGTGTATAATAAATGTTCTTATTCTTAATGTGCCATCTCCTAAGGGAGTTCGGCCACCATCAAGGCGATCTTAGATTTGTCATCTGCTACCTGGAACAGTTCGGTGGAGTTGCACTCGTACCAATCACGGAGGTTCTTAAGCCACGAAATGCGGCGTCGTCCTCTGATACGCTTACCATTGATATTTCCTTGAATGACAAGTTGGGGAATGCTGAATTTTTGACCTCTCATAATGTGGCCGAGGTACTGCAGTTTTCAGTTTTTGATGCTACGCAGAACTTTTCGGGCCTTTCCCAATCGATTTGTCACCCGGTCAGTCCAATAGTAGTAATTTTAAAATATATAAAATTGAAAACTTTAAACCCTTATATCTCAAAACACGCTTTTAACTTATGGGTCCTTGTTCTAGCTATAATACCTCCTCAATTCATTACAAAAATTCCATTTCAAATTTGTTGCATAGTTTTTTTTGACCATGTCCGATCGTAAGAAGATCATGTAGGGCTCTACAGAGTGGAGGTTTATCTTAACAGATTTTTGTTTTTACAAGAAATGGGTGTTGAGCTTTTGCTCAACTTATTAGGTGTTAGGTACCTATGCCTATTATGATATGACACTCAACCGTTCTATTGGAAGGAAGCTTTTCAGTAAGTCGGTAGTTATATTTTTATATAACTATGATCATGGTCCCCACATCCTAAAGCGGGCCCACAGGCTAGGATCTTTGGCGGGCCCCCCTACCTATCGTTAAGAATAAAAGCAGTGTGACGCTCTACAGTAGCGTTTTCCAAATGGTGTACTCGGTAAAATAATTAATGTGTATATTTAGTGTTTTTTGTATATTCTAAGGCTATACCTACTTCAGCTGAGGCATGGTCTAAACTAAAAAGATTGTGACTAGGCGATGCGCGGATTGTGCAAATGACGCGAGCCGAACAAAATATAATTTGTCATAAAAATTCAACATGCGTCCTTTTAATGTTATTTTTATTATTATATTCGTAATAATAATAGTATATTCATTGACATGTTTTCTTTTTCAAGTACATGCTGAACGTTTTTTAGTCATCTTTACACGATTTAAAAATATATTCCTCCAACGCCATCACAAAACAAATTTACGTGCGAACAGGTCGACTATCGCTCTCGACGACCGCGAAATTTCGTTCCACGTACTGTTGAAAATTATTTGCCGTTTTACTTATGTACGCTCTTAATACATCCATTAAATTGAATTATGGAGTTGTCGAGTATCGATACACAATTAAAAATTGTATAGTACAACCATATACATAATTTTAAATAACATTATTGAAGGGAAATAGCGTCCTAATAAGCGGCGTCTAAATAGAGACTTTTTTACTATTAGAGCAAATTTATGATGTGTTTATCTCACTTACCTGATCGACTCACCACGCCGTGATACTCCTAAGCATGGACTCCCAGGCTAGAGCCAAGTCAGCCCCCCCTTGTGGGGGCCATGACTATGATACCTACTCGTCATTAGTCATAGATCTGAGATTTTGAACTCATAAAGAGGATATTTATTTTATTATGTACCTACTACATAAAGCATATTTTACGTTAATTTTTAGATTTGCCGCCCTTTGACTATAATCCTTCGGTACTAAATAGGTATGCAACACACGTACCTACCAACTTCGTATATTTCAACATAAGATTTAGTTTACATAATGGAATTAGGTAAATACCTATAAGTATTGTATTTTTCTATCTATAATAAAATGTATTTTCTGTGTTTTAGCCGCTTCTTTAATCCTGCCGACCAGGTGCTGCGGACCCCCAATACACCCGCTTGGCGCGTCCCTGATACCGAGTAAATGGACTAATATCCAATGTAATTAATTCTGCAGACATATGGATATAAGCACTAAATCCAGCGGTAAATCGACCTCAATTGATTGTGACACATGTCCTAACTACCAGCTTGGTTGCACTTTAAAAGTAACGATGAGTTACTCACATTAAGGTGAAGATGCGACGTTAGACTAGCTGCATATAGAATCAACTTCGCATGCTTTTTTCCAGGACTTGGTACCGGATTATAATGCCATGAAAGATCACAAGTACTAATAGGTACGTATCTACCTATAAGTAGGTACACAAGATGTAGGATAGGAATCGAAAAGAGTGAAAGCAACTTAGGTAGGCCTTAACCCTGGGTAATGATGATCTATTTGAAACCTTTAAAAATATTTAATTTTAAACGTTTGATCTAAGAAATAAATCACCATAAAATCTATGTACCTACCTACATATTATAGCTAGGTACCTATTGCCCTCCATAGTGTGAAGGTGTATTAGTAGAGTTTTGACGAGGATCAGTTATTATTCATTCACACAACCCAATAGTACCACGCCGTAGATCCAAACACACACATTGCTTAAAAACCACAACACGTGAATAATTTGAACTAGCCACGAGATTAGTAAAAAGTGCAAAAATATCTATAAATCTTCTTTTTCTTTCGATCATGTCCGATCCTAATAGGATCATATGGGCCTCCACAGAGTAGAGGTTTGTATTGACAGATTTTGTTTTTTACGAGAAATGGATGTCAGCCACTTGCTCAACCTATTGGGTCCATACCCTGACACCCACAAATTGGAAAACAATATGTGTACTTGCCAGACCCAGGATTCGAACCTGGGACCCACGGCGTTATAGTCCAACGCTTTAGCCGCGCGGCCACCGTGGGCATAAATCACAGAACAGATAATAAATAGAATACCGATTGTCTATATTCAATAAGCCGCATCTTGATGCAGGGTTTTGAATGTGTCAGTATTCTACAAAAAGAAGCATGCATTATGCACGTGCAATAGTCTGTGTAATACACCAACATTAAATGAGCGTAAATGCATAAACCGAGAGCAGTTTTCAGTATTCGACGTAAAACGTATTCTTAACACGTGTGTAAGTTTAACCCGGATTCTTCCTTACTCGAGTCGGTTACCTGCTATCGCCTTATCCGTTATGTATTTCAGTTTCCATTATTTCTGAGTTCCCTGGTATAAATAGTTAAAAACGTAGATATACCCTACAACTCTTGAATCAAACTGGGTATGTTTTTCAGTATCTACCTACCTACGTGCAAAATGCTGTTGTTCCACGAAGTTTTTCAAATGCATTTCCCCGCGTTTCCCAATTTCCAGTCAAACATAAAATCTATCTATTCTAGACATACCATCAAAGTGTTCCAAAATTAAATTCGCGGGGTCGCGACCTGATTGGTGGAAAGGTCTCGTCGCCCCGCCCCCATGACCTCCCCCCTCTAACACCCGCTAATACTTGACGGATGCGTCGAATCAAACGAGGAACGCAAATTGATTCCGATTCAAATTTAGAACGACTCATCTACTGAGAAAGTAGTCTCATCTCATAGTAGTGAAAACTATTTGTTATAATCACATGCATATACGTATGTAAGTAGCTACGTAAGTAATGTAAGTACGTTGGATAAATCCTACTTGTTGGGTTTACCGATAAATTGAAATGTTACGATTTTAAATTTAAAATGAATTTAATTTTAAATACGAATATGAAGTAATTTTCATAGATACTTTAACAACATCAAAATATTAGAAGCCTACCATTAACTTATTCATGATAGCTATAACCTAATCAGTAGGTGGGTACTTACCAAATATTTATTTGAATTAATTATCTATAACATCGTAGTGAATGTGTTTGTTTTATTTTCATTTCTTTCTGAGCAAGTAGTTTTCATCTTTCTTTTGACGATGTCCGATCCTAACAGGATCGTAGGGACCTCCACAGGGTGGAGGTTTATATTAACAGATTTTTTTTACAATAAATTAATGTTTGCCACTTGCTCAATCTATTAGGTCTATAAATACTCTGAGACTCCAAGCACAAATTGAAATCAATATGTGTATTTGCCAGACACATGATTCGAACTTGGGACCCACGACATTATAGGTCGACACTTAAGCCGCTTGGCCATCGTGGGGCCGTTAAATTACTATACGACGTATGTAAATTGTAAATACTAATGAAATAGGGTCTCTTAGTTAGAGGCTTAAATGCACTTTTCTTATAAAAAAGGCCTCGCTTGTTTTAAAACACTTTCATGGCCAGTAGCCAACTCAGAATCGATAAATTTAATACTGAACATTGGCAAGTACTAAATGCCTCAATTAGATTCCTAATAAAATCTACCACAAACCTGCTTCTGTCAAATTTATCCCACGAATTAACTTAAAAAATGCCTTATGATTTAAAAAAAATAACAAATACAAGTAAGTACCCACACGTATAGGAAAGTAGATAAGTAGGTACCTACCTAATCACCCATTTAAATAAAAATTGTAAAACAATCAATTTAAAAAAATCAAATCTACATTGACGATAGGTAGGTACCTACTTACCTACTCATGCTTTCTGGCAATGTGAAATATGGAAAATTATTATTGGATCTTTAACAATTCATCGATAAATAAATTTAAAAAATATCTATTTTAATATACCTACGTACTTATAATATAAGTAGGTACGTAGGTATGTACCTACCTTTATCTAAATATCTGTCCAATATGATACTTAGGTACCTATATTAAATGTCTCTATAAGCTCTCATATTAATAAGTGCTGGACATTGCCACGACCTTGTGCTTTCTCATGGTTCTTACATAAGTGAGTAGTAACCAGTGGTGAAAGGTGAGTTTTGGAAAGAGGTAGGCTGTGGAGATCTGATAAAAAGAGCACACTTGTCAGGTATACTTACGAGAATAGTACGATATTTACCACTAATGAATAGGTACACACTAGTAAATGACAACGACACACTAATTCAATGAAACTTCAAAAACTCATTGACGACATAAAAATGAGCGATGTGTTTAAATTACGTATTTTTCAAAACATGTATACCCATCAAAAATTATTAGATAAATTTGTTTTTATTTATAAAAGCAATCTATACTTACTTATTTATTAATATTCGATTAAACGCCGTTGAAATTATTTTTTTAATTATCTAATTATTAATGATTTTGGACAAAGTGCGCAGTCGTGACAAAATTATTATGCGCGAATGTTTTAGGCTCTGCGATAGGAGCTTACCTTATTTCGTACAAATCAGCAGACTTGCTGCGGTTACGAGACGTAAAGTCCATACGAAAAAAATTCAGAATTATTTCACACATAATCGGAGATTTATTTACGTCGAGACGTCGCGGCGTTTATTATTTATTTACGGCGCGCGCTGTGGTATATTTTTTAATACCTTTGCAGTTGTTTTGTAAACTGTGTAATACTGTAATACATTCCTACATATACGACATCTCTCGTTGGCAAAATAAATTATTTTTATGTAACATAAATTAATGAAGTGATTAAGTATATAAATATGTCAATATGCAATTAAAAAATATTTTTCTTTAGAAGGTAGGCTTTAAATAATCGCCTAGTATGGAGTCTTCGCCACTGGTAGTTACTAACCTAAATTATTGATTGGGTATATATTTGGTAGGTATGTTTAAAATATTAAAAACGTAGTTTTATTTTTGTGTCAAATGCACATGGAATATAAAATCATTACTATCAGATTCACTTCTATACATGAAGGTTTTCAGGTATACACAAAAACCCATCGCCGAAACAAAGTAGCCCGCAGGCAACTTTTTACCATTAAAGCAAATTTCGGATGTGTTTATCTCACTTATCTGGCCAACCCGCCACGCTGCCCCCCCCTGATCTCGGACCCCTCCCCCTGTTTGTAAGGGTAAATAATGCCTATGCAAATTGAACGAGCTAAACCTATTTATTTTTTATTTTTCTTTTTTATAAAATCCTCCAATGCGTGGAAAATATTCATATGTATTGATAGATATTATCGTCGCCTTGGTGGTGAATAGATCTATTCCACACAAATTGAAAAAAAATGATTTTATTTCACCAAACGGTTTAATTTTTGAAACTACTATTTATTATATAAAACTGTAACCTAACCTAAAGCCTAAAACCTATAGGTATTAGGTATGTTTAGTAAGGCTTTTATTTTCGAATGCTCATACTATCTCTGAATTCTGCATATTTTGTTGAATAGGTCTATTCATCACTATTTATAGTGACGTTGTGTTCAGTTACCGTTTTTCGGGTGACGAACCTTCGTCCGATCGCCCGTAATTTAACCGGTCACATTTTTGACAGCTGTTCTGCGCTCGGTGATTAGAGGAGCATTGTCCGGCCACCCATCGCGGCGGAGACTTGTTCGTCACTCGCATGACTGACAATCGCGATAACCTTACGGGCACCAACTATGAATATTTATTGTTATGACGACTCAGTGTGATGCCTACGCATCGATTCGAATAACGACTCCCACCCAAAACAAACTCACCTGACTTTATATACCACAAAACACAACAAATCAATAACAAAATTTCTAAAAAATCTTTAGAATACTAAATTATTATATTTTATTTAATTTTAACAATAAATTTAACGTTTAAATAGGGTTAAAATAGATGAACTATTGTACTCTCATTGGAATCAATACATGAAACCATGGTATACAAATCAAATAAATAATAAAATGCCTCTGCTTTGTCGAATTTATTGTTGCATGTTTGTTTGTTTTGTATTTTGTTTTACAGATTGTATGAATACGATTGGTCGCGCGTGAAAATTTTAGCTTAAAGCTCGTAGCTCAATAATTATTCTTTGTATAGATACAGTCTCAACCTGAACATTAAAAAGACAAAATACATAAGTGTAAGTAAGTCCCATATAGATGACAGAACGTGCACAGTGAATGGAGTCCCATTAGAGAGAACACATTCCATTATATACTTGGGTTGCACTCTGGATGATGACTGGAACCATACCACGGAATTGAGATGCCGAATCGAGAAATCCAGGGTGGCGTTTACTCGTCTAAAAAAAGTATTATGTAGCCATGATATACACCTGGGAATCAGAACTAGAATGGTGAGATGCTACGTATTCTCGGTCCTCTTATATGGAGTAGAGGCTTGGACGCTCACAGAAACGATTCTCAAAAAACTTGAAGCTTTTGAAATGTGGGTGTATAGGCGCATGCTTCGTATCAGCTGGAAGGACATAGTTACAAATGTCGAGGTGATGTCAAGGATGAAAAAGACCAAAGAAATAGTCAAACTAATAAAAACCAGGAAACTGGCATACTTTGGCCACATCATGCGGCATCCCGAGAAGTATCGCCTTCTACATCTCATCATTCAAGGGAAGATCTCCGGTAAGCGAGGCCCTGGTAGAAGAAGAACGTCCTGGCTCAAAAACCTTAGGGACTGGTTTGAGCTCAGCACTCCATCCCTATTCAGAGCAGCGACGGACAGGGGTCAAATGGCCAAACTCATCGCCGACGTCTGATAACGGATATGGCACACAAAGAAGAAGATAGGTACGTATTTATAGCTTTTGCTATGATTCTGTTATAAACATAACACACACCTAGGTACGCGTGAAGTTGATATTTTTGAAAAAAAATAAATGACTTTGTTAGAGCGACGCCGATGCAACAGTCTTCAATCAAGTGCAGTCGGAAATAATGACGGTAACAATAATTAAATTCATCCTTTGTAATTCGTGCGCAGTAGAATAAACCCCAATCTGCGCAATTTCAAGGTTAAGTTGTTTCACTATAATGGTTTCTGAAATAGGTGCATACATACATTTTAAGTACGGTCAAAGAAAGTTTACAAAACGGTTACCATTGAACACAAAAATAAGGGGAGTGGGTTACCTTCTGGGTGTAACTGTAAGAAGGTACGATTCTCGAAAACTGTTTTCAAAGTTTTGGTCGATGGCACTGACTTTTGTATTTATATCGTATAGGTACCTACATCTGGTCTGTTTTGGTTATTCACATGATAATATATTGCATTGCTAGTCGGAAATACTATTATTCTTAATTTAAATATACTTTATATAAAAATCACTTTGGATAGTTCCCGTTGACTGATACTATAGTTGTAGATATCTAATACCCAGTACCTAGTAAGTAGTTAACGTCAGCTTTTGGCTTTTGGAGAAAAGGTTTACCTATCATGCACTTCAGCCTATATAAACTATTACGGTGTCATACACATTAGATAATAAGTACTATAATATTATAATATGTACCTTCTTAATATTGTATTGTAGTAGATAATTGTGTGTTTTTTTGCGAAAGTAAATTTATATTTTTGAACAGATTTTTTGTTTGATATTCATTGAAAGGACTTTAATGATTAGCAAAAGACTATGGAGTGATGCCCATCAACCATAAACAAAAAAATCTAGTACTTACCCAATTAGTGACCGCAAATTCTTAGGAGTAGGTATACTGTTTCAACAATTGTGTCGCTGAGTTTCAAAACCCGCTATAACACTTTTTCATTATGTTGAGAAAATCAATAAAAACTTTTTGAACTAAAAAGGTTTTTGAATGTTTCAGTAGTGTTATAGCGGGTATTGATAGACGCATTGAGTTTGTTTCATAAATGACAGTTAATCGTAGCAGATTTTGAAAGAGGCGATAAAATTTTCATGAAGAGATTTTAATAACGAATCCATCGATATATATATATATCTTAATTATTTCAAAAAAGTGTTATAGCTGGTTTTGAAACTCAGCGATACAATTAACAACGCACGCAACGTTTTACAACATAATGTACCTACTTTTCTCTTAACAATGCAATTACATATGTGAGTGTTTAATCAATACCAATGCTTCTGGAAAAAGCTTAGGGATGTCTTCCTTCGGCTGTAGATTAACGTGGGAATGACAAATTGTAGTACTTCCGAATAAAAATATTACTAAATATAAAAAAATATAGTGAGCGAGAAGCCTTAGGAAGTCACAGCGGTTGATTGATGGAAAAATTATTCACACGGTAACGTGAGTCAATTATTAACGACCCGACTGGAAGACGTTTTGAATATTGTTAAGTGTTACAAAAGCCTCTTAATTTGACGAAAATACTGTAAATGGTTCCGTACATTTACATTGTTATAAATTATTACATAATATTATAAGAAGGTTAATATATCCATATACTTATCTACCAATGGATAAGAAAATAGACGACACACAGTAAGTACGCTATGCTGGAAAATGCAGTCATAAAGTGGTACCTACCCAAAGGAAAGTAAATGAGCACAGACTCTACATAAATCTCGATTGGTTGACAAACTTATTATTTTCGGTGGAAGTAGGTACGTGGCAGCGAAGAACTAGGGACCAAAAAAGAGTAGAAAGCTGGCCCGGTGTTAGGACGATTGGGCTCAATGTTGGTCTTGCACTCTAGGTTGCCTCGTAATCTCGCATCCTAAATTAAATTCAAGAAAAAATAATGAACCGACAGAAAGAAAGTAAATTTGTAATTTTTATCAAATATTTTATAATAGGAAGGTACCTACAACATTTAAAATGACGAAGACCCTTGAGTAGATCGATAGATATACCTACATCTTGGAAAAACCCGACTCCATTATACAAGAAAACCACGTGCATCTTTGGGGGATATTAAGGAAAACATAACATTCCAAAATAGCTAATTGGCGTCTCCGATGTTACAATATAAAATAATAATACGAGGGTGGGTCAATAAGTCCTTAGAAAAGCCGACAGGTGGCGCGACTAGTACTGTAAGCGGTTTGTTTTCATGCAGCGGCACTACCGATTCAGTATGCTGCGAAGTTTCAATCAGATTGGTCGGGTTGTTGTGTGTTTCTCGTACATTTAAAAAAAAATTTGCTTGTGGAAAATGGAAAAATGGAAAATGGAGAAAATTGAGTTTAGAGCTGTTATTAAACATTTTAATATAAAAGGGTTAACAGCAAAGGAAATAAAAAATGAGTTGGATTTAGTTCACAGCATATCTGCTCCTTCACTTGCAACTATTTATAACTGGTTAAATGAATTTAAACGTGGTCGTACATCAACAAAGGATGAACCACGCTCAGGACGTCTTGTAGAGGTGACTACACCAGAAATGATCAATAAAATCCACGATATGGTGTTAAGTGACCGAAGATTAAAGTTGAGTGAGATAATTGAGGTTACAGGGATCTCAAAAGGTAGCGTCATTTCTATTTTACATGACAAATTGGGCATGAAAAAAATTTCTGCAAGATGGGTGCCGCGTTTGCTCACAGTCGACAATAAACGCAATAGGGTGGTGGCCTCTAAAGTCCTGTTGTCGCTCATGCAACGCAATCCGGATGAATTTTTTCGTCGCTTTGTGACTGTAGATGAAACATGGATACACCACTATACTCCCGAGACGAAAGAACAGTCAAAGCAGTGGATTGCGAAAGGCGAACCATGTCCAAAGAAGGCGAAAACCGTAAAATCAGCTGGTAAGGTTATGGCTACTGTATTTTGGGATGCACGTGGAATTATTTTCGTTGACTATTTGGAAAAAGGAAAAACAATAACAGGGGATTATTATGCATCTTTATTGGACCAGCTAAAAAACAAAATTGAAGAAAAACGGCCTCATTTAAACAGGAAAAAAATCCTCTTTCACCAGGACAATGCCCGTGTTCACACATGTTTACGATCAATGGCTAAAATTGAAGAATTGAAGTTCGAATTGGTCGACCACCCACCGTATTCGCCAGATTTAGCTCCCAGTGACTTTTTCCTTTTCCCAAACTTAAAAAAATGGCTAAGTGGACAACGTTTTTTTTCAAATGAAGAAGTCATCGATCGGACAAATGCTTATTTTGAGGACCTTCCGAAAACTTATTTTTCTGACGGTTTAAAAAAAATTGAGAAACGTCTAACCAAGTGTATTGAGCTCCAAGGAGATTATGTTGAGAAATAAAAAAAAATACAAAAATAAAAACTGTTTTAATGCTTTTTTCTAAGGAATTATTGACCCACCCTCGTATTATTAGGAGATTAGAAGCGTCCAAGGGTATTGTAACATACCTAGTTATTAAAATTGTTACAGAAAATAGGTACTAGGAATGATTTTTTTAAAGATGGTTTTCCAAACAATAAGCAAGAAAAATATCATCTTGATTAGGTAAGTAGTAATATTATACATATTATATAATTATCAAAACATTCTGTAAATTGTTATAGGACATTGGTACTAAAAAAATAAGGAGAATTTCAAGAAAAAAGCTTTTGGTACAGTTCGGTTATGAGGAATACAGCGGAAAACACATTTTTAAAATAGCCGATATACTGCATTATTTGATAGGTTAACCTAAACTAACAAACAATCCAGTAGGTATATCGGGTATTTTCAAAATGTGTTTTCCGCTGTATTCCTCATAACTGAACTGTACCAAGCTTTTAAAGCAGTGGATTGCAATTTTATCAGTTTGTCAAGATATTCTTTCATTTCGATTACTCGTATCTGCCTCTTTATCGATTGGTTTATTTTATGGTCGTTATGCCTCACATGCGTGTTTCCATAACCCTGCACTTTATTATTAGATTTCTTTCATATTAACTGTCCATATGACACGTGACGTCCCTAGATAAAACGCCGCCCCTAGGCAGCGCCAGAATGCCGCCCCATTTATATACACTATTTTTTATCATCCTTTCACGACTCCAATATCTAAGAAATGTGTTATATCGATACATTACTAACAAAATAATATATACATACCCACTAAATGACTATAAGATACAAAATTAAATTAAAAATGGTTTCGTGGGGATTTTTTTGTGTTTTACGTGGGGTTTTTTTGACGTCGGTAATTCGCATGTCATTTTTCCGATGCATTCATTCGCTCTGTCTTGGGAAATTAAGGGCGATCCGTGTCGCTTTTCTTCTTCATAAAACTTGGCAACATTTGTAATGATATTTTTAACCTGAGCGCGACACTTCGATACAGACTAAAATCGTTGACCATTACCGGTACGTGGGACGCTCTGTAGCTCTAGTTTTGACGGCCAACGCAACTTCCGTGCGCACTCTGTAATTATTCGCAAATTTTCACGTGTCGTTTCTGGTCACCAAGGACGTCGAAGGGTCAACGGAAGTAAACTAGACATCGCGAACCCGACAAAAAAATTATAGTCCTATTAAACCTCTTATGTCAATTAATAAAGGTACTATTTTGTTTCCAACCAGAAGGCTGAATTCTTTAATGGAAAGATTTTTGTTATTACTATGTTTAGGTAGCTAGTTCTATATATACCAAATGATTCTCCTCGATTTGCCGCCCTTCGATAACTGCCGCCCCCAAGCGACGCTCAATCCGCCTACCCCCACGGGACGTCACTGCATATGTCACCCGCATACATGAACACTGGAGGTGTAGGTACATTAGTTTAACATGGTGTATTGTCATATTTGATATACCTAAGATAACTTTATTTATATTTAAATAAGTTTCTATACAAGGGTTGTTTGTTAAAGTTTGTTGGAGTATTAATTTATATTACGTTCCTGATAAATTAGTATCTACAAGGTCGATAATAGCATATGTTATTTTAATTTCGTATCGAAAGTATGATATGTCAATTATTGGAATCGTAAATTATTGATATGCACTTTCTGGAGATGTCGACGTATTCAGTTATTCGTGTGTGTTGTTTGAATTTATTTTTACAACGTTTTTCTTAGGTCATATTCTTGTTTATTCGGTAGTTGTTTGTCCGGTGGTTGTTTGTCCGGTACAAATCTTGCAATCGATTTTTAACTAACTTCCCGACTGGCTAGACATTTGAAACTTTTATAATATATCAGAACACGATGCCAATGCATTTTTTAATACTTTTAGCCATCTTTAAGTAGAATTGAATTCATTGTTAGTTAATTCTGTTTTGTATGAAAAATTATTTTAATACCATTATTGGTTGCTAGGGGATCCTAGAAACTAAATTATTAAATAATATATACGTGTGTTACTATGTAAATCAATATGAAATGACATTTCATTATTCAGTATTTCTATCAAGTACAAATTTTTTTGAATGTTTAAGCTAGTCAAGTCAAGTTTATATGATTCAACAGAAAATTTACAAACATTATATTTAAAAAATTCTTTTTATCTTGTAATTATTTATGCATAAGTATTAATTCATAGCATACCTAATACCTATTATATTATCTTGGTGAATAACCGCCGTAATAATTTTACTCGGTTGATTATTGGTTGTGTAGGTAAGTATCTATTTTATTTATTATGCAATTTTAATAATTATTTAGTATCTAATATCAAGTTAAGATGTGTTTGTTTTTTTTAATAATACATATTATTAAGTACCTCATATTATATTATAATGTATCTACATTATAATAGATAGTTAGAAAATAAACTATTTGTATCACTTATAATTCGTAATTATTTAGTGTTAAGTGATAACTATACTGATCTCATACCTAATAGAATGATACGATAAGTGTTTACCTACATACTTTCAAATCGCAAAAGTTTGCACGAGCTTTCGTAGCCAGTATGGCGTAGCACTCTCTACGCCGAGCACCATAATATCGCTTCCGTGTCCTTGGTCGGAGATCGATACAGCGAAGGCTCAGCCCGTGAGGGGCGGATGTGGGGGGATTGCGATCCCCACGAAGCTTAGCCGAGAAACCTTCGCGATCCCCTCCCCACCCTCAGTGAGATGCGATCACGTGACCGTAAGAAATGATCGGTGACAGGTTAAAAAAACGCAAACACACTCAGGATTATTTTACCCAATTTGCTCTTGGCATAGAGCCAATACGCTATCGGTCGATGCCGGGTTTGAATTTGAATAATGTTGTTGAGTTTCATGATATATTTTTATGTGGCCAATTAATACTTTGGACGCGGAAGACGCACACGGTGCGTAATGACCAGGCGGCCGATCGATGTAATTAACGTGCATTTTAAAGGGGGCAATTAAAATCTCATTATCTATTCAGCAGCGAAAGCGTTAATTGTTATCCCCCACGGTAGTGAAGTTGATATAGCGCTCGTCTCTGATGTTGTGGGCACGGGGTGGATCATGCTTCTTGGCGAAAAATGCATGTTGTTTTTTTAACGTTTGTTTAATTTGGAGCAAATATTAAATGTAAAAACAGCTGATAACAGTTTTGTAGAGAATAGTTACTATTCTCCACAAAAATACCGATATTCAAGTCTACCAGTATGCTCCATAAACACCGATTAAAATTTCCGAATTTGTCTGGTATTTTCGTATTTGATACAGAGAGTTAGAGCGGAGTTCCGAGCAGGAGCACGGATCACTGGAGCAATGGGGTTTTACCTGGAGCAGGATCCGGGAGAAGGCCAGGTAAGGTAAGGTAAGGTGAGGAAAGGGTCAATGTAGAATAAATGTAGAAAAAGAAAATGTTCTAGATAAAAAAACCCAAGCTGACTAAAGCTGTTCGCACATGACGACCACGCGTTGCAGCAATTTTTTCTCTTATGTACATTTCATATGTATGCTGATCATTCTGCTGTAGCGATGTAGAGGCCATACGGTGGAGACTCGTGGTCATCATGTGCAGACTGCTTAAATAACAAGCTCTCCATACTACATTGTAAAATGCTGATATATGCACGAATGTAAAGAGTATAGAGCATTAGCGCCGCAGGCTAAAAATTTGACGACTCTAGAATCTAGTTCTTCTTAATTTGCCACCCATGAGCAACGTATGATCTCACACCCAACGTTGATATGATATGATTTTTTTTAAATCTGTTACTAATGTGAGATAAGTGATGCATTGGAGCATTGTAAGTCACAAACTGGTGTAAAAATGACATGCATCATTTTGATTTTTGACCATGCATCAGGGCATTGTATTAGGATTTTCTGGATATATAAAATAAATCAAATACCTAGCTTGTGGCGCCCTGGATATCGTTGCCGGTGCTCTAGACTTCCGCATCGCACATTTTGAATAACACTGCCTTATACAATACCTACCTTTATTTTAAATTGCGTAAATAAACTGTAGACTAGTGTAGACACTGATAACATGTATGGTAAGGCGGCTCTCGTGGTGCAGTGGATAAGGCGTTGGCTTTCCACCCGAGAGTTCTGGGTTAGATCCCGGTGAGGACACAATATTTATGTGATGTTATCAAAGTCTGGGTGTTTGTGATTATTCAAAATTACTAACAACCACCTTGTACGAAAAAGCAAGGACATGGTTATTAATAATTAAAAAAAAATAATGGTACAGTTCGGTTATGAGGAATACAGCGGAAAACGCATTTTGAACATACCAAATATACTGGATTATTTGTTCGTTTGGGTTAGTTTAGGTTAGGTTGGGTTAAGTTAGGTTAACCTAACAAATAATCCAGTATATCGGGTATTTTCAAAATGCGTTTGCCGCTGTATTCCTCATAACCGAACTGTACCAAAAAATATTTACGGAGAAGAGCGGGCTTGGAGATTTGTTTATTGATGTTGTGTTTGTAGGTCACCACAATGATTTAGAAAATTGCTAAATAGTGAACAATGTGCAAGAAACTATATTTCTATTGAATACTAACAATTTTATCAAATAGATTTTTACTTCCATTTTGATTAGATATGCGTTGAATCGTCAAAAGAAAGAACTCTTTTTTCTTCTTTCTTTCGACCATGTCCGATCCTAATAGGATCATATGGGCCTCCACAGAGTAGTGGTTTGTATTAACAGATTTTTATTTTTACGAGAAATGGATGTCAGCCACTTGCTCAATCTATTAGGTCCATACTCTGACTAATACACAAATTCAAAAACAATATGTGTACTTGCCAGACCCAGGATTCGAACCTGGGATCCTCGATACTATAGACCGGCGCTTAAGCCACGCGGCCATTGTGGGTGTAAAAGAAAGAATAGAAGTATAGTAACCATATTTTGCTTTCTGAAAAAAAATCTCAATATTACTATCGCCATCGAAAGAAGATAATATTGTTATCAAAGAATCAAATTATCGGTCAAAAAGTATGGTGATCATAGCTAGAATCAATTGTTAACTAGGTATATAATATATTCAACTCAAAATTTTTGATAACGATATAAATGTCTCCAATTCGAGCTCACCTAGCTTTCAATAGTCCCAATATACTTTTCTTGCCCTTCTTCAGACTCGACTTCTGGTTTGTGTATTCGCTAAAAGTGTACTTTCTCTTTCAAAAATGTCACAGTCCCCTGCTTAGCATTGAAAGTGACAAGGTGTCAATTAGGCTAGAGTAAACGTATTTACACACTGACATCTAGTGAGAAGAAAATCACCACTTTTATTGCAGAAAATGCATTCAGAGAAAAAATGATATTGAATGTTCATAAAAATGTTATATTATAATATAATATCAGCGTTATCATCTGTCAATCTAAGATTCTAAGCTGTACCTAATAACGAGTTGGAAAATGTATATAAGAGTCTAGGTGGCATTAGGCTTAAATACATAATCATATAAATACCTATACGAGATGACACATTGACTTTTTAGAAGCCAGAAGGAAGATGCTGAAGAGCATTTTCCTTCATCATATTAGAGAGGTCAACAATAGTATAGAGCCGTAGCGAAGGGTGGAGGTAGGCTATTGAGATCTGACATAAACAGTTCACAACAAAGTTTGTCAGTCAAACGTATTTGTTTTCTTTGAACTAAAAGGTATACAATGTGTAGATACTGTTTGTAGTTTTTCAGATTCAATTAAACTATATACAATTAAACTATGATAACAGTAAAACAAATTCGTTTATTTATAAAATATCTAAAATTATGTCATTAAATTATACACACTTTTAGATAGAAGAATAATAGCTTCGAATAGTAATAGAAAAGCTTAATGAATTTTAAAAAAGTAACAAAGATTCTTCATTTCAACGAAAACAAATTAGTATGAAAAGTGTGCCGTATTTTGTCGGATCCCCTATCCCTATAGCATATCTGAAATATTATGGTCTGGTTTAGGCAGGGTTTAATTGAATTTTAAAAACTAACCATAGCGATCTGCAAATAATTGTATTATTAGTTCAATGAAAACAAAATACTTAAGTATGACTGACAAAGCTTAGTGTGCACTATGTATGTCAAATCTTAATAGCCCTCTCCAGCCCTCGCCGCTGGTATAGTGTCTGAAGAACTTTGGAGTCCAACAATTTCAATTTAAGGACAGCGGCTCATGTTACTGGTCGGATATCGGATTGGCTAAAACTGCTTTACAGAATATAACGGAAGACTATCGTTATAAAAAATGTAAATGTACAAACCTTTTTTTCTACAAAGGTCTGAATATCGCACACATTCGGTAGATGGCACTTGAAGAAGAAAAAAATAACCAATACACAACCATCCACAGGATATAGGTTTATATATGGTGGAAATATGACATGAGAACACAAAAAAAGGCTGGAAACCGACAGATTTTTTTGTCCCAATGGTGTCAATACATTCCACCCAAGAAGCATGGGGCCAGAAAGAAGAAGAAAATAATTACGTACCAATTTATTAGATCTCGTCTTAAAAAAAAGCCCCGTATTTGTTTCGAAGAAGCCCAGCACTTATTCGATTCACAGACACCTTATATTATTCCAGGTGCGTTATTTTAAAAATAATATCGGTACTAACACTGTAATTCATAAACTGTGCAAGATTCATCAATACTATTGCAGTGGCTTTTGAATTAAGGCCGAACAAATGGACAGGCAGATTTTACGGACATTTTATTATTAGTGGGTAGATCAATGATGTTGATAAAACCTTTTGGTTTGGATAATATTCGCATTCATCCTTTATTTCACCAACCTCGAATCCCCAACTATTGTAACAAAATCACCAGTCACGGGTCATGATCGACTGTGATATAAGTTTAGTTACTCCAAGACAGCCGAGCGCGTAGGCTTGTTAAAGTTATCACGCTCTATCTGATACGATACGAACGAGGCCGTGAACTACAGAGTGATTCATACAAAATTAGTCTGTTTGACCTTCTTTGTACTAAATCTGTAATGGTTTGAGTGAAAGTCGCGTCTATATCATCCATCCTGAACTTATCATTATCATTCATCAACCTCATATCATCCATCAAACCTGTACCGTCCATTTACCAGTGCATGTGTGCGTGAACACCGGAACACCGAACTGGCTCAAGCCCCCTCAACATAAAGGTCTGTATCTGGCATCATGTTTAACCCCCCCCCCCCCCCCTAGATCCGTAATCAATCCACCAGCACCCTCAAAATTACAGTCGACTGCAAAAAACGCAACCACCTTTTCTCTATAGAGATGTAGTTCATAAATGTAAAGCAAAAATGAATACTGGTCCACTGATTAAGTTAACTACAAATAAATTTGCTTCATACTATTTCTATGACATTTATTTTCCTTTTTGCAAGTCGTGTAAAAAGAAAAAACATCACGATGCGTATATAAGCAGCTAATATTACCTACTACACTTCGGCATTATTATTTTGTTTAAAAATCCTGTAAAATTGTGTATAACCGTTTATAACTTCAGTTGAGTAAATAATCTCAATAAACATAAAAACGGCAGCCATTACGTGTGTCAGAAAATCGAATACCAGTTAATATTTTTTGTGGTGTTTATCAATTTAATATGCTTCAAGTGTTTGCTATATATCATGTCAAATGTCAATACAGAAAATATAACATATTATAATGCTTCTTCTATTTATAGTACAAATTCTTTGTGGTAAATACATATATATAATATGTTACGCCGAATGTGCGAAATTGACTATTAGGTACATGAAATGGGCAAAATTTTGCCAAAACCATGAAAAATGCAAGCCCGTTACCTTATTCATGAATTAAGCAAAAAATCTTCCAAGTGCGTGAATTCGGCAGTAATTTTTCTGCCTAGTTCATGCATAGGGCAAATTAGATAGTAGCGCTACTGTGGTGTTTTTTGCAACTAAACCAAATGTGTCAAATGCTCGTGCATTGGTCAAAATAGATGGTCGCGCTCCGGTGGTGTTTTTTGCAACTAATCAAACTAACCAAATGTGTCAAATGTCACTGATTATATAAAATATACCAATCAATAACTACAATGACGTTCATATCCATTTACTATGCCCAAAAAAATCTAGAACTAAGATATGATAAAGGAAGAATTTTATTAAAAGGTATTTTTGCGATTTGCTTCGAGCAATGGTCGATTGTTTGTTTGTGATACTATGATTTGATAGTTTGTTGACACTTGTTAGCTAGCCTCAAAATGAACATTCAGTTGAATTCAGAATTACAAAAATTAACCTAACCTAATAATAATAATATTATATTATGTCTAATTATAACTAATAAAACCATCCGTATTAAATTTACTTTTTCTACTGCCATGTTGACAGTTTAAGAATTCCATACCCTGGCGAATTCACGCACTTGGCAGATAATTTACCTAATTCATGAATAAGGCAACGGGCTTGAGTATTACATTATTTAGGCAAAATTTTGCCCATTTCATGTAATAGTCAATTTCGCACATTCGGCGTAACATATATATATATATATTATAGATTTTTATATCTTACAGACTAGATATCAGGTAGAATTTATAATAATATATTTTTTTGGAATTCAAATAATTTACTGATGCTTCTATAAACCATTACTCATTCAGTAAACAAATAAAACAATATTAAATAATATTAATATTGATATTAATGGATGTACCTACAAGCTACTCGTACATTGATTTTTTTTGTCCGCCCCTATACAGTCAGATTGAGATGTAAAATATTTTTTTTATATTATTTGAAAACTGTCAAGATTTTGCTTATCTTCCAAGTGAAGGGTAGGAAATATCATCGGAACGCGAAAAAAAAAATGTCACCCGTGTTGCCTGTTTAAAAATGTCACCCCACATTTTTTTTAAAGAGGGAACGAAAAAATGTCAGCGAATGAATCCACGAGATGTCATGATAAAAAAACTGACTCTCGATTTCACAAAAGGCAGCCTTATCATTTCACAAAAGAAATTCGTTTCATTTAATTCATAGTCTTATTTCATATTTTACATTGGCGATTTTATTGTATACATTTCCAATATTTACTACATAGGTGACCAATACAAAGATGAAACGTATATATTTTATTATAAGAAGCATTTCTTTATAATTAAAATAAAACACAGGTTTGTAAGAAATGACTTCAGGTACTTACAGTATTTTTTATATAAGAATAAGGTGCTCAATTTTTTTTTAAATATAACACAGACGTTGAAGGAATTTTCTTATATAGAGACAGATCCTATTATGAAAAAGACGATGACAAAATACAAAATAATTACATACATGACATTAACAACTGCATATTATTGCAGAATCATTTGTAAAAAAACACATTTTTGTAACATCTTGCATCACTGTAACAAGCGTAAAAACATATATTTTTTGGTAGAATTAATTACCATTCATATCGCAAATAACAATACAATAATAATTTACACATACCTACATGATATATTTGCTGCCACGTTTCTGTGCAATGTATAGAATATTAGGTAGTGTTTATAGATACCAATTTAATTATATTTCTGGTGGATAGGTATAATCCAAACTAATTGGATTAAATACTGTTAAGTATATCATCATCTGACTGAATGAATGTATCCCTAAGCTGATTCCATTCCTAACGGTTCCGTTCATTACGTTTCCATGTACTTCAGCAGAACATAGCTATTTTGTCGAACTAGCAGCCTCCAGATAGATAGATAGATTTTCACCTTTTGAGTACCACTGGATATATTTTACACCCGTTTCCTGTGATGTAAAATAACACCCTTCCTTGATCCTGTTCCTTGATCCAATAATTGTATTTTTTCTTAACGCAGTATGCCCATCATGCACCTCTCCATATCACACTGTACTTTCACACATACAATAAGGTAGGTAGGTTAGTAAAATTATACCTAGCATTGTATTGATTTTTTCCAATAATTCTGTTAGCCGTTAGTCATAAAGTAAAACAAAAAAAAAACTGAAATAAATTATGGCAGTGACGTACCTATCATTATTTATTAAACAACAAGCATATTATCAGTTTTGTTGTTATAATATAAATCTATAAAATACTGGAAACTTTCTTTTATTAGTACCCATAACCAAGTCTTTGTATAAATACAAATCCGCGGCTGGTCAATAATGAATATTGTTGTTTAATGTTTATAATATGATCCAGTCCAAGAACCCAATGGATTGTGCGAATGGTTATCAACTATTCTTCGTAAAAAAATCGGTTAATACAATCCCATCACCATGGGTAGCCATATACTCTGCTTTCAATGACGTTATGCATCAATGTCTGCTTTAGATCTAATATGGTAATTTACTTTACTTCTACTGACTTGCGTTGGCATCGAATTTAACATTATATTTGAGGATTTCTAAGATATACCTAAGTATTTAAGGTAGAAATGAACGAACCCTTATCAATGCCTAAATATTATGTAAACATGAATGAATAAAAATGTTTTACTACAACGAATACTTGCATTGCAGATTAATTTGGAGCAAAACGTAACACTGTTATCGTGCGCATCTGTCAAAAACCGCATAATTATAGATTCAGCCAAATTTGTATATTGCCAAAATATACGCCTTTTTATATGTAGGGAAAAGGTTCTAGAGTTGGGATACAACATGAATGGGATCATGCGCTCACACAGAAAAATTATTTGGTGGGGTCCATTTTGAATAAATATCTATATCATTATACCTATTATTGTTTTTAAGGCAGCGGGAGGGGGCGGTTACTATTTATAATTTTCGTCGCTTCAACCGCGGAATGCCGCACATTTACGAGTACATTCCCCATACACAGACACTCCGCCCTTTGGGTCTAGCTATGGATATCTAGCCCACAGCTATAACTAGGCGTGCTTACTTACGAGTTATTGCAACCTTTTCGCATCCACTACTGATTATTGACTTCGTGTGGTCTAATGGTAATATTTATTAGGTTCGCTAATGTCCGTTTGTGTCATCCGCGCTGTCCTTGTCCGTTAGACATGCCGCGTCAGTATATTATAATAAACATTTAATATGTCATTGCAGCGAAATCATCCGGATCCTTTGCCCCCCATTGTGTGCATGCCTGAATGGTACACCAGTCCTACAGGTATGTTTAAACTGTTTATTATTAGCAAAATATTCTTAATTGATATAAATAAAATAAGCAGGTAGATACAAGTATATTAAGTATAGTAAAATTATTTAATAAACTATTTCTTTTATTCAACGAATAATTCACAAGATTTGAGAATGTTCTATATATTGATTATACATACTTTGAAAACATCTTATGCATATACCTACAAGAAAAAAAAATCTTTTTTTTAATTACACTGGCGCAAATCCAGCGGTTACAGGTTCAAGTTTCGTCAGGTGTCAAAAAAAAGATTTTTTCTAGTGGGTATATGCATGAGATGTTTTCAAATTATGTAAGTTGCATACAATTAATATATTTTTCTTATTCACCTTATATTGAAGGATTATGAAGACTTATCCAAACATATCCCATTATTTGTAGGTCTTACTCTATTATATATAGATATATATATACATTCACGCTAACTTACTGAAAAAATGTGAAACTGCGGGTTTTTGTAGTATGTACGCCACTATTAGATATAAAAGGGGTAGTTGTCAAGGGGTTTTGCAGTATCCGGAAGTAAATCGAATTAATTCCAGTCTATCGCCCAATATATGCATCGATAAATCTTTTCAAATGCACTTGTTACAATTTTCACCATTTCTCGCGGGATTATTGAGAGCTTTTAAAAACTCTACAAATGGATTTTCATCCACTTCAAAACACAATAATATTAAAACTTTTCCATAACTTAATGTAAGTGGACACGTACACAAATAATATCTTCTTCTTCTTCTTCTTCCTGTCACTGCAATCATTGTAGAACTTGGCGTCATCCGGCATCCACCTCCACAAAAATACCTATACATACAAAAGTGACAATCAAATATATATTTTTTATCAACATATACCTATATATTATTTGGGTATATAATTCCTATATATATAATTTTATAAGCGAGAAGAGAAATTTAATGGCTGTAGTAGCAAGTCAAAAATATTGACACAAAATCCAAAATGCTTACAACTCTAGCTCAGAAAATCCGGCTTTGTACACAGGATCGCTCCTGTTATTCTATCTATTCAATTTTCTTTTCATACGAGACACTGGTGTCTGGACACCGATATCTCTGGACACTGCATATACATAATATAAATGAATGCGAGACACTAGTGTCTCCGTCGGAGCGCATCCCATTTATGTGTAAATGCAGATTCTTCAGACACTGGTGTCTCGACGTGTAAAACGGTCAGGTGTCAACCGTCATATCATACGAAAGATTACTCACTAGTATATTATTTTGATAATGATCAAATAGTTCAGAGTGAGTATAGAGAGCTTTTATATTATTCTAGACTTTCTGACGGCGGGAAGTAATGAATCAAGCTGACTTTTAACTTTTCTGATCACAGTTATAAATTTTCGACGAACAATTTAAATTTGCTGTAATTGTATTTTTCGCGGCACACCTGGAATCTCGCACGGTACACAGCTGGAAGACACTGATCTAGAGAAACACCATGTAGCCATTAAAGACTTGATACGACGAAGAAAAGGTCCAAAGTATTAATTTTATTAGGTGTATGTTTCCCATCATTATGACAGATGATTATAACTTATACTTAGTACAAAATCTTTGAAAGATTCCGTGACCCTTCTTAGTAGATAGACGGTTGCAAAACAATTAAGCAGTTGCTACTAGACTACAAGAAGATAATATGTATATAAATTCAGTCCATTTGTTGTAGGGTCATTACTATACATATGTTTGTAGCAAATATCCGTTTTCCAAAACATTGCTGCTAAAAGGCGACGGGGATTTTAAAATCAATTATGTTATTGATTTTGAAATGGACATAGCACTGCATCCGTGACATTAGTGTCCGCCATTCACGCTTTGATTGATGATGCGCGCGGATTTCCGAAAACTGCCGACGTATTAATATTGCCGACAAAATGGTGACCATTATAGTGAAGATAATTGATGAAGTTTTACCGTTCAAAACAAATGAGGACGGATGCTAATGATGCCACCGACTATGCAGCTCAGTGACGTCTAAATATTTTAAAAGAAAAATATAAAAAAATAAATTATCACAGCATCTAAAGACATTTTATCTTGATTGCCTTTTGAACTTAGCTTGAGACCACTGTACATATGGTACAACCAACTGAAAATAATCCATCCTCATTGATGACCTTCTGAAACACAAAATACATAGTTTAGGGTGGACAGGACGTAGCACTGGACCGACTTAAATGACGCGATCTTGTACTTTCCGAAATTGGAGTATCAAATTAAAAATGCTTATTATCACTAGGGCCCAGATTTATATGATAGTGCATGTTTTGTTAGGGTGTATGCAGAGCTGTGAGAGTTGCATATAAATGCACATTTGAGACGTTAGAGCATATTTGAGACATTAGTGCATATTTCATAAATAAATGCATATTTTAGGGCTTTTGCATTCATCATTTTAGTTTTTTTTAATTATTATATCGAAATATTATTAAAATAGGTAGGTAGACAGTTTAAATGCACTTGCTGTGGATTTATCAGAAAAAGTGAAGTCAACTCGGGTGCCTTTATTTAAATTTTGCACAATCATCTCTGTGGACGTTGAGAGGTCGTTTTCCGCATATAAAGAAAATACTGACAGATATGCGGAAAATTTTAATACCAAAGCACAATATTGAAAATTCTCTCGCATTCTTAATTTCAATGATTCAAATTTAAAATTAATGCTGCCTATTGTAACTAGTTCACTAAACTGTCACACAGAGGCTATTTATTATATATACTCAACTCTTCCAGTTTGGATGTGTTGGAAAGTACGCATGGAATTCCAGGGGTTTAGAGCATTCGATTTCAACACCTCAGTTGAAAACATCAATCCATAGTCAGTCATATTATTTCCGTTGGACAAAGGTAAATTATGTAAAAGACTAAGCTCTGTGCAATATACGAGACTCATGATAATTATTTTACTACGATGGAATTTTGTAAACGGTTAATAAACCCTAGAGAATTGTTCAGAATCATCGCAAGGTACTACATAATAAATAATAGAATGTAGGTATAGAATATTTTCTTCAAAATCGATTGTTAATAAATTTTACTCATACAGTATTGAACTATACCCAGTGGCGGCTCATGGATAAGATATCTGGGGGTGCTGCTGTTGATTAAAAATAAAAAAATAAATGTTTATTTGGATTATATTTTACTATTAACATCAAAATTAAATATAAATTATTAATTATATTAATAAGTAATTAAAGTAAAGAACTTTGTATAAATTGCTTGAAGAAATACATTTTAACAATGTTAATAAATCATTAAAGCTATATTACTTTCCTCCACTGTCGCGCGCGTGCTCACGTATGGACGCATAAATGGCGATAAACTGTCGGGCCTGCAGTACCAATCAAGCTCCCAGCTGCGTGCCCCGCTCCCCGCACCCATCCCGCGCCCATTCGAGCCTATTCGTTTGAAAACGGTACTGCAGTACCGCGGTGTGTGATAATTATTGGATGTGTTGGTGCGCGGGCAAGCTTAATTCATACTTAAATAATATTGATATTTTTATATAATATACATAAATTTATGTATATTGTAATATTCCATTTTTCTCAATTTGCTTGGGGGTACTGCAGTTCCGCAGTGCACACGGACGAGCCGCCACTGACTATACCTATTTTTGCTCTTTAAATTAAATTGGTTATTTTATATGTAACAACAAAAATATATAATGACCATTCTATGTATGCTGTTTAAATACGTTGTATCTGTTCTAATTAAAGGTAAAACGAAATCAATATCAGTACATAGTTGTATAAGTTTCATTTATAACAAATACTTATTTTTTTCTTCAATATTTCACAATATAGTAATTATTAATAATATTATAATATTACAAAGTGATGTTTTGTTGGTACGCCAATGGTACAGCTGAAGACGTCAACCATAGTAATATTCTGGTAAAATCAGGAGCCAGAGTTCAAAAGATAGGGACAGTTGACTTTATGACGTGCAGAAAATTTTCAAAGGTCACATGCATCAATAATTATGGCAGTTTCTTTTATCTCCTTTTAGGGATGGCCAGACTTTGAAAAAAGTAAGTAGGTACCTATCTACATAGCATAGTACTGCTTTATACATACACTGACGGTTTTCATTCTTTAAAGTGTCAGTATAAAGTATTCAGAATTCAGATATAGCAATTAAGTAAGTGTTACAGACTGATTAATGTACATATTTTTATTTCGTAATGTAAAATTCTATTGCAAAACGGCAATTAAAAACAATGAATTTAGAATTTATATGATTCCATGTATAATATATTGCATATAAAATGAATTGTATTTTTTTTTTAAAAATCGGTGTGTGTACTTATGTACGCGCGTTAGAAGTTATACTTATTTGGCGTAACAAAACAAAAACAAAACTTGTGATAAACTAGATTCTTTGATCTTGTTAAATTACACACTCAGAAAACAGACCGCTTTTTGGAACGCCGTTGGTTTATTTCTATACACTTTAACTTTAACGTTTCTCGTTGTTTTTATTTTTAAAGTACCAAGACTGTCAATCTACTACCAATCTGACGATTAATCGTTTGTTTACGTAAAGAATTCCAAATGGTCGACAATAATAAATTCGCTGCTTAGGCAACGGAACAATTCTAAACTATAATATTATACTGTATAATCGTCACGATTGCAGTATCATACTGTGGCGTAAAGGTAGAGCGTTCGGCTGATAACCGAACAATCGGTGGTTCGAATCCAATCGAGTGCGTTTTTTTCGTATGAAAAAATAAATTATGTGTTACATGTCACACGCCAAAAACTCCTCTGATCTGATTTCCCAAACGCGCCAAAAGAAGTATAACTTCAATAACTGAATAGACCTTTTTAAAAGAGAGTCAGCGATTACTTACTTATTATTATAATTTATAATATAATAATAACATTATAATTTATAAAATGTGTTGTCACTTGGTACCTACATATTCACCACATATAGATATTGTTTCTACGACACCTGCAAATTATACCTGCGGACACGTTCCCATATCATGAACCCACCAACCACAAACGAAACATTCACAAGATTTAAGAATGTAACATTAGTTTTTGAACATCCTTAATTCGGAAACAATTCGTCGTAATTAAGTAAGGTGTATGTAGGTGGTTAAAATTATTGATAAAGCACATTTGCCGTAATCCGAAGAATGCGCGTTCGAGTCTAAAGATTTAGAGTTTAAAGATATTTCTAATCGGCGTGTAGGATTGTTTAAGTTGTTTTGTAGACTAAAAGCTTATAACCGCTTATTAAAAAAGCAATGACAAAAAAAATACTAAAACTACAGATATTAATAAACAAAAAAATAATAGGAGAAATAAATTTATATCAATAAAATACACACTATATAGGATTTAACGATAATATTAAGAAATAAATACTCGTGTTGGGTAGTACATGGGCAGTTACTAAACTGCACAAAAAGAAAAACCCGATGCCGGTTCATCTAATCAAATTTTAAAAACTAACCAATACCATCTGCAATTTGTATTCATAGTTCGATGAAAACAAACAAATAGGACTGACAAAGTTTAATGTGCATTATTTATGTCGGATCTCCATAGCCTACCTCCACCCTTCGCCATTGCTATGTACCCGTGAATAATCCAACATGATTATTTATTTCTAAATGTCAAATCATATACTTACTCACATTTGTTTTTATTATTCGTATTCATGAAATTTAATTAACCCACTAATATAAATTATATATATATATTATTATGATTTTACCTATCGCCTCTTCCCATGAGGAAGATATTCAGCCGATCAGACCCTCACTCCAATTCTGTTAAAAAAATTTACAATTCTACCGAGCTCTTCCTTTCTACCCACCGCCAAGGCACTTTTCAATTATTCATCGACATTCTTAAAGATATTCGCAATTCGCAGCTGTACTCTGTGTCGTTAATATTTAGGCTATTGCACTGCTATAATTATGTACAATATCCTCCAAAACATCACATTCATCGCAGAGCTGCGAATCGCTTCGTCTCATAATGACATCAAAGCTTTTACCCATTGTGTGTCCTGTACTTAGCTTCGGTATCAGCTTGTGAAATGTTTCTTAGCCGCTTGCTCAACCTATTAGGTCCATACTCTGGGTCCAAAAAATACACACTAAAAAACAACATTATGTTCTTTTTGATACCATAGGCCTAAATATTACCCGCTCGGTCATTGTGAGCGTATTATTATAAATTGTAATATAGTGATTCTTTCTTATAAAACTTTATTTCTGTGGAACATATAAAACAATCTTGTTGAAAAATGTATGACAAGGTAGTTAGTTATTTGTGATCGTGGTTGTAAGTAGTTGGTCATTCTGACACCTTTCTTTAAATGACCCAACTTAACCTTCATACAACAAATCTATACCTACTAATAATACTAAAAGGAGAGCTAAACCAAAATAAATGATTGATGATAATTCATGTCAGCCGAAATCCTAACAAGTATACTTTATTTAAGACCAAAACAGAACTTTATGCTATTAGTTGAACCCATTATGAAAGTACCAACCATTTCGGAAATATGTTTAGAACTAAATACAAAAGGTACCTAGCTAAAATTTCACAAAGAGAGAGACCTAAGTAAACTTTGACCCAAAATGCAATCCAGCTATTACATTGTCACTTGAACTAATCGCTCATACAAACTCCCCATTTTAGACAATTTGAATTAACATTGGAAGGCTTTAAACTTAACCATTATGGAGCACGGGGGTTTAGCCTGCCTTGCAAAATTTTGAACCGGCTGTATTCAATATGTGCAGAGTCACACTAAGATTTTTGCGGCATCTACAGGTTATATTATATTATTTTGTTTACATACCCGTAAATGCTGTACACTTTTCAAGAAATACAGTTTTTGCAGTGTTTTTTAAAAATAATTGTATACTCAAAATTCGCTATATTCACAAATAATAGTGTCGAAGATAATATGATACTAACCAGCGGTTCACAACCGGTGTTCCGCGGACCATCAGTGGCCCGTGAGAGAATTTTGGTGGTCCGCCGAGTAATTTGAATATATTTGCAATTTTCATATTTATTAAAAAGTCATCGGAACCAAGAATCTAAGGCATACAGTCCACTAAAGCAGGCTTGCGGGGCGCTCGCGCATTTTCTATGTGAATCATCGAAAATACAACGTAATCAAATACGCCAGCGCACACTGGATTTGACGACGCATTGTGCCCGCCTGCCCCATGAGTCCCTGTTTTTTGGCTTCTCAGCGATATGACTTAACGAAAATACAACGTAGTCCATTCATTGAACACGGCAAGCATAATCACGCTCCTCGAAGCGTCGTCGATAGACGGGCGAGAAGCCATTATTTAAGAACAGTGAACTCTTTGTTTAGTTATTGCGTGTCCGATATTAATTACAAGCCCCGAGAAATTTAATAATATTTTTATTGCTTTGTTATGAGAGACGCTGATAATAATAATTATTTTGTGCTCCTTGAGCCCCTTATTACATAGGTGAAGGGTAATGCGCGGGTGGGAGGGGGCCTACTCAGTAGTGAGCGCACCGAACGCTTTTTTGGTGGGCTTTATGCCTAACAGCTTGTTTTAAACAAGCAGCAACAAAGGTCACACTGATAACCCTTCTGTTAGGTACGTGTAATAATAATCTTTTATGCACCTCTATGTCGACGTAGAATTCATACTAATATAATAGTTGTATTGATTATTTTTAAATAAAATGGAATTTAATTTGTTTTTTTGCATTTTTCGTAATGAATATCTGTATATTATATTAATGAGTTTATTTATTAGATATAATTCTTTTATTATTATATTGACATCGATTTTTTAACACGTGTGGAAAAAATACGTGGTAGTGGTTCACAGATTCAACATTTTGAGTTTAGTGGTCCGCGAGATACAAAAGGTTGGGGCCACTGTACTAAACGATGATTTGACGTACACTTTGACTTGGTAAACACAATGACATTATCAATGGACAACGCACTCAATACAGTAGCTAGCAAGTAAATTCACGCACAGTGACATTCGCACATGTATAGGTAGACGTCACGCAATTTCCATTATGCGATATCACGCATCGGGAATTTATAGCAATATCACCTTTATTGTAATGGCGTTAGAACAGCGTTTCTAGTGTCAATGCTTATTTGAGCGTACCCGTTAGAACCGAACCGTTCGGCAGACTCGACAAAAAACATCGGGAATATATAGCAATATCACCTTTATTGTCATGGCGTTAGAACAGATTATGCCATTCGGCAGACCCGACAAAAAAGTGAGTGTCATTTTTATTCCCAGATACTTCGTCCATATTAATGTCATTGGGTAAACATATTGAAATACGGTATTTTGCTAAACCTACCACAACACGAGTGTTGCGAATAGTTTATTGAGAATCGTGATTTTATTTTAACGTTCTTGTTATGTCTATACATACAGCAACCCCTGTTCTTACCATAGCCATGGTAGAAGGTAGTAAAAAAACCCGTAGCATAGGTAATAAGTCAAGCCATCATATTCGACTATTGGAGTCATCTTTATTCTACGTCGACCATCAATATTTCCGCTAAAGAGCTAAATTATGGTTTTCCCTTCTGACTATATAGTCAAGGAATTGCAAAACTCTCTGGAGACATATTTCTGATAATAAAATAAATTACAGAGTGATTAGCGAAATATTTAATAAGTGAATTTAAGATATGATAGAAGTTGCCGCGCAGGACAGATGCTGTCATGCAATGGTACCCAAGGGGCACTAAGCGACCATAAGGACGACGTAATCGACGATTACCGAACTAGGTTTCATGGGTGTTTGTGGCAGTGAATAACTATGCAACAAGAAGAGTGGAAGGAGTTAAGTGAGGCGTTCATCTAGCAGTTGATAATGATGATATAATTATTGTTCTGTGATAGTAATTAATAGTTGTATGAAAATAATAATTAGCGACACTCTTTGGCGAAGTGAAAAAGATTGAGAAGTTTCAATAGAAAAAAAAATGTTAGAAATAAACTAAATATTAATGATTTTCTACCTTACCATCTTTCCAATCTCATAAAAAGGGCGAGGGGTCGCACAATAATAATAATTTTAAGTAATGCCATCGCAGAAAAATGTGAAACAGTGACCCTAATAAAAATATGCAATACCACAATATTGTTAATTAAATAATTTAATTAAAAAAAAACATTTATTCGGAATAACTACATTGTTTTTTTACTCTTTAAAATTGTCCGTTTGGGTTATTTTAACCCTCTTTGTAATCGATTCGACCCTGCGTAAATAAATACATCCGTACTCTCATATTATTGCCGCTGTTTGCATGCCGATAATAAAGGCAGTTTTTGCATCTCGGTATTCTCACAAAGTGTCAAAGATGAATCATTAATCACGAAATGAAACTGAATCATTAGCAAAGTAGGTAAGTACATATGTATGAACCTAGGTAGGAAGGAATATTGACTAAATAAATATTATTTCTAAAAGCATAGCCGCTCGCGTACAGAGGCATCATAATAATATTATTATTATAATAAGCAAGCCTGTGCACATTATCAGTGGTGTCATTCAACCGACTCTAGGTGGCTGTTAAGATAGTGGCGTACTGCGAACCGGTTGTTCACCTTTAACAAAATGGCAACAAAATAATAGCTACTAAAATTGCCATGTTAATCGGCTACATAATTCAAAAATAACTATTATAATTTATAATGTCGTGGATCCTGAGTTCGAATCCCGGGTATTGCAAACTTGACATGTTTTCTAATGTGTGTTTGGGGACAGAGTATGGACTAAACCAATGATACTCAACCTTTTTTTTCTTCGGGCCAAATACATTTATATTCGTAAAGTAACGTGGGCCGCATCACTACTGGTGTGACGAAAAAATCATGAAACCCCCCCTTTTTTACAAAACATTTTTGAGATTTTAAAAATTATGCGTGTTTTTTAAATTAATCGTGTGCAGTAGCAACACTCTTATACCAGATCTGATGTGGATTATAATGACAATCCTCTTCGGGTGTCGAAAAAGTCGGAACGAATCTCAAGATATACGAAATTCCTGATAATAAATGTGTTTCGGGCCGCACATAAAAGCTTAAAGGGCCGCATGTGGCCCGCGGGCCGCAGGTTGAGTATCACTGGACTAAACACTAAACTTATAGGTTGAGCAAGTGGCTAATATCCATTTCTCGTAAAATAAAAAAAATTCAATACAATCTCCACATATTATGCTCTTAGGATGGAACATATAACTAGGTGATGTGTATAATATTATGTAATTAAAAAAAAAAGAATTTGATCTTTTAATTTTTCAGTCGTTCTTATCATTGCTGAGGGTCTTGGTCTTCACTGGATCCGTTACTCTCGACAATCCTCCGACATTCACTCCTATATTCCGCTGCTGTGAGAGAGTTCCGTGGCCAAATAAAGATAGTACCTATGCGCGTAGATAGTATGTATGTGCAGTTCCTTAAAGTCACTTCCTACTTTTAAAACGATAAATAGGTATCTACCGAAAAAAAATAATGCCTGCAGCGAATTTTTTTTTGTCTTGATATGATTCGATGATCAATTACTTTTACCATCTAATACTGTTGTATTTTAGTGCACAAATACATTTGCTATTTTTAAGTATTTCATTTGCGTAGGTATAACTTTGCAACATTGCATTTTTTTGGATGAAATTGGCCACCTACAAGTTAATTAGTTTACAATTTTTAAGTGTATAGCCGTACTGCATATTGTTATCATATTGTGTTTATACGCACATTTTTCACAATTCATTCACTAGGTATCTGGAAAGCGCACGCACTCTCGGCTTCATTCATTCGACGTTGCCAGTGATAACTCTCTTTTACATGCTGCTTAGATCTTTTCTATTTATATAATTGACAAATTGGAAGACGCGTTTATTGAAGACAATACAAAACATCTACAGAATAGCCTCTGCAAAAAGCCCAAAACATCGAGAAAGAAAAGAAAAGAATTAATAATACAACCTTAGCAGGGGCGCACACAAGTAGGGGGAGAGTTTCTGGACCGGACCCCTCCCCAGAAACGGAAAAAAAACAAATTATTTAGGTAAATGACATATTATTTGTTCTTCTTCATCAGGGCCGATGACTGAGGGTGTGACCCGGATGATTTGACTGTCAAACGATCTTCTCAACGGGTTGGCCCCACTCATCTTGGCATTTTACGATACGAAAGACCTGTGTACACTTGAAGACCCGTAACACACACACATGGACATTAACCGATATGGACCAGTTGTAAACAACGCATTAACACGTAGATTAACAAACTTAATTATACCTGGCCAGGTACTTATTGTTGGGCTTAAGGTATGGAGTGTCTAGGTATGAAGGATGTACCTGTAAAAGTGCGGTAATCCGCGTATGAAGTGACGAAAATCTATAAGTAATAGGTGGGGTAGATGTGGAAGTCAGTGACATATGTTGCGTTTTATTAACTCCGTCATAATTTTTCGGAATAGACCCCTCCCCTAAACCATTTTTTCTATATGAGCGCCTGAATATTACAAAATACTATGAAAAGTTGTGAGCGGTTATAATAAAAAGTGCAGTAAACTTTTGGCAAACATATATACCTATGTATATTATAATATGTGAATGGATATGTTTCCTATAAGCGGAGAATACCTTCAATGGGCTGCTGTGCAAATGGTAATGACAATAATATACTAATTGATTTCATGTGAAGTAAATAGGTAAGATGAGCTGTAGCACGTTGCATTCAATTTAATGATGGCATGTCCATAACACTTAGCTTAACAGCAATGCCTGAGATATGAGTACACTCACTAATTACCAGAGACAATTAGAATAATTCCGTCTTACATAGTGTTAATTATTACAACGCGAAACTAAAAATACTTTCGTGACGGACTCGACCGTTTCGCTGGCATCTATGGAAGGACTCATTTAGTAAATTAACAGCGATTCTCAATTATTCAAAATACTATAGAAATCAAAAGTAAAATGGCCACAATATTATAGCTACTAGGTGGTAACCCTCAATTACTGAGGGCTGCTGTGTCCGCTCACGAACTCGAGTGCTTGTAACGCAGTCGTACCAATGTACCCTAAGATACGGCGGAGACATCGATGCTGAAAGCTCAAAAGCTGAGACCTTTAAAACTTAGTAAGATGCCATGTCTCACAGCCATACATGAGCATAGGTAGCACGCACGTGTTGAAAAAACGACATTTGGTCCTCACTCCTCACAGAATACAGCCTTGACCTCCATGCGACTTCCAGGTTGGCTGAATCACTAAGAGACTGTATACGTGGCTAGGACATGTGTTCAGGATGCCGCCAGAGAGTGCGACACTTCGTACCCTTGTGGCGCAACCTGAAGGGTTATAAACAAAAGTGATCTATGCGCTGCAGGTCTACCATGGTGGGAGGCGCGAGAGTTGGCAATGGACCTAGGGAAGTGGCGCGAACTTTTGCTTGCCCTATGCCCCAATACGTGGGCGTGAAAGAAGAATTAGAAGAAGTTGGTAACCCTATTTATCTTAATCTATAATTTAGGAACATGCTTCACGTAAAATAAAAAAATCCTAGGCATTCAGTACGTAATGCATTCGCAACAGCTACGCTTTTTTTTGTTCATCTGTCACTGACTTCAAAATAATGTTTTTAAAATTGGAACTGTACAGAAGACCCTTGAGTATTTTATTTAAATGTACGTACATATGATCATAATCTTGATTTAACTAAAGAAAAAACCTTCTTCTATATCTATTGAAATGTAGCGAATGAAAGTAGAGAAGAGAAGTAGACAAAAAGCACCACTAGTACTAACGACTAGGTTAACTATACGCCAATCTCGCAAATATGTCCTTTAGACACATTGTTCGTTTTTTAAAAACGTATAGTTATTTATTCTTTAATACACAGTATATTTATTAAAGTTTCCACATTATGTCATATTATATATTATATACCTATTTCAGTAAATAGTTAAGAAAACATTTCCCTCTCCCCACATAAATAAACCTTCACAACTAATTAAATGACATTTATATTTTTAAAAAATAACTACTTAATTCAAATAATACATATAGCGATCATACCACTCTGCATTACAAGGTTGACTCACTATAATATATGTATGTTGTGTTGTCACAACAAAACGAAGTGACGGAAGCAATTGTCAGCATTTCCTCAATCATAACCTAGATCAATAGTGTATAATAGTATTATCTGTTTAAATGCGACAATGTATATTATAATGTATGGACTGCATTTGTATAAATACCAAGGACGATCAATACTCGTCACTCACCTCTAGTCCATCATTCAACTCACTACTCATGTCGAGTCCGGTCACTTGGTTATATTAACATCTTGGTATATCGCCAGTCAATTCAATAATATAGTCAATCTCATCAGTACATCCGTACCCGCGAATATAACTTTACTCTGTCATCTTAATTTTTGTATTTATTTATTCTGGTTCTGGTATCGATAAACAAACTCTCTCTCCGAAACTGTCAAGCGACTACGATTTTATATCCACGCACTCATCGATCTCTAAATACCCATATAAAATTAACGTTTACTTTTTTTCGTTGGTGTACATTGACATAATCTTTCCAAAACCAGAAATTATTGTAGTTAAGTCCTCGGTCACTGTCCGGAAAAAATCCTTCTTTATAATCACCACAGAATAGATTAATAAAATAGAAATAATACAATTCGCCATGGACTAAGGTTTTAAAGCTGGATTCAGTTCATTACTAATTTATGATGGTGAGGCTATAAAATTAAATAAACACGAAATGCACAGAGTGTCCTCAAATATTATCAATATTGAATTTTCCAAAATCTTTCTTTAATCTATATTATTATTATACAGACGTAGCTATTGAAAATAACACATTCCTCATTATAATTAAACTTTAATAGCATGTCACTTACAGAAACGAATGTTCTATCTATCGTTCACGTTGAGAGCATTTATAAATAATAAAATATTATAAGTGCTATCAAATAATGTAGTGTCTTATTTTTAGATATGGAAGTATTTTAAAATGTCTAATTTTACAGGTTAAATTATAAGTTGTTGTGTAACAGATACACAACAACGGATTTTTCAAAGATGACAATATATTATTTTGAGCGTATGTTACGTTTATAAATGTTTAGGAAAATACATAATTCAAACTCATTGCTTCATTTTAGTCAGTGAACTTTCGAAATTTCACCGATTTGGTGTGTCGTTGTCATTAGTGTGTACCTATTCATCAGTAGTAATATCGGATTATCTTCTTATTTTCCCGTAAATATATCTGACAATACAAGTGTGCTTTCTCCACAGCCAAGTCACCCTTCACCACTGGTGAGTACTATAACATGTGCTCAAGTTTATCCTATATTTCTCTACACTCGAAAATTAAACCTTATTACAACGTCACTTAGAAGGCAACCACGTCCCATTATTTTGGATCTCTGATGATCACACTTCGAAAGGTTCTATTTTAGATTTCAAGGAGTAGTTACAGGAACAAGTATTAATAATTGCAAACAATCTTTAACCGAGCATTGATTTCTCAATTAAAATTTTAAATTGTTATCATAAAAAGCTTTATACTAAGAAATATAATACTGCTTTGTTTTGAACACTCCTTGCGTGTGGAAAATTGTTTAAATTAGTGAAAAGAGATGTGTGTCAATAAAAATAATTACCCACTCAGAAAGAGTTCCGCATTGTGGTATATCGTACTACTCAAACTTTGAAGACAGTTTATATTATATTTTTTATTAAATACGATGACAGGTTACACGGTTTACGGACAGGTTAGTAGATTTTTTTTAATTAAACTGGAATGTACTTTTAAATATTTTTTGTTCGATTATTTTAATGTATAAAAGCTTCATTTGGTAGGTACTACATCGAAAATACTAATGTGTGTTGATGAATTCCATGCATTGCATATTCTTCGTCGTGTTGGGTCTAGGTATATGGTGTCATTCCAGATGATAGCTAAGACCATTTTCTTCTGCTTTTGGAATCTCACTGATATTCGATTTTAGTTATTGTTATCAAAAAGGCACAATTTTACTCCGTTGTCCCTACAATGAATCTCAGTCTATTGGGTGCTTTCTATGGTTGATACTCGAGACTGGCGCCTGTCGGAAGATGATCTGCTCGCCTTGTAGATTCTTCGATAACCTCAGCAACTAGATTCCCTTCCCATGCGGATAGTTGGTCCTCTTCAGTCGATGTCGCGGATTCATCACTTCTTGGGCAGTCTTCTTGGTATGTACTTACTGAAGTTTAACTTCAGACCGAGGAAGCCGTAATACATGATAATCTCTGATTAAGTCTTGCAAGATGTTGTATTTCTATTCCGAAATACTACAAATTAGTTTGCCAGATAATTCCTTTCTAATACTTTCAATCCAACACCAGTGGCTTTATGATTTTCTATAAATACTAAGCTTACATATTCCTTAAAATATATGTATAAAAAAAAAACAAATAATATATAGACTGAAAGTACATCCTTGCGAATTGTAGTTATAATACGACATTTACCAGCCATTCTATATGTAGGTACGCTAACAACAAGTCAACCTATGCATGCATCTTCTGATAGTAAAATAATAATATAGTTATACGACTGGACTGCGTCACTATTAGTTTGCCAGCGCTTGATTGTTGTTAGTGGAGAGAGATTTTAAAAGATGCTAAGACCCGCCAAGGATTGTATAGTCATAATTAATGATGATGGTCAGATGATACTAAAAAGGTAGTTAGTATGTACATAGTATTTATGATATTTTTTTAAATACTGAGTCTGGGTTGGTATGGCATGATTCGTTTAGGGAATAAAATGGAAATACAGAAAATAAAATAAATATGTTATCAAGCAGCTGATAGGAAGATGTATATTATAATTTAATGAAATGTTTCAACAGGCAACTTTGTTAGCGCAAGGGGCCATTTCAGAATAAATTTTATCATTATAATGTAATAATGTCTGACGATTCACTTGATAGATTTAGAGATCGTTAGATTTGTAAATAATGGTATACAGGTAAAGAATACTACATCAACAATCAATGGAAGATGGTTGAAGAAGATTATAATTTAAAAATAAAACACAAAACTATTTAGAGACCGATACAGTTCTGGTTTGGGCATTCATTTATGTTTTAATAAATTGGCCAAGTATACTTAGATTGCAGCCAGTGTATTTAATGCACACATAGATTCTTTAGCCGGCGTCTTGTATAGCAAACAAACGCAAGTATTTCCAGCAATAGTAATTGTAGGACGGCCATTACTCATTCAATTAATGGCACATCTAATCCACTGGACCCACAAGTCTAACTGACATTTTGATAAGGGTGGAGTATCGTCTATGAAAAATTTTCTACAACGTACATATTATCATTTCATTATAAACTATAAGGAAAGAGGTTGGTGTGTTTCCATATATTACACTAGAAAAATAGTAGGTATATGGAAGACTCAGACAAAACAATTTAAAAGATTGAAGAAAAACGTACGTCTAGAAGATTTGGTGGGCTGGAAGAAAACTCTGGTTACTAAGAGTTAGAAAAATGTTTAAACTTAAAAATTTGATTATTCCATATTAATGAAAATAATTAGGAAATTTTAATTAAAGTATGATCTTTTGAATGATTATCCTCATTGTCACTGCACCCCATAATGAATATTGGCTACCACCAGGACACGTCTACCCTAACCAGTTGCCTACGCTCGTAAATAAAAATATGTCAGAAAGCGTTTAAAAATGTTCAAAAAAAATAAGTCATAATATAGATAAAGTCAGAAAAGAATTGACAGTTTCGTAACTAATAAATAAGTCATATTATTAGATTCGAAATTTGGCAATCGCTTAAATATCGTGTGTCATAATACTCATAATATATTAAGTATATTTGAACATATATATATAATTTTGAAGAACACTTTCTGAGAGAGTAATAATATTATAACCAATAGAAAAAATCTTTTTTAAAAAAAGTAAGTCACCCCGACGGGGAATCGAACCGAAGATAAGATAAGATTTTCTCTATTGGTTATAATATACTCTACTCTATAAAGTGTTCTTCAAAATTATATATGTTCAATAATCAGAATGATAGAATGTGAATTATTCGTTGAATAAAAGAAATAGTTAATTAAGTATATTTGATAAAAAATAAATTATAAAATACTAGCTAGTTGATTTTCAAGGAAATTTGCTATAATATTGAAGATTTCTTATGATTTTTTTAAGAAGTATAGTATAGTATCAAAAAACGATAGATTTAACGCTTTTTCAAATGTGCTAGATGTCATAAGAAAAACGTTAAATTAGCAACTATGTCTTTAGGCTTCTTTCATTGCATAACGTTCTAAGAAATCGCATCGTTTTATATAGTTCAACCACATTAGGTCTCTCGGCTTTTATCTGTGTAGCGATATAGAAATTAACATTCTTCGAGTTGTGGCTTCTTCGCCATGTCCCATGTAAGTAGACACTAAAAAATACACTAAATTTGATAATAGGTTTTGAATATTTTTATTTTATATCTTACTAAAATTTAAACATTTTTTATTTAATTTCGATTTCTTATGTGTAGCTACACCCCTCTGTTGGTGTTGACGTGTGACACAATTAAATGGGTGCTAGTTTTATTTCAAGGAGCAATAAACTCAATCTAAATTGGAACTAAGTACATATACCTACATATATATATATACTCAAGTCTTTCAAGCCTCGTGTCTAAGTAGGTAGGTACCTAAAAACTTACGTAGGTACCATAAAAAATTGGTGTTATTGTTAAATATTATATTTTTGCTGAAACTTATTGTATATCCATTATATTATATATTTTTTTATTTTTACCTTCATATTAACTTATTAGTGATTATTTATTTTTTATAAATATTATTGTTTTGTTTTATTTAAAGTGTTATGAATGATAATGAAAACAAAAATACAATAATTTTAAGCAACAAACGTTAGAATGCAAAATTAAAAAAATATATTTGTACCGAATGGGGCTTGAATCTGCTTTCATTACAGCCCAGCCAGTAGGTATGATATACATTTACTAGGTGGGTACCTAATAAAATTTATAGTAGCTATCTTAAGTATTAACTGTTTAAATTCCGTTTTCTTATTAAATAACAATATTATCACTATACCTACATAAATAAAATGCATTTTGAAGAATCACGAGAATTAAAAAAATATCGCCAACACATAGAAGTACCTAGTTAGAAAAAGATGATTATAATTATTTAGGAATCATACTTCTCGAACGCAACTCTGAAAGCCAACCCTGAATAAGCTCATAAAGATTCATTAAATTCGATTTATTTAAAGTGATATATTTTTGTAGATACCTATCTATATAAGTAAGTATATCAATTTGGCATTTATAGATAAACCACAAACGTTAGTGTGCATTTAATATTTAATATTTAGCAAGTAACCGAAGATTCCTAAAGGCGAAACCCGGGTTGCAAAAAATGACTCAATTAATTGTAAAAAACTTACATCAATTATAATTTTAATAATTCAAAATTAAAAATATTGAACCAATAAGCTTACAATAAAATAGTAGTGGATATAAATTGTGCCATTTACCTACAGTTATATAGCTATTAATGAACTATTTTACTTAATAGGTACAACACTATTAGTATTCATTTATTATTACATTTAGAATGCCTTCCTTGATCTTAAGGTCAACATTCATCATAGTAATGTATGTACGTTTTGTATCAATCCGTAATATAAATATTTAACCCTTAAACATGGGTTCAACACATAGGAATCAAATAATTAAATGTAAATTTTATGACTGAAACTTATTAGTGTTTATATTATTGTGAGTATTATGGCAATAGGATAATAATGGATTTTATTAATTATCATTGAGTGCTATAATTTTATTACTAATTGTTAAGTACTGAAATATTAAATGCCTCGTGAATTATGGAGGAGTGTGCTGGACTGCGGTGCATTAACGAATTGTATTATTTATACAAGGATCCTCGACTCTTTTAGGGCCGTTTCAGACGTGACACCGGTATCGCGTTCGATATAATATTGGAGGCTTCTGTATTCGAATAAATGGGCCTTTGTATTATGTTTATGAACGCCCCTGATATAATGAGTCAACGCGTGTCCGGTACACTTTTCCGTCGGCCGCTAAATTCTCGAGCCGCCGATACACTTGTTTTTATTACCGCAGCCAGTTTTATGTTCTAATTTATAACGCGAAATTATGCGTTGACTCATTAGCTCTGGGGCGTTCATAAACATAATATAAAGGACCCTTGGAATACAAAGGCCTCCTATATTATATCGAGCGCGACACCGTGTCCCGTCTGAAACGGGCCTTAGATATATAAAATATTTAATTTAGATGGGTGAGACATACACGGTTAACGATTCTCTAAGAAGATGCTCACTGGATACCTTTGGGAAGATTGAGAGTTTGCATGGAATATAACGTGGGGATAGACGCCAGGGATCTATTACTGATAAATAATTGGAAGAAAGCAGCGAATGACCATACCATAGTGTATCGCCATTAAAGAAGGAGATATTTGAATTTTATTTAAGCTTTAGCCCAGTGTTTTTATACCGGCATGTCGCGGGTGTCCTGTGAATGAGTATTTTATTGTTCATTAAATTTGTTTTTCTGGACAACGGACGGAATCTTTACTGTTTTTCTAATGTATAATGAGTACATACCTAGTACATGTTTGTTAACAGGATTATTTTTGTATGATTATTATACGGATGTATTTATCGTTAATCTATGCCATAGACTATAGAGAAAGGTAAAATAATAGAGTAAACGTGATAATAAAGTGAAATGAAAGTGAGTTTGTAAAATGGACGCAGAATATTCACAAAATGTACTTATAAATCAATCATTTGAAAAACCAATCAAATCACAACTATTAGTAAATCAAATAATAATAATAATAATGTTATTTAAGATGAATTAAGTCAAATTTAATATACGTAATACATTGTATTGTGGGCGAACTGTTTTACCATACTTTAGATTTCAAGAACAATCATCATGCTTACCATCCTTTCACATAAGTTATCTCTCTAAATCCATTATATACCTCTCTCTTCTACTTGGTCATTTACTTTATAATAAAGTCATCTTATGTGTGACCAAAACTCTTCACCACTCATGATATTCTGCTTCTCTCAGAGTAGTGTAAAGGGTGCCCCAAGTGATCTCCTTCACTCGGTCATTACAGCACACCGACGCATTTTCTCTGCTTATCTTTGCTTGTAGGTTTCCCAAAACCACCAGTCTCTTCAGATTATCTGGTCTGCAATTAAAAAAATATTCTGCGGAATCATCTCTGACATATTGACAACAGTCTTTCCTTTATTGACTGATTCATCCTGTACCACGTTTTGGAGGAATTAATTGCCTTTCACTCCTTCACCCTTATAATCCACGAATGAATACATTACGTCAATATCATCATCATCATCATCATCATCAGCCTGAATCTATCCACTGCTGGATGAAGGCCTCTTCAAGTTGCTTCCACTTCTCTCGGTCCTGTGCATTGCGTTGCCACGTACTTCCGCAGAACTTTATCATTTCATCGATCCAGCGGCCTCTAGGTCTACCTTGTGGACGTTTTGTACTTCTTGGATACCACTGGATGACTAGATTTGTCCAACGATTGTCTCTTCTTCGAGCTATGTGTCCAGCCCATCTCCATTTAAGGCTTTTAATAAACTCTATTACATCGCAAACCCTTGTCTGCTTCCTTATCCACTCATTCCTCTTTTTGTCCTTTCGCGTTATGCCCAGCATGCACCTCTCCATACCACGTTGTGCTACTCTAAGTTTCTGGATCTCTCTTTTACTTAGGGTCCATGTTTCACACGCATATGTCATCACGGGAAGCACACACTGGTTGAACACTTTGCGCTTTAGGCACAGTGGAAGGTCACTTTTGAAGACATTATTCAGGCGGCCAAAAGCACTCCAGCCTAGCTTTACTCTGCGAACAATTTCATCAAATATACATCCATCTATAGATACTTGTTGTCCCAGATAGATGTAGCTTTTCACCTGTTCGAGCTGAGTGCCATTGATGAGGATCTCTTTTTGGCCTGCAAAGCAGTTGAACATGACTTTCGTCTTTGTTACATTTATTTTCAAACCTACTTTGTTGCTTACTTCAGCGAGTTCCTGCATTCTGCTTTGGAGGTCTTCTGAGTCTTGCGAGAAAATTACTATGTCATCGGCAAAGCGCAGATGACTCAGGTATTCTCCATTTATGGGGATCCCTTTGTCATTCCAGTCAAGTTGCCTGAATAAGTCTTCAAGGGTAGCTGTAAATAGTTTAGGTGAGATTGTATCACCTTGTCGGACTCCTTTGCTGATAGGAAATCTGCGCGATGGTTTATGGAGATTTACAGATGCTGTTGCGCTACTGTATATATTATTGAAAATATTTATATAGCGTCCAGGGATTCCTTGTTTTCTGAGTGCGTCGAGTATTGAACATTTCTTTATCGAATCAAACGCCTTCTCATAGTCTATAAAACCCATGCATAGTGGCAGTTTGTATTCCTGGTACCGCTCTATGATTTCTCTGACGACTTGGATATGGTCCATAGTGCTGTATCCTCCTCTAAATCCGGCTTGTTCTCTCGGTTGGTTCTCGTCTAGTACATTTTGCAGACGGTTTGAGAGAATTTTTGTGAACGTCTTGTAGAGAATAGGGAGTAGACTTATTGGACGATAATTTGCTAGGTCTTCTCTGTCACCTTTTTTGTGAAGAATGACAATGCTGGCATTTTTCCATACCTCTGGGACATCCTCTTTGCATATGCAGGCTGTGAACAATTGTGCAAGTACTTCATTTGCATCCTTTCCTGCTTTTTTGAGGATATCTATCGTTAAACCGTCTTCCCCGGGGGCTTTCCCACTTTTCATGTAATTTAAAGCATGGGTTACTTCCCAGGATGTAATTTCGGGAGTATGGTCTTCCGAATTTCCATTTCTCTGAAGATCTAAGTCTATAGTCGTATTGTCAGTGTCATCACTGTAGAGATCGCTGTAGAACTCTTCAACTCGGCTTAACAAGTGTTCCCAATTTCTGACGATAGAACCATCTTTTGCTTTTAGTGCTGTGATTTGACGTTTTCCTATCGACAAGCATTGCTTGTTTTTGTTTAAACTTCTGCCTGCTTTCACAATTGCTTGTATGAGGTTTACATTGAATTTACGAAGGTCTTCTCTAATCTTCCTTCGGAGGGTTTTGCAAAGTGATGAAAACTCCATATCGTTTTGCGCCTGTCTATCGCTCTTGGTTTTCCTTCTCTGCTCCATAAGATTCAATGTTGCCTTCGAAAGCTTGGTGGAAGGTGTAACTTCTGAGCTTTTTACGCCTGTTTTTTCTGCACATTGTAGAATAATATTCGTTATATCCTCCGCGTTGGATAGGGAAACGGTTTTGTTCTCATCTAAGAAAGCCGATAGTGCATTTTTGAGTTCATTTTGGAATTCAGTATTGTTCTGCAGGTATACGCGAGCATTTGACTTCTTCTGCAGTTTGGATCTTTCTGATTTGACGTTCAATCTTATCTTACATCTCACCATCCGGTGATCACTGCCGGTGTTAAACTGATTGATCACCTTACAGTTTAAAAATGTATATTTTCTGTCAGTGAGGATGTAATCGATTTCGCTGGTCCTTCCTGTCGGGCTTCTCCACGTCCATTTACGTGTAGGTTTATGTTGAAAAAAGGAATTCATGATGTGAAGATTGTTGGTTTCAGCAAACTCCACAAGCATGTCCCCTCTACCATCCCTTGAGCCATGTCCGAAATGTCCGACCGCTACGTCATCTCTTTGGTATGATCCAATACGTGCATTGAAATCTCCCATTATGATGTTGAAGTGGCATTTACTTTTATTTTTCAAGGATGTTATTTCCTCGTAAAACTCTTCCACTTTTTCATCAGGATAGCTCTGTGTCGGAGCATATACTTGGATGGATAACATTAATGTTTATATAACCCTTATTTTCGTGATACTTGAGACTCCCCGATCCTACCTTATAAAGGAATCTTTTGAAATAAAAATTTTCCCTAAAACACTGTAGTACCTAATTGAAAATTGACACTATTATCTAATAGCAAAAGTAGTGACATTATTATATCATTAGTAGGTAATAATTACAGAACAATACAATTATGAGACAATAGAGATTGAGAGATCGCGAACCGATACAATCAATTATTATTACTTACGTTAGATGTTGCATTAGCAAAAGATTATGTTAATATTGATTGCAGTCAAGCTAATCAAAAACAATCATTGATAATGTTGCGAGTAAATGTTGCGTGTCACTGAGCAATATATTTTTTGTTATATTTTGCTATTAAACAATTATTTCTAATAACTCTTCGATCAAGATTTGACTATCTTCGACCCCATTGTTGGTAGCATTGTCTGAGTATCGAATTGACCTTGAGATGATAATATCATGGCAAAATTCAGTTACAAATTATAATAAAAAGTTGGCTGAATATCTTTTACAAAATAATATTAAATATAATAAAACATACATAATTTGAAAATGTCTCATGAATATAGCCACTAGGGAAAAAAAACATCCGAATGGACTTGAACCTGTAACCGCTGGATTCGCACCACTGTGCTTTTCAAAAAGCTACGGGTATCCTACTTAATAACGACGATTTTAACTAGTAGTTCTTACATGAAATGCTTATATTGCGTTAATAATGTTGGTTATCGGTTTTTGTATATTACAAGAAGCACTCCAAGTATTTAGTTTTTATAACATAGGTACTTGCACTTGCTTATGATTTAATAAATATAATGTTACATTATAAAATCTTGTGAATTATTCGTTGAGAAAAAGAAGTGCTTTATTAAAATATTATACACGACGTGTCGACCAAATAATATATAATAAATATAATAAAATTATAATAAATAATTGTTAAATGTTATAACCACGGACATCTGATGCACCAAATGTGGCTTTATTCTTCATTTCAATACGATGTCATTAAATTTATGTATAATAATATTGTTGTATGTTACTAATATGGGTATTTTATCTAATTATGAAATGTTAATTTCGAAGATCATAAGAACACCAACAAATCAAAAAATATATTACATCTTTCCTACAAAGATACCCTAAATTCTTAATTTTCCTTCCATACAGCAACTGGGTATTTTAAGGGTTCTAATTCACGATTCATACAAAAATTCCAGCGGCGAAGGGTAGAGATAGGCTGTGGTATATTATCTATAATGGCTTGGTTAAGACAGGGTTTCATAGAATTAAAAAAAAAACTAACCAACACCATCTTGTATTATTAGTTCAACGAAAAGAAATAAGTATGACTGACAAAGTTTAATACCTATGCACTATCTATGTTGGATCTAAATAGCCTTCCTTCATCCTTCGCCACTGGAAAATTCAGACTACACCAAAATTTAAAGAAAGTTGACCATCGACCATACCCACTGTGTATGTATGTATACTAATGTACATGTAGGAAGATGTATATTTTACTAATACATAAGAAAAATTCTTTTCGTTTACTAATACTAAACACTGTTCGCCATTACATTATAATACTAAGTAATTACGCTATAGGTATACTGATAATGATGTTCTATCTATTTGTTATATAACACTTGGACTACAAGGCACTTTTTCATAATTGTTTAATGAAGGCGGAACTCTGTCAACGCACTTTACAGACAAAGTGCAAAAGCCATAAAGGGTTGCTTTCCATTCATATTTTAATGAGAAACGCAGGGCTGGCCGCGTCTCTCATATTGAGTATTAAATATATTTAAAAAAGAAATCATCATCTCTTAATTTTTTTGCACTGCAATATCATAATCTATTATTGACAAAAAAATAATATGAGTGTCAATATTTTCCACTCTTGTTTTCTTAATGCAATGCAACAGTCGCGACATCATCCAAATTCCTACGAGGCAATCAAATTGACTATCGTTAAATGCATGATATACCTAATACTATGGTTTCTCAGATTAGATAGATTTCAAGTTATCGATATTTTTTCATTATTTTACTGCTGGGCCAAATATTTATAAAAATGCTTGCTTTTCCTAATTTTGGCTTGTTTATAGAAATGTTTTTGAAATTTTATTAAGTATTGCAATTGCAATTAAGCTCATGAAAAAACTTACATTAGAACATTTAGATTAATGTCATAGTCGGATAGACCAAAAATGGGAGAAGGTTGCACCTTTCATTGTATATAGTTCCAGAATATTGTGGGATTGTTTGAGAAGGTGACCAGTGAAACACGTGTGAGTACTTTTGATATCTTTTTATTTGATTATTAGATATTGTGAATTTAATTTGAACATGTACACTGCAAGTGTGCGTATCGTTCCAAGGCCAGCCACGGACTTACTTAAACCTGGACGCTACACAATAACTGGTTCTTATGTATTATCGAATATAAATTCAATCCTGTATTGCCCAGAGTAGGGTCAACTCTAGTTTTGAGCTTCAGCAATCCTATTTCTAGCAGTTAACATTAACCATTTTTTTGTATTACGCATTGTTAAATCATGCGACATAAAGCAATAATTAAGACTATTGTAAAACTATATGAATATTTAATTACTAATATATGAAATGCAACATCTAATTTTTAGACACTTTTTTTTAAATTTAAAATAACAAAAAATATTTTTATAGTACTTTTGTAATAAATATGTCTGAAAACGTTTAGTACGAAAGATATATGGAAAAGTAATAATTTTGTAATACCAATCCATATTTACATAATATTATTTACACACATTAGATGTAGGTATTTGCAAATATATGTAACATCACGATGTAGTTAGGAAATCCACTAGGATTTTTATATTTTATTTTAGTACAAAATAAAAATTATTTCAACAAATTCATCATCTCCGATTAAAATTCTAGTCCACCCCCAACAATTAGACCATCCCGTTAATATTGAATGAATCGAGGGCGTGTTCAAAAGCGGTTTCTACCATTCAACCCTTAAAAGCTTTCACTACTTTTCATTTGATATCACTCAACGTATTTCATAATACTTATAAGAGTATGTACGCGGTCTCTGAACTAGAAAATTTCCTTGTTTCAATAGGGTTGGATAAATTGAAAACATCAATTAACGTAGGTTTAATTTGTATGAAGACCAAGTAAAAATATAATGGTATCGCCAATGTACGATTTATTATATAAGTAGAGGAGTTTACAATTTGTTCTGACACGTCTCGTTTGTTTTTTGAAACATGAGCTTTTAGAAATGTACCAGGTTCCGCGGAAACTTATCGGTAATCATTGATCCAGAGAATTTTTAAATCTTTTTAATCGAAAAAATACTCGTAAAACATATTTTTTTCCATAATTTATTCACCAAGCCGTTTGTCAGAAGCTTTATTGGTTTAAACTCTCGCCCGGCAACGTAGATGCGTGTCCGGAAACTTGTACTTGTGCAGTTCGCCGTTGTGATACGTGAAATTTTGTATCGGAAATATATGGCCGTATATTAAAGACCGTCCAACCTCTTTTGGTCGTATAGTACTGACATAAAATTCATGTCAAATGAAACAAGGTTCTTGTCGGTTTACACTTTACAGGAAGCCAACAGCAAATCAATTTTTAAAATAGCCGCTATACTGAATTATTTGTTAAGTTAGGTTTTCATTCTCGAATTCATGAATTTTGCGAAAATCAGCTACGAATATTGAATTAATGTTCATATTGAATCTAATAAAATTGGAAACCGTATAGTATACGGTCATCTCTTCCCGATAAGAAACTTCACTGCGAACTGTACCACGGTGAAATGTTTTAAGTACAATTTACATGTAACCATGTAGATGTACCTACCTTTAAATCATTTTCTCTTAAAATTTTTATTTTTTTCTAATAGGTGTGTACATAATAATATGTTTCTGAGAATATTTATACTTATATATTTTCAATAAAGACAACTATAGTTATATTCTTATGTACTCGTAGACATACGTCTATTTCCAATAAAATACAATTATAATTCTAAAATACATTTAAGTATATGTATATTTATGCCCGCGATGACCAAGCGGTTACTCGTCAGGATTATAATGAAGGGTCTGACAAAAATTCACATGTTATTTTTCATTGTGTGTTTGGACCCAGAGTAATAGGTTGAGCAAGTGGCTAACATCCATTTCTCATATAAAACAAAAACCAAAAATTAATATAACCCACACTATGTCGAGGCCCATATTGTGATCTTCTTAGGATCGGACATGGTAAAAAAAACTGTTTAAGACCAGCCACAAGTATGCTAACATTAAGGTCATCAAAAATATTAAATTGCGTTTTCACGAAAGTGTTCTTTTTGGCAATTTGGTTGTCTGGCTATCGGATACAGACGTTATATTTTCATACAATCGCCTAAAACTTCACCATTGATTTATGTAATTAATAAACTATTTTTTTATTCAACAAATAATTGATAAAATTTAAAAATGCCACATTTTTTTATTGAACATACATAATTTGAAAACACTTTTGAGAAATATATAACCCCTAGAAAGAATCTATGTGAAAATAATAAATTCGTTGCCTAGGCAACGGAACAGTTCTACTATCAAACTTGCGTTTGTATACAGCTGAGTGATTTGCAGCTAACTTTATACTGTCGCGCACTTTCGTAACGGTGTGCGCGCGCAGCTCTCACTTTCATTTTCTACCAAACGCCCCAAAAGAAGTATAACTTCAAAAAAAGTAACGCAATCAGAAAGTGCTTCAGAGAGGATTGTAACAACCACTAGTTTACTATGTTGCAATTAGATAGGATACGTATAGCTTAGTGGTCGAATCCCGGGGGGCGCAGGTTCAAATCCTGCTGGGTGTTATATTTTAAAAAAATGTAGTGGTTATATTATATTTCTTAGAAATGTTTTCAAATTATGTATATTTATCTATGTTTTTTCACATCAGGATAATTTGGGTTTTTATGTAACCACTCACAATACAGCTGTAGTAATACTGTTCCCCACCAAAAACATCGTGTATGCAAGCCGGCTACTCGAAATAATTAAAACCGGCCATTAAATGCGCTGTACAGTCATTAGGGCCTAATCAAACATTCATGCCAGTACTAAGTACTACTCAAATTTTGTATTCCCCTCTCTTCCATCTAAAGATTAAGTGAACAGCATGTATTTACAACGTACTACCTACCTACAACTTTGTAAACACTGAGTGCTCACAAAGGCCGTGAAATATTTAAGTTAAAAGAACCATATTTTACTACTTACATTGCTTAGACAAGTTACTATATTAACATATTATAAAATAGAATAAAGTAAAGCTGTTATACAGTTAATTCACAAAATTTAATTTGATTAAGTAGTAGTTCCTATTCCCGACCAATGTAGTATCAGAGGCTCTGCTTAATTACGCAAAGCTTGCAATGTGAATCTGGGACCGATGACAGCAGTGGCGAAGACTCCATACTAGGCGATTATTTAAAGCCTACCTTCTTAAGAAAAATATTGATATATTAAATAATATAATCACATAATAATATATTCAATACGCCCAACGACATTTATCGTATAATTGTCATAATATTTTTATGATCTTTTCCACTATTTCAATAAGCACTATTTATGGCATGTCTCGAAGGTTTAAAAAAATAAGCGACATCTCGTTTCGCTTCACATATTGTATGGATTACGTTTGCGTGAATCGAAAACTTTTTTTATATGAATTATTTATTATATTTATATTATAATTATTTCTCATAATTTCAAGACGTCTGCGGCGGCCCATATAAATTGGTAAGCTATTTTAGGAGCGCTTACATTTTACGTAAGTGCACATTTATTCAAAATAATTAATAAGATAATTAAAAAAAATAATTTCTAGGGATTCAATCACATATAAATATTGATTGTTGTTAAAAATAATAAATAATTTATCTCGTGATTTTTAATCCCATAAATACATCTAACAGGTGTGCTTTCTCCACAGTCTACCTGTTTCCAAAAGTCACCCTTCGCCACTGGATGACAGTATAGGCCGACACGTTACCGCCCGGCGTTCATCAATACAATTTTTTATTTAGTGTATGACCAAATCGGTCTTAATGAGGATCGTTTAATGGGAATTGCTTTGGAACAGAAAATCAGTTTATCATGACTATTTTCTATGAGATATTTATCTTTAGACATAATTTGCGTCATTGTAGTACAAAGCAATTATTGTCAGAAGTAGTGAATCCAATCCCGAGTCAAAATCTTGATCCCGGGATTACGATTTGACGATCCCGGGACTGGTATTTTTTTTCAATAGTTAATATAAAATTTCTATATTTCCAAATAACGTTGATAAAATCGGTCAAAAATAAATTTAGTATAATTTATTTATAAATATTGTAATATGTATAAATAGGTAATAATGTAAAAGTAAAACAGTTTTATTTATTTATGAAAAGAACAATACAAGTTCAATTAAAATTAAAAAATGACAAATGCATTAAAAACATGGTGGAATCACTTTGTTAAAAGTGTGCAGCATTGTTTTTTTTCCAATTTTTTTAATTTTTATTAATTTATGTGAAAAAATAAAATGAATTGGCAACACATGGGTAATAAATCAAACTTCATTCAAACTTAGTTTATTTCTAATGTATTTGTATCTTATTTAAAGTATTTTTTCTGTTATATTATCGTTTTTATTTTATTTTCCATAAAAAATGATAAAAAAAACTCAATCCCGACAGTTTCGGGATTATGTTTACCAATCCCGGGATTCATAGGTATCTAAAATAGTTCGGGATCCCGGGATTGGAATCCCTAGTCAGAAGTGATAATTATTATTGGCTTAATATGTTTTGGAGGTTTTATAAATTATAATATTGATATTAATAAATTAAATTATTTCTCAAATTAGTCCTCTGTGAGATTATATTAGTCTGTTTATGAATTTTATTCAGCTCAAGATTTTTAAAAATGTAGGTACTTCGGTCAAAAATGTTGAATAATACTTTCGTCTATGGAGATGAAGTTTAAATAAGTATATGAAATTGAACCAAAAAATACCACTGGTTCATCGATTTACAACTGACTACTTCACATTGCATGTTCATATGAAGAGACTTCACATTTCACTATGACATTCCACTATAATTTCAGATGCACTCAATTACATACGATTCTATATTTATTGCTGAAATAAGCATTAAATACGTAAATGTATTGGATTAGATGAGATAGTCTATTATTCAATTCGATTTTAATTAAATAAAACAACAAACTTCAAACCACTACGCGAGCCGTCATTTTATTTTAGGGGCTGCCAATAAAAAATAACGACTTTGTTACCACACGCACAATCGTTAGATTTGAAAATATTTAACTATTTGTAGTAGGTACTGTTTTTTAGCTGATTTGCTATTATTCTACTTTTTTACCATGTTCGATCCTAAGAAGATCACATGGGCCTCCGCAAAGAGGAGTTTGTATTAACCGATTTTTGTTTTTACGAGATATGGATCTTGGCCACTTGATCAACTTATTAGGTCCGCACTTGAGTCCAAACACACATTGAAAAATAAAATGTGAATTTTTGCCAGACCCGACATTATAATCCTGGCGAGTAACCGCTTGGTCATCGTGGGCGTAAATATGTACTTGAATGTATTTTATCACTCAAATTGTATTTTATTAATAATATATGTAATATCTACGAGTACATAAGAATAAGTTTAAAAAGTCTCAGAAACATAATATTATCTACCCACCTCTTAGAAAAATTCTATGCCTCTAAACCTGTCAATGGCTACAGACCTCCACGTATCTAAAACCACCACTGTTTGAGAATAGGTTTCGTGGAAATGTTATTAGATGGTGTGTGTGTAAATTATAGGTAAGTAGGTACGTATCTACCTATCTAACAAATTTTCAGATAATTTTAAACTAAAAATGAAAGTTTCTGTAAGTAAGTCTGCTTAAGGGCAGCACTTTGCCTCACTGACGTCACTGCTTACACACATTCGAGCTTGACTTTTTTTATCATATTTACTGATTCGCCAAAACAATTAACTGCTACATAACTATTTGTATCACGGATTAATTATAGATGCTTATCAGCATAATCGATATTTTCTCACTTTATCACATACCTAAAGGCCCGGTCACTTGCCCGCATTTACATCGGTCGCCTGCATGACGCGACAATACGCGACCACATTAAATCATATCGATAACATCTACAGAAGTGCTTTTCCTCCCACTCGATGTAGCTGCATTCTGCGAGCCGCGGGAGTCCTCTTATCGCATGACCCGATTTTACCTATCGGCAGAACATGACTGCTCGAATAGGCGATATCATGTCCGGCATTATTGGTATTGCCAACAATATTCATTACATGACAGTAGTATTAGTATATTTTTCTACCACACTGAATACTACGAGTACACATACGACACTAATTGAAAATAATTCGCAAAGATAAAAACATTAATCAGTGGCGGTTTTCTGTTTCATCAGGAAATAAATAAGAGAGCCATCAAGCAGTTCAAACTTGTTATAAAATTATACAAAAATCGGTACTGTTTGGTTATACCGGAGACAGCGGAAAACGCATTTTGAAAATAGCCGATAAACTGGATTATTTGTTAGGTTAACCTAACCAAACCTAACCTAACCTAACCTAACCTAACCTAACCCAACCTAACCGAACCTAAACTAACCCAAACTAACAAATAATCCAGTTTATCGGCTATTTTCAAAATGCGTTTTCCGCTGTCTCCGGTATAACCGAACAGTACCCAAAAATCTATAAAATATGCGTACCTATTTCTTACAAATTAATGATTTTATTTTTTAATAATTTCGAGATTTCATTCAACAATGTTAAAATTTCCCAAAGGAAGTGAAATTGAGACCATAATTTGTCACAAAAAGTTTCAGAGCGTTATACCCCGTTTACACGTGCATAGATTTACTGTGCACAGTAATAAACATGTGTTATCCTGCAGTTGGCAAGATTACGTGCATGAATCAAACAAGTTTGTTGACGTATTACTCGCAAGTAAGATCTGCGTCTGCGCAGTAGAACGATAATGGCGAACCTGCCGGTAAAAAAACGAACTACTCATTTGAGATTAACCGATTTTCAATACGTCCTGTTAAATAGTATTATAAAATGACAACATCGCGTCTCGCTTACTCTTGAAGAATGAGATTGGAGAGACAGTCAGCATTTTTACGTGTAAACAGTTATTGTCATGATAGTTTAAAATAAGCACTATTGCCGACATTAATTCCATGCTCGTGTACAGGCGCAATTATGATTTGTGAAGAGGTGGTCGTTTCTGAGGTAAACGGAACTGGCAAAAATAAAGACAAATTTTAAATATAGAACATTCGAAAAAAGTGAAATAATTTTTCCTGTTGGACCAATTAATTGATTATTACACAAATGCTCTTTGTATTTGAGTTTGAAACGATTTTTTTTCTAGTCCTAAAAACTATTTTTCATTAAAGTAATCTTATTCAAATCAAAATGTTTTATTGGTTCCGTCATATTTAAACCAGCCGACTTTCTGCAAATCTTTGCTATTATTTTATGTGTATCTACATATAAAATGTCACATAAACTGTTTCCTCTAGTTTCAACCCTTTCCGGTCCAGGAAAAGTAGGTAGGCATATACTTACACCTGTGGCTAGTTCACACACCACCAGAACACTTTCATACAAAACGGTCATACAATATCTTCTGTTTGTTTTTCGCATTGTCACATTACTGTCATTTAAATAAACATAAAATAAGTGACGCAGGACATAACCGCTTGTTTGAAATAGGGTGACTATAACTCAAACATTATTTTAATTTATAATTTAATGTTATAAATTTGCTTAATATGACATATAAAGTTCAGTTTTAATAATATTTAAGTAGTATCATTTTTAGATTAGTACAAAGCAACGGCATTAAAATTCTTGTGAGATGGTTACTTCATGTAAAATGTAATTTATATAATAATATGAAATCTTGGGTACCTAATATGTACATAATTTAATTGAACGTGCTTGTTATTCTTTATATTTCGGTCCAAAGAGAAGGTATACGTATATCTCAATCGGGTATTGCGACCTGGGGTATCTGGATACAATGAGATAAGACTTTTCAAGGTTCTAACTAGGTTCGACCAACATAGTAGAAATCAAAATATTAATCATGCACGCTAGTTATAACTAGGCTATCGGGAAAATTGTCGTGGGATTTTTTAAATACGTATAAGGAAATTATTTGCCATGCATTTCTATAGAAAAATATTAATAAAATTCTTCTTCTTCTTGGTCGTGCACTCATTGCTGAGGATCGTGACTACATTTAAATTTCGCAATCCTTTGAGCGTCCAAGACTTTCCATCCTTCTCGATCTTCCGCATCTCTCAGGGCAGAATAGATGGTGCCCCCCCCCCCCCCAGTCAGCTCTTTTACTTGGTCGCTTCATCGCGCAGACGCTCTTCCTCTGCTTCGCCTTCCCTGGAGGCTACCCAAAACTACCAGTCTCTCCAGGTTGTCCGGTCCGCGCCTGACAATATGTCCAGAAAAACTGCAGAATTCTTCTCAGACATATCGTTATATCAGACATATTATAATTAAACTTAACATATTCTATGTCTTCTAGAACAGGGTTAATTTACCTTATTTCAACAACTTCTCTTAGTGGTACTGTTTAGGGCTGCAAACTAATGATTGAATTAAAAAGTTTATCATTATCTTAAGTGTTTTTTTAATCCGTTTTAATCGATTACATATTATTATACTTCTCCGACAGGCAGATTTAAATCAAATTTTGTATAATGAATTGGTTAAATGGTTCCTGGTATATAAATGCGTTGAAATCCAGAGAATGAGAGGAAGGTGTCGTTTAATGAGGATCGCATTATTTGAATGATTTTAGAAATCCTTTGAAGTTTTCTTTGTCTAATATATCATAATCTTTGAAATACTTTTTTAAATGTGTATTAGTTAATTAATTACTTACTGCATACAATGTAACTGTAGATAAAGTACAAAAATGTTATATAATGTCTTAGTATATATAAAATAGATAGAAATATGTATAATGAAAATATATATAAATAATTACAAGATAAAAAGAACTTTTTATATACAACGTTTTTAAATTTTCTGTTGAATCATATAAACTTGACTCGACTAGCTTAAACGATCAAAAAAAAATGTACTTCATAGAAATACAGAATAATGAAATGTCATTTCATATTGATTTCCATAGTAACGCACGTATATATTATTAATAATTTAGTTGCTAGGACCCCCTAGCAACCAATAATGGTATCGAAATAACTTTTCATACAAAGCAGAATTAACTAAAAATGAATTGAATTCTACTTAAAGATGGCTAAAAGTATTAAAAAAATGCATTGGCATCGTGTTCTGATATATTCTAAAAGTTTCAAATGTCTAGCTAATCGGGAAGTTAGTTAAAAATCGATTGCAAGATTTGTACCGGACAAATAAGAATACGAACGTTGTAAAAATAGCAGGAATGTATCAGTAGTAATTAAAAAATAAATATTAGTATTGTGATATATTGAAATCATTAACAAAAATGTACATAATATTATATAAAATAAATACTGATATGGTTGCATTACCTTTGGGATTATTCTGCTTTAAAGGGACAATATTTTGTTCCGGTCCGAGGTGATTGTTTGACGGGTGACTTTAAATTCGCAGTACAAATAAATGTATAATAGGTAGCTCTAACGTAACCAGAAGAAACGGGATTTTTTGATCTCCCGTTTAGAAGAGAAGAGGCAGCTACATCCTAACACCTTTTTTAATTCTTCCTTTGTCCTTCCATTGTGATGTCACTGATGTCCTTAAGACCATAATAAAGCGTTTTAACCCTTTTATCTTTTTTTTTAACTACAACTGACGTCGCAAGAAGAGTAACTAAACTGATGGACATATTATTGAATTTTTAATAATTATTTCATAATTCACGGATTCCTACTGGCTGTTTTGTAGCATGCTAGTGGGTTGAAAATGCTACATATATTATTATATGAATGGATATAGCAATCTTGTATTAATTGTAGTCACTCTTTTTTTTCAATTTACAAATTATTATCAAGTACCTACTTGTTATCACTTAAATCGAATCTCCAGCTAAAAATATCATCTACCCGTAAGTTCTTTATCTAATAAATGTAGTATTTAGCACTGATACCGGTGACAAAAATCACACAATGGCTTTTCTTTTTAACATACTTTTTTTCAAATTCACCAGCTAGATCTACTTATTTATTTGTCTTTTTCGCATTGTTTTCTATTGTTGTACTCTTAGACTATAGATACATCTAGACGCCACCCATTGCATTGCTAAATGAAGCTGTGTGCCGTGCGTTTGGTTTGTGGGCGAGCGAACGCATTCGTACACAAATGTTCGAGATCATAGACCATTTCGCTGGTGTTCGCCCATAGTGCTCGCACTAGACGCTCAAAATTAAAATATAATTTTCTATTTTTTTAGGTTATATAGTATTTTTAAGCAGTCAAAATGCAACCATTAGGTAAAAATATCCATAATTTAAGTTATTTTAAAGAATCACTAGGTCACTAATATTAAAATATATAATAATATACAAATAAATCACCACGAACATGTATCAACTAACCTATGAAACGTAATACCATCTTCTTGCTTATCAGTACGGCTACCACATTTTAAGACAACACACAGAACCATCTTTTCTACTTAATTAACTAAAAATATTTACCACTGATATTTAATACAAAAAATAGCAATTTTAGCAACACACGCTCGCAGGTTATCGACGCTTAGTTAAGCAATAAACTAAGATTTGACGGCGACACCATAACAAATCATCTAACACATCTGTAAACCTTTTATCTTACTCTAGCGCGTGTTGCAGAGATTATAAGGCTGCCGAATACTTTCTCGCTCGCACTTATGCATCGTTTTTGTTCAGGCCTTGGTTGTACTAGTATTTCAGCTATCATTATTGTAGATGTAAGATGTTTAAACAATAAGGAGGAATACAAAATACGCCATAATGATTCAAACTTCGCCAGCGGCGCTATTACTGCTTACATACAAACCTATAAATACAATAAAAACTACCTAACGTTACTTATTTTTAAACTTTTATATACGTTAAAATTTAACATGGGCAATTAATAATAATTTAAATATTGGCATTATAAAACATGAAAAATTTTCTGAATCCAATTTGAAATGTGAAAAAATGCAGATCTGATTATGAATAAATTATATTTGGTTAGTTGCCCATGTAAAAAGGTTGTGATTCATTGTTTTAACAAACATGTTTAACAAAAACTTATAAATCACTTTAAAATACGTGTTTAATTTAATTACAAAAAATAATGTTTTTTTAAACAATCGAGAGTAATATCGTGAAATAAAATAATTAGATAGGTATCCTTCCGAAAGGCCTTTTGTTTTTTATGATACCTTCCTGACCTATTAAAGGGTTGAAAAGGTGACTCTTCATTAAGATAAGGACAAATATAATAGCAGTCTTTTACAGCTAGAGGGAGACAAACAATAAAAAAGCTCTGTCCATTACTTCTGTCTATTAATGCTAAGCATTAAAGTCTATAAAAATAAATGTGTTTTTTTCATTCTCGAATAAAGTTTAATTATTTATTTAACTTATATTGAACATTTTAAAACCTATATTTTAAAATAAATATTTGTTTTATTCGTAAAATAACAAGATTTTCCTTTGCAATTTGATCGAATTAAGACTGAGAGTAGTCTGATGTTTCTCACTCCCAACAAAATAATGATACACCAATAAAATATTAAGATAAATATTTTTGACAACAAAAAAAAGATTTTTCATGCTAAATTTAAATAACATGCATACTACTAATTAAACCAAATGCTTTAATAACCTTTCTTACAAGAAGTAAATATTAAAAAATATGCTTATACGATACTCACCTTCATTTTTTTTTTCAAATTGAATACAATCACCTATTATAATATTTAGTTATTTACATCTTTTAGGCTCAACACCTAGCTTTGAAAATAAATTCTCATATTGGTGCGTTCTAGTATTACAAACATGTTTTCTATGACATTGAAATATTGAAAGCTCATTCAAGCGATAATTCCACTTTGACCGTTGGAAATTTTCATCAATTCACCCCAAAAGAGCTTTCTTACTAAACTTGACCGGCAAAAGCTTCCGATCCCGTCCAGTAGGTATATTTTCTATTTCACGTGTATTGCTAACACATTCAGGTCAGAATATTTTTTGCTTCGCAGTATAGCACGCATTTTTTTTTTAATTTTTACTAATATCATTCGTTTGACAACTACATAAATATGTGCATTATATTATTGTCTATCTATACGTCAACGCGGCGCGGATAGATGATACAATTTACATCTGGCATACTACGCTAAACTATTATCAGTATACACGTTTCAGCATCGTGTATCGTACCCTTATCGCTTAGACTGGTGGTGGAAGTTAATTTGGGTAGTATAGAAATCTAAAAGAAAGTAATGTACTGACTTAACTATTTTTTTTTTCGAAAATTACTTTATATTATTCCAAAATATAAGCCTACCTAATCAATGGTAACTAATTTGACAGGTATTCATGACACCAATGAACGAATAACAGTAGTTTGAGGATGCAGACATAATGCAGTGATTTGATTTTTTGCCAAAAGAATGAAAAACTAGTTAACATTTTTTAAACTTTATATGCTCTAATCTCGTTATCTAGTTTATAATTAGGTATACATAAAAGTAATAAATAACACCCACGGTGGCCGCGCGGCTTAAGCGTTGGACTATCACGCCGTGGGTCTCAGGTTCGAATCCTGGGGCTGGAAAGTATACATATTGTTTTTTCAATTTGTGTGAGTAAGGACCTAATAAATTGAGCAAGTGGCTGACATCCATTTCTCGTAAAAAACAAAATCTGTTAACACAAAACCTCTACTCTGTGGAGGCCCATATGATCATATTAGGATCGGACATGATCAAAAAAAAATACATAAAAGTGTATATTTGCGATGCATAATATACAAAGAGACTTTTTTATGTATATATTTGTATCAATGCGAAATTCCCGAACGCGTTAACACACCAGTTACTTTACGCGCAATTATAACGGTTTCATCCGCAGATGTGTGGGGCGATCATTTATAATAATAAATGGTCAAACATGAGACGCTAACCAGTTTTCTTTGTGCTCCACCCCAAAGACAAACTTTAAAACCTGTATAAGCAGATTAGTAGCGGACTGGGGTAAGGTGCTAGAAAAAAAACCAGAATCTATATTCGATGAGGGAGCCCGTGTGATTTTTCTCAGGTTACGTACACAAGGGTCAGTCAAATGTTACTACCGGAAATGCTTAATATTCAAATATATTACAATGTCCAGGTGATATGGTCAATAATATTATGCAGATTATATAAGCTTTATTATACTCCGCGTGGTCCATGATCTTGGGGTTGTCCCGGAGATCAAAGATGATGTTTTATATTCGTTACTGTTGTAATATTATTATGGTATTTTTAATTGAGATTAATCGTATCAAAGGTCAAAGCTTTTATGTCGTTTGGTCCATGGTCCATGTCTGTATTATAAAGCAGATTCTGATTTGATATATGCAGGTGTTACACAGCTTTTTTAAGAATGCGGAAATATATATTTCATTCTTTATAAAGGGGATGCTAATTTTAAACTACTTACAATAAAGTGTTACATATTTATAATAATATGTAGTATTATATATTTATATAATACCTATTATAAATTTAAATTGATATTTTATTTTTTTACCTACAACTTCAAATCAAAATTCTTCTTCTTCTTATTGTGCCATCCCCTAGCGGAGGTTACCATCAAGGCGATCTTATCTTTGTCGTCTGCTACCCGGTGACGGTAACAGTTCAGTTGAGCTGCACTCGTACCAATCACGGAGGTTCTTAAGCCACGAAATGCGGCGCCGTCGTGGTTTCGTACTGTAGTTTCCTGGTTTTGATACTACGCAGAACTTCTCGGTCCTTCCCTATTCGATTGAGAACTTCAACATTTGTCACCCGATCAGTCCACGATTGAGGATTCACCTATACAGCCACATCTCGAAAGCTTCAAGTCACCGTGACATCTCTTGGTAGAGCGTCCATACTTCTATACCATAGAAAAGAATTGAGAGAACATAACAACGTACCATACGCAGTCTCAGACCTAAGTTAAGATCTCGATTGCTAAGGAGGCGTCTCATTTTGAGAAAGGCGCTCCTTGCGATCTTAATAATTCTAGTTTTTATTTCCTGAGAAAGGTCCCATTTCTCATTGACCAAAATGAAATCAAAATTAAATATACACTATTATTTAGTCACACGTTTATGTCGGAAATAGTTAAGATATAATAGTTAAAATTAACATAATTATTAGACTTAATAAGATATTATATTTCAATTTTCATTATTTTGTGTATGTATTTATCATTTATTATTTTTTAATTGAATTTAATCATATTTTCTCAGTAATTGCGACATTATAAAAAAAATAATTATAAAATCCCAAGATTTAAGGAATAGTTTTAATTTGATGTTTAACAAAAATAATGGATGGTACATCAAATACAAAGTATTTTTCAACTAAAGAAGTTTAATTTAAATAAAACGGTGGATTTATAAATAAAATATACAATTTATAAAGAAACATCTAAAAATAATATGTGAAACCTGGATGACACAAATGTACCCAACTACCTGAATTATATTGAGAAAGTCTAGATTGAGACTGAGAGTGTCTTAATTTTTTCAAAAAGATTTTTTCTATTGGTTATAATATATTTTCTCAGAAGTGTTTTCAAAATTATGTATGTTCAATAAATATGGAAGTAAGTAGGTACCAAGCCAATATGACCTGATAATTTACAACTGTGCATGAGAGCAATTTGAATTAATAATATTTTCAATAGTTACCTCTTTAAATAATTAGTTATAACTTCTTTTTGGAATCTGACACATTTTTGGTATACGTACTTCCTGAAGATGACATTATAAACAAGCTAACGCCATAATTTCACCAAAATGTAATTTACTTATTTTTTCTTAGCACTCTTGATACCATTTTTCCGTATTTCCGTATAACTCACCTAAACGTTTTTGGTTTAATTAATTACCATAGGTCTATCATTTCATTAAAAAAAGAAACCTAGTAACCAAGTTTATTTACCTTTTTAATGATTAATAAAAATTTAATAGCTCCTTAAATGGTTAGGCGCATATTTATAAAAGGCTTTTAAAAATAACGAGTAGGGTACCTTTAACGTAAATATTTAAAGTCCTTCTAAAATCGTAAACTTGCATCATATAGTGTGGGAATGGAAGCCAAAACGTGACCGAGATAGAAAAAAGGCATCGTTTTTACAGCCGAGTTAAATTGTTGGCTTTTTAAGTATTTATTATGACATGTTGATTAGATAGCTTTATGGCCACCCAACTGCTAAAGAAGTTATCTGGGAAAGTGACTGAGCATTATCGCGAAAGAGTACAAAAACCTACAAACCTAACATTGAATTCACTATCCAAATACTCCATATTTTAATTTCAGATGCTAGCAGCCTATGTATTGACGGATAAGGTTGTCAAATCGCACCAATTATAAGGATATTTATTATGAAATACAAAATTCTTAGATTCGGTAATTTTGATTGATTTTAACATTGTATAGAAATAAGTATATGCAAGAAAGTATTAAATTTGGTACAAGTCTGTTTACTGGAAGCCAGGCGGGAACAGCGGCAATTTTCATGGTCGATTTTGACAAAATTCATGAATTCAAGAATGATAACCTAACCTAACCTAACTTTACACATAATCCATTATATCGGCTAATTTCAAAATTTGTTTTCCGCTAGATTCCACTAAATAGGCAAGAACCATAGATTTAAACAAACGTATAATCAAATATATATCACGAAATACAAAACATGTCGCACAGTTATATTTTTAGAAATAAAACAAAATTTTGTTCGTATTGAAATTATTAATTTAATTCGAATTAATAGATATTATTTAAAATGTACGTTTACTTTTTTAAAATTAGATACGTAATTAAGTATATATTATTTTTTTGGTTTTCACACTATATTATATTGTTATTTATATTTTATAAAATATAGATATACCTACCTACATAATGTTTTATATCATTTAGGTGCAAAGTGTACCGTGTAATAATTATAAAATTTAACAATTTATAAAATATAGGAGTTTGTAAGATTTCATTATTTAACTAAAATTGATTTATCTTGAAGAAATTTTTATCTGGCTTATCGAAATCTGTTGATGTTGGTTAGTATAAAAACAATGACACACTTTTAATACCACATTTATTACTAAAGATAACTTCAAACAATATTTTTTACACTTTTTAAATATGGCGGTGGAGGTGGCTGCTGAGAATCTCGCTGATGACCAAGCGTATAAATGACTACTCAGACAGACTGTCCTCGGTTCGCCTTCGTCAGACCCTTTATTTTTTTGGTCATATAGCTGGCAGAGAAGATGACAAACTGAAGAAGAGTTCCTTCCGGATGAACAGACCAAGTTAATAGTGCTACAGGTTTTAGATTGTCGAATGCCGAGAGGAATGGAGTAAATCCATGTAAACGACTGTCAGACAGGCAAACCATCTGGGTGTTATGATCCTCAGTCATGACGTCACGACGAAGAAAAATAATATGGTTTCGTTGGGGTGAATATGGGTGGTAATGAGGAACCTAAAATCATTTTCTACAAATAATTAGTTATAAGTCATTAAACAAACCAAAAACATAATAATATTAATATAACGCTACAATCACACATATTATATTCGTTCTACATACAGTATTTACACTTGTATTGTTATCGTTTCAATATAAAAAGTCTGGATTTTAACCCAATAACATACGTATACTACTCAGCTAAGGCGATTCGTATATTTGAATATTAGACCATACAACATGTTCGATTATAGTGTCGATGGCTCCAATATTTTGAATTACGAACATTTTGACATAATATTGATAAACGAACAAATTAGTTCTGTCAGTTGGATATTAAAAAAAAATCGTACAGTAATTACACATAATATCTTTATACAAATGTATGACACCATCTAGCGGATAATTAACAAAGCTAATCACCAATGTCTAGCATATGGAACACGCGCGGTACAGTATGTAAAACTGAAAAATACTGATTTTTTAAATAAAAATCAGTTTGTTTTGCATTTTCGTTTAGGTACCTACACACTTTCGTGTATAATAATATATTACATAAAATTAAACATATTCACCCCATATCAAACGAAATATTGTCGGCACCCAAGAATCATATCGCACAACAATCAAAAACAGAAAAATTCCACGTAACAAAAGCGTCCTTCCTTACATGTTTGCACACATCATAAATCATTATTTACACCGAACTTGGACCCCTGTGTTCGTATCCTTTCACTCGACGCGAGCATTTAAATGACAATGCATGTCCAAGAAAAGATTTTTTCGTACAGTCCAGTGATTGTATTGTGTCAAAATAATTATACGATGTCCTAATAGTTGTATATCTCTGAATTTTTAAATAACACTCGACCTCTGTCGATGAGATCTCTGTCAGTAGATTTAATAAAAATATAAAACAACGTGAATCTGATATTCTAAACTCATATTCACGTAGACGTAAACTCATATCTATATCCGAAACGAATTTGTTGAATATAGCTTAATTTCCTACCCAAGTACGATTATAATAATGTTTTATGAAAAACTACGTAAATTGAATTGATTATTTTGGTACTGTTCGATTATACGGAATACAGCGGAAAACGCATTTTGAAAATAGTCCAGTTTATCGGCTATTTTCAAAATGCGTTTTCCGCTGTATTCCGTATAACCGAACAGTACCATTATTTTTAATAAAGAAATTGTTAGAATTTCATTTAATTATTATTCATGGTTACATATAAATTGTACGTATTTCATGTTGCCATAGTACAGTTTACCGTAAGCTTGTCTTACGGAAAAAAATGGTCGTATAGCATTGAGTTAAAAACAAACGCATTGTTCGTGGAATATTCCAGACAGTAATGTTCTAGTTCAATAAGAACATTAATATTATATTGGTTGGTTTCATTTGATACTTACGAGCACCTCCCAGAATTTTATATAGATTATATATTATACAATATGATTATATTATAATTTACTTACTTACATATTTTCCTCTGTTTTTCCCTTGTTTGAATTATGAATTTTATCGTAATAATATATGGCCATATTTTTCTGATACAACAGCTCACGATGAACTATGATGCAATCAACTGCATACGTACAAATTTCCAGACACGATTATTCATAATATTTTTTTAATTTATTAGTGTAAATATCTTAATTATTGTATATTTTGTACCAATTGACAATGTCCCTTTGAAGTGGTCTTGATTATTATTAAATTAAATGGAATTAGTACCTACATACTACATAATATTATCGTGTTTTATTTAAATCAATTAAGTAAGTAGACTATTGAAATATTAAATTATACCAAATCGCACTGACATCGCTTCAAAAACTTTTAATACTTACTCACAAGCAACTTCATAACACATCTCGAATACTCAAGTACGTGGGTATCCACAGTTTCCACGTTAGTTTTCCATTCAAACGCATCTCCAGTCTCCCCTCACTTTTCCCTCGAGCTTCCACAGAGGCCTGATTGAGCGTGTAATGAATCCCGAGACCTTTGTGCAGGTCTCTACATTACCGACTTATTTCCACCAAGGAGGGAGATATCTCCCTCATCCCTCCCAAATAATTTCCACAAAATACCGCCCTCTCTATGCACAGTAATTATTATTGCGCTATTGGAATATGACATGCGGGATAACATCTCTGCTCACGGTGTTAGAAAGTCATAAGGCAAAACTATTTTATGGTAAAAAAAAATACATTTATATATATTTTTTTTTTGTAAATTACGTTCAAGAGAACTGGAATCCAATCCATAAAAAGATAAATTAAATTTGACAAGAACCACTTAAAAATACGTTCTCTTCGGCAATACACTTAAAATTTTGTTCCAGGATTTAAATCATATATAATATATACTTGCATACAGGGCGGCTCTACCGTAAGGCTTCGTAGAGACCATCCCCACGTCGTCATCATGTCAAAAATACACGTCCGATATTTTTATAATTTTCATAACATACCTACTCAATTACATGATTAAAAGAAAAATATTTAATTTATTTTATCCATCTAAACCCGTCGCAATTTTATAGAGATAATTATTATTAATAAATAAATAATGCAATGATTTTAAATTATATAATATTATATGTAAAATATTGAATGAATTAAATTAAATACGCCCTATTTCACGGTGACACCAGCTATGTAGAATTTAAGAGAGCTATGGCGTATATTTTTCACTGACCGGGGTCATTCAGTCCCATCCCGTCGCCGCGTTACAAATCACGTTCAACAAAGGATGTGAATGCATTAGCGTTCGTATGCGCATACTGGGGAGCGAATTAAATAACCCCTGGGTGAGTAAAAAGTTGTTAAAAAATGATAATGCTATATAATTTATAAGTCTATAATAATAATTATTATTAATTAAGTTAATATTTTTAATCACGCTTTTTAGATGTGACTAGGTAACGACTCAGATATTCATATTATTTATTCTGAAAAATGACTCATCTTCTCATTAATAAAATCATATTATTATAAGGAGCTTGGTACATAATATATAATATGAAAAGGTGGGTAGATATGTATATTTAATAATTAACGGTTAAACCCCACCACCTAGAAAGTCGTCGAGCCGCCACTGCTTGGATATTATGTACTGTATTGCCCCAATATATTCGCCAGATATGATATATTATATTATTCTCCAATAACTTGAGATCTAGATAATAAGATCAGTTTAATAAAAAAATATATCATTACATGATATTAAATTTTAAATATATCTCTAACAAAAAAAAATATTGTGTGTGTGGCTAATACATACTTTTACGGAAAACAAATAATTTTTCACATTTTCAAATTATTGGTGTGTGAGTATATCGATGAAGCATTAGCCGGAGTGGCATAACGGTAACTTGCGGGCCTGGTTATCAGTACCTACGTATATTGTTCGATTTCGTCTGCTGCATTTTTTTTTTTTTTGGATTTAATAGTAGGATTAGATTATAAGGGAAATGATATAGGTATTGTTAAAATAACGCAATGGCCGGAGTGCCGTAACAGTAACATGTGCGCCTGGTAATCTATGATTCAATTTTATTCCACCCACTGTTTTAAATTTATTTTACGTTTTTTTAATCAAATATGACACTTTTCACGTTCCACGCGTAAAAAGTTAATTTTTGTAATGATATTGACACTTTCGTTAAATATGTTAATATATCAACAAAAATCTCATTTAACCCACTTCCTTATTCAAAAAGCTACCCCATCAAAAGGAAAAAAGTAATCTGAAGTATGAGGAATAATAAATATATTGAAAAATTCTTTTGAATCGGAGAAATAAGAGGCATGGGCGGATCCAGCCCACACCCTACTTCCCGCCCACTCAAAGAACACAAAAGCCGCCCACGAACTCCGTACCAACCCAAACAAATAGATCGGGATCCGGTTTTCCGGAACATATTTTTTACAAGTCAACTCGGGGGTAGGTTGATTGCTCGCGATTGTGTTTTGATATAATAAAAGTCGGTTCGTTGGAGCTATCGAATATTATTAGTGGTTGACTTGTGTAAACATTTAGCGTTGATTTAATTAAAGCAAGACATATTTTATTTTTTACGGTTTAATATGATTTAAGAATAAGTAAGTATAGCATTGTTTAAAAAAAATACATTACTATTAAAAAGATTCAGAAACATGCCTATCAGAGAAATCCTAGAAAAAAAATTGACTGAGTGTAATTCGAACACGAGATTTAGGTTGTTGAGTGAGTACTTTACATTGATATTACATTCATATTATCATCTATTGACGACAATTTTAAATATCCTCATATTATATATTATGTATTGCATAAAATTCACACACCACACTTATGTCTATACCATGGCCCCCACAAAGGGGGGGGCAAACAAGGCACTAGTCTGGGGGCCTGGGCTCAGGAAGAGCCCGGTGTGGCGATTCGACTAGGTAAGTGATATAAACACACATCACAAATTCTCTCTAATAGTAAAAAAAAGACTTTTTTTCTTTGATAATGTTATTATTTAAAATAATGTGGTTGTATGATACAATTTTTAATTGTGTATCGATGCTCGACAACTCCATAATTATTCAAATGAAAGTATTAAACTATACAAAAAAAACACTAAATATACACATTAATTTTACCGCGTACACCATTTGGAAAACGCTACTGTAGAGCATCACACTGCCTTTATCTTTAGCGATAGGTAGGGGGGCCGCCAAAAATCCTAGCCTGGGGGCCCGCTTCAGGATGTGGGGGCCATGGTCTATACCTAGCAATCACCCGTCAAGAAACTATATGTGTCCATATTATTATGATAATCATCATATTATTATATTAAAATCGTAAAAGATATCTTTTAATGTTCATCACATAATAAGATATTGGTTCTTGTATATTATATATTATAACATTTATGCAATATCAAATTTAATTCATTGTCCACTCGATGACTGGTTGTCAAACAAGTGAATGTTATCATTAGTTCATAATTAAATTATGCATAAGTACATGATTATTATAGTAAGCAGTAGTTCTATTAATGTATTAGAATATTAGATGCATGAAAAAAAATTGTGGGACAATTTTAGAAGATATTCTGGCCACTTGGATAATAATTGTATCTCATTAAAAAGTGTCTAACACACTTGCGTGTGTGGTAGGAAAGCTTAGTTGTATTAAGATATTTACAAAATTATTTATGAATAGTGATATTTTCACTTGTATGTAATAATATCATAAAAATCAAAAATTAAAAAAACACACGAAGTATGGGTAGGTACTATCTGTTACCAAATAACAAATCCCAAACGAAACCGTATTAAATTTGCTCCCATAATATGCACCGATACCGAGAAGATAGTTTACCAATTAATTATGTACTCTGTAAACTTATAATACAGTCCTACAAACTCATCTGAAGAATGGTCAAAAGTGGAACTACGAACTACCATATGGACGCCACATTGAAAACGTCATTCGAATGTCAGATTCTGTCCAGTTGCGAGTCTTGATTGGGTAGTTTTCTAATAAGCTTTATTAATAAAATTAGCTTAACTTTTACTTGTTGTTTGTATAGATACCTAATCTTTAGGTACTAACATTAACATTAATATTGCTATTTTACAAACATTTAATTTCTGCGTATGGCAAGATTAAATTTTCTATCTGCTATTAAAACCCAAAAGTTTTATTAAATTTGTAGCCTGTTTGTTTTATCAGTCAGAGTTGCAGTAATACTCAAATGTAATGCGAAAACACTCAAAAGAATCACATCCAGTTACAAAATGTTACAATGTGGAAAACTTAAAGTTTCCCCGCTATTTAATGCGAGGTCTTTCAGCATAATGAAAATGGAGCATATTTCTGTAGTCGGTTGAAGATAACGCCCACCATAACGGTGAAATACCACCTATCTCACAAACAGAGCTTTTACGAACGGTATAAAAAACACTTTCATACAAAGAAAACAATCCATACAAATTACTAAATGTATAAAAATATTTAATTAAATATGATATTTAATACGATATATTAAAAATATTTAGGTACTATTATGAAACTGTTTTTATTTTTAAAGACTTTTTAGATAGCAGTAAAACTTTCTGTATTTGGTAGATATGTGGTATTGCAATTCTGGTTGTGAAATTCTAGACAAAAGCTTTGCGGTAAGTAAGAAGAAGCTCTCTTGTAAATTCGCCTTATTAAAAGGGTAGGTGCTCGCGGAGAAGTATAATGGGAGATGAGAACAGTGGCGCAGGTATGAACCGTTGAAAATCTCCTTCATTTCACTGTCAACATGCTGGATGTAATCTGAATGAGGCAGTGGCGTGTATTTTTCTGGTTAATTTAAAAAAGTTTATATTTAATAAATTTTGTTACTTTAATAAACTACACAATAAAAGAAACGTGCATGACCTACCCAGTGAAACTTATTTACTATAAGATTGCAAACAGTTCTGAGAAATTTTGCTAATTCAGATAATATAATATAAGTACTTCATTGATTCAACATCTAAATTAGGTATTTTTAACTATTGGTTTATAATAATTAAAATATGAAATAAATACTACTGACTTAAATTTATAAAAATATCTTGAAAATACCGGGTTGATGATCATTCCGGATATTGTAGTTGATTCTCCTGGATCATTCATTATAAATTATTAAATCAAATTTCTTGCCGAAAAACTCAAGCAGTGCACCCATGATAACCCCTCGCAGTCAGTCCATAGTCGTCGATTCTGGTCTAGAAAGTGTAGATTTTTTATTTCACTCCAACCTGGTCAAACAAAATTAAAGTGATATTTTTATAATGCAGACGATCGTGCTAGACAGTCAGTGGAATCTGCGTCGTTTATTATAATTTTAATATAATATTATGTATGTGATGAAGTCTATGTCAACCATCACTTTATTGGGCTAGTACTGTTATCTTAAATATAATATTTTTGTAAGACATAGTATAATTAATATCATTATTAGATATTAAACAAAATCTAATTAAGAAATACCTACCACATGCGCCGACACTGTAATCTTCAAAGCTGGTTTTAAGTAGCAACCGGGACTTGAACAAACGCGATTTCAAACAAACTTTTATGAACAAAGTTTTCTGTTTCAGCTTTTATGGCAGCCTCATCTATGTGCACAAAGATTTCCGCGAGGCGTACAACATAAATTTCTTTTGCTTAACAATGCGAAACGCTAGTAAAGGATTAAGCGGTATTCCGCTGAGCGTACAAAGCTCCCGGGTGTACTCATTCAGTTGGATTTTAATACACCTGTCTTTATTTGAGATTACTTCCCTTTAATTTTGAAGGAATTATTGTAATAACCGCAGATACAAGGTACACATTGTAAGACATTAGAACGAAGAACAAAGAAGGGATTGCATTGTGGGATATTAAATTTAAGGATATTAAAACCGACTGCAACAGCCGGAGCGAAGATTTGTTTGAAGAATGAATAGATCAGAGACATTTTGAAGTTTTTAACTCCGGATTGCTACAATCTTTTGAACTTATAATAATGGGAGTAATATACCTTTATAACAGAATGAAACTTAATCTAATTAAATGATTCTTTAACATAATTAAACTTAATTATTATTATACATTTTCTAGATTTAGAGTAATTTTAAATAAATAACATATTTGTATAATGACAGAAATAAACATACTATAAAGAATATATTTTAATACAACATTAACCAATAATCATCGCAATCCGGACGGTTAGCCGTCCAATTGAAAATCGGCTCGACTTGGATATAGTCATAAATCAAAACTAGACACAATGTTGCAACTTTCTTTCGTGCGCATTGGTAAGGCCATTCACCTACAGTGACGTCACGCGGCTAGCCGAAATGAATTAAAAAAACGCCTCGTGATATACTTTAATATGTCACAATATACCTACTGGCAAGATATATCTTGGCAGTGTACAAGCTAGGTGACGTAATTACTTTTTGAATGGGCATACACAACGTCACATCAAACGGTGAGGCTGTTGACATCACAGACAGCTTGCGTTCTCGAGAGTCTGTCGATCGCTCTTGCTTGTTGCGTGAGAGATGAAACACCGCGAGTGCATGTAGATGGCTCAACGAGGTCACCTGTACTTGGAATGCGCGCGAGTCAAATCGCGCCATCTGGATAACATCTAAATTATGTTTTGAAAATACCAGCAAAATCACATCGACGTGTTACAGTTAAGACGTGATGGAATATGCGAGCCGGCTTAAGTAAATCAGTGCAGTTAGGCAGAATTTTGATAAGCATCTGATCTGTTCAAACAACGTTAATCATTTCTACTGTTAAATTAAGGTACTAAGAACATTACATTGTATTCCAAGTTGGCATCAGGATCTCCCTAACTTTTAATTTTATTGTAGATACTAGCACTTAGAAATAATTTTTAATCAACTATTTATTTTGCCCACGGTGGCCGCGCGGCTTAAGCGTTGGACTATAACGCCGTGGATCCCAGGTTCGAATCCTGGGTCTGGCAAGTACACATATGGCAGTTTTCCAATTTATGGGTGTCAGGGTATGTACCTAATAGGTTGAACAAGTGGCTGACATCTATTTTTCGTAAAAAACAAAAATCTGTCAATACAAACCTCTACTCTGTGGAGGCCCATATGGTCCTATTAGGATCGGACATGGTCGAAAGAAAAGAAGAAAAGAATTTATTTTAGTCAATTAAAAATGCCTTATATTTGAGAATACAATATTCTTTATTGAATAAATCAACATACATAATATTTGAAAAAATTGTGCCGTGTGGGATTTGATTCCATATCAATCACAATCTGAACGGTGAGCATTTAGTTAGTTTTCAAATAGGTAGGTACTTATAGCCCATCATCCATAGCAATATGAATAAATTTTCTATAGGGATATAAAACTTAGTTGTGTTTTAAGTCGATTTATATTCTTGACTTATTGGCAATAGTTATTATTTTTGAGTAGGTAGATAGTGAATGTGTTCAAATAATTTATTATTCCAATGGACAGTTTAACATTAATATAATCGACTCAATTAGGTACCATGATGACGAATATATAATATTATGTACCTAACGCATAATATATTAAAATTTTATCATACTTGGATACATCGTCGGTGTTTTGTAAAAAGGGCGAATCAACCATTTTGGCGAAATCGAGATTTTAATAAAAATACAATATGTACCCCACTAGCTTTGTTGTGTAAAAACGGCGAATTTGTATCTCCACAGGAAAGTACTTAAAAACGATAATCGACAAAAATTAAATTAATTAAAATTACGAATAAAAAGCGAATGTGACATATTAGGCCTTTTAAAATATTATATAATAATGCCGATTATAATGACATTATTCTTTCTAAGCTTTATTATATTTCTTTTAGATATTTATAATCACCCACAGGTCATAAACAAATAAATGTCAATAGTTAAAAATCCTCCTCCTGTAAAATAGCATTAATTCGCCCTTTTTACAAAACACCGACGACATAATAGAATACCTAACGTAGCAACGCGATGCCCTAAAAACTGAACGTCTTTACGGATACGAAGAAAGCTCATTAGAGCGATTGTTTCTAAGTGATGTTTCGAAGCAGTTTTTGAAAAGATAAGTAGGTAGTTAGGTAAATACATACATCTAAACCTTAAGTATATAGTATATCCATACATATAGCACAGTACCTTAATCAAATAGGTACTTGCTAATATTTATTAACAATTTAATAATAATTATAATATCAATTGCTACATTTATTATCATACACCTAGTCAACTAAGTACCAACAATTTTAATATCGACTGTAGAAAGGAAAAATGACATAATCCACACAAATTTTATTTTACAGGAGGCCAATGACGTTACTATGGACGAAGCATGTAGAAAAAAAATGACACTCACTTTTTTGTCGGGTCTGCCGAATGGCATAATCTGTTCTAACGCCATTGCAATAAAGGTGATATTGGTATGTGTTCCCGATGCTTTTTGTCGGGTCTGCCAAATGGTTCGGTTCGAACGGGTTCGCTCAAATGAACATTGACACTAGAAACACTGTTCTAACGCCATTACAATAAAGGTGATATTCTAGGGGCGGCAGGTTATATGAAAGTATGGTGAAGCCGGCAAGTATGGTGAGGCAGGCTGGTAATCATTTTGTGGCAAATTTTCCACGTTAACAATATATTATATGGGTACGTTATAATGACCAAAGTAAATCCTCCGTGATGCCCTGCATTTTTTTTTATTGCGTCGCTATTTCTCGTAAGTTGTCGGCTTTTGTTGGCCTGCTTCATTCAGTTGTATGAGAAAGCCGATTCGTTGCGCCTCTTTTTATTTAATACCTCTATGGTGATATTGCTATAAATTCCCGATGCGTGATGTCGCATAATGGAAATTGCGTGACGTCTATGCGCGAATTTACTTGCTAGCTACTGTATTGAGTGCGTTGTCCATTAATAATGTCATTGCAGGAGGCACAAAAACGTTTTTGTTATGGTTTTCGGTCAAACAAAATAGACATAACCTTGAAGTGCATGATAATTCATAATTTAGTTTTTATATAAGTACATAATCTTATTTTAATTATTGAGTTAATTAAAGAAAAACCATCAAAAATGATGGTTAAGTCGTTTTTCCCACTTCAATTCTTACTTTTTTTTTAAATCTCAGCTAAATTTGGATATTGTGTACTTCGGAATTTGCAGCTTTGGACACTACGGAGATTTATTTAGTCGTGTACAACGTTATTTACCAATAAAACCTATTTTGAAATAAAAACTGAGGGTTACGTCCTCTTTCCTTTCTACAGTCGATACAATAATCATAAAAATGCGGAAAAGGAATTTAATTTAAATTCTACAGGGTCATTCTGTCCTTGCGAGTTGAATGAAAGTAATCAAAACCGCATTCATTCAAATAAACGAATTTTACCAGAAGAGAAATGGATCTCTTTGCGAGATTCCTCCATTCATGTTTTCTCCCTTTATGAATTTTAACTTTTTCATCAGATTATTTCTTTGATTTTCTTTTCCATTGAATTTGCATACGTTCGTTTTCCTGTGGAGCAAAGGGCATAGTTACTGTGAATCCATTGCCAGAAGCGATGTAATATTATTATTACGATATCTTAAATATTAAATATTCAAAAAAATATGTACCTATGTTCTTTAATATTTCAAAATTTTCAACACAAGCGAACGTACCTCGGGAAAGGACAATAAGGGAAGTGACAATACTTTTAAACCAATACGATACCGGTAGCAATACTTTAGTTGTGATCATGGCCCCCACATCCTGAAACGGGCCCCCAGGCTAAGATCTTTGGCGGGCCCCCCTACTTATCGCTAAGGATAAAGGTAGTGTGACGCTCTACAGTAGCAGTTTTCAAAATGGTGTACGCGGTAAAATTTATGTGTATATTTAGTGTTTTTTGCATATTTTAATACTTACATCCATTTGAATCATGGAGTTGTAAAATTTTATATTATTTATTTATCGTACAACCACATAATTTTAAATAATAACATTATTGAAGAAAGCAGGCGACTTTTTTTAAATATTAAAGCATATTCGTGATGCGAGTTTATCTCACTTATTTGGTGGACTCGCCTCGCCAGGCCCCTCCTGAGCCCGGGCCCCCAGGCTAGAGCCCTGTCAGACCCCCCCTTGTGGGGGCCATGGTTGCGATACATTTCGGATGCAGAAATTGCGCTGTCTCAGTCATATGTATAAAATTTTAGAGGAGTAACCAGAATTGTAGACTATTTAAGCGTCTCCTGACAGTAAGAGTCTTGGACGACCAAAGATGGTGAGAAACTGAACGCGTGGTGTAGTTTTTTTATCATTAAACATTAAATAATACATATTAAAGGTGAGGTACCTATATGTTATTAACCAGAGCGTTGGAGCGGAGCTCGGAGCAGGAATACGGAGCAATCGAGCAATGGGGTTTTACCCGGAGCAGATCCGGAGCACCGAATTTTTTAATGCTCCACAGCTCCGGATGTTTTTTTTATAATTATATAGATAATATAAATTTTCTCGCAATCAATGTAGGTATAGTTCTACGAAGAAAAGAAAAATAAAGCTGTTTTTTTAATTATTTTACATTTGTGTGCATATAATACCTGGACCTAACCTTGAAGCGGATCTGGAGCAGGTATTATTAGGCTCCGGAGCAGAGCAACTCCAAAAATATCCCGCTCCAACCCTCTGTTATAACTGTGGCTGCAGGGATGGCAACACCGGTGACTGACGGAAAATAAGAGAGCAGGAAACCATAGCAACCAAAAACAATAGAATATAATACGAAATAAAAACACCATCATTGTTTGCCAGATATGTATTATAGGAACCTCTTATTACTGTTATTACGTAATAACATAATCGATAAATAAAATATTAAACTTTACTGTTATTCTAAATAACAAACATTCGCTAAAACTACGTCATCTTCATCACAACAACTGTTGTTTAAGAATCGTGACAGCAGTCAGTAATATAGGGTAGAATACATGCCTTTAGATTCGTGAATTGGATATTCAAACTCGCTGATGGATAAATTCGCATTTTTTTTCAATTTGTCGTTGGATACTGTGAATGCGTTGGACGTAAAATAGTGTTTTTTTACTTTAATAATTAGTGTTAGTTATATAGTACTCATCCATATTCTCAGTCTTTCCTTCATGGTTGAGGATCGTGACTACCTCAAAATGCAGACATCTCTCGTGTGACCATGACTCTCCTCTCATCATACTTATCTCCAGAGGGAGTGAAGGCTGACCCCAGTAAACCCATGTCGCTCCAGTGTGACAACGCTCTTCCTCTGTTTTACCTTCCCTAAAGGTTACCAATATTTCAGTATAAAACATCTTTTACAACACTTTGAAATAATTGATAGTCTACAATGATATTATGTATTGCATGTGAACAGTGTCATTATTTACATTTCTTCAAAAAAAAAAAAATTGTTTGAGTAAATGAAAACATCATTGAGATAAACAGTTAAACACTACATATCGTAGTTACTATAAATAGGTTTATATTGTACATATTATGTGTGTTTTATTCTAAACACTAAATTGTAACAATCAAGATCGTTTTGCTTGGCAGCAAATAACTTGCACTATTGTTGTGATGGTTCTACATACACAGACAGAATTTAGGTATGTACATGGGGATTTAACAAAAAGACTCATTAGACATGCAAATACTATACTCATTTATTCTGCAGCCGTTGGTAATTGTGTTTTTTCAGTAATTGAGTTCTCTCTATCATATAGTATAATATTTAATTTGGATTGATTTTAACCTTCCTTTTACGATGCTAATAAATTCCGTCTGTTTCGGTGAAGTCACCTTGAGTTATCGTACGAGATTTACTAGTATTTATATACATTTTTACATCCTACAAATAATAATACAATCTTGATCGCACAGCTTACTTTCATATTTCTTTCTCAAAGTTATTAAGTAGGTATTTCTCTGTTTGTCACGTATACTTTTAGATATACCTCTTTTATGTAAAATGGAATGCGATGCTTTGTTTGCAATGCGCATTTATGATTTATGACAGGTAAATAAAATCTGACGAATCCATAGTATAACATTTTAATTAGATGTAATATCTATGATTGAAAGGATAGTTGAAATATAAAGATTGATGAAGAATTGCATATTAACTGAAATGTTTGCAGTTTAATAGCTGTGTAACCTAATGTAACATTACAGTGACGGGAGTGTTAAACAATTAATAAATTATTACTGAATTACGATATATCATCATCATTAAAGGCGACAAGCTGTGTGGGTCATGATAACAAATCTCCACCCGTCCACATCGTCATCGAAAATGGCCACTTTCCAATAAATTAGGTAACCTAACCATATGAATGATGTACTAATAATTAGTGGTTATGAAGTGGACAAAATATTTCAAAAATCGATCTCGTAATTTTATAAATAATCTGCGGATGTTATCATAACTAGGTTATATAAGATTATAATAAAATCACATCACTTGAATTTTATTATTTTATGATTCTCTATACTTATTACTTATAGTCTATGGCAATGGCCTTTTCTTGTAATACTTGCCATTAAAAAATCTCAATTCTGGGTCGTAAGTAGCCTGTCAACATACACTGACGTTCGATTTAACTAGACACTGACTGCCTTCGTAGTCACCCACTTGTCATCTGAGGGCTCTGGGTTTGATTGACGGTAAGATGGCAAACTTCTTCTTCCTCTTCCATGTCCGCCAATTAGTTGGATCACACAGCGCCTCCAAGAACAACGTTCGAAGCACCAAACTTACTTTTCAAGCTATTTCGTGTTTTTGCATAGTTAAAAAATTGGGCCTCAAGTATTTAAAGCTGTCGGTACTCTCGGTGTTGTGCCAGTCGACAACAATAATACACCTACATTTATATGTTTTTTTAAAGCCTTGTATTTATCTGATTTTTCATTTCCACAACAACACTTCTATCATTAGGCATCGTAGCATGCTGTAGCGTCAAAAAGAATACGTCATAATAATATACAACATTATAAGTTCTTTAAAAGATTCTCCTATGCATACTACATCTTTCAAATGCGTCAATGTATAGCAAACCATTGTTCGGAATACCTTGATACAGTTTAGTAGCACGATAATTATCACACGTTATCCACGAGCTGAAAGGGATTCATCATAAAGCAACGGTGAAGTTGAAAACAGGGGTAATAGGAGAGCAGAAAATTTGAGCTTGTGGCTAATTGCATGGTGTAGTCATTATCGCTAACCGTGAAAATTGTTCTGACGTCTTTACAATCAGGCATAATAATTTATAATCGTCAAAGATTTTCAGTACCTACCTATTTAAGTAGTGTAAATACAAAGTATGTAGGTAGGTACATCGCCAAGTATTTCTGCTCTCGTAACGAAAAAAGCAGCATTTCGACAAAAATCACAAATTGAGTTAGTGTACGGATAATGGCTCTACGTGAAATTCTGAACCTTACGACATAAAGTCAAAAGCAGTATAAAATTTATTTCAGTATAAAAATCGATTTTTTTTTCACGAAAAGGGTAGTTATTCTAAACAAAAAGACAATATAAAGAGAGTCATAAGCAAAAACACAGCATTGATTGAAAATATACTAGTATTTTGCTTATACCAGGGGTCGGCAGTTTGTCAAGTGAGAAGATCCAAATTTTCAAGGAAACAGGATAACAAAGGTACAAGAGAGCCGCATATATGTAAATATACATATATATATGGATTTTAAGGGGAAAAAGGTTCAATATTTTTTTTATTAAAAAAGTAATTAGAATGGCGTCCATGCATCGCTTTTGAGAGCTTTACTATATCTGGCAAAAAGCTACTTATTTTTAATTGAATACATGATTGTAAATAATTGTCATCCATTATTCTGCTTACAAGTTTATTTTTTTATTTGGTCCATATGTGAATGCTTGTTCGCATATGTATGTAGAGCCAAAGATTGTGAGAATACCAAAAGCTAGTTTTTTAACGCGTCGTATATATGAGGCAAACTATTCCATGTATCAAATATTATTGTTTCTATTTTAGGCAGCTGTTTTATAGTTGTCCACTTGTGCTGAGAAGTCAAAACTCGTAAGTTACAAAACGTTACGAAATTGAAGTTTCTGTCTGAAGAGCCGCAAACGTCTATGCAAAGAGTCGCTTCTGCTGACCCCTGGCTTATACCTTATACCATAAACCAAAAGACTCATCCACATTATTGAAAATTTTCGTAAGAAAAGTTGAAAATACGTCAGTCTCATCATCTCAAAATTTGACTTTGGCAAATAATAGTTGCCTTTTTGTTTATGACGCAGTATTGTAGTTAATAGGAAACCTATTGACAACATAGTAGGTACGGTATGACGATGACGCTGTGTTTATTGCTGATAGCTTAAAGATTTAATTTACATCAAATGGTAAAAAGGGTTAATGAGATCAGCAATTAATAAGTCTTATGGTTTAAAAATGAATTTCAAGAAAATAAAATTATTAACTGTATCAAAAATATTGACACCAAACACCAACACAAGTTTTGATATTAACAGCGAACCGAATGAGCGTGTGACCCACTATACATATTTAGGATCATGGGTCAATAATTATAATAAGTGAGACTAGTATCAATAAATAAAAACTAGAATTGGATCGCAAGTAGTGACTTTTTTTTAAATTTGACGCCTCGTTAGCAGTCGAGACCTTAACCCAGGACTCAGACACGTGCCACTGTAGTTGCAGCGCGTCGACGCAGATCTTACTTGATTCCAAATACATCCGATTAGAATCTCTAGTTGGATTAAAAAAATCCATTTGAGATTTAAAAAATATATATTTGGAATCAAGATCTGCTTCGACGCGCTGCAACTTCAGTGCCGTGTGTCTGAGCCCTTTCTTTGATCTGTGACTGCGTATGTTTCACTGTTGTGCTTAGGGAATGTACCTATACAGGAAAGTGCAGAGATCCACGGTGGAAGCAACGAGGTACGGTATGGTAAAATCGGTTGAAATTGGGTGAAGGGGGTGGAGCGCAGAACGTGACCAGGGTGGGACATGTCCCAATAATATACTTATATATATATACATATATATATACATATATAATATTATTAATACTATCGACCTAGTGTAGGTACTAGATAGAATTTGAATTTCAATCCATTAGAATATACTTATACCTATGTTTATTTTTATGTATGATTGTTTAATCAATATAATATTATCTAGGTACATTTCTATGATATTCAAAAAAAAAATGTCAATATTATAGTCATATATTATTATATAGATATGTTGTAGGTGGCTCTCGTGGTGCAGTGCCTGAAGCACTTGCCTTTCATCCGAGAGCTCTGGCCTTGATTTCCGGTGCGGACACAATATATTTATGTGATTTTCTCAAATCCCGATTGTTTCACTTATATTACTAAATACACTACTGTTAAACCACAATACTGTCATTGGGCCTGTTGTACTGTTAAAAAGAATATTGTCATGTTATTACATGGCCACACTATTTATGCTGGCAACTCCACGCAAAAGACAACATAAGGACGCATGCGCGCGTCGAAAAGTTTGAAAAAAGTTCGTTGAACTATTTCCGGCGCCAAGCGGGCACACTTTTTAACGTGAAGAAGGAGCAACAATCGCTATCTCAGTTTCTGGCCTCCGAACGATCAACATCTCTCTCAGTTTCTGGCCTCCGGCCGAAGAACATCTCGCTCAGTCTCTGGAATCCGACGGAGAAACATGGCTCTAAAACCCTGACGACACGCGATGGGGGATCGCACTTCGATTGTCCAAAAGCGGTGGATTTCGCCCGTCCCGTCCGAACTAAGAGTATCTTAATATGGTATTTATGTAAATCATTTACGTAACGGTCCACCGAACTAGCCCATTTAATCTGTGATATCATTAACCAAATTATTTTATGCAGGCGCTCGTCAACACTTAATTAATCTTACACCTGTTTTATACTTACATTCTCGCCTGCTTGTCATATTTCTTTACTTCAATCAATTATACGTTTATTAAAATTTAATACCCGCGTTTTTATTGTCTCTATTCAATTCATAAGGTGGCGCTCAAACTAATCTATTCTTATTGTATTTCAATTATTATTACAGTATTAACCGAATGAGAAACTTCTACCGACAGGTAACTCGGCTTTAGAGGCAGGTCAAGCTCCTACGACCCTACCCCGTGTCTCATGCTCTACCGCATCCCATTCCAATTCCTATCCCATCCCCTCCTCTATCCAATATCCACGTTCCCCATACCCAGGCGCACCCTCCTTTCCTTCATAATTCCTATCCTATCCTAATCATAAATCCTACCCACCTTCCAATCCTTTTTCTATCCGTTACAATATATAGAATATACGATAATATTTAAAAAATAAAATTGAAAACATTGTATTGTTTAGTTTATTTAATCATTCATTTAATTTAAAGTGTGCACGATTCCTGTGATATCAATCAGAACGTGTCGGGGTTGGGATCGGGGTAACAGGAGAGCAGGCGACTGAGGCGGTGATGATACGCGTTTAGCTCTCTGTTTCGACAGACGCCCCAATTACGCACCGGTTGTAATTAGCGGTGACGCAGGTATAACGTTACTTCTACCGTCGAATATAATATACATAGAGGCATGTGACAAAAGTATTTCGGGAAATATTTACCTCTTCATGTTTCTGAATTCCTTGAAACATAATATTATTATATTAAACCGAATAATATACCTAAACCTCTGAAATTTAGACATGGTGGTTTTGTTACTTAAAATAATGCGTCATAAAAAATATATAATTTTTCTTCAGTTTTAAAAAGATTTAAAATTGACACGCTGCACGCTGGTAGGTAAAATTAAAAGCCTTATAATCATTATCATTACATACTACATAATTAAAATTGTACTTATATGTATTGTAAACTTTCATACTACTATTACTACTTAAGTATATTATTTTCAGACAAATTATTATGTTATCATAGTGTGTGAAACAGAAAGATTCTATATACCTATCTGTCTTTTAATATAAATTTTAACGATTCTTGTAAAATTGTATGTGATTGTACGAATACTTATGATAATCCACACCCCGCTACAAGGGTGATCTTGCGTGGTTTACAATGATAATAGATATAGGTCTTTCCTACGCTTTGAGTCCGGTACTTAAAAAAACCAACTTGCAATATAATACCTACCTAACCTAACCCTACTACATAAATAATAACTAAAGTGTTATTCCCGTGCAAAGAACTGCATTTTCTCCGCGCAGGATTTGAGCCCGTGACCTACGATTTTAGAAACAGTTTCGCGCGTGCATTACGCGCGATAATATTTAATTAACTATAAATATATGTTTTAATAGAAATTAAAACTATTTATTTTAAGTCGTCAATACTCAATTAGATTAATAATCCCAGAACTTATCTGGAACATGACATGATAGTAAAAATAATTTATATATAGCGTATATCACACATCTTGGATGCTGCCCAATTTTATGTACTGCGTAACCTTGGTTGATTGGGATAACATTTTAATTCTATATAGTCATTAGTATTAACTGCGAGATTTAATTAATTATTGTTTCGTTCTTTTGATCCTCCCTTATCCGGGGCATCATGAGTTTGGAGGAGGTAAATGTCTAGGAGGGTGGTGACGGTAATATGAACCGAGCTCTGATTAATTTGACGTCTGCATTTTGGTTCTGGCGAACTAACTATGGACCAACTTGTGACAGAGTCGTAGTATGGACATACTGAATCTATGTAAATCCAGTACATAATTATTTTATTTTACAAATACTAGCTTCGAACAGCTTTGACATAATGATCTAACTTTGGAAGAAGAACAGCTACGAATTGTTTTCATATAATCGGAAACTTGAAATGTAACAAAGTATGCATGTGTTACGGAATATACTGGATATTGAAATGTATTGAATTAATTTGAAGATATGAGTGAATTTTGCTTCAAATCTAAACCTTACACTTGAGTATGTAGATATTTAATCAAATTTAATATTATTGAATAAATATCTAAAAAACCGCATGGGCTTTAGACATAGTGATGGATTAAATTAATATTAACCAAATGGTTAATAAGTGAATACCTAGTTTTTATATGGTTTATTGTTTTAAACGAAAATTTCATTTGCAATCATATAATTATGCCTGATCAACGTTGCCAACTTCATCAGCGTTTTTCTTGCCAGATCTAGCATTTTTCGATAGGCATCTAGCATATAAAAAAATTAACTAGCTTATGGAGTTTTTATTAGCGTTTTTTGATGCCTTCAACAGCATTAAATGTGCTGAAAATAAGCTTTATTTGGTCGGTACTTGAGAAATAAAACAACACAATGAATCAATAGGAGCATTCTTGGCGTTATAGTGATATAATGGTATCAGATATTATAATTTACTGTGTGCTTAGGCATGTGGCATCGGATTGACGATTCGGAGAATCGGAGATTTCACTCTCTAGTAGATATTCCCTAATTATTACTTATCGTAGGTTGTTAAATTATTTTTTTTTTCAATTTTGAAATGAGTTTTTGGAAAAATGTGACAATATCAATATCGGCAAATCGATAGGTACACAAAAAAGGTATTGAAGTTTTATTATCACAAAATCTAGCATTTTTTCCTGCCAAATAGCTCATTACAACGTTTTTATTAGGTCGTATTCTTATTTGTCCGGTGGTTGTTTGTCCAGTACAAATCTTGCAATCGATTTTTAACTAACTTCCCGACTAGCTAGACATTTGAAACTTTTAGGATATATCGGAACACGATGCCAATGCATTTTTTTAATTTAGCCGTTTTTAAGTAGAATTAAATTCATTTTCAGTTAATTCTGTTATGTATGAAAAGTTATTTCGGAAGAAATTCGTAATCCAATCCTCTTATTGGTTGCTAGGGTTCTAACAACTAAATTATTAATATGTGCGTGCGTTACTATGGATATCAATATGAGTGTCAAACTGACATTTCAGTATTATTTCTATCAAATACAATTTTTTTTGATCGTTTAAGCTAGTCAAGTTTATATAATTCAACAGAAAAATTAAATACGTTGTACATAAAAAGTTCTTTTTATCTTGTAATTATTTTTGTACCCCGTCTAGCATGTATTTGTCAACAATAGTTGGTAACACTGTGCCTCATCTTTATCTTGAATAAATTCATTAAAACAACGATTGATATAAAATATAAATCAGTACTTGCATTCTTCAGATTTTGAATATAACATTCATTATAAACATAGATTACAGTTTTATGTTTGAAATTATAGCGGGGCTATGTTCAAATTTAAGCTGCGGTTGGATGAAAACTTCTCCTAGCTCTTTTCATTTCACGATTCCCAGTACTTCACTGGTACCTACGTAAATCCGCCAAACATAAGAAGTTTATCAGTATCACTACTTTAGTGACATAATCCATACCGACATCAAGTATTGATACTTTTTCTTTCGATTCTTTCAAAACGCGTACAAGGTACAAACATACGATGACACGTCTGAACATTATATTATGGAGGGATCGAGGAATTAGACGCAAAAAATATGCTTGTCATAACACTACGTGAACGCCCGATTAATACCGGGTGCGGTTTTCTCAAACATGTTAAAGAAATTCTTATTGAATAAAGACGAGCCTTAAAATATACCAAATAGTGAAGTAAAAAAAGATATCTTGGGCCTCAAATTCTCATGAAAACTCTTAATATCATCCACCATAATATTTCTTTCTTTAAAATAATAATTATACTTACGACAAACTGAAATTTGTATAGAAAAACCACAGAAGGCTCCATTTGAGAGAAAATTTAGCATCTTTGAATATTCTTTATTTTTTTTTCGGTATGGAATCATGAATTCTGGAGGCAAGAGAATACAAGGGAATCGATTCATTTGCATTGTGTTATTGTCGCCGAATGTTACAAACACTTTGGATCTATCACAACACGAATCTAGCATCTAGGCCCTAGGGACTCGAAATAAATGAAAAACTGTCGATATGTAAATTCATTCTTAAAAAAATTACACATATTTATTATCGTCTGCCGGAAAATCTCTCACTTTATTCTGATGGAAGCAGATGATTATGAGAGGGATAGAGTTTCAGTCTAGTGGAAGATGACTGCATTTCCTTGTAGTTAGAATCATCAGCACAAGGGAACTATAAGGGAACGATTGATAAGAGATCAAAGCGTACCTACAAATTATTGTATAAGTCTGGGGTTTTCTTGCATGATTTTTCAAATGGAGGAAATATTTTTTTTAAAACATAATATATCTCAAATTCAAATGTATATCGGGAAAGTATGAACGGCGAAGAGGTGTTTATCTCGAATCTCGAAGGAGTTTGCAAAAAAGCCGTGTGACATCGGTGGTTTTGTAATTCAACCCTTGAATGGCCGCATGTTAATTAGGGGCCCCGCGGCACACGTGCGGCCCGCAACGCCGGTCGGTCCCTCGGGGTTGGGACGCGGTCTGGTAATTGAATATCCCTGTGGTCGCGCGATGGGGCGGAGTGATAAAACACAGTTCGTAGAAATGGTATGATCAAAAAAGTTATTAAACATTCACGATTTAATAATGTTTCATAGATATGAATTAATCCTCAATCAATTCATAGCTAAGATATCCATAATCAAAAATATAGACAGTGCGCTTTCGAACATTGCTTTGACAAATGTACTTGAAATCATACTTGGATATACAGCTGATATAAAACTAAGTAGGTAATATAAGTAGTATTAGTATAAACTAGAAAGAGTTACAATTCGTAAGTGGCTTTATTTTTAAGGCGTTGGTTATCTGACAAGATTAGCAGAAATATAATACTGCGATTTGGTCACGGATCTTACAAAATAGACCGTATCAAGAAAATTGGAAGCATTAATAATTATTAATAATGTGAAGTCAATCATATGAAAATATTGATTATTAATATAAATCTATTAAGATGTTATTAAAATAATCTTGTTTGAATATTAAAGCATAGTCCACCCTACAGGGATGCGAATGGATGCTATCGTCGGAGAAAGGGTAAGTAGGAAATTCCGACCGAGTAAAGTTGAACTAGGGTTAGTTAAAGTATATGGAGGGGATATGGGGGACGAAGTGACAGACTTGGTTTGATGTTTATTTCTCTCATAAGTCGCTTTTGACATAATAAATCGATCATGAGATCATGTGGGAAGTATAAAATTAAACCAATTATTACGGAATGCAATAGTTTTGCAGGTTGGGTTGGTAATGCTTGAATACTTATTTAATTTTATTGGATTGATATACTTATTCTTACCATATTTGTACAATAGAGTGTAACAGTTGCATATTTTATTATTTTTTTATTATTTAAGACGTTTATAACATGACATTGATCAGAAAGAACAAATTACAATTGGTACATATACATAGTGACGTCTATTTTAGTCTCAAACTGTATGACAAAATATTAGGTACATATTATCACCTATTATTTATTACCTATTTCGAAAAAATGATATACATATTATCATCTACTGACGATTAGAACATTTATACAAAACCTACACTCAAACAGCGGTGGTTAAGGACGTTAAGGTACGTAGAGATCTGCGGCGTTGAAAGTTTTTCCCGAAGCCCCCTTGTGATTTTTAAGCCAAGATGTCGCTACTTTCTAACGAAGCGATCGCATCATCCGCTTCTTGGAAAACCGTCACCGCTTTCAAAAGTTTTGATAATCGTATTATTTTTTTTATATACCTACATATATATATATATATCTGTCTGTAACGCAGCACACACACAGAGACACGCGTACTCTCTTGGCACCAGAGCAGTCGCATTGCATTGCATAACAATAATGATGGTGTTATGGGGCCCTCGTGGTGTCGTCGCATTGAAATGCACAGTAATAATGGCACAATCGGGTCCGCGTGGTAGCTTTCGTACACTCTGGACCAAACTCGGGTAAAATTCACCGGCTTGATCGAAATATATATCTACCAGTCTTTGTTGGTACCTATTCAAATCGATGCTTTGTTAAGCTATGAATATTGCTTTGCTTATGATATTACTGTTAGGTAAAAATTACGGCCCACGATGGCCGAGCGGCTTACGCGTATGTTTATAAAGTTGTGGGTCCCATGATTGAATTCTGAGTCTGTAAAATACAGATATTGTTTTTCAATTTGTGTTTGGAGTCAGAGTATGGACCTAGTAGGTTGAGCAAGTGGTTGACATCCATTTCACGTAAAAACAAAACTATGATCATAATATAAACCTCCAATCTGTGGAGGCCCATATTATGATCTTATTAGGATCGGACATGGTCGAAAAAGAAAAATTACAATTATGTTGACCGCTGCCACTCGATATTTTTTTCTAATCTGCATGCAGTGGTGGCCCACAATATGGTCTGCATGGAAGCAAAAATGGTAGTTAACGTGTTTTCTTAATCATTTTAGTTGATTTACCAAGTTTTTCTTATCCGTCCGGACAATGCAAGAACCATCGCGATACAAACAAAAGATACAAAAAAATATTCAATTTAATTATATACTCATTCCTAACTTGACTAGATCAATACAATTGGAACAATGATAAGTATCGGGCGCACATAATAATGTGAAAGGGTGAATCCGTTATCAAGTAGCAGAATCAGCCTGTACACAGTTCAGATGAATTGATGACAGTTGTACATGTCGTCACTCGATTACTTTATAATAAATGCTCTCTCATTTACAAAATATCATGTGTCCCATTACCACTTATGGTCTCCTATTCAAGCGGCAGATAAAATCGTCTTTTTATTAGCCCCCATCATATTTAAATTTAAAAAATCAGCTCAATTAAATGAAACCTAATGCATGATGGCAATAATATATTATTTCTTTGTTAATATTTTCTCAGATTTTTTAGTTAGAATGTATCTAAATTATATCAACGTATAAAATAATTTGTAGTAATTTATGAGTAGAAACCTAATAATATTCATATTGTATGATTTAATTTTATAATATCTCAATATAAATGAGAATAGATAAGTACTATCTACAACATTCTACATCATTAAAAATGTTACTTTGGCATATATACTTACATAATTTTACTTATTTACAAATTTGATTAAATTATATATTTACTTACATATTTTACAAACTTCAATGTTACTTAATTATGTTTTTTTAATTATAACTTAGTACCTAACCATTACGTTTATTATTTTAATGAAGATAATTCTACATACCTAATCATAAAAATACTTACCTAATATGAAAGTCCATTATTATTGGTATGTGTGCAGTTCCACTGAACTCTTCAGGGTAGAAGATGATAAGGAAAAGATCGCCTTGATGGTGGCTCCGCTAGGGGATCGCACGGTAAGAAGAAGATAACTAAAATGATTGAGGTCCTGATGTCATCTAGGATTTAAGGTCAAATCCAAAAGATCGTCGATAGTTATGTATTCAAGTTCCATTTTTTTTAAATAGTGAGGTAAGTATATTTTTGGTGTGTTATGAAAAAAATAGACGTAGGTACCTACATATACGAAATAAAATTAATTATTTTTCTCTCAAATGTCCAGTAATATCAACAGAAATATTAAGTTGGTACCTAATCTAATATACATAATATATTAACCATTATGAATATTGGATTGTTGCACGAATATATTGAACGGAATATTATTGTGAATTCATACTACTACATTTGCATAATATCAGCCTAACGATATGAACGCGTTAACTGCATTTTGCCTGGATTTCATGCCACATGAACTTGTCAGGAACTATTAGTTATGCAAATCAAAGTTGCATGTAACCTAGCGGTTGTCTGGGTGGCTATATTACGACCATTGCCTTTATTCGCCTTTATTCAATAAAGATATTATAATCCGACTTTTTTTATTGAATATACGTAAAGGTAGAGAGGTAATTTTTAAACCTTATTTTTCGGATAAATACACGTTCAGCGATATTCGGGATGTTACCGCTTATTTATGTACGCAAATAATCTTACAAAAATGTAAGAAACATGATATATCTATTCGTACAATATGTAAATCTATTTTTATGATATATTGATATTACGAATATTTTTTAAAAATAATATATAAAGTACCTACAAAGTATAAGTGGCGAATGGTGTAAGTAGACTGTTAAGATCCGACATAAATAGTGCACACTAAATTTTGTCAGCCATACGTATTTATTTTCATTGAACTTAGAATACAAATTGCAGATGGTATTGGTTAGCTTTTAAAATTAAATTAAACTAATAGTAAAATTATTCGTCTATCTATAAAATATTTAAAATTATACCATTAAATCATATATCATTTTGGATATTTTATAAATAGAATAAATTAGATAAATAGATTTGGTTATTATCATATTGTCTATTTATTGGAAGCCAACGGCGAACAAAAATTTAAAATAACCGATATACTGGATTATTTGTTATATTAGGTTATCATTCTTAAATTCATAAATTTTGACAAAATCGCATATGAAAATTTCCGCTGTTTCCGCCTGGTTTCCAGTAAACAGACGTGTACCGAATATTTTTATATATGGTCTGGTTTAAGCATGGTTTAATGAATTAAAAAAAAACTACTCAACACCTATTATTCTTAATTCTACGAAAATATATAAGTATGAATGAAAAAGTATGCTGTATTTTTGTCGTATCGCCCATAGCATACCAAAACTATATGATTTGGTTTTAAATGTAACTAAACACTAGTGAAAGTCATTTAAGTATTTTTTTTCCTGTCTCACTAAATCATTCAATGAGTGATATGAGGCCGAAATTGCCGAAAGCTCGCCTATTTCAGAGCGCCAAAACTAAATTTACTCTTTACACTGAGTATCATATCATAATTAGTGTGTAAATATTAATAAATTCAAGCGTATAATGGACATATTTTTTTATATCATAAATCATTAATTTCTATCCAAAAGCTTGTAAAAGCTCCGCTTGATAAACACCGCATAATATATTGGAAAATATCAGATGATAATATAAGGTTTAAACTTAAACCGTTATTTGTATATTTAAATAATCGTGAGAACTGTGAAGACCATATTTTTTTCACTTAGGTTTCTGCTAAGTCGCCACGCAAACAAAAGACTATCCTGACCGGTGGTCAATGGATCTTATTGTGCAATAGCCAGGTAAACAATAATAAATTGCACCTTAAGTAGAAGGGACGCTCTAAAAGTTACCAGAAAATCACCATGAGTATCTACATAATACATTTTAGTTATTTGCATTTTATATTGTCATCTTAATTTTTTGTTGTATAGAATCGTGAGTCCATTCTAAGATTCCCAAGATACAATTCAAAGGATGCTTTTCTCCAGCGACATCCACATAGCTGAAGTATTATAGAGAGAGTTCTTGTGTCATTCACTTGAAACTGTTCTAAGCAAAGGCACCTAGGACCAATTTTTAATCAAGCGGCATAGCAAAAGAATTGTGTACTTTTTCATCAACCATTAAATTTGTAATTTTTTAAATATTATTAAGTTACTTAAATTATCCAAAATTTATGTTAGTAGGTCGCTATTTACCTATTAAGTACCTACACAATTTTATTATTTTCTGATTTTATTTATTTTCAAATATAAAATATATTTTATAATGGTTAATACTAATTTGATGTTTTAATTGATATTTTGCACACGGAAGCCCATAAAATACCAAGATGGCGGCCAAAATTACAATGTTATGTCTATCTATCTAACTATCGTCCGATTTGATTGAGCTTAGGCATGTACCTATCTAATTTTAACGCTGATGAATATTAGCTAAACTGACATAATATTGAAAAAATGAAAGCCTATAAAATACCAATATGTCTATATTTTCTTTATTTTATTGTCTGATTTCATTGACTGACTGAGTCTGATAACTCACAGTTGGGCGCGCATACAAAAAAATGGTTTGGGGATGGTGAGGTCCATTTTGAAAAATTATTCGTAATATTTTTTATTGATTTATAAAACGGCGGAGCGGAGCGGGGTGAACAAAACCTGGCAGGTGCCACTGATTTCCACATTGACCCTGTCTACTATCCCGAATACGACACTTTTCCAGGAACATTATTCAAACTCAGACATTCCACACATTGACACTTGTGACTTACAGGTATAACATCCCATCCACAAGTGGCTTAACAGTGTTGTTAGTATCCATTTGTCACATCGGTTCTGAAGAAGAAAAAGAAGAACAACTAATATTCCATTTACCTAAATAATTTGTATTTTTTTCTGGTCACGGGGTGGACCCGAACCCTTTTGTGTACGCGCCTGTTTACAGTTGGTAGGTATTTATTTTAATTTTGTAAATAAATACCCACTAGATACTATAGGTACTTTTTAATTAAATAAAAAATTAATAATTCTAAAATTCGAATTCGTCAATACAGTACTTTGGAGGTAACCCTCGCCCTACACGGTCAACTTGTATTTTGCAAGTCACAAAAGGAAGTCCTAGCAGGGTCACACTAAGGACAATGGCAAACAAGCAAAATATATACTGCTTATTTAGTAAACTCTCTTTTGTATTACGCGGTTCATTTTGCCATACAACATAATAGGGATGAACAGGAATAGTGTTGTGATTTTTCTTTTCCTTAGACAAGTTTAACGTCTCACGATAAATTATTATTTCTCGCTACACGGATACTAAATGTCCTAACTATAAAAGATGACAGAATCTTAAGACTTTTAAATCTTGTAAGAGGGTCATTTATTCATCATTGTTTTGTCATGGTTTTGGTTTGAAACGGTATGTACACTATATTATTCTATGATGTATTTATAATAAGTCAACGTTTTTTTCCTTTATAGACTATCCTAAATCAGAACATTTTACATACGAGTACATACCGTTTATATCAGTGGCGAAGAATCCATACTAGGCGATTATTTAGAGCCTACCTTCTTAAGAAAAATAATTTTTATTTTCATATTGACGTAAGTATTTATATAATCACAAATAATAATATATTCAATATACACAAAGACATCTATCCTATAATTGTCATAATTTTACGATCTTTTCCCATATTTCAATAATGGCCTAATAATGATCGATAATCTATGGCATATAATAATGGGTAATCTATGGCATCCCTCGAAAGTTTAAAAAAATAAAACACACCGCGTTTGCGCTTCACATATTGTATAGGATTATTTTTACGTGAATCGTCGGGTTTTTCATTATGAAGTTTTTTTCTCATAATTTCAAAATGTCTGGCGTCTCGCATACAAATCTAAAAGTTGTTTCGTTAGCGCTTACACCGCTAGAGCACATTTATCCAAAATATTTATAAGGAGATAATTTAAAAAATAATTTTTATGGGATTCAATCACATAAATATGTATTGATTGTTGTTAAAAATATAAAATAATTTATCTCATGATTTTTATTTATCTATTAGTTCACTCACTAGACAATTTATATATATGATGTTGTACCTACCTAAGTCTGCGTTAAAATGTCTAGTTTTACGGGTTAAATTATAAATTGTTATGGAACATAATATAATATATACAACAACGGATATTTTAAAAGATGATAGGTAATATATTTTGAGCGTATGTAATGTTAATAAATGTTTAGGAAAATACATAAGTAATTCAAACCAATTGCTTATTTTTATAAACTAATTATCACAAACCAATTAAGCTTTTGAAATTTCATCGATTTAGCGTACCTATTCATCAGTAGTAATATTGGGTTATCTTCTAATTTCCCGTAAATATATCTGACAAACATGGTTACTCTCACAGCCTACCTCTTTCAAAAAGTCACCCTTCGCCACTGGTTTATATTTTATACTTATAAAAGATTCGAACTACATAAAATAAAAATAAATCATTAAGCGGCTATTTCTTAATTCCAAATTGTGTCATGTTTTATACTTTTACACAAAAAATGTGGCAAACATAATCTACTTCCTAAGATAATGAGAATATTAGAGCTATTTTTCGTATATAATAAAATAATATTTTACACGTATTAGCAATTACGTCCCGTGGGGGTAGACAGGTTATGCGTTGCTTAGCAGCGGCAAATGAAGGAGCGAATAGAATCAGTACAACATTTGAAAGTAGTGGCGGTTTTCTATAAAACGGACGATTTTTTTGAAAACACCGGTATTTTAATTTTAAAGTATCACAAGGGGATTACCATAATTGTCAGTGTCACAAACCTCCTTGTAACTACAACCACCGCTATTTGAGAGTATGTTTTGTGGAAATACTCTAATCCTCAGTAGATTATGTGTACGTAATGTGTTCGTAGATTATGTGTACGCGTGTGTGTTCCAGGTTCGAATCCTGGATCTGGCAAGTACACAATATATTATTGTTTTTTGTTTTTCGATTCGTGTATGAGTCAGAGTATGGACCTAATAGGTTGAACAAGTGGCTGACATCCATTTCTCATAAAAACTAAATCTGTTAATACAAACCTCCACTCTGTGGAGACCCAATGATCTTATTAGGATCGAACTTGGTCAGAACTATGTAATTTTTTTCAAAATATAGCATTTTTCTGTTTAGTTTAACATGATAAAATATGTGGCTATGTATCTAACAACTTCGAATAACATTATAAGCTAAAAATGAAGGGGAACGACATTCTAAGTCTGCCTAAGAGCGGCACTTTGTCTAGGGACGTCGCTGCTTATTATTCAAAAAGTATATTATACAACAATAAAATAGTACTGACTAAAAAACATACCATCTTACCATTCTCACTTTGAATCCCAGTTTTAGGTCATGGCTGTCTAGGAGGATCAGTTAAACCAGGAATAATCTACCTACACTCTAGTAGTGGCGTGTTTGGGAACTTTGAGGTCCGAAGTACTGACCACATTTAAGGCCCACACCCAGTAAAAATAACAATAATAGGTATATTCTCTTTCCTAAAATCACATTTTGCAAACTAAATATTAGTTGGTAATGGTATAATGGTTCTAACACGTAAACTCCAATTTAATTAGTGAATAATTACAAGATAAAAAGAACTTTTTATATACAACGTTTTTAAATTCTATTGAACCATATAAACTTGACTTGACTAGCTTAAACGATCAAAAAAATTTGTACTTGACATGTCATATTGATTTCCATAGTAACGCACGTATATATTAATAATTTAATTGCTAGGACCCCAGACCCCTAGCAACCGATAATGGTGTCGAAATAACTTTTCATACAAAACAGAATTAACTGAAAATGAATTCAATTCTACTTAAATAGCTAAAAGTATTTAAAAATGCATTGGCATCGTGTTCTGATATATTCTAAAAGTTTCAAATGTCTAGCTAGTCAGGAAGTTAGTTAAAAATCGATTGCAAGATTTGTACCGGACAAAGAACCACCGGACAAATAAGAATACGAGTTAAGTTAAACGTTGTAAAATAATTACATATTATTGAAGATAAGACTGAGTTTGAGTGCATGTTATACCTATTCCTTTTCGATGTTATTTGCAAGGATTTTGTTATGCTTTGGGTAATATTTTATACTAAATTAGTGATTTTAAAGATCTTTGTATAATAGATATTTAATAATTGTACGATCGGTTTGAACTATTTTGAGGACCATTTTTAAATCACATGACAAATCAATTGCGTTATCTACACCAAAGAAAACCGTCACTACACTCTAGTAAATACCTAGATTCTTACAATACCTAGATTCTTACAACACCGTAAGATGTTTCTCATTTTTACACCTTGGTATACCATCATGCTGTTGAGGCGAAGGGGTGGTGGGGGAAAAATATAATAGTACGAGCATAATACTTTAGATTGTCTCAAAATACAGTCACACTCCTAACAAGAGAAACTATCGATGATATGTGCTTATAGAGCGCATTTCCTGAGCCTTAACTTGCCGCGAATTCACCCGACCGTAATGCCAACAAGACATGAATACTAAGTTTCCACCAAAAAACTATTCAGAAATAAAGCTTCTACAATGTTTTTGATTCCGATACCTACGGCATTGAAATTTTTTTATCGCGTGTTGACTTCTTTCATCGTCTCACCCCGATGACTGCAGTAGCGAAGGGTAGAGGTAGGCCATTAAGATCCGCTATAAATAATGCACATTATACTTTGTTAGTCATAAGTATTTGTTTTTATTGAACTAATACTACAATTTACAGATGCTATGGTGAGTTTTTAAAAATCAATGGACCCTGCCTAACCAAACCATAATAGTTTGATATGTTTTGTGCGATACTCGATGTTCGTTGGATTAAGACGATGGCCGTGCGGCTTAAGCGTTGGCCTATTGCGTCTCGAATCCTGGGTCTGACAAGTACACATATTGTTTTTCAATTTGTGTATGAGTCAGAGTATGATGGACCTAATAGGTTGAGCAAGTGGCTGACATCCATTTCTCGTAAAAACAAAATCTGCCTCCACTCTGTGGAGGCCCATATGATCCTATTAGGATCGGACATGGTTTAAAGAAGAAAAAAGATTACACTTATTGTTGGTTCATTTTTTTTAAATTCATTAAGGTCTGCCTAAACCAAATTATAATAGATAAAATATTATTATAAAATATATATAAATATATAAAATATAAAATATTCAAAGTTATGTATGATGGAATTGCATAATTTATAGATAGATGAGTATTTTATTTGACTATTACCTATTAAGGCTTGGTTTTTGCATGGTTTAATTGAATTTAAAAAACTAACTAACGTGTGTGTAGTCTTATTTCAAAGTTTAGTATGCACCATTTATGGTAGATCTTAACAGCCTCCCTCCACTGCATGATTACTCACTGACCGTGATTACTCTGGAATATGTATCTTCAATAGAATTCTTGATCAGCTTTCTCTACCTTTACCTTCCTTCTGCAAGCTTTGTGGTCGGTGCTATTTTCCCGACAGCGCAGTGTTTACTAAGAAATGCAATTATCTATAAATTTTAACATTATTGGATTCATAAAATAATTTAGCAAGTTTGAACTGATTATTTATATCTTTCGCTGCGCCGCCGTCTGATAAAATTTCCAGTCTAGTACATACCAGACGTACCTACACCTTACCACAAAATAATTAATATTAATTGAATTAAGAAACGAACGGGTGTGAGATGGAAAAGAATTTATTAAAAACTGTGAGTTAAATTGGGCAGAATACAGCTCTAAGAAGAAAATATTGCTAAATAAATCTATTCATAAAGTACCAACTATGATAATGATGTGCTAACAGGTATTAGATTGATGAGATAATGAACAAAAATCATAAGTTTAGTATGATAATGGCATACGGTACAAAACCACAATATACGGATTCGTTTATGGATGACCTCAGAGATTTTTGAAGTACATGACAACTAAATGTACAGGATCGAGAGGAATGGAATCGATAATTCAATCGAAAATTCAATGAAGAAGCCCGTCAGGAAAGACCAGCGAAATCGATTACATCCTCACTGACAGAAAATATACATTTTTAAACTGTAAGGTGATCAATCGGTTTAACACTGGCAGCGATCACCAGATGGTGAGATGTAAGATCAGATTTAACGTAAAATCAGAAAGATCCAAACTGCAGAAGAAGTCAAATGCTCGCATATACTTGCAGAACATTACTAAATTCCATGATGAACTCAAAAATGCACTATCGGCTTTCTTATATGAGAACGAAACTGTTTCCCTATCCAACGCGGAGGATATAACAAAGATAACAACAGATACAAAAATAAATATAAATCTTTCGTGCCACATTTTGAGAGCCGTCCGAATGCCGATAAGTTTCCTTTCGTCCCCCGAAATAAGGGAGTAAAAAATTGAATTTCAAAATCGTGCGGAAGTATTTTGGATATTGAAGTTTTTTTTGTATTGGGACCGTGAAAAATTGATATTTTATTGCGTTCCGCGCGACATGCTTGGTATGTGAAAGCTTTTCCCTCGGTATAAAATATAAAAGTAGCAAGTTACCACGCTACCATACTTCCCTTGTCTGGCTTTAATTTAATCCGAGTTATCATCAACTTTTCGAAAGCTCCAGCTACCTTATAATATAATTATTATTTATTGATGCAGATTACGTTAATATCTCTTTACAATAAGTCTAAAGAGATTTAAAAAAATCACAATAACCAATCATACATCACACTAATTATCCCCAGTAGGCGGCTCTCGTGGTGCAGTGGGTAAGGCGCTGGCCTTCCACCTGAGAGTTCTGGGTTCGATTCCGGTCATGACAAAAACATGTATGTGTTTTTCTCAAAGCCTGGGGGTTTGTGATTGTTCAAAAATGACTAACAACCACCTTGTACGAAAAAGCAAGGACATGGTTATTAATAATTCTAAAAAAAAATAAAAATTATCCCCAGTTGCGGAACATCAAATATGTTAGTCTTTCACAAAAAATCGCCGAAACCTTTTTTCTTCTATCTATCAAATTTATCAGTCGCGAAGGGTGGAGGTAGGCTGTTACGATCTGATATAAATAGTGCACATTAAACTTTGTCAGTCATAAGTAGGTATTTGTTTTTATTGAACTAAGACTACAATTTACACGTCGTGGTGTTGGTTAGTTTTTAAACATTAATTAAAGCCGCCGTGCGCGTATCGTACGGCTTTTTAAAGTGTGCTCCGCCACCAATCCCAAGAATAGGTAGTCCCCTGCATTATTCAGTTTGATAAAATATGTTGATAAAAACTGTAGGTACCTACTCAAGTAGTATTATCATTTAATATTCAAAACGGGAATTGGATGTGCTTTATTTGATTACAACTGTAAAAATGTTATTGTGTAAGGTAGTTTATAGTAGTGAAATAAACATTTGTTTTGCATTTAAGGTGAATGCTTCGCTAACCTGAGACAATTAACGAAAAAATACGAAGCTTGTAAATTATGACAATAATTTATTTAAAAATTACTCTTTAATAAACTGTTTTAATACCATTAATTAAATAATACGTCAACGATAAATTTACAATTAAAAAAAAGAAATAAAACATTATTTTTTGAAAGATCCAACCTTATTATTTTATGATTGTCATTAAACTGTTGTTTATTAATTTTTTATGTACCTACCATTATATATATTTTTGAATAATTCATAGTTTTAATGTATTTTATATTTATTTGAAAAACATCGATTTTTCTAATGTACCTATGTAAATATATAACTTAAAATCTTTTCGAAATGAATTTAATACATAACTTATTTTTTCACGAAACGAAATGATAGTCTTCAATTTACACCCATTTGTACAATTCATAATTCACAAAAATTCTATAAATGACACAAGTTTTATATTACTGTCATGGATGCTAAAACACCTAGTAGGTACTGCTCCTGGTAACTTTGGTATAGGTATAAATCACACTGTTTTTGAAAGATTGTAGGTAGGTATAATAAATAATTATGATAGTTAATATCTCTGTCAGATATGATAGATTTAATAATATTTATATCAGATTCACACATGAATCTAATTGGCAATATAAAAAAGCTTTGCATATTCTAAGCTCAAATGATATTAAACTTTGTGGAATATGCGATAAATCATATATTCTGAATGAAGAGCTTTTCGAGATTTATAAACGGACCAAAATAAGCATTGTCTACTAAACTTTCTCCCAAAACAATTCACACCTCAGATATACATTTACCAGTTATAAAATAAAGATAAATCTTATTTTATATTAGAATTATTAGATCATTAGATTAGAATAGTGAAATAATCACAGAGATACCCAGGTCTGAGACAATCACTTCACCGATGAAGAAACTTCAGCGGGAATCGCTCCCCGATACTTGATGTGAGAACCCAGTACTCTGGACTACGGGGGTCGCTTAATATATACATATATATCAAAGCGAAACTTTACGTTAATCAGTTTATTAAAATTGTTAACACCACGAAAATACCCATAGAAACAAAACCCCAATCACCACCACAAACTCACATTTTAACGAATAGAGAGACACCAGTATACTTAGTTAGACCAAATCTACGCCGTCACGTCTCTATGAGCCTGGTGACGTGCAGAAAATATCTCTGGAAATGCATACAACCCAGACAAGCCTCAGCTATTCTAACATTACAACTAAAAAATCAATATAAAAATTGATAAATATGATATGTCGAATTCAGGCTGTTAATAATTATCTCGGGTAGTTCACTGTCAGAATTATGAGCTGTCAAAAATGTCGTTGAGTAACACAGTTAACCCGTCTTATTTGATTCAAAATGAATCCCATTAGAATTTCCAATTGCAGATAAGTGCAAACAATTATTGTAGATAACCGTTTTTTTTATGGAATTGCCGAGTGATATTCGTGTTATTTTGGAGCAATAAAAACAACAATAGTTACAGTGTTAAATATTTAGACTAGCCCTGCAGGTCTCAACAACATGCTGACTACTTTGTATTTATCCACCTTTTAATCCTTACTTAGGGGTTTAGGTAAATCATTCTACAGTGGCACCATAGGCGATTCGCGCGTGTATTGAATTGCTTGCGACAATGCCTGTTTCAATTCTAGCAAACAATACTACTACAACTGCAAGCCACATTTGCCGTACCCATGGTGCCACTGTAAAACGATTTACCTATAATTGACGCAAATTGCGGTGCGACAATGTAAGTCTTGCTTGATTCTAATTGATTCAAATTATGATAATGAATATACAATATTATAGATAAATTCACGTTGGATAACTTCACTTGGTCTCTATAATATTACGTATAATATGTCCCATGCCCATGGCGCCCCACAAGGGGGGTTGACAGGGCTCTAGCCTGGGGGCCCGGCGAGAAGAGTCGACCAGATAAGTGAGATCAACACACATCACAAATTTTCATTAATAGTAAAAAAGTTGCCTGCGCTATTTTCGTTCCAATAATATTATTATTCAAAATTATGTGGTTGTACGATACAACTCCATAATTCAAATGAATATATTAAAAAATACAAAAAAAAACACTAAATATACACATTCATTTTACCGCGTAGGTACACAATTTGGAAAACGCTACTGTAGAGCGTCACACTGCCTTTACCCTTTAGCCGCCAAATATCCTAGCCTGGGGACCCGCTTCAGGATATAGGGGCCATGCGCATGCTCTTCCTTGCAGGTAGAAGTCGGTGGCACCTGGTAGATTTTGTTCTCCACCCCCTCCAGCTGCCTTAATAATTAGCAATTATTTAATTTTACTGTAGGTATGCACGCTTGGAGGTATTTATTTAATTTTCTTGATAACAACTATCAATTTAATTTAAACCGATATATGGTTAAATCCTATTCAATTTCTTGTACGATTATTATATTTTTTAGCATTCAATATAGAGTTTAACCACGAAAAAATCGACATGACGCGGTAACGTGTTAAAATTTTGAACGAATTGTCTGAGGGCAACATAAAACCTCATCTGTATACGGATGCGTAAAGCCATTGTTGACACGAAAAACGCATTGATTTACAGGCAGGTATCATTTTACTGCCATCGTATAACAGAAAGCAATTTTATTTAACTGTGGATCGAATCTGAGAGACACGGTTTCATTGGATACCGTATTTACGACTTAACGATACCCATCTGATTTGCAAGTGATCGACTTGGTACCGTACCTCTGCGGTACGAGAAGTGCCCATTCATATCGCTGTAATTTGACCACACTATAATTCCTCAAAATTTAAATACTGAAGATCCCTTGGGCAATTGAGTTCTCATACACAATTATTTTAGTAAATTGCCATAGATCATTATTATGAAATGGATAGATATTGAACAGGAATCAGTAACTACCTAACCAAGTGCGTAATAAAGAATCATACTTAGAAGCGTCAGCAGAAAAGATAGACGTCTAAATTACGATTCCGAAGTCGGCGTTATAATTTTAGCGAAAAAAATATATTACTATTATTCTTATTAGAACGACTTATTGGCAGTGAAAAAGAACATATTGTGACGTATTTCTTAGTATTATTATTATGAGAACGACTACTTAGCGTCGACATCTCTACATTACGCTCTTAGAACACTTTCACACATAAATTTAATTTTAACACAATTTAACGATCGTTTTTTTAACTGGTACTTGGTACACGGAAAATTAATTAAAGCCAAATATGTAACAATTGTCATTAAATGGTAGATATATTATTATTTAAAAAAAAAAACTATTTTTGCTGCATTATTCGCGATTATATAAAAAATAAATTATACAGGTGTGACTCGTCGTAGTGATTATTAATTGTTTTATACATAATTGCGGTCGGTCGGTAATAGTTTTTGGAATAAGTCTGTGAATCTTTCAATGCAAAGTGTGGTGCTACTGACCCTGTTTAACTCATTTAGCGCTAACACCACGACTGGTGCGTTTGGAGCAGTTGGCCATTAGATATAATTAACGTGGTAATTAAAAGGTCAGCAGTAATAGTGTTAACGTACCCACTAATAATGTTCACCCAGGGAACTCAGAAATAATGGGAACTGAAATACACAACGGGTAAGGCGATAGCAGGTAACCGACTCGAGTAAGGAAGAATCCGGTTTAAACTTTCACACGTGTTAAGAATACGTTTTACGTCGAATACTAAAAACTGCTCTCGGTTTATGCATTTACGCTCATTTAATGTTGGTGTATTACACACACCATTGCACGTGCATAATGCGTGCTTCATTTTCGTAGGACACTCACACATTCAAAATCCTGCTTCACCATGCGGCGTATTGAATATGGCCTATCGGTATTCTATTTATTATCTGTTCTGTTAGTGTAACAGTCGTATAATAGTAGTATTATGAAAATGATCAAATAAACATCTCGGCTTTGAAAAAATCACGCAGACGTATTGTGACTTCACCGGAAATCGAACCCGAAGTCACGGGATGAGAAGCCAGTGCCTTACTAATTGGACTACGAGGACCTTTTCATGTGCTGTTGTAGTTGTAGGTATACACTGTTGTATTAATTCTCTAATGTCACCATTGTGATAACGTAGTAAAGTCCTGATTCCCGTGGCACGAATATCTGTGTTAAACATAATAATATTATTTTGCTTGGTCTCGTTGAATCAGTTGGCCAGTTCAGAGGCGTCGTCACCGTGGGTCGTTGCCCTCTTGACCTCTTACTACCGCCGCGAACCGAGGATCTTGCCCGACAGCGGAAGATTACCGTGGATCCAGAACCGATGGTTCATTAACCAATAAATTGAATATAATAAGTTATAGTTAAGTAAGTACATAATTATCTTTAATTATTGTAATATTACGTCAGTGATCTAAAGCGAATAGTGTATACCATTTTTTTATATCAATAATAATAATAGTAGGTGGACACAAAAAGCATAATAAATCAAATTAAACTATATCAAATATTGTGTACCTACAGCTATAATGAATAATATGATATATAATAGAAAAATAGAGAGAGAGCAAAAACAGAAAAACATAAAAAGTATATAATGTAGGTCATTGCAAGAAAAGAAAAATACAATTTTAAAAAAATACAATACAATAATAAGTCATGGATTTTGGAGCAACTTCATTTGAAAGAGGCAAGAGAACAAAACAGATCCACTCAATTACTGTGAAGATTCAAGGTTCTGCAGAGTCGAGCCACCGGACAATAATTGTAACCTAAATTGGTTTTATATGTATGAATGTATAAAAGTGAGAAAATGTGAGGACGAATATTGACTCTTGGTTCATTAAATTTAATGTAGGACATTAGTTGTGGGGAATCTGTATGGTTATTAATTATTTTGAAAATAAAAATAAGGTCCGAAAAAGTACGAAGTGTTTCTAAAGATTAGATGTTGAAATGTTCCAATTGGGAAGAATAATTGGGTATGATGATATTGAGGTTAGGGGTTGCAATACCGGTATTCCAGTATTTATCAATACCGGAAAACCGGTTTTTAAAACCCGAAATACCGGAATTTTTAGTATTAAGAAAGCACACTCGTTTACGTTTTTTAAAATGAATTATAAGTTATGTGCTGCTAAAACGCAATTATATTGAGTGAATCCACAGAGGTGAAAAAATAGTAAAATAAATTTCACCAAATATATTTATATAGGTAATTGTCGCGATGAATTATCATAATATATTATAATTTCGAAATAGAAAACATCCGTGACAAAAATGTTCAATTATTCAATAATTATTGATGACTGTACAAGCGTTGAGTTTAAGAAGCTTTTCCTGCAGCCGGGACTTATTTGCACTTGATGAACTTTTGAGGGCTTTAGTTAAAATTATCGACATATTCAAATTATTTGTAAAAAAATCACTAGTTCTATAATTATGATGCATAATATGTATGTAGGTTTTTGCTATAAAATAATATTTTAAAAAGATTCCAATAGCTATATTTATTTATAAGCACCTACTTCTGTTTTTTTATGTTTAAGAAATACCGGTATTAATACCGATATTCAATAATAAATACCGAAAAACCGGTATTGATAATTTCATTCGGTATTTCAATCCCTAATTGAGGTGACTGCTGAAAGATAGATGATTTTGCATTGTTGATCTATTCATATTGTTGTCAAAATTGCGTCAAAAATACCAAAATTATTATGACCTATGATGATGACTGGGGATTGTACTGCCGAAATAAAATATCAATAGGTACAAGTATTCGCGAAACTCCGCACAACCGTAAACGTTTTGCATAAAATTATAGATAATTTCGTCCTAAACCACAGTCACGAGCCTTTCTTTAAACACTTCATATAATATACATATCTTAACTAAGGCTGCAGACACACGGCATTGCAGTGGACGTGCGTCGACGCAGGTCTTATTTGATTCCAATTTTATACGATTAAAATCACCAATTAGATTTCTTTAAACCAATTGGTGAATCTAATCGGATGAAATTGGATTTAAATATGACCTGCGTCGAGGCACGTTCACTGCAATGCAGTGTGTCTGCAGCCTAAGACGAAAATATAAAACGAAAGACTTCCATAATATCCATAATAAAAGTACCTAACCGTTAGGTACATACTTTTTTTGACCTTGTCCGATCCTAAGATCATACGGGCCTCCTACAGTTACAATAAATCGATGTTAGCCACTTGATTAATCTCTATGTTCTATACTCTAAGCACACATTGAAAAATAATACCTACGTGTATTTTTGCCAGACCCAGGACTCAAACACGATACTCACGACATTATAAGCCGACGAATTAGCTGCTCGGCCATCGTGGACATTACATACGTACATTGGTATTTTTTTTAATATTTGATTTAGGTACACACCTTAGAAATCACACATATTTAATTATATATTTATACAGCCTTCGAGTCTCTATTAATTTACCTTTCGAGAATGCTCCTCATTCATCACATCACAGTATATATGTAACCGAAATCGGGGTGGCGAGACGTTAACGATGGTAATTAAAAAAAATATTTTGATATAATATTATTTTTAATTCGTGAGGCTCAGTATATTTTAGATATAAATTACACGCACCTACATTGGTTCAAAATATATTGTCTGTTTTCTTTTGTACCGAATTTATATATTTTGTAACAATCATTCTGTTTTTACAGCATATTATAATTATATGAATTAAACATTAATGACACATTATAGACGAGAAAGGTGCATGTTGGTAATAAGGCAAAAAAAAACAAATAAGCCAATGAATAAGGAAGTAAACAAGAATAATGGGCTGCAATATAGTTCGACAAGTATCCACATTGATGGCAGCATCTTAGAAAAACCTTTCTTAAGCTTCAGGCACACGGCATTGCAGTCGACATGTGTAGACGTGCGACGACGCAATGTCTTATTTGATTCCAATTTCATCCGATTATAATCACCAATTAGATTTCTTTTATCCAATTGGTGATTCTAATCGGATGAAATTGGAATCAAATAAGACCTGCGTCGACGCACGTTCACTGCAATGCCGTGTGTCTGCAGCCGAAGATCCTTGTAGTCAACGGAGTGCACCTGAGTGGGAAAGATCGTTTGAAGAGTAACCACGGGATAGATATTGAGCGTCTATATCGTGAGAATATTAGTGAGGCTGTATCACACTAGGATCTAGGTATGCATCTCTAAGAAGATATACCGTTGGACCTAGTATGGTCACGTGTTACGGATGACTCATAAATTTCTTTATTCTCTGCCTTTTTTCCAAAAGGCCAAAACCTAGGGGAGGCCGGTTATATGAAAGTATGGTGAAGCAGGCATGTTCCTATATAAGTATGGTGAGGCAGGCTGGTAATCAAGTTGCGGTAAAACTTATACGTATATGGGTACGTTATAATGATGATCAAAAGGCCAAAGTAAATCCTCTGCAGTGTTGGAAACCGTACTACAATAATTATAGTACAATTTACTATAATTTTCAATCCGCAAAAAATGTGAAATTCTATAATTTTACGCCAAATATGCCAAAATACTTAAAGGGTTCAAGATGGAAGATGTTCCTGTACTATATTTTATACAGAAATACTATAATTTTTACGCCTTTGTCCTATAATCAGCATAGAAAAAGATGGCAACACTGATCCTCTGTGATGCCCAGCATGTTTTTTTTATCGCGTCGCTATTTCTCGTAAGTTGTCGGTTATTGTTGGCCTGCTTCATTCAGTTGTATGAGAATTTCTTGCCCCTCTTTTTATTTAATACCTCTATAGCCAAAACATAATATTATTCCGAAATGTCCTCTAAAGCCACTAAATGCCATGTATCTAGTTACTGAATGTTTTCATTGAACGTACAAGATACCATGATACATGACTTTTTAACAATATTTAATTTTAATTAATTAATTAGTTTAAGTCGGCTTCTTAGTAAATTAATTAATTTCTGAATAATGAATTAATTAAAGAGTGAATAATTAATTAAATATTTTTTGAATAATTAAATTAATTATTTTCCAAAAATGTTGACGATTTGTGCGCTTACAGCATAGTCGGTATGGTGTGAGATTCCATAGGATTGTCCCGCGAAGCCTCGCCATGCGAACTCTTCTCTTCCCATTGGATTTATGGTGTTGCGCTTTTATGGTTATTATTTCGATGAAATGCAGCACTTAACTGTTGTTGCTGTTGTCTTTTTTATTATCATTATTATTATTATTATCCACCTTTTATTATCTCAGAGTTATACCTCTAAAATGATTCAAGATAAATAAATTACGTTTCGTATAAATAAATGGAAATGGTCGCATAAATCTATTTTATGAATGTTTTAAGGCAAATGATTCGCATTATTCAATAAATAATACAGCTTAAGGCTTTTTAAAAAGGAAAGTTTATATTATTAGTACTGTGATATTCCGATGCATTAGGTAGGTATTATGCTTAAAATAATAGTTTGACCTAAACGGATCAGTATAATTTTATTTATTTTTAAATTCCCGCGTTTTTGGGACAAACAATCGTAAGAATACTAAAATAAGACGTGTTTTCGCCGGGCTGCGAGACTAGTAGTTATATGAGGGGAGAACTTTTGAGACACAGTCAAGTAACGACCGAGAGTAAATTTAATATCATGTTAGCTGTCCATAACAGCAGGAAGCGGACGATACGTCTTATGACGCTGGACGCGACGTCGAAGACCTGGCAGCGAAAATGGGATGCTTAAGATAACCAAATTGACTCCTGACCACTACACTAACCAGTTTTTGACAGGCCATGGTGGATTCGCTACCAAGCTCTACGAGCTTGGACTTGTTACCCGGCCAACATGTCCATGTGGCGAACTACAGCATACAAACAACATCCTCTGGGAATGTCCGAGAATGTGCTCCGAGAAAGAAGAGATGTTTAAGTCGATCCAACCTGCTGTTGGACCCGTCGGGCCGTCCGACCTGGTTGCCACAAAGGCCAATATTATATTGCATTTAAAAAACTGCGGCGTCTTATTGCGGGCGTGAAGATCTCTCGTCCGTATTATTTTAGCTTTGTTTTTTTTGTATCTTATATATCATTAAATTAATTTATTTCTGTAACGTCTCCGTGCCTTTCCTTCCCATGCCACTTTTTATTACATTCAAGTAAACTCAGTCAAAGGTCACTTGAGAGTGTGGTGGTAACCAAGACTTGGGTATCTGCTCCTGAGACATCCCCTGCTGATGCTTCACACCAAACATAAGGCATCGCGATACATCCGATTAAGACCGAGTGTGGTGCGGGACGGTTGGTTTGAATGGCCCACGTTTGTGTTGTCCATATCGTAAATTCATGTTTAAAAAAAATAATGAAATACGTAATATATTTTTACCACCAGACGGTGGGGGTCCCTTCGTCTTTTTTCGCCGCCTATTCTATAGTGTATTGGGTAACCTTGTTTATTAAGAGTAAAGTAGCTTTCTTTGTTTTAATAAAAAAAAAAATATTGAACAAGCGATGCCTACATTGAATTTTTGAATATTCCATGACCCCTTCGTTTTTACCCTTTCGACCTGTCGTTTTTATTAAGGTGATCAGATATCATTCGGTTACAATAGGCATCTTAATAATTATTATATTTATCAAATTATTTATTATATATCAATTTATGTATATTATTATCCATTGATTGCCTGTCACGATAATAGAATGTTAAACGTATGTATGTAACCAGCCAATTAAACATGTCATTATTTCATAAATTTTCTTATCAATCAATACTTGTTTTGTATTTAAATCCAGGTGACAGGGGTAAATTAAAAAGTTAAACAAATGGATAGCAACATATTATTATATTTATAAATATGCCAAGGGCATTTATAATTAGGTCGCGGCATGAAATTACGAGTTCCAACCGTACTGTAGGTACCTAGTTATTGTTCATACTTCGAAAGTAATGCGTAACCTGTTTGCAGTAGATGAATATTCCCTTATAGTAATTAGCTTGTTGCTGTTTTCAATATTAAATTATAAATAATTGGTTATAAAGCACAAATGATAGGTACTACAAACGTTCTCATTGGATTTATGTAAAAGTCAATGAATAACTTTTTTCTACATAAAATATAAAATGAGAAATATGAAATCGAAACAGATGGAAATTTATCACATCAATAAGGAAACTTACCAAGGAAAGTACAGCTACGAACTTCCTATCGATTATTCGATCATCACCCGTCGTTTGTTACGTGAATTTAATGTACCATAATAATAATGTCACAAGTATAGAAGTGAACCAACCAACCAAAGAATCACATCTTCAGCAGTTAGATTGTGGTGTTACATGCGTATTTTATTTTCATCTCGGTACTACAGAGATGACCGTATACTATCCGATAAGAAAACTCATGGCAAACTGTGCTACGGTGAAATGTAATACGTACAAATTTTCGGACATGAGATTGCGGTGGTTGGACTATATATTATACTGTGTTAGTAAAGGAATCTTGCGGCAGATAGAGAGGAAAAAAAACGTTTTATGTAGACAGCGAAGACCTACATAAGGATGTAGTGACGATAATGATAATAAGGAAACGTTACATAATATGTAGGTACTTACTTAATATATATATAAATACTTAATATATATAAAGCTGGGACTAAACTGTAGTTGAACTCGGTCGGAACGAAAAGCATCCTGCTCAGCGCATTAATTCAGACAGTGCTACTTTACAGCAGTTAGAAAGTCATAGCACCTTGCAAAGACTCAGAGCAACTCTATATTGAGATTTAATATTACGTGCTTGTAGTTAATACGGAAGTGACTATCAGAATAAAATGGCATAAGATAGCGTTCCATTCGAGGTCATTATGCGACGTTAGACCTGACTCGGTCACGTGCCAACCTGACCTGCCTTTCGAAAGGCTTAAAGAGTCACTTAAATTTCGGTCCTGGAATATCACTTCCACAGGATCTCTACAGTAAAACTATTAGAAACTTGGAATACGCTAGACGAGTGACGAGGAATGAATTCTCTTGAAGGCGCCGGCAGGTGTCCATATCCTCAACACAATGAGCCAATATAGAGGAATTCAATTATTATTATCAGTATCTTAATGCAAATATTTTGAAGCATATATTGCTTTTCATGTATCTATTATTTTCTTCTTTCTCTTCCGTGCGAGAGTTGCGCCTACATTCTGCCGAACCACGCCTTGGCATCATTGATCACATATTCTGCAGTTTCAAGAATTGATGAAGTATCCCCAAGACTTTTAAAATAATAGTGTTGAATAGAATAAGTATCTACTAACATGATACGTAGGTGACATGTACATTTATTGGATTTTCGTTGTGTTATAATCTCAGAGTTACAATTGTGATATAAATAATACCCTCAGATAGGTATTGTACATACTCTTGTTTTTAAATATATTGTTAACATCGACACCTGTTATTAAACGTCATAAATTCACATCGATTTATTCTCACGGTGGCAATTCACTTTATGAAGGGGAGATAATATTATTGAAATCACAACCCTTAATAGAGTATAAGGGTGGGTGGCGTGATTGAGATATAGTATACCGCACAAAAATTCCCATGCACTTTATAAAGAAAGGGAAAATACGATAAAATCACAGGTGTATTAATAGTAATAATATGTCATTTTATATTGTAGTGCTAACAATGAATTTTCAAAGTCAGCTGGTGTATGTGTTTAATATTAACTACTATAGGTAATAAGTTCCCACTAAATAAAATTATACCTACGTATATTGTTTCTGGGTAATATAATGTTCGTAAATTCTTTATTAGGTACGTACGGTAACTAACAAAAATATTGAAGTATTATAACAGTGATAACCAACCTTCTACATGAAGCGCCTAGTTTCAAAAGCCCCTAAAACGATTTTAGGTAGTTCTGAGAAAAATGAGAAAAACTCATATGTATTAAATCTGTGAACTTTATGTATTTATTTTTTAATTTGTTACATTCTAAAGAGTATTTTAGCTTTCCATTTTAGGGGTATTTGAAAAGCACACCCAACCATTTTAGCGGGTTTTGAAATTTACCCCAATTTTCGATCATACCTATTGACGGCTTTTGGTGTTTTTTAGAGTTCAATCTTTGGCCATCATATAGGTAACAAAAATATCCATCTAAATACATATCTAACTCCTAAAAACCGTTTTAGGGGCTTTTGAAACTAGGCGCTTCACATGTCACGGTTCACTTTTAAAATTAGAAAAATTACGCGGCATACTCACAAAATAAATAACATATACCTACTCACTTTTTCAGACTCATAAATTATCACACTTTGAGAATTTTACATGAAGAAAATATTAGATCAAAGATTTTACACTACCTATAACTAGGGGGTATTATATTTTTTTTTACAATTTAATCCAGGGATTCCAAAACCGAATGAAAATATCTGTACCTACCGGTTTTTTCGGTATTACATAGATATTGAAAACCGGTATTCGTTTACAACATTTTCAAACAATTCCTATACATCCTAATTTTTTCTCAGTTCCACTAACTTTTCTGCACAATGAAATAAAATTCCATCCAGCAACCAAAATCGACAAAAATTTTAAGCTCTTGCTAAATTCCGTCTAAAAATAAAATTGAGAGGTTTTTCGACTGAAATAAACATGGAGTGGATTTTATTGTTATTTAACTTTTATTTGCTCATTTAATCACTCGAGATGATATCTCGAGTGATTAAATGACCAAATAATATATTATATTATTTTTAATTTCTCTACTTCATTAATACTAACAATACATTTCCGATATTTAGATATTTAAAACCGGTATTTTGGTATTGTCGAAAAGTGGGTTCCCGGTTATCTGAATGCCGGTATTGCAATCCCTAATTTAATCGGTATTCCACAACGTTTTGAGTGTTCGTAAAATGGTAGTCATAGACAATTATATTCTGTACGTTGTCAAGACAACAATGACGACAATAAACTCTTGTTTATAATCGTCATCTTTTGACGACTTATTATGATGCAAAGTTATAATAAAGTTTACGAATAAAATACTGTTGATCGCAAATGTGTCGTTTCAGAAGAAATTATCGACATCTTAATGTTTAAAGAATAATCAAAGCATAAAAAATCCTGACAACATAACTATTACTGTATTACATATAATAATCATGCTAATACATGCATATTGTAATAGCGGTTTATCTATAAGGCAACATTTTCATAAATGTGTCTCTAAACCTATCAGCGCCACAGACCTCCACGTACATAATACCGCCACTCTTTACGAGAAGATTTTGAGAAAAATAAATGCTCTACTTCTCAGTAGATAGTGTGTATGTAAATTTTGGTACTGTTCGGTTATACCGGAGGCAGCGGAAAACGCATTTTGAAAATAGCCGATAAACTGGATTATTTGTTAGGTTAACCTAACCAAACCTAACCTAACCTAACCTAACCTAACCTAACCTAACCCAACCTAACCGAACCTAAACTAACCCAAACTAACAAATAATCCAGTTTATCGACTATTTTCAAAATGCGTTTTCCGCTGCCTCCGGTATAACCGAACAGTACCTAAATTTTAAATATTTTAGGTACAAATAACAAATTAACACTAAATGAAAAGGGACGGCATTCTAAGTCTGCTTAAGGGCGGAACTTTGCCATTTTTTTTCTTAACTGGTAAGTAACGCGAAATTGAATTGCAACACAGGCGACTTTTATTATTTTACCTACATATCTACTGATAGAATAAATTTATGAAAATAACGTAACAACGCAATAGACAGGATTTTAGTAATGGAACCAGCTTAGAGAGATCTTCATCAATCAATAGATTGATTCACGCCATTAGTTATTATTTATATAATATATTCAGAGGGTATGTACCTACATGAAACGATACGGTGAAAGCACATTATTTGAATCCGCTTCAAAATATATTTTGAATGACTCTTGGCTAGATTTAATTACTTAAACCAATAGAAGCTCGAATAAACCGACAGAAATGAATGCGTCAAAGCAAATAAACACAAATAGGCGAGAGTAAATCCCGGATTAAAGAGTAGAAGTGTCGCGGTTTACAGGAAACCTTTTCCCATTTTTCCAACGAGTTTTCCTCTATTCAAATTCCAATCGTGTTTGAGCAGAGGCGGTACAAAGTACTACTGCCTATCTACAACCCGGCTTCATTCTACGCCACTGTTCCCTTTCAATTTACAGGCGCAAACTAGGAGATAAAATGATAACTTTTATAAAAGATCCTAGAAAAATACACACATATTTCACTGCTGGGCGAGTGCTCTTATCCACTAAGTTATCGAACCGTCTATGCACTAATAGAAAGTGCCAGGATGGCATCACTAAAATTTTGATAAGCACTGACGACTAAATTAAAACGTTGATGGTCTTTGCCACGATTTGCATAACTCATTTGGTGACGTTGTAGTCTGAGAATGGTGTAGATTTAATGTTTATTTGCAAGTTTGACATAAGTACAGTGATACAATGGTAAAAGTAAATAATGAGGTTGTATAGAGTGGTAGACAGTTCTCAATGTGGAGTGAGTTTACGATGTGACAAAATCGAGTGAGACATATTATTAAGTTCGTTCGTTCTAGCCTTTTTATTTAACCCATCACAGTTAAACACAAGTATTCCAGGCTTTTTGGTGAGAAAAACATTTGAATATGATAAACCTTAATAATATTATTAATTGAGTTAGCATAGCAGTACAATTCCATTGTACTGCTATAATAATAATGCTGAAAATATAAATAATATTAAATTATACAGCAATAATATTAAATACAGTAATAATATTACTACTACTAATAGTATAAATTATACTAGATTTATTTTTGACCGATTTTATCAATTTTATTTGTGAATATAAAAATTTTATATTAACAATGGAAAAAAGCCAATCCCGGGACCAGTCCCGGGATCCCGGGATTGTCAAATTGTAATCCCGAAATTTCCGGGATCAGAATTTTGGCTAGGGATTGGATTCCCTAGTTACAACATCGTACATCTAGTAACGGAATTAAGAAACATATAATTTAATACAATGTAGCTTTCAATATATTTAAAATTAGGTACTTTTAATTATAAGAAGAAAAAAATACAATTAAAAGATAACTGTTTTAAAGTGAGAATTCGTTGAACGTCTTTGAAGTTCTCTCGAAATTAGTGTAAGTGATTAAGTGATATTACAAAAAAAAAATGTAGAGACATTATGTAAATTGTAAATAATACTTTTATTAAATTTTTAAAATTACTATATCATTACATACCGAATTGAGATTTGGTATGGTTAAAATAGAAACAAAATCAACTAATGATTTATTTACACGACCAGCAGTAAGCGGTTAAAATAAATTACTCCATTAAATATAAAACTTATTCATCAACTCCAGAAATAAGTTTGATATTGGTTAGATAAGGTTACGTTGGATATTAAATAAACGAAATTCAAGAACCGAAGTATTCAGAATTCCATACTGGCGCAATCCATTACAGGGTAAATACTTTGAAGTGTAAATGTAAAGGATCTCAAAAACACATTGTCGAGTTAAAAATTTATTCTGATCGCGTTGGCAAAGAGGAGAACGTATATAAAAGTGGTGAGTATGTTAGTTGGTAGATATTCATACAAAGAGCCTTCATAGTCCAGTGCGTGAGGAACTGGCTTCTTATCCAGGGGCCCCGAGTTCGATCTCGGTTAGGTCACAATATAATTAATGTGATTTTCTCAAAGCTTGGGTGATTGCTTCTTTTCTTCATTTTGCAAATATCTGAATTATAATGTAATAAAATATCCTATAAATACTTACATTTTATGCTGACATTACGTCTATCTATATTATTCATAAGGGAGGTAATATAATGCTCTGGGTTAAAATTGAAAAAAAAAACATTTTATGATGGATTGTGTAGGCATCGCGTCGTAATTATAATATGAACGAAGATGATTCGCGGTGGCACTTTTCATTTAGCGAAATAATCAAGTGGTGATATAAAAGTTAATCAGCGTTGGCAAACAAGCGGTGACCGAGCGAGACGACTGGGGGACCATCGGTCATGTTCAATTATAAAAGGGTAGAGGTGTCATGGCGCCAGGCGTTTTCAATATACAGGTACATACTTTCATTTTCATTGTATCACCTATCATCAATGACACAATATTTTATTTACTTAATTTTGTATATTTTATTTTGGAAAAGTTTTTGTAAACAAAAACATAATAATACGTTCCTTAAACTGGCGATAGCTAAGCACAACTTTTGGAATGATACGAAACTGAAGTTTTTTTACTTTTAGAAATTTACATTATTTATTTTACGATACAAATAAAAGAAATAAATTTATCTTAATTATATATTCGTTCTAAATATTCAACTTTATCGGAGAGAGTTCTTAAGTAACTTTTCCCTCTTAGTATTTGTGTAAATTAAGATTTTCTGCTTTTGTGAACGTCAAATACAATGATTAGGATTATTCACGTGAAATCTCATCTACGCATTAAGTTTAAATATAATTATTAAACTCCATATCGCTATATACTAACATATAATTATTATGGACGCAAGAAGTTCCATATATCTACTAAAGTCATTAAAAAGTTTTAATAATGTCTATGTTTTTATGTATAGGTATAATATTATTTGATTGTATGTTTTTGATAATATAAAATACATTCCCTCTAAAAAAATGTCATGATTCCCTCTCATATCTCGAATTATTTTTGTTAAAAATAATCTGTCTTCAAAATATATTATAATTTTAAAATATTCTTCGAATTCACTTGTATAGGTACATATATTAATAATTGTAGATATTATATTTTTTTTAAATATTGAATAATAACAAAATAATCACTCATGAAGGCTACAGAATCAAAGGGCTGTCGGTACAGAGATATCTACATCCAAAAGAAAATCGCCCCTTGGTTTGGTGGCCCGTGTATGCCGCATATAATACGCAATATATTTTTGTATTATTTTATAGATACGGCTACCCTGGATGCTACGCACTTTTGCTCATATTCTATGGAAGAAGATACGCAGAACGTCTTCTTTTTTCACAGATGACGCAAATATATATAACATATATATCGATAGCATTTTTCCTGTACAGAAATTCGGCGTATTCTTCACAATTTAAGAGTTTAAATGATATAGATCGTTAGAGCATAACTATAATTATTATCACCGTATTTAAAATACTCAGTAGCACCTTATTGCACCGTTTTCATACAAATAAAATATGTGATAAGTACGTCGATCTGAATTAAAATAAGAAATAAAATATATTCATAAATATTAGAAATTATGTGGTGTTTCAAGTGATGTATATATGTTAATTTCTATCATAGGGGGGGAACGTTCAGCGTCTAAAAGATTTAGCTATTAAAACGTACTTGGATCTAAAATTATATGAAAATTTACGTACATTAAAACATCGAAAAATAATTATTCAAAATAAAAAGTGAACAGGTTGCAAATATTTTCCGCAATCGCATGATCGCTTGGTCTGCCCTTCCTGAGGGGGTCCGTTTTTCGGCAATACATCACTCGTTGGACGCGGAGGGCTGATTTATTGAAAAGGAGGGTGGCTAGCCTGTCTCGGGATTCAATTGTTGGTCACATCTTCTCCTGACCGACCGCTGTGGTTGATTTAAATACCGCATTTGAATTTAATAAATGACGAATCCTTATTTTACTGAGCAAAAATAATAATAAAATATTAATACCTATATGGTAGCAAATGAGTGACTCAAAGACGTTGTGGTCCTTGTAGAAAGTCCTTGAGGAAAAACTATTCCGTAGTTGCTAACACGTAATTTCTGCTGTATTAAAAAAATCAGATTAAATCTATAGCTACTCTAAGAGATTAAATTTTTTTTTGAAAGTATAACAAAGTCATCCCACTGGTTAATGGTATGGAGAAAATGAGTTGAATCAATGTCTATATGTAATCATTGTTTACGTTATCAAAAAGATTACGCTTCTGTGAATTTACTGGAAACATTTAGCGATAAAATACGAAAGATTCAATTCAATACCTTTTACTGAAAATTTAAATTTTCTTATTAACCAATACGTAGTGAATTGAAGGATAAACTTGCGATTTAAATTATAGCAATCGTTGAAAAAAATCGTTGTATTATTATGTCATATTAATATTTTATCCACAAAGCAAAATATTTACAGCTTTCGATATTATAATAGGTGCGGTTATTCATGATTTATTATGATTATTTATCTAAATATTCTAAATACTTAATGATGATACAATATATAAAATCTTTTGTATGCTTAATTAATTCAAATAGTCAGTCAGTGAGCACTGGCTGCAAATCTCACAAGAAACTCTGAACTAGCTACATATGCATTTTCAATTCAAAATTATTTGCATCCTATGTAAATCTCTACTTTTTTACGTAAAGTTTTCTAACTTCACTTTAATTTATTATATTTTGGCTTCGCCTATCTATAGGTATAGAAAATGATTTAGTCAACTCTATCGACATTAAAGAAATTATTTAAGTAAATAATTAAAAAGAACGTTATATATATTCGAATATACAATACACTAGTATTATACCTGCAGAACAAGTGAACATGATAAAATATTAATAAAAATAAATGTCACATCTTTCAATAAAATTACTTTATATGTCAGTTGTAACTGGCTAATTAATGGATGATCACGATAATCATGATCTATTTCTTATGTTTAAAAGTTCATTAGTCTATAATCTAGATGACATAAATATACGATTAATAAAATTTTGCTTCAGCTCTTTTAAAATTGCCATTATATTTAATTTAGCATTGTGTGATTATTGGATTACATAAAATAAAATATGTCAGATTAATTACGTGATCCATTAATTAATTAACATATATATTGAAAACTCCAGCAACAATGTCATAATAATTACAGAAGTGTGTACCTACCCAATATAAAATCAGTGCGTAATAAATAAAATGAAATTTTAAATGAGATCTTTTAATATTGTTATTTTATTAAGTATTATATAATTGCCCATGCCATAAAAAAGACAAAATATATTTATTAGATTTCCTTTTCCTACTTGGCCCCAACTAACATCTACATAAAAAAAATACAAAGTTTGTTTATTCAAATTACCTTCCATGCCAATGTCAAGGATAACATTTGCATATTTTGGATACGATTTAAATATCTTTTGTTTGAATTTTTAGAATGTAATTCCTATTATTATTGTGTTAAGGCTATACCTCAGCTGATGCATGGTCTAATAAGATAGTGTCTAGGCGATGCGCGGATTGCGGTTCGCGGGTGCAAATGACGCAAGCCGAACAAAATATAATTTGTCATAAAAGTTCAACATGCGTCCTTTTTATGTTATGTTTATTATTATATTCATAATAATAATAGTATATTCATTGATATGTTTTCTTTTTTAAGAGCATATGTAAAGTTTTTTAGTCATCTTTACACGATTTAAGAATATTTTCATCCGAAGCCATGACAAAACGAATCGACGTGCAGACACCTCCACTATCGCTCTCCGAATGGCAACGCGGCCGAAATTTCGTTCCACGTACAGTTGAAAATTATTTGCCGTTTCACTTATGTACGCTCTTAAGTCAGACAAATGTATATCATACAAAGCCGGGAACTTCAGGTAGGTTGTTATAAAATGAATAAAGATAAAGTAAAAACTCTTTTTTTGTTATATTATTCTCAAAGTTTTCTTTAATATTTATTTGAAACAAATTAACGGTTCTTTATTATTTTTTGGAGTGGTTTGCCATGATTCTTGACAATCGCAACATCTATTATACACCTACCTCTACCCTTCGACGATTCTTCGCCCTCATATTTTGCACTTCGGTGGTCTTCGTGAGCGATATGTCCGTGATTTCCACCATCAGGTTACTACAGTGAGTTGTGTGAATCTATCCATGTCTTTTTTGTCCTTTTCCGGTAGGTAACCAAACACAGAACAGAGAGTTCCCTGTAACCAATAATATTTTCAAGCTCAAATAATGTTTTTTGATCCGTATACGTTTGTAATTGGCCATCTAGGTAGTTTTGATCATCTTCCAAGAGCACCACATTTCTGATTTCTCTGTATATATTATGTGCAACTTCATCATTAATATTTAATTTTAAGTGGCCCAACAGAGCTCTCTACAGGGCCTACAAGGGAGTCCCAGTGGATATCCGGCCTCTAGGCCGACCTCGGGAGAGATGGTCGGACGCCGTCAGCAGGGATGCAGCGAAGCTGGGTGTGACCGACTGGAAAAGAGAAGCTCTGGACAGATACGCCTGGAGGATGGTTGTGCAGTCGGCCATGGACCTTAATGGACCTTAGCGCCAGTTTAATCATTTAATCAATCAATCACATGCCAAACGTAGGTCAAAATGGAGCTTTTATAGTATTTTCAAAGCATAACCCTGGACATTCCTTAAACGTTATAGATAATCTATTTATATAATTTTGAATCCTTATTATCCTTTATATTTATTTTAAGCATTTGAGTCTGCTTAAAGTATTTTCATTACATAAAATAGTATTCTTTTAAACCTCTCGACCTAATGCTTTAGAATATAGTCATATTTCAGTACATAAATGTGCAGTGGTGGTAAGATTTTTTTGATTTATTCATTTTTAAATGCATTTACAAAACTATTAGTATAATTAACGTTAATATTATATAGTAAAATATTTACGATAAAAATATATATATATTATAATCTCTGTGATCCCAAATTTGACAAGAATTAAAAAATTTATTATTGAAAAAATGGGCACGATTAACACATTTGAAGATAATTCTAAAGATACTGATTATAAGCCATGTTTTTGACCATTCAAATGTGATAAACATCCTACGAATAATGATTGCTTTATAATAATTATTGACCTAAGAATAAGGTAGTGTTTTTTTGAAATACGCCATTTCTTTTGGCATTTCCCAGTGGTTAAGCTACAATATACGGCCGTAACCATAAATTAACAAACGATAAATGCAGTAAGGAGTAAGTTTGAAGATGTACTGTTTAAAAAAAGCGATTTTTTTCGGTTAGGTACATGTTCTTAGATAGAATCTTAAGTAGGTACCTCAGATAAAGGGTAGTTATTTGAAGTAATTCGCATACAACGTAGACAAAAGCTTAAAAAGGCAGTCACCCGGAAAGTGAAATATGTGAGTTCGGGTCCCATTCAGTCCAACGTTTTCTTACGGTTTTTCAAAATTATTTATTTTCTAAAATAGTTTTTAAAATTCAATAATTGCAGACACTAGCATATAATATTATATTTTGATGAAATCGTAAACTGAAAAAGATGGCTGATATTTTTTGGGAAACTATGATCTAATTGAATGAATACTCATGTATAGGTTAGTGTTAATAATGATGAACTTAATTGTCTAACTTACTAAATAGTGACTCCATTATTAGTGGAAAATAATATACCTATAATCATGTATCATATTTCTCTTATGATTTCAACCCCATTTTACACAAGCTTTAATCAATACCGTTGCCACAAATAATTAATAATGTCGGACAATATATAAATCAGTTCCCGTGACTTTGATTTCGTGGTAATATCCAGAAATACCTATTCAAAATGTCACTCGTTCACCCCCTCTTAACAAATAGGTACGCCGGTATGTGGTAATAATGTGAAATTAAATAATAATGAATAAAAAATAATAATCAGTTCGGACACGAACCGGATATACGGATGACGTAAGACATTGAAGCATTGCAATTCCCATACTAAACCCTCTTCGCTGTGCTTGTTTTTGTCACGGACAGGGTTAGCAAATTAGTCGAGATGTCGAATCGCAAAACTCGCTCTGGAAATTTTGCAAAATCCGCTTTGGATATTTTATAAATTTTGTTAAAAATTGGAGTACTTGTCATCATCGTTTTATGTCAGTTTATATGATGAGAAAATATAATAATATTATAATGACGTACCTAGTAGTTATGATTCTTTTTTTTAAGTAGAAAAGAACCCAGCGCATCTATTCTATACACAACACTGCTTTTGGTCGCTACGGCAGCAATCCGGAGTAGGTTTTTATTGAAGTATTAGCACTTCTTGTAACGATTACAATAAGTTAGCCGTCTAAACTGTCAAAACTGTCTATCTCACTCTAAAATTTACCACAGCCAAAAGAAGTGCTGTTAAAACATAGCACTTATTGTAACAATTACAACTAACTTATTGTAATTGTTACAATACGTGCTAATAATTTGATACAAACCTACCCTAGATAGCTGCCGTAGCGGCCGAAAGCAGTCTTCTGTATAAAATAGATGCGCAGAGCGATAAAAAGACAACTCGGAGTTAGAAATTAATAAGATCTTTTTCAAATAGATTAATATGATCTCCAGTTATGGTGTTTGAAATCAGAACTGAAATGGAATAGAGACACGAAAATTTCTTAATTATTTTGGAACCGGAAGCTTTGATTGGAACCTCCATGACCGATCCGAAGCTCTTTAAAAGTGTAGCGATTTTAGAAGCTTTTTTGTTAATATTTTCATTCCATTGATTATATCGTTCACTCGTACATGGACCAGTTATTATAAAAAAATATTGCAAAATATATTATACATTTTAATGTACCTAATGTTTTACTATTTATTTTACTGTTGTGGTTGATTAGCTATAAATCCATATTTTCCACCCACGAATGATATCTTGAACAGTTAGTGTTATAGTGTAAAAAAATCTTTTCTATGTTAAAATAAATAGTAATAAGTTGTTATTTCAATAAAGAAAAAATATAATTTATTAAAATATGTTGCTTGTTCATCCTTGTCATGCAGCTTTAAACTTCCCCCACTTGCATTTTCGATCTCAACGGAGCGTAGCGAAATACTACTTTCCTCATTCGCACTCTAGTAATTTAATGAGAGCAAAAAAGGACAGAATAATTTTAGCGAATCCCGAGTCAAGGTTAGTAAATATAACAGGTGATGGCAAGCGTTGACTCTGTGGGGTTTTCCGTTGACTGTGATTTTTGATCGGACCATAATCATGAGAGTCATTTGTGATGGAAACATCCAGCGACTTAAGTATGACATCCAGGGTTGATACAATCTTTCTTTATAAAATTTCTCTATTTTTGTTCTACAATAATAAACACTGTGTTACAATTGGTGACGTTCGTAGGTAAAGTTCCGGCTATAAACAAAAATAAAATATCGTCCCCTTTTATTTGTAATTTCAAATTGTCTGAAACTTTGTTAAGTACCTACCTATTTACTTATATTATTATTTATTTTGAACTATGTTTAACAGGCAAATACACCCAATATAATATTTAAGTTGACATATTATGTAGTACTAATATACTGTTAATTAGAGTATTTCCACGAAACCTACTCTCAATTATTGAGGACCTCGCATGAAAAGGGAACAGATCCAACTTTTAAAATGTTTATTAAATTAAAAAAAAAACTGGTTAATAAATTAATCTTTATACCTACTAATGCTTAAAAAATTATACACTTGAATAAAATACCATATTGTCAGACGTATAGTACATTTATGTAGTTTTTAAGGTAAGTAAATAAATAAGTTTTAGAGTTTTGGCAAATTTTGAAAGTTTGGATCTGCGCCTGTTTTGCACCAAAATGTTTAAATTTTACTAGTGTATAGTGTTATGGATAATAAAACATTAAAATAACATTAATAGTGTTGTATTTCAGAAACTATTATTCAACACTTAAATAACTAATAATGTTTAATGTTCGTTGCAATAAGGGCAGGTTCGGATCTGCTCCCTTGTTGCACCAAACGGACGTAGGTGACAGATCCAAATTTCGCAATAACACGCTTGTTTTTTGACGGAATTGTCTGTGATATACATCAAACAATAGCATTTTTACCACGTTTTTCTTAGCTCGTGTTCTCGTTTGTTCGGTAGTTGTTTATCCAGTACAAATCTTGCAATCGATTTTTAACTAACTTCCCGATTAGCTAGACATTTGAAACTTTTAGAATATACCATCACACAATGCCAGTGTATTCTTTTAATACTTTTAGCCATCTTTAAGTAGAATTGAATTCATTTTCAGTTAATTCTGTTTTGTATGAAAATTCATTTCGACACCATTATTGGTTGCTGGGGTCTGGGGTCCTAGCAACTAAATTATTAATATATACGTGCGTTACTATGGAAATCAATATGAATGTCAAAATGACATTTCAGTATTATTTCTATCAAGTACATTTTTTTTGATCGTTTAAGCTAGTCAAGTTTATATGATTCAACAGAAAATTTTAAAATGTTCTTTTTGTCTTGTAATTATTTCATTGAAAATCTTTGGAGTTATTATATCAATGGTAGTTATAGACATAAATAAAACACATTATAATGATTTGACATGACCCTGCATTCCCTTTTACGGCAAGTTTTAACAGCCAATCGAACAGATTATTATGATTCCGTTTTATTTACCTATCGCGTGACTTCTTTTTATGGCATGAGATTTTTTTCTAAAGGGGAGTAATGGTTCGAAGCGGACATAGAGTTCAGTATTTAGCGAGTGACTTTTTAATAGAAAAGATACATGAAATTTACGTTCATAGATACAGTACGGTTAATGTTTTATTTTTGATGGATTAAAGATTAACTGACTAATTATTTTTATATATTGTAATAAAGTAATGCCATCATTATAAACTGTGTCGAACTGCTATTGGATGAATGCCTCCCTATTTTTATCCTTCCGCTCTTTTACGTTTCTTTGCTGCTACGTAATCCCACGAATTTGATGAGTTCGTCGATTCAACGAATTTCATGACATCCCTGTTTTGCATTACTTTACACTGCTTTAGACACAATGAAAGGTCACTTTTGATGACATTCATTTAGTCGTTGATGGTTATTAAAATCACGTGACGATGGTATCTAGTGTGAAATTTGTCTTATTTTACAAAACATTTGCGTAATAGTACGGTCTACTAAATACACCGATCTTTTTTCATGCATCGTTAAATGGACACAGGGAGTTTATTCGATTTGATTTTTCGACACGTGGTCAATTAGATATTTAATTGAATACCACGTGTATCCTTGGCTAGAACACCTGGGCAGGAAATGTTTGCAGGAAGACTTACTTATTTATTCAAACGTATCGATTTTTTCAGCGCGAGTGATCGCACCGCAGTCAAGTGACCATGACAATACTGAAGTAGATCCAACCAACAACTTAAAAAAAAATATGAAATAAACGATTATAGTTTTATATATATATATATATATATATATATATATATATATATATATGCATATGATAGCTGTGTGTCAATGAAAGAAATACCATAGTAAAAATAGTATAAAGTGATATGACACAGAGCCCCCTTGCCTCCCCGAGTCTTGGCGGATTTTTAACTTATTTATTGTCATAATAATTTATTTTTTCAGAAAATATTCCTATATAAAATTGCTCTCGATAAAACCAACCAATCAGTTCCAAAAATATTTTTAAAATGTAATTTCGAGATAAAGCTTAATTAAAATAAAAATATTTTAAAAAAATCTCGAAAAAAGGTTTAACTGAGTGGTACTCGAATTCACGTCTTTCACTTTCCGCATGAGTACTTTAGACTCTAAGCTGTCGATCCGTTTATGAAAAATGCGCGAAATATTTCTTAGCTGAGGTAGGTACCTACTTAGTTCAAATTCCACCAGGCGTCATTCAATTAAGGTAAATGTTATTACTAAATTAATCGTAACAAATGTTTGGCTGTTGCCAAATTTTATAATTGATGTTCTTATTTTAAATATGGGTAATAAAATGATTATATATGAAATTTATTTAGAAATTATTGCATGGCCCTAGACCCACTCAAGACATAAAGAGTGCCATACTAGTTATTGAGAATATTTTTTTTATTTAACGAATAGTTCACAAGATTTAAAAATGTAACATTCTTAATTGAACATATATCTGGAAATGCCTCAGACACACTTGAAAAAAATATAGTGTCGGGTGGGATTCGAACCCACATCCATCGGATTTCAACCAATGTGCTTTACCAATTGAGCCACCTGCACTCTACCTAATTACAATGAAATTAACTAATATGCGACTGAAGCGTTTCTCAAATTTCGATAATATTGGCGACTGGTTTTTGTAGTTTAAATCAAGGTACCGATAATAGGTGATTACCTCGATTCCTAGCCGACATCAGGATCTCTGCGTACGCATTTGCAAAGTGGAGCCAATGAATGCGGGTTCAACTTCCGCCCGGCGCCATATTTATTTTTAAGATTTTTTCGGTACTGTTAGGTTATCAGGAATACAGCGGAAAACACATTTTGAAAATACCCGATGCTGGATTATTTGTTAGTTTGGGTTAGTTTAGGTTAGGTTAGGTTGGGTTAGGTTAAATTAGGTTAGGTTAGGTTAGGTTAGGTTAGGTTTGGTTAGGTTAACCTAACAAATAATCCAGTTTATCGGCTATTTTCAAAATGTGTTTTCCGCTGTATTCCTGATAACCGAACAGTACCATTTTTTTCTAATATGTATGTTTCTGAGGAGTTTCCGAATTATGTAACGTACAACTGTTTGAGGTTTAAATGTAATTAGTAAAATACGCATAATTTATTGTATACATACACTGAAAGCATCGTTTATTTTATAGTAAGCAGAGACCACGTCAAAAAATATTGAGAATGACAAACGGAGATCGATAAAGTAAACGCGTCAATAAGAAGTCCATCATTCGAGTGACATGTGATGTATCCCCACAATGATTAAGGAAGATGAGCTATTTTCACGACCACATCCTTGGGGAGCTACAGAGCAATCTATATACCGTCAGTCAATTCACAAATCCACCCTCCAATTCCTATAAGTATGTCATATTTATTTTTTGTAGGGCTAAGAACGAGTACTATCAAAAATATAAGTTATTTTATTTCACGTGTAAATAACATATTTGAAAAATACATAACAAAAAAATACATTTGAAAATGCTGAAGAATAAAATTTCGGATATACATACATAATATTATTTATGTCAACGTTACCCGCTAATATATTACAATAATTTTTAGTTTCAGTAATTAGTATTAGCATGTAAGTTTTAAATAATTACAAGATAAAAATAACTTTTTATATACGACGTTTTTAAATTTTCTGTTGAATCATATAAACTTGACTTGGCTAGCTTAAACGATCAAAAAAAATTGTAGGTACTTGATAGAAATAATACTGAAATGTCATATTGATTTCCATAGTAACGCACGTATATATTAATATTAATAATTTAGTTGCTAGCACCCACTTAGCAACCAATAATAGTTTTACTTTTTACGGATTTCTTCCAAAATAACTTTTCATACAAAACAGAATGAACTGAAAATGAATTTAATTCTACTTAAAGATGGCTAAAAGTATTAATAGAATGCATTGGCATCGTGTTCGGGTATATTCTAAAAGTTTCAAATTTCTTGCTAGTCGGGAAGTTAGTTAAAAATCGATTGCAAGATTTGTACCGGACAAACAACCACCGGACAAATAAGAATACGAGCTAAGAAAAACGTTGTAAAATATACGTTGTAAATCATTTGATGTGGTTAATTTTTCATATAAGTAAACATAGGAATAACAGTAATTCAATAATACATCATGGTATATTTTTAACTGACAAAACTGTTGATAGAGAGAGAGTTTACTATCAATTTGTTAGGAACAATACTAAAACAAGATCCCAGATACCCATTATAGTACAGTAAATTGTTAGCTATGTTTATAAAATTAGTAGGTGATTGAAGTATATTCGATTGGTGATGACCCATCGATCGCGAGTATCCCTATTTTATTAGGCGGTAATTATTTATTTCCCGACCATGTCCGATCCTAATAGGATCATATGGGCCTTCACAGAGTAGAGGTTTGTATTAACAGATTTTGTTTTTACGAGAAATGGATGTCAGCCACTTGCTCAACCTATTAGGTCCATACCCTGACTCACACACAAATTGAAAAACAATATGCGTACTTGCCAGACCCAGGATTCGAACCTAGGACCCACGGCGTGATAGTCCAACGCTTAAGCCGCGCGGCCGCCGTGAGTGTCGATTATTTATACGTGCATTAAAATTATATAGAAACACACCGATTAAAATAGTGACTGATTGATCAATATACTAATAATGTTTACTAAATTGTCAAATTACCAACGGCTAAGTCTCCTAAAATTAACATTTCACCCCCTGGTAAGTTTCCAAAATTCTCTATTCTCCATTCTGCTGACCGCTCCGTGGCTGTGGTCATTGTTATGGGTAATTGATAACGTCCTTAAAGATCACACCCAAAACTATTTCGTTAATAATTTATTAACGAGTATCTACACCCCCGGACGGGAGCTTTGTGTTAGAACAATGTGAGCTTTAAGCTTCGGGACGAATTTATTTTCAATGCATTATCAGCTATTGAATTTTGGTCTCGGGTCAATTGTTTTATAGCCAACAATTAATATTCAATTTTACTTAAGTTGTTATTTTGGTAGAGTATTGGATTAAAATGCGGATTTTTTAAGTTATACGTTTGATTATCATATAACTGTAAACGTTTTATATATCTTCCTACTTATTTTTAATTCATCAAAGTCACATACCGAATAGCCAGAGGGAATAGAATCCACTTCAATTTCTTACTGATATCTACTTATATCCAGGAAAATGAAGATAGTGATGAATATAAAACAATTATCCATACAGTGGTGTCTGACGCCGGTGTATTCTTGACAAAACTACTATGAAAGTTCGAAAGGTAGGTTCTACGTCGTATCCATGAGCTTTTAATAATATAGAAGAATGTCGAATTTAGTACAATGACAAACTATTATATAGGTACTATCTATCTCTTCATTGAAAATAGTGTATAATATTGCGTAGTGCCTTGTTACGTGCAAGAATCAATTTTAGTATTTTTTACACCTACCTCGATTTAAATTACAAAACATGGCCACCATCCATCTCTACTCATATTAAAGGAATTCGAAATTATACCTGAAATGCATATCTAGAAATTTTCCGCGCTATTCGTAATTCTATCGATTGCTTACTCGTCTCAGCGTCTCACCTGAATTGCAATGGATGTAGGTTTAAGTAGAATAGGTATATTTTTGAGACAAAACAAAATTATCTTCTACTAGGTGGAGAGCCCATCCTAGTATATCATAATTCTTGTTACTTTCAGGAAAGAAATCAGGAACTTTATGTTGGCATCAATAATAAATTTAGTAATGTCCGTTGTGTAAAATAAAAAAATATTTTAAAATAATTACAAGATAAAAAGAACTTTTTATATACTTACAACGTTTTTAAATTTTTTGTTGAATCATATAAACTTGACTTGTTTAGCTTAAATGATCAAAAAAAATTGTACTTGATAGAAATACTGAATAATGAAATGTCATTTCATATTGATTTCCATAGTAAAGCACGTATATATTAATAATTTAGTTGCTAGGACCACCCCCTTAGCAACCAATAATAGTGAATTAACTGAAAATGAATTCAATTCTACTTAAAGATGGCTAAAAATATTAAAAATGTATTGGCATCGTGTTCTGATATATTCTAAAAGTTTCAAATGTCTAGCTAGTCGGAAAGTTAGTTAAAAATCGATTGCAAGATTTGTACCGAACAAATAACCACCGGACAAATAAGAATACGACCTAAGAAAAACGTTGTAATGTAAACAGTACCTGACAGTTTTTCCAGTGGTTAATAATTAGAGCGACAGCAACGCTATTTTTATTTGTTTTTATCATCATTTTTTAGAATGCTAAGGAAAATTTCTTGTATACTTATATATAAGTATTATTTTCACAATTAATTATAATTAATGAAGTCATCCAGAATATCTTCAAAAACTTTCAAATAAATCGTTTATTTTTAGGAACGACCACAATATATAATATGCACGTAAATATATTACATTGATAACTATTATATCAGTGCGTAATACGAATGAAAGTTTGTTCATTTGTTTTGTTCATCTCTAATTGATTTCAAAACAATGTTTTCAAATTTAGAACTATACGAAAGACCTGCGCGTATTTCAAACTTTATTTTTTGGAAAAAGGTAGTTATACCTACATTGGATAAGGTTGATTGTGTTATTGGGAAGCATAATCAACTAATCTCAGAATCAAATTGAGTGAAAATTAGTAATAGCGTTATCATTAATATGACACAAATAAACGTACGAATTAATAATCCTGAATTCCTCTCGCGCGACGTGACAAACTTCTGTTTTCCGTTTCCAATATTTACACAGAATCATTATCATTACAGCAATCGTCTTCTGCTCCACTCATCCTAAATCCAAATTAATGTCAACAAGAGCCGGGTGACGTAAGTGGCCACCCCTGCAATGACGCCTAACCCCCATCATTTCATCCCCCTAAACCCCCACGCGCGGCTGTTTCAACGTCACCCTCCTTGTCTCGGCAAATTAATCAACCTACAAATCTGCACTTGCGGAAATTCATTGGGGTGTACCTACTCAATAAATCACCGCATAAAACAATAAATACTTCTTTTTTTGTAGATTATGTAATTTAAAAGAAAATATTTATTGTTAATGTAATTAAATATTTTTCGAAATATAACGGTGGTTAAAATTGTATATTGTGTAACAGTTATTATAGTTTTTTTTCTTCATGTTCGTTAACTTTATTGATAAAGGTCCCAAGCTCAACTGATTGAAATACTCCGCTAGCTACGAAATACTCGCCCTCGACAATTCTCCGCTATTCATTCAGCAGTAGAGCGTCCAAACCGGTAAACCGGGTATCCGCACGTTGCTTAAATAACTGAAAGAGAGAATAAAATAACAAAGAAACTATTATTTGGTAGTGAAGTTACATTACACTTTAATTAATAATACCTAATCTGGGCTTATTTATGACGCATGCCAATATGCTAGGTCAGTAAAGTTGTCTTGCATCTGGCCGTTGCAGAATAGTTAAATTTCCGACAATGTAATAATTAATCTTACGAATGTCCTTTTGCCATATAAAACACTACACAAATAATAACTCAAACATATAATTTATTTTTAAATCGGACGGGTTAACCGGTTATTTATTCATAAATAAACCGAAAACCGGGTATTATTTTTACCTCGTTTAATTGGTAATCCTACAAATCAGGTCTGAGTGATATTTGTAGAGAGAATCCATGACGTCTTTCACAAGTTCACTACTTGGAATTATTACTCAACCTTTTTTTACTTCAATTTTTCTAGTAACTACCAACCTCTTCAGATTATCGGGACTGCTGCAGGAAAAAAGACCAAAGCAATTGAGGATGCGTCTTATACATAATGTTGAAAGCCCACCCTGGAAGTCGTGTAGGTCGATCAGTTTAAAACTCTCTCCTAAATTATATTTATATTTTTTTTGCATAAGTTTTAACTTAGTCTGGCTTCACTCGTTGTTTTTGGTTGGTTAAACCTGAAAATGGAAGAAAATTATCCGAGTTTTCAGCTATTAAAGTGTGTGACATCTTAATTAAGATATAAAATAAAAATATATTATATTAATGTACTTAATTAAATTATTTTTTTTAGCTTTAAAAATAAACCAGTTTATTATTATTTTAAACTTAAGAAGGTTATAATGGCAAAAACGTCACCATATAAATAATAGTATGGATACAACCGGAGTTATTTTGTTTGTATGCAAATATTACAGTGAAAGCATATTCTGACTTATATTTGTTTTCCAACGGTGTTTGGATTCAACAGAACTCTACCAGCTTCGTTTGCGTAATACTAATAAGTCATGGAGATCCTACACTATATAGTACAGTCTCCGGCTATAAGACAAGATAAGCCGTTTTATAAAACATATTTAGTAACACACTATGAATGATTTGTCACATAAATTATTATATTGTAAATGTCGTCGGTAGAACCGCGGTATACATTTATAAATCTGAGATGTAGTTTTTAAAAGACTAATTAAAACTACCTAACGAAAATGTTAATTTACCTCATAGCATTCGAAGCATGTATAGCCAACAATTAATATGACAACTAAGTATCAGAACTGACAATTTCGCACAGTGTAATCAAAATATTTATAATGCTTTGTAAACTTCTATAAGGCCGGCATTTACGCAGCCTTCTATCAAAATCTTAGACCGAAAAGAATGGAAGAAGACACATTGTCTCAACAGTCGATCGACCCGATTGCTGATTATGATATCGTCAGTTGATATTAGAACCGCTTATTTCTCGATCTTTACCGAATCGCAAGAATTAACAATTAAGGTATATTCATTGGTCCATTGCTGATGCTTCACGTCAAACGTCATATCACGTGATGTCACATGATTAAGACCGGGTGTGTTCAATCGTTCATTTAATTCTCGAGATTCTGGAAAATTCCAGAGAAATTCTTTTTCACTGCCTTACGAAACCGATTTTTTTAAAATTTGAATGTGCGGCTTCCAAGAAGTCATACAATCATTGATATCTCTTGAGATGAATATTCAATTTGTAAATGACGTAGTACACGCTTCTCGATGTCTCTAAAATCCCGTTTACAATTTCACTAAAAATACGAAATATTCTTTTAAAAAGTGAAAAGAAAATGCGGTTACCTCAGGGAACACAAAAATAAGATACGAGGGTGGGTCAATAAGTCCTTAGAAAAGCCGACAGGTGGCGCGACTAGTACTGTAAGCGGTTTGTTTTCATGCAGCGGCACTACCGATTCAGTATGCTGCGAAGTTTCAATCAGATTGGTCGGGTTGTTGTGTGTTTCTCGTACATTTAAAAAAAAATTGCTTGTGGAAAATGGAAAAATGGAAAATGGAGAAAATTGAGTTTAGAGCTGTTATTAAACATTTTAATATAAAAGGGTTAACAGCAAAGGAAATAAAAAATGAGTTGGATTTAGTTCACGGCATATCTGCTCCTTCACTTGCAACTATTTATAACTGGTTAAATGAATCTAAACGTGGTCGTACATCAACAAAGGATGAACCACGCTCAGGACGTCCTGTAGAGGTGACTACACCAGAAATGATCAATAAAATCCACGATATGGTGTTAAGTGACCGAAGATTAAAGTTTAGTGAGATAATTGAGGTTACAGGGATCTCAAAAGGTAGCGTCATTTCTATTTTACATGACAAATTGGGCATGAAAAATATTTCTGCAAGATGGGTGCCGCGTTTGCTCACAGTCGACAATAAACGCAATAGGGTGGTGGCCTCTAAAGCCCTGTTGTCGCTCATGCAACGCAATCCGGATGAATTTTTTCGTCGCTTTGTGACTGTAGATGAAACATGGATACACCACTATACTCCCGAGACGAAAGAACAGTCAAACAGTGGATTGCGAAGGCAAACCATGTCCAAAGAAGGCGAAAACCGTAAAATCAGCTGGTAAGGTTATGGCTACTGTATTTTGGGATGCACGTGAAATTATTTTCGTTGACTATTTGGAAAAAGGAAAAACAATAACAGGGGATTATTATGCATCTTTATTGGACCAGCTAAAAAACAAAATTGAAGAAAAACGGCCTCATTTAAACAGGAAAAAAATCCTCTTTCATCAGGACAATGCCCGTGTTCACACATGTTTACGATCAATGGCTAAAATTGAAGAATTGAAGTTCGAATTGGTCGACCACCGTATTCGCCAGATTTAGCCCCCAGTGACTTTTTCCTTTTCCCAAACTTAAAAAAATGGCTAAGTGGACAACGTTTTTTTTCAAATGAAGAAGTCATCGATCGGACAAATGCTTATTTTGAGGACCTTCCGAAAACTTATTTTTCTGAAAAAATTGAGAAACGTCTAACCAAGTGTATTGAGCTCCAAGGAGATTATGTTGAGAAATAAAAAAAAATACAAAAATAAAAACTGTTTTAATGCTTTTTTCTAAGGAATTATTGACCCACCCTCGTAACACGGTTACTCTCTAAGTATGGCTGTAAGAAGGTACGATTTTTGAGTATTCAGAAATACGGGATTAACTTAAGCACGTGCTAAGCACGCCTACGATGGCCGACCGGTTACGCGGCAGGCTTATAATATTATGTGTCCTGAGCTCGAATCCTGGGTCTGAAAAATTTACATGTTGTTTTTCAAATGTGTGTTTGGACTAAACTCTTTGTAACACCAGATGACAACACGATATGCCAGGATGATTAATTTTAAATATTAATAATATTTTTTTAATTATTTTTAACTAGTCATTCATTTTTCTAACAGTACTCTAGCCTAGGTAAGGGAAGAAGTGCCCACGTATATGTATCCTGAATTTCTCACCGTAATGTCTCGCACAGCGCCTGGCGTAGCAATCTAAGGAGGTAGTAATTAAACAGAACCTCTTAACTACATCCCTCGGGACCCAATGCGGCCACTAGAAACGACTTGCGAGTCAGACCACCTCTGCTGCTTTTCTCTTACCCTGATACAACGGGTAAAAGTCACAAATCACTTTCGGGAAATATAAGAAAATTACACAGACATTTTTCATGTGAATTTCTTCGATAAACGTAGAACCATTTAAAATTATTTGTCTTGTTATACCTATCGCTATCCACCTAATAACAAAGGACATTTTAAACCACAAACTACTTCTAAAGTATCATAATAAATTTAATCTGATATGATGCAATGAACGCGTTTTATCTTAGAGTCCTTACTATATAAACTTCATTATATTAACAGAACAATAATAGAATTTAGTGGTACCTATAGGCCCAAAGATGTTGAAAAAAACCTTCTTCTACAGAGACGAGGCCGAAACATTTATTAATTATTATATAAAACTGAAACAAAACATCTGTTCTAATAATGTTCATATAAACTAAGTAAATTATTTAAAGAATTCGGAAAGTTATTTCTATGAATAGTGGCACTTATGAGAAACTGGAACTTGCTTCAGCAACTTTGACGGGTTAACCATAGAAAATTCTACATTGTATAATATGCAAAACAGCAGGTAGGTACCTAGTCAATGTGACTACCTACCCAGTAGGTATTTCATCATCATTGTCAGCTTGGATCAATCTATTACTGAAACTCTAAGCTGATTCCATTCCTTACGGCCATTTGCATTGTGTTGGTATATTAAAATTAATTGTCTTCCCAGCAGTCTATATGATTAGTCAGATGTTTCATACTTCTTGAGAATGATTATTGGATAACTAGTTTTATCCAGCGATTAACTCTTTTTAAATTAAATAAATTAACATGTTGTCAAAATGCTGCTTCGAAATAAATAATAAGTACGTACCTAACTGTTTTTTCATATAAATCAAAAGGTTTTTATAATTTACCACACTTATAAAACTGTAAAAGTATATTGGTAGGTAAGTATTATTGATTATTTTTACTGATGATTCTTGATGTATCGACATGTTTTGTAGAAATAAACAAAAGCTCAACATGATGTGTAGTTACAAGTTTTTATTAATTCGACAATTATTATAGACCCACGTCCAATTGATAATATTTGTCAGCTGCATGAAACCGGTCTTGAGTTTATAATGAATGTGGAATACTTACGTACTAATAAAACGTACATATAACTAAACATTTATATTTAAATTATAGACGTATTCTTATATTAAGTTTTGCGTTTGTTTTTTTGTCGCAAACTATCAATAAAAATAAATTGCATATTTAAATAGATATGTCATTCTTTTTTAATGTATAAAAATATTAGTTTCTCAAATATGAGTGAAACAATAAATTTTCATCGATTTTTAGCGATTCTTTAATCCTAATCTTCAATAATAATTATTATCAATTATTATGTTACATAATGTGAATGTTTTTAAATTTGAATGCAAAATAATAAATAGTTAAGTAGGTACTACGCGATTTTACTTAGAGTAATCTATGCACGTTGCGTACATTATACTATTATATGAAATTGAAATTAATGAAATTCCTATATTATTATGATAAAATAGATTTAAATAACAGGTGCATATAAATCACAGAGGGTATTCGAAGATTTTTATTACATGTTATATTTCGAATATTAAAAAATAAATTAGGTACGTATAAGCCATTTTTCACTCCCTTTGCCTTGTTAGTAAGCTTATAGAAATAAATCTTTCGATTCTCGGCGTAACACACGTTAAGCTCTACCTACCTACAAGCGACAACTTAATCACCCACGTGCAATAAATAACTCACAAACAAGTCCGAAACGAATTATGGCCGGATTTATTCGTTACGTTGTACTTAAAACCAGTAGCGATACTGGACCTTATTCAATTCCACCTCTGGCAGTCATATGCCACCCTAATACCGACTGCATTGGATATGTGTGTGGTATTCAAGTATCAGGCGCGCAAAAAGGTGTTGGAGGACAGTTACAGATGTATCACATCAGGTGTTTCGATAGTTTAATACAATTTAAACCCGTCCGATAAATCATGATTAAGGTATTACCCGCCAAGGCATCATGTGCTCCTGTGAATGAACGTTTGCTAGTCCATTATACATACATATTGTGTACGTAGGTAGGTATAATGTTAGAGTAAAATAATTATATATTATATACTTATAATGAAAATGATTATATGTATATTTTACGTATACAATTCGCCGAATACATCATTGCCATGAGCTTTTGTAACGATAACAGATAGTAGTATAGCATTGAGACCAAGTGACACATTCTTCGTGGAGTATTTGATCGCTTAAAACATGAGTAAGTATTTTTTTGATAATTCTACATAAAAATTACAGTTTTTGCGAGCGTTGCCTTATTCTGGTGACAGATTTATAACTTACTATAAATAGCTGCTAATATCATAACGACTTAAGAGTATGTATATACTTTTGATTGTTGTATATTATTTGGATCAAGGAAAATTGAATGTCGTAGTCAATGAAATGCGAACTATCTTAGGTATATTTATTTTCAATTCGAGGAATTTTATACTATTTCTTTGATTAGGTTCATTATGGTTGCAATATTATTCAGGAAAATAATATATAATTCAAAATCTACTTGTACCTATATTTTATTTCATCGGCTGTAAAGTTGAATTATACAAAATTACGAATGTTCGTGTAATCATGCCATTCCGATCCTTTTGACCGTATTATTAGGTGAACATTATTTTTAGTGAAATAAATTGATCGATAGTGTTTGAAACACATAAAAAATATATTCTTGTGTCAGCTACTGAGAACAACTTAGTCATCCAACCAGGATATAAGAAAGCGTGCCATGCAGCCTTTATAAGGCGACGCAAATCCTAGCTCATCTACGTGCTTAGGCTACTCCAAGACAATCACAAACTGGCTTGTTTTTTCTTCGAGCCAGCTGGAATCTATCATCTTGGAAGACTGCTGAATATCATCCACAGACCACGAGTGTATCACTGTATTACTGCATACTGGCCTGTATCCTTGGAGGCGCCGCGTGGTACATCCCCCATTTATGCCATCATACCTTAGAGATTATTAGATTTTTATAAACGCTTGTGAATCCGTTGACGCGTGCAATTGACCGAGCGGTCAACCATCCGAGTGGGTGGCATTAGGGTCCGTTATGAATGCTTTGTAAAGTAAGTTTGAAAATTTAGCTAGTATCACGGAAGCTTCTAAAATTACTCACTGTTAATCTATTCATGAGTTTTTCCATTTACAAAGTGCGTGTATTCCGCTCACAATGAACGATACTCCTAATTTTCCCGTGCCCTATTAGACGGAGGTAGCATATGGCGTTCGTGAGCACCTAACAGCCTTGCAGAGGGGGTGTGTATACGTTTCCACGTGGCATAACGTGGGGGTGTATTCGCCCAATGAGGGCTGAGTCGAAACACCTTCGTGACCTGTGACCCCTCCTTCCGGGGGTCGTTTGCTTGGGCCGGAAGTAAGAACACCCTATTTCTGGATTTTTCCAAAGCTTTTATATACTTCGTGTACACCTTTCCATGTTTTATGTTTACACATCAAGTATGAAGATTTAATCATTGCAGTGGAGGGTGTAATGTCTTTACATAACATATTATATTAGTTACTAAGAATACCTACTAATATATAGGGGCAGGTGTACCTACTATGATAAAATTAGCATATATTATCTACTAAACCTATTGGTAATATATGAGGACACTCCGCCGGCGTTGTATTTCCTGCGTTTTATGGCCTAACAATCATTAAGTCATAAACCAAAACTGGCTTCAAAGTATTAAGTTTAGTTTTTTTTATATGGATATATATTTGATAATAATCATATAACTGTTTTTATGGTATTTTATTGTTTCGTGTCTATTTTAATACTTAGTGATAGGTACCTTGTCTTTATTATTTTGGTAGTTTTATGTATATTGCGGACAAACACAGTATACTAGGAACGATTATTCAATTGAGAGGTTATTAATTGTTAACTGCTTGATTGAAAGGTTTGATATCGACTATTCCTTATAATATAATCGATTCGGCTAACGTCAGTTTATGTCAACGGTTTTTTTGAGACGAATACCTCATTATCAACCGAGACCGTTAGTTCCATTTTATGTCAATAGATGTTACTATATTATATCATATGAAGGTCTTTTCAAACTGATCCCACTTATCTCTGCCTTAATCGATGCATTGCCACATAGGTACTTCGGGGGTCAATGACTAGATTCGTCCAGCGATTGTCCTTTATTCGACTTGTAGGTCCAGACCGTTTCTATTTGCAGTGTTTAGCTAACATTATTTCAGGGTGGATTTTGGCATTATAATATATTATGTACGTATATTTAAAAGTTTATGGAATTATCCGATCAAAAGAATTAAAAATTATGTTGAAATGCTTTTGGTTTTGGGTAGATACGGAATATGTTTGTGTAAAGCTATTTGTCTCAGTAGCTTTTCTTTCATATTGACTGCCAATCAGTGGCGAAGGCTCCATACTAAGCGATTATTCAAAGCTTACCTTCTATTTCCAAGTATTTAATTTAAATAAATAAATATCTATATTGTCTAGGACTATGTAATATAATAAAAATATTGATTGTCAACTATCGTCGGGATTTAGAAGTAGTAGAGCGTTTAATTTAGTCAAGTTTCGAATCAAAAATAAATGACGGAAGGTCACAGACGTGAGTGCTATTTTTAGGATTATGTCGAACGTAATCCTCCCTGAATTCTCTACCGCCATTCTGTTGCAAACTTCATACATGTCTGCATATTTGTTCCAGACTAGTAAGCGCTAGAGGACAAGCTTACACTCTATGTTGATTTGCTTATTGTCGATGACTATCTTTTTAAGCAAATAATAAGTAATAAGGATGATTAAAAAAAACACTATTATGTTAGATCACATATAATTTATAAATTGTTATTAAAAATAAATATTGTATTTCGTGATTATTATTTAGGTTACTTTAGTCATAGACAAACATAACAGTCATGTTCATGTCATATTGACATTTATTTTCAAAGACGGTGAAAAAGTTTTATTTTATAATACAAAATTCAGTGTATTACTATGTTTTGAATGTGGATAAATTATCTCATAATGAACCGAAATCATTCGTCAGTGCTTTAAATATATAAGTATATATTAAATTGTCTAGTATTTTCGTAGATTGCATTTAAAAAAATCATTCCCGAGTTTGACGTTTCTTCAAAAATTAAAACTTATCAAAGCTTGACCTTCCAAGGGTTTCATTTAGATTTGAATACAGCAAAAAAACTTATATTAGACATTTTCGCAACAATTTATATAATAAATATTCGTTTTTAACTGGCAGTTATACATTAAACAAACTTTTTTGTTGGCCATGTGTATTGTTTGCAAAAGAAAAGTGGAATTCTACTGCCATAAGTGATTTAAATAATTTGACAAATTCAGCGGTGAAACCTATGACCAGTGTGTCGTTGTCATTAGTGTGCACCTATTCATCTGTAGTAATATCGTAAGTATTATCTTCTTATTTCTCGTAAGTTACCTGACAAGTGTGCTCTTTTTCTCTGATCTCCACAGCTTACCTCTTTCCAAAAGTCACCCTTCGCCACTGCTGCCAATCATATTATAATATGTCTCAGTTTACATAATATAAGGTTATATAACCCATTTCATCTCACAGCTTTAACTATTGTTTACGTCGCAAGTCCTGATAAAAAATTCACGCAGTCATTATATATCTACTGCATTCGATGTAACACAGGAAATATAAACTGTTTTTCTCAGACTATAAAATGAACGTGCAACCATGTACATCTCTTTTTCAATCTGATTCCAGATATTTTAGAATAAGTTTACGAGTCAGCCAGTGGCCGATTGGTATTCTCTTCGCCCTCCGCCCTTAAAATTAAGTATGCAACCCTTGTAGGTAGACGTTCACCGTGGGCATATCTCCATTGCATGATCAGGGTCGTGAGCAATTTGCTATCGGAGTTATCACCAGACCCTTGCCAACCTTGCATTACCAATATGGCACTTGGAGAGTACTTACATAATTTCAAACATATTTTTGGCACACGTACCTACTAACGTCACCTGTGGATAAAACAACGCAGATCCCTTTTACTTTCACATAATTTACTTTTATATTAATTTGACCTGGACTCTATATGTACAAAAATATACTGTATATTCAACGGCGATTTTCTTTGATGCAGATGATTATACAATAATGACGCAATCGATTCGTCAGTAATTTAAGTCGGGGCCTCGAAACAGTTAATTCAATTATTATTTTTTATCGAAATCTTAATAATACGCGTTTGAAATATAGCCTTAACTTTTGGCCCTAAATGCCTAAATCATAACATAATTAATAATAATAACGAACTAAGTGGAATTAGTTCTATACATTATGTCTTATTTTAATTATGTAGGTATATTATAGTATTGTATATTGTATAATACTAGCTCATCAAAGTATAAAATACGAAATAATATCTGAATTCTTATTAATTATTAAAAACTTTATGCAGGCATACATAATTTAAAATAACAGAAAAGATTTCCGAAAGCCTCCTATAAAGCTTGTACCTAATCGCACCACCATTGTTTTATTACTACCTAGTTGAATGTCTTGCGTATGCAAATGTATTATTTTCACAATTAATAATTATTGAAGTCATCCAAATAGCCATAGTGTCTTCAAAAACCTTCTAATAAATCTTTTTCATACCTTGCAAAATGTTTCCCGTTATTTAACAAAAGTATCCAAATATAAAATACTTACATATCATTTAATAACAATTATTTATTCAGTACCCACGTAATGCAATTGACAACAGCGTTGCTTTGTTCATCTGTCAAGAGAATCAGTTACAATATCTTAAAAATTAACCAGATAATAATATAATGTGTGGAAAATAAGACCAAACTTGATTTTTCACAGACCATGTTAGGCTGCCATTTTTAGTTAAAAGTACGTGAAACGTTAAAAGAATTAAGTACATTAAAAATTATAAATTACAATGTGGATACACTATTGTGCACACTGCACACGGTTGTCCGATCAAAGCCACTTGAATTATTGTCGTAACTGGTGAATGTTGTTTTTAAAAATCATTACAGTGTTTTAAAGCTAACTGAAACTAGCTGAAGAGACAATTTTTGTTCTCTCTTGGTGTATAAATAGTGATCTTTTTTATTACATAGAACCAGTAATCAGTAATTCTTCGATATTATTTTTTAATCAATGTATTATGAGTGATAATTCACAACACGTAATTTTCAAACATAGTATCATCTTTCCACCCATTTTGCATTGGATATATTACAGCTCATTTTCTATAAATGGCGTACCGACTTCCGTACTTTGTCCCTATATTCATTTAGTATTTATATTGGTAATATTTTAGAATAATATAAAATATAAACATTGTATTAATTTTAAATTTATTAATCGTTTTCGTTTATATCCAGATATCTTCTGATAAATAATTAATTTAAATAGGTATATCTACTCTATTTAACACAAAATATGAAAAGAGGCCGCGCTGCGTCAGAGTATATAAACAAATTAATATAGTAGGTATTGAAATAACAATATAAAGAAGTAGTTATATTATATTTTGCTATGGCTGTATATATAGTGGTTAGAAAAAGACTTAAGCCAACCGATTAAAATATAGTTATGTCTACCAAAGAGATACCGAAACTAAAACACACTTGTAATAACTACTGACGGCAATTAATTTTCATGTTGTTAACCTATTTACGCTGTTAAGATCATCACATGATGAAAAAATAATAATTTAGAGTTTCTAGAAATAAATACAGCAATAACATACTTAACAACATTTTAAGCCTTGATAATTCTTCACGATTTCTCCATGACTCAATTATAACTTGGAATTTTATCAACTATCCCTTTCCCAGATCAAAAAGATCATCTTTTAGTATTACGAGAAATACTTGATAAAGCTTAATCATGTGAGTAAAAGTCGTATCGTGAATCAAAGAGAATAACAAATGATAAACTCAGTGTTCATTTATCATAAGTGAATTTGCCTAGTGCCTCAAGATGCCCTGAGACAAAACCCGGGTACAACTCTTAATTAAATTAAATTTTATATTTTTATTTATAAACGTGGCTGCTGTAAAGTGCGCGTACGATGTTTTGGCCGAAATCAGTAATGTCCTAAATTATTATGTAACTTATAAAATAAATAATAAATAATCCTAACCCTTCTCACAAAAATTACAACACAACTCGCCCACCACTGAATTTTCCCCGCACGGTTTTCTTATCTGCCCACCATTTGTTATCGGCGACGTAAGTTGTAAGGTTCTGCTTAGATTTATGGGGGTACGTCTACCCAACCCCTCTCACCTGCCCCGCCGCTGATGTTCAAAATCTCTGTGCACTTTACATCTGCGAGAAAAACGATTTATGGGATGGGAAAGGATGGGAAAACTTATGGAATTTTAGGCCTGTCTCAGAGACATAGGTGAAAATTTAATCATGTAATTTTTAGACATATATTTTTTGCAATACAGTATACGCCACAGCGCCAAAATATATTCCTCTTTAAATGGCATTACAACCAAAACCATGCGTTGGCCCACCGCCATTTTTAGATTAATAAAGCCTGAGCATAACTTTTTGCACAAGCAATGAGTGGTCCACTTTTCAGCTGTCAAAATCAGATTCCAGATTTCTTGACATATTAATTCACCCTTTCTCGTTTCAAATTGCATTATAAAAAAAATCTCAGATTCAAATACCTATATTAACTATCGGTGTTATTAATAAATAATATACATTCCTGTTATTCCATCAGCACTGTCAAAGTCAGACTAGTCAATCAGACAAAAAAAAATTTTCGATTTTCAAAAAATATGTAGCATTGATCTATGCATTACATTTGTAGAAGGTGTGTTAATGCTAGTATATTATGTATCATGTAACATATCTATTCAAATCAAACCATTCCCCCTGTGAATACGACAGACGCGTCAGCATGAGCACTATATAGAACAATGACAGGCAATGACAGTTCATACATATACAACAACGGGAGGGGCGGAAAAGGTAGGACCAGTCGTTGTAAATGTATCGGCTTTTTACTTGAGTCGGCAATGGTTAGCCTCCTCAATTGTTTTAGGTCTCCAGAACTTCTTCGGTTTGATCTATACGTAAAGCTATTTCAACGCGCTCCTCTTAGTTTATAGATACAGTGGAGTCGTAGTATTCCAACATGTTTATGACAGCAGCATGAGGATTATTTCTGAAATCAATTTAATTGCGATACAGTGGTTATTATTCTACTTACCCAAACAATTACAGTTTAATATATATGAAGAGTTTAGGTGCATTGCACATGCTATACATTTCATATTTAGGTGTACAATCATAATATTACATTTACAATTATATAATAAATTTTTTTTTGACTATCTCCGATCCTAACAGAATCATATGGGCTTCCACAGAATGGAGGTTTGTATTAACAGACTTTTGTCCCAGGATTCGAGCATGGGACCAACGACATTATAAGCCGATGCGTAAGTTAAGTAAAATATAAGTACACTCATAAAATCAATCAAATTACAATAATCGTAGAAATATATAAGTATTTACAGACATAAAAATAAATACAAAAAGCACAGTACGTATATCACTCATGAATGTATAAATATCTCCAGGTGGTGATTAGCGTCCCAAAACCGTGATGCAAATATATAGTTAGTTGGATCTTTACCGTTATCATTCTGGATAAATATGACATTATCTAGTCAGCAATGATTGTGACCCAAGATACTTTAAAATGTAGGATATGTAATTCAGATTTCTGTAGGTGGATCTGGTCACCTAACAATAACAGTGAAATTAAATGCAAGTAAGTATACATGAATTAGTAATTATAATAAAATTAATGTAAGTATATTGTGAGAGTTACCAAAGGTGCGACACTCCGTACCATTGTAGGACAGCCTCAGGGATTCCGTCACCGTAGCGAACTCTCCTTCACTCTAAAGCGGTGCTATAAAAGCGATCTACGCAATGCAGGTCTCTCATGACTGGAAGCGCCAACGTAGCAATGGACCAAGGGATGTGGTACTACATTGTGCTTTTCCCATTCGCCAGTGCCGGAGCGTAACAGGGTGAAGTATGTAGTAAGTAAATAATAATATATTGAATTACATTTGAAATGCACGCGTGGAAATGATTGGTGAAACTTAGATAATACACATCGTGATGTATCAAAGACTTCCTGGCTGTCATCCTCCTAGCCTTAAAAAATGGAAATATAAGCTTGAATTCAACTTTGAAAAAAAATGAATAAATCAGACTTACCTACCTAATAACAATAACTTCCTTCTTTAAGCACTACGGTGCATGGTCGCAGCATCAGTCCCGTGCGGCTCCGTCTCGGGATGGAATGAGCACTTAAAATCACTTCTTTCAGACACGTTTATAGCGTCATGGAAGGAGGCCGTGCATATCCACGGCTGTACATACATGACAGGTAGTGGTGGGAACCTAGGTAGTCTACAACAAGAATGAGAAGAATTGATTTATTTTTCAGAACAGAATCAGGATAAATTAAAACGTTGATATAATAACTAAATAAATTCACTTAAGTTTTGCTTATTTTCTTAAATCGTTAATTTTGAGTGAATTGAAATATCTGGAATACATTATTTTCTAATAATATTAATTAAATCAGGGATGCGTACGTAACGCATTCAGATATGTGATATTTTGGTTTCATTGAATCCAAAATGAAACATATTATTTACTTTATCCCTTGAATTAAGTCAAAAACGTATTTGGCTGAGTCAACATTGAATTGTGAACTCGTTTTGTCGATACGGAAAATTTCAACTGAAATAACACTCTGCCACGAGATACGTCCTATTGATACGAAATTTATAATTTAAACGCGTGCTACACTACAAGCCTTGGCGTAATTTCTCCCTAAAATAATAAATTAAATACGGAAGGGATGAAACAAAAGAAAAGGGGTAGGATCAAGCCGAGGAAAGTGTAGCTTTTTAAGTTAACTAACGAGCTTTCTTCATGTTGCGCTACATCAAACTCAAATGTTTTATCCCCCCATGAAATAACACAGAAAATACACCCTTAGATCTTCCGTCCGAGGAGTTGCTATTGCGTGGACTAAATAAGCTATTTAAGTTGTTTATTTTTAATGTGAAATATTAACAAGATACCGTTAAACAGATATCTTTAGACACTCTTGTTCCCCTGGTATGACAGCGCCAATGGTGTTATCTTTAGCCTTAATTATGAAGTAAGTTAATTATTTTTATTCCTTCGTAAAATGGTAGAATATTTTGTGGCGCGCAGACAGTTTCTTAGCTGTGATTTTATAGGAGTAAGAGTTATTTATTCTGAAAACATTGATAAATATTAAACGAATAGTAGGTATTTTAAAAAACTTTATAATATTAATTGTATTTATTAACAACCCCATACATAATTATTATAATAATATATATTATGTTAAACACAGACTTTCGTACAAAGACACTGCATAATACGTATTCGTCATAACTTACACCTACTAGAAAAATTACTACAAAATTTACTAGTATTCATACATCCATGACCCCCACATCTTGAATATAATATATCTCCCTACATATCGCTAAGGTTAAAGGCAGTGTGACGATCTACAGCGCTGTTCTTGTATTGAATTTTACTTGAATTGAAGAACAATAATCAAAAATTGCATCGTACAAGCACATATTTTACTACGTTTTTCTTAGCTCGTATTCTTGTTTGTCCGGTGGTTGTTTATCCAGTACAAATCTTGCAATCGATTATTAACCAACTTCCCGACTAGCAAGACATTTGAAACTTTTGGAGTATATCAGAACACGATGCCAATGCATTTTTTAAATACTTTTAGCTATTTAAGTAGAATTGAATTCATTTTCAGTTAATTCTGTTTTGTATGAAAAGTTATTTCGACATCATTTTGGTTGCTAGGGGTCTGGGGTCCTAGCAACTAAATGCATTCTTTTAATACTTTTAGCCATCTTTAAGTAGAATTGAAAATCCACTATTGTTGGTTGCTAAGGGGGTGGTTCTAGCAACTAAATTATTAATATATACGTGCGTTACTATGGAAATCAAAATGACATTTCAGTATTCTATATTATTGTTTGTTGCAAAATAGCAAAAAAATATTTGTTGACAATTAATTGCCTTATTTGTCCTAAATTATTAATACATAGAATTGTCAAGTTTGTATGATTCAACAGAAAATTTAAAAACTTGGTATATAAATAGTTCTTTTTATCTTGTAATTATTTAAATGTTAGTATGTTTGATGTGGAACGACATTTTTTTATTACTATTAGTGCAATTATGTGACATGTGTTTATCTTACATGGCTGGTCGATCCGCCACACCGGGCCCCTCTTAAGCTCGGGCACCCAGGCTAGAGCCATGTCAGCCCCCACCTTGCCATGCATACATCTGAAGCGTTTTAAAAATTGTTTGAATCAACACATCAATAATAGGTGCTTGATAGATATATAGCTAACGTCAGGACTTCTCTAGTAGGATGCAGGTGGCTCAATTAGTAAAGTACATTGGCGTGAATCAAAATTTATGAGGAATTGAGTCCCGCCCGGCGTCGTATTTTTCTCAAAGATTTTTCTAGTAGGTATATTATTTTTTAAGTAAGTATATTAAGTATAGAATATTACATTCTCAAGTTTTGTCAATTATTCCCTCACCCTTCTACCCACATCTTACTGACAAATGGATTGAGATAGACATAAAGGACCCAACTAACGTTTTTAGGTATTTTGAGTTATGAATGGGAACTAGTCCTAAATATTCAAAATTTAAATTGACTAAAGAGATCCATGTTTAACGGACAGATAATATTTTAAATGTCTAAATAATTTATGTTATGAAAATGAAAACAACTGCAAAGTATCTATCATAATCAATGTCAAAGTATCATAAGAGGCAAAAGGTCAATTTTTTTTTGACGGTATGGTGGTTACATTTACCTTTTCTTAGATTATTAAAGATATACAAATACTTACTCCCGCTTGAATGTTTTATGATAAATAAATAGTTTACGACTTTGCAAGTAATATGGAACGATAAAAAAAATCACCTGTCTGTTCCTTTATGCAAAAGAGTTTTTGGTGATTGCTTGTATTGAAAATGTCAGAAAATGAAAATAAACTAAAAATATTGCATAATATCTTAATACAAATTACCACATTTTATATTATTTAGTTGGTAATAGAGATATATTAATAATTATTGTCATAGTATTTAATAATTTTCATGTTCACAACACACATAAAGTATCTAAGCCATCTATCTACAAACTTTAAAGCTCAATATCTCCATTTAGCAAATTTCCAATTATATCTTTTATGTTTATCCCTATTTAAGTGTATCAATAGGGACTTTATAATATAAACATTAAAAAGAAAAATAACTTATATTTTTAAAATTAAAATTGTAAACACGAGTTTTTGGAGGCTTTACTATAAAATATTTTCTTATGATTATTTATATCATTGAAATATAGTTTTTTGATACTTTATATCGAATATATAGGAGATTTTTAATGATTGTAGTTTTAGTATTTAATACCGAGACCCAAATTTTAAACATATATTGAACCGATTCTCGATAGGTACGAGATATTATTTCACGAATATAATATAGAAACAAAAACTATTTAGAATTTATAGAATTAAACACATTGGTGACCAATTTGTATACATGCATTATTAAATTAATGTTACCGTAGTAATAATTCATTAAGACTTCGTCACTCGAATTAGATATTTTGACATGCTAGTTAATAATTACTATTACAACACCTATATGTAAGCATATTGTATAGGGAATCACGAGATTTGGTGCAACATGGCCCGTTGGAATTTCATTAGTGCTCTGAATTCGACCGGGCGATGTAATGGAATCTGTCCCTGACAACCAATGAGATATTTACCTACAATCAGACTACTGATACAGATCAAGTGTATTAAAATAGGGATTATGATAAATTTGCATAGGTATCTAATAAAATAGTCTATTTTTGATACCTAATCACTTATAACATTAAAAATACAGATAACACTGACGGTTATATGTAAATTGTACGTATAACATTTTCACCGTAGCACATTTCGCCGTGAGCTTTCTTATCAGAAAGATATGAAAATCCATTGTTCTGTATTTTTAATGTAATTACATACCTATTTTTCACTGTCTTTTCCATGTATTTCGGTAGTTTTTAATACGTATTTTGTAAGTGTTTTATTGTACAAGTTGGTTTATAGGAAGCCAGGCGGGAACCGCGCCAATTTTCATAGCCGATTTTGGCAAAATTCATGAATTCAAGAATGAGAACCTTCCTTAACCTACCCTAACCTAATCGAACCAAACAAATAATCCAGTATATCGGCTATTTTCAAAATTTGTTTGCCGCTGGCTTCCTGTAAACCGACAAGAACCGTATTTTATTTAGACATGAATTTTATCTCATTACTATAGGTCCCAAAGAGGTTGGACGGTCTTTTATATACGATCATATATTTTCTATACAACATTTTACGGCGAAGTGTGATACAGCGAACTGCATACGTAAAAATTTCCGGACACGAACACTGACGGGTCAACAATGAAAAAATCGGAGACATTCACTAAGAAACGTATATTTTAGCATCTAATTAAAAAAATACGAAGCATATAAATGTATATATTAAACTATTAATAATTCACATTTTATAGTGTTTTCATTAATTGGTCTATATTTAAAAACATACAAAAGAAAATAGAAAGAGTCAAAGATAAACTTACAATAATTATTAAAGGATCCCCTTTTTATGACATATTTTTATGGTTATGTTTATCAGTAAAAAAAATGATTATTAAGCGTTATATTATGTTGGTACTAAAAATATTTTTAAATAATTTATCGTTTTTATGCATTTCATATTGTTTTGAAAATATTAATTTTTTCTTATTACAAAATATTTTTATACCTTGAATTCTACGGTAATCCCAATATTTATAGACTATTTAAGTTACGATTTGGTGTGTTCGTAATAAAAGAAAATGAAAATCTTTTAATTTGTTACATCTACGATATTTATATAATATTTTATGTCATTTATGTTTGTTTTCCGTTTTGTTTAAAACATTTCAAAGAGACTGATCAAATTTTGGTCCTAATCGGCTCATCCAGAAACGGGTGGCAAAATATAGCCTAAATGATTAATGTCGGTGACTTAATTTTCTAGTTACGTTGTCTTTACTGCAATAAAACAACGCGACAGACCATCGACTATACCAGTTACCCCTTATGTCTGAGGCAATTTGTTAGTGTCCAACCACGCCAAGAATCTGGCCCATTGTATTGGCAAGTCCTACGCCGATTTCATTGCCTACCCGGACGTGGCCACAGGGCAGGGTTGCAAATACCACATCGATTTACCGACACTGCGGAATTTTGATCTGCTAGAAGTAGGGCGCTAGACTGGAATAGATTAGAATGTCCATGATTTGATCTTCGGTTGATAGGTTGTAGTTTTTATATTATATTGATTTATCATACGATTTTCCGTTTAAAGCCATAATAAATGATAGTCGATTAGTATTCGGTTGGATATTCAATAATGTGTTATTTGTATGATTTAAAATTATTCTTTTTTTGTGTAGATCTGAAATTCAAAAATAAAAGTAATATCTTTGATGACACGTTTTCCCAGAGTGTCCTTAGAAGAACAAGTATTATTATATTTTAGTATCTATAATATCAAATAAAATCGTTTAAATATTGAGAGATAATATAATATATTGAAGAAACCCTTCTGCCAGATGTTTTGCACTAAAATTTCCTATTAAAATCGTTGAAGAAAATTCAAGTTTAAAATAGGTACGTGCCATTTTACTATGCAACAAACAATTCAACACAGAAATTCTTGTGTACTATAAAAATGAATAGATTTTTGATATAACTGAAGAGGCGCAAGATGCTATTCTCCCAGTCTCTCAGTTTCCAGTATACCATAAAACAGTGGTGCCAATATCAGTAGATTCATTGCAGATTTTCTTGCTAAAATTGGTAGCACTGAACTGAACTGAATAGCAATAATAAGTCAAGACAATAAAAGTTGAAAATGGGAGTATCGATTTTTAATTTTTAATTTATGGCAGAAGTTGAGAAATAACCTTACCTGTATAATTACAGGCTGCCAGAATAATCCCGTAAAAACATTACGAAAAAGGCTTGGAATGGTCCAGTTTGACAGTTTGCGGTTATGAGATTATTATTTCAAGTGGGTTTCAGTAGCGCCGTAGAAGGAACGGACATAGATTAAGAAGAAAGAGGGTACTTTTAATCAATTTATATAATTCCTAACATCTTTAACACTAGCATCCTCTACATGCATTTGCAGAATATTATATTGCTTTGATCTCTCACTCGTACAATGTTAAAATCTTCTCTCAGAGGTTCATATAGATCAAAACGATTCTTCAAAAGATAATAATTGTAAAGTCATACATTTCAATGAGCTGTTAAAATTCATTTGTCATTCGGGAAGATAATGTGAGGCGCCAGACACCCATACAATTGAATTTAAAACGGCATAAGTGTATTTAGGTATAACTTAAAATAAAGTGCTTCTAATAACAGTAATTCATAAACCATTGTGGTTATTTGTGGTCTACAATTTTGTGCGCAGTTAATTCGAAATAACAATCGCATCAATTTACTATAAAGAGCTTGGATGAATTTTAAAGACATATTAGCATTGATTATTTTATACCACACAAGACAATAATATGAAGAATAATTGCCTTTTAAAAAATAACAGTTGTCAAAAAGAGAAAAAAATCTGTGCGATTAAATTGACGAGTTACCGATTAAACGGATCCATGTACATACACTATGATAAAATTAATTTCAAATTGCAATAAGTACGTGATTGTAAATTATTGTACATAAATGAATTTTGTAAAACATATCAAACGATTCACTGATACTGTTCTGAGTGTAAGTATGTTTATTAATTTATTTATATTTATTAGGTATGTACTAATATCAGGAATGCAAAATAGTGAGATACGACGTATCTAGAGTTGGGTTTCGGGAATTCTCGAGAATTTTTCGAGATTTTCCATCCCGAATCTCGAGAATTGAAATTTTTAACATTTCGGGAAATCCCGGATCTCGTGAATATTTTCTCGGGATTCGGGATTTCTTTATTATCAAATATTAATTGAAAAAACGATTTTCTATATGAAAAAGTGGACAGGAAACAAAAAACGTTCAAAGACTGGCCAACGTCGACTCAAAATGAGCGCAATTTTTGCAACACCAGGGAATTTTATGTCTCATAAGCGTACGCGATTGTCAGACGCAGCAAGTGACAGGCAGTGTTTTTTGAAATTCTATTTTATTAAGTAATGTTTTGAATTATTTTTGTTTTCCTACTTCTATTTTGTTTGTCTTCTTACATAAATAAATAAAAAAACATATTTTTTTTGGAATTCGTCTGTTTTTACAATGATTTTAGGATTTTTATGGGTTTTTTTTTTTAATTTCCGGATATCTCGAGATTTCTCGAGAATTGTTTTCTGGAAATCCCGAATCTCGAGAATTCAAAATTTCATCATTTCGGGAAATCCCGAATCTCTATAGTATCTAATAATCTGAATTCTGAAAACTGCTCATTTTTTACTTAAATAGATATGCACCGACTCTTTAAAGTAAGATACTAAATTTGATTCATATTTTGTCATCGAAATAGGTCAAAAATTTAATGTTGACGTCATTGGAGTTCACAACATTATTTAATAATAATTATTGTACAAAGTTGAATACGAAATAGTTGTAAATAGTTGTACACGAAAGTAACATTCTTGAAAATATGTTTTTTTTTGTAAATATCATTCAAGTTCTGTTATTTTTGACTCGTGGGCCACCATAGTCTTCCTTAAAACGTATTACAAAACTTCTACTTTCGTCAATGGTAAGTTTAGGAGTGTGGATACCTGAAGCACTGACTAATTTTGAGGTCTCTCACGATAAAAAAAAACTATAATTACGTAGCTATTATTGAATATGACAGTGAACACTCACAATAAATACGCATCGCTTAAAGATGTTGGCATAGTTTAATAATTGTATGACTGATTTGAACTGTTTCGAGACCCCCTTTAAATCATTTAACGAATTGATTGCGTCATCTGCGTAAAATAAAATCGCGGCCGCGTGTATTTGTATTCTCGATTTGGGAGAGTATAACACGCGATGAAGAACGAAAGATATATTTTAAAAATAATTATGTTACTGTTTGATTGGTGTTTTTCCTTCGACTAAAACGACTGGCAATATTGTGTGTATAAAGGTGTTCAGTTACAGTATATATCATCATCATCAGCCGGGGTCAATCCACTGCTGGATGAAGGCTTCCCCAAGCTTTCTCCAACTCTCTCGGTCCTGTGTCGTTCGCCGCCACGTATTTCCGCCGAACTTTACCAGTTCGTCAATCCAGCGGCTTTTAGGGCGACCCTGTGGCCGTTTCGTACCCCTTGGGTACCATTGGATGACGGCTTTTGTCCAGCGGCCGTCCTTTTGTCGAGCAATGTGCCCCGCCCATCTCCATTTCAGCTGTTTGGCAACGTCTATTACATCGCGTACTCTCGTCTGCTTCCTAACCCATTCGTTTCTCTTACGGTCGTTTCACGTGATGCCCAACATGCACCTCTCCATGCCTCGCTGTGTGACTCTTAGCTTTTGGACATCTCTCGTGTTGAGGGTCCACGTCTCGCAGCCATACGTGAGCACGGGTAGCACACATTGGTTGAACACCCTACGCTTAAGACATAATGGTATGTCACTCTTGAAGATACTATTCAGACGTCCGAAAGCACTCCATCCCAGTTTTGTTCTTCGATCAATTTCATCGTGCATGCTTCCGTCTATGGACACCTGCTGTCCGAGATAAACGTAGCTGCTGACTTGCTCGAGTTGGGTGCCAAAAATACAGATAATCGCAGGGTCCGAAAAACAGTTCCTCATCACTTTTGTCTTTGAGACATTTATCTTTAGACCGACCGTTTGACTGACGTCCGCGAGTTCTTGCATTCTACCTTGAAGGTCTTTCGGGTCTTGTGAGAGTATAACAATATCATCTGCAAAGCGCAGGTGACTGAGGTGCTTCCCATTAATTGGAACACCTTTTTCCTCCCAATCAAGTTTCCTAAATAAGTCCTCAAGAGTAGCGGTGAATAGTTTAGGTGAAATGGTATCACCTTGCCGGACACCTTTGTTAATGGGGAATTTACACGACCATTTGTGGAGTTTCATGCATGCTGTGGCATCACTGTATATACTGTTCAATATGTTTATGTAGCGTCTGGAAATTCCTTGGTTGCTAAGGGCATCTATAATTGAGAATTTTTTGATGGAATCAAACGCCTTTTCATAGTCTATAAAACCAAGATATAATGGAAGTTTGTATTCCTGGTAGCGCTCTATGATTTCCCTGACGACCTGTATATGATCCATAGTACTATAGCCTCTTCTGAATCCGGCTTGCTCTCTTGGTTGGTTCTCGTCTAGAACTGTTTCGAGACGGTTTGAGAGTATTTTCGTGAAAACCTTATACAGAATTGGCAGTAGACTAATTGGTCGATAGTTTTTCAGATCTTCAGTGTCTTCTTTCTTATGGAGAATAATAATGGAGGCATTTTTCCATGACTCTGGGAACAAACATGAAAAACAAGCAGCATCTGTCAATAGGAAGACGGCAGATCACGACACTAAAAGCGCAAGATGGAAGTATCGTGCGTAACTGGGATCATCTACTGGACACTGTTGTAGAGTTTTACAGTGCTCTATACAAAGATGACACTGACATCAATTCAGATCTTCCGGTGAACGGAGAATATGAAGATCCCCTTCCTGAGGTTACTACCACAGAAGTGGAATATGCTATAATGTGTATGAAGAGTGGGAAAGCCCCGGGAGAAGATGGGCTGACTATCGATGTTCTCAAACGGGCCGGGAGAACGGTGAACGAAGTGCTCGCACGTCTGTTCACGTCTTGTCTGTACAGTATATATATATTATCAAAATGTATACACATTGTATATAATAATAACATGTAAGCAAGTCTTATAGTTAAATAATTGTATGTTACCATTAATATATAATGCTATTAGTGTACTTTTACTTTTCATTCGGGTGTCATCGTGTGTATTCGCTAGTTCTTCTTAAAAATCCGTTACGATACTTCTGCGTGACGTATTCTCAATACGAGAGGGTATAAGGAACGAAAAATACACATTTTTAAGATTTTAAAGAAAGTATAAAGTAATGGAAAATAAATAAAAACTCGAAAGTTTTTTTTAATGTGGCGTTAAATCCAGCACACATTTTTCTTTCGACTAAAAACGAAGTGAAAACTTTTTAATAAGCCGTCAAAAACTTTTCGGCGTGAACGTAAAAAATACATTTGAATGTCTAATCGTCATAAAATATGTAAATTTGTTTTTTATCGGATATCCAGAATCGCTTGGCCGGAAAATGTGCCTCGGCTTGTATATAATATGGACTTTATTATGATAATGTATTCGGGGTACAGAAAATGTAGGCGGTAGTGATAAAGAGGACGGGGTGTTACTTTTATGAGCACCACTTACCTTGCCCTACCGGTGGCGCAGCGCCCTAATGCTGCAAAAAGTGGCGCGGAATTGTATTACCACTACAGCAAACTGTGAAATATTATTGTCTGCTTTATTCAAAAATATTTTATACACGAATGACATAGACATGCGTTTGACATATAAGTGATCTTTCAACTTAATATCATGAAAATATCTGATCTGCACATATTTGAGTTTACACAGGTGGGAAATAAATTATATGTAATGAAATAAAACGGATTTTTTCTTCTTTTTGTAACACGATAAGCTACAAGTGCAACATTTACAGTACCTACCTAATAAAAAGTCACAGTAATTCCCAGGTCTGAAAAAAACTTACACATACAATAATTTAATTCCAGTAATGGTCGCGCAGTGTCACATAATTGTATAGAAATCACGAAAGCAATAATGCATGCTTACATTTGAAGCTAATAGGCTTAGTTATTGGGAAGCTAAAACAAAACATGCCAAATGGGCGATTCAAATTTTTAGGTCAGCGAATCAGGGTCAAGGACGATTTGAGTGCGCCGGTAACTGGGCGCCAGGACAACTGGTCGCTGAAATAATTGGGCACCGGGAATTGATGTACTACAACAATGGCACCGGGACAAGTAGGTACAGAGTTAATATATCAAGTGCAAAATATATTATAACTATTAAGTAGATACCTACTAAATATAAACATATTAAACTCTCTTATTTACTTTCGGTATCAAAAAATGTACGTGAATTTCTTTGTGCATTTTATTCGAATGTACAGCTCCGATCTATTCCGGCGCCTAGTTATGCCAGCGCCCACTCAGTATCTCTGAATTACCACATTTTCCACGTATCAAAGTCAAAGTTTGTATCGGAAAGGTACTACTGGAACCCAAGAACTGCTGAAAGTGATATACAGTGAAAATACTATGAAAAGGTCGAGTTTTCATAGTTGATGGGGTCATTGGATCATGTGCTGAAAGGTGGAATCTACACAATTACAAAAATAATTATGAAAGGCAAAAATAATATGACAGAGACCCAATATGATAACCAACGACAGAGTAACTTGACATACCGATCGAAAGTATTGTTGACTTAACAAAATAATTCAAAGAAAAAAATGTAAGAGAGCTTTAAATTCGTGCCATCTTGAGTAAGAGCGCAAGAAGTACCTCTATCACGTCATTTCCCAGAGGCTCGCCGTTTCCGGCACTTGTTTATGCAAACGGAAAAATAAAATTGTCACGTATAAAAGGAAATGCCGACACGTAAAATGCATTAGGTATGTTAACTGTATTCTTGATTTCTCGGGGGTGGCTCGCAAATAGGGTAGATCTCTCTCAGCCCATAAACAGCTTCCTGTATAATCTAAAAAAAAGTCTTTTATATATACCGCCCTGCATAATAACCTACCTATTTTACAATGTGTTCCTATAAAAAGCTTCCAAATGATTTGGGAAAAGCTCACAACAAAACTTTGCGTCAATCAAAGATTTATTAAACTAAGCTCATATTACTCTCATATGCAAAATCTGTATATCTTTCATTCGTGAGGTAAACTTATGTAATTACTCAATAAACATACACTTTCAATGAAGGAACAGAAGGAAAATCGACTCTTGTTTTCGTTCGTATTTAGTGACAAATATTGATATGTATATTATTATTTTAGAACTTAGGAATAACATGATGAACTGGTATCATAAGCCTAGTTGTAATAACTAAGCTATTCATCGTACTGGCACGGACACATCGCCTTTAATTGATTCCTCGATACCGAAATATCTTCACTCCCACCCCATTCGGAGCATATACACTTACACAATGTCTTTAAAAATGATTAGTTTTTGTCATTAATTCCATTGTCAATCATTTGATGTTCAAAGGGTAGAAAGGTAAAATATCAGTGGCGAAGGGTGGAGGTAGGCTGTTAAGATTCCACATAAATAGTGCATATTAATCATTGTCAATCAAATGTATTTGTTTTCATTGAACTAAGACTACAATGTGTAGATAGTGTTCGTTTGTTTTTTTAAATTCAATTAAAATCTGCCTACCTAATCCAAACCATAGTAGATAATAGTTAAATAATAATCTCCATCTATAAAATATCTAAAACTCTACCATTAAACCATGCATAGTTTTAGATATTTTATAGATATAAGAATATTTTTTATCGATTATGGTTTGGTTAGGCAGTGCTTAATGAATTAAAGAAAACAACCAACACCATCTGTAGCATATATTCTTAATTTAAGGGGAAAAAATGTGTCTGAAAAGGTGTGCTCTCCCATAGCATATCTACTATACTGTTATGGCTTGTTTTAGGCAGGGATTAATTGAATTATAAAAAGTAACCATCAGCATCTTAAAATTGTATTTTAAGTTCAATGAAAACAAATAAGTATAACTAAAAAAGATTAGTATGCACTATTTATGTCGAATCTTAACAGCCTACCTCCACCCCTCGCCACTGTAAAATATAAACACCGTATTGGACATTATTGGAAATGGTGATTCGTCGTCATCTTCTAAATAACTCATATTACTAAGTAAACGGTACCCAGACGACCGAGGAGGATGAAATCATCTTGGAGATGTCTTAATTAATTTAGAAGTGGGTTGATATAACTGATTATGATAATAGAATGGTTATAAACCGTCTCTATGTTACAAAGATATGAAGTCAAGTTTTGAGTCTACTCTTGACTGATTACTTATTGTTAACACTAAAAAACATAATATTATGTTTAAATCAAATACTGCTAATTTATTGAGTTGTTATTCGTTGAATAAAATAATTAGTTTGTTGATTATAAATTGGTAGGTACCATTCGTTAAATTCAACTAAAGTAAATGATATCGATTGGTCAAAGTGATGCACTGACTTTTATTATACTTGAGAGTTACCATGATTAAAAGCATCTGCATTGATACTATAACCAAATGTGGGTATTAGTGCCTCTAATAAATGTCTACACTACTCTCTCTATCTACCACAAACTTCCTTCACTGCCTTAGCCTAAGGCAGGGTTTCCCAAACTATGTTCCGCCGAACACCAGTATTCCGCCGAACCTGAATAGGTGTTCCGCGATAATTTGGAAAGGTTTTATACGCTTTTGCAAAATTTTATGAAAACTAGTAAGGACGATTCCTGGGTTCGGAATCCATTTTCCGTGACAGCTAAACCAGTAGGCTTAAGCGCAGGTGACTATGAAAATTTTATTGATTTAATTAGTGACTCTGATTTGAAGATCAGCCTTTAAATGATTTCTGGGCGAGTCTCTCAGAAGAGTATTTTTCAAAACAAGCTATTATTAATTGTTTTCATGTCCCCCACAAGGGGGAGGGGGGTGATAGGGCTTTAGCCTGAGGGCACGGGCTCTGGGTGGACCCGGCGTGGCAGGTGATCAGATAAGTAAGATAAATACACAGCACAAATTTGCTTTAATAGTTAAAAAAGTCGCCTGCGGCGCAATTATATTTCATGACTACTACATTTGTTAATTTTAAATTATATAATTGAACGATGTAATTTTTGATTGTTGCATATTGATACTCGACAACTCCATGATGAAAGTAGATATATTAAAAATAGAAATGTTTATGTGATGTGTCACACTGCCTTTAACATTAGAGATAGGTAGGGGGCCGCCAAAGATTCTAGCCTGAGGGCCCGCTCCAGGATGTGGGGGCCATGATTGTTTTACTTCCGTTTTCTACTACCTATTTATCCGAAGCGGGATTTTCTATTTATGCTGCAATGAAGTCAACGTGCAGGAACAGGTTGGATGCCACACCAGATATTAGAATGCAACTTACCCATATTGTGCCTGATATCAAGAAGATATGCAATTCAAGGACTCAAAATTATCAAAGTCATTACCTAAGTGCTTTATTTATTCATATTTTTATGTTTATATTATATTATAGTTGTATATTTAAAAATATGTAATTACTAAATAAATAATGTGTTTTAATAACATTTTTATTTAATTTTAACTAGTAGGAATCAATCTAAAAATAAGCTAAGTGTTCCATTAAAATTTCTGTGTTTGCGAAGTGTTCCATTACCGAAAAAGTTTGGGAAACCCTGGCCTAAGGGATCCTGTGTGTCATTCTACAGCCCAATCACAATATTATAAATTTTCCGCCCTTCCTTTTAAATAAATGGAAAATAAGTCTCTTGAGTAGTTGTGTATATTTAATTATTAATGAGACATGGCTTGGCCAACAAACGACATGGGATCATTGGACAGTGCGTATAGTGCGTAGTTGTATCTTATTCGTCACGTTTCAGCTGCATCTTTCGTTCAAATATAAACTGCTTCCTCTCAAATTTTAACATGGAACATGTTTTACTCATGATCTCCAACGCAAAAGCGTTACGAAAAATAGACGTAGAATAACTATAGACGCGCAGCCCGCCAGCGGCCCGCGCCCCTCCCCGATTACTTACGCGCGCCGATTATTTTCATTTTACGTTGAGTAGCCTACATTCTTTGCGACGTATTGTCGTTTGTTATTATTACTTCTTTAGTTTTATTATTGTAATTAAGTACATAATTTTCATATAGTAAAATTGTTTGAATTCTTAGGATTCAATTACTTTGACAAATAAATTTTCTTTCGAATTTGGACAACCAGCATTCAGTGAATCAGCAGGCAAAGCATGTTCCATGTTTAATAATTTAAGCCGTCAGGATTTAAGTAACCATCATCTGAGGGGCCCAAGGGGCAATCCCCACCCCCCGCGAGGCGAAAAGCGCCGAGTTTTATTTTGATTAGGACCACCATTCCGATCCATATGCCATATGACCCTTATAACACAATAAAAGAAAGAAAAGGGAGGGGGAGGGGGTTATATAACTTTAACTAACTCACTAACTATGTTAAACTATGTTTACGTAAACTATATTTATGTAAACTATGTAACTATGTTTAACTAACTAACTAACTAACTAACTATGTTAAATAAAAAATGTTACATTCTTAAATCTTTTGAATTATTCATTGAATTATCCAGTATATCGGGTATTTTAAAAATGTGTTTTCCGCTGTATACCTCATAACCGAACTGTACCAAAAATAGTTAACATATATCTGATTGTCATACCTTCGTCTCTTAAGTTTCCCTCCTCTTTCCTTGCAGTCTACTGTATACATTTTGTAGTATTAGTGCCTCCAAAATCCAGCCTTATTCCGGGACCAAATAAATTATCCGTCCATTATCTCCCGCCCGTCAGATCACATCAAATCGCAATTATTGCTCTGGAAGCACCCGGCTCTGACGTCACTAGAAAACTCAAGTCATTAGAGCAAAAGTCGGCTCGCAGTGGGGCGTGACAAAAAATTGCACCGCAGAAAAACTCCGGTCGATTGCATAAGTAATCTTCGCTAAAAACCGTGTCATTATTTTCAAATTATACCCTACGCTCCCCTTCACCCGTCACCATTGTCGTTCTCCCGCCATGTCTTATTCACGGAGTGATTATAGTTGTAAGTCGAGTTTTAGACATAAGAATATTATAGGATTAAGCGGGGACTAAGTTATATTTTTAAGTTGCAGGTATAGTTTCTGTGGTCAGTACTTTAAAAATAAGTGAGTAAAGAATACTCAATGGTGACTCGTGGTATTGTAATTATTTATACCTTAATATTAAATTACATTCTATATTATATTTGTACAGTATTCTACTGTAGCTTAACTTAATTCACTTATTGATATTACCTACGTCACTATATCAGCATCGGAGCATTGCGCAAGCACAAGGTCGCGCAATTTCTCCCGATCTATTAAGACGGTACTTCAGTGAAACGGCAAATAATTTTCAACTATAGGTGCGACGAAATTTCGGACTGGCTGGCAATCGGAGAGCGAAAGTCGAGCTGTGGACACGTACATTTATTTTGTGATGGCGACGGGAGAATTAATTCTTAAATCGTGTAAAGGTGACCAAAAATCGTTACCCATTTACCTGAAAAAGAAAACATGTCAATGAATATATTATTATAATTAGTATCTAATAGAACAATAAACATAATATTAAATGGACGCATGTTGACTTTTTATGACAAATTATGTTTTGTTCTGCACGCGTCATTTGCACAATCTTCGCGTTGCGTAGTCACGATCGTTTTAGACCGTGCCCCAGCTGATGTATAGCCTTAATAAGTTCACTTCAGCCTCCCAAAAGTGTGTCAGTAAAAATATTTTAATTATTATCACGTCAGGTCTCACATTGCGGGATGTGCGGAACGTGGCGATAGGCCGTGGGATGTGTTGCAACCTTGTGTTTTCTCTGTGCTCCGATGCTGGAGCATGATATGGTGATGGAAGCAGGTATGTACCTACGTTAGTAATACGATTTTACCAATAGAATTCTTTCTTAAAATTACTTTCATGCAAAATTGTTAGTTACCACACTCAATAAGGTTATTGTGTGTTTAATATATTGAATGAACAAATGTTAGAAGTTTCTAGGCAAAAACGTATAGTTATGTTCAAAATATCAATACTAAATGTAATTTATTTGGTAGAATTAATTCTATATATTAGATTATTACTTTATAGGTTTTATTATTCGAAAGCAATTTTGATTGTGTAGCCATTATCAAGACCATAAACGGTATAATATATCTGCTTCGTTACTTTACTCAAATAAATAATTAATAACTTGTCTTAGCAATACCGAAGTCGATAAGAAAACTATTGTTGGAGTTTAATATAAAGTAAGCATTCTACTTATGAATTCTATGTTAATACATGCCTTTATAATCCTTTTTTTTCAAATTTGATTTAATATTTGCAGTGACGTAGAGTAAGCTAACAAATAATTATTTCAACCCTAGAATTAAAATGTCACCCACTAACCTGGGGGATGCTATTTCACGCATTATTCACGAGAGCACCATTTCATTGGAAGGAAAATCTTTTTACACATATTGCTTGTAACTAGGGATTCCAATCCCTGGATCCCAAGCTATTTTCGATACCTATGAATCCCGGGATTGATAAACATAATCCCGAAACTTTCAGGATTGATTTTTTTTATCAATTTTTATGGTACGGAAATATAACAGAAAAATACTTAATAACAAATAACTACATTATAAATAAACTGAGTTTGAATGAAGTTTGATTTATATTTATACCCATGTGTAAGTTGCCGATTCATTTTATTTTTTCACGTAAATTATCAAAAATGAGAAAGATTGGAAAAAACAGTGCTTCGCACTATTAACAAAGTAATTCCACCATGATCTCATACGTCTTACGGCAGTTTCATATTTGGCTGACTAATTAGATTTATGAAGCGGAAAGGCCATAAGTACACCATGATTTGCTTTACTATTTTAAATCTCGCTAACCCATTCATTAACTCTTTAATATCAGAAACAGCAATCTCATATTAAATTCATATTATTATTTATATTACAATATTTTTTACTCCATTAAACTTATGTATTTCCAAGATTGAACGTATACAATATTAACAATAAATGTCTGAATTATATTAGATTTATTTTTGACCGATTTTATCAATGTTATTTGTAAATATAAAAAAAATATATTAACAATGGAAAAAAATGTCAATCCCGGGATCAGAATTTTGACTCGGGATTGGATTCCCTACTTGTAACTAATGCTAAATAGTTTTTTTTTTATTAAACCTTCAATATTTATTAATACAAAGATGGTGACGTGGATTGATTTATTATAATAATAAAAATAAAATAATGTCATATATTTTAATATTGCACATTCCTAAATAACACACGTCTAGTGTGACACACAAAATCAATCTGCATTTGTATAGTCAACGACATCTTTTTAAGAAGCATTTTATTGGGTCATATAAAAGAACATAATATTATATTCTCAGCGATTCTACAAAATATTTAAATTATTATTTTTAAAGTAACAAAACGTTGATTTTGGCAGGGATATTATGTATGATGATGAATTATACCAGGGATTCCTAAAATATGTTTCGCACGTCCACCGCAGAACGTGAATAGGTGTTCCCCAAAACCCTGGAATAGTTTTATATGCTACAACGGCTGCAACAAATTTTTTCAAACATTTTTGACTTTGGTCAGAACTTCATTAATTTATATTTTATGCGTTATATTTTAAAAATAATTACTAAATAAATAATTATTGCTTTTTCTCATTTTTTTAAATTTTTTATTGATAATGTATTATTTCCCCCCCCCCCCCTTCCCCTACAAAATAAACAAGGTGTTTCATTAAAATGTCATGATTTTCTAACTGTTTTATCGTAGTATAATATACGGGTACACAATGTTTGTTTGTAACCAATACGGCGCAAGCTCTACATATACTTAAGTAAAAATGTTCGTCATATTATTTCACCCCTGAGAATTTACAAAATTTGTCAAAGGGTTCCTCAAACTAAAAAAATTGAGAATCACAGTTTTACACGTATGAATAATAATATATAATTTATTAAGTATCGTATTCTGAACTCACAAAATTTCAGGTAGTAGGTAGGTATAAAAATACATTAAAAGGGTAATTATTATTTTAATTTTGCTTAACAATAATATTATAATAAATACACATCTGTAAGTCGATACTCGATAATAATAACGTACGCTAAAATATATTCAGAACAAGTATTATACCTACATTATTATGAATTCTGTCTAGAGCTTTAAGCTACAGTGATTTCACTGCAAGTTGAGTTCAATTCCCTCGGCGCCTATTGTTGGTACGCCTGATTAAAAAGTCATGCCCTAAGGCTTTCGCGACCTACACCCATGGTTATAGCAACCAGGGTGGCAACATGGGGATTTTACGAGTCTGAATCTATTATAGAATACACACTCAACAGTCATGTACTAATCGTTCGGATTAGGAAATGCGGGTGTCGGGGAATCGATTGTTCATTATAACAGATAATGACGTGACATTTAAATTTGTCTTATAATAATATTATGTAATATGTAGTAATTGCATTGGAAAAGACAGTAAATTACTGAAAACAATACTAACATATTAATAGCATTTGAATAATATAACGACCCTATATAACGGCCCATATGGCATAGACAACGTACAAATTTTCTTCTTTCGTGAACATATAAATTAAAATGATTGTGGTTAAAAAACGAATTATATCTTGACGTCCACTTCAAAGATTATGCCGAAACCGGTTTCTGGGAGTCTCATAACTAGGAGTTAGCTTTGGTTTAGATAATAATTATAGGTAAAAAGTTAGTTTTATGTTAAAATTAGCTGTAAGATTGTAACAAACATTTAGTTTCCGAGAGTGAGATGACCAAATTCCAAAAAGGCACTAATAATTTGAATTCGCCTTGTGGCCGGAGACATTCGGACGTTAGCACATGCCCAGTTCAATATTGTAAACTCATTACGTTGCACTGAACAACTATTAATTATTGGACGTACTCTACACCGCACCCTGACAATAAAAAGACACCGGCATAGGCTCCCGTCCCATAGATGTAACTAGAGAATCCAATCCCGAGCCAAATTTTTGATCCCGGGATTACAATTTGACGATCCCGGGATTGGCATTTTTTCGAAAGTTAACATTAAATTTTTATATATACAAAAAAACATTGATAAAACTGGTCAAAAATTAATAAAATAAATAATTTATACTAATTAAGACATCCATTTGTTAATATTATGCATGTTAAATCTTGAAAATACATAGGTGTAATGGAGTAAATAATAATGTGAGAGTAAAACAGTTCTATTTATTTATGAAAAGATAACAAATACAAATACAAGTTCAATTGAAATAAAAAATAACGTGTTGTGTTGACAATAAATACAAACTAGCATGAAGTATCCGGTGATTCCCCCTGTGATCAGTGGATTTCCAGAATGGCATTTTCTGGTAGAAACGTCTAACCAAATGTTTCTTGATTTATTTTTATTATACTTCTCAAATTCATATCAAGAAAGTGCGAAGTCTTGTGTTTTTCCAATCTTTCTCATTTTTATTAATTTATGTGAAAAAATGAAATGAATTGGTAACACATGGGTTAATTCAAACTCAGTTTATTTCTATCGTAGTTATATGTTATTAAAAGTATTTTTTCTTTTATATTTTCAAAAAAATCAATCCCGATAGTTTTTGGATTATGTTTCCCAATCCCAGGATTCATAGGTATTTAAAATAGTTCGGGATCCCGGGATTGGAATCCCTAGATGTAACAACCAATTTTGTAATAAGGACGACAATTGCAAATTTGTTTGCATGTCTTGGCACCATTGCTGTGCAATGGGTCACCGCGTACTGTATTGTACAATACGTTTGTATATTTAAGCATATATATATTATTGAAGACTGAATAATACACAAGAATTAAGAATGTAAAATTTGTTTTTAAAACACACAGCAAAGCCGTAGACAGAAAACTTAGTTTGCAGTTAACGATTTTTCTAAAGTTTTTTTTCTCCTCTTCGTATTATATTTTTGGCTTTGAATTAGGTTTAAGAAAGCCAATAAAACTATCTTTTGGCTATGGGAAAATTAAAAAAATATTGTACCCATTAAAATAGGTGTTTAATAATTAATAATTAACTGACTCCAATATTATTTGTGCATTTGCTATTACTGAAAATTGCAATTAATAGATGAATTGAAAAAAAAGTAGCTGTGTTATCTCTAAAATATATTTGTAATTCAACGTTAATGATAACTAGAATTACCGTTTGTTTACTTTTGTGTTTGACTATGACATTAAAATATGATGCTCATATTATAATATATGATAGTATGTACGTATGTATATATATATATATATATATATGTGTTTACTAATTCTTAAGGGCAATACCACCGCACTTTTGTTAAAACACAAAATGTCGTCCTCGTGCAAGTGTTTTCTTTATCTCTTTTAATTTATCCAACCCTAATGTTTTACTCCCTTGATAAATGACTACAAATGGGTGGCTTGGCTAGGGGTGGTTTACAAAACGAGAATTTCCTTTGCCATGTCACCCCGCAGGAAGCGAAGAATTTTCGTTTAATGCCCGAGCTCATTTTTGTAAACAATACACACGAAAGTTTTTGAAAGTTGTCATTGGTATTAATTAAACACAGAAAAAAAGTAATTGGGTGTGCTGTTGAATAAAATTCAAGTTATATCATTACAACAATATAATTAATTAATAATTGACCTGCTGCTGATGATTTAACTAATACAAGTGCACTGGTGACCAAGTTGAGGAAATCGACTTCAAAGTTAAATGTTATGCGATTATAAACTTGAATGGCGAAGGGTGTCTGTTTAAGAAACGTATAATCCTAAGAAGATCATAATATATGGGCTTTCACAGAATTGTATTGACAGATTTTTTAAATTAATGTAAGCCACTTTCTCAACTTATTAGGTCCATAATCTGGATCCAAAGAAACAGAGAAAAAATAAAATGTGAATTTGCCAGACCCTGGACGAGAAGAATTTTAATTTTGTTTCATCATTAAACATAAAATATTATATTTTCCATATTTGTAGAAAATATATTTTACTAAAAAAGACAAAACATGCTCTAAAATACATAGTTTATACCAAAAATGTGATGCCGAAATGGGAATTCAACTTTTGCGATTTCATCAGTTGCACTTCTTATCGGTATGCAACCCGGAGCGCGTAAAATAACATAAAAAGCGCAAATATAGATAGGCTTTATCGTAAAAGCATTATCCGTCTCATATATTGAAGCAGACGGTAGTCAGGTCGTAAGGAAAAATACCATAAAAGTATTTATATGAGAAAAAATGATTATAGCAAGCTTTGTTTCCATGTATAAGTAACCTGGATACATAGCGACGGATGACTTTTCTACTTAGAGAATAAATATCAGCTCTCTGATCACTGGTTTTTACGTTATTTAAAATTCTGAAGAAGATAAATATTGAATAATCACCTAGTATGGAGAATCTTCTTCTTCTTTTGCCATATCCACCCCTTAACTGGAGCATATGGACACCACACGGCGCCTCCAAGAATCCCTGTCGCTCGCCAGTCTTCTTGCTTCATTCCAGGTCAAACCAGCATCCCGTAGCTCCGCCGTATACATTCTGTAGATTATATTTAGCGGCCTTTCAGGACGCCAGAATCCGGTCGGCTTGAAGAATAGGCATGCGAGGTTGAAGTTCTCTTCTGGCATCCGCAGCACGTGGCCGAGCCAGTTCCAACGTCATCTTTTCACTTTCAGCGTGATGAGAGGCTGCTTGGTGCGTTCTCTTATCTCCTCGTTGACATATCTGCGGAAGCTTTACTTTTGGACATTCCCCGAGTATGGAGAATCACCACTGATAAACTCTACATAACTATTTTCATCATTATATGAATGAGGTCTCATCAAGTCTAGTCAAAACATTCTATTGGCATATCAGTAAATCTGGTAACATAACATTTGCGCAAATAGGAAAATGTTTAAACTTTCATAGATAATTCACAAAATGTAACTGTGACACTAATTGCGAAATTGATTTCAACGTCCTAAGCGTCTGTGAGTAAATAGCGATGGTTATATGTAAATTATACGTATTACATAACGCCGCATCATAGTTCACCGTAAGTTGTCTTAACGGAAAGAGATAGCCGTATAGCACTGATATAAAAATACACGTTCTTCGTGGGGTGTTTCAATAAAAACATTTATTTGATAGGTACGATTACTTACGAGTATTTACCAGAATTTTATATAAGTATTATATTATATGATATGATTATATTTCTTATTTACTTACCCGCCTATTTTCTTCTGTATTTTCCTTGTATTCTGGTGGTTTTATTACGTATTTTGTAAGTAGTCTATTTAAATGTAAATTTGATCTAAAACTATACCGCCCATCTATTTCCGATACAACATCAGTTCCATACGTAAAAAATTCCGGACATGGTTGAGAAGACCTTGCTGATTTCCGGTATGTTGACAAAAAACAACACAGTTGAAGAAAGGTTAGTTGAATAAAATTAATAATACACCTTATGTCATATTTTATTTAGGTTATTAACAAAAACACCAGTCTGTTGACAGAATCTAAAATAATATGAAAAATAATAATTTATAGCCTATAAAAAGCACCATGGCGACAGGTGTGTGCGAAAAATGACTACTTGAGTAATAACAATTTCAATCATGTAATAAATCATGTAATGTGACAAATATGCAGACTTGCAAAGGACATTGTTGGCAATTTTGTATGCGATTAATAAAAGGAGTGAGAGAGAAAAAGTAACATGCCTATAACAAAGGTCACGACATTTACTTCATAAAATCAACCCATGGTTTTACTATCTTGTTTCATACTACTTGTGTTAAATTTCCTAACGTGCTAACATTTTGATAAAGGTCACTGAGTGTTATATGGAAAGATCAAGTCGTAAATTCGTATAATGAAACCACAGCTATACGAATTTGGTACAAGTAACAATGTTATTAATATTTTAATAGTTCATCAGTGTGGAAGAATGCTATTTTAAAAATAGAACAGTTTTCTTATAACTTCATTCATTCGTCATCATTCATTCAGAAATATATATTTTTATTTTAATTACATTTTACAGCATTATTTAGAATTAAAAGATACATCGTCCATAATAACTAAAAATGTATAGCAATGTGCAAATTAAAAAATAATACATGCATAATATCATCATCGGCGGAGGTCGATCTACTGTTGGATAACGGGCTACCCTAGCTCATCCACCCTTCACAGTCTTTAATAATTCATCGCTGCTACGTACACCCACCGAAGTTTATGAGTTCGTCTTTCCAGTAGTGCCTCTTCGATACCACTTCATCTGCTTAGCGTTATGCCCAATATGCACCCTTTCACGCCACGTCACGCTACTCGTCATTTTTGATTTCTCGTACATTAACACTCCATGTTTCACACACATACATTACTTGACGCTTAAGACACAATGGGAGGTCACTTTCATTCATATATGTATAAAATAATAAAATACTTTAGATGTCCCCCAGCATGTAAAACCACGCCAAATGACCTGAGTCGTGCGTCTCAGGTTCGAATACTGCCTCTGGCAAATAAATTTACATCGCTTTTCAATTTATGTTTGGAGTCAGAGTATGGACGGGAAAGGGACGACTGGACTACGGACAATTGGACGCCGCACTGTCGTAGACACGTATACAGAACGTAGACGAGGTATTTTAATCAGTTTCTATCTACTACTTAGTTGTTTAATTAATTTTACTCTTAACATAATGTATTCTTTATTGCAGATTGAGAATTACCATGCCTAAGGTTTTATATAAAATAAAAACTCTTTTTTCGTTGGAACATAAATATATGCACGATTAAATCATTATTTACGTCTGGATATTTACATTCTTACCAACTATTAAATCATAATATAATCATATAAATAATGATATTAAATATTTTTTTTAAAGTATCTCTAAGTACATAACGTCTATTTATTTTCGAATTCCGTGGCATCCAGTTGTCCCTGTGCCAAATCGTCCTAGACCCGTATAGACCTAATACATTAAGCAAGTGGCTAACATCTATGTATCGTAAAAAAAATAGTTAATACAAACGCCCATAAAAACGTCAAAAAAGCATGTAAATACTTTATTCAGTCCCTTTAATACCACAGGGGTAACAAAATATCGGTGATTTGTTTTATTATAGTGTAATCAGTTCTAAACTTTATGCCAATACATAAATATCTAGATATTATCTCAATATTCACGTTAGTATTTCATCTTTTTTTTTTCATTGCAAATGACAAATTTGCATCTTATATAATAAGGAAGAGAATGATAATTATCTTAGCCCTCTTCATCATCAAATTATCAGTTATCTGGGCTAGTATTATCACGAACGCGTGGAGCACCAATCATCGTTGGTAAAGTCACATCTCGAAAGCCTCCGGTTTTTTGATATCTATACTTGATTCCAATGACCTATGTATATCCATTGCAGAATGTCAAATTAACACTTGAACATAGGATTATATTGCCATATTTTATCTACTATTGGAATAACATATATTGTAAAACGACATGGGGTCCTATTATGGTCGTATCACGTATTCCATTGAGGGTTTCTTGCATTATCATGACCATCAAATTCAAAATCATCGTAAAAATTACAATAAACCATTCTTTTATTCAATAAATAATTCAAAAGATTTAAGAAAGTAACATTATAATGAAAATACATAATTTTAAAACGCCTCACAAATATATATATAAGAAAATATATATATATATATATGTGGCCGAGTGGTCGGGCGTCCATAGATTCCCAGCATTACCAATTTAGTCACCTGCATCTTATCTATTCATGGTGAAATTAATTAACAGTCATGCAACTCGAGCGCTCAACTATCAAAATTCTAGACACCATCGTAGAGTGCAGCGTGAACCGTCACAGTAGAACGACTTAATTTTACTTAGGCCTCTTTTCTATCCAGCTCCTCAATTACTTATTTACATTTCTCAACATAAATTATTTGGGAGAATAATTTTAAAATAAATTTTGCAGGTAAATAAATGGCAATAATTTATAGCATGGTGTCCATATGCCACGTCTAGAAGAATAAGCATCTAGCTATTAAATTTTCGGATACGTTAATAAGACGTGATAATATGAAATATGAAAAAATAATAATTACTACCTACTCTTTCTATAAACTTTGACAATCGACTATTGAAGCGATATTTTTATTAAAAAGCAGTAAAGGTGAAATTCCTCAGGGATCGATCCATTCAGTGGCGGCTGTCTCCGATGAGGGGAGGCTAGCAAAAATTAGCTCAGAGGCGTTCATACTATATTGCGTTTTCCTTTAATTTCATAATGGAATCACATTTTTTTTAGATAATCGTGGCCATCGGAGGATGTAAATACTTTTAAAAAATATTTTTCAATAAATTTGAACAATGTGTCTCCTAACCTGTCTTAAGTGTAACTAACCATATAAATATATATCAGTGACTTTTGGAAAGAGATATGCTGTGGAGATCAGCGAAAAAGAGCAGATTTGTCAGGTATACCTACTTACGGGAGAAAAAAAGATAATAGGATATTACTACTGATCAATAGGACAACGACACACTAAATCGAAGAAATTTCAATAGGTTTACTGACTATATAATATTGAACGATGAACGATTTTTTTACTAAAAAAATATAAGTACCTACACATCAAAATCCATTATATAACATATATTTTTATTTTTTAAAAAAATCTTATTATACTTATTTATAGAAAGCCGTATATATTTTTACGTTAATTATTTTAAAATATAAAATAATCTATTTATTATTTAAATACGTTAATATGCAATTAATAATTGATTTTCTTAAGAAGGTAGGATTTAAATAATCGAATAGTATGAATTCTTCGCCGCTGATAAAATAAGTACATACCTATTTAATATTAATAAGATTAATATGAACGACTTGGTAATTTATATATAAATTAAATAGCTATCTACCCAAGAGGAACAAATTTAATGCAACTTAAATGTGCACATCTATCGAAGTTACGTGTATGTAACGTGCTTAAGCGCCGCAGGCAAAATAAATCTAATTACTACGAAATATTGTATATATATATATAGCATAAAAAATATTGTAAAATTCTAAAATATCGTCCGTTATCTATCGCGGTATATTATAAATTATGTCTACCTCTGCGAAACGTCAATTCTTTATGAGGAACAATGAAAAAACTATGTTTTTTCGCAGAATAAAATTTGAAATCTCTTAAAAATCTTTGTAGCAAGAATGTGTAGTGATTTCTCCACCGTTGATCCTATTAATAATTCACCTGTTTCATTGAAACACGCTATCTCCAAAATTTTGTATAAATAGATATATATTCTCATATATTTTTAAAATAATGTTACTTTTTTGTGTATAATTAATTATTCATTACTCTTCCTCATTTTTCTCATCTAATTTCTTTATATTTATTTTATTCTTACTTTCTGTCTTGTTAGGCTTAACTACATTATAATTTAGACATGGAAACTTTGCTGGTTGCAATAACTTTTCATTATTCTATTTTTAATTTTTGTTATCAGTACGAAACTGTTTGTTTCTCCTAATAAAAAATAAAAAGTTGTCGATATAAATGAGCAAATATTGTAGAATTAGTTACAAGTTTGTTTCTATATGTCATTGATAATCCACATACAAAATTCTATGAAAATGTAATGATTGCGAAGTGAAAGAAGATGTGATGATAAATAAATTTAATGATATTCCTAGAGTGAGTGTGCTTTCATCACCCTATTAAAATTTATATTCAACCGATGTGGTGGGGGATCATAGATGACTACTTGTATTATTATAAATGGATGTCGCAACTCGGAAAAGGTTGGGATCCAGTCAATTAAACAATTGCACTACCCTTAATAACATAAGCATAAATAATATAAGCAGCTTTATAATATCTACGTAGAATAAGTTTTAATTCATTATTTTGCGAATTTAATATGAATGATTCTTACACATATTAATATTATGGCTTACTATTAACTTATACTAAGTAAAAAGTACAATTATCGGATATTTAATTTTTGTAAAAGTGGCAATAGTTTTTGAAGTTTTGAGTGGTTTTCTACACTATAAATTAGGGATCGTTATGTACTGTCACTGATTTTCGACGCGAACATTTCTATTTAGTGATGCGGGGGCGGTGCAAAAAGATCTGGTAGTAAGCCACTGATAAATGCCCCTAAATCTACTGGGAACTCCCGAAAACCTGAAAATATATCAACGTATAATGCAGACATGGTGAGGTATAGGGGTGTATTAAGTCAATATTTTCACCAAAATATTTTTAAGTAGATTTTATTAAAAAATTATAAAAATTATACACGTGAAAAAGTTTAACAAACCTTTAGAAGTTTAAATATATTATTATAATGTTAAAAGTAGGTGTAAAATTATTGGTGACTGCTTAAATCTTCAATGAATGGACCTAGCTGCGAGAAATTAATTACAAATGCGGTAGGACGAGGGACTGATGAGCAATGTAAAACTCTTTCGTAAAGTGAACCTCAGGAGATCGCACCACTTAGACGAAAGCGGTGGAGGAAGCTAGTACCAAAATTTGGCTATAGCGTGATCGGAAGAAGAGAAGAGGAAGCAAAAAAAAACGGTTTATTGAAATAATTATTTCTAAGGGACTTTTTTACTGCACAAAATCAAGTTATACTTCATCACAATTATATTATAACAACTACTAGTCTACAACCATTTTTTCATTAAAAAGTACAAGACTAAACCATAGAATAATCATTTTTAAACAATTACTTGACACTAATTAATGGACGCAGTATAATTATGAAGAATACGCATACACCTACATAAATAATATAATATTTTAACTCTATATCTATAAACAGATAATTAGTTACAGATGAATGTGGTTGAAAAATAAACTCTACCAACATTGCAAAATAATGATCATTGTCGCAAATCTGCATTCATGTTTTTACAAAATTGTTATTCTATTCTTTTAACACGGCTGAACGTGTCCGCTGAAATATTGCCACATACAGTAATACGTAGTTTAAAAATTAGCTTTACCTATTTTCAAAATATAATTTGACTTATCCTATAAACGCATCCACTCACATATTGAGATATTATATTATAAGAAATATTTTGAAAACAGTTCGGCTCTTGTCAGCGGATCCGAGCACTTACGTCAATCGATCTACACGCCTACAAGCATTATCGAAATTGTTTGACTCTTAAATTCAGGGCTGTAGTAGTTTTGCGGTGCCCAAATTCGCCCCTCATTCCAACCAAAGGTGATCCATCATATTTTTACAAAATAAAATAGTGCCTGTATTGGTATTCGAGATATTGGATGTTTATAACACATAAAAACGGTTTTTCCGGGTACTAGAAGCATTGAAACGTAAATCGATTAATATTTTTTCTATTCTACGTATTTTGTCTCAACAGGCCGTGAAGCCCAATAATAGTGGTAAAACTCCCAGGCTTGAGGAATTTACATATTAGATTATGTAAATAGATTTTGACCTCACCGGGAATCGAACCCAGAACTCCGGGATGGAAGGCCAGCGCCCTACGCAATGCACCACGAGAGCCACCATTCTCAATAACCACGTTTATCGGACATAAGCATGATGACGAAGAAGAAGAATACAGTAGGTTAACTATATAGTTAAAAACATACTTCAATATTCATAATGCTACGAGTATTATGTAAAATGAATACCTACATGTTTTATAATTTTTAATAAATAATCAATAATAATCTAAATAACAAGGCTACTATATAATTACCTAAATAATATTATTTATTACATACTATGAAAGTACAATAATAACTATTATTCTGTACATAAATGATAAAAATTTATGCATGGCTAAAATTTTAATTTCAAAATTGTCTGAATAATCGGCAAGTCGCGTTTTCAGAATGGCCGAAATATAATTTCCTGTCACTGGTACACGACCATTTTGATTTATTGGCAAAATTATTGTACATTGCTTCATTATACATGAGCTATGAAGTTTGACCAAATATTTTTTTAAATACAATTTTCCAAGTATGTACCTACAAAGTATCAGATCAGTTTCCAGAATAGTTTATTTTTAATTTCTAAGACATTCAATGGTTTTGAAGTGTTACCTTTTTACACGCGTAGAGTGAATCTCGCTGTAGTGTAATGCAAAAACCGTCATGATGGATGAATAATTTCACATCTCCCGAATTCCCGATGAGACACATGACGCACCAACACGTCAGTTAAATCTACATTTTACTTCACGAAATAATGTTTTATTTTTACTCTTGAGTTTCGTCGTTTCAATTATGGTGAAATCAACCGCACAATGATCAAAAGAGTATCCGAAGTACCTCCAATAGATAAGATAACTCCTAAAGAGCCACTTTTGTCGTATGTGCTTGACTAATATACACTCATCTTTTTTACGAAATTCATAATACTAAGTTAGTTGTTAAGGTGTTTTTCCAATAAATCCCCATTAAAGGATTTAAAATCAATATAACGCATGCAACATATTTGATGCAGGTGGATTGTACGGATTATTAATTTATGTGCCTCATTCCCTTGAAAAGAATTAAAATTATTATGGTAAGCAACTGATCCTCGTAAAATCACATTAAGGAACATAATATAATATTGAATTGGTTCCATAATTCTAAATATAAAATTAACAAACACCGTTTATAATTTGTCAATTGAGCTAGTGTTTACGGGAGGATAGGAATCCATTAGATTACATCAACGAGAGACTTTTGTTAATAATTCATTGTAGGTACAGTTCGTAAATATTGGAAATATGTTAAATATTGAAAAACTGTTTTGGAATATGCACATTTAAGCCTAATTTTGTAAAATGATAATATATAATAACATTTAATTGGAAATAGCTAAAGCATCATCCCTGACTATAAATTATAGAAATGACAAAAAATATTTATCGCCACATTTTTTATTTTGTCGTGAGTGACTACTCAAGTATCATGAATTATTTATAATTGAACTGTGAAACCTGACCCATTTATTTGATCGAGTGAGTGGAATCTGTATGGCAATGGACAATCATGCCCACAGATGGCGCACGAGCCAGACAAATAGACCTCCAGTACAAATAATAATACCTACATACATAATCAAATATTGAATTAAATTTGTCATTGCGATTTCCACTGGGCTCGTTGCGGTAATTTCCAGGGGGATTTTACACCACGAGCTTCAAAGAGATCGTGTTAGAAACACTATTTTTTATATATTATTTTTCAATTATTTATGGAGAGATTATCCGTATTTTAGTATGTATTGGTACAACGATTATATTAAAGTTTTGATTATCCTGTGTGTCGATTACCTGAGTATAATATTTTATTATTATATCAATGCTCTATCCCCATCTAATTCTAACTTGTGACAGTACAAAAAGAACAAAAAAATGTTGATATGGAACTGGTTGTGTTTTGGATATCAATATGGGATGGCTAACCCTCAGTGTGAAAATCCTATTCCATTTACGAAGGCTGAGGTAACTACATCAGCTGTCAAACTAGTAGCTGTATAAATATCAATTTTAATACCGTTGTCAATGGTAAATGAGAGTTGTCTTTAGTTTAATTCGAGTACCCATTTGAGAAGCTTTTGTAGGCTCACCTATTTCACTAATTAATATTTTTCGATCGTCGTGAAATGCCATAGTTTTAAAACCACTGATACTGCACTATGTTTGAACTTAACTGAAGTGCTAGTAAATCATTAATTGACTTGATAACTTGGCTTAGTTGTATTAACTTCTATCTTTGCTATAACAGAAAGACGGAAGATCCAAATTATAATAAATCTTATTGAGACATTCATAGACTAACAATGTAATATTTAAAAAGTCTCGTGGTGCTATTATGATGTAAATTAGTTCTATACTACAAAAGGGGTGCACACCCCGCGCGGCGTTTGTTATAATAATTTATTTTGAGTGTTGCATCATAAAATATTGCGGCTGGGGGGTGAGGATGTCAGAAATTTAGAAGAGGTACCTACACGAAGAGTTATATTTAATTGGATGATTTTATGATCAGCTGATGCCAGCAAATAGTAACTTCATTGTATTAGGAGTGCATGCGCAATATTGGGGTAGCTCAATATTGTAATCTTCTATCGTTTTAATGTAAATTCTGTCTACTTAACCAGCGATATAAGTAAAACTAAATAATGATTGTTGAGGTGTAAAAAATATCAATCTCAAATGGAGAACGATGGACCATGACATAATAATATAACCATAAGAAAATACATAATATATCAAAGCAAATACAAAAACAAAACTTACGATTTCTTTTACATTACTTAATGTTTTCTTAGGAATAGATAATTGTCTTCTTTTCACTCTGAAGAAATATTTGTATAATAAATAATAATATTATGTATGTAAATGCGGACATGTTTTATAACCAATTCTTTTATCTGACAGAAATATTCATTTCACTTGTTTCGAATCTTCTAATTATTTGAAATGTTGTCTTTGTTTTTCAGGTTCGTTTAAGTTCGATTCGAATACCTCCTCACAAATGCCTATCATAGTACCCTGATACTAGTTTTCGGAAGATTTAAAAAAAAAATTAATATAGGTATAATATTAGGTATATAAAAAAGTACATAGGTATATACGTATTTAGATATTACATAAATATACATTCGATGAGGAAAACTTAATCTTTTCTTGCGTACTACTTTTCTTCTGTCGTCTTTATGCGCGATAAGCGCCTAAACTTTTCTGAGCCAAGCCTTGGGGCTAAATAATTAGAATTTATTTTCTCCAAGAATTACTCCACTCATATAGGCAATTTAAGAACTATCGCTATCACTTGGTGGCAGAATTGAGAAACAGAAATGACAGCTATCAAAATAACCAAGTACCTATAATATAAAAATATTTTTAATCAAATTTCAGATTACTTCTATTCTGCACATCTTTTGTGTGTCTGTTTTGGATCTCGGCTGAAATTCAAAATACTTTTACGATATAAACACAATTGTAACAATATTATTATAAAACAACGTCCACATAAACTCACCCTCACACAAGTGGAATATATCGATATTCAAAGTATTTAGCAATACAATAAAATAAATCATCTATAACAGCAACCCAATATGAATATTGTTATCAAACATTTAAGAAAAAGTTTCAGTGATTCATTAGCGAAGTAAGCAGAAACGTTTATAGACATAAAATAACATTATTGTTAGCCAGGGTCATTCTGGACGTAATTAGCAAAATAAATGTTTTTTTTTTTAAATTATGTTTTAAAAAGTAGAACGTAATCGTTCTGATCGGTTGAGATCTCACGTGGGTATATGCATAAAATGACTGTTGGAATACAGTTATCGAGTCCAGTCTTTCTCCACGTCTTTAGCCAGCATTGAGGGTTTGCCCAGTTTAAATTTACGATATCTACCTGCAGTGATAGTAATAGGTACAATTAATATTGTTATTTCGTTTTGTTTATTTATTCGGAAGTTATAAGCGATTTTAATGTTACACTTTTAGATATAATTACCGATCGATTGTCGATCTACCTTGACAGATTCAAAGACGTTGATTAACGTATAAACGTTTAAAAAAACTTGAGTTTGAGGAATTGCAGAAAAAGACGGAGATATTTAATATAGTTTGTTATTCAGGAAGATGGTTGCTCGCTTCAGAAACTCCTAATGATAAAATAATTGCCGCTGCTTTATAGCCCTGCAGATTTTATTAAAGCGTCATGGCGAGAAGTAAAACTGAATAGACGTATCGCTACAGGACAACTGAAAGCGAAACTAAGTTATATTAATATAAACAACAACATTAATTATTGTTTACAACACAGATGTATTAAATGTATATAGTAGTCAACGAATATGTTTATCTCAGGTCCAAAATTTCTAATGAACATGGATTTTTGACTGACATAAAAAGGAAATATATTTATGTTTTTTTTTTAATATAATAATCATGCCCTTGCTTTTTCGTACAAGGTGGTTGGGTGAGTTTTTGCATGATGTGGGGCTAATTAGGTTCCTCCATTTATATTTTTAATTTTCTTTATGGCCAGGATTAAATATTTTGTGTTGTGTTCTTGTGTTGTTCTATTGCTTAGTACTTCTTGAGGCTATTGGAGGTCAATTTCATGATTATGCTATCTACACCGAGTCCTGAGAGTCCATCGCTCCCTTTCCAGTATGGGGCAGTCGTTGATGACATGCCAAACAGCTTGAGATGTGTTGCCGTCACATGGACAACAGTCATCATCCCTCAATTTAAATCTTTTTAGATAAGCTCGCACCGCTCCGTTATGTTGAAAGTGCAACCAATCTAAATTATTTGATAAACTAAAAACAACACCATAATTACTTCTAGTAAAATCTCTGGCATTTCCAATTAGTATAACTTTTATAAGCCTCTGTAATTTGGACATCAATAAAAAGACACACACTATAGATCCACCAGTATAAGTTGTCCGTTGATTGAGAGCGCCACATGCTAGTATTTGACATATCATTCAATACTTTTTATACTGTGATGAGCTTAATTCTAAATTCGCACACCTGACGATTTATGATGATTTATCTATAGCTAGCCTAGATGGGTCTAAAATTTCGAATAGTGCCAGGAGTTTCGCGAGAATTCTCATAAATTTCTTAGCAATGAAAAGAGGTTTTAAAACTACCTATTTTAGTACATTGAAAATTTAGCTCCATTAGAGATATCGCACCAAAGACGTACTTACCTAGCGAGAGTTTCACTAAAGTGGCGACTTTAGTTATTCGGTCATCGCAATCCAATATTGAATGTGTACATTCAAATCGTAATGATGAAATTTCAATTTTTTCGTTCGATTATCAAAATTTAATTAATGTTGTCAAATGGCAGTGATTTTAATTGTATCGCATGCGATCATCGCACTCGTTTTGTCCATTTTACTAGAATGCATTTTGGCTAAAGTATTGCAATGCGATGACCGCATAACAGGTGTAAGCATTATAATGCAACTGCTCAACAAATCTTTTTAAAATACTTCTCCGTTTTATTATGTTTTTAAATTCAATCAGTCGCACTGAACAAATGGGGGATCTGAAAATAAAAATGAAAGTTTTTATTTTCGTAAAACGTTAATTATAATAATTCATTGTAAATTTCATGATTTTTCAACGTTTTTCTTAGCTCGCGTTCTTATTTGTCCGGTGGTTCTTTGTCCGGTACAAATCTTGCAATCGATTTTTAACTAACTTCCCGACTAGCTAGAGATTCGAAACTTTTAGAATATATCAGAGCACGATGCCAATGCATTTTTTTAATACTTATAGCCATCTTTAAGTAGAATTAAATTCATTTTCAGTTAATTCTGTTTTGTATGAGAAGCTATTTCGACACCATTATTATTTGCTAGGGGTCTGGGGTCCTAGAAACTAAATTAATAATATATACGTGCGTTACTATGGACATCAATATGACATGTCAAGTACAAATCTTTTTGATCGTTTAAGCTAGTCAAGTCAAGTTTATATGGTTCAACAGAAAATTTAAAAACGTTGTATAATATAAAAAGTTCTTTTTATCTTGTAATTATTTTTCTTTAGGATTTATTTTCGTTTAGGTTGACTGTGCTAAGGTAAGTGCCTACTTTTCCTCTGCTATAATTTTACTTTTAATTGCTTGCAGCCATCGTTGGCAAAATATTGCGACAATTTAATGACTGAGATATGAATTATTCTTTTCGAAAGAAAATTTACATCTAATCGTAAACCACATTTTAATGTGTGGCAATATAAAATAGTTCTACGATTTTGAATGAAAGAAATTCACTATTAAAAAGGGTTGACAAAATAATTAACACAACAACACAAAAATTAGGGTTGATATTTTATTGATGCAATTTCGCTTCAACTATTAAAATATAAATCTTACTACATAACAGCAAGGAAAGGTATCTGAGTTCGGTAAATATATTCTTTTAAATTTTAAAATTTAAAAAAAAATGTATAATAGTTTTTATTACATTTTCGTGATATAATATTTTTTTGCACCAAATTAGCGAGATTATAATTTTATTGTAATACTACATCATTTCTGCTTAAAATGGTTATTTATGCATCTTTTCCTACCATAGTGAATAAGTACCTAATAAATAGAAATAATTTGAATGGACATCATTAATGGCACTAAAATCCTCGGCGGGTCTTGGCCTCCTTCAAAAAGTTCCTATATCCTGGACGATCCAGCGCCAACACTCTCCAGTTACTTTCACCGAGCACCCTTAAATCTCCTGTGGCGCAGTCCAGTCATCTCAGTTTCTCCCATATAGGTCTTCTCTTACCCTCATGGATTGTGTACATAGCCCACTTAGTTGGTATTTCCTTCGGCATTCTATGCGCGAGCCAGACCCAGCACAGTCTCTACATTTTCATATACCATGTGAACTTTTTACCTCCGTAAAGTATTAACCTCCAAATGCCATCTTCATGAATAGCCCCAAAGATTCTCCTCAAAACTCTCCTCTCAAGATAGTCCATATTTCTCTCATCCTATTTGCGAGTGTACAGCATTCTGATCCATATTTTAATACAGGGCGCAGGAGAGTTTAAATAAGGTTGTTTTGGTTTTCCTTGAGAGTGCTTTGTTCTTCAGAAGCCTTTGGAGAACATGTTGGGTTGTTGGGGTCGATCCTGCGATTTATTTGTGCTATTAGTGTTTGTGACAAGAGGATAAAAAAATGACAGTTTTAAATAATCGCCACCAATAATAAGGTTTTTATTATCATTTGTTGCACTGTGGTAAATTGGCATGTATTTTATTTTACTTTCCATGTTTGCAGCATCCGATTTCACGTATGCGTGTTTGAGGGTTACTGGGGAACGACCAATGGCATCAATAAAGGAATAATATTATACTTATATAGTGGGTATATTTTACACATTTATAATACACAAAAATCGGCTTTATCCCACTTCATTATCAATTGATAAAATATGAATTAAAATAAAATACCGACATAGTTACATTACGTCAGTTATTTAGAATGTATTATTAATGAGGGATCGATCGCAAAGATTGATTATTTTATATGTGAAAATATTTTTAGAAGGTAGCAAGAGAGAATAGCAAATTTTTTAGCTAAAATATTTGTACATATGTCTGCAAACCTGATACCGTCAGTTAAAAAACGCCGAAAGGGATGAAAAAATCACGCTTTGGAAATAGTTTCCTCTCTCACGTGTGCATAGATTTGAATCTACGTGCGCGTCCACGTGTGAATCTCTGTCTCTCTTTCTGGCGGAGCTGTCACATTCTGTCACATTTTCCTTTATTCCTTTCGAAATGTCGCGCAGTTTTGATTTTTTTCTGCACGGTTCGACGTCGAAATATTTTCAGTAGCCGGCGACGTTCGTGAAACGCGGAAATGAAATGAAGCATGTGTCGATTGGGCGAGGGTTGGGACGGTTCTATTGGAATCATTGCAGCAGTGGTGTCCAGGTACAGAACACTTCGATGCAAGTAAAATTATTTCCATCTAACAATGCGGTAGAAATTTGGTACTTACTACAAAATAAGGTTATAAGAAATAAGTCCGGTAAACAGACGGCAAGTTCATAAGTTTTAATTTATCAACATTTTAAAATCGTGCAAATACTCAAAATATACATAATAATATAATAAACTATTTTTTTATTCAACGAATAATTCACAATATTTAAGAATGTAACATTCCAATTATTGAATATACATTTTTTTTTGTAATACACCCCGCAGGAATCAAACCTGTATCTCTCGGGTATCGCGCCCACGCACATGGTCCACTATGTTAAAGGAGTCATTACGACAAATGTTATGTATATTAAATACTTAGTTATTATATTATATTTTGCGAAATGACTTTAGATAACACCACCTGATTTTTTTGCTTCTGAGACGGTTAATTTATTTTACTAATGTCTTATTGTAATGAGGATTATAAGGGTACACGTATCATAATATAAATAAAAAAAAATACTTCAGTGTTGTTTTGTTTAGGCCACGACATAAATATTAATGTAGAAAAAAGGATTCGAATAATATGTGAATGCTTCACATAAAAAGTTATAAACATTTTATTGGAAATATTGGCTAACTCTCTATTTAAAATAGTTATTGCTGTCTTTCGCATTAATATATTATATTAATTAAATTCCTATCATTAACAATAATCCTACATACTTAGAAAATATAATGTTGTGCTAGTTCCTTAAAATAATTGAGAACATTTAGTAAAGCACGAAAAAGATTTATCGTAAGGTTTTAAAAGACATTTTTACCATTTGGATAACTTCATTAATAAATTAATAATTAAGACATTTTCTTTGGCAGTGGATATTTCTTAAAATATATTTTATACAAAGGCTTTCGACAAAGAAAGTATTCTTCGTATCGTGCTTATCTCCTAACGGAGGTCGCTCACCATCAGGGTTATATTTTCTCTATCAGTCTATCATCTGCTATTCGAGATCCTTTGTTATTGTTGGTTGTCGGCGTTGTACTCGTACACATTACTGAGTTTCTTAATCCAGGAAATTTGACGTCGTCATCTGCTGCGTTTACGATTGATATTTCCTTAATTTAAAAAAAGTATTGAAAGATAATAATTAATATAAAATTTAAATATTTTTAAAATGATGAGCCCCCACTGCGTTAAAATCCGATTTTGAACTAGGAACGTGTTTACGATATTAGGAGGACGGGTATTTTGTGATTTCCTTTGAAATATCAAATCCGATGTAACGCTGCAATCAGGCGCGCATCATCGCAAGCCGGTAACAGATACTCCGGATATAAGTAGGGCTCCAGTCGCTTTAATGCTAACTTGATACGTCTTCTTTGTCAAAAAAGCGCGAAAATATTCAAACGGCTGGAATCGAAATTTTCTAGCAACTTAATCATATTTTGATTAAAAAATAGGGGTACTATTATACGCACACGAGGTGTTTCTATAATATTGCAATACGCGACGGAGAAATACTAGGAACCCGGAAGAGTGAAAGAGGTGAGTCCTTTATTCAGCAAAGATAATGATGATGATGATTATAAGCGCATACCGATATACAATAATTATTATTCTATTGGAGACTGTAAGTATTAATTGTGTTAGCGCCTATTTTGGAGCTCCTTAAGGCTTGCGATAGATGAGTGGCAGTTCGATTTCTACTTTTTAACTAAAATTCACATCAACTATGGTTCATCCACTGCTAAAGGACTTCAATACACTCTTCTTGGTCCTTAGCTGTTCGCTGCTACATACTTGGAGAAGTTATTCGATTTAGATAGCTTTAGGGCTGCCATATAATCGACTATAAACATACCACATAAGCGTAAAGTTTGATAGTTTTGACAGGAAATATGACGTAGTTAGATCGACGCCGAGCAAAAGAAAATGATGCAATAGGATTCATGTAAGATCAGTCTGAAATAATGACCGTAACAGTAATTAAATTTACTCTATGTAATTCGTGCGCAGTAGAAAAAATTAAAATCTGCGCAATTTCAAGGTTAAATTGTTCCACTTTTATGTAATACTTTATAGCAGGCTGGACACACTTCTTGGATGAAGGGCCAAATTAGGAATATAAAATGAACGGCGGGCCGTAAGTAAAATACTGTTTTTAGACATACATTATTTATTATCACGAAAAAGGAATTTTAACATAAATAATTACAAGATAAAAAGAACTTTTTATATACAACGTTTTAAAATTTTCTGTTGATTTATTATGCTCAATATGCTTAAACTTGTACTTGATATGAAGTAAATAAAAAACAAACAAATATAGAATACTGAAATGTCATTTTGACATTTCATTTTGATCCATAGTAACGCACGTGTATATTAATAATTTAGTTGCTAGGACCACCCCCTAGCAACCAATAATAGTGGATTGGATTACGGATTTCTTCCGAAATAACTTTTCATACAAAACAGAGTTAATTGAAAATGAATTCAATTCTGCTTAAAGATGGCTAAAAGTATTAAAAAAATGCATTGGCATCGTGCTCTGATATATTCTAAAAGTTTCAAATATCTAGCTAGTCCTGAAGTTAGTTAAAAATCGATTGCAAGATTTGTACTAGACAAACAACCACCGGACAAATAAGAATACGAGCTAATAAAAACGTTGTAAAAATAAATGATTCTCTAATAGCCAACAATGTAATGATAAGAATGAAACAAAAGCTTTACATTTTTCAGCATTTTTTAGAGGTAGGACACATAGTTTGAAGAGGACATAAAAAATAGGTATAAAGTGTCCAAAAATAAGCAGCTGGATCGACTACCTACACTAGAAGTCTCTATCTCTGTGTAGTCTCTGTTCCGAAGAAATAAATGGTAAAGTAACGCAGGGACCGCGAAATATGGAATAAACTGATGATGATGATGACAATCATATATTGCAACGTATGACACTCGTATTTTTGGGCATATTGTATTTTTATATTGCCACGAAATATGTTATGTTTCATATTGTGAAAAACAAACGTATGACACTCTCAATTTTTGTTGATCTTGTCAGGCGCACATGTGCCACACCGTGTAAATTGGTAACTTTGAATATTTCGGGCTTATATTGGAACATCGTAAACATCGGATATATTGAATGTCAAAAAATATTTTTGACGAATACCGCAGCTGTAAAAAAACAATGTTTTGGCTTATCGATACGTGATATATTATTATTATTTTTTATTTGAATTTAGATTACCATTTTTTGGATATATCACTGAATATTGAATAGAATATAAACCTAACCTCTTTTCTTTAAAAAAAATCTGTTCACATACTTACAGAGGTATAAAGAATAGACTAAAAAAATAACACGTTTTCGAAAAGCTACCCTTATTTTAATAATAAAAAAGAAGAAAGTTAAAAATGTCTTAGTTGTTAATTGAATCAATATATCCGATCGATCCCAGAAGCGATCCCAGAATAAGTTAAATAAAGATTAAGATAATATATTATTTAAAATATAAAACGATATAAAACACATCGTAAATACGTACTCGCCATAGATGAGAAATTTCTTTGCTTAGTGTCAAACTAATATAAAAGTCGTGTCAGTTATGTTATATTCTGAATTTTTGAACATAGAGCATATTTATTTTATTTGTCTATACCTATAGTTAGTTATCAATTCTATCATATTAAAAATGTTCTGAAATCGCTGCAGACTAATATCATAAATATTCAAAGACTCTTAATAATATTACCTAGGTTTCGCTTAATTATTGAAACCAAATAATAGTTCCAATGACTTCTTTAAGTATATATTATTTTAACAATTTAAAAACCCCTATTTTCAAAGTAAAGGTAGAGAGATAAAAATTACGTCGGCACAAAATAATTTCTCGATTGTTTTTCTTTGTTGCATTCAAATTGCCAATTATGAAGATTTTTAATTTGAAAAAAATACATTGCGACTTCGCAGAGAAGATAAATAATTTATATAAAGAAGAAATATGAGGGGCACTTTTGTCTAAACACTTAATTGAATTAAAAAGTTAAATTTGTTTTTGTATTGAAACGTTGGTCTTGAATTTTAATGTGTATCGCATTTCAACTCTTTCTGAGAATATGTTGTAGGTATATCTTTTGTTTGCTATAAAATAAAGAAGAACAGTATTATTAGTACCTACTCTCGTATTCATGTGTAAACATCACATAACATTATAATTATATAGGTAATTAATTATTAACTCATTTTACGGTTCACTGAATATTTTTTTAAATGTTATCAATGTTTTTTTTTTGTGATTTTACCGAGGCTTTGACTGCGACTCGTTGTCATATCGCCTCTTCTCTTTTAGAAGAGGATCCGTCGATCAGGTCCTCACTCCTATTCTGTTAAATAACTTTACAATTTTGCCTAGCTCTTCCGTCTTACCCACCGCTAGGACACCTTTCAATTCGTCGACATTCTCATAGATATCCGCAATTCACAACTGTACTCTGTGAAGTTCATATTTAGGGCATTGTAGTGCTATATGCACAATGTCCTCTAACAGATGGCATTCATCGCAGAGTTGCGATTCACTTCTTTCCATGAGGACATCAAATCTTTTGTACATCGTAAAAAGACGGCTTTACTCAAAAATACGTATACCATAGGCCGTTTGGAATTTTGTCACTGATTCTACGTTTTCACCAAACGCGTAATTTATTTTCATTATACTTTCCATCATCACATTACGAGAGGACAACAGTACGATATTCCCAAACTTGTCATCCAAGGAAAGATCAACGGTAAGCGTAGCAGAGGAAGACGCCACATTGCGTGGATTAAAAACCTTCGTAACTATTATGAGTGCATCTCCACTGAACTGTTCTGGGTAGCAGATGATAACGCAAAAATCGCCCTGATGGTGACTGACCTCTGCCAGGGGATAGTACCATAAGAAGAAGAATCTTCTTTTTTTATTATTTCAAGATCAGGTCCATGTCTATCCAAAGATAGAGTTGCCACTTCATATGACAATAATGTAATATATTCTAAATATATACTTTTTTTTTCTTCTTTTGACTATGTCCGATCCTAATAGGATCATATGGTAGAGGTTTGTATTAACAGATTTTTGTTTTTACGAGAAATGGATGTTAGCCACTTGCTCAACCTATTACGTCCACACCCTGACTCCAACGCAAATTGAAAAACAATTTATGTATTTGCCAGACCCAGGATTCGAACCCGCGACCCACGATATTATAACCTGGCACTTAAGCCGCTCGGCCATCGTGAACGTTTTTTACGCAAATATATTATCTATTTATTTATTTATTATACATATTATATTAATACAGGTAAATATCATTTGATCTAATTTATGCGAGATAATTAAGCAAAGAGGCAAATCGTGTAGTAAAAAATGTAAAATAGTGCAAAGTTATAAAACGTACCAATACTCTACAATGATATATTATCATTATCTTGCATAGTAACATTTATTGTAGCATTCCAATTTCTTAGTTCCCAGATGGAGTGAGTTTATTATACAAGGATGTACCAAAACTTTTGCCAACCTTGTGAGTGTCATATACCTACGTGTATGCATTAATGTCAAAAAACACTTGGTCCGATGGCATATAAAATGTCCCTAAGTCCCAATGATCGATGGCACGACGGATGGACGGAAGCCATCAGCTAATTCCCACCAGTAAGCAATAGCAATAAATTCGCACCATTTGTAGAAGGCAGGGAGGATTTTTTCAATGGCCACTATGGCAATATTATTTATAATAAACATGTAGAAAATCTCATAATCTTATATTGGTTATAATTAATAATAAATTATAATATAATAATTCTTTATTACCTATATAGATATATAGCAGAATTTGAGAATTATATTCACATACTTTTTTTCTTCCTCCCCCTATGGTAAAACATGGTGTAACAAATGAGAAGCAACACCGAAATTTGAAACGTAAATGGCATGTATTAATTTCTAACTATTTGAATGTTACTGAAACACCACTCATTCTCAAGAAAATAAACTTAATAACTAAAAAACGCACGTGCGTATAAAATGACCAATCGGTCAAATGCTTCACGGATAATACGTCATTTTGTTCTCAATGCTATACTGCCATATGTTGCCATTACAAACGCTCACGGCGATAATGTATACGGCGAACTGCAGACGTATAATTTACCGGACACGGATAAAACTTACTTAGATTAAAATACTAAGTAAGTTTAATAATTACCCATTGACGGGTTTAAGGACTGAGAGACCGAAGCACTGAGTGATTTTGAGGCATCCACATTAAATCATAAATTTCAACTACCAACATACCTACTAAATAAAAATATCACAAGAATAACATCTTGTTAGAAAAATATTTATTATTGAAGTGAAAGTGAAGTGAAGTGAAAATATATGTTTTGGGTAATATTTTATGCTGAATTTGTTGAAAATACGCATCTTTTTAAGATTGTGGTGGTATAATTTAATAATCGTGTTACTGGTTTGAATGTTCAGAGATACCCTTTTAAATCTTCTGAAGAACGATTGTGCGATCAGCATCAAATACAATCACTGCTGAATCTACCATAACAACGAGTTTACGAACATAATAATATGTAGACATAACCAATGAATTCCGGAAGCAATTTGACTTTCTGTTTTATTCAACAAATAATTTAAGAATGAATCATTATTTTAACAAACTTACATAATTTGAAGACACTAAGAAATATGTAGCCCTAGAAAAAATCTTTTTGAAAAAACCCCACGTATCCATGTGCACTGACCACTATGCTATAGATTTCCGAGGGGCGCATGTTCGAATCGTATTGTGCGTCTTATTTTTTTTCAAAAAAAATTTTTCTGGCTATTATGTATTTCTCAGAAGTGTTTTCAAATTAAGTATATTTAATATATCGTCGCTATAGATTGGTTTGTCGAATATCCGTTTTTGTCGAAATCGACCTTTTAATGCAGAATGATTTTTTATATCTAAATGGACCAGAACCATCCTTTTCTTTAAATTACATTGCAATGAATACAGCATCCATATGCTGTAAAAATAACAATTTAAATACCTTCATGTATTTAAATATAGGATAATGAAATTTGTTTTTTGTCTCCTGAACATTTGACATTTGGTCTATTCGACAAACCAATCCTACAGCGTCGATATTACATAAGTTTGAATTAGTATTAAATACAATGGCATATTGCTCAGATAAAATAAATATGGAATCTTCAGTACTTTGATGTTATAAATAAAATATCATCCCGATGTCCACAAAATACCCCTGCCACTATTTTCTCTTCGACACCCTCAAGTGCTCACATAATTATACGGGAAAGCGAGCGTAGGTATAGTATAGTGCCCATGTCCCGAAACAGGGTTCTGCTGTTTTTTATTTCCTCCAGGGTGTAACTGTCACCACTTCTTATTTGCGGAAATAGCGAAAGACAGTCGAAGAAAAACATATCCAGTTCGCACCACGCCAGGAATCGGCAACTAATTGCATAACATTATAATTAATATGTTCAACTAAAGCTACGATAATCATGACGTTATTATTGACATCATAGAACCTTATTAATTGGCAGGCACGTTCACAGAAAATTCGTATTTGTGGGGATCCATTTTCAGAAAATATCCATATGAATAAATTTATTATTGATTTTTTGAGATGGCGGTAAGGGGAGGGGTTAATGAAATTTAGTAGGTGCCGTTGACTTCCGCATTTATCCAATCTACCTACCTGTGGCGAAGGGTGGAGGTAGGCTGTTAAGATCCGACATAAATAGTGCACACTAAACTTTGTCAGTCGTCAAACGTATTTGTTTTCATTGAATTAAGACTACTATTTACAGATTGTGTTAGTAAGGCCCTCCTCCCACGGAGCAACTGAAGTCCGACGGAACTGAAACTAAAATTCCAACCAGTATCTAGCCAATGTATTTCAATGGCGGCTCGCTGACGGCGAGACTGAAATCTCTCAGCTTCAAAACGGTCGCGAAGAGACGCAACATGCTAGTCGCGCGGTCTCTAAAGTTTCCAGTTACTGTAAAACAGTGGTACCAACATCTTTAGATTGGTTGAAAAATCATATTTTCTTACCAAAATTGGTAGCACTGCGAACAAGTGTCATGCTGTAAAAACGCCAAAGACGTCAAAAATACAAGATAAGCAAAATTGAAATAACCTAATTGTATTCGAGTAAACGCAGCAGCGTGCGTGTCGTCGGTTTTTGTACAAAACAGCTGATGGTCCAGTTTGACAGTGTGAGGTTATGTGATTATTTTTTCAAGTGGTTTCAATGGCGCCGTGTGCGTAGCATCACATTGGTCAGTTTATGAGTACCATCACCAACCAGTTCCGCCAGATTTCAGTTGCGCCGCGGAGGGCCTTAGTTTTTAAAATCCAATCAAACCCTGCAAAAACCAAGCCATAATAGACAGCTAATAGTCAAAAAATATTCGTATGTATACTATAAAGTATCTAAAATTATGCCATTAAATTATACATAATTTTGGATATTTTAACATTCTTAATTCAATGAAAACAAATAAGTATGACTGAAAAAATGTGCACTATCGCATCGCTCATACCACACCAAAAGTATCATGGTTTGGTTTGGGCAGGCTTTAATTGATTTTGGAAACTAACCAACACCATCTGTAAATTGTAGTTTTAGTTCAATAAAAACAAATACATATGACTAACATAGTTTTATGTGCACTGTTTATGTCTAACCTTAACAGCCTACCTCCACTCTTCGCCACTGTGAGTACCTACTACTTATAGCTCCTTGACTTCAAACCGATAGCATTTATTTTATACATCTGGGCTGTAGCCATAACTACGAGTACTCAGCTATGAGTTATCGAGACCTGTTCCACGAGTGGCTATCGAAAGCGTGCGTCATAATTTATTATTGGAATTTTCGTGTCCGTTTATGTCGTCCGTGTCTTCTTATTTTTTGTAATGCAAAGATTGGATGCCTCACATGGTTGCACCAATTCATGAGTATCACGGTTTTTCCACTGAAAATTCCCTCGTGTCTTATAAGAATGGCGGGAGGAATGGGGCCGGTTCTTTGAAAAGCCTGTTTACACAAATAATTAATTGATAATATCTAAGGCACTATTCCTAATAAATAAAGCGTTAATTTTTGTTTTTAACTTTTAGCATAATAATAATGTACTATAAAATAGTATATAATGTATTATAAATTATATATTTAATGTATTATAAAAATACCTGTTATTTTGTTTATTTGCACAAAAAATATTTCGTTGAGATTAAATTACATTATTAACGTATACGCAAAATTCCATGTCATATATGTGGCTACGTTTAGGCTATCGCTTCATGTTGTTTGTATGCCAAAATCCACTATGGAAGGCGTGACCTTTGGTAAAATAGAATACATAAACCAATGATACTATTATTATTAATGACAATTATCAAGGTTGTCAACCCCAGGCCATAGCATTACCGCATTGGATTTTCATACTGATTCCACACTAGGCTATAACGTCCGAGACAGAAAGGTAAGATATGTAGCACACAAGAGAGAGTGAGACAGTTTTAGACTTTATATGGTTAAGGGATGTTTCTTATAGGGGATAAAAAATTCCACTTTTTGTGAGAAGTTGTTTGGTGTACTTTCCTGGGGGAGGTTTTGCGATTTGCCATTTTTATTAAAGTCCGTAAATGTGGTCACACTGAACGAATAAAATTTAAAAACTATTACTTAAAAGATAATTTATCGAGAAATATCGGCGTCCAATTGGACGTCAATGGCAAACAGTTGTCTTAACTTAGAAACCGCCAAATGTATATTCTTTTAATGTTCAAATAATATAATTATAATATTAAAATGTTAATAAAATTTAAAGCGTTAGAAAAATGGGGTAAAATATTAATAACCTTGCTTCATATAATTTTTAAAAAATATCAACTGTAACAGTAGTCAGGTAATAATCAGAACCGGTAAATTTTATATTTAAATATTACATTTAGGTTTAAACGCTACTTGTCGAGTTTTTCAATTAATATTTTGATACAGAGCATTTATGATCTTTCCACTTTGCTTCTTCTTTCAGCCGCTTGAGTAATAGCAACAAATGCTCCACGTTATGGAGGTATTTCGCTGTTTCATTTGATATGATGCTCTGTATTAGAATCACCGCGAGGATATTAATTGCCGTCCTCTTTTCTCATCCACTCAAAAAAGCTCTGAGGTTTAAGGCCACTGTCCAAGTTCAATATTATATTTTTACATTGTGTGTTTTACGCTTTAAGTTTCTAGATTTAAATGAAATATTACATTACATGTATGGATATTAAACAATACTCGTAACGATTAATTGATTAAAAAATCAGTCATAAATAAAAAGATAAAGTAAATAATATTATGTCAATAGACTAACTATTAATAATTTCAAGGTAAAAAGAACTTTTTATATACCACGTTTTTAAATTTTCTGTTGAATCATATAAACTTGACAATTATATGTATAAATAATTTAAGACAAATATGGCAATTGTCAACTAATTATTTTTTTGCTATTTTGCAACAAACAAACAAATATAGAATACTGAAATGTCATTAGTGAAAATTAATTCAATTCTACTTAAAGATGGCTAAAAGTATTAAAAAAAATGCATTGGTATCGTGCTCTGATATATTCTAAAAGTTTCAAATGTCTAGCTGGTCGGGAAGTTAGTTAAAAATCGATTGCAAGATTTGTACTGGATAAACAACCACCGAACAAACAAGAATACGAGCTAAGAAAAACGTGGTAAAAAGAGAATAAATGATATGAATTGTATTGTATTATAATCAAAGTGAAATACGACATAATTTTATGTGTGTTAATTAAGGACGCGAAACTGGATTATACTCATGAGTTTGGAGTACAAAACGTCAACAATTTTATATCTTCATTTTAGCATGAACAAATAGATAATGTATAATTATGTTCAACTGGAATACCTACAGTATTTTGATAATAATACAACGTACGTATAAATTGAAGTTGACATCTTACAATGGTTTGAATGTGCGCTTTATTATGTGGTCACTCCATTCAACGAACTCCAATAACCTAAGTGGCAGTGGATGACCGGCGAGTGGCGAGCGTGTGGTCACACTTCAGTTCCCACTTATAGTACCTCACTGGATGTATTAAACATATAAAAATAAAAAAGGGACCGCAAGACAACGGATGGGTGTTTACAATATCCATTTCATTAAGGGCCTGCCGTACCGCAAATAAAATCAATCTACGGGCAAGCATGTCCGCAGCTACCCATATTAGTAGTACATAAGTATTCTGATTCATTCTATTGGCTTACATAAGTTTATTGTAATACAAAATATATAAGTAATAGTAAGACAATTGTACCACTTTAATTTGTATGTGCTCTTACTACTGAAAATCGCAACCTTCATTGTCTGGAATACTCGGCCATACTATTTTCCAGTTACGCTGCTAATTAAGGCATTATGTTGGTAGTGCCATCTATTTGTTGCTTACTTTGAATGTAAAGGGGTCCGTAAACAAGCATCAAAAATTGCAGATTGCCGATACAATTGTCAAAAAAATTATGCATATTGCCCAGTTGCTGGGTGTGTCGGTGTCCCAGTGTCGGGCAAGTGAGGCTGATGTATTTTGTGCGTACACGTGACAATAACGGCCGGCAATGAAGTTTCTGCACCATATCTCGCCCTAAATAATCACATAAACAAATCTAGAATAAAATAAGGATTTGGATCGGGTCCCACTTAAACAAACGTGAAAAAATAGGTAACATAAACCAGAAATTAGTTATTGATAATTATTTATTTAAAAACTTTACAAGAATGACAAAAAATGACTTTTAGTAGGTATTTGTTAAATACAATTAGTGCGAAGAAAAAGAAAGTAGATACAGTTATGAAGAAAGCAACACTGATTACTATTATACTGCCAGTCACTCTTCGATTTTTGCCAACTGGAGATTCATACAGGAGTTAAATGTATTTATTCAAAGTGTTCAACTCTTCGATTGCTCACATTGTTCCAGATACAGACGTTTGTGCAGCGTTGATAATTGGCCTTTTCATATTTTGATCATTATATAGTTTGGCTTCCACGTTCCATAGTTAAAGACGTAAATAAACCTCGTTAATAAGCTTCAATACCCTGTGGTTTGTTCATTTATTCATTGTACGTAGTGTGAATTGACGATTAGTAATAACACCATAATAATATTAATAACGACACAGCGAAAAATTATAATAATGTGTTGTCAAATCGGCTGTTACTATAATGTTTTTATTGTTGCTAGGGGTGAGGTCAAACAGAGACGCATACATGGAGCAGAACGAGAATGAAATAGATTTATCTAGCAATTATTGCCGTATTTTCGATTGCGTTCGATATTACATATATCGACCAACCATGTTGCCAGAGAGCATGGGCAATAGATGTAAAGTTTCGGCAAAGTAGACTACACTATTGTCGTGTTTTGGGGAACTATTAACGGCGACACAATTGCCGTAAAAAGTGGCTCGTTACGGGCCTCTTAACAGTTTTCTGTAAATGATTTTTTTAAATTATAATTTTAGTCTTATAAAGTGTTTCTTTCAGAAAGAAATACTATAACTATATTTTTAAATAATAATATGTATGTAAACTTACTATAATTTCTTAATATAAAATAAAAAGTTTGTCTGGAATTTAAAGGGTTCAAAACAACAAGCTTTTATAGCGCTAAAAACTGAAAATTCCTTGGCTAAAACGAAAATCAACGCAAAATTAAATTAATGTGTTGTTTAATTCATGAGATATAAATAATTGAAGTTTACCTGATTTATCAAAATCCTGAGTAATTTATAATGAATTAATAGCATGGTTTTAGAGTACGGTGATCAATGGTGGATCAACTTTATCACGAATCTGTTTGTTTTCATAATCACCAAGCGACTTCAGCTGTCGTTTTTCCTTACCTTCGCCATAACAATAAGCAATATGGCAGTGGCGAGGGGTGAAGGTAGGCTATTAAGATTCGATATTAATAATGCACACTAAACTTTGTCTGTCATGCTTATTTGCTTTCATTGAATTAAGAATACAATTTGCAGATGGTGCTGGTTATTTTTTTAAATTCAATAACGCCCTGTCTAAACCAATACATAAAAGTTAAGGTATGCTATGGGTGATCCGAAAAAATAGTAGATACACAATTTTACAGTCATACTTATTTGTTTTCATTTAATTAAGAATATATAATAAATATTACAGATGGTGTTGGTTAGTTTATTTTTTTAATTCATTAAGCCCTGCCTAACCAAACCGTAATCGATAAAAAATATTCTTCACTCTATAAAATACCTAAAATTATGAATGGTACGAATATTTTTGATTATTATTTACTATGGCTTGGTTTAGGCAGGGTTTAATTAAATTTTAAAAACTAACAATCTATCCATACATTGTGGCCTTAGTTCAATGAAAGCTAAAGTTTATTGTGCACTATTTACATTGGATATTAACAGCCTACCTCCACCCTTCGCTACTGTAATAATGTCAATCCTTTAAAGTGACAAGCAATAACTTACGTCAATGGTATAGCTCAATGTAATGAGTGGATAATTCAAAAAAATTCTGACAGATGAGAATAATTTCAAAAAAATAATGTCTATATGTCCAAGGTTGAAAGATTGTTTACGGGAATAATAATATAATCTAACCAAGCAAATAAATGCACAATCAGAATCTATAAAGTCTTGACATTCTGAACTGGATAAGTAACAACATATTCATCACTTTATCTATTTATCACATGGTAAAGTAATATTAAACAGTTAAAACACACATTCGCCAAGAACCCGGGAACAAACGCTAGCTTCTTAAAAAAAAACACTACCTAAAACGTTTTAAAAAATATATTTAAACATTTTCATTTACAGAGAACTGTAGATATATTGGATTACAATCAAAGTTAACAACAAAAATTCCCGCAAAATAGACGGCACTACCATTAGAATGTATTATTTGACAGCCGAACCGATATCAGTAGCGAAGGGTGGAGGTAGGCTGTTATGATCTGCCATACGCACATTAAACATTTTCAGTCATACGTATTTGTTTTTATTGAACTAAGACTATAATTTACAGATGGCGTTGGTTAGTTCTTAAAAGTCAATTAAACCCTGCCTAAACCAAACCATAGTAGTTTTGGTAAACTTTGGGGATACGACAAAATTGTGCACACTTTTTCATTCATACTTATTTGTTTTCGTTGGATTAAGAATACACATTACACATATTGTTGGTTCATTTTTTTTAATTCATTAAGCCCTGCCTAAACCAAACTATAATAAATAAAAAATGTTATTCTATCTATAAAATATCAAAGTTATGTATGATTGAATTGCATAATTTTAGTTATTTTATAGATGGACGAGCATGTTTTGACTATTATCTATTATGGCTTGGTTAGGCAGGGTTTAATTGAATTTTAAAAACTAACCAACACCATCTGTAAATTATAGTGTTATTTCAATGAAATCAAATACGTATGACTGACAAAGTTTAGTGTGCATTATTTATGGTGGATCTTAACAGCTATCCTCCATCCTTTGCCACTGACGGATATAATAAAATAGTATGGCTGTGCTTGAGTAGCAAGTAGCAACCTAACCAACCGTTGAAGATCCTTCGTCCGCAATTCTTGACTGAACTTCGCAACTGAGATACGTTATGAGAAGAAAACCGATGACTTCCTTCATAATAGTATTGTCTCGAATTATCGCGCAAGTCCACATGAGGAGCAACATGTCTGAATCATAATTTGAATATATTTGATTTCCCTATCTGTCGTAAATAATATTTATCGTACATATACATAGGTATGCAAATTGCTTCAGACCAAATATGACATATCGGATTGAGGTCAGAGTAGACAAATCTAGAAATGAAGATACGAGCAGATGAAACTAGGATCTCATACATTAAAAATGGCTTCCACTTCTTCCCTAGCTTCACTTTAAAAATGGAAACCTTCGCATTTTTTTTAAATAAAACATACACAACAGTCTATAAAACTCGATAATAATATGAAGAAAAGGAATTCCACATGTGTCTACATACACGTACGGTCTGTATAATTGCGTGTCCGGAAACTTGTACGCATGCAATTCGCCGTATACTTCACCGTGAAATGTTATATCGGAAATATATGGCAGTCTATTAAAGACCGTCCAACCTCTTTGGGTCGTATAGTACTTGAAAATAGCTGAAATGCTGGATTATTTTTTAGGTTAGGTTAGGTTTTCATTCTTGAATTCGCGAATTTTGTCAAAATCAGCGATGAAAATTGAATTAATGTTCATATTAAATCTAATAAAATTGGAGACTGTATGTATAGTATACGGTTATCTCTTTCCGATAAGAAAGCTCACGGCGAACTGTGCCACGGTGAAATGTTTTACGTACAATTTACATGTAACCGTATAATTGTGAGGTGCAAAGGTTACGACTTTTAAACATTAAAAATCGATGTCTCCCAAGTGGTACTTAGGTATGACCGCGTTACAAACACTCGAGTTCGTAAGCTGACCGAAAATGGTGATTCATTTTTGTTCTGTATATCGCCTTGTGACACAGTAGTAGTACACTGTGGCTGACCTGCTTCTTCGCCCTGCAGCGGTGCTATAAAAGCGATCTACGCGCTGAACACGGTGATGGATCGAAGGAAGTGGCGTGTCCGGTTCATCAAAGATCATTATATAAGTAATAACTTTAAGATTCTCAATCGCGAGTGTATAACATTTTGTTTTACTTAAAATCTGTTATATGAGGGTCATTAGATTTAACAAATATTTTGGAATTAGTTTAATGTTGCAACGGGGCGTCCCGATATTATTTATTGGCAAAAATGGGAAAATTTAGTGGAAAAATAACGAAATAAAAGCAAAGTTATTGCAGCATTAAGGGAATTTTAAGTGCGCAGGGTCGAACGTTTGGGAAACAACTAAAATGCGATTCAAAAGCTCAAAGGCGTACGATATTTTTAAAAATATTTTTAAACGATTTTTTGTAACATTCTGTTTGTCGTCAATGCGTAATTTAGTTAGTAATATAATTTACCTTAACTCATTGGACACCTGGTCGCATTTCATTTGGCGGATTTGCAGTAACTATTTCAAATAACGCAGTTATTTGAAAAATAATTCGCAGGAATCATAGATAGATCGACATCACAAAAGATAAGATCACTCACACTGAACAGTGAAAGAACTGAGTTCTATCCCCACTCAGTCATACATTTTTTCAAGGACTTTTCCGAACAGTCATGTTTACTGATTTTTGATTTCTGATTTGATACTTGCTATATACTGAGATCCTACTTGTGCGAAGAACACATTCGTTGAACTGGTTTATCGCACAAACAAAATCCTACTAGCTCTGACGTTTTTTGTCATTTTTAACAGCTTAGTGTATTATTAGTAGAAGTGAAATAATAAATACCCAAGTTTTCAGAAAATCGCATAAATAATGAATTTTGACCTCAATAGCAGGCAAAGTGCCGCCCTTAATCATCAGACTTAGAATGCTGTCCCTTTCATTTTTTTAAATTTCAAATTGTCTGAAAATTCGTTAGGTTACCTACTCACTTACAGTATTTTTTATTTTCGGCTATATTAAACGAAGAAATACTCAAAAAACCTTTAAATTCACTAACACACCGTCTACTGAGTATTTTCACGAAACCGATTCTCAAAAAGCGGCGATTTTAAGTAGGTGGAGGTCTATGGCGCTGACAGGTTTGGAGGCACCCAATTTCCCCCGTGTGATAAACCACCATTACACCCTGTTTTACAATGAGTCTGGTCTTTTTATACTAAGATTATTTTTTTAAATTAAAATGTCGATACTTTCCAATGCATTTGTATTCGATTCTTTATTCGCCGCCCTTTATAATGTGCCGCCCCTAAGCAACGCTTGATCTGCCTAGCCCTACGGGACGTCACTGCTCGACGGTAATTGAACACGGAGCTCTTGGATAAGAAACCAGTAGGTACTACAAGGGTTTTAAATTAAATTATAATTTAAGGCCCTCAATAATCATTTTCAATATAAAAAAACAGCAGAATGAGAACTAAGGTAATTTATGATTTTCTGTCTATTTAGGTATATTTCATCCCCATTTTTAGTTTCATGCACCGTCACTGGCACAAGTTACCCTCCAGAATGTATTCATCCGATCGGTAAAGTAAAATGATACAGATTTAAAATACACTAAAATCTTGGTTTCTTTCTCCCCACGTATTTTCACCAAGTGTTTTAAGATGGGCAAGGGGTTTTTCCTTCAAAAAATCCAAAGGGAAACCTACGTATGAACACATTAGGCGTTCTTTATGGAGTTTATGATCCATTTCACAAGGTATATTTTATTCTCGAAGCATTTTAGATATACTCCAGAGATATTTCAGGAAAACGAATGACATTTGTGAGTTTCCCTGTGGTTTAATATTACAATAATATGATATATTTATATAGCAAGTCTGGATCTTTCATTGTATTCTAACTTAATGTATCTAATTTAATTTGAAGATTATGATACCTACTCACTTTGTATGTAAACACAATAAACTTTTCGCTTATTTCTTCGTTCATCCATTTATATGGCGGCAGGGTGTAAGAGACAATATAGCTACGCATTGAAACACAACCACAACTGTGGTCCACAGGCGTCAGCAAAACTGACATCACAATCTCAGAAATACTTCTTACTAGACATGCACCAGTAGAGTCAGATATACACGTGAAAGCCAGCTTCCATCGACCGAGGCTTTAAAGCCGGATTCGTTTTATTATTGATTGTCAGGCCATAAAATGCAAGAAACACAAGTGCGCCGTTCGTGCGTAAATAATGACCATTTTGTTTGAATGACACACTTTAATGTATAGAAAAGACCTAACAATTGAAAATAATAAACTTTTATTATTATTCAAAGAATTATTCACAAGATTTAAGAATGTAACATACTTTTTAGTAACCCAATTGAAAAAGCGCTTCAAGGAGTATTGTAAAAATGATAAATTTGTCACAATTAGATAAGATATATACCTATTGCATAGTGGTCAGTCATGGGGCGCGATTCCCGAGGGGCACAGGTTCGAATCCTGCTGGATGTCATATTTGTTGTCAAAAAGATTTTTTCTAGCGGTTATATATTTTTCTCAGAATTGTTTTCAAATTGAAAATTACATATTCTTTAACACGTGTTTAAGTTTATTCCACATTTATCCATACTCGAGATTTAAAACAACCTCTTCCCATTATTTTTGTGTTTCCTGGTCTCCCGTGACTCCCATGGACCCATGCCAGTGCGTTTAATGACGTCTAGTCCAGAACAATAGACATCTGTCGCAATACAAATGCTAATCAATTGTTTGAAACTGTAACACGTTCACAGATACAGACATTTCTATAAAATTTTATTTTATTTTGACAGTTTAAATCGTACAAATTTTTGCGCTTTAATTAAAAAAAATACTTCACGTAACCACAAATATACTGACAATAATAATCAAATATTATGCGAACGGACAAAATGTTACTCGTTTTTGTTTAATAATATTATCTTTACGATCTAAGGTAAGTAAGTAGCTATCTCAATTCCTATAAATCTCATGGTACTAAAATTCCCAACCCTTTTGAAAGCAAACGTCAAAATTATTATTCAATACGCCCAGATCAAATCCACAATATTGGGTCATTTAATTTTATTACTCCATTTACTTAACCCGGACACTTTATTTTTACGATGCAATAATATGAAACCTATGGAATATGAAATCATCGATTTTTATATGAAAATAATACAAGGGTTGGTGATATGATGCACCTCCACCCCACACACTTATACATATTGTATATGACGGCCGCACACAGAGAATCGACGCGATCTCAACATTATTTTAATTCAGACATAATATAATTTTGCTTTCGCGATCTCGCATATAAGACACGATTTATTCCACAAAGTCAGCGCGTAAGCTAAACGCAACTGAATAAAATGTCATCAACACTAAATTAGTGATTTCGTCAAAATAATAAGACAGTGGCGGACTTAGGATTCCGATGTACTAACAATAAAGTATCTGATTAGCTATTGGTTTTAGGAATTATGAATTATTTAAAAAACGATTTTTAAGTGTCTTTTTAATTCAAAAAATGTACACTTAATAACGTACTGGATCTGGTGAAAGTGACAGTGGGCACCTAATTATTATTTTTACATATAATGGTTGGGCCATTTATGTTCCCATTCCATTCCTTTATTTCCCCACCTCCCAATCTCCAGTGTTATTGTCACCAGATAATCAATAAGCAATTACGGGTCAAAAGAATACAGGTAATTGCAAAGAGACATTCAGTTGTATCTAGACAGCGGACGCGTGCGAACTTCTAATAGTTTATCGTCGCTAATTGATTGACTCAATAGATACAGACTCATTCATAATCTATCATCATCATATCATTCACCATCATAATCGTCCATAAAACTGTGTCACAATGTGCGGGAATGTGCGAACCGAGTGACCCAAAACAACTATACCGCTCGAGTAAAAGTTGAAACCAGACCACGGAGCCATCATACAATCACAAAGGTCAGTGTGATTATTTTATTGATCGAATCATTATTGCAATTTCAGAATAAGTAAAATAAATACTGAGATTACTATTATATATTAATCTAATGTAACTAATAAAGATAGGTACGTAATCTTCATAGGTGAGAGTTAGTTCTTTGACTATTGCATTTTACAACATACGGTTGTGGTATTTTTTTTATTTAATTTACAATTAAGTGCCATTTCTTTGTACACGTAGGTTTATATTTTGTTTTGATTATGATATAAACTTCCCCAAATTAAATTTAAACAAATAAAGTAGAATAAGGGTGGTATTACATTTTTATTGAGCACCCGAAACTACAAAAATATGCTAAAACACAGTCCACCGGATTTCGGACATCCCTCTTTTCATGTAATATTGTGTTATAAATCATACGACTTTTCAAGCGGTCACCCTTGGTTTGATTCCACGTTTTACAATATATTGTTAGAAAATTATTCAGAGAGGCCACGGGTTCTACAACCAAGAATGATTATGATAATATGTTGACATTATTATCATATTTTTTTATGTTATACCTACCTACATATTTTTGCATTACTCATAATTTTAAATCCATAATATATTATAATACTAAACCAGCCAGGCAATCCATAAAAATATTTGTTTTAAGATACAATATTATGGTTTTCTAAAATTGATATCCAAAGTATCAACCCCCTTACATAATATGATTTAATTATATGAAAAGCGCGTGTTCCGTCATACAAATAAACGCAAATGAAAAAGTAAAACAGATGCTTACTATTAAAATCACAACCCCGATTTTTTGTTAAATTGCTCCGCCAAGCGAATCTCCGCAAAACCAACCGACGGACATAACTCAAAATAAAAGATTTTGATTTCGCTCCTCCATTTTTTCACGTTCGAATGACATTTCAAAAATTGAATTTGGAACCCCCGCATTTCCGCGGGCTTCATTTTTGATTCGCCCTCCAGTGGGGTGCACATCTGGCATCACGTCATATAATATTAAGTATTGTAAAGTAGATATTTTTATATAATCGCGTCTGAACCAAAGAGTTTGGACTATTTATATAAGACTCCATCAATTTATCTCCATAAACGATAAATAAAATATTAAACAAAATATGAACAGATAATACTTATATCAATGATAAGATCTTTTTCTATGGTGATTATAGTACAAAGGCGTAGATATTATAGTATTTCTGAAAAAAATATAGTATAGTAACATTTTTTCCTTGAATCCTTTAAAATTATAGTAGTTTGCATATTTGGCGTAAAAATATAGTATTTTACATTTTTCGCGAAATCAAAATTAGTACGGTTGGCAACACTGACTTATATACACTTTTCTAACAGATACATAGGGCGGACGTGCTCAGCGTGGGTCAAAATGAAGCTTTTATTCTATTTTCAAAGCATGACCCTGGACATTCCTTAAACGTTGTAGATAATCTATTTATACAATTTTGAAGCCTTATTATTCTTTATATTTATTTTAAACATTTGATGACTGCATAAAGTATTTTTATTACATAAAATAGTATTCTTTTAAACCTCTCGCTCTAATGTTTTAGAATATAGTCATATTTCAGTACATAAATGTGCAGTGGTATTAAGATTTTTTACATTTATTAATTTTTAAACGCATTTATAAAACCATCAGTATAATTTATGTCGACATCATTATAGTGAAATATTTACGATAAAAAAATATATTGATAATCTCTGTGATCCCAAATTTTACAAGAATTAGGCATTTTATTATTCAAAAAATGGGCAAGATTAACACATTTGAAGATAATTCCAAAGATATTGATTATAAGCTATGTCCCTGACCATTCAAATGTGATAAACATCCTACGAATAATGATTGCTTTATAATAATTATTGACCTAAGAGTAAGGTAGTGTTTTTTGAAATACGCCATTTCTTTTGGCATTCCCCAGTGGTTAAGCTACAACATACGGCCGTAGCCATAAATTGACAAACTAAAACTCAAGTAGGGAGTAAGAACATGTTAACGCGCGTGTTTGAACATGTACCTAACCAAAAAAAATCTTTTTTTTAAACGGTATTTTACAGTTATGAACAATTTGTAAAACATCAGTTTTAGTAGGTACCTTTCGGAAATTAAAAAAAAAATTAAGTTAGTACCTACCTTTAAAACATTATGTAACGATACGCATCTATGTATGCCATATGGAGTCATTCTACTTACATATAATTGCAATGAAGTTACAGAAATTTATGGTAGGAAAATCTTTTTGAGAATAAGAAAGCACCCACGGCAATCTGCAAAGTTCACCGAGACAATAGAATATAGTACTTATATAGATAAAAATTGTTTTATTAAATAGTAATTATGTATTCTCATACCTTGGATGAAATTAAAATTACACTTCACTGTGCTAGCACCCTGTTGGCTACTTCCGGAACGTTCTTTTTTTAAATGGCGCGTGTAAGAACAGAAATGCGATATTATTGTCCTTCCTGAGAAAAAAATATTTTACCCATACTCCTTACATTTACACAATTTTGACCTTTAACATAACGTATTTTAAAGAACAAATTTTCTTTTACCTCGAACTTCATATAGGTACTTACCTACTTGCATACATTGAACATCGCCCACATTATTTTAATTTGATAATATATTTGAAATTCATGAGGGCGATTATGTTTTTTTTACATAAAAAAAGATATTTTTTTCGGTTGGTGATTTATTATTTTATATCCTGATAAAAAAAACGATTGATTTTATTAATGAATAGCGTTCTTTTATTCTGATATTATAATAATATCATTCTTGTTTTAATTTTATGACCTAACTGAATAAGGGGGAGAATGGTTTCCCAGTGCAGAATATAATTTTAATGTTTCAGTTTCGCGGACAGAGGTTTCAATAATAATCATTTGGTATTATATAAGATAGTGATTGAAACACTATTATTTATTTTTAAATCAATTAGATTTTTTTAAGGAATTAATTCACTATCAAGTTAGTGTGCGTGGTATTTTACGATTAAATTAAGCCAACGATGGACGAGTGGTAGCTTCTGAAACCGTTCATTCGAAGCCGCGGGCTCCATCCCGCATCTGGTAAAGTCACATTTTGTTTTTTCACTGTGTGTGTCGAACGATAGGTTGAGTGGCTAACAACTATGTCCCGTCAAAAAATACTATGCATTATGAAATCTTTTCGGGATTAGGCCTATGCCCTAGCTAACTGATGTATTTTATCATTATCATAATAGATCATAATAGATTGATGATGGTCAGATCATTAAACTACAAAGTTCGCCGAGTGTTCTCAAGTATTTAATATCAACAGTGAATGCGCATGTCCGTCTACGTGATATACTTTAATGATTTTATGATATAGACGTAGATAATATTGAAAATAACATATTATTTAACGCGTTCTCCACAGTCTAAATTGTATCTTCTTACAGTCACATCCAGAAGGTAACTAATGTCTCTTATGTTTGTGTTCCCTGTTGTTGCGCTCACGATGGCCAAGCGGTAATATGTTGACTTATAATGTCGTGTGTCTCGGTGTTCGAATTTTGGGTCTGGCAAATACACGTCATGTTGTTTTTCAATTTTTGTTTAGACCCAGAGTATGGATCTATTAGGTTGAGCAAGTGGCTAACATCCATTTATCGTAAAAACAAAAATCGGTTTATCCAACCTCTACTCTGTTGAGGGCCAGGATAATAATACTTATAAACAATAAGTCGGTACTGAGATGGCAGACGGTTATAACTGCTGTTTTTTCACTTTTTTAGTTGTCTTCCATATGTTCTAAATTGTATTTACATTCTTTGATGTGCCAAAATATTATAGCTGCAACTTTATTGGTCACAAAGTAACATTAAAAGATATTTGCATCTGACCAAATTTGAAAAAAGTTGATAAGTAGATAATTATTTATTTTTTGAAAGTTGTGTTGGGGTGCTAATTTCACTTATTTTGATATAAAATACTTCAAAATATCTTCTAAACTAACTTTTATCAGACTGATTTCAAAACTTTTGTTTTTGCTCTCCTGTAAAATTGTGTAAACAATAGTTATAACCGTTTGCCATCACAGTCCCTACCGAAGTATTTTAATGAAAAAATCCAATTATAAGGGATCAAACATGGGTGTCTGTGTTGTTACTAAATAAAAAAATCGATAGTTAGGTACAAAATCAAACGTCATATTCCAACAGCTATATTTTTTTTAAAAAAGCGTGAAGTTTTTTTTTACAAAATGGCTATCTAACTACCCGCCATTATTCTGTGATATCGTCATAAAGCTTTGAATATTTTATAAGGTCGTCCGATGGACATTATTGTTTCAAGTCTCCACTCTCCCCTATTAAAATTATTTATATACAATGGTGGGTGTGCATTGTAGTAACCTACGTTTGTTTGCGAAGAAAAATTTTTAAATGCATCGATTTCTTATATCCACCATGACCGTAGATGAAAAAGACTATACTTATAGATAAGTAAATCGCCGTGAATATGACCTATTTATTTGATAGATTTAATGAGATATGATTACTTATATTTAAAAAAGTGAAGAACGATACTTTCAATACATAATATAAGCAGCATCAAACTATGATCGTTTTAAGTGGAATTAACACCATGTGAGTGCCTTGTGCATATTTTCACATGACAAGTTGTCACCAACCACCTTCATTCTCTGTAGTCTGGAGGTGTCTTTACGATAAAATAATATTATACATCACCAAATTATTTTGGCAGAAAGCCGTTACATAAATTCAATTTATCTATCAACATGAAATGATGATTACAAATTATAAGTTGACCACAATATGACAGTAGGAAGGACAGAAAGAACAGTAAGTATTAAAATACAATATCGTCAATAATGGTGTATGTACACGTGTATGGATTTACTGCCAGAAATAGCGAGTAAATTAAATTATCGCGACAATAATATTGTTTGCTGATTGTTGCAACAATTCTGTTAAAATATGTACCTTAAGTAGGGCTGTAAAAATGTATCGTTACTTTCTTTCGATTCCACCACCCAGAAACGAAAAAAATACAAATTAGTTAGGTGAATGGAATATTATTCGTTTGGACCTCATGACTGAGAATCGTGACCCAGATGAATTGGCTGTCGAACAGTCTTCTCAACGAGTTGGTCCCTCTCCTTTCGGTATTCTACAAGACGCCGGGCCTGAGTGAGTGGAACACATAAATTGATGCAACCTAGTCTTTGTCTCAAAAATAAAAAATAAATATATATAAGTATAATGGATATTTAGACCCCCCCATAGCATTTTTGTGTGTGGGTGATTGGTTATTGTATTATGGATAGTATATTGTAGTTATAAAAAATAGGTCTAGCATTGAAACAAATGGAGCTTACGAAAAATTGTGTCATTGACAGTTGGCGCGAATAGGTAAACAAGAGCCTGTATCCTGATGGGTGGGGTCGCAGGGTCACGGCGCCAGTTCTACTTCCGGTGGCAGCGTTCTAGCCTCCGATTGGCTGAAACTTTCACCTTTGAACCCTCCCACCGACCTTTCAACTACCTCACAACCAGAGGCGCCTGTGTCGATGCGCAATCCTCATTGACAAGCGCCTGGGAAATCCAATAGATGTAAACAGCTGACTTTGATCTACTTACATATATTAGTGTGAGAATAAATGAAAGCTAACCAACATAGTATTGGTTACATAATGCCTACATAGCACATAGAAACGAAATATTTTTTACACGATAATATTAAGTAGTGACGTATTATGTATTTATTTGAACTTGGAAGAAATTCTACAGGAAAACATTAATAAAATAAATGATGTAAATTCCTATCCTTGCAATTTGACGAGTCGGTAGATTACACGGATATTGCACAACTTACTATGCGATTCTATTCGATTGGTTTTTAAAGACATGTTTGCATCAAAAGAATTATTAACAGTTTTACCATTGGAGGAACGATCCAAAACAGAAGATATATTAATTAATGCATTTAAGTCGTATATTAATCGTACTCGATTTCCTATTCATTAACTAGTATCGGTAACGACTGATGGAGCTTCTGCTATGGTTGGGGATCATGTTGGGTTTATTAATTTATGTAAAAATGAGGAAACAGTACCCACTTTTATCAGTTATCATTGCATTATATACACCAGCAGGCATGGCTCCCAGATGGGGGGAGGTCTGACAGGGCTCTAGCCTGAGGGGAGCTTGGCGTAGTGAGTCGACCAGTTAAGTAAGAAAAACACTCAAGTCACAAATTTGCACGAATAGTAAAAAAGTCGCGCTATTTTCCTCAATGTATATTTAAATTTTAAAATACATGGCTGTGCGATGCGATTTGATGTGATATGATTATTGATGTAATTAAATGATAATTCATATTGTATAGAATTTATTTTAAGTATGTTTCCCGGCGAAAGGTTGCATGTTACTTGGCTACTACAAAATTTCTAATATTCGAAATACAGGTAAATTGTGTAACTATGTCGAAATTACAGTAAATGTGTACTTACTTAATTTTTTTAGAAGTGAAAGACATAATAATATTGCTTAAGTATATTATTGTCGTTAATTCGATGTTTCTGTATCGTTATTTTTTATATGCATAAAATATCGGTTTTCAAAATACAAATTTGAATTATAAAAAATGGGTTTTTATTGTTCTCGCATGATATAAATTATAAGTGATATCAGTCGATCGCCATAAATAATTTTATCAACTAGTCCAGCGGTTCCAAACCTGTGGTACGCGAGTGGATAGTTGGTGGTACGCGAAAAATAATCAGTAATGACGGACATAAAAAGTAAAAAAAAATCAGTCATAAAAATAACATTTAAACTATTGTATTTTTCTATAATTCATAATTTTAATTAACACTTTCATAACTATTATTTTCGTTAATAAATAGAAAATTTCGGTAATAAAAATATTTTTAACTACAATTTCATTAATATTATTATATTTAAAACAAAAATGTCGTCTGTGGCGTTGCTGTTAATTTGTAAAAATGAAAGTGCGAATTGTCTCGTTTTCACCAGAAGAATTTTTACATTTACCGTGTATAATTAATTTTATATACATATATATTCTATTAATATCGGTAATTTTTGGAAAATATTCATTTTTTATACAAATAATTTAATTTAATTTTATGTAAATTTTTTTTAATAAAAATTAGTTATTAAAAAAAAACTTCTTTAAATGTCAAAAAAATAAAACCTTTGGTATTTTTTTTTAAACTTAAATAAATTGAGTTCTGGGAAATATAGTCACCCTATAAAATTTATAATGCAAATAGAATAACAAATTTCTCGTAAGACAATCATTTTTACGAAGTGGTACACTTAAGCGTGATGTACTACCAAGTGGTACGCGAGCCAAAAAAGGTTGGGAAACGCTGAACTAGTCGATCCTAGAAAACAAAAGTGTGGCCACCTCTGCCCTAGATACTGTGAATCTTGACCGCATCTCGACAGGGTTTCGTACATTTTTTTTATAAATAAAGTTATTATACAATATGTTCTTAACCTATTATTCATGCTGTCAGTGACGATTTTCCTTGACGTAATTGACGCAATCGATTCGTCAGAAGATTTAAAAGGGGACCTCAAAACAGTTCAATCATTAAAATTTTAAATTATACCAAAATTTTCAAATTATTTATATTTTTAACAAATTGAGTAGGGAGGTACAAAATATTCTTCGACCATGTCCGATCCTAATACGATCATATGGGCATCCATCGTCGATGACCACTGCTTTCACATGTTATTTTATTAGGGTATTCCGTAGGTCCCATTATTTGATAGCATTTGTTTCGCGATTACCCACTCGCAATACGATAGGTATGTCCTGTCTAGGGAATCCAATCCCGAGCCAAAATCTTGATCCCGGGATTTCGGGATTACAATTTGACGATCCCGGGATTGGCTTTTTTTCAATAGTTAATATAAAAAAAATATATACACAAATAACGTTGATAAAATCGGTCAAAAATAAATCTAGTATAATTTATACTATTTAAGACATTTATTGTTAATATTGTTTAAGTTCAATCTATGTGTACTTGCCAGACCCAGGATTCGAACCTGGGACCCACGGCGTTATAGTCCAAGTGGCTGACATCCATTTCTCATAAAAAAAACAAAATCTGTCAATATAAACCTCAACTCCGTAGAAGCCCATATGATCCTATTAGGGATCGGACATGGTCGAAAGAAGAAAAGAAGCTCAATCTTGGAAATACGTAGGTTTAATGGAGTAAATAATATTGTTATATAAATAATAATGTGAATGTAAAACAGTTTTATTTATTTATGAAAAGATAATATATTAAGGTTATTTTTAATGTATTTATATGTTATTAAAAGTATTTTTTTCTGTTATATTTTCATTTTTATTTTATTTTCCATTAAAAATTGATTAAAAAAATCAATTCCGGGATTCATATGTATCGAAAATAGTTCGGTATCCCGGGATTGGAATCCCTAGTCCTGTCTATTATAACTAATTGGCAACCTCGACAATATCGCGTATTCACTTTGGCTGTCTCCTTATTATTATTTTTTTATTTTACAGAATGAATCTACGTTACAACAACTCCATAATCTCACAATACATCAATAAAGAATATCTCTTCATGACCCTTCTTTAGTGTCTTTATTGCCTCAAGTAGGTACGTAATATTTCCCTTCTTCCTTCCGACTCCCGTACCAAGAATAATACCTACTTTTTTCCGACCATGTCCAATCCTAATAAGATCATAATATGGGCCTCCACAGAGGGTTTGTATTAACAGATTTTTGTTTTTACGAGAAATGGATGTCAGCCACTTACTCAACCTATTAGGTCCATAATACTCTGACTCATATACAAATTGAAAAACAATATGTGTAATTGCCAGACCCAGAAATCGAGCCTGGGACCCACGACGCTATACTATAGGCCGACGCTTAAACCGCGCGGCCATCGTGGGTATAAGATTCGAAAGCATAACAATTTTTATTAAGGTATATTTTATAAGGACCGATCACACAAGTACTTAGGCCATAGTCATCACTGTCATCTTCAATAATAATTATTTTTTTGTTACATTGTGTGATATAAAAGCGAGACCTACTTTGATACGTTTATTAGGTACATTGGTGATTGGAGTGGTTTTATTTTATTTTTACCATCCCTAAACCTACCACTGCATGCTGCATGCATCGCATGATCTAAATACAAATTACAGAAAGAACATGACAATTTTCCAGACATCGTGCATTTATTGTTGCATTACGTGCTGCGTGGATGCTGCGAAAAAGAGATTGATCTTAGAATGGGAATCGCAAGAGGAGCAACTACAGTCTTCGAACACATTATGGAAAAGTAATGCCTTGTCAAAGTGGACCAAAGTACGTCTGGTCAAGACTCTGGTCTTCTCCATCTCATTATAAGGAGTCACAAACTTCATTAGTGAGGGATACCAAAACAAAGAATATAATATTATTATTTACAAAAACAATGAAAGATATTTAGATATCGTTTTATATCATTTAAATTTACGTGTGTAGGTATTTAGATAATAATATGATACTTTGTCGATTTCAACCCTTCTTGTTTAACGCATACATAATTCGAAAGACTGAAATGTCATAAATGCGTTTCCTAACCCTCATAATACAATATACAACTACAAGGTGTTTCAGACTGACATTCAATATCATTTAATGAAATAAAAAAACAACCATACCCTGATTCGGGATATTATATTGAGGTGACGAAAGCACATTCACAGTAAGTGCCTTCTTGAGCTTAAATCCGCATTTAATGATTCATACAATTATATGCATGGTTCATTAAATGAAGTTATACTTTCACAGTTAATATTACTACGTATTTAGGAAAAAAGGTGTGAATTTATTACAAATGATTCGGAAAATACAAAATAATTAGCAGATAATTTAATCATTACCCTTAGTAATCCATTTTTTATATTCATAATTTAGGGTAAACCCGATAAGTATTATGTTTTCCTCAATATTTTCATAATGATCGAAATTAGTAAGTACCATATTAGATGCAATTCATTTCATTAGAGATTTCCATTCTGCAAAGCGCAAAATATTATTCCTTTCTTGTTTTTCACATCCCCTTTTTATAGTGGTCCATTCCGCATCTTTGAGCAACTACTGATCATAACGCATCTATTAATCATAGAGATTGCAATCACAGACAAAAATAGTAGGCACGTACATATTTATTTGTTTAAATCTGAAATTAGACGTAAACAAATGAAATGTGGAATTCAACGTAAACAAATGAAAGCAAGAAAAATGTTTCTTTGAACCTCTGTACCCACGAACAATGAATTAATTTATTATACTAACGAAGAAAAACACATGAAATTCGTGATTAGTGGCAACATCTTTATTATTATAATTTAGTTTATAGAAAGTATCTATTGATAAAATAATGTTTATTCCCGTAACTCCGTAATTCAAACACAATAAGAAAATTAATGTGATGTTTTTTTATGAAATAAAACATAATATTATTCATAAAATTCATAAAAGACACTCGTTTCGTTGACAAAGAATTATAATTTTCAACATCGCTAATCCAGAAATTTTGGGATTTCAGATATGTCGATATTTTTCTACCGGGGTTCAGAATCCCGGAAAGGTAATCCCTAAGTTTATTATTTTGATAGTCGTTTACTAATATGCAACTTTTGACCACCCAGTCATGACTCTTATTCTGCCATAAATAGAGATATATACGTTCAACAAATGTGCTCCAGTCTAATTGCAGTGTGCATCTCTCGAGGACACCAAATGGATGTTTGATGACACTAAATGACATTCGCGATCTTCCACTCGACTTGCTTGCGGTGGTCGTGTGTCGCATCTCGACTCTCGTGTCACACTTGTCTTTCGGATATACATTTTGTCGCGTTTTACAGCTGAGAGGGTTGATACCGATTATCATTAGAATAAGGACAAATTTTGAGATAAAACGTTTCTATAAAATATTAATATTTGGTACTAACAGCTTTCTGAAAAATTATCTCGTCTATGTAAATGGAGAGTACAGTTTAGTATTAATTGTGCTGTATGTCTCACTGCAGTGGGAACGGGTTACGACTACGTGTGTGTTATTGTGACATTGGTAATAGCTATTAACTTAGTAAGTAATTGAAAATGTGGACACGTTAGCAAAATTAATTAAATGCGAATACGTTCGGTTAATTATGGGTAAATAAGATCCACGAAAACGAGACACGTGTATTTACTTTAACTTAAATAAGAAAAGTGACACTTTCGATTATTTAAATATATATTTAGAAAGTTAATACTTACTATTGACTGAGAGTGGGTACATATTTTACAGAATTAGAATTTAAATACATTTGACCTTGTAGAAGACTATGTCCACACATCTCTAAATTAAATTCAGAAACACTATTACACGTCACTGCCAGCTGGAACATATATTTTTTTTTATTTTGTGTTGGTTTCAACCATAGACTAGACACCCATAGACAACCATACATCTAGACGCCACCCGTTGCATTGCTAAATGAAGCCGCGTGCCGTGCGTTTGGTTTGTGGGCGAGCGAACGCATTCGTCTACAAATGTTCGAGACCATAGACCATTTCGCTAGTGCTCGCCTAAAGTGCTCGCACTAGACGCTCAGAATTAAAATATAATTTTCTATTTTTTTACGTTATATAGTATTTTTAAGCGGTCAAAATGCAACCATTAGGTAAAAATATCCATAATTTAAGTTATTTTAAAGAAACACTAGGTCACTGATATTAAAATATATAATAATATACTTACAAATAAATTATCACGAACATGTAGGTATCAACTTACCTATGAAACGTAATACCATCTTCTTGCTTATCAGTACGGCTACCAAATTTTATTACAACACACAGAACCATCTTTTCTACTTAATTAACTAAAAATATTTACCACTGACTTTATGTTTAACACAAAAAATAGCAATTTTAGCAACACGAGCTCGCAGGCTATCGACGCTAAGTGAAGCGATTCGCCACGATTTTCTGGCGACACTTTTGGAAACTAACTCACACATTTGTAGACCTTTTATCTTACTCTAGCGCGTGTCGCAGAGATTATAAGGGTGCCGAATACTTTCTCACTCGCACTCATGCATCGTTTTTGTTCAGGCCTAGGTTGGCGAACAATTATATTATGCAGTACCTACAATATCCCTTACTTTATGCCAGTCGTATCAGACCATCCAACATGTATTGAGTCACATAGGAAAGTTGCGTAGCCAAGAGAATCTACCCTGCTGCCATCGACCTTTTCATATTATAAGCTAGAGTAAATTATAGGTACCTACTTACCGTTGATAAATTTTGGCCGAAGTTGAAATCATTGGGTCGTCTTAAAACTTCCTCATTAGTGGTATTGTGATCAGTCCAATAAATTCTCATTTTGAAAACTTCAAGTCATTTTATGGTTCATTCGCTTAACATCCGTTGACCCATGGCCCCCACATCTTGAAGCGTGCTCCCAGGCCAGGATCTTTGGCGGGAACCCCTACCCATCTCTAGGGTTAAAGGCAGTGGGACCCTCTACAGAATAGTTTTCTAAATGTTATTTCAGGTGTAAGTAATGGAGTTTTTAAATACTTTTTGTATTTATTGGTTAATGGTTATATAAGTTAAAGTTAATAATAGTATTCGTGGTCAGTGTTTATTTGCCTTTCGGTGAGTGTAGACAGTGTCTGAACTCTGAAGATACCTAAGGGCGAAACCCGGGTCGCAAAAAACGACTCAAAAGGAATAGTACAAAACTTGAATCCATTAAAATTTTATTATTAAAATTAAGGGTGTTCGGGTATTTTACAACGTTTTTATTAGGTCATATTCTTATTTGTCCGGTGGTTGTTTGTCCGATACAAATCAATTTTTAACTAACTTCCCGACTAGCTAGACCATTTGAAACTTTTAGAATATATCAGAACACAATGCCAATGCATTTTTGAATACTTTTAGCCATTTTTAAGTAGAATTAAATTCAATTTCAGCAGCGCTCGAAATGGAAAAGTTTACGAACCGGAGTGCACGACAGTTTTCTGAAGAATAATACATAGTTAGCATAGTTAGAAGACATAGTTATCATTTTTTTTGTGTATTTCATAAAAATAAGTATGTTATATTTTCTATTATATGGCCTATCTAGCTCAGACGGTCAAATTATTTATTCCTCAATATGGAGCGATAATTTTACCGATTTCAGGAACAGAAACGGTGCTCCGGTGCGCTCCGGTCCATTTCGGGCCCTGATTTTCAGTTAATTCTGTTTTGTATGAAAAGTTATTTCGGAAGAAATCCGTAATCCAATCCACTATTATTGGTTGCTAGGTCCTAACAACTAAATTATTAATATATACGTGCGTTACTATGGAAATCAATATGAGTGTCAAAATGACATTTTAGTATTATTTCTATCAAGTACAATTTTTTTGATCGTTTAAGCTAGTCAAGTCAAGTTTATATGATTCAACAGAAAATTTAAAAACGTTTTATATAAAAAGTTCTTTTTATCTTGTAATTATTTAGCGATTTTTTTGTATTGTCGAATAAATCCACTTGTCAAATATCGACACACAATAATCAAAAATCGCATCACACAACTAGATATTATAAAATTTTAATATTCTGCAAGCAATATAGCGCCGCATTATTTTCCATTTGTGCAAATTTGTGATGTGTGTTTATCTCACTAATAAGGTCGACCCGTCACGCCGGGCCCCCAGGCTACAGCCCTCTCAGTCCGCCCCTTGTGGGGTCCATGCGTGGACCTCATCACCCTCCACCGAGTGTCCAGCCTCGAATCATATTAAGGAATATTCTATTAGATACAAAATATCTATACACACCCCTATTATTCGGTCGAATCGTGCTGCACAGAAAGTAAAGTGACAAGTGTGCGGAGATCCATTTAACTCTTGAAATGAAGAGCGTGTCGCCATTAACGTCACGTAGATGATCGCTGCGTCTCTGTCACCAACCTGTAAAGTTTTCGCGCAATCTCCACAGAATGTGTTGTGCCTTACACTATGATTAAATAATATATACCTAGATGCGGTGCGTTCACGTGCACTAGGCGCAATGGGAGTTTGAAACCTAGTCCAGACCAATACACACAGGACATTGTCTTTAAACATACAAACATTTTATAAAATTGTTTACAAATGTTTGCATAAAACATTTAAAAAAAAAATTATACAAGTTTTTTTTTGTAAACAGTCACGCAAAACACGTGCATGTGGACTAATAAAAAAGTGGCCACGTTTCATTATAAGTAGTAACGTGTGGTTTCGTGGAATGTTGTTCTGATTAAACCGCGCAACCATTGTATAAATTAAATTTACGTACCTACATTCAGTAGTATATTATTTATAGTGGTCTATATTGGACTTAAGATTAACTTGAGGTTTCCAGGTATAAACTGATTTTGATGGCCCAGGACGCATGTCGAATTTTCCACAAGTTTTAACATCATCATTAACCTTGTTCGATTCACTGTAGGGTGATAGGGGGGGCTGACAGGGTTCTAGCCTGGGGGCCCGGCGTGGCGAGTCGACTAAACGACTGAATAAGTGATATAAACACACATCACAAATTTGCTCTAATAGTAAATAAGTCGCCTGCGGCGCTATTTTCCTTTAATAATGCTTATATTTTAATATATATTGTGATTATGCGATGTAATTTTACAACGTTTTTCTTAGCTCGTATTCTTATTTGTCCGGTGGTTCTTTGTCCGGTACAAATCTTACAATCGATTTTTAACTAACTTCCTGACTAGCTAGACATTCGAAACTTTTAGAATATATCAAAACACGATGCCAATGCATTTTTTAAATACTTTTAGCCAGGGCTTTTTTTTCCATTTAACGCGGTGGAACGGCGTTCCGGCACCTTTTTTCACGGTTTTATTTCAAAATCAATTAAACGAAAAAATATTTGCGCTTAAGTAATTACAATAATAAATAAGGTACAGGTGGAAGCCATTTTGAATGTTGGCGTGTTAGTGTTAGTGAAGTAACCGTATAGTTTAAATAGCAAACATGCGTATGTAACTAGCTTCATACGTATGCTGCGTATTATGATTTTGACAGTTTGACGTTTATCGCATGGCAGCATCTGCGTATATTGTTATTTACGTTTGTTTAGTCAGTTTGTGTTACGATTACGTGTTGTGCAACTATTTTATATATTATTTAGTGCAACCCCAAGTTTAAATATGAAAAAAATTTCCTGTTACTTCTCAATCACCGGCAGCGGCGCCGATTCCGCAAATAAAAAGCTCAAAACAGAAACGATGACAGAAGATATGGAAATATCGGTACATGTAGATGTTCCTGAATCATCTCTAGCTGATCTCGGGGATCAAGGTCGAACTCAAAACGATTGGCCAGACTGCTGGTCATTAGATCAAAAAAACGATTTTTGCTCAAAAAACGAATGGTTGAACGTACACAAAATGAAACTTGGCTGCACAATTTGCAGAAACGTTGGAACTCTTGGAACTGAAACGACAATGGGAATGAAAATATCCAAAGAATGGGCCAATAATGAAATCACGTATTCTGGGAAAGAGAGGAAGCTACAATTGGGGTCACTTCGAAAAAAAAATTTCGATCACAGAGGATCTATTGCACACAAAGCAGCGTTAAAAATCATTTCTGAAGCCAAAAAAAAGCAGATTGAAAATACTTTTTTAAAATCGTTATCTCGCGAAAAAGTAATAACAGCAAACATTTTTCGAACTGCATATAAAGTAGCTAAGGAAAATCAATCATTCAATATGTTTGAAAGTGAAATTAATCTCCAAGAACTAAATGGGATCGAAATGGGTCATATTCTCCATTCCACTAACGCATGTGTTAACATTGTAAATCATATATGTGATGAAATGAGAAAAAATGTTTTCAAAGAAATTGTTCAATCGAAAAATATAATTTCTTTGATAATTGATGAGTCTACCACCATAAGCCAAAAAACCACCCTCATTGTGTATGTTCGATGCTGTGTCGAAAGTGTTGGAATAAATTCACCAATTAATTTGTTTTTGGATTTGATTGAACTTAAAGACGTAACGGCAAAAGGAATATTTGAATCATTACTCCAATCTCTTGATTTATATGGGATGACAGAAGAATATTTAAAAAAATATTTAGTTTCGGTTGCATGCGACGGCGCTGCTGTGATGTTAGGTTCTAAAAATGGAGTGAAAAAATTGCTGACAGAAAAATTTCCTTCAATTATAGTTTGGCATTGTACTAATCACAGATTAGAATTATCAGTAAGTGATGTTGTAAAAAAAATTTCAGGGATCAATAGATTCAAATCATTTATTGATAAACTTTATGTTTTATACCACGCGTCGCCGAAAAATAATAGAGAGTTGCATTTATGTGCAGAATCACTAGGCGTTGAGGTACTGAAAATCGGAAGAGTTTTAAGTACCCGATGGGTGGCATCTAGTTTTCGTTCAGTTTCGGCTGTGTGGAATAATTATGAATCCCTTGTGCGTCATTTTGAAGAAGCGATGAATGACCCTACAAGAGATAAAAATGACAAGTGTACTTACAGTGGCTTAAAGAACAAAATAACATCAACAGCATTTTTATTGGATCTAGCATTGATGTGCGACGCTCTCCAAGAATTGTCGGAACTTAGTTTGGACCTACAAAATCGCAATGTGAACCTTTACATTGCAAATCGAAAAATAAATGAACTCGTTCAAGTTTTTGAAGAAAGAAAACAGAATTTTGGACCCTATTATAAATGTGCTGCAGCTGCTATAAGCAATCTGCATTTTCGTGGAGTTTTACTTCACGAAAAAGTTTCTAAAAATGATCCTCCTATTGATCCGAAAATATTTTATTCCACGTTGAAAACGTCAATTGAAAAAAGGCTGCTAGATAATAAAGATGTTGAGTTTGCACTTTGGGCTCGCGTACTTGACCAAAAATATTGGCCTGAAGACATTGATAATCGGTTGACATTTGGAGAGATGGAAATTAGAAACATTTCGATCAGGCTACAACTAGATGAACGAGAAATGATTCGTGGATTTCGCGAATACATTCTCGAAAAGACATATTCTGAAAAACTCTTGCGTTTGGTATATGCTCTGAATTCTATTCCCATTTCTTCAAGTGAATGTGAACGGGGGTTTTCGCAAATGAATCTTATTATTACCCCAACAAGAGCTTCGTTAAACACTAAAACAGTTTCGGCACTCTTGTTCATCAAACTCGTGGGACCACCCTTGACACTTTTCGATCCTTCAAAATATGTTGATAGGTGGTTACTTAAAGGAAGACATTCGGCCTTAGACTCTAACACTAAGAAAAGGAATCGAGATGATGTATCAGACGAGAATTGGAAAAAACTTTGGAAATCACTCTAAACTTTTATTCAAGTTCATAAATAAATACATTACATATGTATTTACAATTATATTTTAAAGTTAGTCTTATTTAGTCTTATTTGTACAATATATTTCAAATATAATGTATGTATTTTATTGTTTCTGTAGCTTTGTTTTGACTAAAATAAAAAATTATCGTAAAAATCAACCTTTTTTTGTTCGCTTCGTGGCATAGCTCCTTTAAATTTCATTTAAGTGACATTTGAATATAATTTTATTTAGTAAAAAGCTTGACATGATGTGAGTTCCGGCACCTTTTTTTTTTAAAAAAAAGCCCTGCTTTTAGCCATCTTTAAGTAGAATTGAATTCATTTTCAGTTAATTCTGTTTTGTATGAAAAGTCATTTCGACACCATTATTGGTTGCTAGGGGTCTATGGTCCTACCAAATAAATTATTAATATATACGTGCGTTACTATGGAAATCAATATGACATGTCAAGTACAAATTTTTGATCGTTTAAGCTAGTTAAGTCAAGTTTATATGGTTCAACAGAAAATTTAAAAACGTTGTAAGCATATAAAAAGTACTTTTTATCTTGTAAATATTTAATTTTGTCATTACTTAATAACTCCATAATTCAAGTGAGGTAGGTAAGTATTAAACATACACTAAAAACCCTTTTACCGTGAACGCCATTTGGAAAATGCTACTGTAGGTAGAGCGTCACACTGCCTTTAACCTTGGCTATAGGTAGGGAGGCCCGACAAAGATCCTAGCCTTGGGGCCCGCTTCAGGATCTGGGATAAAACCACATAACTCTTTCCACTCGACTAAGACCCTAGTACTCCGGTATGTACTCATTCCGAGCTTAAAGAGTTCGTCCATCCAGCGGCTATTAGGGCGACCTGTGGTCATTTAGCGTCCCTTTTCAACGGAATTCTGGCCCATTGCCATTTCATCAGTTTGGCGATATCAATACCTAACAATAAAATAGATGATGAATATTTAATCCTAATCCCAAAATCATACATGCTTTCCCTCTACTACTCGCCACATCTCCATATCCTTTCTGGCGAAACGCAACGAACTCTCAGGTCCTGAGCCCTGGCTGCTAAAATTTTGAACCGAGTCGATCGGCTAACTGGCCAAAGTTGGTTTCGTCTCTGCGCCGTGTCCCGGTCGACTGGTAGATATGAGTTAATATAGAGCTTCACGTGTATACCTATATTTTTTTTAAACGAGTTTAGGAAAAATACATACCTATCTACCTACGTAAAATATTGTTAACTATTTATTTTAACAATAATATTGCAGTAAGTACATTATATTTCCGTATTTATCTACGTAATTTGATTTTATGTCTATTCCGATCAACTTTATTCTACGCTACTGTCGATAAAAAATCACGCCCTATGAAATATTATAATACCAACTCGATATGCAAATAAATAAAATATAGTTGGTAGATAGATTTTATTCAACCATTGTCCTTTCGCTGCAGGTTACTATTGTGTGGTCGACCCCTCTACGAATACAATCGCAACTAATTTTCTATAATATGAAATGACTTCATTTTTGGAGCAGCCACTTGAGCCCATATGCCCAAAAGACAAAAAATATTTATTTCATTTTAATTATTAATATCTCAAAAGGCATGCAAATTGATTAACGTGTATGTTGTTATCTCTCTATATACCTCCCCAATTAGTAGTAGGTGCTTGTCTACCTACATTATTTATTTATTAAATACCTTTAACAACTAATTTTAACACAAAACTAGGATAATTCATATACCGCGTATACTGTCTCATGACGCCGAAGACGGCCGAACGGTAACACGTGGGAAATAATATAATGTCGTAGGTCCCGGGTTCGAATCCCGCGTCTGGCAAATTATACATAATATTATAATCTTAGGATCGAACAATGTGGAAAAAATATAATATACATATTGTGACCGTCGTCCTTTATTTCAGAGGAGAGTCCTTTCTTTGAGCAAGATGTCATTTACCTAGATTTATTTTATTTGGAAACACTTACTTATGCCCTGTATTTAGAAACCCAACGTGAAGAAAGCATATGTTTTTTTGGGAAGAAATGCTGTCTCAACGGAAAAACGGGACGAAAACTTAAAAAAAGCTCTCGAGTCTGAATCTGGACGGTTTATTTTTGGGAAGAAAGGCTAAAAATATCCGCCAAGAGTAAGACCATTGGGAGAATAAATTATAAGAAAATAGAAAACTAAAGTAAAACTTAACATTGAGGCGCAGAAGGTATTCAATAATTTCTATGTTCACCAACAAAATATGAAGACTGTGATTATAATATGTAGGTACCTACATTATTATAGGCATGGCCAGATTTGCTGTTAAAGGGAGCCTTAGCATATTAATACGTAGGTATTCGGACAACTAAAAACTCTTTTAAAATGTTAATTTATTTAATAGTTGTTATAGGTACCTACAATAGTAAAGTTGCTTACTAAAAACTCAATTTTATTACGCATGATCAAGTTGTAAAAATATCGTACCTATAACTTTCTCATAATATAATACCTTAACCTATTATATCGTATGATTCGCCCACACATAGTGTACATGACTTCACACCTGTAGCGAAGGGTGGAGGTAGGCTGCTAAGATCCGTCATAAATAGTGCTCATTAAACTTTGTTAGTCATAATATGTAAGTATTTATTTTTATTGAACTAGGAATGCGATTTACAGATGGTGTTGGTTAGTTTTTAAAAATCAATTGAACCCAGCCTAAGCCAAACCATATATATTTTGAGCGATACGACAAAATTGTGCACACTTTTTCATTCATACATATTGGTTTTCGTGGGATTAAGAATACATTTATTTATTACACATATTGTTGGTTCATTTTTTTAAATTCTAACCTAACTAAGTATATAATATCTAATAGATAAAAAATATGATTCTATCTATAAAATATTCAAAGTTATGTATGATTTAATTGCATAATTTTAGATATTTTATAGATAGACGAGTATTTTTGTCTATTATCTATTATGGTTTAGTTTTCACAAACCAACACCATCAGTAAATTGTAGTCTTAAAGACGGTAAACCCTGTAACTAATTTAATATCAATAATTGATATTTATACTTTATGCATTCCTAACGATTTTATGATAATAAATATTAATATTAGTATTTTTACAATTTCACAATTTTAATATATTTATATAGACATCTGTTAACCAATACGTAAAACTGTTCCTACTACTAAACTTTGTACCAAAACTTTTTTCAGATCTAAACCATAAATAAAGAATAAAGATTTAGTTTGCATTCAACAGATGACACAGTAAAATAAGGTGTTTTTAGGTAAGCACAATAAATAAAATATATTGGTATGAAAAAGTGGAATAATATACATATTATTATCTAATATAAAATATATTATAAATTTAAATACAATATGCATTATATGATTATGTAATGAATAAGCAATTATTACCAAGCCGTCAAATAGCTTGGAACAATTTGGAGGCGATGACCTACCAGAGGCACCTAGCGCAAAAATACGAAGCTTGCAATTTGAGACATTTTATTGATAATTTACAATTTTCAACTGTAAATATCGTCGGTATTCTGCGAAAAAGCACTAAGTCAAAATTTTGCTGTTTTGACGTAATCTTGAGGTAATCTTATTAAGAGTACGCTCTATAGTCTACAAAAACACACAAAGTCATATCTATAAAACTGGCGAAGATAATTTATGTTATAAGTCAAAAAGACATACATCAATTCAGAGAAAAGGCACTAAAGGAACTTAGTGCATTTGCTTCTCTCATTCTCAGGCTATATTCACAAAATTCTACGTGCGAAACTGCACTAAGTCATACTCAAAGCAATATCGCAGAAAGGAATTTGCCTTTTATATATATAAAACAAGTTAAAACCGTCCAAACTTTCAAACTCGATTATCTCAAAACTAGTATTTTTGACTTAATGCTTATTCGCAGAATACCCACGATATGTACCTATCTGAAAACATTAAAAAAATATATATTTTTTATTTTAAGTCGACGATAAACTTACAATTGTAAAAAAATATTATAAAATGTGAATTTGTCTCAGGATCGCATCTTATTATTACATTATATTTATTTTAATTTATTATTCAAATTTAGTTTATTATTAAGTTTCAATTTTTCCTCGTAAAGATTTTTCACGAATAATTCATAGTTTTAATATTTTTTTTATAAAAAATATACATAACCGTGTGCACTAACAAAAAAAATCAATTTTAATGCTTCAAGTATCCCGTCACTAAATTTAAAAAAAAATATCTCCCATGATGTGAACTCGAAAACAAAGTACGTGCACAAACGTTGGCCAAAAATGGACAAACGTATGACCTTATAAAAAGTTATAAAAGATTATTGGATGGTTCTACTTAATGGTTATCAAATTTCATTGTGCACTAACGTTCACTGCCGATGCACAAGTGTTTATAACAGTTTAGTGGTTCAAGTATCCAGCATTTAACTTGGTCACCCAAATTAAAATTCGAATACAGACCTACAAACTTATCTAATATCCGTTCTTTAGATAAGTTTGTAGGACTGTAACTCCTTTAATGTGCGTGCACAAACGAACGCACTCAAAAAAGGTTGATAATTTGAAGTTGGGTGATTCAACGTTTAGCTTAGACGCACCCAAAAAGTTGGTATTTCAAACTAATGATATAATATATTATTATTATTATCTAGTATTTTTTTTTAGTATTAACAATATGTAAATGACATTTTGAACCATAAAATGGCACATTTTAATAATTACATCTCGATGCGACGACATAATTCTGGCGTGAATATGTTGAACTTGTACCTACTTCAAAAGACAAAAAGTTTTTAAAAGCGGGATCAATCCACCGATGTAAAATGACATCCCTCTTTCCACTTTTCTTGGTCGTATGTTTTTGATTGCCACATATTTCTTATAAATTTAATAGTTTCATCTATCCAACGTTTTGGAGGACTTTTCATGTTTGTGTTAACAGTGTAGGACTATTAATTATAGTCATAATATTGTATACCAAACGAAATTTTAACATGCAATGTAGGTAGATATATAATTTTATATTCACTGACGAAATCTTGAATAAAACGAACTGAATTGTCTTAACCACTTTATTTTTTCAATAACTTGTCAATAACAAAATGTTGGTTATTAAAACATATTATTATCTTCACTGCACAACCATTGTCGAATCATATAATATAATAACACGTTGCTATTATAGAACAACATAAGATAATTTTTTTTTATTATTTTTAATTTAATTAGTTGATAATGAAAGCAAAATAAAAAATTCAAACATTATTTTTTAATTCGTCATTTTTCTGTTCATTGAAAAAAAAATATCTGGGAGAAGTAAATCAGTTAGGTATTAGGTACCTATATATTAGAAAAATCATAGAAGCAATCTTGAAGTAATTGAGATATTGATTCGAGTCAATACCTTAATCGGTTGAAACACTCTCCCGGCAAGCGAAAGACGTGTGTTATAATCATGTCACAGTATTTTTTCTAGGACTTCTCTAATAGGTATGTTTCTGAGGCTTTCCAAGTTATCTATTTTCAGGAAAGTAACCTCAAATTATTAATACTTACTTAATTAAATAAATTTATATTTTTGTAAAGTTATTTGACAAGATTTAGAGAAAAAAATATTGACGGATCGATTATTTTTTATAAATAATTCACTTGGGGAGGTCATCATGTCTGTGCAGTCGCAGGGACTGCACAATCGGCCAATGAAACACATTTGCCATCATTTCTGATGTAGCCTAGTTTGCAGAAGCAGCCACTTTTGCAAGATGTACAACTGCAGGTGGGGTTTTGATTTTGGCAAGTGGCCTCACAAAATGGTCCACACTCCAAATATTCTTCATTGGGACATTTACATGAACCTGAAAATAACCAAAATAATACAAATTTAAGATATGTCGGATACCAAATCATGTAGGCTTCATTCTATAATTAGGAATCTACCCCTGTTATAATATAATGCAGCGGTGGTGAACCTATGGCATGCGAAAAATTATTCTGGAAAACAAGACACTCTCCCGGTCAAGTTGAATCTCATTTTTAAAAGGCACCAACCATATTTAAGGAAAAGGCTACCCAGTCGAAAACGTATTATTATGGTTAGCTGAATTAGATGAAAGTTATTTTGCTGTGCACAATATTCATTTGTGATGAGCAAGCCCGTCCTAAGTTACTCGGCTGCCCCTGTGCGATGTCCAAAAAAGGCTTATAACCCAGTAGGTACAACAGTACGTGGGTCTCTTCAATTTAAGACATCAACGGCATGCCAACATTTCCTTTTTATTTTTCAGAAAATATAAATTTTTCCGTAGTGACCAATTTACCCAATATTAAAAAGGTTCTGGAATCGCCTGATAAATAAATAATACAGTTTACTCGATCTATTATTGTCGCAGTTATTTATGGTTTAGTTATAGTCAAACTCACAGCATTTCTTTTGCGGTACACATGTGCCAGATCCATCCCTGACGTAACCCTTTTTGCAGAGGCATTCGGGATAGCACCTGTCCACGAATTTACAGCTTGGAGGATCCTGGTTCAGGACGCTTGAACAGCTCGGCGTGCATTTCTCTCCGCATTTCGAATATACCTCATTAGGATGAGCATCACATATGAAGGGAGCTATGGAACCATGCAAAGTATTTATTAGTAAAAGCTTACAGGATGTAACAGGATGGAGAGGGCGATAAAAATGGCGGTTCGTTCATAACAAAAGACAAATGTACTGGGACAAAAAAATTGTGATTTAAATAACCTATATCACCAACTTGCCACGGCATTTGGCGCTTTGGAGTTGGGAAAACTGGACATTGACAGCTGATGAAGACTTAAATGCATGTAGAAACAATAGCGAATAACTTTTATAGGTATTTAAATAACCGATATTAGTATATATTATGAGCGAATTAAAAGAATACATATCGTTGGTGTTGTTTTTACTAGTTATGCCATGATAGTGACATCACATCATATTATGTTGTCGCTGTACAGATTGGTTTCCCGAATAGACCAAATGTTCAGGAGACGAAAAACAAATTTCATAATCCTATATTTAAATACATGGAGATATTTAAATTGTTATTTTTACTGCATATGAATGATGTATTCATTACCATTACAAAGTAATTTAAAGAAAGGGATGGTTCTAGTCCAATTAGATCAATGACATTAGTATGGACGAAGCATCTAGAAAATAAAATGACACTCACTTTGTGTTGGGTCTGCCAGATGGCGAAATTCATATTTTAATATCGGTATCCTACGCTCAAATGAACATTCTGCTTGCAAGCGGTCTGGCGACACCGCTGGGTCTGCCCATACAAAATTTCTGACTGTCAGGTTTCAACTCCACCGTTATTATTGTGTTACAAAATGCCAATGTGCCTAGTTAAAAATTGTAAAAAAAATCTACTAAACACTCCAAGAAAGATGGGATATCACTTTTCATGTGTTAGTATTATTTATTATTTATAAAATGCCATTTTTAGATATTGATGAATGTTTATTCAATGCAATTGAATGACAGAAACCATTGGACAGTCGCCTGTGATGCGCTGGGCTCACTTGCGTCTAATCTCCGAGAAGTCGTAAGTGACCGAGAATCTGTTTCTAACGCAATGAGTCATGACACTAATACGCCATTACAATAAAGGTTATATTACTATAAATTCTCGAAGCTTGTATCGCATAATGGAAATGGATACGTCATATGGTCACGTGACATCTACCAATACATCTGTGAATGACTTTCATGCACAATTTCTCGTGAGTTGTCCATTTAATATGTCATTGAATTAGATACAAAAAAACATTCTGCATTAAAAGGTCGATTTTGACAAAAACGGATATTCGGGAAACCAATCGTATAGCGACGATGTGTCACTCAACTTGCCAAAACCATCTCTTTGTGCAGCGTTCACATTCATAACCTACTCCTACTACAAACATGGCAGCGATTAACCATCAGGTTACCTAAGTTGATCTGTTGACCATTAATGTTCTATTAGGTATACTTTGCTACATCAAAAAATAAAACAAACAATCGCAAAAGTCTCTCAATATAAAATAGTTGACTAACGGCATTTTGACGGCAATATGCATCCTTTGTCGGTCAACACATATCCTGCGATACATTGACATCCGGGTTGGCAGGACGTGGTCGGTGGTGGACAGGTTGAAGTACCATTTCGATCAGGACATCTCTCTGGACATTGATCCGCACATGATGTGTAATATTGGTTTTTACACGGGCACCGTGGATCCTCTGAAAGTTGATAAATTTTAGTGCCGACTAAACGATGCAGATATTACTATTTATTATACATACTTTGAAAACACATCAGAAAACATTGTAACCACTAGAAAAAAATACAACGTTTAGCGGGGTCAAACCCCGCGCCCATGTACTCTACCAACTAAACTATGTCCATTTTATCTAATTGCTATGAGATTATTTTTTTAAATACTCTCTGAAGCACTTTCTAAATTACGTTTTTTTTAAGTCGACTTTTCAATAAAAGTATTGTCTTTATAATGTACTTGCACTTGCTAATAATTTAATGTTTGAATTTGTTGAATATTATAAAAACAGTTTATTAAATTTCCATAGTTAAACTTGGTATTTTGTAATTGGAAGCCAATACAATACAAATAAAAAAATATACACACGGTTCATATTGTTGCAAGTGTGTTATTTTCCAGAAGTTTCTTGTGAACAATCGTGAATCGAGACGAATGTCTACTACAAATCTACTAAATTGGCAATTGGTACAGTACAAGTTTTAACAATATTGGTAATAATTACAAGATAAAAAGAACTTTTTATATGCAACGTTGCTAAATTTTCTGTTGAATCATATAAACTTGACTTGACTAGCTTAAACGATCAAAAAAATTTGTACTTGATAGAAATAATACTGAAATGTCAATTTGACATGTCTTATTGATTTCCATAGTAACGCACGTATATATTATTAGTTGTTAGGACCCCAGACCCCCTAGCAACCAATAATGGTGCCGAAATAACTTTTCATACAAAACAAAATTAATTGAAAATGAATTCAATTCTACTTAAAGATGGCATAGATTCTACTTAAAAAAATGCATTAGCATAGTGTTCTGATATATTCTAAAAGTTTTAAATGTCTAGCTAGTCAGCTGGAAGTTAGTTAAAAATCGATTGCAAGATTTGTACAGGACAAATAAGAATACGAGCTAAGAAAAACGTTGTAAAATAGGTTTTGAGTTTTAATAAAACGATCAAAGATATAATATACAGGTACCTACTGCAATTTTATTATCAATATAGATTGTTTTATGACAACCTTGGATTGGATTTCCACACAGTTGGAGATATTTTGCAAGAATAATAATTATGTTTTACATATTTTATATTGTATTTGTATTTATAAACGTTTTAAAATTCTCGGATTAATAGTGTGTTCCCGATAGAATGGCTGGACGTTGAGTTTTGATCCCATGACACTCCACATAAACCCCACGTGCAGGAAGTGCGAGAGATAGTCGCCGTGGAAGGCTTTTCCGGGCACAGATTGGATGAAAAGCGAAATATGTGTATATTTTGCACCATTTTAATTAGAATAATTTGTGAACTCACTAGGACATCGTGATTCCTTTATGCAAGTGTCGTCTTTTTTACTTGTCCTCACGTATCCATATTTGCAGGAGCATCCGGCAACGCATTCACCGGTGCAAACGGGTTCTCGGTCGTCGCAACTTACTGCGCAATGTTTACACGTACTGTACTCTGCATTCGGGTCTTTACATTTTGAACCTATAATAAAAGCAGTACATATTACCTATATTCAACGGCGTTCTTGTTTGACGCAGATCAAACCAGTCTGGCAATTGTTGAATTATACCATATTCTTTAAAAATTTAAAAGATGTGTATTTCTCACAAATTAACTAGAAAATATAAAAAATATTACCTAAATCTAAGCACGGTCGCACATACACACTCGTCTCGACTGTAACAAATCGAATTATTTGTCGATGCGATTTTTTTATTATTCACAAAATACTTATAATTAGTGTAGGTACTGTCCCACATAGTGTCACTGCGACATTTTCGATAGAGAAAAACATCTGCTTGTCGTATGTAACAAATTTTAATCGACACGGGCAGCACGTAGGCAAAATGTTGCATCAGTCTCGCCTGTATGCACGGAAGAGAGGTGCAACAATGTCAGTGGTTTTAATTTATGACCATGTCCCAGTCGAGATGATTTTGTATGTGCAACCGGACTAAAGCATTACCTGTAATTAAAATATAATGGACCTATAACATTATTACTCAAACATTACTGGTACTTGTATACAAACGTGTAAGCCATTAATATGATTAAATGTCCTTCAATAATAATTATTTTTGGTTAAAGGGTGTGATTCTAGGAAAGATATAATATATTGACATGTTTATTATGTTTACTAGGTATTATATATACATTGGTAGTTGAAATTTATGGCTTTTATTTTATTATCCTACGAATTTAAGTATTATTTTGGCAATATCATAAAATCAAGTAGGTATGTAAGTATTTAATAATTGGGTGAATCTGAAATTATAGAGGATTGTCATATAAGAAGTATGAAGTTCTCCTCAAATAGGTACACTTGCGAAGCCACTTGTAGTTAACTTAATCAGTAAACCATACGCTTTTTTTTTGCCTCAACTATTTCATACGTTTAGGCTCTATAGAAGAAGGTTTCACATACATTTACAATCCTTTATGAGGACACAAATGCCATGGTCGTCTCTGGCATAGCCTTCCCTGCAATAGCACATCTCAATGCAGACGTCATAGCCTCCATTACACAATATGGACAAGTCACTGCAGCGTCTGTCGCAACCAGATGCACAATTGAAGTACTCGTTTGGTCCTCTGCATCGGACTAGAAATGGAAGATTTTTCTTAAACCTAGATGTAGTATGGATCTGACAAATATCATATGGTTCCAATATAAGACTGCGCTACATGCCATACATCCCGGAAGACTATGGAATTACTGAAAGAGTATTTTAAGAAAAAGGGTAGAAGTGATGTTTTCATAAATCTGATAAATTTTCATATTTTATAATATGCCTACAAAATAGTACCTACTAGCTGCAATCTACGTTATGGCATGGTGCATCTCTAAAATGAGTATTTATCTATTTAGCTGTAAATTCTGGCCGGGGTAATGCATCATTGAATATTTGAATGGGTGTATTCTAGCCATGGCCCCCACATCCTGAAGCGGGCCCCCAGGCTAGGATGTTTGGCGGGCCTCCCTACTAATGGCTAAGAGTAAAGGCAGTGTGACGCGCTACAGTAGAATTTTCCATGGTGTCCGTGGTATAATTAAGTTGTATTTTTAACGATAATAATATGTACCTACATCCATTTGAATTATGTGAGTTGTCGAGTATCGGCACACAGTTAAAATTGCATTGTACAATCAAATATTTTAATTATTAATAATTATCGAACTAAAATAGCGCCTTTTTTTACTATTAGAGCAAATCTGAGGTCTGTGTTTATCTCACTTATTGGTCGACTCATCACGCCGGGCCCCTAGGCTAGAGCCATATCAGCCCCCCCTTGTGGGGGCCATGATTCCAGCGCTCGAAATGGAAAAATTTACGAACCGAAACGCTCGATAATTTTACGAAAACATTAACATAACAATGTATATTATGCTAATTGAATTAACTAATTGTATATTATTTATTTGATAAAAACAAGTGTGTTAGATATTTTTAATTAAGTATATGATATTTATCTCAGCAGACGGCCGAATTAATATTTTCACGAGACGGAGCGATAATTTTGGGAATTTTATGAACCGGAACAGCGCTTCGGTGCGTTCCGGTCCATTTCGAGACCTGGATTCGTAGAGGGTCTATAACGATTTGCCTCCACCGACTAGATATCAGGACAGCTGGACGATGAAACAACTGGACGACATCTGGACATCTGGTTACCGCACTAATTAACGAAATAGCAAGTAGACAAGCAAATCTGATATAAAGTACTAACTATAATAAAATAAGGCGTATTGTTGTTGTAAAGGCTTTGGTCGATGATGTGCTTTCACATTATAATATTGCACTGAACCTGCGATATTGTGCAACAATCGTGAGAATCAATAAACGGTGCAAAAAGAGCATGACTAGGCGATGCGCGGATTGTGTTAATGACGCGTGCCGAACGAAATATTATTTGTCATAATAATTCAACATGCGTCCGATTAATGTTCTGTTTATTGTTCTATTAGTAACAATAATAATATATTCATTGACGTTTTCTTTTTCAAGTAAATGGGTAACGTTTTTTAGTCATCTTTACACGATTTAAGAATAAATACCCCCGTCGCTATCTTGAAACAAATTGACGTGTTCACAGCTCAACTTTCGCTCTCCGATTGCCAGCGAGCCCAAAATTTCGTTGCACCTATAGTTGAAAATTATTTGCCGTTTCACTGAAGTATGCTCTTAACGAACTTTAGATTGGAATAATATCACCGTTCGAAATGGGCAATTTTATGAACCGGAGCGCTCGATAATTTTCCGAAAATATTAAAATATTTATGTAAGATTACTTGTAGGTACGAGTACTCGGTAGATTTTTTGTTATATACCTGCCAAGATTAGACGGTTTGCTGGGACAGTTTTGTGGCATGCAAAACTTGGGCATAATGTTGTCGGCAAGGTATATGAAAATTAAGTTAAGTTTTCAGTTTCGTATAAACAAAAATTAGATTTAAATATGTAAATGATTAATTCAAGAATCCTAATACAATTTTTCATTTTTCCACGAGATGGAGCGATAATCTCTAGGAATTCACGAACAGGAGCTGCGCTCCGGTGCGTTCCGGTCCATTTCGAGCGCTGATTATAATATATTGCACAAACCTTCATAATATTGACTAAACGATTGACCGCTGACAATATTATTGATGGTTTGGTGCTAATATGTAACATAGGTAGATACTATGTCAAACAAAAGTTTGTTAAACGTTTACGTAATTTGATTACTTTATAACTATTATGTGCAATTTTGGTGGTTAACACTGTTAACAGGGTTACCCACGTTACATAAAATATAATAATTTAATTATTATTAATAACATACTCACAGCAATCTGCTATCTTTATACATCTGTCGTTATTCATGAGGTATCCATCAGCACATCGACACGTCGGTTTACATGGTCCGTTATTATTGCAGGCTTTTCCATTTACTAATTCGTCACAGTATATCTGTCTACCTCTTGGGCATGGGTCGTAAACAACATGTTCTCCAGTGCATGTTAAAGCTTTAAAAAATAATATAAATTTAAAAAACATACTCTCAGGGGCGCGCCAAGCGGGGATGTTAGGGATGCGAAACATCCGGGCGGCAAAAGTCCATTTTTTTGGTAAGTACGCTGCAGGACGGTAAATCGAAGAGTCAGAGGGAATTACACAAGTATTACCTAAATATAATCTCCGATCTATGACTATTCGTATACAAAAAAACACCGATAAACATTCTTTCAGGTCTAAATAAGATGGATCAATATTATAACATATCCTAGTCATAAAGACTCAATATTAAAAAAAAAATTACAAGATAAAAGGACTTTTTATATATAACGTTTTTAATTTTTCTGTTGAATTGAACTTGTACTTGATATGAAGTAAATAAAAAACAAACATAGAATACTGAAATGTCATTTTGACATTTCATTTTGATTTCCATAGTAACGCACGTATATCTTAATAATTTAGTTGCTAGAACCACCCCCTTAGCAACCAATAATAGTCTTACGGATTTTTCTGAAATAACTTTCCATACAAAACAGAATTAACTGAAAATGAATTTAATTCTGTTTAAAGATGCATTGGCATCGTGTTCTGATATATTCTAAAAGTTTCAAATGTCTAGCTAGTCGGGAAGTTAGTTAAAAATCGATTGCAAGATTTGTACTGGACAAACAAGAATACGAGCTAATAAAAACGTTGTAAAAAAACAGTTTCTCTTATGAGTTTATTTCACAGACGCTAAAAAAGACATAAGTATGGTCAAAGTTGTTCAAAAAATCTTCTTCTATAGATATGGAGCTAATTTAGGTATAATATGCAATTTATTATTTTATTTATTATTTGTTTAATTAAATAAAACACAATTTTATAGTAAGTACTTTCTCCATTTTTTAATGAAATTTTGGACCGGTTTCGTCCTCCTCAAAGGGAAAATGTCCAGATAGCGCAATTTGACTCGCGCATAAAAACTCGCGCGCACTCCAGGTACGTGTAACCTCATTGAGCCGTCCACGTGTAATCGCCGTGCACGTCTGCTCGCGTGCGGTCGAGGAACAGGTGACCATTGAGCTGTCCACATGCAGTCGCAGCGAGACACGCGCCATGTGGACAAGGCCTTAGAGCGCTGCATATCGATCGTTTCAAGTCGCTTCGATAAAATTATGTCATAATTTTTCTTATAATATAAATATTTTGATGACAATAAATTAATATTTTTTTATTCTTTTTATTTCTGTGATATTTCCACATTACTTAATATTTATTTTTTTGAGTGGGCGCCATTTTCGGGAAAGCACGCAGGCGGCAGCCAATCGTGGCGCTGCCTTGATATTCTGCTAATTAAGTAACCCTTAGAATAACAAGCGAATGAATAATACGAGTATAACGGCCGTCATTATATTATTAATAGGTACACAATAAGCATTTTGATTAAAATGGATTTTACCAGTTTAAATCTCTTCGGACACTTGACATACAACTTGTACATAATACCAGTGGCGAAGGGTGACTTTTGGAAAGAGGTAGGCTGTGGAGATCTGATAAAAAGAGCACACTTATCAGGTATACTTACGAGAATAGTACGATATTTTACTACTAATGAATAGGTACACACTAGTAAATGACAACGACATACTAATTCAATGAAACTTCAAAAACTCATTGACGACATAAAAGTGAGCGATGTGTTTAAATTATGTATTTTTCAAAACATGTATACCCATCAAAAATCATTAGATAAATTTTATTTTTATTTATAAAAACAATCTATACTTACTTATTTATTAATATTCGATTGAATGCCGTTGAAATTATTTTTTAAATTATTTAATTATTAATGATTTTGGACAAAGTGCGCAGTCGTGACAACATTATTATGCACGAATGTTTTAGGCCCTGCGATAGGAGCTTACCTTATTTCGTACAAATCAGCAGACTTGCTGCGGTTACGAGACGTAAAGTCCATACGAAAAAAAATCAGAATTATTTCATACATAATCGGAGATTTATTTACGTCGAGACGTCGCGGCGTTTATTATTTATTTACGGCGCGCTGTGGTATATTTTTTAATACCTTTGCAGTTGTTTTGTAAACTGTGTAATACTGTAATACATTCCTACATATACGACATCTCTCGTTGGCAAAATAAATTATTTTTATATAACATAAAATAATGAAGTGATTAAGTATATAAATATGTCAATATGCAATTAAAAAATATTTTTCTTAAGAAGGTAGGCTTTAAATAATCACCTAGTATGGAGTCTTCGCCACTGCATAATACTGATACGACCACTTGTCACGTATGGCTCGCGAACCTGGTGCATAACCAAAAACATGGAAAAAAGTGCTGGGCTCATTTGAGAGGAGAGTACTGTGCGGTATATTCAGTCCCATCAATGACACACAGTCAAGGTGGAGACGAAGAAACAATAACGAGCTGTAGGTACGCGTTGTGCAGTAGTCTGGAGAATTCATCAAATTGGGTTGTCAATGGAATGGAAGAATCACGTATGTGAATAAAAAAACTAACATTCGGATAATTAAATGGTAAACGAAGACCTGGTTGACCTTATACAAGTTGGAGGGATATTTTCGAGAAGATTGGTTGTAATAAACGGGAGGTACCTACCTAAGCGAGTTTTGATAGCCCTAAATTGAGGCAATTACCAACACAGGGTTGTAGCGACGGGAAGACGGAAAAGACGTTAAATAATAATTAATGAAATTTTACATAGTACTCGTATTTACCAGGTGTTTGTGTTCTCGTCGCGGTTGCCACTGATACGATAATAAAAATAAAAAATATTTCTAATTGTCGCCACATCTTCTACCTTTGTCTTTAGTTTGTTGCAGTATTTTTTGTATTGCTTTTTATAACTTTTTCATGCACACTTGTTCAATCTTACGTGGTGTAATTAATATTAATTTATTTATTCATACTATTGACGATAGTACTTAAGTCAATCTTCGGATAACGAATGAGTACAATGTGTTTTTATTTAGAATTTCAGAGCAAAATTGGTATTTTGTTGCCCGCGTATTTGGTACCTTGGAGTGAAATTACTGAATCAATACAATATATTGATTTGTACTGTACACAATATAGTTTAATTTACAATTTCACTGTGACCATAATTTGACGTAAAAAAAATCTAAATGAATGATTTACTTAAGGCTATACTTCAGCTGGGGCACGGTCTAAAACGATCGTAACTACGCGACGCGAAGATTGTGCAAATGACGCGTGCAGAACAAAACATAATTTGTCATAAAAATTCAACATGCGTACATTTAATGTTATGTTTATTGTTATATTACTAATAATAATAATATATTCATTGAAATGTTTTCTTTTTCAAGTAAATGGGTAACGTTTTTTAGTCATCTGTACACGATTTAAGAATTAATTCCCCCGTCACCATCACAAAACAAATTAACGTGTTCACAGCCCGACTTTCGCTCTCCGATTGCCAACCAGTCCGAATTTCGTCGCACCTATAGTTGAAAATTATTAAAAATGTTTCACTGAAGTACCGTCTTAAGGGTTTTAATGAAATTTAGTATGTACCTACCTAAGTATGTATCTCATATTGTATAAACATTGATGAAATTACAATGAAGCCCGACACTATTATAGATAAATTTTAATAAACAACTGTCGTGATTTCTATTCAGGCGAAGTAATTTTTTAGAAGTATTTACTAGTATCGTTTTATTGACACAGGTTTTAGATGCTTATTTAATTTTTTAATTGCATTGTTAACAGTGATGCATCACTTTTGTTATAACTTATAGAACAGTAATTCTCAACAGAACACAGTTGAAAATTCGCTCACATAATAATATAGAGCAGTGGTTGCCAAGCCATGGAGCATTGGATGATTACAAGTGTCGCATTGCATCTTTGCATTAATTAATTTCTGGCGTTCATACACTGTGAACATTTCCCAGAGCTAAGAAAATTTGAAAAGTTATAAATGTCGTTTTGGATTGACATACAGATGTGGACAAGCATTTTCATCCATAAAATTGATTAAAAGCAAAACAAAGTCGCGAATAACTTATTCAAATTTGAAGAACTCTCTGCTGCTCTCAATAAAAAATTAGAGGCCATCCATAGACCGAAACCGTATGCGGTTTAGAACCGTGTGCCATACTAAACTTATGTTCGTGAAAATATATTTTTACCAAGTTTGTAAGTGTAAGTGAATAGTATAAACGGGTGCGATCAGATGCTTATAATAATATACTTTGTGAAATTATATTTTCATAAACAGAAATCATAAGTTTAGTATGGCACACGGTTCTAAACCGCATACGCTTTCAATCTATGGATGCCTTATTAACACCAAACATTGAAAGACTAGCGAAATCCAAACGCTCAAGAGCTCTCAGTGCTCCATCCCGCTCAGAGCTCTCTCTCTCTCATCACATCCAACAACTATGGTCTAGAGTTATCTTCACCAAACGAGACTCTCCGGCAGCTGTAACACCATCAGCGGGGTCCACGACAGCGATCACCTTCTCGTCCAAGAACTGACTATTGTAGATTTGTACTCCAATAAATGTGTGTTTTTTGAACTGGCATAAATTAATTAATTTAATTGCATGATTGAGTTATTCATTTTCCTCCCCTAAGCGAAGCAGATCCTACCCCTATCCCTATTTTCCTACCACAACCGTGAACGTAAGAAGGTAGAAAAGGTGCTTGAGTTGTATGGCGCATCTGAACTCGTCTGTGAAATAAAAATGGCGCATGGTATGCAAAAGGTTGGCTACCCCTGAATAGAGTTTCATTATTTATGCACTTTAATATTATGTAAGTACCTAAGTAATACGGTACATAAGTGATTTTGGTCTTAAAAAAAATAATATTTAAAATTATTCAGTAATTCATTTTTAATTTGATTAGTTTTTTATTCATAATTACCCGCAATGGCCTCGGATTTCAATCCCGGGTTCGACAAAATTTACATGTTGTTTTTCAATGTTTGATTGGACCAGGGCATGGACCTGGTAGTAAGTGGCTAAAATCAATTTTTCGTAAAGATGTGGCCTAGATTCAGACAGGATTGTAATGCCAAATGAAATTTAGTTTAATAATTTTTATATTTATTTTTATTGTAAGTACTAAAAAAATTCTCTCCGCTCGTCAGTTTGCATCTAATACTTAACTTTTTCTCTCTGTACAGTTTAGAAAAAAATACTAATGAACCTAATTAAATTACTTTTTATTCTATAAATAGTAATTGAATATACAATAGATTTAAGAATACAATACCAATTCTTTTTATTGAAAATAAATAATTTTGAAAAACCTCAGAAAACTTTAGACTTTACTCAGTTCGGTTCCGGTTTCTTATCATCGACACATCACCGTTCACACAAATGGATCTTGTTGGCACAAAAGAAAAAAAGGCTGTCGATCATAGACTATAGATACATATAGACGCCACCCGTTGCATTGCTAAATGAAGCTACGTGCCGTGCGTTTGGTTTGTGGGCGAGCGAACGCATTCGCCTATAAATGTTCGAGACCATAGACCATTTCGCTAGTGCTCGCCCAAAGTGCTCGCACTAGACGCTCAGAATTAAAATATAATTTTCTGTTTTTTTACGTTATATAGTATTTTTAAGCGGTCAAAATGCAACCAATTAGGTAAATATATCCATAATTTAAGTTATTTTAAAGAAACACTAGGTCACTGATATTAAAATAAATAATAATATACAAATAAATTGTCACGAACATGTATCAACTTATCTATGAAACGTAATACCATCTTCTTGCTTATCAGTACGGCTACCATATTTTAATACAACATGCAGAACCACCTTTCCTACTTAATTAACTAAAAATATTTACCACTGACTTTATGTTTAACACAGAAAATAGCAAAGTTAGCAACACGAACAACACGCTACGTGAAGCGATTCAGCACTATTTGCCGGCGATATTTTTGGAAACCAACTTAAAAATATGTAGACCTTTTATCTTACTCTAGCGCGTGTCGCAGAGATTATAAGGGCGCCGAATACTTTCTCACTCGCACTCATGCATCGTTTTTGTTCAGGCCTTGCTGTCGATGAAGATATATGGCTGCCAATATTGTATTACGTGATTTCACAGCTCCTTTTTTACCCTCAATTAAACTTAAGGATTGCAATACCGGTTTTACAAAACCAGTATCCCAGTATTTTTTGATACTGAAATGTCGGTTTTAAAAATCAGATAATACCGATATATTCGGCAACGAAAGTGGAAACCAAATGCATTATTATTTATGTTAAAGATTTAACATGACTGTATTTTTGTCGGGTTACGCGATGTCTGGTTTACTTCTGTTGCCCTTCAACGCCCTTGGAGACCAGCAATGACACGTGCTATAAAATATTAATATTTTAAAGACATTTGTATATACATATATATTGGCTGATACTTCTGTTTTTTCCATATATTTCACGAATACTGACATTCAATCGAAATTACGAAATACCGGTATTAGTATTTTCATTCGGTATTGCAATCTCTAATTAAACGGATTCTTCAATTTGTAAAAGAGAACATGGACAACGGCGTAGATTAAGTTCACATTCGCTAAACTGTTTTGTGGCCACTGATCAGTGACATCCCGTGTGAGTAGGCAGGTCATGCGTTGCATATGGCACATTATAAAGGGCGGCGAATGTAGGAACTTTTGAGAACAACAGCATTTTTCTATGAAGTAGACGATGCGGTCGGTTTCTCAGTAGAATAAAATATAATTTATAATATACCAAAAAACTGATATAGCTATGTCATTGTTTTTATGCACATATTTCAATGTGTAGATAATGTAGAGAATCCCCTTTGCTTTAACCTTCGCAATATACGGCAGTAAATCCTGGTGTGTGCTCTGTCTGTCTCCACCATTATTTTCCACCATCTCATTCATATTCATGTCCCAGAGAACTCTAGTCTGATACAATGTGAATATGAGTTAAGTAGTATTTTCATTTTATTTTTTCGAATAAAACCATACATACTAATAAAAACTATATTTACATTTTATTGGTTTGGTTGGTTTTATTATATTTAAATATTATCTATTTATTCGGTAGGTAGGTAAACAAAACTTTCTTGATTATGCATTAAAAACAAATTCGAAAAAAAAACAAAGATGATAGGTACATATATTTTTTATTAGAAAAATGTATAAAATTGTTTTTATAATAAAAATATAATTCCACTATTTTTAATTGTACGTTTTAAGCAGACAGCACTTGAATACATTATGAATACAACATACATAAAACTTGTTTTTATTTGAACTATTTAAAGAAAATATATCCTCGTTCTGGGTTTCACGTTCGTTTGTGCGAAACTAATAAATACTAAAACTTTTACACAACTTTTGGTAATAGTTTTAATTTTTAAGATCTAAAATTCTAAAAGGTACTTATAACTTATTATATTTTTCAAAACTAAATAAATGATATTTTGTAAATACTTATTTTACTGGATTTAAAACTTGAAGAAACTGTCTTCAAAATTATATTTTATTATGAATGAAACCCAAAAAAATGTTGAACAGAATAATATTATCTCGATATTTATGTTGATAGAGTTTATTTTTTTAGTTATACCGACATAAATTAAATTTAGTTAAATATAATTATTTTTAAATGCGAAAACATCATAATTGTGCTAAGTCAATATCTACTTTCAATTAAACTTCGAGGCGACAATATCTGGTTTGGATGAAGTTATATTCAATTATATTTTTAAACATTATGTATTTTAATTTGGTACTGAATACAAAATAATGAAAACTAAAAAACTTTAATTAACATGTCAGATCCTAGGTGAAGCACATGGGCCTAGACAGAGTTAGTAATAAACGTTTTACGAAGAATAGTTAGTTATTCATTCACCTGACTGGATCAAATTAATACACGTTGAAAAATCAACATGAAATCATAAACCAATCAATCCACAGCTTTATATTTATACTAAGTCGGCCGTTCTACAAGCTAAGTCAACACGAGTAGCAAACAATGCAACTAAAAAGCTATTATCCTTACATACTACGTTAAATTATGTATAATACATTTTGTATGTGTAATTTTGCTAAATATTTTATGTTATTTTTTAATTTGGGAGCCCCCCCCCCCCCACCGTCTTCGAGGGGCACCTACTCAGGTTGTCGCTGAAACTCCTGCGACTGGACAATCGGCCAATGTAATGCATTTGCCATCATTTCTGATGTAGCCAAGTTTGCAAAAGCAGCCACTTTTGCAAGATGTACTACTGCAGGTGGGGTTTTGATTTTGGCAAGTGGCCTCACAACTTGGTCCACACTCCAAGTATTCTTCATTGGGACATTTGCATGAACCTGTAAATAACAAAAATAATACAAATTTAAGATATTATGTCGGAGACTAAATCAAAAATGTAGGCTTCATTCTATACTTAGGTACCCCTGTTACAGCGGTGGCGAATGTATGGTACGCGAAAGATTATCCTGGAAAACAAGACACTGTCCCGGATCAGTTGAATCTCATTTTTAAAAGACACCAACCGTATTTAGGGAATAAGCTACCTGGTCGAAAAACATAATTAATTGTTATGATTAGCTAAATATTCATTTGTGACGAGCAAGTCCGTCCTAAGTTACTCGGCTGCCCCTGTGCGATGTTCAAAAAGGGCTTATATCCCAATAGGTTAAACAGTACTTCTTCAAATTAAGATATCAATGGCAGGCCAACGTTTTCTTTTTATTTGTCAGTATTTATAAATGTATATTTTCCATATAGTTACCAATTTAACCACATTAAAATAGATTCTGGAATCGCCTGATAAATAAATAAATACAATAATAGTTTTACTCCCACCACTATTGTCGTAGTTATTTTTAGTTTAGTTATAGTCAAACTCACAGCATTTTTTTTGTAGTACACATGTGCCTGATCCATCCTTGACGTAACCCTTTTTGCAGAGGCACTCAGGATAGCACCTGTCCACGAATTTGCAACTTTGAGGTTCCTGGTGCAGGATACTTGAACAGCTCGGCGTGCATTTCTCTCCACATTTTGAAAATACCTCATTAGGATGAGCATCACATACGAAGGGAGCTATTAAACCATGCAAAGTATTTATTAGTACATCAAGTAAGACATCAAGCTTATAAGATGATAATAGGATATAGCAAGTGGTGGTAATAAAAGATAAGAATAGCTTATCGTACTTACAATAATTCAAAATTTATTAATCCCAATTGACCGAGTATAGTAAATTCGTTAAATAGTTTCATGTACCAACCGGTTGAAATTATAAGAGAACCTGACCGGCAGATAAACTGAAGTTTCTAACATGTGCCGGATAAGCATAAAACATTGTGGTACCAATTAGGGATTGCAATACCGAAAGAATATAGCAATACCGATATTTCGGTATTTCTAATGGAATACCGGTATTCGTTTAAATATAATATAGAAACATATCGTACTTATCTATAAATATATCTCTCTCAAATTCAACGCTCGTTGGATGTATTATGAAGTTCTATCAATAGTTATAGAATAATTGGGAATATTTGCCACGAATGTTTTGACAATTCTATAAGTACCTATAAATTATTAATATTATTTAAATTTTGTTGATATCAGTCAATATATTGGCGTTTTGGCATTATAAAACTTTAATATACAATATAGTACCTACTAGCAAAGAATGAAAATATAATATTAAATTCATTTACTGAAAATATACATGTATATGCTTTCTTAATACCGAAAATACCAGTATTAAGGATTTTTAAAACCGATATTTCGGTTTCAGTGAATAATTGAATACCGGTTTTAAAATACCGGTATTGCAATCCATAGTACCAACAACACTGCGCCGCCAACTCTGCATAGGGACAACTGGACGTCGGCGAAAGTAAAGCGTCAATTACATTGAGCTACTTTACGAGCTGTTTGTTGGCGAATTTAATAGCGGGCGATTCAGCTACTGCGATTATGATGATGACACACAAAACTTTCCATTTGCTGAGAAGCCACAAGCCAGCGACTATTTTGACAGAACGTAGTTCGTTTTTTCACCGGGAGGTTGCTACTGCGCTCTATTGCGCAGACGCAGTAGGCCCACACGCCGACGTGTAGCGTGTAAAGTTAACCGGCTTTCAACTTCTCTCGGTGGAGTGTTTACAATCTGCTTGTTAGCTTGTTCGATGATTACACTGGGCGACTTTACAGGCAGATTGTAAATTCGCCAACAAACAGCTCATAAAGTAGCTCAATGTAATTGACGCTTAATGACGAATAAAATACGTGTAGAAATTCACTTGAAACTATGATTAGAAAAGCAAATAAACTGGTTTTAAACCAACTTTACTTTTTAGTAGTTGTCAATACCAAAATTACCTATAATAACAAAGTATTATAAAGGACATATGGATAAGTTGACGCTGTTTTTACTAATTTATGTAGCTCTTGGTAATCCAGATGCCGCCATTAAATTTGCACAGATCCTTGATACTACAATAAAAACATATTTCTTTGAGCAAAGTTTGCAATTCTAGAAAATAGAATTTTCCAGGAAATTCAGATCTGCTTTTCAGAACTCAACACGTGTCAGTTAGACGCAAAAGTCGTGAGAAAAAATATTAAAAATCTCTCAATACAATACAATACTGAAATAGTTGACTAACGGCATTCTGACGGCAATATACATCCTTTATTGGTCAATACATATCCTGCGATACACTGACATCCAGGTTGGCAGGACGTGGTAGGTGGTGGACAGGTTGAAGGACCATTTCGATCAGGACATCTCTCTGGACATTGATCCGCACATGATGTGTAATATTGGTTTTTACATGGGCATCGCCTATCCTCTGTAAGTTGATAAATATTATTTTAAGTGTGAATCGAACGGGAATAAAATTAAACTACTCGTAAAATATTTTGTTATCAGTCGTAAGCAGATATGTAAGCAAAGATTACATCAGATAAATCTTAAGAAGCTACATGCATTTATCATCAAAGATATTTTTCAACAATTATTATAACGTTTTCAAAATATTTTCATTTATTTAATACTTATTATGTGTAAATGTTTTCAAATTTTACTTATCTAATTGTTATCAGAATACAAAACAGCTTGAATTCCAAGTATCCACTCTTACACACAATAAGATGGCCAAAGGAAAAACTCGTGTTCAATTTGTAATAGTTTAGCAATTTGAATATGTTGTCAACTTACTGGGACATTGTGATTCCTTTATACAAGTGTCATCGTTTTTACTTTTCTTCACGTATCCATATTTGCAGGAGCACCCGGCTACGCATTGACCAGTGCAAACAGGTTCTCGGTCGTCGCAACTTACTGCGCAGTGTTTACACGCAAGGTACTCTGCATTCGGGTCTTTGCATTTCGAACCTAGAATAATATCTCCAGTACAATATAGGATTTAGTAGAAGGCTTTTCTTTGACGCAGATGAGTCAATCGATTCAATATTTAAAAAGACGGTTCGCAACACTTAAAAAAGTCATACAATTACTAAATTATATCATCAATGACAGTTGGGGTGGAGACGAAAAGACAATTACGAGCGTGGCTCACACATTGTACTGTCCATCAAATTGGCTCGCCTTAGATAGCAGGCCCACATACACAATATGGACGCGTCACGCATTACAAATAAATTGACATTCGAAAAGCCAACAGGCAAACGAAGACCTGGTTAATCTCATACAATATTGAGGGATAGTGTCAAGTTGGATTTATAGACCTTGGTTATCCAAACTGGAGGGCAGTGACTTTGGACATACCTGGATGGAGGCAGATACTGGAGGAGGCTACATCCATACAGGGTTGCAGCGCCAAAAAGAAGAAGAGGAGAAATAATATAATATTATTATATTGCTGATGTAGGGCTAATTATTTAATATGTAGTGATTTAACCCCCACTACTTTATAGATGTGATCGTTTACAATGTGTGGCCTGATATCTCCCCAAATAATGTGGCGTCTTTATAATATGTCTATGTAATATGGTTAAATTATTTGTTAATTATGTAAATTTTGATTTTCAGTGATGATATGGGACCACTTGGCCTAGGGTCGTATGCATGAGATTCCCAAATACTTTATAGGCTAAATACTGCTCGTCATAATGTGTCACAGTGTCCATATAATGGCAAACTTATTTATAAATATAAATTTCATTCCCCGATCATTAATTTAGAATTTTGAAATTGTAATGTGTCTGAAAGTGTGCAAATGGTACCATATAAATTTAATAATTATGAATGAATAATTATTATGAACTTTAAATAATTTATCAGTTATTTTATCACATTTATTTTATAATTCTACTGTATGAAAGGATAGAGTATTCCCAGTAAACATTGCCATTTGCACAGTTATATTATGACTAACTTCACTTCAATCACTTATATTATAAGATGTCAAAACGGATTAAAAATAAATGAATGAATGTAATGAATAAACAGCACGACTAGGAACTGTTTTTAAAGTTTTCAAATGTTTTACAGAGTCTACAAAATGAACGAGGGCCTCAAGCAAACGTTTCTTGTAATGAATGCATTATTAAAATGACATTTGAAAGTGACAGATGAAGCAGCCATTTTGAATGACGTGTGACGTCAGATTGCTTACGTCACAAATAGTGCTATACCCTATATGGTGGAAAATCGGTTAAATAGCTTATAAAGAATTTCGGAATCTCATACATACGGCCCCATAGGCAACAAACTATATGCGTGGTGTGAATACTAGAGATGGTCGTGTAAAGGGTTAATAAAGTTTATAGTAAGTAAGTACCTGTTTATAATACAATATACTACTGCTACAGCAGAAATAAATTAATGTTATGTACATACAATTTCTTATATTTGGTGGTAATTAGACGTGGTATTTTTCGTTTTCTAACATAATACATTAGTTCAATACGTTCAAAGTCGTTAAGTAATGAACGACACTTAGAGTAGGGATCCGCATGTGTATGGCGGCTCTGCATTCAACCAACTGCCGTGTGGATATTACCAACGCTGAATTTTGTGAAGACTAAATGCTGCTTCTTCAAAGCATACGCGTTACCTATGCGACATTTTAACAGTACCTACCGAAGATCTCGAATTTTGAGCTTTGAGAATCGATGTCTCCGCCAGAACTTAAGGGCGGACGTGCTCAGTGTGGATCAAAATGGAGCTTTTTTTTCTATTTTCAAAGCATGATCCTGGACATACCTTAAACTTTGTAGATAATCTATTTGTATAATTTTGAAGCCTTATTATCCTTTATATTTATTTTAAACATTAATTTGATGACTGCATAAAGTATTTTTATTACATATAATAGTATTCTTTTAAACTTCTCGCTCTAATGTTTTAGAATATAGTCATATTTCGGTACATAACTGTGCAGTGGTGTTAAGATTTTTTACATTTATTAATTTTTAAACGCATTTATAAAACCATTAATATACTTTATGACGAGAAAATTTTAGTAAAATATTTACGATAAAAAATTATATTGATAATCTCTGTGATCCCAAATTTGACAAGAATTAGGCATTTTATTATTTAGAAAATGGGCGAGATTAACACATTTGAAGATAATTCTAATGATACTCATTATAAGCTATGTTGGGATTTGATTCAAATCAAATTTGGGATCACAGAGATTATCAATTTAATTTTTTATCGTAAATATTTTACTAAAATTATCTTGTCATAAATTATACTAATGGTTTTATAAATGCGTTTAAAAATTAATAAATGTAAAAAATCTTAACACCACTGCACAGGTGAGATGTAGCGATCAATTAAGGGGTAAAGGGTGCAATAAGTAAATCAGTAGTAAGAGTGAGTTTTTACCACAGTGTCGGTTGGGCGGCGTCTCGGCGGTTATCAATGTCACTAGAACCAACATGAAAATGACTACTAATTTGATAGACATCTTCCTAATACCCCTGTCTGAAGGATTGTTGTGATATTTTTGATACTTCTGCTTTTTATAAGATGTTAATGCCTACTTCTTCAATTGTAGGTCATGTAATTAATACCAATTTATTTATTTGCATTACTCGTGTAGTAAAAAACCATGTTTTTATTTGGAATGACAGAACCAGATTGGTATATCAGTATTGCTAATAGCCCGTGTTCAGAATTTAGACTATGTATTTAGTTGGTTGCGTATATATTATAGAGGAATAATTTACGCAAAATATTACAATTACAATTTTATATAATATTAACCATGTCCGTTCCAAAGAAGATCGTATGAGTCTCCACTGAGTTGATATTATAAATGAAGTCAGGGGTTCCCCGGAAGAGTTTCAACCATATACCAAAGGCTAAACCGGAAGCTATTGCGTGGATTGGTTGCATAACTTTCCATTGTGACCTGTTGTAATTTTAAGCGATTGATTAAAGTAGGCCAGTTTGATTTTATTTAAATGGCGTGCTTTTAACAATTTGATATTTCTCCCTGCGAAAGCGCTAACACAAGCGGTTCGATTCCAGGCAGGTAGGTTTCTCGAGGCTTGTTTTTTTGCGCGTGGTTTTGAAGCGTGGTTAAACTGCTTCCATGATCTCATGAAAATTTTGAAAACAAGGAAAAAATTATTGAACGAATAAAAGATATACCTTAGACCAGAAACATGTTGAAAAATAGAATCTCAAGAACTCAATTGTCATGTTTAAACTTTTTTTAATAGCATTCTTCAAAACTATTTTTTTCCCATGATAAACTGTTCAGCACGCCAGACAGTCGAAAAATAATATTTGGAAAATTTTGGCACGCGTACGTAAAAAGGTTCGCCAACCCTGACTTAGATTGTTCGGCAGTTTTGTTTTAGATTTTGTTACTTACTACAATTCTTAATTTGCCTCTATGTGCTCCTCTCTTCCATGGGTAGATACTCCTTAAAGTCATGTAAATTCAATCATGTATGCATGTCGACCTTAGTTTTGAGTAACTGATCCTGAGATATTTTCAGTCGTAAACAAATGGTGCATAGGACTCCGTAATACGCATTATTAAGACCGTGTGTGGTGAGGGGTGGGCGTGGTTTGGTGGGTCGTTTCTTGCGTTTTTGAGATGTCTTTCTTTGTGAATGTTGAGGAACTGAAATGTAGCCTCAAATTGGGGAAGACGAAAGAGCTCGGTAAAATCATTATGTTCTTAAATCTAATTAGAGATGAGGCCTGAACAACGGATTCACACTCAGGGAAGAAGAGGCTATATGACAGACTTGGTAAAACAGATTTCTATACTAAAACTGTGATTGTTTTAAAATATAAAAAACCGGCCCTGTTGTGGGCCAACAATTATTGTGAATATCGACTGCTGTGTTTTTTTATTAATTGAAAGCATTTCTTAAACAGTAAAGTTGCTTGTAATATTTACAATGATCGTTTTATTAGTGCAGGTTTCAGATGATTATTTATTTGTTCTATTGCATTGCTGTCATTTACGACTGATACCTACATTATTTATTAGAATATTATCAACTCAACCTTCATGCCACTAAAATTCAATAGGTAGGCATATACTCATAAATCTTATATTGTTTTTCGTTCTTCATAATGATGTGGCAAGAATTAATATGCACAACACATATCAAAAGAATATACGCATCTATTTGTATTAAATTTTATCTGAATAGTACTTTTTAACTCTGTTTGATATTACTATATTGACCCCAGAATCAATCCAACTTTTTTTTATTTAGCTGTGTTATCCAGTATCTTATTTATGAAAAAGTAGGTACCTATACCTAGCAATTGTTCTAACTTATTAAATTAAAACTTAGTCTATGAAAAATATATAGAGTCTGTCTATTAAACACACACATACTTGATTCACACTAAACTATTAATTATTATTCTGGAAAAAAATTATAAGCCAACTAGTTATTATTTTTTAACACACACATATAATTATTATGTATTGTACAATATACGTCCTTAAATTCGCCAAATTATATGGATTTTACTGGAGAAATTGCTATAAAAGAAAGATAAACAAAAAATATTTAGATATACAAACTAATTGATATATTATATATATCGAAGACATATTATTACTAAGTATATGATCTATTCATCCAAACAGCGCTCGAAATGTAAAAGTTTACGAACCGGAGCGCTCGACAGTTTTCTGAAGAACAATACATAGTTATCAAATTTTATGTGTATTTCATAAAAATAAGTGTGTTAGATTTTATATTATGCCTATCTAGGTCAGACGGTCAAATTATTTTTTCCACGAGACGGAGCGATAATTTTACCGATTTCACGAACAGGAACGGCGCTCCGGTGCGCTCCGGTCCATTTCAAGCCCTGCATCCAAATTGTTTTGGTTATAATATGTTATAAATCACGGGTGGTCGAGTTATCTGTTATGGTGATTTCTTTTATTGTGTTAACTGTCAATTCATGGTGGAAATACATTGTTTTATTAATTTAATTTGATAAAATCACAAATTTTTATCGTACTTATTCCACTTTTATTAATTATATCTGGACCGGTTTCGTCCGCTTCAGAGGGACATTTTCAACTCTTCTTGACTTAATATATATATATATATACCTACATTGTAGGTACATACCGTGAGGTATCTACCAAATTTGTCTAATAGCTGACCAAAGAACGCATTAATATATTTTTTCATCACTATGTGTAATTTTATGTGCTTTAAAATGAGATATTTGTATTTATTTAAATGAGTAAACATCGCATTTATATGGATTTTCACTAATAGATTAAAAAAAAATACATACAATTTTTCGGAAAATGTTTTATTTCATGGGATGGAAAGCAGTCGATGTCTTTGGTGGAAAGATCTTGCGACTATGGATCGATACCAAGAGAAACAGGCATAGTAGGTACCGAAGTTTCAAACGTGGACTGTGTTGAAAAAGATACCTGGGCATCTAGGACAACCAATTGAGAAGATATTTGAAGGAAGCTCCCATCCTGAGTTGGTAATGTCAATGATATTTAGTAGTTGTTAATAATGGATATTAAGGGGGAGGCTTCTACCTACCAGAGACACCTAGCAAAAAATACGAAGCTTGCAATTTCAGACATTTTTTTGATAATTTACAATTTCAACTGTAGTAATAATAAATATGTATCTGAAAACATTAAAAAGATAAATATTTTTTATTTTAAGTCAAAGATAAACTTGCAATTATTGTAAAAAAATGTGAATTTGTTACATAGTTACGTACGCACTTACGTTATTATTACATTATATTGTATAGTCCTATTTATTATTAAAATTTAGTTTATTAAGTTTTCAATTTTTTCTCATACAGATTTTTAACTAATTCATAGTTTTAATATTTTTTATATTTATTAAAAAAGACATCGATTTTAATAAAAATATAAATGTGTATAACTTGAAATCCTTTTTATTTATATCAAATCGAGCTTAAATATTGGGACCATACCTAAATAAGATTCATAAATTTGACTGGTATTTCTATAATATAATTATTATTTTTCAAAATGGCTTTTTATTGACATTTTGTGTAGGTACGTAAGTTATTTAATGTTTCGTTACAAGTACGTGATTAAATTAATATACTACCTAATCATATTAAGTTTTGGAAATAATATAGAACTTTTGATTGGTTTATAAAAGTTTAATTGGTGTTTATAATATAATATTATTTCCATGTTTATACAAAAAAAATGTTAGTTACAAGTGACATGTCTATAGAAAGTAGTTACTTGTTACTTAGATAAATTTAGCAGTGCTAAGCCAAAAGGGCACAAGGGACGTTAAGGCGAATATGAGTAATTTATGGGCTAATTAAAAAAAATGCGTCAGTATCAATAATTCCACGATGAAGTTTTTTATCGAAACTCTATTTTCAAATCGCTACCATGAAAAGCTGAAAATTGTCGATCGAAAAACGGCGATTTTCTTTGATGTAGATGACGCAATCGATTTGTCAGAAGATTTAAAAGGGTGCCGCAATGGTTCAAACAATTATTAAATTATTCCAAGGTCATACAAATGCGTATTAAAAAAATGATTTCAACCCAAACCATAACAAATCCCTGCAACTAACGTCAAAGAGGCATACTTAAACAGACATGTACTTGTATGCAAAAAAATAAACTACTAACATTATTATGTGTCATTTTTATTATTAATTATTTTTGGTTACATCCTTATTCTAGGAAAGCGGAAGGCACATAAATATTTTTACTTGGTACATTTGCACGGTATTGAAATTTATAGATTTTATTTTATTTTTTATCGTGGGGGTTTCAAAATCAGTCAGTGTCTCGGGCATCCACCTAACTAAACCTGCCACCGGTGTTATTAATTATTATAAATATGTCTTGTCCATGTCGCTACTAAGTATAGGTATTTGCTATCTCTATAATAAATTCTGGGCTGGACAATCAGTCACCGGTACACATTTTCCACATTTTCTGATGTAGCCATATCGGCATAGGCAGCCACTTTTGCAAGATGTATTGTTGCAGGTGGGGAACGGATTTTCGCATGTGGACTCACAGAATGGTCCGCATTCCCAATATTCTTCGTTTGCTCCTTTACATGAACCTGAAAATAACCAAATCATTTTGGGTACATACCTAGTTAATAATTTACATATTAGTTATAACAGACGTGTCCAACGCGTCGATCGCTTAATGAATTTTGGCCAATCGCAGTCATGAAAATGTAAAAATAATTACAAGATAAAAACAACCTTTTATTTAAACAAACAAAATATATAGAATACTGAAATGTCATTTTGATTTCCATAGTAATGCACGTATATATTAATAATTTAGTTGCTAGGGCCCCAGACCCCTAGCAAACAATAATAGTGGATTGGATTACGGATTTCTTCCGAAATAACTTTTCATACAAAACAGAATTAACTGAAAATGAATTCAATTCTACTTAAAGATGGCTAAAAGTATTAAAAGAATGCATTGGCACCGTGTTCTGATATATTCTAAGAGTTTAAAATGTCTAGCTAGTCGGGAAGTTAGTTAAAAATCGATTGCAAGATTTGTACTGGATAAACAACCACCGTACAAACAAGAATACGAGATAAGAAAAACGTGGTAAAATAACGTATACACTGGGGATTCCAACATCGAATGGAATCACCAATACCGGTATTTTGGTATTTTCTATTGAATACCGTTATTAATACCGGTATTCGTAAAATATGTGAAAAAACAGAATTATCTATCAAGAAATACAGATATATTAAAATATTAATATTTTATAGCAAAAATATCTAAATATATATCTACATATTATATTATGTAAACATTTAAAAGTATGTAAAGGTCAAATACGTTAGAGATACTGGTGTTTACAAATACCTGGTAGTTCAACTATTGGTACATTCTTCTTCGAATGGTCTTTCAATAAATTTACATTATTAAATGTTCTTAGATGTGTATATTTTGCACTTTTACACTTTATCAATTTCTTTACTTTTATCCCGCAAGAAGTAAAACCAAACACAATGTTTCTCACTGTTTCAATAAAATTATATTTCTTTATTATAAGCTACTCTTTAGTACATAAACATCAAAAATTAGGCACAGGCAAGTCCATTATAGTGATACCCCCACGTTTCTACGTGTATGGAGGACCCCTTAAGGGCAAAGTACGAGTGAAGCTATGGATGCCACATTCATGTTTCTTATAGTCCGCCAAGCCAAATGTCCTTCCATCGCCGCTCGATGATAAAATGTTCTGTATTTATTAACTAAAAATGTAAAAAAATACTAGATGATTGAGATAAAGGTTGGTCACGTAGGATTAATATTTATATTCGTTTTCGAATATTTCAAAAGCCATACCTAATATTGTTCCTTTTGAGCCCAATTCTCCAAATTCATGTAACACGGCTACCTGGCCGAAATTCTAGCCAAAAAAAAACCCGAAACGGAGAGATAACCAGTGGTGATGACGGCAGGTCAGTAAGATCCAGCCTTCGATCCCTGACGGGCTTCGTGACCCGCTTAAAATATAATTTGTGCTGTTTACCTACTTTCTTTGAAAACGATTTCTGTATCAACAGGAAGCTATCCGGTTAGACAACACGTGTTTACTACGTACCGACTTCTTGTAGCGGTTAAGTGACGCGAATCGCGATTTGCTAGGCGCCCGGAGGTGTGTAGATAATTTAACAATCGAGAAATTAGCTTAGATAACTCTTCCATAAATAATAGTGTAGCCATGCGATCACTGTGAAAAAAAATATAAATGAATCGACCCGTAAAAATTTAATAATATTCAGCCATCTTTTGACCGACCTTTAATCTCAAATGTGTCTGTATGTTTATAAACTGTGAAAACTTAATAATTGTGTCCTGTGTATTGTGTTGTGTATGTAACTTTTTGTGAACCCTTATTAATAATAAAAACTGTTGACCTTTACGTCGATTAATTGGTGCGTTCGTCATTTTTATCATCCCGGCATCCTATATTTACCCCAACTGTCAAGACCCCGTACACTGAACGTGCTCTACCGAACTAAAAACCAGCTTCTATTGACCGCACTAAACAATTTACATCACTGAGCTAGTCGAAGGGTGGAAGCTGGTCGTGTGACTCCACGTATCGACCGACGGCAAGCCACCAGGGCGTCATTGACGCCCGGTCAACCAGAGAGTTGAGCGCAGAGGTCGGATCGGGCTGTGCGGCCCCGAATCCCCTCCCTACCCGGACTTCCGGGGTGTCAATCTAATATTTAAAAATTAATATTTGTGTGTTTGTGTGTTTGTTTGTTCGTATTTAATGCGCAGCCATACCGTTCATCCGATTGCGATAATACTTTGTAAACTTATTGCTTGCACTTGCGGAAAGAGTATAGGCTATACTAATATATAAAAATGAATGTCTGTCTGTCTGTATGTCTGTCTGTCTGTGTGTCTGTCCCGTATGCGTTCCTATACCATTCATCCGATTGCAATGAAATTTGGAAAGTGGTTGTATGCACACCCATAAAGGTTTCAAAATTAGAAAAATCATCATCTTCTTCTTCTTCTTCATTCTATTTTCGTTTATTCGTATGGTTCCAATACCATTCATCCGATTGCAATGCAATTTTGGTAAGTGATTGTATGCACATTCATGAAGGTTTTTGAATTAGAAAAATCATCATTTTCTTCTTTTTCTTCATTCTATCTTTTTTTATTCGTATGGTTCCTATACCGTTCATCTGATTGCGTTGAAACCTTCGTCAGTTGTTGCGTTAACACCCGCAAAGGTTTCTAAAATAGTACAACTATCTTCTTCTTCTTCTCCTTCATTTTATCTTCTTTTATTCGTATGGTCCCTATACCATTCATCCGATTGCAATAAAACCTTCGTCAGTTGTTGTGTTAACACCCGCAAAGGTTTCTGAAATAGTACAACCATCTTCTTCTTCTTCTTCATTTTATCTTTTTTTATTCGTATGGTCCCTATACTATTCATCCGATTGCAATAAAACCTTCGTCAGTTGTTGTGGTAACACCCGCAATGGTTTTTGAATTAGTACAACCATCTTCTTCTTCTTCTTTTTCTTCTATTCTATATTATTCTATTCGTATGCGTTCCTATTCCATTCATCCGATTGCAATAAAATTTTCGTCAATAATTGTGCCAACACCCGCGAAGGTTTCTGAATTAGTACAACCATCTTCTTCTTCTTCTTCTTCTTCATTCTATTTTCTTTTATTCGTATGGTCCCTATACCATTCATCCGATTGCGATGAAACCTTCGTCAGTTATTGTGGTAACACCCGCAATGGTTTTTGAATTAGTACAAGTATCTTCTTCTTCTTCCTTGGTTCCTATACCATTCATCCGATTGCAATGAAAATTTGGTAAGTGGTTGTATGCACATCAATGAAGGTTTCAAAATCATCATCTTCTTCTTCTTCTTCATTCTATCTTCTTCTATTCGTATGCGTTCTTATACCATTCATCCAATTGCGATGAAAATTTGACCAGTTGTTGCGCGCAAGCCCGCGAAGGTTTCTAAATTAGTACAACCATCTTCTTCTATTCGTATGCGTTCCTATACCATTCATCCGATTGCAATGAAACTTTGGTCAGTTGTCGTGCGCACGCCTGCAAAGGTTTCTGAATTAGTAAAACCATCATCTTCTTCTTCTATTCGAATGCGTACCTACACCATTCATCCGATTGCAATGAAACTTTGGTGAGTTGTCGTGCGCACGCCTGCAAAGGTTTCTGAATTAGTAAAACCATCATCTTCTTCTTCTATTCGAATGCGTACCTACACCATTCATCCGATTGCAATGAAACTTTGGTGAGTTGTCGTGCGCATGCCCACAAAGATTTCTGAATTAGAAAATCATCTTCTACTTCTATTCTTATGCGTTCCTATACCATTCATCCGATTGCAATGACATTTTGATCAAGTGTTGTGCCCTTGCCCGCAAAGGTTTCTGAATTAGTACAATCATCTTTTTCTTCTTCTATTTGTATGCGTTCTTATGCCATTCATCCGATTGTGATGAAATTTTGACCAGTTGTTGTGCGCACGCCCGCGAAGGTTTTTGAATTAGTACAACCATCTTCTTCTTCTTCTATTCGTATGCGTTCCTATACCATTAATCCGATTGCAATGAAACTTTGGTGAGTTGTCATGCGCATGCCCACAAAGATTTCTGATTTAGAAAATCATCTTCTTCTACTATTCGTATGCGCTCCTATACCATTCATCCGATTGCGATGAAACTTTTGTCAGTTGTTGTGCGCACACCTGCAAAGGTTTCTAAATTATTATTATATATAATACAAAGTTTGTTTGTTCCATCCAATTTTGATTTTTTTTTACTACATATTAATAACATTAATAACGTTTTCATATTTTGGATTCGATTTTAATTTAGTGTTCTTATGTTTGACCTTTACTCCTATTAGAATTATTTTCATATTGCCATATTGTATTACACAGATATTTTATTATTAAAAAAATAGTTACCTCTTATTATTTTTCAAATATCTAAGATAAATACAACCACGAAGCGACCCTGTGCGAAGCCGGGTACTTCAACTAGTAGTATATAATTATTATTCCATCATGAAATATTCGCTACTAAGGCTGAAGTTACTAATGATCATACAAACGAACGACGTAACCCGACAAAAAAAATACAGTCCCTTTAAACATTTCATATTAATTAGTAGGTACATTTTGTTACCACTTACAATACCGAATATAATATCGGTATTGTCTGATTTTTAAAACCGGTATTCCGGTATCGAAAAATACTGGAATATCGGTATTGCAATCCCTAATATACACGTAGTTGTAATGTAATATAATTTCATTAATATTTTGAAGAGGAAGCATTGACCAATCCTAATTTTATTTCCGTAACTAGCTTACTTGACAGTTTTTAATTAACACAAAAGAAACCCATGTGACTTTGTCGTATCACTTGATACGTATTGCATCACGTACGACATGTCGTATAAGTGAGAGAAAGAGATTATGTAAACTTAGGAGTATTTTCCCCTTACCGTCATGCAGTGGGCTCTTAGTTGGTTGATTAACGAAATGGGTACCCCAAAAAAAAGCAAAACTTACAATTTACGAATGGGACATTTGAGTATTTATTTGTGAGGATGAAAGATAATAATTAATGTTGTTGCTTAATTTACAACGACTAAGTGTTCTCAGTCAATAAAATACGTATATTTAAGTTGAAAAATGACTATGGACATTTGAACACAACCCTACTTGAAGATGGACATACATTAGTTTTAGTATTAGCTACAGTATTCCTAGTTCCATAAATCCGTACCTCAAACTGAGTCTATCTTAATTCCGATTTTGACGAAAAAGTCCCATAGTTATTTGATACAATTTAATTTTTTTGTATATTTATCAGAGCTGCGAAGAACCGTAATTTTTTTTCATTTTAGTTTTTGTTCTTGTTCAAGTAAAAATATATATATCGTTTCAGTTCCAGTTTTCGGTTCAGCTCCGAGTGATTAATTTTGAAATGTTGTTATTTGTATTACACTTTTATTTTCTACCATAATTTAGAACATTTTATGATACTTGTATGATAGAATACGAAACCAACGGTTATGCTGCACCGCACGGCCGTAGTCATACATTTTTATAATTATATATTATAAATTATGATAATTATGTCAAGAGGCGTGACGACAGCTGAACGACAATTGAAATGGGGGTAAGATCATGTTAACGCGTCTTTTTGAAGATATACCGAACCGAAAAATAACGATATTTTTTTCGGTTCGGTTCCGGTTTCCGTTCCAACAAAAATAATGATTTTTCCGGTTTTCGGTTCAGTTCCAGTTTGAATCCCTTAATTATTTATAACAAAAATACGAAATTCCTAAAATCATGAGTCGATTAATATTAAGCTCCCGATAAAATCTTAAATTGTGATTTCCTGAAAGTGTCCATTTCGGACTTCAGATACACTGGCTGTCAGGTGTAGAGCTATGTATGTGACTTAGCGAAGTGAAGGTTATAAGAAGTGATAATCAGTAAATAATCCGAAGAATGAACGTAAAATATATTTAATTTTCGAAGGTTAGTTTTTCATACACTGAGTCTGAGTCTTGTGGAAAGCTTCATACTAATAATTATTGTGCTCTGAGATTGGTTTAAAAAGGTTAAGATAAAAAAAAAACATGCACGAGAAGTCGGATTAGTGTTATAACTCTAAAATATTTTTAATATCTGGATGGAAATATACGTAATTGCAATTACAATTATGTACCTAAGTGAGGAAGTAACCAAAACAGGTACTTAAGTAAGTAAGTAAACAATATCTTTGTTAAATAATCAAAAATTAATGTTCTGAAATTGTTATAACGACCTGTGATAACTTACTACTTTGGTTTACTTATAATCAAACTTACTGCATTTCTTTTGTAGTGCACATCTGCCTGCTGCATCCCTGACGTATTCTTGCTTGCATATGCACTCCGGATAGCACCTTTCCTGTATTTTGCAGATTGCGGGTTCCTGGTTCAGTACACTTGCACAAGTCTGCCTACATTTCTCCCCGCATTTCGAATATACCTCGTTAGGATTTAAGTCACATACGAAGGGAGCTATTAAAACCGTGTAAATTATTGGTTAGAATAAACAGAATGACAATGGGATAAATTATATAATATTATATAGAGAACAAATAAAACTGGTAATAAATGACAAGTCTGAAGAAGCCTGTTTATCTGAATATTGGAAATGTAGAAGGATTGGTTATTCAAGGGTTTATAAGAGGACTTAACTTATAAATTAACTGGGTTTTATATTATCAAACCTAAACAGATATAACTAGGGCCCGGATTTATATGCTAGTGCATGCTTTGTTAGGGTGTATGCAAAGCTATGAGAGTTGCACAGAAATCCGTTTTGAAAGAAAAATAAAATTTTATTGTGCATATAAATGCATATTTGAGACGTTAGATCATATTTGAGACATAAGTGCATATTTCAGGGCTTTTTCTTTTATAATTTTACTTTTTTTTAAATTATTTTATCGAAATATTACTAAATTAGGTAGGTAGGTAAGTAATTAAATGCACTTGAATTTTTAATGGCATCACCGAGCTGTGGATTTATCAGAAAAAGTTAAGTCAACTCGGGCTCCTTTATTTAAATTTTGCGCAATCACCTCTGCAGACGTTAAGAGGTCGTTTTCCGCATATAAACAAAATATTGACAGATATGCGAAAAATTTTAATGTCAGAGCACAGTATTGTAACTTTTTTTCGGAGAAAAAAACAGCAAATAATATGTAGTATTTAGGAATAGTAGGTACCTAGTTAAGTGTGTCGTTTTTGTTTTTTAAAGTTGTGTATAGTTTACATTGCATTTCTTATTCAATTATTTTATACTTGTAAACAAACTATTTTTAAAATTGTAATTTATTGATTAACTTTATATTGATTATTTGTATTTTTTGTTATTGTATTATATTGATTGAGATTATTAATTTGTTATTCGATTTTTTATCAGTAATATTGGGTAAAGTGGGTATTTACATTTTTTTCCATAAAAATGTAAATTTTGAACTGCATATTTCTTTGGTTTTAGTGGATATTTTAATAATTTTAAGTGAATATTATGTGCATGCATATAATCATGTTTTTTGTTGCATATAAATCCGCTCCCTAGATATATCTAACTAGTCTTTTTTTAGTGGTTTTTGTGTAATTTGTGTAATAATTTGTGTAAGCTTATATAATATTTTAAAATGCCTAATATGTCACATTTGCTTTTTATTTCGTAATTTTAATTAATTTAATCTTAGTCGATTATCGTTTTTAAGTACTTTCCTGTGGAGATAAAAATTCGCCGTTTTTACACAACAAAGCTAGTGGGGTACATATTGTATTTTCATTAAAATCTCGATTTCGCCAAAATGGTTGATTCGCCCTTTTTACAAAACACCGACGATATAATCAACTCCATTTTTTCACAAGACTCAAATGACCTCCAAACCAGAATGCAGGAACTCGCTGAAGTAACGAACAAAGTAGGCTTGAAAATAAATGTAACAAAGACGAAAGTCATGTTCAACTGCTTTGCGGGTCAAAAAGAGATCCTCATCAATGGAACTTTTGTTCGTAGAGTAAAGCTAGGCTAGAGTGCTTTTGTATGCTTTTGAATGTCTTCAAAAGTGACTTTCCACTGTGCCTAAAGCACAAAGTGTTCAACCAGTGTCTGCTTCCCGTAATCACATATGCGTGTGAAACATTGACCCTAAGTAAAAGAGTGTTCCAAAACTTAGAGTAGCACAACGCGGTATGGAGAGGTGCATGCTGGGCATAACGCGAAAGGACAAAAAGAGGAATGAGTGGATAAGGCAGCAGACAAGGGTTTGCGATGTGATAGAGTTCATTAAAAGCCTCAAATGGAGATGGGCTGGACACATTGCTAGAAGAAGAGACAATCGTTGGACGAATTTAGTCATCCAGTGGTATCCAAGAGGTACAAAACGTCCGCAGGGTAGACCTAGAGCCCGCTGGATCGATGAAATGATAAAGTTCTACGGAAGTACGTGGCAACGCAACGCACAGGACCGAGAGAAGTGGAAGCAGCTTGGATTCAGCAGTGGATAGATTCAGGCTGATGATGATAATCAGCTCCTATTAAAAATATCACACAAACAATACCACAGATTCGTTAATGCTAAGGCCGATTTCTTCGTTTGTCTTTTTTCAATTCGCCCAAGTAGATGAAACGAATAAAGTAGATTTCAAATAATACTACAAAATAATTGTGAATGTGTTTAAATACATTAAAATAGTGAAATATGTGTTGACTCACGGCAGTCTTCAGGCAACACACATTCGTTTTTGTTTCTTATATATCCTGGGATACATTGACATCCAGATCGGCACCAAGCAGAGACTGACGGGCAGGCTGTGCCACCATATCGAGTAGGACATCTCTCTGGACATAGATCCACACAGGATGAGAAGTATTGGTTTTTTCCAGGGCATCTTTTATCCTCTGTAAAATGATAAATGTCAATGTCACCGAAACAAGCACGTGGATAGTTTGACCTGGCGTGGTAGCTGTATTCATATGATTCTGTTAGGATCTAGCATCGGAGCATAGATCAATAGAATCACTTGGGCGTACCCACAGAACAGATAATAAATAGAATGCCGATAGGCTATATTCAATACGCCGCATCTTGATGCAGGGTTTTGATTGTGTGAGTGTCCTACGAAACTGAAGCACGCATTATGCACGTGCAATAGTGTGTGTAATACACCAACATTAAATGAGCGTAAATGCATAAACCGAGAGCAGTTTTTAGTACTCGACGTAAAACGTATTCTTAACACGTGTGTAAGTTTAACCCGGATTCTTCCTTACTCAAATCGGTTACCTGCTTCGCCTTACCCGTTATGTATTTCAGTTCCCATTATTTCTGAGTTCCCTGGGCTTACCACTCGATCCATCGCCACGTTTCGCGCCTTCCGCTATGTGGGACCTACCGCGCGTTAATCGCCTTTGTATAACTGTTACAGGGTGAAAGAGGGTAAGCCACAAGTAAGACTGCGCCATAAGGGTACGGAGTGTCGCAATCTTTGGTGGCATCCAGAATACAGGTCGAAGTCACGTGAAGTACCTCTTCGTAATTGCGTCAATCACCGAGGACTGACATTTCACGAACTTGAGTGTTTGCAATGTCATTGTATCTGCGTACAACTAAGATTCGGCGGAGACATCAAGAATTATTGTCAAAGCTCAAAAGTCGACACCTTTAGGTCTTGGTAAGATGTCACGTCTCGCAGCCATCCAAGATCACAGGCAGCACACGTTGAATGATATGGACCAAGTTTTGTTTGTTTAACGGGTGCGTGATAAAAAATTTTTATCATTACGACGGCTGGTGACAACATAAACACGCCCTCCAAACCAAACCCGCCCCACATCACTCTCGGTATTAATCGAGCGTATCATGAGGCATTATGTTTGATGTGAAGCATCTGTACAGTTGTTTACGCAATGTCTCAGGAGCAGAGCACGCTCTCAAGTGATCTTTGACTGAGTTTACTGATTTTACTCTAATGCAAAGTGCCGGGAGAGAGAAAATAGAAAATTATCAAAAAGATTTTAAATTATATATACCTAAGAAAAAACGAAGCTAAGAAATAATACGGAGAGCAACAATTATGTGAAGAGGTCTTCAAGCCCGCAGTAAGTCACCGCAAATTTTCTAAAAGCAAGATAATTGGCCTTTGTGGCGACCAGGTTGGAAGGCCCTATGGGCCCAACGATTGGTTGAACCGTCTTGAGCATCTCTTGGTGACAACCACCAGACGTTTTCAACTCACAGTTATGCCATGTTAGCATACCTTAGCGATAACGCCCATTGAACGGAGCGGAGTGCGGCGATCGTGGCGATCGTGGCGCAGTCGGCACAAGAAGCGTAAATACATAACCATAATCACACACCTCTTGCCGCGCATTACCTCTCACCTATGTAAAAAGCGGCGCCGATCAAATTTCGCCTCGTGTTTCTTTGCAAAGCAGTAAAATTTATTAATTAATTGGTCGGCTCTAAATTCATTTTCACAATTATGTCATTGTGCTAGCGGAGTAACTTAATATGATGTAAGCACACGGTGTAGGATAACTTATAATATGCGGAATAAGCGCGCGCCAGTACGACAAAGCTCCCAACAGCCGAGTAAATTAGAGACCGTCGCGCCACATTCGCTGGTCACATCCAACGTATTTTTATTTTATTGTCGTGCTATGACGTCAAAATACGCCGCACTGAACTCTGTAGTCGTTGAAATATAAGGCGCGCGAGGCGTTATGTTCGTCATACGCTGTGTATGCTCTATTGTATTCCTTGGTGATTCATCGCCCGAACTGAAAAAATGCGCGAGCGCCCCGCGCGCCTGATTGTATATGCTCGGCGTCTTAGGCATAAAGCCCATTGACGCAGCGAGTGCGGCGCTTGCGCAAAATTTCTACAAGTGGCGCGTAAATCATCGAAAATACAACGTAATCAAATACGCCAGCGCACACTGGACTTGACGATGCCTTGTGCCCCGCCTGCCGCATGAGTCACCGTTTTTCCCTTCTCGGTGATACGATTTAATGAAAATACAAAGAAGTCTATTCATTGAACACGACTACCAAAATGACGCTGCTCGAAGCGTCGTCGTTCGACGGGCGAGAAGTCATTATTTAATAACAGATAAGTCATTGTTTAATTTTATTCCGTGTCCTATATTTTGCTGGTTGAATAATGTCGTCGTAAATATTAATTACAAGCCCTGAAATAATATAATATTTTTATTGCTTTGTTATGAGAGACGCTGTAATATTAATTATTTTGTGCTGCTTGGGCCGCTTATTACATAGGTGAAGGGTAATGCGCGGCAAGAGACGTGTGATTATGGTTATGAATAAACGCTTCATACGCCGACTTCATTCATCCGGATTGCGTTGCATGAGCGACAACAGGGCTTTAGAGGCCACCACCCTATTGCGTTTATTGTCGACTGTGAGCAAACGCGGCACCCATCTTGCAGAAACTTTTTTTATGCCCAATTTGTCATGTAAAATAGAAATGACGCTACCTTTTGAGATCCCTGTAACCTCAATTATCTCACTCAACTTTAATCTTCGGTCACTTAACACCATATCGTGGATTTTATTGATCATTTCTGGTGTAGTCACCTCTACAGGACGTCCTGAGCGTGGTTCATCCTTTGTTGATGTACGACCACGTTTAAATTCATTTAACCAGTTATAAATAGTTGCAAGTGAAGGAGCAGATATGCCGTGAACTAAATCCAACTCATTTTTTATTTCCTTTGCTGTTAACCCTTTTATATTAAAATGTTTAATAACAGCTCTAAACTCAATTTTCTCCATTTTTGTAAACAAGCAAATTTTTTTTTTAAATGTACGAAAATAAAAAACAACAACCCGACCAATCTGATTGAAACTTCGTAGCATACTGAATCGGTAGTGCCGCTGCATGAAAACAAACCGCTTACAGTACTAGTCGCGCCACCTGTCGGCTTTTCTAAGGACTTATTGACCCACCCTCGTAGTCTGTGATTAATTTGCAAAAAGTAATTTACCAATACTTATATAAGAAGAATGTCAACTCACTAGGACACAGTGACTCCTTTATGCATGTGTCGTTTTTTTTACTCATCCCCACGTATCCAAATTTGCACGAGCATCCTGGCAAGCAAGCAGCGGAGCATGAGACTTCTCGGTTGTCACAATTACCCACGCATCGTCTGCATTGTGTATACACAGCGTTTGGGTCTTTACATGCCGGAACTATAATCAAACCGAAATATGTATAAGATATTGCAACTTAAGGGGCGGCTGAAGAGCTCGGTATTCAAATATAATTTAGTATGAAATGGACCTCGGCGTCGTACGCACGTTAATTTAAATCGATCTTTTGGCAAAAATCACTAATCATCGGAGATTTTATTTAAAAAATATATTATTATTACTATTGTCGACCTTCTAAATTATTATTATTGTGGACAATCTTACATTATTATTTGATAAACAGCTGCACGTGTCCGCTGATCAGAAAACAGGGCTGTCAAAATAATATAATATTTGTAAAATGTTAATTTCATCATAGTTTTTAATCAAACCTGTGCAAGTACATACTGATAACTTGGGTGGATATCGTGGCAAACATACTATTGATATATCTACGGGTATATTATAATTATAACCCAATTCAAATTGAACATAGGTTGATACTCAAATACTATTATAGTATCTTTATGATTTCGAGAAAATAATACGATGGAATATATTATATAATCCATATCAATTATTTGAAAACATTATATTTGCATGTATATAATATAGTGAAAAGGTCAGATAACTGTTTTCTCTGCAAGATAACATCAAAATTTATATAGACTTACTTAAATGAAGAATTACATTCATGAGTGAGCACGGCTCAAAGCTCAAAGTTGACTTTATATAACTAATAAAAAATGCTGTTTGTTTCTACGAATAAAAAATCACGGCAATCAGAAAGGCCGGAAAATATGGCCGACAATGCATGATACACAAACATAAAATACACAAAATTACAAACACATACGAAGTTTACCGCACACGTGCAGACCACGTGATATTTGTTTACGCAAAATCGTCGCTTTCCAAAATGGCGAATTTGGTTGCCAGTTTTTACTGCGATGAATCAATGTGTTCCTTCCCGTCTTTTTTTATTCGTAGGTTTGTTTACTATGTACACCGAGAAATTTCCATTAATAAAATCGGAAATGAGTTGGAATATAATGCAACCAAAACTGGAAAAATTCTATTATGGGTGTTTACTTTTTGAATTAGTTGACCCCAGAAAAACAGGTACATGCCACTACGTGAACCGCAGTGGATATTAGATGGACAAAACTTAAATAATATAAATATTATAAATAAAACTTAAAAAGTACAAAATATTTATGTCTTCGACAGCCCTGACGTTATTTTTTGCCTGCCAGTCCGACTGGCGAATAAAAAATAAATGTGTGTGGTGACTGTATGTTAATAATTATTTTTAGGCACTCATGATATAAATTATTTCGTCCATTGGCTTTACATAAATAATGGTAGGTACTACCTACCTATTGTTTCACTAGTTGTATAAAAGTAAAATTGCGCAATAAGTACCTATTATTTTTAATATGTTGGTCCTAAACATTAAAAATAAATACTATTCATTATTAATGTTTTTTGGATAGCACATGAAATAAAAATGTAGGTAGATATGCATTTCAACATCCTTCGTATGTTTAATTCTCGGACAATTTCAGGTTAAAAAGTTATTAATATATTATTAAGTTTATATTGTGGTAACCACATAATTGAAAATGTCACCATCATATTGGTTGCAATACTTTCTCCCAAACAGTTGATTAACAAATTGAATTTAGTAACATTTACGTACCTACCTATATTAGAAGATATTATTTTTTGGTCACCCCATTCTGTCTTCACGTCGACCGTGTTTAAGTGTCAATTACATTGAGCTTTTTTACGAGCTGATTATTGGCAAATTTATAATCTGCCTGTAAATTCGCCCAGTGTAATCATCGAACAAGCTAATAAGCAGGTTGTAAACACTCCACCGAGAAAAGTTGAAAGCCGGTCAACTTTATAAGCTACACGCCGGCTTGTGGGCGTATCGCGTCTGCGCAGTAGAGCGTGGTGGTGGAAAAACGAACTACTCATTTTGAAATTTACCTTTTTGACGTTTAGGGCTTGCGCAGACAGAGAGCGGTCGGAGTTCTGCGTTCAACCGACCGTTGACCGCTAACGTTTAGGGACAGCAGACAGGTGTCGGTCAACAATAAGCGTTCCATTTGTTTACAAACGTTGTACTGACACAAGCGCTGCATAATGCTTGACCGCTATATTCCGACTGCGAGTGGAAGTGAGAAAGCACCGCTGTTGCGTACTCACTCCCCCGTGTGGTTTCGCTCTATGTTGTGTGACTGCTCAGCGGAGGTACGGCGTTCTTTGTAATTCCGGGCATAGAACTCCAGAACTCCAGCGTTCCAATTGACCGGCACGGTCTGACCACCGGCTGTGTACCCATACAGTATGAAGTCCATACAGTACAAAGAACGCCGAACTCCGAACGCGGAACGCAGACCGCCTGACCGCGCTCTGTCTGCGCAAGCCCTTTATGGAAACATTATTATGGAGCGTAGCGACCTCCCGGCAAAAAAACGAAATACGTTCCGTCAAAATCGCTCGCTGGCTTGTGGCTTATCAGCGAATGGAAAATTTTGTGTGTAATCATGAAATCGCAGTAGCTGAACCGCCCGCTTTTAAATTTGCCAATAATCAGCTCGTAAAAAAGCTCAATGTAATTGACGCTTTATGATTTAAATTTAATTTAGAGACCATTTACATTTGACACAAGCATTGTCGGCGACCTTTGTATATTGCTAGTAGACCAACAATTCCGGACCACATATAAAAAAATCATATTTTCAATTCTCAAGGGCAATTCTGTAGAGCTACCCTTGGAGGAGAGTAACGTTTTTAACAAAACCAATTTAATACAATTTAATATACTGATTACTTTTATTTTAAATAATCAACATGCGTCAGGAACGTTAAAATATATATTTTATTTTTGAAGTTATACTTCTTTTGGGGCGATTGGTAGACTGTTACGAAAGTGGGCGACAGTATGAAGTTAGCTGCTAATCAGTCAGCTGTATACAAACGCAATTTTGATAGTAGAATTGTCCCGTTGCCTAGGCAACGAATTTATTATTGTCGGCCATATGCAATTTCTTATGCCGGGTCCACACTGGCAACATGTCACGCGACAACCTCGTTAAATTTTACGATAAGTATGATAATCATCGTAAAATTTAACGAAGTTGTCGCGCGACATGTTGCCAGTGTGGACCCGGCATTACGTAAGCAAATGATTAAACGTCAGTGTGACAGTTGTTACTTTAAAAATAAAAACAACGACAAATAATAATTATATAATTTAGTAATATAAGTTAAAGAGTACTTATAGAAATAAACCAACGGTGCTCCAATAAGCGGCCCTTTTTCTACCGTACACACCGATTTTTTTGTTAAAAAATAAACTCATAAATTAAAAAAAAAAAAACTATATGAAATGTAAATGGGTACCTAAGTTTAATCATTAAAATGTCGTTTGATAAGTTTTTTTATTTCTCGACATGGGGACATTTTGGGAAACATTCAACATATTTTACAGATTTCCATGGTATGGCCTAAACTTTAGGACTAGATGTTTATAATCATTTATAATATACCTACATAATATGTCTACGTTAAAATGGGTACCTACCTAAATGAAAAGTTATTAAAAAAACGAAGAAATATTAAAAAAAAACAATTGGGCATTATAAATTGGAAATCCAGTTTAGACAGAAATATCTTATATCAGATGTAAATAAAAGAAAAAAAGTTGGAATTTGCTTGGTAGATTCTCATTTTACAAAATAATAATATAGCGTCTATTAAACTCGAAAAGTTGTTTTATTAGTCGATAACTATTTTGGTTATCACGCCAATATCAAGACTGATTACAAAATAATGATATTATTATAATTTTGTAAAAACGTATATATTTTCTTTCATGCAAGCATTGATCAATCTACCAAGGTTATGTCAATTATAATATACCTATTGTAACAAAAAGCGATGGACAGGGCACCGAGAGAGTTGAAAGATTTGGGTACCTGGGGCTGGGGTACACATCACGGTAGAAGAATCTTGCAAAGAATGCTCACTCTCAAATTTTTAATGAATGAAAAAACATTCAACTTAATGCGGAATGTCTGGGAAAACTGAATGTAATCGGTGAGGTCTAAATGTTGTAATATTTATGGACTGCCTGTTACTGGACATAAATATATCTAATTATATCTTAAGTATTTTCATTATACATACATTTACATTCGTCAATGAGGATACAAATGTCATGCTCGTCTCTAGCATAACCATCTCTGCAATAACATCTCTCCGTACAGACGTCAGATCCGCCATCGCACTCCACGGCCAAATTATTGCATGCCCTGTCGCAAGGAATCCCGCAGCTAAAGAACTCGTTTTGTCCTGTGCATCGTACTATAAAGGGAAGGCTTTCATATAAACGTAAAGCACCAAACTCACCGCATCGCACTCAGTCTTAACCGATCGTATCACGTACGGATGTGAAGCATCAGTAGTTTCTTAGTTGAGAGAAGTAGGGATTGCAATAATACCAGTATTCCAGTATTGATCAATACCGAAATGCCGGTTTTAAAAATCCAAAATACCAGAATTTTCGGTATTAAGAAAGCACACTTGTTTAGGTTTTTTTAAAATGAATTATAAGTTATGTGCTGCTAAAATGCAAATATATTGAGTGAATCCAACAGAAGTAAAAAAATAATGAAACAAATTCCATCAAATATATTTAAGTATATAGGTACTTAAGTAATTGTCGCGATGAATTATCATAATATTATTTTGAAATAGAAAACATCCGTGACAAAAATGTTGAATTATTCTATTCTATTGATGACTGAACAACCGTTGAATTTAAGAAGCTTTTCCTGCAGCCGGACTTATTTGCACTTGATGAACTTTTGGGGGCTTTAGTTAAAATTATCAATTTATTCAAATTATTTGTAAAATTCACTAGTTCTACAATAATTATGACCAATACATATTTTTAAATGTCTACATAATAAATGTAGGTATGTAGGTTTTTGCCATAAAATAATATTTTTAAAAGATTTTTATAGCTATATTTATTCATAAGCACCTACTTCTGTTTTTTTAATGTTCAAGAAATACCGGAATTAATACCGGTATTCAATAAGAAATGCCGAAAAACCGGTATTGACATTTTCATTCGGTATTGCAATCCCTAGAGAGAAGAGCATGGAGAATTATCAAAAATAAAAAAATGTGGCGATCAACGAGTCTTGTGGGAACAAGCATTGTCAGCAAAATCCATGACATACGTAGCAATCGCGGAAATATTATTTATTTATTTATTTATACATGTATGGCTGTGAGACGTGGACCCTCAACACGAGAGATGTCCAAAAGCTAAGAGTCGCACAGCGAGGCATGGAGAGGTGTATGTTGGGCATCACGCAAAAGGACCGTAAGAGAAACGAATGGGTTAGGAAGCATACAGGAGTACGCGATGTAATAGACGTTGTCAAACAGATGAAATGGAGATGGGCGGGGCTCATTGCTCGCCGAAAAGACAGCCACTGGACAAATTCCGTCATCTAGTGGTACCCAAGGGGCACGAAACGGCCACAGGGTTGCCCTAAAAGCTGCTGGATTAACGAACTGGTAAAGTTCGGCGGAAATACGTGGCAGCGAACGACACAGGACCGAGAGAGCTGGAAGAAGCTTGGGGAGGCTTTCATCCAGCAGTGGATTGATTCCGGCTGATGATGGTATACATTTTCACAGGTCATCAGCAGTATCGGCTAGTGGTAACTCAGTGAGAAATGCAGGAGAAGAAGAATATTGTTTAGTACATACATTTTTAGCATACAAATTGCACACGAATCTTATTACCAATTGCAAATAAGAAGTTTTACCTCGGTAATATTGAGTAATATTTATTATGTTAAAATGCATTTCTCACTGAAGGCATGGGGCACTCAGTGTCAGCATTATTCAATCGTGAGGGCTTCAATAAATAGGCCATCACGGTTGAATGAATATCTCACTCCGCTTTTATCTTGATCGTGGTTTGTATCCTATGTTTCTCAGTCACCATATGACCATGTTGATCGGTAAGTAAAGTCGGTGTAAATCCAAGCTCATAAAGCTTGGCAGCAAATCCACTATCCAGCCAAAAATTTACTGGACGGTGTAATTCGTTTGAAAAATAGCTCATCACCTTGAGCTCCGCAGCCCATAGCGAGTTCCAATATTTGAGAAGCTCTAAGTTCGACAGTCCTCTCCAAACAATCCCCAATGCCAGATACTGATGTATCTAGCATCGGTACTGACAACATCAATAGTTAGGGTCTTCGTAAAATACGCACTGCACAACTTCTCAGACCGGTTCTGGCATATACGACGTCCAATGTATGTTCAAGGTCCTTCGTTAATAAAAATGATTACCAGGAGCGAATTTCATTTGATCTTCTGGAAAGGCCTCTCTACATACAAATATCACTAGACGTTACCACACATCATAGGAAATCGGAGGTTTGGTGTTCAATGTAGGAATAGTTTGGCCATCACGTTGCTGATACTTGTGCGTAGACGAATCTAATAAAAAATGACCATTACTGTCTGCAAACAAGATCGGCTGGTATGAGGAGAACCTTCTGTCACAAGAACATCAAGGTGAGAACCTGTGCCATTCGATGAAGTGTTCTTAAATATTGTAGTGACTCTCAACAAATCTTCAATTGTTATGAAGACAAATACAACCAATGAATCTCTAGGCGCTAATATACCTAAATATCTTAAATAACATTATAAAATATACAGTGATGCAACAATACAATTAGTATAAAGCGTCATAAACCATCTCGCAGGTTTCCTATTAGGAAGGGTGTCCGATAAGGTACCACGTTCTCACCCAAATTATTCACCACTACCCTGTAGGATCTATTCAGGTGACTTGACTGTCAGAACCATTGATATACTACTAAATGAAGAGTTCCCATACAAGTGTCATTTTAAAAATGTACCACAAAAGAAGATATTACGAATATCGTATTATAACATTTCCTTGTAGGTGTAATACGTTAAGACCGTTAACATGGATTCCCGAATTTCACCCGTATTGCCTTGGCTGTAAAACTAAATTTGCGTTCTTGGAATAGTGACCCTAAGGGTATCTGCAACCCAAAGCTTGCAAGCTACCAAAAATTCATGTCTGAGCAGACAGAGCAAGTCGTCATGCGCTGACTATTAGTTAGAGTAAGATGCAAGCTAGATCGGGCTTACTTATAATTATTGCCAGGTCGTTTTCGAGACAAATATTAAGTGAGCTTATATCGAGTTAAGTCCGCTGATATTAAAACAGTAAGTTTTAACACTGGCCGAGTCGCTGAAAATCGGGCGTCATTTTAAGAAGCATATGATTCATCCAGTAGTAGGTATATCAATGGTCAGAACAGATAATGTTGTCTTTGCGAATGACCCAGAAAGGGATACGCTGCATATAAATCGGATAAAAATATACTTACAACAGTCACCTATTGCTATACACTTTTGGTCGTGATTGATGAGATATCCATCAGCGCATCGACATCTCGGTTTACATGGTTCGTTCTCACCACAGGCTGGTGGGTTCATTAGATCATCACAGTATATCAGTCTGTCTTTTGGGCATGGGTCGTAGACTATATTTTCTCCGGAGCATTCTAAAGCTTTTAAAAATTAAATAACATTAAACACATTGGTGGCGAATAGTCGATGCTAAGAAATTATTTAACGTATACCTTAACTTGTATAAACAAATTTTAAATGTGATAAACTAGAATCTAAACTTTTATCAAAGTGTTGTGCCTGTAATCGTAACTAATACTATTATGAAACGCTGCACTTTAGAGAAATATTAAAGATCATTTTTATACAAAATAATAATTAAATAAAATTGAAAAAAACATTTCATTTATTTATAAGCTTAAGTTAAGCTCTATATTAGTGATGAGCAATCCATGGCTATAGATGATAAGGATGGCGGCTAATATTGCCGACCAATAGCCACTCTCTTTATATTATTACTCTGAGGTGTTCTTTCCATTTCTGAGGTGAAACTTCCGTTTCAGGCATTGATATACTACTGGATGAATCATATGCTTCTTAAAATGACGCCCGATTTTCAGTGACTCGGCCAATGTTAAAACTTACTGAGTAAGCCCGATCTAGCTTGCATCTTACTCTAACTAATAGTCAGCGCATGACGACTTGCTCTGTCTGCTTTGGGTTGCAGCCACCCTTAGGTTCACTATTCCAAGAACGCAAATTTAGTTTTACAGCCAGGGCAATACGGGTGAAATTCGGGAATCCATGTTAACGGTCTTAACGCATTATACCTACAAGGAAATATTATAAGACGATATTCGTAATTTCTTTTGTGGTACATTTTTAAAATGACACTTGTATGGGAACTCCTCATCTAGTAGTATATCAATGGTTTCAGGCTATACTATACTTCAGCTGGGGCACGGTCTAAAACGATCGTGACTACGCGACGCGAAGATTGTACAAACGACGCGTGCAGAAAAAAACATAATTTGTCATAAAAATTCAACATGCGTCCATTTAATGTTATGTTTATTGTTCTATTAGTAATAATAATATATGCATTGACATGTTTTCTTTTTCAAGTAAATGGGTAACGTTTTTTATTCATCTTTACACAATTTAAGAATTAATTCCCCCGACGCCATCACAAAACAAATCGACATGTTCACAGCTCGACTAACGCTCTCCGATTGGCAGCGAGTCCGAAATTTCGTCGCACCTATAGTTGAAAATTATTTGCCGTTTCACTGACGTATGCTTTTAATAATTCCAATAGGTACCTAGTTGTCGCTACTGAAACACACCTATTGAATAATATTATGTAGGTATAAAATTAATAATATACGACTGTTGCGCAGACACGACAGAAGATGTATATTTTAAATGTTAAATTAAATCAACAAATAATAATTATTTGAGTCGGTCTTACCAGGATCTGGTGGTGTCGTAGCGTTTGTCACTGTCACCAGAACGAACGTAAAAGTTAAACCTAATCGACGAAACATATTCTCAATACTTTCTTTCGTCTGGAAGTCTTGACGCAGTCTTTTGAATAAATTGGTTTTTTATAACTTTTAAATGCACACTTGTTCAATCTTTTGTCTTGTAATTAATATTATTTTATACATTTACATTAGGCACATATTTATAAATCTGTATTTATAATATCAGAGCTAGATTGTAATTACCGATTTAGGTACAATAATTTATCGCCGCAGGCAATTTGTACGGACGGACAATTTTGGCCGTATATGTAATAAATTTATAAACTATTTCATTATTTATTGATAATACCTACATAACATTTAAAAAATGTATTATTCGTTATTGAATAAATAATATAATTCGGATAACATCAGAAACACACTTAATACAAAAAATAAATAATAAATTTTAGAATTAAATTTACAAAAAACGGTCGTGAAAATTTCCGACATTTGATAACACAAAATTAAGTTGCTCCAAAATTCACGACCATTTATTGTATCTGGACGACTGCTTATTTTTATTATATTTATTTTTTTAAATTGTAATTATTTTTCTTTTCTTGAATTGCCTATCTTATCTATGTACATATTATATACTTTTTTATGTTTTTGTTCTCTCTATTTTTCTTTAACGATTTCCAATAACTCTCCAATTATATTTATTATAGCTGTACATAATATTTGATGTAGTTTAATTTGATGTATTATGTTTTTTGTGTCCGCCTGTTATTGGGACTGTAGGGTGAATACCCAACCATCCAGCATGACTTGGCAGAAAACCATTAATTTATAACTACAATGTATCTTGCAACATAATATTATTAAAATTGCTAAACAAGCGATTTATATGAGTGAAGCAAATTTCAACAGAAAACTAATTTACGAGTAACAAAATAATATAATAATTCAATTAATCAATAATATCGCAAATTAAGAAATAATGCTTTGTAAGTTTACCATGAAATGCACAAAACTTGTTTGTATGAAAATCAATCTTGCGCAATTATTAAAACTGCATAATTTTTCAAATTAAAATCAATAGTTTCTAATTTACAAAACGAATCATGCATTGCACAATAAACCTCAAAAGCATGATTATCAAAAATATTGAAGTAGTTGATAGCAGCATTTTCTATTGTATCGAATCAGTATAAAACATTCAGTAGAAGAAAGCAACATCGTCATTCAGTTATCAAAAATTCAACCATAAGGGTATCGTTACGCTTCGCCCGGTAGAACTCGTAACCCATCAGAACGCATATTCGTGATTTCACTCAGCTAAATTATAATCTGTAATAATTAAATTAATATGTATTTGGAAGGAGATAACAAAACCAGGGTTCGTTTAATGCACGCATCAACCTTCTTATCATTGGAGTCAAACCTACCTACCCTCCGGTTCCCTATTCCATCTCACTTCCATAGGACCATGACATATTTTTTTTCTATATTATATTTATCATTTGTGATTGATCCTGTCGGTTGACCTAAATAAATTTAAAAAAATATATAAAAAAAAACACCTTAAAAATCCATAGTTATTAGTTAATTTCATCGTGAACAGACATGCTGCATGTGGCTTAATTTGTAAAGCATATTGAATGGAATCCCGCTTGATACTTATTTTCAAACAATTTTTCTAATCGGTATATTTTTGAGGTAGATAAATTACGTCATTTATTATATATTTATCTACTTCGCGTAAAACATAAATAGCAACAATATACAAGTATGCCCTGTCTAAATTAATGCGTACTATAAGAAATCGCATCTGCGCATATTCAAGGCTAAATAAATTGTTCCACTATACCTATACAATGGATAATAAAGAGGTTTGCACTTGGTTTTTTGTTGCGTTATCTTATTAATATAACAAAAGCCGGCTCCATTTTAAGCCAAAAAGTAAATAATTATTATGTAGGTATTCTTAAAATAAATGTCTCTATGTATATTTATTGTTTGTACAGTTTTCAGATGTTTATGTATTTGTTCAATTGTTTTATCAGTGGAGTACAATAATAACTGACAAATTGATGACACTAATTAATTCAATATTTTCATGTACTTAACATTTTTTTTGAGATAAGTATGTATAGCATAACCATGACCAGATTAAGTTATGGGCGTACATAATACCTACTCCCACACTGATCAATAGTATAGTACCTACGCAATTGCTAATTCTGGACCAATTGTGTTATGTAAGTATATATTATTATATCTTGCAGTCACTTATGGGTATTTTATATTTTATTTTGTACTGTTCTTTTTTATTCTATAAAATTTCTTATGTTGATATTATTTTATTTTAAACTGATGCAAATAACTTGACATAGGTGCGTACTGGATCCATTCTAATTTTGTTTAAAAGCAATCTTGTTTCAATAGTTTGTTTATTAACGTTGTTACCAACTAAAGATGACCGCACATCGGTTACCCTCGACCGGCGGGGACTAGGAAGGCTAACAAGTCGGTTAGCCGATAAATGCCAAAGTCCGAGCGACCACACTATCACTGGCATAGATCAACTTGGAGACATGATAAGCCTTAAAGCAAATGACTCCCAACTATTCTGAGGATACAAAAAGATGCCCCGTGCAATGTTACGTACGGATCATCTCTAACAACGCAGTTCCAGCTAATTAAATCACCACAAATTTTGTTACAAACCGCGGCACACTAAATCCAAGATACAGTGACTTCTAACCAAGATATCGGATATAGGTATATCTTCATATTCATATTCTTCAATGTCACCCGCTTTTGATGAATGTTATTTCCTTACTCGAAGACAAACGACACCATTTTTACAACAAAATACCTACTCGCGACGGTAGAAGCATTTTTTATCACTAGTAGCCGTTCACATTCCGCCATTTTTGCCAGAAACATTGTATGGACACAAACGATATCTTCATCTCTTGGCAAGAAATCAGCGCATTGAACAATAATAGTCTCCATTCTATCTGGTGAAAACTCGTAACGTTAGGAGCGATGACATCATGACGGAGGCATGCAAAACCGCCGACCCCTATGTAAAACATCTCCTGAAGGATGGAAGCCATCAGAAGACAGTAACGCTTTACACCATCGTGAAGTCAGGAGCTTGGGCTTCCAACAAAAGCTGCAAAGTATTACGTGCAAAGCAAGAAGACGACGTGGGCCGCATCACGTACCTACCTACAAGTAGGAAATTTTAGGTAGGTACTTATTTAAACACATTGCTAATTAAAAATACCTACGCCGTAAAAACCTAGCAAAGGTTAATCGCCTCCAGCAATTGTTTTATCATAATTCAAACATTTTTATATACTAAAATCATGCCTTAGAGATATAACTTTTAAATCGATTTTTGTACTTATATCAAATTATTCGTCAAATCAATTGAAAATCGTACACCGCATACTTTACTTAATCCTTGACACTGTAAAATCAATTTTATAATATGAAAGTAATTTCGTTCATCCATAACTATTATTTTTTATTAGGAATCAAATTTAACCTTCTAATTTTTAATCCTTAAGATTATAAAAATTACAGCAAATAGCCAGACATGTCATCTATATAACGTAATTTTTATTTTGTCTGAATTCGAAAATTCGTTGAACAAATTAATTAAATTACCGTTCCGCGTAGCATGTTCCACAGGAAACTATACAAATACATACCTAAGTACCGTGTCCGCGCTTCGCAGAGATTACAAAATAATGACTAGTACCCGTTATTGCCGCTCCAAAAACGCCATGCTTCCGCCGTGGGCATAAAAAATCGAGATCAGGACTATGGAAAGGCAGTCTACTCCAGAGATCAGCCTACGCTAGTAGGTCAGATCCAGCAGCCAGTCTTGTTACGGTTATCACCTTACGAAGGTTTCCGGCTTGACAAGTAGCCCTCACCTAGCAAGTCTGGTCGACTCCCCTTGAGGGTAACCAGCGCAGCCACCATTGCCGTCGACCATTTTTTTCTGCCAGTTAGAATCAGTGCATCTCTTTATAACCCGGTCAGTTACCGTTAATATAAATAACTTCATTGTCAGGGAGAACTATTTTCATAAAGTTTGTGTGGCTAACATTTTTTTATTGACTTTTTCGCCTTGACTATTTTCATGTTGTGCTTATTGACTTATACATTGTGATGACAATTCTCATGTTGTGCCTGTGACTTATGTGTTTTATGTACTTTATTGCTGTCAAATAAATATTGTGGAACCCTGTTCGAGCGTATTTTCGTCCACCACCCACTCTCTTCCACTGTCAAATGTTAGTTGGCTAGCGATATTGAATATTGCGCAATATAGCCGGTATCAACGTCTAATAATTCTTCAACTTTTAAAGCACTACATACTGGAGTGGACTTTGCCCCCCCCCCCCCCCCCCAGTCGAATCCTTCATTATTTTTGTGTTTCTCAAAATAGAAAATGTTACGAACCGAAGCTCTCAATAATTTTTCGAGAATATTAAGATAGCTATATAATTGTATGTATATTATATAAAAAATAAGTGTGTTAGAACTTTTGTTATATGGCATATCTAGTTCAGGTAGTCATTTTTTTTGACCAGACGGAGCGATCATTTTGGGAATTTCATGAACCAGAACGGCGCTCCGGTGCGGTCCAGTTCATTTCGAACCCTGCTTCGTTTGCGTATATATTTATAAATGTCTTATAATTATTAGTTTTTCATTTGGTAGCAGTCATCAATGGTATAAAGAAAGGATCAATATTAGGACTTACCCAATTTATTACTAATAATTTACTTATATAATTTATAGCAATGTTTCTTAACCTTTTTACATACGCGAACAACAAAAAAATCAAAAAATGTTTTACGGATCATCAATATTGGAATAAAATAATAAATATTTATATTTGCACTAAAAATGTTGGGTTTCTAGGTTACTATTTTTGAAATGCAGACAATTTTTGAGGCCAACCCAAAAATCTTCGCGGACCACGATTTATAGGGTAATAATCAAAATAACAAAAAATAATGTGTATTGCCAAATACCAAATGCACACGCAAATACCGTTCGATGTCGTGGATTGTATTGGGGACAATAGAATTATTATTGGATAATTATTGTCATCAATCAAAAATTTGCACCTGTAGACACAGATTAAACTTTTCAGCGTATTTGATACCACCTTTACAAATGGTATCAAATCATGGAATTTATGTATAATTTCGTTTCTCGTTTACGTTAATCTGCTGCATCGATCAATTATACGTGTAGTCGTGAACTGGCTCTATGGAAGAAGATTGGAGCCAAATGGGAAGAACCCATGGACAAGAGTGACGAGGGTTAGAAATCATCGAAAAGTAGCATTGGAAGACTCTAAGTCCCTGAGATGTAGCGTCGTAGAGGAGAGGATATAAATAAAAAAGAAATTTAAATGAGTAAAATTATGTATTAATTTTGTTTATCCATACTTATTTGGGACATTTCTGTGGGCCTATACAAACAGAGTTGGGAGTATTTAGTCTAACGTATCCTTCCTTACAAAAGCATCCTTTTATGCAGGGTGATGTATCAGCTGGAAATTGATTCTTGCAAGTGGGGTCTTTTTTTGGTCCGCAGTCAGTGTATTCTTCATTTAATTTTTTAACTTGGCATTTTGCTAAAAAAAAGATAATATTATGGTTTTTATAAATATACGTGTCATATTAACAAAAGGGCGAAATACAAAAGATGAAACAACAATAATTTTATAATAATACAATCTTCATTTTAATACTGAAACAGTAGTCAGGTAATAGTGAAACAATAGTAAGTATAGTGGTAGCACTGAAACAATCACGGATATATCCTGGGAATCGAACCCAAAATCCGGAGAGGAGATCAATAGTAATTATTTCTGGGCTTGACTGCATCAATGAATCTAAAATTGTGAGGATATTTCGATGTGGTTTGACGCTGGCGACAATAATAGTAATGTTTGAGATCAATTAATTCGGAGTGAAATTGTAATTGCAACTAATTTAAATAGTCGTATATGATAAACTTTTATTTTATTAAACGTGCATAATTTGAAAACACTTCTGAGAAATATTATATAACCACTAGAATTTTTTTTTAAGTACAACACCCAGCAAGGTTCGAACCTGCGAGGATTCGCGCCCATGTAACCTGACCACTAAGCTATACGTGTCTTATCTAACTGCTACGAAGTTAATTTTTTTTTTACAATACTCTCTGAAGTGCTTTCTAAATATCGTTAATTATTAGCAATCGGCTTTTGTATTTTAAATCAAGGTACCTACTCATTGAATTAAGTACCTTAATTACTACCCGGTGTCAGGAACACTCCAAATTTTTGTTATAACGTACTTGCACTTGCTAATATTAATTTAATAAATACTTTTTTTATTGAACAAATAATTCACAATTTGGAAACACTACAAAAACTCTTTGTTAAAAATACGACACCCAGCAGAATTTGAACATGCACCTCCTGGGATTCACGCCCATGTACTCTGACTACTCAGTCATTTCAAAATAATATGTAAATCATATATGAGTCTTTTTTGAGCTTCACTTTCAAATTTAATATATTAATAATGTATGTATAATTATATCTTTGTACTTACAACAATTCTGTTCAAGCACGCATCCCGATCTACTCCTAACGAAGCCTTTTTTGCAAATACATCTAGGATTGCATTTGCCGCTATTGAACGTTATGGGTGGGCCAAGTTTCAAAACACTATAGCAAGTTTGCGTGACGGTTTCTCCACATTTTGAGAACACTTCGTTTGGCCTGTCACAGGTGAAGGGTGCTGTAATAAAAGATAATACATTTATTATCCTTTAGTTATCCTCCTAATAATATTAAATAACTAGAGGTGCTGAAAAGAGCGATTTAAGTCTAGTAAATATACCGTAACTTCTACATGCCAATATTCGACATTCTTCAAATAATTATAAAAAAAAATATTCTACCAAGAAATATTAGAAATAAATAGAGCACAGTTACAGAGCTTACCTATCTTGAATGATCAACTTAGCTTTCCTAGTAGCCCTTTGTTATATCCTATATGATGTTTTACATATGAGACTATATTATGGTCAATGTTATTGACACCAAATTTATATATGTATGTATGAGAATGTATGGATGAGGATTTAGGTATGTATAGGTGTGTATATACATATATATTATATTAGGTGAGTTTATATATATTATAGTTGGCGAGTTTATATGACGTATAGTTTTTTTTTTAAATAATGTTATGAAAAAGTAGGTACCATGTAAGAGTATTATTAAAGACTAATATCTCATAAGCTAACTCCATTAATTATTTTTCTTATAATTGACGATTTACACCTCTTGAGTGTATTTTTTTTTTATTTATAAAGAATAATGATCTATTATTAGGTTTTGACGATTTATTATAATATGCTATCGAGTCTATTGTTACTTCTAATGCTATTACTTCTACTATTGTTTATTATTGTATGACCTTTGACTTGATAGGTAGGAAATGAAGTTTTTAACCTACTTTATTGTATTGATTTATTATATAAGCTAGAGTTAAGAGTGTTCGTTGTCAGTGTGTGTTTACCTTTGGTGAATGTACACGGCGCCTGAAGATGCTGAAAGGCGAAACCCGGGTCGCAAAAAACGACATAAATGGAATAGTACAGAGCTTGAATCCATTAGAATTTAAATTCAAATTCCATCAAGCACCTTCAGTCGATAGTATTAATATTATATTTTTTTAATTAAAAGTTATTCTATCATATAAAAAGCAACCAAAGAATAACTAGCAACATATCGTTATTTTTAACCTTTACATTACGATGATAATAAATTCCATCGGTTCCGGTGATGTCACCTTGGTTTACCGTACAATATAAATAGCTCTAATAAGATTTCATGAGCATTATGTGCTATTTGTTGTATCTATAAAATGATCAAAAAGGCATCAAAGCGTAATAATAATAATAAGAGAATTTCTGGACACTCGAACAATTCATAATACTATCTTGATTTCACGGTTTATTTTCAGATCTCTTTTTGACAATTGTGTATGTCGATCTTTGTCATATATAGTTTTAGATATAAATTATATACCATGGGTTGCCAAACTTTTTTTTCTATGATCGACTAGTTGATAAAAATATTTATGGCGATCGACTGACATCGCTTGTAATAATTATATCATGCGAGAACAATAAAAACCCAATTTTTATCATTCAAATATGTATTTATGTATTTTGAAAAGAGATATTGTATACATATAAAAAATAACGAAACGAAAAAATCGAATTAATGACAATAATATTACAATTATTATGTACCTATTTCACTTCTAAAAAAAAATAAGTACACATTAACTGTAATTTCGACATAGTTACGCAATTATTTACCTGTATATCGAATATTAGAAATCTTAAAATTTATTTTTTATTTTCATCCGAAACTTTGCATTGCATATTTTCAGCAATTTTGTTGTATTGCAAATGACATGAAGTTACCGCTAGACGTAATCACGCCGTCAAATTATTATAAGGCCCGTTTCAGACGAGACACAGGTGTCGCGTTCGTATATAATACGGAGGCCTTTGTATTATGTTTATGAACGCCCCGAGCTAATGAGTCAAAGCGTGTTCGGTACACTTTTCCGTCGGCCGCTACATTCTCAATCCGCCGATACACATGTTTTTATGACCGCAGCCAGTTTTATGTTCTCATTTATATCGTGAAATTATGCGTTGACTCATTAGCTTTGGGCGTTCATAAACATAATACAAAGGCCCCTTTATTATAATACAAAGTTAGGTATATACGAGCGCAACACCGGTGTCCCGTCTGAAACGGGGATAAGCCAATCGTGAGCGATGCTTCGTTTTGATTGCATGCATTGAAGAGAAAGCCGATTCGCACAGATATGTAGAACCAAAAAAGCAAGTTAAATATGCTGCAACATTCCAAAGATGTGGATATTTGTTTTCACAAATTAGGCTCCAAAAATCGATATCTAATAAAACACTATTTGTATGGCTATTTCTTCTGCGTTTATACTATCATAAATGAGAACAACATAAATGTAGCAATATCTTCTAATATAGAGATATCCCTAAATCTCACGTACAACTCCGTTAGCAAAGTTGATATGTGATTGAAATACTGACTAACCATTATATTTTGTATATCTTTACACTCGGACCTCATATTATCAAATTTTTTAAAATCACATTTCTTTAATTGTTCATACAGCGAAAGTTTGATTATTAATCTATTCACTGCACTATGTCGGCAAACGTTGCACTGGCCATCCTTGTATATACATATCTCTTTTTTTGTAATGGAATGCAACGTTCTGTTTGCAATGTGCATTTATAATTTATGACAAGTAAATAAAATAATATATCTATCAATTATATGGATTTATTGGATATTGCTATCGATTTTGAAAATAATAGTATTTTAATTAGATGCAATATTGATGATTCTAGGAATAGCTGAAATATGAAAATGACGAATTGCATATTAAGGGGGGACATGCTCGTCGAAGGTCAAAATTGAGTTTTTATTGTATTTTCAAACCATGATCCTGGACACTCCTTAAACGTTGTAGATAATTTATTTATATAATTTTGAAGCCTTATTATCCTTTATAGTTATTTTAAACATTTGATGACTGTATAAAGTATTTTTGTTACATAAAATAGTATTCTTTTAAACCTCTCGCTCTAATGTTTTAGAATATAGTCATATTTCGGTACAGAACTGTGCAGTGGTGTTAAAATTTTTTACATTTATTAATTTTTAAACGCATTTATAAAACCATTAGTATAATTTATTACGAGATAATTTTTGTAAAATATTCACGATAAAAAATTATTTTGATAATCTCTGTGATCCCAAATTTGACAAGAATTAGGCATTTTATTATTCAAAAAATCGGCAAGATTAACACATTTGAAGATGATTCTAAAGATACTTATTATAAGCTATGTCTTTGACCATTCAAGTGTGATAAAAATCTTATGAATAATGATTGCTTTATAATAATTATTGACCTAAGAATAAGGTAGTGTTTTTTTGAAATACGCCATTTCTTTTGTCATTCCCTAGTAGTTAAGCTACAACATACGGCCGTAGCCATAAAATTACAAACTATAATTAAAGTAGGGAGTAAAATTATGTTAACGCGCGTGTTTGAACATGTACCTAACCGAATTTTTTTTATTTTTTTTTTAAACTGTACATGTTCAAACACGCGCGTTAATATCATTTTACTCCCTACTTTAATTATAGTTTGTTAATTTATGGCTACGGCCGTATGTTGTAGCTTAACCACTGGGGAATGACAAAAGAAATGGCGTATTTCAAAAAAACACTACCTTATTCTTAGGTCAATAATTATTATAAAGCAATCATTATTCATAAGATGTTTATTACACTTGAATGGTCAAAGACATAGCTTATAATAAATATCTTTAGAATCATCTTGAAATGTGTTATTCTTGCCGATTTTTTGAATAATAAAATGCCTAATTCTTGTCAAATTTGGGATCACAGAGATTATCAATATAATTTTTTATCGTGAATATTTTACAAAAAAAATCTCGTAATAAATTATGCTAATGGTTTTATAAATACGTTTAAAAATTAATACATGTAAAAAATCTTAACACCACTGCACAGTTATGTACCGAAATATGACTATATTCTAAAACATTAGAGCGAGAGGTTTAAAAGAATACTATTTTATGTAACAAAAATACTTCATGCAGTCATCAAATGTTTAAAATAACTATAAAGGATAATAAAGCTTCAAAATTATATAAATAGATCATCTACAACGTTTAAAGAGTGTCCAGGATCATGGTTTGAATATACAATAAAAACTCAATTTTGACCTTCGACGAGCATGTCCCCCCAGGTAATCTAAGGTGACATTATAGTAACGGGAATGGCGGTTTATCCCACAAGCCGCGTCTCCAAAGCTGTCAGAGCCACAGGTCGTCACCATGTCCGCATAAATATAATATCTTTCCTCCTGGTGAGAACATGAAATATTTTTTAGGACACAAACAAAGGATCAAATTTAAATGTTGTTATGAAATAACAACGAATATAACTAGAACAATAAAAATAATAAAAAATATACGAACGGCATTTTTCAGGAGGGATACATTGGCCGTTATGTTTAACAAATCCTTGCATACAATCGCAACCTGGAGGTCCACATTCGTGTCCGCTGCCTTCGCAGTTCAATACACCATCTGGTCCAGGGCATATATCGGGACAGTCAGAAGTGCACGGTGTGTATATTTGGTATCTTCCTGTGCAGCGCTCATCGACTTAAAAACCACATAAAATTCAAAACATATTGCATGTTTGCTATCCGTTGATTAAGAAGAAACGTTGGATTTCACCTGGCCACGTGCTGGTAATACCTCAATAGAGTCTCAACCTACTCTGCCCTTTACGCAAGCCAACCGAAAACCAATAAATACCATTAATACGCGACAAGGGTGGCGGCTCTCGTGGTGAAGTGCGTAAGGCGCTTGCCTTCCACCCAAGAGTTCTGGGCTCGATCCCGGTCAGGACACAAAATTTATATTGTGTTTTTCTCAACGCCTGGATGTTTGTGATTATTCAAAATTACTAACAACCACCTTGAACGAAAAAGCAAGGACATGGTTAAGTATTAATAATTCTAAAAAAAAAAATACGACAAGGCGGGTGCTACGGGTGCTGACATGATCTGGAAAAATGCAAGAAGACTAGAAGCGACAGGGATTTTTGAAGAGCAGCCATAGAAGAAGAAATAAGATCTACGGATACCACAATCTCGATTAGACGATTAATGTTATCGTTTTTCATCAGTCATTGAGTTTATCGTTAGGTTGGTACTTTGTCTCCACAAATTTATCTTTTCGCCTACGTTGTGTCTTTCTTTTTCAAGATTCTGAAATCTATCTTAGGGCTCAGACACAGAATACTGCAGTTGCAGCGCGTCGACCCGGGTCTTACTTACGCAACGTGCTAGCACCGTCGGAATATAAGCGTCGAATAGGCGGCATTTAGTTTTAATTAAGTAGAATTATGAGTCTCAGACACTCACATCGAGTTGAATGTTGCTCCACCCATTCCTATACATATAGCGAATTTTCTTTGCAATGTGCCATCTCCCGTGATGTGCCTCCTCAGGTAATTAAAGTTGTTGATACTCTCGATATGTCACCTGTCGTTTATCAAGGCGAAATCTGGATCAGGGCAGATGCTATTCCACACTACCTTTGTTTACTTCGCGTTGATTTTGAAACTAACGTGAGATAGGTATATCATTATGCAGCATGTCGATCGTTTTTTGAATTCCCTCGATTGCGTTGTCGAATAGGACAGTGTCATCGGCGTAACCATTAGTGAATTTTAACTAGGAGCGTTATTCAAAACCAACTCAATCAAGATTGTCTACTGCGTGAGACATTAAAAAAACTACTCGAGTGTTGGGTTGGTACTTAACAGTTTACTGAGTATTTATTGGTAAATGAACCATTTATTTATATTGCTAATTATGTTAATAATACTCCTAATTTTTACCAGAAAATACAAGATACTTACTACAATCTATAATTTGAATGCATGTATTGTTCGTTTCGCTTGCTCTGACATAGCCTGGCTTACACGCACATTTAGGATTACAAGCAGCTAAACTTGCCGAACATGCTCTCCTCAGGCTAAGACAGCTACGATTACATCCACCGCACTCCCTGAACTCGGCGTTTGGGTCACTGCATTTCGGAGCTGGGTAGAAAATTCTTTAGTCATCATGTTTCGCAAGTCAGATTGGAAGTAAATAAAGAATAACCTGATTATTGAATATGGATCCAATCTAAAATATGAGCACTGTCAAGCGCAAAGTCAATGCGTTAAAACTTAGTATTACAATCATGAGTAGAAATTTTAATCCTTTGATTTTGAAATTAGTAAGTACCTAAAACACGTGTAACTATGCAGAAAATGAATTATAGAAATTTTAACTAGAGAAAAAATACTGATATTTTGCGTTTAGTGATAAGTATGTTTATATTATGATTTCAACAGTTTAATTATTATTTATATTTTTTGGAATCGCATAATTCCGCAAATTGATATACTATTAATGAGTCTTTTTCTGTAAAATAATGAAAATCCTATCGTTCATATTACTGATAAGAGAAAAAAACATTTGCAATAATTTACACAAAGAAAACCAATGGAATTTATTAAAATAACTGATTTTCGTTTTTTCAGCACTATTACGAAACTAATTATCAAAAACGTAGAAACGTAAATAGTTTAAGGGAGGCATGTTGCAGGTAGAATGTGTGGTTCGGTTCAAACTTTAAGGATTTGTGGAATTGGTTTATAGCATCTTTCCATCTTACTAAACAAGAAAAATATTAAAAAGCCGGTTATTCAAGTCGGGATAAACTTTGCAAAGAATAATAGCTACACTTACATTTGCAATCAGATATTTTAATGCAATCGTCGTTTTCATCTCTGGCGTATCTAAATTTGCAGTAGCACCTCTCCGTGCAGCAGCCAGGCTTGTTTTTCTTACATTTGGCGTCCAGATTATCACACGATATATCGCAAGGACTTCCACAATTGAAAAACTCATTGGGTTTGGCACATCTCACTGTCAACGATATAACTTATGAGACATAACACAAGATGCATGCATTCACCAAAGTCACATTCATTCACACTCAAAATATTGTGATGGCAGACGGATATAACTGCAGTTTTTTCACTTTTTAAGTTTTATTCCATAATATGTTCCAAATTGTAATTCTTTGATATGGAAATTATTAGTCACAAAGTAATGTTAAAAGATATCTGCATCTGACCAAATGTGAAAAAAACTTGATTTGGCAAAAAAAATATATCTGCTTAAAATGACAATAACAATGAACAGTGCTCAAAATGGAAAAGTTTACGAACCGGAGCGGTCGAAAAATGTTCTGAAGATATTTTTTACATGGTCATCAAATCGTATGTGTATTTTATAAAAATAAGTGTGTCAGATTTTCTATTCTATGGCCTATCTAGCTCAGATGGTCAACATATTTTTTCCACGAGATGGAGCGATAATTTTACAAATTTCACGAGCCGGAACGGCGCTCCGGTGCGTTCCGTTCTATTTCGAGCCTTGACAATGAAGAAACAATTAAAGGTTTATATTGGGGTACTAATTCCGCTTGTTTTGATACAAAATACTTCAAAATATCTTATAAACTAACTTGCTAGACTAATTTAAAAACTTTGTTTTTGCTCCCATGTAAAATTGTGTAAACAGCAGTTATAACCGTTTTCCATCACAATACTTATAATATTGCCATCTCTCTCAGATAATTACCAAAAAATAAGCACAGTGATATTCGTAATAATATATAAAATAATATTAATTAATATTATCCTAGGTTTATATAACTTTTGTTATAATATAATTACTTACCTACATATCTATATATTCATAAGTATATTACGGATAATTTATTTTAATTTAAAAAATCATAACGTATGTAGATCTGTGAGTAATTTTTTTTCATGATACTAACCTTTGTGAAACAGCGCGTTAAAATGTAGGTATAATACACATTTAATGGGTTCAGTATGGGTTAACAAATTATCAAATTGAGTCATAAATATCAGCGGAATTCATTCTCCCGGAAAATTTTGTGTACTATGCGTAAAAAAATCACTTCAAAAATTAAAAAAAAAACATAGTAAGATGATTGATACATACTGCAATCAGCGATGCGAATGCATTTTGCAGCATCGTTGAAGACATATCCCTCTTGGCAGCGCCAAGCTGGTATGCATTCCCCATCGGGGTCACAATTCGTAGGCGGATTCTTCATTTGATCGCATGTCAATATTCTACACAATGGACAAGTATCGAATATCACATCTTGGCCTGCGTATGGAAATGCTGTAATATAACATTATTACATAATTCGAAATAACGACAATAATCTCAGAAATACTAAGAAAAATATATACCGAATGAAATTTGAACTTAAATTCATCGCAATCCGGGTGAGATTTGTCTATTAACCTAGCGATACAATTCCAAATTAATCTAAATAAATGTTATTTCCAGTTCCGTTAATGTTGGCGACCATCTATTCACTATTGTAATTTGAAATCAAGATATTAACAGTACTAACTTGGCTCATAGGTACACAACATCCAGATCTCTTCAAATTTTAGTTATAACGTAATTTATGTAATTGTATTTGTTAATATTTTTTATATACATAACGCAATATTCTTTACTAAACTTACACAATTAGGAAGCATAGGTATAAATTAACTCTTATTTGTACCGATTATTGCTGTAATATAAAATAAAATTTCCGTAAAAAAATAGTAAGTGTATAAATCTCCGTGGTGTAAAGATGTCATAACAAGCATTCTTTTTAGGATTTTTGTTATGTATATACCAATACTATTGTAACTTCAGTGGTAGCGACAGTATCGCGACGAAGTATTAGCCGGCTCGCACATCACAACTCGCCTCGTGTGCCTAACCGCCATAAATCAAAGCTTCCGAGAACGGGCAGGCGGTGTTCCTTGATAAAACCTCGCACATCTGCCTAGCGATATCGACATTTGCCGCATTGGAGAGTCTCTCGTCTGCCATTTTTATTGTGTTGATTGTATGAACAAACGTCAAACGCGGTGACCAGCGATGAGCGAGCAATGACAGTGTAGACAGAGATAGAGACAGAAATGGCCGATGGCCGCGGGCTGTGCGCTTGCGCGTAGTCGACTTTTTTTAGATACGACACGCAGGCTGTATTAAATTCGACATGTTGCATCTGCGGATCGTTTCGCGTTGCAGTTGCAACGGCCAATCTGCGAAGCTCCATTTGATAACGTTTGTTTCTTGGTTTACGATGAAGTTACATCGACAAATTCGTCGTAAGACGCATGCGGCGAGTTCTGATGTGCAAGCCCTCTTACAGGTATATTGCGAATGGTTCGTTCTCTATATCACCGCATCTCAAATTATAGTTGTCGGTATTTAACTATTCACCGAAGCCCTGATGCAGCTTTTGGAAACTACAGTATTGTAATTTTAGTTTTGTCCCATTGGATCCGCATCAAATGTGAACAGCCATAGTTAAATAACGTGCTTTTAGATCAGCGCATTCTGACCAGGTTCCGACAAAATATACAAAGCTTGCGGAAAAAATAGAACTAAGTGAAGAAAACAATTAACAATAATTATGTTTTCATGTAACGTATTAATTAAACGATTAGGAATTTTGAATGATATTTTTATGTCCATTCAATAGTACATATAGGTAACCAAACATTTTATGTTAAGTTCTGTTCAACTTTAAGTCGGCTTTTCATCCACTATCAAAAGTTAATTTACCATTTACCTCTGTCATTTCTCAACTTGAAAAAAAACGTGTCATATTTGGCCGACGACATGAAGGAGTTACAAATTAAGCAGCAACTCTAGTCCTTCACTAAGACATCCTTCCTTAATATCTCATTTGTCGCGAAAATGAACGTTTTGGACTTATTTTGGGAACTTACCATCAATCTATTTGCCAACTGCGAAACGGTAACGCGACTACGCCTAAGATTAAAAAGCGAAGAATTACACCTTATCTGTAAATTCTTCAATAATTGAATGTTAATAAAACTACAATAATTACTGTAAGTAGTAAAATTACAAAAAATATATGTGTATCAAAAACTCGCAGCCTGTACTGATTTGTCTCAGCACAAAAATAACGATACAAAACAATGATTAGTTAGGATTAAGTATATACACTTAAAAAAATTTTTTTCAGACATACTATGATGAAAAGCATGCTGACCCAAAGTCACGCATCACAATTAATATGCATCGGTATAGGATCATGGACCTTTTTGTGAAACTAGTACAGTCCTAATATAATAATAATTTGAAAATGCCTGAGAGAAATATATAACCACTAGAAAAAATGATTTTGGGAAAAAAAATAAGTACATCACCCAGCAGAATCCGAACCCGTGCCCCTGAGATTCGCGCCCATGTGCTTTAAGGGCCCGCTGAAGAGCCCGCCGTTCAAATATAATTTAGTATAAAAAGGACCTCGGCGTCGTAACTACGTCAATTTAAATCGACCTTTTCGCAAAAATCACTAATCATCGGAGATTTTATTTCAAGAAATATTATTATTATTACTGATAATTTCTGCCGCGCGGAGAATTATTATTATTTTATGAACACCTGCGACATGAAGCCGATCAGAAAACAGGGCTGTCAAAATAATATTAAGCATTCATATTTTTTAAATGTTAATTTCATCATGGTTTTTAATCAAACCTGTGCAAGTACGTACTGATAACTTGGGTGGATTTTGTAGCAAACATACTATTGATATATATACGGGTATATTATTATTATAACCCAATTCAAATTGAACATAGGTTGATACTCAAATACTATTATAGTATGTTTATGATTTCGAGAAAATAATACGATGGTATAATTAATCCATATCAATTATTTGAAAACATTACATTCGCACTTTGCACAAAATTACAAACACATTCGAAGTTTGCCGCACACGTACAGACCACGTGATATTTGTTTACGCAAAATCGTCGCTTTTCAAAATGGCGAATTTGATTACCAGATTTTACTGCGATGAATCAGTATGTTCCTTTTTGTCTTTTTTTATTCGTAGGTTTGTTTACTATGTACACCGAGAAATTTCCATTTATAAACTCGGAAACGATTTTTACAGAAGAGTTTTGGAATATAATGCAACCAAAACTGGAAAAAATTCTATCATGGGTGTTGACTTCCTGAATTAGCTAACCCCAGGTCCATGCCACTACGTGAACCACAGTGGATATTAAGCCATTTCCACACTGGCAACAAGTTGCTGGCAACCTCATTAAATTTTACGATACTTACCATAATTGCTTAAGAAATTTTACAATAATTATCGTAAAATCTAACGAGGTTGCCAGCAAATTAACTTGTTGCCAGTGTGGACCCGGCATTAGATGCACAAAACTTAAATAATATATATTATAAATAAAAATTTAAAATTATAAATATAAATTATGATTTATGTCTTCGACAGCCCTGATGAAATAAATGTGAAATATGAGTCGGATCAGTCACAGAGCAAATTTATTAACACAAACAACTTTGACACGACCTTTTTATATTAACTAGTAGACCAGATATTATGGACCACATGTTAAAAAATCATATTTTCAATTCTCAAGGCCATTTCTGTAGAACGTCCTCTTAACTAACCTACTAATCCTAACCAATTGCAACGAAATCAACTATCTTTTTTTTAACAATTTTCACTGACTAGATTGCTAGTGTTCGGCTTTTGTATTTTAAATCAAAGTATTAATTTAGTGATATTAACCGATGTCAGGATTTCTCCAAAATTTAGTTATAACGTACTTGCACTTGCTAATAATTGCTGAAATTATGTATGTTCAATAAAGAATGTTACATTATTAAATCTGGTGAGTTATTCGTTGAAATAAAACAGTAGGTACATCATCGATATGTAAATTTCATTATAAAAATTTTATAAAATAAAATACTGAATTGTATTTATTAAATATTATTAAAATTCTGTATTCGTGATTATAACTAACTACTTATAAAATATAATATATTATGTTACCTTGAGAAGGCGAACTTGATAAAGTGACCCTTGTTATACACAGAGAAATATATAAATACAATGTTACAAGCAACATTGTAGTATTATAACTAGTCGCTAAATACAATAGTTATAATTATCTATCTGTGCTAGCCTATTTATAATATTTAAAAATGCATTTGTTTAATCGATTGTGGAGCTAAGATTATTGTAATTTTCAATCATTTAATTAGCTTAGTAAATAAAAAAATCTTTTATGAAAATTGTTTATTTACGATTCATATTTCACATACATTTTGAACAGGTGTTATTAAAGAGACAATGCGTCAATTGTATGTAAATATCTTATTAATTATTCCCAATATTATAATATTACATTAAGTATCATTGAAGGCCGAAATGCATAGAATGTTGAATTACGTTAAATTGAAGTAACATCAATGCACATATCACATGGACATCGGCAATAATTTTAATTACTGCAGTAGTATAATGGCGTTTCGCTATCATATTTCACGATATAGGTATATCACGATTTTGGCTATTTTTACCCCCCCACCCCTATCGTCACATAACCTTTTGCAGCCAGAATGGTGACCACTTATTAATATCACATAAATTTGCTGTTTTTTATAAGTTTTTTTATTTATTCATTTTCATTCACATCCAAATGCTTATTACAAATAACAGAATGTGGTACGATAATAAAATAATATTTTAATACCTACCTGTTTATATTAAAAATACACATACTTACTTATATTTTATCTAAAAATTAAAATAAAGGAAAAATAAGTATACATCATAATATTTAATATTGTTATTCTATTATAGATAAGTACAGTCTAATAATTAACATGAATTTAGATTTTTTCGTACAACCTTGGATGGGCTTTCACCTAGTAATATTGTTATTATAATTCTGGCGAAAAAACATCGACAGCGTATCTATGACAGTTTTAGCGTTGGTAATACTGTTCTAAAGAATGTGATGTTCTTTTGTTTCTCTAGTGAAATCGTACGTTTTTGCTTCGGTTGTCACAGGGGGGTGAAAGTTCCATACAGCGAACGTGACCACCTAATGCTCAGTTTTCAGAATAGATGGTAGCACGGTCACACACGAAGTCGCACGATACAAGGCCATTTCAATGACCAATCAGAGCTCACCTATGGTCCAGCCTATCAACATTCGAGCTGTCGATCAATCTTTTCAAATTTCATGTCAATTCTACATGATATTTTCAAAACAAAAGCAGTCTTGCATTATTTTTCGAGTTGCATAATGTCAAGTGTCAGAATAAAATTGCTATTCGGCGTTTTTAAGCCATATTGATAAAAAGGTTTTGCAATCCGATGGCTGATAAAATAAGTTAATGGGTAAGTCTACTTTTATTATATTATGTTTAAGTATAGGTATTATACGCTTGTATGCCCCTTGAAATTTCTTTGCAGCCGTGGCATCGAAATAATGATAGTACCTACACCTACCTATTATAATTTTCATGTTTGCAAATCTACCAACGCAAACATAAAAAATAGATAGGTATATAAAGAAGATTATGTTTGAGTAAATTACGTACCTACATATATAAAATATCTATGTTATATTTGCGCATTCTTACAAAAGTGTAAATGGCGACCAATGTCATTTGATATTTAAGTACATTTTAAAATTATTGTTTCAGAATCTACATCAATATGTTGTCGATCTTGGGGTTTTTACTGCGAGAATAACAGCAAACGATGAAAATTTATAATGAAACACAAAATGAAATAATTAATGAAGTCATCAATCTGGCAGGAAGTGCTGACAAATAATTTCCATGGTGGGAATGCATTACTATTATTATTATTACATAATTATGTCCTCATAAATTTATGTTATTAATCATAATTTGTCAATATGATTATCATTGCAATAAAATGTACGTATCTGAATTGAAATATCGACTTTTATTCATTTTTGTCACAATTTCGTTTGTATAATTATAAAATTTATAATTATATAAACGAAATTGTATTAATTTATTTGAAGTATTGTTAAAAGTATCTAATACTTTTTTGGGTTCGGATCTATGGTTCTGTCATAGTCAAAACTTCTAGTCACGCCAATAGGTGGTGCCAATTATAAGGGGCATCTTCTTGTATGGAACTTACGAATCTATATATATATATATATATATATATATATATATATATATATATATATATATCCAGCGCTCGAAATGGAAAAAATTACGAACCGGAGCGCTCGACAGTTTTCTGAAGAATTTTACATGGTAAAGTTATCAAAGTGTATGTGTTTACATTTAGCGTCCAGATTATCACACGATATATCGCAAGGACTTCCACAATTGAAAAACTCATTGGGTTTGGCACATCTCACTGTCAACGATATAACTTATGAGACATAACACAAGATGCATGCATTCACCAGAGTTACATTCATTCACACTCAAAATACTGTGATGGCAGACGGATATAACTGCAGTTTTTTCACTTTGCTCAAAATGGAAAAGTTTACGAACCGGAGCGGTCGAAAAATGTTCTGAAGATATTTTTTACATAGTCATCAAATCGTATGTGTATTTTATAAAAATAGGTGTGTTAGATTTTCTATTATATGGCCTAGCTCAGACTGTCAAATTATTTATTACACGAGACGGAGCGATAATTTTACCGATTTTATTTCTGACAAAAAATATACACATAACCAATGTAATATTGTAATACCTAAAGCCTAATAAAAACATTAATGTATGTCTGTTTAAAACATAAAATTTACAATTTCTATCAAAATTTTATCGTCATTTCATTATTAAACGATTACAAATTGTTGTATTTTACAAAAATTTACATTAGCCGCACTTCCAGAAGAAACTAAGAAATTTGAGAATTTTTGGGAAACCTGGGAATCTGATTGGATTAGGAAAATAAAGAAAAAAATGCACACGAAGAAAGAATGGACGAAACTCGTGATGCAAGGAAAACCTGCTGCTTCCTGTTATAATTAAAATTGTTCTCTTGACAAAAAATGGAATGATATCTGTTATTCGACTTTGTAAAATTCGGAAAAACAACATAACAATGTATAAAAAAAATAATAATATGCTGACCACACAATATACAACATCACGCAAAATTTCATCTAAATGATGATGGACAATTATTATTTATCTTGAAGATAAAATTTTCGACTGCCATCGGAGATCAACGCTTATTTTTGATTTGTGATTATATTGAGATACATGTCGCGTACTGTCACAGCGACAAATTTAGTCCATGGTTTCGTCATTTTGCAGAATATTTTGAACGAACACAATCTCTGTTAATTCAATGATGGAGTAACCTAGTAACGAGTCTTTGGAAATTGAATAATATTTTTAATTGAACCCAACCCGCAGACTATAGATAATAGACAACATTCTTATAGAAAATAGATAGTGCCAACCGCTAAAAACACGCGATCTTGACGTGATTCGAAAATGTACAGGCATCTAGAAAGTGAACGTTCATTGAGTCATGCAGGTGTCAACGCAGTGCAGTACAACGTGAGGTGACCTCATTGTTGTTCTGGTGATTTCGGGAGATTTTTCTAGCTGACAATGCTCGTTTAAAGGTTCAAAATATGCTACTGGATGGGAGCATCAGTGTGATAACATTTTAACCATGATTTTTTTGTTTTTAGTTATAATACATATTTTGTCATTCCAATAGGTATTTTAACAATGGGAAAAATATTAAAAAAAAATTCCAAACATAGTTTCAAGCATATACCTATTATGAATTATGATACATTGTGCATTCCAGGTCCTAAAAATATATTTTGTAAAAATATACGTTTATAATATGAAAGTGGGTACCTATATGACAATAAAAATATTTTTTTCTTTGCTGTAATTAGTTTTATAATAACGAAAATAACAATGATTTATTCAGGCAAAAACGTGTAAAATCCAAATTTCACACATCTAAAATTGAAACTAATATAATTCGGTCCCAGTATGATCTATGTTAGTTTTTCAAGAAAAACTACATTAGCTCATCCCGAAGCGGCAGCTTACTGTGACGTCACGTGATAGTATGCGATGTGCACCATAATATATTTCGCGCTTTATTGCTGGTACCAGGTCATTTTATTATATATATTATTATAAATTAACCAACACTTAGATAGGCATGTATAATAAAATATGTTTTTATGTAATTATTGTAACTAAAATTGCATTCGTATTGAAGGTAAATGGGATTATTAATAGTAGGTAAACTAAATTATAAATTTATGAAAATGTGGTAAAATGTCCTGTCTGGGTGCCAAATAGGCGATATTTAATGCTGATCCAGAGGAAATACAGGAACATGATGATTACTACATATTTCACGCTGTAATGTACCACCATCATTCTGTAAGACAAAAAAAATGATCAGAAAACAATATTGTGTTAAAAGTTCTGGCAAAAAGGGTTTAGTATGGGTAATACTAGCAATGCCTTCTAGAATGAAATAATATATAAGGCAGTGGTATTACCAAAATATCGTCAGTGATAACTCTATTATTCAATTTAACTGTGAATAATATTTAAAATATGATATTTTTTAAAACATAACACGTATACCACGAATCAATATAATAACATATTATATTGTTCCATTCGTAAGTAGGTAAGGGTATTTACATTGTGAGAAAGTATACACATTTATATTATATCAAATTATTGGGACTGTAATCGTTAGTTGAATTTTATGAACATAATCAGTTTCTTGGTACCTATATAAAAATTATATTTAAAATATATTCTTACTTAATTCAGTTTATCTTGAAAATTTATATTTTAGCTGAATCACCGAGCGTTATGAGACGTCCATAATAAATAATCACACATGAAATTCGGTAATTTTAACCCCCCCCCCCCCCACGCCACTCATCAACAAACTCTGTCATACAACATTTTACCCATTCATTAAAAATCAAATTATTTGAAAATTATCGATTTCAATATGTTGTCACGAAATATTATATTATCAGAAGAAAAAAATATTTTACCCCCTTAGTAGGGTGTGGTATCATATATGGGCGACCCCTTACTTCGAATTAGTATACAAGTATAAACTTTAGACTACAGTTTTCCCAGCTGGTTTCCCAAACTATGTTCCGCGAATTTATCAGAAGAGTACGTCAAAACAAACTATTATTGCTTTAACACATTATTTATGCGAAGCACGATTTTCTTATTATGCTACAACGAAGTCAAAGCCTAGGAACAAATTTGACGCCGCACCAGATATAAGAACTCAACTTTCTAATATTGTGCCTGATATCAAGAAGACTTTCAATTCGAGGACCCAACATCGTTGAAGTCATTGAAAATTTCATTCACTTATATTTTTATGTGTCATGTTTTAAAAATAACTAGGTACTTAAATTTATTGATTATGTATTATTTACATACGCCACAAAATAAACAAGGTGTGCCATTAAAATTTCAGGATTTGCGAAGTGTTCCATCGCAGGAAAAGTTTGGGAAATATTGGTTATATACCTAATAACAATAACACACTGATCTCTGTCGAAGTGTATATTGTATTTTTCTATAATCTAAGGTATATTGCTATTCTTTTCATTTGATATACTTAATAGTTTATTTCCGGACATATTTTATAGACATTATTCGCCACTGCCAAATATAGTAAACATAAGATAATGTATTATTACTCGGAGTCGAATGTTATGCGAATATATCAATTACTGTTTCGGCAGTAAGGGATTGCAATAGGTACCGGATAAATTACAATTCAATTTAGATTTTTAATAATGAAAATTTTTATTTATAGACTATCATAATATTTAATTAACACGATATGTATAGTTAACATAAGTGGGTACTTACGTTATATTTTAACAATAGATCGTAATTACGAAATACCTATCACAATTTCAGCATTTACAATCCCTTTATTTCGAATCGAAAAATAAAATGTATTTATTTTTTACTAGGTTGTATTCAGATGTTTGTTTTCAGTGCATGTTAGCCACTTGCTTAACCTATTAGGTCCATGCTATGTGTCACACACATTAGAAATTTCCGATTCCGAAATTGGACCCGGATTTCAATCCTGGGACCCACGACAGTATACGGCTATCGTGGGCGTAATATTCGAGTACTGGGTTATTTCAAGGTTTTTCTCATCCCAGTCCAGTCATATTATGTAGGTACGCATAGCCGTTTTATTTTATTTTTTAATTATCCTTAACTTGACAACAAAAAATTACCTGAAATAACGCTGGTTAGCAGATGACCGATCAGACGGCTTGACTTTTATTAAAAATGTCTTGATTCCATCAGCCATTACAGGCAAGTACTTATCATACTCGATTGTATCCAAATCCATGTTGAACTCAGTTTTTTCAGACGGCAACAAAGAATTTTGTAACTTCATCATATTGTTATATTCAAATGTCCATTTTTCCATCGAAAATGGTTCCAATATATCCAAATTTCTGTGGATTTTTTCGTATAATTTCAGGATCCTGTGAATTAAAAAAAAATGTGAATTACATCGTACCTATCAATACAGTCAAATGCTTTCCCACAGTAAAAATATTCAGTACCTATCATTTGTAGATATTAGTAAAATGTGGTAGTTAAAAGTAGTTAAAAAATAAAATAAAAATCATGTTTAGACAAGTTCATTGACTTGTATTCAGAAATATAGATTCATTTAAGGGGGAGAGGCATACCAGCAGAGAACCTAGCGGAAAAATGCGAAGCTTGCAATTTGAGATTTTTTTTGATAATTTACAATTTCAACTGTATTAATTAATAAATATGTATCTGAAAACATTAAATAGATTTTTTTTTTTTTTAAATTAAAGATAAACTTAAAATTGTAAAAAAATGTGAATTCGTTGCAGGGTCACATCTTATTATTACATTATATTTTATGGTCATATTTAATATTAAAATTTAGATTATTAAGTTTTCAATTTTTCATCGTTTAGATTTTTGACTAATTCATCGTTTTAATATTTTTTATATTTATTTTGAAAAGCATCGATTTTTATAAAAATATAAATGTGTATAACTTGAAATCCTCTATCAAATTTTATTTTAGGTATGGTCCAAATATTGAAGCTCGATAAATCAAATTATATACCTAATTTCTGCATTACTAATCGCTAGAAAGCCTCAAATAAACTTAACTCGGTGTTGCCGGCAAGCTTAGGATGGGTTTGGGTCGAAATCCCGAATGTTGAAATCCCGATTGGCCGGAATCCCAAAGGCCGAAATTCCGAAAAATAATTAAGAGAGATAAAAAAATGTTTTTTTATCTCTCCTTCAAAAAATTGCGCAATCGTGACACTTATCTTGAATTGTGCAAATTTTACAAAATGTAAGATTTTTTTGTCTCTCTTGTAAAATATGCGCAATTCAAAATTAGTGTTAAGGTTGCGCAATTTTTCGCAGGAGAGACAAAATTTTTTTTTTCCCTTGTAAAATTTGCGCAATTGAAAATAAGTGTTACGATCGCGCAATTTTTGACAGGAGAGACAAAAAACCATTTTTTTCGTGATTTTTGATTTCGTCCGGCACCCCGATTATTATTAACTAGTGCCATACAGGTCGCCTTGAAGTTATAAAGAAGAAGTATGAGACACTTAGTAATCGAGTGGCAATTAATAGTCGTGCATGATTATCAAAATCAAACAGATACATTGAGGTTTTTACGCCAAATGGCCAACATGCAGTGATTATATTATACAATTTTATATACTCTATCTTAATATATAAAAAAGCATTATCTTCAAAATAACGGTATTGTAAAAAAAATTAAAGTATATATGAGTCGTATAGAATCATATGTAGAACTGTAACTGATAACTGATAACTGATAACTACGAATGCAGGAACAAACATACCTACAGTTTTCAGTCGGTTGCATGTAATGCATCGTGGGTATACTTGTAATAACATAAAGAATAATATTTTATTTCGACTTTACCGACCCCACTCCAGTAGTATGTAGTAGGTATATAATTTTATTATGTTTGCGCAGGTGTCCTAGAACCGTTCAGTAACGATTTTTTATGAAGCGCACGAGAAGCACTTTTCAAAATCGAATCTATTTAATAGTTAAACAATAAGGCCGAGGCCACATAGGTAAGTGCCTTGCTTGGTGCTTAGTACTACGCTACGTACTAGGTGACATATCCTAGCGAACGGACGCACACTATACTATCGTAATGGCCACACTGCACGCTTCGCGCCTCGCTACGTAATATTAGTCACCTAGTGAGTCTCCAGGCGAACAAACGTGTTGGTTAATTTTATTGTGTCGGCTGGTTATTTTGCAAGATGGAGGAAGTTTTAATAGGAGCAGTTTATAAAAGAGAGTAAGTATATTATAATGTTGTTACTATTTAGTTGTAGAACATCTGAAATGCGTATCATCCTTTTGTAATGTCTCTTTTAATTTGCCCAACAATAAGTCAAATATTTCCTAGTTCATCCTCAAATGCCTAAAAAACTTTTCATCGTATTTCCGATTTTTTTTTAGAGAAGTTGAAACTCTCCTATACTACTTCTAGATGAATTGACATTATGCACCCAACAAGTTCGAATTAAAGATTTTCGAAATTTTAAACTTAAATTCTCTGTGAGAAGTAGTTTTCTGGTTAGTTTTGAGAGTGATATCGTTGTTGACTTGAGCGCTCCCAAATGTCAACTGAATTTGTACCTAAGCACGTAGCGTGCAATGTAGCAGTAGTGTTTTTAGTACACAAGCATAGCACCTAGCTTAGCATTAATCGAAGCACTTCGGTGTGGCCGAAGCCTAACTATTATAGCACAATTGTATTTTTAACACTCGTTGGCGTCTTATTGCACAAGTTATTTTTCAACGGTATGTCCAAATCAGTCATGAAATACAAAAAAAATGAGACATGGATCAGGTACATATTGCATGCATTGATCTTTTTACGAAAAATAAATAACATTACGTACAAAATAAAAATAATACAAAATTTTGTTCAAATAGTTTATTCGGTTTCTGCGGTCTACGCGTTTCTAGAACTGCTAAAAGAATGAAAGCTCACTTGGTCTTTTTCCCTCTGATGATAAGCATGGTGTCCATCAATATGGCAGGAATAGTGTGAAGCAGAAAACGTAGAACCAGATACCCCAGACGATTTGGAATAATTTTCAACGAAGACACCCTACAATAAAAATATTTTTTTTATCATTTAAAAGGATAAAATTTAGTAATAGACAATATAAATTAACTCCATTTATTCATAATATAATTATTTAATTTAAAAGATGTTGAATCTTTTCCCAGATCCAAACCTGTTTGGTTTCCCTATCATGCAACACACAACTGTTGCGTGTTTGTATCAAAATTAGTGGTCCCAATTCTCCCAAAGGTAGTTTTGCAACCATTCACCATTAAAATTAGTTGAATAGTTTAAATTCTTTAATACTTGTAAAGTTTTACACAATTTGAACAAAATATAGCCTGTGTATATTTCCAAAATACATGGAAAATAGTCTGAGGTGCGCATCCAAGTTAAAAAATAAAGATGTGATTTTACAAATCGTTTTGTCACATTCTAAAAAAAAATATCAAAAATTATTTTAATGATAGAAATATTCATAAATTTCAATGTACTAATTAAAATTAGACTAGATTAGAATTATAAAATTAGTAAACGTAGATGCGTATTGATTTTTTTTAAATTGAAATTATCAGTAAAATGTATTAGATCGTAATTTTTGCTGAAAATGGTACTCTCACTCAAGAAGTAAAAAAAAATTAACTGCGATAAATAACTTGAAGATAATATTGGTAAATTAGTAGTTTCACATATATATGGAGATTGGGAGAGTGGGTATACTAACAGGAGAAAAGAGTGTAAATGTAAATAATGGATATTATATGCAGGGCTATAAATTGACCGGAGCGCCATTCCGGTTCATGAAATTCTCAAAATTATCGCTCCGTCTTGTGGAAAATAATTTGACAATCAGAGTTTGATAGACTATACATATAACAAAAAATCTAACACACTTATTTTTATAAAATATACTTAAAATCAAATAACCGTGTTTATATTTCGGAAAATTATAGAGCGCTCCGGTTCGTACAAATTTTCGGTGATTAGATAAATCCTCATGAACAAAATAGCATGGAAATTCTTAATTCAACTGGGAGTTGAACTTAGGACCTTTTCTAGGTTATATTGTGAGATCAAGTTTTCTTATAGTTAGCGAGTGTAACTAACAAGAATATTGCAAGAAAAAAGAGTAAATCAACTTTCATAATATTATCATATTGTTATTAGGAAGGAACATATAAAATCTCTTCCATCGTACCTATTATTACCACTGCTAACCATTTGATCAAAATAATATATTTTCTACATTCACTCTAATTCACGCGTTTGATAAAGCAAATCTTACCATATGACGTTTTTTATTGGATTTCCTTCTCCATAATTGTAGGCACCAAAAATGAATTCTGACACCGTTAAGCCATTTTCTGGACGAGGAACATAGTTGTAAATTGGCGTTTCCATTTGGCTAAAGAAAACATAACGTTAATTATACTCGTAATATTTTCATAGAATATAATTATCTCTAACACATTTGCAGTTTAAGATAACTTAAGGCCACTTGTCGACTTTTTCTCCAAATAACTAACTGTATTATGGCAAGAAACAACAGTTTATTAAGAGGATAGACGAGTGAAACACAAAAAAATTCAAGGTTTGGTAACGCTTGTTTTTAAAACAAACATCTTATGAATAAGACAAGATATGATTCGTTGAAAGGATAGATATGTTTTGTGAATATTAAGAAAATTTGTTTAGGGGTCCCGGGTCCCGACAAAACCGCCCGGACATTGCCACCAAACCAAATCCGCCCGCAAAAAATACAAAAGTATATAAAAATATTATTGCTATTTTGGTTTTTCGAATTGCGTATCGATAGTCAGTCATACAATAGTCAGTGTATAATTTGAAATTTAATCCGTTGCAGCTATTCATCAGCTTAATTAAAAGCAGTACTTAAATTAAAAAAAACGCCGATAATACGTGTTTAATCCGGTGCGAAAAACTTCAAGAGTGCCTTTGTATGGTGGTAGAATTTTTAATTTAGAATAAGTATTTTTTTTATGTCTTTTTATATATATCTTTATTCGTATGTTTCTTTTATTTGTGTATCTAAAATATAATATTATGTAAAATTAAAAATGTGTAATTTCTAAATTTTTTTGGCGGCAATGTCACTCGCCAACATCTGACGCGGCCCGTGCGCTCGCTTGCGAAGCGACAGCATGCAACATGTGACACAACCGTGTCACGTTAACACTGCACTATGTTGCGTGCAACGTTAGAGGACAGTGCGCAACGTTGCATCGTCACGTAGACTCTATGTTGCGCGTGATGTTGAGATAAATTTTATCCCCTAGTCATAGTGAATACAAGGCTTCAATGTTAATGTGCAGCAAATATTTTAACGCGTTTAATTGCAATTATTTGCAGTAGATTTAAAAAACCATATTACACTGTGCCGTCAAGGCAATCGATTTGATAGCTGCGGAGTAATTCGAATGATTTCACAATTTTATTGTATTGCATAATTGCCCCTAAACAAGTTTTCAAGATGTCTTTCTTATTAAGACGGTACTACAGTGAAACGGCAAATAATTTTCAACTATAGGTGCGATGAAATTTGGGACTGGCTGGCAATCGGAGAGCGCAAGTCGCGACGGCAAATGGCGACAAATCGAGATAAATCATTAGGAATATATTGAAATAGTTACCTAAACTCAATAATCACGGAATTATCTTTCCATTAAAAAATCACCTCACTGGTTGGAAACAATGAATTAATTACTATAAAAATTTTAACACTCGTTATTTTTTTTTGTCGGGTTCGCGATGTAATAGTTTACTCCCGTTGACTTCATGAACGTCACGCTCTTGTTGAATGCAAATTTGCGAAATATAGGTTGGTACTCGTACCTACATACTTACCTAATATAAAATTTATCCAAATATGTTTGCCAGTCACTCGCGAGTTTTGGCAGTTGTTAGGTGTATTTTTAAATGAAGGTACCTATCTGAAACAGTAGACTCGTAATAATATTGTCTATTGATGCAGAGATGGGATTTAAATTAGATTTAGTGGTGTATACCTTGTAATTAATATAACCATACAACACATTTCTTAGATATTGAATTCTTGAAAGGATGATAAAAAGTACTGTATAAAATAATTTGGCTGCATTTTGGCACTGCCTAGGAGCGGCATTTTGTCTAGGGACGTCACTGTTTATAAAGCTTGAAGTTAATTGAATATAAAACATTTTTAATTGGTGCTATTTTATTGAAAAGTAAAATAAATTGCAGATCATTATTGATACTGAGTAAAGACGTAAATACTTTTCTATAGAATACGATAAATTTAGCCAAATGTCACCTTTTTATTGATAATTTGGCATATATTCACATTAATATCAATTGGAGGAAAAAGTTTTAATTTACCGAGGCTCTGTTCCGGTTCGCCAAGCTATCGCAAGAATTGCATTCGCACATAAGTCACCTGGTACAGTTTGTGCCGGTAGATCACCTCGCATATGTACAGCCCTTTGAAAACAAAGAAAAATCATGTTATAAATACCCGCTATAACACTTTTTTGAAATAATTGAGATATATATCGTTGGATTCGTTATTAAACATAAAAATTGTATCGCCTCTTTCAAAATCCGCTACGATTAACTGTCATTTATGAAACAAAATCAATGTGTCTATCAAATCCCGCTATAACACTACTGAAACATTCAAAAACCTTTTTAGTTCAAAAAGTTTTTGTTGATTTTCTCAACATAATGAAAAAGTGTTATAGCGGATTTTGAAACTCAGCGACACAAATATAAAACAAACTGAGAATTAGACGTTTTGGTGTCTCCTAAGTAACGTTGCAAGGCTCTTGTGGAATAATTGTTCCAATACACATTGTCTGGTTTAATATTGAGTAGGGTAACGGAGATAAAAGATTTGGGTGTATTGTATGATGCAAAGTTCACTTTCAATCACCATATTCTTAACATCAGTACTAGATCTAGCAAAATGCTTGGTTTTGTTAAGAGGGTTTCAAGATCATTTAAAATCGTGTTACGTACATTATACGTATCATTTGTGTTGGGTATTCTTGAATATACCAGCATTATTTGGAGTTCTAATGGTCCGTCCACACAATTAAGTTGGATCAAGTATACAATAGATTTCTTAGATTTCTCTACTTAAAGACATGCGGAGTCTTTCCTAATGATAAAGATAAAATAAATTTTCCGACTCGTTTTCTTCTGGGTATGCTATCAATGCAATCTTTGTCCACCATCCACCCGAAGAGTGATTGCTCTTTTAAAACATTTCTTTTTACTTCTTCGTGGGTTCATTTACAATCCATATATACTGGCAAATATTAATTTTCATATTCCCACCAATATCACTCGTAATACTACGGTCTTCATGATACCTCGTCGCAGAACAGATGTGATATTTCATGATGCTGTGTATCATGCGATTAACTTATTTGATGGCACCATTAAGGTTGATTTGTTTTTTATTAACTATTCATATTTGTGGAGTGTTATATAGGTTAAATTCATAATTGTATTTAAAATTTTACTCTAAATCTACATAAGCATAATATACTGTCTTTTATACTGGTTATTATTTTGTAATTAAGTCATTTTTATAATTTTGTATTATGACGCATTGGCCTATCGCTGTTGTAATACTCTCTTCTAAATAATTAAATTTCTGTAACAATTGGTGGACTACCATCTGGGTGAAGAGAAAAAAATAACCAAAATACCATTCTCAGGTTGACGACGTTAAATCGTTCTTGACCGATAGTCTCCAAAATGAGGTATGCGAATGGATCCACAAAAAAAATACATAGAAAAAAATTGGAATTGAAGGAAATTTTGAAAACCTAACCGAACCAAACAAAGCTCTAAACTTTTGATAATTTTTTTTTTATATGGGACCAATATCTAAATCTCCGAAACTGCTCTAAAATAAAATTCGCCTAATCCATAATTTATGAATATCTTACAGGGGTCGTGGAGTGTCATGGCGGGTGAAAAATGTGAAAAGATATGCAGGTGGGGTCAATGTATGCTTGAGGTAAACATATGCAGTCAGTTCATGGATCTTATTAGTCTATAAGACATTTAAATTAAAGCAATCCAAATCGATAACTCTTTAGTTACCTTATTAATCCATAGATAACTCCAACAGATAATCCATTAGGTCCGTTTAAGTTGTCAACATATCCAGGGACTGTACTATTGTTAGTAGTTCCAATAACTATAAAAAATGCACTGATTCAGTAATGTAGAATATTAAAAATAATTTGTGCGTCTACTTATTCTTATGGTGTTCTAATAATTTTGCATTTTCTCTTTGCATAGTCTGTCTAACTGTTTCGGTTCGTGAAACATTCCATTCAGTCCACTTAACATCGTACAACATATTAAATTTTATTTCAACTAGTATTGTTGGATGTATGTACTGCCATTTTGCAGAAAATTATGAAAATTAAAGATACGCAGATCTTATATCTAAAGCGTCAATTACATTGAGCTTTTTTACGAGCTGTTTATTGGCGAATTTAAAAGCGGGCGGTTCAGCTACTGCGATTTGATGATTACACACAAAACTTTCCATTCGCTGATAAGCCACAAGCCAGCGAGCGATTTTGACGGAACGTAGTTCGTTTTTTTACCGGGAGGTCGCTACGCTCCATAACAATGTTTCCATTAAACGTCAAAAAGGTAAATTTCAAAATGAGTAGTTCGTTTTTCCACCACCATCGCTCTACTGCGCAGACGCAGTAAGCCCACACGCCGGCGTGTAGTGTGAAAAGTTGACCGGCTTTCAACTTTCCTCGGTGGAGTGTTTACAACCTGCTTATTAGCTTATTCGATGGTTACACTGGGCGAATTTACAGACAGATTATAAATTTGCCAATAATCAGCTCGTAAAAAATCTCAATGTAATTGACGCTTAAGGAACTATGTATTTCAGAGCGAATTCATTTTTTAAGTGTACCTATTCATAATATAAATCTTAAAATTCTTAAACCTATTTTGTTTGGAGATAATAATATTATGTCTGTCTGATACAGATTTTATACGAAATTTTAAATTATAGTGTCGTAAAAATATGATAAGTTTTCCGTTATATATTATTACATCTTCGACACAGATCCAGACTATCTCAACCCTAACTTAAATTGAATAAAATATAATTCTTAAAATTTAGTAACATAAATACTATGCAAACTAAACAAGAAAATAGTTTTTTTCGGAAATCTTTAATAATGGCGTTAATGGAGTTAATTTGGCTCTATATATAAGTACCTACGATTATTATTTCTTTATTAGTAATTTCTGATTTTTAATTCGTTTAGTATTGCCTTTTAGTACCAGGGACGGATCTATGTGTTTTAGTGTCTGGGACAATACCAAAAATGCGAGTGATCACCTACATTAGCAGTAATTTTGAATTCATTTTCGGGGTTGATATAAAAGAACAAGATTAGTTTAAAAAAAATATATAGAATCACCAATAAACACATCCTTATTCCAAATAAATTTGAATGAAATAAAAATGAAATCCTATAGTTACTAAAAAAAATGTAATAAACGTATTGCTTTGGCCTACAAAATGAAGCGACACTTTTATCATTAATGTCACCCTTTCTTTGATGTATTGGAAAGGTATAAATTCTAATGGATTCAAGCTCTGTACTATTCCATTTAAGTCGTTTTTTGCGACCCAGGTTTTGCCTTTCGGCATCTTTAAGCGCCGTGTACACTCGCCAAAGGTAAACACACACTGACAACGAACTCTCTTTACTCTAGCTTATAAAATAAATCAATGCAATAAAGTAGGTAAAAACTCCATTACCTACCTATCAAGTCAAGGGTTACAAAAATACAATAAACAAATTATGAATAGTTGAAGTGTCAGTAAAAAACCTGATTAGTAAAAACCCTATCTTATTGATAACAATACACTTGATAGCATATTATAATAAATCGTCAAAACCTAATAATAGATCATTATTCCTTATGAACAATAAAAATACTACATTCAAGAGGTGTAAATCGTCAATTCTAAGAAAAATAATTAATGGGGTTAACTAATGAGATATTAGTCTTTAATAATACTCTTACATGGTACCTACTTTTTTATAACATTATTTAAAAAAAATACGTATAAACTCGCCTAATATAATATGTATAAACTCGCCTAATATAATATGTATAAACTCACCTAATATACACTTATACATACCTAAATCCTAATCCATACAATCTCATACATACATATATAAATTTTGTATCAATAACATTGACCATAATATAGTCTCATATGTAAAACGAAAGGTATAAAATGTGCATGCATGTGTTACTATTTAATATTGTTGTGAAAAACTATACATTGCAACTAGTTTTGATATTAAAAAAATGTTTATCTTTTTGAATATACAAGAACCACGAAGCTCCAGTTCCGCGCTCCAATGTAAGTCGAGTCTGAGGCTATTATTTCTTTTGCCCACCCCTTGTTTCACTCCAGCCTACTAAGCCAGGATATCATATCAAAGTCTTCAAATTATATAAGCACTATTTATATTAGATTAAAATGAAAATGTTCATACCAATTGCTGGACGAAAGACGGAAATGGGCATAGTTTTTCCTGCAGTTCGTATTAGGTCTTCAGCTAATGCTTTTGTAAACGTGTATGAATTTGGCCACTCTTCCATTACCCTAAAAAAATTACAAAACATACTTACTTGTGTGATCGAATAAACGTTTACTAAATGTATTTATGCTATTGGTTAATATTTTGGTAACAATCATATCTCTTTGAGTAATATTCGCATATCTCGATATAATAAGCATACCTACTATTAATAATTGAACTATATTATACATTTCTAAAGTGAACTATACAAAGAAAAAACAGAGAAAAATTGCATATTATAATATAGTGATAGGTATATTTACTACAAAGTTCAAAAATTATAAAAAAATATCTCTATTATAGTCCTGGGAAATAATCAAAGTATATCGACTGTTGCTGGGATAAGGGCATAACCCATACAATGAAATATTATTATAGGAAGCACAAAAACGATTTTGTTATGGTTTTCGGTCAAAATTAGGATATAAAGTAAATATAAACAGGCATGATGATTATTAATTTGGTATTTTTAGTATCCCAATCTTAAGTTTAATATTGAGGTAGGTACTTAAAAAAGGTAGGTAAAACCAAAAAAAAAAAGTCTTTTTTCCCATTCTTTAAAATTAGAAAATAATTCTCCATTTTTGCAGCTTACATCCTTTAAACCAGGGGAGGGCAAACTGCGGCCCGCGGGCCGCATGTGGCCCGCCGGGTATTTTTTTGCGGCCCGCCATCATTAATTGTACTTCTGATTACGAATAACTTTTTTATAATTTTTAAAAAAAAAAACGTTGACAATAGATTTGAATTTGAAGAATTTGCTATTTCGTAAATGTATTCGCTCAGTATGTCTTCCTTGCGTTTCGTCTCACACTATGTAATGACTATTTTCTACGATGAACATCGATTTCAATAGATATTGATAGTGTACCGACAGAGCTACAACTTGAGATTATTGATCTACAGTGTGACACTGATTTAAGAGAATTGCATCGTCGTGAAGAAATCTCCAAATTTTACAATGCCCTTAATTCAGACAAATTCGACCGACTTAAACATTATTGCAAGAAAAATGTTCGTTATTTTTGGATCAACCTATATATGTGAACAAACATTTTCGATCATGAACCTCAATAAAAATTATTTACGATCAAATATCTCCGATGCCCATTTACAAGCAGTTTTGAGAATATCAACTACAAAATTAACACCTGAATTTAAAAAAAGTATTCAAAAATGCACAACAGTTTCATTCTTCTCATTTTTTTTTGTAATGTTTATTTTTCATGATAATAAATAGTGTATATCTAAAAATGGTATTTTACTTGCGGCCCGCCGCTCATTTTGAATTCTTGAATTTGGGCCTCCATCCAAAAAGTTTGCCCCCCCCAGCTTTAAACGTTATTATCAAATAATACCTGTTTTGGAAAAAAAAATGGGGGTTAAATCCTTTTGCCTTTCTACAGTCGATATATTATGTAATATAATAATAATACTATGATTTCGAATGATTTCTTTTCCAGAAAACGATTGACCTAGTATAGTTTGAAATGATTTTATTTATATTTGATTTTTCGGTGTTCGTTGGAGGTATTTATATCTGTATAATATACAAATAAATAAAAATGTATATCATATTACGAGTACCATTATTTTATTAAAATATAGATTATCGTGAAACAAAACTTACTTGAGAGTGGTAACCTCCAAAATATTCTTGTCTCTTAGTTCAGTAAGTCGCATTGCAAGAACCTACATGGCGATAATCCAGGACATTGTCGCTATACATAAGCTATAGTTACTGTAAATAGTTGTAGGGTAACCGAAAAAAACAGAACATGAATAAACAGAACACGGAGAAACAGAACGGTGTCAAAACAGAAATTTGTCGAAAACAGATTTTTGTCGTATCTATTTGTTAGTAAGATTATAAAATAAATAAATATTTAATATAATACAATCACTGCATGTTGGTCATTTGGCGTAAAACCCTCAATTTATCTGCTTGATTTTGATAATCATGCACAACTCCACAGAATTATTTCTCACTACTTCGTTGTACCTAGTCACCCAAGCATTTTGAATATAATATTATTAGATTGATGAAGACGAGGATAAATACCCAGCTTGCTGGCAACACCGAGTTGACTCCCGTTTAATTGAGGCTTTCGCGATTAGTAATGCAGAAATTATAAAATGGTAATTTGATTTTTTTACGGCGTCTTGAAAACCTATGTTATTAAAAATCTATACAATATAATTTATAGAGATACAACAATTTCAATATTAGATGTTATATTTTTACTGAAATATCATAGGTTTATTGCTGTTCTGTTTCTTCATGTTCTGTTTATCAGTGTTCTGTTTTGTCACCGTTCTGTTTCTTCCAGTTATGTTTATTCATGGAACCGTAGGTACGATATCGTAATATAGTCGCGAATGTTTTTTTTTTCTTCAAAAATTGATTATCCATGTCCGTAACACTTCAAATATTTTTCTTGGTTCGTTTTTCATTATCTATTTATTTATGTATTGTATTCATTTAAGAAAACACGACATTATGGACATAACAAATCAAAATTTAGGATGTTCACAACATGATATTTACATTATAACTACTTATATTACTCTCACAAGAGAGAAGAAGAACATAATAATAGGTAATAAAAACCTAAACAATTTTATACAATACAATAAGTTTCAAAAACAAAATGCAAATGTCTATTTCTTTAAGGAGCGCATTTACTAATCTTGCATCCCTCGCTAATCGTGCATTGATAGGCTTGAGGAAACGAGGAAATCGAGGAAACAGTTCTGATCCAGAATATGTCATGGCTGCGACCACGTAGGTAATTGACAGGCGCATATAAATTTAATTTCTTTAAGACGCCATGATTGAAAACCATCGGTCGTGATAGCAGGCACAAATGTTTCAAGAATAGAAGTGATCTACGAGATTCAAGAGAGTGAAAAGTGAGCATGTCTCGTGGAAAGGCAGTCGGAAAGTAATCGTTTGACAAATTATTAAAAGGAAAACAGTTATGTCTTAAAATAAAGACATCGAAGAAATTTCTTCTGGATTCGCTCTAAAATAAGCTTGGAGGAAACTTCATTAGGACTCCAGATAATAGACCCATATTCAAGAATATTACGCATTAACGAGACTTGGAGTGTACGTATGACATTTGGATTTTTCTATGTGCCACGTGTTGAGCTTTTTCATATGTCATAATATGTGTGTATACTCATTACCACTATTTTTATCAAAATATAGGTTTACGTCAAAGAAACTTACTTAGGGGCTAAAACCTTCAAAATATCCTTGTCTTTCAATTCAGCGAGTCCCATTGCAATTTCAGGTTTCATACTGGGGTCATAAAATCTCTCTTCTATTCTTTCACCTTTATTGGACTGTGAATAAGCTGTCGATACGTGGACCACTGACTAAAAAGATAATAATAATTTTAAAATATTTTTCATCAATAACGATTAAATTTAATATAACAACGTATTAATTTAAAATCACAGAATACACGGGGAGAGTATTAAAAACCCGTTGGAAGTGTCAGGAATTGTGTAGAACGGTGTTTCTCAATCGCCGGTCCGTGCACCAGAAAATTTCTGCCGGTCCGGAAGTAGTATTGTCGCCCATTTCATAATGAATATACCAAAAATTCCAAGCAAATCGACATTCAAAAAATTAAACATACACATAGTATTATTATTCTAATGCCACTGCCACTCTGGTGGTCAGACATAAAATACAAACATTGCCTCAGTTTTGGATATCACTAAAATCATTAAAATTATTGTTTGGACTTTCGACAACATATTCACGTAAGAAGACTTTTCAGCCATGTCATTAATATAACTAAATAGACAAACCGAATGGTTGCTAATGCAGCGCTTTGTCTCTCCGAAACATGTCAACTATTCTAGCAAAAAATCAGTAGCAGATTTTGCACTAAGCCGGATCTCACATCTAAACTCGCGCCGTCTACTGCACAGCCATACATCAGGATAGGAACGTTGCTTCGATATTGCATACGAAGACCGCGCACATCTACCTAGTGATAGTCGCGTGTAACCGCTCGAAACGTATATTATAATATATTTGGATGCGTCGACCTGCAAGCCGGTATTATACATATGTTAGGAATAACCAATTCAAAGGTGTGCGTATGCGTTATGGCACTAGATGTTTTTCCAAACTAAAAAGTCGCATTCGACCAATGTGCGGAGCTCCATTTGGCAACGTGTGTTTTGTGAATAACTATGACGTCACATCATCGTAATTGACACGTTACAGACAAAGCGAGCTTTGATTTGCGAGCCGGCTAATATTATTTATAATTTATTTACAGATTGGTTTATAATTATTTCTTTTATTAACAATAGAATTTTCATGAAAGGTACATATTTGTTTGTATTCCAATTATAAAACTAATAAACAAAATACTATAAAATAATCATTTTTATTTTTCGTTTACGGTCCATGGAATATTTTTCCCCCTTTTCACCGGTCCACAGGTGTAAAAAAGTTGGGAAACACTGATGTAGAGCGCAAAAGAAATCAATATAATATTATGTAAGATGAGTAAAGAGATAACTCACCCTTAGGTTTCGCATTGTTTTACAAAGTGTTATAACGTCATTTGTTCCTTTCACGTTAATATTTATTGCTTTACATAATTCTTCGTCAAACCTGTAATAGACATACATTTTTAAAATCATTTATCAATAATTATATTAAAATATATTGAAAATGGCATTTTGATGTCGAGATATAATGAGACGTTATAATTATTTACTTAATGGGAGTAAAACAACCACGTGACATATGAAAATCCAAAGACTGCACAGAATCGGTCACTACAATTATATGGATTGCCAGAAATTTATCAATAAGACTATTCTATTTACGCATCCTCTGAAGATAAGACTAGAAATACATTAATTGCGATACCGTAGAGCAAAGCAAATTTCTCATGAAATAAAATCATTTACCTGACGGTAGCTGCACAATGTAAAACAATGTTGACTTTCTCCATCATTTCTTCACGCATTTTAGTATCCCATACTGGTGATATCGAAGACGTTCCTAACTCTCCTTCGACAAGCTTAACCCGGGGCCTCCAATCGTTTTCTAGTTTTGAGAACATCTGTGAAATATCGGAGATCCTTTTTATGCAAAAACATAATAGTATGTCACGAAGTGTGGATACCGATATTGTTCCGATGGTTTTATTAATTTTATATATGCGAAAATGTAATTATATTGCAGTATTGTAGGTATAGTTGGGTATTTCCCGAGAAAATCTCAATCTCGAGATTTGGGATTTCCCGAAATGATGAAGTTTTGAACTCTCGAGATTCGGGTTTCCAGAAAAGAACTCTCGAGAATTCTCGAGATATTGGGGAATTTAAAATACCTGTAAAAATCTTAAAATCAGTGTAAAAACAGACAAATTCCAAAAAAATATGATTTTTTTTATTTGTGTAAGAAGACAAACAAAATAGAAGTAGTAAATCAAAAATAATTCAAAACATTACTTATTAAAATAGAATTTCAAAAACACAGACTGTCAAATCGCTGCATCTGACAATCACATATTATTTGAGACAATTTTTCGAGAAATTACCCGATGCTGCGACAATTGTGCTCATTTTGAGTCGACGTTGGCTTAATTGTGTTAAATGCCCCGATCAGTCATTGAACGTTTTGTGTTTTCTGCCCACTTTTTCATATAGAAAATCATTTTTCAATTAATATTTGATAACAAAAAAATCCTGGATCCCGAGAAAAGATTCTCGAGATCCGGGATTTCCCGAAATGTCAAAAATTTCAATTCTCGAGATTCGGGATGGACAATCTCAAAAATTTCTCCAGAATTCCCGTCGGGAAATTCCCGAAACCCATCTCTAATTGTAGGCGTGCTCCAATAATTCTAGGCGACCAGACCACTGGAAAAGTCTGGTTCCTTAAACCGATATTTCATCAATCATCACACAAAACTATAGTATTATTTTTAATTTTGCTAATTTAATTTGAGTGGGTATTGATTTTTCTATAAAACAATGTACAATCGGTTTTAATTAATTAATTATTCCACACTAACGTTGTAGCGCAATGATCGTGCAGACTATAAAAATAACAATAATAATAATAATAATTATAATGTACATAGGTATACAATAGATACAGTAATATAATACTTACAAACATATTATTAATGTCATATCAATGAAGTTTTGCTGTTGAGTTGGTGTGTCGCGTGTGACAGGCGACAGGCGACATTACCAATTTTGTACAGTGCTCGAAATGGAAAAGTTTACAAACTGGAGCGCTCGATAATTTTCCGAAAATACTAATATATTTATGTATATTACATAACAATATGTAAATGTGTTGGATTTCTTTTGTTATATACCTGCCAAACCCAGACTGTCAAGTGGAATTACAATCTTTAAACTTGTGGCACGCAAAATTGGGTATGCAAATGCTGTAAGCGCCATTGGCAAAAACCGAGGTTTACGACACTTCATAAATATATTTTTTACCATGATTCCAACAACTTTTTAATAATTCACGAACTGGTATACAATACTTAAATTTTCCATGGCCTGCGCATCTAGACCTGCGCTCCGGTCATTGCCCAGATTGTGTACCAATAGGCCCGTTTCAGACGAGACACCGGTGTTGCGCTCGATATAATATAGGAGGCCTTTGTATTCGAATAAAGGGGTCTTTGTATTATGTTTATGAATGCCCCAGAGCTAATGAGTCAACGCATAATTTTGCGTTATAAAAATAAATTAGAACATAAAACTGGCTGCTGTAATAAAAACAAGTGTATCGGTAGCTTGAGAATGTAGCGGCTGACGGAAAAGTGTACCGGGCACGCGTCGGCATGTCATTAGTAGGGAGCGGATTTATATGCAACAAAAAACATGATTATATGCATGCACGTATGCACTTAAATCATACATCTTACATACCTTATCTCTTACATACATCTGTAATCTATAATCTTATATCTTACATACATCTTACATCATTAAAGTATGCACTAAAACCGATAAATGCACTAAACCTATATGCAGTTAAAATTTGACATTTTTTATGAAAAAAATTGTAAATACTCACTTCACCCAATATAACTGATATAAAATCGAATAACAAATTAATAATCTTAATCAATATAATACAATAACAAAAAAACACAAATAATCAAAATAAAGTTAATCAGTTACAATTTTCAAAAAGTTTGTTTAATTTAAAATAATTGAATAAGAAATGTAATGTAAACTAAACACCACTTAAAAAAGCAAAAACGACACACTTAACTAGGTATTCCTAAATATTATTTGCTGTGTTTTTGTCTGAAAAAATAAGTTTAAATGTCTTTTTTCAGTGTGTTTAGACATTTAATTTTTCCGACAATCTTTTAGTATTTTGTTTAAATGCGGAAAAGGATCTCTCAATGTCCATAGAGGCGATTGGGCAAAATTTAAATAAAGGTGCCCGAGTTGACTTTCTGGCATGCCATTAAAAAAATGCAAGTGCATCTAAACTATCTACCTACCTAATTTAGTTATATTTCAATAAAATAATTTTAAAAAAAATTAAATTATAAATGCAAAAGCCCTAAAATATACATTTATTTATGAAATATGCACTAATGTCTCAAATATGCTCTAACGTGTCAAATATGCATTTATATGCACAATAAAACTTTATTTTTGGATTCTATCTCTATCATAACGGATTTCTGTGCAAATCTCGTATCTGTGCATACACCCTAACAAAGCATGCACCAGCATATAAATCCGGCCCTTACTCATTAGCTCTGGGGCGTTCATAAATATAATACAAAGGCCCCCTATATTATATCAAGCGCGACATCGGTGTCCCGTCTGAAACGGGCCATAGTGTCGCGTTGCAACTAGTGTCGCAGCTCTCCACCTTAAACCTTAACATCACTCGTAATTATGTGGTATTCAATATACCCCATTGCAGGCCAGACGTGGTTTTACATGAGGCTCTATTGTGAGACTAAACATGGGATATGACCTCTAAAAAAATGTAAATTATAATGTTTTTGTAGGTCTTTAATAAGTATTATTTTCCATTATGTTTCAATAATTACTATATTGTATTAATACCGTTTTAGTTTTTCATCTACTGTATAGCCTATCCCTATTAATAGTAAGTATCCAGCATGCAAGTAACTAAATAACGAACCTCGCATTTGAAAAATTCCTCAAGTCTTGTTGTAGCCGTCTTACCCCGTTTTTCCCGAACGAGAATATAAATAGTGTCGACATCGGGACACGAGTGCAATAATTTCTCAATTACAACTGAAAATATGACATTAACAATATAAATTAGTTAATGCTTTGTAATTAATAAGGGTCACCATTAAATAATTGTAATTAAGTAATCAAATAACAAAAAAAGCTAAAGTACATAATAAAATGAGTAAGATAACAAACATACAATCATCGCTTTATTTTTTGAATATTTTACTGAAAACTTTTAGTTAAGTTTAAAAACTTTAGAACTAAACTGAAGATCGAAAAACTATTTTACTTATATTAACATAAATCTATTTTTCAAAAGAACCATATTATTGTCTTGATTTATTCATTAAACGAAGTGTCCCTGTGATAAATAAACGACAATTATTAGTATCAATTTTTACCTTTTCCTATAAATCCTGTTCCACCAGTAATGAACACACAACTTCCACTGAAAAAATTTCTTATTGTATTTTCTGAAAAAAAAATATAAGGCATATTAGTTCAATTTTAGCAAATAATAATATCATACTCGGAGAATTTACAGTGAGAGACATATTCATCACAGATTTTATTAAAAAATAACGTTGTAGTACTTATGTAAATAAAATAAAAATTACAACACTACAAGGCTCAAGTAGTCGATGGTGGTTCTTCAGACATTGCGGCTACTACGAAATCAATTTGGAATGGTGTTGTGTCATTTGAAAGTAGTGATACCAACACTTAAATAAGACGACAGATTTGCTGCTCAAGCTAATTTTTTTTATTTATTTGTGAATATTGTATTCATAAACATGACGTTTTCATTTGTATCAGTCATGTTAACTTTACAGATAAAAAAAATTGAATAAAATGTATGTTTGAAAAAAAAGAACTAACCTTATATGTACACAAAATGACAACAATTCCTAGTCGGTATTTTAGGTTTAAAAATTTTCCGTTGTACAGCGCTCGATAATTTTCCAAAAATATTAACATAGTCATCTAATAAATGTTATGTATATTTTATAAAAATAAGTGTTAGATTTTTTTATTATGACCTATCTAGCTCAGACGGTCAAATTATTTTTTCCACGAGACGGAGAGATAATTTTGCCGATTTCATGAACCGAAACGGTGCTCCGGTTCACTCCGATCCATTTAGAGCTATTATAAACACCGTTTAAACCGTAGTTTTTGATTGATATTATAAATAACTGGATATGTGTTTATCGTCAGACGGATTACTCATTTTTTTTCAAAAAATGAATTTATGAATTTTTATAAATAATATATAGTACTTAGACTGATGACATTTAATTTTTCTTGAGTGCAATTTGTATTTAAAAAATGATCTAATATAAAAAATTATTATCCAGGAAAGCCTCAAAACCTACCTATTGAAAATGTTACTCAGTCAAGGTTTATTTCAATATATTAAATAATATCCTATGTATGTTTTGTAGGCTTTTACAATATCTTTATTTTTAATAGAGAATGTTAAAATCAAAATTTTTAAATTATTCATTGTTGAGTATAAAATAGTATAATTAAAAATACGATCCATTAAATTAACAATAAGTTTAAAAAAATAATATTAAATTATTATCAGTACCTTCGCTCGATGGATGAGTTGACACGATGTTGGGCACCATTTTCCAAAAAAATATTTATTCAAAAGTTGATTTCTATAATTAAAAAAAAAGTTATGGATGCTCGTTTGATAAAAAATATCATTAAACAATAAAATGTACAACATATTATTATCTCTAAACTATAGCTATTACTTGCACACTATGAACATTTATGAATTTGCAACGAGATTTTTTTTCTTACATTAAAACAAATTAACCACTGTGTAACTTGCACGAGTTTTTGGTTTTCAAAACAAGGTGATTTTGAATGTAAATGAGGGGCTTAGAGACGAAAACAGCAGTTTAATAAAAATGTTGACGAGTCAATAATAAACATGTTATAATTTCTGAAAAAAAGTATTTTAAATGTTGTTTGTATACCTACTAATAATATATAACATTTTATAATACTTTTTTAGAAATTATACAATAAAATAATACATTTTTATTAACTTGCCAATATATTTAAAAAAAATGGAAACTGTTGTTTTTGTTTATCAAATAATTAATAACGTCAGTTATTTTTTTTAACATAATTTACACATACTTATTTAAAATTGAACAAGGTAGAATCTATCCGCTTAATTGTCAAATAATCTAGATTGGATAATCCATAATACTGCTATGAGAATATTTTGACTATGACTTATAGAATAGCAGAATAAATAGGTATTGTTATTGTATATTTTGACTTTTTAGAAAGTTCGTTTTCCACTAGGCTTTATTACATACAAAGTGCAATAGAAGATTAAGTTCCCTACAAGTAGGTATATCTACAAGATGATGATGAAATAACATCTACTACAAATATTATTTTTAATGTTTTTTTAACGAAAATTATGCAGTAATCGGTACAGTTTCTTTATTATTAAAGATTACTTGTTGCATTGGATAAATAATCGATTGCCAGATAAATAGATTAATCTACACAAAAACTGTATTTATTTGCAATCCTGTTAAACACTTTATAATAACAACACTCACTACCTCAAGAATTACTATTTTGTAATAATTTTCTATGAACATTGAGTGGTCTTGTAAAAATAGGAATAAGTACTTAATTTATTATTACGTTCCTTTCCTCGTTCGTTACTGTTACTAGCGCACAATACAAACACACTGCCAAAGTCACAGCTATTTTTTTTATTTATACGAAATTAAAATTCAAAATTTGTAGCAACTTAAAAAATGTGTATGTATATGGAGTGGCGCATACATTGGTCGTCATGTGGTGCATAAAGTAATTTTAAAAATAGATTTATTTTAAACATAATACGACGATTTTGTTTATCTTGCTTCTTGTTTTACATGCACCGGGGTTGCGAAAAGATTTATCACAACAATAGGCCTCTTAAATTAAAATAGACCGAAGTTTGCCCAATTTTGGTTTATACGCTTTTTTTTAAATAATTAAGACTTGGACCACAAAAGAATAGGGGATACATAAAACGTGGTGTTGGAGGCGTATGCCAAAGATGTCAATCTCTATACTTATATATAAAAATCTCGTCTCACGGTGTTTGTGGTCGCACTCCTCCGAAACGGTTCGACCGATTTTTATGATTTTTTTATGTATATTTTTTAGGTATGAGAATAGGTCGTAAAGTATATTTCATAGCGCTAGGTGATTAGGGTGTCCCTATCCAGAAAAAAAATCAATTTTTTTTTGACATTACCTAACCGATTTTTTTTAAACGGTACATGTACAAACACGCATTGAAGTAAGAAGTAAAATGATGTTAAGGGGGGACATGCTCAGCGTAGGTCAAAATGGAGCTTTTATTCTATTTTCAAAGCATGATCCTGGACATTCCATAAACGTTGTAGATAATCTATTTATATATTTTTGAAGCCTTATTATCCTTTATATTTATTTTAATCATTTGATGACTGCATCAAGTATTTTTATCACATAAAATAGTATTCTTTTAAACCTCTCGATCTAATGTTTTAGAATATAGTCATATTTCAGTACATAAATGTGCAGTGGTGTCAAGATTTTTTACATTTATTAATTTTTAAACGCATTTATAAAACCATCAGTATAATTTATGTTGCATTATTATAGTAAAATATTTACGATAAAAAGATATATTGATAATCTCTGTGATCCCAAATTTGACAAGAATTAGGCATTTTATTATTCAAAAAATGGGCAAGATTAACACATTTGAAGATAATTCTAAAGATACTAATTATAAGCCATGTCTTTGACCATTCAAGTGTGATAAACATCCTACTAATAATGATTGCATTATAATAATTATTGACCTAAGAATAACGTAGTGTTTTTTTGAAATACGCCATTTCTTTTGGCATTCCCCAGTGGTTAATCTACAACATACGGCCGTAGCCATAAATTGATAAACTAAAACTGAAGGAGGGAGTAAGAACATGTTAACGCACGTGTTTTAACATGAACCTACCTAAAACTATTAACATTCTACACTGTTAATTTTTTATTAATAAAACTTTATTTATATTGTAAAGATTGTGTATCAAGATTTGAGGCTATATTTATGTTAGTATTATTTATGAGTAAAACTATATATCAATAAATAAATAATATTTTTGAATGTTGAGTTGTTAAATAATTCAAACAATGGTATGTTGTAAATTTATAATATTTAGACACTTCATACACAAAAATACATATTTTTACAGTTTAGAACAATATTTGTCGTATGTCCCATGTTAATTTATTTATTAGCGGTTTATAATAATTGAAGACAATAATAATTATTACGTTTCATCACAAAAGCCAATATCACGTTTCAGTTAAACCATTAAATAGGTTATGTTTTACTTTTGATTTGTAATAAATTATTATTTTTAACGAAAATAGTTGTACAGTCATCTTTTTCTCATATAATATTTTATCCTTTCCAATAATCCAGCTAAATATGTACATAGTATCCAATGAACACAATTTTACCAGGGATTTCAATACCGAATTAAAATGTCGGTATTTTTGTATTTTTTATTGAACACCAGTATTCACATGCTCGGTACCGCAAACGAGAATTCTCGTGATATCAATAATTACGTTGAGTACCGCGCATGAGAATTCTCGTTTTGGCGCGCGTTTTTTAAATAAATATGTTTACATGGACATCTATGTATTTTCAACGAAAACATTTAACAAACCCTGTTAGATTATAAAATTCAGTACCGACTTGTATAGATAAAACATTGATATCTGTTTTACCTTCTGTGATATTATTAAACAAAAGTCAAAATTTTATTTTTGTGAGACGCCTTATTTGATCATTCTCTCGTGTGACTTTACGGAATTGTATACTGATTTTGAGGACGAAAATTACAGTAATAATCAAAAAAGGGATTCAATAAGGTAAGAGAAATAATTTATCTATATTCTTATATATTATTTATTGATGGTTTCTGGTAATTTAAATTCATTTTACGTCTTTCTCCATGGACGTCAGATAACTGTCAAAATATCCGAAGGAAATGTTTGAAAGTTCTCATTATATGCCAATTACTTCATAATATGCCGATATATTATTTTATAAGCCTAGAATATTGAATTATTGTAACTATTTCATACAATTATGTATGTATAAACAAGTATTTACTTATTTTCACGTATTTTTCCAACATCCAAAATTTGTTTACTAATGACGATTTGTTTTTGTTTACAGCTGTCACAAACCAATGATTTGCCTCCAATATTATCTACATAATCGACTAATAGATGCGTCACAAGGTAATAATTAATCACCAAGTATAATTTATATAAGTCAATCGAACGTTTTGACAATGCCACGTGTTCCCCGAGGATTAAATTTAGTTTACTAAAGTGGAATATAGTTTTGATTCCAGCCTCTTTTCACGCTGAAATGGAGGCCTTTGAAACAGATTAATCAAAGAAGGATTACCCATTCGTATGGAATTAGAGTCGACACGCCCTTGGACCCACTTCCTGGTCAATCTAGCTCAAGCGAGTGTCCGGCGTGGAATAAGAAGTAGGTGAGGTCGTTCTAGTGGCGACGTCGTCCCAGAGGCAGGCGAGGAGGACATGCAAGGCGTAGTGCTTATGTGACTGAATCGTGGTCAACAGCAAAATATACTCCAGCACCTAGGCAGTTTACAATAGTGTCGGATTGGCTGAGGTGTTGCTGGTGAAAAACATTAGAGTCTGTGGGACAATTCGCAAAAATAGAGGTCTTCAACTTAAGTTCAGTATTTGAACGGATGGGCGAGTCGGTTATCTGTATAAAAGGAGATATTATCTTACATTCTTTGAGAGATAAGCGCATAGTGAGGATGATATCATCTATCCATTCCAGCGACATGATAGATTTGGGCCACAATTACAGAAATAAGTGTGTAACGAAGCCCGAATCTGTTGTTACTTTATTACTGTCCTCTGGTAACGATGTCTCGTCTTTTTCCGGCTCCGAGGCGTAGTGTGATGTTGAATTCGCATGTCAGATTATCTGGACATACCTTACAGATGATTCCAGCAACACAGAAGAAGGCATACCCGTCAAGGGTATGTAAGGAATGTGCCAATATGAAGAAGAGAGGCGAGACTCGGTACACGTGTACAGAGTGTGATGTTCATCTGCACAAAGTAGGTTGTTGGAAAATATATCACACTATTCAAAATTATAAACTGTTTTATATTGTTCTTGAAAGTTTCATTTAAATATTCCCATAAATAACCCAATAAACTAAGATTACATTAGTTCCTATAAAAACCCAATTTCACTCAAATTTGTCCGGGAATAGGGCTAGATTTATAAAAACCTGCTGGGGCTGAAAGTGATGGAAAAACATAAGTATCTATCAATGGATCTATTAAAAACTATTTGATACATTATTTTATAGCAAAGACCTAAAGTACCTACCAATATTAGTTATGTATAGATCATAATATCGTAGAACTTCAAATTTTTACTAATAATTTGAATATACATATTGATAAATTATTTGAACTAAAATATTATGTCCATGAAGTGCAAATCAGTCTGACTGCAGGAAAATTTTCCTCAAATTCAACGGTGGTTGAACGTACCGTCATCAATGAATAGGATTCTTGAAAACATTTGGAACGGATGTTTTCTATTTTAAAATAATATTATGTAAATTCATCGCGACCGTTTAATGAATATATTTTGTTTTATTATTTTTTCATCTTCGTCGGATTCAGTTAATCTATTTGCGTTTTAGCAGCACAGAGGTTCTACACTCAATTTAATAGGAAATAAAATAGCAAGTCGTGGGTCCTAAGTTCGAATTTTGGGTCTGGCAATTATACATATTGTTTTTTAATTTGTGTATGAGTCAGAGTATGGACATATCTGTTTAATACAAACCTCAACTCTATGGATCCCCATAATATGATCTTTTAGGATCGGACACGATCGAAAAAAATAGTAAGTAATGGAGAAATAACATTAAATTAATTAAAATAACATTAAATTATATGTGTCTGAAAGGTACTGAAAATGTCAGTTTTCAATTACCGGTATAGGAGTAGTTTAATAAATGTGGTAAGTGATTTAAGTGTTAAACTACAGAGTTGGACTTCTTGATTTTTTCCATTTTTTTTAAGTTTATTGAATGCCAATTATTCTGGAAAAAAATATTTAAAACTGTGGATATTATATTTGCGATAGTTTTATTATGGCTAAATTTTTCTTTTTCTTTTTGTTGCAAGTTATGTATTGCGATATTTCGACGATTTTCACTGATTTGTGAAAATAGTCTATTATTAAAACATAAGTCGTCCTATTCCAAAGTTAACAAGCATCCATAATTGTAAACGCGACCGTTCATTGATAAATTAAATGTTGACCACATTTACATTAACCGACATTACTGGGGTCAAGTGTATGATCTTAACCATTTTTTTTACATTTACATATACCTACAGTAACCCTCTGACTACAACTTACTTACTAATAAATATTCAATCGAAAGCTTTGGAATTTGGATCATATTATTACAAAGGGAGGTCAGCGGTAACAATAATTATAACACAGCATTCATGTAGGTGCATACGCTAGAATTTATTTATTTTGCGAATTTAATATTACATAATATATGATTGAAATATATATTATTTAATTGTATAAGATTGGCGAGGGAGAGGCGACATATCCCCCAAAACTTACAAAATAATATAAATTGGCATTATTACACTTACATTTTGTCAACTGTCTAACGAGAGACTCCCAGAGCGACGTTTCGCTTGATGAGATCCGACTGCCAATTTGACTTGTCAAAATTCGTCCAGTTATGCAACAAGCTAATCTTACCTCAAATAACAACCTACTATTAATATTACTTAATTGAAGCTAGCTCTTAGTTATAAGATTGATAGAAGCCGATTCCGGTCTAATCCCCATCTTCTTCTTCTTATTTTGCCATATCTGCCCCTTAACTGGAGCACATGGACACCACGCGGCGCCTCCAAGAATCCCTGTCGCTCGCCAGTCTTCTTGCTCCGTGTCAGGTCAAACCAGCGTCCCGTAGCTCCACCGTATACACTCTGTAGATCATATTTAGCGGCCTTCCAGGATGCCGGAATCCGGTCAGCTTGAAGAATAGGCAAGCCTGGCGAAGTTCTCTTCTGGGATCCGCAGCACGTGGCCGAGCCAGGTCCAACGTCGCCTCTTCACTTTCAGCATGATGAGAGGCTGCTTGGTGCGTTCTCTTATCTCGTCGTTGCTTCTAAAGTCATGCCACCGCACACCCAGTATTTGTCGCGAACATCTGTTTTCGAAGCTCAGTATACGGTTGCTCTGAGCCTTCGTATCCCCATAAGGGGGTTAATTTACTAAATGTAACTTGTCTAGGGAGTCATAACTTAAAATATTCTTAAAAACGGAATAACATTAAATAAAGGCTATCATCATCATAACAGTATCTCGTGCTGCTTGACAGATTTGGACTTTATTATGTGGATGCTACAGTAAAGTTGTTTTGGTCGGTTGTTGTATTAAGTAACTACCTATTCCAATATTATAAGGTACTAGATGGAGTCCACCCCCTTCTCCCGCCCCCCAATTTCGTGGCAGTGCCTTTATCGGAACTTCAATATTTACGTATATTGACGGCGCGCAAGTTCCATTATCTCGTAACTAGATCGACGACACAATATGTGTGTTACATTTATATCCGGAAACCGTCCATAAGGAATATGTTAGTGAAAGTTACGGATCGATAGATCATCGAATAACAAAAACGCTATCCAAAGAACCAAGAACCAAACCGCTCCAAAAATTTACCTCATTAACACATTACTGAATATAAAATCACTGGGAAGACGAGACATAGGCAAAATGGTCTTTTGAATGAGATAAAAAAACTTTTTGCGGTAAATTAAAATAAAAGAAAAAATATTTTAGTATTCATCCCCTGTCATATTACGTCATTCTGTATTAATATATTTTTTTAAATCTGAGCTATCAGGCCGTAATACTGATTTTCAAAAAATCACCACATCATAAAAATGATCTAGGTAGAAACCAGAATCTTTATTAGACAAAATTTAGTTCATTTTTATAAGGCACTTCTTGTCCATATTTTGTCATTGTTCCAGTTCCTACCTCCGATGAATGTAAACCGAGAACCAAGAATTTAAAAAATCGTCAAATATATTAATCAGGTAAATATTATAGAGTTATCAATATATCTAAGAGATATATTCACTGAAATTTTCTCTCATGTTGCATCATCTTGTTGGAACTACAATATATCGTACAAATCAAAACCATATAATTCATTCCAGAAAAAATAATATAATCATGTTTCTCTAGCGTTCCCCATTGATTGTAACTGCATTGCCAAATTTCTTTTTTAAAAAAAATACGGTCCAATTACACCTCCAGACCGTACACTACACCAAACTATTAATTTTTGTGGATGTAAAGGTGTTTCAATACTATGTGAGTTTTCATTACTCAAAATGCGATAATTGTTCTTATTTACGAAGCCATTTAACCAAAAATATTCGTTTTTGCTGAATATGATTTTTTCATGAAATAATGGGTCTGTTTCAAGTAAAGTTTCTTTAACCCTTTGGCTGCTACGATGTTGTGCAAACTCCGGTCGAGGATTGCTACGAATAATTGTCGATAAATTAACCGTTAAAATGCTACGCAACGATATATCGTTGTTTTTGATAATGGCCAGAAATGCTAACAACGATCGTCGTTTTGCTTTTGATGCCTGAAATGTTAAGTTAATTTGGGAACTTACTACTGCATCAGTGGTACGAAACATTGTTTTATCTATTTAGTTTTATTGTTGTGTAATAACGCGATTCATATATGTTTTGTGACTGGGTAGATTTAGAACTTATAACTATTGTTATTTTTTTTCATGGCATCACCCTTTTAACAATAAAAATAATTCCAAATACAAATTTCAGTTTACCATATAAAAGTTTGTTTACAGTCAAATTCTTGGTGAAAGGACGATGTTTTATTTTATTTTATGCATTTAAAATAATGGGAAAGACTTTTACTCAACTCAGTGTTTAAAGTAGAGTAGATTTGTGCTATATAAAAACAGTTTCATTTATAAAAAAATAATGAAATAAAATCATTTGCAATACATATTTTAAATGTTCCAATAAACAAACACCATGAAGACCTTTTTCACAAATCACGCATAGTGTACGCGATCTTTTAACGAAGCGACCATGCAAATTTTTTCTTTTCAGCCGGGTAGTTTCCTAATTCCACTACTTTGTATTATCCCTCGTGTGCGATAACCGATTGTTTCCAATAACTGATAAAAATAAAAACTCTGTGCGCGGATAGTGCATTTCGCTCGCTCTCGCGATCGACCGTATGATAGAGCGAGAATGAGATATGTCAATTACTTGCCTCGTTATCTATTCAAAACGATAAATTAATGACGAAACGTGTTTTCATAATATTCCGATTTCGCAGAATCAATTAGAGTGGTAAGGTGTCTAAAAATAAACAATACTTTAATTTATCGACAATTATTGGTAGCAATCCTCGACCGGATTTTGCACAACATCGTAGCAGCCAAAAAGTTAAAGTATTGTATTATTTTTAGACACCTTACCACTCTAATTGATTCTGCGAAATCTGAATATTATGAAAACACGTTTCATAATTAATTTATCTTTTTGAATAGATAATGAGGTAATTAGATGTCCCCCGCTTCATTTTCCGTTAAAATTAATTGAACTTCTCTTTCTCGCTCTATCATACTGACGATGACGTGTACGAGCGAAACGAACTATCGAGTTTTGATTTTGAACAGCTATTGGAAACAATCGGTTACTTCAAAATATTATTTTAATTCCATTCGACTACGTTAGCTAACAATAAGTACTCCCCATAACATCTTATTGAGAAAATAATTCCTCATTTGGATTATAATTTTAATTCCTGCGAAACGATTACGGACAGCGAAAGTGATAGCGAAATAATGGCAGCTTTTCGAGGAACTCGAAGAATTAGCAGCTCTACCGATTCTAATAGTGAATTTGTGGATAATAATCAACTCATGGGTGATAGTCACAACTTTTTATATGACTGATAGTGAGCCTGAAATCGAAGAAGCATTTTCTGAAGTTTTGTTTTTGGATGAAGATTTTGCCTATAATACTTATATACCACTTTACCAATTTAGTAAATTAGAAATAAGTAAGTAAGTTAGTATTATCTTTAGTATTTTTAGGGAAACACTGCTCTAAAATACTTTTCCCACTGTTTCAAATAAAATTAAATAAAAAATTGTCATTCCACCCAGAATTTGACTGTAAACAAATAAAAAACAAAATTCGTTTATATTGTAAACTGAAATTTGTATTTGGAATTATTGCTTTTATTATAAAAATGCTGATGCGATGAAAAAAAATACAATAGTTATAAGTTCTAACCCTACCCAGTCACAAAACTTATATAAATCAAGTTATATTACACAACAATAAAACTAAATATATCAAAAATGTTTCGTACCACTAATGCAGTAGTATGTTCCCAAATTAACTTAACATTTCAGGCATCAAAAGCAAAACGACGATCGTTGTTAGCATTTCTGGCCATTATCAAAAACAACGATATATCGTTGCGTAGCATTCTAAGGGTTAAAGCCCAATCAGCAAAATTTCGACGCAATCAATAGTCAATCGGTGTAAGTTGTTGTGTTGACTGTATTTTATACGCCTTCAAATGAAAATCTTTATGAAGAATATTTAGAAGAAAATGCAAGTTCTTGAGAACGAAATTACGAATAGTAAGCTCTATACATTGATTATATTGACTATTAGTTTCATATAATGCTAAGTTCTAACCCTACCCAGTCACAAAACTTATATAAATCAAGTTATATTACACAACAATAAAACTAAATATATCAAAAATGTTTCGTACCACTAATGCAGTAGTATGTTCCCAAATTAACTTAACATTTCAGGCATCAAAAGCAAAACGACGATCGTTGTTAGCATTTCTGGCCATTATCAAAAACAACGATATATCGTTGCGTAGCATTCTAAGGGTTAAAGCCCAATCAGCAAAATTTCGACGCAATCAATAGTCAATCGGTGTAAGATGTTGTGTTGACTGTATTTTATACGCCTTCAAATGAAAATCTTTATGAAGAATATTTAGAAGAAAATGCAAGTTCTTGAGAACGAAATTACGAATAGTAAGCTCTATACATTGATTATATTGACTATTAGTTTCATATAATGCCCGAAACGTACCTCGAATAGATTCAATATTGCTGTAATACATTTGAACAATTTGTATATGCTGTACAACTGTATATCTTTTCATAATGATTTTCCAAACAATACTGAACATAAATGTCAATTTTGGTGGAAATCAGAAAAAAAAATGGTTGCTATGACGTTTTAAAAATCTATTGTACTAATTTGATAACCCTTTATATTAGGTTTTAAACATATTCATTGTTTTTAATTACCTTTAATGTTAAAAAGCACGCCAGGTCATGAAATGATATAAATGTATGAACCACCCTGTAGAAATGCACATCTTTTGATGTTTCATCAAATTTTCAATCTTGGTGTTGTATAAATAAAGAAAATTAGTTGTTACTATGGCAGTACCGCTTATATAATGCGCTAGTAACAAACTATCGGAGGAAGGAAAGTAATAATTAGCATTTGTAATTTAGCCAATGTCAAATGTATTGACATTATAACATTGTCTACACATGTGAGAACTAAAAATATTACAAAATAGTTCATTATAGAGACAGTGAGTGTTTGTATACGACTACTAGGAAAGGAAAGAATTAAACAGTTGTTTTAATTTAAAAAAAAGAGCTTTGTGCATTATCAATTTATCAGGTAGGTGGTAGCTATTTGATGTTGTGTAAGTGTATATACAATGAAAAATGTTAACCGTAAAAGAACTATGCCGATTATTGCATACTTTTTATTAACCGCATTAAAACGGTGGTAGATATTATTTAACATTTCAATTTTGCATAAATATTAGGAATTTAATCTTCTATTGAATTTATTAATTGAAACGTAAATAAAATGCATAGCATATATTTTTGTATTTTTACAAAAATATTACAATATTACATATTACAAAAGGTTGAGAAAAAACCATAAATTTTGAATATCAGTCTTTTTGTGAAAAACGTCATTATTTTTAAAACTCTGCTACCATTCCTCATGAGAGTGCCATATTATATTTTTGCTAATCGTGCTAATTTTCTGATAGTAAGCGTAATATAAAATGTATGCTGTAATATGTATTATAATATGGAACCTATTGCACAATTGGTATTCAGTACGACGGTACAGTTCCCAGTGTCGTTGTACTATGTTGTTGGCGAAAAACAAACGCTGTAGGTATCAGGGTTTAAATATTTCATTTATCCAAGTAACATTGAGTTAGGAAAATAAAACGACAATATTTGATATATTATGCCATATTCGTTAATATTCATTTTCATATTTTTGCATGTAACTTTTATCATTTTATAATATTAAATCGAAAACTTCCCCTTACCATGGGTTTTACACTCACGGTGCGATAGCGGGTTTTTAGAGAACAGGAAACTTTAATGGATTTTTAACACTGGTTATTCTTAAGTGTTATTATGTTTTGTGAATAATAAGTAGGCTTTACCTTGTTTATAATTAAAAATTTTAACAGTGCAGTAAACTACTATTCCATGGTGAAAAGATATCATACTTGTTAATCAAAATAAAACAAAATTCATTCTCAGTAGTTAATTCGCTTAATTTGGCAATGTCCCCCCAAAGATCCAAGGGTTTTGACACAAAATAACCAAATATGACTAGCACAATTATTATTTTTTTTTTCAAGAACCATAGATTTCCTTCCATCCTTCCCGAAAAGAAAATTTACTCTCCAGAATTTGAATCGGCAGCTATTTTCCTTCTCATTTTTCATATTACCTGATTTTCATCCTTTTTCCTGCAATGCTATTGGTAATTTTAATTACTAATTCTATAACTATACCAAAATGTGATTTTTATATCGTAATAAAAAAATGTTTGGCTATGTATGAAAAATACTCGACGCCTGTCCCAATCAGATGAAATTGGCCAAGTTGGACTAAGTACCTATGTATATTATATCTTTTTTGGCCATTTGAATGATTTCATTAATTTTTAATTATGGAAATAATACTTTTAGATGTTATGAAATACATTTTCCATATCAACTTTATATGGAGACTTTTTTAGGCAATCTTTTTCTGTTAATTTACATAACGGCATGTTTTCAAATTATCCAGTCTGTCTCGCTAGCTCTCGACGGCTTGGCGGTGTTGGATTTTAATATAATTGTGAAATATGCATAGATGGCGCCATAGTTTTCCCTTCGGGATGGGTTTTTTATTCACGTCAGACAGTTTGACATTTCGCTGATTTGTCATTTTTACGATTTGCAAATCGTCACTGCCAATATAAATTTGGACTCATATGCGTAGTCTATTTAGGAGTCTGGCCTTCACAATATCATCTAACACCGCCTTAGGCTGCTATGCCTAGCAGAACAGCTGGCAATCACCGATTGCTACCACTGACATTTTAATTTTAATACAATATATGTGTAGGTATGTGCAGTTAAATATGCTAAATAAGTACCTATACATCTCAATCATTCGAATATAAAGCAATATATTATGTGATTATCATAAATAGCGATCCAATATAACGTGATATTAATCTCCTTCAGGTCCCATTGAGATAATAGAAGAAGGTTAGCATTGTAAAAAATAAATTTAAACATTATTTTGTTTCATTGTCTATAAAAAATAAATGCTTGCAGCCATAAAATAATATTTAAAAAATCAAAATTTGAATTAAAAATTAACCTTAAACAATATAGTTTCCCGGTGCGGAACATTCATATCGAGACAAATGTTGATAAATAATGAAGCAATACATATTATGTCTGAGAGGAATAGAACAATTCTGATAACAATAGGAATTTATAAGACCTAAAGATGTGGAATCAGCTTAAAGAGGCCTTCATCCAGCAGTGAATTGATACAGGTTGATGACGATATAAATAGGTAGGTATATAAAATCACAAATTTAAAAAAATATAGCAATTTATATGACCAAGTAGAGTAAAATTAGGTTGGGATAACCTTCATCCAACAGTGGATTGATCTTGGTTGATGATGATAATGACGATATTACGAATGGGTAAATATAATTGCAACAATTTTGATAAATATAGCAATCATTTAATCGCTAGTAGTAGAATCAGGTTGCGGAACCCTTCATCCAGCAGTGGATTGATCCTGGTTGATGATGACGATAATTAGGATGACGATAAGAATATTTAGATAAATAACATTAGCATTTTTATTAAATACTAGCTGAAGTACCCGGCTTCGCACAGGGTCGCTTCGTGGTTATATTTATCTTAGATATTTTTTTTTTTTTAGAATTATTAATTACCATGTCCTTGCTTTTTCGTACAATGTGGTTGTTAGTAATTTTGAACAATCACAAACACCCAGGCTTTGAGAAAAACACATAAATGTTTTTGTCATGACCGGGAATCGAACCCAGGAACTCTCGGGTGGAAGGCGAGCGCCTTACCAACTGCACCACGAGAGCCGCCTATCTTAGATGTTTGAAAAATAATAAGAGATAATTATTTTTTTAATAATAAAATATCTGTGTAATACAATATGGCAATATGAAAATAATTCTAATAAGAGTAAAGGTCAAACATAAGAACACTAAATTAAAATCGAATCCAAAATATGAAAACGTTATTAATATTATTAATATGTAGTAAAAAAAATCAAAATTGGATGGAACAAACTTTGTATGTTATATAATAATAATTTGCGCGCACACAACTGACAAAAGTTTCATCGCAATCGGATGAATGGTATAGGAATGCATACGAATAGTAGAAGAAGATGATTTTCTAATTCAGAAATTTTCGTGGGCATGCGCATGACAACTCACCAAAGTTTCATTGCAATCGGATGAATGGTATGGGAACGCATACGAATAGAAGAAGAAGAAGATGGTTGTACTAATTCAGAAACCTTCGCGGGCTTGCGCACAACAACTGGTCAAAATTTCATCGCAATTGGATGAATGGTATAAGAACGCATACGAATAGAAGAAGATAGAATAGAAGAAAAAGAAGAAGAAAATGGTTGTATCAATTCAGAAACCTTTGCGGGCGTGAACACAACACTTGATCAAATTTTCATTGCAATCGGATGAATGGTATAGGAACGCATACGAATAGAAGAAGAAGAAGATGGTTGTACTAATTCAGAACTTTTTGCGGGCGTGCTCACAACAACTGGTCAAAATTTCATCGCAATCGGATGAATGGTATAAGAACGCATACAAATAGAAGAAGATAGAATAGAAGAAAAAGAAAATAGTTGTAACAATTCAGAAACCTTTGCGGCGTGAGCACAACACTTGATCAAAATTTAATTGCAATCGGATGAATGGTATAGGAACGCATACGAATAGAAGATAGAATAGAAGAAGAAGATGGCTGTACTAATTCAGAAACCTTCGCGGGTGTTGGCACAATTACTGACGAAAATTTTATTGCAATCGGATGAATGGAATAGGAACGCATACGAATAGAAGAATATAGAATAAAAGAAGAAGAAGAAGAAGATGGTTGTACTAATTCAAAAACCATTGCGGGTGTTACCACAACAACTGACGAAGGTTTCATTGCAATCGGATGAATGGTATAGGGACCATACGAATAAAAGAAGATAGAATGAAGAAGAAGAAAAAGATGATGATTTTTCTAATTCAGAAACCTTTATGGGTGTGCATACAACCACTCACCAAAATTTCATTGCAATCGGATGAATGGTATAGGAACCATACGAATAAAAGAAAATATAATGAAGAAGAAGAAAAAGATGATGATTTTTCTAATTCAGAAACCTTCATGGGTGTGCATACAACCACTTACCAAAATTTCATTGCAATCGGATGAATGGTATAGGAACGCATACGGGACAGACACACAGACAGACAGACATACAGACAGACAGACATTCATTTTTATATATTTGTATAGCCTATACTCTTCCCGCAAGTGCAAGCAATAAGTTTACAAAGTTTTATCGCAATCGGATGAACGGTATGGCTGCGCATTAAATACGAACAAACAAACACACAAACACACAAATATTAATTTTTATATATTAGATAGAATTTCAATACTGTCAAGAATACAATCAACGTAGACAGGCCTTTATCCAGCAGTGGATTTATTGAGGCTCGTGATAATAATGGCATTATATATAGATAGGTAGATATTAATGTCACTGATAAATATAGCAATTCAAATGACAGAAAGGAAAAGAATCAGGCTAGGGAGGCCTTTATCCAGCAGTGGATTGGTTTAGGTTGATGTTGATAAGGATGATAGAAATAGGTATAATATCACAAATTCGTTTAACCGCTAGTAGTAGAATCAGGTTGCGGAACCCTTCATCCAGCAGTGGATTGATCCTAGTTGATGATGATGATAACGATATCAATATATTATAGCTAAATATAATATCACCGATTTTGATAAATACAGCAATTCAAATGACAGAAAGGAGTAGAATCAGGGTTGGGAGGCCTTTATCCAGCAGTGGATTGGTTCAGGTCGATGTTGATAACGAAGATAGAAATAGGCATACTATCACAAATTTGTTTAACCGTTAGTAGTATAATCAGGTTGCGGAACCCTTCATCCAGCAGTGGATTGATCCTGGTTGATGATGATTTAAATGATAGTGCAGGATCCCATAGACTTGTCGTATACATAATATGCGGAACGCATTCTGACAATTGGAATAGGTTTTAGGGGTCACCAAGATATATAATGTCGATGTTGCCAGGCGATATTAGTGGTCAATTTTTTTTTATTGAGGTTTTAATTTTTTTTCTTATAACCCACCAAAAATTGTTCTGAGTTCTTCAATAAAACCAATACGGGATCAGGGATTGATTGAAAATGCAATAATTGTACCATGCCATCGGCATGGTCGTAGAACGGTCTGTCCCGTTTGAAAAAATAAAAATAGCGGGTAGTGAAATGTGTTCAAAATTATCGATTCTTAGGACCCTTCTTGGCTTAAATTATTTTATTTAGTAGCATTTTTGTATATAATCACCTAAATTTGTTTCTTTACTATACCTATGCATATGTCATTCGTTTTAGTATTATGGTTAATCCAGAAACAGTGTAGGTTGCATATATAGGTAGGTGAATAAATGAAATAACGATAACCACTAACCACACTAAGTACCTACACATTTATTAAAAAAAAAGAAACAACAAGTCAAGTGTTCAAACTCCTTTAAGTATCATGATCACAGTTTTTACAAACACTACTTACACATTTGCACAATGATATACATGTCAAAGCCGATTTCTTATAACTACGTGATAATGTACGGCAGTTTGAATTACATTTGCATGGTTTAATTAAATAATTTGGTAGAGGTTCATTCGTCATTTGTCTTGGATACGAATTATTTTCTCGTAACTCATAGTCAAGTTGTAAGACATCAAGAGGCTCAAATAGTGGAACATATGAGCTTTCCCATAAATAAACTTATGCTGAAGGCTTTAAAAAGTGTAAATACAATGAATCATATGTGCATATCACTCTTGACAAATTTAAACTAAATTCAATATTTTGGGAAATAAATTTATGCCGAAGCTCATTCGCTATTGGTTTTTGTTTATATAATAAGTAAGTGCAAACTTTTTCCAGGTCTTGAAACTGCTGTGGTCTCCAATAAACCATTTCCTAAAGCTGAAAGTGCATCCTGAACAAAACTCGTTGACGAGATGGTTAAAGCTTGTTTCTTTGTACATACTAATGGTGTCGCAGCCGGTTAAACAATGTAATGCTGGTATAATATTACAAATATTTTCGCCAAGAGATTCAGCTGCCAAATGGCATTCTAAAACATGGAATTTCTTCTGAGATCCCTCAAACCATAATCCATGGCAACCAATCGTTGCAAGTTTATTCCAGAAATGAATGCCTAAAATTAAAACATCTGTATCGGGACTGTGATAATCTCCAAATTTTGCATTTTTACAGCATGAAATATATGACAGAACATTCTAGACTCCAGAGTCTGCTTCTAAATGATTTTGATTTTAAATCAATGGCGTCAGTGAAAATTGATCCCTGCAATTTAAACCATTGTGTGGGGTCGTCAAATCTACCACAATGTACAGCTCACTATTTCCGTTGATTTTTGCAAATGTGGGAGCATTTTTGCAAATACATTTAACAAGCTGTAATTTATTTTGAGGGCTCACAAAAAAATCTTTGCAATTAATCCACCACATACCTACTACATACATTAAGGGACAATCTCCAAGGCTTAGATATTATAAGCATTTACACTGTTTAAGTGCTTCAGCACAAGTTTATTTATGGAAAAGCTCATCTGATCCACTATTGAGCCTATTGATTTCCTACAACTTCTAACAATTATGAGAAAATAATTTGTATCCAAGACAAATGACGAATGAACCTCTGCCAAATTATTTGGTTAAACCATGCAAATGTAATTCTGACTGCCGTACATTATCACGTAGTTATAAGAAATCGGCTTTGACACGAATATCATTGTGCAAATGTGTAAGTATTGTTTGTAAAAACTGTGATCATGATACTCGTACCTAAAGCAGTTTGAACACTTGACTTCTTGTTTCTTTTTTTTAATAAATGTGTAGGTACTTAGTGTGGTTAGTGGTTATCGTTATTTCATTTATTCACCTACCTATATATGCAACCTACACTGTTTCTGGATTAACCATAATACTAAAACGAATGTCATATGCATAGATATAGTAATGAAACCAATTTAGGTGATTATATACAAAAATGCTACTAAATAAAATAATTTAAGCCAAGAAGGGTCCTAAGAATCGATAATTTTGAACACATTTCACTACCCGCTATTTTTATTTTTTCAAACGGGACGGACCGTTCTACGACCATGCCGATGGTGTGGTACAATTATTGCATTTTCAATCAATTCCTGATCCCGTTTTGGTTTTATTGAAGAACTTAGAACAATCTTTGGTGGGTTATAAGAAAAAAAATTAAAACCTCAATAAAAAAAAATTGACCACTAATATCGCCTGGCAACATCGACATTATATATCTTGGTGACCCCTAAAACCTATTCCAATTGTCAGAATGCGTTCCGCATATTATGTATACGAAAAGTCTATGGGATCCTGCACTATGATATGTTTATTATAACACCAATTATTGTTGAATACCTTTTAAATATTTTTGGGTTATAATGAGCTAATTGAATGTATATAAGTTTCATTGGTTCAAAAAAATTTTCATTCAACAGCCAAAAAAAGTGACATCAAATTTTTAAATATTATTCCTTGGTAATCGTTAAAACGCCGATACGTCGTGCGCCCGCGTTTTATTGAAATAAACAGTTTTAATCGGAATTCGTATAAATGTTTTTGTTTATTTGAATAATTATAGTTATCTATGGGTACTTGTTATAAATGTGAGTTATTATATAGTGCTGTGCATCTTTAAAATCATTTTAAGACGTAATCTCAGCTACAACTTCGTATGATGACGGATGGCAGTTTTTAAAAGTGCTTTTTTTGAGACTGTGTCGAGTTTTATAAAATTGTGCTCGATTCGAATTATCGCCACTCGAATGCATCCGATAAGTAAATATGTGGTGAGTAAATTGAAATAATGTAATTTAGTATACATAGTGTCAAAAGACTTTCTTTCCGTCAGAGGTGTAGAAACTTAACTTACAACAAAGAACTTAATTCATAAAAATATAAATAAGTCAGTTCTAATAATATGTTTATCGGTTAATCTTATTATAATTATTTTGTGAAAATTAATTGTATATCGGTTAAAACGCATTTAAATTTAAAGCGGCCATCTTTGGTGAGTTGGTTTGAGTGTTGCAAACATTGTGAAAAAATAAATTCCGACATAATCAGTTGTCAATAAAGTCGCGTGTTGCTGGAAAATGTATCGGGAAATAAACAAAAATCACCGAATTCGAATGGAATCTAATCATGCTGCTGTCAACTATGGAAAACCTATTTTAAACGATCCGAGAACTGATTATTTTTTTGAATCCATCGGACATGACGAATAAGGCACACAATCGCTCGCCAAAACCCGGGAAAGCTGTAGGATAATAATATATAGGAGATTCTGAAACCGTTTATAATTTAATATAATATTGTAATTTTAATTAAATGGACAATATTTAAGAAAGTAACTATCATTTAACTATAATATACTTTGGAAAACCCTCAGAATATATTACAAAAATCTTGGAAAAAAATTTGATCTAGTGGGATTACAAATTATTATACAGTTGTTTGCCGGGAAGGTTTACTACTTTAATTTTGTATAACTTTGGAAAATGAAAACAAAATGGTTTAATGCTGATAAATGTTTTATTAAATGTTGGGAATTAAGTATGGAAGACAATGTCAGCTAAATATCGGCCTCTGTTAACTCATTCACTGCTGACTAGATAATGATTTTTTAATTACCACCTTTAAAATGCATGTTAATTACATCGATCGGCCGCCTGGTCATTACGCGCCAGGTGCGTCTTCAGCATCCAAAGTATCCTGACAAATGCGGGCTCATTTTATAAGATTTTCATCACATTTTCACACATTTCACCCGGTATTTCATTAATTTAGTCACAAATATTTTGTTTAAGTTGCTGAAGTGTTTCTGGTTTGTTGGCATAAATCTTGTTCTTTAGATATCCCCACAAAAAGAAGTTTGGGTCTGTTACATCCGGCGACCGTGGAGGCCAATCGACATCACCATTTCTTGATACAATTTGTTGTGGAAACAGATCTCTCAGTAATGCCATTGTAACGTTGGCTGTCTGTGAAGTGGTACCATCTTGTTGGGAATCACATAATATCAACCAAGCCTAAAGCATTCAATTCTGGTGTCAAAAAGTTGTCAATGATGTTACGATAACGTTCTCCATTAACAGTTACCATAACGCCACGTTCATCTTTTGAAAAGGTAAGAGTCAATGATTCTTCCAGACCACACAGCGCATCATACAGTTACTTATAATGGATGCAAAGGTTAATGATGAATAATTTGGCCTGTAATTATCTGCTATATAGCCTCCTTCTTCAAAATCATTCACCAATTGAGAAATATTGGGTTTTGATGGCACATTATTTCTACCTAAAATTTTACATAATTTTCTAGTCGTCAAAATAACTTGTATAATAACTTGTAAATATTTTATCAAAATGATTGATTTTGATAAAATATTTTTACGATTAAAACACATTGGTTTATCGAATATTTTTCCACGTCTATACTTAACGATTTCCATATATGAACTATCAATTTTTTTTTACCAAAATGGCAACCATACAAAGTAGTAAACCTTTCCGGCGAACACCTGTATTTATATAATAGGTACCTATAACTTTTCCAAGTAATGCATTTTCAGACGTATTTTTTATATGACACGTGTTTTGCTCATTAATGAACTTTCTTCAATTAGTGTGGGTACCAAAATTTACATTTGAGTTTGTGTACGTAAAATTTACCGCAGATGAAATTCATTGTTATATTTTAATTCCAAAATTTTAAACCAGTCCTTTGTTGTACTTGATGGTTATTAAAAGTTAAGGAGATAATTATTATTCAAGAATTGATAAAAACCAAAATCCTCATTTCGTGATTATTTATTTTATGTTTAATATCGCAATGAAAAGATTTTTTTTGATAAGATTATAAATCTGTCTAGCGGTAAATCTTCTACACATTATATTACGTCATATACTATATTACCATATATACAAAATTACCATACCTATTTTAAGCATTTTATCTTTATTTTTCAGAAAACAATATAAGAATTTTTTTCAATGGAACCTGTGTATTCATCACTGGCGGTACAGGATTTATAGGGAAAGGTACATAATCAATACCAATTGTCGGTACTGTTCGGTTATCAGGAATACAGCGGAAAACACATTTTGAAAATACCCGATATACTGGATTATTTGTTAGTTTGGGTTAGGTTAGGTTAGGTTTGGTTAGGTTAACAACCTAACAAATAATCCAGTTTATCGGCTACTTTCAAAATGTGTTTTCCGCTGTATTCCTGATAACCGAACAGTACCCAATTGTCTTTTATTTTATGTAAAAATAGTAGCACGTGTGACTCGTCGTTATAAATTTACATCAATGACATTAATACGGACGAAGCATCTGGAAAAAAATGACACTCACTTTTTTGCCGGATCTGCCGAATGGCATAATCTGTTATAACGCCATTATAATAAAGTTGATATTGCTATTAATTCCCCATGCTTTTTGTCGGGTCTGCCGAATGGCATAATTCATATTTTAATATCAATATCGTTTGCTCAAATGAACATTGATACTAGAAACACTGTTCTAACGCCATTATAATAAAGGTGATATTGATATAAATTCCCGATGCGTGATATCGCATAATGGAAATTGCGAAATTTTGTCATGTGACGTCTACCTATAAATGTGCGAATGTCACTATGCGCGAATTTACTTGCTAGCTACTGTACTGAATGCGTTGTCCATTAATAATGTCATTGATTTACATACACCGCATTGTATGGTTAGCCCTCTGAACTTGCAATCGGCGAATTCGCATTCTAATTAGGCTGGATACATATTGTTTAGTGAATAAAGGTAGTCTTTTGAAAATTCGAATTATGCCCTAGGCCAGGGGTAGCGAATCTATGAATACTTAGGTTAAAAAAAACAGCACTCGAAATATAAAATTTTATTAATCAGAGCGCTCCGGATGACGTGTGACTTTGAAATAACAGTATTTCAACACATAATACGGAAATTCACGAGTGAAAAAAAAGATAAATAAATGTACTTACTTACCTATTTTCACAAAATGGTAAACATTTTTGTCAGCTCACGTTATAAAAAATTAAGTATGTTTGCTGGGCCGTCCACATAAATGATGTCACACGATTTTGACTATTTTTAACCCCCCCCCCTTCCATATCATCACATAACCCTTTACCCCCCTGTCTATATTACGTCACATATTTGTCACCCCCCCCCTACTAAACGTAAAAAAAACAGATTTTTTAAAAATAATTATCCTTAAATCTCTGATCCCAAATATTGTGTTTTCAGAGACTTTTATATTTTTTTCGTCACATTTTCTTTGACGCCCCACACCCTCTTCATCACAAATCATCACATTATAATATCAGACCCTAAAGTGTGACGTCATATTATTTGGACGGTCCCAAGGCCGAAATTAAATAAAAACTGAAATTATTGCCTAAAAAATCTTTGAAGAAATACAACACAACATATTATTGCTAATAGAAAAAGAGATTTACGATTTGTCATAAATATATTTTTTTTGCCATGCATCAGACTAGTTTCGGATTAAAAATGTCAAGTAAACAAATGTTATTATGTTCCTAATAACTCACCACAATTTTTCTTTAAGACAGAGCGGTAGTCTCAAAGATTTCACGAACCGGAGCGCTGACCAAAAACGTATTTAAATGTATTTTTTGTTAAATTGTAACCGTATGTGATTTTATCGTAAATATACTCAAACATTATCCAGTGTTTCAATTTGACTACTGGAATGATTATAATCAGGGCTAAAAATGATCGGAGCACACCGGAGCGCCGTTTCGGGTCATAAAATTTGCAACATTGTCGTTCCGTCTCGTGGGAAAAATATTTATAACATATAATAATATAACAAACATATAACAAAAAATCTAACACATTTATTTTTATAAAACACACATAAAATTAGATAACTATGTTAATACCTATTTTCAGAAAATTAACGAGCGCTCAGGCTCGTAAAATTTTCCATTTCGAGTGCGGATTATAATACTATTCTTCTTCAGTAAACAGGTATCCATTTTTGGGTATATGTATGCCTCTCTCAGTTCTTTATATTGCGCCCTAGACTGTTTTTCCCACCTAATTCCGTCCGGTAGTTGTAGTTCTTTCAATACTTCAATGTTCATTGTCCACAGAGAAATTTCTTCCTCACATACCACACTTTTTACTAAACTTTTTTACAATGCTATATTTTCAGTTATAATTGAGAAATTACTGCACTCGTGTCCAGGTGTCGACACAATTTACATTCTCGTCCGAGGAAAACGGGATAAATCGGCTGCAACGAGGCTCGAGGAATTAATGAACTGCGAGGTTAGTTTCATAATATATTTTGATACATCCGCGCACGCCTAGTTCAAGAGAGTTGAAGAAAATAATAGAAATTCATGGTATAAGAAATATAAAAAAATGGTGATCATTGTAAGAATAAAAGTAAAAAAATAAATATTGGTAAGAAGTGTACCTACTGAAAAATATGCATACCGCATGATGGACATTATATTTGCATTTTGGATTAGGATTTTGTTTTGTTTTGAAAACCTCATTATTACAAGAGACACTAATGACGACGTGAAAATTAATTCTTGTTGGTAAAGAAAATTTCATTATGAAAAAATAAGTGTTGTAAGAAAATACCTTAAGGGGGGACATGCTCGTCGAAGGTCAAAATTGAGTTTTTATTGTATTTTCAAACCATGATCCTGGACACTCCTTAAACGTTGTAGATAATCTATTTATATAATTTTGAAGCCTTATTATCCTTTATAGTTATTTTAAACATTTTATGACTGCATAAAGTATTTTTGTTACATAAAATAGTATTCTTTTAAACCTCTCGCTCTAATGTTTTAGAATATAGTCATATTTCGGTACATAACTGTGCAGTGGTGTTAAGACTTTTTACATTTATTAATTTTTAAACGCATTTATAAAACCATTAGCATAATTTATTACAAGATAATTTTTGTAAAATATTCACGATAAAAAATTATATTGATAATCTCTGTGATCCCAAATTTGACAAGAATTAGGCATTTTATTATTCAAAAAATCGGCAAAATTAACACATTTGAAGATGATTCTAAAGATATTTATTATAAGCTATGTCTTTGACCATTCAAGTGTGATAAACATCTTATGAATAATGATTGCTTTATAATAATTATTGACCTAAGAATAAGGTAGTGTTTTTTTGAAATACGTCATTTCTTTTGTCATTCCCCAGTGGTTGAGCTACAACATACGGCCGTAGCCATAAATTGACAAACTATAATTGAAGTAGGGAGTAAAATGATATTGACGCGCGTGTTTGAACATGTACCGTTTAAAAAAAAATAATAAAAAAATCGGTTAGGTACATGTTCAAACACGCGCGTTAATATAATTTTACTCCCTACTTCAATTATAGTTTGTCAATTTATGGCTACGGCCGTATGTTGTAGCTTAACCACTGGGGAATGACAAAAAAAATGACGTATTTCAAAAAAACACTACCTAATTCTTAGGTCAATAATTATTATAAAGCAATCATTATTCATAAGATGTTTATCACACTTGAATGGTCAAAGACATAGCTTATAATAAATATCTTTAGAATCATCTTAAAATGTGTTAATCTTGCCGATTTTTTGAATAATAAAATGCCTAATTCTTGTCAAATTTGGGATCACAGAGATTATCAATATAATTTTTTATCGTGAATATTTTACAAAAATTATCTCGTAATAAATTATGCTAATGGTTTTATAAATGCGTTTAAAAATTAATAAATGTAAAAAGTCTTAACACCACTGCACAGTTATGTACCGAAATATGACTATATTCTAAAACATTAGAGCGAGAGGTATAAAAGAATACTATTTTATGTAACAAAAATACTTTATGCAGTCATCAAATGTTTAAAATAAATATAAAGGATAATAAGGCTTCAAAATTATATAAATAGATTATCTACAACGTTTAAGGAGTGTCCAGGATCATGGTTTGAAAATACAATAAAAACTCAATTTTGACCTTCGACGAGCATGTCCCCCCTTAAGAGCGCGATGCAGAACCGTTGACGTTAAGCAGCCGATCTAAAAAGAAAAACACGCCACATGTTTTTTCTCTCTTCCACTTAGGCGTTCTAATAATATTTATTATAGGTATATGTATGTCTCACTGAACGTAAGTCGTCGAAATCACTTCCTTAAGCTTAACGTTAGGGCCGTATCTTAGGGACTTACGTGACTAAGTATCAGTGGGAAGGTTGGAGATAGGCTGTTAATATCCGCCATAAATGATACACACTAAACTTTGTCAGTCACACGTATTTGTTTTCATTGAAATAAAACTACAATTTACAGATAGTGTTGGTGCGTTTTTAAAATTCAATTAAACCCTGCGAAAACCAAGAAATAATAGATGATATGATAATTGTTAAAAAATACTCGTCTATTTATAAAATATCTAAAATTATGCAATTAAATCATACATAAGTTTGGATATTTTATCGATAGAATAATATTTTTTACCTATTATAGTTTGGTTAAGGCAGGGCTTAATGAATTTAAAAACAATAACCAACAATACGTGTAATATGTATTCTTAATCCAACGAAAACAAATAGCTATTAATGAAAAAGTGTGCACAATTTTGTCGTATCACCCAAAATATACCAAAACTATTATGATTTGGTTTAGGCAGGGCTTAATTGATTTTTAAAACTAACCACTACTATCTCTAAATTAGTGTAGAATTAGTTCAATAAAAACAAATACGTATAACCAACAAAGTTTAATGTGCACTATTTACGGCGGATCTTAACAGCCTACCTCGACCTTTCGCTACTGCTCAGTATGGTTCTGTATTGCACTCTAAATTTACGATCGATTCAAAATTACGTATTATGAAATTTATTTTTCAAACCGGTACAATAAGCTAGTAAGTTTATAAACATATTGTAAATGAAAAGTATTGTTTGGAAAATAAATTCAGAATTTTGTGATAATTTAAGGTTCATTCAGGTACAATATAGCATAGCATATTTATATAGCCAATACATATTGTATTACTAATAACTTGATAACAATTTTATTAATATTAGTTTTTGATGCTCTGGTGCTTACGCTATTCTTTCTGTGGTCATAAAACACTTATCTAATGTAAAATGTTGTGGGCAACGTGGGCAAAATTAATAGTAAAACCAAAATCGGTAATTATTTTTTGTGTTACATCTCAGTTTTATGAATCGGAATTCCACTGTAGATTTTACTCCTACATTTTGAGGACTGAATATAATGCAATATACCTATCACATTTTCGTATATTTAAAATAATACAATCTGAACATCAGATTAGTTAGTATCTACAACACTTCGTGACCGTTTTGGTTTTCAATTCAATCTGATTGATCTGAATATCTGATTTTTCACAGATGTTCTCAACACTGGAAAACGATTGGAGTTAAATTAGTTAAAATGAATAAAAAAATCTTAATGTATATAGAGCGCTGAGATACCTACCTAATTATTCACAAATTTACCATATATGGCAACCCAAGCGGCAACAGAGATTTAATGGCTATAGTATCTAGCTATAGTCACCACAGTCTAGTTAGTCACTTCGTGAACACGAATATCATTGTCTCTTTTCCTCCATGGATTGTTTAGTATGATATTTAAAAAAATAGGTTGTAAACTATTTAAAAACATGTAAAATATTTTATTATTTATACATTCTCTCATCACGAACCAGAGATAGAACATTTTTTTCGGCAAGTGCCATGCTAGGTATAAATATTTTACCATAATCGAAGATATTTGTCTCCAAGCCGAAATCCAAAATCCTCAGTAGCTCAGAAAATGATACTTTGTGCAGATTTTCATTTTATAATTTATGTATTAAATTGTCTTCCACTGTTAATGGTAGATGTGTACCGTCGTATCTTGCAAAAAGATTGATGATCCTCGCATAGGTACATTTTTTTTGACAACCAAGTCATGGAAAATACTTAGTTGTACGTTACACGGCACATAATTTACACTACACTGGTCTACACTCTCTTAAACTACGAACCACATTTTCATCCACTATCAAAAACATTATTAATTAAATTATAGGTACCATGCATAACCATTGTTTAATAATTATTGGGTTATCAGCATGGGTAATTCCGGGTTATTGCCATGTAGGTACATTACAGAGATAATTTTCACGTAATACTCGTATTTTGGGTTTTAAAATATTAAACAGTAAATAAGTATATTTCACAAATATTTATTCAATCATTTCAGTATGTATGTTCTTTAATTTGTTTTTAATTTTAGATTATTGGGAGAGTGGCCAAATATATACACGTTTACAAAGGCATTAGCTGAAGATTTAATACGATCTGCAGGAAAGACTATCCCTCTTTCTATCTTTCGTCCTGGAATTGGTATAAATATTTTAATTTGTACCTAATCATTACTCACTTTTTACTGAGTATAGGTAGGTATACAAATTGAATTTTTAATGAATAATTCGTATATTTTTCATAAAAAATGTAAAAAACCTACTTAGAAAAATAAAAAATACAATTTATGATTAAACATGACTGGTCTGGTTGCCTATTGTCTCGGGTAAGTAAATCACAAATTAAACTAAGTTTTTCTTCAAGTCTTGTTATTAGAACTACATATTGAATTAAAAATATGCAAATATAAAATAATGCAAAAATAACAGGCTTGTAAAACGTATGTTTCCTAATTTTCACTTAAAAATATTTGTCGCAGAATTACAAAAAAAAACTTTATTTCACAACCAAAAGACTAATACACTGTCTGTTCTTACGTTGTGGCTCATACGCCCTATAAATGTAGGAATAATAGACAACGAACGTTTTTACATAAGGTAATGATTAATTATTATTAGAGAAACTGCAAAATATTCTATAGGTTCTTATTTTATAGTTATTGGAAATACTTACCAAAGTACAGACCCGGGATATACTGACAACATAAATGGACGAAATGGTTTAGGTGTTGGAATTTGATACGGATTAGTAAGGTAACTAAATACTTCTTAATTTGTGTTATTTAAATTTAAGTGTCAATATAATATAGAGTTTAAACCGTACATTTTGATACCATGCGTATCTTGATGGGCTTTTTTACCCGATAAGGATATTGGTGACTTTGCTTGCGAATGTATCCAGGACGGTATGAATGAATGCTGTACAAGTGCTGGCTGGGGTGTTTCCATTTGATCTACCATATTATTATAGGTTTCACAACTTGGCTTAGTGAGCTTAGTCCATTGCTTTTTTTATACCGGTCATACGATTAGATCAAAAACGTCGACTCAGGAACTCCAACATGAAATATATAGTATGGTTACTTGACGTATATTGTTAATAAACTATATTTTTATTCAATGAATAGGTATATCACACAATTTGAGAATGTGATATTCTTTATCCTGACGTTGGTTAGGTATCAAGGTAAATACTTATGATCGGTATCTTATCGGTACATTGGTACAAAAGCCGAAAAGTAACGCAATTTGTAAGATGTATGAATACCAGCTAATTTCATTGTAATTATGTAGGGCTTATGTGGCTCAATTGGTAAAGCACATTGGCCGGAATCCAACGGATGCGGCTTTGAGTCGCGCCCCTTTTCGTATTTTTTTTCAACGATTTCTTCTAGTAGCTATAATTTTTATATATCTGAGGTTGGCTTTTTATTTATGTTCTAAATTGTTTAAATAATACTACGCTAGGCGCTCGTAATTGATTTAACTTATTATACACCTTTATACACTCTTGCCCGCTAGTAATTTTTATATCTTAATATTATACTTCTGTTAAAATTCTTTACACGCGTTTTATTTAAATTTCCTTTATCATTGTCTCTATGCATTTCATAGAGTGGCGCTCAAAACCGAGATATTTATCATTGCATTTTTATGTATTTTATATTACAGGAACATACACGAATAAGTAACGCAACCGGACAGGTAACTGAGGTTTTAGAGGTAATGTCAAACCACCCACGACCCTGCATTCCCCTAGTCTCATGTTCTGCCGCACTCCTATCCCGTCCCATTTCATATTCCATCTCCGCGCTCCCCGTACCCAGGCACACCTGCCACTATTTCCCTTCCAATTCCAATCCACTCCTCTTTTCCCTACGTTACAATCTGATCAATTGTCACAATACCCACCTTACCTACACACCCTTTTCCTACATCACAGTACCTACACCTGTGTCCCACAATTCGTACAATTTTTCCATCGCATAAAAAAATGTGGTAGTCTAAAATGGTATAGGTACACGCTGAGTCCAACAGCCGGCATTAATGAAAAATAAAGTCTCATACAAGTTATCTTCAGTTTGTACATCGCTATAATTAGCTGCTGTTTGGTCGGCCGTAATCAGGTTCAGGTACGTAGGCGACTGAATTTCTTTGTGACGACACATATTATGTGAGTCATATCCGGCAAAATGCCAGAGTTCACTGTGTTCAACCGTTCCTGATCACTACACCAGTCAGTTTTTGACAGGAAATGATGGATTCGCTGCCTAGCTCTATGAGTTTGTACCAATTACCCGGCCAACATACCCATGCGGCGGAGAAGAACAGGATGTAAACCAGATCCTAAGAAAATGTTCGAAATTGTGCTCACAGAGGGAAGAGATGCTGTTGGGCCCATCGAGCCGTCCGAACTGCTAGTCACAAAAGGCCAATTATATTGCATTACGGCGTCTTATTACGGATGTGAAGATCTCTTCATAAAGTTTTGTTTGTCTGTATTGTTCCAGGTTTGTTTTTTTTTTATCTTATCATTAAATTCATTTATTTCTGTAAGGTCTCCGTCCCTTTCTCTCCCATGACACTTTTTATTAATTTACGTCTATCAGTAAACTCAGACAAAGCTCACTTGAAAACGGGGCGATCTCAGTCTTGGGGATCTGCTCCTGAGACATTCTCTGAAAATTCACATCAAAACGTAGGGCCTCGTGATATGCTCGATTAAGACCGAGTGCGGTGTGGGGTGGTTGGTTTGGAGAGGTCTATGTTTGTGTTGTGAGCTGTTGTACTGGAAACAAATGGCCGTATAGCATTGAGATCAAAAATCACCGGAACACAAGAAAAATCAAAAGAAAATTGATAAATTAGAAATACGATCATATCGGTTATAATTATGTATATATACTTCTGAATGATTCGACTGTAGGTTATACACTAAGTGCTCGTAAAATGCTCCACTAACAATGGCTCTGTGTTAGGTATAAGGTCATCTGTTTCTGGTACGACAGCTCAGTGAACTATGGTATGCGAGTATCTCTGTGTGAAATGCTCCATTAGGCTCCACAAATATGTAGGTATCGGGGGGAAAATATTCTAAATACTGCGGTCCCCCCCCCCCCCCCACTTCCACTGCCTTAGAGAATTATTGTTATGTATGTACTATGTAGATTGTAGAATAATATCATAGAAGGAAATATAATATTAACGATATTCTTTCTTCTCAGCCAATTGGAAACGCCAATTTACAACTGTGTTCCCAGTCCAGAAAATGGCGTATCGTGGTCAGATTTAATTTTTGGTACCTACAATTATGCAGAAAAGGATCCAATCAAAAAGGTTATATGGTTAGTTTTAATGATTGTATTAATTTTATAATATACATACATGTATCTTAATAATATAGAGCGTGGGGTAAATTAATTCGCTTGAAATTAAAAGTCAAACTATAAAGGTACGAATAAATCGCTCTCGTGGCCCCAGACAAATTCTGTGGGGAATCGCGCAAGAGACGGTGTGGAACGTTTTTGGTGAGGGGGGTTCCTTCAGGATGAACAATGATTATTTATGGTAACCTGATTTATTGACAAAGTAGAAATTACAAAGATGGTATACTTACAATTATTAAAATATTGGGAAAGAGTTTTGGAGTATTGATGTCGCGCCTGGAAGGCAAATACTGAATATGAAAAAACATTTTATTCATTATAGGAATGAAATTTGTGCATCTGTGATGCGCACCGCAGCCCATTTACATTCGATTGTCGTCTAAGCCGGCTCTCACATCTAAACTCGCCTCGTCTGCCACACAGCCATCAATCCAAGAAGGTCGATCCAGTGTTGCATATGAAGACCGCGCAGATCTACCTAGCGAAAGTCGCACGTAACCTTCGAATGTATAGATATTTGGATGCGGCGATCGGTGATCCGGTATAGGAATGACCAATTCGTAGGACTCGTGTCTGTATGCGTCCCAGCGTTTTCGACTCGCAGGCCTATATGCATGCAACTTGTCGATTGCAACAGTAGATGTTTTTTTTCAAACTAAAAAGTCGCATTCGACCAATCTGCGGAGCTCCATTAAGCAACGTGTGTTTTGTGAATAACGATGACGTCACACCGACGTATTTGACACGTTGCAGGCGGACGAGTTTTAATGTGAGAGCCGGCTTATGTATTCTTGTAGATGATGAGCAATAGCATGTTGTATTTTCATGAAATGTTGACATTCACTAAATGTGTTGCCGCCTTATAGAAATAAATCATTAATTTAATTGTAGGTGCTGGCAACACTAATTAGTCATCGAAAATCGCGTTTCCGGAAAATTTCTGTCGAACAGGAATCTGACCGTCCGACAGATTCAGTTAGATTGGTTTCATTTGAAATTTCTTTTATTTTGTTAACTGTCAATTCATGGTGGAACTGCATTGTATTTTTGTTTTTATTTAATAAAACGCAATTTTTTTGTAGTACTTATTTAATAAATAATAGTATTATATTACATTAATGATAATATTATATTATATAATAATATTATATATATTATATTATAATAATATTGATTAAAAGTGGAATAAGTACTACAAAAAAAAATCCTTTTACTTAATACTTTGGACGCGGAAGACGCACACGGTGCGTAATGACCAGGCGGCCGATCGATGTAATTAACGTGCATTTTAAAGGGGGCAATTAAAATCTCATTATCTATTCAGCAGCGAAAGCGTTAAATAAAAACAACAATTCATTTGAAATGCTGGAACATATTTATATATAGAGTTTGGTTTCGGGAATTTCCCAACGGGAATTCTCGAGATATTTTTGAAATTTTCCATCCCGAATCCGATTTCTTTATTAACAAATATTAATTGAAAAAACGATTTTCTATAATTTAAAAAGTGAACAGAAAACACAAAATGTTCAAAGACTGGTCGGGGCATTGAACACAGTTAAGGTGATGTCTCTAGGTAAAGTTGTTATCGAAAAATAGCTAGAAAAGTTTATTAATCGGTAAATATATATTCAAAAGTAATGAGAAAAATAAAATAAAAAATTATAAAGTATCGTGAAGTTCTATATACCAAAAATACGAGTCAAATTCGGTACATTTATATCGGGTGGTAAGAATGAATGACGTAAGTTTTATTATCAAAATTACGATAAAAATGTACGTAAATCTATTACCTAGGGAAACGCTAAACGGAAATTGGAATTTATTATATCCTTATATCTTTTTTTTCAAATTTAAAAAGCATCGATTTAGAGGTTAGAAAACGTGTAATTAAAATCAAAAAATCTCGGCTTAGACGCAATTAATCACAAAAAACGCTTAGCGTTTCTATTAAAAATATTATTTCTTAATTTTTACGGGAGTTATTTAAATTTAATCTTGTATTTTTGTATATTAACGATTCGATAGAAATCGATAGAATCGATAGAAATAATATTTGCCCAAATTGACAACACTTAGCCGATGCTTGGCCGACCGGTGCTGCCCTTCGTGGAATTATTTCGAAACAATACCACATACAAAATACACACACACACAACATTGAAAATAAAAGCACACTCACACATAGATAAGACGTATGACGAATGACATTTTCAAAGCCAAGCTCTCTTGTCAATAATACTATTTTCTGTTTGCGATATCGACGATAGGCAATGGACTTAATATATCAACCTCCACTTTTTGACATAGTGTTGTGTAATTATTTCAGATATTTATTACTGTTTTGCCGTACCTACCTTTTATAAAGCGATTTTGAAATACATATAGTTTCATAATAATATAAAGAAAGCATACGAGCATATAAGTAAATAAAATTCGTCTATTTACGTGGTAGTCGCGAAAATTATGAACAATATACAATGTTATAAATAATAAGAATTGTTAAAATTTCTAGTCACAATATTATTCAAAGACAAATTAACCTGATCAAAACAGCCTCGACAAACTTCCACTTCACTAACTTTTGTTCTATATGTTTATCCTGGATACAGCGGCAAACACATTTATAATGGTAAATAATAAAAATAGCCGATATTTTGGATTATTTGTTAGTTTGGGTTAGTTTAGGTTAGATTAAATTAGATTAGGTTAGGTTAGGTAATCCTAACAAATAATCTAGTATATCGGTTATTTTCAAAATGAGTTTGGCGCTGTATCCAAGATAACCGACTTGTACCCTAACTTTGATTACATACATACTATTGTACTATATTTGGGCCATCGAACGTTCATTCCTGTCTACGGCCTTAAAATTATTATCTACGTGCCTATTATAACTGTCTGTCATCCTATCAAAAAGTGGAGGTTGATAATTTAGTATGCTAGAAATAGTAAAGAATATACGCTAGCTAGGGTAAACAATTCAGTGAATGAACACATAAGAGATGAATTTGAATTCAAGTAAATTAAATTAAAACAACGATTAAATTAACTAAGAAAATTATAACAATATGTAGGTACAATAAATTGTGTATAATCGTGGTATTACTAATTTTATGCCGTGATGCTTTGATAGTTGGACTTCGATATTGCATAAACATTAAACAACGAGATCCTGTCACAGGTAATTCATTCATTATGAACATCATTACTCATTTTGAATTGAGAAAATGAATGGTTGATGTTTTTTTGTTTGTATCGGCGGTCATCGTCTACAGCGCTCTATTCCTCTTTCTGTCATAGATCCCATCCCCACACACTTACGATAAATTCGTTATTTTTTATTTAACAACCAAAATATTCACTAGAAATAATTTATATGGCAGAACAACGTTTGCCGGGTCAGCTAGTCTATTTATATAATTTTGAAGCCTTATTATCCTTTATGTTTAATTTAAACATTTGATGACTGCATAAAGTATTTTTATTACATAAAATAGTATTCTTTTAAACCTCTCGCTCTAATGTCTTAGAATATAGTAGTTTAGAGTAAAATGATGTTAACGCGCGTGTTTGAACATGTACCGTTTAAAAAAATAGATTTTTTTTCAGTTAGGTACATGTTCAAACACGCGCGTTAACATGATCTTACTCCATACTTCAGTTTTAGTTTGTCAATTTATGGCTACGGCCGTATGTTGTAGCTTAACCACTGGGGGGTGACAAAAGAAACGGCGTATTTCAAAAAAACACTACCTTATTCTTAGGTCAATAATTAATATAAAGCAATCATTATTCGTAGGATGTTTATCACAGTTGAATGGTCAAAGACATAGCTTATAATTAATATCTTTAGAATTATCTTCAAATTTGTTAATCTTGCCGATTTTTTGAATAATAAAATGCCTAATTCTTGTCAAATTTAGGATCACAGAGATTATCAATATAATTTTTTATCGTAAATGTTTTACAAAAATTATTTCGTCATAAATTATACTCATGGTTTTATAAATGCGTTTAAAAATTAATAAATGTAAAAAATCTTAACACCACTGCACAGTTATGTACTGAAATATGACTATATTCTGAAACATTAGAGCGAGAGGTTTAAAAGAATACTATTTTATGTAATAAAAATACTTTATGCAGTCATAAAATGTTTAAAATAAATATAAAGGATAATAAGGCTTCAAAATAATATAAATAGATTATCTAAAACGTTTAAGGTATGTCCAGGATCATGCTTTGAAAATAGAACAAAAGCAACATTTTGACCTACGCTGAGCATGTACCCCCTTAAGCCAACGTCGACTCAAAATGAGCGCAATTTTTGCAAAGTCAGGGAATTTTGTGTCTCAAAAGCGTATGCGATTGTCAGACGCAGCGATTGAGTCTGTGTTTCTTGAAATTCCATTTTAATAAGTAATGTTTTTAATTATTTTGGTTTTCCTACTTCTATTTTGTTTGACTTCTTACCTAAATAAAAAAATCATATTTTTTTGGAATTTGTCTGTATTTACACTGATTTTAGGATGTTTACAGGTTTTTTTACATTTCCCGATATCTCGAGAATTCTTTCTGGAAATACCGAATCTCGAGAATTCAAATTTTCATCAATTGGGAAATCCCAAATCTCGAGATTGAGATTTTCTCGGTAAATACCCAACTCTACCTACATAATTATGTTAAAAAAAATATTTATTCTTTGTTATTGCTGTTAAATAGTCATTACGTATGTACTCATTACCTACAATATTCTCTGTCTGAATCTATTATTTCTGTTGACGAAGTGTAATTATTTGATAGTCAATGTCATTTGTGTTTCAATGTTTTGGCGTCAGCGGTGCCACCTGTTTATCGTTATGCATTAGTTCGAAGCGATAATAGCGATAATAATTATTGCATAAAAATCGACTTATTTAGGTACCACCATGCATAGGCCCATGTTTTTTAATAAATGTTTGAATGTTCGTCTCTGTTCTGGCAGAACACACTAACTGGAGAATACTAGTTTTGAGTAATCTGACTTTGAAGTTGTTAAAATGTTTGAAATGGTCCATCATTTGAGTTTAATAAGTAATCATAAAAAGGATGACTTTATAATAAAGACTGTTTATTTATTAAGAAGGTTTCCAGACGGTAAAGTTTGAAATAAGGAACATTTTGGTATAACTAACTCAATATGTCATTTTTTCGAATTAGTGTCTTCTTCCAGAACAGTGACGGTATGTTTGTCCCCTAAATTTTAATCAGTATTGTTTAATGCTAAAACAAGAATATTCTTATTGTGGGTGACTTCGATAAAAATCATGACAAATCGTCTACAATATCTGGCTCACCGCTTCCTGGTTCATACTATTCCGGCAAATATTCATTGACACCATGCCCGTTATCAGAGGGAAAAAAGTCGAGTAAGCTATATTAATTTAATCTTAACCTAATGAATCTTGTGGCTGATTCAGGTACGTGGAGGCACAGAGGGTGACTGATTTTGAGGAACTATTAAATAAAGCCAATATTTCAAAATTCTGATGAAATGTACAAACCCACCTGCAGTGACGTCCTGTGAGGGTAGGCAGGTCATGCTTTACCTGGGGGTAGCAAATGAAGGAATACAAATAAAACCATTTTTGAGAGCAGTTATGGCTTTCAATAAAGCAGGCGATGCCATCGATTCATTAGAAAGTATCGACATTTTTTTCTGACCATGTCCAATCCTAATAAGATCATATGGGCCTCCACATAGTGGAGGTTTGTATTAACAGATTTTGTTTTTACGAGAAATGGATGTCAGCCACTTGCTCAACCTATTGGGTCCATACTCTGACTCAAACACGAATTGGAAAACAATATGTGTATTTGTAAGATCCAGGATTTGAACCTGTGACCCACGACGCTATAGGCCGACGCTTAAGCCACGCGGCCATCGTAGGTGGCATCAATATATTAGTTTTAATCTGATGAAAAAGTCTAAATCTATGAAATTTAAACTTTAAAATAGGTTACTAAGATTGCTTATCACCTTAGCTGATGTCATTTATAACTGCAGGTTCATACTTAGCAAACATCTGTCAATTTCATAAGATTGTACTAATTACGGGGGATTCTTATACCAGCAAAGGCACCTAGCGGAAAAATACGAAGTTTGCAATTTGAGACATTTTTTTGATAATTTACAATATCAACTGTATTAATTAATAAATATGTTTATTCTGAAAACATTAAAAAGATTTTCAAAAAGAAAGTCAAAGATAAACTTTCAATTATTGTAAAAAAATGTGAATTTGTTACATACTTATATCAAGAGTTACGTTATTATTACATTATATTTTATTGTCATATTTATTAAGTTTTCAATTTTTTACCGTGTAGATTTTTGACTAATTCATCGTTTTAATATTTTTTATATTTATTTAAAAAAACATTGATTTTTATATAAATATTTAGGAGTGAGATGGAATAAGGAACAGGCAGGGTATGTTGGTTTGACTCCCAAATGAATAACTCAGAATTTGGTGCGTGAATGAAATGATACGTCTTATTGTAATATTTATGTGTTAACAACACTCGTAGATTAACATATATTATAATACGAGTAACAGCTGATGTCATCCTAATAATATATAAAAAATTATTGCTATGACAATTTTATTAAAAATATACGTATGTATGATAAATACTCTGTAGGTATAAACGTAAAGTTTATTTAGGGTGTTTTTTTTAGAGGTATAGAACTTTAATCTGGCAGCACTTTTTTTAATTGGCGGCCATTTTGTCAGCTGTTAAGTGATTTAAGTTTAGTTTGATTTGGCATTTCAATATGAATAGACTGACGCCTGAACAACGCTTCCAAATTGTGAAAATTTATTTTAAAACAAGATTGCCGTTGATCCCGATTTTCATAAGCGAATTTCGTTTAGCGATGAAGCTCACTTTTGGTTGAATGGATACGTCAATAAACAAAACTGCCGTATTTGGAGTAATGATAATCCTCAAGTGTATGTTGAAACACCGTTACATCCAGAAAAATTGACTGTTTGGTGTGCTTTATGGGCTGTTGGAATAATTGGTCCGTACTTCTTTAAAAACGATGCTGGCCAGAACGTTACAGTCAATGGTGACCACTATAGAGCCATGATTACTGACTTTTTCGTTCATCAATTGAACAACCATAATGTGCAAGAACTGTGGTTTTAACAAGACGGCGCAACATGTCACACAGCTCGTGCCACAATTGATTTATTGAAGGAAACGTTTGGTAACCGCATAGTTTCACGTTTCGGACCCGTGAATTGGCCTCCAAGATCGGGCGATTTAACGCCGCTTGACTATTTTCTGTGGGGATATGTGAAGTCGCTAGTCTACGCCGATAAGCCCAAAACGATTGACCACTTGGAGGACAACATTCGCCGCGTTATTGCCGATATACGGCCACAAATGTTGGAAAAAGTCATCGAAAATTGGACCTCCAGATTAGACTACGTCCGAGCCAGCCGTGGCAGTCATATGCCAGAAGTCATATTTAAATTATAATGCCAGAAGAGCATCTTTCGAATAAAGTAAATTTCATGTCAATATAAAAAGTCATCTTTGTTTTATTCCATTTCAAAGTTCTATACCTCTAAAAAAAACACCCTTTATTAACTATGTATTATTTTATGCTTATTCAATTTCGGTTGTACAATTTTCAAACTTTCACCATTATAATAATTTGTCAATTTAAAACTAAGGTATTTATCGGTCAATCTGATTTTTAAAATGGTCTGAAGTAAAAAACCAACAAACAAACAAAAAACAAAAAAGCGAGTTAATTCTTTTTTTCAAAATCGTCGAACGCCGTTACGCAAAAGTGCAAGCATTGAATTCGTCGAAGCACCACCTTGCGGATTTTTTCCGAACTAACTTTCCATACAAAACAGAATGAACTGAAAATGAATTCAATTCTGCATAAAGATGGCTAAAAGTATTAAAAGAATGCATTGTCATCGTGTTCTGATATATTATAAATGTTTTAAATGTCTAGCTAGTCGGGAAGTTAGTTAAAAATCGATTGCAAGATTTTTACTGGACAAACAAGAAAACGACTTAATAAAAACGTGGTAATCAGATTTGATAGTATCTATGGTTGCAATCTCAAAATTTCGCTTGATTTTTTGATATCGATATATCATTGTAAATGCTTGATATTTTGTAATTAATTATGAAATTTTATACGAATTTCATCAAAACGTAGATTAAAATGCATAACACGTGAAAAAATAATATTGTGAGCACTGAATTTTACTTTAAGGTCCATTAACCCTGAGCCGCAAGTTTGGACTCGAATAATTCTGGGTGGAATTTCGTATATTTTTGGAACAACCTATTCGGACGTTAAAAACTTTTTTGGAAAGGAAAGCTAAAAAAAGCTTTTTTATTATTGATTCTGGACGTAAAGTTTTATTCTAGTTAGAAAACCACACGGGAGTAAAAAAAAATATACGGCAGGAATGTTTAAATTAAATTATAGTAGGAGAGCTTAAAACGTCTCAAAATTAATTGAGAATATTTGTATGTGAATGCCGCAAAATATTTAATTTTAATTGAGCACCATAACGTGAAAATGGTTTGGAAGCCCTCATTGGTTTAAGCTGTACTTATCATCTTTTTCATAACTTACTAACATTCACTCTTTCTTAAAACTACGAACATTTTCGTCCACTATCCGTGTATTCAGAGATTTTCGTTTAAGTAACATATTTAGGTTTTTTTTACTTTTATAATAAATCAAAATTCCACAACCTGCCGTTATAATATATTATAATATATATATTATTAATAAATATATATATATATATATTAATAAATATATATATACATCCAGATACCAATACTGCGTCCTTTCACTGAATCGACAAATGTGCGTCCACTGGAAGGAGCTCACTTTCTTTTTTTTATGAATATACAATATTGTTGAGGCACAATGGCCACCTGGTATTTAGATTCTCGAAAAACATGACTATAAATATAAGCTTATTTTAGAAACCACTAACATTTCGGAAACCTTTCAAACAACTATCAATGCCACTTCCTGAGTATTTATTATTTTATGTTCTAACGCCAAATTACGTCCAGCGTATATTTGTTTGATCCATTCTTCCGCCAATGTGAACTCCTACAACGTTGCAATATAAAGTTATAATAATATTGGCTGATGCTTACTAGTTGTATTGCTTTAGTTATGACGATAGAAAGAACAAGAATTAATATGCCAACGTCCGCCGATATTACCAGTGAGTTTGTCTACATCTGACTATGTGAATCAGTAATAAATGCTTCCTACAACCATGGGGAAATTCTTGTATGCTTTTTAAAAATTAAAACCAACGGAGTACTTATATAATAATAGTTAATGCATATAATTTAACAATGCTGACAAAGAATTAACAAAAAAACTATTTGTTTTATTAATTATTGTACTATACAACTTTATTGTAAATAATTTCCTACCTATTCGTATATAATATTATTACAAAATCGTTTATATGTATTATTTGTGCAATATTATTATCATGTACTTAAACACCTTTATTAGCCGAACGTATGAAGCATGGGATCCCGATACTTTAATGCATCAGACAAAATGAAAATTCTCAAAACATTGTATAATAGTCTAGTCAAATAGACTTTGAACATCTAGACAATTCATCAGATAGCTCTATAGCTGAAAATTTATACAGACCTTTAAATCAGCCCAACACTCACTAAATACGGGAGACTGTTATCTCAATTTAGCAAAAACTAGGCGATAAAGGCTGGTGATCCCAGTCCTGTTTTTTTTGTGAACATTCTTTATTTTTATTAATTTAATTTAATAAAACAAAAAAAAATAATACGTATTCCACTTTTAATAAATAAATCTGGACCGGTTTCGTCCGCTTCAGGGACATTTTCAACTGAATAATCTTTATAGAATTACCAAATTTTTGCCTAATTCTAATATTTTGTTAAATGTTCAATTGAATAAATTTGTGTGTCATCTTCGTTATTGTATCCTTTTTAATTTTCGGGATTGTCTTATTGATTTAACATAACTTTATAGATTGTACATTATTTATTATGTTATATTATTTTTTAATTTATTTTATTTTTGACTCACATTCGTTTGTCTATCAAGTGCCTAATATTGTTTATTTTGTATTGTAAATTTTATAAATGAATTATTAATAAAAAAAAATGTTTTGTGACATATTCAAATGTGTTATTGTAAGTACTTGCTCCATATTTTGTTTTATGTTAATAATTTAGAATATTTTGTTTAGTGTCTTTGTCTTGTCTAGGTATGAAGTATTAATATCCAATTTCATTAATTTAAATTTAATTGTTATTGACAAAGTATTATTGGATGGATAATTCAATGTATCGGTGGATTATTTGTGTCGCCTTTTGAATTTGTTTTGATGAATACCTATTTTATAAAGAGTATTCAGTTGAAAATGTCTCTCTGATGCGGACGAAACCGGTCCAGATTTATTTATTAAAAGTGGAATAAGTACTAAAAAAAATCGCGTTTTATTAAATTAAATTATTAATACAATGTGAACACCATGAATTTATTGTTAGTTAACAGGTTAAAAGAAATTCTTTATTTTACAACGTTTTTATTAGGTCGTATTCTTGTTTATCTGATAGTTGTTTATCCGGTACAAATTTTGCAATCGATTTTTTACTAACTTCCCCACTAGCTAGACATTTAAAACTTTTAGAATATATCAGAACATGAGGCCAATGCATTTTTTAAATACTTTTAGCTTTCTTTAAGTAGAATTGAATTCATTTTCAGTTAATTCTGTTTTGTATGAAAAGTTATTTCGGAAGAAATCCGTAATCCAATCCACTATTATTGGTTGCTAGGGGTCTGGGGTCCTAGCAACTAAATTACTAATATATACGTGTGTTACTATGGAAATCAATATGAATGTCAAAATGACATTTCAGTATTATTTCTATCAAATACAATTTTTTTTGATCGTTTAAGCTAGTCAAGTCAAGTTTATATGTTTCACAGAAAATTTAAAAACATTGTATATAAAAAGTTCTTTTTATCTTCTAATTAAATATCATTACATTGAGAACGATTTTTATTGCGTTGATTAGTAAGTACACTGTAAAATGTCGAAGAGTGGCGGTAGGCTGCTAAGATCCGCTATGAATAGTGCACACTAAACTTTGTCAGTCATACGTATTTGTTTTTATTGAAATAATATTACAATTTACAGATGGTGTTGGTTAGTTTTTAAAAATCAATTAAACGCCGCAAAATTAAGCCATAATAGATAATAGTCAAAACATACTCGTCTATCTATAAAATATCTATAATTATGCAATTATATCACACATAACTTTGAATATTGTATAGATAGGATTATATTTTTTATCTATTATGGTTCGGTTTCTTCTTCTTCTTCTTCTTCTTTCACCCTGTCACGTCCCAACATTGGGGCATAGGGCAAGCACAAGTTGGCGCCACTTCCCTCGGTCCATCGCCAACTCTTGTGCCTCCCGCCATGTCAGACCTGCAGCACGTAGGTCGCTTTTGTAGCATCGCTGCAGGGTGAGGGAGGGCCGGCCACGGCGACGGAACCCTTGAGGCTGTGCCACAAGGGTACGAAGTGCCGCACTCTTTGGCGGCATCCGGAATACATGTCCCAGCCACGTGAATCGTCTCTTCGTGATAACTTCAATCACCGAAGGCTGTTGTGTCTGCTCACGAACTCGGATATTTGTAACGCGGTCGTACCAATGTACCCCTAAGATTCTGCGGAGACATCGATTCTCAAAGCTCAAAAGCCGTGACTCTTGAAGCTTAGTAAGATGCCATGTCTCACAGCCATACAGGAGCACAGGTAGCACGCACGCGTTAAACAAACGACATTTGGTCCTCACAGAATACAGCCTTGACCTCCATGCGACTCCAAGTTGGTTGAACGCAGAGCCCGCCACACCCATGCGGATTCCAAGCTCACTAGAAATACCACCATCATCGGCAACCGTGGCACCCAAGTACTTGAATCTGGACACCAGCTCGACGGGCAGACCAGAAACCCGCAGAGGAGTGTCGGCGTCGATGCAAGCAGCACTGCACATGGATTTGGTCTTAGCGGCATTCAGATGAAGACCCACACGCATCGAGTTCGCGGCTAGCCTGTTCACGGTCACCTCCAACCTCTCGATCGTCGAGTCAAACACGACTGCGTCGTCTGCATACTCCAAGTCGCACAGTCTTTCTTCGCATAGATCGCTTGTGTCATCATGATGTAGGCGTATCCCACTGTCGGGGCAAACCGTCTTACGCATTATGAAATCCATCATGATGATAAAAAGAAAAGGCGCAAGTACACATCCTTGCTTGACTCCTGACGTGATTTCAAAGAGGTCAGAGGATGTTCCGGCTGCTCTCACGCGACACTCTGTATTGGTGTAGAGAGCACTTATCACGGCGACCAGTTTCCGTGGGACACCATATCCTAGCAGAATTTGCCACAGAGATTCACGATGAGGACTGTCAAATGCCTTTTCATAGTCCACGAAGCAGCAGGCGACAGGTATATTCATCTCTTGGTACTGTTGCAGAAGGCTTCGGAGAGTTGAAATATGCTCTGAGCAGGACTTCCCCGGGACAAATCCACTCTGCTGCGCACGCAAAACGTCCAGCATGGGACTTCTAATCCTGTACAGGAGAATCTGCGCCAACACCTTCCCGGGAACGCTGAGGAGAGTGATTCCTCTGTAATTATTACAGTCTTGTGGGTTACCCTTTTTGTGCAGAGTAACAACGGTACCATCCCTCCAGGCTTTGGGGCACTGCTCCCTTTCCCACACCTCGTGCAGAAGGTCACACAAGGACGGCAATACAGCGCTCAGTCCGCAGAGCAGAAATTCTGCATGGATGCCATCATCTCCAGGAGCTTTCCTGCGCTTCAGTCTTTTGACAGCCTCTTTAACTTCAGCAGTTGTCGGAGGATCTTTGCAGAATCCCGATGCAGTAGTGATTCCGAGGGCAGTGATCTCCGACGGAATATCGAAGGGATGCAATGGAGGTGGGCGATTCAGGACATCACTGAAATGTTGGCGCCATAGCTCCTGGACCTTTGCAGGTTCGGTGACTGTCACTCCGTCAGAGTTGCGTAATGCAGTGACCACTGGACGTTTCTTACCGCAAATTGCTCTGGTGATGCGGAAGAGAGCACTTGGATTATTCTTGCAGGCAGCAGATTCCGCATCCCGAATGAGGTCATCCAGGCTTCGGCGCTTATCGCGGCGGGCAGAACGCTTTACCACGCGGTCCATTGTCTGGTATTCCGCGCTGCGCTGTGGGTCGTATGTACCATTGTCTCGCAATTCTTTCAGGAGCTTCCTCTTCTCAATCATCTCCCATGTATGAGGTGACATCCAGTCCGGTCTGTGCGTATGCCGCTCTCCTAATGCAGTAGTTGCGGAGCTCATTATAGCATCCCGGAATAATATCCATTTTCCTTCTAAGGGATCCGAGTCGATGGAAGACGTGAGAGTTCTAGCATCATATAAGCGCTTCTGCAGCTCCAGCTCATAGGTTGCACGCACACGGGTACTTTTCAGTTTTTTCACATCGAGTCTGACCGTCCTTTTGGGTTTTGGTACTCGTTTGAGGTCTATACGGGATTTCCCGACCAATCATAATGTGTAATAGGTATTCTTAATCCAACGAAAACTATTATTTTTTTTTTTAAATTTAATTTTAAAATTTATAAATTTAAGACGACAGTTAAAACAAAGAAATAGTATAAAGCAGTGTAAAGAAGAAATAAATATATTATGCCGTATCACAAAAAGAGTACCTATCTATGAAAAGCAGAGTAAAAAGTAAAAAAAATATAAATTATATTATAAAGCATGAAAGCACACCGAATGACCATTATATTCGAAGCCGGCTGGCTTTAATTTACATTAATTATTAAGTTGTGATTATATTGAGATGCATGTCGCGTACTGCCACACTGTCACGGTGACAAATTTAGTCTATGGCTTCATTTTGCAGAATATTTTGAACAAACACGATCTCTGTAAATTCAATGATGGAGTAATCTAGTAACGAGTCTTTGTAAATTCAATAATATTTTGAACAGTACCTAACCTGCAGACCATAGAATGCCATAGATAATTGACAATATTCTCATAGAAAATACATAGTGCCAACCGCCAAAAATAAAAAATAAATGTGATTTTGACATGATTCGAAAATGTGTAGGCATGTAAAAAATGATAAATGATAAAAAAAAAACACAGATATCGATGCAGTACGGTACGCGTGAGGTGACTTAATTGTTATTTTGGTGATTTCGGCAGATTTTGCTAACTGACAATGTTCGTTTTAAGGTTTAAATGTGCTACGGATGTGAGCATCAGTCTTATAACATTTTAAACAACAATAAAAATGACATTACACACTTTTTCCATATAGGCAGCTTACTGTGACGTCACGTGATAGTACGCGACATGTATCTCAATATAATCACAACTTTAGATACAATATGTTCTTCAGGTAACTAACTATCTATCGATTCTAAGAAATCGAGAGCATCAGTTTTTTTTTAAATCCAAAATTTATATAACTGACCTGGTATCAGTGATGCCAATTATCGGTAAGACAATAACTATACTCAACTTAATTGCTTCGAATATATTTACATTTCATCATCATCATCAGCCTGAATCTATCCACTGCTGGATGAAGGCCTCTTCAAGTTGCTTCCACTTCTCTCGGTCCTGTGCATTGCGTTGCCACGTACTTCCGCAGAATTTTATCATTTCATCAATCCAGCGGCCTCTAGGTCTACCTTGTGGACGTTTTGTACTTCTTGGATACCACTGGATGACTAGATTTGTCCAACGATTGTCTCTTCTTCGAGCTATGTGTCCAGCCCATCTCCATTTAAGGCTTTTAATAAACTCTATTACATCGCAAACCTTTGTCTGCTTCCTTATCCACTCATTCCTCTTTTTGTCCTTTCGCGTTATGCCCAGCATGCACCTCTCCATACCACGTTGTGCTACTCTAAGTTTCTGGATCTCTCTTTTACTTAGGGTCCATGTTTCACACGCATATGTCATCACGGGAAACACACACTGGTTGAACACTTTGCGCTTTAGGCACAGTGGAAGGTCACTTTTGAAGACATTATTCAGGCGGCCAAAAGCACTCCAGCCTAGCTTTACTCTGCGAACAATTTCATCAAATATACATCCATCTATAGATACTTGTTGTCCCAGATAGATGTAGCTTTTCACCTGTTCGAGCTGAGTGCCATTTATGAGGATCTCTTTTTGGCCTGCAAAGCAGTTGAACATGACTTTCGTCTTTGTTACATTTATTTTCAAACCTACTTTGTTGCTTACTTCAGCGAGTTCCTGCATTCTGCTTTGGAGGTCTTCTGAGTCTTGCGAGAAAATTACTATGTCATCGGCAAAGCGCAGATGACTCAGGTATTCTCCATTTATGGGGATCCTTTTGTCATTCCAGTCAAGTTACCTGAATAAGTCTTCAAGGGCAGCTGTAAATAGTTTAGGTGAGATTGTATCACCTTGTCGGACTCCTTTGCTGATAGGAAATCTTCGCGATGGTTTATGGAGATTTACAGATGCTGTTGCGCTACTGTATATATTATTGAAAATATTTATATAGCGTCCAGGGATTCCTTGTTTTCTGAGTGCGTCGAGTATTGAACATTTCTTTATCGAATCAAACGCCTTCTCATAGTCTATAAAACCCATGCATAGTAGCAGTTTGTATTCCTGGTACCGCTCTATGATTTCTCTGACGACTTGGATATGGTCCATAGTGCTGTATCCTCCTCTAAATCCGGCTTGTTCTCTCGGTTGGTTCTCGTCTAGTACATTTTGCAGACGGTTTGAGAGAATTTTTGTGAACGTCTTGTAGAGAATAGGGAGTAGACTTATTGGACGATAATTTGCTAGGTCTTCTCTGTCATCTCTTTTGTAAAGAATGAAAATGCTGGCATTTTTCCATACCTCTGGGACATCCTCTTTGCATATGCAGGCTGTGAACAATTGTGCAAGTACTTCATTTGCATCCTTTCCTGCTTTTTTGAGGATATCTATCGTTAAACCGTCTTCCCCGGGAGTTTCCCACTTTTCATGTAATTTAAAGCATGGGTTACTTCCCAGGATGTAATTTCGGGAGTATGGTCTTCCGAATTTCCATTTCTCTGAAGATCTAAGTCTATAGTCGTATTGTCAGTGTCATCACTGTAGAGATCGCTGTAGAACTCTTCAACTCGGCTTAACAAGTGTTCCCAATTTCTGACGATAGAACCATCTTTTGCTTTTAGTGCTGTGATTTGACGTTTTCCTATCGACAAGCATTGCTTGTTTTTGTTTAAACTTCTGCCTGCTTTCACAATTGCTTGTATGAGGTTTACATTGAATTTACGAAGGTCTTCTCTAATCTTCCTTCGGAGGGTTTTGCAAAGTGATGAAAACTCCATATCGTTTTGTGCCTGTCTATCGCTCTTGGTTTTCCTTCTCTGCTCCATAAGATTCAATGTTGCCTTCAAAAGCTTGGTGGAAGGTGTAACTTCTGAGCTTTTTACGCCTGTTTTTTCTGCACATTGTAGAATAATATTCGTTATATCCTCCGCGTTGGATAGGGAAACGGTTTCGTTCTCATCTAAGAAAGCCGATAGTGCATTTTTGAGTTCATTTTGGAATTCAGTATTGTTCTGGAGGTATACGCGAGCATTTGACTTCTTCTGCAGTTTGGATCTTTCTGATTTGACGTTCAATCTTATCTTACATCTCACCATCCGGTGATCACTGCCGGTGTTAAACTGATTGATCACCTTACAGTTTAAAAATGTATATTTTCTGTCAGTGAGGATGTAATCGATTTCGCTGGTCCTTCCTGTTGGGCTTCTCCACGTCCATTTACGTGTAGGTTTATGTTGAAAAAAGGAATTCATGATGTGAAGATTGTTGGTTTCAGCAAACTCCACAAGCATGTCCCCTCTACCATCCCTTGAGCCATGTCTGAAATTATTGTCGTTATGTCCAAAACCTTCATATTTACATTTAATATAACATAATATTCCAGTTATGAGATAGATTAATTCAATAAAAATGAACACATCTGAGAAAAAAAAATATGTTAAATATGTAGTAAGATGAAGGAATAAGATTTTTTTGAAATGTATAAGTGGAAAGGATCAGTGAAACTAGGCTCCCATAAATCGTGAAACATGGCTGGCTGTCATCCTCATCGCAAAAAAATAATATAAAGACAGCTGGGCCTGAACAAAAAGCCAGCCGCACGATAGATAGTATCATGCAAAACTTTGTCTATCCAGCAATGGACATTTTTTTAAGACCGCATTTGTATTGGATGGAAGATGTAGACCAATACTAATTGCTAGCATTATATAATATGGCCTAAATGAACCCACACGTGGAAAATGCATACATTATTATATAACATTTTTTTTTTGTGTAAGTATGTATGTAGACCAGTGTAGTGTAAATTGAGCGTAGTTGTGCAGAAAGCAGACAGTCCACAATTTAGGAAAAAATGAGTTATCGTTTTTATCACAAACTAACATGTTTTTTCTACCTTCTGCATAAATCAGCCAGGCATCCAGCATACAAAATATAACATAAATGCGTTACGAAAATTTCACATAACAAAAATCACGCTACCGTTGATTTGCTGAAAGCAGCCACAATCACTTTCCACGACCTATTTCTGCATTTAATTATGTTCACAAATAGTTGGTCTCCAATTTTGCAGAAATCACGCTTAACATGACGGAAAAATAGTAAATCTTCTTCTTGGTCATTTCTTCATGGCTGAGGATCGTGACCACCTTAAAATGTTATCATCTTTTGAGCGAACGAGACTTTTCACCCTTCTCAATCATCTGCTTCTCTCAGAGCAGAGTGAAGGCTGCCCCTAGTCAGCTTCTTCACTTGGTCGCTCCAGCCCTCCGACGCTCTCCCTCTTCTTTGCCTTCCCCGGAAGCTACCCAAAATCACCAGTGTCTCCAAGTTATCGGGTCCGCGCCGAACAATATGTCCAAAAAACTGCATACTTCTGACTGGATTGACAAAAAATGGGTTTGGGTCGAAATCCCGAAGGCCGGTATCCCGAAGGGCGAAATCCCGAATGCTGAAATCCCGAATGGCCGAAATCCCGAATAGCTGAAATCCCGAAAGCCTAAATCCCGAAGGCCGAAATCCCGATTGGCAGGAATCCCGAAGGCCGAAATCCCGAAAAATAATTAAGAGAGATAAAAAAATGTTTTTTTGTCTCTCCTGTAGAAAATTGCGCAATCGTAACATTTATCTTGAATTGCGCAAATTTTACAAAATGTATGATTTTTTTGTCTCTCTTGTAAAATATGCGCAATTCATAACGGCCCACATGCTCCTCGTAGGTCAAAATTGAGTTTTTATTGTATTTTCAAACCATGATCCTGGATACTCCTTTAACGTTGTAGATAATATATTTATATAATTTTGAAGCCTTATTATCCTTTATATTTATTTTAAACATTTAATGACTGTATAAAGTATTTTTATTACATAAAATAGTATTCTTTTAAACCTCTCGCTCTAATGTTTTAGAATATAGTCATATTTCGGTACATGAATGTGCAGTGGTGTTTATGATTTTTTACATTTATTAATTTTTAAATGCATTTATAAAACCATTAGTATAATTTATGACGAGATAATTTTAGTAAGATATTTACGATAAAAAATTATATTGATAATCTCTGTGATCCCAAATTTGACAAGAATTAGGCATTTTATTACTCAAAAAATGGGCAAGATTAACACATTTGAAGATAATTCTAAAGATACTCATTATAAGCTATGTTTTTGACCATTCAAGTGTGATAAACATCTTATGAATAATGATTGCTTTATAATAATTATTGACCTAAGAATAAGGTAGTGTTTTTTTGAAATACGCCATTTCTTTTGTCATTCCCCAGTGGTTAATAATAACTCCCCCTTCAGCGATACGCCACTGCGTAGCTCGTTGAATTGTTTAGCTCACTCGGTGAGGGGTTATCAATAATAAGAAGATGTTTCCTTTTGAATGAGAGTACGGTTATGACTCTGTTTATTATTTTCTCAGCCAATATACAACGTTCAGTTTTCAGCGTACAATATTCGGGCAAATGTAGGTGAAGGCAGCAGACATGTAGACGTAGCGACCGATTTGATATGAAGCGAATGCGCGAGAAATTATCTTACCCGTAAGTAAACGGGATAAGATTTTTCACCGGGTAGTACTTCGGCGTACAAGATGATTCGAAAGTTCCAGAAGCGACGAGAAGAGATGAGCGGCGAGATACTGATGGAACGGATCCAAAGTTGAAGAGAGGCTGCTAGTCGGCGAGTGACTGTTTCCGAGGGCTGATCCGTGAGACTGATAATTTATTACCCGGATGTATCTCTATTTATAGCAGCATCCCTGTTTCTAATTGGTCCAAAGAGATAATAAGAAGGGGTGACCATAGATTCTAATGTATTCGTTAATTCGTACTACGTGTCATCTCTTGTTTATTTAATAGGAATTTACTGAGTTGTCAAAATGACCAAGTACCAAGAAATAATATGTTATATGCATGTGGATGGATGTTTTGACGTTATAAAATATTGTCTATCTAATTCGATTGATTTTATATAAATTTATCTAGGGCATTTATATAGCTGTCTCTGGCATAAACTCGCGGTTTTAGTCTTATGCCAAGAGTAAACACACGATTTGATTAGCGTTTAAATTATATGCATTTACAACTACTTACTAGGTACCCATTGACATAATAATAAGCCCTGTAATTGTCATCCACCGACCTTCACATAAATATTTGTGATTTTACGACGTAAACCTGTCTGTTGCCTTTACCTTTTACAAATACATATTAATTATATATTCATATAATCAGATATAATTATTATAAACACAAAAATTGAATAATATTTCATAAAATTTGAATTTAAGGGACTCTATGATGCTATGATTTGTTTTTTTTTCGCGCGCTTAATTCTTGTCTAGCGGGAAACATTTTACATACGCACACCGATGCACACACATACCAATGCATTGGCCGGCCGTTGGGTATTTGTAATGCCCTCAATTTGGCTGTTGCTATGCGCTCAGTTACCACGCGGTTTATAAATATTACTTCGTTTAATTATTTATTCTATATTTATCAATTTATGTTTAAGGAGTTTATGGATTGAAATATCATTCGATTAGTGTGTTCCACATAACATTTTAATTATTTATATACACTTTATTATTAATCTCTCGCTACTGCGTTCGTCTCTTTATATTAGCAATCATTCTTCTCCTTTTATACTAGTACATAAATACATAATATTAATAAACTTATACCTAACATTTTATAATAACATCATCACAGGTTTTATGTACAGAACAAGGCAATTTAGCATACATCATTCTTTCATTCCGTATTACCTTGTTCGTAGCGATTAATGTCCCGTTCGATATGTTTACATACCGAACGGGTAACGTAAAACCTGTGAACAGACAAACAAATTACATATGATTAGACAAGGAAGCGTTTAGATGTTTTACTAAGCCGTATAGTTAGAGATCAGGTTTATATGTCGGCTTATTACTAATTAATTTACTAAGCGTATACGCCTACCTAGCGGCAGGTGGTGACATTAAGCTACAACATACGGCTGTAGCCATAAATTGACAAGCTATAATTGAAGTAGGGAGTAAAATGATATTGACTAAGCTAGAGTTGCTAAGCGCAATTCACAAGAAGTGTTACGATTGCGCAATTTTTACAGGAGAGACAAAAAACCATTTTTTTTCGTGATTTTTGATTTCGTCCGGCACCCCGATTATTATTAGCTAGTGCTGAGTTATAAAGAAAAAGTATGTGACACTTAGACATTAGAAATCCCGAATGGCCGAAATCCCGAAAGCCTAAATCCCGGAAGCCGAAATCCTGAATAGCGAAATCCCGAATACTGAAATCCCGAATGGCCGCAATCCCGAAAGCCGGAATCCCGAAAAATAAAAAAAATACAAACAGTAATATTTGCGCAATCTTAACACTTATCCTGGATTGCGCAATTATTACAAGAGACAAAAAACTATTTTTTGTAGAACAAATGGGTTTGCAAGACAATTTAATACACTAGCTTGTAAAATGAACGTCTGCACAACATCTAAAATCTCAAATCATCAACATCTAAAAAATCAACATCCCAAAATCAACAACAAAAATCAACAATCAAAAAATCAATATCTAAAACATGACGGAAGGTGAAACTAGAGTTGCTTAACACGATTCCTATAGAATAATATAAAATTGTCATTTATCAGTACCTACCTATATTCAACATTATAAGGACTAATATTGTACTATATGTATGTACCTATATGTTACAATGGTGATGCTTTGGTTACCATTGTTGTAATATACCTACACTCACCACCTTAGATTAAAGAACTTACCACCGTATTTATTTATTCTATAACTACCACCTAAAATTATTAGATGTACGCACTGAACACGTACCTACCTAATTTGTGAGTGTATTCGAAACTAAATGATTCAATTTATGTTGCTTGTCCTAACCTAACCTAACCGATTTTTTTTAAACGGTACATGTTCAAGCACGCGCGTTATCATGATCTTACTCCCTACTTCAGTTTTAGTTTGTCAATTTATGGCTACGGCCGTATGTTGTAGCTTGACCACTGGGGAATGCCAAAAGAAGTGGCGTATTTCAAAAAAACACTACCTTATTCTTAGGTCAATAATTATTATAAAGCAATCATTATTCGTAAGATGTTTATTACATTTAAATGGTCAAAGACATAATTTATAATCAGTATCTTTAGAATTATCTTCAAATGTGTTAATCTTGCCCATTTTTTGAATAATAAAATGCCTAATTCTTGTCAAATTTGGGATCACAGAGATTATGAATATATTTTTTTATCGTAAATATTTCACTATCATATCAATCTCAAGAGTGTTACATTATAAATCTTGCGAGTTAATTGTTAAATAAAAAACTGTTTACTCAATATATATCTGTACCTACATTTATTAAGTAATAATATATTATTATGTATATTAATGTTAGACAAAAAATATTACTACCAGCGATAATATAACTTTCTGGTCGATTCCGTAGTATAAAAATATATAAGCATCCTGAATTATTGTATTGAATTAAATATTGTTAAAATAATTCTTTATTCGTGATTATAACCATTAATAAATTATAATATATTTTACCTTGAGAAAGTGTACTTGATAAAGTGGCCCTTGCTACACACAGAGACATATATAAATACAATGTTACAAGCAACATAGTATCTGTGTAGTATTATAACTACTCGCTAAATACAATATATATAATAATATCATCCTCTCTACCTGTGCTGGCCTATTTATAATATTTAAAAATGCACTTGTTTAATCTATCGTGTAGTTAAGATTATTGTAATTTTAAATCATTTAATTAGCTTAGCAAACAAAAATCTTTTCTGAAAATTGTTTATTTATTATCAAACTTTCACATAAATTTTGAACAGGTGTTATTAAAGAGATAATGCGCCAATAATTATTGTATGCCAACTATCTCATTAATTATTATCAATATTATAATACAACTAGCTGACCCGGCAAACGTTGTTCTGCCATATAAATTATTTCTAGTGAATATTTTGGTTTTTAAATAAAAAATAACGAATGTATCGTAAGTGTGTGGGGATGGGATCTATGACAGAAAGAGGAATGGAGCGCTGTAGACGATGACCACCGATAAAAACAAAAAAACACCAACCATTCATTTTCTCAATTCAAAATGAGTAATGATGTTCATAATGAATGAATTACCTATGACAGGATCTCGTTGTTTAATGTTTATGCAATATCCGTCTTGTCCCTTACAGAAAATTAGCGGATATTGGAGAGCGTCGTATGAACGGTGTGTGTCAGCGATGAACTCCAGATTATTGTTTTTTCTACGAATCACGATTTCTCGCGTCGATGTACGGTCGCCAACCATGATTACAGCAATGTCGTCAACAACAGGCGCATTGAATCGACGCACATGCTCTCCAGCTGGTGTTTTATCAGGATTGATGACAATAGCGTGATTGTCACTTTGGAATTCGTGCATGTGTGCTTTGAAGAATTTCAATAATTCAATAGGGCGTCCAGTTCGCCGACGATGCGCCTGGCATTAGGCTAATTGAGGTTGTTGTAGCCGCAACATGCATCCACACGATTGATGTCCTCACCGCCCATGAAGTAGATTTGTAAAAATTTATGTGGTTCGTTTAGCATTGGCAGCAATGAGCCTACTTTGTGGTATACTTGGCCTTTGATTTTGAACGTAAAATGGAATTGTTGACCATTTGCCGCAGTATTGTGAACAATTTCTGTTGCTCCGAACGAAATCATTTGGAAGCATGAATTGAATGTGCGAATGGACTTCAGGAACAGGTTTGAATCTGGAACCGTGCCGATGAGCAAGCCGTTCAATGGTTCTGGTGGTATCTAGATTTCTGGTAGTTGCACTTTTCCTGATGCGCAACACATCCCGGCTGACTCATGTTTCAATTTGAGCGCATGACAATGGGGACATTCTTTGTCCATAGCACCAATCAGCACTTTCGGATGAGCGGAATATTTAATATCTGGCTCCTACTGGAATGCGAGACGAAGGAACGAAGCGGATATAAATGCTCGATGTACTTGTTGGCGTTGTCGGTCATTTGCTCTGCGTGTGTTAACTACGAACCGGCGCGCTTGGCTCCGTTCCAATTGTCGTCGTTGATTTCGTTCAGCTCGATCCTCTTGTGATTGAGATGCACGCAATTGCGACATGCTCACACGCACGTTTTTGTTATCTTGTTGGATTTGTTCGTCTGTTCTTTTTGCTTTACTATTTTGCATGTTTGTTGCTTTATTCGTTCGACGGCCCAAATGGCCCCCCTTGCGTCTTGCTGGCATTGTGCACTGTAATACACGCACACAAAAATAGATAAATTAAAATAAATCGTACAAAATTTTGCACGCACTGCGTTGTGATATGCCGAATGAAATGTCTAAATGACGCTTCTCTTGAATTCTTCTCGGACGTAGCGCCATCTGTCATTCAACAACATAAATAATTTCGTTCTGTTTGAAATACGAACGACGGTTAAATTTGTTCACACAAAAATAATAAAATCGCGATTAAAAAATGGGAGGGTGGGGATAGGAGGGTGAAAATTTGAGGTTATAATTATTTTTTGATGCCAAATAATAAAAAAATACAAAAAAAAAATGTCAAAAAAAAATAAAAGAAAATTTTTTCTGGATAGAGATACCCTAATCACCTAGCGGTATGAAATATACTTGTTGACCTATTCTCATACCTAACAAATATACATAAAAAAAATCATAAACATCGGTGAAGCCATTTCGGAGTAGTGCGACCACAAACATCGTGACACGAGATTTTTATATATATAGAGATGTTATCATTGATTTTAGTAAGTATGTGATAATTCCGAAATGCATAGAATGTTGAATTACGTTCAATTGAAGTAACGCCATGCACATATAACATGGACACTGCGATAATTTTAATTAAATAATGTCGCGTTTCGCTATCATATTTTTTACTTTTTTTTTAATTTAGCTGTCCGATAAAATATTCAAATATATTTTTAAATTAGCATGATAGGTATATACACTGTTACACCCATGATTATTGGGCCTCTCTCGATAGTCTAAATTACGTAATTATTAGGTGTAACCATGTCACCTGACCTCCTAGTCAACAATGGGCGTTCGTACGTCCAAAATTCCTTGATTAAAGCCTCCCCCAAACCAAAGCGAATATTCGCAGCGAATTCGCAACGCCCTCGCTATCGCTGTCGCTACCGCTTGGATTTGATGCGAATTTCGCGTTTGGCCCCACACCAAAGCGTCAGCGACGCAGCCATAGACTAAATAATTTTATTTACGCGCCAGATTTAAAATTGTAAATATTATTAATATTTTACGCCAATTATTCTATAATTTTTATGAATTAAATATAAAAAATACACGTACACTATAGCGCTTTCAGAATTGCTACAACTTTTACCCACTTTGCGTAAAGTGTATTTTAATTATCTGAAACAAGGTGGCAGCATTGGATGCAGCCATAGACTAAATACATATACGAATGTCAAAGTGACAGTTGTGTGTTGACAAAATGTACACGTCTTCTGAATGCTTATTACACGCTGAAGATATAATGAGATGGCGTGCGACAAATTACATCGACATTTAATATAACCTTACTTTATGACAGGGCAAGATTGCCATGGCTCATAGGTAAGATAGATTTACTCAGTTTCATAACTGCACATATTATAAATAAGCATTTACCATGAAGGGTTAACAGGATTTGAAGGTAATATGCTATTGAAATAACATGTCTCCGTTATTTGAATTGTAGGTTTTGACTATTTTGCGTTTCTACGCAGAGGGAGCGTACCAAAAACGGGTAGGCCAAGTCTTCTGCGCAATGAGCCAGGCATCAGTAAGCAGATGCATAGGAAACGTGTCCGATGCTATAATAGCAGTGCTTAGTAATACTTACATACAGTCGCCATACAGCGCTGACAGTCTTTAGTGTTGTGTTGATACCCTCTGATCAATTTATACAATATTACAATGTACATGTCATGTAACTAGAGTAACTGCGCATAGACACAACAAGTAAATTACCTACTCAATAAGAATTTAACGGGAATATTATTTTGTGTCGGTAAAAATATTTTTTAATTTCAGACTTCAAGAAAGGGCAGGTTTCCCGAAAATCATTGGGTGCATTAACTGCACCCATGTGCGAATATACCCGTCATACTTGGAGACTTTCAAAAATGAGCGCAGAAAATTTTCTGTAAATGTGAAATTCGTAATAAAATCTATGTTGTTTCTGATACATTCATATTCATTACGTATAATATCATAACATGACATTTATTTTTATGCAGGTATCTGACATGTCTGACATGGACATTCTGGCAGTGAGTGCCAGATTTCCTTTGAGTGTTTATGACCAATTCATATTTAGTGGATCGTTGGTAAAAACTGAAATGAAACATCTACAGAACGACAAGAATTGGGAATTTTGTTTTATTAGGGAAGTATGTTAAACTTTACTTTACTATGGCAGTACCAGTAACAAATATTTTTGTTTGGTTTATATTCATTCGTATTTTGTACAGGTACTTCAAAGGAATCAAAATTTTGCATAGGTATGAATATGATATTTAATGAAACAGTTTTTTAATTATTTAAATCCTGATTTCTAATATTTTTACAACTTTCAGTCGAAAACATATTCAAATTAACAGACTGTGTATATTGAAATCATTCTAGTGCCACCATAGGCCAGCCAGACTCACTACACGGCTGCCCACTGTTTGACCAGGGATGTGATTGAGTGTTTTTGGATAATGGACCACACCAGATCGCATAGCTACAGCAACAAGTGCAAGACCAACCGTGGCTATACATACAGTATACATGTATATATTAAATATAATTTATGTATATTTATTTATGGCTTATACACCGAAACAAAATATGTCACTTAACTGTACTTGAATATTTTTGCAGGATCATTCAATAAAAAATACTTGGTTTAGGTTAAGAAAGTTTTAATAATCATTTTTGCACAGAATACAAGAAAAATATTTATATAATTATTAGAATTACAATGAGCTTTAAAAGTTACACGATATTGTAATAAAATGGACAAATATGAAAAAAAATAACAATAAATTGTATATAGATAGGTAGACAGGGTTCAGATGATTCTGGCAGTGCAGGCGACTCATTTAGGTGTCAGTATTGTTACTTTCAAATGACAATAACACCATTCCAATGTGATTCGGTCGTGCCAGAAGACTCTGTCCTTCCTCTATTTAGTAACCGGGCGTTTTACAACTTTAAATGAAAATTAAGTGGGTATATAGATAGTATATTTTTTCTAGTATAATATTATTTAATTAGGTGACTTTTTATTTCTTTATTACTTGAAATGGTGTTTATATGGTAGATGGATTATAATGGTTTTGAAATATAGTTATTTTTGTTAATTCTACTTTAACTGAGTCATTTACCTTGACAGCTGTTTCGGCACATAAACTCATTTTCGGAACATTCAACAATAATTTGTGATTATAAAAGAGCTACAGGTCACGTAGCAAATTAAATACGCTTAGTTAAATAATAAATACATACCAAATATTTTACAAAATACACCACATACATCCATCTAATATGGTATATAAAATACAGATTCAAGTATCAAATAATTCTTGGATAAATAGATGTTTATGTAAGTATATGTTTTTTTAAATACTTACATGATACTGTGTTGTATAACATTTAAATTTATATTTTTGATTTTGATTTACATACTTAAATGTACCTACATAAATTTGTAATGTACAGTAGGTACTTAATTACATTTTTAACATTAGGAAATTACCATTATTCGATTCTATCCACCCGCCATGTCTATAATCACCCCAACGCTGGATAGAAAGAGACATCACACAAAATTGGCTGTTTGATAATAAATGGTAGTTGAAAAATATTTTAGAGTATGATTATGTCCATAGAAACAGGTTTTAAGTCATTCATATTTGTCCGAATAATGTGTAGCAGAAAAATAGAAATTTTAAAAAGGGTCTATTCAGTATTCACCCCATTCTACGGCAAACATTTTTCTTAATAAAAATAGGTACATCAATAGAGGAATCATAAAATGGACCTTGGCCCTCGCCCACGCCTTATTCATCCTTGTATATTATATTATCACACTTAATGTTTTGGAAAATTCATTAACATTGTGCACAAATGCCACTTTTGTTGATTGACACTTCACTTAGTTGATCTCTTTGTTCACGTGAAGTACAATAAAAGTATGTAGCAGCGAAGAACTAGAGACCGAAAATAGTAGAAGGAGCTAGAAGAGGCTTTCATCTAGCAGTGGAATGACCCCAACTGATGTTGATGATGAAATATTATTTTATTCCTGTTAATGCCGGGGGTTTCATTTTTAATTTCTTCTGGTGCTTTGTACCTACGTTGAAAGGTTGAAGATCTTTGCTAAAATTAAATTCATCACAAAGCATTAGTATATCTCCAACATCGTTCAGGTAGGTATCCATGATGATAATATAATATTATGTACTTAGAGGAGGTACCTGACCTTTATATTTACATGCACATAAAATTATTAATCTTATTGCCTAATGCAGACCAAGATATACCTACCTACATAATATTACATGAACAGAAGTTTAAGAACATCTCAATTAAGTTTAAAATGTTTGTAGGTAGGTATACAAATTAATGTGAAACAGAAAACATTGGTTATGTTAGGTAGGTACATGGAACATGTAGATATTATCTTGGTTCGCGGTCGGCACTGGGCAAAACCAGTTTATTAGCTCAATATACCTATACATAATGAAGGAAATATATACCTAGTAGGTATATAGGTACATAATATCGTTTTTGTGATTGAGGTCTCTTGAGATCAAAAAACAAACAACCTAGGTACCTATGTCCTACTGTAAATAACCCGATAGTAAGTAGTAAGGTTTTTGGTCTAAAACCTTACAAAATACCACAATGACGACATGGAGTACCTACTTATCTACCTATATGTATATTATATCTTTAGCTACAATAGAAATGCTATGCTGCATAATGTTAGATGCAAAAAAATAATCTTAGACTACCTATCTAACCTAAAAAAATATTATCAACGAATATAAAATGGGTATTTACGTGACCGATACCGAATATGATTGAAGTAGGTATTGTAAATGATACGTATCTTATCTATGAATGATACCTAATTATAACATTATTGATATGACTGCTCGAAAGTCGAAACCAAAACGTCAAACGATCGCAATAAGTTAGAACTGTCAGTGCCCTAACAATCAAAGTTATAAAGTTTCTGTTATTAAAGGCTGTGCATGACGCAAATTAATAATATGTATTTTTTAAATATCGGGACCTTAGATTAAAGTTATTTATTTATAATAGCGTATTCATCCTGTCAAAAAACTTTACATACTTTGGTTAGACAAAGATAAAAGATATTATTATGACGACCTTCATACCATTTTCAACAATTTCCCTGCCAATTTCATCCCATATCTTATCTTTCTTTCTCATGTTTTGTAGTCACTGTCAGAGAAATTATAAAGGATTGGATATTTCCGGACCAACTCGATCAGCTGCTCAATGTCTTCGCCATTTTGATTTTACTAATTCCCTTGGCGAAATTGTCCGCCGTGAATAAATTCGCTGTCGACAGAGTTCCCGAAAATCGCAGCGAATATTCGCTGCAAATTCGCACTCAAGACGCAAGGCGGTCGCGCAAGCGTGCTCTGTCCCGTAAGCCAATACGAGCTTGATTGGCGAATAATTCGCTGCGAATATTCGCCGCGAATATTCGCTTTGGTGTGGGGGAGGCTTAACTGTCAAAATGTTCAACATGTACTTAGCACGTAAGAATTGTATCTAATTATAATAATAGTATATCAGAAAAGAATGTGATTTGCCGAATAAAACAGACGAAAGTCAAAGGAATTTAATATTAAGAATAATAAGGAGTATGTAATGGAAGGATGGCAACACTACTCGATATAAAAAAGTCAGTCTAGGGTAGCCATTTTAAAAGAGTGAACACCGGCCCTCACGACTCGGAGAGTAAAACAAATACAAATTAAGCATGGAAGTGAAAAATGGGATACGGAGTGAAAGGCCATAGATTAAAAGTTGTGAACGATAATAATTATTAATAACAAAACTAAAATTAAGAGCATAAAAGATTTGGAAGTGTAACTAATATGAGTAATCTAAGAATATAAATCGACCAAAATAAAACGAGTTTCATTTTAATCCTACCATGAAACAGATGGCAATTTAATTATTTTTTTTGTGAATCCCGGGTTCTACCAACACCCCGAGCTAGCCACAGGACCCGGGATATCTCAATACCCACTATGGGGCCGTCCACATTTATGACGTCACACGATTTAGGTTATTTTTAACGCCCCCTCCCATACCGTCATATTTCGTCACATAACCTTTAACCCCCGTCCCCCCCTAGGGAGTGACGTCTTATATGGACGTCCCCTATAGTCATAGTATAAAAACTAGACAATAAAAATTGAAAAATTATAAATTAATGCCCAATTAATATACAAGTACCTACATTAAATAATTAAATAATAAATACAGTTGCTTTTTCAGTAGTAAATTCATTAAATTGAGACATATACGTCCTACAATACTTATCATGTTTACAGTATTTATTTATTATTGACATGGCAATAAAAAATACGTACATTATCAACATGGTGTCTGTTAACATTTTATATGACACAGTGAAAATAATAATATAATAAAAGGTAGGTACATATTTAATATGGTTAGATGTAAATTATTGTAAGTATGCAGTTTAACGTATCACAGTTCACCGTGGGCTGTTGTATATTAAACGTGACCGTATGGCATATTTCATGTAAAAAATACGTGTCGTTCGTGGAACATTTCACAAGCAGCTGCTTGCTCACCTATTTTTGAATTATTCAGAATTCTATATAAATTATGATACGATTGTACTTATATCCAATTTACTTTTTTTTTTAAAACCATATTCAATCCTAAGAAGATTGTATGGGCCTTCACAGAGTGAATGTTACATTAATTGGTTTCTCTTTTTAGGAGAAATGGATATTAGCCACTTGCTCAACCTAATAGGTAGATATATATATATTATATATTGCGAGACCCGCGATTCAGGACTTACCTAACTGCCTTGTCCCTTGTATTTCGGTGGGTTTTGTGTGGTTTGGTGTTTTATTTAAACATGAATTTGATCTCAACCTATACGACCATCTGTTTTCGATACAGTAGCTCACGGCGAATTGTAATACGGTAAATTCTGAAAATAAAATGTAACGTAATATACCTATTACTAAATTAGTATTAGATGGTGTTGGTTGCATTGATATAATATTATGTACTATGAAATGTTCCAAATCTGCGACAGTATGCAGCAAACAGTAACGGAATTCACGTCATAATAATTACAAGATAAAAAAAAACATTTTATATACAACTTTTTTAAATTTTCTGTTGAATTATTATGCTTAATATGCTCAAACTTGTACTTTATAAGAAGTAAATAAAAAACAAACAAACAAACAAATATAGAAATACTGAATACTGAAATGTCATTTTGATTTCCATAGTAACGCACGTATATATTAATAATTTAGTTGCTAGGACGACCCAGTTAGCAACCAATAATTAATAGTGGATTGGATTACGGATTTCTTCCGAAATAGCTTTTCATACAAAACAGAATTAACGCTTTCGCTGCTGAATAGATAATGAGATTTTAATTGCCCCCTTTAAAATGCACGTTAATTACATCGATCGGCCGCCTGGTCATTACGCACCGTGTGCGTCTTCCGCGTCCAAAGTATTAACTGAAAATGAATTCAATTCTACTTAAAGATGGCTAAAAGAATGCATAGGCATCGTGTTCTGATATATTCTAAAAGTTTCAAATGTCTAGCTAGTCGGTAAGTTAGTTAAAAATCGATTGCAAATTCGCTGACGAAACAGATAGAATAGAATGGTGATCAAGTATTAATATCACATATTTGCTGTTTTTTATAAGTTTTTTTATTTATTTATTTTCGTTTAAGTACATACTAATGCGTATTACAAATAACAAAATGTGGTGCCATAATAAAATAATACTTTAATAACTATTTATATTAAAAATACACACGTCATATATTTTATCTCAAAATTAAAAATAATCGAACAATAATTATACATAACAATATATTATTCTATTTGTTCACACGAGGCATGATCCTAAATTATAGATTATTATTATGTTCCTAATAATTAACAAGAATTAAGATTTTTTTTCGTACATCCTTGGATGGGCTTTCCCTAGTAATATTATTATTATAATTATGGTGAAAAAATATTGACATCGTGTCTATGACAGTTCTACCGCTGGTAATACTGCTCTAAAGAATGTGATGTTCTTTTGTTTCTTTAGTGAAATCGTACTTTTTTGTTTCGATTGTCACTGAAAAAATTATACACATAACCAATGTAATATTGTAACATATTAATGTATATCTGTTTAAAACTTAAAATTTATAATTTCTTTCAAAATTTTATTTCATATCATGACTAAACGATTACAAATTGTTGTCTTTTTACAACAATTTATATTAGCGACGCTTTCACAAACAGCAAATAGAAAAAAATCATAGTTAGGTAAGTACCTATAACTCAACAAGAAATGAAGAAATTTGAGAATTTTTGGGAAAGCTGGGAATGTGATTGGATTAGGAAGATAAAGAAAAATGCAGACAAGGGAAGAATGGACGAAATTAGGGTCTTATCGTGATGCACAGAAGACCCGGTGCTTGCTATTTATCCCCGTAACAAAAAATGGAATGATATGTGTTGCTCCACTTTGTAAAATTCGGAATAACAATATTACAGTATATAAAAAAGAAAAAAGAAAATAATATACCAACCCCACTTAATACAGCATTACGTAAATGCAGCATACGCTGATGGACAATTTTGAAGATAACATTTTCGACTGCCATCGGAGAGACAATGTAGATCAACGCTTATTGCAAGTAAATGTAATTTTATTAATTATATAATATATTAATATAAATTAACCCACGCTTAGATAGGCATCTATAATAAAACATGTTTTTGTGTAGGTATTGTAAGTAAAGTTTCATTCGTATTGATTGAAGGTAAAAAAAAGTATTAATAGTATACTGAATTATACATTTATGAAAATGTGGTGAAACGTCCTGTCTGAGTGCCAAATAGACGATATTTAATGCTGGTCCAGAGGAAATACAGGAACATGATGATTACTACATATTTCACGGTGTAATGTACCACCATCATTCTGTGAGATAAAAAAAAACAAAATGGTCAGAAAACAATCTAATATTGTGTTAAAGTTCTCTCAAAAAGGGCTTAGTATGGGTAGTATTAGCACTGCCTTCCAGAATGAAATATAGAAGACAATGGTATTAGCCAAAAACAGTAAACAATAATTTAAATATGACATTTTTTTAAAACATTACACGTAGTTCTACCACGGATTAATATTGTTCCATTCGTAAGTAGGTAATGAATGAGAAAGTAAACACCTTTAAATTCTATGAATTATTGGGACTGCAATCGTGTCTAGAAGTTCATGAACATAATCGGTCAACAGTCTTTTGGTATACAAAAATAATATTTATAATATATATTTAATTCAGTTTAATCCTGAAAATTTCGATTTTAGCTGAATCACCGAGTAGATCTAGTGGGTCTATTCTATACTTATCGAACACTAAATTGATAAATAGTATCAAACTTAGGGTAGGTTTGTATCAAAATATTAGCACTTATTGTAACAATTACACGAAGCCGGTTTTTATTGTTGCAATAAGTGCGATATTTTAACAGCAGCAAGATAGGTGCTGTTAAAATATAGCACTTATTGCAACAATAAAAACCGGCTTCGTGTAATTGTTACAATAAGTGCTAATATTTTGATACAAACCTACCCTAAGTTTGATAATATTTTTCACTTTATCACTTTAGCGGTCGATAAGCATAGAATAGACCCACAGGGACGTCCATAATAAATAAGCGCACAAGATATTCATTAATTTTAAGCCCCCCACCCCTCAACAGCAAACTCTGTCATGCAATATTTTAAACATTCATTAAAAAACAAATTCCTTGAAAATGATCGACTTCAATATAATGTTCTCACCAAAATAAATATACTATTATCAGAAGAAGAAAAGCTGTTTTGTGACGCCACATTATTTAGATATTTAGAACACCACCGTAGGGATAATGTATCCCAATTAGATACATTTTGAATTGACAAGCCGCCGTCAGCCATTTTCAGTGCCGTGTGTCTTGGCCCTTAGTCACAAATTATTATAATATGTCAGTCCCTACCCCCCCTTAAGGTCTGGTATCATATATGGACGACCCCTGCTTCAAGTTAGTATACAAGTACAAACTATGTTCCGTGAATTTATCAGAAGAGTACGTCAAAACAAGCTAGGGCACATTATTTATGCGAAGCACGATTTTCTTATTATGCTGCAACGAAGTCAAAGCCCAGGTACAAAATGTGACGCCTCACCAGATATAAGAACTCTACTTCTAATATTGTGCCTGATATCAAGAAGACTTTCAATTCAAGGACCCAATATCGTCGTAGTCATTGAAAATTTCATTCACTTATACCTACTACTTTTATGTGTGTTGTTTTAAAAATAACTAGGTACTAAATAAATAATTCTTATTGTTTTTTCTCATTTTATTTAAATTTATTGATTAGGTATCTATTATTTAGATACGCCACAAAATAAACAAGGTGTGCCATTAAAATTTCAGGATTTGCGAAGTGTTCTATCGCAGGAAAAGTTTGGAAAACCTGATATATTTGTATACCTAATAACACACTGACCTCTGTCGAAGTGTATATTGCTATTCTTTTCATTTGATATAATCGTTTATTTCCGGACATACAGACAGTATCCGCCACTGCCAAATACAGTAAACATAATAAATTATGATTATGTATTATTTATTACTCGGAGTCGAACGATATGCGAATATAATATAATATAATATACAATTTTATTCAATCCAATACTGTTTTGGCATGGATTGGCAATAGGTACCGGATAAATTATTATTCAATTCAGATTTTTAATAACTAAAATTTTTATTTAGAGTTAACATAAGTAGATACTGTTACACCCCCGAATGGTCCCCATTTGGGGATGTCTCTGTGTATCTGGAGAGGCCCGAGTCGGTATCAAATCCAACAAATAGTAAGAGTTGATTGCGAAAATAATTAAATAATGTTAAATATCTGACCGGCAACATTGTTTGAATGCCGTTAAAAAAATACGAATGGCAACGCCGCATTTGTACGGCTCGTAAGCAACCGTTTGTTTTAGCGGGAGAAGCATTTTTGACAGCAATACAGTATGCAGTGTTAACCTCGCTATCCGACAAAACCATACATTGAAAAGAATTTGTATAAAAATGTAACCTTTAGAATATATTAACGTAAATATACCTTGTTGTTTCCAACACAATTCCGGTGTGTTATTTGTTCACTTCAAGTCCTAAATCCAGACGAAAATCCATACAACGAAGCAAAGTGACAGCATGTTTTTACTTTCGAAAATGGAGGGAAATGACAGTACCTACCTTATTTTTTAACAATAGATCGTAATTACGAAATACCTACCACAATTCCAGCATTTACAATCCCTGTATTTCGAATCGAAAAATAAAAGGTATTTATTTTTTTACCACTGTGGAGGTTGTATTCAAATGTTTGTTTTTAGTGGATGTTAGCCACTTGCACAACCTATTAGGTCCATACTATGGTTCACATACATTGGAAATAAATGGATTTTTCTAGACCCGGGTTTCGATCCCGGGACCCACGACAGTATACGGCTATCGTGGGCGTAATACTCGAGTACCTACTGGGTTATTTCAAGGCATTTCTCATCCCAGTCCAGTCATATATGTACACATATCCGTTTTATTTTATTTTTGCAACAACAAAAAATTACCTGAAATAACGCTGGTTAGCAGATTTCCGATCAGATGGTTTGACTTTAATTAAAAATGTCTTGATTCCATCAGCCATTGCAGGCAAGTACTTATCATACTCGATTGTATCCAAATCCATGTTGAACTCGATCTTTTCAGACGGCGACAAAGAATTCTGTAACTTCGTCATATTGTTATATTCGAATGTCCATTTTTGCATCGTAAATGGTGCCAATACATCCATATTTCTGTGGATTTTTTCGTAGAATTTGAGGATCCTGTGAATTAAAAAAAAAAAATGTAAATTGCATCGTACCTACGTAGTCAAATGTTTTCCCACAGTAAAAATATTCAGTACCTATCACTTATAGGTATTTTAAATTGACGATTTTTAGGGGACCTCTGTCTGCTAATTCCGAATTTACCAGCTGATATACGTTTGCTTAGTATAATAATATTGTAAAATGTGGTAGGTAGACAAGTTCATTGTTCATTGTTCATTTCATTCTTAATATAGATTCATTTAAACACCTAGCGTATTTTAAACTAATTAAAAATTAATTATTATTGATAATACTAATTTACTTTTAGTAATTATACTTTTAAAATATTGTTTGCGTATGAATTGCTGTGTATTTTAATACATACATATTATTTAAAATTCATTTGTCATAATTCGAACAGATGTATTGACAAAACTGACTTTGTTTCATTAGAGACTAATTTTTTAATGTTAAAAAAATTATTAAAGCCTAGTACCTACCTACCTATATTTTTAAAACAATAAAAAGTAGAGGATCGATCTTTAAAGTTACTTGCTGTAGGTTTGTTTCCGCTACAAACCATAAACTAGCGATTTCCAAACTGGGAGGCGCGGTGTGTTGCAAAGGGAGGCGCGAGAAGTTTAACACAATTAATGGAGGATTAATTTCAAACCAAATGCATAGTTTATAAAACGGCCGCTAGTTATAAACTACATAAGAAAACAGTCCTATAAAAGGTTGTTTGCAAACCTATCTGAAAATATGGAGTCGAATTTTATAATACCTCACTTCTATCCTATTTGAAGCGCGCTGTAGCCAGCGAAAAAATGAAATAAAAGGGTCAAATGTTGAAATTTGAGGTAAATTTGTTCAGGAACGATAATTTTGTTTATAAACTTGTCTATTTGGTTGAAATTAAAAAAAAGACTGAATAAATCAATGCAAGGACCATTAATGCATTCACTGATTTAAAAAAAACAAAGTTCATAAAAAATTGGAGCTTTGGTGTGATACCTATGTCCTCTATGATGATTGATATACTTAAATGATAACTCCCGAGTCCCGTGCATAATTTAAGGTAGGTGGGCCCGCCAAAGATCCTGGCCTGGGACTCCAGGATTTATTTAGGATGTGGGGCCCATGATAGAATCCATTTGTCAATGAAAGATGATAAATTTGGATGGACCACTATTGAAATTGATTGTGCGCAAGCGCATTCATCAAATTAATTTAAAAATGAATATATAAGTAGTAAAACCTTGTTTATTTTTATATTTTTTTTTTCATATTTGTGTTAGTACATTTTTGATTATTTAAAAAGGTGTCTGTATATTATTTAATGAAATAAAGAGGGGGGAGGCGCCAAGATTAGATTTTTTTTAAAAGGGAGTAACATAAAGTTTGGAAACCACTGCCATAAACTGATTTGAGCGTGTTTGATATTTTATTTTGCGGATGCGTGGGTCCAAAATATTTTGTCAAAACACAACAACCGAAGCACTTCGGTGTGACCGAAGCCTAACTATTATAGCACGATTGTATTTTCGTTGGCGTCTTATTGCACAAGCTATTTTTTTTCTACGGTATGTCGAAATCGGTCATAAAATACAAACAAATGAGACATGGATCAGGTACATATTGTGTGCATTGATCTTTTTACGAATAATAAATAACATTATATACAAAATAAAAATGATACAATATTTTTTGTTCAAATAGTTGATCGGTTTCTGCGGTCTCCGCGTTTCTAGAACTGCTAAAAGAATGATAGCTTACTTGGTCTTTTTCCCTCTGATGATGAGCACGGTGTCAATCAATATGGCAGGAATAGTGTGGAGCAGAAAGCGTAGAACCAGATATCCTAGACGATTTGGAATAATTTTCACCGAAGACACCCTACAATAAAAAAAAAGTTATCATTTAAATGGATTAAATTTAGATAAGTAATAGACAATAAAAATGAACTCAATTTATTCATAATATAATAATTTTATTTAAAAGATGTTGAATCTTTTTCCAGAACCAAACCTGTTTGGTCTCCCTACCATGCAACACATAACTGTTGCGAGTTTGTATCAAAATCAGCGCTCGAAATTGAATATTTTACGAACAGGAGCGCTTGATAATTCTCCAAAAATATTAGTACTAAACGTAGTTACTATTAGTTTTATGTATATTTTATAAAAAAGATTTTTTGTTATATAGCCAACCTAGCTCAGATGGTCAAATTATTTTTTTGACGAGACGAAGCGATAATTTTGTGGATTTTTGGGAATGGCGCTCCGGTGCCCTCCGGTCCATTTCGAGCCCTGAATTCAAAATTAGTAGTCCCAATGGTAGTTTTGCAACTATTCACCGTTAAAATTAGTTGAAAAAATAATAATAATAATAATATACTTAATAGTTTAAATTCTTTAATACTCAATATTTAATTTTACGCAATTTGAACAAAATATAACCTGTGTATATTTCCAAAATACATGAAAAATAGTCTGAGGTGCGCATCCAACTTAAAAATAATGCTGTGATTTTACAAATCATTTTGTCACATTCTAAAAAAAACTTATTTTATTATTTTAATGATAGAAATATACATAAAATTCAATGTAGGTACTAATTAAAATTATACTAGATTATAATTATAAAATTAGTAAATTTAGATGCGTATTGATTTTTTTTAATTGAATTTATCAGTACAATGTATTAAATCGTAGTTTTTACTAAAACTGTTACTCTTACCCAAGAAATTAAATTAAAATAACTTCAATAAATAACACGAAGATTATATGGGTAAATTAGTGGTTTCACATAATAATATATGGAGAGTGGGATAGGATGGGGTATACTAACGGAAGAAAAGAGTGTAAATGTAAACAATAGATGATGCAGAGCTAGAAATTGACCGGAGCGCCATTCCGGCTCATGAAATTCCCAAAATTATTGCTCCGTCTTGTGGAAAATAATTTGACAATCTGAGCTTGATAGACTATAAATAACAAAAAATCTAACACACTTGTTTTTATAAAATATACATAAAATCAAATAACTATGTTTATATTTCGGACAATTATTGAGCGCTCCGGTTCGTAATGGTAATTCTTAATTCAACTGGGAATTGAATGTAGAACATTTTCTAGGTTAAATTGCTAGTTCAAGTTTTCTCATAGTTAGCGAATGTAACCAATAAGAATATTGTAAGAAAAAAGAGGAAACTAACTTCCATAAGATTGTCATATTCCATGTCCATTTGATCGACTCCACATTCGGGGTGAATCAAATTATATTCTCTACATTCACTCTAACTCATGCGTCTAATAGAGAATATCTTACCATATTACGTTTTTTATTGGACTTCCTTCTGCATAATTGTAGGCACCAAAAATGAATTCTGACATCGTTAAGCCATTTTCTGGACGAGGAACATAGTTGTAAATTGGCGTTGCCATTTGGCTAAAGAAAAAATAACGTTAATATACTCGTAATATTTCCTTATAATATAATTATCTCTAACACAGTGGCAGTTTAAGATAACTTAAGGCCACTTAAGGCGACTAAGGATTCCAATAGAATTTTAATCCTGGGTTTCGTGATAAGTAAATAAATTTCTTATATGACTTTTTCCCCAATAACTAACTAGGTATATTATGTGTACAATAATTTTGCAGCTTAAATTTTTAATAGTTTTTTCAGATTCAAAATCTTACATTTGGCAAGAAACAACCGTTTATTAAGAGGATAGACGAGTGAAACATAAAAATTGCAAGGTTTGGAAACGCTTGTTTTTATAACAAACATCTTATGAATCGATTTGATAGCTGCGGTGTAATTCAAACGATTCCACAATTTTATTGTATTGCATAATTGCCCCTAAACAAGTCTTCAAGATGTCTTTCTTATTAATAAAGATTAAATATTTATATATACAAAGTTTTAAATGAATACAAAACATATTTATATATATTATACATAATTTAGAATGCTTTAGAAACATAGGCAAACCTATTGATAAATATGTTTGAAACATTATCATCACATATCGGGATATTTATAAAGCTTGGAGTTTATTGAATATAAAACATTTTTAATTGGCGCCATTTTATTAAAAAATAAATTAAATTGCAGATCATTATTGATACTGAGTAAAGTCGGAAATACGTTTCTATGGAATACGAGAAATTTACCCAAATGTTACATTTGTATTGATAATTCGGCATATATTCACATTAATATCAATTGGAGTAAAAAGTTTCAATCTACCGAGGCTCTGTTCCGGTTCGCCAAGCTGTCGCAATAATTGCATTCGCACATAAGTCACCTGGTACTATTTGTGCCGGTAGATCGCCTTGCATATGTATAGCCCTTTGAAAACAAAGCAAAATCATGTTATAAATATAAAACTCACTGAAAATTGGACGATTTGGCGTCTCCTAAGTCAGTTCATGGATCTTATTAGTCTATAAGATATTTATATTAAAGCAACCCAAATCGATAACTCTTTAGTTACCTTAATAATCCATAGATAACTCCAACAGATAATCCATTAGGTCCGTTTACATTGTCAACATATCCAGGGACTGTACTATTGTAAGAATTTCCAACAACTATAAAAAAACACTGTTTCAGTTATATATAATATTTAAAATCATTTGTGTATCTACTTATTTTGATGGTGCTCTAATAATTTTGCATTTTCTCTATAAAACCATTAAGTTTGTAAAAAAAATCCATCTCTTCAGTTTATGGACTGTCTAATCGTTCCGGTTCGTGAAACATTCCATTACTGCCACTGAAAATTTTACAACATATTAAATTTTATTTCGAATAGTATTGTTGGATGGAATACGGTTAATTGAAAGTATCTACATAGGCATCAGAGCCAGTGTGACGTATGTACCATTTTTCAGAAAATTATGAAAATAAAAGTGCAGATCTTGTATCTAATGTATTATGTATTTCAGAACGAATTCATTTTTTAAGTGTATTCATAATGGAAATCTGAAAATTCTCAAACCAAAAAGCTGAAAGTCCATACACATCAAGTAGCTGAAAGGTATTTTGTTTAGAGATAATATTAATATGTCTGTCTGGTACAGATTTTATACGAAATTTTAAATCATTGAGTCGTGAAAATATGATAAGCTTTCTGTTATATTATTTCATCTTCGACACACAGCCAGACTATCTCAACCCTAACTTAAATTGAATAAAATATGTTTATTAAAATTTAGTAACATAAATACTACGCAAACTAAACAAGAAAAAAGTTTTTTTTTAGAAATCTTTAATAATGGTGTCTGAGTTAATTTGGCTCGATATATAAGTACCTACGATTAGTATTGCTTTATAGTAATTCCTGAGTTTAGTATTGCCTTTTAGTAGCAGGGATGGATCTATGTGTTTTAGTGTCCGGGGCAATACCAAAAATGCGAGTGATCACCTACATTAACAGTTATTTTGAAGCCATATTTTGGGGTTGATGTAAAGTAAAAGAAAAACATTATGAGATTGTATAGTTTAAAAATGTTATATAGAATCACCAATAAACGCATCCTTATTCCATACAAATTTTAATGAAATAAAAATGAAATCCCGTGTAATAAAAAAACTTTAATAAATGTATTGCTTTGGCCAAAAAATGAAACGACACGTAAAGTCACCCTTTCTTTGATATATTCGAAAGGTATAAAATGTGCACGTATTTCTTACTATTTAATATTGTTGTGAAAAACTATACATTGCAACTAGTTTTGATATTAAAAAAAATGTTTATGTTTTTGCAGATTCAACGAATCTCCAGTTCCGCGAGTCTGATCTCCTTTGCCGACCCCTGCCTACTTAGCCAGGATATCATATCAAAGTCTTCAAATTGTATAAACACTAAAACATGAGTAATAAGTCATATTAGAAGTAAATAATCATATTAGATTAAAATGAAAATGTCCATACCAACTGCTGGACGAAAGACGGAAATGGGCATAGTTTTTCCTGCAGTTCGCATTAGATCTTCAGCTAATGCTTTTGTAAACGTGTATGAATTTGGCCACTCTTCCATAACCCTAAAAAAACAAATTACAAAACATACTTACTTATGTTATCGAATAAACATTTAATAAATGTATTTATGTTATTGGTTAATATTTTGATAACACTTTGACAACACAATTTTGATAATCACACTGATACAACTATCTATTTGAGTAATATTCGCATATCTCGATATAATAAGCATAATATTAATAATTCATCATCATCATCATCATCAGCCTGAATCTATCCACTGCTGGATGAAGGCCTCTTCAAGTTGCTTCCACTTCTCTCGGTCCTGTGCATTGCGTTGCCACGTACTTCCGCAGAACTTTATCATTTCATCGATCCAGCGGCCTCTAGGTCTACCTTGTGGACGTTTTGTACTTCTTGGATACCACTGGATGACTAGATTTGTCCAACGATTGTCTCTTCTTCGAGCTATGTGTCCAGCCCATCTCCATTTAAGGCTTTTAATAAACTCTATTACATCGCAAACCCTTGTCTGCTTCCTTATCCACTCATTCCTCTTTTTGTCCTTTCGCGTTATGCCCAGCATGCACCTCTCCATACCACGTTGTGCTACTCTAAGTTTCTGGATCTCTCTTTTACTTAGGGTCCATGTTTCACACGCATATGTCATCACGGGAAGCACACACTGGTTGAACACTTTGCGCTTTAGGCACAGTGGAAGGTCACTTTTGAAGACATTATTCAGGCGGCCAAAAGCACTCCAGCCTAGCTTTACTCTGCGAACAATTTCATCAAATATACATCCATCTATAGATACTTGTTGTCCCAGATAGATGTAGCTTTTCACCTGTTCGAGCTGAGTGCCATTGATGAGGATCTCTTTTTGGCCTGCAAAGCAGTTGAACATGACTTTCGTCTTTGTTACATTTATTTTCAAACCTACTTTGTTGCTTACTTCAGCGAGTTCCTGCATTCTGCTTTGGAGGTCTTCTGAGTCTTGCGAGAAAATTACTATGTCATCGGCAAAGCGCAGATGACTCAGGTATTCTCCATTTATGGGGATCCCTTTGTCATTCCAGTCAAGTTGCCTGAATAAGTCTTCAAGGGTAGCTGTAAATAGTTTAGGTGAGATTGTATCACCTTGTCGGACTCCTTTGCTGATAGGAAATCTGCGCGATGGTTTATGGAGATTTACAGATGCTGTTGCGCTACTGTATATATTATTGAAAATATTTATATAGCGTCCAGGGATTCCTTGTTTTCTGAGTGCGTCGAGTATTGAACATTTCTTTATCGAATCAAACGCCTTCTCATAGTCTATAAAACCCATGCATAGTGGCAGTTTGTATTCCTGGTACCGCTCTATGATTTCTCTGACGACTTGGATATGGTCCATAGTGCTGTATCCTCCTCTAAATCCGGCTTGTTCTCTCGGTTGGTTCTCGTCTAGTACATTTTGCAGACGGTTTGAGAGAATTTTTGTGAACGTCTTGTAATAATTGAACTATATTATACATTTATATTTATAATTCCCAATTATAAATTTCTGTAATCAATATGTAACTGTTTGTTTTCCTTAATAAATAAAATTTCTAAAGTGAACTAAACAAAGAAAAACAGAGAAAAATTGCATATTATAATATAGTGATAGGTATATTTACTACAAAGTTCAAAGATTATAAAAACATATCTCTATTATAGTCCTGGGAAATAATCAAAGTATATCTACTGTTAGCTGGGAAAAGGGCATAACCCATACAATGAAATATTATTACAGGAGGCACAAAAACGTTTTTGTTATAATTATCGGTCAAAATTAAGATATAAAATAAATATAAACAGGCATTAATATTATTTATTTGGTATTTTTAGTATCCCAATCTTAAGTTTAATATTGAGGTAGGTACTTAAAAAGGGTAGGTAAACCAAAAAAATATGGTTAAGTCTTTTTTCCCATTCTTTAAAATTAGAAAATAATTCTCCATTTTTGCAGCTTACATCCTTTAAACGTTATTATGAAATAAAACCTGTTTTGGAAAAAAATGGGGGTTAAATCCTTTTGCCTTTCTACAGTCGATATATTATGTAATATAATAATAATACTATGATTTCGAATGATTTCTTTTCCAGAAAACGATTGACCTAGTATAATTTGAAATGATTTTATTTATTTTTGATTTTTCGGTGTTCGTTAGAGGTATTTATATCTGTATATTATACAAATAAACAAAAATGTATATCATATTACCATTATTTTATTAAAATATAGATTAACGTGAAACAAAACTTACTTGAGGGTTATAACCTCCATAATATTCTTGTCTCGTAGTTCAGTAAATCCCATTGCAAGAACCTACATGGCGATAATCCAAGAAACTCTAGCACAGCGATTTCCAAACTGGGAGACGCGGAGTGTTGCAAAGGGAGGCGCGAAAAGTTTCACAATTAATGTAGCCACAGGTTTGCAGTTTACAAATGCATCGTTTATAAAACGGACGCTAGTTATAAACTACACAAAAAACAGTCCTATAAAAGGTTGCTTGCACACCTGTCTGAAAATATGGAGACTGATTTTATAATACCTCACTTCTATAACATTGTGAAGCGCGCTGGCTATCTCGTGAAAAAATGAAATAAAAGCGTCAAATCGTTGAAATTTGAGGCAAATTTGTTTAGGAATGGTAATTTTATTGTTAAACTTGTCTATTTGGTTTAAATTAAAAAAAAAATAAAAAAAATAGAGTGAATAAATAAATGCAAGGACCACTAATGCATTCACTGATTTTAAAGACAAAGTGAAGGAATTCATAAAAAAATTGCAGCTTTGGAAATCAAAATTACAAAAAAAATAAGTTCGCCATGTCTCGACTTATGATTTCTACGCCAGATATATTGAAGTAAACAAAAATCTATTTACTGAGTTCTTGGTTAGTTTGCTAATGCACCTTTCACATTATTTTATTAGTATTAAAAGTACATAGAACGATGATGAATTTAGATTGACTACTATTGAAATTGATTGTGCTAATAAACAAGCACATTCGTCGCATAAAAAACAAATTAATTTAAAAATGAATATAATATAAATAGTAAAACCTTGCTCATTTTTATATATTTTTTTTTCATTTTTTTATTAGTAGGTACATTGCTTAGTATTTAAAAAATGTGTCTAAATTATTTAATGAAATAAAGGGGGGGAAGCGCCAAGATTAGTTTTTTTTAAAGGGAGGCGTAGTAACATAACGTTTGGAAACTACTGCTTTAACACATTATCGCTATACATAAGCTATAGTTACTGTAAATAGTTGTAGGGTAACCGGACAAAACAGTTTCTCCATGTTCTATTTCTTCATGTTCTGTTTCTTCGTGTTCTGTTTATTCATGTTCTTTTTTATCATGTGCTGTTTATTCATGGAACCGTAGGTACGATATCGTAATATAGTCGCGAATGTTTTTTTATCTTCAAAAATTGATTATCCATGTCCGCAACACTTCAAATATTTTTCTTGGTTCGTTTTTCATGATCTATTTATTTATTTTTGTATTGTATTAATTCAAGAAAACACGACATTATGGAAATAACAAATCAAAATTCAAGATTTTCACAACATGAGATTTACATTACAACTACTTATATTACTCTCACAAGAGAGAAAAAGAAAATAATAATAATAATAATAATAAAAACCTAAACAATTTTAAACAATAAAATAAAGTTTCAAAAACAAAATGCAAATGTCTATTGTCTATAAGGAGCGCATTTACTGGTCTTGCATCCCTCGCTAACGGTGTATGATAGGCTTGAGGAAACGAGGAAATCGAGGAAACAGTTCTGACCCAGAATAAGTCATGGCTGCGACCACGAAGGCAATTGACAGGCGCATATAAATTTAAATTCGTCGTGATAACAAGCAAAAATGTTTCAAGAGCAGAAGTGATCTACGAGATTCAAGAGAGTGAAAAGTGAGTATGTCTCGTGGAAAGGCAGTCGGAAAGTAATCGTTTGACAAACTATTAAAATGAAAATAGATATACGTCTTAAAATAAAGACATCGAAGAAATATCTTCTGGATTCGCTCTAAAATAAACTTGGAGGAAACTTCATTAGGACTCCAGATAATAGATCCATATTCAAGAATACTACGCACTAACGAGACTTGGAGTGTACGTATGACATTTGGATTCTTGTGCCACGTGTTGAGCTTTATCATATGTTATAATAATATATTGTGTGTATACTCATTACCACTATTTTTATCAAAATATAGGTTTACGTCAAAGAAACTTACTTAGGGGCTAAAGCCTTCAAAATATCCTTGTCTTCATGCAATTCAGCGAGTCCCATTGCAATTTCAGGTTTCATACTGGGGTCATAAAACCTCTCTTCTATTCTTTCACCTTTATTGGACTGTGAATAAGCTGTCGATACGTGGACCACTGACTAAAAAGATAATAATAATTTTAAAATATTTTTCATCAATGACAACTAAATTTAATATAACAAAGAATTAATTTAAAGTTATAGAATACACGGGGAGAGTATTAAAACCCCGTTGGAAGTGTCGGTAATTGTGTAGAACGGCGTTTCTCAATCGCCGGTCCGTGCACCACAAAATTTCTGCCGGTCCGGAAATAGTATTGTCGCCCATTTTATAATGAATATACCAAAAATTCCAAGCAAATCGTCATTCAAAAAATTAAATATACAAATAGTATTATTATTCTAATGCCACTCTGGTGGTCAGACATAAAATACAAACATTGCCTCAGTTTTGGATATCACTAAAATCATTAAAATTATTGTTTGGACTTAAATTCACGTGAGAAGACTTTTTCGGCCCTGTCATTAATAATAACTAAATAGACAAACCGAATGGATGCTAATGCAGCGCTTCGTCTCTTCGAAACATATCAACTATTCTAGCAAAAAATCAGCAGCCGATTTCGCACTAAGCCGGATCTCACATCTAAACTTGCGTCCTCAGCCGCACAGCCATAAATCAAATCTTCTAGAAACGTCGCTTCGATATTGTATATGAAGACCGCGCACATCTACCTAGTCATAGTCGCGCGTAACCGCTCGAAACGTATATAATATATTTGGATGCGTCGACTTGCAAGCCGGTATTATACCTATATTATAAATAACCAATTCGTAGTTGTGCGCATGCGTTCTGGCGTCTTCGACTTGCAACCCGAGACGCATGCAATTTATTGTTAGCAGCACATGTGGGTCTATTCTATGCTTATCGACCGCTAAAGTGATAAAGTGAAAAATATTATCACACTTAGGGTATGTTTGTATCAAAATATTAGCACTTATTGTAACAATTACACGGAGCCGGTTTTTATTGTTGCAATAAGTGCTATATTTTAACAGCACCTATCTTGCTGCTGTTAAAATATCGCACTTATTGCAACAATAAAAACCGGCTTTGTGTAATTGTTACAATAAGTGCTAATATTTTGATACAAACCTACCCTAAGTTTGATACTATTTATCAATTTAGTGTTCGATAAGTATAGAATAGACCCATAGATGTGTATTCAAACTAAAAAGTCGCATTTGACCAATGTGTGAAGCTCCATTTGGCAACGTGTGTTTTGTGAATAACGATGACGTCACATCGTCGTATTTGACACGTTACAGACTAAGCGAGTTTTGATGTGCGAGCCGGCTAATATTATTTTCAATTTATTTACAGATTCGTTTATAATTATTTCTGTTACTAACAATAGAATTTTCATGGAAGGTACATATTTGTTTGTATTCCAATTATAAAACCAACAAACAAAATACTATGATATTATCATTTTTATTTTTCGATTACGGTCCATGGAATATTTTTCCCCCTTTTCACCGGTCCACAGGTGTAAAAAAGTTGGGAAACACTGATCTAGAGCGCAAAAGAAATCAATATAATATTATGTATGATTAGTAAAGAGATCACTCACCCTTAGGTTTCGCATTGTTTTACAAAGTGTTATAACGTCATTTGTTCCTTTCACGTTAATATTTATTGCTTTCCATAATTCTTCGTCAAATCTGTAATAGACATATTTTTTTTTAAAATCATTTATCAATAATAATTATATTAAAATATAATGAAAATGGCATTTTGATGTCGAAATATAATGAGACGTTATAATAATTTAATTAATGGGAGTTAAACGACCACGTGACGGCGCAGAATCGGTCACTACAATGATATGGATTGCCAGAAAGTTATCAATAAGACAGTCTATTTACGCAACCTCTGAAGATAAGACTTGAAATACATTATTGCGATACCGTATAATAGCAAAGCAAATTTCTCATGAAATAAAATCATTTACCTGACGGTAGCTGCACAATGTAAAACAATATTGACTTTCTCCATCATTTCTTCACGCATTTTGGCATCCCATACTGGCGATGGCGAAGACGTTCCTAACTCTCCTTCGACAAGCTTAACCCGGGGCCTCCAATCGTTTTCTAGTTTTGAGAACATCTGTGAAATATCGGAGAATCTTTTTATGCCAAACAAAATGGTATGTCACGAATTGTAGATACCGATATTTTTCCGATGGTTTTATTAATTTTATATAAGTATGCGAAAATGTAATATATTGCAGTATTGTAGGCGTGCTCCAATAATTCCAGGCGAGCAGACCACTGGAAAAGTCCGGTACCTTAAACCGATATATCATCACACAAAACTACAGATTTTTTTTTTGTGGGTATTGATTAATTATTCCACACTACACGTTGTAGCGCAGTGATCGCGCAGACTATAAAACAACAATAATAATAATTATAATGTACTTAATATACAATAGATCCAGTAATATAATACCTACAAACATATTATTAATCTCATATCAATGAAGTTTTGCTGTCAAGTCGGTGTGTCGCGTGCGACAGGCGACATTGTCGATGTTGTCCAGTGCTCGAAATGGAAAAGTTTACGAACTGGAGCGCTCGATAATTTTCCGAAAATACTAATATATTTATGTAAGATTACATAACAATAAATGTATTGGATTTTTTTTTGTCATATACCTGCCAAACCCAGACTTACAAGTGGAATTACAGTCTTTAACGTCATAAATATATTTTTTTCCATGATTCCAACAACTTTTTAATAATTCAAGAACTGGTATCCAATAAGTACTAAAATTTTCCATGGCCTTTGCATCTAGACCTGCGCTCCGGTCATTTCGAGCCCAGATTGTGTACGAATAATGTCCCGTTGCAACTAGTATCGCAGCTCTCCACCTTAAACCTGAACATATCACTCGTAATTATGTGGTATTCAATATACCCCATTTCAGGCCAGACGTGGTTTTGCAAGAGGTTGTATTCTGGGATTGAACATGAGATTGACCTCTTTGATAAAATTAACTTTTTTTTTAAATGTAAATTATAATGTTTTGTAGGTCTTTAATATGTATTATTTTCCATTATCTATCAATAATTATTGTATTGTATTAATACCGTTGTAGTTTTTCATATACTGTATGCAGGGATGGCCAGTGCGTCGATCGCGAAGGTATTTTTGGTCGATCGCGGATATGATAATAGGTATATTGTACTATTTCTTGTTCAAACGAGACAAAACTAATCGACGTCCCAGCTCTTAAAATCCGTAAGTTCTTATCTCTTCTCTTACATATCTTTATCAAGAAATACATTCATGCGAAGAACACAAGTGATGAGAACTTGGAAGAAATTCTACAGGAAAACATTAATAAAATAAAAGTAAATTCCTATCCTTGCAATTTGACGAGTTGGTAGATTACACAGATATTGCATAACTATGCGTTTTTATTCGATTGGCTTTTAAAGACATGTTTGCTTCAGAAGAATTATTAACAGTTTTACCAATGGAAGAACGATCCAAAAGAGAAGATATATTTAATTCATTTAAGTCGTACTTATATTAATCGTACTCGATTTCCTATTCATAAACTAGTATTGGTAACGACTGACGGAGCTCCTGCTATGGTTGGGAATCATATTGCGTTTATTACTTTATCTAAAAATAAGGAAACAGTACTTACCCACTTTTATCAGTTATCATTGCACTATACACCAGTAGGCATGGCTCCCACAATGGGGGGGATCCCGGCGTAGCGGGTCAACCAGTTAAGTAATAAAAACACAAACCACTAATTTGCTCGAATAGTAAAAAAGTCGCTGCGGCGCTATTTTCCTCGAGCGATATTTAAATTTAAAAATACATGGCTGTGCGATGCAACTTGATGTGATATGATTATTGATGTAATTAAATGATAATTCATATTGCATAGAATTTATTTTAAGCATGTTTCCTGGCGAAGGGTTGCATGTTACTCGGCTACTACAAAATTTCTAATTTATTCGATATACAGGTAAATTGTGTAACTTTGTCGAAATTACAGTTAATATGTACCTACTTAATTTTTTTAGTAGTGAAAGACATAATAATATTACTTTATTATATTATTGTCGTCAACTCGATGTTTCTGTATCGTTATTTTTTATCTATAAAATATCTGTTTTCAAAATACATATTTGAATTCTAGAAAATGGAGTTTTATTGTTCTCGCATGATATAATTACAAGTGATATCAGTCGATCGCCATAAATATTTTTTTCAACTAGTCGATCCAAGAAAAAAAAATGTGGCCATCCCTGCTGTATAGCCTATGGTAAGTATCCAGGGTACAAGTAACTAAATAACGAACCTCGCATTTGAAAAATTCCTCAAGTCTTGTTGTAGCCGTTTTACCCCGTTTTTCCCGAACGAGAATATAAATAGTGTCGACATCGGGACACGAATGCAGTAATTTCTCAATTACAACTGAAAATATGACATAGATAATATAAATTAGTTAATGATTTGTATTTGATAAGGGTCACCATTACATAATATCAATTTCGTTTTTAATTTTAATTAAACAATCATAGCTAAAGTACATAAATAATTTAATAATATTTCAATAAAATGAGTATAACAAACATACGATCATCGCTTTTATTGTTTGAATATTTTAATGCGAACTTTTAGTCGTAAAAAACTTTTTAACTAAACTAAAAATCGAAAAACTATTTTACTAATATTAACATAAATCTATTTTTCAAAATAATCATATTATTGTCTTGATTTATTCATTAAACGAAGTGTCCCTGTGATAAATAAACGATAATTATTGGTATCAATTACCCTTTCCTACAAATCCTGTTCCGCCAGTAATGAACACACAACTTCCACTGAAAAAATTTCTTATTGTATTTTCTGAAAAATAAAGATAATGCATATTAGTTGAATTTTGTCAAATAATATCTAATATCATACTCGGAGAATTTAGATTTAAATTTCATCACAGATTTTATTAAAAAATAACGTTGTAGTACTTATGAAAATAAAATAAAAATTGCAACATTACAAAACAATAATCATAAATATTAACCGTTATGTTTTATTATAAATAATGTTTTATGACTCAGATTTCAGGGTATATTTAAATGTTTTAAATAATTTTCTTAATAGAAAACCGCCATCAAGTAGTCGATGGCGGTTCTTCTGGCATTTAGGCTACTACGAAATCAATTTGGAATGGTCTTAGGCTCATTTGAAAGTAGTATCTGTTAATATTGTATTCATAAACATGACGTTTTCATTATAATAAAACGCATGTATGAAATTAAAAAAAAAAAAAAAGAACTAAGCTTATATGTACACGAAATGATAACAATTCCTAGTAGGTATTTGGAAGTTTTACAAATCTTCCGTTATGCAACGCTCAAAATAGAAAATTTCACAAACCGGAGAGCTCGATAATTTTCCAAAAATGTTAACATTTATCTAATTTTATGTATATTTTATAAAAATAAGTGTTAGATTGTTTTATTATCATTGATTATTGATTTTTTAAATAACTGGATGATCGTCAGACGGAATTCTCATTTTTGACAAAAAAATGTGTTTATTCGTTCTTATAAATATATAGTACTTAGTCTGATGACAATTAATTTACTTGAATACAATTTATATTTAAAAAATGATACAATCTAAAAGTTCATCATCCAGAAAAGCCTTAAAACCAAACCTTTTAAAAAATGCTACTCAGTCAAGGTTTGTTTCAATATATTATATAATATCCTATGTATGTTTTGTAGGCTTTTACAATATCTTTATTTTTAATAGAGAATGTTAAATCAAAAATATTAAATTATTCATTGCTGAGTATAAAATAGTATAATTAAAAATACAATCCGTTAAATTAATAATAGGTTAAAAAATTTATATTAAATTATTATCAGTACCTTCGCTCGATGGGTGAGTTGACACGATGTTGGGCACCATTTTCAAAAAAAATATTTATTCAAAAATTGTTTTCTATAATTTAAAAAAAATGTTATGGATGCTAGTTTGATAAAACATATCATTAAACAATTAAATGTAAAACATTATTATCTCTAAACTATAGCTTGCTTATTGCTAATTGCTATTACTTGCACACTATGAATATTTATGAATTTGCAACAAGATTTTTTTTCTTACATTAGAACAAATTCATCACTATGTAAATTGCACGAGTTTTCCGTTTTCAAAACAAGGTGATTTTGAATGTAAATGAGGCGCTTAGAGACGAAAACAGCAGTTTCCATTTTCATAAAATGTTGACGAGTCAATAATAAACATGTTATAATTTCTGAAAAAAAGTATTTTAAATGTTCTTTGTATACCTACTAATAATATACTTATAACATTTTATAATACTTTTTTAGAAATTATACATATTACGTTTTTAAATTTTCTGTTGAATCATATAAACTTGACTTGACTAGCTTAAACGATCAAAAAAAATGTACTTGATAGAAATAATACTGAAATGCCATATTGATTTCCATAGTAACGCACGTATATATTAATGATTTAGTTGCTAGGATCCACTTAGCAACCAATAATAATTTTACTTTTTACGGATTTCTTCCGAAATAACTTTTCATACAAAACAGAATTAACTGAAAATGAAATCAATTCTACTTAAAGATGGCTAAAAGTATTTAAAAAAATCATTAGCATCGTGTTCTGATATATTCTAAAAGTTTCAAATGTCTAACTAGTCAGGAAGTTAGTAAAAAATCGATTGCAAGATTTGTACCGGACAAATAAGAATACGAGCTTGTAAAATGGAAACTGCTGTTTTTGTTTATCAAATAACATCAGTTATTTTTTTTAACTTAATTTACACACAATTTAAAACTGAACAAGGCAGATTCTATCCGCTTAATTGTCGAATTATCTAGATTGGATAATCTATAATACTGATATGAAAATATGTTGACTATGACTAATAGAATAGCGGAATAAATATTGTTATTGTATATTTTGACTTTTTAGAAAGTTCGTTTTCCACTAGGCTTTATTACATACAAAATGCAATAGAATATTAAGTTCCCAACAGTAGATATACCTACAAGATGATGATGAAATAACATCTACTGCAAACAGTATTTTTTATGTTTTTTTAACGAAAATTATCCAGTAATCGGTATAGTTTCTTTATTATTAAATATTACTTATTTCATTAGATAAAAAATCGATTGCCAGATAAATTGAATAATCTACACAAAAACTGTATTTATTTGCAATTCTGTTAAACACTTTATAATAACAACACTCACTACATCTAGAATTACTATTTTGTAATTATTTTCTAGGAACATTGAATGGTCTTGTGAAAATACGAATACTTAATTTATTATTACTTTCCTTTTCCCGTTGGTTACTGTTACTAGCTCAAAATACAAAGGACACTGCCATAGTCACAGTTATTTTTTTTTATTTATACGAAATTAAAATTCAAAATTTGTAGAAAACTTAAAAGATGTGTATGTCTATGGGGCGGCGCATACATTGGTCTTCATGCGGTGCATAAAGTAATTAAAAAAATACATTTATTTTAAACATAATACGACGATTTTGTTTATCTTGCTTCTTGTTTTACATGCACCGGGGTTGCGAAAAGATTTATTACACAATAGGCCTCTTAAATCAAAATAGACCAAAGTTTGCACGATGAGGATTCTGGCTTATACCTTTTTCTTTAAATAATTAAGACTTGGACCACAAAAGAATAGGGGATACATAAAACGTGGTGTAGGAGGTATATGCCAAAGATGTCAATGAATAATATATATTTTTGTAAATCTCCAGAGAGTTTGCAGTTCTTTAGGGAACAAACAATTTGAAAATGTTCATCGTTAGCGCATCGAGGGTCGACCCGAAAGGAAGATGCTGTCTATTTAATTTTACGACCACGTTAAGATCACTACAAGCTTTTCAGTCATCAGTTATGACGTTTAAAATCAGTCAGCATCCTTACATTACTATCTATGTCAACCTTCTATGTCACAGGGCTCCATATGTTCACACTGTTACGTCTCCTGCTCTTTACGTGTTGACTTGTTAATAATGGAGACACTATATCGCTGGCACTATTGAGAGCAATTAAAAGTAAATATTTTTTTCTGTTTATCCTCCTCACAATTCTTCTACATTCAAAATAATGCTTTCCTTCGGTCAGTAACGTCACCAGATAAAAAAATGTCGCCCACAGGCAGCACCAAAATGCCACCCCATTTTTATACAGTATTTTTATCATCTTTTCATGACTCCAATTTCTAAGAAACATGTTGCGTGGATACATTACTAACAAAATATAAAGGTACTTACCACTAAAATATACAAAATTAAATTTATACATATTTTCCCCCCAAAGGTGGGGATTTTTGAAATTGGAAACACAGTAGCTTCGTAGAATATCCGTTTTATAACTTTGCACTTTTTTGCACTTTTTACTACACTGATACGCCTCTTTACCTGATTATCTCACATAAAATTAGATCAAATGATATTCACTTGTATTAATAATGTAATTAATGTTTTTAGAATATATTACATCACTTTTATCCTGAGCTTTTATTTTGAGCCGGAGTGCAGAGTTATGGAGCGTATACCTACTCTACATCTCATAATATTAATAATATAACCATAATAATATATTGCATCTATAGATCTTTATCCAATGCCATCTATAGTCAGGCCTTGGTACGAGCTTGTGATTTTCGTTCGTAGTGCTAATTGTTGCTTACACTTTGAATCGTTTTCGTAATCGAATTTCGCAATAAATAAAGATTTTCGATTGCATATTTAGTTTTTATTAATTAACGTGTTATTTTTAATATTAAATAATAATATTTTCCTACAATCATTTTACCGTATTGCATTCGAAGTACGAGTATAAGCAATATCTAGCAATACTATCAAAATTCACGATTTCATGCCGCGGCCAGATTATCGAAGTTCTTGTCCTTATAATACCTCGACCTCCAAACTAATATCATTTTCTCTAAACCATTTTAAAATGTGGACTTACCTATATAATATAGTTATATTACATGTGCTAGTTAATAAAATGAATTTATCAAAAATAGTTAGGTACTTAAAAGAAATAACAATTTTTATTATTATTATGATTATGATATATTTTTATCTATTATATTATTAAAGTAGGTAACCTTTCCACATATTGTATTAAGCCAAAACCGGTTTCAACTTCCGGCATTATCAATTGTTAATATTAATTTATTGTGTTCTTTTCACTGACAGTATAGAGAAAATAATAATAAAAATATAATTTTAAAAAATAATTTAATTATTCCTTATCATCATACTTCGCTTTCTAAATTTTACATGCATACGTAAATGGCCTTGTATTAATTTTTGGGTTAACGTGACGCCTAAAAATCAATTTTAGGATCATGTACTTGACCCCAGTAATATAGCATAATATGAATGTTTCCAAAAACTTCACCGGAAATATGAACTGTCACATGTATAATATATGGATATTATTTGTTAACGTTTGAAAACGTAAACATTCTATATAATATATAACAAGATAAAAAGAACTTTTTATATACTTACAGCGTTTTTAAATTTTCTGTTGAATCATATAAACTTGACTCAGCGTGGGTCAAAATTGAGCTTTTTTTCTATTTTCAAAGCATGATTCTGGACATACCTTAAACGTTGTAGATAATCTATTTATATAATTTTTGAAGCCTTATTATCCTTTATATTTATTTTAAACATTTGATGACTGCATAAAGTATTTTTATTACATAAAATAGTATTCTTTTAAACCTCTCGCTCTAATGTTTTAGAATATAGTCATATTTCAATACATAAATGTGCAGTGGCGTAAAGATTTTTTACATTTATTAATATTTAAACGCATTTATAAAACCATCAGTATAATTTATATTGACATTATTATAGTGAAATATTTACGATAAAAAAATATATTGATAATCTCTGTGATCCCAAATTTTACAAGAATTAGGCATTTTATTATTCAAAAAATGGGCAAGATTAACACATTTGAAGATAATTCTAAAGATAGTAATTATAAGCTATGTCTTTGACCATTCAAGTGTGATAAACATCCTACGAATAATGATTGCTTTATAATAATTATTTACCTATAAATAAGGTAGTGTTTTTTTGAAATACGCCATTTCTTTTGGCATTCCCCAGTAGTTAAGCTAAAACATACGGCCGTAGCCATAAATTGACAAACTATAATTGAAGTAGGGAGTAAAATGATGTAAACGCGCGTGTTTGAACATGTACCTAACCGATTTTTTTTAAAAAAAGAAATTTGGCAATCACGCAGTTACGATCAATGGGGAACGCTAGAGAAACATGATTATACTATTTTTTCTGGAATGAATTGTATGGTTTTGATATGTACGATATATTGTGGTTCCAACAAGATGATGCAACATGAGAGAAAATTTCAGTGAATATATCTCTTAGATAATATATTGATAACTCTATAATATTTACCTGATTAATATATTTGACGATTTTTTTAAATTCTTGGTTCTCGGTTTACATTCTTCGGAACTACGAAAAGAAAATTTATCACAGAATACAATATGTCGTAAATAGAACAATGACAAAATATAGAAAAGAAGTGCCTTATAAAAATGGACTTAATTTTGCCTAATGAAGATTCAGGTTTCTACCTACATCATTTTTATGATGTGGTGATTTTTTGAAAATCAGTATTATGGCCTGATAGCTCAGATTTAAAAAAAAATATTAATACAGAATGACGTAATATCGTCGCTATAGGATTTGCTTCCCGAATATCCATTTTTGTCGAAATCGACATTTTAATGCAGTTCAATTTCTTTTATCGAAGTCTACCGAAATCATTTATAAAAACAATATATTTTTATCTAGGAACAGAGATATTTTTTTAAAAAAACCCGAATACGCCATGTTAAGTTACAATTACTCTGTGGTGTTCTCCCGAATGTCCAACAGTTCGTACCTGAATATCCAAGTTAATTTCGGTCGAAATAAATCTCTGGCTGAGTTTTTATTTCACGAATATGACTTTTAGCCAATCAAACCGCGTTGACGCCGTGCATCTCGCTCCCATATTCACGCTGTCTAGCTCTAAAACAATCACGCCCACTTTCATATTTTTCGGCCGTCCGGAGGGCTCTTTCAATTTTCGTCTTATTGATATTGTTTTTAAAGTTACTATTGTTTTAATAGTGAATTCATCAAATTTGAAGAGATCATTTATAGCTGATACATCACCAGTTCGCCCTGAACTTATAGTAAAGTTATGGAAGTGAGTATTTTAACCTAAATAACTGCATTTTGTTTTGATAAATGACACAAAATCCCAAAGGTTATATGAATTCTACAGTATGACCCGGCAACTACTATGACGTAAAAAATAATTATTATTTCAAATTATTATTAATCAAACATTGTTTGTCTTTATTTTACTTTTAATCTAGGTATTTCTATGAAAATAAAGGCGATGCTATTATTTATTTTTGAATGCGCTGATAGTTAATTTAATTTAATATGTATGTTAGTAACTATTTATTTGGTGAATATTATATACTTAAGATATTGGTACCTACCTAATATTAGCAGCCAATGGTTATTATTTTATAGATGCTATTATTTTGTGTTGTCATTCCAATAGTAAATATATAATATTTATTTGATGGTTTGTAATAAATTTAATTGTTAATTATAGAAATATATAGATAAAATAATATATAGATTATTTTTTTTGGAAAAAGTATTAATATAAAATTGTTGGCAAGTACGAGTAAGTACCATCATAAAATATTGGAGAAATCCGTGACGTCGGTTAGTAATTGAAGTAGAAGATACCTACTTTTATTTAATAAACAAAAACCGATCGCCGATAGTCGCTTGATTTTGAAGAATACTGATGAGCAGGTATTAAAAGGCCAATAGTTAAAGTTTGTCGTTATAAGTATGTCACCTCGTAGCATAGTGGATAATTCGTGGACTGGGTCGTAAACCCAGGAGATGCAGGGACGATTCCTGCCAGGTGTCTTACTTTTTTCAAAAAGATTTTTTCTATTGGTTATAATATATTTTCTCAGAAGTGATTTTAAAAATTATGTATGTTCAATTATTAGAATGGTACATTCTTAAATCTTGTGAATTTTTCGTTCAATAAAAAATAGTTAAAAACTATTTTATTAGGTACTTAATCCGAAAAAAACCGAAAAAGCGATTACCGCATGTTATTATTACATACAAACTTCGGTGATTACGATCATTAAGTATTTAAATAGTAGAAGTAATTATTAACAATTATCGTGTAAATAAATATAACAATTGAAGCGCGTACTTTTTGACCACTCAGTAATCCGTGGGCCGTGCAGCAATACGCTATGGTCTTAAATCCCGAACGTCCTTGTTTTGTACCGAATATCCATTATTCTGAGAGAGAGCTAAAAATTTCCCGAATATCCACAGTGAGTACTTGTGAATAAAACGTATTTTCTGTGCATTTAATGATTTATACCAGTATATTATTCTTGGAATCTATTTTTAGATAATGTTGCAATCATACAGTGTAGAAAGAATGATTGATGCATCTACTAATATTTAAATATACGACAATGAAATTTGTTTTTCGTCTCCTGTAAAATTGACATTAGGTCTATTTGGGAAACAAATCCTATAGCGACGATATGACGGGATGATTACTAAAATACTTTTTCTTTTATTTTAATTTACTGCAAAAAGTTTTGTATCCCGTTCAAAAGACAATTTTGCCTACGTCTCGTCTTCCCAGTGATTTTATATTCAGTAATGTGTTAGTGCAGTAAATTTTTGGAGCGGTTTGGTTCTTGCTTCTTTGGATAGCGTTTTTGTTATTCGATGATCTATCGATCTGTAACTTTCACTAACATATTCCTTATGGACGGTTTCCGGATATAAATGTAACACACATATTGTGTCGTCGATCTAGTTACGAGATAATGGAACTTGGGCGTCGTCGATATATGTGAATATTGAAGTTCCGATAAAGGCACTGCCATGAGATTGGGGGGCGGGAGAAGGGGGGTGGACTCCATCTAGTACCTTTAATATTGGAATAGGTAGTTACTTAATACAACAACTGACCAAAACAACTTTACTGTAGCATCCACATAATAAAGTCCATATCTGTCAAGCAGCACGAGATATTGTTATAATGATGATAGCGTATATTTAGTGTTATTCCGTTTTTTAATAATATTTTAAGTTATGACTCTCTAGACAAGTTACATTTAGTAAATTGACCCCCTTATGGGGATTAGACCGGAATCGGCTTCTATCAATCGTATAACTAAGAACTAGCTTCAATCAAGTAATAATAATATTAAGTTGTTATTTGAGATAAGATTAGCTTGTTGCTTAACTGGACAAATTTTGACAAGTCAAATCGGCAATCGGACCTCATCAAGCGAAACGTCGCTCTGGGAGTCTCTCGTCTGCGTGACGGTTAAACAGAGTTGAAAAAATGTAATAATGCCAATTTATATTATTTTGTAAGTTTTGGGGGATATGTCACCTCTCCCTCGCTAACCTTATACAATTAAATCATATGTATTTCAATCTATATTATGTCATATTAAATTCGCTAAATAAATAAATTCTAGCGTATGCAGTATGCACCTACATGAATGCTGTGTTATAATAATTGTTACCGCTGATCTCCCTTTGTAATATGATCCAAATTCCAAAGCTTTCAATTGTCTATTTGGTAAGTAAGTTTTAGACAGAGTTTTACTGTAGTTATATGTAAATGTAAAAAAATTTGGTTAAGATCATACACTTGACCCCAGTAATGTCGGATAATGTAAATGTGGTCAACAATTAATTTATTAACGAACGGTCGCGTTTACAATATGGATGCTTGTTAACTTTGGAATAGGACGACTTATGTTTTAATAATATACTATTTTCACAAATCAGTGAAAATCGTCGAAATATCGCAATACATAACTTGCACCAAAAGAAAAAAGAAAAATTCAGCTATAAAAAAACTATCCGCAGTCTTAAATGTTTTTTTTTTTTCAGAATAATTGGCATTCAATAAAATTTAAAAAATGGAAAAAAATCAAGAACTCCAACTCTGTAGTTAATCACTTAAATCACTGTCCACATTAAATTTATTAAATTACTTCTATACCGGTATTTTAAAACTGACATTTTCAGTATCTTTCAGACACGTTTATGTTTTTTCAATTAATTTAATGTTATTTCTCCATTAGGTACTTACTATTTTTTACGATAATATCCGATACTAGAAGATCATTTTATTATGGGGATCCATAGAGTTTGTATTAAACAGATATGTCCATACTCTGACTCATACACAAATTGAAAAACAATATGTGTACTTGCCAGACCCAAAATTCGAACCTTAGAGCGAAATGCAGAAACATTTGTCATAACTAAAATTTCCTTAGCAGAAAACACTATGCAGAAACATTGTCCTTAGTTAAGATCATTTCTATTGAAAATAATACCATATTTAAAAATTTTCTTTCCTATAGTTTAGGTAAATTATTTTATAATTGTTAAACGATGACAAAAATATGACAACTGCATTTTATAAATGCAATAACTATAAATACATATTAATATTTAATTATAGGTACTCTTATGTTTCCGTTATAAGTCATTATACGTGATTCCACAGGCACCGCAAGATATTTTTTTAACATGGTAACACTAGCGTCAAGTGTCATTCTATCACCTGGCATCTTGTATTTCTGCGGGCTGGCGTATAAAAGTAAAATAATATTCTGCAAGTACATGCCAAACGAATTAACACTATCAATAGCCATATTGAGATACAATGTTAAATGAATTTGAGTGTATGGACTGTTTTATAGACATGCGAATTTATTTTGACAGCAGCTGTCAGTGGTAAGTGGCAATACAGAAGGGGGCGTGTTCATAACAAAAGTAGTTTATGGTTAAGGAATCCTTAACTCTATACTCAGGATTGTCTATTATAGTTAAGGCATGCTTTTCGGCGACTTATCCTTAGGATCGAAATCTTAGATTGTGCATGCCGCTCTAAGCTATTACCCACGACTTGCTATCGTATTGCCTATTAAATTGAGTGTAAAACCTCTGTGTTGCTAAAACGCAAATACATTAATTAACTGAATCCAACAAAGATGAAAAAAATAATAAAATAAAATCCATCAAATATATTCATTAAACGGTCGCGATGAATCTACATATTATTTTAAAATAGAAAACATCCGTTACAAATGTTTTCAAGAATCCTTTGAGCATTGATGACGTTACGTTCAACAACCGTTGAATTTGAGAAAGCTTTTCCTGCAGCCGGACTTATTTGCACTTGATGGACATAATATTTTAGTTAAAATTATCAATAGGTATGTATGCATATTCAAATTATTTGTAATTTTTAATTTTTATTTGTATTCTACGATATTATGATCTATACATATTTTTAAAGGTTAACATAACTAATATTGGCAGGCACCTACCTACTTTAAGTTTTTGCTATAAAATAATGTATCAAATAGATTTGAATAGATCCATTACCGGTGTTCAATAATAAATAAGTACTTACCAAAATACCGATATTTTCATTCGGTATTGAAATCCCTGGTAATATGTTCCTTGGATACTGGGTACATATTTAGCTGGATTATTAGAAAGGATATAATATTATATTGTAATATGAGAAAAGGATAGTTCGTTAAATTTCAAGTTATAATAATAATTGAATCAAAGAAATGGGAATTTAGAATAATCGTTCTAATGCTCGATGTATTTTTATTTGATTGTATATAATAGTAATAACAATAACGGTAATAATTCGTTTCGTGTTCGTTGTGTTCGGTCTTGTATTATTTATAGTTGTTGATTTCGGTTGGTATGGTTTTTTACTCTAATATTATTTTCCGCCTGTCGCCGGTGTTTCCATCTCTGCTATAACAGGAACAATATATCCTCACCCCTCTATTTTTTCCCAAGTTGTAAATTAGTTCAAAATATCAAGCATCCCTTTCTCACATTACATAGTTTCTTTTGTACCCCCAACACACAGTATTGACAATAATACTATAACGTTACATAAACTAAAACTATTACTTTTATTCAACGAATAATTCACAAGGTTTGGGAATGAAACCTTCTTTATATTGAACATACATACTTTGAAAACACTCCTACTAGAAAAAAATCTTTTTCTAAAACTACGACGCCCAGCGGACAAACCTCAAGTAAGTCCCGTCGGGCATCGTATGTTTTAAAAAAAGATTTTTTCTGGTAGGTATATATAAATTTTAATATATTATAAATGAGGTGTCAAATTATTTATGTTCAATATAAACTCAAGCATAAATATCATTCCTACTAGTGCAGGATCCCATAGACTTTTCGTATACATAATATGCGGAACGCATTCTGAATATTGGAATAGGTTTTAGGAGTCACAAAGATATATAATGTTGCCAGGCGATATTAGTGGTCAATTTTTTTTTATTGAGGTTTTAATTTTTTTTTCTTATAACCCACCAAAAATTGTTCTGTGTTCTTCAATAAAGCCAAGACCGAATCAAGGATTAATTGAAAATGCAATAATTGTACCCAAATAAAAATAGCGGGTAGTGCAATGTGTTCAAAATTATCGATTCTTAGGATCCTCCTTGGCTTAAATTATTTTATTTAGTAATATTTTTGTATAGAATCACCCAGATTGGTTTCTTTACCATATATATGTATATGACATTAGTTTTAGTATAATGGTCAATCCAGAAACAGTGTAGGTTGCACATATAGGTAGGTGAATAAATGAAATAACGATAACCACTAACCACACTAAGTGCACTTTATTAAAAAAAAGAAACAAGTCAAGTGTTCAAACTGCTTTAAGTATCATGATCACAGTTTTTACAAACACTACTTACAGATTTGCACAATGATATAGATGTCAAAGCCGATTTCTTATAACTACATGATAATGTACGGCAGTTAGAATAATTACATTTGCATGGTTTAACTAAATAATTTGGTAGAGGTTCATTCGTTATTTTTGTCTTAAATACAAATTATTTTCTCGTAACTCATAGCCAAGTTGTAGGAAATCAACAGGCTCAAATAGTGGATCAGATGAGCTTGTGAGATGAGATGTCCATCTGACAGGTGCAAAGGTGGGGTGGGAAATTTTCAAAAAAAAATTAAATGAACATTTTCCGGATTTTTTTTTTGAATCAAGTAACACCCACTTATATGAAGGAAAACAAAAAAAACTACAGTCTTTGAAATTGTCTGATCGCCGAATAAAGTGGACAAAACGGCTCAGCATTTTGTAAACACATTGACTCTATGGCGGCCATTTTGGGGAATCGACCAATCACAACTTTGCGATAGCCGCTGCAGGTTAAGAGACCGCCCCTTTATTTAAATAAAACAGTTATAAATTGCGGTTCGAAGAGACACCACGTATGTTGTCTCCGAGAAAAAGAAAGATAAATAAAACGCAGCCATTTTGCACACTTGCCACGAGTTAATTTTATTGTGGTGGTAGCGGCGTGTCACCTTCCGTCCGAAGTGAAGTATCGTAATTAGCAGTAACAATACACCCGCGCGGTAAAATCTCCGTGCGTTTCCCGCGTATAGTGTCGCTTAATACGTTACTATACTTCACGTCGAAAAAAAAATCAAGAAATTTGAGATACAATAATATGCAATGCTTGAAAATCGCACTTATAATACGAATTTTGAAATTCTGTAAATGGCATCATATGTAATACATACTATGGATACGAAAAATGAAAAAAGGTGAAAAACGTCATTTTGTTAGTTACAATATTATACGTAGGAGGTGTCGAAATGTAACAAACATTAAAATACGTTGATAAGCAACAATATACTAAACAAAAAATAAAGAGAAAAAAAATATACATCAATTTTTATTTTTTTGTACTATCGAGGGGTGATAAAACTACCACCTGAGCTACCCGACACCCCCCAGATATGTCAGTACCCAGGCAGCCTGCTGCTGAAAAAGCACGTTCAGCTTCCATACTCGTTAGAAGCATTGTCAGCAGATATTTATATACCAATTCAAGGTGATGACCACGTGAACCCCCATTTTCAAAGAATACCATTTCTTTTTTTATTACGGACATGAGGCTAGTATCATTTTGAACTTTCGATTCGCATGTCATCATGATTTTTGTTATTGCGTCTTGTAACTGTTCTTTAATCGTCATTTGTTCACTTGATAAGGATTCTATAATATGAGATGACTGTTTTGAAGAGCATTCAATAGATGCTGTTCGATCGAGTGGCTCTGGTATTTGCAGCATATCTTGTTCCTTTTCTTCGGCTAATCTTTCAATTAATTTTTTAATTGTTTCCCTCATAGTTTTAGGAGTTGCTGTCGAAAACATTTTGTCATTTTCATTGTCATCGAATGATTGAGGATTTATTAGATATTTAAGTGTATCAGTTAAATCGGTTCGTCTTCGTTTTTGTATATGTTTTTTTTAGAGAAATTGACATATCTTTGCTTAATGCAGATTTAAGCTCGGTCAATTGCTAGAAATTGAAATTTAAAATTGCGTCGGCTGCGGACAAGTTGGAGTCACGTCGACAAAGTGCTTTGACAGTTAATTTTAAGGGTTTCAAGACTTCTATAATTTCTGCAATTTTCATGACATTTAACGGGAATATTCCTCAAATCTATTAGTGTTTTTTGTATACTTGATTTCAAAGATATAAATCGCTCCAGCATATTATAAAAACTATTCCACCTTGTTTTACGGTCTAATATAAGTGAAAGTTCTTTTCCGTGTTCATCTCTAACGAATTTTTGTAAATGAGCATCATTTTTAGAGGGTGATCTTCTAAATAACGCTACAAATTTACTGTATTGCTGAGAGTGTTCTACCGATAAAATGATATTTTCCGATTCACAATAAGCCATGTTAAATCCTCCTTCTTCATGGCCATCAGTTAATTCGTCATTTTCTTCAGAGCATGATTCCGTGGATTGAGCTGGAATCTTTATATAAAGGACTTCAGGAATAGCAAGGTGAATTCCATGAGCGATACATAATTGGTGTTCTGAGATGACAAGCTTTCCAACGCGCACCATAACGCTTGCACCGTCGGTTACTATGGAAACTATAAATCATTATCCAATGAAATACGGTGTTTTTCTAGACGTTTCTTCATTAATTCTACACAAGCATCAGCTGGCATTGATCCATACACTCTAGATAAACCAATATTCCAAAATTTACCATTTTCACTGTGCACATTAATGTTCATGTAGCGTTTATTGTCCCCCGATGTCCACTCATACAACGTCAAACTAAAACGCTTTCTTAGATAATTTTATTTCAAATTTTCTTGCTGTAATCTACTACACGGTTTCTTATCGAAGTAGCAGAAGGTAGGAACTGGTATCTTTTAGCCAACAGAGCTGCTCTCAAATCAAACGATATAGTAAAAACACTGAATGGCAAACCATCTCGCGATGTCATCCGTGCCAGCACAGCCTCAAGTGATTAATCTTCTTTGGTAAAAAAATAATCAGATATTAATTTTCTCTTCAGCGGTTGTTCAGGAGTTTTGGTGGTTTTCGTAATAGGATTGCATGTACTTAATGGAAGAGAATTGGCAGAAGTTGGCTCATAAATTTTCATCTTGTGTATTGAAAACATATGTGTGTGCTGTCCTTTGGTATTTCCTCCGCCAGTTTTTAACACCACATTGCATGTTTTACACTTAGCTGTAGCTCCATCAACCGATGTCAAATAGTATTTCCATATTGAATTGATATCACCATCTATCTTGTGAATGTGATATTTTAATTGTTCATTAATTTTTCTATTGGTGTCCTGTTGAAATGCGATCTTAGAACTGATTGAAATAAAAAAGATGCCAGATTATGTAGGGTAAGCCGCCCAGTGAATGCACACTTAAGGACTTTTAGACAATTGTAAAATTTCTAAAAAAGCATAGGGTATTCTTATAGTTCTTTTAAAAATTATTGTACTCATATATAGCTTATGTAGATTTAAATGAATTTAATAGATATATTGTGCAACACATCTCTGTTCAATAAAAAACATAATATATAAACTAACACAGAAAAGCCCAGTAATTGAATACAGAATCTAAAGAATGCACCTGAAAAAAACCAGTAAATGAACTAAGCATATTAAACATATTAAGCATTTATTATTTTACAATTATAACAATATGTAAGTGTACAATAAATTGTGTATAGCTATGTTATTACTAATTTTATGCGATTGAAGATGATTTTTATTAAAAAATAGGAAAATTTTGAAATTTTGTTAAGCATTGAAGTTGCTCATTTATCTGCCGCCACATCATAAAAACTGTTACTGTACTGTAAATATTCCTTTTTGTGAAGTAATCATACATAAAAAAAGTTAAGGTCTACTTTTCAACCATAATGCATTAATAAATTCTTTGGTCCATTCATTAGATTAAAAATGCTCGTTAATGAATTGGTACCGTAGTGTTAAAAAAGGTGTTCAAATACTAGCTATAAGCTTCCTAAAAAATTTAAATACATAAATATCGACATTACAACTATATATTGTAATCATTACAGGGTATAATAATAAATAAATAAATTATCACTAATCTAAAGAATAAACACACCGTTTATTAATTGGATTAACCTCCATTAGAAAAACCACTTAATGAATACTCATATGTAACGTTACGGCACAAAAAACATACAAATAAAAGGATATCTTACCTTTATAATCTTCAGTTACTTCAGCAAAATCAATAATTGGGTAATATATGCAGGAAAAGGGTTAAAAAGTCACAATTAAAATTTCGGCCTACTCAAACTCCTGAGTACAGCTAGGAACAAAACTTCATGACCAAAAAAGTCGACCGAATATCAGCATACCTCCTTGGCAAGTGAGGCAGGAGGAAGTTTCTGAAGTTGTTTTCATATGGATATAAGTGCTGTCAACGTATAAAAAAATCCCTACTTCAGAAAAATATCACCCAATTCTTTTGATTTTAAAATAATCTAGTTTTGTTCATTCACTGGGGGGGGGGGTTCATTCACTGGGCGGCTTACCCTATTATCTGAAAGGAGTGATTTTTTGTTGATTCGTCATAATTTCAAACTTCAATTGTTATTATTTCAAAAGGAGAGATAATAAATAACGTTTTTATTAATGAAAAATGCGTTAACTTCCCCGATGCTATGATAGAGTTCAGACTTTAATGGATTTTACATCCATAAAATACATTATGAATCACTTTGAACGACCGGTACGTTTCTTAATTTAGCCGCCTCACGGAGCGTCGTCAACAAGTGCGCGCTTATAATATTTTCAAAGTCTTCGCAAATTATTAATAATATTAAAATAATTATTATGTAAGTATGTGCCGCCAAAGAAATAATTCCGGGATTGGAATCGTTAGTGGTGAGTATCAGCTAATATTGTTTTTTTTTAAATTATGGTGCAGGATCCCATAGACTTTTTGTATACATAATATGCGGAACGCATTCTGACAATTGGAATAGGTTCTAGGTGTCACAAAGATATATAATGTTGATGTTGCCAGCGATATTAGTGGTAAAAAAAATTTTATTGAGGTTTTAATTTTTTTCTTATAACCCATCAAAAATTGTTCTGAGTTCTTCAATAAAACCAACACCGAATCAGGGATTGATTGAAAATGCAATAATTGTACCATGCCATCGGCATGGTCGTAGAACGGTTCGCCCATTTGAAAAAATAAAAATAGCGGGTAGTGCAATGTGTTCAAAATTATCGATTTTTAGGATCCTCCTTGGCTTAAATAATTTTATTTAGTAGCATTTTTGTATAGAATCACCCATATTGGTGTTTCTTTACTATATCTATGCATATGACATTAGTTTTAGTATTATGGTTAATCCAGAAACAGTGTAGATTGCATATAGGTAGGTGAATAAATGAAATAACGATAACCACTAACCACACTTTAAACAATTATTAATAAAAAGAAACAACAAGTCAAGTGTTCGAACTGCTTTAAGTATCATGATCACAGTTTTTACAAACACTACTTACACATTTGCATAATGATATACATGCCAAAGCCGATTTATTATAACTACAAGATAATGTACGGCAGTTAGAATTACATGTGCATGGTTTAACTAAATAATTTGGCAGAAGTTCATTCGTCATTTGTCTTGGAACTCAAAACGTAACTCGTAACTCATAGCCAAGTTGTAGGAAATCAATAGGCTCAATAGTGGATCAGATGAGCTTTTCCATAAATAAACTTGTGCTGAAGCCCAAGTTCCCTCAAAATTCCCTGTTATTTTTTTTTGAGAAACAAAAAAACCTATACATTTGCAACAGATGACAACGCGTACTATATTTTTTCCCCAAATACTATAATTTTGGAGGCCCTGTACTATAATTACACTTTGAAAAGATGGCAACACTGTGTGTCAGTCACAGTGAAGTAATAATAATTAGGCGGCCAAGTTCGTGCTATTAATTATTATTGTTCGGCTCAGTACGAAATTGGCCAAATAAGACTTATGGCAATCATTATTTTATGATTATTTATTATTATGGTAATGTGTCCTTAAACGTCAAATGTATTATTTTACCGATAGAGAGATAATAAAATCACTGTGACCGACATCACTTTTTGAGAATTTTATCCTTTACTTGAGACTGTGGAAACCAGTGGTGAAGAATTATCACTAAGTATACGATTATTTAATTAGAACCTAACTTAATAGATTGGCACCTACCCAAAGAAAAATAAATTTTAATTATAAATGGTGAAAATCGAAATCAATAATGATTATTAAATATAACCTAGATAAACGTTTAATGTTTACCTAGATTGTAAATAAATCATTGAATAATGAGAGTTCATTTATTAATTAACCACAATCAAAAATCATGGGTATGGTTATTATTATTAATAATAACCACTGCTTTAATTCACTCATTTAATTGCTCTCTTAATTAATATCAACGAAAGTAATATTAAAATTATTGATTAGTTTGCTTGATAACAAAATGGCCGCCAATAAAACAAACGGATAGTATTCTTTCAGATATATTTACAATAATTAATCATTTTTACATACACATCACACATTAAGTTGATACAATATAATAGCATACGATGCTGCAATGACTGTTAGTGCGTATACGTGGGACATGTTGATTTGGATGATCCGCGACTCTTGATTGGAGAACCTTCCCACCACGCGAGACATAGCCAGGAGCTGTCCTCTGTCTTCTGATTACGATTGACACCATGGAAATTAAACAAAGAGCACATTTTCATTATTTGATACTAGTATTGTGAAAGTCATTGTATACTATTGTATATTGTGTGGATTGTGAGATCTAAAGTTTTCATATGTGTCCGATAAGAATGCATCCTCTCTCTCATATAATCATAGAATATTATGACTGTAAAGAAGTGCTGTTGATAACAAATCTCATGAATAGATTATTCGCAAAGTGGAAAGATAAACAAAATGAATGATCACATCAATTATTTACAGAACGAAGATATTACCCTCACTGGCACGGTACCCATACTCGTTGTCTAATGCTTGAGGTATTGGCTTCTGGTTCCATGAATAAATGAAGAAACAGAACGGTGACAAAACAGAAAATGAAAAAACAGAACAGTTACAAACAGAACAGCGATAAATAGAGCCATGACTTTTCAGGAAAAATATAACATTTAATATTGAAATTGTCGTATCTCTATAATTATATTGTATATTTTTTTAATAATACAGGTTTTCAATAGGTACGTGATAAAAAATCAAATTAGTAATTACATAATTTCTGCATTCCTAATAGCTGGAAAGCCTCAATTAAACGGGGCTCAACTCGGTGTTGCCGGCAGGCAAGGTATATTTCAATCTAATATGTTCAAAATGTAGTATTTAATTAATAAATAGATACGAAAAAAAATGATGTTTTATTTTTCCACTGGCTGTTCTGTTTTGTCACTGTTCTGTTTTGTCACCGTTCTGTTTCTTCATGTTCTGTGTATTCATGTTCTGTTTGTCCGGTTACCTGGCTTCTCGTCCGGAGGCTCCAGGCTCGATTTCTATTGAGGTTATAGGTTAAATACATCTATTCAAAGCCGCCAAACAGTTTTAAAAAATCCTATTCAGTTTTAAAATGGTTTTCCTAGATAGTATAATTATTACTGTGTCTGTATGACGTATTCTAGCAATGTCATCGTGAGGTGTAATTTGTGAAAATAAATAGTTACATGAGTTTGAAGATGTGTCGATATACCTATGTAAGGAATCCGGTCGCCGTAGTCAGTAGCCCGATGCACATTTTGCTCATGTGGACAGCGCAAGCCAGTATGGTAAACAATAGTCTGATAATCCTTGATGACTTATCCATTTAGGGTAGTGTATCATAGCCAAATAAAACTACCTATCTCTACCATCGTGGTCGACAATTATTAATAAATTATGACAGTTTTTTGTCCGTTAATCGAAACACATGCATAATATAACGATTACCAGTTTTCGTTAATCCACTCTTATCAGAAGAAGTTGGCGCTTTGTGCTTCTCTTGCTATAGAAAAATATGGCCAGGAAAAACAAGAAAGAAAGAATATTTCAATACGATTTGGTGCGATAGGAAGATGGTGAAAATCCCTGTACGGCCAATCGATTATCAAGTCTCTTTTATTGAAGATATATTATTATCATGACGTTTAGTCTTGAATGCAATGCGTGATTGTCATTCTGTTATTATTATATACTGCAAATACTTATTAGGTAGAATCTCAATCTTTTAACTTACTGATTGATAAAGTATTCAGCTTTGCGAGTAGAACTTTTGTCCATTCGGCTTCTGCCTCTAAAGCTCCCCCCAGTGCAGCAGGACCCACAATATACAGTCCATAGTGGATCCACCAAGTAATAATGGAAACATGCTGCATAACACTCTAAATAAGTAATAAATAAGTAGATATTATCATTATTAGGCCATTTCTATTTATCAACTCTTCACTCTTTCACCTGTAAATAGTAGTCTTGCACGTGTTTTCTTACCAGTTGAACGTTCTAATTAGTGTTATAGACAAAGTGGGGCATCTTATAAATCCATGTTAATTCTTTTTAACTGGAAAATAGAGATAATTAAAGAATGCAATCAAAATATTCACACACCACAATTATTATATATTGTGCATGGTAGCTCTTCCAGTTTGGCGGGAGATTTTGTTAGTTACAATAATTATGTCAGATTGTAAAGAAATGTGGTCAATAAAATGCATGTCGATTTTTTAAAATATGGCATGTTCCTGATATTATTCCAAATTGTATGTATAATCTGTAATAAAGAATGATACATTACTTAATTTTGAGTTTTATTCTTTTAAAAAATTTAACTTAATTACCAAATTTATTTTTATTGTACAGAGCCCTGACAACATTTTCTGGGGATGTCCTGCATCAGCAAAAAGAAAACTCTTCGTTTATATCAATCACCAATTCACATTCTTTAGAACGAATGCTATTTAACTAGGCTAAACCGCCAATTTGAAAGGTCACTCATCGGGATTAGTATTTTTTTAATTCCCGGGATTAAAAAAAAACAAGTTAAATTATTTTTTAATATATTTGATACCGATATGTTGTGTAACGTATTTTTTTGTAATACTAGAAATGGGTCATTTTGAGCACTCTTGGTTTATGCTTTGGGTTATAATTACCGATTCCATAATCCGGCAAAAATCACGGTATGGATTGTATTTTTGAGATGTATTGCTTTATTAATAAACCAACCAGTTATTAATATGTAGTTAGTGTAGATAAACTTCTTTAATTATTGACAAAATATGTACAACTATCATGAAACTCAGGATTGCAATATTTTCAATTCATGGATTTGGAGATTAAAAAGCGTCCCGGCGTTGCAACCCCTAATTTTTTTATTACGTATAAATAATTCGGATTCATATATAAAACAATTAATTCTTAGATTCAATCATATACCTATCTAATGTTATTTATTAACCACACTTTATTGCAAAGCAATGAAGTCTTCGGTAATTGTTTCCCAGTTCCAAGCTGAAATTCGCACGTCGCGCTGTGAGACACTCCCTGTAAATAGGAGTTAAAGTTACTTATAATATGGCGGTAACGTCACTAATTCTCATGTTGGCACTACAATGCTATGACAGTATATTATTGCCCTCCTCCTGAAAACGCCTTCACCATTTCTTGGTACAATTCTTCACACCAACTTATCCATATTACCTATGGCTACTTCTAAAAGATAGATTATTTTATTTGTATATAGGTACTTACGATGTACGGATTGATTGTTAAGAAGAAGAAATTAAAGATGATGACAGTTGCAACGACCCCTGCCAAACTTGCAATGAGATACTGAAATAATATATTTATTAATTTAAGAAACCAATCAATAAATCAACTTTTTGCAGCCATCTGAGCCAATGGCATTATTAATGGACGACGCATTCAATACAGTAGCTAGCAAGTAAATTCGCGCATTCGCATGTATAGGTAGACGTCACGCAATTTCCATTATGCGATATCACGCATCGGGAATTTATAGCAATATGACCTTTATTGTAATTGTGCTAGAGCAGTGTTTCTAATGTCAATGTTCATTTGAGCGAACCCGTTCGAACCAAACCATTTGGCAGACCCAACAAAAAGCATCAGGAATTTATAGCAATATCACCTTTATTGTAATGGCGTTAGAACAGATTATGCTATTCGGCAGACCCGACAATAAAGTGAGTGTCATTTTCTTTTCCAGATGATTCGTCCATATTAATGTCATTGATCTGAGCAGATACCATACAAGATTATGACAAGTTTCTTTCAGCTAACGTTGTAAATGGTTTGAAGACATTCGGAATTCGGTACATGCGTAGAAATGAATTTCCGTCAGTGTCTATATTCAAGGTGACTAGAATTCTGTTCGACTAAGGATTTTTGCGGCTCTCGTGGTGCAGTACGTAAGGCGCTGGCTTTCCATCCGGGAGCTCCGGGTTCGATGCCCGGTGAGGTCAAAATATATTTACATAATCTAATATGTAAATTCCTCAAGCCTGGGAGTTTTTCCACTGTTATTGGGCTTCACGGCCTGTTGTTGTGTTTAACAAAGAAAAAAATACTCAGATGCTGGACTGCTGCTATCTGCTTCAGAATTTTACCAAATAGTAACCGAATAGATCATGGTTTCCTAAACTATGGGTCGCGACCCACCAGTGGGTCGCGAGCGAATATTGAGTGGGCCCTCGCCACTGTATACATGAATTAAAAAAAATATGAACTGATAAATTTGATATTTCATTCAGCTAAATACCGAAATAAATTGAATATATCAAACTCACTGCGATTAAAAGTAACTTAAGTTGAAGTTGATGTTAAAACTGTAATGAAGAAAAATAAGATACAAATACATCATTCCCATTGAAATAACTTTGTAAAAAAAACCTTGCAGGTGTAGGTATTTAAGTAATAATTTTTTTTTATTTAAGTTGTGTTTCTTATTTCAACAGTCTTTCATTCATATTGGTAACACTTATAATTTTTTTTTTATTTCAATTAGAACAAATAAGACAGCATTAAGTAGTTCCACGACTCGCCACTAGGGAAACTGAGCATTACCAATATTTATGCCCTCTTTTCTCTAAGACAGCTAAGAGGTGGGTCCCAAGATTGGAAATTTTTGTTAGATGGGTCGGAGCCCAATCAACTTTGGGAACCATTGGAATAGATTGTAATGACATAACCAACAATAACAACATATCGTGAGGATATTATTGTCAAACGCTTGGATAGATTCAAAAGCGTACCTATTTAAAAATCCACTCACAATGATATTGAAGAAATATTGAACATTTTCTTTCCGCAGAAATATAGTTTACTATTATTGAGTGCTTTCTTTATAATTTTGAGTACCTAATTCTAGTGTACAGCCAATTAAATGAATTACGCCAATGGACTTGAAAAATAGAGAAATAATAAAAAAATCGAATATAGAACAATAGCTGCAGAAAATATAGTTTATATATTTTCTGCAGCTATTGTTCTCGCGGTCCATTTTCCGTGAAACCAATGCATCGTCATATTTAACATTGTGTGATCAAACTGTTCTGGATTAGTGCAAGCGCAAAAAAAGCGTGACACTAAAATCAAGTCCGTCAGTGATTCAATTTATGTTTACTCACCACAGGGAATAGACGTTCTGTTATAATTGACGTGTTATCAGTTAGTATTGACAAGGCTCTGCTTATTGATGTCAACTCAATTCTGCTCATGATAACTTTGTCTTTTGGCAAAAAGGAAGGGAAACCATTTCTTTCGAATTCTATTGAGTTACTAATGTCATATTTAAAACTTTGCAAATGAAAATTCAAATACTGCCAACGCAACAAACACTGAAACGAATCTGACATGTAACGGAACAGTGCGAAATCTGTCGTCAAAAGCCTAATGAATATGAGTACTTGCTCGTAATAAACGCTATTAAACCATACATAATAATCTAAAATATTGTAGAAAATTGTGCGTATTACAATCACAAAAAAAGATTTCGATATCCTGATAGATGCGATTTTGTAGAAATCATCTGGAGACTGTAACAGCTGATCAACTTTGAGAAAATTGTTGAAAATTACAGTCCTGTCATTTTTTCTAAATTTTGTTTCGACCAGCAATACGACTATAGCATTCAAGCTTTCTAAGATATCGTATGTCACATTGGCACTGATATACAAAACGTTTTTCAATGCCTTAGATATACCTTCGATTTCGCGGTAGTTCGCGTACAAATTAGCAGGACACATGAATACCAATTGAAGCATTGCGTATATTTTTACATATGGCCAGATCAACACATAGGCGCCATTTTTTATTTTCACTGTTTGAAAACCCCAACAACTATAACATTTCCGCATAAAAACACAGAATATATCTTCCTTTAACATATTTTAGATTATTTTCTCCTTTCTGTTATAGTGCATATTATAAACAATTATAACTTCCTGGAACACTTTTTTAGAATGACAATCGATCGACCCGATGGTTTTATTCAACAATTGAAACTAATTTAAAAACGTGTTTCATTTATCTGATTATTGATTATCTAGCTTTCATATGAGTGACAACTTTCATGTGTGGATTGTATTTGATTAATCTAAGTTACGCAAAACGTGGCACATATTTTATAAATTGTATGTAGGTATAGTTATTGTTTATTAAGCGATAAAAAAAGTATTTAGAAAAAGTGACGAATCGATATAGGCAGGTACATTAAATTTCAAATTTCAGGTAGTGATTGCAATACCGGTATTTTGAAAACCGGGATCGTGGAATTAATCAACACCGAAGTACCGATTTTAAAATCTAAAATTACAAGATAAAAAGAACTTTTTATATACAACGTTTTTAAATTTTCTGTTGAATCATATAAACTTGACTTGACTAACTTAAACGATCAAAAAAATTTGTACTTGATAGAAATAATACTGAAATGTCATTTTGACATTTCATATTGATTTCCATAGTAACGCACCCATATATTAATAATTTAGTTCGTAGTACCCCAGACCCCTAGCAACCAATAATGATGTCGAAATAACTTTTCACAAATAACAGAATTAACTGAAAATGAATTCAATTCTACTTAAAGATGGCTAAAAGTATTTTTTTAAATGCATTGGCATCGTGTTCTGATATTATATTCTAAAAGTTTCAAATATCTAGCTAGTCGGGAAGTTAGTTAAAAATCGATTGCAAGATGTGTACCGGACAAATAAGAATACTAGCTAAGAAAAACGTTGTAAAATACCGGTATTTTCAGTAATTCGTAAGCAGAAACCAAAATACATTTTCATCCACGAAGATTTAAAAAGGCAATCTGTAACCTGTTGGTTATACGGTAAAGAACCTTCTACTTCCATTTCCATAAATGACGATGGTGAAGATGAAGATGAAGAAATCACATCTCCTGATCCTTACAGTCTCCTTTCATTACGAGATATGTTGAAAAAATCGATATCTACCTACATAATAGTTACACTTCAAACTACAAGTTACTACATAAACATTCCCGACATAATATTGGTGAATCTGGGAGCATTCATAATTCAATATAATATCTTATATTAAAGTCAGCATTTTACTCCACTTTCAAGATCTCTTTCTTTCTTTCTTGTATCTATAGGTACATACTTAAATAATTATGCTATAAAATTCCTATTATTTTTTGCTATGTATATTGATAGACATGTATATTTTTAACGTGTATCTACCTACTGTTATTCAATAAAAATATCATTAATGATATTTTTATCCGGGATTGCAATCCTTAATGTCAGGAGAATCAGAAGAGACATACGTCAAGCTACTATTGACAATTGAATGATATAGCTATACATACACTACGTTATAATGTGTACCAACTTCATACTTACGACTCTTACGAGCACCTACCATAATTTTATATATATAATTAAGATTACGATTGTATTTCTAATTTACTAATCTACTTATTTTCTTCTGTCTTTCCCTTGCATTCTGGTAGCTTTTATTACGTATTTTTAAGAGTTTTATTTAGATGAAATTGATCTCAATACTATTCCGCCATCTATTTCCGATACAATATTTCACGGTGAACTGTGATACGTCCAACTACATATTATTATAATATACACCTTTTATATGGACGCTGTGTAAAAAATATTCTGCCCAGCATTCATTATTTGTTTGATACAAAGACTTGGTCGCCACATAACCCAACTGCAGATGGATCTCTTCACAGTTGTATGTATCAATATTATTTTAGTCTTTTTTTAAAATAATATAATATATTACTTTATGAATATTAATCATTTTTTTGTTAGTTCACCGTGATTCTCTCTCCCATGGGCACTTTTTGTTAGAATGAGTCACAGTAAATTCATTCAAAGCATACCTGAGTGCGTGACGACCTTAGTTTTGGATATCTGCTCCTGATATAATATATCCAAGCGAAAAAAATGCTGACACTTCTCATTATTCTCCGTATATATGGACCGATTAGGGATGGCACCAATTGGAGGAGAAGATATAATGCTGAGCTCTACGGGCTGTACGAAGATTGCAGCGCAGTTGAATCAATTAAGATTAGGAGACTGCGATGGCTAGGTCATGTGCACCGTATGAATGACAATGAACCGGCAAAGAGAGTGATGTCCAGCAATCCAATAGGACGTAGAAGAAGAGGGAGGCCAAAGATTCGCTGGTTAGATGGAGCTGCCAGTGACGGCCGTATTCTGGAGGTACCAAATTGGAAAGCGGCCACACTGGATAGAGACAGGTGGAGGGAGCTGTTGGAGGAGGCCAGGACACACACCGGGTTATCACGCCCCTGATGATGATGACTTCACATTCAAACGTGATACGCTCGAGTGTGGTGCGGGGCGGTTGGTTTGGCAGGGTCTACATTAATTGTGTTGATACAAAAAGAGTTTTGGTATAAATTAACGGGAAATATACCCATCACCTGAATATTTTTAATTTTATGGTTTAAAATTAATGTAGTAATTACGCATACAAATACAGAAAATGTCTTCCGTAACTTGTCTTTATAACCACAATAATACTTATTTAGTACAGTATATTGTTACTATTATGAATCTTATAATGTTATTAGTTATTATAAGCTATAATACCTATGATAAAATTATGTACGCGCGTTAGAAGTTAGGTATACTTCTTTGGCGTAACAAAACAAAATAAGCCGTTACCTGAGTATATTTATATTACAGTGGATTAGGTTGATGAAAACGTACGCGATTCATCTGTGTCTCATATAACACATGATTATTGTAATTTAATTATTGTATTGGACCAAAACTCATCTTTGCCATACAGTGGTTATAATCGATTCAGAGGTGCCCATGATGAATTAAAATTATTTACCAACTCAACATTCACAAAAAAAATTTATTTATTGATATATAATTTTACTCATAAACAATACTTACATAAATATAGCCTCAAATCTTGATACACAATCTTTACAATGAAAAATAAATATACACTCAAACATAAATAAAGTTTTATGAATATAAATTAACAGTGTAGAATGTTAGTCTCCAGAAATTTGTTTATAAACATATATATTCGCCAAAAAAAGTATAACTTCAAAAAGTTTCAAATTTTTAAAACATATTGAATAATTATTTATTTAAAAAGAACTAAATCAATGATTTTTTGGAATAAAACGCTTGGGAGTTTTCACATATGCTAGGGCGCTAGGCTAACAAATCAGGCGGGAGTAAAAGATTAGAAGAAGTTGATCAGGAAATAACACGAAAAAATGAAGTACTTATCTAAACTAAAAAAGTCAGGGACGCCTATGGATTATTTACCAAAAAAGCCGCGAAAACACGGATTGAAGTGTCAAATTGTGTTAACCTTTCTTTACGTTACATGCTGCGTTTCCATCCATCTGGGTTCCTTGAACGCTTCCTTTCACTTCTTTCCTTTCACCTTCCACGACTTTCCAGTTGTGAAATTCGCAGTTATTATAATTTATAATCGTCGCTATTGCAGTACCATATCGTGGTGCAAAGGTAGTGCGTTCGGGTGATAACCGAACAATCGGTGGTTCGAATCCACTCGAGTGCGTTTTTTTTCGTGTGAAAAAAATAAATTATGCTTTACATCGGCGCGCGCAACTTTGTCACGCCAAAAAATACACTATGCTCTGATTTCCCAAACGCGCCATAGGAAGTATAACTTCAAATATTGAAAATCATTTATCTAATGAGTATGGTTATAAAATATATCATGTAACATGCTGTATAATATAAAAACGTTTACGTGGTGTAATTACTTAATAGTTTCTGAAGGACGCAAAAATCGATTGAATAAACTATTCACTGTTGTAATGCGATTGATATCAGGGTTGATAAAAATATTTAATTTATACATACAATAAAAGTATATTGACAATTTTAATTTAAAATAATGCACATAATATTGATAGGTACTCGTGTTATCGTAGCCATGTAAGACAATAACTTGCCAACAAAAATTAATAAATTAATAACTTATTTATTTATTTAAGTATACAAAATATTTCACCAAGATGACAATATAATTATTTATTATTTCAACGAAGGTTACTACTTATACTACAAAACGACAGACATACTTGAAGACCAAACACGTTGTTACAATCATGGCACCTACAAGTGGGGTGCTGGCAGAACTCTAGCCTGGGTGTCTGGACTGGGGGGCCCGGCGTGGCGGGTCAATAAGTTCAGTGATATAAACACACTCAAAGAAATTTGCTCTAATAGTAAAAAAAGTCGCCATTTCACTTGAAGATTATTAACATTTCAAAAAAAGTGACTGTGCGATGCAATCTGATGATTGATATAATTAAATGATATTCACGTGTAGAATTTTATTTTATTGTTATTCTTAGCGTGTTTCGGGTCATCGGGTTTTAAAACCATTATGTACCACATAATCAGAAGTGATTTTCAATACAATGAAAAATTGTGTTGAATGATAGTCGAATTAACTAGTTTAAAGAATATTATCAATGGGAATATTATTAAATACCTATATACTATGTTAAAATAAAGATAGGTAAGACACTTATTCTTGCCATGCCATGTTTTCTAAATAATAATTAATTGGTATATCAATGTATCAACTTTACCTGTCGAACACAGGTAACATTTATATCATGGGTGGCCAAACCGCGGCCCGCGGGCCGCATGTGGCCTACTAGGTGTCAACTTGTGGCCCGTGGAGCAGTGAGAAAATAAAAATAATATCAATGCTGCCGTTAGATATGCTAATTTAGCAAATTGAGATTCGATATTAGCTCAAGATTTTAAAAAGCACCGTCTGCTTTTTGCTGCATTTGCAACCCCATTCTCCGTAGATGTGAATTTGCAATTTGGAACATTGTGAAATATGTTGCGATGAACAGTTGAAGGAGAAATTCCATCAGGTTGGTTTGGAAGAGTTTTACAAAACATTTATTTGGATAAGGAGAAATTTCCTACATTTTACAAACATGTTCAAATGATGAAACTCTATTCTAGATAGATCATTCTAATGATCTAACACGTGTGAACTGCGTTTTAGTCGAATGAAGCATATCAAATCCCGAGTGAGAACACGAATCACTGATGTGCATTTGGAAAACTGTTTGCGTGTAGGAACAACCTCACTCGATATCGATATTAATGCACTTAGTTCTTCCACACAAAATCAAACTTCTCACTAAAATTTATTATTTTGTTTGTTTTTTATTATTTAAAAAAAAGTCTAATCTAATAAAAATGTTTGATTCTCATTTTTGTTTTATTTAATTAATATATATATATATATATTTATTTTTTGTATAATAAAAAAATCGGTTGTACGGCCCGGTAGGAAATCTCATTTTTAGAATCTGGCCCGGCTGCTGAAAAGGTTGACCACCCATGATTTATATGGAATAAATGCAATTGAAAAAAGTTAAATAACTATCACAAGATACATATATATTATATCAGCATATTTAAACAGATAGGATTATAAATACATTCTGGTCCTTCATCCCTTAATAAGTTGATATAAAATAATCGTGTATGAAGCAGAAATTGATATGAGCGAGTAAATCAGTGACAGATTAATTGGTAAAATACTTGAATCCTGGTTAGACATGATGTTTGCTTTGCGTGACATGGCCACCATTTGACCCCTGTCTCTGCCTTCTAAAATAGTACATAAAAACAGTCGATTAATATGATTTATATTATCTAAATTGTATTTTATCGAATTTTCCGAAGGTGCGATGGAAATAATTTCGTTTCATCAGATATCAACATTCATTCGATGACATATCTCTTTATCTTGCTAAACTCTCTGTAGTAAAATGACATCTACATACAGGCAAAATTAAATATTTTTAAAATGAATAACTAAATACACGTGACTAGTACCTAAATACAATAATAATGGTACCGATGAACACAAACCTTAAAAGAAGACACGATTTTCGAGTGTGGAGAAATAATATAGCATAAACAAACACTACTTGTTAAAGAATATGTTATTTTCAGTGTTTTCAGTATTACGCCTGTGTCATAATATTCATTAAAGTTTGTCACGTAAACGCTACGTGCATTCAATATCGATAATGTTTGAAGATACTTAGGTGGGTTTAAATTTCTTGCGTTTAATGGGTTGCCCCTATAAGTTGTAAACCAAAATTTCCGTCAAAGTCTTGGTCTATGGCAGGGGTCGGCAAACCGCGGCTCGCGAGCCACATGCGGCTCTTTGGGTATTGGCGTGTGGCTCTTTGCCAAATTCCCAATTCATATTTTTTACAAAAAAAGGATGATTGTTGTCGTTTTAAAATCCGCCCATTCCAAAAGTCGACAAATTAAATTTGTCTCCATTTCATATTGACACGAGCACTTTTGAAATAGATTTTTTTTGTGGATTTAACAAGCAAAGAGTTATGTAGCTCCAAATTTGTAGGTCTTGCCACCAAAATTGAGGATTTGGAGAGAGAAAAATGCAATTTAATTTCACATCTCAGCAGAGCGCTCTAAAAGATCTACATAATAAGGTAGATACTACGATTTTAATACATTGTATAGCTTTCCGAACTCATATTCGAGTCTACTTGATATGTATGTGAACAATCATTATTCAAATATGAATAATATAAATAGCATTTAGAGAAGCCAAATAACCGATGAGAATTTAGAGTCGCGCCTAGAATTGAAAACTACAAGCTACATACCAAAAATACAGACACTCTCCAAAGAAATGCAAGGACGGTCATTTTTCACATTAGTTTTAAGGAATGCGTGAAAATGGTATGTAACTCATTTTCTGTAAAAAATATATTTATAATTTCAACAATAAAAAACTTATATTTGCGTTAGTTTTATTCGCAAAATCTTCTTCACTTGATAAATAAACAATAACATTCAATGAAATAAATCGTATTTATAAAAATATATTTATGGCTCTTGAAAAAAAATTTGACCGTTGTGATACTCATATTAGGCTCTTTTGGTCCAAGAGTTTTCCGACCCCTGGTCTATGGCGACTGGCTTTCCCATTATTTATAACTTATAACAAGTCGTTTGTAGATTTTTAAAAAGTAAGTAAACAAATCGAAATAACAGATAACCTAATTTGCGTTATGCTTTCATTTGCTGGGAAATATTTGGATACAATTTCGATAAAGCAGCTTAGAGCACACTATCAAATTGAATATTGATAATAAGATCAAACCCTTGTGTTTATGTTACTGTGGCTCGACAATAGGTACCTAGCTAGTGTTCTTCATAGTTAGGATTACTGTCAAAAATCCTTATATAGAGAAATACTTGTCACCATTGAAATGTTGTCACCAGCTTGATCACTTATTTACATTCATGCAGACAACATAAAGTAATTCGCTTCATTCACTATAATATACTTGTGTCTAATAAATTGTATATTACCAAGAGATAGGTATTCAAAGTAAACAACAAAAACTTGATATTATCATCATCATAATGATAATATATTATTGTTTACGGTATGTAGGTGCGCATATTATATTCCTTACGAAAGTTCATGAAGATATCTAACTTCGCCAATAAGTCTCTAGTCCAAGCTGCTTCACCTTGTAACATCTCTCCTATAATACATGGTCCTCCAATTACTTCAACGTAATGAATCCACCAGGTAACTGTCGAAATATAGACGCCTGTCATCTGTAAAATAAAATAAAATATTCATTACAGTTTTCGATATCAGTGTCTCAATTTCATAACATTTATTTTTATCACATCATATCCATTTCAGGGCTCGAAATATACCAGAGCGCAGCTTCGGTTCTTGAAACCATCGAGATTATCGCTCCGTCTCCAATGGCCACTATATTCCGGTAAGGGTGCAGACACACTGCATTGCAGTAGAGTCTGCAGCCTTACGGCACAAAACTGTGAATTCCGACCGTAATGCTTATACTTATAATGCAGAAAATGACGGTTATTTAATTTTTTTTTAAATGGTAATACGCCATGAACGAAATATGCAATTAAAAATCTTCACTTAGCGTGATAATAATACCGGATTGCAATAACTAGCACTAGGATAGGAAATCTCAATTTATTGCCACGGCTATTATAGACCTATGTTGCTTAACCTTTTTACATCCGCGGACCACAAAAAATCAAAAAATGTCTTGCGGACCATCAACGTTGGAATAAAATAATAAATATTTATATTTACACTATTTTTGAAAAAAATGTCGAAATATAATACAACCCCACTTCAAATGTTGGGTTTCTAGGTAAACCATGCCCCCCGTCCTTCTATAAAACGACTAGGTATATACAATAGTGTCATTCATTCCGGAAATGACTTGTTAATTCATTGTGAACCCTTGTAGGTGCATGAGTTCCGAATGATATTTATTACTTGAAATTTAATATAAGATTTTAAAAATGAATACTAACTATTTTTGAACTGCAGAATATTTTTGCGGCCCACCAAAAATCTTCGCGGACCACCGGTTAAGAAACTATGCTCTAGCTAGACGACCATGCTTTGTCTAGTGGAAAAAAGTAAAAAAAGTGTTCCGGTTCTAAAATTATTTTTTCTTCAACGTTAATACGTTATTTTTGTCGGAAACATGCTAAATCAATAATTTATGAGTACAAAGCAATGACATTTTATGAGTTAGGCAGACTATATCATAAAGAGAGAAAAGATAATGATACAACTGCGGACAGAATATTTCGTAGAGTGCACGCCAACCAAGGCTTGGGAAGTTGCTCCTGGGACACATCCAGTACAATTTTGAAGGTCTCCTAACATTAGTTACGCCTGCATAACGGGTATAGAAATTTGGCCGGTGGTGGAGGGAAGAGCAAGTATATTTCGTAGATATTCGGTTTATTTCGCCTGCGATGCTGATAAACTTTGCATGCCAATTTTTTAGTGGATATGCATGCCATTCAAATAATATCATTGTTTTTATCTATATAAGATAGGTATGTAGGTAACTATGTAATAAAACAAAATATCGATCACCATCGACCATTCAGGTTGTCAAAATGTTATATTACGAGAGCTAATTCACTTTAATATTATAAGAATACCGTGGATAGATGTTATATTTATTATTGTAAGTGCTCAGCCGTAGTGGTTTGGCGTGCGCGGCGCGGCGGCGTCTTGCGAAACTCAAACGTATAACCGCCAAGCCACAACAGCTGAGCACTTAGGAGCACGATGATCTAATTCACACAATATCACAGGCATACGGCAGTAAAATATTGACACTTGACAGCACTACATAGGTAACAAATTACTGCCGAATATCCGTCAGAATGGATGAGAATGCTTGAGATACCCATGAATGACGGGGCAGGAAAGTAGATATTCTGAATTTGTATTATTTGTAAGCTTTTTTACATGTAATACTTGAGCCCTTTTACAGAAAAAGATCGTCATCGCAGCAGCACTAATTTTCATTTAATCAGTTAAAATGACGCGCCATACATTTATTTACGTATCAGTCAAACATCAGTATTAAATTCGACAAAATGTAACAGTAGACTTATTAGAGTGATGACTCGCGGCACATATCACCCGTTTTATAATATTATATTTCATTTAAGATTTCAGGATAACGCTATCTTGCCGAAGAGGGCTCAATTGTGTTTTGATACTTACATTACTATTGATATGGTCGACGAAGAAATAATTGTTGATAGTGGCATTAGCCATAATCGCCGCCATATTAACCAGAACAAACTAAAATAAAAATCTTATGTATATAACTAAAAGACAACTTCGAATTGTTGATAAAATCATTAAAATCACTATCTACCGACATAAAAATATCGACTGAATAGAAATTAAAGCACAAGAATTTCCGCACTTAGATTACATTATACTAACTACCCTACCGTAGACATGTCGATTATTGACGTACTTATTCCCAAACCACGTGATATTAAATCTAGCATTTTTGTGTCTCAAATAGGTTTCATAAAATGCTAATTGGTCACTTGAATAATTCACCTAAAATATAGGTGAATTATTAAGGATGGACTTCTGATATTGTTGGCTCATGCTGGCCATAAAAATACGGTTTTTCTTTCAGACCTCAGACTCATTGAATTTTAGAATTTTCATCGTCCATTAATGTGGTAAATGTTTGTCGAAGACTAGCCGCTATTTGTAAAGGAAGAAAAGTATCGAACTATCGGTCAAAAGAACTGATAAATATCGATATTTTTTGACTTCCTGTGGTTAGGGCCGGATTTAACTAAATTAAAATTAGTAGAGCCCCGGGAACCCCACAATGTATTTGAAAAAATCAATAAAAACGGAGGAATGCGCAAATGTATAAACTTCTAGATTCTAGTTTGGAGTACAAATATAATTATGTATATTTCCAATTATCAAATCGCTCTGGCAACAAAATTGCCAGAAAGATGATTGTCCACATTGTCAGGAAATGAAAATTATCGGCTAACTTTGTTTAAGACGTGTACTTGCATAATTTCTGACGTGTGAAAAACAGTAGATTTTGAGGAAATATAATATTTTTAATGTATTATTTTATAATTGAAATTCATTTCAAATGTCATACTTTAAGCTAGTTATCTCTGACTATAGTCAGGCCGTGGCACTGAATTGAAAATTATTATGATGGTAGTGCTAGTTATTGATTATCTTCAAATGCAATGCGGCACTCATAACCTATGGAGTACCAACATGAAGATTGTCGATTGTATATTTGGGAATGTATGAGGAGGTAGGCAGGTGAGTTGATTGAGGCAGCATCGATGTGGATGTTTGTAGCGTTTATTATCTTGTTACACGACCTCTCACAAACAAAAGATTCATCGAAGTAATCAACAAAGGAACAGCATGTAAAAGCGTCTGAAATATTCTAAACATCAACGTATACGCATGTTGTCCTCTTTTCGCTATAAGCGCAATAAGTAGGCGAGAAACGGCTGTTTCTCGTAGACGTTGTGCAATGTCAGTTGCCACGTATCTGTGGATGGCCTCAGCTTTTAATGCGCGACCTTTACAAAGTATCGCGTTGAGCTTAGGTGCTTAGACCGAACCGCGATCCGGTAGTGATGATGATCAGGTGACGAGCTCGGGATTATGTGCTCGAGGAATTAATATCGAATGACCAGTGTCGAGAACAAGAGACTGTGAGCAGGTGACTGAACTCGAGTGGAGTGAAGAGTTATGGCTCACTCTTGCTTATTTTATACAAAAGAAGTCCATACATTATAAGAGTCACTGTCGCAACCAAATCATAATAAACACTGTTGATATAGGTTATGATCATTTATGTTATTCAATTACGATGAAGTGCTGACCAAGTGCTTCCGCAACTCTGATTTGTTTTGAAAACCAAACATGAATATCGAAGTGTATCAATATATTATTGTAATGCTGAGTGATATGCTCACCATAACAGTTTATTATTTTGCATTCAGCGCTCGAAATGGAAAATTTTACGAATCGGAGCGCTCAATAATTTTCCGAAATTATTATGTAAGTACTCGTATACTTACCTACTTATTTTATAAAAAAACAACTGTCTTAGATTTTTTGTTATATAGATTTTCTTGTTCAGATGGTCAAATTCATTTTTCCACGAGACGGAGCGATAATTTTGGGGATTTCATGAACCGGAACGGCGCTCCGGTCGATTTCGAGCCCTGTTTGCATTCTAAGTATGAGCACTACCATCGAATATTTCAGTTTTGTGTCATGGCTTCACTACAGTGGGCCTTGCCAATTACCGAATGTTTGAATATGTTCGTTATATTTGCGACATTTTCAGTGAGTATGAAATAGGCTTTACTCAATGCATCAATGCGACAAATTCCCACGTTCGGAATACTTTTCTTTGGGATCATTGAAAAACATCCATTTCGTTGAAATCGTATGTCCACTTCACATGAAATATGCTCTTTGTAATTTTGGAGATGGTAATTTAAATATTGGAAACGTATAAGACACTGGTAAATGTCGAACATGAATCTAATTACTGACAAATCTATAGCCATTATCCTAATATACACAAAAGGTTGCTCCATCCCCGTATTCCACAAAAACAAATTAAGTATATTATAAGCAAGGGTATATATAAAGTGTAAAGCAAGTAATTATTTTCAGTTAACAACAATTCATCTACTCGTTTAAAATTATTATAAATTGTAGTTCTTTTTATTTTGTTTAGAATAGTTCCAGAGAATATTGAAATGAAAGCATTTAGTCCCTCAACAAATTTAAAGGCGAGCATCGTCCTATCGTAAATGATTCCACTCTGATAGCAATTAACTTCTCGGGTAAATACCGCGAATCCATAGATATTAAAAGAGAAAAATAAAATGAAAAATAGTAACGCGTATTGTTTTATACGGGGGCGTGTCAATATGAATGATTTTTCGATTTGCGTCACAGTTTGGAAACCGTAAAAACTGTAAAATCCGCGCATAAATGAATACGTGCATAATTTCAATGCATCCATATTACGCAGATAATATATTATAATAACTAAAGTTTGGAAAGAATTTAGTTTTTAATATTGATATAAGAGAACGTTGTGCATAGTCAAATGGCTCAGATTAAAATGATAATGATAAGTGCATATTTCTTTTTCTCAATCGATTTTCGCAGCAGGTGTTGAAAGCCAATTCGATAATTAAAACGTGATTGAATTAAAAACAAATACTGCAGCATAAAAGAATAATTATTTTATTTAAAAAAACATGCTTATAGTAAGTTCGCAGTGGCGAAGGGAGAAGTAGGCTGTTGATATCCGATATAAATAGTGCACACTAACAATGACGTTCCTAAGCAAATTGCCGCCCTTAAGCAGACTTAGAATGCCGTCCCTTTTCATTTATCTCTTCAAATTTACTGCAAATCGTTAGGTTATGACGGTTATGTAATGCGCCGGCTAAACGGCAGCGACTTGGCTGCGCGGTATAGACTTTTACAGCGCTTTTCAGTTTGCGGGAGCTTCAGTTTTCCCGTCCATACACACAGGATTCCTGATAGAAACTGGTTTGCGCAGGTAACCTTATGGTAAAGCATGAGCGTCTAGCCGGTGCTTAAGGTTAGAAGTCACCAAATCTTTAAATTAATATGCACACCATTATTATTATTATTATTTATTTTTTATCGTAAATATTTCACTATAATAATGACAACATAAATGTTACTAATGGTTTTACAAATGCGTTTAAAAATTAATAAATGTAAAAAATTTTAACACCACTGCACATGGATGTACTGAAATATGACTATATTCTAAAACATTAGATCGAAAGATTTAAAAGAATACTATTTTATGTAATAAAAATACTTTATGCAGTCATCAAATGGTTAAAATAAATATAAAGGATAATAAGGCTTCAAAATTATGTAAATAGATTATCTACAACGTTTAAGGAATGTCCCGGATCATGCTTTGAAAATACCATAAAAGCTCAATTTTTACTTACGCGGCGCACGTTCCCCCTTAATAAGGAAAACGTTTGCTCGCAAATGTAGGTGGTTCCGGAAAGACTTGCATAATGCGCGGCCTCCTTACGCAGGGCGGAAAACTGCTCTTCGGGATGACATTAAATTTGTAAAAATTAATCGTATTTAATAATATTAATTAAAAATAACAGCATTATGTTTTCTGTCACTGACAATTCAGGTTATATTCCTTTTCTACTGCATAATTTGTTCACATATCACACATAGAATTTTGTCGTATTAAAATTTGGTGATGAAATACCAGGGAACACGGAATTAATGGGAACTAGTAACAGGCAACCGATCTAGAGTGTGGAAGAATATGGGATAAACTTAAACACGTGCCAAGAATACGCGATTCTAAACGTGTCCTTCCTTCCAACAACAGTACTTACTGCTCTCGGTTTATGCACTGACGCTCGTTCAATATTGGTGTATTTGAAGGTTGCAACACACACTATTGCATGTCTATCCCAACGTCAACTTCTACATGCTCACATATACACATTCACACATTCAAAATGTAGTCTGTTAGGGTATAACCTATCAGAATTCTATTTATTAATCTGTTCTGGGTGAAGTACCTACCTATTTATTATTTTGGGCCGTGGTTTGTGCATCACTGGTGTATACAAACTATCATCTCAGGTAGTTCGAATCAAAAAATAAGCCGCGTCCCTGATATTTTGTATACTCAAACCTACCAAGCACCCGTCTAATAACCAATTCCGGGATGATGAGATTAAGTATTTAAATCCTGGGGTTGTTATGTACGTATGCTTATGTTCAATGCAGTCGTTGCAAGAGCATTTTATAAAAGCAAACTAGGTAGAACAATGCCGTATTGATTTAATTCGTATTAGTCAGTTACTTTACTCGAATAATAATATTATAATGTACCTACCCAATAAAATCGATGTGGTTGAATTTAATCCACTTATAGAAACTGTCAGTCATTCTATTCTGTCTTGCATCATTTATTTTACAAATATTGCCGCGCTTTGACGTTATACACCTACAGCACGCAAATTGTTCGAAATTTAAATTTAAAATGTACTATTACGTGAAAAAGATAAAAAAAATAATTAGTTGGTTTTCGTTTATTATAGTAATTAGTATATTATATCAATATTTTAATCCAAAGCCGAAAAGTTTAGTGACATCTGTAAATGCTGAATACGATTTCATCATTGGTATGTAAACAATGTTTTCAAATAATAAACTTCATCATCATCATCAGAGGCGCGACAGCCCGGTGTGGGCCTCCTCCAACAGCTTCCTCCACGTGACCCTATCCGGTGTGGCCGCTTTCCATTTCGGTACCCCCAGAATACTCAAGAGTCACTGGCAGCTCCATCCAACCAGCGAATCTTTGGCCTGCCTCTTCTTCTACGCCTTATTGGAAAATTGAATCGTAGAGTATCTTCTCTGGTTAGGAACATGCTGAAAGAGTTGTTTGAGGAAACGCGCATCCATCCAAGTGAGGGCAAGTGATTCGAGTAACACCAGCTGTCGACGTCATCAGACAGTTGGATGTATAACTACAGTAACGTACCGTGAAGTAAGGCATTGCATGCGCTGCGTAGAGGCGGAAAATTGTAAGGGGTGACAACTTAACAAAGTAATACAAATAGGGCCGGATTTAAAATTGAAAGGTGTGAAAGGTGTCCCCTAAAAATACAAACTATTAAAATGTCGTTTTAAATAAGTACATTTTCATATTACAGCTTTGGTTTTTTTCTCTGTAATATTTCACCTGTTCTGTTATTAACTTCGAAGGATTTTGATTATGCATGCAAAATTATGTTTACTTGTTCAAATGTCTGAACGTGTAAACTGATATATTGTATGGAATGGGTTTCAATAACATTATATTTTATTCAACTAATTCTGTTGAGGTTTTTGATACCAAAATTCAATCGCGACTATTTTGAGAACTAAAGATAGACTAGATAGGTATGTTATGGCCCTGCGTACGGATATTGGAACTTTTGAAAGTTATTTGCCATTCCTTTAAACGTGAGTGTACGGGATCTAAAAATCAGTATGTATCATAATAATAATAATCATAATAATATCATTCAGTGAAACGGCAAATAATTTTCAGCAATATGTGGGACGTAATTTCGGCCGCGTTGCCAGTCGGAGAGCGATAATCAATCTGTTAGCACGTCAATTTGTTTTGTGATGGCGTCGGAGGAATTATTTCTTAAATCGTGTAAAAATGACTAAAAAATGTTACGTATTTACTCGAAAAACAAAACATGTCAATGAATATATTATTATTATTACAAATAGAATAATAAACATACCACTAAATGGACGTATGTTGACTTTTTACGACAAATTGTTTTGTTCTGCACGCGTCGTTTGCACAATATTCGCGTCGCGCAGTCTCGATCGTTTTAGACCGTGCCCCAGCTGAAGTACAGCCTTAACAATTTACATTAAACATATTATAATATGTCCGATTAAAAGTGCGAAGAATAAAATATAGATAACGCACTTAAATAAAATTTGGTACTTCGATACTTCCGTTCAAATCACTAGTAAAAAATATTTATATTACAGCCACATATGTGTATCTCAGGACGCAAGAGGTTATGGTGTTTGCTAAAGGGTGCACTTGGCATAGGGATGTCACTGCACAAGTGCGACTATTTTTTTCGGTTCGTCTGTTTAGGCTTTAGGCCTTTAAGGGAAGCCAGCGGCAAACAAATTTTGAAAATAGCCGATAATATCGGCAATATAATATTGGATTATTTGATAGGTTAGGTTATCATTCTTGAATTCATGAATTTTGCCGAAATCGCATATAAAATTTTCCCCTGTTCCTGCCTTTCCAGTAAACAGACTTATACTTTTTTTCTAATAATAATCGATGAATTACCATGTTTTTTTCAGTTGGTGGTGGCACTGCTGGCTGTGTTTTGGCATCTCGCCTATCCCAGTCAGAAAATGTGAGCGTCTTACTCCTGGAAGCCGGAGATCAATTCGGTTACCTCTCCAGACTTCCGATTGCACCAACACTGCTCCAACGAGGGTCAAACGACTGGGCTTTCGAAACGGAGCCGCAGAAGTTTTCCTCCATTGGACTTAAGAATCAGGTTCAGTTATAATAAATTAACTATGTTAGTCATATTTTGTAGGCCAAGGTGCCTCCGCTGGGTAAAGGGCTTTAGTGATGTTTTTATAATTATACTCTTGTTGCATAACAACTATATTTCAATTATTGGACAGTTTGATTAATTCATGCATATGCATGAAGCACTACAAGCTTCTGATATCCAATGTTGAAATAGCACTACGGATTTACTTACCATGTAATCAACCATGTTTTATTCAAAGCTCGCTCAAAGATCCATCTGAGTTGGGTCTATTCTGGCTGTTATTACTATTTTATTGTTTTAATTCTCCATCTTTACCTTCTTATTCCTGCTGACTAAAATGGATTTCCGGAATTCACTGACTAGATTATATATAGTGTATATGCATAATTTCAGTTTGTATGTTTTTTATTTTGTGACATTTTCAATTTAGATACAATTCCTGCCACGAGGAAAGGGTCTTGGCGGATCAGGCCAAGTTAACTACTTTCTCCATGGTACCGGAGTTCCTAGTGACTATGACAACTGGGTGAAGATGGGTGCCGAGGGATGGAGCTATTCCAGCTTGGAGAGTATCATCAAGAAAACATTCGTTTCAACCAGATGTGCATCATCAATAAGCGACACGTCGAACCAATCTGACAAAATCAATTGTTGCAAAGATAACGACTGCAACGGGAAGGTATAATGTTTTATTTTCCTTCGCGATTGATATCCATCAATGGTTTTGTTGTTTTTCATTCGCAGCAATTCAGAAAAATATGTTTTCCTTAGGATATGATCTGGCTTTTCAACCCTCGGGGCCCTTACCAATTTGGAGGACAGACCGACGAACCATTTTATTATTACTGTCCAACAAGAACATTTAGGCATATGACGGAAGGCGCTGTCGTCGACTAAATGGGAGGAGCTTGTTAGTTCACAGTTTTAACACGTAGCCAAGAAGTTATTGTTGGACAGTAGTACAAATTGTTTACCCATGTCCTTATTTATTTATTAATTCATTTGTTTATTTATTATAGCAGCCGATTATTAAAATAACTGACATTGATGACAATTTGAGTGAAATAAGTCAAATATATTTGAAAGCTGCTTCAGAATTACCCAGCGATATAAAATTGGATGTGAAAACAATGATGAGTACAATATTTAATGGCGAAAGAGTCTCAAGCTATGCTACATTTCTATTACCATCTCTCAATAGAAATAATTTGCATGTTTTCAACAAAGCCATTGCTACAAAGGTAAGTTGTAGTTGTCATCAGTGGCGGCCGGTGATTTTTTGGATTGTAATTTTTGAGGGTGCGCTGGAAACCCACCTTATTGAAAAATGAAATCAATTCGGCCTTATTTTTGATTTGACAAAACGTTATTGACATTTGGGAAATTACCTGTATATTTTATATTTTTAATAAAACATGTTGCGAGTTACTTAAATCTTTATTGGATTTGTTTTAAGAAACGATTTCATCTCTTATAGTAGATAAATACCTCTTACTTTCAACGTAAACCATCTTATTCTATATAAGTACATTATATTTAGCAATTTGTACACTGTATGAATATTGATTATTATGAAACTGCACTTTGTGAAATAGTACTAAGATTTATTAGCTTATCACTAGAATTCATGAATTAATAATTTTCTATACCTATTATAAATAACCGACATCATTTCGCATTTAGTCAACACACAGGATAATGAAATATTAATTTTCCATAAATGCGATAGGTACCAAAATTATTTTTATCTTCATTGATTTAATTTGCAGTACACATAAATCAAAATATCTTACCGACATTCTATTATATTTCTTATCCATTTTAAATTTATAAAATAATGAATTCTATTGTATTAAGTTTAACAGGCATTTTACATACGAGATTTCTAAATATGATACTAAACATAATTTGAGCGTGAAGTCGCGGCGTCTATAATAACAACAATAACAAACCATAATTCAAATCTGTAAGTGCTCTCTACTCAGAACAATATGATGTCATTTTACCCGGTCGGCGCTCGATATTCTGGAATTTACGCAAGGCGTAAGTGATTAGCACGGTTTAAGTTGTTTTATAATGGCTTTAGTTAATACTAAACTTTGGGTTCATTTTAAGTAAACAAAATTATTGCCGGAGCGCAAACGATTTCAGCGAGGATGACGTACACGGTGCATAGTGCCTGTATTATCGCCGATTGGGAATGTGGGCACATCGGTTTGTGGTTTGCATTACAATAAGTGAGCGATAATATTAAAAACCTATGAAGAAAAAATATAATTTATGATTTTGAACGATGTTTCATAGCAATGCAAGCAGTGCGGTGCACTTGCATGATGTTAGACCAGCCGCTGCTGGTTGTCATAAGACATAGATCCTGAAAATCTTGATTTACCTATAATGATAACTCCGCTCATGTCATCTAGACCGGTGTTTCTCAACCTTTTTACACCTGCGGACCACTGAAAATAGGAGAAACATATTGTGGACCGCTAACGCAGAAATAAAAAATATTATTTATATAACACGATCTGAATTTTCCGGCGTTTCTGGGGTGAATAAAAAAGTAATAAATGAAAACGATATTTGTGAAATGTTCAATTTCAAAATAAATATGCAATTTTGTTAATTTTTAAATTTTATAATATAAAACAATAGGTACTAAAAAAATGTTAGAAGACGAATTGATTAGGTTTTTTTTCTTTTGAGTTTTAAGTGCACTTCCATTTACGTCTTCCATGGGGGGATAAAGTGCAAGTGAAACGTCTGATCGCGGTTGATTTCGTCACGTAAAACGATAAATCTATTTGAGGATCAAACACACAATACACAAACACTCGCACGAGCACGGATTTTGAAGATTTCATTGGAATTTTTAGCATAATAATTTGGACGCCAAAAATTTGCGAACCACCAGTGGTCCACGAACCACCGGTTGAGAAACACTAATAGACTCTAGAGCAGTGTTGCACAAAATTTTTGAAAGGAGTGCCAATTATTTATCCAATTTCTAATTTTGGACGGGCTGCAGTGAGTTGAAAAATAATGTTATATTATAGCTACTAGAAGAGACATACATTGTATTGTTTTAAATTTAATAGGTTACAATGGTTACATATTGATGATGAAGTAAGTACTTGTTATGTTGGGCCGCAACAAATCCCATTTTGGGCCGCGGTTTGTGCATCACTGCTCTAGAGGCTGTGATCCATAAATCTCAAGAAATAATCAGAAAAGGTTAATCTCTACTCTCGAGATTAATTTCTCAATAAATCATCAATAAGAATAATTCTCGAGAGATCAAGAAATTGTCACTAGACTAAGCTGCATGAGAAAATTTGATGTATTATAATAATATAATATAATTATGAATATAAGAATTATGTATTTTTTATAAATTGTTTTAATGTCTTTACAGATAAATTTCAATGCAGAAAAATGGGCAGAATCTATTGACATTTTTCGGGAAGGTGAAGAAATCAGAAAAGTATTTGCAAAGAAAGAAATAATTCTATCCGCTGGATCCATCCACACTCCACATTTGCTCATGTTATCAGGCATCGGGCCTAAATTAGAACTGGCGAAATTTGGAATACCAGAAGTATTTGTCTCGGAAGGGGTTGGGAAAAATCTTCACGATCATTTAAATATGCCGCTGTATATCAGTATCAAAAAGCCTATATCTATGACATTAGATAAAATCAAAACTATGAAAACTCTCTTGACTTACGTATGGAAAAAAGAAGGTAATCTATTTTAAGCGGGGAATTAGTAGAAAATCGCGTTGAAGAAAATCTTTACATGTAGGTACGTGATGGGACCTAAATTTAGTGATTCAATTATCTGCATGTCGGGATGCATGAAGTTCATGCATGTATTTTGGTTTATATTTATATAAAAATTGTAAAACTTTTCACTTATTATTAACATTTTGGATATTGAATCCTGTAAGGTGTAAGACATATTTTGCGTCTTTCGTTGATCTCTAACGATACGTTTATATCATATTTTTTAACATTATATATTGATTTTTAACCATTCAAACGTCTTGTATTTTTCATTGAAGGTTATCTTTCATCTCTTGGTATAGCAGCAATGGGCAGAGGAGAAAATCATTCGTCACTCGTATTATTTGCCATGGGATCCGTAGACGAAGTCCTTCTGAGAGAAATTGCCAATTATAAAACAGAGGTAAATAACTACGTAGGTAGAGAAAATATAAAATAATAATACAATAAAGTTCATAATACAATACATACAATAAGTACAAATAACATGATAACTTACAGAAGTAGGTACAGAAAGCTTTTGATATTTTTGTTTTTGGTTAACTTCAACTACTTTACAGAAATCTCTCTTAATGGAAGTCTGTATAATAATACATTCCATAGTTTTATTCTTCTCATGCCATCCCCTATCGGTGATCATCCCTCTATTTTCTGGAATGGGACAGTTCAGTGGATCCGCATTCGTATCAATTAGGTAGGACACGAAATGTGGCGCCATCCTTTGCTGCATTTCCCGTTGACCTTTCCTTGGACAGCGAGCTAGTGATTGGCCTCTCATAATGTGGTCGTGATATTTACTATAGTTTTCTATTTTTGGTAATACGCAGAACTTCTCTGTCTTTTCCCATTCATTCGAGGATGTCAACATTTGTCACCATATCTCTCTTCTCGGTCTTTCCCTCATGGCTGAGGATCATGACCACTCCGAAATGCAGTCATCTTTTGAGCGACTAAGACTCTCCACCCCTGTGACCCTCTGCTCTCTTAGGGCAGAGTGAATGCTTCCCCCAGTAAGCCATTTCACTTGATCGCACCGACACTCTTCTTCTGCTTCGCTTTCCCTGGAGGCTGCCCACCAGTCTCTCCAGATTATCTATTCTGCGTCGAACAATATGTCCCTGCCCAAACTATTTTTCTGTGTGCGAGCCTGTTGTCTGCTATCCTGTGTACCTAAACCCTTTAAGTTATCAGTTATAGTTACCGTATAGTGTTATATTACCTTAGTCCCCGGCAGCCTTAATTAAATGACCAGAATGCGCTTAGAACCCCGGGACGGCTATGAGTATTGTGACCTGAAATGTGCGATCAATATTTTAAAAAGGCAAGGTTCATACTTAAGTACTTATAACTATTAGTATTTCCATTAATATTTAAATTGCGTCCAGTCTCCAATCCACATAATTATGTTGTTTATTATTTTTATTAAAATCATCTATTTTCAGACATTCAGGGCGCTTTTTCCATTCTACGAGGATTCCGAAAAAGAAGGTTTTATATTCTTAGCAACATGTCTGCAGCCAAGAAGTCGTGGTCAAATTACTCTTAGAGATGTTGATCCGAGAAGTTCACCAAGAATTGATCCAATGTATTTGTCAGATGAGGCCGATGTCAGATGCACAATCAATGGTAGATCCAATACTATTATCATTAAAAAGTACCCATACATTTAAAAAAATAAAATAAATGAATGTCATATTGTTTGTACAGTAGACATCAATTTTATTTTATCCGAAATTTACTAGACTGTTTGGAGTAGTATATTAAAACGTAGGTATATACGGCATACGCAGTGTAGAAAATTAATCCCACGTAATTCAGGGTAAAAAATAATATTATAATTTATTAACATTGCGTGTCTATATAAGTATTACAGTAAGTAGGTAAATGTACAAATGCTGGTTCAGAACAAGATACCTACATATTATTAAGTGCGTAAACAAAATGATTATTCTAACAAAATGTTTAAGAACATTAAAAAAAATTGATCAAAAATACTGACAAGCGTGGGAATGTTTTTCATCGGAAGTAGCGACGCGTGGTCTAGTTATATACTATTTAGATTAAATCGCGCAATTCTATACGACATAAACTATACAAACTACTTTTAATTTGATTGCAGTGCTTGCAAGTTCGGATGTGCGTTCAATTTTAAAACTTTTCATCAGTGGAGCGTGAATTCCATGAACATTTGTGTTAAGACAAGGGCAGTCTTAAGACCTTCGTAGGCCCTAGGTACTTTTATTTCTAGATGCCTCAATCTCATTATTTTATATTCTGGTCCGCAGTGTGCTTTATACTTAAGGTGGCCTTTTCAGGACAGGTGTTTAAGGAGTATTAATTTGTTCGCGCACAGATGTATCTTAGTCTGGACTATGTACAAAAATGTGGTATGCATTGGCACATTTTCAGATGTCTGTAAAATTCGTCCATGCCATTACTAATCTGTGCCTTTTATTAAATATCGTATATATATTATAACACTTATTATACATAATATAGCATCTTTTTTTTGGTGTTGCCATATTTTTTTTGACCAAAGAACTATACAATTTTTGTGTAGACACACAATAATAATATGTCTTGTACCTACCTATTTACGAGGGGAGTTCTATAAGTTCGCGAAATGGGACAGCAAGGAAAGAATATAATTATAATATATGTTTAAAATTATTGTTATCTTTCAATATATCTAATCTCCACAGACATGGATACATTTCTTATATCTGTCGATTAATTTTTATAAACTTTCAAAAAATATTTTTCCAATTTGCCTTCAAAATGCTCGTTTACGGCTGCCTGTAGGGACTCATCATCATCAAAATGTTTTCCATGTTACTCTTTCTTCAAATTTGGAAACAGGTAATAATCACTAGGTGCCAGATCAGGACTGTAAGGTGGGTGAAGCAATTCCTGGAAGCCGCATTTTCCCATTGCGACCATTGCAATTTGAGCCTTGTGAACAAGTGTGTTGTCCTAAAGTAATAACACGCCTTTTGTTAATAATTTGCTCCTCCTTTTTACTTTAATAGATTCTTTTAAGGGGCTTAGAATATTATCGTAGTATTGTCCTATGCTGTTGCCATCACCTTCCTGGCCGATGGTACGACCTTAAACTTCTTGGGGACTTAACCACCATTTATGCTCCTGCATAGGCTCCTGTTTTGACTTATTGTCATAATGATGAACCCACGTTTCATCCCCCGTAACAATTTTGTTAATAAGTTCCTCTTGATTGACGCCAGAAAGCTTAAAAAACTGCCTAGAACATTCCACACGGTAACTTTTTTGATGTGGCATAAGCATCTGTGGCACCTATCTTGCGCTTACCTTTGACATCCTGAGATTTTCGTGTATAATTTTGGAAATTTTTGTTTTGGATAGATTGAACCTTTCTGCGATTTCGAATACTTTTAGCCGACCATTTTCCATAAGGGCATCTTCCATTTTTAATGCTATTTCATGTGTCACTTGGCCTTCTACAACGGTCATCATCTTCTAATGATTCTCTACCTTGTTTAAATAAACGTGAACACTTGTAAACCATGGTTATACCACAACAAAGAATACCATAAACAAATTTCATTTAATTTTAGATGGTTTCCACACTTTTCCCCTATTTTGTGAGGAATTTAATTACTGCACAGAGCTCAATATTAATTGACATCTTTAAAATTATCATAGACTTTCATTTGTTCTTTTGAATATTGGAAACGATTTGATGGAACATCAACTTGAAATTGCACAAGTATACCTAAAAAGGATTACCTAACAATAAAAAAAATATTTTAACCCCAATAGTTGCTACTTTCACCACCATTCTGCAAACTTATAGAACTCCCTTCGCAATATTAAATAATAATATACCTACCTACAAATTATATGAAATTATGTATTATGATCTATTTTGCAGGAATTCGAATAGCCATAGAATTAATAAACACGCAATCGTTTAAAAGTATTGGCGCTATAATCCATTGGCCTGACATAAAAATATGTGCACATCTATGGACAAGAGGCATTGTAAATGATGATTATTTGGAATGTATCATCAGAGCAGTTGCCCTTACAGGACATCACGCTGCTGGGACCTGCGCCATGGCTGGGGAAACTTCTGTTGTCAATCCATCATTACGGTCAGAAATTCGTCATTTTTGTTCTTCCGCAGGTTCTTATACTAACACTAAACTTTGTTTAATTTAATTATGAATATTTGTCTCGATTGCTTAGTTATTCTTAATATTCTTAGTAATTAACCCTTTTCTATCCTCTGAAGAATCTAAAGACTCTATGTTTGAATGTTACCTAATGGTTAGGGTTAGGCTATATTATGAACAGAGTAAGCACATTTGCAGCGTCCAGTGGCATAGAAACCAACACCATAAACTGGCAACTGGCAATAAAAGTTCTTCCTTGTATGATATGTAGGTATATTTAATTATTCATCAAATAACATAAAAACATAAATTAATGTAATTTTGGTGTACCTACTGTCATCTCCCTCCATTTGGCGAAAATGAAAAGATGATGTCACATTTATTTTTTTAAGGTTTTTCGTCTTCGGGACTTGGAGGTGGACAAATAAGCCACCGGAATTGTAGTCAGAAACGACGAGATTTATTTACGTTAATATCTACTAATGGTTACATTTTTATAATTTCTTTTATGCGTAGCGCGAGTTAATAATTTTTACTCTTTGACTGTCTGCAGCGTTCTGTCCGCCATTTTATATTTCGCTCTCAGCGAGAAGCGTCATTTTCGACAGCGCTTTCAGTGACCTCTTCCGCTGAAAGCTGTCTACAATGGCGACGTTGCAGATATTTTTCAAACAGCCGCGATTGACAGCATTGCCGGCTTTATTATTATTTATTTTCGTAATCAACCCTTACTATTTATCGGCTTCCGGATTCTCCAGATCCACAGAGACATCCCCAAATGGGGACCATTTGGGAGTGTAACACTAACTATATTTTTTTAACTTGTGGGTGTGCCGTGGAATTCTGGGAAAACCTTTGATGTGCCGTGGGTAAGAAAAGATTTCGGAGCACTGCTCCATATGACGCAGCAAACTTTTCAAATGGCTCAAAGTCGGCGTCGCCAATTGGGTCCGTGTGTTGACAGACCCTGACAAGCAAGTCCGCTCGGTCAGATTCCATCAGCGGGAAATCCCAGAGGACATGCTCAGCGTCTTGATGGTCGTGACCGCATACGTGCATTCCGGCCCATGTTCTATCAAACGAAAACCACGTAGCTTGGCTGCGAAGTCACCATGGCCCGTCAGGAAATGGCTTATCCAGTGTGTTGGTTGTCTCATCTGAAGCTTACAGGATTAATTATTAATTTATGCAGTTATAAACTAGGTAGTCCTTACATTTAAATAATATGTTTTTACAATTAATGGACGAAAGTCAAACGAGCGCAAAAGATAATTATTTACCTACGTTATCATTCATCAGTGTAGGTACATGTTATTATCTTAATGATACTCACGGCGGTTGCAAACACATGATTGTATATAGGTAAGAAAGATAGTAAGTTAGGTACTTACCTACACTGTAAGAATAAAAGGGATTTCCCGACTCGATAATTATTGTAAAAAAATGGTAGGTACTTACTCAACAAAATATGCTACCTACCAGTTCTCTATGGTGTAAAAATAGAACCATAACTACTTATTTTTTTCAGAAATATTTAAGGGATATTGACACGCTCCCGTATAATTAAGTTCAGGTAAGACGACAAATTAGATTTTGCTACTTTTTAACGACCTCTATCAGCGCCATCTTTAGATTAATAAAGCCTGAGCATATCTTTTTGCACAAGCAACGAGTGGTTCACTGTCCAGCTGTCAAAATCAGAACCCAGATTGTTTGACATATTGATTAAACCTTTCTCGTTTCAAATTGAATTATAAAAAATTCTCAAATCAAATATATTAACTATCAGTGTTATTTATAAATAATATACTTACATTCCTGTTATTCATCAGCTGTCAAAGTCAGACTAGTCATTCACACAAAAACCGGTGGTTATATCGATTTCCAAAAAATATGTAGCATTGATCTATGCATTACATTTTTAGAAGGTGTGTTAATGCTAGTGTATTATTTATCATGTAACTTATCTATTCAAATCAAACCATTCCTTGTATGAACACGACGGACGCGTCAGTATGAGCACTCCATATAACAATGACAGGTCATCCATAGACAACAACGGGAGGGGCGGAAATAGTAGAACCAGTCGTTGTAAATGTATCGGCTTTCTACTTGAGTCGGCAATGCCTCTATGCATTCTAAATGCGTTCTGTCGTGCAATGTAATCTCGCCACTGCTGCTATATAGTTTATTGAAATTTTCCGGGTCTACGTACAATTCAAAAAAATACGCCGGTAAGAGGTCAGTCAATTTTGTCACACGAGCCACGTATAGCAAAGCATGACTTAAGAGCATACCTGCCAGTGACGAAGGCTCCATAGTAGGCGATTATTTAAAGCCTACCTTCTAAGAAAAATAGATCTTCAAGTAACTAATTTAAGTTAAAAAATAAATAAACACACAGAAAAAAAAAACATCCAATTGAGAGTCATCTATCATCATAATTATTAGAAGTTTTATTTTATTTAATATGGTTTATAACCATATACCCATACTAGCGCCGCCTGGATTCAACTATATTATGAATTAATTTGACCCCTTTTCCAGATCTATTTTGTATGACTTCAGTCTCATGGCGCCAATCACTGTCTGGCTTTTTATTCCGAAATCATAAGTTGTTTAGTTTGCGCTTACATCGGAAGGGCACATTTATTCAAAATAATTATTAATAAGATAATTTAAAAAATAATTTCTATGGGATTCAATCACAGATAAATATTGATTGTTAAAAATATAAAATAATTTATCTCGCGATTTTTATTTATCAGTTATTTATACCAAAGTCTGTGTTTTAAATATAGATATAAATATATAAGTAATTTAAAAGGTCTAGTTTTACAGGTTAAATTATAAATTGTTATGGAACATATTATTATACACAACAACGGATATTTTCAAAGATGATAGGTTATGTTACGTTTATAAATATTTAGGAAAATACATAATTCAAACTAATTGCTTATTTATAAACTAGTTATATCAAACTAATTGAGCTTTTGAAATTTCATCGATTTAGTGTACCTATTCATCAGTAGTAATATTGGGTTATCTTCTTATTTCCCGTAAATATATATGACAAGCGTGGTTACTCCACAGCCTACCTCTTTCCAAAAGTCACCCTTCGCCACTGATACCTGCATACATAAGTAAAACGGCAAATAATTTTCAACAATAGATGGGAAGAAATTTCGCACTCATCGCCAATCGGCGAGCGGCAGTCGAGGTGTGAGCACGTCAATTTGTTTTGTGATGGCGTCGGAGGAATATATTTTTATATCGTGTAAAGATGACTAAAAAACGTTACCAATTTACTTGAAAAAGAAAACATGTCAATGAATATAATGTTATTATTAGTAATAGAACAATAAACATAACATTAAATGGACGCATGTTGACTTTTTATGACAACTTATGTTTTGTTCTGCACGCGCCATTTGTACAATCTTCGCGTCGCGTAGTCACGATCGTTTTAGACCGTGCCCCAGCTGAAGTATAGCCTTAAAACATCATATGAAAAAGTCAAGATTTTATAATATTTTATCTAAGGCGATGTCTTTACCTACCAGAGGCACCTAGCGGAAAAAAATACAACATAAGTTTGCAAGTTGAGACATTTTTTTGACAATTTACAATTTCATCTGCATTAATAATTAATAAATATGTATCTGAAAACATAAAGAAAAACATTTTTTTAAAGATAAACTTATAATAATTGTAAAAAAATCTGGATTTGTCAAAGGACCTCATATTATTATTACATATATTTTATGGTCATAGTTATTATTAAGATTTAGTTTATTAAGTTTTCTATGTTGTACCTAAGAGATTTTTGACAAATTCATAGTTATAATATTTTTTATATTTATTTTGAAAAACATCGATTTTTATAAAAAATATAAATGTGTAGGTATAACTTGAAATCCTTATTATTTATATCAAATCGAGCTTCAATATTGGCACCATACCTAAATAAGATAGCCCTTACAAATCTTTCCCTACCTATTTCTGTTTGGAAGTTCTAAATTTATTATTGTAAGTAAGTATTTATTATGAACTTTATCAATTACAGAGTGCTTGGAGTAGGTGGACTGAGTGTGGTGGATGCCAGTATTCTTCCAACGCCAGTCTCTTCTCCACCCAATTCTGTTATAATCGCAATCGCAGAAAAAGCGGCTCAGATTATTCAATCTCGCCACAATATTACACCTTCACCAACAACAAACTAATTTTTAACAAAATAAGATAAGGTGTTGATTAAACATTTGAACCACAAAAACTGTTTGATTTTGTTGTAAAATGTAATCCCATATTACCATCTCCATATGTTTTGTAATTCTGCGGATTTTTTGGAATAAACGTAATTTTGTTTTATTTTTTACACTTTCGCTTCTCATTGTACCCTAAATAATTAATTAACTGTAGGCTTTTCCGACGTTTTGTGTAAGTAGGTACTGACACGTCCTCACACTTAACTCCTCAAAAAACTCCTCTAAAACCTCATACTTAAGTACTTTTGAATCTTTTAAGAGGCCTAATCATCCCCATTACCATTACCGACTCAAGAGAAAGCCGAAACATTCACGACTGGTCCTACCATTTTCGCCCCTCCCATTGAGGGACAGTTATTCGAAGGGCGGCAAATTGAGGAGAATCATTAGATATATGTATAAATAGCTACATAAACTTAGTAATAACGGAAATATCTTTCCATTAAAAATTTCACCTCAGTGGTTGGAAATAAAATGTAATTAACATAAAAGGTTTAACAGAACTGCACTAAATATTTTATCGGCTTCGCGATGTCTAGTTTACTTCCATTGTCCTTGGACGTTATGTCCTTGATGGCCAGCAATGGCACGAGCAGATTTACGAAGTAGGTATATTTTAATTATACGTCGGTACATAGTTAGGCACCTAATTTAAATAGTATTCAAAAATATTTTTGCCAGTCACTCACGAATTTTGGAAGGTGTCAGGTATATTTTTAAATGTATCTGAAACCGTGGACTCGCAATATTGTCTATTGAAGCAGAGATGGCATTTAAATAAAATTAGATTTAGTGGTAAATTTTGTTAGTAATGTATCCATACAACATATTTCTTAGATATTAGGGTCATGAAAGGATGAAAAAAACTATATAAAAAAATCTGTGTGTGTACTTATGTACGCGCGTTAGACGTATATATACTTATATACTTATTTGGCGTACAACGATGAAACATAATAATTATTAGGTATTCGAATTTCACTTCGACACAAAAATACATATTTTTACAGTATAGGATAATATTTGTCACATATCCCGTGTCAATTTATTTATTAGCGGCTTATAATAATTGAAGACAATAATGAAAGGAATTTTACCTACCAATAAAACTCGTATTATTCATGTTGACTTTGAAGTCCTTGAGATAGAGTTTGCTCTTCCTTTATCGCGTGAGGAGTTATTTTACTAATTTATCCCATTTCTTGTCCTTTTTCTGGCAATATCCAAACCCGCGTCCCAAACAACTTTTTATACACAGATTTGGGCAGCGCTCGAAATGGAAAAGTTCACGAACCGGAGCGCTCAACAATTTTCTGAAGATATTACATAGTTACCAAATTTTATGTGTACCTACTTCATAAAATTAAATGTGTTACATTTTCTATTACATGGCCTATCTAGCTTAGACGGTCAAAATATTTTTTCCACGAGACGGAGCGATAATTTTATCGATGTCGCGAACCGGAACGGCGCTCCGGTGCATTCCGGTCCATTTCGAGCCCTGGATTTGGGAGGCTGCTTTGTTTCCAGGGGCGGCTCTACCTTAAGAGACCGAGGGGACAGCCACCCCCATCATTTTTTAATTAATATTCAATTACATATTCATGTTACACATGCCTGCCACAATACATAGACTTTGTTAAGTATAAATTAATTATATATTTTATTTGTACCGTTTTCCCATCCTTGATTCTTGTTTCTTGGCCTAACCCTAATGCTCTATATGAGTTTTGGCTCTACCTACATAGTACAATACAACGATACTTCTGGGGTCCAAATTGGGTGGCCCCATTAAAATCAAAGCAATGTTTATATTATGAGATGCTATATGCGATTGCCAGTTATGATTCTCAAAATTCATAAGGAAGCTGAATAATAAGTACATCTGTAGGCCGCTTTACACGTGCCATCATCGTGCGATGCACATTTTACCCACATGTACCGATGCTGGACCGGGGACACCGTAGCAGATACCTGGTCCTGCATAAGTGTGAGTAGGCAATAGTGGGCGTATTATTATCACTTATAATATATTATGAAGTTATCTTTTCGGTCGGCTGTAAATTCATATCCCATGACCCACCGGTTTAGTTTATTGGTTAGTTTGCCATTAAGTGATCAAATATGTAATATATCTCCTTAAGTTTTAAAATATATTTGTTAATACATACTAAAATAATTTATAATATCTTTAATAATAATAACAAAGGGTATGTGCTATTTCAGTTAATTATATCAATATTAATTTGTATTACTTAAATATTAATTGTAAAGTACTAGTTGTGGATAGTTGAATTTCACGTTAGTAAAATAAGTTTGATAAATAATATTAGGTATTATGATGAATGAGGTGATTTATTTATTGAAATATAAGTTACATATAAGTTACAAGTACATTGACATTTGAAGACAAACTAGAAGTGAAACGATTAGGACCTCACCAACCAGTCACCCACCGTCAACAGATTTAGTTATTGTGTATGAACTAATCAAAACAAAAAAAAGCATTTAACTCCGAACGGTTTACCAAAAAAACATGGTTGACGGCGAGTGTATCCTTGAAAAGACTATTTTGTTTTCCTTGTAGCAGTAAGATTCTTTCGAACGCAGGAGGCATATGACGATGAAGTAATAGGTACAAAAAGATATGTTTTCTACGTTTGATTAATATTGATTAGGTAGGTACTTATTACATATTTCACGCCATCTGACCCCACTTACTAAAAGATGCTAGAGCCGCCACTGTTTGTTTCATTAACAATTTGGCTTCCATATTGTCTGGGTGTAGCGTCTAATATTTCTTTCGTATTTATCTAACAAAATAATCTTGTCGTATGTTAAGTGATCGTTAAGTTAACATTAAGTGATCAGTGAATATGGCGCAACACCTGGAGGACCGTGAGGAGGAAAATTTACAATTGATAGACACATCAGACGGCGAAACGGAACTTCTTCAGGAGGAAGAGTTCGATGTCAGAGTGTCAATCAGGACGCAAATTTTTTTTTTTTGTTTTTATTAAGGAAACAAACAGTTACATTTTGATGTTTGAGGTATCTTCACCACGTACCTTATTTCAGCAGGGGGACAGACAAGGAGTGGCACATCCACCGCCGACCCTTGAGGCGGAGAAAACCTCGGTGATGAAACGTTTACGCCCGCCGCCAGGCGCCGACCCCCACACAACCTTGGGAGTCAAAGTACCAGTAATTAAAACTACTGTACAGGAACCGATGTACCCCAAGCCAGACTCGGCTCGAGTCTTGGAATTGACTGGACTCCAACATTTCGACTCCTATGATTGGGCCGGTGTAAGGTACAACGACGCCCAAAAACAATTTTTGGCGGCCCCTATATATATCCCCTATATGCCCCTATATGGCGGAGAGGACGCTCGTGGCCCTCCAGAATGCGATGTTTTCCCAACGGGACAGCTTTTGGAAGGCTATGCAAGGGTTGATAGATTTGGCAATCGATCCTCAAACCACCATGACTGCCGCGGGCTTGTACCCAGGGCTCGAAATGGACCGGAGCGCACCGGAGCGCCGTTCCTGTTCCTGAAATCGGTAAAATTATCGTGGAAAAATAATTTGACCGTCTGAGCTGGATAGGCCATATAATAGAAAATCTAACAAACTTATTCGTCTTAATAAACTTAAGTCTGCCCATAATAAAATTTGTGAGGAGATTACCCAAATCCTCACTGGAAACGCGCTGAAATTATACAGGCTCGGCGCCAGATGATTTGGGCCTCGGTGAAGGATACCTTCACTCGGGAGGCACTGTCAAAGATTCCTTCAAGCTCGGAGTCTCTTTTTAATAAGGACCAACTGGCCACCTTCCTCCAGAAGGGAGTTGGACCGGAGAAACTCTTCGAGTTGAAACCAAAAGAGTCCTCATCTAGACAAGCAGGAACATCTGGGGGAGCTCAGAGGGCGCCCTTTCCATGGAAGCTTCGTCCCGGAAGGCACTCGACCTCGCACTATGGCCGAGGTACTTCCAAGGGGCGACGTCCTGTGGGAAGGCAGTTCTCCAGAGGAGGTAGGGGCTCCACCAGGGGTCCGTACTCCAAGCGGAGGTGACCGCAACCGGACGACCAACAACATTGGGGGGCGCCTGAGAGACTTTCGGGGAGTCTGGATGGCGGAAGGGCTCCCCCAACGTTGGTGAAAATGATAGCCGGAGCCCGCATTACCCTTTGTACGAAAACCACCATTGGTAAGTCCTTCCTTACTTTTACGAAAACAGTTTCAAACGCGACAATCAGCAAATGTCACTCTCCAGATCAAGGAGTTGTAAAACTCAGGGGTTCTAGCCCAACTAGTTCAACTAGTTCAACCCTGTTTCTGATCAGGAAACAAGACGTAGCCCTGTATTCAACCTAAAGCGTTTGAATGCGTTCCTACAACCAAAGCCATTCAAACTATTTCACCATTACAAGGTTCCAGCCTTCTTGCAAAAAGAAGACTGGCTAATAAAAATAGACCTAAGCCAGGCGTACCTCCATGTACCCATAGCTTCTCAACACCGTCAATTTCTTCGACTAGCCTACCATGGGGAGCTCCTACAATTCACGTGTCTCCCGTTCGTACTGTCAGCCGCTCCGATTATGTTTGCGTCCCTGACCAATTGGGTCGCCGAATGCCTACGAAAGAATGACTTGAGAAGAGTCACTTACCTAGACGACTTCTTAGTATCCAACCAATCCCGAGAAACACTCTCGGTTCAGGTGGAATACATGATAATCTTCCTACAGTCGTTAGGGTGGATAATAAATATGAAAAAATCCTGTCTGATCCCAAGCCAACAACGAGAGTTCTTGGGTATCACGTGGGACACACACAATCGGAGATTCCTATCGCTGGAGAAGTGTGTAGCGCTCCGTCACCATCTGCTAACGCAGTTACAAAAAGGCAGTTGGTTCGCAGTTCTCTCTGCAATTCAATCCCGGGTACAAGCAATCAAAGGATAAAATCTGCTTCTGCAGACTGACAACAAAACAGTGGTGGCATACATCAACAACGAGGGCGGCACAAAGTCTGTCCCCTCCTAAACCTAAGCCGAGAGATCCTAGTATTTACCAGTCAAGCCAACATCACGCTTACTGCACAATATCTCCCCGGAAAATACAACTGCGTGGTAGATCATCTCTCCCGCAGGAAACTCATTCCTGAATGGCACCTCATCAACACCGCAACTGTCCCCTTGTTTCAAAGATGGGGAGTTCCCGATGTGGATTTATTCGCATCCGAAACAGCACATGTTGTTGCAACGTACGTCTCACGAGAAGTTACAGACAGTGGCGCTCTGTTTCACGGCGCTCTCAGCCGAGTATTGGACTTCAGACTGGCGTGGATATTTCCCCCACCAAACTTACTTCCACGAGTCCTAGCACACCTGAACTCAGCAAGAGGGAGGTAGGTACCTACTAGTGGCACCGAGTTGGAAACAATGCTTTTGGGGAGCGGACTTACGACGGAGTGCTATAGGTACTATACACAATACATCACCTACAGACGACACTAGTAGATACTGTGACCAACCGTCCACCTCCAAGGACCCAGGATCTGTCCCTTCAACTATGGACAATTTCGGGTGGGCTGAAATAACAGCAGATTGGACGGTAGAAGAAAGGGCGCTCGTTATTTCCGGATGGTGCCCTTCGACCCTAAAAACATACAAACCAGCTTGGGACAAATGGAAGGCATGGTGTAACATGAACCTTATAGATCATAATAGCCCTCAACCAATGGAAGTGGCCAGATACCTAGGCTACTTACACAAGAATGAGGGTTTTTCGTACAACACCATCCTAGTACACAAGTCGGCCATAGCTAAATTCTGCAAACCAATAATCATTGGAGATATCAGCAGCAACGTGGTAGTACGGCACACGTTAAAGGCAATTTCGGTACATAAAACCAAACCCGTAAAACCACCGGTTTGGGATCCAAGACGAGTGATAGATCATCTTAGGAAAACAACACCGGTGGAATACAGCCTATACGAAACGTCTCGCAGCACAGCTACTCTGCTGCTTCTCGCATCGGGACGAAGGGTTCATGACCTCACACTACTCAGTATAGTAGACAATGGATTAGTGGATAAAGGTGACCACATAATTTTATGGCCAGTGTTTGGCGCATAGACAGATACCGCCAAGCATCGTCAATCGGGATGGAAGTTAAGCACTTCCACATGTCAGAACATCGACCCAGTATTCTGGCTACGGAAACTCGTATGCGTGTCAAACCCAAGGAGAGAGGAAGGTGGGGATATTTCAGAATTATTTATATCTTCAAGATGACCACCAAAACCAGCCACCAGGGCAATTATAGGGAATTGGATAAGGTCAGTCCTGTAAGAAGCAGGGGTACAAGAACCATCAGGCAGTGTCCGATCAGCGGTGGCTTCCTTAAACTGGCTAGAAAAATACCCGATAGATGACATCTTAGAGAGGGGTAACTGGCGTAGTGAGTCGACATTTCACGACTACTATCAGAGAACGATGGACACACCACCATCAGAAGGGGAAAAAACCCATTAACTTCTCTATTCAACCCTATACATTGAAGGGCACGTTGGACTATACCTCGTCAATGAATCATGGTCACATACAGGAATTTGGCATACCCAACACCATGTGATAACAAACAGATATTTCAAGGACTTCAAAGTCAAATTCTTAATGAGGACCGGGAGAGGCTGTTGCCTCCAGGTTCAAGTGTTGTAGTTTCAATTGATTTTAATTTTAATATTCGTCGGCATTCTTCACTCTTGGTTCTTCGTTTTTCACCGGCCGTCCGTTCTTCCTTCTCTGTCTCTTCTTTTTCTGCTTGGAGAATGGTTGTTCTGGATCAGTGTCTGGTTCTGGATCCGAATCAGGTTTAGATGGTGTTTCTTTTGGTCGGTAAAGGTACTTGACTTCATTTGGGAGGTATTCCTTGATTATTTGGCGAAATTCTGGGTAGAGTCTAAATGCGGGTTCTATTTTATCGGTCTGACGAAGGGTCATCAAGAGCTTCGTTGTTGTACTTATTTGGGGTCTGGCTGATTGTTGGTTTTCGCCTGTGGTCTTTTTTCTCTCCAGTTCTTGACGGAGTTGTTGGAGTTTTAGCTCGGTGGTTAGCTCTAATTTGGACTTTTCGCTTGTGGTCTGGTCAGGTTCGCTTATCTGGATGTCGGAATTGTCTACTTCCGGGGTATCTCTGGTGCTTGGTGATCTGGACGGTGACGCTGTTGTTGATCTGGTCGGTGTGGGTGGGAGTTCGGCGTAGGAGGTGCTGATGGCATCGTCCACGAGAGTCTCCGTGTGATGTTCTGTATCGTCTAGGTTAGTTTTTTCTTGCGTAGTGTTGTCCAGGCGGTGCTTGGGAGTCGGTTTGGGTTTGAGTTGTTGTAGAGTTGAGTCGATTTGGGCTGTAGTGTGTGTTGCAGCTCCTCCTCGGTGTTTCGATGCTTAGTATGCGGTGTAATGCGTGATGTAGAGTGTAGATTAGCCTCCCTCTGTCGTTGTCCAGGAGTTTGACTAGGACAAGAGGCATCGGATGCTGACTCCTGCCCCGTGTTATCCTCCGGACGCTGACGATCGGGAAGCCTCTGCAAAGTAGGTCATTGGTGATGTCTTCCGTGTTGATGCCGATCGGGAAGCCCCTGATAACGACGGATATTCGGTCGTCCTCGTGTCTTGTTTATGTGACGGGGTCTGCTTCCTTGATCGGCGTGAGTGAAGGTGATCTGTAGTAGTGTTTCATGCTCCACAGAGGAGCATTCCAAATCTATGTATAAAAAGTTGTTTGGGACGCGGGTTTGGGTATTGCCAGAAAAGGGAATGACCAAGACAAGAAAATAAATGGGATAAATTAGTACAATAACTTCTCACGCTATAAAGGAAGAGCAAACTCTATCTCAAGGACTTCAAAGTCAACATGAATAATAAGAGTTTTATTGGTAGGTAAAATTCCTTTCATTGTTGTCTTCAAGTATTATAAACCGCTAATAAATAAATTGACACGGGATATGTGACAAATATTATCCTATACCTACTGTAAAAATATGTATGTTTGTGTATGAAGTGTCTAAATACGGTAAATTTACAACATACCATTGTTTGAATTATTTACCAACTCAACATTCACAAAATTTATTTATTTATTGATATATAATTTTACTCATAAATAATACTTACATAAATATAGCCTCAAATCTTAATGAATAATCACAATAAAATCATAATAAAAGTTGCAAAATTATTTGGAACACCCGCGCAAAATAAATTATGTTGCATCGCCGGGCAAAACTTCCGTCCCACGCCAAATTAATGCGTTACATTTGCGCGCGCAACTTCGTCCGACGCCAAAAATACACTCTGATCTGTTTTCCCAAACGCGCCTAAAGAAGTATAACTTCAAAAATGGGGCGGCATTTTGGCTCTGCCTTGAGGCGGCATTTAGTCTAAGGACGTCACTGGTAATGTGTGCATACATCATATTAGATAATATTGAAGTCATGAAAGGATGATAAAAAAAAATACTGTATAACAAACAGAGGCGACATTTTGGCGCTGCCTAGGGGAGGCGTTTTGTCTAGGGACGTCACTGTGTATACTTATGGCCTGTGTTGAGATCGGAGGCGTAGAAAATCAAACCTGATAGATTAAATTAAATTTATTGATGGAGAAATCATACAACAGATATTGTTATAAATTTTCAAATGAAATGCCTACGTCAAAATAAAATAAATCTTGCAAAAATAATAAAATGGTTTATAAATCAATAATTGTCTGGTTATTAATTTTGTATGTGAATAGGTAACTACCAAACTACCTAATAAATGATAACTACTGTATCATCAACATTATGCCTCGAAACGCCGTGAAATGTATTTTAATAAATTGTTGTATTTTGTAAACTTACTATGAAAAATACAAAGAACAATATAATTACCAATTATTATTGTTGTAAAATGCCTACCTATCTAGGTAGGTAGGTATCATCTTTTTTTTGGAAACGTGCTGATTTTATTGTCTATGGAAACATAGAGCTAAAGCAAAATAAAATATCCATGCTCTATTGCCTCTATTAAAATATGGTCGTTTCGTCGGGCTGTTTGGTTACTACTGCTGATCATGATTTAAGTGTAAATAGTTGTCAATTTTAATTTGCAGTGTCAAAAAATTTAATTTAAAATCAATTGTATATAAAAGTTAATGTAAATCCGCTGGCATAAAAATAATAGTGAAACACGATGAGTGTCGATGCCTACGGACCGAGCTCCCAAACTCTCACGTTTTTGGATACTGAAGAATGTGATCTCATCGGAGCTGACACTCAAGGATCGGAATTCGAGTTTACGGATTTTACATTACCGTCTCAGAGCCAGACGCAAGCTTCGCAGCACGATCATGCATCGCATGGCATTTCCAATCAGGTAACTGGAACTGCGTCGATTCGCTCATTACATGACGTTGTCACATAGCTATGGTATGATGGACAAATATATGATTTTTTTCCAAGAAGAAATTTGAGCGCTCCTTTGTTTTTCAGTTAGCGATTAGTATGAAATAAATATGGATGAGCTTTCATTAGTTATTTTTGGCTGTGTTTGTTGTTGGTAAGCAACGATATGAGCTGACAGGGTCGTTAAATCCTTGAATTCAATCTGTCGAAATTGCCATGAATGTGAATTACTGCATTTTAACCTTAAAATTATCAATTTGTCACTGTTATTGCTCAAATAACATTCTTTCTAATCTAATGTTACATTGTTCGATAACTAAGTACCTATGTATGTGATGTTTCAAATTACTTCTCTTATTGGTTATGTTTACTGGAATAATCCAATATTATTCATTATAATTATTATACATACATACTAGGTATCTCAATCGACAAAATGACTTGCTTATTATTTTTGGTACAAGTCGGTTATGGGAAAGCCAGGCATAAACCGCGCTAATTGCCATAGCCGATTTTGGCAATATTCATGAATTCAAGAATGAAACCCTAACTTAACATAACCTAAACTAAACTAACCCAACCTAACAAATAATTCAGTATATCAGCTATTTTCAAAATGTGTTTGCCACTGGCTTGCCTATAACCGACTTGTACCTTATTTTTAGTAAACATACAATATTCCATGTCTTTCTTTTGGTTGTGGTCTTTTTCGAGACATAAAACAAACCAAAACTTACCATGGACTAATACCCCGTTTACACATGCATGGATGTACTGTGCACAGTAAGAAAATGTATGGGGATATATGTATTATCCTGCAGTTGGCAAGATTGGAAGATTCCAAATTGTGATGATTTATTGCGCGCAAGTAAGATTATTTTCGAACTGCGCCTGCGCAGTAGAGCGATAGGGGCGAACATGCCGGTAAAAAAACGAACTACTCATTTTGAGCTCCGATTTTCAATACGACCCGTCAGATAGTAGTGTAAAATGACAACATCACGCCTCACTTACTCTTGATGAATGAAATTGGAGAGACAGTCAGCACTTTTACGTGTAAACAGTTATTGTCATGACAGTTTAAAATAAGCACAATTGCCGACAGTAATTCCATGCACGTGTACAGGCGTCATGACTGTATCTTTATTTCATGTTTTAATTAATCATTTTTATTGTTATCAATGTACATATTGATAAGGCTTTAAATAATTACACCACAGATAACAACATTGATAATTCAGATAGTGATTATATCCAATGTATTGAATGGTGTTAATCAATAAATGATGATGATGAATGTGTCTAAATGTTTTATAAGTGTGTACCTACTTGTCTAATGATTTATATGTGCCGCAGATGTCCGCATGAGCTTTTATAATTATAATTTTTACGAAAACAGTTTATTCCTCGTAGACCAGTGTCTGCCAAACTTTTTTACTTCACGGCACACTGGTGAATGAGATTTATGCCGCGGCACACCAAATAAAAATGCCTTAAAAAGGAAATGTACCTTATTAATATGAATATGTAAAGGAAATCATAGTGTAGGTAACAAATATTTTTAATTTTATCAGCATATATCTATGTACATAGCAGTGGCGGCCGGTGATTTTTTGGATTGTAATTTTTGAGGGTGCGCTGGAAACTTACCTTATTGAAAAATGAAATCAATTCGGCGTTATTTTTGATTTGACAAAACGTTATTGACATTTGCGAAATTACCTGAATATTTTATATTTTTAATAAAACATGTTGCGAGTTACTTAAATATTTATTGGATTAGTTTTAAGAATCTCTTATAGTAGATAAATACCTCTTACTTTTAACTTAAGCCATCTTTTCTATATAAGTACATAGCAATTTGTACACTGTATGAATAATGATTATCATGAAACTGCACTATGTGAAATAGTGTGAAGATTTATTAACTTATCACTAGAATTCATGAATTAATAATTTTCTATACTTATAATAAATAACCGAGATCATTTCGCATTTAGTCAACACACAGGATAATGAAATATTAATTTTATATGACAGAAATGCGGTAGGTACCAAAATTATTTTTATTTTCACTGATTTAATTTGCAGTACACATAAATCAAAATATCTTACCACATTGTATTATATTTCTTACCCATTTTAAATTTAGAACATAATGAATTCTATTGTTTTTAGTTTAACAGGCATTTTACATACGAGATTGCTAAATATGATACTAAACATAATTTGAGCGTGAACAGTAAGTCCCAGCATCTATAATAACAAACCATAATTCAAATCTGTAACTGCTCTCTACTCAGAACAATATGATGTCACGATATTCTGGAACTTACGCATGGCGTAAACGATTAGCACGGTTTAAGTTGTTTTATAATGGCTTTAGTTAATACTAAGCTTTGGGTTCATTTTAAGTAAACAAATTATATTGCCAGGGCGCAAACGATTTCAGTGAAGATGACGTATACGGTGCATAGTACCTGTATTATCGCCGATTGGCAATATGGGCACATCGGTTTATAGTTTGCATTACAATAAATGAGCGATAATATTAAAAACCTATGAAGAAAAAATATGATTTACGATGTTTCATAGCAATGCAAGCAGTGCAGTGCACTTGCATGATGTTAGACCAGCCGCCGCTGGTACATGGGTGGTAATAATTTTATTAGCGAGAATAATACATTTGATTTTTAGAAACAATTCTGTCAAAACGCGGCTCTAAATTAGATAACCAAACACGTAATTTCTCATTTACCATTTGCAACCGCTCTCGTTTTCTTGATTTCATTTCCACGAGCGCTGAAAAAGATAATACCCTAAAATACGACGATCCAAACGGCAACAAAGATTTAATTGGTGTTGTAGCCAATCGAGGATATTGACTCCAAAGCGATATACAAAATGCTAACAACTCTAGCTCAGAAAATGAGGCTTTGTGCACAACATTGTTTTTTTAGATATATTAAAATTTCCTCCTTTGTTAGTGTCTGGTGTAGGGAATCCAATCCCGAGCCAAAATTCCGATCCCGAGATTTCGGGATTACAATTTGACAATCCCGGGACTGGTCCCGGGATTGGCATTTTTTTCCATTGTTAATATAAAAAATTTATATTTACAAATAACATTGATAAAATCGGTCAAAAATAAATCTAGTATAATTTATTCTATTTAAGACATTTATATTGTATACGTTCAATCTTGGAAATACACAAGTTTAATGGAGTAAATAATATTGTAATATAAATAATAATGTGAATTTAATATGAGATTGCTGTTTCTGATAGTAAAGACATAATGAATGGATTAGCAAGATTTAAAATAGTAAAGCAAATAATCATGGCGTACTTATGGCCTTTCCGCTTCATAAATCTAATTAGTCAGCCAATTATGAAACTGCCGTAAAACGTATGATATCATGGTGGAATTACTTTGTCAAAAGTGCGAAGCATTGTTTTTTTCCAATCTTTCTCATTTTTAATGATTTATGTGAAAAAATAAAATGAATCGGCTACCTACACATGGGTATAAATCAAACTTCATTCAAACTCAGTTTATTTCTAATGTAGTTATTTTTTGACGATGGCCGCGTGGATTAAGCGCCGGTCTATAGTGTTGAGGGTCCCATGTTCAAATCCTGGGTCTGGCAAGTTCACATATTGTTTCTCAATTTGTGCATGAGTCAGAGTATGGTCCTAATAGGTTGAGCAAGTGGCTGACATCCATTTCTCGTAAAAATAAAATCCGTTAATACAAACCTCCACTCTGTGGAGGCCCAAAGGATCCTATTAGGATCGGAAATGGTCAAAAGAAAGAAGAAAAAGAAGTTATTTTTTATTAAAAGTATTTTTTTCTGTTTTATTTTCGCTTTTATTTTATTTTCCATAAAAATTGATAAAAATATCAATCCCGAAATCCCGGGATTATGTTTATCAATCCCGGGATTCATATGTATCGAAAATAGCTCGGGATTCGGGATCCCGGGATTCGGGATCCCGGGATTCGGGATCCCGGGATTGGAATCCCTAGTCTGGTGTGAACCGTCAAATCTTACGAATGGATTGATGACCCACTGGTACATTATTTGATAATCAAGTGATGGAAAATACTTGGAAAATGATGCAGAAAAGAGTTTTAATAACCTCTGCGCTTCTGGCAAAATTTTAGATTTGTTGGGAAGCAATCAAGCTGTGAGTTTTTAACTTTTTTGGTCCACCCTAACTTGTCAGCGAAAGATTTTAATTTTCCTGTAATTGTAATATTTTTGTTCGCTCCTTGCAGGCTTAAATTTAAATTATTTAATTTCTCAAAAAGATCATTAAGACATGTTACTTCCAGCCACTAATTGTCTTCGTGAAGAAAATCATAACCCATATTCTCAGTATCGAAGAAAGAAATTATTTCTGCTCGTCTCTTTGCGATAGTACCTACTTTAATTGTGTTAGTACTTTTCCTTTTGAGACCCAACGTAGGTACTTCAGTATGAAGCAGCATACATTTAAAATCAGAATCCATATTTTCACACAGTGAAAGTGACAAATAGTTATTAATGTAGATGATGAATTTATTTTAAATTGAAGAAAATTTATAGGCATTAATACAATACATTAACAGTTTGAAAGCTTCTTCCTTCGCGGCACATCTAAGACTTCTAGCGGCGTACTAGTGTGCCGCGGCACACAGTTTGGTAGACACTGATGTAGACAATTATATTAAATACCTTTTTCTGTCGGCGCAGATGCTTTTCGATCCGATAATTGTTAATTTAAAATTTGATATTTTCATACATTTCGATGCATCATTATCACACACTAAGATTATGTTAGGTTATATGAGGTTGGGATAGGTTGGGTTTGGTCTAAAAAAAATTATAAAAGCTCATGCGGCACTGTTACCTTATTAATAAAACCTTTTTTTTTACAATGGAACTTCTTTCCACACCCTGGACATCGATTTTTGAACGAAGCGCTTTCGAAGTATGCAATGAGTTTAGCAAAAAAAAGTGAAGGATTGTGTGAGGATAGCTAGATTTTGACCACCGCGACTAAAACTGCCGTATGCATTAAACTTCACATGCTTTGGCAGTAGAGGCGTTAACTGCGGTCGAATTTTGACAGGTGTCAGATTGTAATCAGATTAAATGGTAAAGTAAGTTCTCAATTTGTTTCCTAAGTTAAAAATAACAATGACCTTATTTTATATATTCATATTACATAATACCCCGTTTACGCGTGCACGGATTTATTGCTGACAGTATATCTTATCGCGGCCATTATAAAAAAATGCACTTGTTGCAAGATTGCATGTTGGATCAAAAAAGTTTAGCAGCTTCTGAATTTTCACGTGACAGTTTGAACTTGTGAGATATTTACGCCTGCGCAGTAGAATGATAGTGGCGAACCTGCCGGAAAAAGAGCGAACTACACCGCGTAGAGCATTTTTGACGTTAACCGATATTCACAACCAGTCAAATAGCACCATAAAATGATAACGCGTCTCACATACACTAGAAGAATGAGATTGGCGAGACAGTCAGGACTTTTATGTGTAAACAGTTATTATAGCGATAGTTGAATTTACACACTATTGGTGCCAGTAAATTAATGCACGTGAACAGGCATTATAATGTTAATTAGAACTGTTTGAAAAAGTGTCAGAGCATTCCGGCTTCATACGACTAATCATCTGAGAGACAGACAACATCTGAAAGTGGAAATCACTTGCATGTGCTAGTTCTTTATTTTGGTACGCGGTTATGTTATGATGGTAAAATAACGACAATGGCAACGCGGTGAATATTTGATGCACTTTTATCAGTGTTGCCATCTCTCGTCAGCAAATATGCCAGATGAGATACAAAAAGAAGCTATTTAAAAAAAAAAAAAATAGATTTCCTTGAAGTATGTAAGTTCTTGGTATTCTTTTGCTTAAAATCATGTAAATTCTAAGTTTAAAAAACATTATAAATTATAGTAATAAAATCCCCTGCGGTGCAATTTTGTTCAGTAGACATATACATTTATAATTTGTGCTTGCGCGATACTATAGCGGAATAATTTAACCTTGAACATGCACTGTTGTGATATCTTCTAGTGCACATGAATTAGACAGGGCTAGTGTTTATTATTCTTACGGTTGCTACCTCGGCTGTACTTACATCAACAATATTAGCTTTCTCTTGCTTGGCGCCTATTTGGCTATGTATTGTTTCGCACCAAAACCATTGAACATCACGGTAATGTGGTATGTTTGTATACATTTTTTAGTTTTTAAGCATTTAATTGGCTAAACAAGTATACCCATGGCTATTTTCAAATTTTGTAATGCATCTGCGTGGGGAAAGTTACTGACCTACAGAAATACATATTTCATTGAACAAGCAAATTTAATTATCTATCTATCTGACTATCTGACTTCGTTCTTTACAAGATTAACCACAGAACAGACTAATAATATATAAATGCAAAAGCCAGTCTCCATAAATCAAGGCTATGAATTCTGTTTTGACTTAAAACCTATTGACTGTCAATCAGACTGCAATTGAGGCTATTAGTTTCAAAGTTGGTAACCATCATTTTTATTTTTTTTTTGATATTATTCTTGATTATAATAATTAGGTAAGTCTTTTTTCATTATAAGTACCTATGTATATTCATAAAATTTCAAATCCAGCTTCGTTTGTTAGTCAAGCATAATTAAATCGGAGGTTTAATCATTTGGACTCATTAACTGCCATTTTTTATATTGTGCGACTAACTTTAAACACGATTTTTATTAATTTTAATGACGTTAAGGACAGGGTCATATAAACTTGTGGGCTTTAATCATAACAATATTTCACGAGATCACGTTATTACTTCCGATGAAACACTAAAAGTGCCCCTCGAAACATGGCAATATTAATTGCTTGTTTGTCAGTATTTTTTGCATGTGCACAACGACTGTTTTAGAGTGAGGATAAATTGTTTTCAATATTGAAATTTTTAATAATAATTGCAGCCGATATCAAATATTCATCAAGAATGTTTAATTTTTCTGTTACCCGCTAATAATTTAAACAAATTTATTCATCATCGAAATTTATATATAATTTACATTGAACGCAGGAATTGCTTTAAGTAGTCCTTTCTTAGTTTTGAATATTTCTTCATTCATTTCAATGGGTACATACTCACACAGTGGTTGTCAACAGTTTTACCTTGTTTTAATTACCTAACCCTAGTACTTTCCTAGTTTTATTTTCTTTATTTTTATTTTACATTCACAACATATTAAAATTGACTTATTATGTATAATTCAGGCATGTTCAACATGACGATCACAGGATGGATTTGGTCGATCCATAGGAATTAAGTTGCGAAAATGTAAAAAGCATCTGTTCCGTTGTAATATAACATGATTTCATTGTGATTTTAAAGGGGAAACATTAACCATTACTATTTTTATTTCCTTAATTGACACGTGAATGTCGTTTTCAAATTAACCATTATAAAGTCAAAGTCCCCATGACGGCCTGCTGCAGGAGTGAGTAAGAGAATACTTATGTGAATCCCTAAGCTTCAAACTGAGGAGTAGTTTAATCACACAGTCGTGCAGTAGGATAATACAGTAAGTCCTTGACTTACGTTTCAATTTGTGTATGAATCAGAGTATGGACCTAATAGGTTGAGCAAGTGGCTAACATCCATTTCTCGTAAAAACAAAATCTGTTAATACAAACCTCCACTCTGGAGGCCCATGTGATCTTATAAGGGTCGAACATGGTCGAAAAAAAAAATGTAGGCCCATTTTATTTTCACATATCCTTTGAAACTAACCATATTTTAAAAAATTGCATGATTTTAAGTTTTATTCGACTTACATGAAAATCTTCAGAACGGATTAATCATGTAAGCCGACTATGAGTGTAGTGACTGGCCAAAAAAGGCAAAAATAAGTGTTATAATGCCTCGGTGTGCTCGGCCAAATATAATACGTTCGTTTGTTGAAGAATAATGACGAGAGTGCTAGCACTGGATAACTGACAGTTTTGATACTGGTTAGTAGATCACAATCTACTTGAAGTTTGACATGCTCGAGGTATATTATAATATTAAAATAGTGACCTGTATTTATTTGTATTTTATCTTTTTATTGGTTGCATAGGTAGGTGTAGGTAGGTATTTTATCTGTGTTGACAAACCGCAGATAGTTATAGAAGATGGCATTTATTTATCAGAGATAAAGTTTAATGACAAGCCAACATTAACAGTATCACCGATATATAAACTGATTGAAAGCGGATCGGTTGGTGTGAGAATATTAGTTGCATAAAAGAAAACAGAGTGAGATACCGAACAGACCTATTGAAAATGAAGAAAAAAACAATTTGTACATTATGTAAACTGTACTTTACCGTTATGTAATGTCTGTGGACGTCTTAGCGGCAATCTGTGAAACTACGGCATCCCCCACACATGTATATTTGTACGCCCTGACCTTCGCACTGTATGCAGCACTATAAAATCACACTCAAGATATGATGATTCTAGAGTAGTTTAGTTTCCAATTTCAAGATGATTGGAAAATTCATAGTTATTGGTGAAATATCCTCAGGTATATTACGAACAGTATAGCAAAAACACTGTAGTTATTTGCTCAGTCCCACATTGAAAATCTTGTCGACTGGGATACAGTCATAAAATAGTCATAATGTTGTATCTTTCTTTCGTGCGCGCATAGACGAGGCCATGTCAGGACAGTGACGTCACACGGCTACCCGAAATGAATGCAAAATCAACTCCTGCACATGTGCCGGTATAACATGTTGGTAATATATATGCGCCCCCATCTTAGGTAAAATTTGTTGCTTGGGACACCAGCTATTTTTTTCAAATTAAAATGTCGCATTCGAGCTGTACATTAAATTACAAGTGTTGTGATTCCCAACAAAATCATATTGATATACTCGATTGCAGTCGAGACGAGTTTAGATGTGCAACCCGACCCGGCTTTTGGTTATTAATCGTATTGACTCGCACACATCTCGTAGTTGCATAGACTAAAAGAAATAGCTGTTATACATGGATCTTATTCATGAAACTCATCAATTCTGACAGAGAATAATAATATATCATAATCCCATGTTAAATCACGTTAATATGGGCAGAGACAAATTTAGTTTTTTAGTTTTTTTTGAAAGCAACTACCATCAATGACCAACAAACTAATTTCTGGAATTCAATATAAGTAATTATTATTAACGGCCCACATGCTCGTCGTAGGTCAAAATTGAGTTTTTATTGTATTTTCAAACCATGATCCTGGATACTCCTTAAACGTTGTAGATAATCTATTTATATAATTTTGAAGCATTATTATCCTTTATAGTTATTTTAGACATTTGATGACTGCATAAAATATTTTTCTTACATAAAATAGTATTCTTTTAAACCTCTCGCTCTAATGTTTTAGAACATGGTTTCCCAAACTATGGGTCGCGACCCACTAGTGGGTCGCGAGCGAATATTGAGTGGGCCCTCGCCACTGTATACATGAATTAAAAAAATAGGAAGTGATAAATTTGATATTTCATTCAGCTATTTATAATTCCTAAAAATTTAAATAAACTTAAGTTACGAAAAATATTGTGATAAAATAATAATAATTTGAATTGCCAATGCACTACATTGTTAAATAATAAATAGTTTCAATCGTAAACAGTTAACGAAATTTTGGCTCTCAGTTGCTGATAATTATCCTTGCCTGTTCGATGAAGCTATGAAAGTCCTCCTCCTCTTTCCTACCTCATATCTATATGAGGTCAGATTTTCTGCTATGGTTAACATTAAAACTAAATACCGAAATAAATTGGAAATATAAAACTCACTGCGATTAAAAGTAACTAAAGTTGAAGTTGATGCTAAAACTGTAATGAAGAAAAATAAGAAACAAATACATCCTTCCCATTGAAATTGCTTTGTAAAAAAACCGTGCAGGTGTGGGTATTTAAGAATTTTTTTTTTTTTATTTAAGTTGTGTTTCTTATTTCAACAGTCTTTCATTCATATTGGTAACACTTATAAAAAAAAAAATATTTCAATTAGAACAAATAAGACAGCATTAAGTAGTTCCACGACTCGCCACTAGGGAAACTGAGCATTACCAATATTTATGCCCTCTTTTCTCTAAGACAGCCACCGCTCGAAATGTAAAAGTTTACGAACCGGAGCGCTCGAAATTTTTCTGAAGATTATCAAATTTTATGTGTACTTTATAAACATAAGTGTGCCAGATTTTCTGTTATATCTATGGCATATCTAGCTCAGACGGTCAAATTATTTTATCCGTGAGACGGAGCGATAAATTTACAAATTTCACGAACCGGAACGGCGCTCCGGTGCGTTCCGGTGCGTTCCGGTCCATTTCGAGCCCTGAAGACAGCTAAGAGGTGGGTCCCAAAATTGGAAATTTTTGTTAGATGGGTCGGAGCCCAGTCAACTTTGGGAACCACTGTTTTAGAATATAGTCATTTTTCAGTACATAACTGTGCAGTGGTGTTAAGATTTTTTACATTTATTAATTTTTAAACGCATTTATAAAACCATTAGTATAATTTATGACGAGATAATTTTTGTAAAATATTCATGATAAAAAATTATATTGATAATCTCTGTGATCCTAAATTTTACAAGAATTAGGCATTTTATTATTCAAAAAATCGGCAAGATTAACACATTTGAAGATGATTCTAAAGATACTTGTTATAAGCTATGTCTTTGACCATTCAAGTGTGATAAACATCTTATGAATAATGATTGCTTTATAATAATTATTGACCTAAGAATAAGGTAGTGTTTTTTTGAAATACGCCATTTCTTTTGTCATTCCCCAGTGGTTAAGCTACAACATACGGCCGTAGCCATAAATTGACAAACTATAATTGAAGCTGGGAGTAAAATGATTGACGCGCGTGTTTGAACATGTACCGTTTAAAAAAAAAATTCGGTTAGGTACATGTTCAAACGTACACGCGCGTTAACATAATTTTACTCCCTAATTTAATTATAGTTTGCCAATTTATGGCTACGGCCGTATGTTGTAGCTTAACCACTGGGGAATGCCAAAAGAAATGGCGTATTTCAAAAAAACACTACCTTATTCTTAGGTCAATAATTATTATAAAGCAATCATTATTCGTAGGATGTTTATCACACTTGAATGGTAAAAGACATAGCTTATAATGAGTTTCTTTAGAATTATCTTCAAATGTGTTAATCTTGCCGAATTTTGAATAATAAAATGCCTAATTCTTGTCAAATTTGGGATCACATAGATTATCAATATAATTTTTTATCGTGAATATTTCACAAAAATTAACTAGTCATAAATTATACTAATGGTTTTATAAATGCGTTTAAAAATTAATAAATGTAAAAAATCTTAACACCACTGCACAGTTATGTACCGAAATATGACTATATTCTAAAACATTAGAGCGAGAGGTTTAAAAGAATACTATTTTATGTAACAAAAATACTTTATGCAGTCATCAAATGTTTAAAATAAATATGAGGGATAATAAGGCTTCAAAATTATATAAATAGATTATCTACAACGTTTAAGGAGTGTCTAGGATAATGGTTTCAAAATACAATAAAAACACAATTTTGACCTACGACGAGCATGTCCCCCCTTAATATACTGTTTGTGAATTAATATAATAATAAATCCCAAGGTTACCCAATAACTTTGGCTATATTTGATCACTTCATCTTTTCAATTCTAATTTTAATACCGAGTAGTTTTGCGCATGCTTTAGGTTGAAAGCGTGTTACACACTGCGTCAACTGTCGACACTTGTACGTCAAATAGTTTTCAATTTTTCACGCGAAGCAGTGTTGTCATATTTTTATAATGTTGATTTTAATACAGAGATGTAAAAAATATAGAATTTGAAAAAAACTGTAGTACACAGAACATTTCTCATTTTGCATCCTACAGAATTATAGTATTTTTGGCTTAGTCGGCATAGAATTATAGTAGAAAAAGTATACCATAATACATTTTTCTCAGGGAATTATTCGATTGGCAACACTAATGCGCTGTTGATTAGATATCCATCGGTGATGGATCTATGTGCATATGTGCACTAGTACTTTCATCATAAAAAATGGCCAATTTGAAACCGGTTTGAGGCAGGCTCTGTATGCACCGTGATGCATTCATCTAGCAAACGAAAAACTGCCCGAATATAGACAGGGCTAATGATGTACCTCTCATGTACAACTCATGGTTTCAGCAGTCAATAGAAAGCAGATCTCTCAGCATAACGGCACTATGAATATTTCATTCAGTTTCTGAGACTAGAGTACATTGGAAGCAATGGTTATTGACATCAATATGCTAATTTAAAGTTTTTTTTATTGACAGGTGAATGGGATCGGAAAGTCAGTTGACATCAGTTCCAAAATCGCCAGCACTTCCCAAGCGTTGGCTGAACTGCAGTTCGAGGAGGAAGATGATGTCCTTTACAATAACCGGGAGCTGCCCGATCATGCGTGTAAATATTGTGGGATACACGAACCCAGCACCGTTGTCATGTGTAATGTCTGCAAAAAATGGTAAGAATGAGTAATTCATACAAACTACTGTTGCTTAGGAAATCTTTTGAAACTGAAGAGGACATATAATATATATAAATATGAGTGGCATAAGAAGTTGGAAGATTTTGAGAACCATAAATATATTTTTACAAGTATAAATATATTAAAAATAAATCACAATACACGAACATTCCTTAAAATTAATACAAATTTTAACCTTACATTTCAGTTCTTCAGATACATTTATAAAACAACTTTTTATATATTCACTATCTGTGAATGGTTTTATGATTATCTGAACGATTTAATGGTGCAAGATAAAACTTGCAATGTTCTCTTTATTGGCTATTATCGATCAATGAAGTACTGAACTTGGTTTTTCACATTTGTTCTAATAGTCTTCAACTGCTTTCTACTTACATGTTGAAGGTTTTGCAACGGAAGAGGGAGCACTTCTGGTTCGCACATCATCAATCATTTGGTGCGAGCCAAGCACAAGGAGGTGACCCTGCACTGCGACGGCCCGCTCGGCGAGACCCTCTTGGAATGCTACTCATGCGGAGTGAGGAACGTCTTTGTGCTGGGATTCATTCCCGCCAAGGCGGACTCAGTTGTTGTTCTGCTCTGTAGGTATGTAGGCAAATACAATATAAATACTGAATACCTTATTTTAAGCAACATTTTGGTAATGTTTCAACATAATTGTCTATCTATTGGTGATTTATTTCTTTTCAGACAACCTTGCGCCGCTCAGAGCTCTCTCAAGGATATGAATTGGGACCAGGAACAGTGGAAACCTTTGATAGGTAATTTTTATATATTATATTCAATCATTGTTTAGGGTGAACTTCCTGTCATTTTAATGCTCTATCTTTTCGTACCGTGCAAATTATCATCTAATGATCATCACATGAAATATTTTTATACCTTAACTTCCCAATACTTAGGTTCATTATGCCGGGTCCACACTGGCAACCTCGTTAGATTTTATGATAATTATCGTAAAATTTAATGAGGTTGCCAGCAACTTGTTACCAGTGTGGACACGGCATTAGGTAGAATATTGTTCAATTGTTATGTTGTAAAATATCTATATTGTTTTGACGTGGAATGACAGCAGAATTTAACATACTTAACTCCTCGGCAGTTGCATAATTAGCTTGAAAGTTTTTTACTTTCCTGCCAAGCCAAAGCATGACATCATTATCAGCCTGTTTTAAATCCATTGTTGGATGAAGGCCTTCTCAACACGGGGGTCTGGCAGAGGAATTGGAAATTATGTTTACTCATTTTCATACAAACTGTGAAGAGTTTGGAAAGTTTTTTGTTGCGTAGAAAATGGCACTTATGTCTAACATGTCTAACAGGTCTGATTCAGCAGTATTGATAGAGAAACCTCGGAAGGCTCACATCTGGTAAAAGATCATTGATAAAAGGTACATTGATTTGTGAGGTCATCGGTATTTTAGTCCAGTTTTCCAGTATTTTCTGCGTTTTGTCACAGAATTTGACTAACGCAGCGTTGAAAGCTGACCTTAGAATGAAGTTATAGTAATCATTGTGTAAAGTTAATTCTGTCGTTGCTGTTGTAGCGGACCGTAGCTTCCTGCCGTGGCTGGTGAAAGTCCCTTTGGAGCAGGAGCAGGTGCGGGCCAGGCAGGTGACTCCGCAGCAGATCGTTCGCCTGGAGGAGTTGTGGCGGGACAACGTGGACGCCACCTTCCAAGACCTTGAGAAACCCGGAGTGGATGAAGAGCCTCACCAGGTCTTGCTTAGGTACACCCTCAACCGTCAATTATGTATATATTTTTGAAACCATGTCTGAACCTAAGAAGATCATAGGGGGGTCTCCACAGTGAGGAGGTTGGATTAACAGATTATTAGTTTTTACAAGAAATGTATGTTGGCCACTTGCTCAACCTATTAGATCCATAGTTTATGTCAATTCATACATTGAAAAACAACATGTAACTTATTTCGTCTGACCTGGGATTCGAACTCAGGACCCACGGCATTACATGCCTACACGTTATCTGCTCGGCCATCGTGGGCTTTTTTTAATAACTTATTTATATTTTTATCGTTTTAGTTAGTTATGATTATGAGCATTCACAATTTTTGGTTTTCCCCTTTTTTCTTCATCATGACCTCAATAAATCGAGAGTAGACCAGCGGCCAATAAGGTTTTTTTTTTAACTTTTATTGACAGGTACGAAGATGGCTTCCAATACCAGAACGTGTTCGGGATTCACAATTTTTGGTTTTCCCCTTTTTTCTTCATCATGACCTCAATAAATCGAGAGTAGACCAGCGGCCAATAAGGTTTTTTTTTTAACTTTTATTGACAGGTACGAAGATGGCTTCCAATACCAGAACGTGTTCGGGCCTCTGGTGAAGCTGGAAGCGGACTATGACAAGAGGCTGAAGGAGTCTCAGACGCAGGAGAATATCGAGGTGCGTTGGGATGTGGGCCTCAATAAGAAGACCATCGCCTACTTCACTCTGGCTAAGACCGACGGAGACATGAAGCTCATGCACGGAGATGAGCTGCGCTTAAGGTTTTTATTTTACTCACTCATTAATACTAATCTACTGAGTGACCTTCTAATCTCACTACATATTTGTGGGATTGAAAAATACTTTAATATCTCTATGTGTTGCATATTCATAGTCCTAATGCTATTAAAAATATGAAAGGAAATCAGAGGTATTATGCATTTTCGTTTTCCCAAAATGAATGGTAATCCTGGAAACAATATCATTCAAATTAATTTAAAACTGTCTCAAATGTGAATCGTTAAAACTTTTAGTGTCAGATGGCATTCGTAACTATTTTCTTTAATATTTTTTTTACCACGTTTGATCCTAAGAAGATAACATGGGCCGCCTCCACAGAGTGGAGGTTGGAGGTTGTATTCACAGATTTTTGTTTTTACGAGAAATGGTTGTTAGCCACTTGCTCAACCTATTCAAGAGACGACATGCTAATATTTCAGATGGTGACAGTATATTACTACCACAGTCAATTCGGTTGCGATCATCACATAAATAAAACACCACTTAAGGGCGGACGTGCTCAGCGTGGGTCAAAATGGAGCTTTTATTCTATTTTCAAAGCGTGATCCTGGACATTCCTTAAACGTTGTAGATAATCTATTTGTATAATTTTGAAGCCTTATTATCCTTTATATTTATTTTAAACATTTGATGACTGCATAAAGTATTTTTATTACATAAAATAGTATTCTTTTAAACCTCTCGCTCTTTTTTACCTAACCGAAAAAAAAATCTTTTTTTTTAAACGGCACATGTTCAAAGACGCGCGTTAACATCATTTTACTCCCTATTTCAATTATAGTTTGTCAATTTATGGCTACGGCCGTATGTTGTAGCTTAACCACTGGGGAATGACAAAAGAAATGGCGGTATTCAAAAAAACACTACCTTATTCTTAGGTCAATAATTATTATAAAGCAATCATTATTCGTAGGATGTTTATCACACTTGAATGGTCAAAGATATAGCTTATAATTAGTATCTTTAGAATTATCTTCAAATGTGTTAATCTTGCCGATTTTTTGAATAATAAAATGCCTAATTGTCAAATTTGGGATCACAGAGATTATCAATATAATTTTTTATCGTAAATATTTTACTAAAATTATCTCGTCATAAATTATACTAATGGTTTTATAAATGCGTTTAAAAATTAATAAATGTAAAAAATCTTAACACCACTGCACAGTTATGTACCGAAATATGACTATATTCTAAAACATTAGAGCGAGAGGTTTAAAAGAATACTATTTTATGTAATAAAAATACTTAATGCAGTCATCAAATGTTTAAAATAAATATAAAGGATAATAAGGCTTCAAAATTATATAAATAGATTATCTACAGCGTTTAAGGCAGGGGGGGGCAAACTTTTTGGATGGAGGGCCAAATTCAAGAACTCAAAATGAGCGGCGGGCCGCAAGTAAAATACCATTTTTAGATATACACTATTTATTATCACGAAAAATAAACAATAAAAAAAATAATGAGAAGAATGAAACTGTTGTACATTTTTTAACATTTTTTTTAAATTCAGGTGTTAATTTAGTAGTTGATATTCTCAAAACTGCTTGTAAATGGGCATCGGAGATATTTGATCGTAAAGATTTTTTATTGAGGTTCATGATCGAAAATGTTTGTTCATTCGTCACTGTTCTGGCAGAAGACACTAATTCGAAAAAATGACAAATTGAGTTAGTTATATCAAAATGTTCCTTATTTCAAACTTTACCGTCTGGAATTCTTCTTAATAAATAAACAGTCTTTATTTTAAAGTCATCCTTTTTACGATTACTTAATAAACTCACATGATAGACCATTTCAAACATTTTAACAACTTCAATGTCAAATTACTCAAAACTAGTATTCTTCAGTTAGTGTGTTCTGCCAGAACAGAGACGATAATATATAGGTCGATCAAAAAATAACGAACATTTTTCTTGGATAATCTTTAAGTTGGTCGAATTTGTCTGAATTAAGGGCATTGCAAAATTTGGACATTTATTCACGACGATGCAATTCTCTTAAATCAGTGTCACACTGCAGATCAATAATCTCAAGTTGTAGCTCTGTCGGTACACTATCAATATCTATTGAAAATGGATCGCGTACTATTGCTAAACTTGTCTCAATTTTCACCAAATCTTTGTGAAAAATCGTCATTCAGAGCTTTAATAATTTTACCATATTCTTCAAATTTATATTCTGATATATTCAGCAACTTCAAAGTTGGAAAGTTTCCACGTTGTTATTCGATATTTGTTGAAGGAATAACTTGAGTTTTAATTGAAATCCATTCAAACTTTTTACCATATCATGGGCATATATTTTTTTTCCTTGCAACGCAGAGTTAAAAGTATTTAAATGTGTCACGTTCAACGTAGAAAATAGTGGTTACATAGTGTGAGACGAGACGCAAGGAAGACGTACTGAGATAATACATTTACGAAACAACAAATACTTACCTCAAATTTTAATCTATTGTGAATATTTTTTAAAAAATTATAAAAAAGTTATTTGTAATTAGAAGTACAATTAATGATGGCGAGCCGCAAAAAAATACCCGGCGGGCCACATGCGGCCCGCGAGCCGCAGTTTGCCCCCCCCCCCCCCCCCCGGTTTAAGGTATGTCCAGGATCATGCTTTGAAAATAGAACAAAAGCTCCATTTTGACCTACGCTGAGCATGTCCCCCCTTAACCTGTTCTATGCCAGGAGGTATTAGTATGGCCATATACGGAGGGCCGCGATTTTCTTTGAAAAAATAAACTTTAGTAAATATACCTTTTTTGGCATTATATTAATACTATATCATATAAACTTACCAAATTAAGGCCATTGGACCCGTTTTTTCCTGTCTTCTCGGAATCGCGGAAATGATAAGCATATTTAAAACGAATTGATACACAATAAACTCTTTATTTATATAAAATCTAATAAATAGTATTCAACTAAAACGTACTGTGTCATTAAAATTTTTCGAATCGCTTTACTTTTTAAAATAAATGACAAATAGTAAGTCCTGTTTTCGAAATTGGTCAAAACGACTGTCACGCCACAATGAATGTTGAACTTAATAATAGTTTTGCAGGTATATATTGTATGAGAGAAATGGGTAAAACAATACATTTCATTGATTAACCCACGTACTTTTTTTAATTTCAGAAAAATAAAGATTTTAAAGCCATTTTAGTTTGAGTATACATCAGCCAATTTTGAATGATTTTTTCTCACAAAATAATATATACTGCACAATAAAAATATTTTTTTATTATAATATAACATTTCCGTAATACTATAAATAATAATTTATAATAAAAAAATAAATAAAACCCCATAAATTCGGTACAATTAGTGACGCTATATTACCAAAACACGTCGTACATTTTCATGTATTTATCCTGTTTTCAGACAATTTAGAAATATAATGATTTTGCAAAATTAACAAAAAGAGACCATTTGATCGATTAATCCATACAGTTTTTCTAATTTCTTATTTCTAACGTTAGTACGATCTGGAATTTCATCTGGAATTTCAACGGGTAAGGACGTCTTTTTTTTCCCAAAATTTAGTCCGAAGCAATATTATTTGACTCATGGAAAAATGACCTCTACTCTCTTTGCAGTAACAATCAAATTGGCAAGTCGCAATTATTCGTATCGTTCTATTCCGAACACAGGACGCATGCCAGGTGCTATAATTTGTGTTGACTAAAATATCAAACATCATATAGTACCACTGAATGTCAAACTGAAAAAAATGCAGTTTTATTATATTTATTATATTATTTATTATCTTGTTATTGAAATGGTTGCAGCATGTGAGATATTGTAAGATAATTGAATCTAATAACCACGATGGCTACAAGGAAGCACTGAAGGTATTCGTTCGGTGACCCATTTATAAAAAAAAAATATTTTGGTCTTGAGCAGTTTAGATAAAATATAGGTGGACTTTAATTGTTTTGATAAATATGTACCTACTTGGTTAGGCTTTAAGCGATTTGAAAAACTTTGCATGTACTTAATACAGTTTTTATGTACCTGGGTGGCCATGTTTTGTTATTTTTAAAGGGACGTACGTATCCAGTTGTATGTTTATTGGCATTATCAAAATGCGTTTTCCGCTGTATCCGCTTTAACCAAACAGTACCGAAAATTTAAAGTAAAATACGTTTTCTAATGCTGTCATCGTAATGGCCACTGAAACATGTGTCACAATTTTATTAATCGTTAAAATAATAATAAAAAAAGTCTTTTGGGGCACAAAATCACGTATATGTTTTATGATATATGTATTTTTCAGATGGTTTGTGGTAAAATCTTTTTTTTCATACTGCCACAATTCAACTATTCATAATTAATTGTTTGTTAAATTTTTCATAGTGATCTTTGACTTAATAGATAGGTGATAAAGTTTTTACCTTACTTTATTGTATTAATTTATTGTTAAGTGAGTATTAGCTGCTTTCGTTGTCAGTGTGTATTTGATGAGTGCGCATAGTGCCTGACGATGTCGAAAGGCGAAACCAGGATCGCATAAAACGACTCAAATGAAATAGTACAAAACTTAAATCCATTAGAATTTAATATATTTAATGCCGAGTTGAATTGAATGGAATCACCTTAGGCATGTATTAGTAATTATTTAACACAAGTAAAAAATATATTGAGGTAAGAACCTAGTTCATTGAATAATAAAAACAATATTACTCGTTACATCACAACTGACAAGATGTATATGAATTGTATATTGCCTGAACTCGTTGATCCTAGACTAACACGGTTGATGGATATAAGAAACAATATAATAATTATATTAGATGCTATCAATAGAGATGAAAAAAAATTTAAAAAATAATAATTTATAATAGTTATTCTAATACATTACATACCGTTAAGCCTGTACACTAATTAAAGAACCAATTATTAATTTTATATACACTAATGTTCCGAAATCCTCCGCGGCGACCAAAACGTACTGCCGTCAAATACACGTTATTATAATAATGGTTTCTTAAATCTTGATTGTTGCTTACTAAATTTAAAAAAAATTGTGCCTCGACAAATATTCATTGAATTGCTTTCTTTTATGAGTCATGTTTTTGTAATTCAATAAAAACGCAATAATAACAGACATCTTTTATGCCATCTTGTGAATGTTTTAAACTTATAATTTGTAATGTTAGCTCATGAAAAAATGAATAACTTTTGTATTCATACACACCGATATATATAAATAATATACCAATTTGAAACACCTCAGAAACATACCAGAGTACCATACCTCCAAACTCCACCAGAGTGGAGGTTGGAGGTTGTATTCACAGATTTTTGTTTTTACGAGAAATGGTTGTTAGCCACTTGCTCAACCTATTCAAGAGACGACATGCTAATATTTCAGATGGTGACAGTATATTACTACCACAGTCAATTCGGTTGCGATCATCACATAAATAAAACACCACTTAAGGGCGGACGTGCTCAGCGTGGGTCAAAATGGAGCTTTTATTCTATTTTCAAAGCGTGATCCTGGACATTCCTTAAACGTTGTAGATAATCTATTTGTATAATTTTGAAGCCTTATTATCCTTTATATTTATTTTAAACATTTGATGACTGCATAAAGTATTTTTATTACATAAAATAGTATTCTTTTAAACCTCTCGCTCTTTTTTACCTAACCGAAAAAAAAATCTTTTTTTTTAAACGGCACATGTTCAAAGACGCGCGTTAACATCATTTTACTCCCTATTTCAATTATAGTTTGTCAATTTATGGCTACGGCCGTATGTTGTAGCTTAACCACTGGGGAATGACAAAAGAAATGGCGGTATTCAAAAAAACACTACCTTATTCTTAGGTCAATAATTATTATAAAGCAATCATTATTCGTAGGATGTTTATCACACTTGAATGGTCAAAGATATAGCTTATAATTAGTATCTTTAGAATTATCTTCAAATGTGTTAATCTTGCCGATTTTTTGAATAATAAAATGCCTAATTGTCAAATTTGGGATCACAGAGATTATCAATATAATTTTTTATCGTAAATATTTTACTAAAATTATCTCGTCATAAATTATACTAATGGTTTTATAAATGCGTTTAAAAATTAATAAATGTAAAAAATCTTAACACCACTGCACAGTTATGTACCGAAATATGACTATATTCTAAAACATTAGAGCGAGAGGTTTAAAAGAATACTATTTTATGTAATAAAAATACTTAATGCAGTCATCAAATGTTTAAAATAAATATAAAGGATAATAAGGCTTCAAAATTATATAAATAGATTATCTACAGCGTTTAAGGCAGGGGGGGGCAAACTTTTTGGATGGAGGGCCAAATTCAAGAACTCAAAATGAGCGGCGGGCCGCAAGTAAAATACCATTTTTAGATATACACTATTTATTATCACGAAAAATAAACAATAAAAAAAATAATGAGAAGAATGAAACTGTTGTACATTTTTTAACATTTTTTTTAAATTCAGGTGTTAATTTAGTAGTTGATATTCTCAAAACTGCTTGTAAATGGGCATCGGAGATATTTGATCGTAAAGATTTTTTATTGAGGTTCATGATCGAAAATGTTTGTTCATTCGTCACTGTTCTGGCAGAAGACACTAATTCGAAAAAATGACAAATTGAGTTAGTTATATCAAAATGTTCCTTATTTCAAACTTTACCGTCTGGAATTCTTCTTAATAAATAAACAGTCTTTATTTTAAAGTCATCCTTTTTACGATTACTTAATAAACTCACATGATAGACCATTTCAAACATTTTAACAACTCCAATGTCAAATTACTCAAAACTAGTATTCTTCAGTTAGTGTGTTCTGCCAGAACAGAGACGATAATATATAGGTCGATCAAAAAATAACGAACATTTTTCTTGGATAATCTTTAAGTTGGTCGAATTTGTCTGAATTAAGGGCATTGCAAAATTTGGACATTTATTCACGACGATGCAATTCTCTTAAATCAGTGTCACACTGCAGATCAATAATCTCAAGTTGTAGCTCTGTCGGTACACTATCAATATCTATTGAAAATGGATCGCGTACTATTGCTAAACTTGTCTCAATTTTCACCAAATCTTTGTGAAAAATCGTCATTCAGAGCTTTAATAATTTTACCATATTCTTCAAATTTATATTCTGATATATTCAGCAACTTCAAAGTTGGAAAGTTTCCACGTTGTTATTCGATATTTGTTGAAGGAATAACTTGAGTTTTAATTGAAATCCATTCAAACTTTTTACCATATCATGGGCATATATTTTTTTTCCTTGCAACGCAGAGTTAAAAGTATTTAAATGTGTCACGTTCAACGTAGAAAATAGTGGTTACATAGTGTGAGACGAGACGCAAGGAAGACGTACTGAGATAATACATTTACGAAACAACAAATACTTACCTCAAATTTTAATCTATTGTGAATATTTTTTAAAAAATTATAAAAAAGTTATTTGTAATTAGAAGTACAATTAATGATGGCGAGCCGCAAAAAAATACCCGGCGGGCCACATGCGGCCCGCGAGCCGCAGTTTGCCCCCCCCCCCCCCCCCCCCGGTTTAAGGTATGTCCAGGATCATGCTTTGAAAATAGAACAAAAGCTCCATTTTGACCTACGCTGAGCATGTCCCCCCTTAACCTGTTCTATGCCAGGAGGTATTAGTATGGCCATATACGGAGGGCCGCGATTTTCTTTGAAAAAATAAACTTTAGTAAATATACCTTTTTTGGCATTATATTAATACTATATCATATAAACTTACCAAATTAAGGCCATTGGACCCGTTTTTTCCTGTCTTCTCGGAATCGCGGAAATGATAAGCATATTTAAAACGAATTGATACACAATAAACTCTTTATTTATATAAAATCTAATAAATAGTATTCAACTAAAACGTACTGTGTCATTAAAATTTTTCGAATCGCTTTACTTTTTAAAATAAATGACAAATAGTAAGTCCTGTTTTCGAAATTGGTCAAAACGACTGTCACGCCACAATGAATGTTGAACTTAATAATAGTTTTGCAGGTATATATTGTATGAGAGAAATGGGTAAAACAATACATTTCATTGATTAACCCACGTACTTTTTTTAATTTCAGAAAAATAAAGATTTTAAAGCCATTTTAGTTTGAGTATACATCAGCCAATTTTGAATGATTTTTTCTCACAAAATAATATATACTGCACAATAAAAATATTTTTTTATTATAATATAACATTTCCGTAATACTATAAATAATAATTTATAATAAAAAAATAAATAAAACCCCATAAATTCGGTACAATTAGTGACGCTATATTACCAAAACACGTCGTACATTTTCATGTATTTATCCTGTTTTCAGACAATTTAGAAATATAATGATTTTGCAAAATTAACAAAAAGAGACCATTTGATCGATTAATCCATACAGTTTTTCTAATTTCTTATTTCTAAAGTTAGTACGATCTGGAATTTCATCTGGAATTTCAACGGGTAAGGACGTCTTTTTTTTCCCAAAATTTAGTCCGAAGCAATATTATTTGACTCATGGAAAAATGACCTCTACTCTCTTTGCAGTAACAATCAAATTGGCAAGTCGCAATTATTCGTATCGTTCTATTCCGAACACAGGACGCATGCCAGGTGCTATAATTTGTGTTGACTAAAATATCAAACATCATATAGTACCACTGAATGTCAAACTGAAAAAAATGCAGTTTTATTATATTTATTATATTATTTATTATCTTGTTATTGAAATGGTTGCAGCATGTGTGATATTGTAAGATAATTGAATCTAATAACCACGATGGCTACAAGGAAGCACTGAAGGTATTCGTTCGGTGACCCATTTATAAAAAAAAAATATTTTGGTCTTGAGCAGTTTAGATAAAATATAGGTGGACTTTAATTGTTTTGATAAATATGTACCTACTTGGTTAGGCTTTAAGCGATTTGAAAAACTTTGCATGTACTTAATACAGTTTTTATGTACCTGGGTGGCCATGTTTTGTTATTTTTAAAGGGACGTACGTATCCAGTTGTATGTTTATTGGCATTATCAAAATGCGTTTTCCGCTGTATCCGCTTTAACCAAACAGTACCGAAAATTTAAAGTAAAATACGTTTTCTAATGCTGTCATCGTAATGGCCACTGAAACATGTGTCACAATTTTATTAATCGTTAAAATAATAATAAAAAAAGTCTTTTGGGGCACAAAATCACGTATATGTTTTATGATATATGTATTTTTCAGATGGTTTGTGGTAAAATCTTTTTTTTCATACTGCCACAATTCAACTATTCATAATTAATTGTTTGTTAAATTTTTCATAGTGATCTTTGACTTAATAGATAGGTGATAAAGTTTTTACCTTACTTTATTGTATTAATTTATTGTTAAGTGAGTATTAGCTGCTTTCGTTGTCAGTGTGTATTTGATGAGTGCGCATAGTGCCTGACGATGTCGAAAGGCGAAACCAGGATCGCATAAAACGACTCAAATGAAATAGTACAAAACTTAAATCCATTAGAATTTAATATATTTAATGCCGAGTTGAATTGAATGGAATCACCTTAGGCATGTATTAGTAATTATTTAACACAAGTAAAAAATATATTGAGGTAAGAACCTAGTTCATTGAATAATAAAAACAATATTACTCGTTACATCACAACTGACAAGATGTATATGAATTGTATATTGCCTGAACTCGTTGATCCTAGACTAACACGGTTGATGGATATAAGAAACAATATAATAATTATATTAGATGCTATCAATAGAGATGAAAAAAAATTTAAAAAATAATAATTTATAATAGTTATTCTAATACATTACATACCGTTAAGCCTGTACACTAATTAAAGAACCAATTATTAATTTTATATACACTAATGTTCCGAAATCCTCCGCGGCGACCAAAACGTACTGCCGTCAAATACACGTTATTATAATAATGGTTTCTTAAATCTTGATTGTTGCTTACTAAATTTAAAAAAAATTGTGCCTCGACAAATATTCATTGAATTGCTTTCTTTTATGAGTCATGTTTTTGTAATTCAATAAAAACGCAATAATAACAGACATCTTTTATGCCATCTTGTGAATGTTTTAAACTTATAATTTGTAATGTTAGCTCATGAAAAAATGAATAACTTTTGTATTCATACACACCGATATATATAAATAATATACCAATTTGAAACACCTCAGAAACATACATAAGTATTAGATTTTTTTTTGAAAAATATTTGGACTGAATTTGAACCTACAATATGATAGGTTCAAGAAAAGGTGTCACTTCACAAATTCAGCATATCAATAATATGAGGTTCTTATTTGGAGGTCTACTATTTTTATTATTATAATTTATTCTACCTACCACAAAAATGTTTATAAAATATGTTAGAAAAAAAATATTATTAATTCAACACTTTTAAAACCTCTGATTTCGTATCTAGTCCCGGAGACGCCGAGCGAAGCGATTTTTGTTTTTTTACTTTGATATGCGCTGAAGCTTATGGCTAATTGTTGAGGCGCTTACGTCAAATTTGATTCTTACGAATGAACCCATAGGCCTTAATACACAATGTGTCCATTTACGCCGTCATTTATCGAAATAAATCAAACTTAATATTTCACAAAACGTCAGGGTTGTCACAACACTTACACAGTAGAGATGAGAACGTGATTATGTATGAGAAATAATTCTACAATATGCAGCTTCATATGCACTGGGAATCAAAACATATTTTTCCTCTTCATCAAAATCTACATCAAAATTACTGTCATCCGATTCAACAGTGAGGCCTGTTCGGCATTTTATGATGTACCTTGTGTTCTTTCCATTTTGATTAGGAAGAAGATAAAAAATTTTATATGTAAAAAAGTTCAAATATCCCAGAAACTTGACTTATTATAAAAAGATATAATTCAAAAAAGTCAATGCGAATAAAATAAGTCCCGACACTAATATCTTATAAAATAAACAATAACCGACACAACACAGATTACGAAGGTTTAAAACTTACGAAATCGTACACGTAAATTACGAATAAAATGCAAAAAGTTTAAAAGTAATTATTATAAAACTATCATAAAAGAAATGAATTATAAAGTGAAAATATTTCAGCCGCGAAACCGAATTAGATATGTCAAATACGACTATGAATATTCAACTGGTATGTATTCCGAGATGTGTCACTCCTATCGAGTATTAGTGTATATTCAGGAATCACAGTATTCCCCGTTTTTCGTATGCATAAGCGAACCATAATTTCGATTGCATCTACTATAAGTAAACGGGAATCCCGGCGTGTGGCACAACCCTACTAGCGACGCGTTTCGGTAACCCAAGAAAGCTTTGTTTAAAATTGACGTTTCGTGATGATAATATAGAAATTGTCAAATGTAAGTATTACACCATGATCCTAAGAGATGTCGCTGTGTGGGCAATGTGATTGAATTATTCAAAATATTGACCTCGGCCGATATATTGCGTTTCAAGTGGAGCGTCTTTGCACGCGCATTTTGCTTGGCCGGCCCTCTGTTCTTGGAATAGAAAAGTGTGCTAAGACGCTGGCGGCAGTTATCCGGTTAAGGAATGATGTGGATATCGAAACATGCTAATAGCATTTTCTGTTGACAGATATGTCGGGGAAATGCACAAGCCGTGGGCTGGAGTGGGCCACGTTATAAAAGTGCCTGACAATTTCGGAGATGACATCGGCCTGGAACTGAAGAGCAACAGTGGAGCGCCCAGTGACTGCACCAACAACTTTGTCGTGGACTTCATCTGGAAGAGTACTTCCTTTGATAGGTCAGCTTTTTTACATTTCTAATACATTCTGTTACATGATGTCAAAAATCATGACTACACTGAGACATGGGTTTTGAAGTAATAATTGCATTGATAATCAATTATTTATTTATACCCTGGTCATTACTTACCTTATGAGCTTGGATCTACAATTATGTTGATGTAATTTTTAACAGTGTAGTCTACAATTAGTTATTCACTGGACCCCTACCGGTGCTTTATTTAACATGTATCAGTGACAGTGTTGCCAACCGTACTATAATTATAGTACAATACTATAATTTTGATCCTGCAAAAAATGTAAAATACTATAATTTTACGCCAAATATGCCAAAATACTATAATTTTAAAGGATCCGAGCCGAAAAATGTTCCTGTACTATATTTTTTACAGAAAAAACTATAATTTTTACGCCTTTGTACTATAATCAGCATAGAAAAATATAGCAACACTGATCAGTGACAAATAATGATACATACAGTAAAACCTCGTTAATACGAATTCCATGGGACCGAAAATCGAATTACGAAATATTAAATGTATGGGGGAAAAATATTAAAATTTTGAAAAAAAAAAAAATTTTGATTTTCATTCATTTTGTATCCGATCATAGATGTGCCTATCGAATTGGGTCATAAAATGTCAGAATTATTTTTATTACCTTCATAAAATAAGTAATTTTTGATGTTTTAAGAAAAGTCTGTCACAATTTTCAATGACTGGCTCATGAAATAGTGTACTTTATTACGATTTATTGAATATTTTTATATGCCAGGGACTCTGAAATCATTTCGAATTACGAAATTCGAATTAAAGGTTTGGTTTTATATGAAAATAATGTTCAAGGGACTTTTTTTCGGGAAAATTTCGAATTACGGCGAATTTCGAATTATCAGTGTTCTTACTAACGAGGTTTTACTGTATCTTCATTCCTCCCATGTTCGAATCGCAGAAGTTTCTTGCGAATGATTTCACAGGCAAGATGTTTCTTGCAAGTCTTTTCCACAACCTCCGTAGGTTGCGATAACACTAATTCGTATACTGTCAAATAGTATATAGAACATGTATTTTACATTGTGAATATGTTAAAAAGTTACCTATGATTTCATACAATTTGTTTCATAAAGCACCCACATAAGCGTCCCGTATGACATATTTCAATGTTGTTTTAAAATAAACTCTACCTATATTGCAATAAGGATGCACATTGCAAGTGTTTTTGAGATCTATTCTGCTTAAATATTCACCATTGCCCACTTAAATATAGAGATTTTCTTTCTTTACCGTGTACAAGTTTATGTCAATGATTTTGTACTACGTTTATAGAAAATATACTTAACATTCCAGCGAATGTAATGAACGTATGTGTGTATTGTTTGCAGGATGCAGCTAGCTCTTCGCAAATTTGCAGTGGATGATCAGTCTGTGTCAGGGTACATCTACCGGCGCCTGCTGGGCCACGAAGTGGAGGAGGTTCTCTTCAGATGCCAGCTGCCCAAGCACTTTAGCGCTCCCAACTTACCCGAGCTCAACAAGTCCCAGGTTAGTTTTAGATACATCATAATGTTGATTAATGTATGCCAATTTAAACCAGAGGCTTGGAGCGGACATTTTTTCGAGGTGCTCCGCTCTGGAACCTAATACTTGCTCCAGCTCCACTCCAGGGTCTGCTGCGATCCGTGTAAAAAGTTTTTATCGGTATTATATTTATACAAATGTTAAAAAATAAGTAGTTTTAAAATAAGGTTTGTTATTTGTCATTTTAAATATTAATTCTATTAAACAAAATTTCCGACAGCAAATCGTCTTTCATTATCTGCCTCTTCTGTCGAAAAAGGTGAGGTTATTTATTACTCGGCAGTGTTGCCGTATTTCAAATAATTCCAGTGTTGCAAAGTGTCAAATATAATATAAGCACTACAAATTTTCGGTGCTCCTGGTATATCCCCATTGCTCCGAGCTCCGCTCCAACGCTCTGGTTTAAACAACTTTACTCATGAAAAAACTCCTAATGTATTCTAGACTTCGACTCGGCCCTGCTTATTATTCGATGTGTTCAAGTGTTATATTATTGGCTTTATCTAAGTTATTAAATTTTTTTATCGGCAGGAAGTTTAATGATTACTAAATCAATTCTTTACATTGAAATTGCTGATAATTATTTTATGAAATAGGTACCTAGTTAAAAACATTTTTTTTTAAATTGAACCATGTTAGGTTAGGCATTCATGTATCAAGTGACGTAAAAATGTGCTATAAATGCCAGTCGCTAGTACATTCAAGTTATGTAAATAAGAAAAAATTAAACAGTCGAAAATACTTCATGTACTTCAATTTTAAAGAGTTAGACAGCGTCATTTTGCGGATCCTTGCATATAAGAAAAGATGTTCAAGTTAATTATGTCAGGTTTAAGAATACACTTCATTCATAATTACACAATACTTTTCCTAATGAGAATTCATCTACTATTGTATGGTTGTAAACGTACTATTATGAATGGGAATTAATATGACAAAACATGACTTTAATCATTTAAATTCATCTCATGCGGTTTTGTATAAAGTTTGAAAGCATGATTAAGGGCCGTTAAAAAATGGTAAATGAAAATTTAAGTAGTTTATAAATTCGTCCCTTCGTTCCTTTCAGGGGCAAAAAACAGGCCTTCTTCTTTAGCCGTTTTTGTATTTTAAATGAAGGTATTAACTACAGGTAACCCCCCTGTTCATCGCAGGGGATTCCCTTGTTTGGCCTCTACGTTTATTGTGCAAAATTTGCGATTACATACTGTCAAGTAATGCATTACAGCCACGTTTTACAGCACTCACTCGCTCATAATCTTTATCGTTCTCTTCGAACAACTCCATTTTCCACAGTTTTAACACCTAACATTTGCACGGGAAGTGGTTCGGAGACGTCATTTTCTAGGGACACGTATGGCAGTCCATTTCCTGCAGCTCTTCATTAATTAACACATTGATCGCCAACTAGTTTTACATAAAATAGTTAAAAAATGATTATTTGTTTCTAAGGTATTATTTGATAGGTTATGAAAGAATATAGTGTTTTTTTTCATTTTGATGATTTTTTTACGTAAATATTGGTTTTTATGATGTGCCGGTCACATGTGTCCGTCGCGGCGCCAACAACTTAATTTATTATATTGCGCCGGGCCGGCCATTTCGCCAGTCACCTGTCCATATGTGTTGACGAGAGCATGGTGCCATTTTGAGGCCGAATTATATTTAGATTTAGATAGTATAATAAACAGAAAAGGCACAAATACGGAATAAAAGTTTTCAAATTTGGTAGTATAATACCTGGTTACACATAAACTGGAAATATACATATACATACATTATAATCATTTTTATAATTCTATATTTTTATTATTTACATAATTTTTATAACTTACATTTTTATAATCTATTTAATTTTTATTTTTTATCAATAAAAACACATGTACAATTTAAAAGAACTTTTTTTTTCATTATGTACATTCTTTACATTAGTGAGTCTATATTTTGTGACTGGGAAGACATATTTTCAGGCCAAGTGGCAGTAATATACAGAAAGGCCATGCCGGTCACCGCGTATCGAAAAATTCACTGCACGCGTGCCCGCCGGCGCTGTAGAACAACTCTAAGGTTGTCTTCTTTGCCGGTCACCGGTGACCCCCATGGCGATCAACGTGTGATTTTAACAAAGTCTGACTATCATCTACATTAACATCTTTCATGCGTCCGGATATGGCTTTAAGACAACCTCTTCGATGATGTTTTGAATATCATTTTCATAATTACAGTGCACTTCAACAATATCACTGAACAACCTTTTCCAAACACCCTTCATACACGACTGGGTGACTTCATTCCACGCTTCGTCGATGTTTCTGGTAGCTTTCATAATATTAAATTGTTTCCACCAAACCCGCATGGCATCTCTATCACCTCCATCAGTTGTTTCTTCAATGAGTTGAGAGAAGAAGAGTTAGACGATCCTTGGATGCTTTAAATCCAGAAGCAGTCTTCTCCTCTATGGAAATAAACGTATATGTTGGCATTCGTTTCCAATAGAGCCCCGTCTCATCCACATCAAAAATTTAATTTGGTGGATAATTTCCCCTTTCCACAATTTCCAGTTTTAAAAAAGATCGCGATATAACGAATCCGCATTCGCCGGGGTCGCGATGAACGGGGTTAGCTGTATATAAAATTCTCTTCCGAACCATTAATTGAAATCAGGATTCGTGGCCTTCACTAAAAGGTAACCGAAGGATGGGAGGTTACAGTACTGCCCTGCTAAGTAAAAAGACTGTTTTTGGTTCTCATTTCACTAAAACCAAAAACACAGTCGTTTTACTTAGGAAGGCAGAGTAAGTACGTGCGTTTTTAGGATAGTGTAAAGTTGAAATGAGTATTAAAACTAATATTGACCATAGAATCGTTATGATCATATTGAGCGTCCTGTAATTTTTGTGTAATAAATTTACATTATTGTCAGGTGTATGCGGTGAAACATGCCCTGCAGAGGCCGCTGTCTCTGATCCAGGGCCCGCCAGGTACTGGCAAGACAGTGACGTCGGCCACCATCGTGTACCAGCTGGTGAAGCAGGGCGGCGGGCCCGTCCTGGTCTGCGCCCCCAGCAACACCGCCGTCGACCAACTCACTGAAAAAATTCACAAGACTGGACTCAGGGTATGGATCCCATTACATTATTTGTACAAATGTGAGGCATCTTACTAAATTCTTGTGTTGTAATTTCAATACTTACAGATGTGAATCGGAATAGTAAATCTATTTTACTATTTCTGGCAATTACATTCATTATATTGTTTTACATATTCTCAAGATGTAACACTAATGATCACTCACTATTTATTTTAGTTTGAGTCTCACTGTTTTAATTGTCGTCTAAATGTTACCTGAATTAAATAAATTGTAGGTGGTGCGACTATGCGCAAAGTCTCGCGAAGCTATGGAATCTGCTGTGGCCTTCCTCGCCCTTCACCGGCAGGCGCGGGCCTTGGAACCTGGCTCGGGAGAGCTGAGAAAACTTCAACAACTGAAAGAGGAGGCGGGAGAACTGGCCGCAGGAGACGAGAGGCGCTACAGGACCCTTAGGAGGGCCGCCGAAAGGAAGCTGTTGGAGGCCGCTGATGTCCTATGCTGCACCTGCGTCGGCGCCGGCGATCCACGCTTGGCGCGACTGCGCTTCCATTCTATCCTCATTGATGAAGGTGAATAATTATTTCATTATGTGTGATTCATAGAACAGAAATTGGAACGCTCGCCTCCAGGCCTTAATAACATAGTCAAAATTACTTGTTTGTTTTTAGGCCAATATTAAATGATTTTGTGCATTTCTATTCCGTGAGGCTCTTGTTGGAATTGCAATATTATTGGAGGTCACTGACTGTTCAATTGATTGCAATCTGGTTTTATACAAAGGGCTTAAGAATAAACTGTAATGTGACTGTAAATGTAACACAATATTATGTACCTGTGTGTATCTTATGAGTGGATTTGATATTGAATTTGAAAATTGGTTTTTGGTACTCAAGTATGTATGTATTAACTATAATATTAATACATACTTAGGTAAAAGTCTATTCTTTGGTATCTCAAGAAATGTCAATATTTTCGAGCTTGCACATTTGTTTGACTGTTATATATAACATAGACATCATGACAGCTGTGAAAACTCATCCATACGTGCAAGGTAAATAATTCAATCTGATAATTTGTCGGAATTTGTTTACTGACTTCGATAAAAAATACATATTTGCATATTATGTTATAGTTTTTTTTATTGATTGTACTGTTTTTACTGAAATGTGAAATTCCAGATAATATAATGTTGAAAATTAATTATATTGTTTGTATTGTCAGGGATGCAATCGACAGAACCAGAGTGTATGGTGCCGGTGGTCTTGGGGGCGCGGCAGCTGATCTTGGTGGGCGACCACTGCCAGCTGGGGCCCGTGGTGATGTGCAAGAAGGCGGCCAAGGCAGGATTGTCGCAGAGCTTGTTCGAGCGACTCGTGGTGCTGGGTATCAAACCCTTCCGTCTGGAGGTGCAGTACCGCATGCACCCCGAACTGTCTCGCTTCCCCTCCAACTTCTTCTATGAGGGGTCCCTCCAGAACGGGGTGGGCGCGGAGGAGCGCACACTGCATAAGATTGATTTCCCGTGGCCTGTCCCAGACAAGCCCATGTTCTTCTACGTGACACAGGGTCAAGAGGAGATTGCCGGCTCTGGCACCTCGTATCTAAACCGCACGGAGGCAGCCAACGTGGAGAAGATCACTACGCGCTTCCTCAAGGCGGGCGTGCGGCCTGACCAGATCGGCATCATTACGCCTTATGAGGGCCAGCGCGCCTATCTGGTGCAGCACATGCAGTACCAGGGCAGCCTGCACTCCAAGCTCTACCAGGAGATCGAGGCGGCCAGCGTGGACGCCTTCCAGGGCCGCGAGAAGGATATCATCATTATGTCATGCGTGCGCTCCAACGAGCACCAGGGCATTGGCTTCCTCAACGACCCGCGCCGCCTCAATGTGGCCCTCACGCGTGCTAAGTACGGTATTATCATCGTGGGCAATCCAAAGGTACTCTCCAAGCAGCCGCTTTGGAATCATTTGCTCTCTTTCTACAAGGAGCAGCACGCACTTGTGGAGGGGCCACTCGCCAACCTCAAGGAGTCGGCTATCCAATTTGCCAAGCCTAAGAAGTTGGTCAACGCCGCTAACCCCGGTTCCCATTTCATGTCAACATCTACGTACGACGCTCGTGAGGCACTCGCACCCGGTGGAGCCTACTGCCGCGCCACGCCCCGACGCCCTCGTGACCCGCTCGCCTACATAGGTCCCGAGCGGGCGCAGGCTGCCTTGCACGCGGCCGCCGTGCCCGCTGCCATGTTCATGAACATGGTGCATGTCCCGCCGCGCTTCTGCCGCCAGCAACGACGCCAGCGCCGTCCCGTTCCCACTTCGGCACGCCTCCTCTCGCAGGAGCCTCTCTCGCAGCAGGGTGCCCCACCATTGTCGCTTTCCCAGGGTCTCTCGCAGCCAGAATTGAGCCAGGAGTCAGCTGCACCCGAGTACCAGTCGCAGGCGGATGGGTTGCTATCGCAAGATTCTACTTATCAGGGCAATTATCACCCGAGGGCGCGCTTTTCGCAGCCGTACTGACGGGCAGAGGGACGCGAGCCCCCGTGGGGGGACCCCGCGAGACGCAGGGGCCCGGGTCTCGATGACCGAGGGCGACAGCCGTAGACGGCGGACGGGACGGACGGGCGAACCGCGGGTAGCTCCCTTCGGAGATCGCGAGACGGAAGTCCTTTTCTAATGAGTGTCTCTCGGAGCCGGAGATCTCCTCCGGAGGTCGGCTCCGCTCGTGACATGCGATTTGTCATTTTATTTTCTCGCATCCTTCGCGCCCCGTTTATTTCCTCAGTGTTCCATCTCCCATCCGGTCGAGGCCGGACGCAATAGATCGCGCCGTCTGCGACCGTCGACAGCATAGAATATTGTCAATCTTCAGCTGATAAACTTGACTCTGGACCGTTTGCGATCGACTCTGACGACGGCCGTGTGTTGTCGCGCACTTCGCCCGCCAGCTAAAAACACTCGGTAGAGACATCTTTATCGAAAATATTTTTTTCCGCTTTAGTTAATAAATTTTCAATGATTCATTGTGAAACTGAACATTTCACAGTGGATATCGGCCGACTAATTTTCTAATTCGATCAAAGTGTAAATATGTAGACGTCACAATAGACACGGGGGTATTATATTATTATCGTTACCGTTGGAGGAATATTATTTCTTCGCAACGAGGGATTCCACTTACGGAAATATTTGGTCACGATGTGAACTCCTGCCGTCGTGTAACATGAGAGTAATATATTCATCCTTTCTCACTAATCCTGCAATTGTTCTGATGTGAATAAAATATATCTATATATATATATAAATATTTATAATTTCATTTTGGGAAATAAGAATTCTCTTGTCTTGGGGAATGACATCACAAAGTAATGAAATGATCGATTTGAATCTGTCGAGAGTATATATTTTTTCAGGAGCAAATTGAAATTTAAAAGTACGATTTTAAATTTAGAAGTAAATGGTAAAATTATAATAAAGAAACATCACAGAATTAATAAAAGACATTTATGTGTTTACTTTAGTGTCAAATATGACAATATCAACTCGAGTTTAGTTGAAAGTGGATCTTCATATAAAATGTTTTCATTTCGAATGAGGGACATGTTGTTTTATCGTTTCAAATAAAATAATACAGAATTTACGAGTCGTTGCCATGGAATAACAAAGCTAAAATGGTAATTATTGGGTGTGGTGGTTATGAGTTTCTCACTAAATATCTTAATATAATGATATATTATGTACTATAAAACATTTACCGGAAAAAAGTTGTACAACGTATCGACTCAAGACTCTTACCATGTTACCATAAGAGCGAATGGATGTACAATACAACCTCCTCATATCTCTTTCACGATGATAACTGGATGACCATGGCTGGCAGATAAACTGCATAATATGTAGCCCATTCTCTACTTCTGTTAATCTATGGTTATTTCAAATTAAAATATAATTCATTTTGCTGTGTGTATACCAGTGGCGAAGGGTGGAGGTAGGCTGTTAAGATCCGCCATAAACAGTGCACATTAAACTTTTTCAGACATACATATTTGTTTTCATTGATAGGTATAAGACTACAATTTACAGATAGTGTTGGTTAGTTTTTAAAATTCAATTAAACTCTGAGAAACCAAGCCATAATAGATAACAGTCAAAAAATACATGTCTATCTATAAAATATCTAAAAATATGCAATTAAATCATATATAACTTTGAATATTTTATAAATAGAATAATATTTTTTATTTATTATAGTTTGGTTTAGGCAGGGCTTAATGAATTAAAAAAATTAACCAACAATATGTGTAATATGTATTTTTAATCCAACGAAAACAAATAACTATGAATGAAAAAGTGTGCACAATTTTATCGTATTGCCCAAATTAGACCAAAACTATTATGGTTTCGTTTAGGCAGGGTTTAATTGATTTTTAAAAACTAAGTAACACCATCTGTAAATTGTAGTCTTAGTTCAATAAAAACAAATACATATGACTAAAAAAGTTTAGTGTGCACTATTTATAGCGAATCTTAACAGCCTACCTCCACCCTTCGCCACTGGTGTATACACATTATTGTTTAGAAGCAAATTATTAATTGGTTATTAATTTTTCTCATATTTATACACTTGACTTGATTGCTAATAGCTTACATACCTTAAAAAATCAGTATTGTTAGGAAATTGTGTTCCATATAGAAAAATGAATAATTATGTTTGAGTAGTTCATGAGTATATTACATACAGTAAAACCTCGTTAATATGAATTCCATGGGACTGGAAATCGAAAAAAAATTCGAATTACAAATTATGAAATGTATGGGGGGAAAATTTAAAAAAAAAAAAAATTTTGTTTTTCATCAATTTTGTTTCCGATCATAGATGTGCCTACCAAATTGGGTCATAAAATGTCAGGATTATTTTTATTACCTTCTTAAAATAAGTAATTTTTTATTTTTTAAGAAAAGTCTGTCACAATTTTCAATGACTGGCTCATGAAATAGTGTACTTTATTACGATTTATTATTATTCGAATTACGAAATTCGAATTAAAGGTATGGTTTTATATGAAAATAATGTTCAAGGGACTTTTTTTTCGGGAAAATTTTGAATTATCAGTGTTCTTACTAACGAGGTTTTACTGTACTTATTTATGATTGCATGAACTATAAAAATATCAATTTTATTGTATTTTTTGGGTAGTTTGAAGCACAAAAAAAAGATATCGACTGTTAAATTTATATGAAACATACATCTGATTGTTGAAATTTCATTGTGCTCAATTCAATCGACTGAAAATTATTATGTAGTAAAATTATAGGTTACACATCTGTTACGAATGACCTTTGACTCGTTAAATATTTCAGTGAGAATTAAAAAAAATGTATTTATAATGTGGCCAATGATCATTTCATCCAACCCTGATAACAACTGTACAGTAAAAACCCCATTAATTCTAAATCGGAAAAGTAAATATTTCGGCGAATTTCGAATTAAACGTGTTCGTATTAATGGTGTTTTTACTGTTGTAGTACCTATGTAAAACAAAAATGGCAGGCCTTCCATGTTTTCAAAATGATTATAACATAATAATTCGCACCGTGAGTGTAAAACCAGGCAAGTGCATATTTTTCAATTTCGAGATTAATTGCGAAACAACTGCAAAAGTCGTGAACTTGATAATGTAAAAGTGAAGTAACTGAAAGAACATGCAATATAATGTAGATAAAAACCAAATATTATGGTTTTTTTAGAAACTATTTGTCCTGACAAAACAAAGACTTCAAACCCTAATATGTATCTCCAAAATATGTCTTTTGCACATGTCATGGTTTTACACTCACTGTGCGATATGTACATTAATCTTTTTCACTTTGACTGCATGACTAAAAAGTATGTATTATTTATTTGTCCATTTGAGGAAAAAAAAACTTATTGCTGTCTTGTCACAGTCCCAAACTTTTTTTATATATTCGTGGATATAGCAGATTTAGAAATAGATGATTCAATTCGGACTAATTCTTGGATCTTTGAATGCAAAATAATTCCATTAAAAATTACTGTTTGATAATTTGAGATGTTTAGGATAAATGGGTACAAATGACATGTAATTGAAAATATAATTAGGAGCAGTTTCACATCCACAACACATCTATTTATGGATGAAACAGGATTCAAACATGTAACTGGTTTGAGTGAAAAGTTATGAACACTATTTTCTATAAAATATTATTTTCATTGCAGCATAAATGATTGTGAATGTTTTAGCTTCGACTTGTCCTCTGTCAAACGCAAAAAGCGCATTGCAGAACCATAAGATAGACCAAAATAGCCGACTTAGTTTGTGTGAGATAGTATATTATTTTTATTAAAACGCCTTAGCGGAAGTGGGAAAGAAAATGCAATGTTTCCTTACAAATTGATCATCTTTTCTACTTACTCTTCTAAGTATGGTTCTGCATCACGCTCTGAAAACATTAATATACATGGTATCGATTCTATTTTGTTGAATAGTAATAATTGATCATTTAAGAATGAGACCCCATTCACAGAATTCAATGAAGTCGATTTACTCTACTTGGTCAGTGGTGTATTTGTATTTGTTTAATCTTCAGCAACTCATTTATTTGACTTGCACAGTTCATAATACAATTTTCAAGCCTTTTTTCCTATTTATTTATGTCACACACTCAATGAAACAGTTGGTCTCATGTCAGTACAAAGGAATGTTTCTCTACTATTCGTTTTTGTACTGTCAATTATGTTGATTATGACCCCTAATATGAAATCTATTGTAATTTAAAAGCAGTTCAGTGCGGAGTTCATACGGTGTTACTTGTAAGCGCTTGCATCGTGTCAATGTAATTAAGTATTGTGTTGGATTGCGGAGACTTATAATTTAAAAGAATATTCAAGACGTTACACACAAAATTAACTATGTCCGCGTGAATTAATTAAAATAAATACACATCAATAAATTTAAGCTTGAAATGTTGACAGATATAGAAACTTGTGTTAGTTAGAATCGACTCATTCATTCAGCAATAGATGTATATGCATATATTTGTTATTTCTTTCGTAGCCAGTACTTACATCAAATGTTATAGTTGTCTTTATGGGTTATAAATAATATGTATTATTTTTTGGTGTCTCGAAGAGAGTATTATACATTTTGTTGTTATTTGAATATTCAGGGTTGATAATAAACATACTTCTGATCCATAACAATGTGTTTTATTTTTTACTTAGGCTTCCCTACAAATGTTCTTGGCTTATAAGACATGGGATAGGCCCTCTTGCGTTTCATCTATGCTAATGGATACATTAAAGCAGAGGTGGTTGATGAAATGTTGAAATTAACCTTCTAGAGTTTTGTGATACTCCGTTTTTGGCGAAATTGTCTTTTTAATGCAGTTCAATTTCTTTTATATGAAATCGTTGAAAAAAATTTAATGTTTTTCATTGGGAACAGATATTTTTTCAAAATTGTCCAAGAAACCACAGTACAAAACAATCGGTATCGGTTTGCCCAATATGTGGACCAAGCGGCGCCAAGGGTTGTTATGCGGATACTGATGAGGACTACAACAGTGCGAAATCTTTATGGTGATAGGCGGCGGCTTGGAGAACTACATCCCCTCTCGTTTTTCAGTACTTTAAAATCGAAAACCATAGACAAGATCATTATTAAAAAATGTGTTATTTTTTGCTGGATGCAATAAAATTAACAGCTTCTAGTTATTACATGTCATGCAAATTATTTTATTAAGGGCGGACGTGCTCAGCGTGGGTCAAAATGGAGCTTTTATTCTATTTTCAAAGCATGATCCTGGACATTCCTTAAACGTTGTAGATAATCTATTTATATAATTTTGAAGCCTTATTATCCTTCATATTTATTTTAAACATTTGATGACTGCATAAAGTATTTTTATTAAGGTGAGTCGGGGTAAGTGTGACATAGAATTTGATTAGATGAATTTCAACCTGGTTCATGATGAATTTTTTTTTTTTTTTTTTTCGACCATGTCCGATCCTGATAGGATCATATGGGCCTCCACAGAGTGGAGGTTTGTATTGACAGATTTTGTTTTTTACGAGAAATGGATGTCAGCCACTTGCTCAACCTATTAGGTCCATACCCTGACACACACAAATTGAAAAACAATTTTTGTACTTGCCAGACCCAGGATTCGAACCTGGGACCCACGGCTTTATAGGTATGTTTTAAACAATTGAAAACTTTACCATATGATCTACAATATCATTACAATTAATATGTACAGAAGGAACCCACTGTATATCTTACTATAATACGACATTTTAATAGTTTTTGATTACTAGTCAGTTTGTTACACTTACACCAATATTGGGGTAAGTGTAACTAAATTCACCATTATTCCAAAAGTTCTTCAAAACCATAACGTATTACATGCATAGAAAGGTAATATATCATTTAATGGATATTGATTCTTAAATTAAAACTTTTGTATAGATTTTCAACAAAAATGATCTCTATCATTTTTTTGGTGTAAGTGATGTCCCGAAACAAAAATGAAGTTTTTTATTAGGTAGGTACTTAATTATGTAATGTGGTTATCTCAACAACAGGAGTGTTTGGTAAATCAATCAAAGGCTTTTGAAGATTAACTTATAATTTTATTCGTCTCAAAAGAGCACAAATACGAAGTATACAATACAGGAATGCAGAGTAACCCTAAAAATAGTCAGTACTTACATGACAAAGACGTAAGCACTTACAGTAAAATCAAAACGATAAAGAGGTTTGTCGATTCTGTGCGGCGTGAGAATAAGTGTACGAAAGAATGAGTTAAACTTGAAATGTTATAATAGCTTTACCAAGAATTAACAGGGTAAAACATTATTTTTTTAGCTCGAAATAGTTAGCATTAACAAACAGTTGATGAAATTTAATATACCGAACATGATTATTTTCGTATTATTACAAAATTAAATAACAATCAGCAAAAATAAAATGTGGATACAAATAGAGAGTAAGTTATAAAAGAAAAAATAATAATTAATACACAAAAACATTAAATCTCTAGTAACGTTTTGGGTCTCATTCTCGAATCATTCTTTCGTTTTTACTGTACTTACAATTCAAGTTAAGTGCTTACTTACAAAACTATTTATTCTAACTTAATTATTTCGAATTGCAATATTTGAAATTGCATGACTAGGTACCTACTGAATATTGAAACCAGAGATTTTTGTTTTGAAAATTATTTCGCCTCTTCGTCCAGTTGATGGTTGAGGCAATATGCAGATGACATCCTCTTCTTTCACTTCGTAAATGTCTTCTACTCTTGGAAATGAAAACATAGTTTCATTTTCTTTTTTAATCGTCTTAAGTTTTCGAGGAAACTTTATCAGAATTCTGTCATCTTGCTCAAGTTTTATTATAACTCCGACAAAATGTATCACAGTTTTTTTTGTAGCAAATTGTACTACAATCCAATTTCTAACATTTCTGAATTAGATGCACCTGCAGTATCATCAAACTGATCAAACATTGATATATTAAGCATATTAATAATTGAAGGATCGTTTTCCTCATCGCCGAGCAAATCATTAATATAGTCTTGCATATTATCTTCGCTTTCGTCATTTGATGTCCATGACAAATCTTTTTCCGATGACATGGGTTTGTGTTTTTTTATGTTTTGATGTACTTTTATCGGTTTCAATACCTTCTTCTGCATGTTAGTTTTGTCTTGCAATGGCTTTATTTTCTTTTCTATTGGGACATTATTTTTCATTTTCTCGATAACATCATAACATGTAATCACTTCTGCTCCTGGAGCAACCATTTTTCTCTTATTCTTTATAGGCGCCTTACTACTGATAGAATTCATTAAAAGTGTTTCAAACAAAGTTTTTTCTATATTTTCTGCAGGAAACTTTTGTAACAGTGGCATTTCTATTAAACTTTCGGTAACTTCTTTATTTGATAATTGAACAACTTTGCAATCCATAATTATAGGCTTAGAAAAACATTCTGAGTCGAACAGTCCCCATACAAATTGACGATTTTTTTTCTTCTTCAGAAAATTCCATTTAAAGCGATTTTCGCAAATTCAAAATCAAATATTCAGAGCAGTGGCGGCCGGTGGTTTCCAAAATTGCTTTCATTGGGGGTGCACTAAAAGTTTTCTTACCTTATTTAAAAAGCATATCAATTCACCGTTGTTTCTGTTTAGCGAACACCTCAATCACTTCTCATTAAAGTCTTGAACTGTTTGTAAAAGTTTTTTCTCAATGCTTAACCTAGGTAGACATGTTAAGTCAGTCCTGATTCATGGTAAGTATTTCTGAAAGACGATTTAATTCTTTTAATGGTTGAAAAACACTTTTCAATTTCCACAGATGTCATCGGACCATCCTTTTTTTATTCTGACTCTTTTTATTATTATTGATAAAGTCTACGTTTACCGACATCATTTTAAAACACATACACTTCACTGATTGAACTATAATTATAAGTATTAAGTATTATAAATCTTTTATTCAAAATTTATCATTTTAAAACACACACTTCCCTGATTAAACAATAAGTATATATATTGTTATTAATTTATTTTTATGAACAAAACTATCGAAATAACGTGACAAAACACCTAAAAAAGCCGACTATACCGACGACCGCAGAAATCATACTGAATTGTATGTAAGAAATAATATTTGAAGAAACTATTAAAAAAACAAAATGGGTAACTATCGATTGTGTTGAATAGGTAGGTACGTATTTTTCGACTCTCGACAAATCGTCAGTTTTTTCGTCCACAAAAAGCAATAAAACTCCAGCAAAATGCCTGCATTGTTAAAAATATGACATCATGCTAATAATTCACTTCCTTTGAGAAAGAACATGATAACTAAGATTTTAATTTTTTATAAATTATATTCAAATATTTGCAAATATAGAACGATTAAAGGATCGATCCAAAATATTTATGTTTATAATCAATTTTTATTCAATATCAGCCTATTTTCAATGAATTTATATGAGATTTAAATAAAAAAAATCTATTTTTTTATCAATCCTGCTAAATCTCAGTTACTACATTTTTCAGCGTAACTTTTGAGCTGTGTCCCAAGTGGTCATAAAATTTTGTGTATTAATGAGTTATTTATCGTTTTCACGTGTCGGCTTGAACTGTTATTACCCAATGTAATATGAACGGCAAACTAATTCCATATTTGTGCGTTCACGTCGAGCGCACAAATTCGGTGACTGTTTACTGAGTATATGCTTTTGGTATAAATTTACATGGATTAAATTGCGATAAACGAGTGATGACTTATGAATAGCATTGTTGCACATTGAGTGATGTTTAGGAAAAAGCAGTGCAGCGCACATGCATGGTGTTAGAGGAGCCGCCGCTGATTCAGAGTCCCTTGGATTTCGAATTATCTAGGTTATACTGGTATACAAATTATTACATATAAACATTCTATTTCAATTACGAACATTTTCGATCTTCGATACTTCGATCGATATAAATAATGCGTCATGTCCCATCACTAGTTAAAATATTGACTTTGCAAATTCATAGAAAATATATGGGGGAAGTGTGACAAAATACAAAGGCACACTTACCCCACGTGTTTACTTTCGTGGGGAAGTGTGTCTACTCGATTAAAGGTTTCAAATGCTTATAAATCAGTAAAACGATAACACAACGCGAAGCAGCGTATCAAAACACATATACTCACCAATTTTTACAACCACAACATGCAGATTTCCGTGTTTAAAAAAATATTTTAGTAACAGCTACCAACTCACTCGACGACATCAAAATGGCTACTGGAGAATAATCCATGTGGTCACATCAGGAAACACGGTATTGACATCATCTCTGATTATTTTTATAAATTAGTGAGTTTGCTATCATCTTTCTATAGATGGCAGCATCCAATTTGTAGTAGATACTGAGAAAACTTAGTAGCTACACTTACCCCAAAGTCACACTTACCTCGACTCACCTTACATAAAATAGTATTCTTTTAAACCTCTCGCTCTAATGTTTTAGAATATAGTCATATTTCAGTACATAAATGTGCAGTGGTGTCAAGATTTTTTACATTTATTAATTTTTAAACGTATTTATAAAACCATCAGTATAATTTATGTCGACATTATTATAGTGAAATATTTACGATAAAAAATTATATTGAAAATCTCTGTGATCCCAAATTTGACAAGAATTAGGCATTTTATTGTAAAACAAATGGGCAAGATTAACACATTTGAAGATAATTCTAAAGATGATTATAAGCTATGTCTTTGACCATTCAAATGTGATAAACATCCTACGAATAATGATTGCTTTATAATAATTATTGACCTAAGAATAAGGTAGTGTTTTTTTGAAATACGCCATTTCTTTTGGCATTCCCCAGTGGTTAAGCTACAACATACGACCGTAGCCATAAATTGACAAACTAAAACTGAAGTAGGGAGTAAGATCATGATAACGCGCGTATTTGAAAATGTACCATTTAAAAAAAAAGATTTTTTTTCGGTTAGGTACATGTTCAAACACGCGCGTTAACGTGTTCTAACGTAACAAAAATAGCGATTAACGTTTAGCATTAGACCAAATGTTGGCAAAGCAAGTGTACTCATAATGGATCAAAGTGAATAATGGAAAAAATGTATGATAAGACAAAAATTAAGAAAGGGTCTGTTACAAAAAAATTGTGTTCAATTTTTCAAAACCATGTTGCTGTTTCAGTTGTTGACCATCGAAAAAATTTAAAGTTCCAGTAGTTGACCAATTTATTTTTCAGTACCTAGTTGACCATGTCTAATTAGGGGTTCAAGTAGTTGACCACTACATTTTTCAGTAGTTGACCATGTCTAATCAGGAGGCTTCATGGCGAATCTGTCATCAGAGTTGCCTCAAGGCTTCCTGTCAGACCACTCTATCCCATAACTACTTGAATCAACTTGGTAGCAATGGGCGGTTCAGGAACAAGTTACATAGGAAAGGATTTTGTTTGACAGCCAATCATCAGCTTTGGTCGGGTAACAAAGGTGCAAAATTAGTTACTTCATCAAAATAAAAATACTTACAAAAATATATTTATTTTAGCAACTAGGTACATAGTAACGCATAGGCTCAGTACTTACCAAAATAAAACTTAACATAAAAATCCTTAGATATTCCAAATAAAGTCCAATTCCGGAACTGAATAAACATTACGAGTTTTGCTTACTTGTCTCGGGTCATTTATGTGGGATACTACCGTCTTCCATTCATAGCTAAGTACATCGGGCCGCTCTGGCCATTTCCATAGTCTCCTGCACTTTTGCATCGATGAAATAATAGCTTCTACTTTAGAAATATGGACGATTTTCCCCGGGAATTATTCTCCTTAAAATAATGTTCATTAATGACTTTCATAACGGGCAGCCATCGAGTTTTAGGCTTAAAGCTTTCATCACTAGACTTATGCCATTCACTCTCCGCTGAGTCTGAAATGTCAACACTTGGGTTAGAAGACTCAGAAGAAAAACGCATTTTCTTCTTGACTGCTTTCAATTTCCCCATTTTTTTCCCTTCCTTTGCTTGCTCGTTCAGTTCTTTCTTTGCCTCTCTGCAGTTCGTTCTTTTTTCAACCGTTCCATTATTTCTACTTCTTCCTCTTTTTGTTTAGGAAATACTCCTGGCCAGTGGCGCACCCAGGATTTAATATTGGGGGGGCCCAAGGAGGAGAATGTAAATTAGTTCTATATGCTCTTTTTCTTCTTCACAGCCTAATTTCTCGTTTATCGGTCTTTTGTCTATTGCACTCGGTGTACCTACACCATGATCCCCACATCCTGAAGCGGGCATACCTACCGCTAAGATTAAAGGCAGTGTGAAACACTACATTAACGTTTATCAAATTGTGTTTTAGTTCAAATTGAGGGTACTTGTGTATTATTAGCGTATTATTATTAGTACAGTGAATTATTGGCGATTTTTTGACACATAATAATCAAAAAATATATTGCACAATTATATAAGTAATTGAAAATGTTCATGGCCATGGAATATAATAGCGCCATAGGCGACTTTTTTGCTATTAAAGCTAATTTATGATGTGTGTTTATCTCACTTATCTGGTCAACCCGACATGCCGGGCCCCCAGACTAGAGCAATGTAAGCCCTCCCCAGCCATGACCTACACCACTCTGGAATTCGGGTGGACACCGAGAATTTTTTGACAGTTCCATTAGGGTTTGGGTTTCTAAAAAACCTGACATCAGTGTTTCGAAATTTTTGTGTTAGAAATTAAAATCGAAGAAATTTTTCTAAAAAGGGTGCTGGAGAATTATTACAAATCATTTTTTTGCCGTGTTTTTATTTGTCTAACCCCAAAAATATAGTTAATTGGCTTTCAATTTCAATGTTTAAAATCATTCTGATAATTTTCATTTTTGGGGGGTGCCAGGGCCCCTTGGCCACCCCCTGGGTGCGCCACTGCTCCTGGCAAAGTTTACCGGAAACAATAGTGGGAGTTTTTTCCCTTTTCGTCTTCTTGTTGAATTTTTCTTCCCCATTACCGAGGAAGAAAAAATATCTCTTGAATGGACTACGAACATTTGATGGACCAGCCACGGGTTCACTGGCGATTGGAGACGAAGTATCATTACAAATCCTTATACCAACCTCCTGTGCACTGGCGATTGGTGACAAATCACCATCACAAGTCGTTAGACCGGCCACAGGTGTCCTAGCGATTGGAGATGAAACATCATAATAATTCGTAGTATTCCAGGCGGCCAAAGACATATCATTGGATTCCTCTTCTTGCAATGTCTCATCGATGAGTCTGACCGGCTCAGGTGGAGTGATATTTTCCAACTCATTTTTTACTTTTCGCCACAGTGCGAACAGTGACTTGTCATCTTGATCAGGATCGTTGTTTTTGCAGAATAATTCAAGATTTTCCTCATCAATGTTTCTACTCAGGAGCTGCAGTCCTCTCTCTAAATACCACTTGCGTTCCTCTGATGTAACCATTGAAGGCACAGATTCTCCTGGTACTGTTACAACTCGAGGGGTCCATGGACAAAGTCTACATTTTCGGAAATTTCTTGAGGAATTCTTTTGTACTTGTAGAGGACTGTCGTTGGTGTGACAGCCCCATGGATTCTTTATCATCGGCATTTACCTGCTGGTACACTGTCTAGTTTCCTTTTTTGACTAAGAGCCTGCCCCCTAGGGGCGGCAGGTTATATGAAAGTATGGTGAAGGATGCAGGTAATATAAAAAAGTATGGTGAGGTAGGCTGATAATCAATTTGCGGCAAAATTAACGTTAACATTATTAATTATATGGGTACGTTATAATGACCAAAGTAAATCCTCCGTGATGCCCTGCATTTTTTTTTATCGCGTCGCTATTTCTCGTAAAGTTGTCGGCTATTGTTGGCCTGCTTCATTCAGTTGCTATATATTCAGGGCATTCAAGAAATTTTTGTGCTGAAAAAATACACAAAACCCGTCGCTGAAAAAATAATAAAAAAAAGTTGACCCCTAGGTGATCTACTGGATAGAACCACCCTGGACACTTCTAATTAATAAATAATCATTGTTCCACACTTATGAATATAAAAATTGTTCAAAACTATGTGATATAATTTTAATTAATTTATTGAGTAGTTGACCGCCCCCGGTCAACTACTGAAAAAGTATTAAAAAAAGTTTGAGTAGTTGCCCCCCCCCCCACAAACTTGCTTCCTTGTAAATTTAACTTAAAAATGATTTCGATACTTCAATAGTATGACTGCCCGTAATGCATCAACTTGATATCATGAAGTCAAACACATTAAATTGTCATAATATGCTTACATCCACCTTAACAATTTACTTAAGAAATTAAAAATAAAATGCTTACGGCGTGATGTGTTGTTTTCAAATAGCTGCTATGACGCTCCTATGACATATGGTGATGTGTTAGTTCCTCAATCCGGCCACAGATGGCTTCACTTGTCTTAACTTTACAATTTAGAGCAATACCGCGTCTACGTTTCTTATTTTTGACATTTTATTGAAAAAAGGTCAACTACTGGTACATGGTCAACTACCGGTACATTTACCTTATTTATAATCTACTTCAAGTAGGTATATTTGATATTTTATATCATTAAATTCAGAAAACCAAACCCGACAAATTAAAGTCGCGTAAGTCTTAGTATAATTAATTTCCCTTATAAATATTTATTTTATTATGTTCTTCCTTCTACTCTTTATATACAAATAATAATCTGAACAAAAACTATGAAATATTTTGCTTAATATAATTCAATTAACACAATCACTGCTGACCAGAGATGTTCAGAGATGCAAACTGTGTGCAACACGTGGTCAGTTTGCACTATCTCTCTTGCTATTTTCCGGATATGGGCTCAATTAATATTTACTTAACACATTTAAATATCATAAAAAAATACAGTTGGGAATCTCCATTATTCACAATTGGAAGAGATCGCTGCTAAAGTGCAGTATCTGCCGTTAAATAAATACAAATTCTTCTTCATAATTTAATGAGTAATATCGCTGGATTACTATTTTAATATATTCTAATATAATGTATCTCACATGTCTAATAAATAAATATGAAAGATCTTCAAGCATTGAAATATAAGGTAATGAACTTTGTTTTTCGTCTCCTGAACATTTCACATATTGTCGCTTTGGACAAACCAATACTAGGACGAAGTTATAGCGGCTCTCGTGAAGCAGTGCGTAAGGCGCTGACCTTCCATCCCGGAGTTCTGGGTTCGATTCTCGGTGAGGTCAAAATATATTTACATAATCTAATATGTAAATTCCTCAAGCCTGGGAGTTTTACCACTATTATTGGGCTTCACGGCCTGTTGTGGTGTTTAATAATGAAAAAAAAAAAAAAAATAGCGCCTGTACACGTGCATGGAATTGCTGTTAGCAATTGTGCTTATTTTAAAAGACAATAACTGTTTACATGTAAAAGTGCTGACTGTCTCTCCAATCACATTCTTCAAGAGTAAGCGAGACTCGATGTTGCCATTTTATACTACTATTTGACAGGACGTATTGAAAATCGGTTAACCTCACATGAGTAGTCCGTTTTTTTACCGGCAGGTTCGCCATTATCGTTCTGCTGCGTAGGCGCAGATCTTCTTTGTGCGTAATAAATCATCACAATTCGGAAACTTCCAAACTTGTTTGATTCATGCACGCAATCTTGCCAACTGAAGGATAATACATGTTTCCCCATACATTTTCTTACTGTGCACAGTAAATCTATGCACGTGTAAACGGGGTATTATGCTAGTAAATTCTAAACTTTCTATTATTTACAAAACCTATGAATTTATTGTTCATGAAATAGTGTAATAAATACACTATTATATTAAAATGTTTGTTGATGTCAACAAACCCACATAACTATTAAATGTTTTCAGGGTGTGGAAAACGAGGGAGAAATGTTGTAATAAAACAAACTATTGTTCTTTATCAGTTTATTAATTAGAAAATTGTACAAACACTAGCAGACCAATAATTTATTTGTATAAAATAAACCAATAAAGATTCATATAACGATGGTATTAACAACTTCAAAAATACACAATATAATATGTATAAATATATCGAATGTAAAACATAATCATACAGCACTTACATCATAATATTATCTATAAAGCGATATTCGACTGGCGCTTTAAAGTGTTTTTAATGTGGAATGGAAATGTATATTTAGTTTCAGATATTATAAATCTACTATTTTTACAGTCACAGAAAGCTTCCAATTACAGACTTTTTAATACTTAATTGGTGTATGTTCGATCATCACTCATATTTAATAAATTGTGGCAGAAGGTAGTCAATACATCTGTTTTATTATGTATATATATTTTTGAATTATTTTCTTGTTATTCAACATTTTCTAAAATACTTATGTCATAATTTCTTATTCAGTATCGGTTCATTTATGAACATACAGAGTACAATAAACCGAATTGCTATTTTGTTTAAATTTAGAATTATTTATTGGCAGTGATTAAATTATTGACCAGATTATTAATTTATATTTATACATATTTGGTGTAGTAAGGAATATATTATAATGCTATTGAATAGTGACTTATAGAAATGTTATGTAGTTTTATATGGAAGAATGTCAGGTATGATAATACTAACTCCTTTCGGTTATATATAAGATTTTACTTCTAAATCTTCTTATATAACCAAAACTTGACGATGCAAAATAACAAATTACAAAAAAAAATATAAACTTGTACACATTCAGTCACAAAAATCTGAAGACAAAACGTGAGCCTAATACTACAAGGTTCTAAGTGTTCATCCTTGAAAAAACGAAACCCAACAAAGAAGTAGTATTCTAAGCTGCCTCATTGTTACTTTTGTTTCTCCAAAGACAAACACTTAGAACCTTGTAGTTATCCACTCGCGAAAAACTATCAAGTCTATAGAAATAAATATTTTACTACCTATGTTCACAATTAGAAAGCATACCATCTCTTCAGTTATGGTGCGCTGTATGTATGGCAATATGTACAATGTCTGAAATCACACGAGCAGTGCTTTTTTATAAGATGAAATAACAAACGCGTTTCTTTTAAAATAATTAACTATATTATAATTACGAGTATTAGAGTACCTATCGTAAGTTTCAATGATTGAATGAGAGCACGCACTTTCTTATTTGTTTCACAACAATTTTTAGTTACTCCTATAACATTACATTCGCTGTTTTATTTTACAACAGCAAGATGACCCAGTTCTATATGGAAAAATTTAAAAAATTCAATGTTTGGGTTAATGACGCCATTCAATGTAGGAAGGATTTTTTTATGATTCAGTAAAAAGAGACATGTTAAAACTTCTTTTGTCATGAAATAGAATAACCCTTTTGTTAAAAAAAATCTTCTATAGATTCTAAAAATATGAAATTCAAGCATAAAAAAGACCTCTGGTCTACTGATTAAGTTAACCATAATTCGAATTGCAGTTTCTTTTGAAGAAACTTCACACTTCAACAATCTATGACATTTGTTTGCCAAAAACATCTCATGGAAAGATACTTCCATCAATTGTATGTAGGCGGCCAAAACCGATACAATAAATAATAATGTAAAACACTGAGAAATGTAAACAAAACAATAGACTTCAACCGACACAAATGCGGCCTGCCATTTTGTTTTCAGGGCTGTCAGAAGAAAATAATGAACTTACCAATATACCAATAAGAACATACAATCATTTGATTTGAAATTCAAACTGCCATGAAAATTCCTAATACTTCTTTTTTCTAGATTCTCAATTCTTTAGTTTAAACATTATTTTAATTCTATACAGGAATGTCTGGCTCGATTCCTTAATGAACCTTATAATTTTATTGAGCCTAAAAAATCAATTTTAAAAAAATGGAATGAGCATTATTGTGCAAAAATTAATAATTTAATAAGGAACCATTATATTAGAACAAGGAGTTGTGATTTGTTTCCGTATTAACTAGGTTACTAGGGTATTATTATCATATCTGCTTTCCGGAGGAGCATAAACTATTCTAAGATATTTATACTGTGGACTGACAATCTAATTTTTTTTAATTTGATGTATTCCACAATAAATTTAGATAGTAAGTAGTATTTTAGCACCGAACATTCGATTTAATATATGTATTGAGAGGGCCGGATTTACCATAGGTCTAAAGGGGTCACGGAGCCTGAAGAGAAGATTGAAAAACTCAGACCATTTTTTAAAATTTCGTTTTTTGGGACCCGCAATAAATTTAAACCCCGGGCCTTATCTAGTGTAAATCCGACCCATGTATTTTTTTTATCTTACATGCACAACCCCTGCGTTGATTGTGTAGTGAATACAATTCAGCAGTGCATTCAGGTAATACAGGATAGCCATGTGTATTTTTACAATACTAGGTTTTTTTGTGTTATAATTTAAGCCTAGTCCAGACCAATACATAATTACCCGCAAATAAATTAAGGGAATGGAAAGAAAGGAGGGGGCTTTAACACTCAAAATAACCATGATAACGTGTCATTCAAGAAGTCACACTGTAGTACATACATATGTTATTTATCAAAGAAAGTGGTACACTATGATGCCTTTTTATAATATGTATATAACTAACATATAATTATTAGTACATAGATCCTATAAGTTAGTAAACTGTTACAAGGACTTAAAATGAATAATTTGTACTATTAGAACTCTATCTGGATCCGAGGGGTAAAGAGACTTAGCGCTCGCCCGCAACTCAAACGTATAACCGTGTGTGAAAATGTTCGTAGACAATGTCTTTTTTTGGTTATATGTTTGAGTTGCGCGCGCCGTTCAACGCTCCGCCAAACGCGCCTACAATGGACGGGGCCTTATATTCAGTAGAGGTAAAAGAATAGTAGGTATTAATTATAATACTTACAGTAATAAATGAATGGCGGTGCAAAATGGCAGAATTTTGTTTCTACGTTTTTACTCATAAAAATTTACTTACCTTACTGCTCGGCTCCAGATATTAAGAATTATTTTGATGTTTTCATAGTAGGTACTTTGGTAACATTTTGGTCTAAACAGAAGTAATGTTTAGATATTTAACTTGACTGTGTTCTGCCCGAGATTGAGTCTAAATATATGAAAGTGAAGCAAAAAAAATAATACTATAAGTACTAAAATAAAACTAACTAAAACTTGCTTCAGCGATTTTGATTGGGAAACCACAGAAGGCTCTATCTCAATGATACTCAACCTTTTTTTTCTTCGGGCCAAAAACATATATTTGTAAAGTAACGCGGGCCGCATCACTACTGTTGTGACGAAAAAAATCATGAAACCCCCCCTTTTTTTGAAAACATTTTTGAGATTTTAAAAATTATGCGTGTTTTTTAAATTAATCGTGTGCAAGCAATAGCAAGACTCTTATACCAGATCTGATGTGGACCATAATGACAATCCTCTTCGGGTGTCACTATCTGTGCGTCAAAGTCGAAACGAATCTCAAGATATACGAAATTCCTGATAATAAATGTATTTCGGGCCACACATAAAAGCTTAAAGGGCCGCAGGTTGAGTATCGCTGCTCTATCTGGTTGAGAGGATTCTTCAACATCTTTGGTTCTACCACTCTTCTACATAAATAGAATATGCAAACTAGACATACTGACAATTTATTAGAGTGCTCAGTACATGTCTTTAATTTCTGTAGTACAGTGCATTGCATTACCAAGTCACCAAAATACTTTTCACAGTGAGGTTAATCGGCCAACAATGAAGATTCTCTCATTACTTTCTTCGATAAACGATGTTTGGTTTCTATAAAATCAGATGTTGCACAAGAAATCATTGATGATCATTGTTGAAGATGAAATAAATGTATTTAAACCTTTAGGACCTAATGCATAGTAATACTTATTATAAGATTGATATATTATATTGTACACATCCGTCAACTGATGCGGTGTTGCAATATTTGCAATTCAAATAGTATTGTCCAAACACTTGTATCCACTGTGCGCGCATTTATTCAATTATCCACAAATAAGGCAACTATTAAATTATTTCAAGTTTATATTAACCATTAATTTATTATTATTAAGTTTATACTTTTTTGTTTTTACAAGCTTACCATTGTCAATTTTTTTTTTTTTTAATTATTGACAGAAAAACTCTTTTGGTCACTGTAAGTAACGTTACCATGTCGGTGATTGCTTTTCTATCTGATATCTCACTGTCATCTATGAATAGCGTTCACAGTTAGGTAGTCTTATCGTACATATGTTGAGATTCTATGTATCATGCCTTCAGCGGTATGTATCAATAATTCTGTTTGAAAGAGAAATTTTTCCACAGAAGAAGAACAGATATCTAGATGTTTTAATTTAGACAGATTTTTTTAATGACTTATAAACAAAAGAAATTGTCTCACTGTATTAATTAGTATCAACAGGATACTTGAAAGTAATGATCACTATGGACTGTTTATTCCTGTCACTATAAAAAATTTACATATAAGCAAATAGAAACATAAAATTATCTTATTGCCGGTTTTCTTCCCGTTTCTTATTTTCTTTGTTATCTCGATGATCAAAATATTGATCATTGAAGCGGTTAGAAAATATCTTTGCTTACCATATTGGCACCATCTGATAAAGTCCCTAAAACATGCAAACAAAAGACTGCTAATAGTGGCAATGCAACATTATAAGTTATAAATCGTAAACAATTGATAGCTACATTTTTTTTATTTGTATTATGACAGTCACCGTCTCCGATAAACTATCAATTAGTGTAGTAATTTTTAAACTATCATAATATGGCATTATTATAAGATAACATAATCAAAACTCACAGCCTTAAAGATTTTGTTATATACACTATGCTAAATAATACAATCCTTCTAATGATAAGTTTTTCATTTAAGACTAGACTAGACTTGGAAAGATATTTTGATATTGTTTAATTTAGGTCTATAATAATTACATAGCTATGGAATCAACAATAAACTGTGGAATGAGCTTTACAATGATATTACGCTATAAACTGAAAATAATTAACATTCTCAGAAGACATTAAAAAAATATATATATTTGCGAATCAGATGTGTTTTAGTACCTATATTTATATATATTTTATAATCAAACATTATTTTCATCTACAGTCGAACTTGGTTATTACGATCACGGAAATAGCGAGATCTCGGATGTAATGAGGAAACATTTGTTGACATTTTAGTTTATGATTTTCTCCATACATTTATTCACTTTTATAATGAGCTACTTCTCCGGTATACTGAGCAAAATTGTTAATGTGTCAATCTTTAAAAACAACATTTTCAATATGGCAATTCAATATATTTAGGCAATAAAATTCGACCAATGCCGCCGGGATCGGATTACGTTTATGACACTACGTCGCTGTAGGATTGGTTTGTCGAATAGACCAAATGTTCAGGAGATGAAAAACAAACTTCATTATCCTTTAAATATATAAAGGTATTTAAATTGTTGTTTTTACAGCATATGAATGCTGTTTTCATTACAAAGCAATTTAAGAAAAGGGTGGTTCTGGTCAATTTAGATACAAAATATCATTCTGCATGCAAAGGGCAATTTCGACAAACCAATCCTATAGCGACGACTAGTTAAGTATCTAAGTAGGTACCTAATTGGTGTTTTCGCTGACAACATTGAAAAAGTATCCACGTGTTTGGTTGAAATTGCATCTAAAAAATCCAAGCATTGTGAAGTCAGTAGGTACCTACCAGTACATACCTACAATAAACAACTTCTTTTGTAGTTTATGAATGCCATACTTGTTTCGGGGATTTTTACGATGGTTTTCAGATTTTTTATGTTCTATGCTTAAATAGAATGTGGCGCGAAAAATCTTATATAACAAGTAATGCTTATAAGGTGCAAAGATAGTCGGTCCCATCTTCCTCGTAATAATCAAGTTCGACTGTATAATATTTATCATGTAGATTAGGGTTTCTTAACTTATGAGTCGCGATCCAAAATTTGGCCAATTAGCATATTAAGTGGGCTGTGAAATATTTTCAGCAATAACAATATTTTAGAAATCGTTTCAAAAAAACTTTCGAGTCACTATGCATCGAAAGTAACCGTTTGTCGGTATTCAGAATTCACTAAAACTTACTTACAGTGACTCCCCACATACTGTAATATGTATCACTCATTTTGTCAATATTATTAACCTTCCAGAGAAACTTATTGAATTATTACAAAGAGACAAACCACTTTGCTACAGTTTTAATAAAATCACTGATTTCTGTGCATTACAAAATTAAAAGCTAACATTAGTTAACGAAGCATCAATTGTACAATTGTAGTACTTCCCTTTGCAACAGCAGAGGTGTACGAGTAAGGGCTTTCAACTCTTAACTATAACAAAAACCAAAATGTGAAGCAGAATGCAGTCTGAAAGTGACATAAGATGCACTCTATCTGATATAACATTAAATATGATCTTTCAAAATTCTAGGTTTATATATGAGGCACCCAGTTCCAAAAACCATTATTTACATTTTTTTGCAAAATCATATTATGAACAAAATCTAATATGTTGCTTCAGAAGAATCAATCCATACATTTATTTCGTTCCTAAACCCGCTATTCACCACCATTTTTACTTTTCAAAAACGTGTCCAGTTCCAAAATCCATTATATGCATGACCATCATAGTTCCAAAAACCGTTATTATTGTATACAAGTTGTGAAGCGATAAGCTGTTACAGTTCCAGAATCCGTCATATTCAACCTTGTTCTTACAAAACAAGACGTAATGACTTAATAATAATAAATTTCCACTGTATATGCGCTTGTATCCTACAGCTGGATAGTTGTTAACTTATGAGTTATTACACAAAATTTATTAGCATCCTACAGCAAGTTATAACAAATAGTTTTAATGGTTTAAGTTAGAGTTTGGTGCGCACGTCGTTACATTCCATTCTTACGTTAAACATTTTTAATTGTTTATGAGTGAATCTAATATTAAATATTAAATAACTATTTCAGTGATAAAAAAAGGTGATAATCGTTTTTCGCAGTTTTCTCAAAAAGAGCAAAATGCAATAAGTCGGATTTTTTAACTGGACGCCTCAATTTAAAAGATTCAATGTTGTTACCACTAGAAGTTCCTACTGAATTTATAGTTAAGTATTAAAATATATAATTTATTTTGGGTGGCATAACCAAAAGTTTTACTAATCTGGATCGCGGCTCAAAAAATTTAAGAAACTCTTATGTAGATATCCACAAATGGATTGAAATAAGGAATGCTAAATGTTTTCACCTGAAAAATAGGCTTGCTTCTTTTCTATTCAAGTATTGTTCCTATGTAGAATCATATCCAGAATCATTTTTGGAATACTTGGGTTCTTTGCTGTCGAGTGTATGACAATAAATAAATATGTCTTTAAAAATGGCAATGACTAAGTGCCTGGCCACAAGGCGCGATTCCCATCACGATTTACGCTCGAGAACCAGAAATGGCTTTCGTCCAGAAACAGCGTAGTTTGCGCACAAGCACAACAACTCAATGGTGTTAGTCGGTTTCTATGAGATTTTGTATTTCGCCATTACTTCCAATATCCATTCTTGGCACTTTACAATCTAGGTGACATAATTTATTTTGGAGCAGCAATAAAAAATCTCGCATTCGAGCGCCAAGCGGTTGTAATTCATTTTGTAATGGCTGTAAACGCTGTGATTATCCAGAGTCTGGCGTTTATAGGCGATTGCTGCACGACAGTCGTCACGCACGAGCGCTTGTGGACAGCTGAATTGTGTTATATGTACCTGGAGAACACGCGACTTGTTACTCCCTCGCCAAAACGCGCCTTGTGGGCAGGCTCTAACCCATAGACTGTTTGACTGTTGTTAAAGTTCTAAACCGTATTATAAAAGTGATTGTATACTGGCCACAGTTAATGAACTGCATTTTGCAGCCCATATCTACCCCCAAACACAGAGGACAAGCCTAATGATAATCCAATCATTTTTTTTTTGTATATTTTCAGGGTATATAATATATAGTAAACTTTTAACCAAATACAGACTATATTACATTAAATATTTTTTTGATTCACCGTATATATTTGGTAAATAATGTTTTTCTCAAAAGAGTTAGATCACCGTCAACAAAAAAAATGTTGTCCTAATGAAAATTTGTAATCGGTGATAAGATTGACAGATTCGTTACAAATCAAAATTATTTCTCACAAACTCTTTGAAGATATGTCTAAGCACATGAATGAGTAAACTATATTAATCAATTGTTCGCACGTAAATGGTTTCTTTGGAGCACCGTTGGCGTATTGCTAAGGAAAAAGGAGCGAAGAGAATGTGTGATTATTTTCTAACGCCTCCGCCGTCGTCTTGAACACGTTAAGTACATGGGAGAAGATTTTCGGATCGTAGACTGAACGTGCCGTGTTGCTGAGATCAAACGGTTCTGTAAACAAATATATGACAACTATAAATGTATCCCATATCAGATGATATGTCAACGAGTTACTGCACGAGATAATCAAATCAACAGAAAATCGGTAAAATCGGAAAAAGGCAAAATAAATGGATATGTCATATTAAATTAAGTTATACACACCTTCCACACAAAGCAACTTCCACTGATGGGGTTCATTCTTGCGAGCAGCTCTGCATTCTTCCAAATCAAGACGTGAACCCGTGCGAACCGATACCACATGTTTCGTATAACTGTAAAAGTAATAATGTCACAGAACAGATTAATAAGATAGAAATGTAAAAGCCATCAAGCAGGATACTTCATGACGGTCAGACCATAAAATTCAATTGAAATAAAGCGCGCCGACTGTCCCCAAATATTGAAAGAGCATTACATTTACGTGACAAATTGTAATGCATATTATTATGATTTAGACGTAACTATTGAAAATAATATATTCTTTAACATATCGACCCCTGAAAATAACATGGTTCCATCCAACACTGACATAGTTTTGAAATAATGAGCTCCAAAGATTCAAACTGTTATAATTGATCCAACAATCATCATTATTTATGTTTGATTCTTTAAATAATATGATAAATGTACATGTCAAAGTATAATTTATGCATTATTTAGAATGAATTAATGTTTTAAATATGAAATCCATGAATTTGATAAAATCAGTAGGAACTTTGTTACGCAAAAAGGTGATTTCAGATAAGTAAACAAGGTTTTATCTGCAGATGAAATCCACAAAAAACCATTTTTATATGAACCATAAAAAGTTTTCTTATTCAAAAAATTCAATAAGTAATATTTAATAATACGAGGGTTGTTTGTAAAATAAGGTCTCTAAGGCGCTGGAGTAGCGAGAAACGCTTTAACGCAAGATCCGGCAACACTCGCGTGTAGCTTGGTTCCCCGACTACAAATCCCCACAAGTACGAGCTGCCTACGACACTTAGTCTTGGTTTGGTAGCCGTTCGCAATGGAGCTTCTACTTGCCACTACCGCCAGGTGTGAGTTACGTTCTGTTATTCATTTTTTGTGTGATAAGGACACTACACCTATAGAAATTTATCGACGGTTATGTGAGTATACGGACAACAGTGTATGGACATCAAAAACGTGCGAAAATGGTGTGGAGTTTAAAAACGGACGTACAAACGACCATGATGAACGGCTATCGGTTTATCGGAGAAGGTAATGCTTGAAGATCGACGGGTGATGATTCGGGAGCTGTGCAAATTGATCCCTGATGTCAGTAATACTATTGACAAGATTTTGACAGAACATTTGCATTATCACAAGGTGTGTGTAAGGTGGATCCTCAAAATGCTCACCCAAGATCACTAACGGCAACGAGTTGAAGTGCAACAACCGACCTCATCAACCAATCTGGATGGGATAACATCACACACCCCTCCTACAGCCCGGACCAAGCACCAAGTGATTATCATCTCTTTCCTGCAAGTCACATCTGGGTGGGACAAATTTCAGGACCGACGAGGAGTTGAAAGAAGAGGTTGTACGCTACCTGCATGCCGCGGCGGGAGAGTTCTATGACACGGGTATACGAAAAATACTACACCGCATGCACAAATTCATCGATCGCAACGGAGACTATGTAGAAAAATAGTAGAATGTCCAGGCTTTCCAACAATGTATAATTCATTTCAAATAAACGTGTTTTTCTTTGTGAAAAAAAATTGGAGACCTTATTTTACAGACAACCCTAGTATATACCTGTTTATATAATTTATGCAATGCTCCATACACCATGTCTTCCAAAGGCATATAGATTTACATATCTCTATACTGTTCTTTTTTTGTTCAGATACATTATTCCCAGCTGGATTACATCGCAGATGAGATGGTTGAATCATTATTGATTTGGGATTTTCTAAATCATTTGAAGGAACTTTACGTTTGGGTTTATCTTTGAATCGTAAATTTTTGATATTCATGATATGATTGTTGAAATCGGTTTTGTATCTCACTTCATGTCATACTTGACTACATTTAAGTGATGAAACTTGTCGAAAGGTATCGAATTTAACATTTAGACATTTCGCAGCAGTGACACAAGTAAAACTAAAATCATCAGAATTTATTTGCAAAATTCTGAGAGAATTTCTTTTATTTTCTGACTTTAGTAGCCTCGTGCGACTTATTGAATAACATTCAGTTTTTTGACACCGCCTTCTCAATAACACTATGAGCACTGTCAACTTATTGAATACATGAATGTCCCGGTACCGAATATTTTATGGTGATCGATTTTCATATAAGAAATTTAAAACTGCTGTGTAAGCACGAATTTATATTTTGTGGAATTCATGAATCACTCTAAGTTATTAATTCTGCAAAATTATACTCTACCAACTTAATTATTAAATTCATTATAAGGATTATCAAAATTTTCTTACAAGTACTCACTAAGTCATTTCCAGAATGACCGAACACCTGGACATTCCATAAAGCACAATAATTAATTGTTTTGGGAACCGAGTAGTGTGCAGTTAAATTATACATAGTTAGTTTCCTTTTATAATAAAATTAACTTACTCCTGGTATACCATTTTTTAAGTCGAAACAAAGGACAGATAAATAATTTTTTCTATCCCTCCCCTTTCATATATTATAGCTATCTTATTTTTTATGTGATCATCATATTTTCTACTTAATTCTTTGGATAAAATAATATTACGATCCTTTGCTACTAGTCAGATGGAACCTTGTCATATGAACTAAAGTGTGAAGTTAGCACAATCTCGTTTTTAATAAAGAGTAACAAGGTTCCATGTACAGTTGAAACCTTGTTTCGCTATTCTTTTTAAATAATTGTTGCAGTTGGAACTTTGTGCAATCTCTATCTCCGTATTTAAAAGCTAGATGGCATTGTATGTAAGAACAAAATAAAGTATACTGTATTTGGAACCGTTTCCTCCAAAAAAGTACATTTGCATAAAAATGTTGGATGGAACCTCAGGGGTCGATATGTTTAAGTTTAGCCCATATTTTTCCGCACTCGAGATCAGTAATCTGTTATAAAACACCCAGTAGAGTAAGCCAGTTCCCATTAATTTTGTGTTCCATGGATAAGCTAAATGCAAAATCGAGAGCATCAGATGTTTCTTTTCCTAAATAGAACGAACATGCTATTGGTGATTGACACGAACAAAAACGCCGACCTTCAGTTAGTGTTTATGGCAGAGTATGGTTTAACGACATAACTATACAAATCTAGCCTTGTAGTCAATTCTACTTCTCGATAGCCGTGCGACAATCTCACGACAAGGTACAAACAGAATATATAAGTCCCATGGTCCTAAACTATGGAAGAAGCAGAGAAGAAATGGTCGAAAAAGACCATGAACAGGTAACCAGTAGCGTAATCGTTTAGTATTAGGAAGTAAAATGTATGTTGTTAACCTTTTCTTTGTAAAATGTAATAAAATTTTACGTAAAAAATTTCGCCTCGGAGAATCGAGACTGTTCAAGTGTAATTGGAACGCTGTGACCGCAGACCTCGAAATGACACGCCATGAAATTTCAAATCGATCTATTTCGGAAATAATTCCCGGGAAATCTCCATTAAACTTAGAAAATAAGTTATGGGAGAGATTGTTTACGTAAAATTAAGCAGGTACATGCTTCAATAACTTTTATAGCTATAATGGAAGTGTATGAAAATTGGAAAAGAAAATTGAATATTTATAAATTTATATACTGTATAATTGTAAATAAAGAATTTTAATACTAATTTTATCAATACAAGATAGGAGTTAACTACCGTTATAAAAATATTGTAAACGCGTATCTATATCTATAGACGCGTAATTATAATTATAGATTTTGTTAATGCTATAACTTGCTGACTATAATAAATATTGTAAAAGTAACAATTGGAAAAACTTGAGATTCTGGTATAGATGGGTTTCTACCCATAAACAATAATAAATCTTAATTGCCTCCTAAGTAATAAAAGAATCAAATACTGCGACTAAAAACACAAACTGGCGCGTGACCTTGAACCTTAACTGAATTCTATTCGACTAGAATTTACGGCCCGGCTGTGTTGAGTTGCCAGATAAAAATAGATTCAAGTTTACGTTTAGATTACTATGGAAAAGCCACTATTAAGGACGAAATAAATTTGTAGTCGCTTGTAAATAACATCTTGTTAGGATTAAGCATTTATATATTTAAGTTGAAATGTTAAGTATAATATTATAGTATTTTCACGTAATAATGTTCGTCCGAAAGGTAAATATCGAATGAAACGTTTTCTGCGGCTCCAAATAGTTTTATTAAAACTTAGTAAAATTCTATTGGCCTAAAAAGGCCAAGAGTGGTGGAAAGGACTAGTACGTGGGTGTCAACCTTTCATTTTGACATTTTAAATTTAAAGACTGCCATTCCCTTATTTAGTACACGAGTACCTATTCTGATACCTCGTTGGAAAGCTAAAAACTTTCCCCTTCGTTTGAACACGAAAAATCATATAAAATCAACTATTTTGCTGACGTCACCGTAACTACGTATTTAAAGGACATGTTCTAGAGGGTGCTTAAAACACCCCTATTAAGTCTTAATTTTGCGGAAATAAAGTAGAGTAAATTTAACCCGATTTAATTAGAAGATATCTCTATTAGAAAGTTACCAGGAACGGGAGATATACGTAAATTTATCCCGTGAGAGAAAGATATACATCTGCTATCCCTTACGGACTGTTTCCTGTTAAACCTCCATCCCGAGGGTATAAAAGGTGACATCCTTTTTCCGTAAAATCATTAGTTTCTACACTTCTCACCAGCGATCTCCTACTAAGCAGCAGTCCTTCCGCGGATACGAGACACGGTTCTCAGTAACATTCGTGAAATTTACCTACGATAAGTCCCCATCGACGGGCAAAAAGTAACGCGAATATCTCGTATCTGCCGGTCGTGACGTGTGCCGCAAAACGTAGCGCGAATAACACGTATCTGTCGGTAGTGACGTCGGCCGCTAAAACATAGCTCGAATACCACGTATCTGTCGATAGTAACGCGCTCGCGGAGTAATTTCATTTTTCATTACTCATCATACGAGGTGACGTAATCGGGATAAATTACGTGATCGGATTTGTTTTATAAAAACAAATTAATAAACTCAGTTTGTAATAATAAATTTTACAAATCTTTTTTTCGGAATTATAAAATAAATTTTTGAAACTTTATTTAGTAAACATAATCATAAAATAAATTTTAGTAAACAAATTTATAAACATAAAAACAAATTTTAGTAAATAAATTTGTAAACATTAAGTAAACCTTTTGTAAACAAGTCTGTAAACACAAATAAATATTTGTAAATACACTGTGAACATAAATAAACTTTATAACAACAATAAAATAATTCTATTCTTTTATAAACCTAATACTGTGTGACCAAAGAATAATTTATATTTTCTTTCTTATGGGAAAATATTTCTTGAATTAAAAATATCCAAAGAATATCTGCGTATACATTCTCTGAATTAGGTGTGACTTTTCGGGAATTTGTGAAAGATTTCACAGAGATCCTATAGTGAACAAATAAATAGTTTGCTGATACTTTAATGAGATTTAATTACGGGAACAATGACAGTTAATCTTATTGTGTGACCGTGAACTCTAGTACCTGAATAAATTCGGCACCACACCAGCTGAGAGTTTTATTCGGGAATTCAAAAGTTGTGATACTACAAAGGAGATCCACCTCTCCTAATTCATCACTAGTCTCCTCAGTGACGGCCCGGTAGCATTATTGAGCTAGCCGTGAGCCGGGTCATGTCATTATGGCGCCCAAATGCGTGCGGCATCTTCAGGTTGCGAAAACCTGAACGATCCTACAACTAAGATCTACTAAAAGATTTTAAAAACAATATATTGTGAAGTGTATCAATGAATTGTGGTTACCTGAGAGGTTTTAAGAACCTTATACCGGAGCTACAAGAGCGATCTACCTCAACTTTATAAATGTGAGTACAATGAAATAAAGTGTAACTCGCATTAACGAGGAACCAGTGATGAATACTTTTGAAAAATATAATTTGGAGAAGAATATATACGTAAAGGCAACTATATATAGAATACTTTTCTTGATTTACTTGGAAAAGGAAAGAATAAATAAAATAAATACTTTTGGTAATTTATTAGAGTCAGATACCGACATTAAGCAAAAGTATGTCGATGAGACTATCCAAAGGATCTCTCTGACCCTTTTAAGCCATAAAGAAAGTATAAAAATAAATTGTGTTACTCACCGTAACAGAAATAATAGAATTAAGAATAAAATGCACAATAAAAATTTCGTGTGAATTTTTAAGCTTTTTTCTAATATAAAGTTGAGTACCATACAAGTATAGGTACAAGGACCCAGACAAAGAAAAAATTTTTTGAAAAAAATAAATTTATACTACTTTGTATATTAAAATCTCGATAATTATCATAACTACCGTGACGTCATGGGTATAGGTACATGAAGGCCTGTACCTATTACAATATAAGATTTTAAACGGAGAAGATTGGACGCTTGTAACAGGAGTTGCAAGCCTTCAGGGTTATCAGCGACAAGCAGCGCATGCCCTCAAAATACTTTAAACGTCGATTGCGGACGAACGGGTGGTCGTAGGAAGCTGAAAACCGGCGCAATCGATAGCTGAATTTTTATATGAATTTACGGTCGAAGGTCCGCTTCTTCCAACTCCAGGGGACGGAGGAATTCGAAGAAATTATGCCGAACCCTGTTCCGGGTCCGAGTGTAGAAGAAGACTTCATATTGGAAGAAGGCTTGCAAAACGCGCAAGTATTCCCCGAAGAGGATTCATTTTTGCAAGTAAGCACGTCGGATCCCAAACAAAAAATGGCACCACCAGAACCAGCCGTGTGTACCCCGTGCCATGTTAAGCCGGAACTCCATTCCACCTATGAGGGTAGCCCAAAGCAGAGCGTTGAACTTTTTCTCCGACGCTGCAGAGAATATTGCGAAGCTGTGAAGTACCCAGCTGAGAATTGGACAGAGTTGGCTATGCGTCAGCTCAGAGGAGAGGCCAAGACTTGGGCCAAGAATATTGACACATCGGACAGTTGGCGGTCGTTTAGTAACGACCTGAAAGAGCACTTCGAATCACCTTCAAGGCGTCGTGCTCAACGAACGGAGCTCGAACATAAAGAGCAAGGACCTCAAGAGGGAGCTTATGGTTTCCTCCTGAAGAAGATGGAGTTAGCCGAGGTACTCCTTCCAGAGATGAAGTCGGAAACCCTGGCTTCGACCTTTTATGACCTACTCACTGTGAGCGATCAGATAAGGGTTAATCAAGAGAAATGGAAGACGATGGACGAGCTGCTTGAAGTAGCTCATACACTTCGACCATTGAAATCGGCATTGGCTTCCGTGCCATCTCCAGCAAATGCCGTCAAGGCGAATAATGAAAAGAGGCCCGCTCAGCAAAATACTTGGCGCGAGAAGCCGCGTTCGGTACAAGAGACTAACGCGAAATCTGATAAGACCACGGAGGCTGTTGATAAAAGGCCTCCACGGCAATCAGACCAGCAAAACGATTCAGAAAGACCTGCGTACCGCCCACGTCCTCGCGTTGAAGAGCGAGGCAGTGCCAGACAAAGGCGTTGTCAACATTGTCCTGGCTTCCATGAAAACAAGGATTGCCCAGACAGGCAAGCAGCTCAGCAGACCAGAAAGGAGCCATGAAGACGGCTCGCGGACCGGGTTGATCGTCGATGGCTCCAAGACGACGAACACTGGCGGACCGCCGAAGAGAAGACTCAAGAAGGTGACACGAACGTTCCTCGAACGCCGTTCAGCCGAGTTCTAGCTAGTGACATAGACGCTCTTCTGGCGAATAGGGTTAACTGTGAAAGTGAACTGAAGGACACCCTTCCGGTGAAATCATTTAACCCTAAGGTTCACTGTGAGGTCGAAGCTGGCCCCAGTAACCAAGTTAATCTTTGTACAGGTCCTCTTGTAAAGGATAGCAGCGTAAGACCGGAGAATTATCGCAAACGCGATATTAATAATTCTGCTAGTAAAATAGTAGAAAATCTTAATAAAAAGAATAGCGGTAAGACGTTGTCCAATGTTGAGACTTCGCGAGCTAATAATTCTTTTACCGGCGGCGAAATAGAATATAAAAAGTTTTTAGATAAATTAGAATTAGGAAGTTATGAAATAAATGTTGGCAACAAGGAAGAAGGTTATCAAGATAAGCAGTTAAAGACAGCTAGCGGTGGATGCGGCGAAGGCGTAAGCAGTGGCGCTCTTGGTGTGCTGAGAACATCGGCAAACGTAAGTAACTGTAGTCTCGTCGATACTGACGACAGATCTCTTGTAACAAATAATCTAACGAATTATTGTGCTTCCGCTAACCATTTGTGTAAAAATATTAATAGTACTAATTATACTAAAGCCGAAGCTGGCAGTTTACTTGATATTAATAGCGATGTATGTAGTTTAGATAGTCGATCGTCGTTACAATCGAGCAACGAAACTTTAGGAAGGGACTCACCTTTTAAATTAGCGAACAGACCCCACGAGGCTGACGTTAAGAATATTATTAGGAAGAGTCGAACTAATCGTCGACTACAAAACATTAATACCTTCGGTAAATTAAGGCGAAATAAACTTAATGAAGAAGAGCTCATAGCATTAGATGACTATAATCGTTATCTTAAGCAAAAATCAAGTAAATGTAAGTCCTTTAGTATTAAGATTATTAAAAATAAGTTACGTAAGCTTAATAAGATTAATTTTGATAGCGTTAAGTTTGAACTAAGAAATATGAACTTAATGTACAAAGATAAAGCTAGATATAGTGACGAAAGAGTTGTTGTGTATGATCATCGTCTCAAAGGCGGTGATATACTCAATGACGGAGGACAAGAGTTATGGGACTCAGCTACGGTTGCCCATAACCAACAAAGCAAAATATCTACGGATTTTCTCGGTTCTGTAAATATTTTAGATCCTAGGGACAGGTGTAGTCGGGGACAGAATTTTGCGGCGTGTCAAAAGACACTACCATCTGTAACGACTGCAGACCGTCCAAATAGCGTAGTCAGAAGTACGTGGACAATTGTAGGTAGTACGTTGGATGCGCCGGGTGAAGAGAAATTGCCAACTACTGCAATTGCACGTAATAAAAATAGTTTACCTCATAAAGATTTAAATATTATACTTGATAAAAATGTTAGTGTTAAAAGTGTTTTAAATACTAGTGTTAAATTGATATATATGAGTATGATAAGCGTGATATACATATCAGTGCTAAGTGTAATATATTTTAAATTAATAGCGGGAAGAGTGTTGCTAGTTAAGGCATGGGGAAGCGCATGGCTTCCACGCTAAGTCCTTTACTAGTATTCGGAGCTGCGGTGCGAAATAGTTTGAGAAGAATCTGGCTAATGAAAGAGCAGACGACCCGGTGGTATCACCTACGCCGCTTTCCAAAGCTACCAGCGACAGAGACGAGGGAGTGCACGCCCTGTCAGAACGTCGTATGGATGCGCAGGAATGTGCGCGGGAAGAACTACTGGCGAGTTCAGGAACAGATTCCGAACTTAGCGGTGGAGGAGCTGAAGTGGAAAGAATTGTTGACTCGACAATATCTAATGAAGAGAGGATCCTTGGCGAGAGGCTGGATGCGTTGGACGCAGTCTTACAAGACGCCCCCATCAAGATAGCGCCCCCCAAGAGAGAATTTAGGAGAGTGGGACGGTTGGGAGGGCGGCGCCCTGCGAGGACCAACTTCCCAACGCCCTGGAGCAAAGATCAAGGTACTACCTTTGGCGAGTGGCGGGATGCGTTGGACGCTGTCTTACGAGACGCCCCCATCCGGAATGCGCCCCCCAAACGTCAGTATCAGCGTATAGGCCGATCAGGTAAGCGTCGCTCAAAGCGATCGCTACCGCCATCGCCTGTAAGCTAAGTCTCTAACTAAACCGAGCTATAAGTCTTCGAGAGGAGCGATAAAGAAATAAGTCTATTATCGAAGCGAGCGATAAGACTTCGAGAGGAGCGATAAAGAAATAAGTCTCTGATCGAAGCGAAAAACAAGTCTTTTCTCGAAGCGAAAGAGAAATAAGTCTTCGGGGAGAGCGAAACGAAGAACGTGTTGCTAATTAAGGCGTGGGGAAGTCCGTGACTTTCACGCTAAGTCCTTATTAGTATTCGGAGCTGCGAAACAAACAAGTCTTCGAGAGGAGCGATAAAGAAATAAGTCTATTATCGGAGCAAACCACAAGTCTTCGAGAGGAGCGATAAAGAAATAAGTCTATTATCGGAGCAAACCACAAGTCTTCGAGAGGAGCGATAAAGAAATAAGTCTATTATCGAAGCAAACCACAAGTCTTCGAGAGGAGCGATAAAGAAATAAGTCTATTATCGAAGCAAACAACAAGTCTTCGAGAGGAGCGATAAAGAAATAAGTCTATTATCGGAGCAAACCACAAGTCTTCGAGAGGAGCGATAAAGAAATAAGTCTATTATCGGAGCAAACAACAAGTCTTCGAGAGGAGCGATAAAGAAATAAGTCTATTATCGAAGCAAACGAGTCTTTTCTCGAAGCGAGAAAGAAATAAGTCTTCGGGGAGAGCAAAACGAAGAAAGTGTTGCTAATTAGGGCATGGGGAAGTCCTTGGCTTCCACGCTAAGCCCCTAATAGTATTCGGAGCTGCGAAATGAAGACGTGTTGCTAATCTAGGCGTGGGGAAGTTCGTAACTTTCACGCTAAGTCCTTATTAGTATTCGGAGCTGCGAAATGAAGAGAGCGTTGCTAATTTAGGCGTGGGGAAGTTCGTAACTTTCACGCTAAGTCCTTATTAGTATTCGGAGCTGCGAAAAATAATTCTCTTGATTGGGATTGATTTCAAATTCTTGTAGAATGTAATATATAGCTAGGAGTATTGAGCGTTAGATTGAATAGGTTTAAATGACCCTATGTAATTTAATGTTAAAGGTATTGTCAGGGGAGTCTCCCTGGCATATCATGGTACTATGCCGTATTTTCTAGTAAGCGGGAACGTGATTCGCGACGGGAAGTCGAACTCTACTTCTGTCCATGGGTCGTAAAGGGAGCGTCTCCGTGAGTCCTCTTCCTTGCGGTTGTCCCTCGGCAGGAAAAGCAGTAGTCGTCCCATACAGCACTCACCGTCCTCAAAATAAAATTTTTAACTTCAGAATTATTGAATTATATAATTTTCTTTTATTAATTAGAATTTTAAGACCTGAATCTGGGCGAATATTAATTATAAAAAGTAAAAGAAAAACTTTGTGTGCATGCGCAGATTTTGTGTATTTTATTTTGAATATGCTTTACTGTTGCTTTATCGCTTTGCATATTACTGAGTCCTGAGGTGTGGCAATGGTGAATTGAGACTAGACATATACAGTTATGTCTTTATTAAGGGTGGGCATTTGACACGAACAAAAACGCCGACCTTCAGTTAGTGTTTATGGCAGAGTATGGTTTAACGACATAACTATACAAATCTAGCCTTGTAGTCAATTCTACTTCTCGATAGCCGTGCGACAATCTCACGACAAGGTACAAACAGAATATATAAGTCCCATGGTCCTAAACTATGGAAGAAGCAGAGAAGAAATGGTCGAAAAAGACCATGAACAGGTAACCAGTAGCGTAATCGTTTAGTATTAGGAAGTAAAATGTATGTTGTTAACCTTTTCTTTGTAAAATGTAATAAAATTTTACGTAAAAAATTTCGCCTCGGAGAATCGAGACTGTTCAAGTGTAATTGGAACGCTGTGACCGCAGACCTCGAAATGACACGCCATGAAATTTCAAATCGATCTATTTCGGAAATAATTCCCGGGAAATCTCCATTAAACTTAGAAAATAAGTTATGGGAGAGATTGTTTACGTAAAATTAAGCAGGTACATGCTTCAATAACTTTTATAGCTATAATGGAAGTGTATGAAAATTGGAAAAGAAAATTGAATATTTATAAATTTATATACTGTATAATTGTAAATAAAGAATTTTAATACTAATTTTATCAATACAAGATAGGAGTTAACTACCGTTATAAAAATATTGTAAACGCGTATCTATATCTATAGACGCGTAATTATAATTATAGATTTTGTTAATGCTATAACTTGCTGACTATAATAAATATTGTAAAAGTAACAATTGGAAAAACTTGAGATTCTGGTATAGATGGGTTTCTACCCATAAACAATAATAAATCTTAATTGCCTCCTAAGTAATAAAAGAATCAAATACTGCGACTAAAAACACAAACTGGCGCGTGACCTTGAACCTTAACTGAATTCTGTTCGACTAGAATTTACGGCCCGGCTGTGTTGAGTTGCCAGATAAAAATAGATTCAAGTTTACGTTTAGATTACTATGGAAAAGCCACTATTAAGGACGAAATAAATTTGTAGTCGCTTGTAAATAACATCTTGTTAGGATTAAGCATTTATATATTTAAGTTGAAATGTTAAGTATAATATTATAGTATTTTCACGTAATAATGTTCGTCCGAAAGGTAAATATCGAATGAAACGTTTTCTGCGGCTCCAAATAGTTTTATTAAAACTTAGTAAAATTCTATTGGCCTAAAAAGGCCAAGAGTGGTGGAAAGGACTAGTACGTGGGTGTCAACCTTTCATTTTGACATTTTAAATTTAAAGACTGCCATTCCCTTATTTAGTACACGAGTACCTATTCTGATACCTCGTTGGAAAGCTAAAAACTTTCCCCTTCGTTTGAACACGAAAAATCATATAAAATCAACTATTTTGCTGACGTCACCGTAACTACGTATTTAAAGGACATGTTCTAGAGGGTGCTTAAAACACCCCTATTAAGTCTTAATTTTGCGGAAATAAAGTAGAGTAAATTTAACCCGATTTAATTAGAAGATATCTCTATTAGAAAGTTACCAGGAACGGGAGATATACGTAAATTTATCCCGTGAGAGAAAGATATACATCTGCTATCCCTTACGGACTGTTTCCTGTTAAACCTCCATCCCGAGGGTATAAAAGGTGACATCCTTTTTCCGTAAAATCATTAGTTTCTACACTTCTCACCAGCGATCTCCTACTAAGCAGCAGTCCTTCCGCGGATACGAGACACGGTTCTCAGTAACATTCGTGAAATTTACCTACGATAAGTCCCCATCGACGGGCAAAAAGTAACGCGAATATCTCGTATCTGCCGGTCGTGACGTGTGCCGCAAAACGTAGCGCGAATAACACGTATCTGTCGGTAGTGACGTCGGCCGCTAAAACATAGCTCGAATACCACGTATCTGTCGATAGTAACGCGCTCGCGGAGTAATTTCATTTTTCATTACTCATCATACGAGGTGACGTAATCGGGATAAATTACGTGATCGGATTTGTTTTATAAAAACAAATTAATAAACTCAGTTTGTAATAATAAATTTTACAAATCTTTTTTTCGGAATTATAAAATAAATTTTTGAAACTTTATTTAGTAAACATAATCATAAAATAAATTTTAGTAAACAAATTTATAAACATAAAAACAAATTTTAGTAAATAAATTTGTAAACATTAAGTAAACCTTTTGTAAACAAGTCTGTAAACACAAATAAATATTTGTAAATACACTGTGAACATAAATAAACTTTATAACAACAATAAAATAATTCTATTCTTTTATAAACCTAATACTGTGTGACCAAAGAATAATTTATATTTTCTTTCTTATGGGAAAATATTTCTTGAATTAAAAATATCCAAAGAATATCTGCGTATACATTCTCTGAATTAGGTGTGACTTTTCGGGAATTTGTGAAAGATTTCACAGAGATCCTATAGTGAACAAATAAATAGTTTGCTGATACTTTAATGAGATTTAATTACGGGAACAATGACAGTTAATCTTATTGTGTGACCGTGAACTCTAGTACCTGAATAAATTCGGCACCACACCAGCTGAGAGTTTTATTCGGGAATTCAAAAGTTGTGATACTACAAAGGAGATCCACCTCTCCTAATTCATCACTAGTCTCCTCAGTGACGGCCCGGTAGCATTATTGAGCTAGCCGTGAGCCGGGTCATGTCATGATGCTAATTGGGAATGTCTATATTCAGCCGATTTGCTATACCCCGTAATCAATATGCGAGTTTAACAGACTGTTTATAAATTGTTAAATTAGGGTATTTAGCAAACAAAGTAATAACCTTTATAATATGTATCCCTAGGATATAATTAAATAAACGGATAGAACATGGTCATATATGTCGAGTCAGAAAATAACATACTGCTGGTTGGATTCTTTAATTTAATCATTAGATTTAGTAACCACTGCCTTAGTTGAGCTTATATCACCGTGGGTCTCGAGTTCGAATCCCGGGTTTGGAAATTTCCCATGTTATTTATTTCAATGTGTGTTCGGACCTAAAGTACCTATGTACTTAATAGGTTGAAAAGTGGCTATCATCTATGTCTTGTAAAACAAAAAATCTGTTGAGAAATCACTTCATGTGGCGGCCGAGATCCGTATCGGACTCTAGAGGCAATTACAAAAATCATTTTTTTTTCACATTATATTCAGGCTCCGTCTATATAGAGAAAGTTTTCGTGCATCCATTGTTATATTTCATTATTATAAAGGTTTTAAAATGTTTGAATTAATAAATTAACTTACTCAAAATCAGTGTAGTATTTGAAAAATCCTAACAATAGTTCGCCAAGCGTTTGCTCATTCTTAGTGTTGTAAATGGGCATCTGTTCCATCAAGTCTATGTGGTGTATATCCAAGTTATTGTTGAATTTATTAGGCCAATCTTCTTGAAGGCAGGGCAACAGTGACGGAGTCGTTCCACCTGTAGCATGGGCAACTGATTAAGATGACATTGAAAGAGTAATATAGTCGTATATTATCAGTCGTGACTATTGTTTCTTTCATCGGATTACTAGAAATCACTACATATATAAATAGTTTCATGAATTTTAGCAAATATTTAGATTTAGAATTAACTGTGTATTAATGGAGTTTTACTGTAATGTAAACAGAATACAGATTGTGTTTCCTAGAAGCTACAGCTTGAGAACTGCATACGATAGAAGGGCCATATGTCCGCCACATGGCCTAATATTTTTTTAAGTGAGCAGAGTGTGGGATATCTAACAAAAAAAATACTTTAAGATATTAATACATTGGCCGCTAAAGACGCGCCCGGCACGTAACGATTAGGTGGCCATTCGATATAATTAGCATGCTATTTATATGTGGTAATTAAAAAGTAATTATCTAGTCAGCAGTCAATGTCACCCGTAAAGCATCGATAACAATAATCGAAACAGTTTACAAATTATTTCTCCAACGGTAGAAGCATCAGCACAGTCAATTTAGTGGAAAATTTCAGCAAAGTAGACCTGAGCCCCCGTCCTTGAGTTACGACTGCCAGCTGCTGTTTACTGACCATCACATAAGGAGTCGAACTCCCGTCTCATCTACCTACCCACAACTCCACGATTGATGATATTGACAACCAACTCCCAACAACTTATAATATCTATGTGTGACCATCCGTATTATTAATTTTCAATCACCTCATATGGTAATTATTGCAAATTCAAGGTGAAAACTGTCATGGGGACATGTGTCATCATCTACTATTTGGCCGCAAACTCTTTTCAATGCATTGATTAGCCGCAGGCATGCTGTCTCCTTTTACAACATTTGAATAAATACTTACACTGTAAATAATGTATAACCATCAAGACGAGCGAGTAGCTGGAAACTGTCATGGCCTTCGCATCATTTATGTTGTGATGTTGCGCCCACTGTTTTACTGTCAGAACCAGGGGACGGACACGCCAATCCACTGGAAGAAAAATTCAATTTAGGAACATGTACAATACATTGTTAAAGAAATATGACTACAGGCAACCCACTTTTGTAATAACCCCAGCGAGTGTGAATTTGTTATATCGTATAAATTTTTAATATTATTTTTTTTGTCCCGCACTTAGTTTGACACGTGCCACATGCCAAGAATTGTTATACTGAGTAGACTGACACACGTACAATCAGATTATTTGACAATTATTGATAATTTTTACATAATACGTCCAGACAGGCCAACCAGGGTAAACTATTTAGATTGTCAATTTTTCTTTCTTTCTTTCTAAGTTATATTACTTTTATGTATGATATATTGTATTTTGTTTTTAATTCTTGTATAGTTAATTAAAAAGACATTTTCATATTTTAAGTTGTTTTGTTTTTCAAATAACGTTGACCAAGAAATTTTGCTTAACGCGACCATGTCCCAAACATATCCCCCACAATCAATGCGGGGGGTTATCTGTACATACCTATACTCAAAACTTAACATAAATAATATGCATATCAAGCAGTAAGAATGAGATATTTGCCAAACACATTAACATCATAAAAAATTGCTTGTCTTTTGAATTATTTAGTATTTTCTATTATTATGTGTTATGCCGGTCTTCGGCCAGTGAAATGATTACTGAGAGCTTGTTCACTGATTGGAATGGCGAACTTGATCAGCCGTATGCGAAAGGGCCCATTCCTTCTCACATAGTTAATACACATAGTAAATTTATGATGGTGTGAAATGACTCACATTGGGAGTAACAGTAGAGGAGATGCGTGTTTCTAATGCCAACCACATTATTGCAGTTGAGGTCTACTTCGAAGGAATAACGATTGTCCTTGAACTTAAGTATGGGCACCTTCGCCTTTATCAATTGGGCATCGCTAAATTCATCATCTGTGAAACAAAATAATATTATACAACATTTATAAATACACAAACTGACGTCAAGTATGTATTTATTTTTAATTTTATTGCATTTATATTCAATACAAACAATTAAATTAAATTAAATTAAAAAAATTAAAAATAACAAAAATTAAGAATACAAACTTCAAAACACAAATATTCGGAAAAATCTTAGCACCAATAAAAAAAACTTAAGCCCAGTAGATATTATGAAATATGTATTTGCAAAAGAGAGACTTGGATTGATAGCTTAATTGTTAAGAGCCATATTATGTCCGCAAGTGAACGATGTATAGTTAAATCTACGCATAGCCATACATAAGAGGGCTGATACGTTATGTAGGTGATTTCGGGGCGCATAGCACATAACGAGTGGTTTTCCTATTGTCGAAATATAAGTGACAGGTGCCAAATAAATGTCAGAAATTAAGTAAATATATTATTGAATGTTGTTTACTCATTTTGTACAAATGAAAATTGTATCGTGTACCGATTATCGAACACCGACCAAAAAAGACAACTGGAATGAATAATTTGCATGCATTTAGTATGCAGATACAAGATTTGTGAATAATAAACCTGAAGAGGGTGTCGCCAGTTCATTAGTAAATTAAAAGAATTCCAGGGATACTGTATTCATTGTGTGTGCATTTATTCAAATAAACTTGATAAATAAGCATTACATCATTTAAATGTTTTAAAAATTTACAGAGCATCAAAATTGTAGCACTTTCAAATATCAGAAGTGATGTTATTTATTGTTTTGTCAACAATGTAACGAGTTCATAATTAGTGCCTTAAGATATTTCCTAATAGGTGTGTTTCTGGTGTTATTCCAAGTTGTGTAAATCAAACAGCTAATATAAAATAAAAATTCCGCAATTATTCAGAAAGCATAAATTATTTAAAATATTACATATGTGTATAGAAACTTACGACGCGATTTAATAAAACGAAGAGTGCTATCTAAATGAAACATTGTTTGAGATCGGCTATCTAGAGAATCCACCGTTTTGACAACGAGGCATAGGTCCATGTCCGAACTGTTGGCTCCAAACCCAGATATCGTGGATCCAACCAAATATAGACCGTGGCGAGGGAACATGTTCTGTAAGCAATGCAGTAGATAATGATATGTAGGTTTTGCAGGAAAAATAAAAATTGTATTTATTACGAGAATGAAACAGAATGAAACTCACTTTGATTGCAATATATAAAAATTTCCATAGCATCATCTTATTTTTGAACGTCTCTTCCGATTGCTGCATTCTTATGAATTTGTGCCAAATATCACTGGAAAGTTTGTCCCATTTCGAGCCTGAAATTGTTAAAAATTCCATATATAATCATTTGAGACTGACAACTCTCGACGTGTGGTGGCTTGTAGAATTAATAGCTCGCAATACATACGACACTAACGCCAAGGTGACGCTTCAAGTTATAGTTGTGAGTCCATAGGACAGTTCTTGGTTGATACATTTAGGCCCTCCTCCCACGTGAATACTCAAAAAAGACGAGACTGAAACTCCAGTATTAAAATCTCCTTAAGAGCAAAAGCCAAACTTAAAAGCAAAAGCCAAGCAAACCAAAAGCAACTTAAACCGAGGAGACGCAACATACTAGTCACCAGTCTCTCAGTCGCCAGTCAGCCATTAACTCATTTAGTGCTGACACCGCGACTGGCATGTTTGAGTTAGTTGGCCATTAGATATAATTAACATATTTAAATGTGGTAATTAAATATTAATTACAAGGTCAGCAGTGATTGTGTTTTAAATAGTGGTACCAATATCAGTAGATTTGATGAAAAATTATATTTTCTTATCAAAAATTAAAAATAACAAGATGATAACAAGCCAAGACGTCAAAAGTTAAAGATGGGCGAACCGGTTTTTAGTTTCCGCATGAGAGGATGACCTTACACTGACTGACTTTAAATAAAAAAAAAATATTTAAATATGAGAATTTGGCAAACTAATGCAATTATCATGTATAGTTGGAATCAATGTAGGTATATTAATTATTAAATTGTACATAATGAAATTATAACATGAGAAAACATTCATGAAATTATTGACATGTATTCGTAACTAATATTTGTTTGGATATAACTAGAGCCGCACTTTGTTAAAATAAGAAAGATTCAGAAGTTTCTATGCAAAAATAATATTGGATTCAAAAAGAATACAATACATTAAGTTTATTCTGAAATTTTTCAGGTAAGAGCAATTTACCATCCACGGGAAGTAGGTACAACACATTGATCATGGTCAAAATGTATTTTTTTATTCTTTTCGCTTATTATAAACATTTACATCCGTCCAACAGTCAGTCGTCGCCACTATTGTTTGTATTGGTGATAGGTAAGATGTAAATGTAAAACAAACAAGTGTAATGACTTTCACGCACACCTTTCGTTCTTACACATGCAATGTTGTCAACTCTGGGAATATTAATTTTCATATATTTACTAATAAAGCCATGCCGAAAATGTAAGTATTTGTAATACAAAAAGTTAGTATTTATCTCTCAATTAAAGAGTCACAAAATTATAACAACGACATGAAAAGATAAAACATACCTGTATTGAGATTAGATGGACTATTGGTAACGAACAAGCGATGAAATTTCATCAAAAATCTGTCAGGTGCAATAGTGGAGACGGGGTGAACATTATAGGAGATGGGTTGGTGCCAGCCCAGCGGGTTTGATTTCGGTCCACGGGGAGAGTTACGGCTTCCATTGTAATGCGTCTTATTACGGAACGACGGGGGATAACCTGTAATTGAAGCATGTTCTAATTACATAGGCTGTACCACTCTCTCGACTTTCATTTAAGTACACTTATCATCAAAATGGGTCTTTGCCAAGGCCTGAACAAAATTGAACCATAAGTGGAGTGAGTAAGCATTCGGCACGCTTATATCTCCGCTCTATGCGTTAGAGTAAGATAGAATTCCTTCAGTTGAATTTTAAAAATATGAAAACGTCGCCGGAAAAAATTGATTTGGCTGATTACATGTTAAAAACTGCGAGCATGTGCTGAAATTTACTGTTTTTGTGTTAAATATAAAGTTAGTGGTAATTATTTTTAGTTATTTTAATATAATAAAGTATGTTGTGTTTAAATTTGGTGGTCGTACTAAGAAGCAACACGGTGGTATAACGTTTCATAGTTAAGTTGATAATAATTAAATCGTTGTTCTACTGTGCGTTATATGCTAGAAATGCGGCTTCATTTTGCTTAAAAATAGGCCCTCTCTATGTATCATTACACTGAGCTCTTTGCTATAACAGCCATTTTTAATTGTGGTGTAGTATCGATTTAGAGCCCAATATAGCCAAAAAAATGGCCATTTTAACAAATAGTGTCTTAAATAAGGGCAAGTACTTTATAACTAAAATTTGGAGAGATCGTGACACAGCGAATAATCACGCTAGTTCAAATTGATTGTGATGAAGAAGTGTATATTTTTAATATATTGCGAACCTAATACTACAAGTTTTAGTGTTTATTTTTGATAAAAAACCTAACAATGACGTTGTACTCTAAGCTGCCTCATTGTTACTTTTGTTTCTCCAAAAATAAATACTTAAAACCTTGCAGTTCTGCACTCGCGATATAGAGAATTATGGTGTCATATTAAGAAACACGGAGCAATGCTTTCATGATTTTTGCACAAGGGTCCAATATTTTTGGCCATCCTACTGTTGAGTATCAAAGCTTCACATACCTCTTCCGTCATATGAGCGGTTTATGTTGGAGCGGCTGGAGTCGTCTGAGTCGTATTCCAAAAAGCCTGCAGAATTATGATGCGGATGGAAGCTCCTTAGATTTCTTCTGGGGACCCAATAATTTGAATTCCTTATATTTTGATTTCTCGGCACGTAAGCGGGAGCACTCATGTCTTTCATGTGTAAGAATTCATCTGAATACGTGACTCGCCTGTCCGCTACCCTGCTTCCGTCCCCGTAGAATATAATATCTTGTCCGGGCATATGCGAATTATTATTCAACTGCACGTATAACTGAGGAACGTACGAGGTGTGATACATAACAACAACTGTTTTCGTTCAAATCGCTATTTAGTGTGACCGACCTATTTTAGTCTATAAACCTAAATAAACAAAAAAACATAGCACAGTGGCCCAAACCAATAAAACTTACTCTACAATGAATGTAAAAAAACAGCTTTCCTTTACAAAATCGTCAACGCACACAGTCTTTCAACATTAATTTGACAATCGACAAAGGACCGCTGGCACAATAGTTTTATTTCATAAATGGGCTCTTGATTTATTAATGGCCATTTGTATACTGTCAAAACAGATTTTCCAAGTTAATTAAACGAATATGATTCACAAAATATATCGTTTTCAAAGCAAATAATCAATCTTACTTCAAGCTTAACGTTTAATAATGTAACCTATTCCTATTCTACAACACTGATAGGTAACAAATTGAATTATCACTTTACAGAGGTGACAGCACTTATAAAAAAAGACTAGACGTGAGTGTAAAATTCGTGATTCCATGTAACTTGGTGGGACGATATTTGTATTTAATTATCGTAAAATGGATTATTCTTCATGAAAGGAATCATGCAAGACAAAAAATATGAATTTCGAACGACATTAAATAAGTATTGCCACTTTCGTCGATAACGACCATAGACATGTCAAAAACATTGTTACCAGCATCCACAAAATCATAGCAAAGCACACAAATCTCTGATCATAACGTCATCATAACATACCTAGGTAGGTACTAACATATCGCTCATCCCTTACACACCAGCAAAAGTCCCTTAAATAACCAAGTGGTACCATAGGTATTCCACTCCGCTAATTGACTTAGGTCAAGAGCCGCTTTTTAGGCCTACAAAGCCTTATTTCCGACTTCCCATTTAAGATGGGAAGTCCATGGGCATGTCAGTACCTAGTTCGTATTATGAAAGGAGTTTTACCTACCAATAAAACTCTTATTATTCACGTTGACTTTGAAGTCCTTGAGATAGGGTTTGCTCTTCCTTCTTCGCGTGAGGTGTTATTCTATTAATTTAATTTCCTTTTTCTTGTCGTTGGTCATTCCTCCCTTTTTATTAACTGGTCATACCCGCGCGTCCCTTTTTATTTAGGGAGTTTGGGACTCCTTTGTCTTCATTATAATATGGCTCATGGAACCAACTAGAAGTTACCTGGACTTCAAAGTAAACATGAATAATAAGAGTTTTATTGGTAGGTAAAATTCCTTTCATTATTCGAATTTGACTTGGAAGTCCTTGAGATATCTGTTTGTTATCACCTGGTGTTGGGTATGCCAAATTCCTGTATGTGACAATGATTCATTGACGAGGTATAGACCATCGTGGTGTTCAATGTATAGGGTTGGATAGAGAAGTTAATAATTGGTCGTTTTCTCCTTCTGATGGTGGTGTGTCCATCGTTCTCTGGTAGTTGTCATGAAATGTCGACTCACTACGCCAGTTACCTCTCTTTAAGATATCATCTATTGGGTAGGTATATTTACAGTTTAAGAAAGCAACCACTGAGCGGACACTACCTGGTGGTTCTTGTACCCCTGCTTCCAACAGTACTGACCTTATCCAATTCCCTATAACTGTCCTGGTGGCTGGTTTTGGTGGTCCTCTTGAAGATATAAATAATTCCGAAATATCCCCACCTTCCTCTCTCCTTGGGTTTGACATGCAGAGGAGTTTCCGTAACCAGAATACTGGGTCGATGTTCTGACACTTGGAAGCGCTTAGCTTCCATTCCGATTAACGATGCTTGGCGGTATCTGTCTTTGCGCCAAACATTGGCCATACAATTATATGGTCACCTTTATCCACTAATCCATTGTCTACTAACTATTACTGAGTAGTGTGAGGTCATGAACCCTTCGTCCCGATGCGAGAAGTAGCCGAGTAGTTGTCCTGCGAGACGTTTCGTATAGGTTGTACTCCACCGGTGTTGTTTTCCTAAGATGATCTAGGTACCACTCGTCCTGGATCCCAAACCGGTGGTTTGACGGATTTGGTTTTATGCACCGAAATTGCCTTTAACATATTGTGTTGTACTACCACGTTGATGCTGATATATCCAATAATCACCGGTTTGCAAAATGTGGCTATGGCTGACTTATGCACCAGGATGGTGTTGTACGACAAACCCTCCGTGTTGTGCAAGTAGCCTAGGTATCTGGCCAATTCCATTGGTTGAGGGCTATTATGATCCATTAGGTTCGTGTTACACCATGTCATTGTCTTCCATTTGTTCCAAGCTGGTTTGTAAGTTTTTAGAGTCGAAGGCCGCCATCTGGAAGTAAGGAGTGCCCTTTCTTCCACTATTAAATTTGATGTTATTTCACCCCACTCGAAATTATCCATAGTTAAAGGGACAGGTCCTGGGTACTTGGAGGTGGACGGTTGGTCTCCGTACCTACTAGTGTCGTATGTAGGTAAGGTATTGTATAAGGAGGTACTATCGCCCTTTTTCGTAAGTCCACTACCCAAAAGCATTGTTTCCAGCTTGGTGCCACTAGTAAGTACTTCTCTTTTGCTGCGTTCAGGTGCGCTAGGACTCGTGAAAGTAAGTTTGGTAGGGGAAATATCCACGCCAGTCTGAAGTCCTATACTCGGCTGAAGGTGTCGTGAAACAGCACGCCACTGTGTGTAACGTCTCGTGAGACGTATGTTGCAACGACATGTGCTGTTTTGCTTGCGAATAAATCCACCTCGGGAACGCCCTATCTTTGAAACAGGGGGGTGGTTACGGTGTTGATGAGATGCCATTCGGGAATGAGTGTTGTCTGCGAGAGAGATGATCTGCCACGCAGTTGTAATTTCTGCGGAGGTATTGTGCAGTAAACGTGATGTTGGCTCGACTGGTAAATACTAGTATCTGTCGGCATAGGTTTAGGAGGGTGACAGATTTTGTGCCGCCCTCGTTGTTGATGTATTACACCATGTTTTTGTTGTCTGTCTGCAGAAGCAGATCTGATCCTATGATTGCTTGTACCCGAGATTGAATTGCAAACATTTCCTTCCTGATGGAATGCCATGCCATGCTAACTGGTCTTGTTTCCACGTACCTGATAGGTGATGTTCATTCAGTTGGGCTCCCCAGCCTGTGTTGGCTGCATCTGTCGTCAGGAAGTGATTGAATGTCGTTTTGTGTGTCAACTCTGAGGATCCTATCACCTGGAGCCACCACATGATGTCTTGTTAGGCCTTTGGTGGGATTTTCGCCTATTGGCGAGAATGGGACCTCTGCCATATTGATGACTGGAGCGTTGTAGCCGTTGGCAATGCAACCTTCCTCGTGGAGGTAGGATGTGAAGTTGAATCGCCCCAGAAGGAATTGGATATGTGCCTGTCTGAGGGACGAACTGCCTTTTTGTACCTGCGTTAGCAGATGGTGACGGAGTGCTACACACTTCTCCGGTGACAGAAACCTCCGCTTGTTGTGTGTGTCCAACGTGATGTCCAGGAACCCTCATTGATGGCTTGGGATCAGACAGGATCTTTTTATATTTATTAACCACCCCAAAGACTGTAGGAAGGTTATCCTTTATTCTACCGGAACCGAGCCTGTTTCTCGGATTGGTTGGCTACTAAGAAGTAGTCTAGGTAAGTGAATAATCTCAGCAATTCTTTCGTAGGCGTTCGGCGACCCAGTTTGGTCAGGGATGTAAATATAATCGGAGCGGCTGACAGCACGAACGGGAGACACGTGAATTGTAGGAGCTCCCCTCGGTAGGCTAGTCGAACGAATCGACGATGTTGAAAAGCCATGGGTACCTGGAGGTACGCCAGGCTTAGATCTATTATTACTAGCGAGTCTTCTTTTTGTAAGATGGCTGGAACCTCGTAATGGTGAATTAGTTTGAATGGCCTTGGCTGTAGGAACGCATTCTAACGCTTTCGGTTGAAAACAGGACATAGGGTCCCGTCTTGTTTCTCGATCAGAAACAGGGTTGAGAGAAAACTGGAGGTTGGACCCGCTTCTTCTAGAACCCCTGAAGTCCTCGATTGTTGCGTTTGCAATTCTTTCCGTAAAGTAAAGAAGGACTTACCAATGGTGGTGTCCGCACAAAAGATATGCGGGCTACGGCTATTATTTTTACCAATGTTGAGGAGGGGGGTACACTACGCCATCCAGACTCCCCGAAAGTCTCTTAGGCAGCCCCCAATGTTGTTGGTCGTCTAGATGCGGTCACCTCCGCTTAGAGTACGGATCCTTGGTGGATCCCGTACATCCGATGGAGAACTCCCTTCCCACAGGACGTCGCCCCTTGGGAGTACCCCGGCCATACGGGAGTTCGAGGGCCTTCCGGGAGTCTGAGCTCGAAGAAATCCTTGATAGTGCCTCCCGAGTGAAGGTATCCTTTACTGAGGACGAAATCACATGGCGCCGACCTTGTATAATCTCGGCGCGCTTCCCGGTAAGGATCTGAGTCATGTCCTCGCAAATTTTATTATGAGTTGTCCCCAAAACCCTCTTTGATTTTTTGGTACAGGCCTATCACTGTTATGATGTTTTGAGGATTGATTGCCCAATCCACTAATCCTTGCATACCCTTCCAGAAGCTGTCCCGTTGAGAAAACATCGCATTCTGGAGGGCCGCGATGGTCCTCTCCGTCAGATGGTTAGTTGATGACGAGTGGTTGTACCGACGCAACTCGTCATTTAGACCTAACTCTATGACCGTAGGGGCCGCCAAGAATTGTTTTTGGGCGTTGTGCTACTCCTTGCCGATCCCCCTGTTGAAATAAGGTACGTAACGAGCATACCTCAAACATCAGCATCTTGATCGACGCTCGTACGTTGAACTTTTCGTCCTGTAGCAGTTCTGCTTCGCCGCCTGGTATCAATTGCTTTTAGAATATCCTCCTCACAGTTATTCAGATGTTGCGCCATAATCATTGATCACTTAACGTTCGTCCAAGATATTTTTTTTTGATAGTAAGGAATGAAATGTCAGACGCAATAAGAAAGTCAAATCCAGAATGAAGGCAAAGGAGTCCCAAACTCCCTACATAAAAGAGGGACGCACGGGTATGACCAGTAAATAAAAAGGGAGGAATGAGCAACGACAAGAAAAAGGAAAATAAATTAGTAGAATATAACCTCACGCGAAGAAGAAAGAAGAAACCTTATCTCCAAGGACTTTAAAGTCAAATTCGAATAATAATTATTTCTCTACTCGGTACTGTTGATTCATAAAGCGTTAAATTATATAATTTACGAAGGTAAGTAGGTAGATACTAAAGAGATTGAGATCTCTTTGGTAGGTACATTAATATTTGAGAATCACTGGAATTGAATAATTAGGTATATTTTTTATGTTAGGTACCTAGATAAAGAAAGTAAAAAATACGTCACATGATTTTTCAAATAATTAATCCTTTTAATAGGGAATTAATATAGACGAAGCAAAGTGTATGTGGGTCGTGGAGCAATACGCGGTGGCCCATGGCCGGCAAAAATGTTGGCCGTATTTCGACACAGTGTTGGGCGCCAACATTCGCCTTACTTGACTGATTGTAAAGGGAGCATGAGAGGACTTGCTTCCTAGTGCTCGGACCGAACACACGTATCGGCAAATCTCTCCGACCCGAATTTTATTTCTCTACCTGAATTCGCTCTCTAGCTGATAACCATTTGAATCCAGCCGCCTTGCTCTGAGTTGAAAAGTTTGTTTTAAAATATTCGACTATTGTGTTCGGCTTTCGCTTCATTTTATATTGCCGCGAATACCGTGCATCCTGACGAACGTTCTCGTGAGATCGCTGCGATCCCAGGAGCTCCCGGATAAGTCTCAAATAAGGAGACGCGCTCATCGTGTAAACAATATATGACAGAGCATTCTATAATTTCCGGCTTGGCCGTGCAAATTGCCCCAGCTCTCGCAGAGTCTCCAGAGATCGCATCCTAGGATACACGGGATCGAAAGCTAAGTAATCTAATATCTAATAAACAATTGCATCATATAACGATTACCACTTAAATCAATCACTAGTTAATACCTAAAGTCTCAATTTATCTCACTAAAATCATTTCATTACAATTAGTATACTAATTATCTCTGTAAAACCATTTAATTGACCTAACATCAAAAATTAATTAAAAACGAAGCAAGTCCAACTCACCACCAATAGCATACAAAATGTTACCTTGATAGAATTCCATACCTACCACCCGCACATAGCTATCACAATAAGAATATTATTTGTAGGTACGCAAACGGTAAATTCTACTCTATTCTATTACCAATTCTCCATTGCAATCAGTATACCTAGGCACTATTTATTGAGCTCCATCAGCATAATTTTCTAAAACCATAATTCGTTATCAGAAACTTTATACTAAACAGCACTCGCCTAGCCCTCTCAAATATAAATTCAATTCAAATAAAATTTTAAAATAAATTAATTCAGTACATACCTAGTCCTGTACCACAGGTTTTCAGTAGGTAGCTCACAAAAATATCCAACACTATAATTATGTAACTTAAAGCCCCTCCAAACATAGCATCAGCCTTTACTTTATTTATATAATATAATAACCATATACTTATAAATTTAATTCTAGAAAATATATCGCCCGATAAATAAATATTCCATACATACCTACACACAAAAATAATCGTCAACTCAACAACCTCGCGCTTTCAAAAAATTAATTTATTCACAAAAATCTTCCCTCCAAACACAATGTTACAAATTCTCAGAACTGCAGCCCTTAAATCAACCCTTTTTTACCTACCTAATAACAATATCCTGAAACAAATTGGTTTTATATTCTTCATTTCAAAACAAATCTGTTCGGTGGTAATTATTATCTACGACGATTATTGCTATTGTGATGTTCTGAGGGAATTGAGTTAGCAATACTAGTAAAGCCGCGTTGACACGGTCCAAGTACGATCCAAGTAGACTTGGATAGGAATAATTAGTATGAAGATGTCTCATCCAAGTGACAGCTTCATACTATTTATTCCTATCCATGTGGCAGCTCCATACTATTTATTCATATCCAAGTTAACTTGGATGAGTAGGACGCGGTCCAAGTAGCTTGGATAGGAATAATTAGTATGAAGATGTCACATACGAGTTCACTTGGATGGCACTCGGTCCAAGTGTACTTGGATCGGGTGCCATCCAAGTTTACTTGGATAGGAATAAATAGTATGAAGCTGTCACTTGGATGAGACATCTTCATACTAATTATTCCTATCCAAGTCTACTTGGACCGTGTCAACGCGGCTTAACTTTTAATAATTAATAGTACCAACCTACGAACGTATTCTCTAATAACGTTTAGTCACGCAGTAACGTCTGTCTAACTAGTACCCTATCGCAGCGTTGCCAAATTGATTTTATCCAATTGCTTATTTTGGAATAAATTTGTTAAAGTAGGTAACGTCTTGTTATTTTATTCTAAAATGGGTAAAAAATCGCCTGCCAAATCTGCCGAGGGCTCAACGATTGACTCCAATTGTCAAAAGACGCCTCCGTCGCTGACGACAGTGACCGTGATAGCCGTTACGTTTTTGGTGACCATCATCACATAGGTCATGAAGGCTTCCGCAGAACTGTAAACCCTCAAAAATGTCAGTCGGTCAGCGAAGGAGTCGGTATCGAATAGTCTGGGCGTAATCAGGCTCGCGCGTCAGGCTACAGAGCTGGAAAAACGCGAGCTTGAGAGCGCCCTCATCAAATCGAAGGCACGTGCTGAGGCAAACAGAGATCTGCTCAATCAAGAAAAGCGTCACACAACGCAACTCTCAATTGATCGCCGGCCTGTCACACGAATCTTTAGCGAAGCACCTGCGCACATGGAGAGTGAGCTGCCACCGCAAATCCTTACCCCTAAAATTTCGCGTAGTGCTGGCAATATTTTGCTGCGGCCAGCACAGCCGCATTCAGCCAGTTCCGCAAGACCCGAAACTGTCATTCCCAATAGACCCGTACCGGCAAAGCGTTCCTTTGCGGAAGTTTCCGGGGCTACACGATCTTCTGGGAAGCCGGAGATCACACCTGTTTTGGAGTTTCCGGCTTCGACTGCAGCTGCATCGGGGAAAGTCCGTTCACGTCATGCTGTGATTTTAGCAAGCAAGGACGAAGACGAACGAAGAAAAGACGAGCGAGGAGGTTGAGAAATGTATCAGAAAAACGGTGGACGTCTCCGGTCTAGAGATCGCTGTCGTGTCATTGGCGAGGGCGACTCACAACAAGTGCATCGTCAAAGTCATGAGCGAAGACGACTCCCGGAGACTGGTGGACGCTGTCAGTGACTCGGAGGTTCTCACCACATCGGTCAGCTCACTGAAATCTCCGAGGGGTGTCCTAAAGTGTATTGAGGAAAATTTTGATGGGGAACAATTGATAACTGCACTACGTTATCAAAATGCTTTCATCAAAACGTCCGCGAACGATTCCTTCAGGGTTGTGTTCACAACAAAAGGTCGTATCCAGGGCAAATCCAATTACATTCTGGAGGTGGAGTCCTCCTTGTATCATCAGATGGTGGAAGTTGGCGGCCTGAACGTTGGTTTCCAGCGGTTCGAGTGCAGCCATGCTTTAGTGTTGTGCATTGCACGAAATGCCTGGGGTATGGGCATACTGGTCATACTTGTAAGGAAGCCTTTGCGTGTCGGGGATGTGGGGGGGACCACAAAATTGCGGAATGTCCCAAAAAGAGAAAGTTGACATGCGTCAACTGCGTCCGGAAAAATAGGCGGCTCCATCTGACGGCTCCGGCGGGTCACAGTCCTCTATCGCGCGCATATTGCACCGCCAACAAGAAGCCAAGTTTACTTCCGTAACTGACTTCGGAAACCAACAAATACACCTAAAAATTGCACGGTGCGAGGTCGCCACAGTCTCTTTCATCATCGGTTTAATCCAGGAACCGTACACTGGCAACACGGGTCAAATCCGTTCGTCGCTTTTTTCAGGTATCATTTTTCAAAAGCCCAGCAGTCTATATCCAGTGAAGGCAGCTATTCTTGTGCGTCGAACGTCATCTCTAACCCACTGCATTTTACTTTCCGAGTTTAGCTCATATAGTTGCGTTGTTGTAGAACTCGACTACTTAGGAGAAACGCTACTGGTCGGATCACTGTACTGCGCGCCGTCGGTGCACATCGATGAATCGCTGACCGGCATGAGCAGGCTAATGAACACTTCAAAGGGCCACAGGCTGTTGCTCGAAGGCGACGTAAACGCAAAGAACATCTGGTGGGGCAGCCAACGTACTGATAGCAGAGGCACAGCCGTGTCAGATTTTTTAGCACAGCACGACCTAAACGTATTAAACGAGGGTTCTGTCCCAACGTTTGAAACGATCAGAGGAACTCGTAAGCTGGGAAGCTATATTGATATTACTGCGTGTTCCAACGCTCTGCTCACCAGAGTTGAAAATTGGAGAGTATGTCGTGATGCAGCGTTGGGATCCGACCACAATGCGATTGTTTTTTCATTACAGGCTGCAGATAGCTACGCTGGAAACAAAAGTTCAAATGTCAATCAACAGCGACCAGGTTTGTTTAAGACGTCCAAGGCTAACTGGATAGATTTTGGGCTTGCACTTATTTCCCAGATTCAGGATCGCGGTATCACTGTAGGTGCAAACGAAACGGAGCAACAGACATTGTTCCGAAATGCCGCCTCGATTCCTTCAAAGGAAGATGACGACGAGAACTTCACTCTCGAGGAGGTCGGAAGAACAATGAGGCTGTTCAATCCAGCTAAAGCTCCGGGACACGACAGCTTCACGGCGGATATCTGTCTCAATTCATTCTTAACTGTTCCTAGCATAGTTGTCGCTCTTTATAATGCTTGTTTGCGAATTGGTCATTTTCCAAAAATCTGGAAGGTAGCTAGAGTGGTGGTTATTCCCAAACCAGGAAAGGATGACTACGCTAACGTCTCGTCATATCGGCCCATCGGATTGCTGCCTGTGTTCGGCAAAGTACTCGAAAAATTATTTATTAATCGAGTTTCCTGGAAACTTCAGACTAAACACCTGCTCAGCGAATACAGATACGGTTTCACTCCTCAAAAGAGTACTAAAGACGCGCTTCATGCAGCAATTAATAGAATCAGGGGGGCTAACCGCGATGGCCAGCTCGTAGTGGCGGTATCTCTTGATATCAAAGGCGCGTTTGACAACGCATGGTGGCCATATCTTCTTCAACAGTTGAAATCTAAAAATTGTCCCGCTAACATTTTCAGGCTCATCAAAAACTATCTATCTGACTGAGAAGTTTTCGTTAAATATGTTGGAGCATCTGCTACCAAAGAGACATCAAAGGGATGCATACAAGGTTCGTTTTGCGGCCCTGTCCTGTGGAATATAGTTCTCGACGATCTTCTCTCTATGCCGTTTACTGAAGGTGTACACGCACAGGCCTTTGCTGATGATGTATTGCTGATTGTGCAATCCAAAGAACTTGGTTCATTAGAAACCATGACTAACAGCGTGTTGGAGAGCGTCGAGGCCTGGGGAAGGAAGGTCAAACTGTCTTTCTCCGCGGAGAAAACGAAGGCCTTATTCTTCACTAGGAGTTGCGTCTCTCCGCCTTCTCTGGTGATGAATGGGCAACATCTATCTTTTTATAGGGATTTTCAACTTTTAGGGGTAGTAATCGATGGCAAACTAAATTGGTCGAAGCACGCGGATAACATCTGCCAAAAGAGCAGCGGTGACTTCGCTCAAACTAGCAAGAATGGCCAAACCTACATGGGGTGTATTTTCTAAGCTCTTAGAATTCTCTACACTTGAGCTATTGATCCTATGATCACGTATGCGGCCAGCATATGGTATGAAGCTGCCAAACGAAAAAACGTAGCAAAAAAACTCAATACGGTTCAGCGTGCACTAGCGATACGAAAATGCAGAGCACGGCTTCACTAAATTCAACGCAAGCTCTTGCAGGACTTATGCCTCTTGATTTACGTTTAAAACAAATCGCTCTCACTTACAGAGCTAAAAACGGAGAGTTGGGCCTCGCAGGTTTTCTGTCAGACGATAGGCTTTACGAAAAACCGGTGGACTATAGAAGGCTGCCACACCCGGCTAGACTATTTTCTGAAGTGGTTTCTTATCCTGCAACGTTGGAAAGCAACGAGTGCAATAATAACATGCCGATTTTCACGGTTGGGAGCAAAATTGATGGCTGTACTGGTGCAGGCTTTTCAGTGAGCTGACCGATGCGGTGAGAACCTCCGAGCCGCTGACAGCGTCCACCAGTCTCCGGGAGTCGTCCTCGCTCATGACTTTGACGATGCACTTGTTGTGAGTCGCCCTCGCCAATGACACGACAGCGATCCCTAGACCGGAGACGTCCACCGTTTCTCTGATACATTTCTCAACCTCCTCGCTCGTCTTTTCTTCGTTCGTCTTCGTCCTTGCTTGCTAAAATCACAGCATGACGTGAACGGACTTTCCCCGATGCAGCTGCAGTCGAAGCCGGAAACTCCAAAACAGGTGTGATCTCCAGCTTCCCAGAAGATCGTGTAGCCCCGGAAACTTCCGCAAAGGAACGCTTTGCCGGTACGGGTCTATTGGGAATGACAGTTTTGGGTCTTGCGGAACTGGCTGAATGCGGCTGTGCTGGCCGCAGCGAAATATTGCCAGCACTACGCGAATTTTTAGGGGTAAGGATTTGCGGTGGCAGCTCACTCTCCATGTTCATGCCGGTCAGCGATTCATCGATGTGCACCGACGGCGCGCAGTACAGTGATCCGACCAGTAGCGGTTCTCCTAAGTAGTCGAGTTCTACAACAGCGCAACTATATGAACTAAACTCGGAAAGTAAAATGCAGTGGGTTAGAGATGACGTTCGACGCACAAGAGATTCTTACAGGTCTCGGAGTCATGCGAGCATACCTGCACCGGTTTAAAATAACATCTTATGGAGAGTGTCCATGCGACGACGGAAGCGACCAAGACGTCCTACATTTACTCCTAGATTGTCAAATCTTTAGCAAGGAGCGGCACAACCTGAACTTTTTATTACAGATGGCAGATGCGGACATTCGAGACCTTCCGGGGACCATGGCAAACGAGGCCGGAAGAGATGCACTTTTTAATTTCTGTATTGATGTAAGAAAACGAATAAAAATAATAAATGGTCACATGTAATGCTGAATCATGCATTTCAGATCCAGTGACTGCAATCATATAAGATAGGATAAGTATATGCTCTGAATATCAGTCCTTTTCGACATTTCTTTTACCACGGGTAAAAACTCGACTACAAATCGCAGTCCTCAGTTCCCAATGAATACGACAAAATATTCATTAGAATCATCACCGCCTTGCGCTACAAAGAATTTTCCAGGGTTTTTGCAAGGCGGTTTCATAGGCCCTGCCCGAATTCAAATTAGCAATTCCCGATGCGGGTAGAAGAATAGTTTTCAATAAGGCATATTCTCTCAGCCAGCACAATTTTCATTTGACTAGCATCAAGTAGAGTAGTTTGCGTGCCAAAGTCCTTAAGAAACTCGATAGTAAATGCGAGGTATCCATAAAGGCATCTAGGAAAAAAAAGGGAGCACGAGAATAATAAATATTATGAATAGGTAGGTGTACCAAAGTATTGGTGGAAATAATTTATCAGACTCGATTTCAATCTCTTTGGACTCGATTGTATTTTGAGTAATATTGGATTTTTTTATATGGCTACTCTAAACATTTTGATTGTCATATTTTTAACACGGTTGACGGATTTCAATTAATGCTGTCAGGTGTTTTGTTCATTTGTAAATGGTGCACACGAAGAAATAATGAGATTACACTATCGAAGGCACGCTAAGGTAAAATTAAAATCGATAATAATTAACGATGGACTGGACGTTTCTTTTACTACCGTTGTCTTAACATATTTTGTTATGTTTTCCTTCAGGGTAAAAATGTCTCAAAGTCATTGGGGAAACTATATGGATGGTGTGCCCGTGAAAATATCAGAGAAATATAAACCTCCGCCGCGGATAGCGTTGCCGTCCGGCCTTTTAGAGAAAATAAATTCTTACTCGGAGTCGGTGGAATCGATAAGTTACGATTTCAGCCTCGAAAATAATGTCTTGAAAAAATTAGAAGAGTGGAAAAATGCAAAAGAGACGGAACGCAACGAAAGAAACCATCGGCTGCAGCTGCGAGAAGAAGCCAGACAGAGGGAGCTCGATTTGATAGCTGCCACGGAAACTGAAGAAAGGTTAAAGCAGCTCAGTATATCTGAAGTATCTTATCCTAGCACGGAGGAAATCAGCGAAATGTCACCAGACGACGGCGCAGATTGCAAACCTCCCGGAGATGATGGCTCTACTCCGACGCGAGGCTTGGATGAGGCTGAGAAAGTTCCCGTGGCTAGTTCGGAGAACTATGCTGAGAATATGGCTGACAATGTTTACCAATTTGGTGCCCACGTTCCGAGCTCGTTTGCCACCAATAAATATTTAGAGAAGACTAAATATGAATCCAATTCCGATATCCTTCAACCGACACCCGTTTCCCCCAACAGAATATACGCTCCTACAAATTTGCTAGACGATCCGGATCCTATAAAGCAGCTTCAGAAAAGTATTCAAAACAAATCACAGTCAAAGTCATTCCGTCATAAGCCATTTTATATTCAAAATAACATAGACAATTTGACATTTTCCGACTTTGAAAATGACACCTCTAGCCCGTTTGATAATATGGAATTAAAAACAATGAATGATATTGAGTTATTGGCTCAAGTGCTTACATCGCATCAGTCGACTCTCAACTCACAGGTTGTTGAACCTGACAATATGGTTACTGATAGCTTTCCAAATCAGTCAATGTGTGATCCTAATTCAGTTAGCATGTATTCTAATACACATTCCACGGCAGCTGGTGCTGACGTTTACTCTCATAATTTAATATACAGTCACAATCCTCATCCGGGTATAGACAAAACTTATTCCGGGATTATGAATTGTGTGCCTATGACGAACGGTTATTATGATAACACTGGTGGTAAAGTAACATCATACACTACTAACGTAGGAATGAGTAATGTCAATGGCTATTATTCACCTGAATACGGCTACACAATGGCTAATCCTGGTTACCAACAAGTTAATCCAACTTACAATCAACCAATTAATGAAGGATATACATATAGTAAGCCTAGCGAGCAAAATACTGTAAATAGTGATAGCTACCAAAGAGAACAAAACGTTTCATATAATCATACGGTCAAAAATGTTTATGATTATTACAAAATGGACTACCCCGGTTACCCTCAGATGAATTACGCCCAGTACCCTCACGTAACGCATACTACTCAGAAATTAGAAGACGAAAAAGACGACGATTCCGAATTTTTAAAACTCAGCAAATCTCGATCACGTAGTGTCCCCGATATTGTCAAGGAGTTAGATAACGAAGTCGCTGGATCCCGTCTAAGATCTCGAGAGAGGTCTCATAACAGCAGCCCTGCTCCGTCTAATCCTGCTTACCGTCCCGTCCCATCTACTTCTCAATCGTTGAGACAAGAGAATCTCAGCAATCCGTTCGATAACCTTTCACAGACACTGCAGTTGAAATGCAAACGTATAAGTGGAATGGGGTTTCCACTTGATAGAGTCTCCCGGGCTTGTGAGGGTTTCGGACAGGATGATAAGAAGGTAAATATGTTTTTATCGTTCATATTGACACTGTCGCCTTACGTTGTGAATCTATGCGTAAACTTTTCCACATGATAAATATATTGCTAAACTATTCAAAACTTTCTGCGTAATGTAATGTAATGTTGAGATGTCGTTTAGGCTAACTAAGTCATCCTTAGTGCATAGTGCAGAATCAATAGTTGCACTTGGTTTAGTTACACGACGCATTCATTTGGCATCTTCACTTTTTTGCTATAGAAAGTACCATTTTTTTTAAATTCTGATTCCTTTGACAAAACTTAAAATAACTTTTTTTGCCAGAATTTTTTCAAATACTGGTGGAAATTTTTGTAGACAATTGAGCAATGGTAGAGTGTTGACAAATTAAATCAGGGAACCTTTTTGAGCCGTGATCAAGATTAGGGTAATAGTTTTAAAAGTTCTGAACCAAAAAGCTGTTACTTTCGAAACACAGTGGCTCTAGTTTTTATAATGATGGTACATATTTTGTAACATACTGTATGTGAGTATATAAAGCCTTGTATTCACTAGGGGACAAAATGTTCCCCAATGTGACGCGCAACATAGTCTACGTGACGTTGCGCACTGTGCCCCAACGTTGTACACAACATATTGCGGAATTTCTACTTGACGGGGACATGTTGCATGCTGTCGCTTCGCAAGTGAGCGCATAGGCCGCGCGTCTGTCCTGCGTCAGATGTTGACAGATGTCAGAGATGGTGCGCAATGTCTCGCTCAACATGAGTCACTCGAATATCTGCTCTACTTTCTTTCTCTTTATAGTAAGTACTTCCGCATCCACCACCTTTTCTCACTCTTACGTTTCGATAAAGTACTCGTTAGAATAAATATGTATGCAGCACTGACCAACACAACCTCCACAGGCAGTAACTGATGGGAGTCCTGGTGTCTACAAGCAAAATGTTCTGCGACATTGTTCCCGAGATGTCGATATAGATGTTGAACGCCATGTCCAGCGATATGTTGCTCCATTTGTTCCCTAGTGAATACATGGCTTAAAGAGTGTGATTGATGTTGAAGATATTTCATGACCCCCGCAATTGCCAATTGACCCAATTTTGGTTCACGACCCAGAGGTTAATAACCCATGTAAAATGGATGGAAAAAGGATGTGTGAAAAATAAGAGCTGTTGTAAACTATGTTGCATATAATTTATTCTTGATCTGCCCGAATCCGCTCATACAAATTTTATTCTTTCATTTCTAATTCCAAAAAGCGATAAGTCCACATTTGGTCAAAATCGAGAAAAAAATATGCACGTATTCTTTGTATAATTTTACACAATATGTATTGATCTATAAATACCAAAACGCGACATAACCCTACGAAAAAAAAAATATTTTAAGTCTCGATTTATTACAAAAAGCGCCAAGTCCGTGTTTCATATTATTTAAAGCTTGCTTGATTTCGTGCGTGTTTAAGTCAACCAATAAGGGAATGTTCAATATTGGAAAAGGCGTCACCCATGCTGTAGCATCTGGTAAACTCATGACAGTGCCACGGAAATATGTGCCTTATGCGGAATAAATTAAAAAGTGAGGTACAAGTAGCGCTACGTCCAATTTTATTTTGCCTATATTTATTACATTTAAGAGTTTATCGGCTGAAACAAATTTCCATTTGGTTCTAATTTCGACATAGAATACAATGGAAAAAATAATCTCACGTTAAAACAAATAATTGAAGCTTGAAACATAAAAACGTTGTTTTCCGAAAATATTGAATTGTGGATTTGTGTTGAAGCTGTGTTAATTCTATACATCATTATTGTCCTATTCTACTAATACATATATTGCTGTACTGTCACATTTTTATTGTAAAAATACATTTAGCATGTACTAATTTAATTATTAAATGTGCTTGCGATGGCTGAGTAGTAATGTGTCAGCTTGTAAATTCACATGTTGTTTATTAAGAACTTGTATTAAGAAACCTCTTCACGAGGCAGAGCAGCATCCACAGGATTGTAGAGCCAAAAAAAATTTAATTGAAAATGAGTTCTATTTACATTGCAATAAAAGTGATTTTTACATATTTTCGTTAGATGTCTTATTATGAGTTATTCTGTAAGACATTTCCACTTTAGCGTTAAGATTTTGTAATTCTGTGTATCAATGATTTTACGCCCAACATCTCCAAATTTGCAGTTGGCTAATATATCTTTGTTTCCATTTTCAGATGATAGAGTATCTGCTGGCGATGGGTGAACTGATGGATTTGGGATTTCCTGAAAGCAGAGTGTCGAAAGCTTTGCTACAAAATAATTGCAATAGAGATAAAGCTCTTGATGAGCTGTTATCCTAGCAAACTTTACTTTGTTAAAAAAAGCCTAATCTTTCAATTATTGACTATTTTCATATTACCATGCGCAGTAGAGAATTTTGAAATAGCCACGATAGGAGACTATGAGTTATTTTTTCTCAAGCTTGAAAGAATGATCGATGAAGCCATAATTTAAGTTGAACAATTCTAAGTAATATTTATTACTCACATGAGAGTTAGTAGTCTACACATCCCCGGTAAATAATACGTTTATTTTAATAATGTACGATTATTTGAGTAGCCCACTTTGAATATCAGTTGTCACCAACCAATACGCAATCAATTTTGATAAATTATTTGACCCGATCTAAAAACATTATGATTTATAAAATTTCATATTTCGTGATTGGCCATATTTTTCTTTGTGTTTAATTTGATATAATTTTGATGTAATATGAATGTATTTAAAAAAAAATGAGTTATTGATGCTGACTGCCTACATGTGAAAACTTGAAATTAACTAATGAAAGACAAAACTTTAAACCCAAATGCAAAATGTTGCAGAATACACCCGGCCAATCAAAAGCATGATAACTATATAAATGAAGCGTTAAATATGAATGAGTTTAAAAAATATCATTGAAGGAATTATTCCGCTGAGCTTGTTCATGAATATAAATAATGTAGCACTGGTATAGCTCTGCCTTCCTGTGGGTCTATTCTATACACAAGGCAGTTATCGGTGGCTATCGACGGTAGTTTATCATATTTATGTATTGGGAGGGTTAATTTTATTGTTACAATAAGTTAACTGTTTAAACTGTCAAAAAGTGCTATGTTTTAACAGCCCCTTTCTCGGCTGTGTTAACTTTTAGAGTGAGATAGACAGTTTAGATGGCTAACTTATTGTAACAATTATAATACCTCGATACATAAATATGATAAACTACCGTCGATAGCCGCCTTTTGTATAGAATAGACCCACTTGTCTCAATATGATAATTTATATCTTCGGTAGTTTTGAATATTGTCACATGTGTTCTATCTCTTGAGAATTATTGCAATTGAATTATTACATGTCACGAAATATCAAAAATAGTAGCAAAAAGCCAATGATGATAATCCAAATACCTCATGGGAAAATTTAAGCTATGGAGATTGCCGATTTATCATTCTTATGCTATTATTTAATTAATAGCGTACTAGCGTATTAAAAAATAGGATGTGAACAGTATTGATAATGAAATCGTTTGTTTTTCAGAAGTGCATAGTTACTTCATATTTTCATCGGAAAAGAGTACCTAAATAACTTTTGTATTTTGTTTGAATTTAGTTAAATCAACTGTGATTTTGAGTAATATATTTTCTTTTATGTCATAAAGGCAACACTATTAGTTTTATAATAATCTTAGATTCCCAAAATCACCAAATTATATTTACGCATTGCATATTCAATATTAATTTTATGAAATTTAACAGTACTTTCAGTTAATAAAACGATAGGACAACCACCATTGTTGCTGATATATAATACCTACTACTTAAGTTTTTCTTACACTCGTCAGTTGTGTAAAATGTTGTGAAGTGTATTTTTGATTGCAAAATACTTAATTTAATCGAGCTGCACACCAATGTTGTATAACTATCAGGTATGTCCAACGTGTCAATCGCATCATAGGAATTGAGCTGTGAAAATGTAAAAAAGTATACATTCGGTTGTGATATACCTAATATGATTACATTGACATTTTGAAGTGGAAGCATTAACCATTCCCTTTTTATTTTTTTAACCAGCTTACTTTTGTCGTTTTCAAATTAACCATGAGGAAGCCCAAGTGACCTCACTGTATCCTTTGATTTGTAATCTATCACAACGCCTTGTTGCAGGAGTGAGAGAAAGAGAAGTTTTGAAACCCTGTGCTTTAAACTAAAGCGTAGTTTCCCCTCACTGTATGCACAGTATGAGAACAGAATCGAATACGATCAAGACCGAAACTAACAATCTTTTTCGCAACGAATAGGAAATTGAGTATTTCTTTCTGATAGTCAAAGACAACGTGGGAGAGTGTGATAGATCACTGCTAGTTTTGATAGTGGATAGTGGGTCACAGCCTACTTGAAAAGCTGTACATGCCCGTTATACGTTATCATCATATGCTTCAAACTAGAATAAATGGATCATGTGTGCTTCTTTTGTCTGTCTTCAGCCATCATCTTCACTCGGGTCACAGTCGGGCACATCTGATGAGGCAGCACACCCCATACTGTTCATAAATGTTGCTCCCAAATATCAAAATAACAAATATTTTTCAACACTGAGTGTAATTAATTATGTGTGCAGTTTATTGGTTGGAGAAGTCTCAATAATTTTTAGATTTTAAATCACTCGACATTTAACTGACAATGTGACATATTGTGACTGCAATGTGGGCCCGTACCCAAACCAAAACACACACAAATTGAATGTGACTATTACCCATACACTTGGTGTGTGACTTATGTTAAAGGTGTAAGAAACCCACAAAGTAATTCTTGGAATCTGTAATAAGCGAATGTCAAGAATATTAATTATCAGATTTTTTAAAAAACACGTTACATTGATGTCAAAATACATTTAATAATACATAAATAGTTGCATAATGTAAAGAGCAGTATCACTATAGCGTTTAAAATTTATTTATAAGTAATTTTAAGTATTATTTATGTTAGGAAACAAGGTTTATACAATATATGTAATGTAAATATTATTATAGTGTAGTTTTGCTATGGTCCGATTTGTATATAAATGCCTAAAAACTGCAATGCAATAATAAATTATTAATGTAAAGATTTTGTGTTCTTATTATTTTTAGTCTTGATTTAGCTTGTGAATTCAATGGTTGCGTATAATGCTTAAAATGCATTATCATCCCGTTGTGTTGTCACAGTAAGCTGCCGCTACGCGAAAAGTGTAATGTCGTTTTCTTGGTACCTATTTAAAATGTTATCAGACTGATGCTCCCATCCCGTAGCACATTTCAAACCTTCAAATGAGTTTTGTCAGTAAGCGAAATATGCTGAAATCGCCAGAACAACAATGAGGTCACCTCACGCGTAATGCGCTACATCATGAACCACACTAGTCAGCAAACGTTGAAAAATCTATACTTCTCTGAAATTTTAAGCAAAGCAGTGGGGTTTGAAGAAACAAAAAGTGGATTAAGGAAAATAAAAATGTAAACCAAAGACTTTCCTAAAAAATACTTTGGTCACGGTGTGGAAAATGTATCCTTGTAAAATTAGCAGGCAATATTAATAATGCAGTATTCGATATTCTGGAGCAGTGGAATTTTAAAAACTAACCAACACGATCTGGAATTTTTTTTCTTAGTTTAATGAAAATAAATAAATATGACTGACAAAGTTTAGCTATGTTAGATCTCCATAGAATACCTTCACTCTTCGTCATTTTGGAGGGAACAGTTGATAAAACATAACTAATTCATTTATCAACAGGCATCTTGTCAGTTTGCATTCAAAGAAATATATTATGATTATTGCTTTCGCTAAGTACTTTTGAACATATTATATTATGATAATAATATTTATATACTCAGGATGGCGTCGCGGCATAAGCGTCAGCCTATAACGCCGTGGGTCCCAGGTTCGAATCTTGGGTTTGACAAGTACACATTGTTTTTCAATTTGTGTATGAGTCACGAGTATGGACATAATGGGTTGAGCAAATAGCTGATATCCATTTCTCGTAAAAACAAAATCTGTTAATACAAACCTCCACTCTGTGTAGGCCATAGATAAGGGTGGAGGCCCATACAGTAACGTCCCGTGGGGTTAGCCAGATTGAGCGTCGATTGGGGGCGGCAAATCGAGGAAAATCATTAGGTACCTATATCTACATAGCAATAGCTACCTAAACTTAGTAGGTACTTAATAACGGAAATATCTTTCCATTAAAAAATTCAGCTCACTGGTTGGAAACAAAATGTAATAAGAGGATTAAGAAAGCTGTAATTTCTTTGTCAGGTTCGTGATGTCTAGTTAACTTCTGTTGCCCTTGGATATCACTTAGTTACCAGAAATGACACGTGCAGATTTGCGAATTATAGGTAGGTTAGTACATAACAAATTTCAAATTTATCCAAATATTTTTGCCGGTCACTCACGAGTTTTGGAAGTTGTCAGGTGTATTTTTACCGCAACCGTGGAATCGTAAAATATTGTCTATTGAAGTATAGAATATGGCATTTAAATTCGATTTGGATGATAGTTACCGACTTTGCAACAAAAAAGGCCAGGAAAGTTTTTTTTATTTTGATGGTTGAGTGTTAAGACTTTTAATTAATAATGTATTTATGATTAAAAGTATGTGTATATTAAATAGATACCAAGGGAAATTATTTTGTTTAAATGTAGCTACAATAAAATCATAGTAAAAATGGTGCGAAAATAATAAATCTGTGTATTGCTAAATTGTACCAACCAAATGTGTCAGAAATATCAACCAAATAGGACTTTTGACTGTGACTAAGTCTCTAACTTAATTATTCGTTTTATATAATATCTAAATTTAATTTTGTATGTTTTAGTGGTAGGTATATAATATTTGAAGTCATACCAACCTTTGGCCCTCGTATGCCTTGATGCCAGATCAGGTATGCTTCCATTTGAAATGCTGAGTATGTCGACTATCCATGATAGCTCTGCCAACAAATCCTACCTCTAACCTCTCCGTGGGGGTCCTTAGGCAATGCAGCATGCTGTAGCAGATAGAGGAGGGTGCAAGGCGAATCACCAGCGCCTAAAAAACTGGTACATTCTGGCTACGGGAAGGAAAACCCCTACAGAAAACCAGGGCATCTTGACGGGCCCTAAGGTGGCAGCCCCACCAGTGAACTCGGGTGCTGTGGGATGATCACCTGCACACCCTAAAACAACAGATTAATCCAAGCACCGGAAGCCTCGGACCCCCGTTTCCATCTTGACGACCTCGCCTGAATTCGGTAAACGATTTTGTTTTGGAACCTACAATATCCGTACTCTAAATGTCCCTGGAAAGGCCGAGCATCTAACTGAAATACTTTCTCAATACAAGTTAGATGTTCTCGGGATCTGTGAGTGTCGACTCACTGGCATTGGCGAGAAGTTTATTCGTGGGTTTCGTCTATTGTACTCCGGACATGCCACATTGCGACGTAGTGGAGTCGGATTGCTGATGTCCAAGGAAGCTTGCAAGTGCCTCACCAGCTGGGAACCTATCTCCGAACGTCTACTCCGTGCTACTTTCAAGACCAAGTCGGGCTCCATCACTCTTCTGCAGTGCTATGCTCCCACAGAGGCTGCTAGCGATGCAGATAAGGATACATTCTACGAAAGTTTGGCGGAAGCCGCCGGAAACATCCCCAGCTGTGATCATGCAGTTATCCTTGGTGATCTAAATGCCAAAGTAGGATCTGACCTCTCGCGTGGACCCTTTGTGCTGGGAAAACATGGCCTTGGCCAAATGAACGATAATGGTTCCCGTCTGGTAGATTTTCCCTCAATGAATGGTCTTGTGATTGGTGGTAGTCTTTTCCCTCATAAGACCATCCACAAATATACATGGATATCACCAGACGGTAATACAAGAAACCAGAACGACCACATATTGGTCAAAGCGAAATACCGGCATGAACTGCTAGACGTGCGGACATATAGAGGTGCAGACATCCACAGTGACCACGAACTCTTGGTCGGGAAATCCCGTATAGACCTCAAACGAGTCCCAAAACCCAAAAGGACGGTCAGACTCGATGCGGAAAAACTGAAAAGTACCCGTGTGCGTGCAACCTATGAGCTGGAGCTGCGGAAGCGCTTATATGATGCTCGAACTCTCACGTCTTCCATTGACTCGGATCCCTTGGAAGGATAATGGATATTATTCCGTGATGCTATAATGAGCTCCGCAACTACTGCCCTAGGAGAGCGGCATACGCATAGGCCGGACTGGATGTCACCTCATACATGGGAGATGATTGAGAAGAGGAAGCTCCTGAAAGAATTGCGAGACAATGGTATATACGACCCACAGCGCAGCGTTGAATACCAGACAATGGACCGCGTGGTAAAGCATTCTGCCCGCCGCGATAAGCGCCGACGCCTGGATGACCTCATTCGGGATGCGGAATCTGCTGCCTGCAAGAATAATCCAAGTGCTCTCTTCCTCATCACCAGAGCAATTTGCGGTAGAAAACTGATACACCCCTGTTACAGGCGGGCTTCTCCCGGTGTCATAAGTCGAAACGTAACCCTGACCTCTAGAAACGGCTTCATAAAACATCTAATCTGATTCCTTGCTCAACTACGTAATTTTTTTTTTTATTCATAAGTAAAGGCCTTCGTCCGGTGTGTGAAAATCATATACTGGGCGGACGTGTAATTAAGATAAATTTAATTTGATTTAAAAAGTATAAATGATGATGGATGAAAGAGATAATTTTAAGACTAAATATAAGTATTCAAATATAATAAATTTTGCCGGCAACGTTAAAATCTCTGCGCGCCTGCGCCGAGGTGGTCCTCGTGATTCGTCAAATCAAAAGGATCACGCGATAAAATTTGGCCAATCACGAGAGTCCTTTTTGCTGGTCGGCGTGGGTACGGGGAATTTTAAAAAGAAAAAAAAAAGTTAGTAAGTGTCCTTTTGTAAACCGTGTACGGACCTGCGAAACTGATTGTAAAAACAAAATATGTAAAAGACTACAAAATAACGTTGTCCAATTAATATTGAAATATATAACGCTAAGACCCGCACAAGAAAGACTTAGTGTTTTATTTAATTTAACAAACATAAATATATCGTTCTTTTTTGTGAATCCGGGGTTCGATGGACACCTGAGCTAGCCGCTGGAACCCCGGATATCTCAAAACGTCCAGTGGTCACTGCATTACGCAACTCTGATGGAGTGACAGTCATTGAACCTGCAAAGGTCCAGGAGCTATGGCGCCAACATTTCAGTGATGTCCTGAATCGCCCACCTCCATTGCATCCCTTCGATATTCCGTCGGAGATCACCGCCCTCGGAATCACTACTGCATCGGGATTCTGCGAAGATCCTCCGACAACTGCTGAAGTTAAAGAGGCTGTCAAAAGACTGAAGCGCAGGGAAGCTCCTGGAGATGATGGCATCTGTGCAGAATTTCTGCTCTGCGGACTGAGCGCTGTATTGCCGTCCTTGTGTGACCTTCTGCACGAGGTGTGGGAAAGGGAGCAGTGTCCCAAAGCCTGGAGGGATGGCACCGTTGTTACTCTGCACAAAAAGGGTAACCCACAAGACTGTAATAATTACAGAGGAATCACTCTCCTCAGCGTTCCCGAGAAGGTGTTGGCGCAGATTCTCCTGTACAGGATTAGAAGTCCCATACTGGACGTTTTGCGTGCGCAGCAGAGTGGATTTGTCCCGGGGAACTCCTGCTCAGAGCATATTTCAACTCTCCGATGCCTCCTGCAACAGTACCAAGAGATGAATATACCTGTCGTCTGCTGCTTCGTGGACTATGAAAAGGCATTTGACAGTCCTCATCGTGAATCTCTGTGGCAAATTCTGATAGGCTATGGTGTCCCACGGAAACTGGTCGCCGTGATAAGTGCTCTCTACACCAATACAGAGTGTCGCGTGAGAGCAGCCGGAACATCCTCTGACCTCTTTGAAATCACGTCAGGAGTCAAGCTAGGATGTGTACTTGCGCCCTTTCTTTTTATCATCATGATGGATTTCATAATGCGTAAGACGGTTTGCCCCGACAGTGGGATACACCTACATCATGATGACACAACCGATCTATGCGAAGAAAGACTGTGCGACTTGGAGTATGCAGACGAGGCAGTCGTGTTTGACTCGACGATCGAAAGGTTAGAGGTAACCGTGAACAGGCTAGCCGCGAACTCGATGCGTGTGGGTCTTCATCTGAATGCCGCTAAGACTAAATCCATGTGCAGTGCTGCATGCATTGACGCCGACACTCCTCTGCGGGTTTCTGGTCTGCCCGTCGAGCTGGTGTCCAGATTCAAATACTTGGGTGCCACGGTTGCCGATGATGGTGGTATTTCTAGTGAGCTTGGAATCCGCATGGGTGTGGCGGGCCTGCGTTCAACCAACTTGGAGACGCATGGAGGTCAAGGCTGTATTCTGTGAGGACCAAATGTCGTTTGTTTAACGCGTGCGTGCTACCTGTGCTCCTGTATGGCTGTGAGACATGGCATCTTACTAAGCTTCAAGAGTCTCGGCTTTTGAGCTTTGAGAATTGATGTCTCCGCCGAATCTTAGGGGTACATTGGTACGACCGCGTTACAAACACCCGAGTTTGTGAACAGACACAACAGCCTTCGGTGATTGAAGTCATCACGAAGAGACGATTTACGTGGCTGGGACATGTATTCCGGATGCCGCCAAAGAGTGCGGCACTTCGTACCCTTGTGGCACAGCCTCAAGGGTTCCGTCGCCGTGGCCGGCCCTCCCTCACCCTGCAGCGATGCTACAAAAGCGACCTACGTGCTGCAGGTCTGACATGGCGGGAGGCGCAGGAGTTGGCGATGGACCAAGGGAAGTGGCGCCAACTTGTGCTTGCCCAATGCCCCAATGTTGGGACGTGACAGGGTGAAAGAAGAAGAAGAAGAGATATAATATTTTGTTAGTAATGTATCCATACAACACATTTCTTAGATATTGAAGTCATGAGAGATGATAAAAAATGACGCGGCATTTTGTCTAGGGACATCACTGGGCCCATATGATCTTATTAGGATCAGACATGGTCGGAAGAAGAAAAAAAATAATATAGAGGGTAGAAAGTACACTCTGTCCATGGATTTTTTTTTAATTACTTTTTTTACCTACCTATTTATAAAAATTACATTACAAAATACATTTTTAATAAAAGTTGGTATCTATTATAGTTCTTTTTTTAAAGAAAAAAAAATGAACATCTTTGATGTTTTGCAACACTACAATGCAAATATTCCAAATTCCAAAAATTAACAAGAAATTTGACATGAATAAATAATTGAATATAATCTATTAGATGAGATTTTAATAATAATTAAAATCTCTTACAGTTTAAAATGTACACAACATAATTATTAGTAAAATTGACGTTATGAATAATTCGGGAAACTTTGATTCTTCTGTCAATTCAAAGGCAGTATATTATGCTAGGAGAAAGAAATATCATACCTATTTAAGTAACTACACTCAAGGAATAACCAAGATCTTGACTGTCACTTACGATGATCCCCAGGAGGCAAATGACAGTGGTATACCGATATCGCCCACTGATACTGTGTTAAATTACGATACTTTCTCAAAATCAAGGAATCCGAAAGATCAAGGCGCACAAAAGCATTTAGGCACCAAATCTTCGTTCGACGAAGATATTTATTTAAAGCGACTCTCACGAGTTGTATACCCTCAGAAGAGTGAAAATAAATGTAATCTGCTGAAATGTAAATCGATTCCTACACCTTCGGATCCTGACAGTTATCTGATTGTAGATTCGGAAAAGAAAAACATTTTCATTTTAGAAGACGGGAACTCTATTAAAATCCCTGTTAATATTAAAGGCCCGTACAAAATCATCGAGACGCCATCCAGTGTGAATATCAAGATTTGGAAAGGAAAGACAATAGAGAGAGATACAACACCAGTTCAAGAAATGAAGTTTGAGGTTCAACAGAAAGTAGAGGTACAGAAAATTGTGGATGACTTAGAAATAAAAGGTGAACCAAACGTAGAAGATAAACCAGAAATAAAAGATGAACCAGAAATAAAAGATGAACCAAAAATAGAAGACGAACCAAAAATAGATGTACTAAACATAAAAGATGAACCAGAAATAAAAGAAGAAACAAAAATTAAATATCAACCAAAAATAGTGGAACCACCCAGATATAAAAATCAACTGAAAGATACTGGAAATAAGAAACTCAGTGAAGGAAAACCACGATGGAATTCATGTATGAGACCATGCATACCCTTTGGTTCAACAAGAAGCAAGCGAAAGTCAAATAGTTCAAATTCTTGCAGTTCAGACATTTACAAAAAGCCATTACAAAATAAACAGAAAGTAGAAAATCTGAACCTATGTGAATCGGGTTGGTTTCAACCCGAAACAGTAGGGGAGAAGGTTGCTCTAGTTGTAATTCCTATTTCAGGTGGAAATACTGTCGATCTTGTACCTGTTACGATACCAAAATGTATGTGTAAAATTCCTGGAACATAATCAGTTCAAGTCACTTGCAATTAACTTGTAAGTAAATACAAAATACTGGATACACAACTAATTGAATGTTTTGTGTATATTTTTACATAGGTAGGTACCTATCTATTTTACAAAATCTTGAAGTTCGCTGACAGCTTTGGTGACACAACTTCACTTAAAAGACCTGGAAGGAAAAGGAACTCACGACTTCGTTGGCCAATTCCAATTTGGGTGATATCAGGAGTCAGGATCTTTCTTTTTCTTTAGGTGTGTCTTTTATCGAATGTGCCCGGCGACCAAATTGCAGTACATCTACCCATGACCCCCACATCCTGAAACGGGCCCCCAGGCCGGGTTCTTTGGTGGGCCCGTTACCTATCGCTAGGGTTAAAGGCAGTGTGACTCTACAGAAGCGTTTTTCCAAACGGTGTTCCAGGTAAAACTAAAGGTATCCATTGTATTTTTTGAATAAATCCACTTGAATTATGAAGTTTTCGAATATTGACACACATCACACATCAAAATTTGCATCACACAACTACATATTATTATAACCTTTTCAATACCGGCAAAAAATAAATAGAAAACCCTCCCACACCGGCATGATTTCAGAAAAATCTTTCATTACATAGTGTTGTACTAAAATGCTTACAAAAGATATATTTATGGAGACATTGGAATAAAACTCAGATTTTTTGATGATGCAATCAATATTTATTTATTGTGTGGTATTTTTGCCAGCAGGATCCTTTGTGAAGAGGCACATTGCACTCTTGACAAAGGTATCTGGTCTCTACTCGCCTCTTATGCGCAGCACATACTTGGCAGACTCGCGATGGATACTGTTTTTTTGCAACTCTGTCAGCCCCCCTTTTGTGGGGGGCATGCATCTCCCAATCCTGAGCCAGTCATATAAGATTACCAACGTTTAAGCCACTTACTGAAGTTGCATCGTCAAAAGAATCACATCCTACCTCTGCGTCTGTTTTCTATCTTTCCCGCATTATGAGGTAGAGTAAATCATACTTTTCATTGAGGATAATACGGCAGCAGCATGTAGCTTTTCTGCTAGAAGTTCTCTTATTTATTACTTTTAGTATTTAGTACTTTTAGAGTTTCGAGGGTTTTTTAAAAACATCTTCCAAATGAAGTGATTAACATAAAAGAATTACTATTTTCACCTTTCTTTTGTGATATAAGTAAGGTAGGTATATGAAGTCTTCAAGTCCTTGCAGGTTTTCCTTATTCAAAATAAAAGGTTACGTACTTGCTTTTTATCTGTAATTACCAGGTACCTAATTTTAATTACATCATAGAAACATTACCTTTTTAATAGATTCCAGGTTCTTTTCCATTTAAAAAAATGCTTTGGGTACAGTTCCATTGCATACAAAAATATGTTATATAGTTTTATATTAAAAACTAACTATTTAAATAATTCAAGTTTTATGAGTAGTTAGAGTTATGAATGAATACTTCATACCAATTCCAGGCAGAGCATAATATGGACACCAGAATTTATAACTATTCAACTGCTTCCAAAAAATATGTAAAAATTAATGAAATTTAATCATTTTTATAATACAGTCGAACTTGGTTATTACGAGGAAGATGGGACCGAGTGAATTTGCTCGTTATAAGCTTTACTCGTTATATCAGAGAATAGGTATTTTTAAATGAGTGGTCACATTCGAGTGCTTAAAGTCAGACAACGTTATCTACAAAAAAGTGTTTTTTTTTTTTTGAGATAATATTATTTTACATTTACGGCTACATGATAGTCAAACAACGTTATGTCAATCTTTTCTAATTTCTTATTAAATCGTCAGTAAAGTTTAACGCTAACTACATAAGTTACCCTTGTTTTCATATTTTTTTTTAAACTATCCCTATAAATTTTAACATCATCATAAGCAAGATAAATGTACAATACACAATAAATTATAAAATATTAACATTAGGTTTTAAATAAACATTTCCCTTGTTGAGTTACAAGAATCTAAAATAACGTTTTTTGGCTCTCCTGTAAAGTTGCACTTTTGTAGATAGTGTTGTTTGACACTAAGCCCTCGCATTAATACCGGCCTTTCTCTGTCAAGGAGAATGGTGAAGGCCGTATCACAGAGGCCAGAAGCGGGGTGGAATTAAGAGAAACACACGTTGTCGCTTGGCAGTGGTTTATTATATCGTAGTTAGTTATTTGCAGGGTATTTTAGTATTCGGTCATGGGGAATCGCAATTTGGCGGGCTGCAGACGCGGTGTCGCTGGTTGGAGATGATCGCGGCGTGGTTTTTTTTCGGTTGGAGATGCTGGCTGTTGGACGTCCGAGGCGAGAAGGGCTTGCGCTTGGCGGGCAGCCGACGCGATTTTTCTGGCTGAAGATGCTTGCGGCTTGGCGGGCTGCTGACGCGGTTTTTCTTAGCTCGAGATGCTGGCTGTTCGACGTCCGAGGCAAGAGAGAGCATTCCGCGCGCATCAAAATGGTGCTGTTCTTTTGTTGGTCGCGAACCTCTCTGTTTTACCGACGGATTGACCAGTGGCGGCGCTATCTCGTGTGGCCGTTTTCGACAGACCGCGTCTGTGTTTTGGCGGGAGTGCGGACAAATTTGAAAGTCGGATTTAAGGAGAGGCGGGCTCCGCTCGGCCGAGGGTTGCGAGAACCACGAAGAGTGGACGTAAGCTGTGGTGTTTTGGGAAAGTTGATGATTTGGTGGTTCGCCCTTTGAGGTGGTCTCCTGTGGGAGACCTTCGTCTGGTATTAACATTACATAAAAAGTCGAAAATACAAAATCTGAAAACCATCGTAAAAATCCCTGAAACAAGCATAGCATTCATAAACTACAAAAGAAGTTGTTTATTGTAATGAACGCTGGTAGGTACCTACGGACTTCACAAACCTTGGATTTTTCACGATATGTGTGGATACTTTTTTATTATTGTCTGCGAAACACCAATTAACTAGTGCATAAACGTAATCCGACCTTGGCGGCATCCTGTCCAATCGGATTTTATTGCTTAGGGTCGAAATGTTTTTAAACAATCGACACATTAACAGTATTTTAGCTCGGTATATCCGATAAGTTGCTCGTTATAAGAGTGTATAAATGTATGGAGAAAATCATAAACCAAAATGTCAAAGAATGTTTCCTCATTACATCCGAGATCTCGCTATGCCCTAGATCGTAATAACCGAGTTCGACTGTATACATGTTACGCCGAATGTGTAAAATTGCGTATTACATAAAATCGGCAAAATTTTGCCTATTTCGTGAAAAATGCAAGCCATATTCATGAATTAGGCAAAATATCTGCTAAGTGCGTGAATTCGGCAGTAATTTTTCTGCCTAGTTCATGCATTGGGCAAATTAGATAGTAGCGCTATGGTGGTGTTTTTTGCAACTAAACCAAATGTGACAAAATGCTCATGCATTGGTCAAAATAGATGGTCACGCTCCGGTGGTGTTTTTTGCAACTAATCCAACTAACCAAATGTGTCAAACGTCATTGATTATATAAAAATATACCAATCAATAACTACAATGACGTTCATATCCATTTACTATGCCCAAAAAAAAAAATCTAGAACTATAATATGATAACGGAAGAATTTTATTAGGTATTTTCGCGATTTGATTCGTACTTGGGTCGCAGGCAATGGTCGATCGTTTGTTTGTGATAGTATGATTTGATAGTTTGTTGACACTTGTTAGCTAACCTCAAAATGCACATTCAGTTGAATTCAGAATTAAAAAACCTAACCTAATAATAATAATATTATAGGTATTATGTACAATTACCTATAACTAATAAAACCATCCGTATTAAATTTACTTTTTCTACTGTCATGTTGACAGTTTAACAATTCCATACCCTGCCAAATTCACGCACTCGGCAGATAAATTGCCTAATTCATGAATAATGCAAAATTAGGATTAGAATAATTTGGCAAAATATTGCCGATTTCGTGTAATACGCAATTTCACACATTCTGTGTAATATACATATACCTACCTAAATGACAATTTATTTTAAAAAAAACCTATGAAATGTTAAAAAAACAATTAGGCATTAGAGATCCAGTTCAGACAGAAATATCTTATTTCAGCTGTAAATAAAGAAAAAAATGTTTATATTTATTACTCACCTAAGTATAATAATATACTATTCAATTACTTAGCTTCGTATAAGTATAAATTTTATGGTCCTCCACAAAAAATAATTAAAATGTCAATAAACCAATGAGAGACCAATTTCAATGTATAAGAATTCAGCAGATGTGCCTGAAATGTATTTAAACATTCGATTGCTAAATTATTGCATCACATAAGTCTTAGAGATTGTCCAAATGAGATGTGCTTCGCCACGAGTGCATGTGGACGGATCAATGAAGTCATCTGTACCTCGACCGCGAGCGACATGTGACACATCCCGAGTGATTGTGGACGGCTCAATGAGGACACATGTACCTGGAATGCGCGCAAGTCAATTCGCGCCATGTGTACACAAGGCCTTAGTGGATTGCACCATTATAAAGATTACTTGAAGGCATACCTCGAGTCATTGAATAATAATTTTATTCGATGGCTACAAGATTTTGGTAGAATACTCTGTGTTCTGATTGTATGTATTGTGACACGTGCATGTTCTGCGAGATGTCTCATGGTTTTTTTCAGTTGCTCGTCTAAGTGGAGCACGAACTTTGTGCCAGAAAAACAGATCGTCTGTGAAAATTTGTTGTGTAATATTTTTCAAATAAGTAATTTATTTATTTAATATATTATTTCTCGACATCCTTTCTTTTCACAACCGTACTGCATATGCGTCTCTACAAACTAATAGAAAATAATTAATATTGGTTCAATGTATAACACAATAATATGTCATATTGTCATCACATAATAAGCATACAATTTACTTTATATGTATTCTGGACAAAACATGGTTTAACTCCATACCTATATGGCAGAAGCATATAAGTCATTTTTTCGAATTTTATAGGAGAAGGTTTTTAAGGTTTAAAGAAGTGTCACAAATCAGGATATGATGGAAATTGGATTGTTTAATGTTATTATTATAAAAAAACTAATATATTTTAAAAATATATTTGATAAAAAAAGAAAATCAAGTAATTCAATGAGTTATTGAGCATTTAATGACATATAAGGTTTTGGCATACAAATATTTTCAACATTTTGACATATCATTTACAATAATAGATGTTTTATTATAGAAAACTTATGAAATGAAAACAAGATCTTGGAAATTAAATGAACACATGATAAAATGAAATTAACAGTATTAATAATAGTTGGTAAAAACTAATATATTTTTAAAATATGTTTATTAAAAAAAGAAAATTAAGTAAATACATTAGTTATTGAGCATTTAATGACATATTATGGGGTTTTAGCATAAAAATATTTTCAACATTTTGACATATCATTTACAATAATAGATGTTTTATTATAGAAAAACTTATGAAATTAAAACAAGAGCATGGAAATGAAATGAAAACATGATAAAATTAAACTAAAAGTGATAATAATATTGGTAAACAGTTGTTTATGAGTACTACTTATAGTATTTATATAAAAAAAAAAATAGGTATTTAAATTTATATAAAATGGATGATAAACCGGATCTATCAAACCAAAAAACTGATGAGGTCATCTTTCTTAGATTGATTTATTGGCAGAGGACTGTTATAGCATTGCTTAATGTTAACAATGTACCTTCTTCCTCTTGTCGTATGGCGTAAATCAAGTTGAAGAAATGGGTCATCTTCATGTAATGAATATTTAAATTTTATTAAACCAAACTCCTTCTCATACCTGAACCATCTAATTTTGTTCCAAATGACATTTTCTCCAACTGTATTAATTTTTCGCTTCACCAGTTGATTAGAAAGAACGTGAGCCTATTACTACAAGGTTCTAAGTGTTCGTCCTTGAAAAAACAAACCCAACGAAGAAGTAGTATTCTAAGCTGCCTCATTGTTACTTTTGTTTCTCCAAGGACAAACACTTAGAACCTTGTAGTTCTCCACTCGCGAGATATCTTGAATAATTGTAAATCTCATCCTCAGACATCTCTTTACCAATAAAAGATTTCTTGCCCCTTACTGTTCTAACAAACTGATACCAATCATGGGGTATATTAATTTCTATGTTGGAAGTTTTCTTGGCTTTTTCAATACGTGAATGGTCAGTGTCACATTCAAGTCGCGAATGGCCTGGGAACAAATATTTATGATCCATGACCTGGATAGTTGGTGATGTACTTACAAAGTAAGATAGAGCTGCAGTTATTATGTTATTTTTATTTTGTCCCAGACAAAAATCAGAGGATGCAATAACACTTTCAACAGTTGGACTTAAGGTATTCAGAAGACTTATCACACAAAACGTTATTTCGTTGGCTCCCCTTGCAGCTATTCCCTCGTGCCACATATAACATGAGGTTTGGTTCGATTTGAAATTTCTTACGGTCAAATTATATGCGTACAATTGCCTTTTATAGTACACTATATTTGAGTTAAGAGAAGGCGTTGGCAAACACTGCTGCAGGTCGAATGCTAAAAAAGCAATTTTACCTTCAGATTGGAGAGCTTTGGTCCTATCGTTTTTTTTTTAATTCATAGCCTTCATCTGCCACTTGAACATATATTTATTGAACACATGTTCAAATACGCGCGTTATCATGATCTTACTCCCTACTTCAGTTTTAGTTTGTCAATTTATGGCTATGGCCGTATGTTGTAGCTTAACCACTGGGGAATGCCAAAAGAAATGGCGTATTTCAAAAAAACACTACCTTATTCTTAGGTCAATAATTATTATAAAGCAATCATTATTCGTAGGATGTTTATCACACTTGAATGGTCAAATACATAGCTTATAATTAGTATCTTTAAAATTATCTTCAAATGTGTTAATCTTGCCCATTTTTTGAATCATAAAATGCCTAATTCTTGTCAAATTTGGGATCACAGAGATTATCAATTTAATTTTTTATCGTAAATATTTCACTATAATAATGTCGATATAAATTATACTAATAGTTTTAAAAATTAATAAATGTAAAAAATCTCAACACCACTGCACATGCATGTACTGAAATATGACTATATTCTAAAACATTAGAGCGAGAGGTTTAAAAGAATACTATTTTATGTAATAAAAATACTTTATGCAGTCATGAAATGTTTAAAATAAATATAAAGGATAATAAGGCTTCAAAATTATATAAATAGATTATCTACAACGTTTAAGGAATGTCCAGGATCATGCTTTGAAAATGCAATAAAAGCTCAATTTTGACCTACGCTGAGCATGTCCGCCCTTAAGCTTGTTATATACTGCTCAAAACATGTTTAAAATTTAAAAAAATCACTGTTATTCATTTTTGTTAACAATAATATTGTAACCTAACAGAAAAAAAACAACTCATAAATTTAAAATTTTATAATAAATAGGACTCTTCGACAAGCGGAGCTCAGCGTATTTTTAGCAATTATATTGAAGCCGATACACAGTCTGAGTTCCCTGAGCTGATACGTATTTTAAAATACTAATAATATGGAGTTGGTTTTAGTTTCAGTTGAGTATGAAACTTTTGTCGCGATCTATATAGTATTCCAAATACTAGTAAGTATTTTGGAACAAGTTTATATACTAAGTATTTTTTTATATTGGTAGTAAGTATACTTAGTCTTCAAAATCGACCAGTTTTCCCATCTCTAGTAGTCACTGTTCCATACTGAACTACAGTATTCGTGTTGCCATTGTACCAGAGAATAATTTTATTTTGGTACAAATTGTTTTAAAATCCTTCGGTAATAATATCCTCAAAAGAATACCTAACGTTGAACTGACTTTGGAAATAATCGAATCAGTGGTAGTAGAATCAATAATCACCCTGAGATTGCGGATTTGCGACGCCTTGTCATCTATATGGTATAGAAAACGGCGGCAAATGAATGGCACTGATTTTGCAAGCACCACTTATGAACATTATCTGGGTTCTTCTGGAGAAGAAAAATGTCATCAATGTTTTGGACTTCCTTGTAAAGTTTCCGGCCATCAGCATATAATAGATAATTGGAATAATAATAATAATGCAGAAAAATAGTGGACCTAGATGTGTCTTGTGGTACACCAGATGGTACTGGGAACGCGTTGGACGAACGGCCGTTGATTATCACACCTTGTGAACAGTTAATGAAACAAAAGTACATGAAAATTCAACTATAGTGCGAAAACATCTTGGCTACGTGTTAAAACTGTGAACTAACATGCTACGCCCATTTTAACCGCACTTCCATTATAACTAATAAGCTCCTCCCATTTAGTAAACAACAGCGCCTAGAAGTGTAGCCAAGAAGATGTTTTCGCACAGTAGCTAGTAGTTTGTGATTGACTGTGTTGAAAGCTTAGCTGAAGTCAGTATAAATTGAATGAACTTGTTTACCATTCAATAGTTTCTTCCAGGTGGTCGATTTCTGAATGAAGCACTACGAAACTGTCACCAAACCGCTTTCACTGAAGCAGATAAAATTTTAAGTTGTAAAGTGAATATTGTGTGTTCACTTCAGAGCTTTGAACGGCATCGAGCCATAAATAAAAATGAACCATTAGTGCGAGTGAGCAAGCATTTGGCACGCTTATACCTCCGGACCATGTGTTAGTGCAGTTGTTTCCAAACTTTATGTTACTACGCCTCTCTTTTAAAAAAATCTAATCTTGGCGACTCCCCCCTTTATTTCTTTAAATAATACAAACACCTTTTTAAATAGCCAAAAATGTACTAAGTAATTAATACAACAATGAAAAAACTTAATTGTAAAAATAAACAAGATTTTACTATCTACTTTTATTATATGTATTCATTTTTAAATTAATTTGTTTTTTATGCGATGGATGTGGTTGTTTATTAGCACAAAGTACTCCTTTTCTACTAAACCGGGTCGATATTTGGATTTCATTGCAGCTAATGCAGAAAATCCTGTTTCGCATAAATATTGATACCGCCTAAACCATGGCATCCTCAGAGGATCCAAGGCCATGAGGCCTGAATCATCATTGGGCTGATTCATGCAAACATGCGTAGTCGACGCCACCGGCGCGTCATCTACCACACTTCGGAAGAGCCAAGCAGCCTTCTTCAGCAGAGAAAAGCAGCCTCCAGCAGCAAAGCGAGCAGCCTAGCAGCATCCTCAACCAGCCGTAGCATAGCGTCATAGGTTAGGTAGTTTCAAATCGAGGGCTTAGTGTCAAACAACACTATCTACAAAGATGCAACTTTACAGGAGAGCCAAAAATCGTTATTTTAGATTCTTGTTACTCAACAAGGGAAATGTTTATTTAAAACCTAATGTTAATATTTTATAATTTATTGTGTATTGTACATTTATCTTGCTTATGATGATGTTAAAATTTATAGGGATAGCTTTTAAAAAATATGAAAACAAGGGTTACTTATGTAGTTAGCGTTAAACTTTACTGACGATTTAATAAGAAATTAGAAAAAATTGACATAACGTTGTTTGACTATCATGTAGCCGTAAATGTAAAATAACGTTATCTCAAAAAAAAAAAAAAACACTTTTTGTAGATAACGTTGTCTGACTTTAAGCACTCGAAATAGTGTTTGTGTTTGAATGTGGTGTAAAGTCAGTTTAAATATACAACATTTTAGCGTCAGTTTATACCTAGTAACCTAAGCCTATGTAAAAAAAAACTTTAGCCTGTGTAATTACGTGTTAGCATAGTTTTTTTTTTCATGTAAAATTGCCTGTCAGTGTGTGTAACTGGAGGCATGGCAAGCAAGCAATCAAAAAGTGGTCGCGTGGTATGCATCTAGGTGAAGTGTCGTTCGATCTTCGGACCGGCGTTAAGAGAGGCTGTGCGCGACGCCCTCCTCTCTCAGCATCCTTACGGTGGGTCCGGAAAACTGTGGAACCACTGACCGCGAGGCGTCAAAGTGCTGTATTCCCAGTTTGACCGGCCACCGACGGTTCGGAGGGGCTTCGATCCTTTAACGCAGGAGTTGCAACCACCCACATATCAAGCCGCCGCATTGTCCAGTTACACACGCTAAAAACTTTGTATCGTGGTCGATCTTAATCGGCCCAATTACGGTTCAGGGCCTTTCCCAGAGAGGTCGCTTGATACCGCCTAAACCATGGCATCCTCAGAGGATCCAAGGCCATGAGGCCTGAATCATCATTGGGCTGATTCATGCAAACATGAACAGATCGACTGCGAGGCAAATTTCTAGCCCGTAAGCAAATAGTAATTATTAATATCATTTTTTTTATATTATTACCTACATTTCATCCAATTTTGACCAATATTGGAAGCAAAGTTCCCAGCCATACAATGTACCTAGCACCTAGAATATCTGATTTGAGATTACTTTGAAAAAATATGTATTTGTACCTAGTTCAAATATTTCAAAATATGTAGCTAACAAGCAAAGAAATGCAGAAGGTAGTAATAATTCCAAGAAATTCACAGCCCCTTTCCAAAGCATGTACCTAGAAAAGGTCTGAAATATGAGACCTGAGGTACCTACTTACAAGCCAGGTACATATGCCAGAGGCTGTTTTTGTCATTTTTCAGAGATAGAATAATTGTGAATTGTTTGTTGGGTATTATTACTACCTACTCTGCCCTACCAGCCCCTATTAGGGTCATTCGGGTTTCGGACTCTCGAGGAGCGTGACGTCGGCTGTGGCGCCGCGCTCGCCGGCGTCACCGCCATTTTAAATTTATTTATTTTTTTTTAAATATTTTGTATGCTGTACTTTACTGTATTTATATTCCGAACAATAAACGCCCTGTTTTCGCCTGTACTTCCGCGTTGTCAATCAACATAAGCATGTCCCCGAAAGAAGATGCAGACGATACCACCATGACTTGACGATGACATTACATCATCAGGGGGGGGTCCAGCGATCATCAGCGACAATATGATATTACGAATGGTAGCAGTATGAGATACCCGGGGTTCCAGCGGCTAGCTCAGGTGTCCATCGAACCCCGGATTCACAAAAAAAAGGGTTAAACGATTGGAGTGTAAATAAAACACGGCCTTTCGTGCTCGTAACGTGGTCTTCTTATATTTTCTTAATTTTTAGTTTTACAAATTATATTTGGGATTTTTACAGTTGTAGTCGTCAGGTCCGTACGATTTGAAAACCAGACGCTCACTAACTTTCTTTCTCTTTTTCAAATTTCGCGTACCCACGCCGTCCAGCAAAAAGGACTCTCGTGATTGGCCAAATTTTATCGCGTGGTGCTTTTGATTTGACGAATCATGAGGACCACCCCGGCGCAGGTGCGTGGAAATTTGAACGTTGCCGGCAAGCGCGGCAAAATTTATTATATATGAATACTTATATTTAGTCTTAAAATTATCTCTCTCATCCATCATCATTTATACTTTTTTAAGTCAAATTAAATTTATCTTAATTACACCTCCGCCCAGTATATGATTTTCACACACCGGACGAAGGCCTTTACTTATGAATAAAAAAAAAAATTACGTAGTTGAGCAAGGAATCAGATTAGATGTTTTATGAAGCCGTTTCTAGAGGTCAGGGTTACGTTTCGACTTATGACTACTAAATGATTATTTTACACCGGGAGAAGCCCGCCTGTAACAGGGGTGTATCAAGTACCTACTTTACTTTACTTTCAATGAATTATTGTGTGATAATTTTATCATCTTTTTTCCTTTTCAATATAGTAGTCAATCCAAATTCATCATCGTTCATTGACAAATGGATTCTATCATGGGCCCCACATCCTATCGCTGAGGTTAAGGGCAGTGTGGTGCTCTAAAGTAGTGTTTCCTAAATTATACACGAGAATTATCATTTAAGTACATATAGCAATCATCATATAGATATCACATCAAATTACAACGCACAACCACATGTTTAAAATATTTATTAGCCTTGAAACAAAGTAGCACCGCAGGCGACTTTTTTTAAACTATTAAGAGTAAATTTGTGATATCTGTTATGCCCGGCCCCCCAGGCTCTTTATAAACTATGCATTTACAAACTGAAAACCTGTGGCTACATTTGTGTTAAACTTTTCACGCCTCCCAGTTCAGAAATCGCTGTGTTAAGAGTAAGATAGAATTTTGACCGTGTCAACAAATGTGAAGATGGGACTCGTCGATTTCATAGAAATTAAATAACATTTTATCCATTTGGGTAATCTTGATACCGCCTAAACCATGGCATCCTCAGAGGATCCAAGGCCATGAGGCCTGAATCATCATTGGGCTGATTCATGCAAACATGAACAGATCGACTGCGAGGCAAATTGCTAGCCCGTAAGCTTAGATGTATGAAAATTTATAGTCACCCTTTTGCAAGTTCTACAAAATTTAATGAAATCATTCTAGCCCTTAATGTATGTAAAATCCTGCATTTTCTTTATACCTACAATAATTCTAGAAGCAAGCAAAGTAAAACCTAGTGTCATTATAAATTTTTTACTTATTCAATTTTAAACATACAAGATGCATACAAGCAAGCTGTAATTTAGTGCAGTAATGTTAATCCCAGCAAATGCAGTCCCTTTCAAAGCATGTACCTGGAAAAGGTCTGGTTGAATATTTCTGTGGTTAGCAAAAATTCTCAGAAATGTGACACCCAATGTACCTACCAGCCAGGTACATGGGGTGTAAAGGCTGTCCTTTTGTCATTTTTCAGTGACAGAATTTGTAGGTAATATTTTTAATTCTTGCCTGAGTTAACCTGCTCCCAAAAAGGTTGATTCATTCGGTTTTTGGTCTCTGCGGACGTCGGCTGTGGCGCCGCGCTCCCGGCGTCACCGCCATTTTAAATTTATTTATTTTTTTAAAAAATATTTTTGAATATTTCCTACGCTGTAGTACTTTGTACCTAACTGTATTCCGAACAATAAAACGCCGTTTTCGCCAATATTTCCGCGTTGTCAATCAACATAAGCATGTCCCCGAAAGAAGCCAGCAGACGATATCACCGTGACACATCATCATCAGGGGGGTCCAGCTCCTCATCCTACCTACCCCCCCCCCTTTCGGAGGTGACAACTTCATATTTAATCAGTACTTGCCCGTTGACGTTGCATTATTAAACCATTCATTGTTGAAGTACGTAGCTAATTAATCTTTAAATAAGCTAGATGCCTATCCAATATTACAATCAGTGTTGCCATCTTTTCAAAGTGGAATTATAGTACGCCTCCAAAATTATAGTATGTGGGGCAAAAATATAAAACTCTTCGTCATCTGTTGAAAATGTATAGGGTTTTTGCTTCTCAGAAAAAAATAACGGAGAATTTGAGAAACTCTGAGACCCCTTTTTATTTAGGTACCTCTTCCGACCAAAAATGCTTACCGAGGAATTCAAGAAATTTCATTTTAGGCCAAAGTCAAGGGATTTTTTCACGTTTTTTGAGCAATTTTTTTTCCAGGTTCTCCAAATTTTCTTATATTGCGAAATTATAGCACTTTGCACCAATTTATAATACGGAAATATCGAAATTTTAGTATATTTTATGTATTTTCCAATATTATAGTAGTACCTGTAGAATTTAATATTAGTTATATTTTCATTTCTTGTACTATACCTGTTTTATATCGTACATAATACACAGATGAAAATTATAGTACAAATACTATAATTGTAGTACGGTTGGCAACACTGATTACAATGCGGCATTTCCGTTTTATGTATTTTGCAAACAAACATGTTGTTTTACTGTATTACAAATCACAATAAATACTTAAATGGGGATTTAAACACAAAATAACACTTTCAACGGTTATAGTTATATAAAAGACAAAACACAATTGATGTACATACAGCTTTTTACAATATTATGTTGACATTAGATATCTGACGTTTACCGCCAGCGCCTCTAGGGCAAAACATAATATGTACTTCAATGCCATCTGTTGTCGGCAGTGGCGGTTGACATTTATTAGTACTAGCTGAGCCAGCTGGCGGTCGCCAGTCTGTCTCGCTAGGTCTTGCAGACGGCTTGGCGGTGTTGGATTTTAATATAATTGTGAAGTATGCATAGATGGCCCCATAGTTTTCCCTTCGGGATGGGTTTTTTATTCACGTCAGACAGTTTGACATTTTTACGATTTGCAAATCGTCACTGCCAATATAAATTTGGACTCATATGCGTAGTCTATTCAGGAGTCTGGCCTTCACAATATCGTCTAACACCGCCTTAGGCTGCTATGCCTAGCAGAACAGCTGGCAATCGCCGATTGCTACCACTGACATTTAAATTTTAATACAATATATGTGTAGGTATGTGCAGTTAAATATGATAAATAATTATACGTCTCAATCATTCGAATATAAAGCAATATATTATGTGATTATCTCCTGATATTAATCTCCTTTGGGTCCCATTGAGATAATAGAAGAAGGTTAGCAGTGTAAAAAATAAATTTAAACATTATTTTGTTTCATCGTCTATAAAAAATAAATGCTTGAAGCCATAGAATAATATTTAAAAAATCAAAATTTGAATTAAAAATTAACCTTAAACAATATAATTTCCCGGTGCGGGACATTCATATCGAGACAAATGTTGATAAATAATGAAGCAATACATATTATATGAGAGGAATAGAACAATTCTGATAAGAATAGGAATTTATACGACCTAAAGATGTGGAATCAGCTTAAAGAGGCCTTCATCCAGCAGTGGATTGATACAGGTTGATGACGATACGTAATGACGTTATAAATGGGTAGGTATATAAAATCACAAACTTAAAAAATATAGCAATTTATATGACCAAGTAGAGTAGAATTAGGTTGGGATAACCTTCATCCAGCAGTGGATTGATGATGATTTAAATAATATGTATATTATAACATTGTGTCAAAAGACATTCTTTCCGTCAGGGGTGTAGAAACTTAACTTAAAACAAAGAACTTAATTCATAAAAATATAAATAAATCACTTCTAATATGTTTATCGGTTAATCTGATTATGATTAGTTTGTGAAAATTGATTGTATATCGGTTAAAACGCATTTTAAATTTAAAGCGGCCATCTTTGGTGAGTTGGTTTGAGTGTTGCAAACATTGTGAAAAAATAAATTCCTCAGTTGTCAATAAAGTCACGTGTCGATCGAAAATATATCGAGAAATGAACAAAAATCACTGAATTGGCATGGAAAGTAACGATGCGGGTGTCAACTATGGAAAACCCATTTTAAACGATTCGAGAACCGATTATTTTTTTGAACCCACCGGACATGACGAATAAGGCACACAATCGCTCGCCAAAACCTGGAAAAGCTGTAGGATAATAATTCGATACCTCAGTTCAATAGGGGACCAACTCAAAAAACCTTGTTCCAAGATAATGGCGTTGGAATTTTTTTGCAGAAATTCTCATTTTAATGCCTTGATTTTGACGAAAGTGTATGTTTTTTATATTTAGTTTAGTGTAATTCAGCAATGCACAATGAAATTGTACAGTTTAATAAGGAATTAGCCAATAAATTTCAGTATAAAACAGAATTACTGATAATCTCAGAAAGCGTTTATTCGATTTTATGACACATTGAAGAAATTTTTGACTCTTTTTTTTGCTGAATTATAAAGAGAAGACATTTCTGCATCAAATGTCATTATTAACTCAAAACTTTTAAATTTTGAGTTGTTCCTCTATTGAACTGAGATATCGAATATATAGGAGATATTTCGGTAGAAGTAGGCTTGCGCAACCGGTCATGGTGCTTCATTCAGAGACTGAGACTGGGCTCCAGGTAGTGTACATAAGCAACTAGGTTTGATTGTCAAGGTAAAATTCATACTGAAAGCAGTGGCGATGCGCTCTTGGGAGCGTTAGAGCGATGAACACCCACTGAGAAAAGAAAATACTTCATTTATATTTGATTTATCATTAATTTAAAATTGTAAAAAAGTGGCTCTCTTCTGCAGCGCCAAAAACTTAATCGCCCGAAGTACCACTTTCCCTCGTAAAAATATACACAAAGTGACTTGGAATTCAAGGAAAAGGAAGACCTTTAACCAGATTGACCATTTTCTAATTGATAGACGACACCATAAAGCTATTGAAAACATTCGAAGCTACAGAGACGCTGACTGTGATACGGACCACAACTTATCGATAGCAACCTTTGGGGAAAAACTTAAAAAGACAGCCCACGCAAATGCGAAGACGAGAGTGAAGTACCATATAGAAAAGCTGACAACTCCAAACGGAAGAGATAGCTACAGAAAAGAGTTAAAAAACCAAGTCGTAAAACTCACCGAAGGAGAAGCCTGGAGTATCGATGAGAGGTGGAAGAGACTAAAAGAAGGAATGGTAAAAGCTGCGGAAGTCTTGATAGGACTGGCACCCAAGAAAGTAAAGTGCCCTTGGTACGACGATACTTGCCGACAAATGGTGGAGGAGAGAAGAGCAGAAAGAGCGCTCTATCTGCAAAATACGCAGAGCGAAGAAGCACAGAAACGATATATCACATGGGTGGCCATCTTTTCAGCAGCCGGGCCAGATTATAAAAATGGGATTTCCTATCGGGCCCCACAATCGATTTTTTTTATGATACAAAACAAAAAAGAAATATAATTATATATATATTATTAAAATAAAACAAAAATGAGAATCAAACATATTTATTAGATTAGACTTTTTTTAAATAATAAAAAATAAACAAAATAATATAAAAATAGTAAATTTTAGTGAGAAGTTTGATTTTGTATGGCAGAACCTAGGGGCGGCATTGTATATGAAAGTATGGTGAAGCCGGCAAGTATGGTGATAAAGTATGGTGAAACAGGTTGGTAATCAATTTGCGGCAAAATTTCCACGTTAACATTATATTGGTACGCTATAAAGATTAAAGGAAATACTCCGTTATGCCCTGCATTTTTTTTATCGCGTCGCCATTTCTCGTGAGTTATCGGCTGTCGTCGGCATGCTTCATTCAGTTGTATGAGGAAGCCAAATCGTTGCCTATCTCTACTTTTAATACATCTATGGGCAGAACTAAGTGCACCAATATCGATATCGAGTGAGGTTGTTCCTACAAGAGTTTTCCAAATGCACATCAGTGATTCGTGTTCTCACTCGGGATTTTATATGCTTCATCCGACTAAAAAGCTGTTCACACGTGTAAGTGTTGTAAATGTAAATAGCGAAGTCATCATTAGAACATGTTTGTAAAATGCAGGAAATTTATCCTGTAAAACTCTTCCAACCCAACCTGATGGAATTTCTCCTTTAACTGTTCATCGCAACATATTACACAATGTTTCATTTGTAAATTTCCCGGTAATAAATTCACGTCTACGGAGAATGGCGTTGCAAATGCAGCAAAAAGGACACGGTGCTTTTCAAATCTTGAGTTAATATCGAATCTCAATTTGCAAAATTAGCACATCTAGCGGCAGCATTTGATATTATTTTTATTTTCTCACTGCTCCACGGGCCACAAGTTGACACCCAGAGGGCCGCGGGTTGGCCACCCATGATATAGCGAGACGTGCAAAAATGTCCGAAAGCATCTGAGAAAGTGCAAACGAAGCTTCATCAAAAGTAATTTTGAGCAGATGGAAGAAGAAGCAAAACGAAATAAAACTCGATCATTCTTCTCGAAAGTGAGCTTTGAAAAAAGAGGCTCTCATCCTAGCACGCTACAAATCAAAGATCAACAGGATCTGATAGTTGCAAACAAAGAGCAAGTGCTAAACATATGGAAGTCCCATTTTGAAAACTTACTTCAACGCTCTGTACCAGATGAACCTTTGGAATCGCCAGAAATCGCGACAGCAGAACCTCTTATACCGCCACCAAATAAGGCAGAGTTGATGGGAGCACTGAGTTATTTAAAGAATAACAAATCGGCAGGAAACGATAATATTCCATCGGAGCTTCTCAAGCATGGAGGAGAAACCTTTCTTAGTGCCATGCTTGAGCTACTGTAACAAATATGGGAGGAAGAAAAGATCCCTGAAGAATGGAAAGAATCACTGGTCTGTCCTATCTTCAAGAAAGGGGACAAACTCAACTGTGCAAACTACCGTGGCATCTCTCTTCTTCCTACTGCATACAAAGTTCTGTCGAACATTATTCTCGAAAGAATTCTGCCATATGCCGAAAACATTCTGGGTGACTACCAATGCGGCTTTAGACGAAACCGCAGTACTACCGATCAAATCTTTGAAAAGAAATGGGAATACACCCAAGATGTACACTGTCTCTTTGTAGATTTTAAAACCGCATATGACTATTGATAGAGAAGCTCTCTGGAATATATTGAAAGAATTTGAAATACCGTCAAAACTTATAAATATAATAAAAGTATGCATGGACGGATCCAGAAGTAGAATTCATATGCAGGGTAGTATATCAGAATCTTTTGAGGTGACAACAGGACTAAAACAAGGCGACTCCCTATCACCAATGCTGTTCAACTAAGCTTTAGAGAAAGCCGTTAGAGAAGCTCTGAAAGCAGAAGGTGGAGTTACCCTGAATGGGTCCCATAAAATATTGGGCTACGCAGATGATTTGGTGGTGCTCGGAGAATCTGAAGAAGTCAGAGATATTTTCACTCCTCTGGAGGACACAGCGAAAAGGTTGAACCTACGAGTAAATGTGGGAAAGACCAAGTATTTGAAAATGACAAGAGGCATTGAACCCTCTGGAAACATTGGAATAAGAAACTCCTCGTTCGAGAGAACCTCTCTCTTCAAGTACTTGGGCTCCAACATTACCTCTAAAAATGAAATGTCCCTAGAGCTCGCTGACCGACTGACAAGTGGAAATGCAGCGTACTTCGCGCTGAGTCGTCTGTTCAGGTCCAAAATGCTGTCCATCAAAACGAAATTCCGGGTGTATAACGTAGTCATCAAACCGATCGTCATGTATGGATGTGAAATGTGGGGTTTAACGGAAAAACAAGAAAAGGCGCTCCAAGTGTTTGAAAACAGAATCCTCCGGAGAATACTTGGACCCATCAATGAGAACCACCGGTGGCGCATCCGCACAAACGCTGAGCTCTTCGACCGATACCAATCTAGAATCTCTAATATTCTGAGGTCAAGAAGGCTCAGATGGGCGGGCCACGTTGTACGATCTAGAACTCTCTATAGGATTTACAAAGGCACACCAGCTGGCACTCGACGGAGATGGGCGGACAACATTCAAAGGGATGCGGAAAGGCTGGGGATAGTCAACTGGGAAGAGAGAGCGCTGGACAGAGATGCCTGGAGAAACGTTGTGCAGTCGGCCATGGACCTAAACGGCCCCTAGCGCCAGTTTAATATAATATATTTTAAATACTTATTATAGTATACGTTCATGGGAGCGCCATTCCATATCGCTCGTCCCAAAGCGCTCAGTAATGCCTCTGTCGCGTGAAATAGCCAATATGTACATATTTTTTATTCATGAATCGGAGTGACAGTTTGAATCGCTCTCAGCCCGAATGTAGGTTCGAATTATGTCGGGTATCTTCGGCTACACGAACAATTATTATTTTTCGACAATTTTTATTCAATATTATTATGAAAATAAATTCCTTTCACAGTACGTATATTAAATTTCCGCACATGTTGATAACATTTCTCATATTTAAGCGAAGTACAATTTAAAAATAAACTTCAAGCAAGTTTTTCTCAGTTTGACAACTTAATTCACAATGTTTACCAATTATGATATCTCTCCAAACTAGCTCTGTGGGGAGTTTAATCTATGTGGTAGGGTGGAAATCGTAAAATATCACGGCTACATGCTTAAATAATGTCTATTTTGTTGAGTTACTGCTTTCACGGGCCACATTAAATCTAATTTGGTTATATTTTCAGTTGCTTCAGAACATTAACGGAAGGTTCTATTTTTTTATTCGAATTGAATGATAAATGGCATTGTTGACGATAATATTCTCAATCGTCCATTGTCTCGCGTTGGCAAGTTGGTGATTGGTGGTTGGTGACACAACGCCATCTCTATAAGCTCTAGTGTAATGCTAACAAATGTCAAATGGTGGTCCGTGCTTGTTAAATATTTTTCAATGTCATATTTTTAGTTACTGTGTACATTAGTTTTTTTTAAATGGCACTGTTTGATGCCGAATACATAAAAAAACATTCTAATACTTTTGAAGAACGCCTTCATATTAAAAATACCTGTAGACCTGTGCCTATCCTAAAATTAAAACAATGTGAACAAAATTCGTAGCTATGTGGATGTGACAAATTAAATGCACTATTCTGTTTCCCATGTCTCGTGATTGGCAAACAAACGTGGGATTGAAAAAATTGCATCGATGAAAAACAGAATGGATTTCTCATACAAATGAAAAATAGTATAATATGTAATAAGTACTTTAAAAAAAAATGAACTCCCAGTAAAATAACTCACCGATCGCCACTGACTGAAAATGGTTAGGCATAAAAAATTTTGTTGAATATTTTTGCATAAGATGAAAGTATTGATATAGGTCTACAGTTAGCCAGCCAAGTCAGAGAGACAACTGTGCCAAAGTGAACTAAGCGGATATGGCCGGACGTACAGTGCTTACACGAACTTATTCGCCTGTCTTTGAAGACAGAATAATTTAAAATTTGGAAGAATACTGGTCCAATAGAGATATTTAGCATATGATTGGTAAGTGTTTATGATAAACTTTCAGTATATTTAAAAAAAAATGTTTATTTTTGCTATAAAATTAGCGGCCTCTCACTTGCCGCCATACAAAACCTTCCAGCACAGATTACGATAATTGCTAGGAATATTTCGATTCAAGTGATGTGTTATAAATTATTATAGATAGTGAGGATGAGATCTAGTAGTTTTTTTATGAAGATAGGGTGAATGTCTTCGGAACCAGTACCTTTGAAAGAATCTATTAATTTAAGGCTATACTTCAGTTGAGGCATGGTCTAAAAAGATCATGACTAGGTGATGCGCGAATTGTGCAAATGTTGCGAGCCGAACGAAATATAATTTGTCATAAAAATTCAACATGCATCCATTTAATGTTATATTAGTAATAATGATAGTATATCGACATGTTTTCTTTTTTAAGTAAATGGGCAATGTTTTTTAGTCATCTCTACACGATTTAAGAATATATTCCTCCGACGCCATCACAAAACAAATTGACGTGCTTACACCTCGACTTTCGGTCTCCAATTGGTGACGAGTGAAAAATTTCATCCCACCTACTGTTGAAAATTATTTGCTGTTTCACTTATGTATGCTTTTAAGCTCTGCTAAAATACATTTATTATCTGACTGAATTAGTACCAGATTATTGGAAGAACTGGTGTCGGGTGTCGCAATACTGAGACTCCTGTCTTTCAAATACTGATCTAAAATATTTGACAAAAAGAGCGCAGATCAGGGGTACAGTAATATGTATAGGTAAATCGTTTTACAGTGTCACCATGGGTACGGCAAATGCGGCTTGCAGTTGTGTAGTGGTATTGTTTGCTAGCATTGAAACAGGCATTGTCGCAAGCAATTTAATACACACGCGAATCGTCTATGGTGCCACTGTAGAATGATTTACCTGTACATAACAATCATTTCAGGTTCCATGGTCTAGTCCAGGGGTTCCCAACCTTGTGCCCGCCACTATTCGACAGAGACAGAATTTTCACGCTAGCCTGACACACGTAGAAAACTCGAAGTGAACGAACGCCACGAACTGAGCCGATGAACGCCGAAGCACGTGACAGTAGTCACGTGCTCGTACCGTCCTGATTGCTTCGGCGATCATAGGCTCAGTTCGGGTTTTCGGCGGTTACAAGGAGTGATGTGCAAATAGCATTCCCCGCCTGGAACCGCGTTGTTGTTATTGTGATTGCGATTGCTGCCCTATTCGGGTCGCGACAGTTAGTTAAGAGACATCTTCGTCTGACGAAACACGAATTAGGAGTTTTGATATTCCTTCTATAATTATAGTTCTAAAATGAGTGGACCGAGTAAAAGACAACGAACCTATAATTTTATAGCATATAAAATTGAATCATTTTTCGGTTTGACATATTTATGCGAATCATTGTTTTTAAACATGAACTTAATAAAATCAAGATATAGATCTCGACTCACCGATGAGCATCTTTACGATTGTTTGCTAACAGGATTATCGTCATACTCTCCTAATTATGAGGCACTGGCCAATGATATGCAATGCCAAAGATCACATTGACTTATTGATATTCTATTTTTTTATAAAATGTTTTCTTTGTATTTGTGTTTTTTGTTTACGTTTCTCTGTGTGTATGCAATTTGAATGATAGTTTTATTATTTTGAAACATTTTTGTTTATTATTTATTAATAAATTATGGGAAAATGAGAAGTTATGGAAGGAGTTTGTCAATTAAAAAATAGGTGGTGCCCGCCACCCTATCGATATTTTAGAATGTGCTCTAGAGTACAAAAAGGTTGGGAACCCCTGGTCTAGTCTGTAAATGTGGTGTAATTTTGTTGTTAACCGATTCTATGCCTTCCAACGTGTTTTCTCATTCTATGAGGCCGAGATCGACATGTCGGACATACAAATTTCATGAGTTGTCTTGCTGACTTCAAACTCAAATTACTAGCCACTGTTGACTGATTTGTATAATCTAAAAAAATAAAAACACTGACATCTGTTTCAATAATAATTAGGAAAGCCACAAATTATCAGTATTAGTGATTTAGTTTGAGCTTCGCCTACATTCAATGTATCATTAAAAATCTGCGGCCTGTCAAGATACTGGCATAGTAATACCGTGAAGCATAGAAAAGGTTAATAAATTAATATACTTGCAATTATTATTTCACAAGTCAAGCTTTAGGAATTTATTCTTTTGAAAGGCATAACCGCACGAGTGATTTTTTCGTATTTGCTCTTTTGATAAGTTAGAATATCACTTCTTTGATTTTGCCTTTCAAAAGTAAATATGGTTAGGAAACACAAATAAAAACAATATGGTATGTTTGTTCATTTATTGATTACTTTGGAAAATTATTAGATCACATTACGTAATTGATTTTCCCTAAATGATGATTCACACTATCATTATGAAGATGTTACACAATATCTAAGAATAGGTGCTCAGTTTAAATTTTAATAGATTAAATATATCCATCACAAAATACCTCGTCCGCCGAATGAACAAAATCATTCCCAACAAGGATCGGTCCTTATAATGATTTCAAAGACTTATTTTGACCACTAAAAAGTTTAGGCAATTTTGTAAGTACAAAACGAGTGCTTTATCTACACACTTTGAAACCTCCATTACTTTATATCGTGTATTCAGAGTTGCCTCTGAAAATACATTAACATAAGTTTACTCCTTATTAAATAATAGCTTCACTACTAATATTAATTAAACATGAATAACGTACGTTCCATACCTATTAGTGCTAGTTGATAGGTCAACGTTGACTAATAACGGAATATATTATTATTATAATTGAAACCGTCAGAAGTGTCAAATAATAAATGTCAAAAAATACAATTCGGTCCTAGCAAACTCGAAAGAGACGCGAGACACTGGTTCATTACTATGACTCAATACTTTCTATGTATGTCTCTCGGTTGGTAATCAACACATCGTACTCTCTTATAGGTATTTATAAAACAAATCATCATAATATTCCATATGAAAAACTAGAAGTATACTTCAGTTTGGTCATTCAACAAGTAATTTATTTAATCTATAGGTATATATTGAAAGAAAATGGTTATGTTGTCTTAATGGACACACTATCATCATAATGCCCCAAATACAGAAAAATGTGAATATTTATTGCTAGAGGTAATACAGGATAGGTATTATCGTAAAATAAGAGGTTTTGGAAACAATAAAATTGGAAAGTTAAAAAGTACTTATAAGGAAAACACTATACTTTTGATATCACAAAATAAAATAAAAAAAAACCCATCTATCTAATCTAAAAATATTAATCGCCACCTGCTCCCTCGGATGTGTCCATTTTCTCTTGACCATCAGTTTTCACCATTTTGCCATCACCTGTGAACAGTTCAAAAGAAAAATTGTTTATAAATTGATACATGTACTTCAATTACAAACATGCCATGGCTGCGATTTCATAGCGCAGTTCATGGTATGTAGCCTAATGGACGAAGACGGGGGGGCAGGATATAGATATGTAGGTAAAAATGTTGCCACTGGTTAAGTGCTAGGAGCCATGATAAAGCAATAAAGCCCTTGGTTTTACGATGCGATGTTAATCTATGCCGCCTCCCAGAGGCTTTTTTTTTGTTTTTTTTAGAGAACATGTCAGTAATTTATGATGACCGTACTTCAGATTCAAAAATACAACATATGAATATGCCAGACACAGAATTCGAATCAGGTCCTACAGATTCTAAAACTGAGGGCCAACAATTGATGGTACGTGTACTATTGAAATAAAATTCTAATTCTTATGGAACTGAAAACTAGAATAAGAAAATTCATTTAGTTTTCTGGCCATACCATCTCGCAATAAAAAAAAAGATCGAATTTATTTACACGACTACTTATAGTACATGTTTTATAACTTCAATAGCTGACGGAAATCAATGAAAACATGACTCACCTTCAGTTTCCGTATTTGAACGCCTCCTCTTGCGGGAGAACCACGGCGGAGGCAGAGGTTCCATATCTAAGACCTGTTCAAAAGGATATTATAATAAGAAAATTAATTAACCAAGTAGTGTAGTCATTCAATAGACTAATTTTAATAAGAAATATCACTGCTACAAAATCTTGAAAATATTGTAATTTTAATGATTTCTATTGTATTAAGATTTCATGAAGAATATGGGAGACCTATTTATTCTTTACACTATTACGATGAAGTATGTAGTATCAATAACACCGACCTTGTGAATTTGTTTGAAAGCAATCTGTCTCAGGATTTGTTGAGCGGATGCAGTTAAATCCTCACGCTTCTGTGGAGGTAGATTTCCAAGAGCATCCTGCAATGTAAAAAAAACATTATAATTTTATGGTATATATAATATTTCATATGGAAATCAATTTAAGAAGACTTGTGAGCATGTGAAGCAGTTCAAACGTATATAACCAAAAAAAGACATTGTCTATGAACATTTTCAGACACGGTTATACGTTCGAGTTGCATATGTCACTCGCGCGCCCTGCTGAATGCTGTCCACTCAGGCCTTACACGTAGTTCATTAATTGGTAATGATGTAAAACTAAAAAGAAACATTATAGGCTCTACAATCAATCTGGTGTGGATTTTGACTTGGTCTCCTGTAGTTTATCCAGAAGCTGGATTTAAAGTTAAAAGTACAGAAACGAACATTTTGCCACATCATGTTACAGAATTTTTAGTAGGAATGTCAATTTGATTGATCATTTGAGAATTTACCATGTTTATTTACACTATGAATAATATCAACTAGGAAAAAAGAAAAATGCTCTAAGATGGATTATCTCACCTGATGATCCTTCTCACAGGGATCAAGTAATCCGGGTCCATATTCAAGGAGAAGTCCACCCGCTACAGCCTCCATCACTCTTCGGAAACATTCTCCCGGAGACAGCGGGACACCTGCACTGCTGCTTACCTTCTCTACCATCAACTCCATTGCCTGTATAACATAGTTGTATAGCACTTATTAGCCAGCACTCTCTGAGACTTTACAAAGTTAAGGAAAATTTATTGTCCAATCATTTGCAATCCGAAGAAGTATTTTCGATTTGGTTGACGAGATAAACCCCCATAGGATCTTGAGCTTGAATGCGGGTGAAGGGGTGTCCGTTGAAAGCCGAAAGTCTGATATGTCAAAACACCAACAAGATCCTGTTTTTTCGTCTTCGGATAATACATCCAGACACACCCGCTGTGGAGTGACATTACGTTGACATGCTTGCTTTCGGTAATCCTGCTTTGAAAAAAGTAGAAAAATCTGCTGTTTTTATAATCAACTCCATCAAATTGCGAAAATGTGTGCAATAGTTTATTTCATTTTCGACTAATAGTGAATAAATGTTATTAGATGGTTGAGACGCGATCTTATCACTGATTACTTTGTTTTAGGGTGTGTTGTCTCGTTTTTCTCGCTATCTTAACTTTCATTTGCTATTTCACTTTCAGTCATGATGTGATACCTACCTTTATCTACTTCTAACCGTTATAAACTTATTGAATGTAGTAATAAATGCTACGCTGTGCAGCTGTATGAATTAGCGGCTAGCGTTGCAAACGTCAATGCTACGTTCAGTCTACGAGCAGGACAGCATTATGACTCGAATTTGAGATCGAGAGGTATGCCGTGATTATTATGTGCAGAGCACTGATTATAAGCGGTGACAATTGGATTTAAACATGCATTAGCAACATGTTTTTAACAATTTTTACATTTGATCGGATATCTTGTCTGTTATATCAAGGTTCTACTAACTGCAATGCATTTTCAGGTGGTTTCCATAGTGGTTGAAATAATTTCGTGTTCAACTGGAAGTATTTATTCTATATACCTATTACAATAAAGTTACAATTAATGGTGGATTTTTGGGTTAATTAAAAAGTACAGTAGGCGCTTGGTAATCCGGCACGTCCATTAGTCCAATATTTTGCAACTCAGCTCTCTTGGTCTATAATCCAGCAGGTTTCACATTTAACTGCCGGATTACAAAGCGGAGTCAGTCGGCAGTTCGGTGCCCGAACCTTGACAGAAAAACACTACATGATATTGTGACAACCTATTATCAATATTGTGATTAAGTAAACAATGTTACCAATTTTTTGTGTATGTTTACATAAACTAATAAAGGTTTCAACTGTGCAAATCTGTGATAGAATTATTTCCTATAGAAATCCAATAATCTGGCATTTCCGACAATCCGGCATAGGTGAAAAAATATCGGTGCCGGATTACCGAGCGCCTACTGTATAAATGACAACGCAAAGTTTGCAGTATTTACCCATGAATTGAGCGGAGTCCAAGTGGGGATGCGCCTGCAGAGATCTCTCATGATGCGAATGACCATTACGACAGATTGCAGTCCGGACACCCTAGCCTGGAGATATTACAATAGTTAAAACACATTTGCCGCATTTCTTCACTCGCAAGTGTTCATTCCATTTTATTGCTCTAACATTTCCAAAGCGCTCAGTTTAGTTTTAATTTTATGATTATCTGATTCCAATTATTAATTAAATTTGAAATAACAAAAAAAAAAATCATCTTTAATTAATTATTCATGTATAGAATATTGATATTTTATAGTATTGACGTGCATTCAATTGAATTGTTTGGACTGGCGAGTGAACTGAAAGTTTGCCTTTTAGAACATTCTACGGATCGAGCCGTAAGAGGAAAAGAAACGGCCGTCGATCGCAGAGCAATAAAGATGGCTCAACAACTTGGTTTCGTTTATCTATCGGGCCGCTGCATTTGGGCCGCGGGCGGCGGCCATACGCTAACAAGGCTGAGACAAAAGAATGATATTGTTTGCTGTGGGATTTGTGTGAAATGATTGTACCTGGAACCACTTGGCGTGCCTTAGTGATGCCAGAGCGTGCAGACACTTCTGTTTGGGGAGGACATCCTTCTCATCTCGCTTGGGCGCTTCTGCACCACCGCCGACATCTAACGGTACAAGGGTGTTTGACCATTCAATCATACATGTAACAGGGCAAACATCCAAACAACTCTAACTCTAGCACAACTCTACTTCTATTTCCATTCCAAGATTAAATTCGTCCAGTGAAATTCTTACACTACATAGATAAGATATGATCGCTGTCCTTTAACCCATCGGTGCGTCCGACACGAGAGATTCTCATGATGAGACCGGTAGACTTTTACATGTAACGCTGAGACATCCGCTAATAAAATTTCAATCGGTAATGTTTCATATTGGCCGATATAAAAAATTTAAGCAAACATTTGTACATCCGAATCGAGGACAGCCAAAAGTATGTCAAATTAAGCCTTATAAAATTTGGTTACGCTTTTCAATATATAAATATATATATAAAAAAAAAAGACTAATTCAGACACCACAACAGTTGATAATATTTGTGGAATAGGGTAAAAAAAAAAAAAATACTAATTTTTAATTATTTCTAAAGCATGGGGTGTTTTCTTTGGTCAATGATTAAAGTATTTGGGTCCTCGACAGGTTAAAATAAGCCGAAGTAATTCAACATTAATTTTTGAATGTTTTTCACCTTGCGGTGCAAACGGTCCGTTCGAATTACATTCCTGAAGCGGAATACATCAGAAGTTAAATCTGTTTTAAGTTAAAGAATTACAGGTAAAGACAGGGGTATATTATATTAATATATTCAAATATGATGTTTGCCCCCCTACAGGTACAGTTATATCACTGTGGCGCTCGGCGTCCGCCGGCGATACGTGATATAGATGATCAAAAATCCTTTCTTCTCTGGGACATGATACAATAACCTAAAAGCTTATTCATTAAAATCACAGTCGGACATATAAACACAGGCTAAATGAAATAATGAACAAAGTATCTCTCCCGAAAGGAGACGGAGGGCGAACAGAACAGAAGAGAAATAAATATCTATCAGACTCCACTCGAGCCGAATGGAAAACAATAACTAACAGAACCTAGAATGAGACCGTCCACTTGCGGTCCGATGTTACGGACGACCCGGCGAAGGTCGATTCAAATAGATAATTTGTTCTTTTTCGTGTAGCCTTCTTACCAGCCCCGAACCTGCGCGATAACCGATTTCGAATACCAATTTCAATCAGATCGCAACATAGTACTGAAACACAGTATATGGTGAGTGAAGTGACGCAAAAGGAGTTGCAACTCGACTATTGAGGCGTAACTATATATATCATATAATGTACATATATATCATTAGGTGGAGGTCAATTCCTAAAGCTAAAATAAGATGAAATTGGTGTATCGAAAATCGTCAAGTGTGCGGGGGAGGGGGGTCTCACCGTTGGGTTCACGCATCACAGGCGAAGTGAGGCTGATCAGCACGGTCATGTTGCCGTCCGTAATGGACACGGCCCCTTCTGCCGGGCACAGCTCCACTTTGTATTTGAATTCCTCAGTCACCTGGAAGAGAATCATAATGATTAGTACACATACCTAATAATTTGAACTCTTTTAAATCTTGGGTACGTCATAATGGTGATTTGGGGAACTACAGACCCCTCCAACTTATAGGTTTAAATATATACCCCCGTCATAGTCTTTAAAAAACACTGCATACAGCGTTGAATTTGAAGATGTGTGCTGTTACATTGCAGATCATCTTCGGAATTTGCATATGTCTAAAGTCAGTACTTTACATTCTTGAAAGAAACAACGATGCTTAGTTCAAAATTAGTTTAGGCAGCCAATGGACGCAAAAATTTAAAGATGTTTGTTTTTCTTACTGCTTTTTTTAAGGCTTTAAAAGTAGCTTTCCGACAGTGACAAAAATTCCTTACTAGGTGATTAGTGACTGCTTTAGTATGTTTTGTAAGATTCAAGTAGCACAGTGAAGAGGCGCGCACCGTAGGAGCTGTGGTGTAGATCCAGGTGCTATATCTTGCAAACTACAAGTCCTTCAAGTATGATTCTAGCATTTTTTTGGTCAACTATTATATTCATTGAACTGGCATTTACGTGGTTATGGTTAACCATTCAAAATATGGGTTTATAGTCCAAAATAGCTAGCTGTCAGCATTATGACTCAAAGTAGAATTAACAAAAAAAAAAAAAACTTAAATCAATAACTATTCAAGTCTATCTACTTTCAAAATGCAATCTTAGCTGCAGCTTTCCAAATCTTTTTTTTTCACCCGTAGCTTATATTTTTTTTATGCCAGGCTAAAAATATTTGAGGTCAGTTACATTTACAGATTATATTATACAAAATATAGGAAGGGTACCAAAATTAAGCTTGACTAAATTAAATTGGGACATGCTGCTTCAGAGTCAAAACACAAACAAAACGATGTTTCCGTTTCAATTGAGCAGTCCAATAATTGATACTTTACGGTGTACGCAAGCTTGTATTCTCTAATACAAGTTATGTATGGATCGAGTTGCATTTCAGTTTACCCTGACTTTATGAACAATAAGGTTTCTAATTTCAGTCAAGTATTAAAATTGTTCCAATGTACAGATGAATGAAATCCGATTATGAAAGATAATAAATGAGATACCTTCAAGAGGTGGATGGGCAGCTCCTGAGCAACCCTCTTCAGCAGGGAGACAGTGGGTTTGTCAGCGCAGAGCACCACCAGGCGCACGTTGCGGTCTCCCTTCAAGAGCAGACCCTTGGCCAACAGGCCCACTCGCATCACTCCTTTCAGCAGGCGCACAGCACCGCTGCCACTGTTGCCTGATACCTCTCCTTCTTGCAGGAACGAGAATCTGTAAATGCAAATATTTATTATCAAAGCTTTCAACTGCAGGATCGTTCAATTTCCATCACCACTTTGGACTGGATCCATGAATTATAATCAATATTTCAACGATACTCATAAAAATATTTTCACTCACAATTGATTATCACGGCCATCTTCTTTGGGAATATCTTTATCTGCTTCTTCTTTCTTATCTCCAATAGCCGGCGGATTAGCTTTATCTGCAGGTTTTTCCGGTTTAGCAGGAACTCCTTTCTGTAATAAAATAAAACACCGCGAATTAGAATTAATATAGTTAGCATCAACAATTATTGTTAATAGAACTGTACATTAAATTAATGTCTTAATTTTTAATAACTGTCAAATTTCAACAATAGAACTGCTGTCTGCTGTCAATATGACATTGATGGGATACCATGTGCACAAAATAGCAATGTTCAATAATCAGCTACCTTGGGTTGCTGCTTGAGAGCTTGCTCAGTGAGGGTATCAGAGACGGATTTGAGAGCACGCTCAGTGTGAGACACCACTCGCTGTATGGACTGCAGCTCTTCTTCTCCGGGATAGATCTCCGAGTGGCTGGCCATCACGTGACGGTCATCAGAAGACTCTGGACGGCGACCGGGGGGCGGCATGAACTGCAAACATCACAACAATTTATTGAATAATAATTTTTGACTTTTAAAGAAAGCATCCTAGGATTAACACATAATGAAGTAATTCAGAAGGGATTTATCCGCATGCGAGCGGTAAATTATAGCAAGTCCATATTTAATAAAATATTATGAGATTTCAAAATTTTTGGTTTTGTATTAAGTATCATCTTTTGGAAAGTTCATGTTCTCATTCTGGTTTGTCTTAACATATGATGAACCGTGCCTTACGTATGAGTCAAGGAATCAGATTGCACACCTTCCATTTTATTTGATGCATTGCACAAGTTCATTGAGAATATTTGAATCAGTTAGGATTACTCACATGCGGCATGGGCGGATGCGAGGGGTGGGAGGGGTGCGCGAGGTGCATGGGGGGCATAAACGGCGGGGACATGGCGTGGCCGCGGTGCTGCATGGCGTGGGCGTGGCCCTGCGGGGGGAGGGGCGGACCGGACCTCCGGCACCACTCCAAGTAATCACATTCGTCGTTGAAGCGCCGCCTCTCCTCCCAGTAGACGCGCTCCTCTTCCTCCATTTCACACTGCAGACAATTAGATAAGCAAAGTGTTAATAGAATCCGCGCACCGAACTCTCGCTTTGTTTACGGAACGCTGCGTCTGCAATGAATCGTTTCTAATACCCAGTCTGAAATCAAACTTCTGAGAAATATAATAAAAACACATGACACTCTCTGTGCTATTGCACAGGGATTGACTGTAATTTCATTATTAACTCGCGAGTTTTAATTCCGGCTTTAGTGTGAGAAACGATAGTCATAATTATAACCTGCGATAGTTAAGGTGTATCTTGCCACAAAATATAATTAGCTATGAATACAGGTATCAACTATCTTTTTTAAATACATGATAAATTTTTATATCACGTATGGAAAAAACAAGACAGATACCGGTAAGTCTCACTTAAGTGGTTGAATACGCCTGAGCTATCGAGGAATGATACCATTACTGACACAGTCGTCCCTACAAATGCAAAGCGAAAGGTTCGTCCGCTGCTTATACTGTCATTCAAATTAAAGCCGATTTAACATTTAACGTATAGCCGCCAAAAATTATGTATAAATATTTGACAGCCTTTTTTTACATAAAATTTGCGCAATTTTTGTAAGCAATATAAAAATCTATAAATCTTATACATAGGAATGAAAGACTAACGTCTGATGATCTGCAGTATAAAAATGAGGAAGAGGTGATAGTTGTACCATGGTTCACTTACTTATCCTTATTTTTTAATAGCTACTATTATCTATTCATGAGTGTTATTCACTACAAATAAAAATGTGTATTATCTACAGTAACAGACACAACTACTAAAAAATTAATAACAAAATCTAATTATGTGAATAAATTACAAAATTACATTAAAATGTGACTGCCAATTTCCATGCATGAACATTAACAGTTTGCAATGGCAATAGTCCCCTTTTCTACAGATTCCAGAGAAATTGAAATAAATTTTTATGTGATATTTCAAGTGAAATGTCAAGAATATAATATATTCTATATTATGAACCGTACCGATTACAATCACACAGCTACAAAATTCATGAAGAGTGAATTTTCCAAAACGGTATAAGAAGTTATCAAGAACGTTCCCACCTCATTGAAGCCATATGCACACGACAACCACTAGACGCTAAGTTGGAGGCTAGGTATTCATTGCAAGGATGGTTTGGACATGCGGGGGTACCAGTGTCACATGGTCATCAATCTGACAGAGAAAGACTATATACAGAAAAACCTCGTTAATATGAATTCCATGGGACCGAAAATCGAAAAAAAATTCTAATTACGAATTATGAAATGTATGGGAGAAAAATATAAAAATTTTGAATTTTTTTTAATTTTGATTTTCAATAATTTCGTTCATGATCATAGATTATTTCCGATTCCGTGTGTGTTAATGGGTCATAAAATGTCAGGATTATTAATATTAACTTCTTAAAATAAGTAATTTATGTTATAAGAAAAATCTGTCATAATTTTCAATGACTGGTTCATGAAATAGTGTACTTTATTAAGATTTATTGAATATTTTGGTATCCCATGAAATCATTTCGAATTAAAGGTATGGGTTTTGTATGAAAATAATGTCCCAAGGGACTTTTTTTGTGAAAATTTCGAATTATCTGTGTTCTTATTAGTGAGGTTCTACTGTACCAACTTTCCTTGACTAATTGATCCATCTGCGTGCGGCACCCCTACATACAGCCACAATATACACGGCCGGAGTGCCGAATAGTGCATTCCAATTAAAGTGTCATCACTTTTGCAGGATCTTTCATTGCTAACTTTGAATGCATTGCCAATGTTAAGTATTAGGTTTTTGTAATAAAGATTTCATAAAATTTCACCATATAATGAAAATTTTCATTAACGGGAACTGTATACCGGATTGCGTTCAAAGTTGGCAACTAAAATTCCTGATAAATAAACGAAAGAAGAAATAATGATCCGGCACCCTCGGCCAGTATATAGTATGGCTGTGGATACCTCCCATAAAATATCCATGCCCAAATCACACCTGAAATAAACACCCGGCATGTGATTTGTGGTAACATCTAGTGGTTGCCGCCATAGGCGTGCGGGTTCAACTGTACAATTTATCAACAAAAATAATGTAATGATTCTTTATACCGACCTTACAGAAGCAACGGTGAGATAGTTGAGGGCAATATCAAATATGGAGGTATAACCTCAAAATCTATTTTCAATTTTTTGTAATAAATTCAGCTCAGCTTCATGACATTTTAGATTACAACGGCACTGTTTTGGTTTAAAAATAATCATATCTAATTACATATACAAATAATTTCTACTTTTAAAAGGCTTTTCAAACCTTGTGCATACGGCGGCGGGCCCACAGCTCGTCCAACATGCGCTGCATCTTTTGTCCGGGAAGCTTACGCTGCCGTAGCGAGGGTTTTACATCCACCACTAGATCTGGTTGCACCTGGGAAGCCAAACATATTGTTAATACGTACAATGGATAATTCAAAGGATTATTTCGCAGTCAGTTAGCTTCATACAAATTCAAATCATCTGAAAAACGGAACTCTTGACATTACGGAGAAACATCAGGCTCAACATTCTTCTCAAACCTTTTACTGCTAATCATAAGCAAAACTAGTCATGTATTGAACAAGTCAGAGATGCGGACGGTTGTTTCCAATATATTGTCCAATTGATAAATTTTTGTTTCCATTTCAGAATAGTTTTATGTCAACAACATCAATTAGAAAGAATGAAATTTGGGCAATTGAGGCAATTAGATTCATTGCCGATATTTTTAAGATTCAAAATTTCAGTTTATATTACATTATCTTAAGAGGATCATATGGGTGGGTACCCACCCACAGGGTTGAGGTTGTATTCAGATTTTTGGTTTTAGGAGAAATGGATGAAGCCACTTACTTAACCTATTAGGTCCATACTCTGAACAGGTCCGAATACACATTGAAAAACATGGGAATTAGCCAAACCGGGACCCGACATTATAAGCACACGTTACTTGCTCACCCATCGTGGGGGTAAGTTCACTGTCTTTTAAATGATGTATTGTCAAATATGAAATGACGTGGATGACATTGTTGTCTCAACAAGAGATCGAATGACCATCAAAATTTGATACAAGAATTAGGAGAAAAAAAGCCAAAAGTTTAAAGATACTGTCCAACAAGAAGATTTAGGCACTAGGTGGAAGTCGCTGTCGTCAACTAAATAGGAGGAGCTTGTTTAGTTCACAATTTTAACACGTGGATAACTCGTCGCTAACAGGAAGGCGCTGTAATAGAAAATGGGAGGAGCTTGTTAGTTCACAGTTTTAACACGTAGCCAAGAAGATCTTGTTGGACAGTATGTCTTGAACACAAAAAGTCATAAAGATCAACTTGGTTGACACAGAAACAATGATGTCCAGCTCGAGCAGGTCTGAACTACATCCATCTCAGATAGCAATTAGTTTCTATAGATGATGGTATGTGTGAGGACATTGTCCGCCAAACAAAGTTGGTGTGGAATGCATGCGGACATCTGAATGGCATTTACATGAGCGACCTTCCGTAGTGCCTCAAGCGGATATTTAACCAATGTGTGCTTCCAGTGCTCGGATATGCATGCAGCACTTGGTCTCTTGGTTACAGAGATATCCAGAAATTATGAGGTTGCACAATGCGACACGGATAAGTGCATGTTAGGCATTGTGCGTAAGGGTAGAAAAAAAATCAAGTGGGAGTAGGCAATGTAATCAAGTATGCCAAAACTCTTCAATAGATATGGGTCTGACACATAGCTTATCGACAAAATATCTGCTGGACGAATGTGATACACGAGGGGCATAATACGACTGAGAGGCTGTATGCTGGTTCGATGAATTATTAAGGTTTGGCAGAATTACATGGCAAAGAAGAACAGGGAACCGTGGAGAGCTTGAGGAAGTTTTCATCGAGCAGTGGATTGAAACTATTTCGCTGGACATAAAATATGATTATGAGAATAGCTAACAATACTTCAACATTTTATATGGTACAAGAGATAAAAATTGTGAATTGACAATCAAAGAATTGAACTGTACCTTTTTCTTGTACTGCAAGCGATGTCTTCGCCCTTTCATGTGCATCTCCTTGGCATTGGGATCGTTGAAGCGGCAGTCGCACAACTTGCAGTTGAAGCTCAGCACTTTGCCATCGTCCCCCTTCATCTCCTCGATGTAGTCCTGTCCCACTGGCTGGATGTCGGGCTCCCCTTCTCCTGCTCCCATGTCGTCGCCTGCTCCCTCCCCATCGGTAGCAGCTCCGGCTTCAGAGGGGACAGCGCCCGTGTTGGTGCCGCTAACGGTGCTCAGTCCGCCTGACGAGACAAACTTTATCTTCGGCGTGCCAGACACTGTTGCTGTTTTATCTGTAGGAATTATCGATGTTCAATCAAGGCTGCCCATTTTTACTATTATATTAAGTGGCGGCTCGTCCATATGCACTGCGGAACTGCAGCACCCCCAAGCAAATTGAGAAAAATGGAATATTATAATATACATAAATTTATGTATATTATATGAAAATATCAATATTATTTAAGCGTGAATTAAGCTCGCCCCCAGATATCTTATCCATGAGCCGCCACTGATAATATTTCTAATATTTGGGGCCGATTATTAAAAACATAATGTACTGACCTCCTCCTCCAACGACTTTAGGCTCCTGGGAGGGGATGGGCTTGCCGAGCCTGGTGTGCAGTTTCACAACCTTCTGATGCTTGATGCCGCGCACATGTGCTGCGTAAGCATCGCCTCCTGTACAAGTGACATCGCACAGTTCGCAACGGAGAGAGCCGCCAGTCCCCCGTCCTCCAGAGCCACTGCCTCCACCGCCCCCAGATGAAGCAGCTGCCGTGCCTGCTGACACTTTCATGCTGGCCTCCTTTTTCTTGTGTTTCTGCCCTTCCAAATGCTCGCGGTATGTCTGCAAATATATAGACCATTTTATTTTCATTCTCTGCACGCAGGCGAGTGGTTGAATATGATATCGAGTCCGCCTAATACGAGGATCACTCAATTTAACAATGAGAAATAAAAACTGAAAGTCTAACAACACATAAAGAGACCTCGGTGTTCATCAAGATTGCGCAAATTTATTTCAATATGGTAATCACTGTTCTATTACTTTTGGAACTATAATATACGAGCTGTGCAGTAAATGCAACCATTCCAAATATGAACTTGGACAAACATGGAGATTAGGAAAATCTGTTAATAATTTATACCTGTGGGCCGGCACAAGAGATGCGGCAGACATCGCAATAGTGCAATTGTTGGGGTTTGGGAGACTGCTTGGGGCGCATGCGAGCACCGCCCCCTGTTCCTCCTTTCTTGTATCCTTGCCAGCCAGTGCCACCGGAGCTAGAAGTATTAGAATGTAAATTGAAACCACATGTTGCTGTGTATGTTGCAGTATAGATTATAGATTACGTATTCAAAGGCAACAAGAGGATCAGAGTTTAATAGGCCATCCACCGAAATAGGTTGTCGAATGCCATTTATTACCGTGCTACCTCACACCATAACCGTTTATTACTATATACAGACTAGTCGAGCGCTCACCCAACTGCGTGCTAGTCTGTATACTCGGGTGCCGTCGTGTTCAATTATGCTCCATTCAAATAATGGTGTTTGGACATGCTCGTATATTTGGATCAAGTATTTCTTGTACAAAAACAGAAGAATATTTTTCTCTATCGTCACTTTTTGTTAAGTTTGATGACCAAGGACGCTACGTTTAATATGTAAAAAAAAAGATACACAACGTAAATTTTCACATTTTGCCATTAGATACCCCTAGTAGTAATATAATGGCGATGAAAGATGTTAAAATCACTATTATATAGTTATTATTTCTTATATTACATTATGGCTGGATAATCCGAATAAACATTATTGAATAAATATAATCAATACAATATATAGGAAATCACTTGAAAAGTCCATGATTACTATAAGGAAACTCTTGAATTCAAAAGTATCATTGCTTTTATGAAATTTGCGGTGTTGTAGATTAGTTTCATCTACGAAAGCAAAGTTTAGTATAAATAAAGCAGTCATGATTGAAGAAAATGAAACACCAATTATAGGATCAATAATTGTAAAATAGATAATACCATTAGACAATAATCAAAATAATTCAGTCAATAATTATAATGAAACACGAAGAAAAGAAAACTTATGACAATTAACAAATTGGGCTGTCAGTTGCAATCTTTCAAATTTGGCAATCAGTTTGTTCAACTTATGGTACAGTCATTTGGTATACGGTCACGGCCAGATGCTTATGTACAAAATCTCAATGAACCCAAATCATACGTTCCGTATGCCATGTGGCTTATAGCCATATTATGCGGTTTTGTTGGATGAACGGGGCTAAGACTAGATCAATTATTTGTAAATATGCACCTAATTTTAATTGCACTTTGAAATGACAAAAAAAAACAAATCTTTGAAGGCAAAGAAAGGACATAATATGAAAATGTCAGAAGATAAATACCTTCCTCCGCCACCTTTATTTTGCTGTGCCACGTACATTGTGGCTGCACTGTAGAGGGCTGCGTCGTAACCAGAATACGTAGTACTGCTGGCAGCTGCAGCTTCTAAATAAATGAGTAAACAAAAAGTTTATAGCTACTAATGGTTTTGAAACGGTTATTTTTGTTAATTGTTTTATATCTGACCGCAGCATGCATGTAATTTCAAGCACCGTTGAAGCTAATCGATGGATGATTGACTTATTAGCTTAATCAATTCGTAAACAAAATTAATGAAAATCAAAAATTTTTTTCTTTCAAAATTTTCCTCCCATACATTTCATATTTCGAATTTTTTCGATTTTCCGTCCCGTGGAATTCATATTAACGAGGTTTTACTGTAGTTTTTAAATGGTCCTTTATCAATGCAGTTGTTTGTTTATTAACATGTGACACAATATGTTATTATTCATATCTCATTGGATAACAATATTGGTAATTTCATACATTCTCATCATACTTTACTTTAACATTGGAGAATATATCAATACATAAAACGAGATGAACTCACGCTTGGCAGGAGGTGTAGCGTGCTGGGCAGGCGCGGGAGGCGTAGCGTAAGTCTGGGCGGCAGGGTAAGCGGCTACAGCAGTGCTCCCGGTGCCGTAGGATCCACCGTATTGAGTCGCCTTAGCTGGCTGGGCCCCGCGAGCTGCACCCGTCTACACACATATAAACAACATCACTACTTGACCATTTGAAAGATCCTTATATATATTTGTAATAATATAATTATTGTTGAACTGCATAAAATGAAAATACAATATTTATGCCATAAAATGGAGTGGAATTTACTAGACTATTAATAATATATAAAATTCATTGATACCAGTAAGAAATTGACATAATTATTACTTTTAGCCTGTGTAGTTAATGCTTTGATGACAAAAATATAGTGAAAATGGCAATAGTGCAATGTCTCCACATTCGCATGTATGAAGAAGGACATTCTGTTGTGGGTTACCTGTGCGTAAGTAGGTGTGGCGGTGTAGGCAGGCTTGGGTTGGGCGGCGGGCTCGTAGGCGGGTTGCTGCTGAGGCGGATAGGCGGCGGCAGCGGCCGCGGCCTGCTGGTAATAGGCTGTCTTGCTGGCGTCGTAGCTCTGCTGGGCTGGTGAACGGCCGTACGCCAATTGGTATGTGCCCGCCTGAGCGCCCGCTGCTGTACACAACATTGTTTCATTATTATACTCTCGACTATCAATTATTAGACTGCAAACCAATATTGATTAGGTAAGTTTGCAAATTCATGTTTTCCTGAATTTGATAAGATTCGAATCGATTGAAAATTAAATGGAGGTGTTTCACGAGACAGTATCTCAGTATCACCCCATTTGGATGTACAATATTTTTACAGCATAATACCCCGTTTACACATGCAAGGACTGACTGCTGACAGTAGCTATTATCGCGGCCATAACAAAATAAATGCACATGTAAAAACATAATTGTGCAAATTGCAAGATTACACGCATGAATCAAAAAAAACTTCAGAAGCTTGAGTTTTCATGCGCCAATTGGACCAAGTAATAGTGGAACGATAGTAGCGAACCTGTCGGTAAAAGAAGAACTACAGTACGCAGACGCACTCATTTTGAGATTAACTGTTTTTCATAACCTGTCAAATAGTACCATAATGACAAATACAACAATAAACGACAACATCGCGTTTCACATACTCTTGAGGAATGAGATTGGTGAGACAGTCAGCACTTTTACGTGTAAACAGTTATTATCGCGATAGTTTAAAATATTCACTATTGGTGCAAGTAAATCAATGCATGTGTACAGGCACTATACTGCCCATCTTAGGAAGAAGGCAGTAACTAACTCTCACACACTTTCGAGATAAATGACACAATGTGTTTTTTCTCAAACTTTAGTACTGTGAATTGATAAAAAACGGTGGTAATTTTTATTAGTAAGAAGTTAAAATACAAAGTAATAATAAACAAACAGTAACTGCAATGAATATGTGCAATTAGTGCCTTTTTGCTAAAAAAAATGTATTATTTTAGAAGATGTCTATTTTTTCACTAAGGATTTTAACGGTATTTTAGTGATAATACTGATTTTAAGGTGAACAGAATATATAGCTTTCAAAATTACCTAACGGATGTCATTCATAACTCAATTTCACAAATTTTACGAGTTACTGCCTTCTTCCTTCTTTTTTTTTCTTTTTCGACCATGTCCGATCCTGATAGGATCATATGGGCCTCCACAGAGTGGAGGTTTGTATTGACAGATTTAGTTTTTTACGAGAAATGGATGTCAGCCACTTGCTCAACCTATTAGGTCCATACCCTGACACACACAAATTGAAAAACAATGTGTACTTGCCAGACCCAGGATTCGAACCTGGGACCCACGGCTTTATAGTCCAACGCTTAAGCCGCGTGGCCACCGTGGGTGTATAATTAGAAGGGCAGTATAATGGTGTGATGCAGACGGGCAACTTGTGTATAAGAACTCAATTTCGGGGAAAGCAGCACATACTCAGCAATTTCATGACATTGGTTTGCGAAATAACAATACTATACAAATAATAATCTATACTTATACTATATTAAATAAATAATAATCTATACTTGGTAAATTGTCATTTTTAATTTAGTGACTAGCAAATTTACTTTATAAGCAAAATATTTGTTAATAACAAGTTAGTCTCAGACAACAGAAGTTGATTATCTTTTTTCCATGTTAATAATATGTAATCAGCTATATTATATTTTTTACTAGTAATAACTCCAACTCAGCAACGGTAGTCAAGTTCAATGTTGGGGCAATGTAACGCCAGCATGACACTGGTTTTTATTTTATGCTATTTAAATATAAAAAATGTAATATAATAACAATTCAAGTTATGAGTGTGTGCTCATGAACAATTTTTTTTTTAAATCATCAAGTATTTAATTTTTTTTTATTTATTGGAAATCTAAAAAAAGTAAACAACATTTAGACTCAGTGGAAATAACCAGATCTATAGTTTTGAATGTAAAAATTTATTTTATTGCAGTTTTACTATACTAGCCCATAACAAATTAATTTGGTTATGTTACTTGGTCTAAAAATAGTATATAATGTGGTTTAACTCTACTTGTTGATAAATTTCCTCTATAAATGTACGTACCTACTGTGAAACTCTGACTATCATTCTGCTTACTTAAAACTCATGGAGAATCATATAGTTGTAATAAATAATAGTAAAATAAATACGTTCGTTGGTTGGTTGTTTTAAAATGCGGAATGTTTCATCTTTAATTGAAGCCTTCCTCCATACCATCAATTATCCAACTCTCCAGTTGTGACTTACAAAATACCAAATTTGATATATTTTAAAAACATGATAGGTATACCCAGTGGCGGCTCCTGGATAAGATATTTGGGGGTGCTGTGGTTGATTAAAACAAATGTTTATTTGGATTATATTTTACCATTAACCTCAAAATTAAATATAAATTATTAATTATATTAATAATTAAAATAAAGAACTTTGCATAAATTGTTTTTAACAATGTTAATAAATCATTATAGCTATATTTCTTTTGTCGCTGTGGTGGGCTTGCTCACGTGTGATGCAGAAACAACGAAAGTGTATTCCTCTATGGGCGAAATACTGAAATCGGACTGTCTGACCTGCAGTACTGATTTAGCTTCCAAAAGCGAACCCCACTCCCCCCTTCGTCAACTCGAGCAAATTCTATCGGAAACAGTACTGTGCAATATTAAGCACATACCACAGTGTATGATAATATTATTGGATATTGGATGTTTCGGTGCAAGGGCGAGCTTATCACACGCTTGAATAATATTGATATTTTCGTATAATATACATAAATTTATGTATATTATAACATTACATTTTTCTCAATTTCCTTGGGAGTGCTGCAGTTCCGCAGTGCATATGGACGAGCCGCTACTGGATATACCCTACAACTTTATTGTAAAGGGTTCACAGTTGAATACTAAAACAAGTCTCAAGCATTTCAAACTGCAAAATTTATATGGCGAACTGTGTGGTTAAATATCAACCCAGATGCTTGAAATTACTATACAAAATTAAATTGATCTGAGTGTAACACAATCGCGATAAACAATATTTGACTATTAATGGGAGATTTGAAAAACCGCATAAAATTAATATAACCTAACAATAAACCGAATGTACAACACTTTATTCTTTATAATTAAAATTTAACTGTCAAATGATCTGATTGTACGGGCGTGATTCCATTCATTATGATTCCTGGCATGCGGCGTATTTCAAAATAAGTGTGGGATAAAAAAATCGATCGCGATATAATGAATTCGCACTCACTTCAACTTTTAGATGTATAACTCGGAAGAAAATTAGTGCGATCCTTGTGCTTCATGTTAGCTGCAAATAGTTTTTGTGAGGTGTTCAAAACGTGTACAAATCCTTAAAGTTTACACATTGCAATAATTGAAGTTTGATTTTGGGATTTGAGCCCTCTTATAATCCCAATACTATGTACTTTAAGTGGTAATATTATTTTTGTGACTAATCAATGCATACTAACAGATATCAACATAATATCACTTTACTATTAAAAGTCTGTTTGAGAAGAATGTTGAGGAAGAAAAAATGTATTAAAAACAATATTTTAAACACCTTTCTAATCGATGAATCTACCAACACTGTTTGTGAAATACGACATTTTGATTCCACGTTTGAAATTACAAGACCAACAAGTTTTTAAAATTTCAAAATCACAGCATGCTAGTCTAGAGAACCGAGGTTTTGATATGATTGAAAATGTTATTTTGTTTAAATTTTGTCGAACAAACTTCATATTTCCATAATATTGGACGTATAAGGTCTTAATAGTAAGGTGACGATAAGTGTACTTATATCAACTATAATATGGACTTATTAGGGAAGTATTGAAGGATTCCAAAATAGTTACGAATTGTGATAACCACTTGCTTATTCCTTCATATTACAGTATAAATACACGATGAGAAAGTACCTATACATTTGACATAAAAAAAGAGTTCAGGGACGAATTATTTGCCTACGGTGTTCGGTCATTGGATGACAATAACAAAATAGCTGCATTTGTGGCCGAGATTGCTTGTTGTTTTGGTTTGTTGATAAAGTCAAAACATTAGAGATTTATATTCTATGCGTGATAATCACCTGCGTAAGTTCCTTGTGTCGCAGCGGCCTGGTATGCGGTATCGTATCCTGCGGCCGCAGCCCTTTGGGTTCCGTAACTAGCAGCGGTCGCAGCCGGAGCTACAGCATAGCCTGTTTGGCCACCAGCGTAAGCGGCGCCCGCGGTAGCAGTTCTGTTTCAAGAAAATACGGTCGTCAATAAAGAGTACAAACAAAAAAAAAATTAAATAAAAATTCGACTGAGTCAGTCGAAGACAATCGATCGAATAGACAGACCGGCCGCCATCTTACTTTGCGGCATTTCGATGATTTACACTTTTCTCTATCAAAACGCCTTGATTTATCCCGATTTCCGTATAAAAGTTTAGCCTGACAATGCATGTATCTAAAAAATCTAAATACATACCCGTACTGCGTTCCACCGTGAGTAAATCCGAAATAGTTATTTGCGGCCATAATTCACGTATGCGATTATGGCATTCAGCGCGTCAAACGGAAAGAAGTAACCATAGACGTGATTTAGTAGCGGATATTCAAGATTGTATATTCACTCATAAAAGTAATCGACAATCGTGCGTATGTAATGGGGATATATAAACAATAATGATACTTTATTTGATACAAAGTTATTAACTGGCCATTTTATTATTTTCTGTCTGTGTTTACTGTCAATTCATAGTGAAAATGCATTAATGAAAGGAGTTTTACCTACCATTAAAACTCTTATTATTCTTGTTGACTCTGAAGTCCCTTGAGATGTTGATCGTATTTTTTGCCTTGTGTTCTTCTGTGCTGGCCCCTTTTTACCCCCTTTTCTTCTCGATTATTTTCCTCTCTGGTTGTTCATCTTGTTTTACTGGGTGGCAGGACTGACGCTTGAATCGTGGCGTGCTTTGTCTTTGGTTATTCAATTTGATATGTCTCAAGGAAACCAGGTAGGTGTTCTCTGGACTTCAGAGTCAACAAGAATAATAGGAGTTTTAATGGTAGGTAAAACTCCTTTCATTATTCGCTATTGACTCTGAAGTCCCTTGAGATATCTGTTTGTTATCACCTGGTAAAGCAAGATAGATCCTGCAAGATAAGGTGGATGTACCTAACATGAGAATTAGGTATAGCATCTCTTGGCTTTTAGGCTCAGTGCACCGGGCTGAACAGAGAGGTCAACATATTTTGTTCCCCCGCTGTAGAAGTCTGTGTGTCTATCGGTCTATGGTAAAATGTTTTAAAAGTAGCTTCTTGGCGCCAATTACCTCTCTGCAGGATGTCATCTATGGGGTAGTTCTCTACAGTGACGTCCCGTGGGGGTAGGCAGATTGAGCGTCGCTTGGGGGCGGCAGATACTCGAAGGGCGGCAAATCGAGGAGGATCATTTGGTATTATATAGAAATAGCTAGGTACCTAATCTTAGTTATATTATAACCAGAGCGTTGGAGCGGAGCTCGGAGCAGGAGCAAGCAGTAATGGGGTTTTACCCGGAGCAGGAACGGCGCCGGAGCACCGAATATGTGTAGTACTTCACGGCTCCGGATGTTTTTTAATTATATTATTTATTACCCAGTAGTGAGTAGGTATTCGCGGCGATTTTAGTATGATGTCACCACTCTCAGCCAGTGATTTTTTCTATTATTTTTAACTGCTCGGGTTCGTAATACAAATGCCAATAAAAAATATTTTTAGGAGTCTTTTGCCACCTAGACACATTATGCATAATATAATGTCATTTACTCAGATCAAAGAGTTCCTTTCATAACAGTGGCTGCGCAAAAGCCAATTATATGGCGCCAATGAGCCAAGAAGTTATTGAAACAAAATAATATTTTATACCAATATGTCAACGTAGGTAACGAAACAATAAAAATTATGGTGGAGATTTATAGGTATATACATCCGTATTTTTTAATTTATCCAAACATTTTTGCCAGTCACCCGCGAGATTTAAAAGTTGCTGGATGTACCTATTGTAAAATTGATATTTGACATAATCTAGTATTCGTGCATATAATAGGTATTTACGTTAAGTACCAGCTAATTGTAATACAAATTTACACTAGTAGATACCTACCTAGATTATAATATCATCTGTTTACTACTATTTGTTAGTAATTATTGTGCTGTGAATAACAATAGGTACCTTATTTTAATTCGTTTTTTGTAAACATATCTTTTGCTGATAATAGTGTGGATTTGTGGTTTATTTAAATCATCAACATGAGTGCAAGACAACGACTTTCAGGAGCAGCGTATAAAAAGATGAGAGAACGAAAGGAGGCAAATGCTACAAATAATACAGGTACACTTAACAATTATTTTATCAAGAGTGAAAAGCAAAATCAGAAAGTCAGCGCAGAATACCTATCGTCTAAAACTAAAGAAACAATAATTCAAGAATCAGATGCTACAACGCTAGAAGAGAATGTAAATTACGATGCCAACGATAATAATTTAGACGACGATAATTTTGATTATTTAGACAAAGAAGAAGACAATAATTTTGATGATCCACATTTTTGGCCAAGTTTTCTTGATGAAAGTACAAGGATAATGATATTAAAAAAAGGACCTATACAGAAAAAACTTGCTGATTATCCTATCAATACGTGCAATAGAAAGTTTTCCAATGCATATTATGAACGTACGTTGAAAAATGGCGAAACATATGAAAGAACTTGGTTAGTGTATTCTGTAAAAAATGATTCTGCGCATTGCTTTTGCTGTATAATATTTAATAAAAAAAAATGTGAGACTGGAATGGGATCATCAGTTGGCTATGATAATTGGAAAAACTTGTCGCAAACTATACAAACCCACGAAAGTCAAAAAATCACCACGAAAACTTTTCAATCTGGCAAGATATTCTAATCAGATTAAAGCTAAATAAAACAATTGATTGTTGTCAACAAAAACTTTTCAATGAAGAAATTATACGGTGGCGGTCAATTTTAACTCGATTATGTGCAGTTTTGCAAGTCATGGCGGTGCAGAATATGGCTTTACGCGGACCTAAGTCCACAATCAACACACTGCACAATGGAAATTTCTTAAAATTAATTGAATGTTTTGGACTGTTTGATAATGTTATTAAGGAACATTTTGAAAACCATAAGCTGTAAGCCCCGCACTACTCATTATCTTGGACCAAGAATTCAAAATGAATTAATTGCCATAATGTCGCAAAAAATCAAATCAGAAATTATTAATATGTTAAATGAGGCAAAATATTTTTCTCTTATATTAGATTGTACACCTGACATAGGACATATAGAACAGATGTCGATTATAGTACGATTTGTTCGAAAACACTCAGAGGAAGTACGTGAGCATTTTTTAGGTTTTATAGAAATTGACGATAAAACTGGAGCAGGATTAGCAAAACGCATTGTTGAAGAACTAGAAAATTTAAACATAAATATACATAACATGAGAGGTCAAAGTTATGATAATGGTGCGAATATGCGGGGAAAAAAGAATGGTGTCCAAAAGCATATTAGAGACATAAATCCTCGTGCATTTTATGTACCTTGTAACTCACATACGCTAAATTTAGTGGTAAATGATGCTGCAAAATGCAACTTAGATGCGATATCATTTTTTGGGTTAATCCAAAAGATTTATGTTTTTTTCTCGGCATCTACTGATAGATGGAATATACTTTTAAAATTTTTACCATCATTAACATTAAAGGCAGTTTCTGATACGCGATGGGAGTCCCGAATCGAAGCAATCAGGCCTATTAGATACCAATTGGTAGAAATTTACGATGCCTTATTATATATTGAAGAGAAACATGCCAATTCACACACTGAAAATAGTTTGCAGACCAAAAATGATGCCATCGCATTATCAAAAAATATATGCAACTTTAAATTTATAAATTGTCTCATAGTTTGGTATGATATTTTGAGTTCTATAAATCCAGTCAGTAAACAGTTGCAAATGATAGAATTTAATATAACCAGCGCGCTTGATTCCATTGAAGCTGTTTTAAATTTTTTGCGCAATTATAGAAAAAATGGCTTAGTACAAATGAAAATAATCGCACACCAATTAGCAGAAGCCCTCGAAATACCTGCAGAATTTCCCAAAGAAACAGATTGCAGAAGACGAAGAGTACCGAAACATTTCGAGTATGAGAGCTGTGATGAAACGCCTCTACATAACCCTGAAAAAAATTTGAAGTCGAGTTTTTCAATCAGGTAGTAGATAAGGCTATAAATTCAATTGAAGATCGATTTGAGGAATTAAAATATCACGGAAGATTTTTCAAATTTATGTATAATATTAGCCTCTTAAGAAATATGACTCCTGAAAATTTATTGGAAGATTGTCAAAATTTAGAAATTAAACTCACTGCAAATGGCTAATCTGATGTCGATGCAGTGGAGCTTTGTGAGGAGTTAAGCCTCCCCCAAACCAAAGCGAATATTCGCAGCGAATTCGCAACGCCCTCGCTGTCGCTGTCGCTACCGCTTGGATTTGATGCGAATTTCGCGCTTGGCCCCACACCAAAGCGTCAGCGACGCAGCCATAGACTAAATAATTTTATTTACGCGCCAGATTTAAAAATTGTAAATAATATTAATATTTTACGCCAAATATTCTATAATTTTTATGAATTAAATATGAAAAATATACGTACACTATAGCGCTTTCAGAATTGCTACAACTTTTACCCACTTTGCGTAAAGTGTATTTTAATTATCTGAAACAAGGTGGCAGCATTGGATGCAGCCATAGACTAAATACATATACGAATGTCAAAGTGACAGTTGTGTGTTGACAAAATGTACACGTCTTCTGAATGCTTATTACACGCTGAAGATATAATGAGATGGCGTGCGACAAATTACATCGACATTTAATATAACCTTACTTTATGACAGGGCAAGATTGCCATGGCTCATAGATAAGATAGATTTACTCAGTTTCATAACTGCACATATTATAAATAAGCATTTACCATGAAGGGTTAACAGGATTTGAAGGTAATATGCTATTGAAATAACATGTCTCCGTTATTTGAATTGTAGGTTTTGACTATTTTGCGTTTCTACGCAGAGGGAGCGTACCAAAAACGGGTAGGCCAAGTCTTCTGCGCAATGAGCCAGGCATCAGTAAGCAGATGCATAGGAAACGTGTCCGATGCTATAATAGCAGTGCTTAGTAATACTTACATACAGTCGCCATACAGCGCTGACAGTCTTTAGTGTTGTGTTGATACCCTCTGATCAATTTATACAATATTACAATGTACATGTCATGTAACTAGAGTAACTGCGCATAGACACAACAAGTAAATTACCTACTCAATAAGAATTTAACGGGAATATTATTTTGTGTCGGTAAAAATATTTTTTAATTTCAGACTTCAAGAAAGGGCAGGTTTCCCGAAAATCATTGGGTGCATTAACTGCACCCATGTGCGAATATACCCGTCATACTTGGAGACTTTCAAAAATGAGCGCAGGAAATTTTCTGTAAATGTAAAATTCGTAATAAAATCTATGTTGTTTCTGATACATTCATATTCATTACGTATGATATCATAACATGACATTTATTTTTATGCAGGTATCTGACATGGACATTCTGGCAGTGAGTGCCAGATTTCCTTTGAGTGTTTATGACCAATTCATATTTAATGGATCGTTGGTAAAAACTGAAATGAAACATCTACAGAACGACAAGAATTGGGAATTTTGTTCTATTAGGGAAGTATGTTAAACTTTACTTTACTATGGCAGTACCAGTAACAAATATTTTTGTTTGGTTTATATTCATCCGTATTTTGTATAGGTACTTCAAAGGAATCAAAATTTTGCATAGGTATGAATATGATATTTAATGAAACAGTTTTTTAATTATTTAAATCCTGATTTCTAATATTTTTACAACTTTCAGTCGAAAACATATTCAAATTAACAGACTGTGTATATTGAAATCATTCTAGTGCCACCATAGGCCAGCCAGACTCACTACACGGCTGCCCGCTGTTTGACCAGGGATGTGATTGAGTGTTTTTGGATAATGGTCCACACCAGATCGCATAGCTACAGCAACAAGTGCAAGACCAACCGTGGCTATACATACAGTATACATGTATATATTAAATATAATTTATGTATATTTATTTATGGCTTATACACCGAAACAAAATATGTCACTTAACTGTACTTGAATATTTTTGCAGGATCATTCAATAAAAAATACTTGGTTTAGGTTAAGAAAGTTTTAATAATCATTTTTGCACAGAATACAAGAAAAATATTTATATAATTATTAGAATTACAATGAGCTTTAAAAGTAACACGATATTGTAATAAAATGGACAAATATGAAAAAAAATAACAATAAATTGTATATAGATAGGTAGACAGGGTTCAGATGATTCTGGCAGTGCAGGCGACTCATTTAGGTGTCAGTATTGTTACTTTCAAATGACAATAACACCGTTCCAATGTGATTCGGTCGTGCCAGAAGACTCTGTCCTTCCTCTATTTAGTAACCGGGCGTTTTACAACTTTAAATGAAAATTAAGTTGGCATATAGATAGTATATTTTTTCTAGTATAATATTATTTAATTAGGTGACTTTTTATTTCTTTATTACTTGAAATGGTGTTTACATGGTAGATGGATTATAATGGTTTTGAAATATAGTTATTTTTGTTAATTCTACTTTAACTGAGTCATTTACCTTGACAGCTGTTTCGGCACATAAACTCATTTTCGGAACATTCAACAATAATTTGTGATTATAAAAGAGCTACAGGTCACGTAGCAAATTAAATACGCTTAGTTAAATAATAAATACATACCAAATATTTTACAAAATACACCACATACATCCATCGAATATGGTAAATAAAATACAGATTCAAGTATCAAATAATTCTTGGATAAATAGATGTTTATGTAAGTATATGTTTTTTTAAATACTATCATGATACTGTGTTGTATAACATTTAAATTTATATTTTTGATTTTCATTTACATACTTAAATGTACCTACATAAATTTGTAATGTACAGTAGGTACTTAATTACATTTTTAACATTAGGAAATTACCATTATTCGATTCTATCCACCCGCCATGTCTATAATCACCCCAACGCTGGATAGAAAGAGACATCACACAAAATTGGCTGTTTGATAATAAATGGTAGTTGAAAAATATTTTAGAGTATGATTATGTCCATAGAAACAGGTTTTAAGTCATTCATGTTTGTCCGAATAATGTGTAGCAGAAAAATAGAAATTTTAAAAAGGGTCTATTCAGTATTCACCCCATTCTACGGCAAACATTTTTCTTAATAAAAATAGGTACATCAATAGAGGAATCATAAAATGGACCTTGGCCCTCGCCCACGCCTTATTCATCCTTGTATATTATATTATCACACTTAATGTTTTGGAAAATTCATTAACATTGTGCACAAATGCCACTTTTGTTGATTGACACTTCACTTAGTTGATCTCTTTGTTCACGTGAAGTACAATAAAAGTATGTAGCAGCGAAGAACTAGAGACCGAAAATAGTGGAAGGAGCTAGAAGAGGCTTTCATCTAGCAGTGGAATGACCCCGACTGATGTTTATGATGAAATATTATTTTATTCCTGTTAATGCCAGGGGTTTCATTTTTAATTTCTTCTGGTGCTTTGTACCTACGTTGAAAGGTTGAAGATCTTTGCTAAAATTAAATTCATCACAAAGCATTAGTATATCTCCAACATCATTCAGGTAGGTATCCATGATGATAATATAATATTATGTACTTAGAGGAGGTACCTGACCTTTATATTTACATGCACATAAAATTATTAATCTTATTGCCTAATGCAGACCAAGATATACCTACCTACATAATATTACATGAACAGAAGTTTAATAACATCTCAATTAAGTTTAAAATGTTTGTAGGTATACAAATTAATGTGAAACAGAAAACATTGGTTATGTTAGGTAGGTACATGGAACATGTAGATAATATTATCTTGGTTCGCGGTCGGCACTGGGCAAAACCAGTTTATTAGCTCAATATACCTATACATAATGAAGGAAATATATACCTAGTAGGTATATAGGTACATAATATCGTTTTTGTGATTGAGGTCTCTTGAGATCAAAAAACAAACAACCTAGGTACCTATGTCCTACTGTAAATAACCCGATAGTAAGTAGTATGTAAGGTTTTTGGTCTAAAACCTTACAAAATACCACAATGACGACATGGAGTACCTACTTATCTACCTATATGTATATTATATCTTTAGCTACAATAGAAATGCTATGCTGCATAATGTTTGATGCAAAAAAATAATCTTAAAGACTACCTATCTAACCTAAAAAAATATTATCAACGAATATAAAATGGGTATTTACGTGACCGATACCGAATATGATTGAAGTAGGTAATGTAAAAGATACCTAATTATAACATTATTGATATGACTGCTCGAAAGTCGAAACCAAAACGTCAAACGATCGCAATAAGTTAGAACTGTCAGTGCCCTAACAATCAAAGTTATAAAGTTTCTGTTATTAAAGGCTGTGCATGACGCAAATTAATAATATGTATTTTTTAAATATCGGGACCTTAGATTAAAGTTATTTATTTATAATAGCGTATTCATCCTGTCAAAAAACTTTACATACTTTGGTTAGACAAAGATACCTACATAATATTATTATGACGACCTTCATACCATTTTCAACAATTTCCCTGCCAATTTCATCCCATATCTTATCTTTCTTTCTTATGTTTTGTAGTCACTGTCAGAGAAATCATAAAGGATTGGATATTTCCGGACCAACTCGATCAGCTGCTCAATGTCTTCGCCATTTTGATTTTACTAATTCCCTTGGCGAAATTGTCCGCCGCGAATAAATTCGCTGTCGACAGAGTTCCCGAAAATCGCAGCGAATATTCGCTGCAAATTCGCACTCAAGACGCAAGGCGGTCGCGCAAGCGTGCTCTGTCCCGTAAGCCAATACGAGCTTGATTGGCGAATAATTCGCTGCGAATATTCGCCGCGAATATTCGCTTTGGTTTGGGGGAGGCTTTAAAATTACTGTGTAGACTTGTGACTGAAAAGTCTTCGCCACATGACGTATTAAAATTTATTTATGATAATAATTTGAAAGAAATCTATCCAAATACGGTCACTTCAATTAGGATAATATTGACAATGCCAATAACGGTGGCTAGCGCAGAGAGGAGTTTTTCAAAACTGAGAATTATTAAAAATTATCTCCGATCTAGGATGACCGAAGAAAGGCTAAATGGACTTGCAATATTGTCTATTGAAGCAGAAATGGCATATAAATTAGATTTGGATGACATAGTTACGGACTTTGCTATAAAAAAGGCCAGGAAAGTTTGTTTATTGTAACGGTTGAGTGTTGAGACAATTAATTAATAGTGTATTTGTGATTAAAAGTATGTTCATATTAAATGAATGATAAGGAGAATGATTTTGTTTACATGTTGTACAATAATAGCATAGAAAAATAGTGTGAAAATAATACATCTGCGTATTATTACTAAATGGTACTCTGCAAACTAAATTTGTCAGACATATCAACAAATAGAATCTCAGACTCTGGTGATTTGGGTAAGTGTCTAACTAATATTATGTTTATTCGCTTTTAATATCTAAATTTAATTTTGTATGTTTTAGTGGTATATATTTTGTTATTAATGCATCGATACAACACATTTCTTAGATATAAAAAAAAATGGGGCGGCATTTTGACGCTGCCTAGGGGCGGCATTTTGTCTAGGGACGTCACTGGTTCTCTAACCAATTTAGAGAGGTGACTGCTGATCGAGTACTGCCTGGTGATTCCTGTACCCCTGCATCAGCGAGTACTGACTTCACCCAATTTCCAATGACTGCTCGAGTCGCCGGTTTTGGGGGGCCTCGTGACGAGATAAATAATGCCGGAATATTACCACCCTCTTCTCTTCTCTCATTGGAAACGCAGATAAGTTTTCGTAGCCAAAATACTGGATCGATGTTTTGGCAACTGGAAGCGCTTAATTTCCATCCAGATTGGCGGTGCCTTGATGTGTCCGTCTTGGAACAAAACACTGGCTATAGAATTATATGGTCGCCATTATCAACTAGGCCATTATCCGCTACGCTGAGTAGGGTAAGGTCATGAACCCGTCGTCCCGATGCGAGTAATAATAGTATAGCTGTTCTGCGTGAAACTTCATACAGGTTGTATACTAGTGGTGTTGTTTTCTTGAGGTAGTCCACGATTATTCTTGGATCCCAAATCGGTGGTTTTGTAGGTCTAGTCTTGCGGGTGGATATGGCTTTTAACATATGACGCACTACTATGTTACTGCTGATGTCTTTACTGATCATAGTTTTGCAAAAGTAGCTATGGCTGACTTATGTACAAGAATAGTGTTATATGAAAGACCTTCCTTATTGTATAAGTGACCCAGGTATCTAGCCACTTCAATTGGCTCGGGGGTATTATAGCTTATCGTGTTGTCCATGCACCATGTCTTCCACTTGTCCCATGCAGGTCTATAAGTCTTCAAAGTGGATGGTCGCCAGCCGGAAGTGAGAAGTGATCTGTCCTCTACCGACCAGCTAGAAACTAACTCTGCCCACCCAAAATTATCCATAACTGGAGTGATAGGTCCAGGACTTGTGGAGGTGGATGGTTTGTCACCGTATCCACTAGAAATGACTCCAAGTGCGGGATCGGGTAGGGGGGTTCCAGTGATCTCTGCTGTAGGTCTGCGCTCCAAAAACACTTCTTCCACCATGGGGCAACTAGTAATTATTTTCCCCTTGCCATGTTCAGGTGTGCTAATACTTGTGGAATTAGATTCGGTGGCGGGAATATCCAGGCTAGTTTGAAGTCCCACTGTCGACTGAAGGCATCGTGGAACAGTGCAAGGGCATCGTTCGGATTTCGTGAGACATACGTTGCGACAACATGGGCTGTGCTGGACGTGAACAGGTCTACGTCTGGGAGTCCCCATCTTTGAAATAGGGGAGCTGTAGCCGCCATAACTAGGTGCCATTCTGAGATAATTTTGCTGCGTGAGAGATGGTCTGCCACGCAGTTGTATTTTCCTGGAAGGTATTGTGCAGTCAATGATATACTGGCCTGGTTGGCGATTTACAGGATCTGTCGGCAAAGACTTAGTAGGGTTGTGGACTTTGTGCCCCCCTCGTTGTTGATGTAGGCCACCACTGTCTTGTTGTCGGTTTGTAGGCGTAATTCTGATCCCCTGAGCGTTTGCTCCCGGAGTTGTATGGCTGAGAGTACTGTGGCTCTTTTCGGTTGGAGTGCCACGTGGATTGGCGTTTTGTACCTGATAGGTGGCACTCGTCTAACTGTGCTCCCCAGCCTGAATCGGCTGCGTCTGTGGTGAGGAAGTGATTGTAGGTTGCCCTGTGAATCTTTCCTGAGGAGCCCACCGCTCGAATCCATCACATGATGTCCTCTCGAGCTTGTGGTGGACTGGATGTTGATTTGTGAGGGTGGCTCCTTGATAATTGAGCACTCGTACGTTGTAAACGTCGGCAATGCAACCTCTCCTGTGGAGTGACGAAGGTTGCAAAGTTGAGTCGCCCGAGGAGGCGTTGGGCCTGCCTGAGCGACCAACTGCCTTTTTGGATCTGCAATTGCAGGTGGTGACGAAGTGATGTGCACTTCTCTGTTGATAGATATTTCCGATTGTTGTGAGTATCCCACGTGATACCCAAGAACTCCCGCTGTTGGCTTGGAATCAGACAAGATTTTTTCTTGTTGATTATCCAGCCTAGCGCCTGCATGAAATCTATCATATAAGTCAGTTGCGACATAAGAATCTCTCTGGACTGATTTGCCATCAGAAAGTCGTCTAAGTAAGTGACGATTCTCATACCCTTTCCCCGGAGGTGTTCGGCCACCCAGTTTGTTAATGAGGCAAACAGTCTTGGTGCTGCCGACAGTCCGAACGGAAGGCACGTGAATTGAAGGAGTTCTCCTTGGTAAACCAGCCGAAGAAATCGGCGATGTTGTATAGCTATAGGTACATGTAGGTACGCTTGGCTTAGGTCTATTTTTACTAACCAGTCTTCCCTTTGCAGGAATGTTGGGACCTTGAAATGGTGGAATAGTTTGAACGGCCTTGGTTGTAGGAAACCGTTTAGGCGTTTTAGGTTGAAGACGGGTCGTTGACTGCCGTCTTGCTTCCTTACTAGGAACAGGGTTGAGAGGAAGCTCGGAGATGGTTCTGCCAATTCCAAAAAGAGCCGTACCGATGATGTGGTTGCTGACAGAGTCGACCACTCGCTGTAGCGCGTCCCGAATACACTCCTTTTGAGCGAGCATCGCATTTTGGAGGCCGGCGATCGTACGCTCCATTAGATGAATCGTTTGCGATGAATGATCGTAGGGGCGTAATTCATCGTTGAGTCCCAACTCAACGAAAGACGGGGCCGCCAAATATTGTTTTTGGGTTTCAGCGTAGCGAACCCCTGCCCAATTATCTGTGTTAAACAGTTGGAGCCTGGAAAGTTCTGCTACCCGAGCTTTGTCTGGCGTCGGAAAAGCAGGCTCCTGAACTACGACACTAAAAACAGGCAACGGAATCCTGTTGGGTTTTTCCGCTGTTTCAGGCCTTGCGGGTGGCCGTAAAAAACTTACCGGAGAGTCGATGTTTACCATCGGCCTCTGCGGAGTAGGCACCACTGCAGGCAGACCCTGTTGGGTCAAGATTGAAAAAGTTTGTGATACCTTGTTGTCCAGTGATCTTACTGTTGCCCTTAGCTCACCCACTGGATCGTCCAACAGCAATTCCGATTCATTCGAGTCGGTCTCCATCGCTAGTCCCTCCGCGACGTTGTTGGCTTCATTACGCTCCATTATGCACAAATTTCACAATTTAACTGCACTTTAACGTTTGACAAAATTTTTTCGCTTCCGAACAAAGGAAAAGCAATCAACAAAATTGAATAACCAAAGACAAAGCACGCCACGATACAAGCGTCAGTCCTGCCAGCCGGTAAAACAAGATGAACAACCAGAGAGGAGAATAATCGAGAAGAAAAGGGGGTAAAAAGGGGCCAGCACAGAAGAACACAAGGCAAAAAATACGATCAACATCTCAAGGGACTTCAGAGTCAATAGCGAATAATAATTATTAATTTAAATTAATAAAACGCAAATTTTTATAATTTTAATGAAACCAGTTCATATACCTAATATAATTATTAATTAAGTGGAAAAAGTATAATAAAAATTTGCGTTTTATTCAAAGAGATTGGACTCCTCCCCCAGAGGTAGCACACAAATGTCAGTGTGTACTCGTTTTGTGAGAGAAAGTTCTACTTCCCTGAAATTAGGTACACTTTGCTGCAAATGGGCCATACTTGGACATAAAAACGCCCCACTGAGTATTTTTTTTTATCAACACAAGCTTACAACCAATTTATGATAAACGTATTTTCATTATAAAAAGTTCCCGCAATAAAAACTTTATTAGGATTCAGGGTAAGAAAAAATAATGCAAATGGATGTAAGTATTTTATTTTTAATAACACAAAAAACACAATAATATCACGAAAAATTATACAGAAATCAGTTAATAGCAAATGGTTAAATATTGGAATAAGAAATATGGTCTTGTTTTTACATATTGTTCTATATAAAATAACATAGCATTATTGTTTAGATAAAACGGTTAAATAAAAAACACAAATAATTAGAGTTAATTACAAACAAAAAAAAAATTATTACACTACCTACCTATTTACACATGTGTATTTTGAAAATATTTTATGAAATAAAAATATAACATGGGTTTGTTTTTGACATATTGTGTATAAAATTACTTGGTTATACAAACCTATTAGAGACAAAATACAGGTAGGTATGTTGAACATTTGATTATATAGTTAATTACAATATTTTATCTATTTAACTCACTTTTTTAACTCTCATTTAACTTTAACACTCATTTAACGTCACTTTCCGAGAAATGCTTCCCACATAGTAATGAATATTTAGATGGCACCCAGCTCTCCCGCCCGACTGCATCAATCCACAATTTCCGAAGAACTTCATTTTTCGGAAATCTGAAATAATTTAATTCATACCTATAACATTATAAAATTGCTACATATACTCCATTACATACTTCATATAAATACAATTTTTTGTTTGGTATTCTTAAAAATATATTTAACTCTGAAATGAAATATAAAATCTATGTAAATAATGAATGTCATTAACTAGCACTAACAGTTTTTACTTTGAAAAAGACATCATATATTTTGGGTTCAAAATAATATTATGCATACGGCCCTGGATTTTTCGCAATAAACCATTTGACGTTTGATGTAAAAGTTTTGAATTGTTATTGTAAAAGATCTTTTAGGAAAAACTATCAATGTATAAATAATTAATAGTATGCATATTGTTCCGAAATGCTGTTACTCATTTGTATTCTTCCATTAATAAACATTTTTTTACCGAATAATAACGTATAATACGTATAAATCGAGAGAATAACAATATCATATCCGCCATGTTGTTTTACCACACGAACTTGAAGAAGCTCCAGAATACCAACATTACCAACTGTCTTTCTCCGATTCGTATTTTTTAGTACATAAATGATAGCGTGTTCCCTCTCCAGTCTTTCAATCTCTTTGGTTTTATTAAATTAAATTAATAAAGGTAGATTTAGTTAACATAATAATAGTATTGTTTTTTAATTAAAAAAAAACGCATTTTTTTGTATTACTTATTCCAATTTTAATCAATAAATTAGGACCGGTTTTGTCCGCCTCAGAGGGACATTTTCAACTGAATTTTCAGTTACCTACCTGGATACGTCTTTTTTCCTAATTACGTCGCATCAAATAATGAAAAGAGTTTTACCTACCAATAAAACTCTTATTATTCATGTTGACTCTGAAGACCTTGTAGATAGGGTTTGCTCTTTCTTCTTCGCGTGAGGTTATATTCTACTAATTTATTTTCCTTTTTCTTGTCATTGGTCATTCCTCCATTTTTATTTACTGGTCATACCCGCGCGTCCATTTTTTATGTAGGGAGTTTGGGACCTCTTTGTCTTCATTATGATATGGCTCAAGGAACCAGGTAGAATTTACCTGGACTTCAAAGTCAACATGAATAATAAGAGTTTTATTGGTAGGTAAAACTCCTTTCATTATTCGAATTTGACTTTGAAGTCCTTGAGATATCTGTTTGTTATCACCTGGTGTTGGGTATGCCAAATTCCTGTATGTGACAATGATTCATTGACGAGGTATATACCATCGTGACTTTAAATGTATATGGTTGAATAGAGAAGTTAATGGGCTCTCTTCCCCTTCTGATGGTGGTGTGTCCATCGTTCTCTGGTAGTTGTCGTGAAAATGTCGACTCACTATGCCAGTTACCTCTCTTTAAGATATGATCTATTGTGTATATTTACAGTTTAAGGAAGCCACCACTGAGCGGACACTGCCTGGTGGTTCTTGTACCCCTGCTTCCAACAGTACTGACCTTATCCAATTCCCTATAACTGTCCTGGTGGCTGGTTTTGGTGGTCCTCTTGAAGATATAAATAATTCCGAAATATCCCCACCTTCCTCTCTCCTTGGGTTTGACATGCAGACGAGTTTCCGTAACCAGTATACTGGGCCGATGTTTTGACACGTGGAAGCGCTTAGCTTCCATTCCGATTGACGATGCTTGGCGGTATCTGTCTTTGCGCCAAACATTGGCCATACACCTTTATCCACAAAAAAATTGTCTACTATTACTGAGTAGTGTGAGGTCATGAACCCTTCGTCCCGATGCGAGAAGCAGCCGAGGAGGTAGCTGTCCTGCGAGACGTTTCGAATAGGTTCTCCACCGGTGTTGTTTCCTAAGATGATCTACCTCTCGTCCTGGATCCCAAACCGGTGGTTTGACGGGTTTCGTTTTATGTACCGAAATTGCCTGTAACATATTGTGTTGTACTACCACGTTGATGCTGATATCTACAATGATAATCGGTTTGCAAAATTTGGCTATGGCTGACTTATGCACTAGGATGGTGTTGTACGACAAACCCTCCATGTTGTGCAAGTAGCCTAGGTATCTGGCCAATTCCATTGGTTGAGAGGGCTATTATAATCTATTAGGTTCATGTTACACCATGTCATTGTCTTCTATTTGTTCCAAGCTGGTTTGTAAGTTTTCAGAGTCGAAGGCCGCCATCTGGAAGTAAGGAGTGCCCTTTCTTCTACCATTCAATTTGATGTTATTTCACCCTACCCGAAATTATCCATAGTTAAATGGACAGGTCCTGGGTCCTTGGTGGTGGACGGTTGGTCTCCATACCTACTAGTGTCGTATGTAGGTGAGGCATTGTATAAGGAGGTATTATCGCCATTTTTTGTAAGTCCACTCCCCAAAACAATTGTTTCCAGCTCGATGCCACTAGTAAGTACTTTCCTTTTGCTGAGTTCAGGTGCGCTAGGACTCGTGAAAGTAAGTTTGGTGGGGGAAATATCCACGCCAGTCTGAAGTCCTATACTCGGCTGAAGGCATCGTGAAACATCGCGCCACTGTCTGTAATGTCTCGTGAGTCATACGTTGTAACGGCATGTGCTGTTTTGCTTGCGAATAAATCCACCTCGGGAGCTCCCCATCTTTGAAACAGGGAGGCGGTTGCGGTATTGATGAGGTACCATTCGGGAATGAGTTATCTGCGGGAGAGATGATCAGCCACGCAGCTGTAATTTCTGCGGAGGTATTGTGCAGTAACGTGATGTTGGCTCGACTGGTAAATACTAGTATCTGTCGGCATAGGTTTAGTAGGGTGACAGATTTTGTGCCGGCCTCGTTGTTGATGTATGCCACCACTGTTTTGTTGTCTGTCTGCAGAAGCAGATCTGATCCTATGATTGCTTGTACCCGAGATTGAATTGCATACATTTCCTTCCTGTTGGAATGCCATGCCATGCTAACTGGTCTTGTTTCCACATACCTGATAGGCGGTGTTCATTCAGTTGGCTCCCCAGTCGGCTGCGTCTGTCGTCAGGAAGTGATTGAATGTCGTTCTGTGTGTCAACTCTGAGGGTTCTAACACCTGGAGCCACCACATGATGTCCTGTTAGGCCTGTGGTGGGATTGTCGTGGAGGTAGTATGTGAAGTTGAGTCACCCCTATAAGGGATTGGATATGTGCCTGTCTGAGGAACCAACTGCCTTTTTGTACCTGCGTTAGTAGATGGTGACGGAGTGCTACACACTTCTCCGGCGACAGAAACCTCCGCTTGTTGTGTGTGTCCCACGTGATGTCCAGGGACCCTCATTGTTGGCTTGGGATCAGACAGGATCTTTTTATATTCATTAACCACCCTAAAGACAGTAGGAATGTTTTTCTGAACCGAGACTGTTTCTCGGATTGGTTGGCTACTAAGAAGTCGTCTAGGTAAGTGAATATTTTCAGCCATTCTTTCGTAGGCGTTCGGTGACCCAATTGGTCAGGAATGCAAACATAATCGGAGTGGCTGACAGCACGAACGGGAGGCACGTGAATTGTAGGAGCTTCCCTCTGTAGGCTTGTCGAACGAATCAACGATGTTGAGAAGCCATGGGTACTTGGAGGTACGCCTAGCTTAGATCTATTATTACTAGCCAATCTTCTTTTTGTAAGACGGCTAGAACCTTATAATTGTGAATTAGTTTGAATGGCTTTGACTGTAGGAACGCATTCAAATGCTTTCGGTTGAAAACAGGGCATAAGGTCCCGTCTTGTTTCTTGATCAGAAACAGGATTGAGAGAAAACTGGGGGTTGGACCCACTTCTTCTAGAATTCCTTAGTTCTTTAACTCCTCGATCTCGAGAGTGACCTCTGCTGATTGTTGCGTATGAATTTTTTCCCGTAAAAGTAAAGAAGGACTTACCAATGGTGATGTCCGCACAAAAGTTATGCGGGCTACGGCTTTTTTTTTACCAATGTTGGAGGGCACCCTACGCCATCCAGACTCCCCGAAAGTCTCTTAGGCGGCCCCCAATGTTTTTGGTCGTCCAGATGCGGTCACCTCCGCTTGGAGTACGGACCCCTGGTGGAGCCCGTACCTCCCCTGGAGAACTCCCTTCCCACAGGACGTCTCCCCTTGGGAGTACTCCGGCTATAATGTGAGTTCGAGGGCCTTCCGGGACTCTGAGCTTGGAGGAATCCTTGATAGTGCCTCCCGAGTGAAGGTATCCTTCACTGAGGACGAAATCACCTGGCGCCGAGCTTGCATAATCTGTAAGCATATGAGTCATGTCCTCAAAATTTGATTATATGTTGTCCCCAAAACTCTCTTCGATTTTTTGGTACAGGCCATCGCTGTTATGATATTTTGAGGATTGGTTGCCTAATCCACTAACCCTTGAATACCATTCCAGAAGCTGTCCCGTTTGGAAACATCGCATTCTGGAGAGCCGCGATTGTCCTCTCCGTCAGATGGTTAGCTGATGACGAGTGGCCGTACCGACGCAACTCGACATTAAGACTTAACTCTACGAACGTAGGGGCCGCCAAGAATTGTTTTTGGGCGTTGTGCGACTCCTTACCGGTCCCCCTGCTGAAATAATGTACGTAACGAGGATACCTCAAATATCAGCATCTTAATCAACGCTCGTACATTGAACTTTTTCTCCTGTAGCAGTTCTGCTTCACCGTCTGGTGTCCATTGCTTTTAGAATATTATTTAGATGTTGCGCGATAATCACTGATCACTTAACGTTCACTTAACTATCACTTAACGGTCGTCCAAGATAATTTTTTTGATAGTTAGAAATGAAATGTCAAACGCAACATCTAAACAGTAAGAAAGCCAAATCCAGAATGAAGACAAAGGGGTCCCAAGCTCCCTACATAAAAAATGGACGCGCGAGTATGACCAGTAAATAAAAAGGGAGGAATGACCAACGAAAAGAAAAAGGAAAATAAATTAGTAGAATATAACCTCACGCGAAGAAGAAAGAGCAAACCCTATCTCCAAGGACTTCAAAGTCAAATTCAAATAATATGAAATTTAATGATATCCACTTGTATTAATATAATATGTAGTACTAAATAAATAAATATATTATATTATCTGTAAAAATAATATGTTAAAATTTCAATACACATAATAAAAAAATATAATATACATAACTTTACAGCAAAAGATGGGGCCAATGAAATCAATATAGAAAGCACTTTAACCGAAGAATTTTATAACTTATACAAGAAACTGCGGAAACAACCAGACAAGTTTTTCGAATAGAGTTGCATGTTTGTGCAAATATTTGATTAAATATATTCTAACTAATTAAAGTTTTTTATTATTAGTCATTTTTTGCGATCTGAGTATCGCCTTTCGGCATCTTCAGACACCACCATTGGTGAATACACACTGTCATCTAATACAGTTAATTCCTGTTTATTTGGTAAATTTATATTTATGAATTTAAATTTAAATTCCATCAAGTACCCTTTTCGATAATATAATTTGATAATATATTGGATAATATATAAGGAAACTAAGTTTAAAAACGACTTTTCGGTTCATATGGTGTGAAAGGTTACTGGCGAAATGGTACTCGTACCTGTAATGTAGGTGTAGAGTATACGCTTCATAACTCTGCACCCCGGCTCTAGGATGGAAATGATTTAATATATTCTAAAAATATTTTATTTATATTTTTTTATTAAGGAAAACAAACAGTTACATAGATAACAAATATGTATAAAAACAGATTAGAAAAAAGGTATTGCAGCCAACAAAGTCTCCATATAAATTATAATATAGTCAAGCCTAACAAGATATAAAGTAAGAGAGTAGGAAAAACATAAAGTATAGAGAAATTACATAAGATAAATGAGAAAGAATAATATTGAAAAATTATAGACAAAAAAAAAACATTTTTTTTGAAGTTATACTTCTTTAGGCGCGTTTGGAAAATCAGATCAGAGTGTATGTTTGGCGTGTGGCATGTAACACATTCACATGAAAAAATCGCACTCGATTGGATTCGAACTACGATTGTTCGGTTTCAAAATTATATAAATAGATTATCTACAACGTTTAAGGAATGTCCAGGATCATGCTTTGAAAATAAAATAAAAGCTCAATTTTGACCCACGCTGAGCACGTCCGCCCTTAAGGTGAAGCCTTTACTGAGCCGTTTTTAAAGAGGCACCTAGCGGAAAAATACGAAGCTTGCAATTTGACATTTTTTTTGATAATTTACAATTTCAACTGTATTAATTAATAAATATGTATTTGAAAACATTAAAAAGAAAAATATTTTTATTTCAAGTCAAAGATAAACTTACAATTGTAAAAAATGTAATAAAATGTGAATTTGTTGAATCGGACCGTACCCTATTATTACATATTATATTTTATGGTCATATTTATTATTAAAATTTAGTTTATTAAGTTTTCTAAGCATCACCTAAGAGATTTTTTAATAATTCATAGTTTTAATATTTTTTATATATATCCTAAAAAACATCGATTTTTATAAAAAATATAAATGTGTATTACTTGAAATCCTTTTTATTTATATCAAATTAAGCTTCAATATTGGGACCATCCATAAATAAAATTTTTATAAAAAAAATCACAACCCTGGTAGAAGGTGTAGTCAGGGCCAGTCGCGCACCCAGGGGGGGGGGGGGGGGGGGGGGCAAGGGGCCCTGGCACCCCCCAAAAATGAAAATTATCAGAATGATTTTAAACATTGAAATTGAATGCCAATAAACTATAACTTTGGGCTTAGACAAATAAAAACACGGCAAAAAAATGATTTGTAATAATTCTCCACCACCCTTTTTAGAAAAATTTCTTAGATTTTAATTTCTAACACAAAAATTTCGAAACACTAATGTCAGGTTTTTTAGAAACCCAATCCCTAATGGAACTGTCAAAAAATTCTCGGTGTCCACCCGAATTCCGGAGTGGTGTAGGTCATGGCTGGGGAGGGCTGACAGGGTTCTAGTCTGGGGGCCCGGGCTGTGGGGGGCCCGGCGTGTCGGGTTGACCAGAAGAAGTTGAGATAGGTGAGATAAACACACATCATAAATTAGCTTTAATAGTAAAAAAAGTCGCCTGCGGCGCTATTATACTTCGTGGCCATGAACATTTTCAATTACTTATATAATTGTGCAATATATTTTTTGATTATTATGTTTCAATACTCGACAGCTCCATTATTAAAGTAGATTTATTAAAAATCGCCAATAATTCACTGTATAAGTAGGTACCCTTAATTTGAAATAAAATACAATTTGAAAAATGTTAATGTAGTGTTTCACACTGCCTCTAATCTTAGAGGTAGGTAGGGGGGCCCCAAATATCCTAGCTTGAGGGCCCGCTTCAGGATGTGGGGACCATGGTGTAGGTACACCGAGTGCAATAGACAAAATACCGATAAACGAGAAATTAGGCTGTGAAGAAGAAAAAGAGCCTATAGGACTAATTTACATTCTTCTCCTTGGGACCCCCCCCCCAATATTAAATCCTGGGTGCGCCACTGGTCAGGGCTAACGGAGAAGGAAGAAATGGCCCTCCGAAACGGGGGTTGGGCGTGGGGCTAACAACCTCATTCCGTAAAAAACACATTGTTACGAAACCACAACAACAGCCTCGGAAACCGGACACTAATCTCAGACAACCTTGCAAACGCTTTAAGGAAATACGATTTGGATCATGGAATACATTATCACTCTGGGTGGTCAAGGAGTGATGGAGAAACGAGACTGCACTATACTATATAGCTGCCATGATAGTGAACATCACTTTGGGACTGGATTCATCGTAAGCAAACGAGTGAAACATTTAATTATTGGGTTCGAACCAGTCGACCCAAGGATCATGCGACTGCGAATTAAAGGAAGTTTCTTCAATTACTCATTTATTAGTGTAAATGCCCCTACATAGGATAAGTCGAATGAGGAAAAAGAGGACTTCTACGATGCATTAGAAAGCACGTACAACAGTTGCCCAAATCACGATATGAAAATAATACTCGGTGATCTAAATGCCAAAATAGGACGGGAGGAGATCTACACTGCCATTGTCGGAAAACATAGTCTTCACAATGAATGTAATGACAATGGTACCCGACTAATTAACTGTGCAGCGTCACTAAATATGGTTATTGGTAGCACAATGTTTTCCCGCAAGGATATATATAAGAGAACTTGGAAATCCCCGAATGGGTGCACAATAAACCAAATAGACCATATTTTGATAGACAACATGCACAGATAGGATCTAATGAGCGTCCGGACATACAGAGGGGTTAATGTAGACTCAGACCATTTCCTAGTGTGTGGAAAAGTTAGAGCAAAGATCTCAAACACCAAAAGGGAAATGGGCGCAAGAGCAAAACCCTTTGACACAGAGAAACTGAAGATTCCGCAAGAACTGGCTCGGTACCAGGAGAGCTTGAACACTCACCTGAGCGACAATGTTGAAGTTGGAGACCATGAAGAGGTGAATCAACACTGGGAAGAGTGTAAGACTGCCATAGTATCCTCAGCTAATGATACCTTAGGACGCCAAAAAACAGGTGAACGATCAGAATGGTTTGACGAAGATTACCGCGAAGTCACTACGAGAAAGAATGAGGCTTACTTAATGATGCTACAGAAGAAAACACGGGCATCAGACGATGAGTATAAAAAGCGCCGGCGTGACGAAAAGAAACTACACAAGAAAAAGAAACGTGATTATTTAAAAAAGGAAATGATCCTACTCCAAGAACACTATAAAGCCCAAGAAAGTCGGCTGTTCTATAGAAAGATAAATAATGTTAGGAGGGGTTTCAAGCCTCGTATCACAATGTGCAAGGATGACGATGGCATGATACTCACAGAAAAGCACCGTATTCTTGCCCGGTGGGTGGGTTTCATTGATCAACATTTAAATACCCCCCATAATGATGCCGGCAGCACTAACATTAATACTCATGACCAGGAATCAGTACAAAGTGGCAAGGATGATAACGAAGAACCACCGACATTAAATGAGGTAAAAGGTGCCATGTCAAGGTTAAAAACAAACAAATCGCCTGGAATAGAAAACCTACAGAGTGAATTAATAAAATGTGGGGAAGAAAGCCTGTTCAAACATTTGCATAGCCTAATCATCGCCATATCAGAATTGGCACTGAAAAAGGCATTCACAGCACTAGAAGCCTCTGCCAAAAGAATGGGTTTACAAATAAACGAGGCAAAAACTAAATACATGCCTGTCTATGTCACACCACGAGAAGTCGCACCAAAGTTAGATATCGGTGCATACACGTTTGATACGGTCAACAGTTTCATATACCTTGGATCTCTTGTAACTCGACATAATGATGTTACAGAAGAAATCAATAAGAGAATCATGTCTGCGTATATATGCTACTTTGGCCTGTTAAGACATTTTAAGTCCCGCATACTATCTCGCCGAACTAAAAGCACTCTTTACAAGACACTTGTAAAGCCAGTGCTCACCTACGCATCGGAAACCTGGACATTAACTCTGCGAAATGAACAAGCCCTGAACATCTTTGAAAGAAAAATTCTCCGCCGTATATATGGACCGATCAGGGATGGCACCAATTGGAGGAGAAGATATAATGCTGAGCTCTACGGGCTGTACGAATATTGCAGCGCAGTTCAATCAATTAAGATTGGGAGACTGCGATGGCTAGGTCATGCGCACCGTATGAATGACAATGAACCGGCAAAGAGAGTGATGTCCAGCAATCCAATAGGACGTAGAAGAAGAGGGAGGCCAAAGATTCGCTGGTTGGATGGAGCTGCAAGTGACTGCCGTATTCTGGGGGTACCAAATTGGAAATCGGCCACACTGGATAGGGACAGGTGTAAGGAGCTGTTGGAGGAGGCCAGGACCCACACCGGGTTGTCGCGCCCCTGATGATGATGATAAAATATATGTAATTATATAGGGTGCGGTCCGATTCAACAAATTCATATTTTGTTACATTTTTTCCAATTGTAAGTTTATCTTTGACTTAAAATAAAACATATTTTTCTTTTTAATGTTTTCAGATAGGTACATATTCATTAATTAATACAGTTGAAATTCGTGGGTCAGGATGTGTAGTCAGGTAAGTCACAAAACAGCAAAAATGAGATATGAATGCCAATATACTAAAAAAAAAAAAATCTTTCGTTCTGTGTAGTCAGGTAAGTCGTACGTCTCACCATTGGCGAGATGCATTTTCAGTCAAAACATATTATTTATTTTACGGGGTATGTACACAGTTAAGTCACATGAGTAGTCAGATAAGTCAACATTTTGTGTGACTTACCTTACTACTTATAGTTTGCTTACCTTCAAACGACCTACTCAGTGTTGATTTTGTGAATCTAGCGTATTTTTAAAGATATTTTGAAAAAAAATAACAACAAAACGTAAGTAAAATAGTCATATTATAAATATGACTTATAAAAATAGGTAGGTATGTGTATTATTTGTAAATTATACAAAATTTACCAAATTTATCGAAAATTATTTATTTAAATCTAAAAACACGTACACAATATCTAAACAAATAATCTTGCTTCTAGGTTTAACCACATACTCCAATAACTTGTGTGTTGAGGATTCAGATGACAGCATAAAAGATCCTGATTTTAATATTCGAGAATTATTAGTCTAATTTACCATCTGATGATAGTGACGTTGAAGAACCACACCCTTCCTTCTCAAATAATGCTTCCACGATTACACATCACAACGATGTCTTAACCTGTAAACCTCATTCTCGATTCATAAGAAATAATCATCAAAAACGTAACTTAAAGGATGATACAAAAGCCTTCAAAAATGATAAAGAAGTTGTACGATATATCATACGACACAAAGAGTATAATGGAAATTATGAATACGAAAAAAAGTCGTATCAGACAAAACGAACCAGGAAAACAACATTTTCGACGAGTAACAGTTCAATATTACTTGATTGTTGTACTGTTACGGAAACCAATTTGTAAATGTTGTACAATAAAAACATTGGGTGAAACTCACATTTTTTTTGAACATGTTTTGAAAAAAAAGTGAGACTCCTTCCGGTATACTTACTCAAGAAGATGCTAGAGGAAAAAATATCCCTTAAAATAAACAACGAAGAAGATAGCCAAATAGCAAAGACACATAATATACTCTCAATTCCATCATATGAGAGTCATTACTCTAGAAGGGACTCTGTCAGTGTCAGAAAATACTTACCGCCACATTTGACAATACCTGAGATGTATTCTCAATATTTGAAGAGTATTAGCTCTAATCACATCAATATTCGTTTATACTTACACAGAAATATTCCATAGCATGAACTTAACATCCAAACGGCCAAATAAGGATACTTGCCAAAAATGCGCGAAACTTAATTTACAAATTAAGAATTCCACCGAAGATGAGGAAAGAAATAAAAATCGTGAGGAATTGAAAGAGCATCACGACGAAGCTGACTTTGCATATTCAGCTAAGAGTTGTGATAAAGAGTACAGCTTGCAAGATCCCTCTTGCCAAATTGTAATATTTGACATGCAGCAATGTCTGCCCACACCAGTTGTTGAAAGTTCCCTGGCCTTTAAGAAACGACAGCTATTGATTTAAATTTGACAGTGCATGATTGTGATAATAACCAGGGATAGCTAGGCGGCTCTCGTGGTGCAGTGGGTAAGGCGCTCGCCTCCCACCCGAGAGTTCCTGGGTTCGATTCCCGGTCATGACAAAAACATTTATGTGTTTTTCTCAAAGCCTGGGTGTTTGTGATTGTTCAAAATTACTGCACCTACGAAAAAGCAAGGACATGGTTATTAATAATTCTAAAAAAAAAAAACCAGGGATATTGCTATGTATGGCATGAGGCTCTTGCTAATAGAGAAGCTAACGAGCTAACGATATCGCTTCATGCCTGTTCAAATACTTAACCGAGGGGATACATGATAGCAGTGAAACATTCTGAGACTGTAAACAAAATTGATCACAAATGTTTAGTCTCTGGCCACACACATAATATGGAGTGCGATAGTGACCATCGCATAATTGAGAAGAATAAAAAGACATTTGGTGGAATGATCGAACATCCTCATGATTGGGCCAAATTAATGTGCGAGGCTGCAAAAAAATCCTTTTAAAGTCACTGAAATGACTCGCGCAGATTTTTTAACTACTCGGATCGATTAAAAGGACCATTGCAACTCAGAAAAATAGACACATATGGAAATAAGTTTGTTTGGAGAGATGTTAGGTGGCTTCAATTCAACAAACATGAACCGGGGATAGTGAAATTTCAAAGAACTCTCGACGAGACGACTGCATTTTAACAAATTTCATATATAATACGAGACAAGACGAAAGATCTGATAGACTTACTTCCATATATTTTACCGTATTATAGAAAATTTTATGAGTCACTTGAGACAGTCAGGGATTTTAACCTGATACAATTGAAGAAATCCATACTGAAGTTTAATGATAACGATAAAACTTTATAATATTCACGTTTTTGTGCCTTTTCACTAATTAAATAATATTAAAGTTTTAAAAAAAAGTTATAAAAATGCTAATTTTAAATTTATATATTTTGTTCAATAAACCAATAAGATGTATGTATAAAATGTGTGTTTTATTACTAATATTAGTCGGATTTACTATGGAAAAATAATAATATTACTTCGTGCGTAGTAAGGTAAGTCAATCATTTTTTGTGCAAATCTAGATAACTCAATTCTCTTTTTTTAAAACCAATTAAGTTTTAATGAAACAAAATAGTTAAAATACTTCTAGGACATATAGTTGAAAGCCAATTACATGTACTCTGATTTGTTATTCATAAAAAAACATAACTATAATTAGGGGAATGTGGGGAATTTTTTGAACTTTGTTTTTGCTGTATCTCAAAATGACAATTTGTGACATCCCGACCCACGAATTGTAAATTATCAAAAAAAAATCTCAAATTGCAAGCTTAGTATTTTTCCGCTAGGTGCCTCTTTAAAAAAAGGCTCAGTAAAGACTTCACCTTAAGTATTTTTTCTCAATTTTGTCACCTATCAACTTCTGCCAGTACGGTGATGATATATTATTATCTGAAGTAAGATAGAAGCATAATAATTTGAGTTTGGTAGGTATATTGACGCCCTTTGTTACCAAATGAGTTTATATTAATCTAAATTCTAAGTGATGACTGATGATGACTGACGAAGAACCCATTTCAGTCTCATATTTTGATAATTACCTGCTGTGCAGACCATTTGTTACGTTCCAGCTCGTGAATTATTATTAAAAAAGAATTATTTTGATTTAAGAAGGTACGGGAGTGGTTGGACGAATGTTAAAATCTTATTACTACAAGCAATAATCAGAATATGTTGTGTTATTTTGCTATAAATATTTTTTTTAGTTGATTTCACTCTATTCAATTCTTTTTTTCAATTTATTTCTATTATTCTATATTATGATTTGGGATTAGTTATCCCGAGTTTCGCCTTTCGACATTTTCAGGGTATGTGAATATAATTATTATGGTATGTTATTACTAAATGAACTAATTGATCGATCGTAAATAATACATTTATGAGTAGGTATAACGCAGTGACGTTCAATGGGAGTAGGCACATCATTCATTGTTTATCGGCGGCAGATAAAAAAAGAAGAGAATAACTACAATAAAAATTAAATTAAATGCGATTTTTCGCTTGCGGAATTTTGATCGAGCGGAGCTGTTTGCCAGGGTCCGTCCACACACGAGCCCAATTGGCCACGCAGACTTGATATTATCAACCGGAGCCCACTTTGCGGCATTTGAGATATTTAAATCGTAATATTCAATAGGCAGACACAGATGATTGACCGAACCTGTTTGAACCCTTTTCTTCTCTCTCTAAATTCTTTCTTTAAGCACCACGGTGAATTTTTGTTACTTCATTCCCGTGCGGCTCTGTATCAGGATAGTAGAGCCAGCACGTAAAGTCTTTTTTTTCAGACACGTTTTAAGTGTCATGGAAGGCGGCTTGCATATCTACGGTTAATAAAAGTTTCTATTTTAAGGCTATATCTCAGCTGGGGCATGGTCTAAAAGGATCGTGACTAGGCGATGCGCGGATTGTGTAAATGACGCGTGCCGAACGAAATATAATTTGTCATAAAAATTCAACATGCTTCCATTTAATAATCTGTTTATTGTTCTATTAGTAACAATGATAATATATTAATTGACATGTTTTCTTTTTCAAGTAAATGGGTAACGTTTTTTAGTCATCTTTACACGATTTAAGAATTAATAAGTCGCCATCACGAAACAAATTGACGTGTTCACAGCTCGACTTTCGCACTCCGATTGGCAGCGAGTCCAAAATTTCGTCGCGCCTATAGTTGAAAATTATTTGCCGTTTCACTGATGTATCGAAAAATTTTGAAATCTCATAATATTTTATTAAAAAAAAAAAAAATATTTGCCGTTTCACTGAAGCATGTTCTTAAGCGCTGGGCCTAAATAATTCATTGTCAGAATTTATAAAAAAAAAATCGTATACGTGAAACCGGGCCACCCCGTAAATGTCATTTGCCATTAGGATTGCTGATTTTTTTTTTTGGGTTATTAATATAAAGATTAAAACTTACCTACATTATTGCAATCCATATTTCAGCTCACTACCTCGGATGATAACCACGCGTCCAATCTCGACTAGCTCGTTTGTGTAATATTCATTTATTGTATTATTATTGTCATTGGTCAATGAAAGTTCCGTCAATACAAACAATTTGAACAAGGGGTTTAATCACTTAGTTGCAATTCTATAGGTATACGGACGTCATCAGTGTCACCATTCATCAGTCATCACTGCCGGTAACGCAGTGATACAATAATGATAGGTAGGTAGGTACCTAGTCTACTTAATCGAAAACAAACATTACTAAATATCATAATTCATAATATTATGTTAGTCTGTCATCGCTACCAACTAAATATTATTATTAAGACGTTATTAAATTTCTGATAAGAAAACAAATAGTGATGATCCAAATTGATCAACATATTCTTACGAGTCTATTGTAGACAGAAGTTCCGGTATAAGCAATTGAAAGAGCAAGGTCTATCATTCATTGCAGAATGACCAGTGTCTTAGTCAGAAGGGGGATATTTTAAGAGTATCTAGATATTAATAAAAAAGACACATACTTACTTACTAATTTAATTTAATTTTACATTATACAATAATAAAGTGGCCTTTTAGAAGTTGAAAACATACTAAAACCGAAGTCAGGCAAATATTCTGGCTTACCTCGGTGTATGTTGCAATCAGCGCTCGATAATTTTACGAAAATATTAACATAATTATGTAATTTTATGTGTATTTTCCAAAAAAGATGTGTTTGATTTTTTGTTATATATGGCTCATATAGCTCAAACGGTAAAATTATTTTTTTCGCGAGACGGAGCGATAATTTTGGGGATTTACGAACCGGAACGGCGCTCCGGTGCTCTCCGGTACATTTCGAGCCCTGGCAATACCAACAGTGTTGAGTGTCGATAGATGGAAAACATTTGCGGGCCAACGCGTATGTCGCCTTCTTTACAATGACGAGCACCACGTGGCCACTAACATTTGTCTGACTTTGGACATTTTTTAATGATTTTACCGAGGCTTTGACTGCGACTCGCTGTCATATCGCTTCTTCTCAACTAGAAGAGAATCTGGCGATCAGGTCCTCACTCCAATTCTGTTAAAGAGCTTTACAATTTTTGCGGTTACCTACCCATTTACGACCTTTCAATTCGTCGACAAGTATTTTTGTATTTGATAGTTACAATAATATTAATATTGATTTTCCCTCCACCACCCGCCACATCTCCACACCCGTGTTATGCGGGCGTATACCGTGGCGTAACTGGAGCAACTTCCCAAGACCTTGGTTGGCGTGCACTATAGCGTGTGAGAGTCTTACTCTTAGAATATCTATATTACGGTCGAAAGATCTTCTCGCTCGCCGCAAAATAGCGAAAACTTTTGGAAAGCTGAGAGATTTTCCTTCGTAGGTACCAAGTCGCAATGACTGACCGGTTCATTTGAGGGTCAAATGGATTTGAGATGCTCTTAAATTTCAACCGACATAATATGGGGACACCCTCCAGGGATATTATCATCATCTTACAATTCGCCACATAAGTATGTCGAAGATTCTAGAGCTTGGTGTAAGTCCAATATTTATTCTACTCGTATTAAAAATACTCCTCTGCCGGTTTCCGGCTGCCTGTCGAGCTGGTAACCAGGTTCCGGTACCAATACATAATAATCGCTATTTCCGCGTCTGATAACATATTTGCGCAATGGCGTCGTCTAGCTAGAGTATATTTTGACGTTTCGGGAGATTACGCGCGAATGCGGCGAATGTCGATGTCGCTAGAGATGTGCGAGGTTGTATCATGCAACACTGACCGGCGGGTCTAGGAAGTTTTGATTTATGGCCGTCAGGCACACAAGGCGAGTTGTGATATGCGAGCCGGCTAAGAGGTACATTGGTACGACCGCGTTACAAACACTCGAATTCGGCAGCCCTGTGCGACATTCGATAAGTACTATTGTGGCACAACCTCAAGGGTTCCACCATCGTAGCCACACTCTTCATCACACTGCAGAAAGACTACAACAGCGAGACGTGGCGATAGACCGAGGGAAGTGGCGCGGCCTTGTGCTTGCCCTATGTCCCAATACTGGGGCGTGATAAAGCAAAATAAGTAAATAAATAATTATAATTAAATAATATATAAAACATAGCGAAACAAAATATCCTCCCCTTTGCAACACCACTGCCAGTAGGTACATGTGGATAAAATAAAAATACTCACTCAGTATCTTGTAGTTTGTTTATAAAGTCGATGGCAAGACATCTGATGTATCAGAATCCATTTAGTTGGTTGTCAGGAAACATTACTTGAACCCTTGTTTACCAGCTAAAATATAAAACGTCCGTTTACGATACTTACTAAAAACTATTGTTTTTGTAATAAAATATAAAAGTGACTACATGAAAATTGATGCGAAAAAAAGAGATGCCATAGAATTGCCAATTCTAAAACTTTATCACCAGTGATTATAGAAAGTTCATTCCCAATATGAATAAAATTGTGTTATATACTTTTGTGACAATGATAACCTTTTGTATGGTTAGTTCACACGCCCTATACAGTATCGATACGGAAGAAAGAGGTATGTTTCTTTGATTAACAAAACATATTAAACATAATTAAATTAGTACCTGTGTTATGTTTTACTTCCGGCGTTACTGTTTGTTATAAAGATTGACGAAAAAAAACTACTAATTCCCCTGTCTCCAACATCCTGAAAATTTAACCAATGATTTATGCGTTGTCAATGTAAACTGTTTTGAACCTCTTCCATTCTCTATCTTTCCCTACGCCTAGATGATACAAGTGGAAAATTTAGGGATGTGGAAACCTAACTCACTGACTGATTTTTAAGTTACACAGGTTAAACAATAAAATAAAAACCATAAATCAATTTCTTTAAATAAAAATAATTATTCAGTAATGACATATTCTAATATAAGCGGGTGTTTTATTTTTGTGTGGAATTACATATTATTATATTTTGTTTGAGTGATTTTGCCAATTCAAATTAAAATTGAATATTTTTTGACCGATGTTTTGTCCGATCCTAATAATAATTATATTATGGGCCTCCACAGGGTGGAGGTAAGTATTCACAGATTTATGTTTTTATGACAAATATATTATGTTAGCTACTTACTCAACCTATTAGGTTCTTACTATGTCTCCAAACACAAATAAAAAAAAACAATGTATGGCCAGAGCCAAGATTCGAACCTAATACTCACGAAATTATAAGCCGACACATAAACCGCTCGGCCATCTTGGAATTATTTAATATATTATATATTTACTTACCTATGTTAGTTGCAGGGATTTTATTATGTTTTGTGATCCTAATAAATTTGTGAGAAATACGCATATTAAAAAAAATAGTACAATTAAATAATTGTATGGCTGATTTGAATTGTTTCGAGGGCCCATATTATATCTTCTGATGGATCGATTGCATCATCTGCATCAAAGAAAATCACCGCTGTATAATGCGTTATAATTTCATTGCGGAAGTATGCTGCAGTTGATAAACTTTCTTTAATAATTAAATAAAACGCAGTATTTAGTGACAATTATTATTAGTAAACTAGACCGGCTTGACGGGGTTTTCATTGGTAACGTGGTCAGTCCGGGATTCATATAAAAATCAACTAAGTTCCCCCAGTCCTATAATCGTAATTTTGTTCAGCTGACAGGCTTATAAAATTAAAATTGGTATTCCAGTCAGGGCTCGGAATGTTGGCGTGTTGGCCAGCGGAAGACTAATGTGTGACATAGTGAAAAAAATAAAAAACGTTAATTTATAAAGGTCAACCAGCATGTTCATTGACACGGATATATTATATAACTACGTACAATAGATTTAATTAATATAAAATCAAAAATAAAATATGTGACTGTCACCATAACATGCGCACATATGATGCATTTTTGATTCGGACAGTTTCAACAGTTATTAAAACTAATTATTATATGATAGGGGTTGAAAACCCCTATCATATAATAATTAGTTTTTTAAATTATTTAAATTTAAATTATTTAAAAAGATAAAATCGATAGGAAATATAAGAGAAAAACGGTTCAAACGAATTGTAAGTTGTAAATTGAAAGACGCAAGAGAACTAAACAGTTCCTATCATTATGATGATTCATACATTTATTCTGCAGAGTCCATCCACTGGGCTACAGTAACCACGATTTAGAATATTTAGATAGTAGAAAATAATAATATTAGATAATATTGTATTCCTAAAAATGTTGAGTGGTTAGATGTTACATTGAACATTTTGCATGTTTAAATTTGGAAGAACAATTATAACTTAATTAATATATTTGTTGCTTACGTTTTGATAATCCACGAGAAATTAGTATATCAATAACATTTTAATACAAATAACATAATCACATTCTTACATACACGAGTTTATCTCTCTTATCGGGTGATTAGAGTACTGTTCTAACTAAGAAAACAAAATACGTAGTATTAATTGGACCTACCATGAGAAACAATATTTATTTCATACGTAAAAAAATAAATTTATAAATAAAAATTGACTGATAATGGTGTAGTATCGTAAAATGTTTATTATATAAATGCCAAATTAGCTTTACCAATAATATTATTGTTTATATTTTTAATTCTAAAGAAGTTATTAATTATTACGAAACGAAATAACAGTATCTAAGCTGGTTATCGACTTTCATAATATTATTGTTTTTCTGTGTAATCCAAAGTATTTCTTCCAGCTATTTTTACTATACGTATTGGCACCAAAGTATACCAATATGTCTCCTATTAACAATAATTTTAATTTTATCAAGCCCGATTTAGGTTATACACAGATATCTGTTGTTTCCGGGATTCTTCATAAATTATATTTTCGTTTGTGAATTTGTCATTGTTAAAAATTATTTTTATATTATGAACATGGCCCCCACAATGGGGGGAGGGGGTTAACAGGGCTCTAACCTGGGCGCCTGGCGTGGTGACTCGACCAGCTTAGTGACATAAACACACATCACACATTTTGCTTTAATAATAAAAAAGTCGCCAGCGACGCTATTTTACGCGTATTAACTTAAAAAATATAGGTATGCTTGTGCGATGCGATTTGATGTGATATTATCATGCTTGATATAGTTAAGTAATAATGATAATTAGCGAGTAGATTTTTTTTTTTTTTTAATGATTGATTAATAAAACTGGCTTATTTATCCAATATAACGAAGGGGCGGCTCTCGTGGTGCAGTGCGTAAGGCGCTTGCCTTCCACCCAAGAGTTCTTGGGTTCGATTCCCGATCAGGACACACAATATTCATGTGTTTGTCTCAAAGCCTGGGTGTTTGTGATTGTTCAAAATTACTAACAAACCACCTTGTACGAAAAAGCAAGGACATGGTTATTAATAATTCTAAAAAAAAAAAAATATAACGAAGGGTTGCGTGTTATTTTGCTACCTCAAAAAATGGTTCATATGATGCCGAGTTTCAAAAGTTAATAATTCAAGTGAATTTATTAACACATAGGTACGAAAAATTTCTAAAATACACGGAATACCCTTAAGGCTATATATACCTCAGTTGAGGCATGGTCTAAGATGATCGTGACTGGGCGATGCGCGGATTGTGCAAATGACGCGAGCCGTAAGAAATATAATTTGTCATAAAAATTCAACATGCGTCCATTTAATGTTCTGTTTATTGTTCTATTAGTAACAATAATAATATATTCATTGACATGTTTTCTTTTCTAAGTGAATGTGTAACGTTTTTTAGTCATCTTTACATGATTTAAGAATTAATACCCCCGTCGCCATCACGAAACAAATTGACGTGTTCACAGGTCGACTTTCGCTCTCCGATTGCCAGCGAGTCAAAAATTTCGTCGCACCTATAGTTGAAAATTATTTGCCGTTTCACTGAAGTATGCTCTTAATAAATTGCCTCGCGAAACTATTGGTTCCGCAGAATATCATTTGCGAAACGTTGCTGTAGAATATCACACTACCCTTAACCCTATTGACAGGTAGGGGGGCTGCTTCAGGATGTCCACGATTATGAGTTCATACATGTTGACATTCACGGGTCAAAAATACAATGTGTCAATAAAATATTAAATTAAAATGAAAATGATACGTCTTATTCTAGTATGTAGGCGCATGCAGTGCGGCAATATCAGCGATTGATAACTTGCGATCATGAAATGATGTAATTTTTAGTTAAATTGTAAATTTTAAAATAAAATCTGAAGCTAAAATTAAGTTCACGTTACAAACGCTTCAGTCGTATCTAGGACAGTTATTTTTTAAAATTAGTGACTGGCTTTGTGGTTTGAATCATACTACACGTAATATGTAATTACCTTGGTTTCTAACCGACGTACAAGGGCCCAGATGCTCAGCGTAGGTCAAAATGGAGCTTTTATGGTATTTTCAGAGCACAACCCTGGACATTCCTTAAACGTTGTAGATAATCTATTTATATAATTTTGAAGCTTTATTATCCTTAATGTTTATTTTAAACATTTAATGACTATATAAAGTATTTTTAATACATACAAGTACATGTACCTAACCGAAAAGAAAGTACATGTACCTAACCGAAAAGAAAATATTTTTTTAAAAACGGTACATGTTCAAACACGCGCGTTACCATGATCTTACTCCCTACTTTATTTATCGTTTGTCAATTTATGGCTATGGCCGTATCTTGTAGCTAAGTCACTGGGAAATGCCAATAGAAATGGCGTATTTCAAAAAATTACTACCATATTCTTAGGTCAATAATTATTATAAAGCAATCATTATTCGTAGGATGTTTATCATATTTGAATGGTCAAAGACATAGCTTATAATCAGTATCTTTAGAATTATCTTCAACTGTGTTAATCGTGCACATTTTTGAATAATAAAATGCCTAATTCTTGTCAAATTTGGGATCACAAAAATTATAAAATATAGTTTTTTTTTCGAAAATATTTTACTATATAATGTTAACATTAATTTTACTAATGGTTTTGTAAATGCTTTTAAAAATTAATAAATATAAAAAATCTTAACACCACTTCACATGGACGTACTGAAATATGACTATATTCTAAAATATTAGAGCGAGAGGTTTAAAATAATACTATTTTATGTAATAAAAATACTTTATGCAGTCATCAAGTGTTTAAAATAAATATAAAAGATAATAAGGCTTCAAAATTATAAAAATAGATTATCTACAGCGTTTAAGGAATGTCTAGGGTTTTGCTCTGAAAATACCATAAAAGCTCCATTTTGACCTACGCTGAGCATGTGGGCCGTTAACGGACTTGCATTTGATTTGATAAACTATTATTTTTCAATTTTTCAACGAATAATTCACAAAAATCAAGAATGTAAGTACTTAAGATTCTTTATTGAACATAAATTTTTCATAATCTTGCCTTTTTACTAACACTAAAGGACATAATGCCCAATAACAGTAGTGTAGTGAAACAGTAGTGTAATTATTAATAAAAGCGAAACAATTACAAACACACAGACTTTCAGAAATTCACATACATATATTGTGACCTCACCGGGAACATACTTATTAGGAAAAAAAAATAATTCTATTGTAATTGGGCAAAGTGTATGTTGCTAAATTGGTAAAGAACACTGGCTGAAATACGACGGATACTGGTTCAAGTCCCCCCCGGCACAATATTTTTTCTAGTTGCAGTATTTCTCAGGTGATTTTGAATTGTGGACGTTCAATAAAGAGCGTAATATTCTTAATTCTTGTGAATTATTCGTTCAAATAATTTTAAAGTGAGTCAATGGTATAAACTTTTTAAATGTATATTATATAAATTTGGCTCGAATAGGACAGTGACGAAAACTTGACTAAATACGTAGGCAAGTGTGTCGACTTGCTGGATATTAAAATATTCTGTCGCCATTGTTGAAAAAATACCCGGGGAAATGGAGTTTTGAAAACAACTAACTCTGTATTTATTACAACATTTTTCTTAGCTTGTATTCTTATTTGTCCGGTACAAATCTTGCAATCGATTTTTGATTAACTTCCCGACTAGCTAGACATTTGAAACTTTTATAATATATCAGAACACGATGGAAATGCATTTTTAATACTTTTAGCCATCTTTAAGCAGAATTGAATTCATTTTCAGTTAATTCTGTTTTGTATGGAAAGTTATTTCAGAAAAATCCGTAAAAAGTAAAAGACTATTATTGGTTGCTAAGGGGGTGGTCCTAGCAACAAAATTATTAATATATAGTGCGTTACTATGAAAACTAAAATGAAATGTCAAAATGACATTTCAGTATTCTATATTTGTTTGTTTGTTTGTTTTTTATTTACTTCATATCAAGTACAAGTTTGAGCATATTGAGCATAATAATTCAACAGAAAATTTAAAAATGTTCTATATAAAAAGTTCTTTTTATCTTGTAATTATTCATGGGTAACTTTAAAATCTAGTAAACGTATTAAATACTATTAATATATCACTATTTAATAGAGAACATTACCCTGTCCTTGTATTTTACAACATTTTTCTTAGCTCGTATTCTTATTTCTCCGGTGGTTCTTTGTCCGGTACAAATCTTGCAATCGATTTTTAACTAACTTTCCGACTAGCTAAACAACTTAAGAAACTAAAGAAACTTTTAGAAGATATCAGAACACGATGCCAATGCATTTTTTAATACTTTTAGCCATCTTTAAGTAGAATTGAATTCATTTTCAGTTAATTCTGTTTTGTATGAAAAGTTATTTCGACAACATTATTGGTTGTCAGGGGGCTGGGGTCTAGCAACTAAATATACGTATATACGTGCGTTACTATGGGAATCAATATGACATGTCAAAATGACATTTCAGTATTATTTCTATCAAGTACAAATTTTTTTGATCGTTTAAGCTCGTCAAGTCAAGTTTATATGATTCAACAGAAAATTTAGAAACGTTGTAAGTATAAAAGTTCTTTTTATCTTGTATTCATTTTACCTTTTGGTTGGCAAAGTGTGATTTAAAATAGAATCTCTACTGCGACGTTTCTAAACTATACGTCCAAACATCCTCATTGCGGTTATTACCTCTTTAAAATGGCTGACGACGTTACACTTCTCACGAACTACATCAGATTATTCGCTAGGTAAGCAGTATCCAGTAAGTAGTTCCAATGTCAAAGTTACAATTTAAGGTCTGCTCTCTTTATTGGTAGTAATGTAATGGTAGGACAGTGCCGTGACATATTATTATGTATGACCCTAGTTAGTGACCCCGGTCAGGTTATTTTGACAGGTCATGAACCCAGATCTAAAGGTCTTAGAATTACATATTTATTTACAACACCTGTACACGTAGAGATTCTAGTATCATGCATGTCGATGTAAATTGGAACCAAGGAACACAAAATTAATGGCAAATAGCTTACCCTACGGGGCATGGTAGCAGTTTTGAAGCAGGTTCCGCTTTATTATTTTAGATGACGAACGTCCGAAAATATTGAATGTTCGATTTTTACGCGACAAACTTTAATGCATATTATGAAACTGACGTAACTATGCTAAATACATATTATTTATCACGTATTTTATTTGTCCACAATAGAGATCCCTACGCTGTGATACCACACCTTATATGTTAAGCCAGTTTTCATTCATTTTGTGTTCTTTGAGTGGAACAGAACATTTTTTTGTTGTACCTAATTAATGTATAATGAATAGGTATAAGAACTTCTTTCTTCTTTGCCCATATCCGCCCCTTAACTGGAGCATATGGACACCACGCGGCGCCTCCAAGAATCCCTGTCGCTCGCCAGTCTTCTTGCTTCGTTCCAGGTCAAACCAGCATCCCGTAGCTCCGCCGTATACACTCTGTAGATTGTATTTAGCGGCCTTCCAGGACGCCGGAATCCGGTCGGCTTGAAGAACAGGCAAGCCAGGTTAAAGTTCTCTTCTGGCATCCGCAGCACGTGGCCGAGCCAGGTCCAACGTCGCCTCTTCACTTTCAGCGTGATGAGAGGCTGCTTGGTACGTTCTCTTATCTCCTCGTTGCTCCTAAAGTCATACCACCGCACACCCAGTATTCGTCGCAAACATCTATTTTCGAAGCTCAGTATACGGTTGCTCTGAGCCTTCGTAAGGTGCCATGATTCGCTACCGTAAAGCAGCACCGTCAGAATGCAAGCGTCGAATAGGCGGCATTTGGTTTTGACCGAGTACAATCGTGAGTCCCAGACATTTCGCATCGAGTTGAATGTTGCTCCAGCCATTCCCATTCGGATAGCGAGCTTTTTCTGCAAAATGCCATCTCCCGTGATGTGTACCCCCAGGTACTTGAAGCTGTCGACGCTCTCGATGCTCTGTCCATCGCTAATCAGAGGGAAATCTGGATCAGGACAGGTGCTATTGCACAAGACGTTGGTTTTCTTCGCGTTGATTTTCAAACCAACGCGAGAGGAGTTGTTATGCAACCTGTCGATTGTCTCTTGAATGCCCTCGATTGAGTTGTCGAATAGGACAGCATCATCGGCGTATTCCAGGTCGCATAGCTTCACCGTGGGGGTAACAGGTATGCCTCGGTCGGGTGGTATTGACTTCCGTAGTATGAAGTCAAAGAGAATGATAAAGAGAAACGGTGCAAGGACACAACCCTGTCTGACTCCGGTCGTGACCCCGAACCATTCCGTGACAGTGTCTCCAATTCTGACACAGCATTCGCTATTCTCGTGCAGGCTTTTGATTATGGCAATGATCTTGGGAGGGATCCCGTATGCTCCCAGTATCATCCAGAGGGAGGGGCGGTGCGGACTGTCGAAAGCCTTCTCATAATCCACAAAACAGCAGGCCATCGGACTGTTCAACTCATGGCTCTGCTGGAGAAGACATCGAAGGTTGTGGATTTGGTCTGCACACGCTCGACCAGGTAGAAACCCGGCTTGGTTTTTCCTGAGGACGTGCATTATTGGGTCCCTTATTCTCATCAAAATGATGTTTGCCAAAATCTTTCCCGGAACACTGAGTAGCGTAATGCCTCGGTAATTGTCGCAGCTTAGAGGGTCACCTTTTTTAAGAAGTGTGATGATTTCACCGTTCACCCAGTCCCTTGGGCAGCGCTCTTCTTCCCACACCTTTGTCATCAGATGAAACATAGGGTGCAGGATTGCGCTCAAGCTGTACTTGAGGAATTCAGGATGAATCCCGTCTCCCCCCGGTGCCTTTCCGTTCTTGAGCCTTTTCACAGCCGATTTTATCTCGGTGTGCGTGGGCGGGCAATCGGAAATGTCGGTCGCTCGGGGAATGTCCAAAAGTAAAGCTTCCGCAGATATGTCAAAGGGATCCAAGGGGGGTGGGCGGTTCAGCACTCCGCAGAAATGATTCTTCCAAATCTTCTTGACGCATTCTGCGTCAGACTCTATTGCTCCACTGGGACCACGAATGGCTCCGGGAGTCGGTGGTTGCCTGCCGCAGACTTCACGGGTGATTCGGAAGAGTTTCCTGGTGTCATTTCTGCTTGCTGCCTCCTCTGCCGCTTCAATTTGCCGGTTCATAAAATTGCGCTTGTCCAACCGCACGGATCGTTTGACTACCCTGTCTTGGGTCTGGTAGTCAGTCCGGCGGTCCTCGGTTCGGTCGGGGTCTCTCTCCTCGTCTCTCAGGGCTTTCAGCCTGGCTCGTTCACCAATTTCAACCCACGTTTCGTCAGACATCCACTTTGGCTGCTCACTCCTTCTGGTACCAAGGACGGTACGAGCCGACGACACAATCGCACTCTTTATGAGGCTCCAGTCCGCCTCAATGAGGTCGGATTCAGATTTGTGCCGCTCGTAGATACAATCTACACTATCTCGTACAGCAGTTTCGAAGTCGGTCCGAATTCTTCGGCGTCGGAGCTTCTCAACGTCAATTCGTTCGCACTTTGGAGGCCTCGCCTGGCGACTGAGTTTTACTCGGATGTTTCCAATAAGTAACTCATGATCGCTATGGATATCGGCGCCTCTGTAAGTACGCACGTCGAGAAGTTCCTTTCGGTGCTTCAAGCTGTATAAAAAGTGGTCAATCTGCGTCCTCGTGCGTCCATCAGGAGACGTCCACGTATATTTGTGAATGTCTTTGTGGGGAAAAACAGTGCCTCCGATTGCAAGCTCGTTCAGAGTGGCGAATTCTACGAGCCGCTCACCATTATCGTTGGGGTCACCGAGGCCGTGTCGTCCCATCACCGTGGGGCCAAGCACCGGGTCTGCTCCTACTCTCGCATTATAATCCCCCATTACAATCACGCGGTCTCTACGGGGGATGGCGGAGACTGCCGCGTGGAGAGAATCGTAAAAAGCATCCTTTGTCTGCGCGTCGGCATCCTCAGTGGGGGCGTAGCACTGAAAGACGGTCAATGAGCTACCAGGCGTCTTGAAGGAGGCACGTATCAGTCTCTCCGAGATTGGTTCCCATTTCACGAGGCAACGGGCCGCTCTCTTTGACATCAACACTGCCACTCCCTGGCGATGGTATTGCTCCTGACCTGAGTAGACAATAGAGTAACCCTCAATCAACTTTCTCCCGGCTCCTTTCCAGCGCACTTCGCTCAGCCCTAGGATGTCCACACCATAGGTGTGCATGATGCGTGTGGCGTGCAGGTCCTTTCCGGGGGTACGCAGGGTGCGAACATTATATGTCCCAATGCGCATACTCGAGTTGTTAGAGAGGATTACTCTACCTGTTTCATTGTCCATTTCCATGCAAGGTCGTCGTTTTACAGAGCCGGTTGTCGTCCGAGGCTGCTGTGTAGGTGTTATGTTAATCTGTTTCGTTTAAGGAGGCAAGGTGATTAGCCCAGCGCTCCCGAGGCCTGAGCCACGAGGGCCCTGAAGGTCGGCTCGACCAGGTTTTTCTGTCGGGGATTTCCTTCCCTTAGCCAGAAGGCCAGTTTTATGGCGCCGGTCACTCGCCCTTCGCCCCCTGCTGTTAGCTACAGCATACGCTGCATTGCCCGGAGGTCGCCACGGGGAGGCCAGCAGATGGGACTTGCTGGCAGTTTGGCATTTCCCAACTTTTGCTATGAACACATCTACTGGCGTCAATGTGTTCACTTGGGGCCGACCAGCCGTTGACCACCGTTTTTTTTTTTTTTTTTTTTTTTTTTTTGATAAGAACATGTTCATACAAATCTACCAATATTCAGCATCTCTAATGATCTGGTGATAGTTCGTAAACATGATTATATCTATTTGAGAAGACGATAGCAGTATCCGTGGCTGGATGGAGTGGAAAAAGATCATCGAGTTGTTGGCCTCCGTAATTGGCCCTATAAGACGAGACGTAGAGATGATTGAATGGGGGTTGCTTGAGGAAGCCTAAAAAGCTATGATAATAAGCAACTACAATCACCATCGCCAGCTGGGTTCGATCCACTGCTGGATGTAGGCTTCTCCCTAGCTCCCTTCACTCTCGGTCCCTAGTTATTCACTGCCACGTACATCCACCGAAGTTTATGTGTTCCTCGATTCGGCGTATTTAGGGCGTTCCTATGATCGTTTAGTGCTCATTGGGTCCAGCGGTTATCCACTCCCCGAGCGATATGTCCCATTGCCTTTTCATCTGCTTTCGCGTACTCTTGTCTGAATTTTTATATATTGGTTTATTTTGTGGTCTTTCCACGTTGTCCCCAACATTTAACTTTCCTAGCCACGTTGCGCTACTCGTACTTTTTGGATTTCTCTTTCATTAACGGTCCATGTTTCACTTGCATACGTCAGCACTAGTAGCACACATGAGTTGAACACTTTACGCTTAAGATACAATGGAAGGTCACTTTTGAAGATACTATTCAGGCGCCCAAAATAAATGATCTCCAACGCAACGCGATGACTTGTATAGTGATAGTTTATTTTAGTCGGCTATTAATATATTTTTGCGTATTGTCACATGACGCACTATGCATTCACAAATAAATCATCCTATTAAAACAATTGAATGCAACGTTTGGAGTCGAATTTACACCACAGTAGTCTAATAGCGATGTTAGGTTCTAGCATTAACCATTAGTACATAATTCTGTCATGCCTAATATGGGTGAATATTAACCATTATCTTTTATTTTCTAGTTTTTTTCTTTTCTTTTCTTTTTATTTTGTATCGTCTATGTAGTAGGGCAGCCGTTTCTCTATTTAAAATCTTTTATCTATTTTTTTTAAAATTTCAGGAGCGTCTTCGACACTGGACGATGTATCAGTCAGAAAAGTTGGCGCAGCAGGAATTTCTGCACTTCCTGCCAGTCTTTGGCCGATTCCTCGCCGGCGTTCGCACGGATCTAATCAGCCAGTACCAATAATGCCAGCCTACAACCTCGTTTGGGTATCGAACATTTTTTCATTGATACTCATGATATTTTGGATGACTTTCGTGATGATTTCCGAGTAAAATCTATCCAAAGGTTCTGCAGCCATTTTAAGTAACATATTTAAGTAACTTTACAGAAATAAAGACAGTTAAAGTATCACTGCATTTTAGAGTTTTGTATTGTTAAAATAATTATCTACAATTAGAAATGATACCTCATACCTACTCATTTTATATAACATTACAATGTGACACTATGTGCACCATACCAACTTCAGATTTTCCGTTTTGATGATCTAAAATGATTCCGTTATATATATATTTATATATATATTTTAAATACAGGCGGTAGATAGGTACGTCAATAATAATCTTGACGTATTCATGTTATGTACCTGTTACTCCTACGATGGTGATTATCAACATCATGAAAATAGTTATCTGGTGAATATTGTCTCATATGAATAAATCCTTAAATATTTTTGTGGATAATTAATTAATATGACGTGACTAGGGATTCCAATCCCGGGATCCCGAGCTATTTTCGATACCTATGAATCCCGGGATTGATAAACATAATCCCGGGATTTCGGCATTGATTTTTTTTATCCATTTTTATGGAAAATAAAATATAACAGAAAAAATACTTTTAATAAAAAATAACTACATTAGAAATAAACTGAGTTTGAATGAAGTTCGATTTATACCCAAGTGTAGGTTGCCGATTCATTTTATTTTTTCATATATATTATTAAAAATTGAAAGATTGGAAAAAACAATGCTTCGCACTATTAAAAAAGTTATTCCACCATGATATCATACGTTTTACGGCAGTTTCAGATTTGGCTGACTAATTAGATTTATGAAGCGGAAAGGCCATAAGTACGCCATGATTATTTGCTATACTATTTTAAATCTCGCTAATCCATTCATTAAGTCTTTACTATCAGAAACAGCAATCTCCTATTAAATTCACATTATTATTTATATTACAATATTATTTACTGCGTTAAACTTGTGCATTTCCAAGATTGAACGTATACAATATTAACAATAAATGTCTTAAATAGTATAAATTATACTAGATTTATTTTTGACCGATTTTATCAATGTTATTTGTAAATATAAAATTTTTATATAAACAATGGAAAAAATGCCAATCCCGGGATCAGAATTTTGGCTCGGGATTGGATTCCCTAGACGTGACTGATTTCGACAAAAAAAGGGGGGACGTGCTCAGCGTACGTCAAAATGGAGCTTTAATGCTATTTTCAAAGCATGATCCTGGACATTCCTTAAACGTTGTAGATAATCAATTGACATAATTTTGAAGCCTTATTATGCTTTATATTTATTTTAAACATTTAATGACTGCATAAAGTATTTTTATTACATAAAATAGTATTCTTTTAAACCTCTCGCTCTAATGTTTTAGAATATAGTCATATTTCAGTACGTCCATGTGAAGTGGTGTTAAGATTTTTTTTATATTTATTAATTTTTAAAAGCATTTATAAAACCATTAGTAAAATTTATGTCGACATTATTGTAGTGAAATATTCACAATAAAAAAATATATTGATACTCTCTGTGATCCCAAATTTGACAAGAATTAGGCATTTTATTATTCAAAAAATGGGCAAGATTTACACTTTTAAAGATAATTTTAAAGAGACTGATTATAAGCTATGTCTTTGACCATTCAAATATGATAAACATTCTACGAATAATGTTTGCTTTATTAAAATTATTGACCTAAGAATAAGGTAGTATTTTTTTGAAATACGCCATTTCTATTGTCATTTCCCAGTGGCTAAGCTACAACATACGGCCGTAGCCATAAATTGACAAACGATAAATAAATTAGGGAGTAAAATCATGGTAACGCGCGTGTTTGAACATGTACCGTTTTTTAAAAAATATTTTCTTTTCGGTTAGGTACATGTACTTGTATGTAATAAAAATACTTTATATGGTCATTAAATGTTTAAAATAAACAAAATTAAAATAAAATGAAGTGGAGATTAAGATCATTGTAACGCGCGTGTTTGAACATGTACCGTTTAACAAAAAAAAATCGGTTAGGTTAAGTTAGCATGTGGGCCGTTAAGGGAAACATTTTGACATTCAATAAACGATTTTTTTATTCAACGTATAAATCACAAAATTTAAGAATGTAACATTCTTTTATTGAACATAATTTGAAAACATTTCTGAGAAATAATTATAACCACTAGATTAAAAAATATATATCACACCCAGAAGTAACGCAATTTAGAAACCGCTTCAGAGAGTAGGTACCAGGGAAATAATGGGAATATGGGATAAGCTTAAACACGTGTCAAGAATACGCTTGCACTTCGTTCTGACAACTGCTATCGGTTTATGCACTGACGCTCATTCAATATTGGTATATTTGAAGGTTGCAACACACACTATTGCACGTCTATAATGTGTGCTTCATTTTCGTAGGACAAACACATTTAAAACCCTCCTTGAAAATGTAGTGTATATAGAATAGAAAGATATAAATAGTGTATGTAGGGTATGGCCTTTCTGAATTCTATTTATTAATTTGTTTTGTGGTAGAAACATTAATTTACTTCGTTGCAATTAGATAAAACACGTATAGATAAGTGGTCAGTCCACACTGTAGCAAATCCCGGTGGCACAGGTTCGAATCCTGCTGCGTGTCGTATTTTTTTAAGAAAAGATTTTTTCTATTGATTATATATTTATTATAAATTACGTATGTATGTCTACTCAGCTTGAGAATGCAGTAACCAAAAGACGTGCACTATAATTAGAATAATATGATGAATGCATAATATTGCATAATATTGAATAAGTATAAATCGATTTAATCATGTACATGACACTGCCAATATTTATTTTTATCATCGATTGATGAATTTTCTTATAATCACGATATTTTTTTCAATAATGATGTAATATGTGTCGTTTATTACAGAAATGATTACAAATTAATATTTGTGGACGAGATATCGTTTGGAAGAGTAGGTATATAATATTATGTATTATAATGCAAATAATTATTATATATTATTATATTAATTTACGTATAAAACGTGTAACAGGTTACGTCATACTATACAATGTGATGCAATTAAATTGTCTGATTCCATCATATATACTAAAATTGTGCATATTAATGAAAGTCGCATGTCTTACAAATTGGAAACACTTTGTGCAGTATCTATTTAAATCAAAATGAAAAGAGTCAGAGACAATTGTTTGCATAATAATATTTATTTAAGCTGGGTGGAGCAGTATTCTCGTAAAGGGTTAGAATTATGGTTTCCACGACGGTTTTACTGGACACGCTTGTGGTATACAATTTACCTTTTTAATGACGTAAAGGAGTGTGACCATTTTTAATTTTTACCATGATGCAAAGTAAAATGGCACCCCAGTAGCGATTTATTACAAACAAGAATCTTGTATCATCGGCCATATGGATTATGGTAAAATTAAATGAGTAGCTTAGTATCAAAGTGGGACATAAGCAATGACATTAATATGGACGAATCATCTGGGAAAAAAATGACATTCACTTCATTGTCGGGTCTGCCGAATGGCATAATCTGTTCTAACGCCATTACAATAAAGGTGATATTGCTATAAATTCCTGATGCTTTTTGTTGGGTCTGGCGGATGGTTCGGTTCGAACGGGTTCGCTAAAATGAACATTGACATTAGAAACACTGCTCTAACGCCATTACAATAAAGGTCATATTGCTATAAATTCCCGATGCGTGATATCGCATAATGGAAATTGCGTGACGTCTACCTATACATGCGAATGTGCGAATTTACTTGCTAGCTACTGTATTGAGTGCGTCGTCCATTAATAATGTCATTGGACATAAGCCATTTACAAAATTTTACAGGAGACTCACACCATACCAAAAATAAACTCAAAAATCTCTATGAAAACTACCGTTTTTGATACTATTGGTGGGTTTTACCATAATTAATTAAAACATGAATTTAATGGGAGGTAGCGTTTGTCCCATTTTGATACCAAGGTACTTAAATAATCGATTATACACAAAAATGATAAAATAAAAAGCGATATATTGTTTACCTACCTACTTTTAAGAATGGTACATTATAAAAATTGTTAAAACAAAAGAAATTGAAAAAAGTTTCTTCTATAGAGATGGAGCCTAAATGTATGAAATTGAAGCAAAGATAACACTAGTCCACTAATTAAAAAAGCTACAAGACTTCACATTACTGCTATGACATATATTGTGCCTGAAGATGCCGAAAGGCGAAACCCGGGTCGCAGAAAATGACCCATTAGAATTTAAATTCAAATTCCATCAAGTACCTTCGGTCGATAGTATTAATATTGCTAATAATTTGTAGGACGTTTAAAAGACAATCTGTCACGATGAGAAAGTAAACAGCTAATAATACTACACTTCGGCATTATTATTTTGTTTAAAAATCATATAAAAATTGTGTAAAATCGTTTACAACTGCACTCAAAGAAATCACAATGAACAATGTAAGATTACTTATATTTAAAGTACAAATTCTTTGTCAAAAACTATTTCTGGAAATGTGGATTTTCAACATTTTAACTTCATAAATGTTTATTGCAATTGTTAAAATGTAAAGTTACATTTTATCTTTAGAACACTGTAGGTGAATACCAAGAAGGTTGCATAAAATGGAATTTTCTTTGGTTTCGTTGAACCAAGTTCCGGTGTCATTTTTCTTTGCAACATACAGACAATGAGTTTCTTATTATATTGTAAGAGTTTATAAGAAATAATAACAAGATAAAAAGAACTTCTTATGTACAACGTTTTTAAATTCTGTTAAACCATATAAACTTGACTTGACTAGCTTAAACGATCAAAAAAATTTGTACTTGATAGAAATAATACTGAAATATCATCTTGACATGTCATAGTAACGCACGTATATATTAATAATTTTGTTGCTAGGACCCCAGACCCTTAGAAACCAATACTGTTGTCGAAATAACTTTTCATACAAAACAGAATTAACTGAAAATGAATTCAATTCTACTTAAAGATAGCTAAAAGTATTAAAAAAATGCATTGGCATCGTGTTCTGATATATTATAAAAGTTTCCAATGTCTAGTTAGTGGGGAAGTTAGTTAAAAATCGATTGCAAGATAATATGTACCGGACAAAGAACCACCGGAAAAATAAGAATACGAGCTGAGAAAAACATTGTAACAAATAGGATTCTACGAGTGTTCCGTTTTTTGCCCCACTTTACATGTGTAGACCCTATTTCTATAGAATAATATATAATTATACAACATCTTCGGTGCATGATAATTAATTATATACCTAACTGATTTGAAACTATAATCTAATTCATATCGTTTTATTTACTTGCAGTTGCCCGGTGGAGCTATTAAAATCTTACCAAGAACTATTGAAAGCTGATTAACACAAGAAGAGAAAAATATAATAAGATGTACAATTGTTATAATATTTTAGAGACTGAGTAGTGTAAGAGTAAGAAACTATTTATTATTTGGATGATGTATTAATTGGTTAATTTAAATACAGTGGCGATGACTGCCTGTCAGACGGAGATAATCGTTTGTAACCGAAATAAACTAAATTATACTCAGCGGTGATTTTATATGACGCAAATGACGCAACCGATTCGACGGAAAATTTAAAAAGGGGCCTCGAAACAGTTCAAACCGATCCTAATATTATTAAATTAACATCTTGAAAAATATGTGTTTTTCCTATTTTTTTCAACGCTCAACTATCATCCAACATTGTTAAAATCAGTGAAGTTACATGGTAGAAAGAAGGTCATGCGTTACAGAGTGATCATAAATCAGTGCAGTTTTTGCAAATATTATATCCACATATTTTTTAATAGACTTCATGGACACGAAATTGTTGATTTTTTTAATAGTAGGGTGCCTCAAAATCGGTCGGTACGTCGGGTCTCTACGTCATTAAACGCACCTCTGATTATATTTACGAAACTTAAGTTGTAGTTAAAAATAATTGTATGGTATATATTTATCGGCGAATATGAGATTTTGAAAACTGTCAGGAAATATAAAATTATGCAGATTTTAAATAAATAATATATTTTTCTTTTTCTTTTGGTGCCATCTTTTTCCAAGATTGGAAAGTAATTTGCTGTACACATTTCTATCCTGGACCAGTCGTATCAGATCCCTAATGGTACGTTTACATCTGACACTTATACCGTTTTACTTATTTTATGTGCCTGACATAAAATTTCACTTACTGTTTACACCTGCATGGATCTGACATAAAATTCTGGTATACTTCTCGTTGAAATAAAGTCTCGACACTTTATTCAATGGCAACATTGGAATAAATATATGCGGTGTTTACATATTATGATATTGTAATTTATTCGGACACTTATTTTGTATACTTCTCAAAAACGTTATGTCAGTTGTCAATATGGGAATGTTAAAAAAGAAAACAGCGAGTGTTATTATTTTAAGTCTTTTGGCAACAAAAAGGTAGAAAAAATGGTCTAGATGGGTGCGAGAATGGATTCAGCGACGAGTAGAACTAGGTGCCTTCCGTTTAATGTCAGAGTTTAAATCGAAGATCTAACTCAATTTGTGAACTTTAGTTTGCAAGATTGGACCTTTTGCAAAAAACCAAGACACACAATTTAGAAATGCCATAACTGTAGAAGAACGATTAACAGTAACATTGCGATATCTAGCATTTGATCGTCATTGCATATTATTCAATATAATATTATCGTATTACGAGTGCAGGTGTGGGCCAAAATGAATTAGGTAATACCATTTGAAGCGCATTTTTCTTCACAGAGTGCATCAGAATTAATCGTATGTGCCGAGAACAAGCGATATTTTATTTTCGAACAAAATCCATAAAACACGGCACATCCGATTTATTTCTCACTGTCTATGATTTTTGACAGATCGCTACAGTGCATTTATTAACGTAAACGTTGGGCATACATTCATGGTGTACCTATGATAATTGATTGTCCGTTGTTTTAGAAATATACCTATGCAAATTCACTAGGTACCTGTCAAACTACGAATAATGTGTCAGGTATTTGATATAAAAGTAGACGGTGGTCCAACTTCGGTGATATATCGCGGCAAGTTCGGAATTGTCGAATACGCGGTGTTTACATTTGCGTATAAAGTAGATTGAATAAGTGACAGGTGAGTGTCGACACACGCAAAATAAGTGGCTGGTACAAATATAATTACTGTTTACACTTGGTGAATATGGTGTCATACATAAATATGACAATATAAGTGTCAGATGTAAACGTACCATAACGTCTTGGGACATTGAGCCATTTACGGAGATTGCGTAGCCAAGAGAATCTCCTTCTACTCACGATTCTGTTATTTCTCAACTTTTCCCTGCGTTGGGAGATTAAGTAAATATTATACTTCTCATTGTGGAAAATATGGCTATAGTAATTTATTTTATTGGTTTGTCTTAAAACCTCTTCATTAGAAATTGGACACACATGGTACATTAATACAGCCACATTTTGAAAGCCTCCAGTTTTGTTATTATTCGTTGCTTTAATGTACCTACAGCCTTTGACTTTGTAAATCAGGACGAGCATTATGAAGCAATTCATCGCTTTTCATTGAGTGCCCAGACTTTGCAGTTTTTTTGACAGATGTAAAGCGAGTTATTTTATAAAATCATCCCTCTAACTAAATAAAGTACACTTGGGGTAAACCCGAAATCAAGTGGTCAGTAACTTTGAAAAAATAAAATAAGCCCATTAATTGCATGAATGCAACGATGCTCTTATTGTATTTATTTCAAGACATTTTAATTTTAAATAACCATGCCCTTGCTTGTTCGTACAATTCTTGCACTGCAAACGCATGATGTGTCATTCACAATTATTCTGATATCATTTAGTTATATAAACGGACATGACTAGCATTTTTCTTACATTTGAGGTAATGATGCCATCAAACCACACCCGCTTCGCACCACACCGGGTATAACGTATAACGATACTGAAAAAATAATATGAGTTATTCTATCTTCGTGATTTGTGCGCAGCCACCTTCCATGACGCTATAAACGTGTCTGAACGAAAAGATTTTATTGCCACAGTTTCTTATCCCGAGACGAAACTGCACTGGACTGACGTAGTAGCCATGCATCTTGGTGCTTAAAGAAAGAGTTTAGAAAATAAAAATAAACTCAAGTGAGGATTACAGTTAAATAGTTTTATAGATACAACTTTCCACTATTGGAATTATGTAGGTATATAGCAGCAACGCTTCATTTAAATATCGACAGATACATCAATTTGATTTATTTGTGGGACTAATTGCAAATTGTGGTTAGTAAATGCTGGAAATTAAATATCAATTTGACCAGTCAACGGTACAAGTTAAATAATAAAGCTTCGCCACTGATTTAATGATAGTTTTTATAATAATATTATATATATAATAATAAATGTATTTAATTATATATAAGTATGTATATATATTTTGTAAATAATATTTTAAAAAAAAACAGTTCTTAGTTTTTATGATATTTCTGATACTCAATAAAATAATGTTAAGTTATTAGGTAGGTACTTGTTAATATTAATTGATTATATTGTAAGTATATGAATATTATATAGTATGGAAAAGCTATTAAAAATACGTCCAATAGCAATAATATTATTAATGAATAACAAGTAGAGGTGTAAAATAAATGTTTAGAAATGAAAATGGATTGTTTTATTTAAATTTCATTGATTCAATAAAATTGGAGATATGCATATGACATATTAATGTAACATAATGCATTAAATACACAACTTGGTAATGGAGAGAAATATAAGGTGAATATTTTAATGTCCACATGAATATGCTTGATTAGAGATGGACTACATGGGGAGTGTAGATGTACCTGATTTTCTTTACGAGAAACGGTTGTTTTTCATTCGTTCAACCACGCCCACTCCTAATACAAACACTACACAAAGTTTTCTGCCGAAATTTCGTGGTCCTATTTCAAATCTGTCAAAACCAAAATGCATCAAATAATGAATAATAAAAATAAATAATTTATGCAGATTTTTTTAAAATTACTAAATCGAATGACATGGTGTACATATTGAGACTAAATAAAAGTTGTGAGATAGTAATTATTGCTCAAATGTATTTAAAGGAAAAATGTCTTGTTCTCACTTTTAGCCAAATTAATTAATTTCTACAAAACAACAATACATAAATAATATATTGTAGGAGTATTTTTTTAATATAAATCTATGTGTTATGCATCTAGTATGAAAACACATGGAATAGTAATCATTTCGTACATAATATAAAATATGTATTTTTTATAACTATCCAATATATAAACCTGACTTTTCAATAAAGTTTTTAATACATGTTTCTGAGGTGTTCCATAAAATGATGTAAGTATTTCAATTTTAATGGTCGATCCAGAGTTTGGACCAAGATTCTGAATTTAATAGATTGAGAAAGTGGCTAACACCCAGTTATCATAACTGTATCTGATAATACAACCTCCACCTTTTGGATGCCCATATAATATGATCGTCTTACGATCGTATATTCAATAAAAAAAATACCGCAATTTTTAAATAAAAAATAATATTAATTATAAAGCATGTTAATATTTCCCCTAGCGGAGGTCAGCCACCATCAATGTGATCTTATCTTTGTCGTCTGCTATCCGGAACAGTTCAGTGGAGCTGCACTCGTACCAATGACGGAGGTTCTTAAGCCACGAAATGCGGCACCGTCCTCTGCTACGCTTACCATTGATCTTTCCTTGAATGACAAGTTGGGGAATGCTGTACTTTTGTCCTCTCATAATGTGCCCGAGGTACTATAGTTTCCTGGTTTTGATACTACGTATAACTTCTCGGTCCTTCTCCATTCGATTGAGAACTTCAACATTTGTCACCCGGTCAGTCCAAGAAATTTTGAGGATGCGTCTATACAGCCACATCTCGAAAGCTTCAAGTTTCCGCGACATCTCTTGGCTTAGCGTCCATGCTTCCATACCATAGAAAAGAAATGAGAGAACATAACAACGTACCATACGCAGTCTCAGACCTAGGTTAAGGTCTCGATTGCTAAGGAGGCGTCTCATTTTGAGAAAGGCACTCCTTGCGATCACAATTCTAGTTTTTATTTCCTGAGACTGGTTCCATTTCTCATTGACCCATGTACTTAAATATTTATAATGGGTCACACGTTCGATTGGTTCGCTGTTAATGACAACATTTCTGTTGGTGTCTGGTGTCACTATTTTTGATACTAGTAATAGTTTTGTTTTCTTGACGTTCATTTTTAAACCATAAGAATTACTGACCTCATTAACCTTTACTACCAGTTGATGTAAACTCTTTAAACTATCAGCAAGCAGCACAGTACCATATGCATATCGTATATTGTTAATATATTTGCCATTAACCAAAATACCCACCGATGTTAGTATGTTAAACCCAAAATTTAGAGATATTCTGACGCCGTCTAAGAATCAAGATTAGTAATTAAACTATTTTTAACAGCTTGATTCACAATACATCGTGAAAGATGACTGTCGATATTAACAAATTTTAAAATAATACTTCTGTTTGATATTTTTAGGAATATTCGTGTTTATTAGTGATTGCATCGATAGCTTTTTCTAATTATGTATGTTTTCAAGGTTAGGAATAAGTTTGTTGAATTTAATGATATTCTCAGTAGATCTCCAAAAATACCTACACTATTGTCCGATAAATAAATCAATATTTAAGTAAACACTGGATTTATTACTAGGTACAATTAAACTGTGAATTATTGACGATTAAGAAATTTATTAGTTCGAGATATTTATAACGGTATAATTTCAAACTTTTCAGTAAAAGTTCAAATTTAATAAAAAAGAAAACTTCCGCTTTTCGGGAAGGAAAAGTTTGTCGAAAACGGAAATGCAACAAAGGTTTAAAAGCTGACCGCAGCGCAGGCGCGGCGCTGGGTTCGCTTTATCGATTGCAAAATAAAATACGATGCTGTATGGACCGCGCTGTCATAGAGGGCGGTCGGCTATCGCAAGGGCCGCTTTTCATATAACCGCCCACTCTGGAACATAACCTCAAATAATAATAATAAAAACTACCACCGATCGGTTTAGTGAGACAATTCAAAATAAACAAAGCAGAAGTCTACTGTTGAATTTCAACATGGGTGTTTGTAGTTTTGCACGTTTTATTGTATAAAAATAGTGTGAAAAAGATAAATCAAAATGCAGTATTACGGCTGCTTTGGAAAATTATTTATTATTATTTTAGTGGCTCGAGGAGTGCATTTAAGTAAGTATTATTATAACCTTATGTGCTATAATTAAAATGATTATATAAATTTAGTTTTAAGTATACCTACTAATTGTTAACACAGCTGTTAAGATATGGTATACTAGTAATAATTTTGTCTAAAAATAACCTTATTGATAATATGTAAAAGTATTATTGAATTTTTAAAGCTACATAATTAATATATTAGGTTTTGATAAATTCTCTTTCTATTCGTAAAATCTTTACTATTAAATAAAGTATTTGAAAACGATTAAATCTAAAAGATAGGTATTAGATTTAAAGCAAAACAAATGAATCAATATTTATTAACAAATGTGGACCGATTAAAAAAATAGTTTTAAAAACAAATCATCAGTAGAATACGCGTTTAATTTTTGTTATTATACATATTATTTTGGTTTGCATCCGCGCTGGTTTAAATACAACTAAGCTGGAGATGTAGAGGTAGAGCGCACGTTTCCAGCGTGGCAAGCTTTCTGTGAGCACGATTTCGAAACCCTGTGATCGAATGAAGACAAAATATATCGTTTTTTAAGGAAATATTGACACCAACATAAACGTGACACTATCGTGTACGTAAACGTATTTTACGTTATTAGAGAACAGTATTTGAACAAATACATATTGAGTGAATAAAGTAAATTATATTTTTTAAGTTTAAACTTTATAGTCAGGTAGGTACAAACCTATTTATAAATACACTAACCAACTGCACACGGTACAAATAACAAAGAATTACTCAGCTCGACTCACACATTACATATCATATCGGAAAAAGTAATAGACGTGAAGATGTTGTTAGTTCAACAATTAATTAACCTTCTGTGATGTGGTTAGTCAATGTTGTTTCGCTATGTGTTTAGAGAGGACCTAAAGCTCGATCATACAGGCTGGGTGACTATGCCCATGTCACTGTATATTAATGATTATTGTATTTTGATTAGCAACAATAAAGCACATCGAGGCGAATCCTGACGCGAAAAGGCTCTACGATGATTTGCTGAGTAACTACAATCGTCTCATCAGGCCTGTTATCAACAACACAGAGACTCTCACGGTGTGGCTGGGACTGAAGCTCAGCCAGCTGATGGAAGTCAATCTGAAGAACCAGGTCATGACGACAAACCTTTGGGTTGAGCAGGTGAAAAGATTTTCAAATCATATTATTCAATTCAAAATAATAATAGCAAGACTTCACCAGATTTTATCGAATTATTTATAGAGGTGTGGAATTCTCTCTTTAGTTTTTACACCGTTGGTGTAAGAGGTGCGAAACACACAGATTCAGGGGGCGACAAAAGTCAGAAAAAACTTTTTTAATGATAATATTAAAAACATTCGTTATTCAATCAAATAAAATAAACTTAACTTAACTAAACAAGTCGCATGCGGCGCAAGTTTCTTACATGTTATTAAATAATATTCATTTATAATTTATGCTACCGTGCTCCATTACATTATAATTCAGAATGTTATATTATTTTATTTGTAAAATATATCAACATATTTGGTATTACTTTACAATAAAAGAATTGTTTCAATTTTTTTTGAATAATTTTTAAATTTTTTATTTTGGGTGGCGGCAATATTCGGTTGGCACCCAGGCGGCAGTTACCCTTGGCGCGTCTGTGGAAACGTGTACCTATATCAAAACGTTTGGTTGTAATCTTTTTAACGAATCTAATTCAGTGGCGAAGAGTGCATATTCGACAAAGGTTAATGATGAGTAAACAAAATGAATAACAAAAAAGCGTACCATTGCATATAGCAGTTAAACCACAGTGATGGTTGACAAATTCGTTCAGGAAAAGGCTCGATTAAATCTATATTATTTCTGCATTAAGGCTATACCTACTTCCTGACGCGTGCCAAACGAAATATAATTTGTCATAAAAATCCAACATGCGTCCATTTAATGTTGTGTTTATTGTTATATTACTAATATTAATAGTATATTCATTGACATGTTTTCTTCTTAAGTACATACGTAAAGTTTTTAAGTCATCTTTACACGACGCCATGACAAAACAAATTGACGTGCAGACACCTCGACTGTCGGTCTCCGATTGGCGACTAGTGAGAAATTTCGTCGCACCTACTGTTGAAAATTATTTGCCGTTTCATGGAAGTACGCTCTTAATAATTGTTTTCATACATTTTCTCCTGAATCCTTTGTGATTGAGTCCTTGAAAATAATGCCAAACTTTAATTTTCTAACATTGAAATACTATGTATAAATGACGCTATTTGTCGAGTTGTAATTTCAATATATACGGACGGAAAGGATAAATCAGTTTGAACTGTCTATGGAAAATATAAAATAGCTGTATTTAATTACACGATTAGGATTTAGAATCTTTTGCACACTATTGTGTGACTTTGGCAATTAAGAATGTTCTGTTAACATTCTATAGAATTTGACATTGGCAGTAGGCAATTGCGGGAGAGTTTAATGCTACAAAGAACAGAGAATAATTAATTAATTTGTTTAATTAATCAATACGTATCTAACTGAAAAGATAAACTTACAATATTAAAAAAAAGATTATTTTTGACGCCCCAGTAGAATTATCGTATCACCGCATTTAATATCAATCTATCTTCGTTTTATTATAGTGTATCAAAAAGTATCTGCAATAAAAATATATTATATATTTTCATAAATTATTGAAAAAACATAATATGTATAGTAAATTCGTAGTAACTAAGAAATCGTCACGGGTTTTTCTCATCGAGTGCAAGTCTTGACATTAAGGGGGATCCTTATGTCAGCAGAGGCACCTAGCGGAAAAATTTAAAGCTTGCAATTTGAGATATTTTTTTGATAATTTACAATTTCAACTGTATTAATTAATAAATATGTATCTGAAAACATTAAAAAGATTTTCTTAAGCCAAAGATAAACTTACAATAAAATTGTAAAAGAAATGTGAATTTGTTACATATTATTTATGTCACGAGTTACGTTATTATTATATTATATTTTTTGGTCATATTTATTATTAAAATTTAGTTTATTCAGTTTTCAATTTTTTACCGTGTAGATTTTTGTCTAATGTTTATAATGTTTTGAGATACATATTATTTATTAATTAATACAGTTAAAACTGTAAATTATCAAAAAAATGTCTCAAATTGCAAGCTTCGTATTTTTCCGCTAGGTGTCTCTGCTGGTATTCTGATGGTATAAGCATCGCCCTTAAAAAATGTTGTTTCCAGAAATGGTTTGATTACAAGCTAAGATGGGATCCCGAGGAGTATGGCGGAGTTGAAATGCTGTACGTCCCTTCAGAACACATTTGGTTGCCGGATATCGTCCTCTACAATAATTGGGATGGCAATTATGAAGTAAAAATATTATTATTCTCTTAAAAATAAAGCAAAAATACTAAGATGTTACAAATTAACTATGATGTTAATTGATTCGATAGCGAGTTTACATTGTTAGATTTTTAATTGAACTGGCATTTACGTTTTATAATTCTATTATAATGTATATTAAAGTAGAACTAACAAAAATAACTTTATACCTGCCGTCACTCTTGCAAGGAAGATAAAAACACCACATGATACTAAAAGCCTACGGAGAACTGAGGGCCTATTTAAAAAAAAATATGTTGAAGGACGATGACTACTGTCCATGTGATGGTTATACATCTCAAACTGTGTGTCATGTCATTAACGACTGCCCAATACTAGAAAAAGAGCTATGGAGTCTTGGAACTCACGAAACTCACTTCACGAAATACTAAACAGCAAAACAACACAACAGCACTACACAACATATTTAATTTTGGCCATAAAGAAAATTAATGACATAAGAATATAATTAAGGGCACACTTCACTTAAAAACTATAATCGAGATTTTTTTGCAATACCACTGTAAATTGAAATAGTAAATGACTCATTGTAATTAACTCTCTCTACTACCTCAGCCTCTTTCAACAAAAAAGCAAGGGCATGGTTATTTAAAAAAAACTTTGTTTAAAAACTACTAGGTACCTACTTATAATAAATTTGGTAAATAAAAACCGAGTTTATAATATGATGAATACAGTAATCTTTAACACTACCTATTTATTGATTGTCAAAATGATGATGAACATTCTAACGATATGCTCAATACCTCCATTCAATTTATTAATACATCACGCTGATTACTCAAGTGGTCGTTTGTGTCATATGAATTTACAAAGTTAGGTATCTTTTGTTTGCACTATTGCATTTTTTTTGCGAACAAAATGGTTCATTATTCAATATTAGGCTACATTTTTTCTCAGGTTTTTCCACAAAATACCGTTAAAATAATATATAACCAAGCGTATTATTTATGCTTTGATTATACAATACAATAGAAGATTAAAATCTTAACATATTTGCAAAATTTTACTATTAAAAACACCTGCCGTTTACTATAAATTTTGAATTATTTTTTAACAAAAAAGTATCCAGTAATTGGTGCATAATTTTTATATTTCTAACAGTGGAAAAAGTTGAAAACAGAATAATATTAATCATGACGTTTGCAATTTATCGCTTCATCGAATGAATTCAATTCATTACGTTAATTCTGCTGATTGATCAATTATCAGCGAACTGAGTTTTTAAAATAACGAGTAAAATAATGGCTAATTTTGCGCAAACAATTTCTGTCTATCAAAAGTTAATGATTTTTGTAAATAAAATTAATTTTTTAATTATTTTTTGACTGTTCGTAACTCAGTTATGTTGCATAAATAATTGTTATTGATTTCCGATGAATATTTGAATGGTTTTATAAAGAAGGTTCAAGGTGATTAATATTAATAGGTATTGAAATCACGAAGAATATTATTGGTTCTGAAATTTCGGGATTGGGATATGTCATATCTAAATTATCGCAAATAAAAAATGTTTTTAATTTTCATTTATCAAGATTTACTCTAGGATCGTTATTACTTATATAGTAACATCTATCCGCAGAAAACAAAACTGTTTTCTACGACAATATCAGTTAGGTACTCATCATCGAACAGTTGATACAAGCAGACGTTGTCCATCCGCAAACATGTAAAAACTAACAAAATTCATTTAATTATACTTATAAAATTACAGTTCACAATATAAAAAAAAACAACTACACACTGATGAAACAAGTCCATAATATTAAAAAAAAGGAAATCAATGATAAAATAACAATTAAAAATGAATATTACCCAAAACAAGTATAAAAAGTTTAGTCACAATTTTTATATAAATATACCTACTTAGTGATTTATTGAGAAACTAAATATTTCATTTATTCATATTTTTCTCATAAAAATACGTTATTTGAGATAAAAATTATACGAAGACTATTTCCGAAATTTTGGGTTTCCAGCATTTTCAATCAGAAGATTCATCGAATAGAATGGGTTCCCGAGACTTGAGATTCCGTAATTATAGGGAATCTAGTTATTTAAAAAAAATGTTCAAAAGCGTTGTTGTAAATTGACGTTATTGAATATTTTCAATCTGACAGAAAATATATTGTAAAATTGCCAATGTAAAAGAATCAATAACATAATAATTAAGTTTTTAAAAGCTTTCAATAGCGAGTTCCGTATTATTTAGAAATACTACCTGCTAAGTCAAATTTCAAAAAAAGAATACATAATCCCATAATATTGATTAAATACATATTTATCTTTTCAGGTAACGTTGATGACTAAAGCGACTCTCAAGTACACTGGAGAGGTATTTTGGAAACCACCTGCGATTTACAAGTCATCTTGCGAGATAAACGTTGAATACTTCCCATTTGATGAGCAAACCTGCTTCATGAAGTTTGGATCTTGGACTTACAATGGTATACAGGTAAAGACATTGACCAAAATTTTAAAAATCTCCCTCTCGCTTCGAAATATCAGGTTGGCTCCTAATCACAACGTTCTTGATAACATTAGAGAGGGATGATAATAATATGTATTGGTGAAATCTCAAATTTGTCTCAAATAATAAAATTAAACAAAATTGGTATTATTTATAGTATATCCACTCTATTTTAAACCATTTAATATTTATTTACTATAATTATTCAATTATATGGGTTTTAAAGGTATTATTTATATATTCTATTTTGCTTCATTTTATAAATTAGATTTGGCTCAAGAAGTTGCAATTAATGACATTAAAATGATTTTAAAATACAATTAATATTTACGTATAAAAATACGCTAAAATTCATATAAATATTATATAAGGCTATTGAGGTGTGGATTTACTAGAGCTTACTTAGAATATCGTGGACATAAAGAATAATATAAAGATAATGTTGTCGTACTCCAAATAATACATTTAAATACGAATTTAAATCGAACATAAGAGGATCATATGGGTTTCCATAGAGTAGAGGTTGTATTAGCGGATTATTGTTTCTACGAAAAATAGATGTTAGCCAATTGCTTAACTTATTAACTCTATGTTTTGGGCGCAAACACGCCATATGACAATTTGCCAGACAGGGGATTAACGACATTTTATTATTCGGCTATTGTGTGGGAATACTATTTGTTGTGGAGTAACGAAAACACATTTTTCATTCAAAATGATACACTGCTTCAAAATAAGGCGGAATAGAATCACCAAGAATATGCATATCTGGGCTGCAAACTTTGGTTTAACCAGAATTAATGAGAGGGTGTTTAAATGACGGTATCCAACCTTTGTTTAGAAACCGAAAACATGAACACGGTTATTTCCATAGACAATTATTGTAAAAATATCTTCGAAAATTTCAGGTGGATTTGAAGCATATGGGACAAGTAGCAGGTAGCAATTTGGTACACATCGGAATCGATCTAAGTGAGTTTTATCTTTCTGTCGAGTGGGATATTTTGGAAGTTCCGGCGACCAGAAATGAAGAGTTTTATCCATGCTGCAAGGAACCATTCTCAGGTAATTAGATTCAATTGAAATAAATAAAGCATGGTTATAAAATAATCAAATGATGGTTATTGCGATTAATAACAATACGTTTGCATGAATATATTATTTAAAATTAATTTATTTTGAAGAATAAAACTATTTAACTCACTGTAGGTTATCAAAAATTCAAACAAAAATCTCCAGATTGAGTGTTTCTTCATAATTGTTCCAAAATGACGAGAATATGATGATACACATTTTTATGGTGCTAAAGTGACACATAATTAATTCATTAGTAATTACGGATTAATGATTGTTATACTACATACAATATTTGTAATACTATCTAAAATTTTAATTCACTTACAAGGTAGGTGTTTTGAAAACTTGATTTTTATAAATCAATGTATTGATTGCGATGTGATTATATTACTGAATAAGAATATGCATGAAAAACAATGGCAATAGGATATAGGTAGGTTTCTTCAAACAGCTGTTACCTTTCTTATGCAATATTGAATAATAATTATCTTTTAATCAATATGACATTACACCACGATAATTATAATTGCGTTTTAATCGCCTTTCACTTTTACGAAGATTTCATTAATTTAAAGTTACAGGAAATGAAATGAGTTAACCGGTTGGTTTTGATCTAATCCTGAATAATACAATACCCATATAGCAATCAAATATTTCGCAAAAAAACTGTCCTGAAATAAAAATATTTTTCCGTCTGTGGTGCATTTTCCATGAAACACTGAATGTCGTATTTATTATTCCAGTTTAATTATATGGTACTAATAAGCTTTTTTATTCTATAACTCAGAAGTTAAAAGTCAGATGTTTGTTTTTTCATGAAAACAATTATTTTGATGACTTTCACAAATTGGAAAAAATGGACGTATAAAAATGAAAAATGATTAAGTTAAGTTATTGTACAAAATCGGATTTACAAACTTCTATTAGACTTTAAAGTTCTGTAGTCCGAATAGATCAAAGAATAATAACAAATATAAAGAAATAGATAAATAGAATTGTAACAGATTATTACTATTTTGTTAGTGTTAAGAAAAAAAAATAATTGAACATCAACGGTCTATTTTGTTAAACTCATAAATCCCATGAGATTTTCATTGAAGACGCTAATAGTCTAGTACCGTACAACTAAGTGTGGAATTCCTGTGTCCATAATACGTACAATCATTTCAAAAATTAGTCCGAAAATATCTTCTAAACAATCTAAACCATGCCCATATAATGGAGAAATTTATAAAATCTCCATTTTGTTAGTGTGTTCTTTGTTTTTAATTTTTTAAATTTGAAATTCGAAAAAGAAAATTGAACAATTACAAAAATATACCAAAGCCAAATGCATTATTTTGTATTTTGCTCTCTCCGTTTACTTCTGATGTAAAAGAACAATGGACAAATGAAATATTTATAAGATATGATTCGATTCCTATTTTACAGATATAACTTTCAAGCTGACTATGCGAAGGAAGACATTATTTTACACGGTGAATTTAATAATACCGTGTGTTGGAATCACTTTCTTGACTGTCCTGGTGTTTTATTTGCCTTCAGATTCCGGCGAAAAGGTATCATTATTGTTGAGGTGGTATTACATATTAATTGTATGCTATACTTAGTAACTTTAAGTATCACTTAACACTGTATCAAAATAATGAATGTTTGAAATTAATTAATCAATAAGAATGGTTGTTATCAAAGGAAAATAATTTTATAACTAAATTATTATTGTAAAATAACTAATGATTCGTTTAATTGTACTAGAACATCTGAAAAGTAAATAAAAAATATGAAATACGAATCAATATAAAATTGACAATACATATTACGAAATTGTTTAATAATAATAAACGTATTAATTCGTCAGCTATGAAATTAAGAATTGGTTATTTAACAGACTTTTCCGGATGCACGAAACCAGTTTGTCATTAATTAATATTATTAATTAATGACAAAGGCAATTTTATCGTAGTAATTCCATTTTTATTTAATAAACATAACTGGACCGGTTTCGTCCGCCTCAGAGAGACTAGTTGGAAATGAGTCAGCCTCTGAGATGGACGAGACCGATCCAGTTAAATTTTAATAAAATTGGAAATACTATGATACAATTGCAATTAATTGAAATTATTAATGCAATTAAGACCGAAAAGGAAATGCGTTACAGATGATGATTGTATACCCTAAAATAGCAGTCCGTGGCTACTATTTTGTTACTGAAATTTATAAATTAAATACCATAATTTCGCAAATTAGTATGTATTCTATATTAAACATATATGTACGTGAATAATTATATAATACTTTTCCTTTGATTATAACGAAATCATTAATGTTACTATAGATCCACAGTTTGCCGTCACAACGATTGTATTAAAAAAAATAATTAAAAAATAAACCAACTAAAACTAAAAAAACGAAGAAAAATTGTGATTTCAATCATATATATTATTTTTAGACTGACGAAACGACATCAGATTAATTTTTTTACCTAAAAATTGTAATATTACTTCATTTTTTAATTGAAAAAAAAATGATTTGATTATTAGCGTCACTAAATTTTATTTATTATTGAAATCACTATTTTCGAAATAAAATAAAATAAACTTTTGTAAACAATCGCTGTGATATCAAATTTTGATTGTGATGTTGAAAATGTTTTTGTCTATACTATAGGAATTGTGCCCAAGACTTAGATGTTCCAAATTGACTGTGCAATCTCTCAAAACAGTTCACATTACAGTTGAACAACAAAAAATCGGTCACTAATCTGCGCAGTTCATTATGTCAAGAAATATCAAGGTATTGAAATGTAGGTAGGTACATCCGCAACTTCAGTATACTATATACTATAATCATAATTTTATGGTGATAGTAGTTGGATGGACGTATAGATTTCCCTGTAATTACATAAGGAGATATGTATAATTTTTGACTGGTAGTCATACGCTCAATCCGCAGCTCACCAACGCTGGATATGTTAAATTAGTCTAGTTGCGGTATTATTAGACACTACGACAGACCATGCTGCCCAAAGACAGTAGTGTAATTAGTAATAGAAATAAAACAATCATAAACACTCATGCTTTGAGAAAATCACATAGATATTGTGACCTCACCGAGAATCGGACCCGCAGCCTATATAAGGCCCACGCCTTACGTGCTGGACTACGATGGCCGCCTTTTATGTAAATACTTAAAATAAATTAATATGTTAAAACATCAAGATTAAAGTTATTACTATGGATAAGTAGAAATTGATTAAACATTAGAATATATTTTGATGTGTTATGATAATCAATAATCAATATTAAGGGGATCATAATATGGGCCTCCACAGAGTGGAGGTTGTCTTAACAGATTTTGTGACATATAGTGAAAAAATGTGTAAATTTTCCAGACCCCGTACTCAAACTTGGGACCCACGATATTGTAAGTCGACTCGTTATCACTGTCTTGGCAACTGTGGGCGTTCGAATACGAGTATGTACAGTTTTTAAATAGTTTGAATTTAAATAATATTACAATAATAATAAAGAAAAAGTTACACAAAAGAAGTTTAAGAAGAATATAGCTTGTTATTCACTACATCGTTTTAAAAATTTAGAAACTAGACACTGCTTACATCATTTCCGATAGACGGAACGAGAAGAGTAAAGTCACATCCAATTTTGAGTTGGTTCGTAACGTTTACGACAAGAGCATGAAATTTTATTATCGCATGAAAAAACCTGGAATAGAAGCTTTCGAATCTATTGTTATGATCGTGCATTGGCTCATCAAATTAAAAATTGCCTGTAAGATCTCAAAGTAAAAACTTTGAATTTCTTTCAGCTACAGTGTCTACACTCTACGCTGAAAAGCGTAGAATGCACATTCCGTGACTTAGCAGCTATGTAACATAATTATTATATTTATATTTTCGAGATAATCTACTACGCAGATTTTAGAAGTGTCAAACAATATTATTATTTAATATTGTACTGTGTTGCCATAATACCACGTACATCAAAGCTGCAATTTGAACTGTTTGAGATTGCCCATAGAGTTGCTTGTTACTGTCCTATGGCGAATTTGACCACACCCCACCATATTATGTTGGACCATGACCCGTTTAGAATCATTGTTTGATGTGAACCCACCTTAATATGTGTGCCCCAAAAAGCTTTGAACGTATCGTTACTTCGTCCGTCTTTAGCCTCCCGGAATGTTGGTAACCTATTTGGGTAGCCAAGTAGGTGATTTTGAGACTTACATGTCATCCTATTTATATAGATATACGACTATCGTAATAGGATTATATTGTGGTATCAAATTCACTTAGTGTGGCATGCCTTTTAGGTAATGCTATTATCGAACGTCCGATATATTATTATTAAAGCGCCATCTTGGATTTGGTTACAAAGCAGCCAACTTAAAAGGTCAAAAAGTTACAAAATGGACGTAAAACTAAATGTCAAATGAATTTTAAATTTAATAATTGAATTAATATGGTTATATGTAGTAATTAAATGGTTTTGTTTATTTTAACACTCCGATTAATGACCGGTTATGAAAACATGAATATAGTAGCAGATACATCCGGGAGAAAATTTATTGGCACTTGTAATGAAAATTAAACACGTTTACATTTTGTCATTTTTATTATGATATATTATGTTATGATAAAGATTTTTATAGCATTATATGAAAGAGAAGATAAATTAATACGTCAGCATATTATATTATTAATACACCTTTTCTAGGGCTAATAAAGGTTTATTTAAAAAATAACTAGAGATACAATACTATGAAGTAACTGCATATCTAAATTCAGTCAATTTTTACGTATTTTGAGCATTATAATTTTGCGTCACATATTATGAAAATATTATTAATTTGACAAATGTATGGCATTTGATGCTGTGAAGATACTCCAAAGAATGATTTTTGGACCCGTTACTTAAAAAAAACAAGCTACTGGTATATTTTGAATAATTTTTTTCTTACACACTTTATAATTCATGTTGTCAAAATTTAACACGTTAAAATTATAATAATGACTAAATAATATAATTACATTCAAGGCCAATAAACCCTCTCTGTTATTAATATTTATGTTAGGTACTATTTTATTAATTTTTCTCGGTCAAAATTTTGAGTTGGCTGTTTGCAATTGATATATTATTATTATTATATTCAAGATGGATGGATATTATGATAATCGGTGATTCATAATAGTGTTTCTACCTATTAATACTATCATGCCATGATATCCCGGTAGGGGAACACATTATATCCCGAAACATCGTAATACTACCATGTATTTATAGAATAATCATTAAAACCCATTAAAAAATCAATAATAAAGTTGGTTAAGATAGAAATCAGTACAACATACTTGAAAATGTAGGTATATCTAAATATAAGGCATTGTATTTATTTAATATGAGACTGATATTTATTAAGGTATGCCACGAAACATTCTTTTAAAATTGAACGTAGTTAAATAAAATAATTTAAAAATAGGTGTATTAATAAAGATTGTAGGTATGCGGCTGACTTTCCAAAACTCCCTTATTTTCAATAATTAAAGTAAAAACACCGAATGAATTATTGAAACATAATAATTAGTATTGAAATACGTATCATTATTAATAATTAATTGACGAATGCATAGTATTATTTTTTAGAGCTACTTATTTTAAATCAGTATAAACTTTTGTAGTTTTGATAATTTATTAATTATATTTATTTAAATTTTATAGACAGTATAAGTATTCACATACATGTATTTATGTGTGTGTACTATTAATATTTAATTTTATGAGTAATTAAATAGACAAATAGAAAACTAGGAACATAATAAGTCGCACTATTATTTTCTCATGTAGAAAATTAGTCATTGAAGTTTTTCATTTAAAATTGATATCATATCAGTAAGTAATTTATATTTTCCATCAACGATCAGAGATAAGGAAAGGTAGGTACTGGAAATAATATATATTTTATAAGTAATTAGAATTTTTCTAAATGACACGGAAGCTTAGATGAAGCTTTCATAATACATTTCCGTTAAATTAAAGTAGTTACTCTACTAATATATTTAACATCGCAGATTAGACAAAGGGGTGAGTATCATAGCTAAGTGAACTTTACAGCGCTACTGTTGATTTGGGTCACTCTGCAATCAATCTAATTTTGGTACAGTTAGTATATTTTATATTTTTTAAAGTAGGTAATTATTTTATATAAAGTTGACGATAATCAGACATTGTTTGAAAAGCCTCTTACAGACCTAAATACATATTTTTACAAATAAACTATACAATTGTTTGTATGCTTCTGCCTCTACATAAATCCACTTTCAAAAACATTTGAAACTAAACGCGTGTTTAAAACTGAATAAGATGCAAGAAAAAATCAAGTTAAATGTAGTTTAAAGATCCACAATGTGAAATATTGTGTCTTTAAATCAAAACGCACTACATGAGACTTACTTCCGGTGAAAGAGTAAAAATTTTCCCTCAAAAATGTCTACATTTGTTCGTTATTCAGTGGATGTAAAATATTTTCCATTTATAAATTAATAAAAAAAAAGATGCGGATTTATATAAAACTTTTAAATGATTTTGAACAATGCTTATTTTTAGTAGCTTACACACACACACATGACATACTATATTATATTATTTGATGTAGGTAGAATGGAGTTAGATTGTTGTGGCAGTGCAAGCGACTCGTTTAGGTGTTAGTATCGTTACTTTCAAATGACACTAACACTATTCCAAAGTGATTTTGTCGTAGCTGCAGTGCCAGAGAATCTGTCCTTCCTCTACGTACCCATCACTAACTATTTAGTATATTCAATTCTTTGCAATAATTAAAAAAACAGAGTGATGAATTATTATTGTTGTGTATACAAATAAAACATAAACATATTGGGCCAATGTTAGACAAACTGTCAGAGAGATCCAAATTCACAGTTTATACTACGTATTATTCTACAAAGGAAAACAGTTAACCAATATAAGGTGTACCTAACATCTGATGACAGCCTAAGTCAATCGCCATATTTTTTTTTTGATTTTTGCAAAAAAAAATATAATTGCTTTCCAAAAACCATGCTTTGCATTGATGAATTTTGTTTCGATTATTTTTAAAGAAATCACAGCAAATTTAATATAACACCGTATTTATTGTTTAAGTGCTGGAAACTAAAAGAAATGCCATATCATTTTACGTTTGCCGCTAGCCATATGCATTCATTTTCGTTTTTCACCAGCAAAGCAGCATTTATTATTTATTTTTTTATTTTTGGCCGATGCATTACATGTTAAAAACTTAGTGAATATGTTGTTATGTTAGATTTTATGTTGTAAAAGCGACAATATAATATATAATATGAAATAATTAATATTATGTTTTTTTATGCTATAATAATAATTTTATTATTGACAATTATTATGCATAGTTGAAATTCAACATTTATTTTAATACTTTGCTGTTATTTTACGTATTCTTTATATTCACTATAATACCGTTATAATAAGTACCAGATAAAAAGACACCACTAAAAAGACCAGTATTACAATTATAATGTATTACTATATCGGAAATAATTACATAGGTACTATTATTATGTTGATGGTTGATTTAATTTAATGTGAAACATTTTGGGGTTAAAATAAGCGATTAAAAATCGTCGATATATATTAACAACATGCTATAGGTGGTACATGCATACATTACATGAAAATTGAATTGACTAAAACTTTATTTGTTTGGTCTGACTGAAATTGAGAGGTCAATAATGCAATCGTTCAGCTAACTGGCGTTTCATAGTGCGACGATAGTTGAAAGCTTTCTTTCTTTTCTAATAATTACAGGCATCTGCCGTATATTTTTGGTTAGTTTCTTGTGTGACAATAGGTTACTTTGATTCAGGTAATTCAGTACTTTTGAATAAACTTCTATTCTGATGAAATCATAAGATTTTTTGATATTACTATATTAAAATAAACGATACACAATATTTGCGATTTATTCAACATAAAAATACAAATAAAATATACGAGATAAATAAAGATCGAGTTGACCAACAAGATTTATAAGACTTAAAACATGAAAACGTTGAGAAATTAAAATAGTCATATAATTTAATAATATATCGGTATTGAAATTATTAAAATTACAATCTTATATTTAGGTCGGTACTTTAAATACTGAAATAAATAATAAAGGCAAGTGAGCATATAAGTGCTCAGCCGTAGTGGTTTGGCGGGCGCGGCGCGGCGGCGTCTTGCGAAACTCAAACGTATAACCGTGTGTGAAATGTTCGTAGACAGTGTCTTTTTTGGGGCATAATACACACGGTTATACGTTTGAGTTTCGCAAGACGCCGCCGCGCCGCGCCCGCCAAACCACTACGGCCGAGCACTAAGTACTATCATTATTGTGAAGGCTCAATCGCGCAAAACAAAATACAGTAAAACTAGAAAAAAACTACTAAATAATATTTAGGAGGCATCGTCCAAATTTAAAAATGTTTAGAGCTAAACATAAATTTGTCGAATTTGATTCCCCATGCCTAACTAATTATTAACTGATTGTATATTAAACTTTAAATTTTAGACATGAATACTTTTGGTCGACAGGTGTACTTATTTAGAAATTTAGAGTAAACTAAAATTTTACGTTCTCCAGGTGCAATAAACCGTGAGATCAACTTGTGAGTCAGGCTTATTGTTTATTGAATATTAAAAGTTTGGGTCTGGACTATTAATTGTTATTGTGTTAATAATTATGGTCCACGAGGTGTTCAGTTCGCTAGGGCATTTCAGGTAACTCTGTGCATTTCAATTCTCCTGTCTTTGACTGTGTTCTTCCTGTTGCTGGCTGAGATCATTCCTCCGACTTCCCTGGCCATTCCACTCCTGGGGAAGTACCTGCTATTTACAATGATACTCGTGTCGTTGAGTGTCTGGATGACTGTCTGCGTACTCAACGTGCATTTCAGGTGAGATGACATTCATACATACTAATATCCGTAATTATATGGAAAATTGACAGCACGAGCGGACAGCTTCATAAGCTAGCTACACCGGTAGATTCATTGGTGCATTTTCTGACACACATGATGCAATCGATTCTTCAGAAAAAGGGTTTCCGAAGAGTTAAAACCAGTCACAAAGTTATTAAATTATATTGAAATTGAAAAAAGAGATGAGGATTTCTCACAAACTGAGTGTAAAATATTAAAATATAAGTAACCCAAAGTATAAAAAAATTCATGTAAGTACTCTTATTTATTATTTGGAAAATTAAAAATAAAATGTTATTTTTTATCGTAGAGGGCTTCCAAATCGTGTTGTCTAAATGCACGACTGGGTAGATTTGTATTTTTATCCATTCCTGCATTATGCAGTAACTGTAATTTAAACAAAGATACAGTAAAAAATCTGTAAAATAAAATGTAGCTAAGTTTGGTTGCGGCGGTCAATTTCCCGTGAATTACTATTATCATTGAGTATTATATAGTCCTATTAGCCAGTGATTAGCGATTTCACTATAGCTATAAAATTATCAATAACACTTATTTGTTAAAATACAATTTATTTAGGTTACGTAGTTTGTAAATTTATTCACGATATGCGTCTAAGGTATTTAGAATAGCATAATAATGAGTTCAGTAATTTCCAACCTTATTAAAATGGCGGAACGGATATTTTCTATAACCTCGAAGCATCCCTACCTGCCTAGTGCATCATGAAGTCCAGATAGAAAAAATACAAAATATATGTTTAAAACATATGGCAGTGACGTTGTGGCAAAGTGCCGCCCATTAGCTCTTTAAGTAGACCAAAAACACCACCCCAAAGAACACTAAAATAATGGGAAGTGTGTTGCCTTCTCGGTGAGGCTGTAAAAATATTTAATTCTCTAGTGTGAGTAATATGAGATAAACTTAATCACGCGTTAAAGAATGTATTATTTTCAATAGTCACCTCTATATCATTATATGCATTAAAGTTTGTCACGTAAACGATTCGCGCATTCAATTAATATTAGTAATATTTGAGAACATTCAAGCAAGCTTTTTTTTCTCTCAAAGTTTCCATATATATAAAATAGTTAGTATCCATTTTTAAAAGGTAATATTAAATTTCAAGTAATAAATATCTTTCAAAACTCGTGCACCTACAAAGGTTCACAATGAATCAACAAGCCATTTCCGGAATGAATTACACTATTGTATATAGTCATAAATCATAGAAGCCCAACTTTGAAAGTGGGGTTGGATTATATTTCGACAATTGTTTCAACAATAATGTAAATATAAATATTTATTATTTTATTCCAATGTTGATGGTCCGCAAATTTTTTTGATTTTTTTGTGGTCCGCAGATATAAAAAGGTTAAGAAACATTGGTGTATACGACCCCGCAAGTGAACATTTTGATGGGATTGTCATTTTAGGATACATTTTGTCCAAATATATTATCATACACAATTAATTATAAAGTGACGTATTTCTTGACGAATTTGAGACAGCCACAGAGTATAAAACCATGACTACTTTGCAGTGACGTCCCGTGGGAGTAGACAGATTGAGCGTCGCTTGGGGCGGCAGTTACTTGAAGGGCGGCAAATCGATGAGAATCGTTTGGTATATAATATAGAAATAGCTACCTAAACTTATTAATAACGAAAATATCTTTCCATTAAAAAAAATCAGCTCACTGGTTGGAAACAAAGTGTATTAATTGACATAAAAGGTTTAACAGGACTGTAATTTTTGTCGAGTTCGCGATGTCTAGTTTACTTCCGTTGCCCTTTGACGTTCTTGGTAACCGACATATATTCATATGAAACGACACATGCACGAATGATAAAAAATACTGTATACAAAAATGGGGCGGCATTTTGGCGCTGTCCAGGGGCGGCATTTTGTCTAGGGACGTCACTGCTGCTTTGCCCCGTGGCATTGTACACTACGCCACCGCACCACATCATTAAAATAATTTGCGAATATTCATGCAAAATAATATATGAATAGGTAAATGTGGACCTAAGTCAAACTTATGAGTCAAGGCTATACGTTGTATTGTTGTGACGAAGAAATATGGTATTTTTACTAGTGTTTCCATCTTTTTATATAGAATTTAAAAACTATAGTAGGTACGTACCTACACGTATTTTTTGTGCTGATAAATTGTAAAAAATAGTATCTTGGAAAAAAATAAGTAGGAAGTTCATGGATATTTTGTATGAAGATAAAGTTTGAAAAATAATAATTCGCAGTATTCAAAGGAAAACTACTTTCGTGTTCAATCCTTTGAATTAGGTAATTATAGTTTTAAGGCATAGTTAGCGTAAAATTGTAGTATAAGTATCTCACATCACTACACACACACACTCTATGGAGATGTATACCGTAGTGTAACGAAATTAGGCGACCTTTAATGTTGTCCTGAGAGTGTCCCAGGAGCAAATTTCCAAGATACTGGCTGACGTGCATTAGAATGTGCGTAGAAATTAAATTATAACTAATAATATGAATATGTATAAAATAGGTATAATGGACTATATTACATTTTACGCGGTGTCATAATTATAATACGGTTGGCAACATTGTTAACCACAAAAAAGTCATATTGGGGAAAAAAGATCGTATACGCAATTTCAATTTAGTTGCTATGTACCTTAATGATATTTCCACAGAATATTTTCGTGAAAAGACCCGGAACCGATTACATCAAAGCAAAAAGGGTCATCTTTGCGCACATTTGCGTATATTACGCTATGTCCGAAAGGTACGTACACGATTACCGACAAAAGGGGACATGTCCAAGCGAAAGGGACAAATCTAAGCGGCTGAGTAATTATTATGTGTCCACTTTTTGTTTATTTGCCTAGGTCAGAAATAGCAAACCGTAAGTACGATCACTAGGTAAGTTAAATTATGTAGGTATGCCTTTAATGGAATTAAGTTGATGACGTGACGAGTAAGCAAAATAGTATTACCTACCTAAGTATTGTAATGCATATTAATTTCATTTTCATATCCGTTGACTCGTTACTGAAAATGGTGATCACTGAAATTATAGACTTTGCCAATAATTTTCTTTCATCTAGTGGTTTCCAAACTTATTATGCCTATGGACCCCTTCTTAAAGCAAAAACCTTTATAAATTAAATATTGATGTCTTGAATGGTAAATGGTCATGTAAAAATAAAATAAAAATAATACATTTTGATATTTAAAGTAGTATTTATTGAAATTATAACTTTTGCATTAAAACAATTTTTCAATGAAATGGGTGAACCTGATGGGATGATATGAGATTGTTTATGTTTGGCTCTATGTTTGTGAGTAAAATTCGTCTTCTTTTTTCGTGATGAAGTTCATAACTGCACTAAATCCATGTTCTACTAAATAGGAAGACAGGAATGTAGTACAGTGTGACCCATAATGCAGGATATAAAATTGTTATCGGTTTTTGTAACCAGAATTTGTGGTACGTTGAATAAAAAAAAATAATAATGAAAAGTAGAAATAAAAAGTTAATTCTCTCATAATAGTGTTTTTTATTATAAATTGAGGCTATTGGTTTAAAATTTGGTTAAATGCATCCATTTTAAATTAAATTTTGGTTTTCTAAGTACTTTTCCATCATATATAATATTAATCGTATGTATGTATGTATGTATTATTATTATATATATACCTACTACTAAATCCAACTCCGTTTGTGAGTAAAATAATATTAAACCGGAGATTGATTGGATAGTCGGTTATTATAGTCATCAGCCGCCATTTTTTTTTTTTAAATATCTTTCGACCAACTTTATTACCGTTTTTTTAAAATGATTTTAATGACTTTTTGATCATTTTATTTCGCCACTCGCACTTATTACTATGTTTGCAAAACACATAATCTGCAATCCCAAAACATGTGGTTGACGGTTTTTTTGGAATTATTAATGGATTATGGACAGGTGCCGTATTGATAGCGTTCGTGTCAAAGGCTACTGCGATGTACTGATGTACTATAGGTGGACTTTGGAGTTGTAGTCTGTATAGGCGACGTTGAAATACGGTCGCCAAAAGTTACATCGATGTCAGCGCTGCCTTGCTATCTGTGAAGTAGGGTTTGGTAAAGCTCAAATTACATTGGCAGATTCTCAGTTCAACCGTCTGGGTCGACTGTCTGCTACAATCTCCCCAAATCATGAAAAGTTACTTTTGAGTCGTTCCCTGGAGCTGTGAGAAGTCGTGGGGGAATTAGAAAAATTTCCATTGTATGGGTACGATCGCGGCGAAGATTACCGAGAACGTGCGAAAATATCCGAATTAACCTTGAGCTTCCATGAGTGGTCGCGCAAACTATGCGCGCGAGCGTGTTCTGTCTTGCGTTTGACATAATCAACACAAATTTGACGTTTACATAATGAAGGCTGCCTGACTTAGAATCAAACTAAAACCTTGAGCATCAGTACGCGGGTACACAGGGCGTATCACGCCGGCTTCTATTTCTTCTAGAGTCCCCCCTAAGCACCGAGGTGCATGGTTGCAAATAATCGGTTTGGGACGAAATGTGAGCAATTAAATATTCATTATGTCGCAATACAGCGCTGTGGAAGGCGGCCGTGCATTATCCACGGCTGTACAGACACAGCGGGTGGAGGAAGGTGACTTTATTCATTATTTTAACAGACAATAATAATAAAAAACAAAAATAATACCCTAGTAAATACAACCAGCAACTCTTCACTTAACTTAATTTCATTTGTTGCTGTACTTTAAATAATTTTTCACACTAAGTATTGAGCGAATATTAAAAGTCAATCAAATCAAGCGCCAATACGACTGAGTTGGTTGTTGAAACGTTCTGTGTAATTGGTATTTAAAGTCGACGATTGCTCACGACAATCGTTCAATCTGGTTGGGTCTGCGAGTTTGATGGTCTAATTAGGCCGTAAGACGCGATCCCGGTGTGTATATACTGTCCTTGTAGATTTTACCTTCTTCTAATATGCAGTGTATATAATAGACAGAAGGTAACGATAGCACATACTAGATCGTATTGCAAATAAAAAATAATATTACAACTTTACTTATACACAGTTAAAATAATGTTATTACCAGTCAAACAGAATTGTTGATAAATATGTAATACTTCAAGAAAGTCGCATTGGCGCCTCTGAAACTTTTTCAAAGAGGGAGAAGTTGCTATTGAAAGGAACGGAGGGGGTCCGGTCGCCCTTCCGGTGCGGATAATCCCGGTCGCTATTATCCGGAGTCTCTAATAAACAAACGGCGATAAAGATCGGGGGTTTCGCTTTGTATACATTTAGAAAAAAGTGGATTACGATTAAGAAATCTTGGTATTCTTTACACAGTGACTTCTGACGCCTCCCCATTAATATTGTTGTAGATAAAAGAAAATATTTCACATAATTGCTTTCAAGAATAATATTATGTTCAAAAAATTAAGTGTAGTTTGCATGAGAGACATCTAGCGATGAAATCTAGAGGCATGTTATTAAATTCTATTTATTGAAGAAATCGATAAAAAGTATATTTATTATTCGAGACTTATATAAAAAATATTATAAATTATATAATATCAATTTACAACATAATATAAGGATAAAACAAGAATAGGTTATATTATCGAAACAAATTATAATAAAAATAATATAGGTACTTACCTATAAAAGATTAGTCTTAGAATTTACAAAAAATATATCATCATATATCTAAGATACAATCAAAAAAATATAAATATATCCTTTCGTTGATCCGTATTTAGATTATTATTTCATTATAACAATTTCATTAATTTTAAAGGGGGTACCACATGACAGAATACCATTGCTGTTTCTTCGTTATACGAAACATTCAAAGAAATAGTTGCAGTATTTATTGTTTGAATAACTTTTCTACGATAAAAATGCTTGTTACTTGATTTTCTTTTACTTATAATAGAGCGATGGTAATATTATTATAATATATTGACTTTGATATTGATGATTTATCATATATACTGGTGCTAACGTGAACAGTGATAGTACATAAGTCATAGTTTCGGACGAAGTGAGATTGTGTTGAGTATATACATTATCTACCCAAGTACCAACCAAAAAAAAAAACGAAAAATTTGCATGCATTTTGATTAATCGATATAGAATTTTGTAAATAATATTGATGAACATAGAAAGAGTGTTTTCATTTCATCAATGAATAAAAATAATACTGGGAATAAAATACTATACCCGCATGCATTTACAATTTTATTATTAAATGACCGATAAAGTAATCATTACAATTATTCGCTATAAATTTGTGATAATTACATTCATATTGTGCAGCCGTCCTACTTTTAGAATTGTATATAAAAAAAAATATGTGAATAATTATTGACCAAAAATTATTACCACCATATTATTACCTCACTGTCTTGCTTCTAATATAATATACTGCATATTCATTTATACGTAGCATTCTACGTATCAGGCTCTAAGTAGTTGAAAGCTCAAATTACATTGGCAGATTCTCAGGCCAACCATCTGCCACGATTGGTCCGATAGATCCGAATAGACACATTTGAGTCGTTCCCTAGAGTCGTGACCGAATTGGCACAATTCCTATTTTTTAGGTACGATCGTATAGAAGATTACGGAGAATGCACAAAAATCTCCGAATTAACCTTGAGTATCTTGCGTTTGAGATAATAACACGACGTTTACATAATGAAGGCTGCCTGACTTAATTCATTATTTTAACAGACAGTAATAATACAAAAAAATAAAATTCTAGTAAATACAATCAGCAACTTGTTACTTGACTAAAATTATTTTGTTGTTTTACTTATAATTATTAACACCAGCAACTGAGAGCATATTATTTTGAACGAATCAAATCAACCGTCAATACGATTGAGTTGGTATCTGAACTGTTCCGTGTAATTGGTATTTACAGTCGACGATTGCTCGCGATGATTTTCTATTTGGGTCTACGAGTCTGCTGGTGTAAATTAGGCCTACAGCGATTTCCAAACTGGGAGGCGCGTATAGTTTAACAGAAATGTAACCACAGGTAACCACTTTGCAAGTGCATAGTTCATAAAACGGGCGCTAGTTATAAACTCCATAAAAAACAGTCAGTTAAAAGTTAGGTTGTTTGAAAAGCTTTGTTAAGATATGGAAGCTAATTATACTTCATTTATATACGATTGTAAAGTGCGCTGGCTAGATCGTGAAAACTAGATAGCAATGTTTCTTGATGAAAATCATAATGAAGAGGAAAATTTATTTACGAATTTAACTTTATTGTTAAACTTGCCTTTTTGGTTGAAATAAATGAATTCATTGATTCAAAACGACAAAGTGAAAGCATTCATAAAAAGATGAAGCTTTATTATATCCAAATTACAGAAAAAAAAATAAGTTCAACTTATTGTTTCCACTTTTAAATGATTTCTGCACCACAGTTAATATTGAAGCAAACAAAAATCTATTTACCAAAAACTTGGATGGTTTGCTTAATGCACTTTTCATATTATTTTGAAGATCTTGATTTAAAAAAAGTTTACGTTGATACAGAATCCATTTAGTGATTAACAAGATGATGAATTTGGATTGACGAAGTACTATTATTGAAAATGAAAAATTAATATAATTATCATTTGATACTTTGTTAAAATAAAATTTTCAGTGAAAATCAGAATGAAGCCCTACTTGGTTGAATTGCAATGAAGGATATAATACTAATTATATATATTTATTATAATATAATAATAATATGTCAAGAAAACCAATGTAAGTACTGCTCCCATTCGTAACATCACATATTTAAAAGAAACGGGATATTCTGCATAAGGTGCAATGAAATCCAAATGTCGAGCCCGTTTATTAGTAGACAAAGAGCTACGGGTAGCACTCTCCTCAATGACACTTAGATTTGATAAACAAGCACATCTATCGCTTTAAAAAAAATAATTAAAAAAATAAATTTATACACTTAGGTACATATTAAAAAAAATTTAATTTAAAAAACGTGTCTGTATTATTTAGTGAAATAAAAGGGGAGGGGAGGCGTTTAAATTTTTTCTTTTTTAAAAAAAGAGGCGTTGTAACATTAAGTTTGGAAACCTCCGCCTTAAATGATCTTTTCGCGAGCATGCTTTATTCTATACTATAATTAATTTTATTTAACTATTTAATCCAAGGTGTTACATAATCAGTTTTCATCAAAGGTGTGAAATATTCTTTATCGAAAAATATTGAAAATACGAGGAACAATAATAATAATAATTATGTTGATATACTGCTTGTAAAAAATATATAAAAACAAGTTCCTTAACATTATTTTATTTTAACAGATTAGAGTGTATACATATTTTTGGTAATTTTGTTAAAAGGATCTACGAAAGTTGTTACCGAGGAATAAATATTCTTAAGACAATAAAGTAAATATAATTAATTTTTGACATGCAAACAGAATGGCGGGTATTAATATTACAAATATTCTACCAACGCAAATATTGACACTTTTCCCAGTGCGTTCCTGCTTTCGCATAACCAATAAGCCAGCGGTCGCCAATATTTTATTATTGAATAGTTTATTGTCGTTGAATATCAATTGCAAAACACCCCTAAGTAATAATAATATATATCTGGTAATATATAAATGGCCTACCGATATAGGACTAATTCGGAAATAGATGTCTCATATGGTAATGTCAATAATAAATTATATAAATAAATAAACGTTCATTATATACACATATTGCAATATTTACAATTTATATAATATATTGTCTTATATTATACATGAATAGTTTAGTAATTCTACGTCATTTGCAACAAATAATAATCCATTTTTTAAACGGCGTAGCAGTTCGTAGAGATCGGCTACGATGATCGTAGCACATTTAGTTAATATGTACTATGGTTCAAAATCTCTCATATATTTGTAAAAATAGCTATTATTAATTAAAATGTATATTAATTCATGCACATGATAAAAAGTTTACAGAAAACGAAAAAGTTTTTAGAAGAAAACAGGAAAAGTTTATAGTTATAGAAATTAAATATTTTATTTATAATTATTATTATGATTTTATTTATCTACTTTTCTAACTAAATACTTAGCATGTGCAGTATTAGTAATGTGATCAGACGTCCCGTTTTCACCAAGACAGTCCCGTTTTCAGGCGGCGTGTCCCGGTGTCCCCGAACACAGTTTCGGGACGCCAAAATGTCCCGTTTTCGAAAAGAAAGAAACTTGTGACCAAGATACAGAAATATTTGATGAGTATTTACACTTTTCTAATTAAATTACACAGCAAAAAGTGTCTGAATGGAACAATTGGAATGTTTCAACCGAAAGTCGTTGGGTGGAGTTGTTCAAACACTTTTGCGCGAATAATTTGGGTCACAAAAATTTTCGTAGAATTATTGAATATTATATTTTATATCTGCTCGGCACTAATGCACCAGTAAAAAGGGTCTTCTCTCTTATGATATATTATATAGTTGTAGACGAGTGAAAAAACACAGTTGAAAGTAGATGTCCTTGAAGCAATGTTAATTATAAAAGTAAATTCGAAAAAATCCAGCCAAGAATTTCATTCGTTTTTGAAATCAACAGCAGATATACTAAATTTGTTCTTCGGAAAAATTTAACATCAGATAAATTTTAATGTATTCATACCTGTATGTACTTTTCATTAATAAATAAAATGTAATATTAAAAAATATGTAGGAACTCAAGCGTTGTATCTATGCGCCTACCCAAACATACCTACCGATAATCTTCAAATAAATAAATAAAATAGGTAACCGAATATGACAAGAAAAAACATCACTATCTTGTCAATTGTATTGTATGAAAGTGTGAGGCGCCTAAAATGGATAAATACCTACCTTTTTTTAGGTGTTCCGGTTTGGGGGAAAAAATAAACGGTCACGTTAAGTATTAGTCAACGTCAAAATTAATCAATTATAATGTACCTACTCTATATTTTTGGAATTGTGACTATTATTTTCAAAGTCCAAAGCTTCTATTTTTTATATTGCTCTTCATTCTAATTCTGCAAATACTTTTCATCGTATGTATATCCATAAAATATCAAATCCACCCCGGTCTGTTATTTAAATGTCGTTAAACTAGAGGTTAATTGCAAAAGGCGGTAGTTTTTTATTCATTTAAGGGGTCGCCATTTGTAGTTGCTGAATTATTAAGGGGGAGAGGCATGCCAGCAGAGAACCTAGCGGAAAATACGAAGCTTGCAATTTGAGATTTTTTTTGATAATTTACAATTGTAAGTGGTTAATTAATAAGTATGTTTCTGAAAACATTATATATATATTTAATTCAAAGATAAACTTACAATTGTAAAAAAATGTGAATTTGTTGCAGGGTCACATCTTATTAGTGCATAATTTTTTATGGTCATATTTATTATTAAAATTTAGTTAGTTAAGTTTTCAATTTTTCGTCGTATAGATTTTTGATTAATTCATCGTTTTAATATTTTTTATATTTATTTTAAAAAACATCGATTTTTATAAAAAAATTTAATTGTGTATAACTTGAAATCCTTTTTATTTATATCAAATCGAGCTTCAATATTGGGACCATACTTAAAATAAAATTTGATATAAATGAAAAAGGATTTCAAGTTATACACATTTATATTTTTATGTATGTGATGTATTCCCATTGGAAAGCAACACAGAAAATGTAGAATCATTAATTCAGATGAAAAATCCCATTCGTTTATAGTATTTTTTTGTATTATTATGATTATGAGGTCATTCAAAAATAAATTATTTTGGTTGTTGATTATGGAAATGGTTTGATTTGTTATTTGAAATAACTACATAAAAATGGATAATTAAAGTATTTTGGTACAATTGAGAACTACCGTTTATTATAAGAGATGCTGATATTACTTTGATTTATTATAAAACAACAAATCTGACCAAATTTGTCGTAGCTAATCAAGTTTAGTCTCCTCTGCAATAGGTGTTTGCATTGTAATTCCATTGTATAAATCTCGAGGGTGATCCCGGTAAATGCTACGGAGAAACTCAGCGGTAATTTAACGGTTCCGATCTGGTATCTAAAGCTATACCGCTAACTTAATTATATTGCGGGGGTTCCCTCCTAAAAATAAACCTGGTTAAAAAGGATCGCCAATCGTTAGCGGCGCGGCTAAGCTAAGTAGGCCATTTGCGGCTGGAATAATTAGTGAGAGTTGAACTGGTGTATGTAACCACACGACACACTGGTTACAAAGTTCAACTTAATATTATTTATAAATTTTTTTGAACATATCCAATCCTAATAACTAATAAGATCGTAATATGAGCCTCCGCGGAACGGATGTTTATATTAACATTTTTTTTGTTTTTGCGAGAAATGTATGTTAGCTACTTGCTCAACCTATTAGGTTAGACTCCAAACACAAATTGAAAATCAATATGTGTATTTGCGAGACCCAGGATTCTAACCTAGGACCCACGACATTATAAGCCGACGTGTGAGCCGCTCCGGCATCGTGGGCGTATACAATTCAATGTGGTTCTTTGTCACCTCTGAAACGTCTACGTTTTCCCATATCTCCCAATATGCTCCGCCACTCCTATAAAATCAGAGATGCTGTATCTCTTTCTACCGCAGTCTAGGTCTTCCAAACCTCCTTTTTGTGTGGTCTGTTTAGAGAAGACTCTTTGGTGATTAGGTGTTGTCAATTATATTGAGACCTGACTATTGAAGTTAATGGCTAACCAAACCACAACCGCCTAGCATCACACCTGGCCTTAATCAGGCATATCATGAGATCCTTCGCTCAGTGTGAAGCATCAGTATTTTTTATGACTGGGAATGTCTCAGGAGCAGTTATTCAAGCCTTAGACTGCCACGCAGTCAAGTGTGGTGTGAATGAATTTAGATGTTTTGATGTTAAAAGTGCCCATGGGAAAGGGGAGAACAAAAACGAGATAAAAAATAGTAATAAAGAACGATCATATTTATTGTACGTAATATATCAGAGGAATTTCAAAATATGTATGTTCAATATAAGAATGTTCCATTATCAAATCTTGTGAATTATTATTTGATTAAAAAATAGTTTATTAAACTAGTTGCAAGTTTATGTACGTTATTAACTAAAGCCTGGAGAATATTTATAACATTTATACTACTCACATACATAACTTCATCTTACTATGTGAGCGAAAAATATGACATTATATTAAATAATATGTATATGTAGTGAATACCAAGTGATAGCAACATGTTTTAAATTACAGTAATACGTTTTAAAATGCAATGCTAAAACTTTACTCGTTCATAAAATGTATATTCTGAAATTATGATGTCCTGATATTAATTTAGATTAAATCCAAATTAGAAAAATATGGCATCACGAAGCGATGAAGTCTGTTTCTTAGTATATTGAACACCATGTTGATAATATCTAAAGTACTCGTAAGATCGATGATGATTGACATTATGAAAAAAAATATAATAATGCAAAAAGAGCAATGTACTTTTATTTGATGTCAATTCCATTTACTAACCTAAAATAATAAAAATTTCATTTTATGTTTATTTTATTAAATTGTTTACCTACCTATAGTAAAAATATACTTTTATTCGTAACTGTGAAAGGGTAAAATGCTGCGACCATAGAGAAAAGTGTGCATGAAAGCTTTTTGATACAGACACGTAAAATTCTCTATCTCGTTTGAAAATCGAACAATTAAATAAAACATAAAAATGCCCTTCGGCGCGAGATAAACATGGATCGAGAGATTCCACTGGCTCATCAAAATATATGGAGAGCCTTATATAGCATAGCCGCATTTATCCAAATTGCAAAATTATTCAAGTTAACTACGTTCCTGATGCCCGCCTTTCCCCCAGGCGGTGATAAAGCCATCTCTAGTCACGTTCGCTTTCCGATGTAAAGCAGCGTTCACCAAACTCTATGTGCCCGCGGCCCCAACATTTATTAATACCATATTATTATTTTTATTACTCTTGAAAATTCTGCCGCGGTAGACTTTCCGTATAGAGATATATTTAGATAACACCTAATGTTACAAATTAAATAGTCGGTTGAGCATGTCAAAATGCCTTTTTACATATTATTACAAAAACTATTAACTTCACACATCTTCTACGCGTATATGACGTTCAGTAATTTAAATTGTCAACGAGGTTTCCGCGTAATCCCCTTAGACAGAGACTTGAAATTCGATATAATTGTGCTAATGTAGTGATAAAATATTATTTAATAATGTGGGGAACTATACTCGTAGATGCTCCAAACACGTTGAACAGAGAAACCTTCTATGAAAAACTAACATTCACTCATATATTCGTCATAGTCGATTTTTAGATATGTAAACACACGTGGGTGTTGTCGATTTACTTTCAGAGATAATTGTAATTTAACATTCGATTATCAATTATTCATTATTCATTAAAAAAATTAAAATAATTATAAATACTACCATATTTAGTCGACACAGTACAACGTACGTGTACCACTTAAAGATTTTGATTCGTATCTATTGTGGGATTGAGATAGAGTTCGCGTAAATATCATTTAAACATTATGTGTATTAAATTCATTACTTGGTATTTATATGTATCTTTCTTTAAACCTGTTTTTCAAGACGGTTTCACACAATACTTCGTTCGTACTAAAAGACTTCGTTGAGTTGAAATTTGGTACACGAGTAGTAATGCTATAACAACTCATTGTATTATGTAATACGATGTTCCAAAAGTGTGGTAAGTTACATTCAATAAAATAACGTATTTTGTTGAATTAAAATTTAATGAAACATAGTTCAACTTTTTCTTCTTCTTTTTTTTTTACTAAGTTTTATAGTAGTTATAGTAGTAGTGTTGTAGTGAAACGATCAAAAAACACCCAGGTTTTGAAAACATCACATAATGTAATGTGGTTGTGAGCCTCACTGTATCAGAAGCCGGTACCTACTTTAAGCATTGAACAAAGAGGGTCACCGGATATTATAATATGCCAACATCGATATGATAAGCAATAAAACACCCCACATATATGACGATGAAAAAAATATCATCCATTTTACTAATTGAAGGTGTCCCCCGAAAAGGGGTTTATATAATAACATCATGTCAAAAGTGATTTTATTGACTAAAACGGTTCTATATTGATATTGTAAAAATACTATTGCTCACGATATTGGAAAGTTTTATTATTTTAACTGCCACACTTTTTGAGATATTAGCAACACTAAAATGCTTACCGTAGAAGAGGGGTCTATATGATTATTTTTATTATCCAAAATAAAATAAAAAAATGTCAATGATAAAGAGTGTTTTCATGAACATAATTATTATCACAGATATACTCCAAAAGTCCGCATGATCGATTAAAACGTTTTTTTCCTCTCCTGAACAATTTTGTTTTTGCATATAGACCCCTTTTCAGGGGACGCCTTCAATTGTTAACACATTAATAGACAAAAAAAGATTTTATTATTCTGTGTTATTTATAAATAGTATACTTATAGGTCATAGGTATTTTTTGTCCCAGAATTGGAGTGTAAATTAGATTTAAAGATCATTTAATATTTAATATTTTATAAATATTGCATTGTTTTTTTTGACAGTAAAGATATTAATCCGGAAGAAGTAGATATTTTATGATTTCAATTTGATTATTCCTACGGCCCAGCCTAACGCGTTGGTCACTAAATGGTTAACCCTGCTGCAAAGGATTGTGTGTAGGGGAGAGAGGGACGCGTTATATATTTGGAAGAGGAAAATACGCGGGAATTCATAGATCACATAATCGTCTTCGATTTTTGAAAGTGGAAGTTTTTTCGCCATAAAGATTCTTCGTGAAGTTGGCCATCGTTGAAGTTTGTCTTTGGTTTACTTGGATTACCTCTAAGGCTGTTTTATCCCAAATTTTATATAAGTTTTATCATTCGATACCAAAGTAGATTTCAGATTCTTTTGTTTGATTTAAAAAAAACGGCACTTTTCTGCGGCATTTCTATTAATAGATTTTCAAAATTAAACTATACCTACTATTAAATTTATATTTTAATATGCATACCATTATCAAAAAACAAGTTAAGAACTGTACCTATTCATAAATTGTATAATATCATAATCATAGACGTACTATGTTAAATATTGTTTCGGGAATTATGACATAGAATAACCACAAAGCAATGTGCAAACATAATAACGGAGTAATCATAAATTTATGTTTAACTGTTTAGATTTTCATGACATTGAGTTGACATTTTGTTACACAATGCAATGTATGACCCGACAGATGTCGTTAGCATTGTCCCAGTGGACGTGACATCTAATGCGGTTAATTGCTAATCAAACATTTAGCCATCTTGCGGTAGAACCAGGCAGCTATCTTCTGCATGCTTGGATATTCCGAAGTAAAGGCCAGGGAGGCGTAATTATAATAGCTATATGGATAGTGTACAATATGCCATAGATACATAAATAGAAAGATTGAATACACATTAATGTAAATGCAGTATTTCTCGGGGGCTAACTTAGAATACAAAATAGTTATTGAACAATGTAAGCTACTTTATTCTTGGTCATTACTACTTCATGGCTAAGGATCGTGACAATTAACGGATTGAAATGCAGTCACATTTTGAGCGATCACGACTTTCCACATCTCACGGAACTCTGTTTCTCTCAGGACATAGTGCCAGCTGTCCGGAGTCAGCTACTTCACGTGGTCGCTTCAGCTTGTTGACGCTCTCTCTTGCTCGCTTTTTATGGAGACTACCCAAAACCGGCGTCATATTTTAATCATTATACTTATAATAATACGTTCTCCTATCTCCCTTGGAAACTATTAACTTAAAGTCATGTAAATTCAGTCAAAGTACATTTGAGTACATGGCTACCTAAGCATTGAGTAACTACTCCTGAGACATTCCCAGTCATTAAGAAAATAATTTTCACAACTAAACGTAGGGTCCCGTGTTTCGCCCGATTAAGGCCAGGTCTGGTACGGGACCAGTGTGGTTTGGTGAGGCCATTAACTTCAATGACTGATTCGCTATGTGCTCTATCCAAGTATGCCACACTACATTTTGAATGGACCGATTGACTTCATCTGCTTTGCTTTCAGAGCCATTAGTTACAAATTTGCGCAATTAGATAATATGTCTATAGGATTGTGGTCAATGTGCGTGGGCACGAATCCCGAGAGACGCAGGTTCGATTCCTGCTTGGTTTTTTCAAAAAAGATTTTTTTATTGGTTATAAATATTTTCTCAGAAGTATTTTCAAATTATTTATGTTCATTATACATTAATAAGGTAGATTATTCTTTTACTCATCGAAGGCTGAATTTTTCGTGATTTTAAAAAGACGTTTCATGAAAATTTCATACCATTGTATGATTAAATAGTTGGTCCTACGTTTGAATAGTACCCGAGTGATATGTCAAATTCATTACAATTCAGCAATTTGGGGACACTTTTCGTATCGAGTTCCCCGTATATTTTATAAACTATTTGCTCATTTTATGTTTCTAACATATTAAACCCAACGTGTAAGTCCTCATGTCATGTTGCGCTTCTAATTCTATGATGTTTCTTGCGTTGATGGTTTAATATATCACATACATTTTGTAAGTCTGTACAGTATATGAAAAGTTGACGCATAGGGTATAATGGTAGATCATATTAGGATACATATAGGAAGGAAATACTATACAATTTTTTGAATCAATCATAACACATAATTCAATCATATTGTGAAGTGTGTCCGGTGCTTAACGTTTAACAAAGAATGTACCCAATATTCGGAATAAGTCATAAGTTATATTTTAGTGCGTATTTTGTATACTAATGGTTATATGGTAATACGTAGGTCACCATCAACCCACAATATGCCAAACTGGGCCAAGAAGCTGTTCCTCCACTTCATGCCGAAGATACTGATGATGCGGAGGACCAAATATGCTCTGCCAGACTATGATGATACCTTTATGTCTAATGGATATACAAATGAGATTGATTTGAGGTAAGAAATCTATTTATTTATTATGTAGGTATATTGTTTATTATGTAGGTTAATATGATATGATATGATATGATATGATATGATATGATATGATATGATATGATATGATATGATATGATATGATATGATATGATATGATATGATATGATATGATATGATATGATATGATATGATATGATATGATATGATATGATATGATATGATATGATATGATATGATATGATATGATATGATATGATATGATATGATATGATATGATATGATATGATATGATATGATATGATGTGATGTGATGTGATATTGTTAACAAAAACTAGAAATACACCGTCACCGATAATTAATTAATGCTGTAATTAATTACATATTACGTCACAAGATATAAATGCCAATTTAATTAAAAATTCACTAAGAATTGATAATGCCCAGTCAATAATGTAAATATCATTGCAAGCGGGAGAAACTTGTCATTTAAAAAACTATGAATTATGTTTTTGCTTTATTTTACTGCATTTTACTTTTTACCAAAAGTCAATAACAACATTTTTGATGTATGGCGTCACATAATCAGGAGTCCGTGGCGGGTCTCGGTACAGGCAATACGCACAAGTCAATATGTCCTACGTTATAACTCATGCATTGATAAATATATTAACATCTTATATAATCAACCGGAATAAAAAATATATCAAGCAACTACACGTGTTTCACTAGTAAACCAAACATACGGATTCAACAATGGTAACCCCGACGTGATCTGAACACGCAACTTTCAAGATAATTTATATGAGAAATGGAACGAATAAGTAATAGATACATAATATATTATTGTTATTTGTGTATTTTAGTCGGGAAAGCTTGAGCGATCCATTCACGCCTGATTACAAGAGTGGACAAGAAGCTTTTGATTCCGTCGGCCAAGCCTTCGGAAGAGGTGCTGATGATGACTCCAGACCTGCTTCACACATGCCTCATACATCAGGTACGAGAAACAAAAATTGTCCCCTTGTTTTTTTAATAATATCATTTTAAAATAATAATTTTTGGTATGTTCAAAAGAATGATCATAATTTTTTTTATAAACAAAACACAATCAAACTTCAAAGATAATAATAATAAATATGTAAGATGTTTTTGTGATGTCACAGCAAAAGTTATGCCGTTTGAAGTGTTTGTCTGTGAACATTGAAAGTTTACCCTATTATAAATCTACGTCACTTTGTCCCACAATACGAATTCGGGAAATAATATTAATTGATGGAATTGACACTTGTACTATTGATTTTCTAACTTCGTACAATGGATGCTTTCAAGAGTTTATTGTTGTTACCGATAGAAACAAGTTTTGGGTAACTCCTAAAGTCGGCAAGCTAAAGTGGCCACATGATAGATCAATACTATTGCCAATATTAAAGTATAACGATCTTTAACTTCCTAAAATTTTCATTTTATAGACAAATTATGATTTTTTAAAAATATTTTTCATCTCTTTCTTATATTTTGACGTTGGACATATATTTTGTTTGCTACAAATTTAATTTGAAATAAATATTTAATTTGAATTCTTCGAATTACATGTTTAACTTTGATCATTTTCAGAAGAAAAACTTTCAGATGATAATTTGATATTTTCTACATAAAAAAATGTTATTTAGAAAAAAATGTATTTTGTTGATTACCAACTATAATAGTCAAAGTTGGCTCTCGTATGCCAATGCGTTAGGTATTGAATTCACATTGAAGGTTCCACGTTAAATTATCGGTTAGGTCACAATAATATGTATATATTCAATTTTTCAAGTCTGGGTGTTACTGTGATATTTTTCACTTCAATTATAGTGTCAAAAAAAATATTACAATTACTTATCTGTCTGTTTAAATTATAGATAGGTATTAAATAACATCATTTTATCCTTAAGGTGAAGCCTTTACTGAGCCGTTTTTAAAGAGGCACCTAGCGGAAACATACGAAGCTTGCAATTTGAGATTTTTTTTGATAATTTACAATTTCAACTATATTAATTAATAAATATGTATCTGAAAACATTAAAAAAAATAATTTTTATTTTAAATCAAAAATAAACTTACAATTCTATAAAATGTAATAAAATGTGAATTTGTTGAATCGGACCGCACCTTATTATTACATATATTTTATGGTCATATTTATAATTATAATTTAGTTTATTAAGTTTTCTAAGCATAACCTAAGAGATTTTTGACTAATTCATAGTTTTAATATTTTTTATATGTATTTGAAAAAATATCGATTTTCATAAAAAATATAAATGTGTATAACTTGAAATCCTTTTTATTTATATCAAATCAAGCTTCAATATTGAGACCATACATAAATAAAATTTGATATAAATAAAAATTATCAAAAAAATCTCAAATTGCAAGCTTCGTATTTTCCCGCTAGGTGCCTCTTTAAAAAAGGCTCAGTAAAGACTTCACCTTAATAATGTTTACACTATTGAGATTTATCGCTTTTACGTGTACTACTGCTCAAATAATAATCGAAAGTGCCATACAACCACTTTACCGGCTAGGCGCTCACGAATTACTCGTATTATAACTAGAAAATGTATTCGCACACACAGTTGGGCTTTTCAAATAAATACACTATATACATACAATTTACTGACAATTAACTTTTACATTTAGTGCTATATAAAACCAATACGTATATATATATATGTGTATACATATATGTGTCTTAATGAGACAATAAGAAAAAATATTTTTTTAATAATATTCAAAGATATAAATCTTATTAAATGAGCGTTTGCTGAATAGTTTCGATTTATCTATAGGTAGTTATTTTTACAACGGCCCACATGCGCCACGTATGTCAAAATAGAGATTTTATGGTATTTTCAGAGCATATGCCTAGACATTCCTTAAACGCTGTAGATAATCTATTTATATAATTTTGAAGCCTTACTATCCTTTATATTTATTTTAAACATTTGATGACTGCATAAAATATTTTTATTACATAAAATAAAATGGTATTCTTTTAAACCTCTCGATCTAATGTTTTAGAATATAGTCATATTTTAGTTTATCCATGTGTAGTGGTGTTAAGATTTTTTAGATTTATTAATTTTCAAACGCATTTATAAAATTATTGTTAACATTATATAGTGAAATATGTACGATAAAATATGTCGCATCGGCGGGTAAAACTTCCGTTCCATGCGAAATTATTGTTGCGTAAACATGCGTTACATTTGCGCGCGTAACTTTGTCACACGCCAAAAATACACTCTGATCTGTTTTACCAAACGCGCCTAAAGAAGTATAACTTCAAAATATATTTTATAGTCTCTGTGATCCCAAATTTGACAAGAATTATGCATTTTATTATTCAAAAAATGGGCATGATTAACAAATTAATACATTTGAAGATAATTCTAAAGATACTGATTATAAGCTATGTCTTTGACCATTCAAATGTGAAAAAACATCCTACGAATAATGATTGTTTTATAATAATTATTGACCTAACATTAAGGTAGAATTTTTTTTTGAAATACGCCATTTCTTTTGATGGAATGAAATGCCAATAGAAATGGCGTATTTCAAAAAAACACTATCTTATTCTTAAAAAGTCTTTTTATCATGTTCCTAACAGTGATATAGATAATAATTAATTAATGTTTACTTTCGGAGCAGATTAAGATGATGTCAGATGTAAACTTACGTATTACGTAATAATATATTCTAATGAAAAATGTTTTATTTTATTTTTTTCGATATAGTAGCAGATTCAGAAAACATGCTCCCGCGTACCATGTCTCCAGAGGTCCAGGCAGCCTTACGAGGTGTTCGATTCATCGCCCAGCACATCAAAGATGCTGACAAAGATAACGAGGTTTGTACTTATCATATATTTAAAATACTTTAAAATATATTTTACACCCTATTCAAAGGGAATAGACTATAGATACAGCTAGACGCCACCCATTGCATTGCTAAATGAAGTTGCGTGCCGAGCGTTTGGTTTGTGGACGAGCGAACGCATTCGTATACAAATGCTTGAGACCATAGACCATTTCGCTAGTGCTCGCTCGAAGTGCTCGCACTAGACACTCAGAATTAAAATATAATTTTCTAATTTTTTACGTTATAAAGTATTTTTAGGTGGTCAAAATGCAACCATTAGGTAAAGATATCCATAATTTAAGTTATTTTAAAGAGACACTAGGTCACTTTATATTAAAATATATAATAATATACAAATTAATTATCACGAACATGTATCAACTTACCTATGAAACGTAATACCATCTTCTTGCTTATCAGTACTGCTACCACATTTTAATACAACACACACAACCATCTTTTCTACTTAATTAACTAAAATATTTACCACCGACTTTATGTTTAACACAAAAATCATCATTGTTAGCAAGACGCGCTCGCAGGTTATCGACACTTAGCTATGCAACAAACTAAGATTTGGCGGCGACACCATAGCAAACTATCTCATACATCTGTAAGCCTTTTATCTTACTCTAGCGCAGGGTGCCGAATACTTTCTCAATCGCACTTATGCATCGTTTTTGTTCAGGCCTTGTATAGAATACATATTTTTATCTCATTAGTTATCAAAAACTTTGAAAACAATATTTTTATTATAATATTTCTGTACCTGACAACCAAATTTATAATGGTTATCTTATATAGGTACTCGTATAATATGAATTTTAAGTAAAAAGAGAAAATTCAATTTATCAATATTCATGTAAATGTATTTATAATAGGACTATCTTTCATGCAGATGACGCGATAAATTTATTGAGAGATGTAAAAGGGGCCTCAAAATAGATAAAAATTGTCAATTATTAAATTATACCACAATACTAAAATTGAGTATAAAATATTACTTAAGACAAAACAAAATCCCTGCAACTAACATCAAAGTGTCTTGTAGTATCTTGGGTATCAAAATAAAATTTTGTGCCCAATATCTTTACTACATTTTTTTTTGATAATGGTCTTTAAAACGGAGGAGGAAGAATACACAGTAACAGCCTAAATACCAACCAACAACGCATGAAACTCTCAAGTAATAAGAAACAAAATTTAGTTTTCACACATAGAGAACAGCATATATAAATAATATTAAGACGATCGTGTAAGTGCTTGACTCTCCTGGTATAAAATTAATAACGTAGTATTCAATGCATAAATAAGAATTTGTAGTGCAGAAAGAGAAACGCATAATTTACGGCTTGCAGCGCGCCCACTTGCAATCATATTATGCGAGACGAGACGATGCACATTTTAGTACCCAGGGAATCCCCGATATCAGAATCGGATCACGTAGTTATCCTGCAAGATGCGGTATGCGGTTTCTTTCTGTCTGTCTTGTCACGGTGCTGAATTCAAAATAGCTATGGGGAACATTAAAAACTGGGCGGTCATAAAGATAACCATAGTAAATTTTATAAAAACACACCTACTTAATATATATTTTTAATGAATACAAAATAAACCATCACCATGTTCCTTATACTCTGTATACGTTTTTCAGTGACGTGAATTTATGCCGGAATTAAAGCTTATCACAGTCACCTTTCAAATAATATATTTATCATAACAGATGAATTCCTAGGTTAGAAAAATTGCAGCCACTTAGTAGTATTATACTACATATTAAGGGTGCATGTCAAGTGGCTTGTTTTGATTGTAATTAAAAAAACCACGAATTCGGGGTAATTGAATATGAGATATAAAATTTTTCTTGTCACAATAACAGAGGCGTTTATGGGAGTGAAAAATACACAGATCAAATTGTATTTTATACTTGTCAAGATGTTATAGGGATGTTATTTCTCATTAAGGATAGAATCAGGGCTTCGAACCGTTATTTTTTTCGTTTCGGTTAACGGTTTTCCGGTTTTCGGTTTTCAGTTCACTTACGGTTCGAAACCCTCGATAGAACACTATTTCTTGACTGGTGAAAGACAAAGATAAGCTTACAATAAAAACAAACGTTATAAATATTGTGTATTCGTTAAAGGATCCCATATTAATATTACATAAACTATTCCTTTTATTCAATAAATATTTCGCAAGATTTGAGAATAGGTACTTATAACATTATTTTTTAAATTATTGTTTTTATTTGTATTAAAAAATATTTTCTACCATAATTTAGAGTGACCATATTTCAGTGACTACAGAGTCTAAGAGTCCAAGACGTAAGACGTGTTGCGCCTACGACAACTGAAGTGGGGATTAAGATCATTTATTGTAAACGCGCATGTTTTAACATGTACCAAGCCGAAAAAAACAGATATTTTTTTCGGTTCGGTTCCGGTGTTCGTTCAGACAAAAATAGCAGTTTTTATGGTTTTCGGTTCATTTCCGGTTCGAAGTCCTAGATATTTACTACTACTATTTACTGTTATTATTATTACTATTTACTACTATTACTATTTCTTCACTGGTGAAAGAGAAAGATGAGCTTACAATAAAAAAAAGTTATAAAATGTGAATTCGTTTAATCCTCATCTTAATATTACATAAACTATTCTTTTTATTCAACGAATAATTCACAAGATTTGAGAACGTATCATTCTGTATATTGAACATATATAATTTGAAAACAACCTACTAGAAAAAATCTGTGAAACAACATAGTACGACGGGATTGTCCCGTCGGGCGTCGTATTTTTTTAAAAAGATTTTTCTAGTAGTTAAGTAAGTATCATATTATACTATCTGAGATGTTTTCTAATTATGTGTGTTTATTATTACACATTATTTAATGATCATTAAAAATTAATTTCATAAGTTGTCTGTAATATATTAATAAGATTTTAGACTAATTCGCAGTTTTAGTGTTTTTTTGTATTTATTTTTGCATGACTTGAAATCGTTTTTATTTATATCTAATCTAATTTCGGTATAGTCACAATATTGAAGCTCTGTTAAATATTTTATGGATACTTATTATATTATCAGTCGACACTGGTTATCGACGCAAAAATATCAACCACAAATTATGGCGATAACTATTTTTCTAAGATTATAAATCGAGTCCCTATAAAAATTAAAAAAAGTTTGTTTTTAAATTTGTGTACTTAATTTTATCAATAATAATAATATGTTGTTTGCGTAACAAATGATTCATTGGAAACTGATTAAAATGTGTTTTATACTGCGTTATATTACAACGTTTTTCTTAGGTCATATTCTTATTTGTCCGGTGGTTGTTTGTCCGGTACAAATCTTGCAATCGATTTTTAACTAACTTCCCGAATAGCTAGATATTTGAAACTTTTAGAAAACATCAGAACACGATGCCAATGCATTTTTTAAATACTTAGCCATCTTTAAGTAGAATTGAATTTATTTTTAGTTCATTCTGTTTTGTATGAAAAGTTATTTCGATACCATTATTGTTTGCTAGTAGGGGGTCCTAGCAACTAAATTATTAATAAAATATACGTGCATTACTATAGAAATCAATATGGAATGACATTCCATTATTCAGTATTTCTACTAAGTAGAATTTTTTTGATCGTTTAAGCTAGTCAAGTCAAGTTTATATGATTCAACAGAAAATTTAAAAACGTTGTATATAAAAAGTTCTTTTTATCTTGTAATTATTTTTAAGTAAGTATAACGTTTTGAAATCAGAAAATATACGGCAAATAAACTCTAAAATGTTCTATTTCTATCGCCTGCCCAAAAGAAAAAGAAAATGTTACCAGCACAATAAATAAATAAATAAAAAATATTTTTGTCCATTTGCCGAAGATTATCTTTTACTCGGCAATTTATTATGGACCCCGTCACGCGACTTTGTGATATGAAACTGCCATCGAATTATCATACAAATGGTGTTGTTTTCCTTCGCGACCTCTGCCGGAATGGCCTCATTTAGCTATTTTTTTTTCAATATATATGTATTGCCATGGGGTTAACTGGAAATATAAATAACACTAAGAGGGTGACGTCACTTTGCTTTTGGATTTATCTCGGAAATAAATCGCCTATGTTTCAGATATATCTGGATACATTATTAGACATAGAACCACATTATTTTATAGCATCAACGTTTTGAAATGAAAATATCTTGGTTAATAACGAATTATTGATATTTAACAAAACTGATAAATGTAGGTAAATATCATCTCTCCATAATGTAGCATTTAATACTCTATAGTTCTGTTGTAGCGCTACGTCCTAGGGTGGACTGACATACACCTACATTCTGGTTGATCTACCACTCTAGTTCTTGAATACCAGTTTCGCTCGTCTTTCTGGATAGCAAGATCTATATCTTATAAGAGAGCAAGCTTATCTATTTAAAGTTTCTAACTATGATACATACATGGCCTCCGCATAGTTTAAGTTGAATAAATTAACAGATTGTTGTTTTTACGAGAAATCGTTATTAGCGACTTGCTCAATCCATTAGGACCATATTCTAGGTCAAAAACATTTATTTTATTTTGTTAACTGTCAATTCATGGTGGAACTGCATTGTAATATTGTTTTATTTAATAAAACGCAATTTTTTTTCATTTGAAAATGTCCCTCTGAGGCGGACGAAAAAATATTAAAAAGATTGAAAGTAGAATAAGTACTTCAAAAAAAATTAAAACAGTTTAACACGCAAAAATACATATGTATGTTCTTTTACAGAGTTTTTTTACTGCATATAGCTGTATAAATAAGAAATGACAGCATTTTTAAGACAACTGGGGTAGTCCCCCCAGTGAATGAACATGCGTTTTATTAAATAAAACAATAGTCCAAAAACATATTGAAAAAACAGCATATGAATTTTCCAGATCCGGGATACGAGCCTGGGGCCCACGAAATTTCTATCGAAAGGGCTATTGTGACCGTCTTACTATTGTAGGTAAACATCATTGTTTTGTGTTCCCCTAAATGTAAAAAATGTTAAATATATTATTTCTTTTTTATTCTTACGGCCATGTCCGCCCCTTAGCTGGAGCATATGGATGCCACACGTCCCTGTCGCTCTACAGTCTTCTTGCGTCATTCTAGTTCATACCAGCAACGCATGGCTCCATAGTATATGCTCTATAGATAATATTTAGCGACCTTGTAGGACACAGGAATCCAGTTGGCTTGAAAAACAGTTAAGTAAAGTTGAGGTTCTCGTCTGTCTCGTCTCGAGCTAAGACTAACGTCGCTTCTTCACTCTCAGTATCTCCTCGTTACCCCTAACGTAATACCATCCACCGCATACCCAGTATCCATCGCAAATATCTAGTCTCGAAGCTTAATATATGATTGCTTTGAGGTATCGTAAGGTGCCATGGTCAGCATGCAAACATCAAATGGGTGGCATTTAGTTTTAACCGATTACAATCTTGAGTTTCAGATACTCCGCATGAAAACGTAGTGTTTTGTTGCCAGATCTAGCATATGTTACTAGACATCTAGGTTGCAAAATACGCATATGGTGTATCGTCCATTTAATTTATTAGTAAAATGTACAAGCGGCCAGCATGATGATTTTCAAGGAAATTAGTGTAATATTCTAGCTTTTTTATAAGAAATTTTAAGTGGTTTACGTTGTCATAAAACGTTAGATTTTTCACCATACACTAGATGCGTATTTTACAAAGCTAGATGTTTATTCAATAATTCTAGATCTGGCAATAAACACTTTTTACAATGTTGATCGCGACGATTTTTTTTATTATAGTGAAGTTGTACGTTATTGCAACCTATTGAGTTTGTGCAATGGGTATGTATTAAAAAGAACAATTTCAAACTAGTCACCCATGAATCGAGAGATAAACGTTCTATCACTATTCCACCAACGGGTTGAAATATACAATGATGTATTATTATATATACCTGTGTATTACAATGTACTATTATATGCCTACTTCTGGAATAAACAAGTATGTTTTTTTTATGGCCTATACGCTGAATAAATATCGCATTATTGCGAGTCACAAAGATAGATTAAGAAGTCATTGCGGCGATGATAGCGAACATAAATCATCGAATCTCTTGTGCTACAACAAATAAACGGCCATTTTTTCGTTTTTCCAACTGACCTGTAACTATTCAGGGTTGCCAAATTTGCGACTAAGCCTCCGCCAGAGATTTATTTCAGGCGGGGAGTGTGATTGTAATAGGGAGATGCCAGACAACTTATAATATATTTTTGTCAACAAGTTTAATGCCGGCTTTGGGAAGCCTTAATACATACGTATGGTGCTTCGATTTTTACATGACGAGAACAATGTGATTATTAGGGAGCAAATTTATATGCAACAAAAAAACTACACATATGCACTTAAAATAATTAAAATATGCACTAAAACCAAAGAAATATGCAGTTAAAAGTTTACATTTTTTCCGGAAAAAATGTAAAATACCCTCTTCACCCAATATTACTGATAAAAAATCGAATACCTAACAAATTAATAATCTTAATCAATGTAATACACGCCCACGGTGGCCGCGCGGTTTAAGCGTTGAACTATAACGCTGTGGGTCCCATGTTCGAATCATGGGTCTGGCAAGTACACATTATTGTTTTTCAATTTGTGTGTGTCAAGGTATGGACCTAATAGGTTGAGCAAGTGGCTGACATCCATTTTTCGTAAAAAACAAAATCTGTCAATTCAAACCTCTACTCTGTGGAGGCCAATATGATCCTATTAGGATCGGAAATGGTCGGAAAAAAAATATAATACAATAACAAAAACACAAATAGTCGATATAAAGTTAATCCGGATATCTGTCAGTATTTTGTTTATATGCGGAAAACGACCACAGCGTCCACAGAGGTGATTGCGAAACATCTAAATAAAGGAAGATGAAATCGCGGGGCCTTATTTTTGGGCCCCTAAAAATGAATCGGGCCCAACACTGATTACCTTCTATGTTTTGGAAAATTATTAAAATTGTAATTAAATTATCAGCGGTGTTGATCATTTATTATACGACGTTATTACAACATAGAATACTGTGCGAATAATAGGCGATTAAATTTTAAATAATGAATTAGGTATTTGCTGAAAAAATGTTTTTGGAAAAATACAGAAAAGAAAGATAGAAAAAAACCTTACTAACTCTTGATTTAATCGACATAGATTTTTTAAAGAATAATTTTATCAAGAGCAATTTTCGGAGACCAATGCACTGTTATCATCATACTAATAGATCGTTAAAATATGTGAACCGATGTATTATTGTAGTCATGATTAATTGACCAAAACAGAGCCGGTTTGAGCTTTGTTTGAAATTCGCGCCATTTTAATATACGCACTGTCTTACAGCGAGATCAATTAACATAGGCCGCATGTACCTGAGATTTTGAAGAATGATTGATTCCATTCAAAATGTAACTTCTCCAGGCTTGTTATTTTATGGCATAGAGAGAGAGCAAGTTGTGAGCCCCACCAACAAGTTAAAAATCAATTCCATTACCGTTTATAATTATCATATAAATGTGCATATTATTGCATTTGCATATTGTTATATAAGAAGTACCTATTATCAATTACCAATCCTTCGAACTGAAATCATATTCAGTTTTCAGCCATGGTTCATAAATTACAATAAATCAAGTGTCATAGTATGTACATATATGACGAAAAAAGTACAACTATGAACTATAGACATTGTACAGTGATCCATTTGTCCGCTATCGACAGAATTTTATATACGGGAATTACCGGGATTATTGCTTCTATCCCGGTCGCAGAATTGGTGAAATTTTGCTCAAACATATTATGTTTCAGTGTTTTGTATAATATAAATATGAAGTTTTGCTAGTGAAATTAACACAAACTTATTTTTCATTTATTTATATGTTTTTAGTATTGTCTGCTAGGTCACTTATGTTGGCATGCTTGTTTTTTTATGTCCCTACTATCTCGAAAAATATCAATGTGTATCGAGATTTACTATAAACTAACCTAACATAAACATTAAGCTATGTATACAATATTTCAAATAAATCTTCTTTATTAAAGTAATGAACAAATAATTTATGAGAAAGTGAATGTATTTTTTTTAAATAATGAGAAATGATAGTATAAAGGGTTAAATAATATTATTATACTTCAGTAAGTGTAATAATATTATTTAGTCAGTATTTAAAAAAACCCATTTTTTGTTATATAATCTCACAATGTTATTTTAGATAGAAATCATGTAAAAACTATTGAGGAATCGCAGGATTTTGACATTTTTAATTCCGTGAAATTAGGATCAACAAATAGAGCGAGATTCTGGAATTTGGAATTCCGTGATTGAAACCCCTTTTGTCACCCCTGTCTTTACACAATATTTGTTTTTTTTCTCATACGCAACCGGGCACGTATGCCGTAAAACTTAAAGAAAGAAAAATATTCCCTAACTATTTCAGCTGTAAGTAAGTACGTACATAAAATATATACGTATGTGAAGCGAAAGGATTATCTCGGCTATTTGTTTTACTGTCATTACTCTTAGCGAATAAACTGCCGTATAAAAGCATCTTGAATAATTTTGCGCATTTTAGAAATAGCGCGGTTAAATTACAAGGAATATACGGTATGTTTTAAAGATTTTTTGATAGAATTAAATTCCTTTTCATAATCAATGAAACCCAGGTACCTAGAATGGTAGTATATACTATTATCATCTAATGAATCCGGATCGCTCTCTCCGTTGTTTCTCGTCTAGCACAATTTATAGGCGGTTTGAAAGTATTTTGTGAAAGTTTTTTTACAAAATTTACAACACACTGATTGGTCAGATCCACAACGCGGAAGGATGAATTGAAAGTTCAACCACACTAAAAACATTTTGAAATCGCCATGAAATGTAATATTTTGTAAAATTCATAGGTATGACCTCTTTTGGTAAATTACTATTTTCATTCTTAAATTGCGCATATTATGTTTGTAAAAAATATCATATTATTACGTCCTCTACATCGTCGATGTTATGATATTTTTTTTACTTACAACTATTATTTCTTCTTATATATAGGGCGCCCAGTTGCAAACGCTGTACGACTCATCAACACACCGATATTCAATGATGCGTTGTGATAATTTTTGTTGTTTGAAATATTTTCTGTTGTCTAAATGCATTTTTTAAGTACCTAAATATTTAATGTTTTGTCAATATAACAATATGCGTTTATACAGCATATTATTTTATTTTTATTGTAAAATAATGTCGTTATTTTATAAGGTGATTTTTTGTAATTTTATATATACAAATAAATAAATAATAGATTTTTTACGATAACTACATTGTTGTTAGCGATTGGCTTAAATCATTATGAGGTAGGTACTTGATGTGAATGAAACACGCCATATTGAAAAGTACACAGTTTTTATGAAAACACAATGCATTGAATAGGTTTTTTGTTTTTAATTTAATTTAATGACATCACAATGCAAATGATTCTAATATTTTTAAATTACTTAAACTTTATTTATAATATACCTACAATGAGTGTGACATTAAAACTCATATTTACGACGATAGTAGGTTATATCGATAATCTGCATATTTATATAGAAAAAATACAAGATAAAAAGAACTTTTTATACACCACGTTTTTAAATTTTCTGTTGAATCATATAAATTTGAAAATTCTATGGATTAATAAATACTTTTTTTGTACTTGATAGAAATACTGAATAAAAAATATAGAATACTGAAATGTCTATTGATTTCCATAGTAACGCATGTATATATTAATAATTTAGTTACTAGGACCCCCTTAGCAACCAATAATAGTGTTTTACTTTTTCCGAATTTTTCCGAAATAACTTTCCATAAAAAATAGAATTAACTGAAAACGAATTCAATTCTGCTTAAAGATGGCTACAAGTATACAAAACCAAATGAAAACAATTATAAAAAACTAATGTACACACCTTATTTGATGTGTAGATATTTTTATTCAACCAATTTCAATCTTCTGTATATTTTTTTTTATTTATTTACAAATGCGGATTTTCGCGTACATACGAATTCGTCAACTGTCAAAGCAGAAATGCAGAGACTATAATGCAGAAATGCTTTATTTCTTGAAATTTCCAAACAAAATCGGTAAAGTAAGATGTTTATGGTAAAACAGTTTTCTAGGCATCGAAAAAGGATATTATTTGATAATTTACACAGATGGCATTGGCTATATCGAAATAGTTTGAAATGTCGCAAATTTGCGACACTATGCAGTAAAGGGTTAAAAGAATGCATTGTTGTCGTGTTCTGATATATTCTAAAAGTTTAAAATGTCTAGCTAGTCGGGAAGTTAGTTAAAAATCTTCAATCGTCCAATACAAATCTTGGAGAAACAAGAAAAAAAATGTACTGGACAAACAAGAATACGAGCTAATAAAAACGTGGTAAAAACCATTATTAAAGAGAACTTGTGAAAAGAATAATATGGGTCATACAAATTATATTAAGTAATGTATTTGTTTCAGTATTTTATTATTGATTGCTGAAAATGTAATGCATATTGCCACCTGTAAATGCTTTATTGTGGTGTAAAATGTACGTCAAATTATCATTTGGCGCGATGGTGGTAATGACGTATTGGTAGTGTACGCGACCGGTAATCGTTAGCTCTACGGTTCAAATTTGCATGTCGCTTAACGTTGGTTTTTTTTTTGTAAAATATAAAAACTCTACAGTTACAAAATAAATATTATGATCTTAACTTTATTGTCTTATCCATTGGAAATAACCCTGCAGGCTGTGCGGGTTTATAGGTGGGCGTTACAGGGAAACAAGGCCCTAACACCAATTTTTCACATTAAAAGATTTTAATAATTCACCTTGCCGCTAGTCATGCGCCACGCGCCAAGATATAATAAAATCGCGTGGGAAGTTCTGTGGAAAAATGTAAAATTACACATGTAAATATAATATGTTTGGTTAGTAGGGTTGTGCGATACACGGGGAGGTAAGTCTGATACGGTTAACCTTTTTTACGCGGCATTAAAATAAAAACACTTAAATAATAATTCATTTTAGGTATGTACTATTATTCCATTTGAGACATTTGAGACTTCAAGCAGTACGTGCACTCACCAATGACAAATTTACATTTTAATGAGCTTGCTGATAGTATTAATAGTGGATATCTAACATGTATCTACTACGGTATTCACAAATACTCGTACTTACCTAGTTTTTATAATTGTTCCTTCTCTCAGTAATACAGTTTTCATCTTCTTTTATTATACTAATTAGTTATATACATGAAAATTAACTGTATTCTGTTTCAGTGTGTATTTGCCATTGGTAAGTGCACATAATACCTAAAGAGAATGAGTCGCAAACATCGCTCAAATGGGATAGTATTCATAAAACTTAAATCAATCAAGTACCTACCCTTAATTGAAAACAGTATTTTAAAAAAATACAGTTAATTTTTAGATTATGAATATTTGTTGCAAAAGTTTTACCAATTTTGTCATATTACGATATTGCAATACAATTTACTGAGATATTACCATTGACCATGGCCCCCACATCCTAAAGTGAGTCCTCTATCCAGACATCCCTATCTATCGCCAATGTCAAGGGCCATCTGATTCTATACTCATTTAAGTATATCAATTATCATATAACATCAAATTGTATCGCACAGCCACAAATTTTATAATCTTAATAGTATTAAAGTGAAATAGGACCACAGGCGACTTTTTTATTATGGAGAAAATTTGTGTTGTGTGTTTATCTCACTTAACTAGTCGACCCGCCACGCTAGGCCCCTTTTATGCCCAGTCCCCCAGGCTATAGCCCTGTCAGCCCCCCTTGTAGGGGCCATGCGTTTGACACAACATAACTAAATGAAATAATATAATGTGATATTTTTAAAAGATTCTGCGTTTACTTGATGGTAATTCATTATAATTTATAAAATGGGTTATTACTTGGTATTCACTACAATATAGATTGTTTTTACGACACGAATTTGACTCAATTATTTAGCTTTTCCAAGTAAGTATATAATTTATCGAAAAATAATAACATTTGAGTCTGTGGAAGGGTTATAATTTTATTATTCTCAATTTACTAGAAAGGAAGGTAATATATTGTACAACAAAATTGATTTAATTCAAATCGTAATTGAATGAAAGGAGTGGGAAAATTTAATGGGAAAATCGTAAGGAGCAATTAAGGTTTAAAATGTTGTTTATTAATGTAATATTAGCATTAGAATTATATTTTATAGTAAAGACTCTTTACTAAAATTGTGCCTAATAATGATAGATTTAGTCGAGACTTCATCTCGATGTCTTAAAACGTTCCAAAATTACAAGATAGAACTTCTCAAACATAATGCACTTGCAAAAATTCAGCGTTAATCGTTATATGAGTAAGTACAGTGGTTAGATTGCAGCACTGAAGTGGATAGATGAAGTGGATTGTGCGCCTACAAAACTGACCATTGTCAATGTCGGTGTATAGTGCTGCAAATCGTAAGGTACTCACTGCATAATTATAGAGATAGAACGGCTGGGTAGAGGAGTGCTTATTTATATCTAACCGTTGTCTATCTCATCGAATTGGATCAGTTGATGAGAGACAACTTTGCGGGCCATTCCTAGTATTACATATTATTATCTATGTTAGTATTATACCTAGGTACTTAAAATGGCGATAGAATAATTAAAAAGCACCTGCCCGCCATTAAATCACCAATCAGGTGAAATTATTTATTTAAGCGATAATACCCATGGTTTAGTCACTCTGGAGGCAGACACACGAATCATGCACGATAGCAATGTACCGAGGAGTCTTCCCCGTGAGCCGGGAGGCTAGAAAGGTCCTCCCGAGGGAAATGAACGGCGTTTGCGACCTGCGGTACACCGTTGTAGTTATGTTTGCCTGATACTTATAGTACGACGATCTTCGGTATTGGTGCATTCTTTAATGGGGTGGTGGATATAAAATAACATCTTATATTTAATATACTACAAGAGTATAACTACAACTATATATACAAGTATAGTTTGGTATAGGCACGGCTTAATGAATTTTAAAAAACTAACCAGCACCATCTGTAATATATCGAGGTCTTAGTGTCAAACAACACTATCTACAAAAGTGCAACTTTACAGGAGAGCCAAAAATCGTTATTTTAGATTCTTGTAACTCAACAAGGGAAATGTTTATTTAAAACCTAATGTTAATATTTTATAATTTATTGTGTATTGTACATTTATCTTGCTTATGATGATGTTAAAATTTATAGGGATAGTTTTAAAAAAATATGAAAACAAGGGTAATTTATGAAGTTAGCCGTAAACTTTACTGACTATTTAATAAGAAATTAGAAAAGATTGATATAACGTTGTTTGACTATTATGTAGCCTGAAATGTAAAATAACAATATCTCAAAAAAAAAAAAACACTTTTTTGTAGATAACGTTGTCTGACTTTAAGCACTCGATATATTCTTAAATCAACGAACACAAATAAGTCTGACTGAAAAAGTGTGCACTAGTTTGTCGGATCGCCCATAACATACGAAAACTATTATGGCTTGGCTTAGTCAGGATTTAATTGATTTTTAAAAACTAACCAACACCATCAGTAAATTGTAGTTTTGGTTCAATAAAAATAAATACATATGACTAAAATAGTTTTATGTGCGCTATTTATGTCGAATCTTAAAGGCCTACCTCCACCCTTCGCCACTGCGGCATCTCATCTCATCTTCCAATCTTTTGTTTTATTATTAAAAATGGTGATCACTATGGTAAGATCACTCAATAAAATGTATCTATAATATCTGTGTATTTTATTGATTATATTATCAGAAACAAGATTATAGTTTATTTTCTGACAAAAATATGTGGGAAAAATAGATAACACTTAATTTGTTAGACAGACAATAGTTATTATTTCGTTGCCGTGTTTTTTTACATTGAAAGTTTGTTTTCAATACGAATTAATACCTACCTACAACGTGGTCTACTCGAATATATTAAAATATGAGTGGTTCACAAGCATAGTGAACCAAGTCCATTCTGGTTATTACCACGTTTTTATTAGCTCGTATTCTTGTTTGTCCAGTACAATTTTTTTCTTGTTTGTCCAAATCTTGCAATCGATTTTTAATTAACTTCACGACCAAACTTGAACTTTGAAACTTTTAGAATATATCAGAACACTATGCCGATGCATTCTTTTAATACTTTTAGCCGTCTTTAAGCAGAATTGAATTCTATTTCAGTTAATTCTGTTTTGAATGGAAAGTTAATTCGGAAAAAAATCGTAAAAAGTAAAACACTATTATTGGTTGCTAAGGGGGTCCTAGCAACTAAATTATTAATATATACGTGCGTTACTATGGAAATCAATATGAAATGTCAAAATGACATTTCAGTATTCTATAAAATTTATTCAATATTTCTATCAAGTACAAAAAAAGTATTTATTAATACATAGAATTGTCAAGTTTATATGATTAAACAGAAAATTTAAAAACGTGGTATATAAAGAGTTCTTTTTATAATGTAATTATTTTTGAGTAAGCTACTAGGTTTAAACATAATATTTGAGTATTTTTAATTCTGTAAGGGTGTTTAATTTTTTTGGGATTTCGAGTTTCAGGATTTCGGCCATTCGACCTAAACTCGCTATTTACACAACACTCGACTACTTAATAAATTAGATTGTCATGTGCAATCGTCAACCTTTCATATCAGTCATACGTAACAATTCAGATGCCAGCACGATCGTCTCAATACTAGTTTATTTCTTAACATAAGTTGTGTTGCCAGGTAGCGTTAACAATATTGTAAATAAATAAACACGTCATAATATTATATTATATTAGTCAGTTTGGTGGCTTGTAGATATCTGGATACATAATCATTCATAAGACGTATAATATATATAATGTGCACATCTCGACAATACATAAAACAACAACTTAACATTTATCTTTATTTATTCTCGGTATATGTATGTTTATTAAATTACTGCAAAGTAACGATTTCACATAATATAAAATAAATGTTGAAATTCAAAAAATGATGTAAAAAACATGGAAAAACTCATTAACTTGCCACCTGTATATTATACACAGAGTAAAGTATTTTTTTCGCTATAGACTACATTTAAAGTTTTTTTTAATCATTTTACATGATCGCTTTTACTTTTACTAACCAAAAAGTCTTTAAAATTTTGGTAAACCAAACCGTCACAACTTTTTACGATCTTAAAAAGATATTTGTGCAACTTTTTAAATGTCTGTAGGTAAGTCTTTATCGATCTGCCACCTTATCGACGAGTATATTCCAGACGAATGTGTACATCCGATTTATGTGTATATATATGTGTGTGTGTAAACTTCCTAATGCGGAAAGTTATATTGCCAAAACTTACAGAGAAAACTTTCCTTTTCATCCTAACGGCATATGTTTCGCGCGGTTAAAACTCTATGCTAGTCTTGCATAAAACTTGTACCAGTCTATGTAGTTTATTTTTGTTTGCATTTCCCTGAGTTTTCTCGATTATTTATCGTATTATGCCGTGCGATACGGGGACGTCTGTGCTCAGTGGCGCACTGAATTTAATCATATTATGCTAAGCGTAGCGGAGCACTGGGTATTTTTGCAGACAAATAATACTGCCAGGGACAGCGGGGAAACCCGCGTTCATACCATTGATTTTAAACGGAGTTTTTGGAGTGGATGTAGACAAACAACGGTAAATTGCGGTTTTAATGGAACGTTTAGTTGTATGTAGACAATGATATTTTAATAAGACACACATGAGATGGTGAAGCAAAGAATGCGGTCCAATAATTTTTATTGTGGTGATATACATTATTACTTATTTAGTTTCAATATATTTAAACAAAACTGTCTTTATTTATCTTGGAGGCAATTCAAATTTATATTTAATTAATAATTGAGTAAAACATATAATAAATGAGAAATTTTCTACAATTCGCAGTCATTTTTATTATTTTATATCGCCGATTAGCACCGCGCCACCCTTGGAGGATAAATTGATACTTCCTAACCAGTTTTTGTTAATTCTCATCACAAAAATATACATTGTAATAGATAAAGTACTAAAAGAAGCCATATTACATAAAAATGATAAATTTGTTTTGAAACTTTCTAAAAAATGTGTAAAAGTTACCTTGGGGGCAATTTTGTTAAATAGTATGTACGTTTTAAAACTATTCTTGCAAAATACTATATATTTTATTTGGCCACAAAATATAGCTATACGCCGCGCCGCTATAATGATTTAAAAAAAATGATATTGCTCCTTCATGGTAAAAATGCTGTTGACCTTTGGCCAAGATCAATACGCTGTTGGATAAAGGCCTCTCCAAGTTGATCTTATTACTGTCATTATTACAGAAATAAAATGTATCTTTCAATTATTACCACTGTGATTTGATATTTCGTTTTTATAATAATTAATCTGCCGTGATGTGAAACATGTTTGAAAGCAGCAATTTTATCTAATTAACGTTATTATTACCTACTTAAAAAAATTGTACTTATAAGCAGTTTATTAGCAATGAAATATATATTTTTTGATATTGATTGATGCGTTTATCAAATACATTAATGGAAATCTGCAAGTCTTTCAAGAAAACACGATGAAACGTCAACATTTCGAATAAAATTCTTCTTTTAATAAAATATGTTTTTCTGACTATAAAATATCTGAATTGAAACTAAGTAAATATCATTGTGTCTAAAATATTTTCTCGAGACAGATAAACCACAAGCTGCATGGATTCCCCCGAGTGTTGTACGTATCAGCCATTTCGCCTCACAATGTTTGTAAATTTATAAAATGCACTTTCCATACTACAAATAAATTCAATGGCGTAAAAGAAAGCCATCAGTTCCTATTTCAGGCATTGTTTTATTTTAAAAAAGTGTTTGCACACATAGTTGGATTTTTGAAATATATTATTCTGGAATAGTCACATGGTGAGAGAGAGCGAAAGAGAGAGAGAGTGATCATTTCGTCTCATTATATGAGTTTTATACTTCAGCATATATATTGATTGCATAGTTTTTCAGTTTTGATAACGGTGTTACAACCGAAATAGCTATCGACTTAAAAATCTCCTTGAGAATTTAATATTATTTATAAAATAGAATTCTAATAAGTAAATGCTGACTTAATTAATATTATTTTGAAATATAGTTTATGCTACTATGGAAATACGAAACATTCTAATAAATAAAATTGACTGATAATTCACTTTTACAATGTTAAGACAATAAGAAAAATATTCGTTTTTATATTCAAAGATAAAAATACAATATATTTTTTATTAAAATGTTAGCTGTGTAGTTTCGGGTTATCGATAAATGGTTATTTTTATTTATTAAATGCAGTTTATCATAGTTTATATATTAAAAACATGAAATCCTTTTTGTTTGTATCTAATCGAGTCAGTATTGTTACATTTTTCGTAATTCCGTCACAAGATGTACCTAGTTTTGACTAAATTTTAATATGAATCCATAAAAAAAAAATATTTAATTCATTATAAATATAGTTATGACTAATATAAATCATTATCAGTTTGGATCAATCCATGTTAGATGAAAGCATTTGAAAGCTAATTCAATTTATTTTTAACATGTGCGTTACAGCGTAGTTCTGTAAAAATAATCGTCAATCCAGCAGTTTCTTGGTCTACCTTTCAGATAATTTTACCTAGTGGGTATCACTTTATTACATTTTTTAGGATTAGCTGTTTATAATACGCCAACTGATGGAGAAACTAAAAATAAAAGTAAATATCTTATGTTTTAATATTGGAAGATCATTCAAAATTTATTTTTATACTTTGTGGTAGATTTTATATTGTATAAGAATAATTTTATATACTTACATAATATTATACCCAAAAAAATGAAACTGTAAAATTTAGATTTTTGGCAAAACTGAATATTTGAGAGAAATCACAATTTTGAATTCAAATTTTACGTCTTTTTAGTTTCCAATATGTGTTTGACATAAACCAAAGTCTTAATGGCCGTAAAACTAATAACTTACAATAATTATTATCAGTAAAAAAGTCTGTTATAAATACCCTTCTCCCACAAAGGCCTGTGAATTTCCTTTAGGAATAAAAAAGATATTTCGGTTTGTACTTATTAATAGTAAATATATGAATTATAAAGAAATATGATGACGATTGTTATTTTATTAGTTGAATTTATTTATTACCTGTATTATATTCTATAATTTCATAAAATGCGTATTTTGGTGAAACTGTCACCAAAAACCATGTTTGAAACTCACACTGTTGACACCAAAGAATTTGGATAGAACAAATCTTAAAGGTACGTCTTTCATATTTAGAAATTTGAAGGTAGTTTGATTAACCAATTAAACTATTGTACTTGTGGTTGTATTGGTAACAAGTTCATTATTTTCTTCTTCAGTTGACAGCTCTAAAAATAAAATGGCGGCTCGCGTTCTGGTGTAAGAAGTCTGTTGCATTATTTATATAATCTACACACGAATTTCTAGGTTATTAACGTGATTATTCATATGAAAAATAATAGACAATATATTGATTTTGAATGCCTACATAAAATTATTGATGTAAAATATTTCTTCCTGTATTTGTGTAGGTGTGAGTCAGGCAATGCGCAGGCTACGCATGCACTGCGATGAGTTCATCTAGTGAACGAAAAAATGCCCGAATGTAGATGGGGGCTTTAATCTTCCATCTAATACTATCCTCTATTCATGAAACTAGAGTTGATAGCTGCATATAGAATGGATGCACTAGCTATAATGGCTATACGGACATTGGCCATGTATATTAAGTGGCTCTTTCGATTCGCCCTGGAAAATCTACTGCCGGAACCAGTAAGTGCGCGTCGTATAGAAACAGCATTCGAGTGTCTAGCCTCCGATACTATCTGCCCCTTTTAAATTTTAACCAAAGTGCATCTTTTCCCTAGCGATTTTGCTAAGTATCCTGTTCGCGATGAAAACAAAATTCCGTTCGACATTCTGGTCTCGGTTAGTTTGCGGTGCCTCCGGTAGAAGATGCCAGTGGATTTCTATTGCATTGAAATTTTTATCTACGAATGCGCCTGTTTACCTATCTACAATTTTCAATAGTATTTGCATATTAAAGTACTGTGACCAAAAAAAATAGTAAATTATTTATGTTTATAAACTGGTATTCAAATTGAGCCATTATACACTGTAAATTAAAGTGTAAATTGATATATTACACGAAATCGGCAAAATTTTGCCTGTTTAATGAAAAACGCAAACCCGTTGCCTTATTCCTGAATTAGGCAAATTATCTGCCGAATGCGTGAATTTGGTAGGGTATGGAATTCTTAAACTGTCAACATGACAGTAGAAAAGGTAAATTTAATAAGGATGGTTTTATTAGTGATAATCGGACATAATATAATTATAACATAATATAAGGCTAGGTTAGGTTTTGTAATTCTGAATTCAGCCGAATATTTTGAGGTTAGCCAACAACTGTCAACAAACTATCAAATCATACTATCGCAAACAAACAATCGACCATTGCACGATTGATACCCAAGCACGAATCAAATCGCGAACATACCTTTTAATAAAATTCTTCCGTTATCATATTATAGTTTTAGTTTTTTTTGGGCATAGTAAATAGAATTGAACGTCATTGTAGTTATTGATTGGTATATTTTTTATATAACCAATGATATTTGACACATTTGGTTAGTTGCAAAAAGCACCACCGGAGTGCCACTATCTAATTTGCCCAATGCATGAACTAAGCAGAAAAAATACTGCCAAATTCACGCACTCGGCAGATATTTTGACTAATTCATGAATAAGGCAAAGGGCTTACGTTTTTCATGAAATAGGCTTAATTTTGCCGATTTCATGTAATACGCAATTTCACACATTCGGCGTAACATATACATAAATAAATTGAAAACACCCCAGAAACATGACGTTGGGCGAAATATCAAGCCGCATCCATTGGATTTGGGTTGAAATATGTTACCAATTGTGGCATCTGCGTTATACCTAATTATGATAAAATTCACAAGTAGTATATTCAAGTGAAGCTTAAATTGCTTTAATTTTGGCAATCAGGTTTTGTGGTATGAAATAAGGTACCAACAATAAGTACTTACAGATGTCAGGATCTTTCCAAATTTAGAGAACGTTTTTGACAAATTATGTATGTTCAATAAAGAATGTTGTATTATCAAATCTTGTGAATAATTCGTTGATAAAAATAAGTTTATTAAATTATTCGTAAGTTCAAGTACGTTAAGACTAAAATTTTGGGAAATGCGGGTTCGATTCTTTCCCGACATCGTATTTATTTCAAAGATTTTTTCTAGTGGGAATGACAGAGAATATTATACAGTCGAACTTGGTTATTACGAGGAAGATGGAACATACTGAATTTGCTCGTAATAAGCGTTAATCGTTATATCAGAAAATAGGTATTTTCAAATCTTGTGAATAATTGGCTGAATAATAATAATACTTATTTAATATAGGGATCTTCTATATCTTCTGTGGATATGAGTGGCTCCAAAATTATTGAAAACTAATCCTAGACCTCAGTTTTGAGTAAGTAGATCAAGTAGGGCGTGTGTCATAGTGTATATAGGTACAATTAAAATATATAACAAGTAGAGAAATGTAGGACACTACGGGCCTTGTAATAACTTCAGCAATGCATAAATCAGAATACAAGGATTGCAAGAGAGACATAATTAGAACGTTTAAAATGAGCAACGATCCTTATGTGTGAGATATATGAAAAAATAATTATAAAGTAGTGGTAGAAACGATAGATAACGGAAAACGTACGGATGACATAGTTATTTTGAATTTGTTTTTATATGTCTACAGATATTAATGTATCTCCTTATGTGGTTACCTTAGGATTTGTGGCTGTTGATTTTTTTATTTTTCGCAAGCGAGGGATGTTCGCAAAAGCTCGGATTCGACAAACGACTGGACGGCTGCGGAATGCGGTTTATTGAATTTCAATCTTTTCACTTGTCTTTGTCTATGGAAAATGCCTTTTATTCCATTTTCAAATGTATATTGGCGCGATCTTTTATCGAAAATCCTGCAGCTAGGGTTACGGCGTGAATAGCTAACACTTGAAAAGTGTTCTCGACGCCCCTTGAACCAACAAAACGACAAAATAAAAGCCAAATTTATTCCACGCCACGAGCGTAAAAACCAGTTTTGTTTTTCTAATAAGATAAAACGATTTTATTGAAATCTTTTCAACAAAATAATACAGAGTTTAAAATATAAATCTTCTATATAGATTCTATGTACTTTACAATAAATTTAAAAACAAATAATATAATATTTTGATAGTACTATCTAGGTTTCCATCACCACCCGTTCCATAAGTACTATATTATTATTTCTGTCTTGGTATTATAATGCTATACTAATTTATAGCTAAAAACTAGGTACTCACATATAATGAAAAGTATCAGATGCCGAAACAGTGATTAATAATATGTATTGGTACCGCTTTACGTGGCTGGGATACGTATTCCGGATGCCGCCAAAGAGTGCGAAACTTCGTACCCTTGTGGCACAGCCTCAAGGGTTCCGTCACCGTGGCCGGCCCTCCCTCACCCTGCAGCGGTGCTACAAAAGCGACATACGTGCTGCAGGTCTGACATGGCGGGAGGCGCAGGAGTTGGCGATGGACCGAGGGAAGTGGCGCCAACTTGTGCTTGTCCTATGCCCCAATGTTGGGAAGTGACAGGGTGAAAGAAGAAGAAGAAGATTGTACCGCAGAAATTGAAATAGTACCTAGGCGAAAATATCGGGTTCTTCCGTCAATTAGGCACATATTCTAGTACTCCTAGTATAGTCATAACGGATATTTCTCATTTTATTGAACGAAGTAAATGTTGATGCCATCTGCCATTTTGGATGTGGCTACCGAGAATCGCCGAGGTCGACGTCTGAATACGAATGGCCCAAATGGCCGATTTGTCGTGTGTGCGCATGTGTAACCGCAACTCGTATGGCGAGTGATTTGCAGGCTGAGTCGCATGATATTTGTTGCAAGCAACACCAGATGTTTTTTCAAGCTAAAATGTTTCATTCCAGCAGTGTGCGAAGGTCCATAAGATAATGTGTGTTTTGTGAATAACGATTACGTCACATCGACGTATTCGACATGTTGCAGACGGACGGCTAACGAATCAATGCGACTTCGATAAAATTACTAAAAGCCCGTTTCAAACTCAATATTTTCGTGGTGGGTACGAAAAACGATTTGCTGACTTGTGTCTCAGATTATAATATAGTTCAAACGAAATAGTTCAAAATAGTATATTGAAGAATGTTGAATATTTAATGATATTCTTTGTCTATTTCGATTGTATACTATATCCTACTAATGTTCATAGTAATGTTCATAATCCACTTATTTCTGGTACGGTGATAGTATATTTATAAAGTTCTGTTATACAACCGTTATTGAGATTCCACAAGACATGTAGATAAACCGCAAGATTTCACGGTAGAGATGTCTCACTGTTTAAACGTTGCTTGATAAATACTTTAAGCAGGATTACTTTCCGTAGATTGGTCCAAGTAGGATGATCTCGTTTTATATAGTTAACGCTTATATGGTCTGTAAGTTAATACACCATGTTGACATAATCATATTGTCACAGTATACTGGACGTTTTTGATAACTTCCGAATTAAATATAAATATGGTACAATGATATGGTATGGTACAGCAACAATGAAGCAATGAGTAAAAATCACTCATCTACAACGATGGGCTTTTATAATAAATGTATCTTAGTCGTTGTGCCTTCGAATCTGGCAATGTCTTTTATTGCAAAACTTGATAGGATGGGTAAAAAACACATATATGTGAGCATTATCATATCTCTCTCTTACTTAAATTAGAAATGGTCAAGTACCAACTTACTATTAGTACAATATCTTTCTATTTTATAGTGACTTTAGTAGGTTACTGTTTTTTTTATTTTATATATACCTATAAAGTCTTTGCAGTAGTGAATAAATCAAAACTCTCATCGTAACAAGGTTAAATGTTTATTTATTAGTAGTAATTGTCAATAAATAATAATTAAATTACGTAAATTAATAATCTCTCGAACGGTTTTCTAAATATTTTTAGTCATGAAACCCTCTTACAGTTTGTAGATACAACATAATTTCGTCAATATGCCGATAATATATTTAATTTTTTAATCTATCAAATGAATCAAAATTTCTGATCCAGAACTGTTTAAGTTGTGATTGTAAAACAGATTTTTGAATACAATAGCGGAGCTGATTACTCAAATGTTCACATATAATCTTAAAACTAAATAAAAAACCATAATTTCAAAGGTTGCATTTTAATAATATAGATTGAAGTGAAGTAAATTGAATGACTTCATATAGCACACTTTTAATGGGTGATTGCAGTACATATTTCAAGCTAATATTATTCCATTTGTCAAAATCATATCTTACAAAAACCAGCAACGCTCCAAATCTGTTTCCATTTGCATTAAGCTTTAATAAAAATAAAGATAAATATTCCATTTGATATCTTTTAAATAGATTTTTTTTTGCATACCTACTAGGCTAGATCTGGCTTTTGGCAATCTTATAACGAGGAGTAACTTTAATTTTGTGAAGATTATTATTTTGTTGTGCTTAATATATAAATAAGCTGTAAAATTGATAAAAAGACTTCACCTACCAAAAGTAAGCTGGCCAAGTTCCAAGAAGGCACGGAGATTTTAACAAGAAGTAAGTGCTAAAGACGGTGAAATTGGCGACAACATGTCAATATTTTTCAATTCCAATTTAAATCTACTAAAATAAGTTTAATTCATTACATTGGACACGCTCTCCACTACATCATCATAAAAAATAGATGCCTGCTCATGGCCAGGACATAGAGATTTGTCACACTATGTCTTGTTTGAAATATTAATTGCAATGTACTACTAAACCTAAGTAACAGTGCTTACATATAATAAACAAATTCATAACTCTTAAATCACTCAACCGACGACATGGAATCACAAAATTGACATCTTATTTATACCGTTATTTGAGCTCAGTTATAAAAGGTAAATAAGTGTACCGAACCAAAATCAATGGTAATTTGCGTCGAAACTAAGTTCTGGAGACGTGCTTCAAGCTATTGGAAGTTGAATAAAGTACATCCCTAGTAAGTTCGCCCTCAGTAATAAAAATAAATAAAGACTATTGCAAGCTATGTTATATTACGTATATTCTAAATTATCGCTATATTATAGAAATCATCATAATTTACATCGCCTTGGAATTATCAGCTGCTAAATAAAGGTGTCTCCAAGTTAATTCCGTTTCTATCTGTCCTGTATGTTGCGTCACCACGTATTTTCTAAAAATTTAACTATTTTTTCTAACTAGTAGTCTCTAGGTATACCTATCGGAGATTTTTTACCACTAGGATGACTATTTTTGTCAAGTGGTTGTCTCTTCTTCAAGCTATGTGCCCAATTTATTTCTATTTTAAGTTTTTAGAAAAATATATGATATTCCCTTCCATTTTTCTTTATCATATTATTTCGTGTAATGGAATCGCACGTTTGGCAAGACATAATAAATATAATATGCTGTTTTGCTATGTGTATTTTATTCTACCATGAGATCAATCGGCTTGGCAAAAGGTTAATAACATTCTTCATAAAGAGTAAGTTATAACCTGAAAGCAGGAAAGATAATGTGGAAATTTACTGTATAAGAGTATGATTAATTTATAGACATAATAATGTATAGTCTATGTAAACAAATTAATAATGTTAAGGTTTTACGACTCATATTAAATATTTACAAGATAAAAAGAGCTTTTTATATACAACGTTTTTAAATTTTCTGTTGAATCATATAAACTTGACTTGACTAGCTTAAACGATCAAAAAAAATGTATTTGATAGAAATAATACTGAAATGTTATTTTGACACTCATATTGATTTCCATAGTAACGCAGGTATATATTAATAATTTAGTTGTTTAGACCCTAGCAACCAAAAATTATAGTGGATTGGATTACAGATTTCTTCCGAAATAACTTTTCATACAAAACAGAATTAACTGAAAATGAATTCAATTCTACTTAAAAATGGCTAAAATTGTTTAAAAAATGCATTGTCATCGTGTTCTGATATATTCTAAAAGTTTCAAATGTCTGGCTAGTCGGAAAATTAGTTAAAAATCGATTGCAAGATTTGTACCGGACAAATAAGAATACGACCTAATAAAAACGTAAAATACTTATAACCCGACTATTAAAATAATCGCCATGGAAACAGAAAAACACTTCTATAGGACTCGACATTTCAAGACAAATTGTTAAGAATCAAATTTTCCTGAAGCGGTATACTTGAATGCCTGCACGCAAAGCTTGGTGACTCTTGAACATGTTCACTATTCACTTGTGTAATGTATTAACTACTAACAAGTTTGTTTAGTAAACTTTGTATTGATAAATTGACTAGAAATACTCAAGTTTTGTTCAGAATTGAATTTGTTATTATTTATTACTTAGTTTATTCATAGTGACGTGTTTTTATAACATTTGAATACAGAATGCAATTGGATAATTAATATCATACGAAAACAACTAAAAGTATATGCATAATAATTAAAAGTCAGCACAGTTTTATACCATTTATACGGGAATCTATTACATATTATTAATTAGTTCTAGTTGTTGAAGTTTGTTTGGTATAACCTAAGCAAGCTATTGATTAAGTATTAACTTGGAGTTTTTGTTGATACTTTGTTTTATTGTTTGCGAGCTATTACCTTGATTTTATGGCAAAGTGTTAAATATCAATATAATTAATACTACAATTTTACTTTAGTTTTAAGAATATTTTTTATAACAGACACACTTACTGATATATTTAGATAGATAGTAAATACATTTTAAGATAAGCGTTGGCCTATAGTGTCGTGGATCCCGGATTCGAATCCTGGGTCTGACAAATATACATATTGTTTTAGTATGGAGTATGGACTTTATAGGTTGAGCGAGTGGCTGACATCTATTTCTTGTAAAAACAAAATATGTTAATACAAACCTCCACTCTGTGGGGCCCATATGATCTTATAAGGAACAGACATGGTCCGAAAAAAAGATAATGAGTGGTAACGTATCCGTTTATGAATTGACGTGATCAGTTTTGAATCCAGGGTCTGGCAAAATCACATGTTATTTTTCAATGTATGTTTGAATCCGGAGCATAGATAAAATAGGTTGAGCACATTGCTAAAATCTATTTCTCGTAAAAAAACTATTAATAAATTTCTTCAGTGAGAGATGACCAAAATTCATAACGGATTGTAAAAATTTGAAGCATTATGGAATAAAAAGTATAAAAATATATTTTATTAAATATTGCAGCTAAGTCTTCTCTGAATGAATATATAATTATAATATAGAAATCATTATATATTTATTCTTTCGCTTATCATCTTTCCAGGTGTCCACAATATACGCCCTGTAGAGAGTATTTAGCGGCTTTCCGAAATGTCAGAATCCAATTAATTTAGAGAAAAGGTAGACCAGGTGTAGAGACTCTTGATGCAGCCATAGAAAGTGTCCAGGCCAGTTCCAACGTCGTTTCTTTACCTTAGAACTAAACCACACGACGCTGCAAGTGTAGTGTATTGAAGACACAAGCAAGCTGCCGCGTTTGGGCCACGTTGACGTGGTTATTAGGTCGGTCTTTGCATAGACAATACATTGGATACATGGCAAAATTTTACCGGCATAGATACCGGTATCAACGCGGGAACCTGATGTGCCGCGTGTCTTCAATTTGAAGAAACTGCAGCGTATGGGTTATATACCCTGTTAAATTTTAAATTTAATTTGAAGGCTTAGCTGCAGTTTTGTTTCACCCCATTTTTATTTCGCCATTCCCTGTCAAAAGACAACCACAATTAAAACTTTTACATTACAACTTCAATTTATTGACTGTTATTGATTGAGAACATGTCGGTGGAGACCTACTAGTACCAATCATGTATATTCTTAAGCCATGACATTAAGCGTTTTTCTCTGCTGGTTGTTACGTAATATACCATTAATCTTTCCTTTGATAATGACACTAATGAGTAATGCTGTACCTTTTTGTGTTTGAGGTACGATAGTTTTAATACTATGTATAACTTCCCGGTAAGGTTTTCGTTTTAGGGTGTCAACATTTATTTGTTAATCAACCCTTTGGTCTAAACAAAATAATAATTGACATGCATAGTAATACGATAAGTGAATTTGAACTTTACAAGTAAACCCAAACTCCATAAGTTGTCAACTTAATCAAATACACGAGTTATTTATTTCGGGACCTAAATAATGTTTTTTTTGTAAAATACTATTTTAAAAGATATTCATGACTTTACACTGGCCATACGTTATCGTATCCTCGAACAAAATGACAAGACAATATGCGTAAAAGTAAAAAAAAGCGCCGGAATTTACGACTTATTTTTGAATTCACTCAAAAACACATATCCGGGTTGGATGGAAATTCACGAGTTTGAATTTTGACCGCTCGTAAAGTGCCCACTTAAACCTATCCGGAATAGTTTGGTTTTCCCCCTCGAACCAAGCATTGGGAACCTTTTCAACCGTCATAAAGTAATGCGTTTAAAAATATTAGAGATTCGCTGTAGTACAAAGTAAATCAGAAAATGTCAATGACAGATTTTGTGAGAGTTATGAAAATTTCCAGATAGGAACCTACGTAGGTATATTCATCTAAAACATTCACCACCGACAATTCAACTTTGACAATTCGCTTCTTAACAATTCATATCACCCCACCTACAGTTCATTGCCCTTATATAATTTTGTTCAAAATATTACAATACATAAGCAATATTATAAATATGTATAATAGATACCGTCTTATCAGAATTTATTCTTACCGTTAGAATTATAGTAAATAACATTTTCAGGCATATATATGAATATAATGTAAATAATAAGCATCCAATTTATTCGTGTCTACTTATAAAATGCAAGTTAAAATGTAATTTAAAGAGCAAGGCCGTTAATAGTTAGGCTGCGGCACTAAATGGCGAGTTCCGATGATAGTTCTAGTTATTGATTAACTTACAATGCATTGCGGTAACCTTTTCGATTGCATATTTCGTTCATATTGATAATTGCCGTATTAATAATTAAAAAAAACAAACAATCATTATTTTCAACAAAGAGTCTACCATATTGCAATCGAAGAATAAAAAAATAACTAGCATTAAGACCAAAATTCACAGATTTCGGTAAAATTTAATAATTATTTGACTTTGAAGCCCCGTTTTGACGAATCGATTGCGTAATCTGCGTCAAATAAAATAAATATTGTAGATATGATATATTTTAATAATTCAATTATTTCAAGAGTCTATGCATGCACGTAGGTAAATAATATGCAATATAAAAGCTTCATCGATGTAGAAAACATATTTGATTTTACATTAAGTTATGGTAATATAATTAATTGGACTAGGGGTATTGCAGCGTTACTATCTCTGCCGTAGACCTTGCATAATTGAAACGAGTATGATTTTGGACAAGGGCGTTACCAATTTGGGGTCGGGTAATAAAAATGTAACCCCACGTTGAAATTGAATAAAATAGTTTCGGGATCGGACGCTTTTTTCATTTGAAATGTAGTAAACCTTATCTTGTTGATATTTTAACGTTTAATTTAGTTGAGTTTATCGTAACATAAAAAGCGTAGTAATTATAACTATTACCAAGTAGGTATAAATCGCTAGAGTGGTGTTTCTCAATTTTATTATAATTTGTCACGGAATCATTTTCATAACGAAATTCTATAAATATTTTAAGCGTAGTATAATTTAAAAAATGTGACAAACTTGGTTCAAATATAATATTTTCAAATTGAAAAATAAAAATTTTCTAGGTGGAAGGTAACTGCACGTTTTATACCTACTATTTCATGTCCCATAAATGTATTGGATTGCTCTAATAAGGTTTTATTATTAATAATTAACAAACTATCCAAGTTTATGCTCAATTTATTTACAAATAATTTAAAATTAAAAATTTACGTCTAACGTTAAACTTAAAAAAAAACAGAATGATTGATCTAATGAAATGTCAGTTTATTGTTTAAGATAATTATTATTACCTCTACCTACATATACATTGTTGATTTGAATTAATACTGTAAATCTGTTTTTGATACGCTAGATTTTAATAAAAAAAAATTTTTGAATAATATATGTTGTGTATAAAGCTATCCGTATATGATCAGTATTACTGTCAAAGACTGTATTACTGACATAGGTACTGTCAAAATAACGATGAAGATTATGGGGAACCGACTGGAATGGATGAACCGACAAATATTCAAATATTTTAATATTTGGGTACTGTTTGGTTAACAGGAATACAGCGGAAAACACATTTTGAAAATAGCCGATAAACTGGATTATTTGTAAGGTTAACTTAACCTAACCTAACCTAACCTAACCCAACCTAACCTAACCCAAACTAACAAATAATCCAGTATATCGGGTATTTTCAAAATGTGTTTTCCGCTGTATTCCTGATAACCGAACAGTACCAAATATAATTTTCCCATTCGGTATCTGGTTTTTCATCCATTTTCTACGATTAAATGTCTATTTAAAATTAATATTGCTAAAATTGGAGCCAAAATGATTTTGAACGATTATTCATTTTGATCGACGTTGAATGACAGTAGAGACCATAGACTAATATATTGATACAGCTTCCGGTTGAAATGAAGTTATAAAACAAATATTATTGATTGAAATTAGCATGTAAAGTTTAAAACATGTAGGTATATCGTCATTGCATTACAATTTAAATTTGGTAAAAATACGTTAAAAGTGATATTTTACAAATATAATGACAGTAATACTGAGCGTCTAAGATTGATAAAACGTGGATATTATTCATTAATACTATCACTATTATTGTCAGTAATATTGACCATGTAGGGTCTGTTCAAGACAAACCGAAAAGCCTGCGAATACAGTGATTAATAGATAGTTATATAAAATGTGTGTAAGTATATTCAAAATATCCAAGAAATACAAGACGAATGAAAAGTCTACGAATATTCTGGTAGAGCGATTTAAATTAAATTTTTTTCACGTTTCTATAAAAACAAAAGAAACTTGACTATTTCAATAGAATTTGATTTTGAATTTGAAAGAAAGTAAAATACAACCAGACAAAAAAGAACTATGTCGAATAGTGTAAAGCGTCATCTATTGTCAGACCGTCTAAGGCGTTGGGTTCATAAATTTACTTTGTCAGAACAGTTAAGTCGTTATGTTCATAAATTTACTTTGTTAGCTCACCTCCCAAGAAACTAGACCTACGAATAGTGTCCAAAAGAATTATTGAGGTACGGACACATATTGATAAATTAATCAATAATAATTTTATTCAAGTGTGTATATACGAGTAGCTAACAGACAGTTTATTACGAGTATTTTATTTATTTAAGAAAACAAAACATTGTGGACGTCCACAACATGATATTATTTACATTGTAACAAATATTACCCTCACGAGAGAGAAGAAACATATCTAATAATAAAAAAGCAATTTTATAGAGTAAAATAAATTTTCAAAAACAAAATCCACTGAATCAATCAGTGAACATAATATCTGTCTTTGGGGAGTGCGTTGACTAGTCTTGCACCCCAAAAAATGTCTTACTAATAATATTTTAGCTGTAAATAATTAATATTTTTTTTTACTAATTGTCACATTCGTACGCAAAACATGAACTTTTAATAATGAAAGAGAAAAACAGCTCCAGAGTGGGTCAATTGTTTGGGTCCCAAATTAGTTGAAGTACGATCTTATGGTGAATACGGAATTAAAAGAAAATTTTGAGCAATCACCTGGGAAGTGATCGATGTGTATTTTGTATTCAAAATGTTTAAAAGAGGGGGGGGGGGAGGGATGGGGCTCTACCTCCAGGGCCCTCAGATGATGGTTACTTAAGCCCTGACGGCTAAAATTGTAGAACATGGAACATGCTTTGCCTACTGAGTGCCGGTTGTCCAAATTCGAGAGAAAATTTATTTGTCAAAGTAACCGAATCCAAAGGATTCAAACAATTTTACTTTTCTGAAAATTATGTAATTAGAATAATAAAACTAAATAAGTAATAATAACAAACGAAAAATACGTCGCACAGAATGTAGGCTACTGAACGCAAAATGAAAATAATCGGCGCGCGTAAGTAGTCGGAGCGGGGCGCGGGCGGGATGTGCGTCTATAGTAAGTTATTCAACGTCTATTTTTTGTAACGCTTTTGCGTCGGAGATCATGAGTAAAACATGTTTTATGATAAAATAGTGTCACCGATCTACTTTCCGAAATAATAAATTGCAAACATTAAAGTTTTCCGTTAACGTCGAGAGTAATTCTTCTATCGCCGCACAGTAAATAAATGCCTAATTTTGAATTAACTTATTCTCATATCATAATCAGATCTATCTATTCAATGAACAATTAAGATGTCTTTACGTTACTTTAACTTTCTACATTTATTATAAAGCATGTTTTTAAAAACTTGTTTTTAGTTAAAGAAAAAAATACAATCAACCCTTCTTGGTGTTTGAAACTAACGTCGCCTGTAATGTGGTCTTCCTATGTCCGAGCTCATTTAAAGTTTATTTTACGATTTCACGGTTTTTACTTTCGAGGAATCACAAAGCGGCAGATTTCCCGGTAAAAACAGATACCTATCTGAGGAAAGTAATGCCTGCATTTGTGGAAGCGATTTAAATAATGCGAAGTATTCAACGGAATACCTATGTAAAAAGAGCCTCCCCTGAACTTTCGGCATGGTGAAAAGCTCCCCGGGCTTAATCTGAGCATTTCATTAAGGTTGGGGTGGACCACATGAAAACCCACCATATCTGGCTGGGTAGAAATATATCTTGGAAGTTTTTTTTAAACGAATTTTTAAGCTATGAGGTAATCAGACATTATCTAAAAATACTAATGATAATATAAATTACATAAAATTCTACAGTTTTATTTTTAATTGATAGTAGTCTCGGTTGTCGCACAATTATCAAGACTGCAAAAATAAATGATTTATCTACACTAAAAATTCATTGAATGAAACGGAATGACCTCTCACTCTTGCCCTGGTACTATTCAAGAATACAACCCACTTACTTAGAAACCGTATTAATTTAAATCAATAATTTTATTTAGGTATAGTCCCAGGTGAAGGAGAGAGATCATTTCGTTTCATAATATGAGTTTCATACTTTAGCTTAGACAAGTCATTTATTTTTATGGTCTTGATAATGTTGTTACAGCCGAAAAAGCTATTGATTTAAACACTATGTAGAATTGATTGTTATTTATAGTATATTTTTTAAAATTGAATTCAACGAAGTAAATGCTAACCTAGGTATCTGTCAGAAAAAAAACATTGTAAAGATCCATTATGCTCACAGGTCAGATAATAAATAGAATACCGATTGGCTATATTCAATACGCCGCACGTTGAAGCAGGGTTTTTGAATGTGTGAGTGTCCTACGAAAATGAAGCACGCATTATGCACGTGCAATAGTGTGTGTAATACACCAACATTAAATGAGCGTTAATGCATAAACCAAGAGCAGTTTTCAGTATTAGACGTACAACGTATTCTTTACACGTGTGTAAGTTTAACCCGGATTCTTCCTTACTCGAGACGGTAACTTGCTATCGCCTTACCCGTTGGGTATTTCAGTTCCCATTATTTATGAGTTCCCTGATTATGCTACTGATTTGACTGTACTGAAGTATTTAAAATTCTACCTAAAATTGACCACCAACGATGCAAGTTAAACCAATAATTATAAATATCATTTATAGCTGGCGTTAAAAAATGTATTGTCTATTTAGGTTTTTAAAGTAGTCATCTTAAATTTATTAAATAATTAAAAACATGTTTTTATCTTTTTCTTTCTTGACTTTAAAACTGAGTATATCCTGGAAGTGCTATCTGTTGAACTAATTACAATTTAATGTTAAATGATTAAGTGCAATATCACTGAAAAGATATCGAATCTTATTAATATCGTTCTGATTCCCAGGAATAGATCATGAAAACGTAGTATTTTTTCTGATAGTAAAAACTACCCTGGTTTTCTGCCCTCGGCATTTAAATTAGATATTATGATCAGAGTAGGTATTCTTATTCTGTCATCAATAGTAGAATTGGTTTTATTGGTGTGTGGTAATAGAGGGGTTCTAAATAACAATAAAGCTCCCCTGAGATCTAAATTTATATATTTGGTGGAAGAACATGGCAGTGAACAATTTGAAATCGAAATAATATGTAGACGGAGTTAGGGGAGGCATTCATTCAGTAGTGGATTGATTTTGGCTAATGATGATGATAGTATCTACTTTACGGAATTAAAATATTAAAAATTTAATATAAACCGATTTTATTTCATAGTTCACTAATAGTAATTGAGTTTCGTTTTTTTTATTTACAACATTCCCACAATTACATTATTTAAAGTCCAATTCCATTAGAGGTGCTCTTTAAACTTAAACGTATGCTAAACTTTTAAGAGGCCATAGTAGGGCGCGTCTTGGGGCGACAAAGGAGGATGTTTACGACACCCGTGGCCGAGGTGAGGTTCGCCATAATGTTTTGAAAGCCGAGAGGTTATTCGGGATGATATACTATTTTTAGTTCACGACTGAAATATGCCCTGCGTCATCGGTGGGGGTCGTAAAACTCACCGCGGGCCGACGATGCGCCGCGACCGACTGACGCAGCTCTCCTGCAAATGTTACACCTTCTATCTATGAATACTATTGATGAAAGTACACATTTTACACGTATATGTTAAAGAAAAGTCTTCTCCTATGCAAATAGAGCATGTGTACTATGAAAGTTAAGCTAAAAAACTTAAATGATAAACACTAAAATAAACTGTAAGCCAGTAAGTTAGTTGTACCTATTGCAGATTTTTTTATTGCTAACTTCATACTTCTTATGCAATGAATGTTTTTTGAAACTTTAACGGTTGTTACGGCTAGAGATGATTCGATTGTCTTATCATGTTCTTTCTTCTTTTTTTTTCAACGTTTCAGGTGTTTTTGAAAGTAAAATTACAAAAACCCGTTTTGGGCATTTAAACAAGAACCAGAAAGACTATAACACACATATATATATATATATATATATATATATATATATATATATATATATATATATATATAATAGCAAAAAAACTTAGGTAGGTACTTTAATTCATATCACTAAAAATACTATATGTTTAATTTAGGAAAAATCACTATATTCTGCTCTCCTGTTAAGTTGTTAATATAGAATTAGGTACGATAGTAAACCTTTCGCATACTATTGGGGTATGAAAGCAAAGCAGAGTGTGAAAAAGACATATTTAGCTGAGAGAAAATATTGCTTAAAGTAAAATAAAGGAAGGTGGATAGTCCAGTAGACCACTGTATCAGTTGTGACGAACATAGTTACAAAATAATGACTAATAACACTAATTTAAGAGTATATGTCTATACATGAATTGAGAATGGCCTCCGTAATGAGCCCGAAATATTAAGAAAAGTAGAAGGGAAACTACGGGGTGACAACATATTTTCCAGGACCGCGCTGAAAAAATACACTGTGCAATAGTGTTACAAATCCACGAAAAGTTGTTGTATATCCATAATAATTGATGGTCTCATAAGAAAAAGGAATAATTTCATAGCACTAGTTTGACACTTGTTATAAATGTAAAACTAATTCAAGGCGTTTTTACAAATCTTAGAGCATTACATCTGCATTTTAAAATATTTTTTGTCAGTTGGTAAGAATGATAATGCACTGTACTTTTTACTACAATGATACGCCTCTATGCCTGATTACTTCGCATACAATTAGGTCAAATAATATTCACCGGTATTAATATAATATGTAGTAATAAATAAATAAATATATAATAATATAATGTAAAAAAATATATTTTTAGAATATAATAGGTACATAATTTTCATCTTAGAGCCGGAGTGCAGAGTTATGAAGCATATACTCTACTAAAAATAAATAGTTCGTGAATGAATAATGTAATGTGTTATTAAAATAACATTCCAACTACATAATAACACCTATTCATATAGGTAAATATTACCTTTATAATTTTTATAGCTGTGCAGTAAAGAAAAATGTTTTTTAAAGAAAAACACGCAGTGGTTACGAAACTTACAAATCTCATTACCCCATTTTTTAAAATTCGTTGTTTACTTGTAACTATGACATTGGTAATTTACTTGAAGCAATGTCGTCAGTACCCAGACCTGGCAATAATATGACCAAAATAAATAGGCTTATGTAAGAATCTTTATATGTCTAGTGGTATATATAACCATAACGATAATATACGATTATCTGTTTATGATAAAGAAAAAGAAAATTAAGAAAATATACATAAGTCATTGATTGTACTTATTATAAAGATTTAACAAATGCTACGTAAATAATTGTAGTCCATCTCATTTGAACCATAGCAAACAATTGACAGGTCAATTAGTCTGAAATGCGCAATGCAGACGTTAGCCACTTCCTTGACCAACTGGTACTATAAGCATGGCAAAGATAACGTAATGCACTATTCTAACCATCACTGGGGCCTCAGCATTAATTATGTTTTACTTAGATTTCCATTGAACGAACATACATTCATAGATAAATTAGTTAAGTTAAGTAAAAAAAGCTGCAAAATAAAAATTATAATGCCATGGTCTGTTGGTCATTGATTCTAATGAAACTTTTATTAACCCAAAACAGCTAAAGAGTTCACAACAGGGCTATGTAGCATTCAACACAATGTGGTGAGAGCAACCAGAGTCTGCTCGCAGTTTATTGTGATTCAGACAGTAAAATTTGTCGTGATTTGATCATAAATTTTATGAAGTATCTGCCCCATTTACAGCTCAGAGTTTGTTCTCCCAGAATACGACCGGCTTTTATATCAAAAGTAACATTTTTATTCGACGGTCCCAGCTGATTACGATCGAAGGGGACTGTTTCTTGACGATTTTTATAGTTTTGAATTAGGGACCGTGATACCGGTCTTTGGTTATCTTATATACCGGTATTTATTTAAAAAAATATCAGAAAACCGATATAAAAATCATATAATTTTATATAATATAGTTAAATAGTATAACATCATTATTTTTATTATTTTGTGTAATGAATATTACAATATTTGATTTAAAATAGATTTTATAACTGTGGTATCTATAATGAATGTCCATTGTGTTCAATTTCTCTTCCATCTGCTTTAAGTCTGTATACATCATGTAGAATAACTTACTCTATTTAATTTATCGTTGTTCTATCTTAATGTATTAATATATTCCATTTAAGTAAAAATGAGATTTTATTTGAAAACGCTAGTATTATTAAATATATATTTTTTTGATGATGTCCAACCCTAAAGAGACCATAATAATTAATAAGCATCGACAGAGTGGAGGTTTACATTAATATATTTGGGTTTTTACGAGAAATTAACGTTAGCCACTTGATCAACCCATAAACAATGAAAAACAATTTGTGTATTTGATAGACCCATGAATCAAGCCAGAGGCTCACGAAATCAAACATCGACGCGTTAATCTTAATCGTTAATCGTTAGCCGTGTTATATATATTATGAATGTTCAATCATTTCGAAAATCAGCTCATAACTAGGTACCTTATAAAGCATGTTCACACAGCGGTAAAATCTGCAAAGCTAATAAACACCAGGAATCACTGCCATTTTTTTCGTTGTTTTAATTTTTTAAATTTGGAACTTATATTTAAATCAAAAATTTATTATTTGAAATAAAATATATTTTGAATTTGTGTGGTGGATAAGATGTTATACTTATGTTATACTTATCATAACAGAGTATGTTGATAAATTGACTGTTAAAACATGAATTGTTGCGTCGTTGTGTGTTTAAAATGTTGGATTAATTATCATTTTTTTTTATTCTCAGTGTCGTTTTAGTCACTTAGAAAAGTGATAAAATAATATAATACACATTTACGATTCCTTAACATGCCAATATTTTGAAATAATCAAAAAGAAGATACCGTTAAGTTATTGGAATAATTGTTATTTGTACTTTTGCCAGCCCTATTTGAAGCACAAGCTTTACAAAAAGCTATCATGAAAAGTGAAATCTGTGGTATTTTTGCGTTTAACTGTTTCGTCAATGAAACATTCTTTTATCTCTGCTTTTGTGGTATTTTATTGGGTTTAGAAAATAGCTTGAATCAAAACGACTATATTAAATCTAGAATAAATATAATGCTTAAGTAATAATATTATAATCTACGAAAGATAACTAAATATTTGAATATTTTTCGTATGGATGCATACGTCAAATGTCCATCATTAAAAGCTAAGAATGAAAATATTGTATTATTTACTTAGATTGCACTCAGGGTGATAACTGAGACCGTACCTACCATTGAACTGAAATGACAGTCTAGAAAGATAGAGCTACTTGTTCACGACTGAAGAATATACTATAAAACCACGATGTAATCCTGGGAATGGTAAGATGCTTTGATGCAGTTTGATGTCTTTTCAGCCCAACAGTACGGAATAGAGGTGAACTCACAGAAATGATCTCAGAAAAATTGACGATTTTGAAATGTGGGTGTATCCAGCAGCAATTTTTTTTGACAAAAATTATGCAATCAATTTTTCAGAAGATTTAAAAAAGGGCTTCAAAACAGTTCAAACCAGTTAAAAAATTATTTAATTAAACCGAAATCTTAAGTGTTATTTTAATGTCATCAGTCAGTGCGTCGGATATTCAATTCAATTCATTTTTAACATATTGTGGACATTACAAATAATAAGTTTAAGACGTTCACAACATGACATGAAAAATTATTATAAGAAAAAAAAAGTAATAAAAGCGATCAAAATGAAAATATAAAAAGAGAACATAATATAAACATACAAAAGCAGTGAAATATGCGACTAAACGCACCACTGGGTGTACCGAAGTATGCATTGTATCAGGCTGAAAGACGATGTTTCAAATATCGAGGTCTTGTTGAGTATAAAAAATGCAATGATAATGATACTATTTCGGTTACAAGTAAAAAAAAATCTACAAAATATGCACACACACAATTATTATTATTTTATGTATTCTATTTTATTCAGTGTTCTATTGTTATCACATACCTACCTATATAGTCTTTAATAGTATAATATGTATAGCTACACTGCTACTTATGCATTGGTAAATTTGAATTTCGAACTAGCTCCACACGTTTCCTACTAAACGTGATTTTTTTGTTTGTTTGTTCCAGGTCGTCGAAGATTGGAAGTTCGTTTCTATGGTTCTGGATCGCTTCTTCCTTTGGGTGTTCACCCTGGCTTGTATCGGGGGGACGTTTGGCATTATATTTCAGTCGCCATCTTTGTACGACACGAGAATACCCGTCGATCAACAAGTGTCCGGAATTCCATTAAGAAAAAGCAATTTTATGATTCCCTGAGATATAGAAAAAATTGCTCCTATGGATTGAATTGCAAACTAATATAGTTTGACTCAATCGAAATAGGAATCAAATAAGCTTGCTCAATACTACTTTCATGTGAATAAATATAACAATTCGCAAAATTACATACATTTTAGCTTGATTTTGAATTAAAGCTAGGAGAGAGTTAGCAATATTATTTGTTCCTATTTTCATAGAAGCAATTTTTCAAAAAGTGACATCGAACAAATCTGAATGATTTGAAGATTATTATAGCTTGATACGAAAAGTTATAATTTTCTGCACATTGAATGAAAAGACATTTTATAATATGAAGGGACGAAAAAAAATAACGTCGAAATGGTTTTAGCTTGGTGATAGTTTACCCAGTGGTTTTGGGGTATTATTATGAATTTAATTAAAATTAAGTGTTTAGTTGCAAATCTGTTAAGGTGTTGCTCAAGCATTTAGCTATTTAAACTAAATAAGTGTCCATGTTATAATTCAATATAAATAACAATAATATTTATTAAATAGTTTGTAATGAATTTTATTATTATTACTCTATATTATATTCCAAATAAGTACATAACAAAAATACAATAGTGTAGATATTAGGTATCATATAAATCTATAATTATTAATTAAACTATTATTATGTAATTATCTAGTTTCTAATATTTACCCTTTTACATAATAAGAATTTAAATGCTTCAAAATATAAAATAATTGAAATAATAAATATAGCAAAATGGTGTTTTTATTTATTTATAAATATTTCTAATTAAAAATTGTAAAATGATACATATTTTTAAGTAGTATAATTAATAAGATAATTCTGGAAATTAAATTATAATAAAATTGAGTGTCAGATTTTACTAAAATATTTTTCTGCAGTTTATTCTTTAACACATTTTTTTTATTGTTGCTATCGTTCTGAAATCTTTACCAATCCATTTATCGGTGTCGTTTTCCAATGAAAAAAATAATGCTTTCGATCTACTTTCCGAAATTATCAAAGGCAAACATTTGAGAAAATAACGCCACTGATGATGATTTCGCTACTTTATTATGGAGTGCGATTTATCACATAATATGTCCTCCGTCAGGGTCATGCAAATTCCACGCCCTCGCCAGGACATCTTCCGCTTTGGATATGGCCTGGTGTAAAGAATAATATGTGGTCACAGCTAAGTGGTAGCCGGGTCTCACATCAAAACTCGTCTGCCTGCAACGTGTCGAATTCATTGATGTGACGTCATCGTTATTCACAAAATACACGTTGCTAAATGGAGCTCCAAAGATTGATCAAATGGGACTTTTAGTTTGAAAATAAAAATCTACTGTTGCAACAGACAAGTTGCATGCTTCTCGGGCTGCGAGTCGAAGACGCCAGGACATATACAAACACCTACGAATTGGTCATTCCTATATCGGCTCGCCGATCGCCGCATCCAAATGTCTATATGTTTCAAAGGTTACGTGCGACTGTCGCTCGGTATATGTGCGCGGTCTTCATAATATGGAACGCCCGATCGACGTTCTTGGAAGGTTTGATTTATGGCTGTGCGGCACACGGGCGAGTTTAGATATGAGAGCCGGCGTAAAGACAGATTCACTCAATGATAGATAATACCTATAGATTATAATTTATTCCTTACTTGATTTTTTTATTATTCATATGCAATGGTGTCGTCAACTTTTCTAGAAAATAGAGATGCCATGATCTGATACACATTTTAAGATATAGCTGCAAATAATGGTGCTTAATTTGCAGTACATTAATTTCTAGCTACAGTTTAGTACTTAGCTGCAGTACGTAAGTCTGTATTGCTTTTACAATTAATTAATACTAAAGCTCAGTTGACTAACATACTCATTTATAGAACATACATAATTTGAAAACACCTCAGATATACCTACAAGAAAAAATCTTTGAAAGAAATATGACGCCCGATAGGACTTCAATCTATATCCACTGGATTATCGTAAATGTGTTTGACCAATTAAGCCACAGGCGTCCTATTTAATTACGACAAAATTAACTAGCAGTTCTTACACCATGAGGTGCTTTTAAAATCGTGTTAATTTTTGGTTAGCGGTCTATTACCGAATTTATGTATGTTCAATATAAGGCCCTGGCCAAATTCGAATTAGCAATACCCGATGCGGGTAGACGAATAGTTTTCAATAAGGCATATTCTCTCAAAAGGCACAATTTTCATTTGACTAGCATCAAGTATAGTAGTTTGCGTGCCAAAGTCCTTAAATAATCCTCGATAGTAAATGCGAGGTATCCATAAAGGCATCTAGAAAAAAATATATTATATAAATAATAAATTACATTCATAAATACTGTGAATCATTCGTTGAATAAAAAACGTAGTTTATATACTCATATATTGTGATTAACTATATTTCTCTGTATCGACAAGAATCAAAATAAAATCCGGCTGAGAGTCTAATATTATTTTTGAACCTTTAAAACTAGTGGGGTATCATTGAATAATTTTACTTTACAGCTTTTAAAATTTTATTGCATGCAGCTTAAAAATGTGTGTAATTTATCGCATAAAATAAACTTATTAATGTCCCAGTAGTGAATTAATTCAAATTTGCTACTTCAGAAAATTCACACTTTACAAGCATAAATCTGGTGGTAGACGAAAAGTTTTGCAATTTATAATATGGGTCATGTATAGCGTTGGAGTAGATCTCGAGTCTAGAATTAACGAGAATTACTCAAACGTTCCAAGATGCAACGAGTTCTAATGCAATTATGTAAAATTCAAATCCCATGTTGGGCACCTCTCGCGTAAAAGCATAATATAGCCGAGACTCGGAGTAGAATCGTAATAATAGAGGGTTCAATATTTTAGTTATGAATATTAAATTTATTTTTACTAAATGAAGTCACCAGTAAGATACATATGAGATATGTATCAGAATATTTTAAAATTATTATTCTTGTGTAAAAAAATGTATTCTTTTGCCATATCCGCCCCTTAACTGGAGCATATGGACATCACGCGGCGCCTCCAAGAATCCCTGTCACTCTCCAGTCTTCTTGCTTCGTTTCAGGTCAAATCAGCATCCCATATCTCCGCCGTATCGCTCTGTAGATTTTATTTAGCGGCCTTCCAAGACGCCGGAATCCGGTCGGCTTGAAGAACAAGCAAGCCAGGTTAAAGTTCTCTTCTGGCATCCGCAGCACGTGCCAGAGCCAGGTCCAACGTCGCCTCTTCACTTTCAGCGTGATGAGAGGATGCTTGGTGCGTTCTCTTATCTCCTCGTTGCTCCTAAAGTCATACCACCCCGCACACCCAGTATTCATCGCAAACATCTGTTTTCGAAGCTCAGTATTATACGGTTGCTCTGAGCCGTCGTAAGGTGCCATGATTCGCTACCGTAAAGCAGCACCGTCAGAATGCAAGCGTCGAATAGGCGGAATTTGGTTTTGACCGAGTACAATCGTGAGTCCCAGACATTCCGCATCGAGTTGAATGTTGCTCCAGCCATTCCCATTCGGATAGCGAGCTTTTTCTACAAAATGCCATCTTCCGTGATGTGTACCCCCAGGTACTTGAAGCTGTCGACGCTCTCGATGTTTTGTCCATCGCTAATCAGAGGGATATCTGGATCAGGACAGGTGCTATTACACAAGAAAAAAAATGTATACCTGTGATTAAAAGTAAAATAGTATAAAAACATAAAATAGAACTAACGATCTCAGACGATTAAGTACTTGTCACTTAAACTTATCAAGTATATTAGATAATATAATGATCAGTCGATATCTAACCTTTCGATCAAGCGGTTTACAAATAATCTCGCAATTGAATAATCGTTCCTCGCGCACTGTATTTATCTGAAAATGTAGTCGTAAGTAAAACTATTATTATATACAAAATTCACATAGATAACTAAATTATTATTATCTAAATATATACATTCTCAAAATATAATACAGTGTACAAGTACATACAATAAAACAACCATAAAACAGTTGCCTGTTTATTAATCATGTTTCCATATAAAAATGAACTTAGTATTTGGATATCATGCTTAAAAAAAAACAACTACAGATTTACCAAGGAATATAGGAACATCTATTCTCTTAATATTAGATTTATCCGTTAATAAAAATATAATATTCTTACAATTTCATTGAACGTGTTTGAAGTTTACAGATAACAATAGTGCCAACAGGAAATGAGTTATTCGTAAAAAAAATAATAGTGGATCACTAAGCACTACTTAATAGGATTACCACGAGCACAAAAAATAATTCAAAGGAATACAATTTTTCCTATTGCAGGTATTTTTACCATCGATATTTATAGCGAATTTAATTGTTAAATGTACGAAAATGATCACTTAACCTTTTTTCCCCTTTTTCAATACGTTTAATATGTTTCCTATTAATCAAGAGATGTAGAGTTCATAGTTCAGAGTAGATCTAGTGAAGAAGTAATTTATTTTATGCTACAAACGGAGGGGGTAATATCATATATTCTGTATTGAATTATAATCGAATGTTTCCCTGTAAAAAACAAGTGTGTTAAAGCATTTTATTTATTATTTTTGAAAATCGGTTGTTAGCAGTTCACTGGGTTCTCGTCAAATTTTGTTAAGAGAAGCGGAAGATAAACAGGAAGCTCTGAATATAATATCCACAATCTAGATTCCAATACAAATAATAACTCATGCTTGTCCCACACGATCGACCATATTCTGCGGTCGATCCACAAAACCACACAAAATGGTCGTGACTCGTTAAACTGTGACAAATTGAATATATATGAGAACACAGGTGGGCGCTTACTCGAGAGTAAAATAACCAGATTTTATAAAATAGAGTATTCACGATCATTCAACTCAAAACACGCACAGCGACTGATTACTTACGTGCTTTTGAGAGGATTAGAGAGAATCATGTTAATAATGTAGAGGTGGACGTATAAGCTGTAAGCCGTTTTTGTAAATGTTTTTGTGTAAAAGTTGTTAAAAATTCTGCAGCGATCGACTATCGACTTGTTGTTCATACCTTATCTATATATAAAATTAAGTTCCCAGCACTTTATACGCTGATTCTAAATGAATTTATTTAAATTAATTGAATAATCTAGTAGGAACCATACTACGAATATTCATATTAGTATGTAATATGAAAATCCCACTTGAAAATTTGTTCCATAAAGTCATTGCATATTGCTTAACCAAGTAAAGTTAGTCTAGCGCTAGACGCCCAATTGAGATTTGCATTATATATCGAATCGAGGAGAGGTGAACCGCGCTTTTCGGATTGCCGAGATATACATATATTATACATGCATGCACATAATATATGTAATGTGCATATATATTATGTCGGCCTGTCTCAGTTGGTTCAGTTTGTAGATCGGCCATCTTTGCATAAAAACAAAGTCATGAGTCGAGGGTTTGAGCTTTATGGGGCGAACACATTATCATCACGTCACGTGCTATCACGTGCTGTCACAGCAAGCTTGTATTACTAGAAAAACGTGTGCAATGTAGTTTTTCTTGGTATTTTAAATGTGATCAGACTGATGCTTCCATTCCGTAGCATATTTTTAAGCAAAAACGAATATTGTCAGTTAACCTAATCTACCGAATTCACCTCACACGTATCACGCTACATAATCAACCGCGCGAGTCAGTAAACGGTTTTTTTATTTTCTGCAAGACTACACATTTTTGACTTACGTCAAAACCGCATGTTCTTTGTTTTTAGTGCTTTGGTCTATGGATTTTCTGTTAGATTTATTATTTATGACTGGTGTTTGTAAACACTGTTTACGTATATTATCTATGGTCTGCTGATTGGGTCCTGTTCAAAATATTATCTTTGCATACCATATCGCAAGTTAGAAACTGTTAAAAGGTTAAAAGAAAAAGAATATTGAATTGACAAAGCAAGATTTACTTAATGTTTTTTGTAAAAATATTTTGATGTCACTATAAAAATATATATTCAATAACGCGCAGTAAAACGGAAATTGTCGTATGTAATTTTGACTACCAATAATTTATTAAGCCAATTTTTCTCGTTTTATATTAATTAATATCACAGATTAGAATTAAGTTTTAAATTTATAATTTAAATTCCATCAAGTACCTTCGGTCGATAGTATTAATATTATTAATATTATACATAACAGTTTCGATTTGCTCTTCGCAATCTGAAGAACTCCTTGAGTTGGCACTGTTAATATTTGAATTAATAAAGATAGTTATCATTCAAAATAATCTGCGAACATCTAGAAAACCATAGATTAAATTTGTCAGCTCGACAGCACGTGACATGGTGGTAATGTGATCTCTCCATTAGACGTTTTTTATAACTACTTATTTGATTCGGTGCAAGGATCCAATGAAGTGGGTAAATATCTTACAACTATATCTTGTAAAATCTGTTAATGGAACCTCTACTATATGGAAGCTTATAGAAACATCTAAAAGTAAAAAGTAGAAGCAGCGACTGAGCAGAAAAAATAAATGTGTGTCGATAATCGATTTTTTTTTACCAAGTTCGACCGTAAGAATATCACATAGATATGCCACCACAGAGTTTAGGTAGTATATTAACAGATTTTTATTTTTACGAGAAATCGATGTTAGTCACTTGGTTAATCTACGTGTATTATGGCCATACTCTGGGTTCAAACACACACTAAAAAACAACATGAGATTTTTTACTAGACCCGGGATTCAAACCCGGTCATAGACCGACGCGTTACTAATCTATATATATCATGGGCGTAAATCGATCTACCTCAGCTCAATATGCAATAACTATATATTATTACAGGATCCATCAGTCGCTCAATACACAAGTCTACGCGATGATGTAAAAAAATATACACTAATTTCACTAGATAAACTAGATTAATATTTTATCATAATGTTTCTAGTATGTATATCACGTTTTGAATGATGAGATAGAGGTTGCAAAGCAAATGAAATGGCAATGGGCTGGACATATCGCTCGGCGAGTTACAGTTGTACCCAACACACACTACGACCATAGAGGCGACTTAAATTTCGCTGGACATATAAGCTCATAAAGTTCGGTGAATCTACATGGCAGCAAATAACTGGGCACCGAGAAAAAATGAGAGAGCTAAGGGAGACCTTCGTGTAGTAGTGGATTGATCCCAGCTTATGATGGCAATGATAATAAATATCATGTTAAGTTCACAATGTGAGTTGATAAAATAAAGAATGTAAACGATAAGTACCTATTTTTTGTGTATTTATGTCCGATTCTAACAAGATCATAATATGATGGGACTCCTCAGATTGTAGGTTGAATTAATATTTTTTTAAACTTATTACCCAAAATAATTCAGTTAATGATTATAGCATACATTAAATAATATACATTATGCACCGCTTAGAATCGAATATGGTAACATCGGTATTGTATTGTAGATAGAAATAAAACCTTCTATCATAGTTAAGGCAGAAACAAGCTGATATTTCGTCACATGAACAACAGTGAGTTCGCGCCACGGGAAACACGGGTGAATTATCGTTTTATTTGGTATTAAAATGTATAAAAACTACACTGAAGTTACCTCACGTCGTACTACCAACGTGTCACATGATCTTGGATATCTGATATCTTTGGTTTTAGTAGTTTAGAAGGGAGCTGTAATTAGAGGTAATTATGTTTTTGTAAATTGTCAGTTTATATTGCAAACGTTCTATTTTGTTTTTGTTTTCGCATATGATGATGAGGGGCCCGTTAACGAGCATCAACAATTGCAGATTTCCGATAAAATTGCCAAAAAAATGGTGCAACTACTGCTACTTTCTGGGCAATGTATGACCCGTCATCAGTGTCGGGCAAGTGAGGCTAATGTATTTTGTGCGTACACGTGACAATAACGGCCGGCAATGAAGTTTCTGTACCATATAAATGATCACATAAACAAATTAATCCAAAATGAAAAAAGGATTTGGATCGGGTCCTACTTTTAAACAAACGAGAAAAAATAAGTAATATAAACCAGGAAGTAGTTATTGATAATTATTTATTGATTATTCTTTAAAAGAATGTCAAAAATTGACATTTAGTGAAATTTGACGTTCTTGCAGCTTTGTAGTTGGCCTTTTCATATTAGGATCATTATATAGTTTGGATTCGATGTTCCATAGCTTCTCCGGACCCCATTATTAAGCTCCAATATCTTCTTGTTTGTCCATTTATTAATTGTACGTAGTGTGAATTAACGATTAGTAATAACACCATAATAATATTAATAACGACACGGCGAAAAAATTTACAATGTATTGTCAAATCGGCTGTCACTAATGTTTTTATTGTTGCTAGGGGTGAGATCAAAAACAGAGACGCCCATATGCAGCAGAGCGAGAATGAAATAGATTTATCTAGCAATTATTGCCGTATTTTCGATTGCGTTCGATATTACATATATCAAACAACCATGTTGCTAGAGAGCATGGGCAATAGATGTAAAGTTTCGGCAACGTAGACTACTATTGTCGTGTTTTGGGGAACTATTAACGGCGACACAATTGCCGTAAAAAGTGGCTCGTTTACGGTTTGAAGCCAATGATACGGTCATCACGGTGGTCAAGGCATAGCCAGGAAGAGTTTAAGCGCATATTTTGAATATTTTGATGGTGTTAGCATACGAGATCAAAATGAAATGATAATAATTTGTTTTAGGACTTACCTAATTTAGTATTTTTATTGAAAAAAACTGGTAAAATTAAAAAGTATGTATAAATTGTTAATACCTACCTACTCAATTGTCTCTGCAACCATATCTAGTAAAAGTTTATTCATATGGTGCAATATTGTAAAAGATTATGTTTCACATATGCACTTATGATAATCGTGAAAAGTTCCCGCGCTTTCCCTCTGATATCTCGAATTTACGGTAAAGTGGTGTGCACGTGAAATTGGACAAATTTGGTTTTGGCGGAGAATTTTCGAAAGTGGTTCGGGAGTTTGCAAACCCGAACTCTTTTTTATTCAAAGGCGGTTTTAAATTCCATTAGGCGGCGGGTGAACGGGTTCGCTGACGAACCTTTGTCCCTTAATGGGGTTTTAAATTTATGACGAGAATGTTTGACGTGAAATTTTCTGTGAAACGAAACAAATTTTTGCAGCGTTGTTTGCTGCATGTTATAATCCTTGCAAAAGAGTACTGCCGGCTTTGTATATTATGAAGCTAACAAAATCGGTAAAAATGTCATGAAAATAATTAATTTAATGTAATTTTTTTAAATAGCCATGCAACCTTGCTTTTTCATACAAGGTGGCTGGGAGGGCTAGTTACATTGATATGCAGTAATTACGTTTCTCCATTTATATCTTTACTTTTATTTATGGCCAGAATTCAATATGTTGTGTATTGTTCTTCTGTTGTTTTGATGTTTAGTATTTCGTAGTAGCGAAGGGTAGAGGTAGGCTGTCAAGATCTGCCATAAATAGTGCACATTAAACTTTGTTAGTCATACGTATTCGTTTTTTATTGAACTAATACTACAATTTACATATGGTATCGGTTAGTTTTTAAAAATCAATCAAACCCTGCCTAAACCAAATCATACTAGTTTTGGTATATTTTGGGCGATACGACAAAATTGTGCACACTTTTTCATTCATACTTATTTGTTTTCGTTCGATTAAAAATACATATTACACATATTGCTGGTTCATTTTTTTAAATTCATTAAGCCCTGCCCAACCAAACTGTAATGGATAGAAAATATTATTCTATCTATAAAATATTCAAATTTATATATGATTTAATTGCATAATATTAGATATTTTATAGATTTACGAGTATTTTTTGAATATTATCTATTATGACTATGGAATAATTGAATTTTAAAAACTAACCAACACCATCTGACAAAATTTAGTGTACCCTATTTATGGCAGATCTTAACAGCCTACCTCCACCCTTCGCCACTGGTATTTCATAAGATTTTTGTAGATCAATTTTATGGCTATGCTCTCTACATAGAGTCCTGAGAGTCCATCGCTCCTTTTCTAGTATAGGGCAGTCGTTGATGACACGCCACACAGTTTGAGATGTGTAGCCGTCACATGAACAACAGTGATCGTCCCTCAATTTAAATCTTTTTAGATATGGTCGCGCTGCTGGCCTGTTTGTATCTGTGTGAGTTCGTGTGATATTTTTATGTTCCTGGCAAGAGTCATGGCAAAGTTTGTGTTTGGAATAAATTTCTGCGTTATCGATCCTGTGGCGGATGTTATGTATCTGTTGTTCCATAGCTATATTGCATCTTCGTTTAGTTTTTGTTTTGCGTAACTTAGGGGAAAGTGTCTGTAGGTTGAAGGTCTTTTATCTATTGTGGCTTGTCTAGCGTATTTATCAGCCTCCTTGTTCCCGGCTATCCCTGTGTGACTTCTTATCCAAAAGAATCTAGGGCTTGATCCTATAATTAGAAACTGTGTTGATACTGTTAAAATGTCTCTTACTAGTGTGTGTGTGTGGATGATGGGTTTTGGAGAGCTACCAGACTGGATTGGCTATCTGAGAATATGTAGACATAGTTGTAACTGTAGAATTTTATTCTTTAGCAGCCGAGGTTTGACATAAAAAGTAAAATTACAATTTTGCTCTAACAAACATTATAGGATTGAGTAGATAAAATAATGTTTAAAGTAATACGTGAAGGAAGCGCTGTTGTCGGCTAAATGGGAGGAACTTGTTAGTTTATAATGGAAGTGCAGTTAAAAATAGGAGGAGCATGTTAGCTTACAGTTTTAATACGTAGCCAAAAAGATGTTGTCGTACTATAGTAGATGTTACTAAACATATTATTGCTTTATAGAAAAAAAATTTCTCATTGCCAAAGTAGCGCTTCGAATTTGGTATTAATTATTGTTTCAGACAATTTTAAGAAAATGTGAACTATAATAATTTTGAAAGTCAATTACTGTATTCATTAAAAAAAGTGTATTTATTATTTTAAACATTTAAAAATGTGTCGGAGTAGTATATTTTGTATCCTTTTAGTAGAGTCCCTCACAATTCTGTATTTCGCCTTGAATTATGCCATTTTTTTTTGTAAATATGTAAAATTACAGTAATAACAGATTTTAGAATAATATAAATTAAACCAGTGGTTTTAAAACTTTTTCGTTTCACGGCGCCCTTAGTGCATATTATAAATTATTTGATGGCGCCCTAAAATTTGCGTGAGTGCCAAATCAACAAAATTACCCTCAGAATAGATTTAAGATGTTTATTAGGTGCTATGTTTTTTTGTATAATTTTCCGTTTTCTATTTTAATGAAAAAAGTAAAGATGTCCAATTAAAAGATAAATATTTATTATTGAAAAAAAAAATCAAAAGCACACGGCGCTAAAATAAAAAAACCTGTCTCCAAATAATAAAAAAAATTTTGTGATAAGTTAACATGTTATTTCGCCTGAAAAAAAAGCCACCGAAGTCATCGTGCATCAGAGTATTGAATTAAGGCTGTACGTAATTATTATCTTTATTGTTTTAACCTACGGCTCCCACTTTGAATACTACTGGATTAATCTATAAATTGATTTACTCTTTCTATTACATAAACATAGGATTCATAGGATAGATCTGAATTAAGCCATATTATGTTGAAGAGTGTTACGTATCATCATACGATTCATTAGTAATACAAACCGACGCTTTTTAGCATCTTTTTTGTTAATTTGCAAACACTTTAATTTAAATACTATTTTTTTTGTTTTGCATAATTATAATGTATAGTTTTTAGTTTTTTTTTTTGAAATTTTGAAATAAAAATATCACATAAATTTTCCAATTTGGTTTACATGTCACGTAATGATACATTGAAATAGTTTTAATCTTATTTTTTGCAACCACGTGTCTTTATTACTTTACCATTTTTGATACTAATAGGATGATATTTCATCAGATCATTTTGTTTTTACGATAAATGGATGTTAGGCACTTGCTCAACCTATTAGGTCCACACTCTGACTCCAAACACAAATGTGTATTTGACAGACCCAGGATTCGAACCTGGGACCCAAGATATTACAAGCCGATGCTTAAGCCGCTCGGCCATCGTGGCCGTTACGTGTCCGTGTCCTTAGTACCCCCTAAAAATTTTGTCTTTTCGGAAGTGAAACATTACTTTTAATGAAAATTATATTGGAAATATCTGGTTCCAGGTGAAATTTGTCGGAAAAGTTAACCATTAAATTGACTGCTGACTGGATAATTACATTTTAATTACCACATTTAAAAAGCATGCTAATTATATCGAATGGCTACTTAATCGTTATGTGCTGGATGCGTCTTTAGCGTCCAATGTATTAATCTACCAAACTAATATTTTTGATGATTTTTCAATTAGTATATTTTACAAAAAAGTTTCTTAAATTTAAAATTTTGTGTATGTCTTGAATGAAATTAGCAACATTATTTTAATACTATTAGATAATTGAGTCAATAAAAGAAACCGAAGGCATTTAAGGTAATATATATTTTACAAAAAAGCTTTAATCATTAAAAAAAACTTTGCTCAAAACGAGCTTTTACCACACTTTCTATTTCCGATGACCGTTTTTTCTACATTGCTAAAGCTTTCCATTGGGCTCACTTCGTCACAAGTTTAATTACACCATTGGGATGGGTTAAGTACTGAGATACGAAGAGCAGTGATGTACTCTTATAGCAACTTGATTGGGTCTTTCGTAAGCTTTGTAACCACACGTGAATTGCCGAATAACTATTATAAATATTAAGAAAACATTTGATAATAATTTATATTACTACTACCTCCCAATGTTCGATCCTTAGAGGATTATTTATTATTATGGGCCTCCACGGAGTAGAGGTTGTATTAAAAGATATGGTTTTACGAGAAATGGATGTTAGCCACTTGTTCAACCTATTAGATCCATATAATAACTACAAACATAAGTTGAAAAATTATATGTGTATTTGCCAGACCTGGGAACCCACGACATTATAAACTTACGCTTAAGTCGCTCTGCTATCGTAGGCGTATATAACAGTCAGCAAAAAACATGACATGATATCTTTACAGATATATTTATTACCAAATCGGTGTTTTAGATACAATATTTTGGCAATGAAATCATATATATAGGCTGAGAAGAGAATGCATAATTTAGATAATGAATGTATATGGTTTTGAGTTATAGGATAGTTTTTAGGAAGGTAACATAAACTACTGTAGTTACTCCGTTATTTGATATAACGGGTACGTATCTAGGGTAGCCAATTAGTTTATACACCCAAAGATGTAATGCAGTCACTATTTTGGATGCACTTGAAGTATTTTTTGATAGTCGATAGTTATACCGCATTAAAAAATATTCCTTTTAAAGTATTAAAATAAAGATTGTTAATTTAGAATATATTAAAACTAAAATATATACAAAAGAAATCTAAAATAAAAATAACAAAATATAAGTAAAACGTACAATAAACAAAAATATTAATAACATACCTGTTATAAATAATTAAATTTAGTGCGATCAGTGAACATTGATAATGCATTACTTCGATCATCTTTTCAGAGTTAAGAATTTATGATGATATTTTCTCTATTCTCAGACAGTCGTTAATATTGGAATCAGTTAAAATACAAATCGGTTTGATTTAATTAAATATTGTTAAAAATAATGATCGAATACACAAATGATGAGAAATGATGATCAAAACAGAAATATTATCGAATATGGATTCATTGGTATTATTAAATGAGTTTATTTTAATTTATTCAGAAAATAAATTGTATTTTTATGTCTATGTATACTTATTGTATGACGAGTATAATATGAAAATTTCAAGGATATTAGCACAGTTCATAGACAAGTAAATATGTCATTAAAACTACAAAATAAGCACAATCAAATATCTGGATACCATTATCAGTGAACTTTTATGTGAAATTTATTAATAAATCATGCTATTCGAATACATTGGCGTGTGTTTTCCTTTCTGAGGTTTGCTCTTTGAAGTTACACATGTGAGCAGGTAAATTCAAAAAGGGTCAAGGGATCATATTTGGACATATGGATCGAGATTCATTTTATGTCATATGGAAATTATATTAAGCCAGCTAAGAATTTTGTTAACGTTTCAAGGCGATTATTTAAATAAAATACTGCAATATCTGGATGTTTATATTATGCGTAATCCAAAAACAAAACCGTCAACATAAAAGACGTTGAACCTTCTTCCAGAACCATTCTGTGATTTTTTTTAAAACAAATAATAGCTTAATACAATTTCAGTTTGACGTCAGTGTCATTTTTGTATGCAAATTAATAATCCCAGTGGTATCTTTTGCCACCACTTTCATAGCTTTAAGCTTCATATCTATACGATTTTGATGTACTAATAGTTAAATCAAAATTAAAAAAAAAACTCTATAATAGTGGGTTTACTTTTCACCTATTTCTCTATTATATCTCTTGTATTATTACTGAAAATCTGTCTGGAGCAATCCTGTATTTATATGGTTGCTTAAAATCAGTATGATAATTGATATTTTGGTTATATTAATATTATCAGTACTACTTTGTTTAATAACCGTATTTAAAACTACATTATTGCTATAAATAAGTGCTCTGCAATTATAGGTATAAGGTTTTCCTTTTTTTGTATTGTGTTCTATAACAGGTAGGCATCAAAATTATATCCTGAACAAATTGTACCAGATAACCACAGTGATTGCGTAAGCACGAGAATTTTCTTCTGCATATTTTACATTTTTATGGAGTAAATTATACTTTAAATTTTTTTCAGACATATTTGCAGTGTAAATAGAAACTTAATTTGAAGTAGGTTTGACAGTGTATCCTTTATTTGGCACTGTATCAGGTTAAAGTTGGGATTTATTGTGGAGAGGGTTCAAAAGAAATACCTATTATTCGATTACTTCATGCTATAAGGATGTTATTCGTGGGTTTATTCGACTGTTTATATTTTAGATATAATGCTTACATACTATAGTCTAAAAGTCTGATGATGTCTATAATATAAGTATGGCTACGATTTTTTCTGATTTATGCGGGTTTAAATGCGAACTCTGTGATTATTGGTAGTATTAACTTGTGTGTTAATGATAACTAATTTATTAATTGAGAGCATCGATTATTTGTTTTCCAAACTAACCTTCCATTGGTAATGCCAATCGGGTGGATATTAACTGTAAGCAATCAAACTGTTTTGGAAATTGATATAGGTATTCTACTTAAGTAAGTGAGTTTAGATTGTTTTATCAATTATTGAAATATTGTCGCTGATTTGTTGTACTTCCATGTAGTTTTTATCGTTTTGTATTTATTCTAGTAATGCTTCTTTTTATTTAAATATTGTTAATATCATTACATATTTCTTTAATTTTTCATACTATCATGTTGTGAATATCTTGAATTTATTATTTGTAAAGTTAACTTTGAACTTGAACTAGTTATTTGTAGGAAATGTGAACGAAGTATGCAACCTTCTGCGTTTGATAGTAGCCATGCGTTCTATTGGCTTACTGATTCATCTTAAATCTTTTTATTGGTAATGTGATTTGTCAAAGATATCCTAAAGATACGTTGGTACATCCGTATCTCGATTATATAGCAGTAATATTGATTCGTAGGTTTGTATAGCATAATAAAATATTTGTTAATTATGTATAATTACATATAACCCTTGGGTAACATGTGGACGTTACTGGAAGTACCCTACGTAGTGCTGTGTGATAAATCCAAGTGTTCGCGTCCAAGGAAATAGTGAATGCAAGAATCCGTTTGATAAGGGGCAACTCCGCAGGGATTTGACCGGCAAAAGCGAGACTGACGGTTTTATTGACTGAGGAGGGAGTTCCCGCAATTAAGCCCGTCTCACGTTGTAAGGGAGGTCTGCGATTTTAGCCGTTTTTTGATGTTAGAATGGATGTGTTAGTATATTTTATATGTATATAATATAATATATTATGTGAAATCAGATGGGTTATATGGGTTTCGTTTGCGGAAGTATTTAAAGTAGGTTGTGCTAAAATTATTTATAAATCATTAACTTAAAGTCTAGAAAAGACAAAATTAAAAATGAAATCCGAAAGCCTTTATAGCAGAGTAATTTTGATATTAAGTTATTCAGATTTTTTTTGAGTTTTGTTAATCCAAATGATATTAGTCACGTTTCGAGTATTTTCCAACTAGCTTTCTTCAATACATATTCGCCTTTCATTCTCTTGAATCTCGTAGGCCACCTTTGTTTTAATGGATTTTTCCTGCTCTCGCGTGGTATAGTTTGCAACCTTGATATACTGGTAATTTAGAACATTTATATACACCCTTCAATTACATGCATTGTCGCAGCCTCTTTTGGATGAAAACTGTTTCCACGTGTTAGGTTTATCAGACACCAAGAGCGAGGGCTGGTCAATGCATTCTCTAGAGACACAGACTTTTTGGTAATGCGCTATGTATTTCGTTTTTAAAATTCAATTTGTATTTTTCACAAAATACACTTTTCAAATTAAATTGATTTAACATTACAATGAATGCGTTGATTTAAAAAAAATAATACATAATATTTAATTGACATTGATAGAATTTATAATTAATATTGAATGTTGCTAGGTAATGAAAAATAGATTTTAAATACGTCTGTTCACGACGGTTCGAAATTTGAATCAATAAGATATATCAAGGTTACTTATTCTAGAATACTAATTTACCAACAGATTTCTATCGTGAAATATTATATTATAGTGTTTTTGTTGCATTATTTTAATGTTATGGTTTTTGTAATTCATTTTTGTTTTTTGTGCGTTTTATCAGATGTCCTTGATGCTATGAATAGTTACAACACGTTTATCTATCAACTAGTTGACCTCAGTTGATGGTGCCATATAAATGAGTTAACATGACATCAGTATTAAGAGACCCTTGCTAGTCTTTCTGTGGTACCGTTTTCTATCAAATGTTGGCAACTAAAATGCAGTAGGTATTATGTATTGTGATATCCGCATTGATTTTTCAACGATGAAGCGATTTCTTAGTCACAGCGTTCACCAACAAGAACTTAGCTATATCCTTTCATGAGTAATAAAGTATTATATAGTAGAAGTGTTATTTCCTGTAATTGGCTGTATATATAAAAAAGGACCATGGTCAAAGATTTGGTAAAGCTGCCAGTATTAAAATCCGTCATTAATTGTATCAACTATATGAATAAAGTTCACTATCTGATGACCAAGCTGTGGGTGGTGGTAACGAGTCAATGTGTCGGTTTACAAAAACATGAATTTGAATTCGGATCCTGGAAAATTCACATGTATTTTTTCAATATGTTAAGATTCAGAGCATATGTTGAGTATATGGCTAATATACATTCCTTGTAATCTGTTACAAAATCTGTTTGTGAGGCGGCCAGGATCCAGATGAGATTTTTGATCCAATTAAAAAATTGAGCAAAAGACGTATCTTAAAGCACTTTTTATATGTGGTGAATTTACTAAGTGATAAATTGATTTTATAAATTTTGTTATATGCTTCAAAGTTATTTGAAAACACTGTCTTGATGTAGTAGAAAAGTCGGCTTAAAATTAAATGTAACAAATATGAATACTATTTTCAACTGTTGACCGTTTTTGGAACCTCGTAAATGGCACTTAGTTCGAATAAGTAAAGAACAAAATCAGTTAATAATTAGTGTCAACAATATATTATTTTTGTACTTGTATATAGTAATTTTTGTCACCTGAATAATGTCTTGCAAAGTGACCTAATTTTGTTGCTAAAACTGTATTTACTTCCAGAAAAACATATTTATCCATAGTGAAAGAGAGATCCAGAATATAATGTGAAATTATGAAAAGCAGAATATTGCACAAGGAAATAAAAAAGCTAGGCATATAGATTAATACAGGAAAAATTGCTGAAGCTAAATCTAAAATAAAAATAAAATAGTCAGACAGGTTGACCTAGAGGCCACTGAATCGACGAAACGGCGCAGATCTACAAAATTACTTGGCTACACAATGCCCAGATGTGAGAGGAGTAGAATCAGCTTGGAGAAGTCTTAATAAGCAGTAGATGAATTCAGGCAGACAATAATGATGATGGTGACATTTGAATCTCTTGGAAAGTTTCTCATTGAGTCGTTTGTATATAATTTTCAGGTGTGTGTATTCAGTGGAATATCTGAGTTTGACATGTTTTTTGCGACAAACCTAACTAACCGTTTACCAGTATATTATTACACATCTGTTTCAATATCAGATCAATCCATATGGTAAACCGGATTGAAAACTTTTCATACGAAGACAGCCTATAAAATATGGCTTCGGCTACATTATGTAGAGGATACGAGTACGCGGATGCCTGGTTCCATTACATTGATTGAAACGCTCAAAGGAATGATCAATTGATTACTTTGGCGTATGTTTTGTAATCGGAAAAACATATTGCCGGTGAAATTCCGGAATCGATATTCCGGCACTGCATGGCGAAGTTATCTTTGATACAGACGATTCTGTAATACAGGGCTGGACTTGTGATCGAGTGATTATGTTCAATTGAAACCAAATTATTTTTACAAATTAAAAAAAGAGGATAGCAACACATAATATGTTACAGTGACGAAGACTGATTACTAAACGATTGTTGAGTAAGTACTTAGTGCTAGGAAAATAATGACTTATATGTTCTTCAAATTCATGTACATTTTTCTTAACTGTATCAAATATATGTATAAAACCTTAAAATATTTTGTGATTCTGATTCAATCTATGCTTTTAATTAGTCATTATCATGAAGGATGCCTACAATCTTCTTCATATTTGAGGCTGTCATAATTAACACAACATTATTTGAACTACCATTGCACTGTACGGTCAAAAAGCATTGTTGAGTTTATTGGTAGTTCCTGCTGCTTTATCACACGTTTTGAGCTGATAAAATGTTTTTAGTTGCTTATTTTAAATCTTAAATCTTAAAAGTAAACATCCCAATTTTACTCAAAAACGAATACTAATAAAACTAAATATGATGGTACAATAAAACACAAAATTATCCTAATACAAAACCAATGAACTGACAATGGCATTTAAATAAAAAGGAAAGTTACAATTTATATAAAAAAAACAAAAACAAAAATCATATGTCCTAATATTTTATTACGAGCATTTAACACGATACCCACTTACTTGAGTACAGTTTTTTTTTTAAAGAATATTAGTTTATTAAAAAAAAATAATCGCAGCAATAATTCTATTGGTGGAATTTGAAACACCCTAGAGTCTAGACAAACTAGTTTTTACGAATCGGTAATTTAACAAATATGAAAAACGTGAACTAACATCCCACTTTGTCCATTTCCGAGGATTGGTCAAATATAATATAACCCAGGTATAGGATACAGGGTTTTCATAGTTACTATATCCAAGTTTTTTATACTTGCTGTGCCCAACATACGCTTTTCCATATTATGATTAACTACCTATTCTGTAGTTAAAGTAATTTGATCAATAACAACAATATCCTTCAAACATTTGTTATAGCAACTGAGAGTAGTTGATGTAATTGGAATTTAAATTATTTTAATAGTTTTATTAAGTACATAAACAATAAACAACTATCGTCTATTAGTAGCAGTAGTATATTTGACATAGTGCATATGAATAGTACATGAAGATGCCAAAAGGCGAAAATCACGTCGCTAAATACTATTCAAATATGATAATAGAAAACTTAATTATTGATAATTGAATTCCAAATACTTTAGTACGGCCCTGGTTATAACATTTTAATTTGACTAAGTAGAAAAGTGGGGAAATACTCTCGACGATTCCATTTACTGGTTGACGGGATGTCTCAAATAATAATTTTATACTGCTAACCCGATATTAACGAAAAAATGACATTTCGTTATATCGGAAAAGCGTAATATAATATTTATCTTTGGCAGTCGGAAAATTTTCAACGGAATTTGACAGGTTTTAAATTAGGAAATGTTTCAAATTATTGTAACCTGTTATTTGAGAATAATAAAATAAACACATTATCTCCTGTACCTACTGAGTTAAAATTAAACTTTTTTTAAGCGAAAAATATTATTACATCATAAATATTATATTTTTTATTATTTTTAGTGAGATGCGCTTTACTTTTCCATAAATTTATGACGTATTATGGAATTATTATGGAATTTGATGTAAAAGATATTAGTCTGATGGTGAACGAAAAGAAAACTAATGTTATGATGTAAACTGAATCATTGTATCACTTTTAAGTAAATTGATTAAACAGATCATATGAGATCCACAAAATGGAGGTTATATTTCCAGACGTTTTAGGAGGAATGGTTGTTTGCCATTCGGTGCTTTCACTCGATCAAGTACATATTTAAAAGCAACATAATATAACAGATATTGACTAGCAGCGCGATCAAAGCCGCGACCACGGTTTCATATACAACCGTTCTACAATCTTGGCAGCTAGTATGGGGCAGCTAGTATGAAGTGGATTTAATATGATCAATAAAACCGAAGAATCTATTAAAATTAAAAAATATTCTCCTTCTACTGATTCTGAGGACAGGTATGTTCACAATCATGGCCCCCACAAACGAGGGGATGACAAGGCTCTAGCCTGGGGGCCCGGTCTCAGGAAGGGCCCGGCGTGGCAATTCGATCAGATAAGTGATATAAACACACATCACAAATAATTCTCTCTAATAGTAAAATAAGTCACCTGCGGCGCTGTTTTTCTTCGTAAATATTATTATTTAAAATTATGTGGTACTACGATACAATTTTTATTTATGTATCGATACTCGACAACTCCATAATTATTCAAATGGAAGTATTAAACTATACAAAAAATACTAAATAATATACACATTAATTTTACCGCGTACACTATTTTGAAAACGCTACTGTAGAGCATCACACTGCCTTTATCTTTAGCGATAGTTAGGGGGGGCCGTAAAAAATTATAGCCTGGGGGCCCGCTTCAGGATGTGGGGGCCATGTTCACAATAATAAAAGCACAGTGATTCATAAACCAATCATAGGCAACAGTGGTATATGACGAAGGTAGATTGTGGATGATATTTGTGGTGGTTATTGATCTACTTGAAGGTTTGAAAGTAAAATTGTGACATATTTATAAAATGATTGTGAAATATTATGGAAAGTCATCCACAATAACGAATTATATAATCTGTTTAAGGATTCTCGACTCCTCACACACATCATAGTGTTTTGATGGAGATGAGCGAGATACTAAAGACGGACAAATCACACATGAATCCCAAAGAAGGTGTTTCATGAATATTCAAGAGAAAAAAACCTGCTGGAAGACTTAGAGTGAGGTAGAAAAATGATGTTTGGAAAGATGCCAAGGACGTCCAGCTAGTAAAAAGTGGACGGAAACATTCAAGAACTGAGTATTGTTGAAGCGTAAAATCGAGGAGGCTGAGAAAGCAGTGTTATAGGTATGTATATATGTAAAGTATGTGAAAGGTATTGGGCTCAAATAATAATTGCCAAATTCTTGTCATTCTTCTAATTTTCAGCTTATAAGAAAATTCTTGTGAATATATATTATATTTAACAAATAATAGAAGTAATGAGGATCACACGAAAAAGAAAAATCACCGTTTTGATACATAAAAGAGTATTAAAACCTTCATAATGTGGAAGTATTTTACTATTTTACGAGGATTGATTTTGGATACAATGAGGGAATTGACGCTATAGGTGAGTAGTAAAAGACCTTAGTGACGTAGAGATAACCCCTAAAGCTGGTAGTCGAACACCATTGGATCCCAAAGTATACCACCTTCTAACACTCTTGACTATTCTCGGCATGGTGTTGGAAAAGCTATCATGCTTTAGGATTAACAGGATGCCCAGCATTCGGAGAAACAATTTTATTTTTGTTAGTTATCAGTGCTCCTCTCTCCAACTGACACTTTTTTAAATTATTAAATAAGTCTATTTAAACTTCACAGCACACTTGTGCGCGGTGACTATAGTCTTAGATAATTGGTTCAGCACGTTGTTCAGCAGGCGTAACGAACTATTGATGCTTTACATCCACACGTAGGGCCTCGTGATATGCTCGATTAAGATCTAGTGTGGTGAGGGGTGGTTGGTTTGGTGTGCCTATGTTTGTGTTGTCATAAAGATGTGAGCGAAATATAGGCTGTAGCACTAGAGGAGTGTATCTAACTAACTTGACTATTTTGTCTTGAAAAATTTTGGAAATCACTGTATTTGATGTTTGAATTTTATTGTTCGCAAAAATATCTTGCGGCATACTGGTTGGGAAACTCTGTCTGTAAGAACACGATCAGTATCTTATCTAACAATATTAAATGTTAACAATTGGCAGTATCTTTTTCATGGTCTTTCAATGCGAGGTATATAAATCAAATTTTCCGTATTTTTAGTTTTCAGTATTTCATTTTAAGTGCCTTGAAAAACACGCGAAAGCCTAGCAATTATAGTGAATAAATTTAATTGGCCACAGCGCCGTAGGCTCGCCAAAAAACATAATTTGTTTGCGTAACTATGTACATAAAATAGATAATGAAACGGCATTGTTAATTTAGTTGAGGAAATTGCTCTCAGCGAATCTCGAAAGGTCTGTCGTAGCACCGTACTGGCGTAGAAGCGTAGAGGGCCACGAGGATCGAAGGAGGGAAGTACGGAAAATAATTGCATGCAAGTTTAAATAGAATCCAGTCGTTTAAAGTTTTCCTATTAGCCGCTGTGTGGCGGTAGCAGCGTTGTAGATAAATGAATTCCCATCGACCCCCCTCCCCTGCCCTTCACACTCTGTCAGAGACTTTCAAGATTTTTTGTTTTTGCCGGGATAAATATTGTTACTATAATACTCATCGTAATAATACGGACTCTTGGTAAAATACAGGTACAGAAATTTAGATAAGAGCATGCTGAGCATAATACGCAAGAACAAAAAAGTATTTAATTGCAATATTAAATTAAATAATGATAGGATCACTAAATTCTGCTCCTTATTTACATATTGTGAAGTCGTGAGTTGTGATAAAAGTGAATATTATTATTGTTTATTAAAGTTTATGGTGATAATTAATACATTTCGGTATAGTATAAGTCATATGGCGAGTTTGTACTAGTTCAATCGTATTGCGCTCCTGACTTTAATAAGGCTACTGAATGCAGTGTATTCGTTTTCAAAAGCACAATAAAGTTAATGCAAGGACAACCTGGAGTGACTTGTGGTTATAAGTATCCATCAGGGAAGGCAAAACAGATAAACAGTGTCATCGGTGCACTGGAGCGACCAAGTAACAGAACTGAGAGAAGCAGAAGACCAAGAGGGGTGGGAAGTCTTAGTCGCTCAGAAAATTATAAATTATTATCAATTAAAATTATCAAATTCCATGGTGAAGATCCTCAGTTAGACAGGCTAGTTACTAGACTGAGTTGAACTCAATGATAACTAAAGATCAAGTCTTTTATATGGCTGAAACGGCGACCCTTTGTCAGCCTGCAGCGTGTTAAAATGGCTGCGTTCTTGTCTGGGGCCGCCTGCTCGGTGGTGAACGCGACGTCCAAACGTGTGTGCGAGAAAATAATCAGATGGCCATGTGCTGCATTATAGAATATAATAATTACGTTCATCATCTTCTGATTACATCTTGATACTTTGCTAGATGAAGACTTCTTCTTATTGTTAGTTGGTAATTGATATTTAGTAAATATGGAGTGAAATGGGAAAAGCTGAATGCTATTGGACGACTAAATAATGTCTTCAAAAGAGACCTCACATTTTCCCTAAAATGAAAAATGTTCATCTAGAATGCAGACCCTTATTGTAATAATATGAATGTGAAATATGGACCTTTAGTGAAAGAGAAGTCTAGAAACTTGTAGCACAGAACAAAAATAATTGGATAAGAGAACAAACAAGGTTATGTGGTGTAATAGAGTTTTTCAAATTTTCTTCAAAGAAGGGACGATTGTTGGACAAATCTAGACATCCAGTGATACCAAAGGAGTAAAAAATGTCCAAAAAAAGAGTCACCAGTCAGTTTGACAGTAGATATATTAAAGAGCATACTTAATGATACGTCGCGTCGCGATTCTTCAAAGATATGGTATTGAACACAAGCACATGAAAGAGACTGGACGAAAGTAATTTTTTATAATGAAAATGAAAACACAGATTATATATATTATATACATAGTCAATATTATATACAAAGACTCCTAAGCCATATTTATTGAGACATTATTTATTATGGCTTACACGTTTATCAAGTTTCAAAAGTTTATCTTTCAATTACTATCTTAATTATTAAGGTAAAATATTTTTAATTATTACTATTGAGATAAAATACAATGCTATAAAAAATTTATCTGATTGATGAAAAAAGCCGGTCCAATTTCTTAATCAGACAAAATATCCAGGGTCTTCTGAGAGATGATGATGGATTAATATAAAAAAAATAAGGGTATCGCGTCTCCAATAACTCGGAAGACACCCTTCATTACAAACACGTAACTTGACCGATCGATTTAAAACTGAAATTGTCTTGGGGGTAGACTAATAACTTAATCTGGTGATAGTACTTTTTTGTAATGAAACTAGCTTAGAATGATACATAACTAATTTAAATAGTAAGTATACAATAATTATTGAATTCAGAAAAAAATGACCCAAGATATTAAATTAAATCGGACCACATTTTTTTTAATTAACAATCAAAAGTTATTCTTTTATCACTTTTTGCAAGTCTATGTTTGCATACAATTTCATAGGCAGGATAATTCAATTGTATAGTTTTAATTGAAATACATAATTGATCAATAATTATTGTTAGTTAATAATAGAAAATTACACAAACAAATTTTAGGACACGTGGAATATCAGAAATGGCCAAAATAGTAAAAATTGTGTATGGCTCAGCTGAAATGTATACAAAAGTAACAAAAAATACTTACTCTTGTATGATAATCCAATGAATAAAATAAACATTGTCATTACTCTGTTTATTAATCAATAATTACAAGCATTTTGTAGTATCTCCTATATATTATTATCCTACAGATTTGCCCGTTTTTGCGAGCGATTGTGTGCCTTATTCATCACGTCCGATGGGTTTAAACGCCAAACACACTAATTGAACGTTCGAAATTCAAATAGGTCATATAGAGTATGAAAGGAAGGGTTTTCCGAATTTAAGTTATCTTGCGATATAATATTGATGTTTCTCTAAAGCTTTCCGGCACATACGTCACATTATTGACAATATGGGAATTTATTTTTTCACAATGTTTGCAACACTCGAACCGACTAAACAAAAATGGCCGCTTTAAATTTAAAATACGTTTTAACCGATATATACAATCAATTTTCACAAACTAATCATAATAAGATTGATCGATAAACATATTAGAACTGATTTATTTAAATTTTTATAAATTAAGTTCTCTGTTTATGTTAAGTTTCTACACCTCTGACGGAAATCAAGTCTTTTGACACTATAAATTTATTACGCTATGTATACTAACATACGGTATTTCAATTGACTTACCACATATTTACTTATGAGATGCATTCGAGTGACTGTAAGTTGAAGTGAGCACAATTTTATATAACTTAACACAGTCACAAAAAAATCACTTTTAAAAACAAGGTAACATACGTCATTATTTGTTGTTTATGTAAAAAACGACAGGTGATATTATTTACGTCTCCTAATGATTTAAAAATGCACAGCACTATATAATAACTCACATTTATAACAAGCACCCATAGATAACTATAAATATGCAAATAAACAATAACATTTATACGAATTCCGATTAAAACTGATCATTTCATTGAAACGCGGGCGTACGACATATCGGCGTTTTACGACACCAAGGAAAATTTTAAAATAGGATGTCACTTTTTTTTTTTTTGTAAGGCTGTTGAATCAATTTTTATTTTGAACCAATGAAACTTATATACATTTAATTAGCTCATTATAACCCAAAAATATTTAAAAGGTATCAACCAGTATTGCCAACTAACATTTTCAAAGTTCAGTAGATTTTTTGATTTTTTCTTCAAAATACCATTGATTGACAAAAATGTATGAAATTCAACGATTGTGTTTGGTGAAAGCGTGCATATTGACATAATCTCACAAGTGTCTTTTAAAAAATCATGTAAAAAGTGACTTTTGTTCATCACAAATATCATTATTTCTTCTTTTCCTGACAACAATTTCAGTAGATCTAATGAAATTCCAGTAGACATGGCAACACTGACTATGCGATCAACCCAGTGTTGCCAAGTCAAAATTTAAAAATTCAGTAGATAGACATGGCAACACTGACTATGCGATCAACCCAGCAGTGTTGCCATGTCTACTGAAATTTGCCAATATACTGAATTTTTGATTTTTTTTCGAAATTCAAGAAATCTACTGATATTTGTGTTTCTCCATAATTGTAAATTAACTGATGATTCTTTCAATAATAAACTTGAAATGATTTACGCATGACCTTTTTTGATGTTATACACTTCTAAATTGACATAAAAAGCATTGTAACTCTACCCAAGAGCGCCATTTTACCCATTAATATCATCATTGTTTACAGTAAATTAATATTATTAGTTATTGTTATTCTTATTAGTTTATATCATATCTAATAAACCACATTTTTCAAAATCTTCTGAATTTTTAAATTTTGACTTGGCAACACTGGGTTGCAGTGTTGCCAAGTCAAAATTTAAAAATTCAGTAGATAGACATGGCAACACTGACTTTGCGATCAACCCAGTGTTGCAAAGTCAAAATTAAAAAAAAAATCAGTAGATAGACATGGCAACACTGACTATGCGATCAACCCAGTGTTGCCAAGCCAAAATTTAAAAAATCAGTAGATAGACATGGCAACACTGACTATGCAATCAACCCAGTGTTGCCAAGTCAAAATTTAAAATTTCAGTAGATTTTGACAAAATGTGATTTATTAGATATTATTTAAAACTAATAAGAATAACAATAACTAATAATATTAATTTACTGTAAGCAATGATGATATTAATGGGTAAAATGGCGCTCTTGGGTAGAGTTACAATGCTTTTTATGTCAATTTAGAAGTGTATAACATCAAAAAAGGTCATGCGTAAATCATTTCAAGTTTATTATTGAAAGAATCATCAGTTAATTTACAATTATGGAGAAACACAAATATCAGTAGATTTCTTGAATTTCGAAAAAAAATAAAAAATTCAGTATATTGGCAAAAAATATCAGTTGATCTACTGAAATTTAAGTAGACATGGCAACACTGGATCAACCATAGAATATTATGTCAAAATTTAATAACGTTACATTTTTTTTTATGGCTGTTAAATGATAATTTTTTAAACCAATTAAACTTATAAACATTCAATTGAATTGGCTCATATAACCCAAAAATATTTAAAAGGTATTCAACAATAATTGGTGTTATACATATTATTTAAATCATTATCATCGAGGATCAATCCACTGCTGGATAAAGGCCTCCCTAGCCTGATTCTATTCCTTTCTGTCATTTGAATTCCTGTATTTATCAAAATCGGTGATATTATATTTATCTTCATATTTATATCGTCATCATAATCATCGACTTGAACCAATCCACTGCTGGATAAAGGCCTCCCTACCCTGATTCTACTCCTTTCTGTCATTTGAATTGCTGTGTTTATCAAAATCGGTGATATTATAATTATCTACATATTCGTATCGTTATCATCATCATCATCAACTAGGATCAATCCACTGCTGGATGAAGGGTTCCACAACCTGATTCTACTACTAGCAGTTAAACGAATTTGTGATAATATACCTATTTATATCATCCTTATCAACATCGACCTGAACCAATCCACTGCTGGATTAAGGCCTCCCTAGCCTGATTCTATACTTTTCTGCATTTTAATTGCTGTATTTATCAAAATCGGTGATATTATATTTATCTTCATATTTATATTGTCATTATCATCATCGACCTGAACCAATCCACTGCTGGATAAAGCCCTCCCTAGCCTGATTCTACTCCTTTCTGTCTTTTGAATTGCTGTATTAATCAAAATCGGTGAAATTATATTTATCTACATATTCATATCGTTATCATCATCATCATCATCAACTAGGATCAATCCACTGCTGGATGAAGGGTTCTCTAGCCTGATTCTATTCCTTTCTGTCATTTGAATTGCTGTATTTATCAAAATCGGTGATATTATATTTATCTACATATTAATATCGTCATCTTCACCATCGACCTGATCTAATCCACTGCTGGATGAAGGGTTCTCTAGCCTGATTCTATTCCTTTCTGTCATTTGAATTGCTGTATTTATCAAAATTGGTGATATTATATTTATCTACATACTCATATCGTTATCATCATCATCATCAACTAGGATCAATCCACTGCTGGATGAAGGATTCCGCAACCTCATTCTACTACTATCAGCGAAATGTCAAACTGTCTGACGTGAATAAAAAATCCATCCCGAAGAGAAAACTATGGCGCCATCTATGCATACTTCACAATTATAATAAAATCCAACACCGCCAAGCCGTCTGCAAGACCTAGCGAGACAGACTGGCGAGAGCCAGCTGGCTCAGCTAGTATTCATTAATAAGGCTTAGACGGAGTGTATACATTATAATCAATTACACTACATACGCATACCATTATAATACAATCTGGACCTGAGAGGTAATGTGACTTAAATGATAAAGGCACAAAATGATGTTCTTTTATTTTGGTGCGTATTATTTGAGATAAATATGTGGGTAAGCCCATTGGATTACCATACAGGATAGCTTTTAGCTTAATTCACATAATATTTGATGCGTACAAATTTAATGATAGTTTGTTAAGCATTGGGAGCCATTCATTGGTCGGCGTATTGGTATTAAATAGTGTACAGCCAATGAGGAATCGACTCATTAGTATGTACTGGTTTTTAACCAATGAAATTTTATATCGGATATGCCCAAACTGAAAGTGGGCAATGTACGTTTTCGTTTGTAAGAACGTCTCTATGAGCGCAACGAAAAAATCAAACCTCATTGGGCATCAATAAATTATGTCTGCACAAATGAATGGCGAAGGAAAACATTGCTATAATGTCGTTTACTGTACTAACATAAATATTGCGTTTTTTAAGTAGGTACTTAATCCTGGTTTAGTCACGGTAAGGAATGTGCGCACAAGAAAATAATATGAAACCATTTTTTTTTCACGAATCATCATTAAATATCAAGGCGGCATGATGTACGAGAAGATGTTTGATTCGGTTCGAATGTGTATGCACACAATTATACAACGTACCAAAATTAAAAAGTGAGATTTCTACAAATGAAACAAATTTAATGAACTTTTTGGAAAACGGACAGCTAAATTTGTATAACCGTAAAAATATACCCAGCCCATTTACACATACATGTATTTATTGCTGGTAGTAAGTTTCGCCACAACCATAACAATAATGATGCAAACACATTAAGATTATTTGACGTGAGCTCACGTTCGCTCACGGTAAGCTCGCAACACGGAAAAAAACCAAAAACGAATAGTATCAGTTAGCAGCATAATGTTATAAACACATCTTTATCACGCCACGTGAGCGAACGTGATATGACAAGCAGAACATTAAATACAAAAATTGACAACATGCAAAAACATTCTGATAATTACTTGTCATTTGTAGCAACAACTAAAATCAAAGATAAGTGAGGGCACGTGACTCGAAAATGTGTAATTTTAAGTATAAAAACATTCTATTCCGTGTGAGGTGGGTGGTGTGGCACGATACGTGTGAGCTGTGAGGTTACCCTACAATTTGGCAGATTTTGCTAACTGACACAATTTGTTTTTGATTCAAAATGTGGACGGGATGGGAGCATAATATGTCTGATAACATTTTAAATAATATTAAGTAACACTACATTGCATACTTTTTATCCGTGTCGTCAGGTACGTGGCATAAGATTCCAGGTTTCATTTTTGCTGACATCAAAAATCAAAATACATGTAGGTATGTGATTTACTCAAGTCTGTGTATTTCTGTGATTTTTTTAATACATGAAATTTTAAAATTTATTTATATTTATGTGTTAGGTAATGAAAAATATTTTAACCATTTGCTATCATTGATAAGAAGGTTTACTTCTAGTGCGTATTAAAGCCACATAAGTACAATTTTATATATAATTATATATGTCACCTTACCTCTAGTGTACAGATATGTGGATATATTTGAGATTTGGATAATGGATGAGATTAGCGATGTCTTTGTTAGACGCTCTGTATCCAAAGTTTCAATTTAATCAATTACTAAACCAATTCGGTCGTCTCTATAAGCCGGCTGTCAGCAACTAATCTTGTTGATAGATACATATACACGATTTTAATTGATAAACACATCATTTTACCCATTTTTGCAAAAACTAACAAACCCACAATTTGCAAAAAAACTTTTTCGATATGCTTGTTTGTATAATATGCTTTTCTGATATAATATGTGTTTAAAATCTATATTATGCAATAACTGAAAACTATTCTGCCTTTTTGATTAAATAAAAACGAAATCTTAAAAAAAATATTTTTTATTTTGACCATGTCCGATTCTAATAGGATCATAATATGGGCCTCCATAGTGTGGCGGTTTGTATTAACAAATTTTTGTTTTCACGAGAAATGAATGTTAGCCACTTGCTCAACCTATAAAGTCCATACTCTGACTCCAAACATAAACCGAAAAACAATAATATCTGTATTTGCCAGTCTTTATTTATGTATATTATGTATATGAAAAAGCAATTGAAAAGTTTCTAGCTGAAAGAAATCTTTTCTCAATGAATCGATATGCTTGAATATGATATACGTTTGAAATGTTAAATATTTTATTTGTCATCGTAAATACGTCATCATCATAAATGAGGACGTATATATACCTACTTATTGTACCAGGATTGACGAAATAATTTTGACATTCACATTCAATCAGGAATTTCTGAAAATGCCTGAACAGTTTGTATTCATAGAAAAAATACAAAATAGCCGGTATCGGTTTAACTATAATATCCTACATAATATAGAGCCAAATTGAGTTCATATTGTGTCGTAGGTATCAACAACTAATACAAATATGTTTTTAACTAAACTAAAACTTACTATGTTTACCCAACCATATACTTATTATTACGTAGCTTCAACGTATTGAATTGAACATAAATGACATATACGAGTATATTTTTATTTCAGTGGAAGAAAAATAATTTTCAGAGCACATGTATGATGGTTGTGTTCCGATCTTCTAATAAATTTCCAATGCAACATGACTAACAGCTAATTAAATCTTTATTATCAACTTAAATTTTATGTATTGTAAAGACTCCATCTCGATAAAAGGACATTTTACTTCAATAACTTTCCAATCCAACTTATTTACAATTCCTAGTTATAAAAGTAAATTCTCATAGTTGGCTTTTCTCGTGGGTTAATTGTTTTCTGGATAAATATGTCCAATGCTTACAACTAAATTAAACATTAATGCTGACACTAATTATTTATACGCAAAGTTTATAATATTATTAATACTGATCACATCCTCTGAAACATTAATTATCGGAACTTTTCTGACAAATTTATGTAGAAATTATTGAGACTCCAAAACTGGTTAGATAAAAAAACAATATATGCATAATATGAATAACATATTCTCGCAGGTAAAATATTTCACAAAGATACTCTTATTATTTTGTACGCATTGTTATCCATAAAAATATAGGGTGATTTGACCAAAGTATTGTACTATTTTCCGAATTGAAACATGTTTATATAGACGGAATTGAAAAGATACTGGATGATATTTAAACCAACAAAATATAATAAGGTTTGTATAGGTAAGTTAACTTCCTACCTGCATCAAGTACCACTCCGAGATCTAGAAACAGTCGACAAATTTGTGTATCTGGGATCGACCATTAGTGGAAAAGCGGATATAAAGCAGAAATAAGAAGGCGCCCACAGATTGCGGTAAATACGATTATACGTCTTTCTGATAACTGACATAAGTATCGAGGAATTTTAATTGTCACAAAAATTATGGTTTTCCAAAATTAGAGCACTCCATATTTTTATACGGTCATGGACCCTTAGGATAAGGGAGCAGAAGGAACTTGATGTCTTAAAAATATGGAGTTGTGCTGAATGCTACGTATTTTTTTTAAATAGTGCCCAAGGCAAACTAGTCAGATACTGCATATTAAGCAATAGCTCTCGAAAATATGTCAAAGATGCATTATACAGTTATTTAGACATATTATTTGATGCTGATCAGAGAAACAGGTGATTTTGGAAAGGCTCTAGAGAAAGTGTGGCAAAATGTATCGGTGCGCTGGAGTACCCAAGTGAAAGAACGTGCGGGAGGTACTCTTTACTGTACTCTGAGAGAAGCGAAGGACTATGAGAGATAAAGAGTTGGTCGCGCAGAAGATGACTGCATTGCAGAGTAATTACCTTCCACAACCATGCTGAACAAACGACAAGAGAGAGAAAGAGGTTAAGAAATGTAATGACAATGTTATTGCTTTGATTAAAATCACCAAACATGTCAAAAGACTACACAAATGTCGCTAATCGAGGTGATAGTTACCGGATGTCTGACAAAAATGATCGTCCTACCATGGTGTTAAATTGTATGACTGTTGGCAGAGATGGCAACACTGCTCTAAAGGGTCTGAGTTTCTTTTGTTTCTATTTTTAAATATTATTTCCATTTGTTTTTTTTTATTTATTGTTTCTTATATTGTCGCGGTTTAGTAAATATTTAGTAAATATTATGTAATCTTGTAATCTTGAAAGACAAGTAAAATAAATAGGTATATACATCAGTTATAGGCCTGAATGAAACTTCGTAGAAAAATCTTCTTCTTTGCAGACACATTGGATGAGTAAAAAATAGTCACGGAGTAGGTATGAGTTACTTAAATGTAAGTCTTTACGTTTTTAAATTGTATGTCTCATTCTGATTGATTAGGTAAGGCAGTATCATTAAAAATTTTCACGGAGATTGCTCTGACTTGATCCTGATTTCAAAACTTTCACAAATTACCTCGTCCACTAGTTGGAAACGTAACTTTTTAACCATACCTAACATCATGAGTCAGTAACAAGATGGTGTACAGTCTCTCTATCACATAGTTTAAATCAATAGTATGCCTAGTAAAAAGTCTAAAATATTTATTTTATATAGTTGCACCTAATTACTTAGATGAACAAAAAAATTAGAAAATAATAGTAGGTTAGTAACGAGCCAAAAGATATCAACGGTAGGAAACATTTTTTTTTTAAATTTATAGATGCATTAAATGCTGACAATGTAGTAAATATTGTCTACAATTTTCATATTACTAAAAACTCTATTATAATTTTAGTTTAATTTAATTAATGGGAATTTAATTAGTGTCGACAATGACACATTTTTAGTGGCCCGGCACTTAGAATATCTGACATTACAGTACACGCGATAAGAAGGAAAAGCTTGGAAGGGGCGTGGGGGAGGGGATTGGATAAAATGGCCAATTTATACTTTAACGGAAAATCGTCTCTCGATCGCTTTCGTACCGAAAATTTCTGAATTGTTTAACTACAATTAATTTGCTGGCGTTTCGAGATGCCGACTTGTTTTTATTGTTTTATTATACATTTCAAGGAGTTAAAGGTTATTGCATTAAACTTTATAATGCTGGATTGTTGATTGTTTTGAATTAGCGAAGTGTTTTTTTTACATATTATTAAATTAATACTATATGGCAACATTATCCAAGAATGTTCCAAAACTCCTCCTATTAAGTAGGTACGAAATACTATCATAATTTTTTATCTCTACCAATTAAAATGTCTTGCTTATATAAAAGTAATGTATCTTTTTCTTGGTTTGTAAAATGTTCCTTATAATTTTAATACATTGTACGCTAAAGACGCGCCCAGCGCGCAACGGTTAGGTGGCCATTCGATATAATAAGCATGCTATTTCAATGTGGTAATTAAAAAGTAATTACTAGTCAGCAGGCAATGTGTTGGAACCACCACAATACAATAATAATATAAATGATATTAGAATTATTATTTTTCTTCTTCCTGGCGGTCAACACTGTGTGTGTCTTGGCCTCCTCCAGCAACGCCACATATCCAGATCTATCATGAGCCGCTTAAGGATGCGCGAGGTCTATAAATCAAACTCGATACTATCCCTCAATCTTGTACGAGGGCGACCAGATTTTCGTTTTCCTTTCGGTTTCCCGAATGTCAATTTATTTATAATATGTGACTCACCTATTCTGTGTACATGACACAGTCATTTAAGGCAGCCTAATTTGATATACTATATCTTGGTTTCTACCCCAACTGTATGTCATCGATGGATTCTAAAATATCACACAGTACGCTTAGTTCAAATGAGCCCAAAATTGCTTCCATGCTTTTAGTCTCTCTGACCTATACGTCGTGATAATTCGTCGTATTACTGTTTTGTGGAAGATGAATTTTAAGTGTCAGTTCAATGTACTAGAAACTAGAACGCAGCACTTCATTAGATCGAAGACACAATTCCAATTAATTTAACTAAAAACTATTTTTCAATGCTACTCGTATCTTCTTTTGTTTTATTTATCTGACATTGAAGAAATAACAGAATAAACAAAGCTGTCCAGAAGACACGTGCGCACTTACACGTTTACTTTGTGGATGATATAAAATATTATAATTAAAAGATAGTCCATTTTCATTCTACGGTATTACCTATTTTTAGAATGACATCAGTGTTTCGATTTGAAAATTTGGTAAAAGAGACTTTATTTTTATAAGGGATTTTGTTTAGAGAATAAAAGTCTTTAAATAAAATTCAAAACAATAAATGGTTTCAAGATGACTAACGAATTAAAAGTAGTACAACTTACTCAAACGCAGGTTAAACCCTATAATGATTATAGACCAGTGGTCTTACAAAATGAAGGAATATTCAATATTCCCAGTTAAATATATCGTTAATATCAGCCAAGATGTAACAGTAAGTATATTAAATAAATAAGGACATTATTTTTGAGATAACGATATAACTATATTATTGTATATGCATATAAACACACGGGAAATATTATTCATGCATAAATAAAGCTTTTTAAAATGATTTTTCATAACATATGCACAGGGTTACTATAAATAATAAATGACATATCCTTAAAGAAATACAATACAAACAAGAGCTCAGGAAACAAAAACGGACGTCTCCATTTTTGCAATATTATGTTGGCGAGTCATTAAAAAATTGTAAGTAAAATTCTGAAAAAAGTATTATATCTAACAATATATATATTATAAGTATTCAAACAACATTTCAGAAATTATACCTATAAGAAGTATGTAAGACTTTAATGACTCGCCAACATATTGAAAAAATGATGTCTGCCGTTTTGTTTCCCTCATTATTCACGTTTTAAAAATCGACTTTTTGCTGCAATTTAGTACTTGTCTTCTCCATGTAATTTTACTCGTCTATTACAATCAAACCTGAATGCTGGGCAATCAGTAAACAGGAGAAATATGGATATCTTTGAGAGGAGAGCTTTGAAAAGAATCCTTGGGGCTGTTCAAGAAAGTGCCATTTGGAGGTCAAGGTATAATGAGGAGCTGCATACACTTATGCAGGCGAAAAGGTCACGTGGCATATACAAATGCAGAGACTGCACTGAATCAGCTACGTTTATAGTATACCGGCGAGGCGGGCTAAGTTCGAAACCCACGATGCCTAGAGAATTAATACCTGGATGGCTGAAATTGAGATGACTAAATTGCGCCACGGGAAATTTAAAAATACTCTGTCAAAGCAATTGGAGAGTGCCTGCGCAGGATACTAGCGTTCATATATGTTTACAAGTTGTAAGAGTTTAAACGATATTATGATTAGATGAAAAAAGCACACGTGGTTGCATCGTCCACCCAACCCCATATTTAGATATGAAAAAACGACGAGTATGTTATATAAAATACATAATGATTAGCTATATTTTAATATATCGAGACATATACACTAAATATCACTATTGGTATCTACCTGTGAAACGTTAACTTGCCTTCGAGTGGATATAACATAATATGTATAATTTAATATCTAAGAAAAGCTATCTACGTTATAAATAATCAAAAGAAAATTTGGTCCAATCAAGTCGGTACTAAATAAAACAGTACTTAAATCATACAACGTCCTTGCTTTTTCTGTTTGAGGGCCAACAAAGAAGTTACATAATATTTTTAGAGTCACTGCTGTTCTACGAAATCGCCGCTTATTTTCCGAGGAAAAGAAAAGAGAATTGGCAGCGTTTGAAAAAAACCAACCTTTTTTATTGGAAGTTAACTGGCGGCGAGGCAATAACCCACTCATAAATAATCCCACTGACTTGTCCACTGTGCCCCCGTTTCCTCTTTTGTGAGAAGGCGGGGGTTCAAATGGGATTTTCTTATTTTACCTTTATTGTGAGACATTACATTCCGTGTGCGAGTTTGGAAACCAATTCCGGGCTATTCGGTTATATTGTCAATTTTCAAAAATGTTTTTTATTACATAAAGTGATTATGAGGTTCTACATTCTGCATAGCCACTTATTTAGTTGAACTAGAAATTTCAGCACAATTTTTGTCAATATTTCAATAAACATAATATAAACTGAGTTATAAATTTGAATTTGAAATAGATAAATATACAGAGTTTTAAATCATGCAAAAATGTAACAAAGTATCTTTTTATAGGGGAAATCGGGGATCATTCGGACATTGTCAGACATTAGACTTTAACTATCCCTCTTTAATTATTTTCAACTGTTTAAATATAAAACATGTTATATAGATTATGAAGAGCCTTGAAATATTGCATTCATCTTTATCAAACTGCCATAGAAGTATGACGACTTGTTACACTTCTCGCATTCTGATCATTCAGGAGATATTTGCAAATGTTATATTGTAAAATGGGTATATTTAAGAAAAATACCAACATAGAAGAAGTTTCCATTATTGTAAGAATAAAATATAATTATTGAGAAATTATGCCCATACACATTATTTATGTTTATTTTTTATTTTATTCATCTTTATTAAATTCACTTATTGGATACACAGTGTCCGAATGTTGTACTGATTATTCCAGAACCATGCCTTGTTTCCAACCCATAGTTCATTTAAAATGTAAAATTAGATAATTTATAAAGATTCTAAAAATTTTTTGTATAAAAATAGAAACAAAGTTTTGTTTAGTATGTTGTTAAGATCCTCATAGCTTGTTCCATATACTTTGTATCAATGTCGATTTTTATAGAAGAGTCGATATGATAAAAGTATTTTGCTTAAAATATATATATCACAAGTTAATTTATATTTTTCTAGAAAAAATAGGTTGACGACCAGCCTTTTTTATTTTTTATCTTTATTCTAAAAAACTGTCCGAAAGAACCCTAGTATCCCTATATTTAATTATATGGCGTCCTAAACTAAATTCTACAGCTAATACTAGGAAAATGATTTTTACAGGTATAAAACAATTTTATTTAACATCCGAAAACCTTTCTGGAGAAAGTGTAACCTCAAGTAGATAATCCTCGGCAAGTTTACTTGGTTTATCGACGAAGCTTTCGGGCATACCACATTTCAAGAACGAATCGATCTGCCTAAGAGTATAATCCAGGTAAACCAACCTCACTGAGCTTTTTAGACGAAATGTATTAGACATTGTATGGTATGCTTGAGAAACAAGAGTAGGTACTATCTTCGAATAATATTATTTAAAAATTATAAATTTAAATAAAAAAGTACATAATCCATAGAATGTAGTGCTTCATCCTCTGTTTGTAGGCTCTGGTAGGATGTAGTCAGTTCTATACTCATTGGCCCAAGGCAAATTATATTTAGGCCATGGAATTGACTAGCGAATTACGATAGTAGTGCTAGTTATTGATTATCTTCGAATGCAATTTGGTAACCTGTTCACAATCAACGACGATTTTTGATTGTATATTTCGTTTAAAGTATTCATATTTATTTCAATATGCGACAATCATCATTTATACAAACTGTTTATATTCGAAGTATGAGTAATAACTAGCACTGCTACCGATGTTTATACTTTCATGCCAAGGTTTGTCTATGGTAAGACTCGTCTCTGGCAATTTTTTTTAATCTGGTGGTAGTGTCCTTTTAGGCGGGAGATTTGACAGACGTCAGAAACCATGCATTAAGTATTTATAATAATCAACTACAAAAGAGTAACCTAACAATTTAATAATAGACACCGTGTTCATCGTATACACATTAAAAAACACAGTGGAAAGTTTCGTGTCAGAAGTTGAAAATGACATTTTTTTGATTTTATCTTCTTTTAGCGATTTCATATATAAAATTACGAATACAACTTCTGAATTAAAATTAAAGCTTAAAATAGTGTATTCAATCTCTAAATCTGGAATTTGATAAAATATCAAATCGTAACTTCGCCTTTTCAGATGATGACAAATTAAAATTTATGAAAATTACAAACGAGATTAACATCATATTCAGTATTTAATTTAATTACCTGGGCGAACGTTAAATATGCGTTATTGGAAATGAGTCAGCCAAGTACTTAAAAAACAATTGTAATAATAATACCACGTTGAAAAATTTTGGTCGAAGTTATACTTTGACCAAGAAACAAGTCAATTCAAAGAATCGGCAACAATTGCTTTATTAATATTGTCGATTTTTCCTACTACTGTATACTGTGATAGAATCTATCTGATGCACTTCATAAAAAAACAAATACCGAAGCCAGTTGACAGACGTAAACTTAGAAGCAGGCATGCAGCTCGAATTGGAAAAAAAGGAGTATTGAAGAATTTCCATTTGCATTATTTTTAAATAAATAGATAGGCATGTACTTATTAAAATGTTCAAATATCTTTTATTAAATGGACTTGTCTATAAATAAATTGGTCCATTTTTTTTAGTAAATAAAATTTAGTATTAATTTTGTCAATCACAACAAAAGTGAAATTTGGTGCGGCCACCAGACGTTTCCAAAGAACTCTCAATGTCAATTGTGCGGCCACAGTTAAATTTCACGTGAGAACCACTGGTCTAACTAATATTGAGAAAATCATTATCCCGATGGCTATAAAGCTTGGCGAAAAACTAATTCTCGCCAAAGTTTGTTGATTTTTTACTAAACTCATTGATTATAAGAAAGGCGATTGTCAAATAATGATGTTTTATGAAAAACTATTATCTTAAATTCAAGATGTGGATTAGATTTATTATCAATTAATTGGTGGATTAAACATGTTGAATGGAAGTTCAATAATATGTTGGTAATTATTTTTAATTAACAATGTAGGATTTTTAATTCAAAATACATATCTTGGAAAATTCTCAGAAACATAATATGTACATAATACTATTAGAACATTTTGAGTAATTCCGGTACACCAACTGCGAATCATATGAGTAATGTAATTGCCTTAATTTAAATTAAATTGTCATTAATGATATGAAAATCAATATGAAGACATATCAGATAGTGAAATAATTATGAGCATATCTGTATGTGTAGCTTTTACTTGAGACAGAAATATATAGCTAGTTTAAAAATTGGATTCAGTTTTGGTATTGTAAAACGCTGTATACCCACCTATACCTACTTTATTGTGCTATTTTCTCTATAATTTGGTTTGTTACGATTGGTACAGTGTCGATTAAAAAAATAATCAGAAGAAATGTAAAATGGCGAAATGCAGAAAATATGATAAAATACAGTGTGCAATATAAAACATAACTTCATTTTGAATGGTAGCGTTTAAAATACAGATGTGGATACTTTAGGAAATTAGGCTGAATATTAGAAGATGAGTGAAACATAATATTTCATTTATAATTATTATTTTATTCAATATAATTATGCTTTTTTTTTTTTTACGTTATATTTTAAATGCGTCAATCATTTCATATATTTTTTCGATTTGGTCATTTGCAAAACAAAGTAATCGGCTTTGAAGATATTATTCATCAAGTGAATTCAAAAATATTATGATGAAAACTAATTAAAAATTTAGAATTAAAAGAAAAATAATTAAAGGGACAAATAAAAGTGAATCCATTTTCATTTTTGATAGGTAATGTTTATTACAACGTTTTTCTTAGGTCCAATTCTTATTTGTCCGGTGGTTATTTGCCCGGTGATTGTTTGTCGGGTACAAATCTTGGAATCGATTTTTAGCTAACTTCCCGACTAGCTAGACATTTGAAACTTTTAGAATATATCAAAACACGATGCCCATGCATTTTGTTAATACTTTTAGCCATCTTTAAGTAGAATTGAATTCATTTTCAGTTTATTCGGTTTTGTATGAAAAGTTATTTCGGTACTATTATTGGTTGCTAGGGGTGACTATGGAAATCAATATGAAATGACATTTCATTATTCAGTATTTATATCAAGTACAAATATTTTTGATCGTTTAGGCTAGTAAAGTCAAGTTTATATGATTCAATAGTAAATTTAAAAACGTTGTATATAAAAAGTTCTTTTTATCTTGTAATTATTTTTAGTATAACTGTCTCAATTGAATATAATAATATTTAAGAGAAGATACAATTTAATTTAGTTAGTTTGAAGCTAGTTCTAGACGTTGGTTTGAAACTTACATATTATATTAGTAAATTACTCTGTAGTAACACAGTGGGTACGGTAAAAGTAATTCGCAGTTTCATTGGTAATGATTTCTAGCATTGAAATAGACATTGTAGTAAAAAATATGAATATACATGCGAATCACCCAAGGCTTGAAATGGATATGAGCGTACCGGATAATCCCCGTGATTATCGCTCCGTAAAAAGCAAATGAATTCACTGAATATTATATATTATTATTATTCATTTATTTTGATATAATAAACCTCAAATTATATAAAATATGTTAATATAATGTGTAAAATATGTAATCTATTGACGAACTTACAAGTTACAATGAAAAGTTACCTGTTGTAACTCACTTAATAAGTGAACCAGAAGTCCTTATTTTGCTTCAAGTTTATAAATTTTGGCTCTATCTCTATAGAATAAGGTTTTTTAGTTTTTTTTTTTTTGTCAAATCATCTTTTGTGTGGTAGTGGGAAATTTGGTGCATGTGCCTGTGTAATGTCACTGAAGATCAAATGTTTCAGTTAATATCCACTTCGTCATCTGTATATTTTGGCTATTCCTAGAATCATCAGTATTACATCTATTTTAAATGTTATTATTCTCAAAACCGATAGCATTATCTAGTAAATACATACAATAATTGATAGATATCTATCAGATTTCATTTACCTGTTATTATTATTATAAATGCACAATGCAACAGAGCGTTGCATTCCATTACAAACAAAAGAGATACATATCTAAAAGTATATGCAACAAAGAGAGACATACCTACTCAATTGTGAAAAAGAGTTAAGAAAGTAAAGGGCGAGGTTAAGATGATTTGTAATATTATATAAATACGCGTATGATTATAATTAGGTTTTGATGCATTTTTTAGATACAACAAATAGCAAATAATGATGATAAACCTTATTAGACCTTTTTATGTTTCCAAAATAGGCATTTCCTTTTTACTTAATATTGTCAATCTCGTACGGTAAACCAAGATGATATCACAGGAATGGATGGAATTTATTAACATCGTAAAGGGAAGGTTAATTGTAACCCAGATGTGTGATCGAATTAGATTAATGTCGCATTTACTTTACATTTGAAAAGTTTTGTTTAAAGGTATACTTAGTTAAATACTGTAACTCATATGTTGTTAATTATAAAACTGTCATTTTAAACAATAATTGTATTAGCACTCTCCTAAAAAACATCGCATCGCGCCGCGGCGGGAATTGGTACTAAGACCACGCTGGAGTGAGTTCATCTGACAAAATGCGTAGCATTAATTTATTGGGAGTGCTGTAATTGGAATTTCTTCATCTTTTTCTTTGGTCTTTGTTTTCTCTGACACTTTATCGGGATGCCTGTGATATATACGAGTTTTGTGCTAGCCCCCTCCCCGCGCCGAGTTGTGTGAATGGGGAGAGGATCTCTCATACTCTTTTCCGGATTACGGCTGATTTATAGCGAACTGTAGAATTAGCACTCCAAAAGGGTGCAAGTGGCATCTGCTTGTACTAAAATACTTTTGAACTCATTGCAAAAAGTACTTTATCTATTCTAAAGCTATCTATCCCGATATATCTAAAAAAGTATACGTATTATAAAAATGGTTCACGTCACACGTTTTCTGATCAAATTTAATACTTTGAAATAATAGAAACGGAACATTGTTATAGGCTACTTCTATCAAAGAATTAAAAATATTAATTAGCATTTTCACCCCTAACTAACTCTGCTAATATGCGTTCATAACAATAATTTTAAGTGTAATATTTTGGCGGCTTTCGTGGTGCAGCGCGAAAGGCGCTGGCCTTCCATCCGGGAGCTCTGGGTTCGATTCCCGATGAAGACGCAATATATATATATGATTTTCTCATAGCCTGGGTGTTTGTGATTGTTAAAAATTACTGACAATCACCGTGTATGAAAAAGCAAGGACATGGTTATTAATAATAATATACAATGCAGCTCCACCATGTATTTAAAGTTATTACAGTAATATAAATTAATAATAATAAAACTTAATACTTACTGATATTGGAAACAAAAACTTTTACAAGATATACATCTACAATGTAGCTATTTATGGATTCATATAATGAAACTAGCAAACGTTATTAGGTGGCAGTAATACCTGTCAATATTCTATAGTCTTCTCCCTGTCTCTCACTCTCTCTTATACATTTATGTGTATGTTCTGTCTTATTGTCTTTGTTCTGGTGTTTCAGACTCAATTATAATATCTCTGTTAGCTATTGCATCAGCCTGGAGGGTTCTTTGTAAATTCTCCTGACTTTGCCGAGCACGCCATCGCTGAACTTGTTTATTTGTCAAGCGGTAACGCTTAGCTGATGGTTCTTCCTCATCCATAATGTTTCTATTTTTTGATTGATTGGTGTAAATTGCCTAAAAGCGCGTTGACACGGTCCAAGTACGATCCAAGTATACTTGGACCGAGCACCATCCAAGTGCACTCGTATGAGACATCTTCATACTAAGTATTCCTATCCAAGCAACTTGGACCGCGTCCTACTCATCCAAGTTAGCTTGGATAGGAATAATTAGTATGAAGCTGTCACTTGGATGGCACTCGGTCCAAGTGTTCTTGGATTGTACTTGGACCGTGTCAACGCAGCTTAAGATTACAGAAGGTTACAGCACCATATCCCTATTATAATTCCCCTTAAAACTCTCGGATAATACATGAATTTCTCGATTCTCTAATCACTCGATATGCTATAATCGCACTGGAAGTATCTGTCAAACAATTATGAAAGTATCATTTTGTTTTCATCATTCCTCTGGTTTTTAAATTTGGAATTTGCGTTTAAACGTGTTTGTTTAATACGCTTTTTTCCTGTCACGCTCTCGCTTACACATTTTTAAATGTTTTCTTGCATGCGTTACAAATAATTCAAGACAAAATTATAATATATATGGTAATGTCATGTATGTCTTTTTGAATTATGTAAATAAAAATGTATGAGTGAAAAAGACAACGGACCGTGCCGCGGCCATGACAGTTTTTTTTTTAAAATTCAAAAATAGAACGGAAAAGAATTTCGCAGAAATGACGCATTAGTATAATGCCAGTTATCAATGTGTGGAAATCTAGGTTTAATGTGAAAAATAACGATTTTCACATGTGGATGATATGTGTTAGCCCATTTGTTCATCCCGTTTATATAGTGACACTTGTTTTCTTAGAAAGGTCGTAAATACATTATAAAGTAAGTAGCCATAGATTTATATTATCTAGAATCGTACCAAAGATTAAAAAGTTGTTAATTCAATAGTTCAACAATATATTTAATTAAATGAATTATTTTTTGTCAAAAACTATTTAGAATTTATAATTATTGAATATTGATACGAGTACTTTAATTTACGCATACCGTGAAGAAAACCGTAAGATTTTATATATTATACACCAGTAGCGAAGTGTGGTTTTTAAATGGGGATAGGCGATGGGGATTTGCAAAAATACTGCATGCTAGTCGATCATCTACGGGACTAAAAGTCAATTTTATTTTTAAAACAAACTTAAATTATATACTATTATAATTTAATTGTGTAGATAAAACATTGTATGAATTATTAAATTATGAATTATTTTTCTTTGAAGGCAGATAATATTATATAAGTCGTCTACTCCAGTATAACTTGATGATCTGGATTAATAATTTACTGGTGAACGGTACATCATATTCCATACTAAATTGTAATGTATATAATATACTGATACAATATTAATTGAGTAAGTTGAAAGCAAAATGGCTTGTCTCCGTTTTTGAAATGTACAACAGGTTACTCTATAAAACGTTCAAAATAGACTAGGTTTCAGAGTAATTTTTAATTTAAATAACAACGGCCAAAGCAGCTCAGTATTTAATGTACACAAAAACCTCTCTGAAGTTTGTAATTATTTTTATGTGCATATCTCAATTTGTAAGTGATGAAGAGAAGCCGTTTTGTTTTTAACCTACTTAATTACTATTGGTTCCCTCTTACGTGACCATGTTGCATTAACCTTACCTACATTGGTTCTTGAAACATAATATTTTATAGTGAAAAAGCGTAATTTTTGTGCACCAATGTGAGTAACATAACAATACTGCCTGTAATTACTTCCAAAACCCTAGTCAATTAAAAAGACATTTTTTGAAAGAACTATGTACTATCAGCTATTATATTATGAGGCATTTATTTTCAAAAACCGATAAGTAACTAATATGGTTAAAATATAATAAAAAATATGTATATGTGCAATTTAACACAATAGGTATGTAATGTTTTATAACTTCTAAAAGCATGCAAAGAAATGTGACCTATCGACTGACTGGAATTGAATATTAATTATAAACGGTATAAAATATATATTACGTTGATGTATTCAACTTTGATTTGGTTTTATTCATAAGGTATAACAAAAATAATTGTCAATTATTAATTAGCTTATATAAATAGGTAGACATATTATAATTTATATTTAAAAATAAAATACGCTGAAAAAAGAAACTAACATTAGAAACAAACGCGTATGACACACGAAATTTTTATTTACCACTAATATAAAATTATGAAATTACTGGTTTTTAAAAATCGACGTCTCTTATTACATATATGGAAATTGGTTAACCATGATCAATATTTCGGGATGCAATATGATGCCATGTTTGTAAAAAAAGTTTTATCTTTCCAGTTGTATTTGTCCGTCGAAACCCACCGTTTATAAACCACTGGTTTACTATTATAATACACACATATACAAGTTATTTTGCGTTAAAATTAAACACATATTTATAATACACTTGTATAATAACATTGAAAATAAATTTATTTACAAATATTAACAGTGTAATTAAATCGCGGCCAGTGCATGCAGATTGTAAGCGCTCGGCTAAAATGTGTTTAAAGCAAATTTAATGTAATTATCGTATTGTCAATTTTATTATTACACCTAGTGTAATTAATGATTTAGCACTGACGAAAAAATAAACAGCAGTATATGATAATATTTTGAAGTATAATAATATTATAATTTTATTTAATTAAATAAAAAGTATAAAACTCTGTACTCGCTTTGAACGTAGCGTCAAATTTAAGGTTGAAAATAATTGTTAGGTACATTTTTACAAATGTGTGGACGGACACATAAATGAGGGAACCTTGCATGCTTTTATGTTTTTATTGTATTCAAAATAAATGTAGAATCTTGTACATATTATGAATTATTGTGTGTTAGTATATTATTAAATGTTACAGAAACAAATATGCACAATATTATTGCTAATCAAGGAAAACAGTTGAAGTTTTTATGTTAAAAAAATGATTGTAAGTTTTTTCGACTCTTGTATTGAATTTATAAATATATTATTGAAGAAAACTTTAAAAAAACTTATGTCAATGATAAAAATGCATATTATTTTGAATCGAATGAAGAATTCTTTGTAATACATTGTCTTTTTTCTTACTAATTATTCTATGTACTTTTTTTCTAATACTGCATATATTTCTTTGTTTTTTTGTCATCAAATTATAATTTGTAAAGTTCACTACGTGTAAAAATAAATACATTTGAATTTGAATGTTTATTCATTTTTACACTACAATCGGCCATCCTGTAGGCCCAATAACAGTATTGTAATGGAACAGCAGTTTAGTAATATAAGTAACAGTACAGTTAAAGAATTATAAACACCCAGGCTTTGAGAAAATCACATAAATATATTGTGACCTCACCAGGTATCGGACCCGGAGTTCTCGGATAAATAACCAGCGCCTTACGCACATAACTTGGAGGGCTGATGGTTGATGTAAAAGAATTATATTATATAAAACACAACAAAGACAATACGTAAAGGAAGTATTGAAGCTAAATGCTTATGACCAGGCTTTATACGTGTTGAAAGATGTTATGCATTTTTAAAAGTATTTTCAGAGAAAATGAAATTCATTATTTGCATTGCCATATTAATTTATATTAATTTGAAATGTAAAAATATCACATATTATTTATATGGCATATGAGTAAACCCACTGCATTAACTTTTGTGAATAAAATAGTTGACTTATTATTAATAGTAGTGCATAATATGTTGCCCATCCGATTGTCATTTATTCAATTATAATGCGCAGGTTAACAATTCATATAACTATGAAAACACATAACAGGCAGAGGTGGAAATGTAACCGGAACTTGGAACCAGAATCTTTGATATTTAGAATCTTGAAACTCTTAAACCGGAACCAGAATTCCTTAAAAGTTTCTGGGTTTCGAAGATTCTTTTATTTCTAAATTTTAATATTTCTTGATTTTTTATTAAATACTTATATCATTTTTTCCGATTGTTCACTCATGATAGAGATGGTCATTAAAACAAAATAATATGGTTTACTAATCTAACGAAAAAAAATGTATTACTTACCCGTTTGTTGATTTACAGCTGGAATATTTATATCCACTTGGTGAGAGAACCCTCATCCAGGGTTTGTAATACAGCGCAGTTGGTGATGGTGACTGCTGAAGATGAATACCGTGATAATCCATATCAGAAGCGGTTTTTTATTATAATTTTAAGAAATGAAGCAAAAAAAAAACCACTATAGCACAAAACTGTAATAATTCGAAGATTGATTAGCTACCTATTGAGTTTTAACCGCTTGCAATTTATTAACATTAAAGAGGTCATTTAAAAGTCATGACAGACGGCCTTGTATGTATGATACAAAATGCAGGCAGATAGATATACATAGTTCAGACTAATATACGTTTATCCTAATACAAAATTAATCTATGTGCATAGAAACTCAACGTAATATGTTCACGTCTACAAACAATTACTATCAAATTAAAAGTACTCTGAATGGTTTGCGACATATAAATTATTATATCGACATATATCTTAATAATAACAGCACTTCCGATGAAACACTTTCATGTGTGATTGTATTTTGTACATGTTTTTCATCCAAGGAAAAATACAAAAAAAACCTGAATATTATTTATTTTGATTCATTTAAATTAAATAAAAAAATATTAAATTAAAATATATAAATAAACTTCATTTTGACTGATGACTTACGTACTTTTAACCAAAAGTAGAGTGAAAAAAATAAAATAAAGTTCACTTTCGACAAAAATTGACATCTAGATATGCCTTTATAAGTACCACAAAAGTTTTAAATGTTTCTTTAATGTCAATAATAATAAAATTTCAAAAATCTATTTTACTGATATTTTTACTCAGGATGTTCACAGTAGTCAAATTATTTCGGGTATTCAAAAACAAAATTAACTAAACCGATATTTATTTTTTCACTATATTTAAAACTCGTAAAATACTAACAAAATAATTAACACTTCTTCTAGAACAGCTTATTAAAAATTAATTACTTATCTAATTTAAATTAAGTTAAACCACTCAAACAACTAGGTATTGATTTAATATTATATAATCATCAATAATTTTGACAATAAATAAATATATTTTATTTAAATTAAAATAAATGCGTCGGAAATACTTTCACATGAAAGACCAAAAAGGATGCGCGCTTGAGAAGATCTAAGTTGAGACTGAAAAAAAATAGTTCTTGGATTATATATATTTTTTATGATAAATTTGTAACAATACTCAACAATCGATTGAATTATGCAATATTACCATTCTAAAAAACGTACACTTTGAATTTGTGGTTTAAATATTATTAATATGAATTGGCGTATTATCAAAAAAAATATTTTATTCATTTTTAAGACGGTTTCCAGTGAAATTTAAAGCCGGATTTAGGAAACATAAAATTAAATAATACGTTTTATTGAAAATGTTCTTTAATTAGAATTTTACTTTATCATTAATCATAAAAAAACTAAGTACTTTTTATTTTAACGATAAACATATAATTAGAAAAATAAACTGTTTAAGACTGAGCGTTAGGTGAACGTTTTATAAAATTTCATTATTATTGAATTTAATTGATTTATTTTTATCAATGAATTTTATGTAGATTACTATAGTATTTTAATCAGAGAAAATATTAAAAATCAATCACTGTGCATATTATATAGTTCTATTTTATTTATTAAAAAAAAACTCAAATATTTTATGATAGAGCAACTCTATTGTAATAACGATATTTTTTAGTATAGGTAACGTTTGTTAATTTTATGTACGTACCTACCTACTTACTGTTTGAAGTTATAAGTCGATTCCAATTAAACTTGTTTCAAATACATACTTTTGAATAAAAATATCCCATTTGTAATAATCCCTTCATAATATCCCAAAAATAGATTACAATATTTGTGTTATAAAACACTTCACACAATGTACATAATAATGTTGTGTCAGTTTAGTAAGAGATGATTTAGTAAATAGTAAGTTTTTTATCATACTAGTTTTTTTTATTTATAATATGTAGATACTATTTCACTGTATTCATTGTGTTTTATATGTATTTTTTTAATGTGTTTTACGTCATGTGACGTAAAACGTCAACGTTAAAACGAAAAACGTAAAAAGTAAAAACGTCATTGACTTGGAATTTGTAATGTTTATTTATCTAAGTAAATTAATTAAATTTGAAGTTGCATAAAAATACCAATAAGGAAAATGATTTAAGCACATTAATAAGTTTGTTAATCGAGTTCAATATTAAATAAGTAGGTATGCGATATTAACTATTTTTTAGTACAATGTTTTTCTTAGCTCGTATTCTTATTTTTCCGGTGGTTGTTTGTCCGGTACAAATCTTGCAATCGATTTTTAACTAACTTCCCGACTAGCTAGACATTTGAAACTTTTAGAATATATCAGAACACGGTGCCAATGCATTTTTTCCGATGCCAATACTTTTATCCATCTTTAAGTAGAATTGATTTCATTTTTAGTTAATTCTGTTTTGTATGAAAAGTTATTTCGGAAGAAATCCGTTAAAAGTAAAGCTATTATTGGTTGTTAAGTGGGTCCTAGCAACTAAATTATTAATATTAATATATACGTGCATTACTATGGAACTCAATATGACATTTCACTATTATTTCTATCAAGTACATATTTTTTTGATCGTTTAAGCTAGTCAAGTCAAGTTTATATGATTTAACAGAAAATTTAATAACGTTGTACATAAAAAGTTTTTTTTATCTTGTAATTTTAACACTATATAAGGACGTATTGTTTTTACAATACAATCTATTATTAGTATTTTGTGTTTATGTTTCTAGTACCTATGCTAGTAGATGTGCAAGTTAAGTTGTATTATATTGAGATGCACATCGCGTACTATCACGTGACGTCACAGTAAGCTGCCACTACGGGTGTGTAATATCGTTTTTATTGGTGTTAAAAATGTTATTAGACTGAAGCTCCCATCTTGTAGCACATTTTGAACCTTTAAACGAAGGTTGTCAGTTAGCAAAATCTGCCGAAATCACCAGAACAACAATGAGGTCACCTCACGTTATACCGCACTGCATCAACACCTGCATGTCTCATTTAATATTTTTTATCATTTTCTACGTGCCTACACATTTTCGATTCATGTCAAAATCGCATGTTTTTTGTTTTTAGCGATTGGCACTATGTATATTCTTTAAAAATGTTGTCTATTATCTATTATCGCCGGGTTGGGGGTCATAACTTTACGAAATTTGATACTTAAGTTGCCATGCCATCAAAATAATAATCTATATTCATGAAATAAAATGGTAATTTTAATGTAGGTACCTAGATGTTTATAACTTTTCATAAAAAGCTGGATCGCCCAGAAAATTATACATAGACAAATCAATATGTATTGATGCGAAAATTGACCTGAGTGAATTTTTATTTATATATTTACTATTTTTTCCTTAGCACTTCAATCAGTGGCGCACCCAGGGGGGGGGGGGGCAAGGGGCCCTGGCACCCCCCAAAATTATCAATAAAAACACGGCAAAAAAAAAAGATTTGTAATTCTCCAGCACCCTTTTTAGAAAAATTTCTTAGATTTTAATTTCTAACACAAAAATTTCGAAACACTAATGTCAGGTTTTTTTAGAAACCCAATCCCTAATGGAACTGTCAAAAAATTCTCGGTGTCCACCCGAATCCGGAGTGGTATAGGTAATGGCTGGGGAGTGCTGACAGGGCTCTAGCCTGGGGGCCCGGGCTGTGGGGGGCCCGGCGTGTCGAGTTGACCAGATAAGTGAGATAAACACACATCATACATTAGCTTTAATAGTAAAAAAAGTCGCCTGCGGCGCTATTATACTTTATGGCCGTGAACATTTTCAATTATATAATTGTGCAATATATTTTTTGATTATTATGTGTCGATACTCGGCAGCTCCATTATTAAAGTAAATATATTAAAAATCGCCAATAATTCACTGTATGAGTACCCTTAATTTGAACGAAAATACAATTTGAAAAACGTTAATGTAGTGTTTCACACTGCCTTTAATCTTCGCGGTAGGTAGGGGGCCCGCCAAATATCATATCCTGAGGGCCCGTTTCAGGATGTGGGGACCATGGTGTAGGTACACCGAGTGCAATAGACAAAAGGCCGATAAACGAGAAATTAGGCTGTGAAGAAGAAAAAGATCCTATGGGACTAATTTACATTATCCTCCTTGGCCCCCCCAATATTAAATCCTGGGTGCGCCACTGACTTCAATTATACATAAATTAGCAAATAAATTGGTGGGTACTTATTTTTTGTATTCATATTATAGAATAATAGCTTAGAAATAAGAATAAATTTCAAGACATAAATTCTTCTTCGAATAGATAAGTAGTTACGCTTTAAATTACAGGCCACGAAAAACGGAGTCTATTAGCTATTAGAGGTGGGCAAAAAAAGAAAAACATTTTACGGCAATCCCCCGAATAGCACTTAAGACGGCTACGTTTGTGTTTGTAATCTGGTTAGTATGAATCGGTCACGACTGGTACAGACCCTTAAGAAATACTAATGCACCAACGGGGAAAGATTACGCGATTATTTGCAAAAGAAAAAATCCATTTCGTAAACAAAGTTGGAGCAGTAATACTAGCGATGGGCGTCTATTACTAGATCGAATATTTCAAGCGAGCCGGTTGGTAATGTGAATGGGGTTTGTCAAGTCAAAAAAAAACACGTCTTAAAATTAAAAATATGTATTAAATATTAATGGATGGCTTTATGATAGTAAGAATTTTAGGTTTTTGTTACATGAATTGTCTCGAAAAAATATGATAAATTAATACTTAGTATAAAATCTATACGTAGCTAAATCTTGACAAAATCTGACTTAAGAGCGTACATAAGTGAAACGGCAAATAATTTTCAACTGTATGTGGAACGAAATTACGGCCACGTTGCAATTCGGAGAGCGATAGTCGAGGTGTCTGCACGTCGATTCGTTTTGTCATGGCGTCGGATGAAAATATTCTTAATTCGTGTAAAGATGACTAAAAAACTTTACGTATGTACTTAAAAAAGAAAACATGGCAATGAATATACTATTATTATTACGAATATAATAATAAACATAACATAAAAAGGACGCATGTTGAACTTTTATGACAAATTATATTTCGTTCGGGTTGCGTCATTTGCACCCGCGACCCGCAATCCGCACATCGCCTAGTCACGATCTTTTTAGACCATGCCTCAGCTGCCTTAAGACACACTGAATCTGAGTTACTGTTGTATAAAAAAAGTTTGGTAATAATTTAAGTGGACTGTATTTTAAATTGTTTGGGTGGGTCGGGTAAATTAGGGAAATCTGCGTACTAAACTTGACATAATAGTGACCAGGAAGTCCTGCACTCATTATTGTTATAAGAGTCGAGTCTACGAAAGTTTGGTTTTAGTTGCATAATTACTTAGATACTTAACCCTGTTCACTGCATTAAGGTTAGGTATGTCATTTTATTTTATCCATAGCTACATCTTGCGTCTACTATTATGGTATAGGCAACGCGTAAATCGCTTTTGTAGTACCGTCTGGCATTTGAAATATATATTCCAGCCAAGTAAACTACCTATGTGATCTTATCTGGCATTAATGGTTGTTGTATTTGGACATAAACTCGTATGGTTGTAACGCGGTCGTTCCAGTGTACCTCTAAGATTATTCATTATGAGACATCGATTTTGATAGATCAAAAGTTGAGACCATCAGGCTTTTTGTCAGATATCACGTCTATCAGAATTACAGTAGCACGTTTTGTACCTGTTGTTCTGTAAGAAAACACAAGTGAATGATAATATCTTGTGTAGCGAACCGCTCGATAGATATTAAATTCAATTATACTATCTAAGCACATCACTGAAGACATGTTTTTTTTTATACGAGTGTGGGCGAAAAGCTTTTGATATTTTTTGAAATGGCATAAAAGTAAATAGAAAAAAAAGGTCGGCCGTTTATGCATGGGTTTTAATAAAAAGGACTTTGCACGAAGAGTTGAATAATAATGATGCATTTTTTTACATTCAAAGGGAACCGTAGAGACCCTCTCAGGCTTCCAGTAATGCCATTGGTTAAATGAGTCGTACTCTAATTCAATATTACGTATGGTTTTAATTATTTTTTTACCCTTTAATAAAAAAAATAAAGAATAATGGCATAGATCATTATTTTAGTTGTTTTTGGAACCATTTTTTTTATGTAGGTATAATTTTATTGTTTGTCAAGATTTTTTTTGCACTTATGGCATAGTATGGTGAAGGGATGAAGAATATCATTTTAACCAAGTACTATGTAGGTTAGAACTGTGTAAGGCAAGGCTATGGTTCAATTAAAATATTAAAGCATACATGAATTTTTCAACAACCATATACCTATCTTTATTATTGGTTCATATTTAAGATTAATTAACTTGTCTCAAGTCGTAGCATACGTGATTTTTTTTACGTATGTAGTTTATTTGTAGCGGCATTCAGATGTCCATCGCCCAGTTAGCTGTCCGGCATCAAGTCAGTGGTGCGCAATTGTCTGATTCCCACATTCAATTCATTTTCAAAAATTAAGTGTAGCAGTATTTAACAATTCAAACAATATTATATTTTGAATTATAAATAATTCTTTTATCATTTAATACTTATACCAGCCTTGCGATTAGATAAAAAAAGAAAAGAATAACGGACGATTCATACAATACAATTCGAAAAAATAATAAGCGTTTATGTAAGCAACTAGTTAGTTACATTGATTTGTTTTGCAAATTAACGTCGTAACGAATTATTATTGTATACTATATAACGAAATATATAATTATGAATGAAATCGATTTGATATAAAATTGACATGAAGATTTAGTGTTGAACCAATACTGCATTATTAGGGAATCCAATCCCGAGCCAAAATTCTGATCCGGGGATTTCGGGATTACAATTTGACAATCCCGGGATCCCGGGACTGGTCACGAGTTTAGTATTTTTTTTCCATTGTTAATATAATTTACAAATAACATTGATAAAATCGTAAGTAAATAATATTGTAATATAAATAATAATGCGAATTTAATATGAGATTGCTGTTTCTGATAGTAAAGACTTAATGAATGGGTTAGTGAGATTTCAAATAGTAAAGCAAATCATGGTGTACTTATGGCCTTTCCGCTTCATAAATCTAATTAGTCAGCCAAATATGAAACTGCCGTAAAACGTATGAGATCATGGTGGAATTACTTGTTAATAGTGCGAAGCATTGTTTTTTTCCAATCTTTCTCATTTTTACAACGTTTTTCTTAGCTCGTATTCTTATTTGTCCGGTGGTTCTTTGTCCGGTACAAATCTTGCAATCGATTTTTAACTAACTTCCCGACTAGCTAGATATTTGAAACTTTTAGAATATATCAGAACACAATGCCAATGCATTTTTTGATACTTTTAGCCATCTTTAAGTAGAATTGAATGCATTTTCAGTTAATTCTGTTTTGTATGAAAAGTTATTTTGACACCATTATTGGTTGCTAGGGGTCTGGGGTCCTAGCAACTAAATATACGTGCATTACTATGGAAATCAATATGACATGTCAAAATGACATTTCAGTATTATTTCTATCAAGTACAAATTTTTTTGATCGTTTAAGCTAGTCAAGTCAAGTTTATATGATTCAACCGAAAATTTAAAAACGTTGTATATAAAAAGTTATTTTTATCTTGTAATTATTATTAATTTATGTGAAAAAATAAAATGAATCGGCACTTACACATAGGTATAAATCAAACTTTATTCAAACTCAGTTTATTTCTAATGTAGTTATTTGTTATTAAAAGTATTTTTTCTGTTATAGATTATATATTATTTTCATTTTTATTTTATTTTCCATAAAAATTGATAAAAAAAATCAATCCCGAAAGTTTCGGGATTATGTTTATCAATCCCGGGATTCATAGGTATCGAAAATAGTATAATACATTCGGGATCTCGGGATTGCAATCCCTCATCATCATCATCAGGGGCGCGACAACCCGGTGTGGGTCCTGGCGTCCTCCAACAGCTCCCTCCACCTGTCCCTATCCAGTGTGGCCGCTTTCCAATTTGGTACCCCCAGAATACGGCAGTCACTGGCAGCTCCATCTAACCAGCGAATCTTTGGCCTTCCTCTTCTTCTACGTCCTATTGGATTGCCGGACATCACTCTCTTTGCTGATTCATGTATTTAGTTTTTGCCTCGTTTATTTGTAAACCCATTCTTTTGGCAGAGGCTTCTAGTGCTGTGAATGCCTTTTTCAGCGCCAATTCTGATATGGCAATGATGTCGATATCATCGGCATACGCCAGCAGCTGCACAAGATTAGTAAATATTGTGCCGCTGCCACGGGCATCAATCTTTGCATCCCGTATCACCTTTTCTAGCGCAATATTGAAAAGAAGGCATGCCAGAGCGTCACCTTGCCTTCGGCCATTCAGTGATACAAATGGCTCGGATATTTCCGCTTGAAGCTTTACCCGGCATTGTACTGGTGTCATTGTCATCTCTACAAGTTTAATTATTTTCGTCGGAATTTCAAATTCTCGCATTGCTTCGTATGGATTGCAATCCCTATGTATTATTAACTTCAAGTGATCGTATGATTATTGACGCACCTGTAAAGTGAGGTAATTAGTAATTAATTAGGCACACAAAAGGTATCGCTGATTTGCTTAAGGAGATATTTCGTACTGTTTTATTGACTTATAAATATAAAATAAGAAATAAATACGTAAAAAAAATAATATACGTATAAATAAAAAATATTATTTTTATTTATACATAAACAGTAGGTATGTATAATATTTATCAGATTTACTAAATATACCCGGTAAATAAACATTACAAATAAATATCAATATTTTTTTTCACACATTCAGGATATTATTGATAAAGAATTAATTCTCGGATAACTATATAAGTACCTTTTATAAGACAGCTGTAGTTCACAATATTTTTTGGAAACCTGAACATCAACTCTAAAAAATAATGTGTTAAGTCGTATTTTTGGGTTAATCTGGGAAGAAAATAATTCGACAAAAATAAATAAACAATTAATTAAAATAAAAAAACCTGCATTGGAGAAACTGACCATATTGTGCACCATATTATACCATTAAAGCCAAGTAGAATCCATACTTCGGGGTGAACCCCCCCCCCCCCAAATCGGAAGAAGACAACAATCGATCGGGATTGTAGAATAATGATGGTTGTAAATGATAGGAAAAATCGATCATTAATGGACTACCTCCGTGGAATTGCGCATAGTATTTCCTTTTGAAATTAGTGTGAACATTAGTTTTTATTATTATTATTATTAGTATGTTTAATAAATATTTTATATAATAGATGTGAACTGTGTACCTTTCATGAATAGCTCTTGTATTTGCCAAATAAATAAGAAAAATGTTTTTATTTGATATTAATATCGTCACTGTCGGCAGAAACACTAATTCGAAAAAATATCATATTGATTTAGTACCAAAATGTTCCTTATTTCAAACTTGACTGTCTGGAAACCTTCTTAATAAATAAACAGCCTTTATTTTAAAGTCATCCTTTTTACGATTACTTAATAAACTCACATGATAGACCATTATTTCAAACATTTTAACAACTTCAAAGTCAAATTACTCAAAACTAGTATTCTCCAGTTAGTGTGTTCCGCCAGAACAGAGACGATATTCTCATATCATCTCTTTTATTCCGATAACATATTATTATTATGACTGTTATATTATACTATTATTATTACTATCCATAATTAATAATGGTTTTTAATACTACTGTAATTATATAGTTAAATTATACAATCGAGATAAAGCGCCACCTTTTGGGGTGCCGCTGGTTGAAGTTTATATTTTTGCTTCATTCCATAATTAATAATAGTTTTTAATACTACTATATTAATTATCTAGTTAAATTATACAATCGAGAAAAAGCGCCGCCTTTTGGGGTGCCGCTGGTTGAAAATTATGTTTTTGCTTCATTTCATAATTAAAAATAGTTTTTAATACTACTATATTATATTATCTCGTAAAATTATACAATCTAGAAAAAGCGCCGCTTTTTGGGGTGCCGCTGGTTTAAAATTATGTTTTTGCTTCATTCCATAATTAAAAACAGTTTTTAATACTACTATATTATATTATCTCGTAAAATAATACAATCTAGAAAAAGCGCCGCCTTTTGGGGTGCCACTGGTTGAAAATTATGTTTTTGCTTCATTTCATAATTAATAATAGTTCTTAATACTACTATACTAATTATTTACTAAAATTATACAATCGAGAAAAAGCGCCGCCTTTTGGGGTGCCGCTGGTTGAAAATTATGTTTTAACTTCATTCCATAATTAATAATAGTTTTTAATACTACTATATTAATTATCTAGTAAAATTATACAATCGAGAAAAAGCGCCGCCTGTTAGGGTGCCGCTGGTTGAAAATTAAGTTTTTGCTTCATTCCATAATCAATAATAGTTTTTAATACTACTATATTAATTATATAGTAAAATTATATAATCGAGAAAAAGCCCCACCTTTTGGGATGCCGCTGGTTTAAAATTATGGTTTTACTTCATTCCATAATTAATAATAATTATTAATACTTATATATTAATTATCTAGTAAAATTATATAATCGAGAAAAAGCGCCGCCTTTTAGGGTGCTGCTGGTTGAAAATTATGTTTTCACTTCATTCCATAATTAATAATAGTTTTAATACTTATATATTAATTATCTAGTTAAATTATACAATCGAGATAAAGCGCCGCCTTTTGTAGTGCCGCTGATTGAAAATTATGTTTTTGCTTCATTTCATAATTAATATTAGTTTTTAATACTACTTTATTAATTATATAGTTAAATTATACAATCGAGATAAAGCGCCGCCTTTTGGGGTGCCGCTGGTTGAAAATTAAGTTTTTGCTTCATTCAATAATTAATAATAGTTTGTAATACTACTATATTAATTATCTAGTAAAATTTTACAATCGAGAAAAAGCGCCGCCTTTTGGGGTGCCGCTGGTTGAAAATTATGTTTTTACTTCATTCCATAATTAATAATAGTTTTTAATACTAATATATTAATTATCTAGTTAAATTATACAATCGAGATAAAGCACCGCCTTTTGGGGTGCCGCTCGTTGAAAATTAAGTTTTTGCTTCATTCCATAATTAATAATAGTTTGTAATACTACTATATTATTTATCTAGTAAAATTATACAATCGAGAAAAAGCGCCGCCCTTTGGGGTGCCGCTGGTTGAAAATTAAGTTTTTGCTTCATTCCACAATAAATAATAGTTTTTAATACTACTATATTAATTATCTAGTAAAATTATACAATCTAGAAAAAGCGCCGCCTTTTGGGGTGCTGCTGGTTGAAAATTATGTTTTTGCTTCATTCCATAATTAAAAATAGTTTTTAATACTACTATATTAATTATCTAGTTAAATTATACAATCGAGAAAAAGCGCCGCCTTTTGGGGTGCCGCTGGTTGAAAATTAAGTTTTTGCTTCATTCCATAATTAATAATAGTTTGTAATACTACTATATTAATTATCTAGTAAAATTACACAATCGAGAAAAAGCGCCGCCTTTTGGGGTGCCGCTGGTTGAAAATTAAGTTTTTGCTTCATTCCATAATTAATAATAGTTTGTAATACTACTATATTAATTATCTAGTAAAATTATACAATCTAGAAAAAGCGCCGCCTTTTGGTGTGCCGCTGGTTGAAAATTATGTTTTTGCTTCATTCCATAATTAATAATAGTTTTTAATACTACTTTATTAATTATCTCGTAAAATTATACAATCTAGAAATTGTAAATACAGATTATTGCATCACAGAACGGCATTTTTTTACTATTTGTGCAATTTTATGATGTGTTTATTTCACTTGGCTGGTGGATCTGCCACGCTGGGCCTCCCTTAAGCCCGGGCTCCTGGCTAGAGCCCTGTTAGCCCCCCATGTGGGGGCTATAGTCACGGCTATGTAATAGTTTCTATGCTCGGTCTAAAAACCGATATGGCCATAATCCTTGTTCTTTTATAAAGCATTGTGTGAACATTTTGAATATTTTGAATTTGTATTTTTCTCTTTCTTAATGTGAACAATCTGAATCTTGTATGGCATAGATAAACAAAATTAAGCTTTTTAACAGCAAGGTAAAATGTTATTTATATCAAAGTATATTTCTCTGAATGTTTTTTTTTCGGAAATATGTTTTTTTGTATACTTGGACATTGACATTTGAAAGAGGAAAACAATTTATCTAAATAAATATCAAATGAGAGACTAACGCACAAGATAAACATATTAGTCCACCTGGCTACTGCTCATTTTTTAATAGAATCGTTCACTTTGTGATGCTAATATTAAATTTATATTTTCAGCCTACCAAAAAAAGATTTAATGTATTTTAGACACTCTTTTGAAAAATAATTTCGAAAGATTTATAAAGATATAATTTGAAAAAATACATTTTAGACTGAATATAACTAAGATTGTGAAAATAGTCTATTCACGATATGAGGTGTTTCAAATCTTGTCAAAAATATATCATTAGAGAGTTTGAACCATTCTCACATCATATTAGGGATTGCAATGCCACATAAAAAGATCTATACCGGTATTTAATGTTTAATACCGGTACATATCAATACTGGTGCATATTTGTTAAAAATATTAAGACATTTTCATATGGCTCCTTAATTTTTTTCTTAGTATTGCCAACTCTTCACCAAAAAAAAATATCTTCCAATTTCTCTGCTTTATTAATACCGAAAATACTGGTATATTTTATTGAAAGAAACCTGTATTTCGGTATCGGTATCCCGGTTTTTAGAATACTGGTACTGCGATTTCTAAATTATAATAATATATTGAACTATATCCAACAAGCTCATTGAGTAGAGCAGTCATTATTTAAGTAATGTAAAACATGCGTATCCTTTTCATTCCAAAAAAGCAGAGATTTTTTTAATAGGTATATTTTTGAGGAACTTTAAGTTATCTTTTTCTTCTGGCGAGTGCTATGTTTATATATATTTTTATTTTTTTTGATATTAAATATAACATACGTGTTGGGTTTATAGCAAAAAATAACAACACAATAATATGTGAAGCTATATAAATGTCTTTGAATTAAGGTGAGATGGAGGCGGTGCCGAATGTCGATCATGGGTATCCGATGAAGTTGTCAAATGTGTAAGGAGGAGGGTACAATTCGACCCTTTACGTTCTGTTTACGGTCGATGAAGTGGACGAGCGGGTAGATAATAGACGAAGTGCTGCAACTCTATTTCTCAAAAACCACTAAAAAAGACCAAAACGCTGATATTTTTGATATTCCTATTTAATGTTTAAACTTGAACTTTCAGAGACTCCGATTGGAAGAGAATCGATGTATTTGAGGTGGTGTGCTGGCGAAAGATGATTCAAAATTCATGGATGGCCAGAAGTACACATTTTTAAATATACTCATACTGGAAGAGCTTGGCAACAAATAAGGTCTCTCGGCCAACTTCAAGAGATGCGTTCTCAAATTCTTCGAAGAAATTTGATCAGTCTATACTTGTTGAATTCTCACTCGAAATATAAAAAAACGACGACCACCAGGACGGCAATTCCTGAATGAAGCAGTGCAAAACTCGTCACCGAACTGCTTCAATTGAAGCTCGTAAAATTTTTAGTTTTGCAGGAGATATTGGGTGTACAGAGCTTCGCGTGAAACGGGTAAACGGCATATAAGTGCGAGTGAGAAAGCATTCAACATGCTTATACCTCATGTCCATGCGTTAGAGTAAGCTAGAAAGTAAACATGTCAAACGGCACTATTGTTAAATTAAATAACATTTTAATCCATTTTGGTAATGACTTCATATTTAATCAGTACTTACCGTTAACATTGCATGATTAAATCATTCATTGTTGAAGTACGTAACCAATTAATCTTTAAACACGCTAGTTACGTCTCCAATATAACAATATTACAACAAGATTACAACACGGAATTTCCGTTGTATTTTGCAAACAAACATGTGTGTTTCTGTATTACAAAATCACAATAAATACATCCTTAAATGAGAATTGAAACACGAAATAATAATTTTAGCGGTAATATGTGGTAATAAGTGGTAAATGTAAAACAATAGATCAACAGCTTTCTCCAATATTACGTACGATACGAAATCTGACGTTTATTATGTCAAACGGAGAGTTGCGAGCGCCCCTACCGTGAAAGCATCTGTACTACCAAAGCCTGGCCTAGTGACACCCAGCGGTTGACTTTTAATATGCTACAGTTGAAGCAAGTTGTGTAAAGTTTGCGCAACTGGTCACTTGTGCTTCAGTCGTGAATTGACCTCCTGGCACTCTGGCTATAATTTCTGTTGATATACAATATATATCAGTGGCGAAGGGTGGAGGTAAGCTGTTAAGATCTACCATAAATAGTGCACACTAAACTTTGAGACTCATACGTATATGTTTTCATTGAAATATGATTACAATTTACAGATGGTGTTGGTTAGTTTTTAAAATTCAATTAAACCCTGCGAAAATCAAGCCATAATAGATAATAGTAAAAAAATACTCGTCTATCTATAAAATATCTAAAATTATGCAACTGAATCATACATAACTTTGGATATTTTATAGATAGACAACTATTTTGTATAATATATTATAGTTTGGTTTAGGCAGGGCTTAATGAATTAAAATATGTACAATGTGTGTAATATGTATTCATTATCCAAGGAAAATAACAAATTATTATAAATGAAAAAGTGTGCACAATTTTGTCGTATCGTCCAAAGTATATCAAAACTATTATGGCTTGGTTTAGGCAGGGATTAATTGATTTTTAAAAACTTGCCAACACCATCTGTAAATTGTAGTATTAGATGAATAAAAACAATTACTTATGACTAACAAAGTTTGAAGTGCACTATTTATGGCGCATCTCAACAGCCTACCTCCACCCTTCGCTACTGATATATATGTATATGATAGGTCAAGATATTATTGAAGCTCACGTAAGTATCACAAAATAGACGTTTATTTTTCACAACGGAGTAGACCATAGGTATTTTTTCAGTTCTGAAACATGTTTTGTTATCTAAATGCGATAAATCTACAAGCTTTTAGGATGAATAAAGAATCTTCACCGAAGATAATGTCCATATATCACAAGCACCTACCTCCTTCTGACTTCTTTTATGAAATTACCAGTTACGTACTTTGGCTAACAGAGAAGGTCAAATATTTGTAATAAGAAAATAGCCAAAAATATGCTAAACTATTTTACAAAAAAAAAATACTATAACTAGATAAAATGTAAATACACAAGAAGCATGAACATGTAGGTACTATGTATTTCAAATAATTCGTTTTACTCCATACTATATTGTTTTTAGGATCTGTGCAAAAATTATAGGGCAGTTCAATAAATTAGGATTGGAAGATTGCGATGGATAGGTCATGCATTAAATATATGAATGATATTAACGAGAAAAGAGTGTATTCAATTCAATTCAAGTTATTTATTTTTACATATTGTGGACATTACAAATTATAAGTTTAAGACGTTCACAACATGACATGAAAAAAGAGATAGATAGTATGTTATTAAACAGTAGAAATATGTACATACAAAAATATTAATTATATAGGTACATGGAAATACACCGGATGAGTTAAACAGACCCTATTTTAAAAATTATAAAATAACGTCCACCTATACTCATCCTCACGTAGGCGGAATATATCAACACCCGAAGCAATTTCGTTGAACATAGTTATCGCCCTCCCAATTGGCATTACCAGTGGCAGGTTGGTTCTGCACCTTGGGAGAATAAACAACTGATGTTCTCTATTTCTAAGATAATTATCAGGGACACACAAGTCAACACTGCCCAGAATGGCAGAGTTCTCATTTATACCTCGTATAAGTCGAAAAAAATACATAGCTAAATAAAAATTTCTTCTAAATTGCAAACTGCAGTATGTAAGCATGCCTAAGAGAAAGTCAGTTGGATAAAGCCACGGATAGTATCCGTACAACCTCAAATAAAGGAGTCTCAAGAATTTCTTCTGAACCCTCTCCACCATAAGGCCATACTTCAACTGATGCGGTGCCCAAACAATAGACCCACTCTCAAGTCTGCTTCGAACTAAAGAATTAAGGAATTAAAGTCGAGATATTCAATGGACGTAGGAGAAGAGGTATGCTAAACATTTTCTGGTCTGCCGTGTGTTTGTGGAATCGAATTGAAGAGTGTCACTATGAACAGAGACGTCTGGAGATTGTTATTGGAGGACGCCAGGATAGACTTAAGATTATTGTCTTGATAATGATGAGAATATGAGTTTCATTTTTTCACAAAAATATGCAATACAATATTTAGTTTTCTTATAATATAATTGCAAATTTCATCTAATGATAAAGAGAAAAAGAAAAATTATTTAAAGTAATTATTACATTATATATTTATCTTAATTTATTTATCTGTTTGTAACGCATCGCAGAGAGCTTTATGGGAAAGAGAAAGAGAAAAATGAAAACGAGAGAGAATGAGGTAAGGAACATAAATGTATTGTGAGAACTAAGTTGAAGAGACAAAACATAGTATCTAAATATTGTGTATGAGAGAACGCAGCAGGGAGTAGGAATATTAAAGGGGTAAGGTGAGAAAAATCATACGTTAATGTGTGTGAAAGAAGGAGAAAGAGTATATTAATAAAGTTGTAAGGGAAGACAGAATATACAAATAACGAGAAGGACAGGAAGAAGACGTATTAAAAGGGTAAGGCGAGAGAAAACCTATTATGTAAATGTGTGTGATTTTATAGCCGAAATGTAATTTTAATTAAAATAATTTATATTGCAGTACTAAACCACATCCAATAATGTTGACGGGTAGTACTGCCACGTAGTAATTTGCTAGATATCGTATAATAATATTATGTAGGTATTATGGATCCCAGGCACATGTTCCATTTATGATCTAAATAGTTTTTTATATACTTATTAGCAAACATTACATTTGGATGCAGAAATAGTATTTATTTTTAGTTAAATGTACTTAATAATTCATTTAACAGTTAAATGGTAAACTGAATATGAATATCCATACATGTGTTAGTGTTAACCTTATTCAACCAAAAGAATTATTTTGCAAATATTATAATTGTACAAGTCTGGTTTAATTATGTTAATAGACTAATAAAACTTTTCACAGTGTCACAAGTTAGATATTCAAGACACTGTTTATTGTTTATAAGTTCATTTTCAGCGTCCCAAAAATCGCGCAAGCTAGGTTTATTCGGATATAAAGACACATTTTTTTAGTAGGACGAAATCAACAGAACATTATCATTTAATTTAGCTCTCATGTAAAGTTGAACGTTGTCCTTTACGTCCTTTTGGCTCGATAGTATACTAACTCTGCTAGGTCAGCCTAATGCTCCAACGGATGAGATAAAACAGCGAATTAATCTAACGAATGAGCGAACTGGAATCACGCTTGACTCGCTGAATTCGCTCGGAATAACTAGTTAGCTCTTTGGGGGTAAAACGCTCATATTACCTATGTGATAGTAGTATAATATCTTATATGGTTTATCGACTGATACATAATATATGGACACTCTAAAGATGTCAAATACATAGTTATACATATTATAATGGTGTAATTAGAATATAATATTATTATTGAATTATTCGAAAAGTTGAATGATACAATTATTCATTAAATACAGTTAGATTAATTTTAGAATGAATAAATAAAATACATATTTTGAAAATAACAATCAACCTACTAGAACAAATATTTGAAGAAAATATGATGCCCGGTGGGACTCGAACCCGCATCCATTGGATTTGCGTCAATGTGATTTACCAATTGTGTGATCTAATTACGAAGAAATAATTCACTAGTATCTCTCAAAACATTACATTATTCGTAATTGAATAAATAATAAATAACTGTGGACATTCTACAGAATAGAGTGTAGAAATACGAAAGCCAGTCGCCATAGACCAAGATTTTGGAAGCCAGATTTAATTTATGACTAAATGACTATTAGGCCATAAAACATAAGAAATCCAAAGGTCATTAAATGTACTAAAATATTACCAATATTGAATGCGCGTTTCGTCTACATGACAAACTTTAATGCATAATATCTATGATGCAAACGTAAATATTGAAAATAACATTTTCTTTAACACGTATTTAAGTATGTCTCATATTAATCCATACCTAAGAATGTTACCTACTTATAGCCACACCCATAAGGAAACGTACGTTCTTATATTTGTGTTTTCTGGTATATACTAATAACAGACACAGATTTCACGTAAAAATCTTCTATGATTCCATTTACCTTGTCATGTTAAACTTTTTGTATTTATGTATACTTCCCGAGCTACTGAAAAACTAAACAGACGCGCGCGCCACGTGACGGCCTCGTCTAGCGTCACGCTTCACTTCTTCTTTTGCCTCAGCATTTAGCATTCCGCTTTACATTAAAATTTTCAAATAAATAAATGGTGTAATAATATTGATGAATAAACATAGTAAAAACAAAACTGTGTTTTAAATAAATATGCATTAATATATTTTTGCGTAAGTAGCGTCTTGTAATGCTCAGTCTACGCGTCGTAGATCGCTCTTGTTGTACGGTTGAAGAGTGATGAGCAGTGATGAGCTTTGATATATAATAATATGTACAATATATTATCTAAATACAAGATACACCATTCAATTTAAGTACATACAATATTATGTATTTATAACAATTCTCATAAAAAATATACCGTAATAAATTTGTTTAGAAATTGACCTTTATTATAATGATGGTAGAGTTAATTTTAGTCACATTTATCTGTATTTATGTGGTTATTGCAAAATTATAAAAGAAATATGAATAATTACAAAATAAAAAGAATTTTTTAATATACCTACAACGTTTTTAAATTTTTTGTTGAATTATTATGCTCAATATGCTCAAACTTGTACTTGATATGAAGTAAATAAAAAACAAACAAATATAGAATACTGAAATTTTATTTTGATTTCCATAGTAACGCACGTATATATTAATAATTTAGTTGCTAGGACCACCCCATTGGCAACCAATAATAGTCTTTTACTTTTCACAGATTTTTCTGAAATAACTTTCCATACAAAACAGAATTAACTGAAAATGAATTCAATTCTGATTAAAGATGGCTAAAAGTATTAAAATAATGCATTGGCATCGTGTTCTGATATATTATAAAAGTTTCAAATGCCTAGCTAGTCGGGAAGTTAGTTAAAAATCGATTGCAAGATTTGTACTGGACAAACAACCACCGGACAAACAAGAATACGAGCTAATAAAAACGTTGTAAAATATGATTCTGGTAGAGTACACATTTGTAGCAATTTGTTTTTTATACACTTCATTCATACAATAATACTTCGATGGTGCTGTGCTAAAGGAGTGCAGTGTTGTAAACTAGGGTAGTATACGGATGTTTGCTTCAAAGTTTAGCATATATTGTTCTCGATAAAGAAACGTTTTTTTATTGTTTGAATTGGTTATCAGCCATTCGTAATTTATTATCTATTCTTTGAAACAAACATACACTAAGAAAAAAATACACATGGATTTCATTCAGTGTGTTATCAATAAATTATTATTACTTTAATTAATATGTATACCATATTATCTAGGTCAATTTTTTAATGACATGATCAATACTAGTCGTCTCCATGAGACATACTTGAAGGGTTCAAATTCCTCGAGGCGACACCTCATGCAGCGCGTCTGATTTAAATGCCTGTTCCATTATCTGCTGTATTGTCAACAAATAATTAGCCTAACAATCCAGCGCAACGGATTAGACCGACACGTTTGCTATTATAATATTATGTAACAATTACCCGTCTAAGCTGACAACATGACCACAATATTATACATGAAGTTGTCGGTGGAATGCAAATAAATTTTGGAAATTCCACAATTGTGATATGATACGAGTAAATCTGTGCAATTGTTTACTACAATATTTTAATAAAACTACTGAAACTTTGAAAAAAAATATTTTGTGGTCTATGAAATCGAAAAGTTAAAACTATCTAACCTACGGATATATTTGATCAATGAATCGATAGATTCGATTCCAGTCGTAGAATAAAATTAAATACTATCAAGATCAAAATACTTTTAAAATGTAAAACATTGATAAACACCTTATAAATACGCCATAGTAAGGCCCGTCTTTAGTCAGGTCGCGGCACTAAATGACAAGTGCCGTTAGTAGTGCTAATTATTGCTGAATTTCTAATTCCATGTGGTAACCTTTAGGCAGTAAATAAATGTTTTCAACTATTGTCATTTTTTCAATACGAAACAATCATCATTTTATAATAACCATTTACCATATTGTAATATTTGTAGTATAAGCAATAACTAGTAGTTACTACGATCTAAATTCATAGTTTTGTGCCACGTTCTGACTATATAGTAGGCCTTGACGCCATACTCATAAGTAAAAACCAAAGAAGTTTACAAACCTTCTACTATAGAGGTGGAACCTAAATTCAAAGAAAGCGCTACCGATCCACTGTTAGCTACCAGTGACTTTCACACTACTGCTATGATATTCATTTGAAAATTTGCATGGAGTATTAAAAGATAATCTGTCAATAATCCTACACTTTAGCATTATTGTTACACACCAATTAATTATATCAGAATATTATGTATTGCAGAAAAATGTATGACGACTTGTAGATAACTCGTTAGTTAATCTACATGGGTAAAATGATAATCATATTGTGCAGAATAAGACGGCTCATGAAGATCAAGATCCTCGGCCATGACTGAGGTAAAGCATTAAAAAAACATAAAGCGATTGACTCTTTTGGATGCTAGTCCTCACAATAGTGATAATATTATTATTATGTAGCAATGATGTATTTTGAATATAAAAATCTGTTATTTGCTTTAATTTGAAAGTTAAATATTTTAAGGTTATGGTAATTATTACAATTATTATTATTAACAACTATGTGGAGGTCAAAACAAAAAAGAAGATTATTCCTGACACCATCTATAAATTATGTTAGTAATGTCCTTGGACTTCGATCTAGATTATAGATATGGTAGCCATTTTTTGACATCATATTTTGTGTAATTAGAAAATTTTTGCAAGAATTCTTACAGGTAGAAGGTATCTTAATTGGTTATAGCACTTACATGAATAGTGAAAATATGTTATTATAATATGTATATTATATTTAATAAAATAAATGATTCTATTGAAATATTATATTCTACATATTATCTATGTATATTATATTCTATATATCTATGAGAAAGTCTTGTGTATAGAAATGGTCCAATACGTAGTACAGTGCATAAGGCGCTGGTCTTTAATCCAGGGGTTCCGGGTTCAATTCCAATTTTCAATATAAATCTTAATATTTAAATACAATAAAATATTTAAGGATTTTCTCAAAGTCAAAGAATTTGTGATTACAATTTGTGAACTACACTAATATTTCACTACCCTATTGTCATGGCTTGTTTTAGTGTTAATAAGAATATGTTATGTATTTTTATATTCTCTATTAGAAACATAATTGAATTATTAATGATACTACTTATTGAGAATTACATTATGACAGTTGGTATAGCTTATGTATAATGATGTAAATTATTGTCAAAAGTGTCGCAATCGGACATGGGAATAAGCAGGATATAATTGACAGGCGAAATTTATTCGCAGGCTTATGCTTATGATAAACGAGCATGTTTCGGGCTTACGATTAATAGTATGGCACACGTGTGACATAGACTCGTAGACGATTGACACGTGCAACCACCGTAGCGTACAGGTTATATGAAAACCAGAAGACCGCAATCCGTGGGTCATTAAAAACATTGCGAAAAAAGTTTAATAACATGAAATATTGAAATTATAGAGTTTATTGTATTATTATGCTGGGATTGATAACATTCAATGAGGTTTTTTTTTTGCTCTACAAACGGAGACTCAAAAACTGGAAAAAAGTCGAGCACCGTAAATCTGCTGACTTTGAAGTCCGTAGACCAGGTTCGTTGGTATCAATCATGTTCACGAATTCAACCACTACGTTAAATCTGACATTAATAATATATGGACCAAAAAATGTGTAATTGTTAAAAAAAATAATTATTATTGATTAATTTATTAATTTACATGTTAGAAAATAAATGATTTAGCATTTTTTTTTATTTTAATGAATAAAATTCTTAACGATAACTCAAAAATGGTTTTGCCTTCACCTCCATATTATGTTTATACACATCTATATATAAATAACACAATATTTCACGATCGCTGTAAGAAATTACGATATGTTTAATATCATAACTGTCAACGTTCAACTTTTTTACTCATTCATTTATCGTCTGTTGGCTTGGCGTTAAACTTGTAATTTGTGGCGATCACACATGTCAATTAATAAATGAATGAAACGAATAAGTGAAACCTGGATGCAACCCAATGCTGTGGGGTGTATAGCCTCGGGGTAATGTAGTAAATAAATATTATTCTATAAAAGTTGTGGTCGTCGTTTTTACGCGTTTCGGTAAAGAGTAAGTTATTAATTTTTGGGGAGTGGATATTAGCAGGTGATTAAGGTTGATTTTGAAGACAGTGGTAGCGTAGATAGATGTAGTGTTTTATTGTGTTGACGAAGAGTTACAATAAAATTGTACGAGTAAAGATAAGAGTACAGAGTAATCGCGGTGAGCTATGTTCAGACCGAGCCGTGATCTGGTTGCAACTACTACCAAACTATTGTTAATAATAATACTGAGAGAAAATGACAGAGTGACAGTGGTCGAGTGACTGAGCTCGAGAGAGTGAGATCGTGTGACCGTGAGGAAATGACGAGTGAGGAGTGACTTTTTCCATCATCGTCCATCGCTATATATTATACAACTGAATATTCTATACATTATAAGAGTCATTATTTATCTAGGTTGAAATTTAATAAGTCATAATAGTCATTGATGATCAAAGTTATGATTTAAAAATCTGCTGACAATTGCCCATCGCAACTTCGATTTGTTTTGATAACACAACATGAACACCGAAATGTGTCACACCTGTAATGCTGACATGGTATGATTGCTACAAATTCTATGTGTGTTCAAATTAAGAAACTGCAAAATTTGCCATAATGTATACATGGCTAAATGATTAATGGACACATAAAATTCATACCTCTGAATTATTAAATTCCTCACAAAAACATAAAAGTCCCCATTCAAAGCTATCTAAAATTAATTTTCTTTTAGGTTTTCTAGTGATTTTATAATAATCTTCCATTTCCTTTCACACATACATATTATAATGAATATTACATAAATGATAATAGAAAAAACATTTATTATGAATTCAAATTATCCAATAGTTACACAAAAAGTTCTGGAAGCAGTATGCTAAGCCAATTATGCACGGAAGGCAGGATTCATTATGTATGCTCATAGTCCACGGGACATTAACTCCTTTATCGAACCTTCATGACCCCATGTCATAAGCCTTAAGCTGCGTGTGTCGGGACTTCGATTGTTCTCATAGTTTAAGAAACTTTGAAAGGATTTCGATTACACACAAACTTTGCACACTTCCCTTAAAGCTATGATGATTTTGAGTGTAATGGATTTTGCAATTAGGCTTATTGCAATTCTGTCACTGAATAATATAATTTAGCAATACATACTTACATAATTTTGTAAATAAATTTCTATTAAATCAAAACATTTGGAATAAGGGGATTCATATGACTTTATTATATTATAACGTTTGATGGCCATTCTAGAAATATTTAATATATTACAAGTTGTATAACTAGCTATATTTACAAGAATTTGTACTGTCTGTGTTGGTAGACAGAGCATTCGGTAATTTACCGAAAATAAGATATTACAATCCGGAACGCAATATTTAATTTTTCCAGGAAACGGAGCCGTGCTTCGGCACTCTCCGTTCATTTGGAGCCCTGGGCTGGCAGCATAGTTCGTAACTAAAAACGATAATGACTGCTTATTTTAAAAATTGCTGTGGTTACGCCATGATGTATTATTATTTACGATTAATATGATTGTTTATCTAAATTATGATGAATTTTTATTATGTAAAATAACTTTTTTAAGGGTTTTTAACACTAGTGCAAGCCGTTTTTGTTATTGATTTATAATAAAAACAAATATTGGCTACACAAAAAAGGTTAATTTAAGACGTTCACAACAGAACATCGTAATGTGGTTCTGGTATCTAAATTTAAGAGCACAATAAATGAAAATGTATGCTTATTAACTCTTTTTCAGCTTCACTTTTATGTACTGATGATCCGTATGTCATGGGGTCGAGTCCCCGCGGATTGTCACAAATCGATGTTGTTATTTCAATATGTCTTTAATCCAGTGCGTACCTAACATTTTTACTAATGTAAAAAAGTTATACGTTTTTTAGTACTGTTGCATACAGGATAACAGGGAAAAGCATACAAGACTACTCGATTAATAACCAAATTTAAGGAAAATATAAATGGACAATATATACGAAAATAAAATGCCCCTTCTGTCATTGTTGAATTAAATATGGGTAAGTGTTCGGAGCCTTGCAAACCGGAGGCAGGCATTTCCCACTACAACAGCTGACTGGAAGAACGGTGTGGCCACATTTGCATGATAACTAGAATAGATTACATACAGCGGCGAGGCGACTTGCATATGAGAGAATAGAACGATAAACAAACCGGTGGTACATTTTGTATTAAATTTACACTCTCTTATATATTATGTTCTAAGGGGTTTAGTACCGGTATTTTTGAATATAATTTGGAATATCGGTATTATAATTTGTTGTTGGTATTTTATTTTTTATTTAAGTTTTTTTTCCGACCATGTCCGATCCTAATAGGATCATATGGGCCTCCACAGAGTAGAGGTTTGTATCAACAGATTTTGTTTTTTACGAGAAATGGATGTCAGCCACTTGCTCAACCTATTAGGTCCATACCCTGACTCACGCACTAATTGAAAAACAATATGTGTACTTGCCAGACCCAGGATTCGACCCTGGGACCAACGGCGTGATAGTCCAACGCTTAAGTCGCGCGACCACCGTGGGCATTTTATAATATATTATTATTATGAACCGGGCATGTACAGTTTTATAGTGTAGATGTGTGAAAACAAACTCTCAGGTGAGCATTATATTTAAACCATTTTTTAAACAATTAATTTCATATCCAGGAATAATACACACATTTTATAGTAAAAAGATGCATTTATTTTATTTGATAAAGCCATATGATCTGAACCCTCAACCTATGAAGAGTATCTAATATACAATATATTGTTAATTTTATTTTATTTCTTGTTAAAAAAAATATATAAAATAATTATTATTGTTATGTTTGTTACATATTATAACAAGTTTTAAATATTTATATTCATATATTATGTAGATATAACAAAATTATCTTAGTTTAATATAATCGGAATTTTGTTTGTTAACTACATATTTTTTCTGAATATTCCACTGTGTAAAACAAATATCTTATCAATGCTCTTTCTATATTATAATAATTTGATTCTAACCAACAATTATCGAGCTGCCTTGTTTGTAAATGAATAAGATGGTTTGATTGAAAAAATGATAATAATAGTTTTTTTTATATATAGATTTATCAATGATAGGTTGTATTATGACGGAGATTTAGTTTAAAAAGAAATCATCAATAAAACTTTATTCACTTATAAACATTTTTAAAAGGGAATAAAAATTAATACTGAAATGTATAGTGAGAACTGTTTTTAGACTCCTTAGTCTTGAAAACAAAAACCGGTATTCTGGTAGATTGAAACCCGGCTTAAGAAAACCTTAACTATCCCTCTATGTTCATACAGTGTGCATTTATTTATTATAATTTAATGTCAGAACGCTGGTTTTATCGTGTAGAAATGCTTGATTTTTTTCTACGATTTGAATATTAGCCACAGTAAAAGAAAATATTGTCATAGAAAACATACGAAGATTAAAGCGCCCGAAGCCACACGAGAAAAATAAAGTAAACTGTATATTATAATGATAACAATAGCATATTATTTATTGCATAATGGCATTGTGTTTACCATGAATATAAATTCTGGCAAGATATTTGTATTATTTTGAATGTTCAACCAATTATTAAAGCATCTTTTTAGGTTATGATCGTCACAATAATTAAACCTCGATGTGTGTATTTATAAACGTGTGTGTATTTTTGTCCAATAAGAATATTAAAGTGTGAATATTAAACAATTTTTGATACTCATATATATTATTTACTAAATAATAACGCAATTTGATAAGAATTTCATGTATAACCTACTTGTTTAAATTGTCGCAATTAGATACGAGGCTCGTAGCATAATTGGTTAATGCACAGTTGGCGCGATACCAGTGGTTATACGGGTTTAAATCCCGTCGAGCATCATATTTTTTTTTTCAAATTAGAATTTTTTTTGTGGGTATATATCTGTTCTAACATATAAAATATCAATAATTTAAAAACACCTCAGATATATTATACCTGGGTAAAATATGTATTGAAAAAATAACGAGGCCCGATGGGAATCGAGCCTGTATCCACTTGATTCGCGTCAATATGCTTTACCAATTGAGCTACATGCGCCCTATCTAATTACAACGAAATTTAGTAATTATATTTACACCTTGACGCGTTTATCAAATTGCGTTAATTTTTGGCTATATCCTCTAATCAGTTTGTCTACGCTGGTTATTTTAATTGATTGCATAAACCGCAAGGATGCTGACAGATTAGTGATATTTGATTATGTCGGAAGTCAGAAAAGATGGAGACTAGTTGGACTGAGACAACTTCTACCCAATAGCAAAATCATCCTTTATTATGATGTATCAATGATGTAGAACAGATCAAAATATTTTATAATTCACACAATAAACTCGTATTCTTACAATAGTTGTGTATGGTCACCCGAGATGAGTTAACCTACCTAGTGGTGAACACAAAGCATGCCCCGGTTTTCGGTTTTAAGCATTCCTCGCATGGTTTTTGGTTTTAACGAAAACCTATTGCGGCAAATGCAGGGTTGTTTGGTTTAAGTAACGGATTGCATGCCAATTTACCGCGAATTCCACTGGGAGTATTTAATACGAGAACTGCGTTTTGATATGTATCCGCTATTTCAGTTCATTTGGATTATATCGTTATTGTTTCATAGCACTCAGTAACAGTGGTGACAGTTTTATAGAACACTAATTAAAACTAAACCATTTATGTACGTGACACGGTTTAATGAAGATAAATGCGCGTTTTCATAGTATATAATATAGGTAAATTCGAAATATGACATAACGGAAATTTGAAAATAGTGAATGTTACAATACGCGATGATTGTCTTAGAGCTTTGAGGCGTTCAAGAAGTGGCTGTATAGACGCGGGTCTGGGACGATTTGGCGCCGGGACAACTGGACGCCACGCAATACGAAAATTAATAGACGTTTGGTACTTATAGGTACTTTAAAAAATATTTATTATTATTATTATTTATATTTGAATTATTATATTATGATTTAATAGTTGCTGAGAATTTAAATATGCACACGTAAATAATTATTTCATCGTGCATATGTTTAAGTTCCAACGAAAAGATTTATTTTTATTTTTATATAAAGCTTTAGGCATGGTTATTCTCAATCCACAATAAAAAAACATTAAGTTAAGAGTAAAATGAAATAAAAGTACTAAGTAGTAGATAGAAACTGATTTAAATTCCTCGTCTACGTTCTGTTTACGTGTCTACGACACTGCGGCATTCAATTGTCCTGGCGTCCAGTTGTCCCATTCCCATAGACGCATCTTAAAAAATATTACACTCACCAGGTGACACATGTTGAAGTTCTCAATCGAATAGGAAAGAACCGAAAACTTATGTGTAGTATCAAAACTAGAAAACTACAGTACCTTGACCACATTATGAGAGAAAATTTACAGCATTTTCCAACTTTTCATCCATGGGAAGATCAACGGTAAGCGTAGCAGAGGATAACGCTGCATTTACCTGGCTTAAGAACATACAGACACGTTATTGGTACGAGTGCATCTCTACTGAAGGTTTCCGGGTAGCACATGATGAGGCAAAGATCGCCGTGATGGCGGCCTACATTTGCTAGGGATTTTACGATAAGAATAAGTATGTATAATTCTACAATTATTAATCCCCAATTAGACATTAAAAAAACTATTTTAGTATAAAGTCTTAGTCCCAACCACTGAAAGAAAAAAGCATAACAAGGTAAATTACGCTAACATTCCTATGTGACATCGACATAAAAATAGAATAGTCCACAAAAGAGAACATTTGCATACAATCAATTACTTTATTACCATAATAAATTTTTCCGTGCGGAGTTTGGCTGTGTAATTTATATTCTAGGGAAAACTCTTGTCAGCGCTCTGTTCGACGGATATTTTCTCTGAAAAAGAACTATGTAGAATGCACCATTGTCGTTTATTTGTTTGAGAACTTTGTGTATTCTGTATTACTTACTTCTTTATTTTCTTCTCCTTCTTCTAATGGCGTTATTGCCAAAATCGAGTCTTGATCTCCAACAGTTTCCGGTCAGTCTAAAAAGTTATAAAACATACCCCCTTCATTACGCTGATCCAGCAGAACTGCCATTATCTCACGTGGATGTTTGGTAGGAATTATTTTTGAATCCATATATTTGGTATTCGGTGGCTATGTTTTATCCACATACGCCGCAGCAGTTAAATGTTGTGTATGGAGAGTTTAATGTGTGTGGAGAACAGAAATTTCCTTTCCAAAGAATACACCAGTTTAGAACTTTTCACAGAAATGATCCACGGCTTAATTTTAACGGTTATAGTTTGGTATTTTCTTAATTGGGCAAAGTGTATGTTGCTAAATTGGTAAAGTACACTGGCTGAAATACGATGGATACTGGTTCAAGTCCCCCCCGGCACAATATTTTTTCTAGTTGCAATATTTATCAGGTGATTTTGAATAATGGACGTTCAATAAAGAGCGTAATATTCTTAATTCTTGTGAATTATTCGCTCAAATAATTCTAAAGTGAGTCAATGGTATAAACTTTTTAATATACAGTATATAAATTTGGCTTGAATAGGACAGTAGAGATGAAACGAAAACTTGACTAAATACGTAGGCAAGTGTATCGACTTGCTGGATATTAAAATATTCTGTCGCCATTGTTGAAAAAATACCCGAGAAAATGGAGTTTTGAAAACAACTAACATATTTAGCAACAACAACAATAACTAACTAATGAATTTATTACAACGTTTTTCTTAGCTCGTATTCTTATTTGTCCGGTGGTTCTATATCCGGTACAAATCATGCAATCGATTTTTAACTAATTTCCCGACTAGCTAGACATTTGAAACTTTTATAATATACCAGAACACGATGCCAATGCATTTTTAATACTTTTAGCCATCTTTAAGTAGAATTGATTTCATTTTAAATTAATTCTGTTTTATATGAAAAGTTATTTCGAAAGAAATCCGTAAAAAGTAAAACTATTATTGGTTGCTAAGTGGGTCCTAGCAAGTAAATTATAAATATTAATATGTACGTGCGTTAATATGGAAATCAATATGACATATCAAATTCAGTATTATTTCTATCTTTTAGCCATCTTTAAGTAGAATTGAATTCATTTTCAGTTTATTCTGTTTTGTATGAAAAGTTATTTTGACACCATTATTGGTTGCTATGGTCTGGGGTCCTAGCAACTAAATTATTAATATATGGAAATCAATATGACACGTAAAAATGATATTTATTTTAGATTTATATCTATCAAGTACAATTTTTTTGATCGTTTAAGCTAGTCAAGTCAAGTATATATGATTCAACAGAAAATTTAAAAACGTTGTATATAAAAAGTTCTTTTTTATCTTGTAATTATTTATCTATCAATTGTAGCACAATATACATAATATATATATATATATATTATTATATATATATATATATATATAATAATGTTGACTGATGCACATGGTGGGATTTAAATTTAAATTATAAGCTATTGTTCACATTTCGCATTTCAGCATTTTCAGATACTAAGAAGATTATCGCCATGGTCGATTTGATCATAGGAGGATTTTTGTTTTTGCGAGAAATGTATACTACTGATTTGATCAACCTAATAATCCCATACTTTGCGTCAAAACACATTTTGAAAAACAACATATGATTTTGCCAGATTAATACTATTAGTCAACACGTTACCGCTCGCCATAGTGGGCATGCATTTACATAATATGGTAATCATAGATTATGATTATACTAACGTAACCAATTTACCATGATATACACAGGTGCAATTTCTTCTCATTTGAAAGAATCCAGAATAGCTAATGTTGCAGAATAGTTGCTATGTTAGACTGTATATATATCAACCGGTCTATTTCATAGCTTGCCCATGCTTGGTGCTCCTCCGGCTATATCTTATCTCCTGCGAAATCTATCGAACTTCATGGTAATGTGGTAGGTTTATAGTTGTATTATAGTCACCGCATGTAAATACCTGAATATGCCGAAAGGTGAAAACAGAGTATTTAAAAACGAATTAAAATGAAATTCTACACAATTTAAATGGGAATGGGACGACTGGCCTCCGGACAATTGGACGCCGCAATGTCGTAGACACGTGTAGACGAGGTATTTTAATCAGTTTCTATCTACTACTTAGTAGTTTGAATTCATGTTACTCTTAGCATAATGTATTCTTTATCGCGGATTGAGAATTACCATGCCTAAGGCTTTATATAAAATAAAAAACTTTTTTTTGTTGGAACTTAAACATATGCACGATTAAATCATTGTTTACGTCTGCATATTTACATTCTCACCAACTATTAAATCATAATATAATCATTGAAATATAAATCATAATATTGAATATTTTTTTAAAGTACCTGTAAGTACCTAACGTCTATTTGTTTTCGAATTCCGTGGCGTCCAGTTGTCCGGTGCCAAATCGTCCTAGACCCATTTAAATCGATTAAACTGTATGGTTATAGTCTAAATCAGTATTTCTCAAAAATCCAGCATGCTATTAGGTACCCATTTATAGACATCGATTCTTATAAAAAAATATTCTTCAAAGTCAGTTTTTTAGCTCGCTTTCCTGAACAGTTTTTTTCTTATTAACTTTTCAATAAATTAAATGTTATATTATTATTATCTGTTATTGTATTAGCTCTTAGCGTCTTATGAATAGGGGTTGATTGAATGGTTGGTAGCGCTCCATCTTTAAGGGCGGTGATGATGGTGATTTGACCAGTTACTCATTGTCTAATATCTCTTCAGATATGAATCTTAGTATAACGTAATTATTCAATGTGCATTTATCTATAATATAAATGTAGAATACGTGCCGTTGCATAATATTTTCAATTGAAGTTTTCTTTAGTATGGTTCAGGCTAACAGTTATTCATAAAGCGAAAAAGTCAGTGAACGGAACATCCGGTACGGTACTCCTTCTACTAGAAAATGGCGTGCTATTTCCGTGATTTACTAAAGGTATCTTATATGTTTGTTCATATAAGCATTGTGGATTGTTTGCTGACATTGGCTGCATGTAAAATTTACATTTCCGGTTTGATTTCGGTTCCATAATATAGTATTTTTTTTCGTGAAATGATCAGAGATCGGTTCATACTTTGAGACTTGAACTGTTTTCAAATGATAGCCAAAATAATTGATGATAAATTTAAAATGAAATATGTAAACGTTACGATTTAAAACCAACTAATTAACTACGATTAATTGGTAAAGTACAGCCAATTGGTACAAATATTGTTGTAATATCCCAAATTATATAATTGAAGAAAGTATCAATTCATCAATTCTGAATAATTTAAAAAAATAAATTACCTAATTGATCGCTGCTCTGTATTTAAGTAGATTTATTTGTATATTTGGGATCAAAAATTAGTGGAACAAGTGGATGTGAAGCAGATATAAGAAGGCGCACAGGGTTTGCAAAAAATGCGATGATAGTCTTACCATTACATGGAAGAATCGGGAAATTTTAATAGCTACAAAAATAAAGCGTGTGTTACCCATATTTTTGTGTGGTGTCGAGTTATGAACCTTAAAGATAAGGGAGTGAAAGTTAATAATTGATGCCTTCGAGATATGGTGTTGGCGCTGAATGGACAGAGTACAGTACGAACCAGTCAATCATCCAGAGACTGCAGATAAAGTAACGGCTCTCGAAAATGATGTCTGAGCATTGATATACTACTGGATAAATCATATGCTTCTTAAAATGACGCCCGATTTACAGCGACTCGGCCAGTGTTAAAACTTACTGTTTTAATATCAGCGGACTTAACTCGACATAAGCTCACTTAATATTTGTCTCGAAAACGACCTGGCAATAATTATGAGTAAGCACGATCTAGCTTGCATCTTACTCTAACTAATAGTCAGCGCATGACGACTTGCTCTGTCCGCTCAGACATGAGTTTATGGTAGCTTGCAAGCTTTGGGTTGCAGACACCCTTTGGGTCACTATTCTAAGAACGCAAATTTAGTTTACAGCCATGGCAATACGGATGAAATTCGGGAATCCATGTTAACAGTCTTAACGCAATATACCTACAAGGAAATATTATAAGACGATATTCGTAAAATCTTCTTTTGTGGTAAATTTTTAAAATGACACTTGTATGGGAACTCCTCATCTAGTAGTATATCAATGTGTCTAAGATGCATTTTGCAGTTTTTTGGACATATTGTTTGGCGTGGACCGGACAACCTGGGAAGGCAAAGCAGAGGAAGAGCGTGTGCGCGCTGGAGCGAACAAGTTGAAGGAGTTGACTAGGGGCAGTATTTACTATGCCCTGAGAGAATTAGAGGATCGAGATGGATAAAAAATAGTCATGATCGCTCAAAAGATGACAAAATTCAAAGGTGGTCACGATGCTGAGTCATAAGGAATGACCAAGAAGAAGAGAGAGTTTCATTAATTGTTAATTATAATTTCATTTGTTCTTAATATATCACTTGATACGTCACTGGACGTGTGTGCAAGTCCTTAGTATGTAAAGTTTTGCATGATTTAAAGTCGGTGTGCTTTCCGGGGTTTCGATAAAATAAGCTTCTCAATCCGAACAAGAAAATAAGAGAGAACGTTCTCTTTGAATGTTTGAAAGCTCAATTTTGTACTTGCAGTATTTTTTTAAAATTTTCTGTGAGAAAGAATCACTTAACAGGAAAAATACTAAATAATTTACAAAATAACTGTAATAATCGCTTTCTAAACCCAGTAACAGTATGCTCTTCGTTAACCAGTGATTTTTTAATTTTTTTAGTTGATATTTTATGTGTATAATATAATATCATAAACTAGACAGTCTAACCACCAGCAAAGAAGAAGGTATATACTTGCTAGATACACAAAAACTTTCTAGAAGCAGTCATTAATATCTATAATTTTGTAGTTAAGGCTTTATGCTGAAAATAGATAAAACGTGTATTACGGTGATCGGTGGAACTAAAAAACTCTTACTTTTTTACGTACATATTTACATCTCAGCTTACGTTTCTGTACAATGAAATCGAAAAGTTGGGTGTCAAAGAGCTACAAATTTATTTTTCAATTCATAATTTTAATTTTAGTTTTTAGCTCGATGAGGTAAGTGGAGAAATAAATATTAGCGCACAGTTTAGTAGGAAGATTGTTTCTTGGAGTGCAGTAATACAAGAAGAATATCGAGAATCGTGTAAGTATATATTATATTTTTTATAATAAAATTATATTAACAAGCTAAATGTTTGTAACATGCTTATTCATTGTTTCATAACGTCTATTGTCTCTGTTCTGTTCTCTATTTTATCAAACCACGAAAATATTTTATCGTAATAAAAATGTTAATGTGTTTGTCTTGGAGTGCTGAAGTCTTATCCAACATTTTCCGTTAAAAATCTTACTCCTTTTTTCAAACATACTTATGTGATTCCTTTGCTTCGATTTATTCCTATAAAACTCTGAAGGAAATTTATTTGGAATGTATTTTACAGCATCATAATATTACTCATTATTTCTGGAAATATATTCTTCTACATGAATATAAGTATGATATATCTCACGATGCGAAACAAAAAGACGTTAAAGACGCTGTGATGAAAATGATTTATTAATAGGAATAGATAATTCAGAGCAATGATTTTCAACATTTTCTTTTCATGGCACACTAAAGAATACGTATCCAGGTACTTTTGTACATTACGTATTCGATTATCAATTTTACGCATTTCATTTAAAAAAATAATCATATAATATTTTTAAATTATTACTAGAAAGTAACACGATTATTTATAGATGTTTATTGTATAAGTAGGTACCACTCAGTAGAGATTTTAGTGTAGTTGAATTGGTAGTCATAAAACAAATAATATTCTGTACGTTGGCACATTAAAGTATTGCTACTATAATGGTTGAGATCGTTTAATAAACATGTTAAATAGACTTCACTCCTGTAGTCACAGGGCAAACTCATGTCATTAAAGATACATGACGGCAGAGCAAGTCAAGATTCTTTTTATTTTTTAAAACTCTTTCTTTAAGCACTAAGTTCCCGCGTCAGTTCCGTGCAGCATCGCTTTGAGACGAGGAAGTGTGGCACTAAAATCTTTTCATTATGACACGTGTATAGCGTCATGAAAGTCGGCCGTGCACAAACCGCAGCTGCATATAATACATGGCGGGTGGAGATGGGGTAACTCAAATCATGTCCAAACAGTGTTGTCAAATTATACACAGTTTTAACATAAGCGGTGGTAAAATTCCAATGGACAATAATTAATTAAAATATATTATATTATACTATCACAGGTGCACAAATTTTTAAATTATTAAGGTACTATTGGAACTTTTGTTACTTACAAGTTTTACTTAAGAGTAGAAAATAATATGCGAATATTACTTTTTATCAATTTATATGATTAATGAAGGAAATGAAACAAATTTCTGGGGCACACTTACATATCACTTGCTGCAAACTAATAAACCCGCGGCACACTGCTTGGGAATCAATCAATCAAGAACTTATTATACGATAAATTACAAATATTTTTTGACGAAGTGAAAAATATGTGACGAAAAATTCTTTTTTTAAATTGCTGTAAATTGTTACGCGCTTTTGGCTTAGCAATGTCGATATATTCTATAAAAAAATGCAACTAAATTATGAATAATAACAATAACTATATAAATGTTTTTGATCATGGCATTCCAGGCTGTAGAAGAAAAGCAAGTAGCTTGGTACAGATTTAATAAGTATAGAATGAAAAAACAAATCGAAGAATGATTGAAAATTACAAATTATGCTAACTACTCAAGATAAATATATCGCGTATTTTCTATTTTCACATATTTTCAATGTAATAAATCCTGCCAATACTTATCCGATCTTTAGAGGCCGAGTTCAGATGGGTACTGCATAAAGCCTATATTCTTAGAAGGTATTGTAAGTTTCATCGCCGCCATTTTAGCAGTGTTATTTTCAGCGCCAGGTTTATAAATATTTAGATTTTTTTATAATAATCTCTAACTAATAGTTTCTAAGTAATTAACTAATTCAATTTACAATGGATTTACATGTGCATGTTAACTTCGGCTACCTCCAAGATTATAAATATATAATATGTAGATATTGTTAAAAACATTATTAAATATATTTTGTTTTATAATTACGCAAACATTTTGACCGTTCATAAATAAAAATATTTTAAAAATGAGAACATGTACATTCAAATATTTGTTTTAAAATTGAGTATCTAAATTCTAGGCATAGTACAGATAGGTATTATATTAATAGACTTTTTTTACAAACAATATTATTTGTCAAATATTCGACTCATTCATCATTAAGTCATTATTATTTATATATATTATACATTAAGTCATTAAGTTTTAGACGAATAAAACGTGGAATATAGTTTTGCCTGATACGGGAATTGAACCTAAAGTAATGACCCATAGCTACGGGATACTCTATTATGAGTAAAATAATGAACAATACACAATACAATCCCCAAACTAACCAGCCCAGCATCCGCTCTGTATCAGTCGTGTTAGAAGTTTTTACGGTTAGATGTGAAGCATTATTAGATTTTATCCCTGGAAATGCCTCTAGTATAGAACATACCACTTAATATCGAGGTCGCCACGAGATTTTAAAATAGAAGAAGTGCGTAGCGGCATAAAAACTTATAATATTAAATTAAATATTCAAACAATACAATACAATTATTAAGCATGCTTTGCGATTTAGTTATAATTTTTTATAGTCAATGCGTGCACTCTTTGGTACGTACTGGAATGGCGGCGCTGAAATCGTCTAGCGATAATATGGCGGCGCCGAAAAGCTAGTAATGAAATGGCATCGATGAGATATTCCATACTCACTCTTAGATTCTCTATAAATAAACTTTTCCTTTTTCTATTTGCTGAGTTAAACGATTTCATCGCGGAGTGTACGCGACAGAAAACACTCTCATCAAAAAGTTTAATGCCATCCTCTCGTAGAGGAGGATTTCGATAGAGGTCGCCATACGCTTCCGGTATCATTACACATTTTTCTATTACACTAGTGTTTAGTAATTTAGTTTATTATGAAAGCATTTAATAATTTAAGTACATGTGATTACATTGGAATCTTTGAAACATCATACTTTCCAACATAGTAAAGACACACTAATATGACTAATACATCAGTGAAGGATATGAAATTGTGTATTATTATGATTTTTTTGACTGAAAACATCACAAATAATTTTTAAAACTTCATTTGTTTTGTGAATCATAAAAGTTTCACATATTTTTTGTAGGTGTCAGCATGCACGACTTAATTTGAACAGAAAAAATGTACGCGCTCTACGAATATAGAAAAATAACTTCTTCTGTGTTCGATATTCAACCATGCGGGATTATATTTACTGAACAGTGCAACAACATGTTTGTTAAGAATATTGTCATATGTAAATACTTTCCGTTATTGTTTTCGGCATCAGTGATAATGAGTCGTACTTTTCAGCATCTGTTTTATATTGTTTAAAGTATTGTATTCAACTACTTGTATTTTGATTATTTTAGTAAAATTGTATTTTGTTTTAGTGTGAAATCTTTTTATAAATAAACATTTTTCCGAGTCGGCTAATCGGGTCGCAAATTTTTGTTGTCATTGAATGAGCCTAATCTTAATTGCAATATCGCCTTGTGACTAATCTAATATCGAGTGGAAGTTAACTGTGAAGTCATAAGATTGTAGTTAAAAAAAATATATTGTTATCCCTACAATTTTTTTTTCAAAAGTGAAATCTCTACTTTGGTTTAATTTTAATGTATAACTGAAACTTCTCTAAAGGAAAGTATACAAATTGCAGGACTCCACGATGTAACTCATAGTCTGAAACTCAATACACTCGCAAAGTGAAACCCAAATTATGTATCATATAAGCATACATGAAATGCTCGCAACCGATTTGGTTCAGACATAATAAATATGATATATTTGCAACGTAACCTAAATCCAGGAATCCCATTTAGCGGATCTGTAGTTAAGAAGAAGCCTCCCGCCCGATGCAAGTAATGTTCAGAGGCATCCACCTACTTGCTCTCATTCTGAAACATTTCACCTACATTCCAGGGAAAATACATTCAGTAAAGGCCTTGCTTATGGTCTTATGACTAAGGCATAAAGCCCACCAAAAAAGCGCTAAGTGCGCTCACTACTGAGTAAGCCCCCTCCCACCCGCGCATTACCCTTCACCTATGTAATAAGGGGCCCAAGAAGCACACAATAATTATTATTATCAGCGTCTCATAACAAAGCAATAAAATATTATATTATTTCTAGGGGCTTGTAATTAATATTCACGATGACATCATTCTACAAGCGAAATATTGGACACGCAGCAAACTAAACAATGGGTTCACTGTTATTAAATAATGGCTTCTCGCCCGTCTATCGACGACGCTTCCAGGAGCGTGATTTTGCTTGCCGTGTTCAATGAATGGACTACGTTGTATTTTCGTTAATTCGTATCGCTGAGAAGCCAAATAACGATGAATGGGGCATGCGGGCACAATGCGTCGTCAAATCCAGTGTGCGCTGCCGTATTTGATTACGTTGTATTTTCGATGATTCACATAGAATATGCGCGAGCGCCCCGCTAGTCCGCTTTAGTGGACTTTATGCCTATGGGGTTATTGGACGTTATGTCAAGATACAGTGGTGGTTTTGTTTGTTTTTATATATTTCATGGTATAGTCATATTACGCTGAAGCTTTGCACTATCATATCTTGCAAAATGAATAATATTTTACTCGTACACTTGAAAATCAAATAATGGAAAATACTTAGAGAATAATGCATATAGGTTTTCTATCGTCTTCTGCTTATTATATTTAGAGAATTCCTTGTTCGCGACACATCTGGCATACTGCTCTAACCTAAATAGTGGATATGGGAAAGAAGATGGAAGAACTATAAATGGTATTTTCTTTTAAATTTATGAATCTGATATTCTGGATAAAACAAACACGTCGAGTTAGTGTAGTTTGAATGCCTGTAATATTGAGTTTTATAAGTCAGCGAATTATCCACTGAAAGCTTCGATGAAAATTTTATTTATATGAAAATAGTCCAGACCTGTTTTTGACGGTTTATTATTGAAGCCTCTTTGTGATACCTATATGCTTATTCGATGTATTCGTAGAGTACATTTCACGGAGTATTTCCATTAGTGGTATAAGATCTTTACTTAAATAAAGCAACATGATATTTTACAATGTAATTTAACAAAATAGATTCCATTTACTTCCTACTTAATGGTATAATTTATACATATTATGTATTATATTAGTACATAGTCATATGAAAGGGTCGGAGGGTTTGTTTTGACTTTGATTAAAATAACAGATTTGAGGTAATTGGATATTAGGTATATTTTCCTTTTCTACGACGTAGATGTTGATGGAAGTAACAAAAACATACCTATTTGAAAGTTTATGTAATAATAATTGTCAATATATATGGGCACTTTGTCGATATTAGGGATGAAATACTGTTTGTTTTGTTTATGCACTGGTTGAATTATAAATTATTATTAAAACTTGGCTGGTAGGTATGCAAACATTGAAATGAAAACTAGCGTTTCGAAACGCGTCTCGGCGGCAGTTTTGAGAGCTCATCTACAGCTAAGCGTTATATTTTTCTTCAAACCACCCAAGGGTGAAAGTAACTGAAATGATTCCGTCATGGTACAATTATTTATTTTGTTGTTAGGGAGAAATATTCATGCTAGTGTTCCGTTATTAAGTTATACGTATTATTACAAGTTAAATATTTATCTCCCTAACTCTGTCGATTTTAGGATTTTTGATGAGGAATTTAGGCATTTATAAAAATAATCATTTAATAATTGTTATCAATACTTATAGATAAACCATTTTACTCTTAGTTAGGCATTTTACCAATGGTAATAGTAGTAGACAAGGTATTCATGGCTAGAATCACAGCGTGGAGTGGTCTGAGTATCGAGGATGTACGCGGAAACAAAACCGGCATACAAGTGCGATATAGAAAGTTTCTGATTCGTTTCGTGGTAAAGATATGGGTGAAAAAAATTATCCAGTAACGTCAGTCTTAGTTTCAATGTCGCGAAACCATTTTATCGGTGTTTCCGATGTGGTGCGTGCGGAAATCCAATATAAATACTTATATAGCGATCAATGACCTTATGCAGCAGTGGTTATTTGAAATCCACCTTCTCAAGAAAAATATTTTAAATGAAATATTGCCTTATTTATATAATCACTTGATTATTCTATAAAATAGTTTATTTTGACAACAAGAGATGCTGTATGTGTAGAAATCACAGAACAGATAATGAATAGCATACCGATAGGCTATATTCAATACGCCGCATGTTGATGCCGGGTTTTGAATGTGTGAGTGTCCTACAAAAATGAAGCATGCATTATGCACGTGAAATAGTGTGTGTAATACACCAACATTAAATGAGCGTAAATACATAAACCGAGAGCAATTTTCAGTATTCGACGTAAAACATATTATTGACACGTGTGTAAGTTTAACCCGGATTCTTCCTTACTCGAGTCGGTTACCTGATATCGCCTTACCCGTTATGTATTTCAGATCCCATTATTTCTGAGTTACCTGGTAGGAATGTATTACAAAGATAATTACAAAACAATCTGCAAAGGTTTTAAAAATATATCACAGCGCGCTATCTGTCTTGACGTAAATTTAATAAAGGTCGGATTACGTTTCAAATAATTCTCATTTTTTTTCTTTACTGACTTTACGTCACGTAGCCCCGCCTAGTCTATCGAATTGTATAAAATAAGGTAAGCTCCGATCACAGAGCCTAAAACCGAAAAAAATAATTTCGATGGTGTTTAATCAAATATTAATAAAGAACTTTTATCTTATGATTTTTGATGTGGATAAATGTTTTGAAAAAATACGTAATTTAAACTGATCGCTTAATTTTATGTCGTCAGTGAGTTTTTGAAGTTTCATTAAATAAGTGTGTCGTTGTCATTAGTGTGTACCTATTCATTAGTAGTAATATCGTATTATTTTTTTATTTCTCGTAAGTATATATGACAAGTGTGTTCTTTTTATCAAATCTCCACAGCCTACCTCTTTCCAAAAGTCACCATTCGCCACTGTTATGAGTAGTCATGATGAATTTCGACAACGTAAAATCAATAAGTCATTTAATTATCAATTGCTTCACCTAGCATCAGCGTTATTATTACAGGCAATGCTTGCTCATCAAAACACCTCGTAGTCGTTTAATATAGCGGTTAACTGGTTTCTCAATATTAACTTAGATTAACGGTGGCTCGTGTAAGGTATTGATTGCTATTATATAAATAGCGAAGAACGATTGATAAGATACAGTTAACTCTCACTTGTCACTCGACCACGGTCACTCACTTATTCCCAGTCTCTCGGTTATATTAACATCTTGGTACATCGCCAGTCAGTTTAATAATATAGTCAAACTTATCAGTACATCCGTACATGTGACTGTAACATTACTCTGTAATTTCTATCATTGTATTTATTTATTCGGTACTGTCCGGTTATCAGGAATACAGCAGAAAACACATTTTGAAAATAGCCGATAAACTGGATTATTTGTTAGGTTAACCTAACCTAAACTAACCCAAACCAACAAATAATCCAGTATATCGGGTATTGTCAAAATGTGTTTTCCGCTGTATTCCTGATAACCGATTTATTCTTGTATCGATAAATAAACTATCTCCTCGAGTAATCCGAATAACTACGACTTTATCTCTACACACCCTCTTCATCCCCTTCACATATTATAATAGTCATAACCGGTGACTGTGGTTAATGGCTATGTATGTGGGCAGTGTAAAATTTAGTTGGTATATAGCTATATACGGAAATATAGTACCTAAGAATTTAAATCTTGTACAATTTCTTCGCCAGTGGCGTACATAATTATTATTATTTAAAAACATAATAAAATATTATAGTACTTCTATCTTTGAAACAATCATAAAATTGAGAATTATACAAATAAAAAAATGATATCGAAAAAAGATAATGTGTTTAATTGTCTGTGTCATTATATTTTTACACACACAAAAAAATACTGTTGTACCAACACGGTGTATATATCACACGACTGCGTTTCAAGAAACGGAATATCCGTGTAAAAATAACAAGATGAAGACAGTAGACGATTTTATTGTATTTTGCACAAATATTTGCCTTTGCAAAAGCAATAACCAGCGGAAGCATTTTCATTTGAATCAATAAAGCTCCCTTACAAACTTTCCACCCTCCCCAGACATTCGAAATTTAAACAAGGCGTTTTAAAAAAGAACATTCCCGACCGGAAACGGGGGTCGTTACGCGGGAATGATGCAAACAAGGGGCGTGAAAAATGGCGCGCAATCTTGGAGGAAGTGCGAACTTCATAATGATCGTCAGTTTTATTGCATTAAGCATTCGGAGAATTTATTTTAGTAGTTGGTAGTTTGTTTTTGCACAAAGAAACATGAAAAAAATTACGAATTCCTGCAAAATTCAACTCTCACTAAGTACTTACTTTCATGTACAGTGATTTTTTTCTGATGAATTTTGATGAATACAATATATTAAACAACCATCTAATAAATTCAGACATCCATTAATTTTGGCGCCCTCTACGAAACGTTTTCAGGCTGCTGCAATGCCCTTTTTCTTCTTTTTAGTACTACAAAATACCACGCTGCACAATCACAGTAGTGTGGCCTTACGTATTTGATAAATATTACCTTCTGACTTTCTCGATCAAAACATGCCCTTCTGGTCAATTGTAGAAGAACCTCTTGATTAGTTAGGTGTCTACCATTCTAGAGACATGGATGTTCCAATTGAGTATTATTTAATTATACACATATTATATAATTACGCACCCACGATGCCCGAGTCGTAACGTATCTGATTGGTAAGTTTTGGCTTCGAGACTAGGGCCAAAATTCTTTCCAACGTTTGTTTAGACCAGGGGTAGTCAACCTGGTCCCTACGGCCCACTAGTAGGCATTCCAGCTTTCATGGTGGGCGGTAGGGGTTTTAAAAACATTTTCATTATGTTTTAATTACATGTAATTTCATCAGACTTCATGCTTCTATGTATGTAAAGTATAAGTAAAAATAATATAGATTTAACTACAGTAAGTTGTTTTATAAAGATTTATTCTGCAAAACTTAGCGAAAGTCTGACATAAAGTAATTGGTAAGTAATTATTATTATATACTTTAATTTGCTGTAACTCTGCTTTATAAATTTTATAAAGTAAAGTTACTTCCCTACTTTATAAATCACCATTACTGTGGAACCGGTGGGCGGTTAGAAAATTTTACTACTGACAGAGATACAAAAGTGGGCGGTAGGTAGAAAAAGGTTGACTACCCCTGGTTTAGACCTAAAGCATGAACCCATTAGGTTGAGCAAGTGGTTTTCATCCATTTATTATAAAAAAATCTGTTACAAAACCTCTTTGTGAGGTGGCCAAGATCCACATCGGATTGTAGTAGAAAAAAAAATATAATCATAGTTATATAAAATTGGTACAGATATGTATTTATTAAAATATTCTAGAACTAATCTGCAATTATTTTATTGTGTCAACTGTCAATACATGGTGGAACTGCATTGTATTATTAAAATGTCGCTTTGAGGCGGACGAAACCGGTCCAAATTTATAATAAAAAAGTGGAATAAGTACAAAAAAATGCGTTTTATTAATATTAATCAATAATATTCTGTATTTAATTTAAAAAAATGATATGAATTATCCGGTACTAGTGCACAATAAATTTGTGTCGATCACAGATAATGTTATGTTATGACCTTATGTTTCGATATATTATTAGTGTTAATGAAATTTTACTCATTAGTTTTATTAGCACCCTCTAAGTCTAATGGATATGTATGAGGACAATAAAATTCACTACGAATAAATAATTAGGTATAATGTGTTATATATAGATCAATTAAAATGGTACGACATCGTACATGACCTACGCTCCGATACTGGAGCAAAATAAGTTTAAACAAATAAAAATAAGTAAGTACCATATTGTATAGGTTGAGCTTTTAGGAGTAAAAACTATATTTTCGTCAGATGATATTATTGGCTTTCGAAATATAAAATCGAAGTGGATTATGAAGAAAAACGGAGCAAAGACGCAGCCCTGTCTGACTCCAATAATTGTGACTCTGACCCATTTTGTAACAGTGTTGCTAGTAATATGTACCTACAAACATAGTACTAGATCAAACAGCTTCATCGTGGGTATCACAGATATTCCTACATATTCCTACCACCGATGGAATTTATTTTTTAAATGTAGGTATAGTTGAAGAGGATGATGAAGAAAAATGGAAAAGACACAAGCTTGCTTGATTATTAGTCAATAATTATGACTAATAAGTATTTGCATTTGCTCACGTAAGGATTTAATTATGCTGATAATATTGAGAAGAATCTCGTATTCGTTTAGTATCTTCTAAACCGGGGGGGGGGGCAAACTGCGGCTCGCCATCATTAATATTGTACTTCTGATTACGAATAACTTTTTAATATTTTTTTAAAAAAAATATTGACAAAAGATTAAAATTTGTTTAGCAATAGTACGCGATCCATTTTCAATAGATATTGATAGTGTACCGACAAAGCTAAAACTTGAGATTATTGATCTGCAGTGTGATACTATTTAAGAGAATTGCATCGTCGTGAAGAAATCTCCAAATTTTACAATGCCCTTAATTCAGACAAATCCGACCAACTTAAAGATTATGCAAGAAAAATGTTCGTTATTTTTGGATCAACCCATATATCGATGGCTTAGAGTTAAAATATTGTATCTCCATAAATCATAATATTGAGAAAACTGCAATTGAAAGTTTACAAACCTTGGAAAATTAGATTTTGAGATATAAAAATAGGTATATATCTTTGAAATGGTAGGTTTAGAAAATGCAATATTTTATCACATAAAAATATTGCCTATATTTGGTACATTTCAGTACTAAGACATCGATATGTGAACAAACATTTTCGATCATAAACATCAATAAAAATTCTTTACGATCAAATATCTTCGATGCCCATTTACAAGCAGTTTTGAGAATATCAACTACAAAATTAACACCTGAATTTTAAAAAATGTACAACAGTTTCATTCTTTTCATTAATTTTTTGTAATGTTTATTTTTCGTGATAATAAATAGTGTATATTTAAAAATGGTATTTTACTTGCGGCCCGCCGCTCATTTTGAATTCGTGAATTTGGCCCTCCATCCAAAAAGTTTCCCCCCCCTGCTCTAACCTAAAGAGTGGGCATGGATAAACAATAAGAATACCGCATACTTTCTGACCTTTTTAAAAGACCTTACTGTTAAATACATAATATGACAACACTGAAATAGGTAATGGTATCATTTTTCCGGAAATGAAATTTTCTTTATTTTTCTTCTCGCTTTCACTCTTACGTCGACAAAATTTAACGACAGGAAAAACAACTTGAAAACTTCAAGCAACAAGTCTCATTTAAAATTGAAAGTTTCGAATTGAACTTTCAACCAACTCTGGCTTGTCTTGACGTATATCTATAATTGCTAAAAGTTCAATATTCTTTTACCAACTGAAGTTTCCTGACGATGTAATGGTATAATATTTTTAATATAAAAAAAAATATTTTTTTCGCTTGCAAGAAGAGCAGTCTAATATGGGTTTTCACAAAGTGATTATTATTAAAATGGCTATTTTTAATTAATTCAAACTCACGGCCCATGATATGGATACTCTAGGATTATCTGCCACTGCTCCACAACATGCATTGACTTTGTATAAGTAAAACATAACTTATATTCACATACTATAGAATATTATAATTTAATAGCCCGTGGTGGACGAGTTGTAATGTGTCCGCTTATGAATTATGGTTCAAATCGCGGGTCTGGAAAATAAATAATAATATGTTGTTTTTCAAAGTGCGTTTGGATCGAGAACATGGACTTAATATATTGCTAACATATATTTCCTGTTGAGAGACTTTTTCTTGAAGCGATCAAGATCCACTTACACTTCTGGCTGTATGATGATCGTTTCACATTGGTACAATAATGAAATAGATGCAATGGCAAGGATAATGACGTGAGATTATAATCGCAAGGTAATGATGTATTGATGAGATCGATATGATCAAGAGATTAATTATAAGAATACAGTGAGAGATTTGATTCGACTGGAATAACGTATGTACTTTATCGAGTGAAGAACTCGTGACAATAGCAGTATCTACATCGCGTGACGGACTTGATGAGTGGAGTGTAGGTTCATAGATCGTTCTTCTTTTTATATTAATGCAGTAAATGTATTAATATAGATATTTTGGTAATTCTCAATCAAAATAAACACTACTGATCTAGTTATGATCGAGGAAACGCTGACAATTATTATTGATAATGTTTTGTTTTAATAACAAAACCTAGAGAAAGTGTGTCACTAATTTAACGCAGAGTAACATGATCTCTACAAACTTATTCTTTTTTCTTAATAAAAAAAAATATTAACATAGTTTTAAGAAATCGTGAAATACTAGTAAAAAGAGAGTTCCTATTGATTGTTTTTAGAGAGTTAAATTGAAATTGTCTAGTTGAATAGAACCATGTGAAAATATAAACAAGAAGGTATACTTTTAATATTTACTATTTTATTATGTAAAATAAATATCATTCAAATAATAAAATTGTTATTTTTTTTTAAATTCCTACAAATTATTGCTTTTATAGTGCTCCTCGATGAAATTTTTATTCGGCTTTGATGCTTTTCTGTTATTTCAGAATAAGAGACACTGTTTCGACAAATTTATTTTTGTACAAATTACGCGGAAGTAAATAATATTATAATGCAATGTATTGGTTTCCCTTAATCGTATAGTGTTGGCCACGTTAACATCTAAGATAATGCGTATACAAGTAAAATGTTAATTTTCAATTAAATGAAAACTGTAAATCTTTATTAAATTGACCGGAAGCAAATTGAGAAAGGTCTATCAGACTAAAATAGGTATTCATGTTTTCAGCCAGTATGTCCTTCCTTCTTTTTAAATTAAGTATTCATGATGAAACGCTTCCATTATTCCTATTTTTCGATTTTTAGACACGGGAAAATAAAAAAAAGGTGAAATGGCATTTAATTTCCGCATAGTAATTCATTTTTATAGCAAAATGACTAAGTACAGAGTATTAATTTCCTTAATTTTTGGAAAGAATAAATTATCGTTGTTCAACAATCCTCTTAAAAAATAAGTGAAAATATTATCGTAGATACTGTGCATTGTGAAGTTATAGCCTGTGTACGCGTGCATGGACTTACTAATGGCAGTACGTATTATCGCGACCATAATAATGAAATGCAATAAATTAGTGTAAACACGTATTATCGTGCAAGTTACAAGACTGCATACATGGAATAAAAAAGTTTTAGCGGCTTCGGAATTTTCACGCGACAATTTCAACTTGCGCGATATCTACGTATGCGCAGTAAAATATGAAATACACCGTGCAGCACAGAAAACCTTCACACAAAACAACCAAAGCATCTCGCTGACACTTGACAAATGAGAGTAAACAGTAAGTTATTATCGCGATAGTTTAATTTGCACGCTATTGTTGGTAGTCAATCAATGTACGTGTTCAGGCACTATTATGGTGTTTTACAAAAAGATGAATCACGATTTCTACCCCAAGATGTCTAGACCGTCATTGTGCCTAGACAATTTTAGCACACTGTAAATGTAAATAACTGCTTGATAGCCATTTTCTCATCCAACTGTGTATATTCGTTGAGTCGAGCAAAAACAAATTGAAATAAATCTACATGGAAATAAAGTTTTCTTACACATTTCCCCTAAGGCCTTCTCATGGTTGAGAAATTAATGTTGTTATCATGCAATACATAATTAACTTTTTTAACTTTGACTCTCTTCTCTTCACGGTGCTCCTCTTTATTCTGCTTTAGTTTGGCTGATTATCACCGCTGCCTTCGAATCCTTAGTGCTTTCTCTTCACAATTTGCTCCATTCTTAGACCTCTTTTGGTGTATACTTTATCGCAGTTGATAGTTTGTGATCTACCATCTAAGTTTAATCTTATTTTGAGCACTCATTAGACTCATCATTCAACTATTCTCCTACTTTGGAATTGAAAATTAAACTACACATGCGTTTAAAGCGTGGGGATCCACGTATTCTCTTCACCCCACTTTTGCCGTATGCCTTGAATAATGCTAAAGTTACGCGAATATGAATGATTAATGTTTTCCTCACAAAATTTCAATGAAATAAATAAAATAAAACTGCTCTCGTAGTGCAGTAGGTACGTATGACACTCGCCTTTCATCCGGGGGCTGCGGGTTTGATTCCCGACGATTTTTGCATGTTCACGAGTACTATCGGCCAAAATCCATCCCGTGATCGACGCGTTGGATATGCCTGCCTTATCATATTATTAAAAGTATAATGATCCTGAAAATTGAATTCCAAATTTCAAAAATATCCAGGTTATGAATGGCCTAAACAAGGGTAGTGTTCTACATGATTCTTAGTTTAATTGCAACCATGTTACTTTGGTTAAGCCTAGATGTAAAAATCATTCTCTCTTGCCATAGAAGGCCGCAAATTCACTTCTAAACAATAATTAATCCTCGTCGACAAAGCTTGAACAGCTTTTGCATGTCAACTGCCATTTGTGGACACTCCCAGACGATTTAATTGGCATTCCTGCGAAATTCTATTGCGCCAGGTAAAAATGTTTATTGCAAAACTACCATGACGGTTAAGTTGAAAGTCTAATGATTAGTCTATTTATTTATATGGGTCTATTAATTTATGAAAGAAAAATCTGTTTATCTGCTCTTTGTATATGTGATTTTATCATATCTGCTAGATTCATAACGCGGCGTCATGCACATATTCTTCATACGCCACCCAGTCAATGTTCGTATCCTGAAATTTGTACGTAAATAGTTCACCGCAGGATACTTATTCGTGCGCCGCAGTACGTGAAACTTGAGTTCGTGTAACATTAAATCAAATGACGAGTTCTTCGTTGAACATTTCACCGTGGAGTATATTTGTACGTATGCTACAACATGTGGTGAATTTTATGAGATGTCTTTACTAGGTTAGGTTAGGTTTAATCTAATTGGAACAGTACTATTTGCAAACTATCGCCGCATTTTGTAAGATACGTACGAATGTATTCCACGGTGAAATGTTTAACGAAGAACTCGTCATTTGATATAATGTTATACGAAATCATGTTTCACGTACTGTGGCGCACGAATAAGTGTCCCACGATGAACTGTATACGTGCAACTTACATGTAACCGTCAATGTTAACTGTCATCATGAGACACTTCGCTGAAGAAGATTTTATCCATCGTTCAACATTCCTGGTCATTAAAGATTTGTAAAGTTAACAAACATAGAAACAATTTTTAAACAAAGAAATAGATGTTGTAGACTATATCTAATAAATTTTATTATGTCTTGCCTATGTAGGTACCTACCTCTGTTTATTAACCTCCGTAGTATCGATTTTTAGTCTTGATTTATCTGTCTGCTTATAATGCACAAGGTGTTTATCTCTGACGCATGTAAATTTGCATGCGAGTTTGCATCTTTGTTGCGCGATCGCATAAATATAATACTTACGTTGCATCTCTCTCACGTGCACTGTACTCAATCGCTTAGTCACGTTTATGCATTTCGTTCATACGCTTCTTAACAATTACCAATAAAAGTCACGTAAAATACACCGGTTTTATAGAAATAGATACTTACCAATCTATATTTGTATTGAAAATGACGCGTTATTTAGCTGATAATATTGTTACTGTATATTAATTTGCTTGTGATATTAAAAGAGTATTATTGTTTGTTAAATAATTTTAAATAAATATATTATTTTTATTAGCTTATTGGCAAATTGTAGTGAGGACCTGTTCGATTTAAGGCTAAGTTATACCTACTGTATATTATGATATTAAAAAATAATAGTTTCATATTATGAAGGAATTTATTTAGTTACTAGAACTCGGTATTTTAAATAAAATTATTTTATTAATAATCCGGTGTAATTGATTATATTTGTTAAGCAACCCGACGCTATGTGACTGTTGTAAAATCATAGGTAACGCATTTGATCTCCCACTTAGATGAATCGCACCGTATTCCTGCAACGGTGACCATACTGCGTCGGGCTATTTAACATGTACCTACTCAATTAATTATTTTATAATTGACACAATATATAATTAATTGTTAATTTTATAAATAATCTTGTAGCAGGCAACAACCTCGGGTCTTGTCAGCGTAATTACAACAATGCAAGAATCAGCGAGTCATTCAATTATCTTACAGTACAATCAGCATATTCTACAGGTGTGACATACTTTGATAAGGGTCGACTACCTCGGGGGCTGTTATCAAATCGCCTCGAAGTTGCAACGATGTGGCGGTCAGCAGATAACTCTCACAATTTACCAAATATTCATGTATATAAATAGCAAGTCATAGTTGATGGGTTTCCTCAGACTAATCTCAATCTCAGTCTCTATTCTCTTCCCTCATCTGTCATTTAACATATTTTTAAATAAACTAACATTATAGTTGAAAATGTCTATTGCTGTGTTAATAGACGTAAACCATCTGAAAGAACACGCCAAAAAACGCGACTAATGTTAACATACTTACGGCTTAAAGGTTTTATGAATTTTGGATTTCTATTATGGGACTTAAATGGGTATAATAATTCATGTATAATAGAAAGGTATAATAATTTAGGTACAAACTCTGTACTGAGCTAATTTTCACCTTGGCTCTGAGGTACAGAATGATATGAATTGATACAAATTAATTGTAAGTTCAGATATTTTGACATGGGTTAGTGTCAACATCACACTACTGTTTATATTAAGAGTTATAAAAAGGATAATATATACAGGATATAGGTTAGGATAATGAATACAACTTCCAGTATTTTACATTAGTTTTATAATAAGTAACATTTTATAAAAGATTGCTACAGCAAATGAATGTAAAAATAAAATAAATTAAAATCTAAAATAGCTATAAACCACTCTCATAGTAAATTACAATCGTATTATATTATAATTGAATTTAATAATAACGTAGAATTGAGCTGTAGAAATCACATTAAAGTTTCAATATTTAAATTATAATTAAGCATTGTAATGTTTAGTTACCTAGTATTATAATCATGGCTCACACAAGGGGGGGGGGGGGCTGACAAGGCTTTAGCTTGGGGGCGAAACACACATCAAAAAAATGTTTTAATAATAATAAAGGTATAAGCATTAGCATTTTAATTTATATGATTGTGCGATGTAATTTTTGATTATTATCTGTCGATACTATACAACTAAATGGTTAAAGTAGATGTATTAAAAATAGAAAAAAAATGGCTAATAATACACTGAATAGGTAGGTACCCTTAATTTGACCTGAAACACAATTTGAAAAGCGTTAATGTTGTAGAGTATATGCTCCATAACTTTGTACACCAGCTCTAGAATGAAAATGATATTTTTTTACATATATTATCTATTTATTTATTTATTACTACATATTTTAATACAAGTGAATATCATTTGATCTAATTTTATGCGAGGTAATCAGGCAAAGAGGCGTATCAGTGTAGTAAAAAGTGCAAAGATATAAAACGTATACTCTACGCCAAGCTGCTTTTAACCTTAGCGATAGGTAACCGGGCCGCCGAAGATCTTAACCTGAGGGCCCGCTTCAGGATGTGAGGGCCATGATTATAACAGTACATTTTATGGATACTATATTATACTATGACAATAATAAGGTATATTATAGGTTTTATGATACGACACTAATATTAAATTTATAATTAAATATTATACTTTCTATAAATTTAGTACCTAGGTATTAACGATAATTTTAGTTTAAATATTTGTATGTTTTAAAAAAACAATAAAAATGTTCTATAAGTTTACTATCAAAATCTGAAGATTCTGTGAACATCTTAAAGCAAATATATTTTTATATTATAATGTGTATAGAAAAAAAATTGTTTTAATATTATTCAGTACAAATACTATCATCATGGTTGATAATACTGCGCACATCACTAAATTTGTACGACAAAAAAATTAAACTGCTTACTCTTTCAAACTTTTCGCGTAGGTACTACAGTTTGAGAAACACGTGTTTAACTAAAGTAATAATAAAGCAATCGTGTCAGTGTTGTCTTGTATATTTTAATATTTTTTTTTTATATTCTAACACTAAATATAAAATTTAACATGTACTTGTATCTATGAAAATATTAATTAATTAGTAATCAAGGTAGATTTTAATATAAATTAAATAATATCCATTTTCCAATCCACACCGTCATCGTTTTACAGAAACAATATTTTGCTATATAAAATTTTTATAGTCAGTCATTCATTATAAACGTTTTATTTTCCATTACATTTTCAAGCTATTATTTATATTATTGTGATATTTTTTTAATACGATGTTGCACGCACTTTTCGTTTTCATCTTATAGATATCTTCAGTCTTTTATACAAATTAAACAATCAATAAAACATTTATTAAAAAAGTAGATTTCGTCACCCAAGGTCTAATTTATTGTAAGCGTGATTTTTTAGTTTTGAGATAATCGAGTTTGTTTGAAGATTGAATTCAAATAATATATGCGATGCACGTATAAATGATAGAGGATTCCGGATGGCGTATAATTAAGTCGATGATAATATTTATCAAAGCTTACTGTAGAAAGACCAACACTACTACAATCATTTATGATCGAAATATGTCAAATAAAAAGTAAAAATTCTTTTAGTACAAGTTGAAACTGGGAGCGGAATGCGGAATGCAGAATCCAATATTTCAATCTTAATGATAAGTTGCCAAAAAGCATGACTTAACTATAGACAATACTGACTGTAGAGTTAAGGAATCCTTAACCATAGACTACTTTTGTTATGAACACGCCCCCTTCTGTATTACCATTTACCACTGACAGCTGCTGTCAAAATAAATTTGCGTGTCTATGAAACAGTCCATACACTGAAATTTAATTCATTTAATAATTTATCTCAATATGGATATTGATAGCGTTAATTCGTTTGGAATGTACTTGCAGAATATTATTTTACTTTTTATATGCCAGCCCGCAGAAATACAAGATGCCAGACAGAATGACACTTGACGTGACAATGACGCTAGTGTTACCATGTTAAAAAAAATATCTTGCGGTGCCTGGGGAATCACGTATAAATGACTGATAACGGAAACATAAGAGTATTATAATTAAAGATGTAGGTAAATACATAACATCTTATAACAATACATATTATGTTTGTTAAGAGCCTCTATAATATATAGAAAAGTGAACATAGATAAATATATTAATTTATTATCACCATTAGTTGTGCAAAAAAAACCGAGGACCATGGCCTTCTGCAGACTGCTTTGCCTGTCTTATACATCGGTTTTTCGGTCACTCTTGTAGTCAATATAATTTAGTGGTTATACAGTAGATACACTGGCATGATAAATGAACCGTGCTATGAATTTTTATATTAAGCGTTCTTGAAAAATATTTTTTTACGTTTCATCACATAAGCCTGCCCACAGACACCCTAAACATGTACTGTAACCAACTAGGTCAGAGAAGGGATATGTGCAGAAAGGATTAGATCATGTATGCTTGAGTACAGGTGCCATTTCACGCTGTCGCTTGCCTCTACATATTATAAACTTGAGGTTGTGTACTAGATGTTATTATTTTTTCAAGATAAGTTGAATATAAAATGAGCTGTAAAATATCTTAATATTAGAGTGAAATCATAACACACATTGCACATATCCATAGTAGTACTAATTGTACCAAATATTTTTATCTTTATAAATAATGCGTATGTTTGGCACGCTGACGGTTCATTAAAAACACGTTTTTTAATACACGCTTGATCTAAAAATGCATGTTCAATTTTCTTGATAGCATCAGGATTTTTAATTTTTCTGCAAAATTTATATCAATAATAATACATATATTTAGTACATGCTAATTTAGACAACCATTAAAGTAGGAAATAGTTTTAGACACAGACTTTTATAATGAAAGAAGTTTACTTATTTATCTATCTTTAAGAATATGTACCTATATAATATTTTTAATGTGTATATAGCTAAGTAAGATATTATATTATAATGTTTAAAAAAAAATTCCAATGCGCTCGTTGACGTAATTTACAGTGTGTTCACAGAAAATTTACCCCCGCAGACAGTGGACCGCAGACGAAAAACAAAGTTTATTGTCCGATATTGAAATACCTACTAACAGTTTTTTTACAGTATCTTTGCTTATATTGGTGAATTATGCTCGAATAGATAACACGAAAAATCCACTAGTCTAACTCATTCAATTGTTTTTAAACTAAAGTTGTTAAATATTTTAAAGAATCAATATATTATAATAATATTGTTTCGTAATCTCATATAACCAGATGCATAGATTGTTGACGTTACGTTAAATCAAAATAATGCCGAAAACTATGCATATATATATAAAAATGGAATGACAGACACGACCTTTTAAACTAACACGTAAACGGTTATTTTCGCGATTAAAATTTATGCCATTTTGAATGATGTGTATAATTTACATGTAATGTTTTTAGATACGTTTAAGATTTTTAAGGGGGATGTAGATTTTGCACGGCACTGTGACACTTATGGGTAGATTAACTTCACATTACTAGATATTACGAGATTCATTTCTTTTTTATTAGGTTTCACTATATCATTGACGGGTGACTTTTAAGGCTGGTTAGAGAAGTTATTATTAACACAATAACAACAAGGAATGTACTGACTTATAATATTGCAACAAACGAGGTCTAGGTTGTGATATCTGAGGTGTCAATCACGCCGCATACAGGCCAAAAGGCCGCTAAGGGCCGTTTTTCGTTTATATCCGTTCGGTGGTCGTTTTTGTACTGATTTAAAAATATCTGAATCTCCTAAGGGTGATTAGTAACATTTTATGCATCTGCAATATAGTGGTTATTAATTTTTATAAATATCTCAGTGAATATTTAATAGTTTTGGGAAGAAGTTTTGAAACTTGTCGATGTGCGGAATTGTCCGCGACAGTAAATTTTTAGTGTACTATCTATATTTAAATTGATATCATATTTTAATTTATAATCCTTTTTCCATCAATGTACATAATATAAAGAAAAAAACTAGAATATTCCAAACATAATTAATACGAATATCTCTATAGATAAACGTAACATAAATATTTTTTTCGTTGCAGTGACCATAACAAATAATTAAGCTGCATCCGGTTCTGGTAAAAACTGTTGCTGAGCAACGGAAGACAGCGCCATGTCGATGGGCTTGGTGTCATCATAGAGCGCTGGTGCCTCGCACAAGATGGCGAAAGTTCCGACGATGGAGGCGATAGTGAAGATCCATAGGAAAAGCCTGTCCAGCACCATGGCAACAAAGCCCCAGTCTTGATCTTCCTGTGTAACGAAAAAATGGGAATAACTAAAGATGTCGAAGAACATTGACGGTATACTGGAGAAAAGGAATTTATTTTGTGGCATACCAAATAAAAATTCCCCCCCCCCATCCCTAAATATAGTTCATTAATATGAATCGAAAAAATCTTCATAAAACAATATTGTTTTAATTTCGAAGAGTGAAAAAAATTCAATTGATTTTGGGTAAGAATTATATGAAACGCAGCTTTAAATTAGATAAAAAAAAACTCGTTACTTCTGTCGTAATCTTTACCGTTTGATTTTTTTCATTTCCACGAATACTGAAAATCTTAATTCGTAAAAATACGATCGTCCAAACAGCTATTTACTAGCTGCAGTAGCAAATCGAGAATATTGAGGAAAATGCTGACAACTCTAGCTCAGAAAATGAAGTTTTTATATTGAATCGTTTTTCAAGTGTATTAAATTTTCATCTAATGAAAATAATTATATGTATATAGTTGTATCTTGTGAAAAGATTAATGTCTGACTCTTACATTTAATAATCAAGTGATGGAAAATATAATGAAATAAAGTGATGCAGAGAAATCTTCTGGATTTCTGACAAAAAAATTGCGTCACAGTTAGAACCTCTCTCAGTACATAGTATGGCAAACACTGAATTGTAAATGAAGCATTTATTTACGTAAGTAAGGCTGATAGTACGGTCACCAAGCTAATGCTAAAATAAGCTGCCATTGAATAAGTCATTTTTTATTGCAATCTGATTTATATAGCATAATCTATCCTTTTATTTTGAAGTTAATTTTACAGTGTTGCACTGATATAAATGTTTTGCTTTAGTTTTACAAGAATTTGTTATAAAAAGTCAATTATTAGTATGTAGTCAAACAATTGTAGAAAAATACAAATAAAACTATATAAATAAGTAATCAAAATAACTATAAACCACCATTGTTTAGCTTACACACACCTAAATGTAATTTTTGGTACTCACACTGAAAAAAAATCACCGAGTGAACAAAACAAGTCTCATAGAAACAATACGTTGTGAATACCAAGCAATAACATAAATGTTGTTAACATTTCGAATACTTAGTACTTAATTGATTTCTGAACATACCGCATTGAACTCGTCCTGTCTTTGCATGTGATGTTGGATGAACATGACGTTGTGGATAGCCTTTTCCAGCTCGAAAGGATACTTCTTCCTTGGCGCTACGTCACTCAGTGACTCGTCAAGGCCTGACATCACACTGGGAAGGCCGTTGTAGCCTCCGAGGCCTCCAAGAGCGCCCACCAGACCACTGAATCTGTAGATTTAAAATGACCAAGCTATAACATACATAATATGGGCCGGGGTAGGTGGAATTAGATTCTAGTCTTCAATCCAGCTAACAAATAACGCCTATAAATTTTCAATCTTGTTATATTGAATGACAGAATTTCTATAGACTTATAGATACCGAATTGATAGTATTCTAGCATTTCTGATTAGTTTGTATTTTTTTTCATTAGAAAAAAGTGTTGTCCTTTTATAAACCTAAGAAGAGATAAGGTGTGTTTTTATTCAATACCGAATATACACAACATTTTAGGAATGTTAGATTCTCTTTTATTGAAAAGTCTTTGTTTTTATTAAACAGGTAAAATATATATATATACAACTATATTATTTTTAATACTACAACAGGCCTAGAGACCTAATGACAGTAGTGTATTTTAACAGCAGTGTATTTAGTAACATATGTGAAACAATCGCACGCACACAGGCTTTGAGAAAATCAGATAAATATATTGTGTCCTCGGAGGGAATCGAACTCGGAGCTCTTGGATGAAAGGCCAGCACCTTACGCGCTGCACTACGAGATCCGATATACAAACCTGATTCTTTTTTTAATAAAAAATAAGTAATATTTATTGGAAATTATTAGTTTTTTTCAACATTACAATAAATGACATGTACTTCTCAATTAAAATCCACAAAAAATATTTTATTATTATTTACGAAAAAAATGCATTTTTAAAAGTTACATTTTGAATACATTTCTTGAATTTAATGAATACCTAACATAGTTTCATAAATTTAACACATCGTTTATAGCTAGCTATCTTGTTAATTTTTTTTACAATAATAAAAAAGTTAGCTTAAAGATTGTCTAAAAAATGGCTCTATGATGGCAAATTTTGATGGTATTTCATTTTTCGTGTTATCTAATCAAATAGAAAATACACAGTTATGCATAACTAATACATTTATAAGTTACAAAGTTATATTTAAAATATCGCACTGAAAGTGAGTTATTTGTATCGAGCAATAATACAATTCATAAACTATTTATTTCTCAACGAATAATTCACAAGATTTTAAAATGTAATATTCTTTATATTGAACATACATAATTTTAAGACTCCTTAGAACCCGTATCCACTGGATTTACGCCAATGTGTTTCAATGTGCAATGTGACCATGGGCGTCATATTTACGTTTTTATTGTTTTTCATTTTTTTTACCAATCGGTATATTAAATCTCAGGTGCTCAAATTTATTATATTCAATAAAATTTATAATTTATGTTGTAAATTATTTAAAATGTCATATTTTAACCTATTTAACTAATGCAGAAATTCGAGGACTCAACATTTTGTAAGGTATTGCAATCTATATAATTACTAATACATAAATTTAATTAAATCTTGTTGTTTACAATAATTTTAATACGATTCGCCCTATGAAAAAAGTGTTAAAATCAAAAAATAAGAATGGAGACTAAATATATAATTAATGTGAGCAATAAAATGGTCTACCTAGAATTTTTCATACAAAATGAGTAAGTATTTAGTTTAAGGAATTTACAAGGTAGAAGAGATTATATTATGTTATATAAGTACACCATCTTTGATTAAAAAAGTCAAGCAAAAATAGGTAAAAATATTATTTATATATTATTTCATTGAAAGTATTTATATTGGTTACTTAATTAATGACACTATAAAATGTAGGTTAATCACCAAGAATAGAAAGACAAAAAGGAGGATAACCATGAAAGTAACTGTTATTTCATCCTATTCAGTGATGATATATTACAATTTATTATATTGCAGTATTATTAAGGGTACAAAAAATAGTAATAAAGCCACACAAACCGATTAGTCGCCGTCGTTGTATGAAGTCCATTACACCCGCCAGGCATATGATGGCGGATCGAATCCGGACTGGATGCATTTGAATTAGATTGCGCCTGTGCCGCGGCCAAAGCTGCGTTGAATTTATTCTTCTTGACATTCCTCCCAGAGATTTTATCCGCTGCCAAGTCTTTCAATAAATCCTTCGGAACTCTCATCAGTAAAAGTTTCGGTAGGCGTTTTATAAAGAATCTTCTAACCCACGGCGCCATTTTGTGTGTGCTGGGTTTACGGTAGTGTACGTTTAGTATTATAATCGTTATTACGACACTCAATCCTACCAGTAACATGGTGAAAAGTAGGTATTTTCCTAGTAGAGGAAGGGCCAGAGATGTAGATGGTATAATCTCGGATATGAGAAGGAAGAACATGGTCTGGGAGAGGAGAATTGAAATGCTCAAAGCGATCTTTTCGCCGGAATCTGCAGGTAAGTAGAATACCAGAACTGATAGGTAAGAAATACCGACGCATGGCACTATCAAGTTTACTGTGTAAAAGAGAGTTTTCCGGCGAAGAGTGATGTTGAAGAAAATGTCTGAAAGAAAAACAAAAAAAAAATGCTGCTTAACGTTTTCATTGTGATATAAAATTCTGCTATATACATAATAGTGTTATCAAGAAAGTTATTATTTTTTTGTTATTGAATATATACAATACTCATATAGAAAATACTAAGATTAAGATAAAAAAAACTTGAGTGGGACTCGAAATCGCAACTTTCACTCTTCGGGTGAGTGCTCTCGCCTTTAAGCTATTGATCATTATATGGTTCATGCGAATTGTTTATAATTATAGAAAATAACATTCTTAAATTTAGTATGTATTTAGTATTGAATAAAGTTGGTACAAGAACGTCAAACAATAAACTTTACTATAATTTATGTGCGATAATAGATTTTACTTTTCTGTATATTAGGTATGTTTGTAGGTTTTTTTTAAAACTATGTACTTAAAAATCAATGAACACAGTACGTATTAACGTTCAATATTATTATTAACTTAATATTAGCCTGAGGGAAAGTATAGTTTGCAGGTTTCGCTGTTGTATCATCTCAATTACTTTTATTACATGAATATTATCTAAACTAAATGAAGAAATATAGATATTTTTAAAACTGTGTAGATAGACGTAATATCAAAATCCATTTACAAGCTAATAACATTCAAATATCTCAGTACGTTCCTAATGTACATATTTTATATTAAGTTGAGAGGAGCTGTTGGATTCATTTCACCGCAGCAAATTTATTGTTATTTTTAAGAAATCAGTTACAAACCTATACAGATCTAATTTTGTGTAGGTAGCACATTTTATAATTAAACTCTTGAATAAACAAACATAATCTCACCCAAGGGGCTATTATTTATTTCACGTCTCGTCAGGGTGCTGGAAAATTCGATTTACTTCAAAATGGCTTTCACGGCATGCGATATACGAAGGAAATTATAATAAGCGCAGTGTAAACAGAACCTTCGTGCTTTCGAGCTACGTCTAACGTATTTTGGTGTAAGTTCATAGCCGAGACTTTCAACACGCGACTCAGACGTTTGCGAGGTTGCAGAGATGCGAAAGCTCCACGTCGGAAGCTTTTGATAATGAAATATTTATCCAAGTAAGCTATTAAAAAAAATTTCGACAGTAAATTTCTTTATAAATAATGCGCCTAATGATGAAAAGTTTTGAATACCGTAAACAGGTAGAGTTATCCTAATCTACTTGCGAGAACTAAGCTTTATCCAGTTGAGCATATAATGTCAGAAAATTATCAAGTTTTATAATTGTAACATATCATAAAAAGTATAATTATTGCATTAAAATGTACAATTTACTTTTATTTTCTTACTTCCATCCATCCTTACTTGCATCCAATATAATTTATTAAAAATAAGAGTTGAAGTTGTATTAAAAAGTCAAAATTATGTTGTTTACTTAAATAATTTGAATAAAGATTCAAAATACACTTTCGATGCTGACCTACCACAAGTAAGTAATCGTTATAGATGATGGTAATTCTTTAAACATTGCACGACTGTCAACATAACATAATTTATGTAATAAGGCTATGGATTATATTTATAGTACCTAAGTGAGATATATGAAACTCTTGCGTTGTCTAACATTTGAATATATTGAAATATTAGTGATAATTTGGTAGAGAATCAGGAATTGTGTGCAGGAAAGCTTTTTTTAAATTAAAATAATAAGGTACAAATGCATTAGTTTTAATAATTGATTTTTTACTTAGATAGTAATAAGGTTTTCATGTTTTTTAGTGTATTAATTTGTTATATAAACGAGAATTAACTGTATTATGTGTCTGTATGTATTTATCATTGGCGAGTGTGCATAGTATCTGAAGATACAGAAAAGCAAAGCCGTGACAACAAAAATGACTCAAGTTGAATAGCACAAAAATTTTAATTAATTTGAAATTAAGTATCATCAGTCGATAATATAAATTTTGAATCAAGGTTTTTATCAATTCTAGAATATTTGAGTTGGTTAATATGTTGACAGTTATTTCGGACTATACAGCTATACACTCATAATCTGAACGATCTAAATAATATTATAACATATGTCATCATCATCTTGATTCTATCCACCACTGAATGAAGGCCTCTACAAGCTGATTCCACTTCTATCGGTCCTGTGCTTTGAGTTGCCACGAGAAATTAACCATTTAATCGATTCAGCGGCCTCTGGGTTTACGTTGCGGACGTTCTGTACCTCTTGCGTACCACTGTATGACTAGATTTGTCTAGAGATTGTCCCTTCTTTGAGCTATGTGCCCAGCCCAATTCTATTTGATTTTAAGCGAACTCTATTACATTGCAAATCCTTGTCTGTTTCCTTAGCCAACTATTCCGCTTTTTGTTCTTTCCCGTTATGCCCAGCATGCACCTCTCCATACCACGCTGTGCTACTATAAGTTTCTGGATATCTCTTTTACTTAGAGTCCATATTTCACACGCATTACGATATTGATACGGGAAGCATACACTGGCTGAAAACTTTGCGCTTTAGGCACATTGGGAGATAATTTTTGAAGACAAGGCCAAAAGAACTGCAGCCCAGCTTTACTTTGCGAATAATGTCATCAAATATACATCCATATATATTGACACTATATCCCAAATAGATGAAGTTTTTTACCTGTCCGAGCTGAGTGCCATTGATGACGATCTCTTTTTGGCCTGCAAAGCAGTTGAACATGATTTTTGTCTTTGTTACATTTATTTTCAAGCCTATTTTGTTGCTTACTTCAGCGAGTTCCTGCATTCTGCTTTGAAGGTCTTCTGAATATTGCGTTAAAACATATAATATATATTATACTCTCAATGTCCGAAAGAAGATAATTTAAAATACATATTGCTACATAAATAAATAATGTTTACAAAACAGCAAGTTATAGTCTCTAATGAATGTAATGTTGAACTAGTAAAATAATGTTCGCTTTTATTACTCGATGCCATGCGACTCTAAATTATTAAATTGAAGCTTCCTGATTTTGCAGTAAGAAAGATCGACTTAGCAGTCAGTTTATCATTCTGAAGCTTCGAGCAGTTTCAATATTAAACGGTTTCTGTGCACACATTTGGTGACTTGAGACTCTATTACTAGGCATCCAGTAATATATTATTACTTCGCCTACTCACCGTTATAACTAACAACACATTTGTATGACATTTCAAATGTAAGTAATATTGCTGTCTGTCAAAATTCAAAGCTGCGTAGATTAACAAACATAAAACTAATTATATTTCACAGTACACATTTAAATCTCAATATAATAATTTATTTAATTAACTTTTTATTTTATTCAACGAATAATTCTCAATATTTAAGAATGTATCATTCTAATTATTGAAGACACATACCTAATTCTGAAAACACTCATGAGAAAATATTGACAATAGAAAAAATCTTTTACAAAAAAGTAAGACACCTACCAGAAATCGAACCTGCGTCTCTTGGGTTTCGCGCCCTGTAAAGTGTCTTACTTTTTCGAAAAAGATTTTTTCTATTGACTATATTTTCTCTCTTTGCCGATGGAAATTTAGGGTCACGGCACTATTACGCTGTTCGATATATTTAAAGGAAGTCCCAGAAATTATTGGCACTTATTTATTGATAAATTGTAATAGGTATTTTCAAGAGGTTTAACGTTTACTTGGATGTAATCCGTTCTGCAAATAAATGCTACTTTCTCCTGTTAAGACATTTTAAGTCCCGCATACTATCTCGCAGAACTAAAAGCAATCTTTACAAGACATTTGTAAAGCCAGTGCTCACCCACGCATTGGAAACCTGGACATTAACTCTGCGAAATGAACGAGCTTTGAACATCTTTGAAAGAAAAATTCTCCGCCGTATATATGGACCGATAAAGGACGGCACCAATTGGAGGAGAAGATAATTATAATTCTGAGCTCTACGGGCTTTACAAAGATTGCAGCGCAGTTCAATCAATTAAGATTGGGAGACTGCGATGGCTAGGTCATGTATACCGTATGAATGACAATGAACCGGCAAAGAGAGTGATGTCCAGCAATCCAATAGGGCGTAGAAGAAGAGGCAGGCCAAAGATTCGCTGGTTGGATGGAGCTGCCAGTGACGTATGTTCAATAATAATTGTTAATTGAAAATTACAAGATTAAATAATATTTTTATTGTAACATTTGGGTTTGACAGTGGTTACCGGCTATAAACTTTATAGTGTTCTTTATTCAAAAGTTTTATAGATTAATGCAGAGTAGATATTATTAACTAAAACTTCTTGAAAATTACACACATTTTATGTATGGTTTTACTATATACATACTGCTGATTGCGATTTAAAATGAGTATTCATCGAAATCAATAGTCATCACCTCATTAAAGTTACCATTACCATATTTAAATTAAATAACGCTCACCAAGTAAAAATGAAATGTTAAAATTACACAGTTGCTTATATTATGTATTTTATGTACATGAATGATTGCTTGGTATAAAGAAAAAAATGTCATTAATTATAATATTATAATATAAATATAAATCATATAACAATATCGTATTTGGTCTAACAAAACGTTTGCTATACAAATATCCATTAAAGGTTCAACCACAGAACAGATAATAAATAGAATACCGATAAGCTGTATTCAATACGCCGCAGCTTGATGCAGGGTTTTGAATGTGTGAGTGTGCTAAGAAATCGAAGCACGCATTATGTACGTGCCATAGTGTGTGTAATACACCAATATTAAATGAGCGTAAATGCATAAACCGAGAGCAGTTTTCATTATTCGACGTAAAACGTATTCTTGACACGTGTTTAAGTTTAACCCGGATTCTTCCTTACTCGAGTCGGTTACCTGCTATCGCTTTACCCGTTATGTATTTCAGTTCCCATTATTTCTGAGTTCCCTGGGTTCAACAGTCAAACTTTAAGATATTGTTAAGTGAGTTGACTTCCAAACTTTTCCCTGACCACATATTGAACAATCAGCAGCTTTCAATAATATGAATAAATGTTTGAAAAAGTACCTTTTGGTGGTTAGATCGCGTTCATTTTTTAGATAAATATTTACCTGAATACACATAATTGGTCATTTACTTAAAATACCTAAAATGTCGACTTACCAACTTTTGGCAGCAATCCCACGATATTATTTATTCATTAAATTTAGGAACACTTTTATCTTTCCATCAGAATAACTTCTATTTCACTAAGTTTAATGATAAGAGCTCGTCAAAGTAATATAGCACGTAGATGCGTGAGTATAAGGGTGAAATCACGTGTGTAAAATAACTACGAAGCTACCTATTAGATAAGAATATTATGTTGGTAAGGGTCTCAAAATTTTCCAAAGTTTTGGCAGGGCTCTGAATAGGTAAGTACTTACTCGTTATTGCGGGTGATAAGGATATAATCTCAGACATGTGTATCATTAACAGATATGTGAATATAGTCAGTGATACGAAGTCTGCCTGGTTCAAAATCCTATTTAAAAATATGTCATATTAAAAGAAAAATGGTAAGTAATACTTCAATTAATATGAACGAAATATCATCATTTACTGCGGAAATGCTACCTCATTACATTCAAAGTTAAGCAATAACTAGCACTACTATCGTACATCGCAATTTAATGCCACGACCTGACTATAGACTGCCTTGGGTGGTTAAAACAATTGTTTTATAAAATGATTTTATTACTTGGTTTCACGAGATGCACAAATACTTTAACAACACGTGTTTCATTCAGATGGAAAGTTTTATCAAGTACGAGTACCGAAATTTAGGTTTGAGTTAATGTATGTATGTTACACGAATAAAGTAGGCTTAAAAAGTCCTTAATACCACTGATAGTATTTATATTTTCTGGCGTCATACAAAAAGAAACCAGCCCACATTGAAATTAAATTGAGATAATCGAGATTTAAAGTTTTGAAGGCGATGTGAACTAATTATCTTACGTAATATTTGTCTAGATTTATATATATATATATATATATATATATAAATCAATCTATCTGTAACGCACGATAGAAGCATATTATGTACATGTATAGGAGAGAGCGAGACAAGAATTAAAAGCGGCAAGATTAGAGGAAAACATACATGTAAACAAAAATTCTAAATTTGAAAAATATATAGACATATAAATAAATGAATCGTTTATGTTAATCGGTTTGTGGAACAAAAACAGATGATAGTTTAAAACTAATAATAATTTGACAGATACTTACAACAACAGTACTAGCATATCGAATATGTTGAAAGTATTAAATGATATTACAATTAATTTGTGATAGATTGACGGAAAAATTTAAAAACGTATGGTCTTGGGATAGGAAACACGATTTTGAAAATGATATAGGTATCTCTGAAAATATCAATTTATATAAGAATATGTTTGATCAAATTGCAAAGATTTTGGGAGTAGATAAATTCAAGTAAAAGTGTTGAAAAATCAACAAAGTATCGTATAGATAAGAAATTAGAAACATAATCAATCAAAAATAGAAACATTATATGTAAAATATAAAAGTTCAGGATGAATGTTTAATGGATCTAACGTGGATTGGTTCTGTCATTGAAAGAAGATATACTAAAAGAGTATTTTGTAAACATAAACCGTTGATTGATTTATTTTATGTTCTATTCTACAAAATAGACGTCACCATATCGTACATTTTTTAAAAGGTCACATTAAAATTTCGCGAATTTATAAGATTGCATGTTTTGAAAATCATGAAAGAGCACAAACAAAACATGTTATTTTTGAATTTGTAGACTGGTTTCTTTCTTTTTCCGACCATGTCCGATCCTAATAGGATCATATGGGCCTCTACAGAGTAGAGGTTTGTATTAACAGATTTTGTTTTTTTACGAGAAATGGATGTCAGCCACTTGCTCAACCTATTAGCTCCATACCCTGACTCGCACACAAATTGAAAAACAATATGTGTACTTGCCAGACCCAGGATTCGAACCTGAGACCCAAGGCGTGATAGTCCAACGCTTAAGCCGCGCGGCCACCGTGGGTTCTTTACCGCCAGTCAATTATTATGGGTATATGCTCGGCTCATATATCCTAAAACACAATATTAACTTCTGCAACGCTATAAATATAATATCTATTAGTATCACACTCTAGAATGTGACGCGTTGAAATGTACAGGCCAAACTTGACTTGGGTAACAAAAATATCAGTTCTGTCGGTTTGACTCGAAAACATAGATTGTCATATTACTCTGGTGGGTCATTGCGAGCCATATAATATACTCACACAATGAATACACGAATACAGGATATGCGAATATACCGTAAATCGGATATGAAAATAATCGATATTTGGATAATGACATACTATAGAATGATGGGCTGTATAATTATATTTATAGATTTGGGTAATGAAAATATACGTAGGTACTACAGCCTGCTATACAAGATATTTTCTTTTTTTTTATATAGATGGAGCTTTTATAATTATAATATGTAAGGAAAGCTGGAAAAAAATGTTACTAAAGCTAAATTGATTAAATTCACTGTAAGTTATATCATATTTGATAATAAATCGAAGCATGCTTTATAATAATTATTATGGTCTATGATTTATTTATCAGGACTGCACTGAGATTAAAAAAAACGTCAAAATTGAGTGTAACAAGCGCATTTTTAAACTACATCATATAAAATATTGTTTGAAAAAAATATTATGATAGATGGAAAAATGTCTTTATTCTCATCATTTATATAACTTCATGAACTTTTAATGTTAAATGATTAACCCCTGCGGAAACCAGGTCTATATAGCCAATATGCCAAAATAAAAATGTATTTTATATAAAGGATCATCATTAATAAATTTATTTATATATACATACGTCATGTCAGTATGTAGTGACATCAATTGGCGAAAGCAATAAATGAAGGCTCAAGCGGTAGGTATTACAGTTTACTGCATTTTCATTTGACTTAAAAACAAATGAGTCACACTTTCACTTTTTATTTGACTTTTCAATTGTTTTGAAACAAATGAGTTACTTTTTCTCTTGTTCTTTTTGATTCCATCAATATGAATAATTAAAAATAGTTCTGTGTTTTTATTATTTGAAAATATTCTTGCACACAATAAAAGTTTTAATTAGTAAGTAGTAACTAAAAAACACTACGCGTAGTACGTACTACGCTGATTTGGAGGATCACCAAAAATAATCCATATCAAACATGCAAAATATTACTTAATCGTCTACTTGACTACTTATGAAGATACCGACTATCATCATCAGCCTGAATCTATCCACTGCTGGATGAAGGCCTCTTCAAGCTGTTTCCAATTCTCTCGGTCCTGTGCATTACGTTGCCACGTACTTCCGCAGAACTTTATCATTTCATCGATCCAGCGGCCTCTAGGTCTACCTTACGGACGTTTTGTACTTCTTGGATACCACTGGATGACTATATTTGTCCAACGATTGTCTCTTCTTCGAGCTGTGTCCAGCCCATCTCCATTTAAGGCTATTAATAAACTCTATTACATCGCAAACCCTTGTCTGCTTCCTTATCCACTCATTCCACTTTTTGTCCTTTCGCGTTATACCCAGCATGCACCTCTCCATACCAGTTTCTGGATCTCTCTTTTACTTAGGGTCCATGTTTCACACGCATATGTTATCACGGTAAGCACACACTGGTTGAAGACTTTGCGCTTTAGGCACAGTGGAAGGTCACTTGAAGATATTATTCAGGCGGCCAAAAGCACCCCAGCCTAGCTTTACTCTGCGAACAATTTCATCAAGTATACATCCATCTATAGACACTTGTTGTCCCAGACCGACCATACCGACTATAATATCAATATAACATAAATATTTTTTATAATATAGACAAAACTCTATGCGAAACCATATAACTTACAACCCGATCGAGCACCCCAAAAGATTCAATTAGTTAAAAAAAAACCCTAAAGATGACATTATATTATAGATGTTTTCGATTTCACTATTGGCGCTGGTTTGAATGTAGTATTTATAATTTACAAGCTGAGCCAGCTGGCTCTCGCCAGTCTGTCTCGCTAGGTCTTGCAGACAGCTTTTCGTCATGATGACATGGTGTTGGACTTTAATATAATTTTAAAGTATGTATAGTTGTCCCTTCGGGATGGATTTTGATTCACGTCAGACAGTTTGACATTTCGCTGATTTGTCAGTTTTACGATTTGCATGTCGTCACTGCCAATACAAATTAGGACTCATATGCGTAGTCTATTCTGGAGTCTGGCCTTCACAATATCGTCTGAAACCACTTCAGGCTGCTAGGCCTAGCAGAACAGCTGTCAATCGCCGATTGCTACCAATGACATTTTAATTTTAATACAATATATTATTATGTGTAGGTATGTGCATTTAAACATGATAAATAATTATACATCTCATTCATTCGAATATACAGCAATATTATGTGATAATCATAAAACGCGATCCAATATATCCAAATATTAATCTCTTTCGGGACCCATTTACATAATAGAAAAAGGTTAGCAGCATATAAAACAAATTTAAACATTGTTTTGTTTCATTGTCTATAAAAAATAAATGCTTGCAGCCATAGAATAATATTAATTAAAAAATCTAATTTTGAATTCAAAATTAACCTTAAATAATATAGTTTCCCGGTGCGCGACATTCATATCGAGACAAATGTTGATAAATAATAAAGCAATACATATTATATCTGAGAGGAATCGACCAATTCTAATAAGAATAGGGATTTATAAAACCTAAAAATGTGGAATCAGCTTGAAGAGGCCTTCATCCATCAGTGGATTCATACAGGTTGATGACGATATTGACGATATAAATGAGTAGGTATATAAAATCACAATTTTTAAAAAATATAGCAGTTTATATGACTAAGAAGAGTAGACTTAGGTTGGGATAACCTTCATCCAGCAGTGGATTGATCTTGGTGGATGATGATAATGACGATATTACGAATGGGTAAATATAATATCAGCAATTTTGATAAATTTAGCAATTCATATGACCGACAGTAATACAAACAACTTAGAGAGGCCTTCATCCACCAGTAGATTGATTCAGGCTCATGATGATAATGGCAATATAAATAGATATAATATCACCGATTTTGATAAATACAGCAATTCAAATGACATAAAGGAGTAGAATCAGGCATGGGAGTAGTGGATTAGTTCAGGTCGATGATGATAAGGACGATAGAAATGGGTATAATATCACAAATTTGTTAAACCTATAGTAGTAGAATCAGGTTGCGGAACCCTTCATCCAGCAGTGGATTGATTGTGGTTGATGATGATGACGATATGAATATGTAAATAAATATAATATCACCGAATTTTATAAATACAGCAATTTATATGGCAGAAAGGAGTATAATCAGGCTATGGGAGGCCTTTATCCAGCAGTGGATTGGTTCAGGTCGATGATGATAAGAATGATAGAAATAGGTATAATATCACAAATTCGTTAAATCGAAAGTCGTAGAATCACGTTGCAGAACCCTTCATCCAGCAGTGGATCGATGATGATGATGAAATTCAAGACTGTCAAGAATACAATCAACGTAGAGAGGCCTTCATCCAGCAGTGGATTTAATGAGGCTCGTGATAATAATGGCATTATAAATATAGATAGGTGAATATATAATAATTCATGTGTAAGTACGGAGTACAATAAGGCTGAGGAGGCCTTCTTCCAGCAGTGGATAGGTCCAGATTGATGATGGTAAGGATGGTAAAAACAGGTAGATATTATACAATATCACAAATTTCGTTAACTATAACAATTCGTATTAATACATTGCAATGGAAACTTAATATGACTATATTGTAATTTGGTATGTAAGCCTAGGTAATTATTCAATAAAAAAGTGTTCGTGAACAGCCACAAAGAAGTATTTAAAAAAAATTGCTAATAGAAATTTCACATTTTTTCGATTAATTCTGCAAATTCTAAATTTGAATTCTGACACGTCAAATGAACTTGTTTTGCGAAAGAAAACAAATGACAATCTAAGTCTATTAGTTTGACAGATAAAAAGCAGTGACATGGTTTTAGATTATATTTTCGTAGTAATTAGTGAGGAAAGATGTATTTATTTCTTGTAGCACGCCAATGTGCTACTTACAGATTTGAATAGTTTGGTGGAACATTAATTCTGATTTATGAAATATAAAAAGTATTAAGTGACAATATAATCAATTTGCCGTAGATGGCTAGCAAGATGCGAAGATGTATGGTGACGGATGTAAAACGCGCTTTGAAAATGATTTTATCTGTGATTGTGTCGAGTTTTATCAGATTGTGCCCGATTCAAATGGAAGTAGATTCGGGACTCTAAAAATTGAAGTGAATTCCTTTAATAATCAACAAAGTGGTATTTAAATAAAAAAGTTGACGTATTTTCCAAAATCTCTTAGGATAATAATATATAGGAGATAATGACATTCTAATTACATAATATGTGAGTACTTAATGTTAATAAATTATTATAATTTACTTATTCGCTCAGCCTCAAATGTCTATAAAACAAAGGTAACCATGCGATAATATCCGCAAAAGAACAAAAAACCAATATTGTAACTACACTATGGAATATTTACAATTTAAAATTTTAATGATAACATGGAGATGTATTGACATTTATAAAACTGCACATTGACGCACACACATTTTGTTTATTAATTAATGTGATTGGCTGATTGTACGTATTATAGTTCACCATGAGCTATCGTACCGGAAACAGATAGTCGTATAGCATTGCGATAAAAAAACTAATGCATTGGGGAGCATTGTTGAAAGTAATGTTCCAATTTTATTAGATTCAATAACAAAAAAATATTTGATTGGTACGAATTGATACTTACGGGTATCCACTTGCTAAACCACTTGTGAATCATTCTAAATTTTATATAAATATACACGATGTAATTGTATTTCTAATTTACTTAATTACCTAATTTCTTCTGTCTTTTCCTTGTATTATGGTCGTTTTTATTACGATTTTTAAGTGTTCTATTCAGACATGTATTTGATCTCAATGTTATACTTCAATTGGTTTCCAATACAAAATCTCTGGTCGAACCGTGATAAGTCCAACTGCGTGGCTTTGCTGATTCTATCATAATGTAAAGATCGATGATGACGACGTTGTAAGGATTGATGGCTCCGAGTCATACAGAAGGAAACAACTGGTTGTATAGAGAACGGGGAGATTTATTTACAATGAGGTTGTTACTTGAGATTCTGCTCAACTTTGATATCAAAAGTTGTCACAGAGTGACTCTAAAATTGTCTTATAGGTTAGCCTGGACTGTATCGTAGTCAACCCTGTTCATATTTCTATGAGTTAGCTCATTAATAGTTACGGGCTTTTAAGGTTCCTTAGGGAATGACACCTTTTGGCATTTTGGAATTTACCGGACGCGGATTACGTATATATTAAATAAAGATTTTTCGTAAATGCTGTCTTTCTACATTATTATGTTAGAAAATCTAAAAAAGTTTTAATCAAATAGGTATATAAACAGATGATATCGTCGTGAACGAGCGATAGAGTATTCATTTTTGACAAAATAAAATAAAAATCTAAATTTTAATGGAATTAGATTTTACAAATTATACAACAGACATATTATCATGATAAATTAATAAAGAATAATTGTATGTTTTAGAAACCTGGATAAGGTTCTTGGCAGCAGGGGTAGTACTTCTCGTGTCGCTCAGCCGGCACTCCCAAAATGTCCCACTCGACCGAAGGATAGTATTCCCGGAGTTCGATTCCGACCTCCACTTTGTTATCCCCTGGCTTTTGACTTATGTGCTTCAAATCGATCTGCAAGAGAAGGTTCATTAATACTATATTCGAGTGGTGGAAATCTGTGGATGCTTGTGGAAACGTCTAGCTCAAGTGTCGACCTACTCGGAAATGAGATTAAATCATAAGTTATTTGACAGCTGCTTCTGCGATCCAGGAAATTTGCTAGACTGGCTTTGGATAACTACTTTTTGTTTCAATGCCAGAAATCTTGTTAAATTATTCCGATTAATTCAAGTGTAGGTATTAGGTTCGGAAATTAATTGAGAATGGATTAAATACGCGTTCAAGTAAAACTAAACCTAAACGAAGATTATAAAAAGTCAAACGATTTTTCAAGTTAAAAGAATAATATATTATATATAATATATGAATAAATAATTTTATTGTAGATACTATTAAAAGATTTATATAATTTATATTTATTTATTAGAAAAAAGAGTATTATGGCATCATTACTAGTAATTACCAATCCGTTATCATAGATAATAAAATTATAAACGCTATGCTATTATAAATAAAAAATACTTAATTACTAATAACAAGCAATATGGAACACGAAAGAAGAAGGCACAGTCAGTTTTAATGTAAATATTAAAATTAAAATAATAACAAAAAATATGAATTTAACATATATAAAACGTCTACAAACATAATAAAGTTATAAGCAAATAAGTTAATCGCACGGTACACAGTATCATGAAACAGCATATCCGTTCTCTGATGGGGTATCGCGAACAATGATTTTGACGGGACCGTAAAAGTTGACATTTACCAGTAAAGACGGATTGTAAAAGAATCCACGAAGAAGTAAAAACCTTAAAAGAGCAATCAATCCTCGGATGGAGAAGGATTGCATTGATAGGATTCCCATGAGTCGAAAAATTCTTTTGATTGTCATTATCATAGGGAACGAATCCATATATTACGAATACGTTAAATCGGTTAAATTAAGAATAAGATAAACCTATTATTAATACCAGTGACGTGCAATCCACATATTATGTCGGAGATGCATAACATGCCCAGAAATACTTGATAATGCAGCGTGTGATAATGTTATGTAGTTACTTACTCTGCAATCAAATGGCATATTTAATTTAATTGTATGTTTTCTAATGGTATTCTACAGCACATTTTAATTGTGTTACGTGTCATAATTTATCTTGAGTGATAAACATCAATTTTGATAACTTTACTATTGGTAAGAATTTCCACAATTATACCGCCTGCTACTGGTTAATACGTCTTTGTATTATATTGGGTTAGTTTCAGATTTATCCATATAACGGGTTCTGGATTAATATAAAATATCGGAGACCCTGAGACCTAAAAATTACAATATGGCTATTTTGAGCTTACGTTACCATACGTTAACAGGCAAAATATAATTATTCTAAAATCGGACTATGAAAGTACTACGCAAAAGTATTATAATATATTAAAATATTTTCGTGCGATCGCAATGTTTCGAAACCATGCTTACAGAAAAATTGTCGTACCGAAATCACGTGCTCTGCATCTAATCCTCCAGCATAGTTAACTATTGTGATATATATTATTATATTGTCGGAGGGTTTGTTTTATCATAAAACCGCGGATTTAGGGAGATTAAATTTAAGTATATTTCGTTTTTCACACGAGATTCAGGACATATTATTTAATGATTGAAGTAACAATTATTATCAATATTTCACGGGCACACTTTGGCGCGAAAAGATGGTGAATCAGAAACGGACCAGCCGTAGTGACGGCCAAGGACTTGTTCTCGACTACCTACTCGGTATCCTACTGTCTTACTTTGTTTCGTTATATACTAACAACACGATATTCGATATAATATCTTCCTTCCTAATTCTGTCGATTACATAATTATTCATAGGGGGATTTAGGTATTTAATACGTTATTTATTATAATAATGTATATTATAGCGAACAAAATCAGATCTCTAAGCCATTCAGATCACCCGATGTTCTGAAAGTACTTTACTTCTCATATGTTCGATCCATAGTTGAGTTTGCTTCTGTCGTGTGGAATCCACAGTACGTTACATATATAAATCGTCTCGAAGCGCTACAAAAGCGATTTCGTAAGCACGTCAAGCTTACTGTTATGATTTATCTAATTCTATTTCGACCACTGCAACTTTTATGTTACCATCTTTGGAAAGTCGACGTTCTATATCTGATCAATATTTTCTTTTTAAAATTATCAATGGTTTTGTTGACTCGCCAAACCTACTCGAAAGAGCTTTATATGTATCAATATGTAACTGTTTGTTTCCTTAATAAATAAATAATAACAAAAAATATTTGTAATAATAAAATTTAACTTGTATAGGTACTAACTCTACGCATGATGTTTTCGTAAAATCTTTACATAATACACATTATATTATATTTATATATATTATGTTATTTCCTAAATAACTATGCGTTCGTAAAAACAAGATAGCACCAGTGACAATTAAATCAGTTTATAAGAAAGACATTTCAAGAATATTTGTTTGTTGAAATTTGTAGTAGTATAAGGGAAGTACATACTGCTTTAGAAATCTCCTAGTGGAAAATTAAGTAGGTATTGGTTTTTAATTTTTTTTTCTATAAGCATCAAATTAAAAAATATGTTCCTCTCCGTTATGTTTATACATACATACGACATTTTGTTTTGAAGTGAAACTAAATCAAAATGGACCTAGCCGCAAAAATTTTAATTAAAAAATCCGTGGATTTTTGCGGGAGGGATTTGATTCCTTTTTTGAAACGAGACTGGGTAGAACAAATTCACTTTGAAATTAAAAATACATTAAACTTCAGTCAACTAGGAATCTAGTATATGCAGAACCTATATTACTATAAAATAACAATTTGGTATAGCAAAACTGGGAAGTGTGTTCATAATTTTATAGACATTGGTTTTTGGTTAGACTTTGAATTAAATTCTTATAAATAGAAGATTATATATTGTAAATATTATTATTTTCGGTCAATCTCTTACTTACAAATATACAATCTCTATAAATGATGATATAATATATGATATCACACGCCTGCTATAATTATTTTATGGACTACTTAGCGGTCCTACAAGTACATATTATGGGTATTGTGTTATTATTTGTTCTAAATTGAACATAATATTAAATTTGGAAAAAAAAACAACATAATATGCATTCAAAAGATGTGGAGCGTAACAACTCGTAGCTCCAAAAGCAGACACTCTAAAACTATTCCACATTAACTGCTGTTCACCTATTATTAGATAGGTAGTTAAGCCATGAAAAAATATTTTGAAAGTATTGCTGATGATGTCTTCACTGAAATAACTATCGACCTGTGACTTTTTTGTAGAATAGATGTCATTTAAAAATGATTAGAACGCGCAAATTTTATTCCTGCGACCGGGGTAGTTCAAGTACCTACCTAGTAACAGCTACATCCAGTGCATGAACCTAATAAGTTTAATGAATTTCAAACATGATTTAAAAAAAATCTCCATATTTATTAGAAAAAAACTGAACAGAGCACAACTTGGAGTCAGATCTTTCATTTTCTGGGTGTGTATGATTCGTGTTAATTATTTTTAAGAATTGCGTTTTGTCTGATTTAATTAAAATTCTGCGAATTAGTTAAGGTAAATGATATTAGTAATTTAATTGCCACATCCAGCGCTAGTGAAGTTTAATATTGACGTTCTTATACTTGAGTATATTTTTTTAAATATTCAATATTGAATATGTACACACCATATTTAAGAAAATTAGATTATTATTATAGAAAATACATTCAGGAATTCAAATATATTACAATGTAAGTATATACGTCAAAGTTAGAGTTCAGAGTAGTGAAGACTTAAGGCGATTGATTAAATTCGAAGCATTATGGCTATGGATAGGAACTTATGATCTGATGATTTATATTACGAGTATTATATTTAGATAGATAAAACACACATTGATTTGATTAAATTTATATACAACTATAGAGTATGATATATGGTAATAAGATGTATGACACAATTAGATTAGGAAAAGGACACATTTATTAATGATTCAACAATAGCATTTACTTTAAAAACACAGTAAATAAAATGGAAATTAAAGCTTATATCTTTAGTTTCTGATGTTGAAAGTTTAATTTATGTGTTTTACTGAACGTTATTTAAAGGCAATTTTATTATTTAAACGACTTAAATGATATGTTTGAAAAACGACGAATAAAAACTTATTTTTAATTTAAAATAACAAATAGAGAAACTATGTTTTTGATAAACCTCTACAAACGTTCCAGTAATTTACACGACGCTCTCTTCATTTCAGCGAGGCGTCGAAGATTTAACAGCGTCGCGACATGGATTTATCGCAGGCGCTTCACAATGGAATCTAAAAACACAGATATTTGAGATTAAAAGCATAATGCCAAGCAATATTAATTTTATATAGAGAATAGTAGATAAGAAAAACTTGTCCGTGAAAAAGTCATATTAAATCCAATATTAAGAAACGAATTAAAAAAAAATGAAACGCACGAGTAATAACGTGTTATTATTTTTTTTAGTAGTTTACCATGATATTATTATAACGAACATATCTCCGTAACATTTGTTATGTGTTTAGCGACATAAATCCTTGCCAATTGTCTCCAATCCTTTACATGGTTCAATGAAATGTGATAATTAGTAATAAATTTCTTCGGTTATTTTATTTATCAAATCTCAGATTTGTAATAGAGATTTTAGAGCTGTCTTAAGTTGAAGCAGGTGCAATAAGTTGAATGATCTGAGTTGAATGAGCTTACACTAGTTTGGTGTATGAAATAATTGTTAAATAATGTCAGTTATTATTGTTATATTTAACTTAATTTCATGTAGTAGGGTTTTATTTACTTGTAGTAAAATACTGTTAGATAGGGTGGATAAGTTGGGGTCGAAACCAAATTTATCGAATATTTAAAAAAAATACATAATTAGTGCAATCCGTCTATGACAGCTAATGCAGTTGTTTGAATTAAATTGCATTTTTTTAAATTCAAGAAAAAATTGAGTCTTGGTCTACTTTCCGAGATATTTGAATTAAAACATTTCATTATTTTTCGTGTTTTAACGTATATTATATTTTGTCTTATTGGGGTGGGTCGTATTATTAATTATTACGTAAAGTGGATTTAAATATATTAACCATGTTCGATACTGAAAAGATCATTATGGACATTCACAGAATTTTTGTTTTTACGATTACCATTTGCTCAATCGATCAAGTCGATATTCCGACTCCAGATACACATAGAAAAAACAGATGTGTGTTAGCCAGACCCAGGATTCATACATGGGATCCACGACATTATAACCGACGCGTTATCCGCTGGGCCATCATGATACGTATATTTTATATTTCAAGACTAGTTTTTATGTAGATTTTTATTTTATATATTTTAGTATTTTACAACATTTTTATTACACATATAAGATATAATATAATATTAAATCAGACATTCGTCACCATTTCCACTTTTGCAAGAATGCGCAAATATAATATTATAGACATTTTAAATAATATGTAATTTACAAAAACGTAAACTTCTTTACATATTTATGTTTACGTTGGTTGATTTGCAAACATCAAAATTACAATAGGTAGGCACCTACTATCATTATTTCGATGCCATGACAGCGAAGAATTTATACAAGCATCTACAAACATAATATAATAAAAGTAGACTTACCCATTATTATATTTTATTAGATGTCGAATTATAAAACCTTTTTATCAATATTGTTTAATAATGCCGAACATCAATATTATCTGACACGTCATAATATATTTTATTTTATTTACACCAATTATTTCAACTCGACAAATATTGTGTGATTGCTTTTGTTTCGAAAATATCATAAAGAATTGACATGAAATTTGAAAACAATGACACGACATCAGTGAAAAAATAATAGTCTCGCAGTTCGAGTGTTGATTGGTTGGACCGTGGCTGAGCTCTGATTGGTTATTGCACTGGTCTTGTGTCATTGTAACTTCGTGTGCGATCGTTTTGTACTTAATTATTAACGAGACTGAGTATTTCTGATGTATATGGTTACAATCGCTGTATGGAAGGTACATCCCCTTGTGATGTACGACAACCAAACTAGCTGTTACTGAATCCATAGATTGTGGGTTGGAATTCTGAAATATACATGATGGTTTTTTCCGTTGGACTAAATATTATGTTTAACAAATGGTTTACCACTTCTTTTACTAAATATTTGTTAAGAAACCTCTTTCAATTGAAAACATAAAGTACATACATGACTATACGTCGAATGAGCTACGTAGACACTATTTTAAGAATTTATAAAATAACGTAAATACAAGGCGATTTGGTTGGACATATTTATTGCCCTCCAATTGTTATAAATAATAGCAGTTTAGTTATTCTGCACTTTGGGAGAACAAACAACTGATCTCCAGATTTATAAGATAGCTGTTATGGATAGAGATCAATACTACTAAAATGGCAAAGTTCTCATTTACACCCCCTATAAGTCGATACAAGTATGTAGCCAAATATAGATCTCTCCTAACTTTTAGGCTGCAGTATATAAGCATACCTAAGAAAAATTCGGTTGGGTAAAACCACGAATAGTATCGACTTTCAAAATTACTTAGAGAAAGAGTTAGAGGAAGAACTCAGAAATTATAATTATTTCTTATACTGTAACGTCCAAAAAGACACGTGAAGTATGCAAGACGTAACTCAACATTTTAGGTACTTAATGGTAAATGGTAAATATGCGGCCAATAAATGTAATTTACTGTCAAACGTAATATCAAGATCTTTTACAGATGATATTTACGATAAAACTCTGCCATGCATCGAATATTGTAAAAAAAATACTCGCCAAGCTCTAATAAACGATAAATGATTAGGTACACATATCAATATTAAAGTCCAATTTCTCACGTTTATCCCAATCTTATATAATTACTATTTTCTATATCAAGTTGGCTCTGATGACAATTATTGTTCTAGCTGACAATTTCCAAGAAGAGTTTTAAGTCACCAGTGAACAACAAAACACCAACAACTTTTTACAACGTTTTTATTAGCTCGTATTCTTGTTTGTTCGGTGGTTGTTTGTCCAGTACAAATCTTGCAATCGATTTTTAACTAACTTCCCGACTAGCTAGACATTTGAAACTTTTAGAATATATCAGAACACGATGCCAATGTATTATTTTAGTCATCTTTAAGCAGGATTGAATTCATTTTCAGTTCATTCTATTTTGTATGGAAAATACGTAAAAAGTAAAAGACTATTATTGGTTGCTAATGGGGTGGTCCAGCAACTAAATTATTAATATCCTACGTGCGTTACCATGGAAATCAAAATTAAATGTCAAAATGATATTTCAGTATTGTATATTTGTTTGTTTTTTATTTACTTCATATCAAGTACAAGTTTGAGCATATTGAGCATAATAATTCAATAGAAAATTTAAAAACGTTGTATATAAAAAGTTCTTTTTATCTTGTAATTATTTGTAATTAGTTTCACCTTCTTATATTTAGGATCCGTCTAGTATATAAGGTTTTATTTAAGCTAAAATATATTTACACAGCGTCGTGTAGCTTATAATGGCATTTATTTTATCACACACCGCAGTTTTCCAACTTTCCCTGTCCGCCCTGATCTAGTATCATGTGAAGGTAATTGAATGGCACTTCACGGGACGCTCGCAGTCGCGCTAAACTGATTTTGGTTCAATGAAATTTTAATGGACGCCGCTCAGCCGGCGTGTCTGGAATCCAAATCGAAGGCTTTCGTCGATTCGGCGGGATCGCGGCGTAATTAGAGCTTAGAAAGTTTCGCGAGCTTTCATACTCTCTCATCCTACTTACTGTCGTTGCGTAGTGTACACATTATTACCGTCCAATATTTAAACGACTTGGAAAAAAGCTCAATGTTATAATAAGACTCGCTGATGTATTCTATTATTTTTTCGGCGGAAAACGTCTTATACTTTGGTAGACAGAGGAGGTTCAGACTTTCTCGTTATAAACGTTTGTTCACAGTACTGCATACCTACTTTGACTAAAATAATGAACAACACAGTGTATAAATCGTTAAAAAAATGTTAATAAGTTTAAATGCCAATATCGATGGTCATGTCAAAATTACCTATGATTTTCACACTCTCACCGTTTAAAACATTTAATATGCCATAAACCACAAAACACCCACTAACGAACAAAATAATACTCATTATAAAGCTTTTACTACATTATGTATCTAACGACATAGTGAGAGTTTAATCTTATATTATGTTTACGATGACTATGAATATTCTCTATTGTCTAAAAAAATCGCTTCTACAGTCAATTTCATTCTTTCGCCCTTCCCTAAGTAAAATAGATAAACATATTTTAACAATCTTAAAACTTGGCGCTGTAACGTTTTACATTCAAATGATGGTTCAGTCGTTTGTGTTTGACCCCCACAATATTACTATATAAAAAAATAATTGTTTGGTGTGATGTCCTACTAAGTTTAATTTTATACGGATACATATTTGATTAATAAACACCGAACTGTTATTATGGTTGTTTTATTGGATACACCTGTACTCTGTATTATATTTTGAGAATGTATAGAATGTAAAATATTAAACACTAAACAGTTGAACACTAGACAATATTTATATTTGGCCACTTATTTTTTGCGACTTTCCGAAAACGAGAACTCTGCTATTCTTGGTAGTATTGATATATGTGTCCCTGATAACTATCTTAGAAATCGGGAGCATAGTTACTTGTTCTTCCACGGTGCAGAACTAATTGCCATTGACAATGCCAATTAGGAGGACAATAAATCTGTTAAACCAAATCACTTCGGATATTGACATATTCCACCTGCGTGAGGATGAGTATAGGTGGGCATTGTTTTATAAATTCTTAAAATAGGGCTTGCTTAGCTCATTCTAATATCTAATTTGTATTTTTTTGTATTTAAGCTTTTCTACTGTTTAATAACTTTTATATAATACTGTTTTAATAATATTTCTTTTTTTCTAAATGTAATGTTGTGAACGTCTTAAATTAATAATTTGTAATGCTCACTATAATATGTAATTTTTTTTTGAATAAAATGAATTTAGTTTAGTATTTAATAGTCTTTCGTCATTCTCGGACAAACACGGTGTATGAAGAACGATTATTCAATTGAGAGATTATTGTTTTGTGAACTGCTTGATTGAAAGGTTTGATATCGATTTATCATTGATAAGTATAGGTAAATCATTCTACAGTGGCACCATAGGCGATTCGCGCGTGTATTGAATTGCTTGCGACAATGCATGTTTCAATGCTAGCAAACAATACCACTACAACTGCAATGCGCATTTGCCGTACCCATGGTGCCACTGTAAAACGATTTACATATACTTAATTATTGTCTGAAATCGTTAATTCTATTTTATGTTGATATGGTTATTATAATAGAATATATATCTGTGTCTTAATTATTGGATTTTAATTTAGAGTCTTGCGCTGCAGGTCTTTATCAGCGGGAAGCGTGAGACGTGGCGATGCTTACAAAAAAAAAAAAATGAATACCGATACTGGACCATGATGATAGAGTGATCAAGTTTCTGGTTCAAAGTAAACTTTTGATGACAATATACCATTTTATAACTACTTATAATAATTACCAGCTTGCTGATGATATAAAAGTCAAGCATGTGAATGTGTATTTCTCATCATTTAACCGGAGAGAAGGTGGCCTTAATGGAGAATAGGACGTCAATATCCGACCGAGCACTGTCAGTTCTATAATGTGCTTTAAATTAATGTAATTATGTCAAAAAGGTTCGTACGTCAATCTAATATATGATATTTTGAATTAATTGCATGAAATTTGCGTACCTAGTTAAGATAGTACTATTAACTGCAAAGCTAAATATCTCATATCAGTTAAGTTATAACCGCAAACGCAGTCAAACGAGTTATTTGATGGTTGGAAAATAAATTATGTTATTATTTAAGATCAAAAACTAGTTATAATACGAGTAATATGTAGCATTTATAAAATGGTAAAGAGTGTGGGATGTGAATCGTGACAAGGTAAACATTTATGGGATTTATTTCGGATTGCCCGTTTACTCAAAATTAAATGCGAAAAAATGAGTTTTGCCTCTTATACTAAAAATATTATTTTTTAGTTATTAATAATAGTGTTTTCTGATTATTAGTATAGATATATAAACTTTTTTTTTTGTTTTGTGATTTTACCGAGGCTTTGACTGCGACTCGCTGTCATATCGCCTCTTCTCTTCTAGAAGGGGATCCGTCGATCAGATCCTCACTCCTATTTTGTTAAATAGCTTTATAATTATTTTGCCTAGCTCTTCAGTCTTTCTTTCTTTCTTCTTTAGACGCCAGTGTTTTATGCACCAAAATCGCTACTCCTCCGTATCCATCCCCTCTGTTTTTTCGATACATCGTGTAATCATTGAATTTCAGATAGTCTAATTCAGCTCTCAGCCAAGTCTCTGAGATTAATGCTATTGCTATTTTTTGACTTATTGAGTAAAGTTCTATATCATTCTTTTTTTGCTTCATACTTCTGGCATTCCATTGTAAAATCCTATTTTGTTTTTTTTATCCATTTTCTTGCAGAATCTCCCCTAGAATTTCTCCTAAATTTCCTTCTTTGAAGTTTTTGCATACCTAGTCCACTGCTTTAATTATTAGTTGTTTAATGATCTGCTGCCAGTCTCCCCCCTTCAGCAAGACTTTCATAATTTCTCCCATCGCATTAACCTCTTTGAATTTTTCTTATTTTTTGTAGGCTTTACGCTACTACCTGTAGCTGTTATTGTCGAGCTTGAAGCTTCTACCACCACTTCTTCTTTCTTTTTATTTTCCTTTATTTTTTGAATTATTTCGCTTTCATCTCTTCCCACGATTTTTTTTGTTTTAATATGTCAGCATAGCTGTTACTTAAAATATTTTTTTTGCTTCCTTGAAAGGTATGTTCATTTTTATCATTGCTTCTTTGCAATTCTTTTCTTCTTGCCACCTTGGGAATTTTTGGCTGTTTGCCGCGTGGTTACCTTTGCAATTGTTGCACGTAATTTCCTCATTTTTGTGGTTTTCACCGCAATTGGGGCACGTTTCTACTTTACTGCTGCAATTGTTCGCAATGTGCCCATATTGTCAGCATTTGTAGCATTGCATTACTCTGAATACATACGGTTCTACAGCAAAAGAGACGCCATGTATGTGAATTGTTCTCGGCAATATTTTCTCCCCAAATTTAATACTGACTGACGAGGTCTTCGTAAGCTCTCTTGTATCATTTTTTTTGTCAACCTTTTAAGGTTGGTCACTTTTGCATCACTTTTGATTTCCATTTGCAGTTCTTGTAGGTCCATATCAATGTCGACTTTTCTTATTACTCCATAAGAGCAGGAGTCATTCTCTTTAATCACAAAACCGAGATCTTTGAGTTCTCCAGCTTGTTCACTTTATCTGCTTCTTTTTCGTCTTCTACTCTTCGTCTACGTCTTTAAATTTTTGTTGTAAATTTTCTGTACTTCAACTTTAATGGTATTTTACTTCCCGTCGCTATCATGAAGATGTTTTCGTTTCTCTTTTTGAAGCGACCCCAGAGTCTCTTCTGGGTTTTTTCCAGAGGTCACAGTCTGCCATTCTTCTTCTTTTTCTCCAAGCACTTCCTCTTCATCATCGTTTCTTTTCTTCTTCGTTTTTTTTGGTTTCATTCACGTCCACAGTAGTGTTATCCATTTTAATATGTTTCCTTTTCACGCGGACTTTGAAATCGCGTAACAGTGTGAACAAATGACAGTGTGGATAACCCCTCGCTTTACCACGTTTGGCACACTAATTGCTCTCGTGCAACAATAATTACTATTCACTGTTGCTCACTGTTAATATTAATAATATATTAATTTGTGCAGTATGTATGCACTAAATAATATATACACTGTAAATCTCGGCTGTCTTTTTTCACCTAATAATCTTTCTTTCAGACTTCACTTATTTATATTAAATTCTGGTAACAACAATTTTCTTTCTATTCGACACGGGCGTCCAACTGGATATTTAAACTTATTAGGGGCAAATGCAAAGATTCCACTATTTGTATGTAAGCAATGAACAATCTAAATATAGAAATACTTCGTCATTCTTACGGAACTTTGCAATAGAGTTTTACTGATTAAATAGGTGCTTAATATTAATAAGTTACTACTCAGGAAAATAGGCAACTTTTCACATACTATGCATTTGAATTGACTGTTGTAGGATACAATAATAATGTTAAATTAAGAATATTTATAGTTATGTTAATTAAAATATATTTAAAGAATGATTTTATGTAGGTATATCAAAATATTATTTCCAATTGAATCAGCCTCAGTTTCAAATCGAATGTTTTCAGCTTTTACTGGTATGCGCTATGCGGTACCTATGCGGATTTTTAATTTTGTGATGATTTATAACGTCATAATCAGATGTACATTATTTCTATGATATTTCGTGCACTTATATAATAGTTTGTTAGTAATGAGTATATTGGCGATAATAGTCAGGTTGGGGCGCTGAATACCGAGTTACCCGTGTCTTATTGCGTGCATGAAGATCTATCTCTTCATATATTTTTGAAAATCCGTATTGTTTTGGTTTTTTTTTTTTACTATATATTTATTAATTAGAATCATATATTTTTGTTATCCCACGGTGCTTTTATCCCCCAAACACACTGTTTAAGTTTCAGTAAACTCATTCAATGTACACTTGAGTACGTGGCGACCTCAGTATTGGGTATCTGCTTCTGAGACATTTCCAGGCGTACAAAACTACTAATGCTTCACATCAAACGTAGAGCCTCGTTATACTTTCGATTAAGACCGAGTGTGGTGAAGGGCGGTTAGTTTGAATGGGAGTATGTTTGTGTTGTTTACGAAAGATTTTCGATTGAATATTTCGTTTGAATTAATAAATTAAGGTATTACCATTTTAAAAATAATGATCATTGTCTACAACACAATTTATCATATTGCATTTTAATCATCATCATCAGCCGAGGTCAATCCACCGCTGGATGAAGGCCTCCCCAAGCTTTCTCCAACTCTCTCGGTCCTGTGTCGTTCGCTGCCACGTATTTCCGCCGAACTTTACCAGTTCGTCAATCCAGCGGCTTTAAGGGCGACCCTGTGGCCGTTTCGTACCCCTTGGGTACCATTGGATGATGGCATTTGTCCAGCGGCCGTCCTTTCGGCGAGCAATGTGCCCCGCTCATCTCCATTTCAGCTGTTTGGCAACGTCTATTACATCGCGTACTCTTGTCTGCTTCCTAACCCATTCGTTTCTCTTACGGTCCTTTCGCGTGATGCCCAACATGCACCTCTCCATGCCTCGCTGTGTGAATCTTAACTTTTGGACATCTCTCGTGTTGAGGGTCCACGTCTCGCAGCCATACGTGAGCACGGGTAGCACACATTGGTTGAACACCCTACGCTTAAGACATAATGGTAGGTTACTCTTGAAGATACTATTCAGACGTCAAGCAACATAAGCAACAAAAATAGCATTATGATCGAAATTCACAGCTTAATGTTCCGATCTGAATAAAGTCGGACTTGTGCTTAAATATATCGTATGAAAGTTAATATCAATAGAATATTGCAAAACTAACTCTTTTACGTGTGTTATTGAACACGTCTCAATTTGTGGATTGGTTTTTGCCTTGTTGGCACGTACGGCGGTGAGATTTATTCAATTGCCATTTCTTCAGAAATATTTGAAAGATTTAAGATATTAGATTATCCCTCTCGTCTAGTTATGACATGAACGTTTTTATATCAAAAATAAATTTCAGACAGCAGCGCCAGCAAATCTCGAGGCTGAGCCGCTAAGTTATCAATCAACGGCACGCATTATAGAAGCCATGTAAAAAATAAAACCATACTGAAAAAAATCCGTTACATGAAATTAAAGTAAAAGTAGTTATATGAAAAAATTTGACATTAAAATAACTTGAGAAGTTGATGTATATATATAATATTCAGAATGCGAAATAATTGCCTATTTAAAGTTATACAATTGGTTTGCGAATGAATTGGACTGAATGATATAAAATGTTCATTGAAGTAAATTAATGTTGCCTATCTAATTTTATTTCAATATTTAATATTTTGTAACGATTAATCACAGTGATTGTTAGAGAAAATAAAAATCAAGTATGTATACAATTTAAATTAAAAAGAATTGTATAAATAAAATATCAATTGGAAAAATTTCAGAAATATATATTATAAGTATTATTTTTTTACACTATAACAGGCCATGAGGCTAAATGACAGTAGTGTATTTAGTAGTAGACGATAAACAATCACAAACTTTGTGAAAATCATATTATAAATATATTATTTTAAGACTTTCCAAGTCATGACAAATTATAATAGAAATGAAACTAAAAAAATTAGGAATTATAAACTATAAAAAAAAACTAAATTGAAATTGGAAAAAAATATGAAAACTGTGTCAAAGACAAAACAATAATAAGTTGTTTTCGAATATCTCGTTTTTGCACTGTATGGCTACAACTGATATAACAATAACAAAAATGCACATACTTATTGATCTCTTGTGTATTGTTGAGAAAATATGTATGTACGTATGGTAGGTGGCTAAGAGGTAAGCCTACCTGTATACCATGGAATGATTGAACAAAAACTTTGAGCAAGTGGAATATGGACATATTATTAAATCTTTAAAAAGGATAAAAAAAATATCTTGAACTATACATAATGACGTATAAGTATAATAATTAAAATACCTGATGATGTCACCTTAATCATGATATCTATAAACCCTTTGATGAGTGTGATGTTATCGAATTTATTGGAACTCATGGTGTCTGATGGATCAGTTTATGATACAAATACAAATGAAATGCCTCATTTAGTGAACAAGAAGGAAAATGATGTTTGGAAAAATAACGACTTCATATTTTGAAAGACACGTGAGCACTAATAGTCAATCACTGGTCAAAGAAAATATGACGGAGAAAAACCAAGCAGAACGGAAAAGACTGCTCAAAATACACAATAATGCCATTGACGTCATTATCTTTAATGTATTCCAACTGAGGGTATCAGAAAACGACTTTTTAAATTGTCTTTTTGTAATTCATATTTAAATGGTATTCATATCGTATATTATATGACACTAGTTTGAATATAAATAAAGTTCAAATATTTGAAATGCAAAACGTTAATAAGTAGTAACATACAATTATTATTTATTCAATTAATACTTTTTGTAGATGTTATTGCTTATACAAGTTTTTTTATTAGAATACGTAGGTACTATATTCAACTAAAGCTGTACCTTATACGGTAACCCTGCACTCTGGGTTATATGTTATATAATAGGAAGACATAAAATATGATTGATTTAAAATAATGCTTTACAAGGAAGGTATAATAGAATAGGAAAGTGCTTAATTCAATAGACTCACGAATGATAAAATAAATTAAAATTTTCCTTGTAAAAGGAGTCCACAATTTCCTTTTCGGTCCGCGTAGATGAAAACTCCGCGGAAATTTTCTGCTGGAAAAGTGCCATCGCAATAAATGTTTCTCTTTTTTCCTTTCATAGTCGCTAGCCGTATTGATGAATCGCATTTCCTTTGGAAGCAGAAGGAATTCTCTGCGAGTAAATAGTTTAATGAACTGGAAAATATGTTTTGATTTACGAGGCTGGTGTGCCGACAGTCGTCCTGTTCAGTATACCTAATAATATATACTAGGTGATTGTCAAAATTAAATGATTTTAGAAATACTGTATTGTTTCATCAAATATTTAATGTGATTATTATGAAATTTAGTATCTACTAATTAGGAATCGTTCATTTTACAAACTGCTATAGATTGTCATTTTTTCCCCAAATTTTCCAATTCTTTTGTCAAAATTTTAAAAGTATGTCATATTTATTAAATTTGTTTTTAAAAGAAGAAAGTAGATGTAGAATATCGTATTTTATAACTTAAAATAATTACAAGATAAAAATAACTTTCTATATACAACGTTTTTAAATTTTTTGATGAATTATTATGCTCAATATGCTCAAACTTGTACTTGATATGAAGTCAATAAAAAAACAAACAAATAAACAAATAAACAAATATAGAAATACTGAATACTGAAATATCATTTTGATTTCCATAGTAACTTACGTATATATTAATAATTTCCTAATAACCTTAGCAACCGATAACAGTGGATTGGTTTACGGATTTCTTCCGAAATAACTTTTCATACACAACAGAATTAACTGAAAATGAATTCAATTCTACTTAAAGATGGCTAAAATTATTAAAAGAATGCATTGGTATCGTGTTCTGGTATATTTGATACGATATAAAAATCGATTGCAAGATTTTTACCGGATAAACAAACACCGGACAAATAAGAATACGAGCTAATAAAGACGTTGTAAAATAAGTCATAATATTTAAAATTATTGCAGGTAAGAAATTTAGTTATCATTATAAATTAAAATTTTATTGTTTTTAAAAGATATATGTTGCAGAAGATCAGCATGTTGATTTTCAAGCAAATCTGTTATACTATTCTTGCTTTATAATTAAAACTTAAAAACTGTTTTTTAAACAAATTTTCTAAGCCTATTAAAATAGCTGACAATGCCAGTCACCAAACTGGTTAAATAGCGATGAACTGTCAAACCGGACATGTCGCTCGGTGAGTGAACAACTGCTCGACAATGTGGTCATACAGGGTCACTTAATGACCACAAGACTGCCCTAAAAGCCAATGGATTGGCAAACTCTAATTCGGTTTGATGATAATAATAAAATTAATATATTTAAGATTGAATATTGAAAAAGTTCTACAACCACTACCTCGTTCGTCGACAAGTTTTCATTTGCTGCGTAGAAGAAAAGTGAAAAAGTCATTTGGGGAACGTCGTCGGTCCAATTGTTTTTGTTTCCAAGGTGCCGTGTCTATTTTACTGGCGTACTTTGATAAGAATATATGAATTCGTTTTATGATTATGTTGGGCTTGTAAATAAACGTGAAGTGTTGCAATAACGAACATGTTTATTGGTGAAGTTTTTGAAATGTTCTTGAGATATTTGCTAAATAAAATATTAAACTAGTTTTCAGTGTCATTTATTTGTGAAAATATCAGAATTCCATTTCATTTTATTTTATACGTTTTCATTAAAAGTATAATAAATAAATCTTCTTTTTTGGATCCTCTTTTTATCAGATATTATATATTAAGGTTGCCATTTCATCCCTTCCTGAATAATAGTATTAATCTGGAATTAGGAAGAAGGGAGTATAGTACCGATTTTCGCAATAAACTTTCATAATATAGATTATAGTGAATGCAAATAATATACTTACCTACAATTTTACAAAAATGACGTCTTATTAATTGAATTGGGTTTTACGTGGTAGAACTCTATTATAAAGGTTTTGAAACAGAGTTATTTTGGTTAATTCTATTTAATTGAGTTATTGAGTGAAAGTAGGTATACGTTTTATAACTTTGCACTTTTTACTATACTGATACGTTTCTTTGCCTGATTACTTCGCATAAAATTAGATCAAATGATATTAATATGTAATAAATAAAAGTACACTTTTAAAAATAATACTTTTAGAATATAAAACTATATTTGTCATCCTAGAGCCAGAGTGCAAAGTTATGTAATGGCAACTCTAATAGCTGTTTTGGGCTATAAACCCATTTTTGAAATATTATAGTCGACCGTTCCTCATTGAAAACTAACTTTGTTTCAAAACCATCAGAATAAATATTTGTTTATTTTTTTATTGAATAAATTATCATAAACACATCATTACATTATAATATCGTGTTCGGTTGTAAGATGATTATAATATGAGCATATAGATACTGTAGGTTGTTTGATAGATTATTTTGTTATTACAAGAATTTTATATTAGCCACCTGCTCTAGAGCCAAACGCATATCGATAAAACTGTATCTGAATTTGCCAGACCCGGGATTCGAAACCGGAACCAGCGATGCTACAAGTCGACACGTTACCGCATGGCAATCTCGGTCGTGTAAATAAACATTAACGTTAAATTATTTTGATACTAATATTTTAGATAAATGTCTCACTATTGCATTCGGGTAGTTATGAAATAATTTCACTTATTATTAGTAAGAATAAGTTTCAAAAATAACAAGCACTTCACTAATAATATGTTAAGATACGTTTTATTTGCATCCCTTCATACTAATTTTCATAATTATATTATTATAAATGAAATAATAATAACTAAATTAAAAAAATAATATCAATAAGTTTGTTGATATTATTAGCTCTTATGTTATGTTTAAGTGCAAACTTTCATACCTGATCTCCATCATAGGTCCAAGATCCAAACTTCAAGAAGCAGGTCTGCTGATCGAACGGGAAGTAGCGGACATCTATCTCACACGAAGACTTAAAAATGGCTGGAGGGGTCCACATTACTTTTCCGGAATGATGAAGGACTGCTTTGGTCATTGTGGTAACGACGTATTCACCATCAGCACTGGAATAGAAATACAAATATTTTATTAACAAAACTGTTATTCTAATATTTTTTATCACCTAGCTACTGTGTTGAGCAACACATATATTATGTATAAAGTTTCTTATAGTTATCGATAAATTATTTATTTCACGTTTGGTTTTATTATATTTGCTGTAAGAATTAGGGCTATTTTATTTGATATTGTAGTACCGGAAACGTTACGAATAATAGGAAATGATGGGTTATTATCATTTTCTACTTCGCCCGGAAGCTCAGAAGAAATGTAATTTTGTTCATTACATATAAGCGTGTGTGGATATTAATATTTCATATATTATGTAGTTATTTGATATAATCGTCGTGAACTGGGAAAATACACTACTGGATACAAGCTTCATCGTACTTATTCCAATTTTTTACGTCCTCAGTTCTTCGTCTACATATCTGAATTCTATATTCTGTAAATGAGGTCTCATTTTTAATTGACCCTTTATCCAAATTCCATTTTATCTATTTGTATCATATATAAAACTTTACAAATGACAAATTCAAGACGTTCACAAAATGACATTAAAAAATAGGGGAATAGAAAATGTTTTGGGATGAAATAAAATAGAAATGAATAGGGAATAGTTTATTGAATGTGTATTTGGGCACCCTGAGAATTGACATAATAAGTTGAGCAAAGTGACTAACATTCATTTCATATTAAACGTTAATAAACTTCCTCGTTGATTGATCATCCAGTTAAAAAATAGAAAAAATCGTATAACGAGTAAAATTAAAATTTATAAAGGAACTAAGTAGACCGCATGTGGAATATATCAATATCTGAAGCTGTTTGGTTGTATATGCATTACCAATGACAAGTTAGTTCTACATTACTAATTTTCATTAAAATATATTGATATTTCTTTATATTTACAGTAACACCCCAACTTACGCTACCCAGACTTACGCGAATTCGGAGTTACGCGGTTCTATATCCGACCTTTAGTGTCATTCCCATTAAAAATTGACAGAAGGTGTCAGCTCAATTAAAAAGGCTTTAAATCAAGGCAATTAAAAATTTTGAAAGGCTTAAAACCAAGATATTGGGTCGGAATAAAGGGTATTTCGCACTATTGGTAAAGGAGGCCACTGAAATCCATAGAAACCCTGAAAATATTAACAGGAATGATGGATTACGGTTAAAAACGTCATGGCTTCTATCATATGCACTATCAGCAAAATCCAATATTCGAGCCGGTGTCTCTGGTCGTAACGATTGACAGATTTCTCTGAGCAACATTTGCTCTTAGTTAATCGGATTCCTTTTGACATATTTAGACTAAAGTTTACATTAATACACCTACCTACACTACATTTTCATCATAAAACATATCATCTCTTGATAATAGCATCTGCAACGAGCCCGAAACGTCAAGTAAAGAAGGAAGAAGGAGACACGGTATATGTATTTATATGCAAATTTGTACCCCGACTTCAGCGAATTCGACTTAGTGATTTTCGTAGGACTCACCTATCGCGAAATTTCTGGGTATTACTGTAGTTTCAGTGATTGAAGGATGAGAAGTCAAGTTATAAAATTTAAATCATAATATTGTGCGGTTATTATGAAAATAATAATGATATTTTAAACATCATGTTCATGGAATATAACAGCTAATGTGAATATGGGATTTTTTCAGTGAGAATCATTTTTTCAACTCTATAGTTACTGATATCTAGGTATATAATATATTTGGGCGTGGACTAAGGACCTTTGGCCTTCCGCTTTGACTACGCGATTGACATAATCATGAATGCTAAAGCTCATTTCATAATATCATATATCGAAACCCAACTCCTGCGATGGATCAATAATGTAATATGTACATATATATTATTATATATGATCAAGTACCGATGAAGTGCTTCATGTTCAATACTCCAGAAGAAAAACGGAGTATTACCAGAATGTTGGTGGCCTTACGAGTGCTCGCAGTGATTTATTGGAAAAGGAAAATGGAGGAATGAGTAGAGTGGAGAAATCTACTTAAGGCGACGAAAGTTGTAGAATGATAATAAAGGTAATACAATTTTAAAATAAATCTTTGAAAGTTTATATGACACTATTAAGAAATCATTAAAAATATCTTATATTCCTTCTATTCAAATAATAAAATAATTTCATGTAGAAATCTACAACCATGAAATTCATACGTATTACATAAAATACTTATATAAATTCTCGTAAAACCAGTTATATGAGTTTAAAGATTAAGCTCCGTTGCATAAAGTCAAGTATGAAAATTGAAAGCTCTCTAAAAGCTGTAAAACGCAGTGTCGCTGTTTCAGCTTTCGCTCTGGTGCAGTTGCATTAGCGCAAACTACAGTTTGTTTCACGAGAAGACAATTTCTTGGTGCACCAACGCAACGTCGGGATAATCCATTACCTCAGTCTAAAAGATAGGAAATTCCTGTGTACGCATTCCGCAGAGCATACAATTTAAACATGGTGGTGTTTTGCAAGTATAAAACGGTGTTCAACACTGCAGTGCTAGATAAATTGTCTTCTACTTCTCTTATTAAATCACACCAGTTATATGTATATTATATATCTCGTGAAAAAAGGTAAAACAAAATATTTAGTATATTAACTTTTACTGAAGGTACTTTAATGAATTTATTACATTTCATGAATAAATGGAATCATTTTTAGCGACTTAGGAATCGTCTTTCCACACCTAAATCTATTATGCATACCTACCTACGGTAAATATAGAAGTGAATAATATTAAAGTTACTTATTGCTTGTATATAACATTTTGACAATGAGACAATAAGTTAGGTGGTGTAAACTAATGGATTCCATGTATTAAAACACTGCATTTAGCACGTGGAGACAGTTTTATTCTTCAAGCCAAGTAAGTTACATTAGGGTATAAGCAGTATAAGGTATAATTTATATTACATACGGTTATAAATATTATTCGATTACATGTTGTTTGAAAATGAGTTTCTGTCACGGCGTTCTCGCTCTCCCGGCCTTTGCCAACTACCGTTTTACAAAATTCCTTCTTGCAAGTAGCTACTTTGTACTAACAATCTAGTGACCGGGCGGCCTCTGTTGGCATATTTTGAAATTATATCCCGAAAGAGCGGAAATTTTGAATAAATGAAATAAAATTTTGTCTATTTAGGTCAACCAATTATTTAGTTAGGCTATAATATCATAATTGTAACAATAGCTACAATCAAGTGTAGAAAATTGCTTACTTTAGCCATATTTACTGAAATAAGAAATATGATTTACTCCAAGTCATAATAATGCAGGAAAAGGTTTATGATAATAAAGCGGATAACGGTCAAAATTATTGTCCTATGATTATCCATCGGATTTGATTGATTTTCTGTTTAGACATGTATTTTATGATTCTAAATATAATTTAGAGGTTAATCTATTGTAATTGAAAGCCCATATAATACCAATATGGTGGACGATTTTAATTGTAATATTTCAATATCACAAAACACAATCAGAACAATTCACACCTACATAATAATTTACGTAAGTCTTCAGTTAGTAGTGATTGAAAACAAGTTCGAACATAATATTATGTAATATGGAAAGAAAAAGGAGACGCAAAAAATAAATATTACCTTTACTGATTGTCTTAATATTATTTTATTTGCTTGCCTTATCTCATATTGTTGGCGGAATATTATTTTTAAGAAAATTCTTTAAAAAATGTTGAAAATTGAGACATACACATACATACGTCTATCGAGGTGCAAAGTAGTAACATCAGTTCCGTCCAGCACCGTTTCGGGACAAGGAAGTGTGACAAGGAAGCACTAAAATCTTATCATTCTGATACGTTTATAGCGTCATGGAAGGCGGCCGTGCACAAACTGCGGCTACATATAAATTAATGGGATAACTCAAATCATGTCATCAAAATAGGTACCAATAATGTAATATAAAACTCAGCAAATTTTATTTAAAATTTTCAGGTATAACCAAACATACAGACATAATTTTATTTTTACAGAGCCCAATTTTGTTATTAGTAAAGATTAATTTAGCATATCTTTAGATAGGGTTCTTACGTACATAAAAAACGCGATAATAATGTTATACGATCTTCTATAATCTACGACTCAAGGAGATGAACATAATAAAGAAAATTATTTTGTTTTTAGATGAATTTTTTGAAGTAATGTAAACTAAAGTATTTAACATAATAAACCGATTCAAAAGTATTGTATTCAGAGAAAATTGATTATTATGAGAAAGTCGAAATTCCTTTAGTATTAGGATTAGAAATGTTACACAAAGCTTTCAGTAGAAAGTCACTATTCACGATAAACTATGGAATATAATAATAATGTATATTATTATACATAGCAAGTGTAAGTTTATAATTAATATATTTTTATGAAGCTATAAAGTTTTAATGGTTGTAGACTTAAGCAAACTTAGATAGAAGCATGGTATTGTTACAAAATAAAACTGGAAAGCACACAACGGTCAATTACTTAAACTTTACGGTCATACTGAAAGCTTATAAAGAAAGCTCGGACAGTAACAAACGACTAACATAGCTTACCCTTACGGAGATTGCGGCTACACTTAATAGACTCGTTGCTTAGATTCTGGTCTTAACAATATATTTTAAAGGTTGATATGTGGTTTAACTAACTTTATCTCAAGTGCCTATTAGGGAATATTTCTCGACTTAATTTATAGCTTGCGCCCTCTATTTGAATAAAGGGTTGTTTGGTTTTATCATTATATACCAGTACCTATACCTATTTATTTTTGGAATTTAGACATTTATACAAAAGAAAATATGTCAACAGAATACACAATAGATAAAATATATTATTCGATAGCAACCTTTACGACTGAGAAAATTAAAAGGTACTCGTATATGGTGAAAATTGAATTTAGTATTTGCTACTAATCCATAGCAATCCGAGTTTCGCCATTCATGATTTTCAGCCTTTATGTATAGTAATTATATATACATTAGGAAATAGTAGTTAACTGGCAAAGTTTACAGTTTATTACTATTTATTTGTCATCATCATCAGCTGGGGTCAATCCTCTGCTGGGTAAAGGCCTCCTATAACTCCTTACACTCTTCTAGGTCACTAGTTATTTGCTGCCATGTACATTGACGAACCGTACGCGTTAACCACGAACCAATTAATAGCGCTCCGCGATCGTTCCTATAGATCTACCATCATAAATTGGCGTTTCAGCGAGGGCGCTAGTATGACATTGAGAATTTTACCATAACTAACAAAAAAATAGTAATTTATAATTTATTATTGGTAGTAGATTTCTGTACAAATATTATGCAATCCATAATTCGAGAAACATGTTGTAAAATTAAATGGCATTTATAACAAATTTATCCTCGATAAACAATTTTAGTTTCAAATTCGACCGGCTGCCAACTTACGATGGTAGATCTTTAGTGGATACGTTCCCGTGCTCCGAGCATGTACAGTTTGCGAACCACAAAGTGCGTTCCGAACGCTGTCGGTTTTTTCGTGTACACAAAGGCGAGTGGAGTGCGTTCGTAGACGCCAGGGAACCACGACATGTAGTGTGTATGTTGTGTTCATTGTAACAATTCGTAATGGAGTGGTCGGAAGAAAGAAGTTTAGCTCACATCGAACTATATCGAAACAATCCGATATTATGGAAACCTCAAGATGCTATTACACAGCTGTATATTATCTTTCAATAGAACAAATTTGCTTGCTTCGAAATTTTAAACAACTATTTCAGAAAGGTAAAACTATCACTGGTGGCTGAAAATCTTGAGCCAAAATAGATTTTAGGAATTTAGTATCTTTTATTCGGATTATTGATGCTACCACACTAAGTAAATGTTCAAATTCAATTTTAACGAAGACAATCGTATAAATTTTCTATAATGCCCACATAATTCTTGAGATTTTAGGTGCAATTGTAGAATGTCGTTCTCCCTGTTTTTGTAGAAACGGCTCGCCAAAAACGAGGAAACCTTCTATAATCTTCTACCAAATAATGAATGAATATGAAACCAGAACGTGCTTGTGCAACTCCCGCGGAGCAACCATGTTCGTAAAGCAAGTCTCATTTTGAGCGGTTACAGGATTGCAGAACGCTACTGGTTCGCGAACATAGTAGATACGCGGTTTTATAGTTTAATCTATCGGCAGAAAATAAATATAAATTTTTGTCTCCGTCAATAATACAAATCTACGTCATTGAAGAGTCAATACAACTAGACGAAGTATCGTAATAATATGATAGTCTGTAATCACCAGTAAAAGTTCAACATAAAAAATAAATCCTATATTTTAATATGTGCCTATCCAAAAAAACAATAGTAGCTGTGCATTATAACTTAAAAATAAATTTTATTATAAACAACTACAGGGGTTTAAGTCGTCTTTTTGTAGTTTAGTGCTCTTTGGACATCACTATAATATGACGGAATTCGCCCAGCGGTTATCCACTCACCGAGCGACATGTCCAGCCCGTTGCCACTGTACCTATATAATTAAAGTTATATGTCAGAATTTAAAGAATATATGCATTATAAGCTAGGTCTATCAACCAATAGTTTTGAAACATTTTTTGTGTTGTTGTTTTCTCGGATTCCCCTTAAAATATATTCCAAATAATATTTGAGCTGGGTCACAAATTTTGAATAATCGTTTGGCGTCTTATAGTGATTATTGGTCACCAAGAAGCAAGTTGCAATACAACTATGCATTTGAGGTATTTGTGAATATTCCGCTTATAATGGCGACCATCTTTCACACGGAAGTAATAATTTTGATTTATGAATCGTGTCAGAATCTCTTTAAATTTTAGGTATATTGTACTTATGAACATAATAAATGTTTCAGATATTGTGAAGGTTATACAATATGGCTTTAATAAATAAACTAATCAACTCAAATGCACAGTTCAGGAAAAAGCCAAACCTCTTGTCAAAATATTACGTGATACGTTTAGTATATTACAATGTGTATACTAGGGCTTTTGACTTGACTTTTAGAATTGATTGTTGGATTCATTTTCGTATCATAATAAATTTGCAAACTGTATGCAAGCCTACGCATTCGTAAATATTTGTTTTTACGGAATCACTTTTGATCTTGTTTATTTCAAATTCGAATCATTCTACAGAGGTTTTTCTTTATTTTTACTTAAGTTTATTTTTAAGACAGATAGAATTTTATTCGGAAACATTTCACCCATGAAATACATTCTAATGCCCTTTGAGTAGTCGGGACGTTAAATACATTAAAAATCCTCCTTGTATCCTCCGGTTGGTTTCCATTTTCCGGGAAACCATTTCTTTCAGCTGTCCGATAAAATCTATTCACTGTTCAATTTCGAACTTGAACGGAAAAATAGAAAACTTTCACCTTTATCCAAATCGACTTTTCAAACGATTTCAGAATGAATGGAACATTTGATTTGGGAATAGACGTTTTGCGAATAATTCTCTATACACCGATTTTTCTAAATTTGTAATATAATTTAACTGTATATTTAATATCAAACGATACAATTTAATTAAGCACTTATAGATATTATGTACATATTATTATTAAAATGCAGCCTGCTGTTGTGTTTACTATCAAAATCAGTTAATTGGCGTTTTTATATGCAAGAATCTTACAAACTCAGTAATATGAAAAACGTATATTATATAATATTCTTTTTGCCTTACTTTTATAAAATATAGGCTCCATCTCTATACGAGAAGATTTTATTTAGCTTATTTGAAATTATGGTATTTTTAATTACATATTTAATATACACAAAATTTAAGAATATAATAATTTTATAATATACTAGCTGAAGTACCCGGCTTCACACAGGGTCGCTTCGTGGTTATATTTATCTTAGATATTTAAAAAAATAATAAGGGGTAATTATTTTTTTAATATTAAAATATCTGTGTAATACAATATGGCAATATGAAAATAATTCTAATAGGAGTAAAGGTCAAACAAAAGACACTAAATTAAAATCGAATCCAAAATATGCAAACGTTATTAATGTTATTAATATGTAGTAAAAAAAATCAAAATTGGATGGAACAAACAACAAACTTTGTATTTTATATAATACTAATTTAGAAACCGTCGCAGGTGTGCCCACAACAACTGACAAAAGCTTCATCGCAATCGGATGAATGGTACAGGAACGCATACGAATAGAAGAAGAAGATGATCTTCTAATTCAGAAATCTTTGTGGGTATACGCACGACAACTTACCAAAGTTTCATTGCAATTGGATGAACGGTATAGGAATGCATACGAATAGAAGAAGAAACATATGGTTGTACTAATTTAGAAACCTTCGCAGGCGTGCACACAACTGGTCAAAATTTCATTGCAATCGGATGAATGGTATAAGAATGCATACAAATAGAAGAAGATAGAAAAGAAGAAAAAGAAGAAGAAAACGGTTGTATCAATTTAGAAACCTTTGCAGGTGTGCCCACAACAACTGACAAAAGCTTCATCGCAATCGGATGAATGGTAAAGAAACGCATACGAATAGAAGAAGAAGATGATCTTCTAATTCAGAAATCTTTGTGGGTATACGCACGACAACTTACCAAAGTTTCATTAAAATCGGATGAATGGTATAGGAATGCATATGAATAGAAGAAGAAAAAGATGGTTGTACTAATTTAGAAACCTTCGCGGGCATGCACACAACTAGTCAAAATTTCATTGCAATCGGATGAATGGTATAAGAATGCATACAAATAGAAGAAGATATAATAGAAGAAAAAGAAGAAGAAAACGGTTGTATCAATTCAGAAACCTTCACGGGTGTTGGCACAATTACTGACGAAAGTTTTATTGCAATCGGATGAATGGTATAGGAACACATACGAATAGAAGAGGAAGAAGATGGTTGTACTAACTTAGAAACCTTTGCGGGCGTGCGCACAACAACTGGTCAAAATTTAATTAGTTAATATAGTTTATTTTATTAATTAATATAGTAATAGAATAGTATAAGAACGCATACGAATAGAAGAAGATAGAATAGAAGAAAAAGAAGAAGAAAATTGTTGTATTCAGATACTTTTGTGGGCGTGAGCACATCACTTGATCAAAATTTCATTGCAATCGGATGAATGGTATAGGACTGCATACGAATAGAAGAAGATAGCATAAAAGAAGAAGCAGAAGATAGTTGTACCAATTCAAGAACCTTCGCGGATGTTGGCACAACCACTGACGAAAGTTTCATCGCAATCGGATGAATGGTATAGGGACCATACGAATAAAAGAAGATATAATGAAGAAGAAGAAGAAAAAGATGGTTTTTCAAATTAAGAAACATTTGCGGGTGTGCGTACAACAACTGACGAAAGTTTTGTGTCAATCGGATGAATGGTATAGGAACCATACGAATAAAAGAAAATAGAATAAAGAAGAAGAAGAAGATGATGATTTTTCTAATTTAGAAACCTTTGCAGGTGTGCATACAACCACTTACCAAAATTTCATCGCAATCGGATGAATGGTATAGGAACGCATACGGGACAGACAGGCAGAAAGACAGACATACAGACAAACAGACAGGCAGACATTCATTTTTATATATAAGATATAGCTTATACTCTTTGCAAAAGTGCAAGCAATAAGTTCACAAAGTTTTATCGCAATCGGATGAACGGTATGGCAGCGCATAAAATACGAACAAACAAACAAACAAATATTGATTTTTATATATTAGATATTATAAAAATCATAGAAAAAATACTTGGTAGAGAAATGAAATCTTTGAATAATGCCAGTAATTAATTGCTGATAACTACGCTATCTGAAAACCTTGAAGGTAAAAATAATAGACATGTTAAAATATCCATTCAGTATAATCTTTATTTTATTTAGATTTACTTCTAGGTTTTTAAAAATATGCATACTTACCTAACTTAATTTAGCTACATACATTAACTAGCCAAGTCACAATTTAAGGGAGAAACTAATTATGATATTGCTATTATTGTTCATTATTGAATAGACACAAGATTTAAGAATGATGAATTCGAAAATACCTACATGTTTTGAATTACATTAGAAAACACATCAAAAAAAATAAGCTAATGTGAGAGTCGAAAAATACACCATTTCACTGTCCAGTTAAATGCATTACTTCTTAAACTACTGCACTGAATATGATTCATCTATTTTTTACGTACGTACTTTTGCGGTATCACAGTTTTCCTCAACCGAAAGCGACCGGTTTTGTAATTAAGTCTTGGTAGGTACCTAATTAATTACTAACGAGATTCAAAGACGGTGCTAGGCGCTGAAGCCAATTTTATTTATGACGTCTTTATAATAATGCTGACCATATAGATTTCGTCGCTATGGCCGACTCTAATTCAATCTGCAGTGCTACACAAGCAATCTACGCGGTGCAGGTCTCACATGGCTGGCGACGTGGCTAGACCTTGTGATTGTCCAATGCTACAGAGGCGTAGCAGGGTCAAGTAGTAGTAACCATACTAGTGAAAAATTAATACATAATTATTATATTTTTAATTATTATTCATCACATTCATCAACAACGTGTTAATTTATATATAGTATATTGAATTTAGTAGATTATTATTGATAGATTTAATTTTGTACAAATCCATTTGAATCGTTTTTTGCGACCCGGGTTTCGCCTTTCGGTATCTTCGGGTACTGTGTACACACACACCATAAGGCAAATATACACTGACAACGAATACTATGAACTCTAACTTATTTAACAAATCAATACAATATAGTAGGTAAAAACTTTATCACCTAGGTACCTATAAAGTCAAGGATCACAATAAAAAATAAAGTGTTTGTAAACCTTATCACTAATAATACACTCGATAAGCGTATAAATCGTCAATACTGGGAACAATGAAAACGTATTGGGAATTTAACTAATGAGATATATCAATAATATTCATACATTTATTCATACGTTTTAGTGTAAATAAATCCAGCTCTGCGCGGGCTTTCAATTAAAAATCCGTGTTATCAATATATATGTCTGTACCTGTTACAAAAATGAGTAAATGAGGGGTTATTCCCTTAAGTGAGATGTCTCCTCAATCCACCAAAATACCATGACCTGAACAGGATCATCACACGTGAGTTCATCGTCTTCCCTCGGTATTAAGGGGGGACATGCTCGTCGAAGGTCAAAATTGAGTTTTTATTGTATTTTCAAACCATGATCCTGGACACTCCTTAAACGTTGTAGATAATCTATTTATATAATTTTGAAGCCTTATTATCCTTTATAGTTATTTTAAACATTTGATGACTGCATGAAGTATTTTTGTTACATAAAATAGTATTCTTTTAAACCTCTCGCTCTAATGTTTTAGAATATAGTCATATTTCAGTACATAACTGTGCAGTGGTGTTAAGATTTTTTACATTTATTAATTTTTAAACGCATTTAATAAGCCATTAGCATAATTTATTACGAGATAATTTTTGTAAAATATTCACGATAAAAAATTATTTTAATAATCTCTGTGATCCCAAATTTGACAAGAATTAGGCATTTTATTATTCAAAAAATCGGCAAGATTAACACATTTGAAGATAATTCTAAAGATACTTATTATAAGCTATGTCTTTGACCATTCAAGTGTGATAAACATCTTAAGAATAATGATTGCTTTATAATAATTATTGACCTAAGAATAAGGTAGTGTTTTTTTGAAATACGCCATTTCTTTTGTCATCTCCAGTGGTTAAGCTACAACATACGGCCGTAGCCATAAATTGACAAACTATAATTGAAGTAAGGAGTAAAATGATATTGACGCGCGTGTTTGAACATGTACCGTTTAAAAAAAAATAAAAAATAAATCGGTAAGGTACATGTTCAAACACGCACGTTAACATAATTTTACTTCCTACTTTAATTATAGTTTGTCATTTTATGGCTACGGCCGTATGTTGTAGCTTAACTACTGGGGAATGACAAAAGAAATGGCGTATTTCAAAAAAACACTACCTTATTCTTAGGTCAATAATTATTATAAAGCAATCATTATTCATAAGATGTTTATCACACTTGAATGGTCAAAGACATAGCTTATAATAAGTGTCTTTAAAATCATCTTCAAATGTGTTAATCTTGCCGATTTTTTGAAAAATAAAATGCCTAATTCTTGTCAAATTTGGGATCACAGAGATTAGCAATATAATTTTTTATCGTGAATATTTTACAAAAATTATCTCGTAATAAATTATGCTAATGGTTTATTAAATGCGTTTAAAAATTAATAAATGTAAAAAATCTTAACACCACTGCACAGTTATGTACCGAAATATGACTATATTCTAAAATATTAGAGCGAGAGGTTTAAAAGAATACTATTTTATGTAACAAAAATACTTCATGCAGTCATCAAATGTTTAAAAAACTATAAAGGATAATAAGGCTTCAAAATTCTATAAATAGATCATCTACAACGTTTAAGGAGTGTCCAGGATCATGGTTTGAAAATACAATAAAAACTCAATTTTGACCTTCGACGAGCATGTCCCCCCTTAATATAAATATAGATACGTACATACACACACATATACATACCGTTGGTCCCTATTAAAAAAGTCGGATCTGAAATTTTGTCATTTTCGGATTATTACGTAAAAGTTATTTAGACACTTTAAACATTTATAGCACAATCACAGTTTTTTTTGTTTGTTTGAAAAATTTCAAGATACTCAAGTTAAAAATGACGGATCTACTGAGAGTGTCTGAATAACAATGTCGGTTCTTACCAACCGACATTGCTGGCTGGGCGTGGGTGAGCAAGATGTGTCGGATCTGACAGTTGCTGCTGTGTTCACCGGACAGACGGATGTTTTTATAAACGTTTAGAAAAGTTTCTATAACCCATATTTTTATTCATTATGGCAAGCAATAAGTCACAAAGGATATTTGATGAAACATCTTTGATTGCTCATACTGAAAAATAGCATTTTGCAGATCCGACTTTTTTAATAGAGACCGACGATACATACATCCACATCAAGTACCCTCGGATGATAGTATTAATATGATAGATTATTACTAATTAATTATCGTCAAGTAAAATGAATCTTTTCTATTATGATATTGTTAGTTTACGGTGAATATCTTATACCAAGTTAGTTAAACGTTGCACATTTTAATGAAATAACTTGAAAAGTGGCCGTGTACGAGACTTTATCTTGCGGTTTCACTTCTCAAACACGTCCTCCTAATAGTTGGCGCTCTTTCATAAAGAATGACTTTTGAAGAAGTTAGAATGAATCTTCATTCGCGACTTCATAGGGCAGACCATTCATTACTTGAAAGCGTCTGCACTCGTGCCGTTTTCCTTCTCGATTAAGATATTAAGTTAATTAAAATTTGTGCGGATGTTTTATGTTAAGATAGAGTTTTTTGCTTTTAAAAGTAAAGTCTAATATAAACTCGGTCAACGAACAACACTTACACTTAATGAAAAACTAGTATAAGCCGGAAGAAATCCATTTTTCTTTGCAAATAATTATCATTAAAAGACGTTTCTTTCTTTTGTTGCATATATATAAAGATGATTGAAACAAAGTGATATTTATTACAGTGTATTTTACAACGTTTTTCTTAGCTCGTATTTTTATTTGTCCGGTGGATTTTTGTCCGGTACAAATCTTGCAATCGATTTTTAACTAGTTTCCCGACTAGCTAGACATTTGAAACTTTTAGAATATATCAGAACACGATGCCAATGCATTTTTTTAGCCATCTTTAAGCAGAATTGAATTCATTCTCAGTTAATTCTGTTTTGTATGTAAAGTTATTTCGACACCATTATTGGTTGCTAAGCGAATGGTTCTATAGATCTACCATCATAAATTGGCGTTTCAGCAAGGGCGCTAGTATGACATTGAGAATTTTACCATAACTAACAAAAAAATAGTAATTTATAATTTATTATTGGTAGTAGATTTCTGTACAAATATTATGCAATCCATAATTCGAGAAACATGTTGTAAAATTAAATGGCATTTATAACAAATTTATCCTCAATAAACAATTTTAGTTTCAAATTCGACCGGCTGCCAACTTACGATGGTAGATCTTTAGCATCTAAATTAGTAATATATACTTGCGTTACTATGGAAATCAAAATGACATTTCTGTATTATAGTATCAAGTACAATTTTTTTTTAAGCTAGCAAGTCAAGTTTATAATATGATTCAACAGAAAATTTGAAAATGTTGTATTTAAAAAAATCTTTTTATCTTGGAATTATTTTTATAATTAAAAGTGCTTCTTATAGCATCACGCTGTGACGGCTAGATGTGGCGATGAAATGAGGGAAATGACGTGCCCCTGTGTCTGCAATATGCGTAACGGGACGCAGAATATTAAGTTATCTATACTAAGCTAAAAATGCACCAGTCATCTAACTTTTCCCCAAAAGACAGACAGGAAACAGACAGCTAATGTCGCACTTGGCCAACAATGATAAATAAATACAAGCATATTGTGTCAGTTAATGTTTATTGAAGATGTCGTAAAGGCAAAATCAGTATTACAGAAAATAAAATATGTGGAAATAATACCTAGTAAAAATGAAAATGAAATATATTTTTTTAATCATGTTCGATCCTAAGAAGATTATTTTTATGAGTCTCCACATGGTGGATGTTGTATTAAGAGATTTTTGTGGTGCGAGAAATTTATATTGATCACTTGCTCAACCTATCAGGTCCATACTTAGACTCCAAACACAAATTGAAAAACAAAAATATGTATTTTCCAGATCAAGAATTTGAACCTGGGATCCATGAAATAATAAACCAATGCGTAAATATTAGTAGGTATGTTGTTGATAAAATGTAAAAAAAAAATCGATCGAGTCGGATGTGATTTTATTGCATATTTTTGTAAATTATAGATCAATTTTTAAATCAGAATTCAAACAGTCGATGTCCAAACACACATTGAAAAACAATATGTTGTTTTTTACCAAGCCCGGGATTCTAACCCATACGACATTATTTATTCCGACACTTAACGTGTTTTTTATTTATGTAATACCTTGTTTTACCAAAAAATACCAGTTAAAAAAAATTAAGAACATACTTCACGTCAAACGGCAAATAATTTTTCAACTATAGGTGCGACAAAATATTAGAATCGCTGGCAATTGGAGAGCGAAAGTCGAGCTGTGAATACGTCAATTTGTTTCGTGATGGCGACGGGGGTATTAATTCTTTAATCGTGTAAAGATGACTAAAAAATGTTACCCATTTACTTGAAAAAGAAAACAATATGTCAATGAATATGTTATTATTGTTACTAATATAACAATAAACAGAACATTAAATGGACGAATGTTGAATTTTTATGACAAATTATATTTCGTTCGGCTCGCGTCATTTGCACAATCCGCGCATCGCATAGTCTCTTTTTACTCTTTTTAGACCATGCCTCAACTGAGTTATAGCCTTAACACAAGTTTGGAATGTAGGTATAGATGTTATAGATGAAATATGAGAATTAATACGTTAAATCTATATAATTAAATTTTGATAGAATAAAGATATTACAATATGTGACTGGATTTTAAGTGTTGTTTGACAAATTAAAATAGAATATTTTTTGGAGCAAACACATCGAAAGACGTGAACTTATCACAGATATTTAGAGACAGGCGCTGCATCATGACTGTACCACAGATATATCGTAAAAGTATTTTCTATGCGTTGTAGACTCACAGGGTGACAATAATTATTGTTGACGTTTTCAAACGTAAAAAACTGAGAAGTTCTGTATAGTATTAACATCAAAAAATACTACAGTACCTCACGCACATACGAGAAGAGAAAAGTCTAGCATTTACCAGCTCATTTTGTAGCTTAATAACTTCGGTGGCCGGCCCGTCGATGGTGCTAGAGAAGAATATAAGACGTATCTATATTATAATTTGAAGAATATATTTGGATGTTTGTATGTTTGTACTGTCCTTCGGTTTTTCTTTATATAAATAGACGGAGGCCGACGAGCCGGAGTGCGTGGTCGGGGTTCGAATTCCAGATTTAATCCGTTGCACCCCGGGGACAGTTTACGGTTTTTGCGGAAAAATTCGCCACGTACATGGCCTTGAAATGTGGAAGTTAATGCTGCAATACCAATTTGTATTAAAAATGTCGCTAGAATGTGTACATTTAAAAAACATTGGCGTTTATTTCAGCTCGATCGGAGCACAAATGGCAAAGTTAGATGCAAATAATTGTGTTATTAGAATTGCTAATCGGCAGGCGGTACGAGGCTCGAGGCTCTGCAAAACTCACACTTTTCAAATATTAAACCATTCTACTTCCGGGCAGCGCCGGGTGATACTGCTAGTAATTTATAATTTATAGACACATTTTACACATGGCACTTATCTTAGTGTCGTCCAAATTTTGTAGATAAATAACTAAATCGTTTCAAACAGCTGTTAGTAAATATAAGTCTGATGCCAAATATCTTTAGCACTCAGAAATCGTGGATGACAATGACCTACCTACATAAATATTTATTTTGTCTGGTTATAAAAGTAAAATCGCCAGACGTCTTAAATAAACTGGCCGAAATTAGATTAGTTCACTGCAAGCAAGTAAATAGTTTATCTGACTTGTGAATATATTGTTATTGAAGTTCTGGTTTTAGAATGCTTAATAATATATTGTATTTATATAGCGGTAATAGATTATTGAGCGACACCACAACGTGACATGAATCATTAATTAATAGTGATTCAGTATATTATAAATTCTAAGTATTACATTCAGTTTTGATTTATTTCCTATTGAATTGTTTTACGTTACCCTGGTTTCGTCTTTATTCCTTAGGGAATTACATTTACCATTAGTAAATACGGAAATAATATAAAAAATGGCTACTCACTGTTTATCTTCTTCTTTTGACCATGTTCGATCTTAATCGGATCATGTGGGCATTCACAGAGTGGAGGTTTGTATTAACAGATTTTGTTTTTATGAGAAATGGATGTTAGACACTTGCTCAACCTATTAGGTCAATACTTTGACTTCAAACACAAATTGAAAAATAATATGTGAATTTTTCAGACCCAGGATTTGAGAACCTGGGACCCACGGCATTATAAGCCGACGCTTAAGCCGCTCGGCTATCGTAGGCGTTACTATCATTATTACCCTATAATTCTTTGAATGGAAAGTTCATCGCCGCATATATTAAAAACAATGTCACTTATTTCATTATTAATTATCACATCTTACAAATTGCTTTAGTAATAACGCAATGCCTCAGCTATAATTAAGAATGTCCATAAAGACGAAACCAGTCTTAGCAGTCTTAAATTTATATTAATATATTGTGAAAATATGTAAAACAAAAAATGTTTTGTAATTTCTAATAGATCGTTTTACAAATTGTGTCAAAGGGCGAACATTTTTAATTCTTTGAAGATGTTTAAATTATGTTAGTAAGTACAATAATAGTATGTTTTTGAGGCATAAGTATATATTATAACTATATAATTACATAAGGAGACACGATTAAAAGCATCCGAAACAAAGTATTATAAGTTTTTTTAAAACATAAATAAATACCTAGTAAATACAATCTTGTAATTACTAATCCTCACATATAGATATATTAAACATGAAAGTGTTTTAGTAAGTCATCATGCATCATTCAGTATAAAATAAGTTATGACTAAATACGATTATCTTAGTAAATGGTATTCATTGTTGTCACTAATAATATATTATTCCACACTGAAGAGAAGTTTATTATAAGATAAGGATATATTCAGTTAATTGAGGTAATAATTCGAGCTTACCTAATTACAATATTCTACGATATCTCTTGCATTGTTAAATTTGAGTAAAATACCTACAATTGCAATAGCGTTCAGGTTGGATAAAATTAGGCAATAAAATACATTGTGACTTGTTAAACAAAAAACAAAAGATTTGTACAATGGAGATAAAATATGGTAGTGTTCCAGCCACACAATGTTGATATTAAATTTGGTACTGCCACCTAGTAAAATTTTCTAATAAAATTATAATAGATTATAATCAATTTGAGTAGTGTTATAAAACCGTGACTGGACAATACAATCGATGTTGTTATTTCATTATGTGTTTGATGTAGTACAAGGACCTAATATTATGGAGAAAATGGGTCATAAGCATTCTTTGTAAAAATGTGTGTTAATATTCCTTTTCCTTCTGTGGAAGCACATTGACTTTTATCCGCTTACGAGCAAATTTAATTTGGTAGTTACCTAATTAAGTTTTTTGTTCATGCGTTTAGTTTGGTCAAATCATATTTATTACATTTCATATAAAATATGAAATAGCTGGGTGTTAATTAAATTTAAATAAAATTTAATAATATTAACATAATATAAATACTTTTTCTTTGTGGGTATTATAAAATTGATTAAACTAATAGATTTTTATTTATTTATAAAAAAACGATAAAAATACCCGGCTAATCAGATAATGGATTTATAAATATAATGATACTCCAGTTACTGAACAACTTGCTTAAGTTGGATTGCCTAAATGCAACTGTCCAATGCAGTTGTATGCGCCGGACCGTAAAACTTTTTAGTGCAATTCCGTTATTTTCATGACTCCACCGCAAAGATCCGGATGCATGCCAAATTGTTTTAGACGGTGCATTTCTATCTATATTGTGAGAGGGAATGAGTAAGGTCGGGATAACTGTATATAAAACGAGTGCTGCACAATTTTTATGGTAAGTGGATAGTATTGTGAATGATATTGATATTTACATGAAGATTATGTTGGAATATGCATAATATTTAATACTGCAATGCGGTAAACTCAATGATGCAGACGTACCCAGTTAAGATGACATATATATAACAGAAACATGGAGCTCTGGAAATTAACATACCCCTAATCAGACCCAGTTTTAATCAGGCGTATTATGAGCAACTATGTTTTGATATCATCAGTTTTTTTATGTGTGGAAATGCATCAGGATCCCTAATCAGTATACCCAAGACTGAGATCGCTAAGGAGTCAAATGTGTTTTAAGTTTAATAGATTTTAAAGTTACCCATGAAAAATACAAGAGCATACATTATAATTACAATATTATGGTCGAGATATCCAATAACTAGTTTGACCAGCAATTTATTCGTTTTGGTAAATATTTCAGGACATTTACTGATGATGTGCGTTGCATTCTGTATTTTAGAAAACACACACATAAATAATATATCTACCAACTATGTTTTCTCTGGTTGAGTTAAAATGATAGATAGGCCCGTTTCAGATGGGACACCGGTGTCGCGCTCGTATGTGATAAGGAGGCCTATATATTATGTTTATGAACGCCCCAGAGCTAATGAGTTAACGCATAATTTTGCGTTATAAATTAGAACATAAAACTGGCTGCGGTAATAAAATCAAGTGTATCGGCGGCTTAAGAATGAAGCGGCTGACGGAAAAGTGTACCGGACACGCGTTGACTCATTATCTCTGGGGCGTTCATAAACGTAATACAAAGGCCCCTTTATTCGAATACAAAGGCTTCCTTATTATATACGAGCGCGACACCGGTGTCCCGTCTGAAACGGCCCTTAGGACTTGCCAAAGTACACTACCACTAACTCTACCACTAAAAACAAAGCTTATTATTCGAAAGATAAATGAAAATACTAATTTATATCAAATGGTTGAGTTTTAAAAACAAATAATTTAATCCGAAAGTGCTAAGTTAAATGTGTTTAGACGAAATTTCCCGGTTGCCGATGCATGGTTTAGCTAATTCCAGGGAATTAGTGCTCGGTCGGTGGCGCAGCATTTTTCGTTGCCTTTCGTTAGATGCATCGCGAATTCAATTATGTTAGTGGGACCGGTAAATCGTGGGCAGCTTTAAGCTCGGTCATTCCGTTTATTTTGAGAGGAAGTTGTGGTTTATCGCCGCGTGAGAGAATGAACCGGTACGGGAATAATTAGCCAACAGTATCAAGCTACTTTGAATTGCACTTTGTTGAAATAAAAAAAATAAAGTACCACAAAACTGCGCTATTGCTGCGTAAAGAAAAGAAGATAGATTAACACAATACAACTTCACTTACTGATTTGACAGTTTGAATATTTAGTAAGATTTTTTGAAAAATAGTTATCTCATGATCGTTTTAGATATGGGTTAATAATAATTATATAACTAATTATCATAGAATTAATAATGAAGTTTTACCACGTAAGCGACAATTCAATCAATAGTTAATTACAATATGGTCAACTAATGCCTTCAAAATGTGATACGGGCGTAGAATGCTTCTGATTTATGGACTGAGTACAGGAAGGGTCAGTCAATCATTTAGAGACTTCAGATAAAGAAAAGGTTCTCGACAGTATTTATGTCTGAGATGCATTCTGCAGCTTTTTAGAAATATTATACGGTATTGCCCAGATAACCTGGAGAGACTGGTGGTTTTATATAGTATCCAGGAAAGGCGAAGTAGAGGAAGAGCGTTAGCGCATTGGAGCGATCAAGTAAAGGAGCTTACTGGGGGAAGCCTTCACTCTTTATTGAGAGAAGCAGATGATCTATACGATTGGTCACGATCCTTAGCTACAAGTGGACGAAGAGGAAAGAGATAATATGGGTGATTTTTCGGTATGGAAAAAATAGATGAATATATTATTTTCTACTACAACTATTGTTATGGTATTTGACTTTAGAGCTTCTATCATATATTTCTTTAGAGCTTTCTGTATCATTGCAAGTGACATTTTCAAGAGATAATGTAATCAAAGTCTACTTTTACTATTATATATATGAATATAGTTTAAAAAATATTTATATAACTGAACGTTGATTTAAAAATTGTAATGTTTTAATTAAATATGTAGAGTAGTATAAAGCTAATAATCTACTGCCGCTAGATAAAATAAACCTCCCTGAATTTTACACGTTGAGTACTTGAAGAAAAAAAAGCGAACTTAATGGAAATCCTTTTTAGCAATGGGAATCTTGATACAAAGTATATAGATAGAAGGAAATAAAGCCTTGGCCAGAAAGAAAAGCTACCGCACAACAGAACAGCGGCTTAAAGTGAGTAAAAAAAGAAAAACGATTTTACTATTTATGTAGGAATGCACGCCCGTGTATAACGGCTACTTTGTAGAAAGAGCTTAGGGTGGCCATGTTTTCTTCGAACATGTCCTCCTTTTTGAGGATTTTGTAATATACGTAAGGCCTGTGATTGTAATCCATTTTGTTACTTAATGCGCTAAAGCAATAAAAAAAAAGTAAGGTTAACTCATTTAGTGCTAACACCGCGACTGGCGCGTTTGGAGTCGTTGGCCATTAGATATAATTAACGTATTAGTTAAATGTGGTAATTAAAAGGTATTTTTTTAATTAATAAGAACTTTTTTTTAACCTGTAGCTGTAGAAAAGATTTATGTAAATTGAGTATTAGAAAAATAAACTATCTCTTTTATTCAACAAATAATTCACAAGATTTGAGAATATAATATTTCATATAATATTGAACATACATAACTTGAAAACACATCAGATACTATATACCTACTAGAAAAAATCACATTTGTATATCCGATGTATTTTCGACATATATGGAATGTTACATTCTCAAATCTTGAAAATTTTTCGATGAATAAAATAAATGGTTTATTAATATTTTTTTAACAAGTTCAAGTAGACGTTATAGCTAAATATTTGTCGAGAGCCGGGCGTCGGTTAGTAATTAAGGCAATTAATAATCCTTTGATATAAAACACAAAAACCGACAGTCAATAATAACGCAATTTGATAAGCGTTTCATGTATGACCTACTAGTTTAAATTATCTTAATTAGATACGAGGCCTATAGTTTAATTGGTTAAAACATATTGGTGCGATACCAGTGGATATTCGGGTTCAAGTCCCATCATACGTCGTGTTTATTTCAAACGTGATTTTTTATAGTAGGTATATCTGATGTGTTTTCAAGTTATGTATGCTCAATTACAAAAATTGTTTATCGGTTTATTTGGTATAGTCAAAAAATATGATATAGGTATCTCTCTATTCTAATTTAGTTGTATCAGATAAACCAACATCTTAAATATTGGGTCGGAATTTCCGTAAAAAGCTACTAGCTGCTTGATTATCATAATTAACCATAAATTATTTTTTTGGCCATACTATACTAATAAAAACTATACCCTACTCTAGTTAAAATAAAAGTACTAATACAAAATCATTCTGATGAATTAGATCATAATATATTTTTTTTCGACCATGTCCGATCCTTATAATATCATATTGTGTATTAACAGATTTTGTTTTTACGAGAAATGGATGTCAGCCACTTGCTCAACCTATTAGGTCCATACTCTGACTGACTGAACACAAATTAAAAAATATTAAGTGTGTTTGTCAGACCCATGATTCGAACCTGGGACCCACGACACTATAGGCCGACGCTTAAGCGCGGCCATCGTGGGTGTTGGTTACTACCCGCTATTTGTGTGATGTAGGTTCCAGAGACACTACTATTATCGAAATTACCATGAAGCAATTTTTCTTAGATATTTGGTGTGTACATACTACAGCTGAATCGACTTATCTTTTTAATTGATAAGAAAATCTCGTGACTAGGAATCGTTAATCAGCTCCGTTGATTTGGCTACTCTTCTTCCCGTGTACTCTTGGTATCCTTGATATAGCCCGACTCCTTGAAAGCAGTACTGTTTCGTCTTCTTATATTGTAGATTTGGACAAATATCGCAAGATTTCCAAAATTGTCACGCTCCTTGAAGGCTATGTTATTAAAACACTGGCAAGTACAATGGAATCAAATCGAAAAGAATTTTTGGTCGTCTGTCAAATGTCTAGCTTCTTGAAATTGAACTTGTTTGTCAGTTTGACAATTCATGGGACTCTAAACACTCGCGTTCAGTAACACATTTCAAATAATTCTAATATGTCTTTCTCATTTCTTTATAGTGAAGATTTTGCAGGAAAATATACTTTAAATTTAGAAAGACATAATATTATTATGTAATTTATGGTAAGTTTGAAATAATATATCATATAAATAAACACGCCATATGGTGAAAAACGTATATTTATAGTACCTACATCGCAACCGGTTAGACAATGTTCAATGCTCAGTATAATATTTCCTGATTTGTTCTGAATTTTAATAAACAATGTCCAAGATCCATCTCTTCAAACATGGAAACCCCATGTAAGACGGAGCTAGTATAAGGTAGTATCAAAAGTGCATTTACAGTCATTTGCACGAGTGCATTTTATTAATCGATATTGCTGCATGTGCGGTAGCCATTTGTGCTAGATGCACTACTTTTGAAACTGAATAAACTGAGTGATATAAAAATGCTTAAAATGCAAATTTGTTCTCTTATTTTGCTCTAGTTTTCAACACAGTGTCTGCTGGGAAATGATGTTAGAGTCTTTAAGATATATTGGTATTAAACTGCTTATTATTTATCTGAAGTTGAAACTATGCTACTGAATAAATAAAGGTATGAAAATATCTCAGAATTCAAAACTTAATGTTAACGATTCGTTGAAAATATAATTTATATACTGGATATTATAATAAGTTATTACTTTTTGCCATATATTACCTCCATTACACTAATTAGCAATATTTTCATTTTAGTTGCAACGTAATATATTTTTCAGTGCCTCGAATGAATCCTTTTAGATACGCTTTGGCTCTAACACCTTCATTGAGTCCTGGTCTTTTCCAGGAACTCTCTCTCTCTCTACGGAATAATATAGTATTACCGCGATCCAATTTATTCGACAACGCTTCATTAAATCTCATATTTTGTCGCAGTCCAGATTTGTCCAATTTTCATGCACGACTATATTGACAATCGGTGAGGATTGGTACGACAATTACCGAGAATATACGGAAAGTCAAACGATAGAACGAAGAAAAAATAGCATAATAATTACTAGAAAAGAAGAGGTTGACTAAAAAGAACTTTTTACTATATTTACTTTATACAACGTTTTTAAATTCTGTTGAACCATATAAACTTGACTTGACTAGCTTAACCGATCAAAAAAATTTGTACTTGACATGTCATATTGATTTCCATAGTAACGCACATATATATTAATAATTTACTAATTTAGTTGTTAGGACCCCAGACCCCTAACAACCAATAATGGTGTCGTAATAAATTTTCATACAAAAAAGAATCAACTGAAAATGAATTCAATTCTACTTAAAGATGGCTAAAAGTATTTAAAAAATGCATTGGACACTTGTCTTTAAAAGAACGTAAAAACAAAAGTTGCAATCAATAGCACAAATGCATGCAGTAAAAAATGGTTGTGATAATGAAAAATGTGCTTATAAGTGCGCTGAAAAGATATCTGAAGAAAAGAGGCAGTTTCCTAACAAAGAATTTTGGAAAATAGACAGTTCTACGCCAAGAAAATCTTTCATATTACATCATGTTTCCAACGTTCCTGTCAAGCAAAATGACAGTTAGTAGTATGTGCTGAGAGCGATTTTAGAAGAAATAACACTTTTAACACATTTAGTGCAGACAACGTGACTGGCGCGTTTGCATTAGTTGGCCATTAGATATAATTAACATGATATTTAAATGTGGTTATTAATTGGTAATTAACTGGTCAGCAGTTTAATTATACTTTAAAAGATGACAGTGGAATTTCTCATCTTTTCCTACAATATCATAAAGGCCAAGGTCGTATCTATTATTTCGAAACCAAATTTACTAAGCAAAATGGACGTATCTTATTTATTAGCTTAAGTTTTTAATTTTTAATTAAAATTAACCCATAAGCAATTAGGTAAGTGTGCGAAGAGGTATTATATCGCATATAAACATCAAATAAGAATTTACAAAGTGGTGCGGTTTGTATCTTTACAAAATTGCTCATAGCCAAAAGTTAACATTTTTGAGATACCGCTCTTTCGCTTAGGACGGCAGAATTGATGTACCTAATACCGTAATACTCTTTTTCTGAATAAATAAATAAATAAATGAATTGTCTGTTTGACGTGGCCAAAGAAAAAAAAGAAGAAACTATAGTTGCTGTCTCAATTTTGAATCGCTCTGTATATACACGGTTATTAAAAAGTTCACTCGTTAATTTGATTCGTCTAGTTAACAACTATGAAAACTAGCTAATAGCACATACTCGACTAATATCATATTCACAACAAACTTGCAAACCCCTGACTGATAGTGGGTGGGCACGTATTGGACCGGAGAGAGAACATTCATTATCGTAATTATTTAAGCGGAAGCGCGAAAGTTGGTCCGGCGGTTGGCAACTTCTGCCACTATTATTGTTTACACGCTGTTTGTGGACATTTGCATGTTTAGATGATGCAAATTTACGATGTATCATATAACTAATACCAGTGGCGTGTATTTATTACTAACATTATGTATATACGAGTAAATTGACAATATTTTAATATACCTATTATTTATATCTTCTTCGCTTCTTGGTCGTTCCCTCATGACTGAGGATTGTGACCACCTTGAATTTTTTTCATCTTTTGAGCGACCAAGACTTTCCATCCCTCTTGATCCTCTGCTTTTCTCAGGGCAGATAAATGCTGGCGCCAGTCAGCTCCCTCACTTGGTAGGCTATATATATATATATGTTAAACGTTCGTTTAATAGCTTTTTCATTTATTTCCTTAAGTTAGTTAATTAGGAAGGCATATGGTGATGAAAACCATTTTTATTAATGACTATTTTAATCCGCAATCTTCACCAATATTTTAAAATGAGAATTTAAAAAAAAAATCATTGAGTAGTCGCGGCATATTATGTTAATGGACCGTTAAAGTTCCCACCACCACCCGTCATGTATGTACAGCCGAGGATATGCACGACCGTCTTCCATGACAGTCTAAACGTGTCTGAAAGAAGTAATGTTAAGTGATCATGTCGTCCCGAGACGGAGCCGCACGGGACTGATGCTGCAGCCATGCACCGTAGTGCTTAAAGAAGAAAGGTAAGAAAGAATTTTTTTGACTGGCTCTGCTGTCCGCTGACATAAGCGCGACCAATGGAAGTGGTGTGACCTTGTGTTTGCTCTGTGCTCTGATTCTGAAGTATGATTGGGTGTAGGACGAAATCGCAAGCATTTATCATGTGTATTAACCAATCGTGTTCTATTAGTTAGGGGCATAAAGCTTGCTTTAGAACAGGGGGGGGCAAACTGCAGCCCGCGGGCCGCATGTGGCCCGCCGGGTATTTTTTTGCGGCCCGCCATCATTAATTGTACTTCTGATTACGAATAACTTTTTTATAATTTTTTAAGAAATATTGACAATAAATTAAAATTTGAAGAATTTGTTGTTTCGTAAATGTGTTATCTCAGTAGGTACGTCTTCTTTGCGTCTCGTCTCACACTATATAACCAATATTTTCGACGTTGAACATCGTGACATATTTAAATACTTTTAACTCCGCGTTGCAAGGAAAAAAAATATATGCCCATGATATGGTAAAAAGTTTGATTGGATTTCAATTAAAACTCAAGTTAATCCTTCGACAAATATCGAATAACAACGTGGACCACTTTCCAACTTTGAAGTTGCTGAATATACCAGAATATAAATTTGAATAATATGGTAAAATTATTAAAGCTCTGAATGACGATTTTTCACAAAGATTTGGTGACTTCCAAAAAATTGAGACAAGTTTAGCAATAGTACGCAATCCATTTTCAATAGATATTGATAGTGTACCGCATGGCCCCCACAAGGGGGGAGCTGACAGGGCTCTAGCCTAGGGGCCCGGGCTCAGGGGGGGCCCAGCGTGACGGGTCGACCAGATAAATGAGATAAACACACATCTTAATTTTGCTCTAATAGCAAAAAAAAGTCGCCTGCGGCGCTAGCTTATTTCGAACTTATTACCATTTTAAAACATATAGTTGTTGGGACGTGTTGAGAAATACTGTGTTAAAAAATCGCTAAATTACACTGAATTTTATTTGACCTCGAACACCATTTGAAAAACAATACTGGAGAGCGTCAGACTGCCTTTAACCATAGCGATAGGTAGGGGGCCCGCCCAAGACCCTGGCTTCGGGGCCCGCGTCAAAATGTGGGGGGCATGGTTTACCGACCGAGCTACAACTTAAGATTATTGATCTGCAGTGTGACACTGATTTAAGAGAATTGCATCGTCGTGAAGAAATCTCCAAATTTTACAAGGCCCTTAATTCAGACAAATACGACCAACTTAAAGATTATGCAAGAAAAATGTTCGTTATTTTTGGATCAACCTATATATTTGAACAAACATTTTCGATCATGAACCTCAATAAAAATTCTTTACGATCAAATATCTCCGATGCCCATTTACAAGCCGTTTTGAGAATATCAACTACAAAATTAACACCTGAATTTAAAAAATGTTAAAAAAAAAACAGATTCGTTCTTCTAATTAATTTTTTTGTAATGTTTATTTTTCGTGATAATAAATAGTGTATATCTAAAAATGGTATTTTACTTGCGGCCCGCCACTCATTTTGAATTCTTTAATTTGGCCCTCCATCCAAAAAGTTTGCCCCCCTCTGCTTTAGAAGATAAAAAATAATTAATAGATTTTCAGCCAAACACAAGTTGCCGCCGGTATGATGAACGACATTATTGTATCCAGTTAAAATGGAATTGACTTATCACAAGGTTACCAGTTGGCACATATACGAAACCTACGATGAAATTGAGACCACATGTGATCAGAAGGTCTTTTATCATCAATATGGGTGAATGATAACAAATACTTTTACAAGATTGTGGTTGACATTTACAGCAACATAGGGTCGAGAAGACAAAAGAGTGGGCCTAATAAACTTAAATTATATAATTACAAAAAATCTCTTTTAATTTCGACGTGATATAAAAATGTTTATAAAAACATAATTATTTTATTGAATGATATTAGTGCACACCACTGTTAATACAGCAATGTATGCGCACATGAATTTAGAATATAATCCAAAACCTCCACTGGTCATTACAAATTTCCTCACTGAAAGTTGTTAATTGCATTAAATACAAATATACAGAAACAAATAATTTTGAACTTGCATAAGATATGTTACATTAGAGGCTATTACAAATAAATTATTGATTGAACTATCGGTTTGCATGGCAGCAGCATTTTTAATCTGAATCCATGCAGCTGTGTAACAAAGGCGCAGAGAGTCGCGTGTGTGTCAGTGACTACGATGGTCACCAAGGACTGCCTTGTCAGCTCACGAACTCAAGTTACCAGTATACCTCTAAGACGTCAATTCCCAAAGCGCAACAATCAAGACCTTTAGACCTGTTTAAGATTCCACGTTTCAAAGTCATGTATGAGGACAAAGCTTGTATTAACAGTATGCGGCACTTGGTCACCACAGAATACAGCTTTAACCTCCATGCGACTTTAAGTTGGCTGAATGCTGACCCGTTATGCCCAAGTGGATTTCAAGTTTCTTGACTGGATATTTAAAAGGTTATAGTTCGTCATATCACCGCACCGACACTTCTCTGTGGGGTGGAACCACAAGAAGGAGAATTAAATATATCATTAATAATGCTGTTTAATTTTTATATTTTAACAATATACTGGAGTAAAAAAAAATACTTTGCAGCGTATTATATTTTGACGAGAGCCTCGTTACATGACAGCCATGTATCTAACCGCGTTCGGCGTTGGTGACGAAAAAACGAACATAATATGGTTGAATTCCCAAAAAAAATCGGTCGTTCTAGGTCTAGGACCTAGGTAGATAAAATGTTTGTTACAATAAAAGTATTTCTACATATACAGCTAAATAGAACATAACATATGTATCTACAACAAAATTTTATTATTATTACATTTTAAATTTAATGTAATTATAGTATTATGGTATGAAGCCTTGGTTGGGTCGATTGTGGTGGCCGTGATTCCTTTCTTTCCACCTACCTCGAACTTTAAATCCTTATTTATTATTGTCACAAGACCAGGCAATCAGCAATTACCAGCAGCAGTCATCAATCGACCGGGATTGAATAACATTCAGTTAGCTCAAGAAAACTGGTGCGTATGGGCCTGCTACCGCTAAAACACAGTTAATTGATTAATTCAATTACTGCTTCATGAGTTAGCTCGAGTGACATCAAGAAAGCGGTCGCGTTGTGGGCTTGTAATATGTTTGCCGTCGGTAACTACCGAGTGACTCAAAACGCTTATATTTGACCTTCGTTGCGCTAAATCTGATACGGTTTGAGCGAACGTCACGTTTATGATCCATTCTGTACATCATCATTCATCAACCTCATATATTATCATCCATCAAAAGTGTACCGTCCGTTTACCAGTGCGAGTGCGTGGACACCGAACTGGCCCCAGCGCGCGCCAGCCCTCTCAACATTAGGCATAAAGCCCATTGACGCAGCGAGTGCGGCGCTCGCGCAAAATTTCTACAAGTGGCGCGTAAATCATTAAAAATACAACGTAATCAAATACGCCAGCGCCCACTGGACTTGACGATGCCTTGCGCCCCGCCTGCCGCATGAGTCACCGTTTTTCGCTTCTCGGCGATACGATTTAATGAAAATACAAAGAAATCCATTCATTGAACACGGCTACCAAAATTACGCTGCTCGAGGCGTCGTCGATCGACGGGCGAAAAGCAATTATTTCATAACAGGGAACTCTTTGTTCCGTGTCCTATATTTCGCTGGTTGAATAATGTCGTCGTAAATATTAATTACAAGCCCCGAAATAATATAATATTTTTATTGCTTTGTTATGAGAGACGCTGTAAAAATAATTATTTTGTGCTGCTTGAGCCGCTTATTACATAGGTGAAGGGTAATGCGCGGGAAGAGACGTGTGATTATGGTTATGAATAAACGCTTCATACGCCGACTTCGCCCGCTCGACGCGTTCTATGAGCACTATCGCTTAAGGTCAGTGTCTGGCATCCTGCGTAAGCCCCCCCCCCCATGATCCGTAATCCACCAACCAGCATCATTTTTAAATTACAGCCCACTGCAAAAGCGCCACCAAGTTGGTATTGGTCTGATTCTTGAAGGGGAATCAATATAGTGGATGCCACTACCAACATTTAAATGAACATTTTTCATACTATATAAACTTTGAAGAATAAGTATTTTTACTACATACTTCATTTTATTATGACTGTTGAAGGCAGTCTCTTCGTATAAATGCAAGTGACACTAACCGTCTATTAAGGGGGGACATGCTCGTCGAAGGTCAAAATTGAGTTTTTATTGTATTTTCAAACCATGATCCTGGACAAACCTTAAACGTTGTAGATAATCTATTTATATAATTTTGAAGCCTTAATATCCTTTATAGTTATTTTAAACATTTGATGACTGCATAAAGTATTTTTGTTACATAAAATAGTATTCTTTTAAACCTCTCGCTCTAATGTTTTAGAATATAGTCATATTTCGGTACATAACTGTGCAGTGGTGTTAAGATTTTTTACATTTATTAATTTTTAAACGCATTTATAAAACCATTAGCATAATTTATTACGAGATAATTTTTGTAAAATATTCACGATAAAAAATTATATTGATAATCTCTGTGATCCCAAATTTGACAAGAATTAGACATTTTATTATTCAAAAAATCGGCAAGATTAACACATTTGAAGATGATTCAAAAGATATTTATTATAAGCTATGTCTTTGACCATTCAAGTGTGATAAACATCTTATGAATAATGATTGCTTTATAATAATTATTGACCTAAGAATAAGGTAGTGTTTTTTTGAAATACGCCATTTCTTTTGTCATTCCCCAGTGGTTAAGCTACAACATACGGCCGTAGCCATAAATTGACAAACTATAATTGAACTAGGGAGTAAAATGATATTGACGCGCGTGTTTGAACATGTTCCGTTTAAAAAAAAATAAAAAAAAATTCGGTTAGGTACATGTTCAAACACGCGCGTTAACATAATTTTACTCCCTACTTTAATTATAGTTTGTCAATTTATGGCTACGGCCGTATGTTGTAGCTTAACCACTAGGGAATGACAAAAGAAATGGCGTATTTCAAAAAAACACTACCTCATTCTTAGGTCAATAATTATTATAAAGTAATCATTATTCATAAGATGTTTATCACACTTGAATGGTCAAAGACATAGCTTATAATAAGTATCTTTAGAATCATCTTCAAATGTGTTAATCTTGCCGATTTTTTGAATAATAAAATGCCTAATTCTTGTCAAATTTGGGATCACAGAGATTATCAATATAATTTTTTATCGTGAATATTTTACAAAAATTATCTCGTAATAAATTATACTAATGGTTTTATAAATGCGTTTAAAAATTAATAAATGTAAAAAATCTTAACACCACTGCACAGTTATGTACCGAAATATGACTATATTCTAAAACATTAGAGCGAGAGGTTTAAAAGAATACTATTTTATGTAACAAAAATACTTAATGCAGTCATCAAATGTTTAAAATAACTATAAAGGATAATAAGGCTTCAAAATTATATAAATAGATTATCTACAACGTTTAAGGAGTGTCCAGGATCATGGTTTGAAAATACAATAAAAACCCAATTTTGACCTTCGACGAGCATGTCCCCCCTTAATACCGCAGTCATGAAAAACGTACAGCACAGTTTAACCTAGATGTAAGTAAGAAAGCAATATTGTTTTTGCTGTTAAGTTACTGAGTTAAGCGCTGTTTTGCGCTTTTAATAAAAGCTATGACGCTTTTTGTTAGAAAAGTAGTGAGCTATTATACGAATAATGGTACTGATAAATGTTATAATATTATATTCCTACTATGCTACATTAGCATTATTATTAATTAGGAAAGAGAAAATATTGCACATTATGAGATTTGGCTTAGTTATACAGCAGAAAATTATTAAAGGGAAATTCGATGTATCTACTCCCAGAATCTCTTCTTATAGAAATTGAGATTTTCAAAATAGTGTTTTATATCTGACACCATTGGCGCGACACGGTTATACGGGTTCAAATCCCGTCGAGTTTTTAGTATTTTTTTTTTTCAAATATGATTTTTTGGTGTTTTCAAGTTATGCATGTTCAATATATTATGGAATGTTACATTCTCAAAATCTTCTAAATTATTCATTGAATAAAATAAATGGTTTATTAAACATATACATGTAATGTAATAATAATAAGCCTACAGTCATTCAATACTCTGTTAATTTGTAATATTAAAAAATATATGATAATATATTAATATGTACGTAATAACTTAATATTTAATAGGTGAAAGTAAACCATAATTTAGGTTTTAAGATTGGGTGTACGAACTACGACAGTATGCAAGTATGTAACGACATATTTTACAGGTTAAATATTGGAAGTTATCGAGAGATTTTTTATCAAATCATTGGATTATTGTTTACATATTATAAGAATCTGTATTTTTAATTGATTTTTTTTTCTTATTTCAATTTAAAGAGCTGTGGAACTTTAGCTGGTGACTTATGTTATGTAAAGAGGCCAACATCCTAAAATATAAGAAAAATAATTACACGAATAACAACAAAAATTATTGATATTAGCAATGAAGGTAATAGTATTAATTATTTTTTAATGGATCTACTATATAGTCGAATATGGATGGCTACCTCACAAAGAAGTCCCTAACGGGAAATGGAACTATGGAAAAAGAAAATAAAGTTCTGAAATACCACGACTTCAGTGAAGACTTACTAGCAATAGGGGTGATCTGCGTAGAAGAAAATCGAAGAACTGAGCAGAAAAAAATAGAAGAGTCTGCTTGAGCTGACCAGTCCACCTGCACTTTAGTGCCAGAGAAGAAGAATTATAACCTATTTAAATATATCAGTAAAGTAATAATACTATTGATTTTAATAGTAACTCAATATTTCGTATAACTTTAATAGACTATAATAAAGACTAGTCATTTCGTATAAAACATTAATTATTATCAAAGAAACTGCATATTTGTGATTTTTTTTTCGACCATGTCTGATCCAAATAAGATTATATGGGTATCTACAGAAATGGATGTCAGCCACTTCCTCAACCTATTAGGTACATACTCTGACTGATACATAAATTGAAAAACAATATGTGTACTTATCAGACCCAGGATTCGATCCTAGGATCCACAACGCTACAGACCGACGCTTAAGCCGCGCGGCCATCGTGGGTGTTTTGAAGAATGTAAAATTGTGTTATTTAGGTATTTGTTTAATTATGATTGTAATTAATAATTGTAACAGTAAACAAAAACTACATTGATGTTATTTTATTTTTGTCTTATAAGATCATTTTTCTCTCTATCTCTATCAAACCACCAGGTCACCACTCGGAGTTTTCAAAATTCCCAGTTATGAAGCATTTTTTACAAATAGCATTCCTTTTACAAATCGTTCGATAGAGTGTTTCATTTCTAGCAAGTATCAATTTTCTATCTCTCTTATGGCATGCAATAAACTGAAATACATTTTTTATATCCGATACATATAATGTCACAAGTAATTATTACCATTTGTTAGATTTTTTTTCCTTACGTACCTAAACAACAGTAGACAGAACTCCCAGCCAATGTATCGATACTTGCGTTTTACTTTATCACCCAATATTCGATCGTTTAATATAGTGGCATAATGAAGTTTAGACATTCTTCAAAGCCCTACTGAGAGTGTTCCAAGAGCAACCTTTAAAGACATTTTTGTGTGCACTAGAATATGCGTGATTTTTTATATCACTCTGACTGACCGGTCTCTATCTTTTCAACTGACATATGGGGACACTGACAGAGGGTATCATCGACGTTCTGTAGTTCCTTGCCTAAGCAAGTAGCGATACTGTTCAGGAAAAACCTGTAATCTACGTTTATAGTAAGTTGTTTGAGCACGAAAGAAGCAGAGCATATATTATTCAAATAACAAAGAACAATAACTAAGTGAATGAAATATGTAAAAAATTACTTTCTACTATGCCTGTAAAAGAATCAGATGTGTTGCTGAATGTTAGACAACGTTGGAGACATACATATTCGAATTGTGACCATGAATCTATACAAGAAGATACTATTAAACTCTTACCTTTCATTTTTAAATTTAATCAGACTCCATGACATCATACTACTATCGATATAAAAAAGAACTACCGATGTTAGTCGATAATGAAGTAGTCGTCACTCGAATTTATTATACTATTAACTATAATATGTGCCTAATCGATATCAAACCTTTCAATCAAGCAGTTCACAAATAATCTCTCGATTGAACAACCGTTACTCGATATACGTTTGTCCGTAATATACAAAAAAAACTATCAAAATGATAAAGCCATACTATATTGTAATATTAAAATATATATGAATCTATAAACAAAGATAAAACAGTTCTGTGTTTATTAATATATATTTATGTATCCATATCCACAAACTAAACTTATTAGTTGGACTTCATACAAAATAACATAATGAACTACTACTTTAATGGTGATCCCGACGAAAAATGACGAACAACTGCAGACATGATGTCCTTGTGTATAAATCTTGTTATTTTCATGACCAATCTTTTTAGTACGACTTATATTCAAATAAAGGCTTATCGACAAGAAATATAACAATAAATTTATGTAGGTATCTAAGTTTAAAAATATTGGTATTGTAATAATCCTAATTATACCAAAATAATAATATAAAAAAATACAGTTCAATATTTAGATTAAAACATTATAAATACTAGTTTATCAACAATATTGATAATGGTGTGCCAGTAAAAATATAATTTTTCACTAATAAAATAATCTTTATAAAATTATTTTGTAAAATGGAATTCTATCAATTAAATGCTAATTCAATTCATAAATTGAAAATTATGTCATTTGAAAACGTGATCTAAGTAAATTTAGAGAAAGCACTAGCGATGGCCGAGTGGTAACGTATCAGAGAACCTAGCGGAAAAATACGGAGCTTGCAATTTGAGATTTTTTTTTCATAATTTACAATTTCAACTGTATTAATTAGTAAATATGTATCTGAAAATATTTTTTTTTTAAGTCAAAGATAAACATACAATTGTAAAAAAAAAATGTGAATTTGTCACATATTTGGTGCATAGCTTACTTAGTTATTATTTTATGGTTATATTTATTATTAAAATTTAGTTTAATAAGTTTTCAAATTTTTACCGTTTAGATTTGTGACTAATTCATAGTTTTAATATTTTTTATATCTATTTTAAGAAACATCGATTTTTATAAAAAAATATAAATGTGTATAACATGAAATCTTTTTTATTTATATATTATATATAAAAGATTTTATATAAAAGAATCTTTTAAATGTTTTCAGATACATATTTATTAAGTAATACAGTTTAAATTGTAAATTATCAAAAAAAAAATCTCAAATTGCAAGCTTCGTATTTTTCCGCTAGGATCTCTGTTGGCATAATGATCCCCCTTAATAAGTTTATGTTCTCGGGTTGGATTCCTAGGTCTAAGAAAATTCCCTTGCTTTTTTTAATGTGTGCATGGATCTAGACTATCTAGATCAGTGCTTTCCAAACTTTATGTTCCTACGCCTCCCTTTAAAAAAAAAATCTTGGCCCCCCCCTCTATTATTAAATAATACAGACACCTTTTTAAATGGTCAGCAATGTAAGTACTAATACAAGAATGAAAAAAAAAATAAACAAGGTTTTACTACTTATATTATATTAATTTTTATCAACAAGCTTCAATATTAGGACCATACATAAATAAAATTTGATATAAATAAAAAGGATTTCAAGTTATACACATTTATATCTAATATATAAAAATTAATATTTGTGTGTTTGTTTGTTCGTATTTAATGCGCAGCCATACCGTTCATCCGATTGCGATAAAACTTTGTAAACTTATTGCTTGCACTTGCGGGAAGAGTATAGGCTATACTAATATATAAAAATGAATGTCTGTCTGTCTGTCCCGTATGCGTTCCTATACCATTCATCCGATTGCAATGAAATTTTGGTAAGTAGTTGTATGCACACCCATAAAGGTTTCTGAATTAGAAAAATCATCATCTTCTTCTTCTTCTTCATTCTATCTTCTTTTATTCGTATGGTCCCTATACCATTCATCCGATTGCGATGAAACCTTCATCAGTTGTTGTGGTAACACCCGCAATGGTTTTTGAATTAGTACAACCATCTTCTTCTTCTTCTTCTTCTTCTATTCTATATTCTTCTATTCGTATGCGTTCCTATTCCATTCATCCGATTGCAATAAAATTTTCGTCAGTAATTGTGCCAACACCCGCAAAGGTTTCTGAATTAGTACAACTATCTTCTTCTTCTTCTTCATTCTATCTTCTTTTATTTGTATGGTCCCTATACCATTCATCCGATTGCAATGAAACCTTCATCAGTTGTTGTGGTAACACCCGCAATGGTTTTTGAATTAGTACAACCATCTTTTTCTTCTTCTTCTTCTATTCTATATTCTTCTATTCTATATTCTTCTATTCGTATGCGTTCCTATTCCATTCATCCGATTGCAATAAAATTTTTGTTAGTAATTGTGCCTACACCCGCGAAGGTTTCTGAATTAGTACAACCATCTTCTTCTTCTTCATTCTATCTTCTTTTATTCGTATGGTCCCTATACCATTTATCCGATTGCGATGAAACCTTCGTCAGTTGTTGTGGTAACACCCGCAATGGTTTTTGAATTAGTACAACTATCTTCTTCTTCTTCTTCTATTCTATATTCTTCTATTCGTATGCGTTTCTATTCCATTCATCCGATTGCAACAAATTTTTCGTCAGTAATTGTGCCAACACCCGCGAAGGTTTCTGAATTGGTACAACCATCTTCTTCTTCTATTCTATCTTCTATTCGTATGCGTTCTTATACCATTCATCCGATTACAATGAAATTTTGATCAACTGTTGTGCTCACGCCGCAAAGGTCTCTGAATTGTTACAACTATTTTCTTTTTTCTTCTATTCTATCTTCTTCTATTTGTATGCGTTCTTATACCATTCATCCGATTGCGATGAAATTTTGACCAGTTATTGTGAGCACGCCCGCAAAGAGTTCTGAATTAGTACAACCATCTTCTTCTTCTTCTATTCGTATGCGTTCCTATACCATTCATCCGATTGCAATGAAACTTTGGTGAGTTGTTGTGCCCTTGCCCGCAAAGGTTTCTGAATTACTACAATCATCTTTTTCTTCTTCTATTTGTATGCGTTCTTATGCCATTCATCCGATTGTGATGAAATTTTGACCAGTTGTTGTGCGCAAGCCCGCGAAGGTTTTTGAATTAGTACAACCATCTTCTTCTATGCGTGTGCGTTCCTATACCATTAATCCGATTGCAATGAAACTTTGGTGAGTTGTCATGCGCATGCCCACGAAGGTTTCTGAATTAGAAAATCATCTTCTTCTACTATTCGTATGCGTTCCTATACCATTCATCCGATTGCGATGAAACTTTTGTCAGTTGTGTGCGGTTTCTAAATTATTATTATATAACATACAAAGTTTGTTGTTTGTTTGTTCCATCCAATTTTGATTTTTTTTTTTACTACATATTTATAACATTAATAACGTTTTCATATTTTGGATTCGATTTTAATTTAGTGTTCTTATGTTTGACCTTTACTCCTATTATAATTATTTTCATATTGCCATATTGTATTACACAGATATTTTAATATTAAAGAAATAATTACCTCTTATTATTTTTCAAATATCTAAGATAAATATAACCACGAAGCGACCCCGTGCGAAGCCGGGTACTTTAGCTAGTTTTTTATAAAAATCGATGTTTTTTAAAAAAGATATAAAAATATTAAAACTATGAATTAGTCAAAAATCTCTTAAGTGATGCTTAGAAAACTTAATAAACTAAATGTCAATAATAACTATGACCATAAAATATATGTAATAATAGGGTGCGGTCCGATTCAACAAATTAAAATTTTATTACATTTTTTACAATTGTAAGTTTATCTTTGACTTAAAATAAAAAATATTTTTCTTTTTAATGTTCTCAGATACATATTTATTCATTAATACAGTTGAAATTGTAAATTATCAAAAACATGTCTTAAATTGCAAGCTTCGTATTTTTCCGCTAGGTGCCTCTTTAAAAAAGGCTCAGTGAAGACTTCGCCTTAACTTCAAATGTACAAAGAATTTGGTAAATTATTTAAAGAATATTTTTATGTGGTAATTGTAATTTGAAACCTAAAATAACTTGAAATAACCTACCGAAACGCAGGAATAATTTTTAAATCGACAAACTAACAGTTCCAGATTACGCTGTATTGAAATATGCTATAATGTATATATATTATATCCAATTAAAAGATTATTGTTGTTGAAGTAAGTTCGTAAAGATTAACCGGCATTGGAAAATATATGTAAAAGATAGTGTCGGTTTCAGTTTAAGCTTTATACATTTTCGATACAGCAAAGTAGCCTCAACAAATGGCTTGCGGGTAGTCGCAATGCGGAGCAAACATGTTGTAAAATATCAACTTACGGTAAACATATTATTATAAGCACTCCACATAATATAAATATAGCAAAAATAGTAGAACTTGTTTGTTGAAATTTCCAATTTAATTAATTATCGATACCTGACACAGTGTTAATAATTCGAAATAATATAAATGTCCTTCACCGTTAATTTTATTGTATTATAATAATACCTAATTGTGTATTATTGTCACGATTGAATTTACTTACATGAATTAATTTTTGGTCGACGTTTTTTGATTATTTAATTTTTTTCATTGACGAAGATGACGCAATCGATCCGTTTTAAAATTCAAAACGGGGTCTTGAAACAGTTCAAAAAAACAATAAAAAAATATTAAATTATACCGAAATCTTATAAAGATGAGTATTTGTATTTAGCACAAATTGAGTATAAAAATATTACGCGAAGCATAACAAAAACCCTGAAAACATTAAAGGGGTCAATAACATAACCACTCAAACAAATATGTCTTTTATTTGACCATGTCCGATCCTAAAAGGATCATTATAATATGATCCTCCACATAGTAGAGGTTTGTATTGATAGATTTTTGTTTTACGAGAAATGGATGTTAACTCCTTGCTCAATCAATTAGGTCCAATACAATTTGAAAAACAATGTGCGTATTTGCCAGACCAAGGACTCGAGCCTAGAATCAACGACATTATATTATAACGTATAGTATATAACGTACATAATACTGACGATTTTACGCTTTAGCCATAAAAGGAAATAACTTTGTAAAATACTATTCAGGCAACTGAACGCATTCTATACGAATTTGCTTCTACCAAACAATACGTACTTGTACATAAAAAAATATCACAGATGACTATATTGTGTCATCACTATCATCTTTGATTATACTAATTATTTATTTTTGCTTATATGATGTGGTTCTAGAAAGAGATACATTGAAAATATATTATGTACTTACGTTGGTAGTTACGGTTTAACTTATGGTTTTTAATTTATTTTTGTACACACAAGGGGCCTCAAAATTAGCCAGTACCTTGGGCCTCCAACTCTCTAAACTAGTCACTGTTATCAAGATAATATGATTGGACGATAGATATATCTCCGTTCGAAGAATTTTTCTTAAATTCCTTAACGATAAAGTTATCTTAGATATTGAAAAGCGAACGTGTAATAATATCCTAAAAAGGACCTAATGTTTTAATCGTAATTCTACGTATTCCTAACTGATGAGGCTCTTGTCTCCTTTAAAATCTCTAAGGTCTCTCTAACAACGCTCCGCCGTCCGCATAGCTAACAATATTGAAAAACCTAACCTCAATCTTCCGTAGTGACTATCAAAATTTCCGCTGACATTGAACCTTTAGAAATCTTTCCCATTTGCAAGAACTGCAAAATTTTCAGAAGTTCTGGAGACATATTATGGATAGCTGGTCATTCATATTTATTAATTTTAGAGAGTAGATGTCGTCGTTCTCGATTATGTACCACAATATCTCAAAGGCACCAGTTTTACAACATTACCGCTAAAATTAATAGGTAATCATATTTTGTTTTTCGGTTATCACTGCGTGTTCTTCTTCTTTTTATCCTCGATATTTCGGAATCGTAGCTGTATTTTATCTTTGGGTTGTCACCGTATGGTAATTAATAGTAATTTTAAAATTACAAAATGAAGAAAACACTAGTTTTAAAACAATTAGAAAGGATAATATAATAATAAGACCTAGGGAATTATTATATGAAAAAAAAAAAATCGTTTTTATGGTTATCATAATATGGTAGCCATGTAAAAAGGACATGTTTTAAAGACAAGATAACGCGGACGTGAAGACTATTAGTTATACCTGCAGGCCAGGTGTTTATAGCCAGACTCAAAGTTCGGAGTTATAATATATAATTACTGTTAACGATAGTAACTTGTTAAAAATCATAAATGCGCATTGCATACATACGAAGCGTTGTATTTAATTACGAACAAAGGAGATATATCTAAAAGTACATGCAACAAAGAGAGATTTACTCAATTGTGAGACAGAGATATGTGAATATAAGAGTGTATAGAATTACTCGTATTATTATAAATATGTTTTGATGCCTTTTTGATAATTTATAGATAAAAAAATCGGTGTGTGTACTTTCATGTACGCGCGTTAGAAGTTATACTTCTTTGGCGTAATAAAACAAAAACAAAACTTGTGATAAACTAGATTCTTTGACTTGCTCTTAATTATCTTGTTAAATTATACACTCAAGAAAAAGGACCGCTTATTGGAATGTCGTTATTTTATTTCTATACAATTTAACTTATATTACTAAATTATTTAATGGTTTCACGTTGTTTTTATTTTTAAAGTACCAACTGTTACTCTGACGTTTAATCGTTTGTTTACGCAAGGAATTGCAAATGGCCGATAATAACAAATTTTTGCCTAGGCAACGGAACAATTCTAAACTATAATATTATACTGTATAATCGTCACGATTGCAGTATCATACTGTGATAACCGAACAATCGGTGGTTCGAATGCAATCGAGTGAATTTTTTTCGTGTGAAAAAATAAATTATTTGTTACATGTCACACGCCAAAAATACATTCTGATCTGATTTTCCAAACCCGCCAAAAGAAGTATAACTTCAAAAATTGCAAATAATGATGATGAAATCTTATTAGACTTATTTAAGTTGCCAAAATAAGAATTTTCCTTTTTACTATTGTAATATTGTCAATCTCGTACGGTAACTTAATGTGACATGGCCAGAACGGACGGAATATATTAGTATCAGAAAGGGAAGGTCAACCCCATAGCTTTCCGCATGAAAGAAAAAGATAGTTATATAAAAGGCATTCCTCTCGTGTTTATACTTAGATTTCTTGTCATCTGTAATAGTTAATGTAGTTTCTTTTCGTTTTATAATTAATTGTCCATGTAAGAACAATTTATTATGAGGATTATTTAATCCTTTTAACATTTCTACGATTTTTTATTGTAGTTAGTAGTGGGAAAAGAATTATTACTTACTTATTATAAAGTACTATGTCTGGAAGCCATATGTGCTCAGAGGGCACGTACAACTCCGTGACTCCGCCATACTCAGAAGGGTCCCACTGAAACTTGTGATCTTGCCACTCCTGCAAAGGAAAATTAAGAATTATGTTCATTTTAAGTAAACCGTATACTTTTTGAAGTATGACTTTGGAAAGCGAAGAAGTATGAGAGGCGGTGTTTGTGCCTAGGTGGTGTTACCAAGATAATAATGCACCGGTAAAAACATTCAGTGAGGTATATCATGAACCGTTTAATAGTATTATTAATAGCATGGCCCCCACAAGGGACGTGGGCTGACTGGGCTCTAGCCCGAGGGCCTAGTCTCAGGAGGAACCCGGCGTGGTGGGTCAACCAAATAAGTGAGATAAACATACATCATAAATTTACCCTAACAGTAAAAAAGACGACTGCAGCGCTAGTTCATTTAAAATGTTAATTTAAATTATGGTTTTAAAGCATGTAGTTATACGATGCAATTTTTTATGTATGTCGATACGCAACAATTCAATAATTTAGGTGGATTTATTAAAAAATACTTTAAATCGCTTAAAAATTTATCAAATTAAACTAAAATATATTCTTAATTTTACCTCTTACTACATTTGGAAAAAGTTAATGTAGAGCGCCATATTGCCTTTAATCTAAGTGATAGGCAAGGGGGCCTACAAAAGATCCTAGCCTGGGGGCCCGCTTCAGGGTGTAAGGGCCATGATTATTATGATCGGGTTTTTAATTTGAACCCATATCTTACACCGATTTATAAAATCTAAATAAAATCCAGCGCTCGAAATACAACATTTTACGAACCGGATATCTCGATAATTATCAGAAAATATTAAAATATGTTCGCTTTTTTTGTTAAATGTATGCTTTTTAGACGAAATTACTTTGTGAAAACCTTTTCAGAACAGGATGCAGGGGCATGCAAATGAAATCCACAATGATCGATGAAATGATAAAGTTATGAGGAAGTAGGTACGTGGCAACGCAATGCACAGCACCGAGATAAGTGGAAGCAGCTTGATGAAAGCCTTCATCCAGCAGTGGATAGATTCATGATGATGATGATGATGATATAGAAATGCCCAATTTAATACGAAACTACGACATATATTATGACATATTTTTTCTATATGAGCTATTTGATAATAATAATATGATATATAATATTTTGAATTGTATCAAAGGAGACAGAAAAAACTCTCACAGTGGAAACAGCTCTTGAATTCTGGTAGGTACTTCGATGAATTCAAATTTAGAAGCCATCATTCAGTTGTTGAAAATTCCGGTAAAATAAGTTTCCCACGGGCTGTCATGTGCCCTGGCAGCTAGCTAAACGTGTCACATCGCTACACGACCGATATTGAGTATGTAGTACCCGAAAAACATTTTACTGAGGAAAATGTGTGTAACTCTATTGAAGATAGTTGAATAGTGATTGATGTATAAGGAAATTTAAAACTGCTTGAATACCTTCTACGTAATATTACTGTATATTTAAAAAACGGTAAAGTATAGTTCTGTTTTAGGTAGTTTAGTGCGTAATAAGAGAATCGATATATTGTATTTTGCTACAATAGAAAGGTGACTCATCATTTTCACACTAAAACGAACTATATGAACCACCATAGTATGGAAGTATCTTTCGTATTATATACCTACTTACTAGAAAATATATTTGGGATGGTTTCAAAATATTAAATATAAATAATGTTACATTCTCAAATCTTGTGAATTATTCACTGAATAAAAGGAACAATTTATTAAATTATTAGTAAGTGCAAGTACGCTATAACTAAAAATTGGAGTGATCCGGGTGACCTTGATTTAAAACAAAAAAAAACCGATAGCCAACATTAACGCAATTTGATAAGTATTTCATGAAAAAATAACTAGTTAAATTTGTCGTAATTAAGTAGAATGCTCGTAGCATAATTGGTAAAGCACATTGGCGCAAATTCAGTGGTTTTAGGTCAAAGTACCAGCTGACGTTGCATTGTTTGCATTTTTTTTTTCTAGTATGTATATAAATATGTCTGAGGTGTTTTCAAATTATGTATATGTATTATATACTTTGAATATTAAGAATTTCGCTTAAGTTAATGGTCTAAACATAAACAAGACAGACATAGATCCACCAAACAAACCCAACCTGTACCATATCCGCGTCTTAAACGAGCGTATTACGAGGCTCTACGTTTGGATATAAAGCATATAAGCAGTTTTTATGCCTGGGGATATCTCAGGAGCAGTTACTCATGACTAAGTTTGCCACACGCTCCAGTGTATTTTGACTGAGCTTAAATTTAATTATTCAATAAAAATATTCGCAGGAGAGAGGAACATGGCGAACTGACAAAAATGAAAAAAATATAAGTAGGTAATAAATAAAATAATACAAAATAAAGCGAATATAAAAACTAACGATCATTATAATATGTGAAGAGATCTTCACGTCAGCAGTAACACGCAGCATTTTTTTTAAATGCAATATAATTGGCCTTTGTTGCGACCAGGTCGAACAGCGTGATGGGGGCAACAGCTGGTTAAACCGACTTGACCATCTTCTCTTTCCGTACATATTTTAGGACATTCCCAAATGATTTCGCCTGCATCCTGTATTGCTAACTAAATAATCTAACGTAAACAATCTGTACACTTTTTGGCAAAGTTATAAGTTGTCAATTTGCATTATAAAATAGGATTTTATAATGGAACGTCATTGTACAAGTCTGCCTTGAAATTAGTATTAGACGTCGTCAGATCGCCCATGGAAATCACATGCTATTATAAAATAATTATGATCAATTTACAATTAATTATCCCAAACTGTTCAATTTATTGAATATTATGAAAGAATAGACTAATGCAATAATCGAAAAATATATTTCATGATAAATAATATATCGAAAAATTAACCGTACAACTTTGAAAATTTGACCGATACTATTTTACTATTTATTAGTAAATAAGCATTAAATTATAAGTATGTATAATGCAGGGCAGAACAACGAATAATTTGGAAAAAAACCTATCAATATAATATGACGTTATTTTCAATTTTAGAACAAACACATTGAAAATAATAAGATTTTATTAAATTTTATATGATTTTTAAATAATGTTTATTCATATACTGAGAAAGGGTATCAGAATGACATAACTAACTAACCTACAAACATACGGATTGTTGTGGTTTAGGGCTTAGACCTTTGACTTGCTTGAAATAATTCATTTTATTTCTTTATAAAGCACTCCTGCATTTAATAATGTTTTATGAGCATTAGCCTTTTGCATTAAGAGAGTTTATTAGGATATTATGTTTCTTCCCCTTTTTAAATTAACCTATGGAGAAGAATCTGCAAAATGAATTAAAATCAATACCCCCTCCCCTCTAGTATTTAAAATTATATTATTTATTATTCACATTTTGTTCTTTAGTGAAATAGGGTTACGAAAACATTTCGTTCGAATTCGTTAGATATTTTTATATTTTTTACATGGCATCGATCACATGTCTTGAATTAAGCTATAAATAAATATTTGGCAGTAAAACAAGCTCGTGTGTAATAAAACAAACACGTGTTTCAAAAATTATTTCACTGCCCTGCAGCTGTATGTGACACTTTTTTATGAATTGAACGCTACACCATCACTCAAAATATCACAAATACCCAATGCATAAAAAATATTTTCAAGGGTTTTAATTATTTAGTAAGTATACTTTTTATACGAGTATAATATATTATTTGAGTACATGGAAAGTATTATGCTAAACTATGGTAAGCATAAAGTAGTCGATGGTAAGTATAAACAATAAATTACTTGTTAATATGTATAAACATTTCTTACTGACCGTTTAGTCGTATAAAAGGTTTCCATTTTTGTGGCTTTGTGTGTTTATGTATGTTAGTTGTTCACGAAGTTAAGATTTTAGTACTATAGGTATACCTCCATATTTTTTAATAATTCTGGCATACACTGCCAGAACCTGTGATTTTACAACGTTTTTAATAGGTCGCATTGTTATTTGTCCGGTGGTTGTTTATCCGGTACAAATCTTTCAATCGATTTTTAACTAACTTCCCGACTAGCTAGTCATCATTTGAAACTTTTAGAATATATCAGAACACGATGCCAATGCATTTGTTTATTACTTTTAGCCATCTTTAAGTAAAATTGAATTCATTTTCAGCTAGTTCTGTTTTGTATGAAAAGTTATTTCGGAAGAAATCCGCAATCCAATCCACTATTATTGGTTGCTAGGGGTCTAGGGTCCTAGCAACTAAAAAATTAATACATACGTGCGTTACTATGGAAATCAATATGAATGTCAAAATGACATGTCAGTATTATTTCTATCAACTACAAATTTTTTTGATCGTTTAAGCTAGTCAAGTCAAGTTTATATGATTCAACAGAAAATTTGAAAACGTTGTATATAAAAAGTTCTTTTGTATTGTAATTATTTACTTCTATAATTAAAAATGACATATTCTCTGTTCTTCTCTTTAATTTTACAATTAATTAATTTATTGTGTGTTCATAAAGTAATGAAACTGCTGTTGATAATTATTATGTATTATACATGTAAATAAATGTTTAATAAACATACTACTGTATTATGATTTTTTAGAACTGCTTAAGATGCTTCAGAACAAAATATGCTTAATTATTATTTGAACATTCAATGTTCAAAAATACTAATAATATAGTTGGTAATCGATAGAAAAATTATACAAGAAGTGAGTAGGTAACAATCAAGATTTGTTTGAGATTTGGTTTTTTTTTTTGCAAATATATACCTTCATAGATACTGATAATAAAAATATTAGTTGACATTTTTGAAATTAAATATAATTATGTACACAAATACGAATACCAAGTTAGGTATTGTTTTCTCATCATAATAACTATCATATACACGAGGACTGACATTGAAAATGATATATGGCTGTTATTTTGATGATTTTATATCTAATGTAATGAAACTATATTGTAGTTATGCTTGCAATGCCAGTTAGTTGAGGCAATAGGTAACGTATGCAGTGACATCCCTAGATAAAGTGCGGTCTTTGAGCAGACTTAAAATTCCGTTCTCTTTAATTTTAAGTTTCAAATCATCAAACAATTTGGTAGATACCTACTTACTTAATTTTGGTTAAACTAAACAGTCAAATACACCAACAATCTTTTTTTTTTTTTTTAGAATTATTAATAACCATGTCCTTGTTTATTCGTACAAGGTGGTTGTTAGTAATTTTGAACAATCACAAATACCCAGGCTTTGAAAAAAACACATAAATATTGTGTCCTCGCCGGGAATCGAATCCAGAACTCTCGGGTGAAAGGCCAGCGCCATACGCACTGCACCACGAGAGCCGCCTAATAATAATCTTTAAATTGACATACATATTCAAAATCGAATTTATTTATTTTCACATATTGCGGTGAGTATTACAAATTACAGGTTTGGAAATACCCTAGTTAAAATATTGCTTGAGTGATAAATCGACATTGATATATCTTATTAATACTATCAACCTTGGGTACTTGATGAAATTTGAATTTAAAATCTAATAGATTTAAGTTTTGTACTGTTCTGTATGAGTCGAATTGGTGCCTGAAGATGCCGAAAGGCGAAACCCGGTTCGATAAAATGACTCAAATGAATAGTACAAAACTTAAATCCATCAGAAATCAAAATATATATTGCAGTGGGTATTGCGATGCAACAATAGTTATGTTGCCTGGATTTTTATGCTTCGATTTTTTTATACTGAGACGTCAATACTTTTTATTGACGCGTCAGGATCGTTTTCTTTGTGGAAAACCTCCACTGCTCTTAAAAACATAATATTTGTATTTGTTTTTTTCATTCGCTACCCTTTATAATGTGCTGCGCCTATGCAACGCATTGACTGCCTACCCCTACGAGAGGTCATTGAATGTATGCATCGTACATTTTAGACCAATGACGCACCTCACCCACTAGATCAATGATACTCAACCTTTTTTTACTTCGGGCCAAATAAATATATTTGTAAAGTAACGCGGGCCGCATCACTACTGGTGTGACGAAAAAAATCATGAAACCCCCCTTTTTTACAAAACATTTTTGAGATTACAAAAATTATGCGTGTTTTTTAAATTAATCGTGTGCAATAGCAAGACTCTTATACCAGATCTGATGTGGACTATAATGACTATCCTCTTTGGGTATCACTATCTGTGCGTCAAAGTCGAAACGAATCTCAAGATATACGAAATTCCTGATAATAAATGTGTTTCGGGCCGCACATAAAAGCTTAAAGGGCCGCAGGTTGAGTATCGCTGCACTAGATCTTTACTATGGTTCCAATGCCTAGTTGTAAATATACCTAATCCAAAAATATAGCGAGCCCCTACATAGGGATGATCTAAACGTCTAAACCTAAACGATTAAGAGAAGATATTGTTTTTCTATTTCGCACAAAATGCAACGTTGACGGCAGAAAAAAGATTTTCGATCTCTTCACTCGATCACTTCACTTATGGACGAATTTCTTTGCTAAACGGTTTATCTCGAAAGATGTATTCAATATAATATTCATCATCATCATCAGCCTGAATCTATCCACTGCTGGATGAAGGCCTCTTCAAGCTGCTTCCACTTCTCTCGGTCCTGTGAATTGCGTTGCCACGTACTTCCGCAGAACTTTATCATTTCATCGATTCAGCGGCCTCTAGGTCTACCATGCGGACGTTTTGTACTTCTTGGATACTACTGGATTAATAGATTTGTCCAACAATTGTCTTTTCTTCGAGCTATGTGTCCAGCCCATCTCCATTTAAGGCTTTTAATAAACTCTATTACATCGCAAACCCTTGTCTGCTTCCTTATCCACTCATTCCTCTTTTTGTCCTTTCGCGTTATGCCCAGCATTCACCTCTTCATACCACGTTGTGCTACTCTAAGTTTCTGGATCTCTCTTTTACTTAGGGTCCATGTTTCACACGCATATGTGATCACAATATAATATTATCTACCGTAAAATCTTGTTTTACAATTGACGCAGATTTTGCAAAATATAGTAATTAAACTGTGCAATTTATAAATAAGATAGTGTTTTAAGCGTTAGTTCATTTTAAATAAAGTAAGTTAATTGCATTAATATGTAGCGTTCATGCTTGATAAATAATGTTGTCATTATATATTTAATGTCTTTTGTATGAATATTATTATTTTGATGATGATTTTAAATGTGGAAATTTATCTTTGTGCTTATTTAAAGTACTATACGTATAATAAATAATACTAAAAATAAATAAAATTGAAACAAAATTGGTCCATATTTTATAATTCATGTATGTTTCTTGTTATTATTACTAAATAATGGGTTGTGTTACATATTATCATCCCAGGTATTCCATGAAAATGAGGGAGAATCGACGGGCAGTTGGTCCCTTTTTGGAGGGCACATGAGAAAGACATTAAAAATATGTGTGTTATTGGAAAGTAAAATACGGAAAGGGGCAGAGTCCTGAGTACTAACCATTACTTACATTATGGGACCGATAGGATGAAGCATGACGTGTTTGGTTATTATTCTCTTCTTATTATTAGACTCACAAAAAGTCACAAACGACAATATTTATATTTATTTAAATATACATAATTTTGAAAACACTTCTGAGAAAATATATTATAACCAATATTATAATAAATCTTTTTGAAAAGTAAGATACCCCGCAGGAATCGAACCTGCATCTCTCGGGATTCGCGCCCATGCAAATATATCACTATGCTAAAGGCGCCATACTTAATTGTGATAAATTTGAACTAATGGCTCTAAATACTCTCTGAAGTGCTTTCCAAATTGAGCTACTATTGGCAATCGGCTTTTGTATTTTAAATCAAAGTAGGTATTACTTAAGCAGTATTTTCAAAATTATGGAAGTTCAATAATTAGAATGTTACATTCTTAAATCTTGTGAATTATTCGTTGAATATAAAAAAGAGTTAATTAAAAATTTATTTAAATGTTTTGGCCAAGTAGGTAATATGCCGTATTGACTGGTGTAAGGAAGTCGTCCTAATAAATATGCTGAAAAAACCAACTAAAAATTAAAACAGTATAGACATTACGTATGCGGTGACACAAGGATGGGTTATTATAGTGAATTTTTTAAGATAGTGATGTACCCACTAACAACGACGACTTTCTTAACGAGGCAGACGTACCTACTCGCCTTGTTTAATAGATGGCGTCATGATATTTTTATTACCACGTTTTTATTAGCTCGTATTCTTGTTTGTCCAGTATAATTTTTTTCTTATTTTTAACTGACTTCCCGACTAGCTAGACACTTGAAACTTTTAGAATATATCAGAACACGACGACAATAATTCATTCTTTTAATACTTTTAGCCATCATTAAGCAGAATTAAATTCATTTAAAGTTAATTCTGTTTTGTATAGAAATTTATTTCGGAAAAAAATCGTAAAAAGTAAAATACTATTATTGGTTGCTAAGGGGTCCTAGCAACTAAATTATTAATATATACGTGCGTTACTATGGAAATAAATATGACATATCAAAATGATATTTCAGTATTCTATATTTACTAGCTGAGCCAGCTGGCTCTCGCCAGTCTGTCTCGCTAGGTCTTGCAGACAGCTTTTCATCATAGTCACTTGGTGTTGGATTTTAATATAATAATTGTAAAGTGTGTATAGACGGCGCCATAGTTTTCCCTTCGGGATGGATTTTCATTCACGTCAGACAATTGAAAATTTATCTGATTTGTCAGTTTAACGATATGCATGTCGTCACTGCAAATACAAATTTGGAGTCATGTGCGTAGTCTATTCTGGAGTCTGGCCTTCTCAATATCATCTGACACCATTTCAGGCTGCTAAGCCTAGCAAAACAGCTGGCAATCGCCGATTGCTACCACTGTCATTTTAATTTTAATACAATATATGTGTAGGTATGTGCATTTAAATATGATAAATAGTTATACATCTCAATCGTGATTATCATAAATAGCGATCCAATATAACGCGAATATTAATCTCTTTCGGGTCCCATTTACATAATAGAAAAAGGTTAGCAGCATAAAAATAAATTTAAACATTATTTTGTTTCATTGTCTATAAAAAATAAATGCTTGGAGCCACAGAATAATATTTTAAAAATCATATTTTGTTTTAAAATTAGCCTTAAACAATATAGTTTCCCGGTGCGGGACATTCATATCGAGACAAATGTTGATAAATAATGAAGTAATACATATTATATCTGATAAGAATAGGAATTTATAAGACCTAAAGATGTGGAATCAGCTTAAAAATGCCTTCATCCAGCAGTGGATTGATACAGGTTGATGACGATAATGACGATATAAATGGGTAGGTATATAAAATCACAAATTTAAAAAAATATTGCAGTTTATATGACCAAGAAGAGTAGAATTAGGTTGGGATAACCTTCATCCAGCAGTGGATTAATCTTGGTTGATGATGATAATGACGATATTATGAATGGGAAAATATAATATCAGCAATTTTGATAAATATAGTAATTCATATGACCGACAGAAATTCAAACAACATAGAGAGGCCTTCATCCACCGGTGGATTGATTCAGGTTCATAATGATAATAGAAATATAAATAGATATAATATATTATCACCGATTTTGATAAATACAGCACTTCAAATGACAGAAAGGAGTAGAATCAGGCATGGGAGGCCTTTATCCAGCAATAGATGGGTTCAGGTCAATGATGATAAGGACGATAGAAATAGGTATAATATAGTAGTAGAATCAGGTTGCGGAACTCTTCATCCAGCAGTGAATTGATCCTGGTTGATGATGATGACGATATGAATATGTAGATAAATGTAATATCACCGATTTTGATAAATACAGAAATTCATATCACAGAAAGGAGTAGAATCAGGCTAAGGAGGTCTTTAAGTAGTGGATTGGTTTAGGTCGATGATGATGATGATGACGATATGAATATGTAAATAAATATAATATCACCGATTTTGATAAATACAGAAATTCATATGACAGAAAAGAGTAGAATCAGGCTAGCGAGGTCTTTATTAAGCAGTGGATTGTTTCAGGTCGATGATGATGATGATGATGATAATAATGATGATAATGACGATATGAATATGTAAATAAATATAATATCACCGATTTTGATAAATACAGCAATTCATATGACAGAAAGGAGTAGAATCAAGCAAAGGAGGTCTTTATTAAGCAGTGGATTGGTTTAGGTCGATGATGATGACGATATGAATATGTAGATAAATATAATATCACCGATTTTGATAAATACAGCAATTCATATGACAGAAAGGTGTAGAATCTGGCTAGGGAGGTCTTTATGAAGCAGTGGATTGGTTCAGGTCAATGATGATGATAATGATAATGACCATATGAATATGTAGATACATATAATATCACCGATTTTGATAAATACAGCAATGCATATGACAGAAAGGAGTAGAATCAGGCTAAGGAGGTCTTTAAGTAGTGGATTGGTTCAGGTCAATGATGATGATGATGACGATATGAATATGTAAATAAATATAATATCACCGATTTTGATAAATACAGAAATTCATATGACAGAAAGGAGTAGAATCTGGCTAGGGAGGTCTTTATTAAGCAGTGGATTGGTTCAGGTCGATGATGATGATAATGATGACGATATGAATATGTAGATAAATATAATATCACCGATTTTGATAAATACAGAAATTCATATGAAAGAAAGGAGGAGAATTAGGCTAAGGGGGTCTTTATTAAGCAGTGGATTGGTTCAGGTATATGATAATGATGATGATGACAATATGAATGTGTAGATACATATAATATCACAGATTTTGATAAATACAGCAATGCATATGACAGAAAGGAGTAGAATCAGGCTAAGGAGGTCGTTAAGTAGTGGATTGGTTCAGGTCAATGATGATGATGATGACGATATGAATATGTAAATAAATATAATATCACCGATTTTGATAAATACAGAAATTCATATGACAGAAAGGAGTAGAATCTGGCTAGGGAGGTCTTTATTAAGCAGTGGATTGGTTCAGGTCGATGATGATGATGATGATGACGATATGAATATGTAGATAAATATAATATCACCGATTTTGATAAATACAGAAATTCGTATGACAGAAAGGAGGAGAATTTGGCTAAGGGGGTCTTTATTAAGCAGTGGATTGGTTCAGGTATATGATAATGATGATGATGATGATGACGATATGAATGTGTAGATACATATAATATCAGAGATTTTGATAAATACATACATTCATATGACAAAAGGAGTAGAATCAGGCTAGGGAGGTCTTTATTAAGCAGTGGATGGATCCTGGTTGATGATGATGATGACGATATGAATATGTTTTTAAATATAATATCACCGATTTTGATAAATACAGCTATTCATATGACAGAAAGGAGTAGAACCGGGCTAGGGAGGCCATTATCCAGCAGGGATGGATCCTGGTTGATGATGATGATGACGATATGAATATGTTTTTAAATATAATATAGCAGTAGATTGGTTCAGGTCGATGATATAAGAATGATAGAAATAGGTATAATATCACAAATTCGTTAAACCGATAGTAGTAGAATCAGGTTGCGGAACCCTTTATCCAGTAATGGATTGATCCTAGTTGATGATGATGATGATGATTATGATGACGATATGAATATGTAGATAAATTACATTAGAAATTCAATACTGTCAAGAATACAATCAACGTAGAGAGGCCTTCATCCAGCAGTGGATTTATTGAGGCTCGTGATAATAATGGCATTATATATAGATAGGTAGATAATAATATTATATCACTGATTTTGATAAATATAACAATTCATGTGTAAGTAAGGAGTAGAATAAGGCTGAGGAGGCCTTCATCCAGCAGTGTATAGGTCAAGATTGATGATGATAGGGACGAAAAAAATTGGTAGATATTATACAATATCACACATTTTGATAACTATAACAATTCGTATTAATTTCTTTCATTGTTTGCAATGGCAACTTTTTTAGTATGGAAATTAGTAGCCTAGGTAATTATTTAATAAAAAAGGATTGAGTGAACAGCCACAAAGTATTTTAAAAAAATCAAATTTTGAATATCAGTTATCTATGAAATGGCCGTCAGTGGCGTACCCCGCTGTCATAAGATATTATACGTAGTAAATTGTATCAGGATTATGGTTTTTTTACTGGAAAAAAGTGCGCCAATGCCTACATTACGATATTTGAATAAAAATAATCGAATTCGTTTGTCAAATAAAGGATTACAAGGTCTTAAGCGACGAAGACGTCATTATGACAGGCGTGGACAGTAAATATGGCGATCGTATACGGTGTGTAAGAAAATATCGGATATAAACGTCAAGTACCTGTAAAATCATTGAAAATTTGTGAAATGTGGTCAATTCAAACGGTAGATGAATCGGTAGCGCTCATTTTGAAGTGAAGATGTAAAAATAACAATAAAATGTCGCTTAAATGAGCCGTTAGTGAATTTTCCAAAATCTCTTAGGATAATAATAATGAAAGACTAGCTGAGCCAGCTGGCTCTCGCCAGTCTGTCTCGCTAGGTCTTGCAGACAGCTTTTCATCATAGTGACTTGGTGTTGGATTTTAATATAATAATTGTAAAGTGTGTATAGACGGCGCCATAGTTTTCCCTTCGGGATGGATTTTCATTCAAGTCAGACAATTGAAAATTTATCTGATTTGTCATTTTTACGATATGCATGTCGTCACTGCAAATACAAATTTGGAGTCATGTGCGTAGTCTATTCTGGAGTCTGGCCTTCTCAATATCATCTGACACCATTTCAGGCTGCTAAGCCTAGCAAAACAGCTGGCAATCGCCGATTGCTACCACTGTCATTTTAATTTTAATACAATATATGTGTAGGTATGTGCATTTAAATATGATAAATAGTTATACATCTCAATCGTGATTATCATAAATAGCGATCCAATATAACGCGAATATTAATCTCTTTCGGGTCCCATTTACATAATAGAAAAAGGTTAGCAGCATAAAAAATAAATTTAAACATTATTTTGTTTCATTGTCTATAAAAAATAAATGCTTGGAGCCACAGAATAATATTTTAAAAATCATATTTTGTTTTAAAAATTAACCTTAAACAATATAGTTTCCCGGTGCGGGACATTCATATCGAGACAAATGTTGATAAATAATGAAGTAATACATATTATATCTGATAAGAATAGGAATTTATAAGACCTAAAGATGTGGAATCAGCTTAAAAAGGCCTTCATCCAGCAGTGGATTGATACAGGTTGATGACGATAATGACGATATAAATGGGTAGGTATATAAAATCACAAATTTAAAAAAATATTGCAGTTTATATGACCAAGAAGAGTAGAATTAGGTTGGGATAACCTTCATCCAGCAGTGGATTAATCTTGGTTGATGATGATAATGACGATATTATGAATGGGAAAATATAATATAAGCAATTATGATAAATATAGTAATTCATATGACTGACAGAAATTCAAACAACTTAGAGAGGCCGTCATCCACCGGTGGATTGATTCAGGTTCATAATGATAATGGAAATATAAATAGATATAATATATTATCACCGATTTTGATAAATACAGCAATTCAAATGACAGAAAGGAGTAGAATCAGGCATGGGAGGCCTTTATCCAGCAATAGATGGGTTCAGGTCAATGATGATAAGGACGATAGAAATAGGTATAATATAGTAGTAGAATCAGGTTGCGGAACTCTTCATCCAGCAGTGAATTGATCCTGGTTGATGATGATGACGATATGAATATGTAGATAAATGTAATATCACCGATTTTGATAAATACAGAAATTCATATCACAGAAAGGAGTAGAATCAGGCTAAGGAGGTCTTTAAGTAGTGGATTGGTTTAGGTCGATGATGATGATGATGACGATATGAATATGTAAATAAATATAATATCACCGATTTTGATAAATACAGAAATTCATATGACAGAAAAGAGTAGAATCAGGCTAGCGAGGTCTTTATTAAGCAGTGGATTGTTTCAGGTCGATGATGATGATGATGATAATGATGATAATGACGATATGAATATGTAAATAAATATAATATCACCGATTTTGATAAATACAGCAATTCATATGACAGAAAGGAGTAGAATCTGGCTAAGGAGGTCTTTATTAAGCAGTGGATTGGTTTAGGTCGATGATGATGATGACGACGATATGAATATGTAGATAAATATGATATCACCGATTTTGATAAATACAGCAATTCATATGACAGAAAGAAGTAGAATCTGGCTAGGGAGGTCTTTATTAAGCAGTGGATTGGTTCACGTCAATGATGATGATGATGATAATGATAATGACCATATGAATATGTAGATAAATATAATATCACCGATTTTGTTAAATACAGCAATGCATATGACAGAAAGGAGTAGAATCAGGCTAAGGAGGTCTTTAAGTAGTGGATTGGTTCAGGTCAATGATGATGATGATGACGATATGAATATGTAAATAAATATAATATCACCGATTTTGATAAATACAGAAATTCATATGACAGAAAGGAGTAGAATCTGGCTAGGGAGGTCTTTATTAAGCAGTGGATTGGTTCAGGTCAATGATGATGATGATGATGACGATATGAATATGTAGATAAATATAATATCACCGATTTTGATAAATACAGAAATTCATTTGACAGAAAGGAGGAGAATTAGGCTAAGGGGGTCTTTATTAAGCAGTGGATTGGTTCAGGTATATGATAATGATGATGATGATGATGACGATATGATTGTGTAGATACATATAATATCACAGATTTTGATAAATACATACATTCATATGACAAAAGGAGTAGAATCAAGCTAGGGAGGTCTTTATTAAGCAGTGGATGGATCCTGGTTGATGATGATGATGACGATATGAATATTTAAATAAATATAATATCACCGATTTTGATAAATACAGAAATTCATATGACAGAAAGGAGTAGAATCTGGCTAGCGAGGTCTTTATTAAGCAGTGGATTGGTTCAGGTCGATGATGATGATGATGATGACGATATGAATAAGTATGTAGATAAATATAATATCACCGATTTTGATAAATACAGAAATTCATATGACAGAAAGGAGGAGAATTAGGCTAAGGGGGTCTTTATTAAGCAGTGGATTGGTTCAGGTATATGATAATGATGATGATGATGATGACAATATGAATGTGTAGATACATATAATATCACAGATTTTGATAAATACATACATTCATATGACAAAAGGAGTAGAATCAGGCTAGGGAGGTCTTTATTAAGCAGTGGATGGATCCTGGTTGATGATGATGATGACGATATGAATATGTTTTTAAATATAATATCACCGATTTTGATAAATACAGCAATTCATATGACAGAAAGGAGTAGAACCAGGCTAGGGAGGCCATTATCCAGCAGTGGATTGGTTCAGGTCGATGATATAAGAATGATAGAAATAGGTATAATATCACAAATTCGTTAAACCGATAGTAGTAGAATCAGCTTGCGGAACCCTTCATCCAGTAGTGGATTGATCCTAGTTGATGATGATGATGATTATGATGACGATATGAATATGTAGATAAATAACATTAGAAATTCAATACTGTCAAGAATACAATCAACGTAGAGAGGCCTTCATCCAGCAGTGGATTTATTGAGGCTCGTGATAATAATGGCATTATATATAGATAGGTAGATAATAATATTATATCACTGATTTTGATAAATATAACAATTCATGTGTAAGTAAGGAGTAGAATAAGGCTGAGGAGGCCTTCATCCAGCAGTGTATAGGTCAAGATTGATGATGATAGGGACGAAAAAAATAGGTAGATATTATACAATATCACACATTTTGATAACTATAACAATTCGTATTAATTTCTTTCATTGTTTGCAATGGCAACTTTTTTAGTATGGAAATTAGTAGCCTAGGTAATTATTCAATAACAAAAATAGTGGGTGAACAGCCACAAAGTATTTTAAAAAAATCAAATTTGGAATATCACATTATCTATGAAATGGCCGTCAGTGGCGTACCCCGCTGTCAAAAGATATTATACGTATTAAATTGTACCAAAATTATGGTTTTTTCACCGGAAAAAAGTGCGCCAATGCCTACATTACGATATTTGAATAAAAATAATCGAATTCGTTTGTCAAATAAAGGATTTGAAGGTCTTAAGCGACAAAGACGTCATTCTGACAGGCGTGGGCAGTAAATATGGCGATCGTATACGGTGTGTAAGAAAATATCGGATATAAACGTCAAGTACCTGTAAAATCATTGAAAATTTGTGAAATGTGGTCAATTCAAACGGTAGATGAATCGGTAGCGCACATTTTGAAGTGAAGATGTAAAAATAACAATAAAATGTCGCTTAAATGAGCTGTTGGTGTATTTTCCAAAATCTCTTAGGATAATAATAATGAAAGATTCAGTATTTCTATTATGTACAAAAAAAGTATTTATTAATACTTACGTAGAATTGTCAAGTTTATATGATTCAACGGAAAATTTAAAAACGTGGTATATAAAAAAATCTTTTTATCTTTTAATTATTTGAAAATTCGCTTGCCAATAATTTTTAATTAATCTATTTTTTTTTCAAATTAATAATGCACAACGTTAAAGAGTGAAATAATTTTGTTGAAAAATATTAGTTTTGTCATAATACAAAATATTGTCGCTGGTATTGACGGAATCAGAAAAAACGCCTTTGTTTTATATTTCGTTGTGATTACTGACTAAATTGGTAACTGCCTAGATGGTAAAGTACAGCGTCCGTAACGGGATGATGACGGGATCAAGTTCCAGTCATTGTAAATTTATATAATTATATTTTTTCCTTATTATGTATATTATTTATGATTATGATGTATAACGAAATATGATATAATATTCACATTGAATTAAATTTAAATCAAAAAATGAATTTGAATATAGATACATAAATCTATTACTGACTGATATAAGAGCAAAAATATTACCAAAACAACTAAAATGTACCGAATAAGATCTCCTATCTTCCCGATTTGTGAGACTTGGACGTTAAAGGGAAGAGAAAGAACATGAACGCTTTTGAAACATGGTGCTGGAGGCGGATGCTGAGAAACGTACCAACGAATTCATAATCGGCGAACTGCAGACTTTCCTCCGTTTGCCTTTCGCTGGATTTTTTAGATTTTGTTCATATAGCTTTCGAAAAAATCGGGATATTAGATCGGATCGAAGGGGATGAGGAAGAGCTCCATATAGATTCTAGTTGAACAGACCAAAACAAGAGTACCACGCTATCACATTGACAAAGTCCATGCCGCTGATTGCCGAGAAGGGTGGAGCAAATCCTTAGAAAAGGCTGTCACGATCCTCAGTCCTCGATCCTAGGTCCCGAAGAAAAAAAAAGAATTTTATTATGGCCAAATAGAAATGCCGCGTCCAATGATATAATAATTTAATTGGTTAGTTACATTAAGATAATCAGTGTGCATTAATTAGTAAGCGTGTTAGACTGTAAACATCGAATAGTGTAGTGAGATTATTACATAGTGCGCGTCATAAACTATGTCTGTGATGCAACCAGAGACCGTGAAACAGCGTTTCGTATTCATTAAACTGATTTCGCGGCTGATTAAAATGCAGTGTCACATTCTGTTTACATCGCACGCCTCGCTTGAGCTGTATGCTTTTCCTATTGTATGTAGAGTATGTAGAGCATTTGTGGATAATATACTAAGTAATGTAAATGAACAGAGTTGGATTTATTCGGATTTATAATTGGGATTATTGTGTCCTTTATCCACGGCATACGGCCATTTTGTTGAATATGGGATTATACCTAAATAATAATTATCATGGCAAAATCTTACAACTACTGATATAGTTGACAAAAAATGTACCAGTAAAAATAATTGTGCATTTATTTCAGAAGTTCTTCAAGGCCAGTTGAATAATGGTTAATTCTCTCTAAGCTCGTAGGTCACTTTTGCTCTTAAAGTATTTTTCCCTGCTCTTACGTGGTAAAGTTTACAATCCCGATATTCTGGAAATTTTGCATTTTTATGCATCCGTCAATTACATGTGTGGTCGCAGCAGCCATCACCTATTGTGGGTGAAAGCTGTTTCCTCATGTCAGGCGCACCAGTCACCAATAGCGATGGCTGTGCGGCTCATCAATGGACTCCCTAGAGATATAAGTAGCCATTTTTAACGATGCATTATGTATTTTGTTAATTATATTTTATTATTTAATTTGTATTTTTCTTGAATTATTGTTCTATTTTTGTTTCATCTCTTTTGCTTTGTTATCCTAAATGTCATGTTGTGAATGTCTTGCATTTGTTATGTGCTCAATGTGTTTTTTTTTTTAAATAAATAAATAACATAAAAATAGACTATTTTCACGACTGATGTAATTCAAATTGTGTGTTATGTTTACCGATCATGTCATACTATATAATTGTTATAATAAATTATATTTAAATAAGATTCAAGAATAACTGATATCACCTAAACTTGTCAAATCGGGCAGTTGTTTGGTGATGGTGACGAAAGTTAATCCGCACAAAATCAGAGTTACGTATGTGGATGGGTTATTTTTTTATTAAATGTAAATAATATTTTACGCTGAAAGCTGAACATATGGATACATACAGTGAGGAGATATTAGGAGATGGAATACTTGCAATAAATAAGCGATGAATTTAAAATAAGATGTTTGATGGATTTCCAAGATTGAAGAGACCCACGAAAAAAAAGATTCCGCTAGTGGACGATTGGAGAGGAGCAGCGGAAAAATAATGAGCCAGACTCAATTTGGGCTGTAGCACCATCGAAGAAGAATATAATATTACAGGTAAAACTACGTCATAGGAAATAATTAACTAGGAAAACACATTAAAAAATAAGAAACTTTAAATGTTTCCGTTTTTTAATTTGTCTATTAAAAATAATGCACTTGCTTTTCCGTAGAAGTCGGTTCTATGATACTGACATTATTATTACGTAATTATTTGAATTTGTGAGAGATTAAGATATTAAAAATTGTTAGATTCGAGTTTTAGGTAAAACCTGTAGTCAGTCATGTTCTTCTGTTTATTAATTTAATTTGTAATAACTGGTACTGTATAGGAAACACATTTTTTTTATTTTAATAACATTGAATTGCTTTGCATTTTTATTACACCCGTTAGACACGACTGTATATATAATATATATATATATATATAAAACTACCTTAAATACATTCATCCTTACATACATAAAAAGATATTTACAAAAATACTACTTTGTACGAAAAGCTATAATATGTTATTTATGCAATATTTCATATCGATTTTTAAATCTACTGTTGACTTACGTAGCGTAGAGATAAAATAAAACTATAAGACAATCAGTGACAAAAATCAACGAATATAGTTTAACGCAAATACCACAGGGTAAAGGCATTTTCCTTGTACTCCATCCTTTATCAAGTGCCCCTTCTTTGAGCGTCACCTGAAACATGAATCTTATATATCCGTGGCTACTATTGCGTAAGGCTTTTGATTTATAATGTCCTTTTCCTTTCAAACTTGTTCTTTTCTATTATCTTTCCTGTGAGTATTAGCTTCAGGAGTATGTACTTGTCATTCAATATAACATATCCGTTTTTCTTGTTTAGTCGTTATGATGATATTGACCCACCCTCTACTTTTTTCTAATATATTGAAGTAATATTACCTGTAATAGAAGAAGTGACACAATTTTTCTATAGTACAACAAAAATATGGTAGCAATTTTAAAACGTTTTATGGTTAAATTGAATATATTGTTTGTAAGGATATACTGTTTACGTATTTTTTGGTTTATATTTTTATGTAACTAATGATATTTATTTATATATATTTATATGTGACTGATCATCAGTGTAATACGATAAATCATTTGTTTCAATCAAGATTTGTTTCATTAGGTCACAGCGAGATAAAATACCTTACATAAGCTTAAAATAAGTTTTTATCCAATGGATATTTGATATATGTGTTGATTTAACCCAATTATTTGTGAATGGTTAAAACCCAATCTTCGTAAAAATATACGGTATCATTAATATATATTATACATATTGATTATACGGTCCATTATTACACCGAAATCACCATACTCCACTACCATTTTCTGATACATATAAGCTGATACCAGACAAAGATACTATTAAACTCATGCAGTTAAGTAGGATTGCGTTGTTATATAAATTTGAGTAACGGTAAGGTATTATCATTGGAGACATGCATATATTATATCAGTTATAATACTTATAAATTAGGTATAAAATAAAGAAACACGAAAGTTAGAGTGTTTAATACCTTTGAAAATAACTGAGCTTTTGATTTGACAAATAATAATAACAAGAATATAAAGTTATTTTGTATGAGAAAACCACCCCTGTATAGTACATAGGCACGTCATGCGGATTGAGAGAAAACTTGAATAATTTGTGTAAAGGAAATGCTGAGGAATAAATTTATTTGAGTTATTTTTGTATGCCGCTTGAGTACTTACGTGTTCCAGCCAGACGTTCGTGGTGAGGATTTGATCTTTCAGATTCTGTAAAAAAGAAAACAATATCATTTTAGATACCTATATTATATTGCGAATAATAGAATTTCGTTACATTATACATTATTTATATAAACATACAAAATATATAGCCAAATAAATATTTTTTTCCAACGATTTAAAAAAAATGAAATCGATTAAATAATAATATACTATTATGTATTGAATTGAGCTTTGAAAGCTCAAATCGTCTGGTATTTTCATAAAGTTTTAAGAGTTCTTAGTTTTCAATTGATAGAGAAATTATTATTATGTACCGTATGTATTACTATGTCATCGAGGGTTCGTTATTAATATGCACGCATGATAAATGCAATGTGTTTTGATTGTTCATGTAAATATTCTAAGTAATGACGGTATATTATATTTGACTACCTATCTATATATGTATGTTTAATAAAAATTGGTAGTTTTGTATTATAAAAAACAATAACAATGCCATGGTTACGTCTTGTAAGCAAAATAGCCATTGTATGATAGTAATTAAAAATTAATAAATCAATACAATCCATTAATAAAAAAAAGTAGGTTATGTGCTTTATATCTGTATATTAATTTATTGATTTGACCGATTCAGTAATACTAAAATTATGAGGAATTGCTTTCAATTTTTGATAATTTTGGGAAATAACAAAGTGCAGTTTGCTATACCTACATAAATTAATCTGTTAGCTGAATTTTCAAGCTCTGTCTATATCGAGATTTTTTTAAAAATCCCTTTGATCTAACATTTTTCTTACTGATCAGATAGATATTCCTAAACTTAATTGGCCCACAGCCACTTTTCAGAAAAAAAATTTCGATATCCCCTGGAAATCTACATTCTATGTGAAGAAACAGAAAGATGCCTCGAATTTTTTTCGTTCTTTTATCTATGTACTTATATTTTATCACTCTACTCTACTCTACGGAGGATATTGGATTAAGATATTGTTGTAAATAAGACGCCTTCAAGCTTAAATTACAAAAGTATGTATTTACGTCAAGCATAGTAGCACGAAATGCACTAATGAAATATAATTAAAATTATGAATATCGTTAGAAATAATCCCAATAGGAAAGAAAAACCGGGTTCTCTACTACCAATTAAATATTATTCGGTTCTATTTTTATTTACAACACCGTGAATTAGTATTTGCAATCGGGTTTTTTGGCTAAATATGATGCAATGTAAAACTTTACTACTATTATTGCTCACAATCTAGAATAAAGTGTACGTATCTATCTGCCCTTGCAGCCATAACTTTTGGTAGGTTATCGTCATTGAATTTAAATTGCAATTCCTTGTTTGTTGCTATTCCTATAATTTATAATAATTTTAGAGATACTTCTGTGTCTATTAAAAGAGATCCAAAACTCAATCCTCCAATCAATTTTTCTTCTTCTTTATTTTTGGTTTCACCATCCCCTTATTAATGGATATGATGGGGCTACCACCAAGGGTTACATGGAAATTGTACGTAAAACATTTCACCCTGGCACAGTTCGCCGTAAGCTTTCTTATCGGAATGAGATGACCGTATATTATACGGTCTCCAATTTTATTAGATTCAATATGAACAAATTCAATTGTCATAGCTGATTTTGGCAAAATTCATGAATTCAAGGATAAAAACCTAACCTAACATAACTTAACCTAACCTAACAAATAATCCAGTATATCGGCTATTTTCAAAATTTGTTTGCTGCTGGCTTCCTGTAAATTGTGAACCGACAAGAACCGTGTTTTATTTAGACATGAATTTTATGTCAATACTATACGACCGAAAGAGGTTGGACGGTGTTTAATATACGACCATACTTTTCCGAACAACATTTCACGGTCAAGTGTGATACGGCGAACTGCTAACGTACAAGTTTCCGGACACGACCACCAAGTACTTTGGAAAATACTGGTTTACAGAAAATAATGTTTTTGTAAATATATTATTTTACCAATAATACCTCAACAATCCATAAAGGAAGTTTATTAGTGAGCTATATCGTATGCATATAATATATTATAGAAATATAGACAGGGCGTTGTACACAACAAAGGTTGACTAATTCGGGGTGATTCGGACAAAGACAAGAACCCTTAATATAATTATTGAATAAAGCTTGACGGCGCAAATGATACCACCAAATCACATAACACATTATTAATCAGGTAGGTCATATTATAATTACTTAATTACCATGCAGGCGGAATCAAAGCCATTTTGATTTAATGGTTAATTAAATTTGTATTTCCTATATAATTTTAACATAATAAGTTGCTTAACTAAATTTTTATTCAAAGCATTATTCATGAGGGTTTAAGACATTGGGCATACATAATTTTAAAACACCTTAACCCCAGATCTTGAATAAAATATGACTCTAGACAGGTCTTTGAACCTACATCCAATATGTTTAACCAATCTACCTATCTGCAGCTGCGCCTTACACAAGTTAGACGGAATTAAGTAACGTCATGCATCTGAAATGTTTTAATCAAGATTTTATAAAGATCAACCTGCATATTAGTTAAGCTAGGTCAGTTAGCATTAACTTAAATTAGATTTTGTTAGATTAAACTATGATCATAATCTTTCCAGTGCTTTTACCTTGTAGCTCTAGGTCTAGGTACATATTATAACGAAGCTTTCATGTGAAATCAGCAAGAAAACCAATCCCTCTTTATTTTCTGTCGAGTGTATTCATCTTCTCTCTTTCAAACATGATAGTATTATTTCTCTCAACAAACTGCTAAGCGTTTCAGAGAAAATGCCATCAAACCATTCATTTACTGTTCAAAGAGACAAACGTGTGAAAGTAAGAAGAAACTCTGGCCCAGTTTAAAGCGCCGTGATCCACATCGTCTATTTCTCTCACTTCTGTGGATCAAGATGTTACGTGGCCGTCTGCATGGTTAATTTGAAAACTTCATTAATAAGTTAAATAAATAAAAATGGTATGTATAAACATCGTAATTAAATGTGTTTATATCACCACTTTTACGTTTTCAACATGCAATTCCCATCACGTTGCGATCGACCAAAAATCCATCCAATGATCAACGCATTGGATATTACTGACCTATAGTATAAATAGTGGTAGGACTCTTTAGAATGTATCGCTGAGACGGAGGGTAGTGGAAAGTAACAGAGACGTTTCTTAGAGGTAGCCAATAACCATTGTTGTACCGATGATGATGATTATTTAGGTATGAAAGAATAAACAATTATTTAGTACAAAATAAATCTCGTAAATCCGAGGATATTATAATATAATAATATGAGTAGATTATTTGGTTTTATTAATTTTAAAATGTATTATGGGCACTTTCAATAGATCATGGCATGAAACACGTTTGACTTGCAGAAAATTGGCTGGTTATCTGGAATAGTCAGCCGGTCTCCATGTTAATGAAGCTCGCTGTAGGAAGCCGTCAGCGATGCTACGTGGTAAAGGCTCCCATTGGCGGTTAACGAAACTATCTGCAGACGACGTCGGATGATCCATCAATGGGATTACATTATACACCAAGGGATCAGTTTTAATAGTCTGTCCTTTACAATGAGTTTACTTATATATTTTTTTTAATCTTGGACGGCGGGCGTAATTCTTACACTTACTATACTTTTGAGAAATGATACGTATTAAAACACTTTGTTGTTATTTTTAAATTATATACTAGCAATCTATCATAACTTCGTCTACGTGAATAACGAAGAAAATATTGACAGTACTATGACCGAGGATAAAGAATTCAATACCTAATCAACAAACAACTTGATAATATCATCATTAAAAAAAAACGATTTCAGCCTATAATAATAATACGATGAGTCATACCAAAAATTATCACGTTACTGATTAATAATTATATGCGCTTCTTAGAATTTTGGGTACACTAATATTAAATTCAGCAAGCATTTGGTTATAATTTAAAGTTTGTAAAGGTAGTGTTTATATAAAAGAATTGGTGCAATGCGTTTTTTTAATCTTAGATAAATTGACCGTCAGAAGCGAGTTCCAGCAGGTGGTCAATTAGGTGGATGTTAACAAATATACACAGAAGGCTCACTATAATCAGGCTGTAATAGGAAACTGTAAACGTTGATGCTAGTGTTAGTTATTGCTCATACTCATACATTGAATACAAACTGCGAATGCAAACTAAGGTAAACTGTTTGTTTGTACAAAATGATGAATGTTTCATATTGACAGAAACGGTAATAATATCAACGAAATAATATGCATGTATTGCATTCGAAGATACTCACTACTACCGTAATATTTAATTCACGGCCTGAATATAATATATAGTCGGCCTAGTAAACACATATATTGATTTGTATTATTTGTGCCTATTCGACTTCTAGACGCCCGCTTCTCGGCACATCCTTCTTCCATGGCCCCCACAAAAGGGGGGCTGACATGGCTCTAGCCTGGGGGCCCGGCGTGGCGAATCGACCACATCACAAATTCTCTCGAATAGTAAAAAAGTCGCTATTTCTCTTCAATATTAGTATTATTTAAAGTTATGTGCTTGTACGATACAATTTTTGATTGTGTATCGATACTTGACAACTCCATAATTCAAATAGATGAATTTAAATATAAGTACAAAAAAACACTAAATATAGGTACACATTAATTTTACCGAGTACACCATTTGGAAAACGCTACTGTAGAGCATCACACTGCCTTTATATTTAGCGATAGGTAGGGGGCCCGTCAAAGATCCTAGTCTGGGAGCCCGCTTCAGGATGTGGGGGCCACGCCTTCTTCTACTTGATTGACCCTGATGAGTAGCCATAGCTGCATAGTAACTTGGGTGTCATCCCTAAAATTTATTGAATTGTGCTTTCAACCAGAGCCAATAAAACTATAAATATATTAATATATTATTTTCTCTTACAATCTACTAAAAAACCGTCTTTTCATTCACTTTTCTCATAGGTACCTTATACCTGAAATGTCGCCAGCAGCGCAATTTAGTTCAATGATGATTAACATAAAATAAAATATCGCTAAGTGAGCATCAATAGTTATAGCTACAGGCCAACTATTCATCGCTAGACTTAAAGTGTGGAGTATCTGGGTATTATAAATGTACTCTGAAATCAATGGCATCGTATACATTTTGTGGTTCTATACGTTTATCCTGGATACAGCGGCAAACACATTTTGAAAATAGTCGATATATTGGATTATTTGTTAGTTTGGGTTAGCTTAGGCTAGGTTAAGTTAGGTTAGGTTAGGTTAAGATAGGTTATCCTAACAAATAATCCAGTATATCGGCTATTTTCAAAATGTGTTTGCCGCTGTATCCAGGATAACCGACTTGTACAGATTTTGTTAATCCCCCCATTCTGATACTGTGAAAAATCAATAAATATTATTAATCCCAACCATACAATTTTTGTGTACGCGCCTAGACCACATCAGTATAAATGATTAGTACCTACCTATGTACTTAATTTCATGTATCTGAGTATACGGAAAATGTGCAAAAAGGCTTTTTAAACGGGACAGAAAAACTTAACGTAAAATAGCTGCAGTATTTGGTTTATCTTTTTTATATTATAATAATCGTGGATTTATATAATATTTACTAATTATACTAATAAAGCATTAGAAAGTAGTATGCATGTCTTGTGTAATGTTATCGAATTATATTATTAAAAAATATCATGAAAACGATAAAAGGATAAAATTCAAAATATCATATTTTTACTTGTTGCATTTAGAAGTTATCGAGATATGTGTTGCAGTTAAAAATCCTGCGGTGTATGGTTAGTGGAAGATCAATCAATGTTGGATGTAGAGCGAGCTCGGCTGGCCGATGCCGACGGAAACCGTGATTCATCAAGCTGTATTACAACCGCACAGATGTTGGGTGTTGTATCGATTCGATACTCAATTTTATACCACCCTGGTAACATTTCTCGGATGGCTCCCTGCCGCGCCGTAATGCGAGAATGTTGAATGATTGCGTTTGAGTTTGATTGTTTGTAATGTTGTATATTATAGGAAGGCTTTAATGAGGATTCAATAAATATATTACATTATAATATTATTTGAACAATTATTTTAGAAGGTGGGAGTGCTCTGGAAATAAAAACGGCAGTCTCCATTTTTTCAATATGTTAGCGAGTCATTAAAATGTCCTTCTTATAATATGTACCTATAATTTCTGAAAAAAAGTATTATAACATATTGTTACCTATATATTATTAGTAAAACAACATTTTAAAATACTTTTTTCAGATATTATACCTATAAGAAAGATGTACCTAAGACATTTTTAATGACTCGAAAATATATGACGAAAATGGAGACTTCCGTTTTTGTTTCCAAAGCCCTCATGTATGTTGATGAATTAGTCCAATGTAGGTGTAGGAATGCAAACGCCGCTCGAAGAATGTCAAAAGCGATTAAATTAGCGTTGCTCAGGGTAAAATAGTGTGATAGTGTGCTGTGTCAGTTGTCAAAAAACCCAAAAATCTATTACAATTAGATTGTGTTATATTTAACAAGATTTTAAAATACCTATTTTTTTCAGAAATTATAGGAAATATATACCTAATACATTTTTGATACGCCAATATTTTGCGAAAATGGATATTACTGACGTTTTTGTTTCTCTCAATTGTAAAAATTGAGTTGTTTTCGAACAAAGGTCATTCCAAAAATATTTAATTTCATTTACTGCCTCTAGCGGATAGTGTATAATGTATATAATATTTTATTCAAGATTTTTGATTATATTATGTACATTTTGGAGGTGTTACTAGAATATACATTTTCAATAAATTTGGATTCTTAAATGTGAATTATTTATTGAATAAAAAATAGTCTATTAATATAATGTAATATATTTTTCATATAAAACCATTTTATTGCGTGACGCGCCATTTGCCATTTTCAGTGATTTGTGTATACATTTTTAATATATATTTTTTACAATGTACCTAACTGTCTGTTTCGTGCTCTTATATGATTATAAAAAAATCGTATGTTTTATATGTATAATACACTCCTAATGTTGCAATATTGAATTAAATTTAGTTTATAAATATTTCTTAATATGACATATTAGTAGAATGTATTTTTATTATTTCATCACAATGTAAGCAACTTTCTAATCGATGGTGTTATAGCCCCGCAGCTTTAAGCCTATCTTTATATTCTTATCAAGTAATTATAAGCATGCATAATGAATGGCTGGAAATGCATTCGATAAAGATTTGCTTTATCGCAACGTTGTTCTTATCAACCTAAACGTCTGGAATGCAATGCACCTTTATCGCTCATTATTTCAAACCTTATTTCTAACGGATATTCTTTTTATATGAATTCACTTTTCTTATCAAACTGAACGTCTGAGAATGCCACGCGTAATTTAATAAAAATTAATTTATATATAATCAAAATAGTTTTTCAAATCAGTTTTAAATGAACCTTAAAGAAGGAAGCATCGACTGCATTTAATCACTGTATTAAATCAGACTGTTAACAAGTTATTGTCCAGAACATAATCTATTATTTTTATAAATATTACATTCAATAAAGCCAGTTTAAATATTAAATGTGTTTATATAAAGTTGATCCCGCCGTTCCATAACAGTGATGTTTGTATAAAAAGTTAAATAATATTATTTAATAAATTTAATTTAATTATAAACAGCGTCTTTCCTATTTTATATCTAAAAAAATATATTTAAACAATATTAAAACCCATTTAAAATTTCAAACCGAACGAATAATGATAATCCATAATTTGAATCTGAATTCAAATCAATCATAAAGCTTTTATGGGCATAGGACAAGCGTTCCTGATAAGGGGTTTTGCATGTTTGCCGTCATAAAGCATCGATGACACGTGATTTTCATCCAATCAACGTGAGCGCAATTGATTTTACGACATACGGCATATTGCTTTCTGGTTTCTGGATTCCTAAATGCTTTAACTGCAAATACGTTCGATTGCACCTGTCGCCCTATATTATTATTTGCTCACTAACTGTAGTGCATTCGATCTAAACCATTTAGGAAATATTTAAAAATAACTCTAAATATTTTTTTTATAAATATCATAATTTTTGTGAGTCACTTCTGCTCTTGAGACATTTTTGCCTGCCATCATGAGGGATTGTTTCAAATCTTGGCGTTCTACAGAATTTGAATTTAGATGCATCCGTCAATTACATACATAGTCGAAACCATGAAATATTCTCTGTCAGAACTGTTTACTCGTGTCAAGCTTAGCAGGCACTATTAGCGCGGGTGCAAGACTAATAAATGCGCTCTCCAAGACATAGACATTAACGTATCATAATAATTGTCGCTATCCAGGCACTGTAATACCAGACACATTAATAAATAAATGACAAGTTACGAAGTCCATCAATTCAACACATGTAAAGCAGTCGATAACGGCACTTGTGAAGTAAACCGCTGTGAGTACAGGGTGGCTCATTGATCCAGCACCCTTTCGACCTCCATCGTGCCATAATCTGATACAATACGACCGAAGCCGCGTTAACAATACAGGGTGACTCATGCATCACGTATCTGTTCGACCTTTGTTGCGCTAAATTTGATAAAGTTTGTGCGAACGTTGCGTCTCTCATCCATACTGAACTTGTATCATCATTCATCCTACAACACAAGTGTAACCGTGAGTGTGACAAACCACCGTCAGTGTACTAGTGCGTGAGTGCGTGAACCCGAAACCAGCTCCAGTGCGCCAGCCATCTCAACATCAAAGGTAAGTGCCTGGATTGAATCCCTATATAACTACTATCCCTCAGTCCTTACAGTTCACTAAAAAGTGTCGCCAGTTTATTTTTGTATATTTTTCTTCTTCTCTCGTGTCAGGATAAATATATTAATTATAATAACTTGTTTGACTAGAAGCAGCTTTTTTCATTTAAATTTCGTATTGTGAACGTCTTGAAGTCTGATTTGATAACAAATTAGACTTCAAGACGTTATAAATATGGATATAAATCCACGATGTATTTTTTGAATAAATAAATAAATAAACAATATTTTACTTTGGTTTATATTCACTGTCGTAATATAATCGTGGTAGCTGCATGCAGGGTGCATCAACTGGGAATAGTAGTTCAGCGATCGCTACTCAGCTACATTGGTATTTTGCTACTATGCTACACTCGACCCGGAGTCAGAATCAATATCCATTACAGGAAGATAATATTATGACGGATGGGGTGGGCGGCTGTCAAATGTTTTAATTGGAATAGCACCGCGCGAGCCGCTGCGGCGCTGTTTTTGAATATTTTATCGCGATTGTCGATCTAACCAACTAACTTTTACACAATGACAGTTTGGTTTGACGTTTATCCGCGTCATTTGAACTATGATTAATGAATGCAAATTTAAACATAAACGACTGAGGCAATTTTTATTTAAGTAATATTTTTGCATACAAAATAATATAAAATCCAGGAAGACATTAAACTACGTAATTACTACAAAAAATGGTTGACAATGAAAATCGTTTGATAAATTAGTGATATTACTCTCTTATATTATTTAATTTAGTCTTTAAGAATTGTAACTAAAAATACTTGTGTAGGATGAGTCTTATCATTTCCGATTAGGCAGATCGTAGGTATTTTTCAAAAATACATTGTCACTTGGTTTCGCTCAGTTGCCTGGGCTAGGTCTTTAGGAATTTAATTCTCAACCTGTCGATACCAAATCCATTAACTGTAAAATGTATCACGATATAATCACTTGTTTATTGAATATTCACTGTTCTATGTTAGACATTGAATGATTCTTGGACCCTTTCTACCCCACATCTTCATAAGAAACAGACACAGGCTCAGAGCCCCATCATAGGTCCTATCAATACATGTTTGTTGTCCCAATCTATATTATTGTATTTTTAAATAATTTGAAAATTAAACTACGAATACATAATAAGATAAACACAATAAGATAAAGTTACTCGAAAAATTAAAATCCGCTAACTGTGCTATGGCATATAATTATATTTTTTACACTTTTTGAGCTGGAGCAATGAGATTTTACCCCAAGCAGGAGCGGAGCCGGAGTACCAAAAATTTGTAGTGCTCCACTGCTCCAGATGTTTTTTTATTATTAAGTTTAATAATCGTCCTAAAATCCAATGAAAATAGTATATTTTGACACTTTGCAACACAGGAATTATTTGAAATATGGCAACACTACCGAGTGATAAATAACATCATTTTTTAACAGAAGAGGCAGATAATGCGAGACGTTTTGCTGTGGTAAATTTTATATAATAGAATTAATAATGAAAATGACGATTATTTTAAATCAACGTATTTATTTATTTTTTCAACATTAGTATACATATTATACTTAATAAAACTTTTTACTCGGAGCGGAGCAGACACTGGAGCGGAACCGGAGCAAGTATTAGGTTGAGCGGAACTGGAGCGGAGCAACTCAAAAAGGGGTCCGCTCCAACGCTCTGAATGGAAATCATATATTTTCATGATATTAATATCAATTTTATAGAATTGGCGTCGGTTTAAATATAATAATATGTAACACTAACAGAAAACGTTTGTTTGAAGTCAAATATTAGAATATTTAATTATCGGCTGATTAATGTCGCTATAGGATTGGTTTCCCAAATATCCGTTTTTGTCGAAATCGACCTCTTAATGCAGAATGTTTTTTTGTATATAATTGGACGAGAACCATCCCTTTCTTTAAATTACTTTGTAATGGTAATGACTACATCATTCATATGCTGTAAAAATAACAATTTAAATATCTCCATGTATTTAAATATAGGATTATGAAATTTGTTTTTCGTCTCCTGATCATTTGGTCTATTCGGGAAACCAATCCTACAGCGACGAAATCTAACCAAATATCATTGTCTTCAAATGAATGCTACGTATTTTGTAAATTCATACAAATTTATCACTTTGGCATATTACAACTAATCGACGTAGACTCCTTTAGTTTAACAGTAGGTATTTCTATTATAAATCAGCCTGATATTTATGGCCAATTTACATGCGAACATAATTTATATTATGCTTTACCCGGAACAATTATTATTAATAGTTCTCGAAAGAAGTATTGTACCTGAATCATATTATATATGTCATTAACTATTTGAAATAACTGTGGACCTATTTCTATGTTCACCAATTCCCTGTCACGGGCTGGCCTTTATAATGGTATAATGTTATACCTATAGGTAGTTGTGTACCCGGGTACCCAAAGCCTTCAGTAAATCGTGTTATTCGGCTTTTGTTCAAATCAAAATTGATTGTGCTGGAAATAGGGGCGTGTAATTCTATTTACATTGATGGATGTATGGGCGTTGAGTGCTTATCAAAACTGCTATGTTTTGAAATAATATTAGTTCTGATCGGGATTTATTGAAAATTTTAGAATAGATTGGAAAATTTATATTGAATAACTTATTTTTTATCGTTCGGTATTTTTAAATTCACGTATGTAGGTACCTACTGACACCTCTATATTGATTTTGGGATTAGGTCGAAATCGACTTCGGGTAATCTTATAACTGGGAGTTAGCTTAAATGTATCTAATATTAATATAAAGTCGTATTTAATTCATCATTGTGAATTAAAACTAGTTTTACGATTTTAGTAAGTCAAAAACAAAAAAGCTTCTCTCCACCACTCACGCTTTGAGGGGTTTTTAGGTACCCATATGATAAGTTTTATCATATCATTATATTAATAGTATACTGAGCTACTTTGACCATTGTTTTAATTACAAATAAAGCTATTTGATATTATTTGAACATTGCAAAGAGTGACTATTAATTGTGCAAATCATAAAAGTACAGAGAAACACTTTTATGTTGTAAAATAACTAAAAAATGAATGTATAATATTAATTATTCAAAAATAGCTAATTGTACAAAAATTAAATAAAACAAAATAATTATGGTGGAATACGCCTTTGTCGAAATATTGTATACAAAAGGGCGTAATCCCCAGTTGTAAAATTTTACAAAGACCGCAAATAAGTTTTGTTTGTGATTTTAATTACAAGTCAAAATAATGTATTTGCAAAAAAACGTACGAGTGGACGCGGGGCCATATTTTTGATCTAATAAAACATTCACACTGTACAATATCAAGTTTTAAAAGTGTATTTTCATCACGTTGGACACGTCAAGAGTCTATAAACTAAACCCATGTCAACCTATAACAAGAACAAGATAGAAAAAAGTGATGGCAGTTCGCAGAATAAAATAATGGTGGGAATATTACTTTACACACGATGTAAAATATAATTTAAATATTAAATGGAATTATAGCGTGATCAAATTTAAAAAAATATATTATCGACGAAAATTAATGAAAACCAAGAATGATAATTCTTACAGATACTTTTCAAACAAATAGATAATAATTTTAATAATAAGGTGGGTCGGAGACCTAAATCGGGCACAGTGACGTCCCTAGACAAAATGCCGCCCCTAAGCAGCGCCTAAATGCCGCCTCATTTTTATAATATAGTATTTTTTATCTTCCTTTCATGACTAAAATATCTAGTAAATGTGTTGTATGGATACATTATTAACAAAATATATACCAGTAAATCTAATTTAAATGCCATCTCTACTTCAACAGACCATATTGCGTGTCCACGTTTTCAGATACATTTAAATATACACCTGACAACTTTCAATAATATTCGGATAAATTAATTAGGTCAGTATGTACCTATCTATAATTCGCAAATATGCACGTGTCATTGCTGGTCATCATGTACGTGACGTCCAAGGACAACGGAAGTAAACTAGACATCGCAAACCCGACAAAAAAAAAATCAGACCTGTTAAACCTTTTATGTTAATTAATACATTTTGTTTCCAACAAGTGAGCTCAATTTTTAATGGAAAGATATTTCCGTTATTACTAAGTTTAGGTAGGTACCTATTTCTATATATTATACTGTAATAATATATATAACTGCCGCTCCCAAGCGACGCTCAATCTGCCTACCCCCACGGGACGCCACTGATCGGGCATATCCAACTTCAAGTAACCCTTGTTCTTTTATCCTGTGATAAAACAAATCAAAATTCAGGACGTTCACAACATGAGATTTATATTATAACTATTACCACTCTCATAAGAGAAAAGAAAAAAATAAAATAATAATAATAATAAAAAAACAATAAACAATATACAATAAAATAAAGATTCAAAAACAAAATGCAAAGTACATCATTGAAAATATCTATGTCTTTAGGGAGCGCATTTACCACATTTACCACAGTCTCCCAATGAAATTATTCAACTTGAAAAAACGTTCTATATTTAGCACGGGGGCGTTACAAATTAAACAATAATACAAGTAATGTTTTTCACTATCCGAAAGAAATATTTTAACTCCCATTCGCCGTGAAAATGATACATTTTCGTCACACCTTAATTTAAAGCGTGTGGATTCACATCTTCTCTTTCGCTCACTCTTGCAATACGAATCGAGGAATACGAAGAGGTCTCCTCATGGTTAATTATAATTTAAGAAAATAAAAAAAGAAATGATTAATGCTTCCTAAATCATATTATATTATGTACAACTCGATATTATGTTATAACTACATTTTCTCGACTCAATTCCTATGGGCATATTGACCAAAATCCATTCCGTGATTTACCGGTTGATAGCGATTGACGCGTTGGACATGCTTTACCTAAATAATTAAATTTAATCGCACATCCTCAATTTATTGTTACAACGTTTTTCTTAGCTCGTATTCTTATTTGTCCGGTGGTTCTTTGTCCGGTACAAATCTTGCAATCGATTTTTAACTAACTTCCCGACTAGTTAGACATTTAAACTTTTAGAATACATCAAAACACGATGCCAATGCATTTTTTTATTACTTTTAGCCATCTTTAAGTAGAATTGAATTCATTTTCAGTTAATTCTGTTTTGTATTAAAAGTTATTTCGACACCATTATTGGTTGCTAGGGGTCTGGAGTCCTAGCAACTAAATTATTAATATATACGTGTATTTCTATGGAAATCAATGTGACATGCCAAGTACAATTTTTTTTGATCGTTTAAGCTACTCAAGTCAAGTTTATATGGTTCGACAGAATTTAAAAACGTTGTAGGTATATAAAAAGTTTATTTTTATTACTACATTTACCTGGTAGCTTAATACGAGACGTAGTTAATTAAATCTTGTACTTTACATCGGTATGTTTTAGATGTTGTTAATAACAATTTAGTGCGCAGGCATCTAGGTGAGGTCACAATATTATTTATGTATTTTTTTTTATTAAATCCTGGGTGTTTGTTATTGTGGTTGTTATACTTTTATTAGTACTTACACTACTGTTCCACTACACTTCTGTCATTGGACCTAATGGCCTATTGTAGTATTAAAAAGAATATATATTATACATACATAAAAAAATCTTTCATATGATATTTAAGTACCCACCTATGCTTTTAATTACGTTTCATTTAACTATTTTATCCTATTAGCGCTCGGCACATTTTCCGATGGTTTAAATAAAACACGCCGTAGGAAATAATCTTGGCGGGAAGCCGATGTCTAAAAATATTTTCTCACAACGTAGTCTTCACAGAGTCACTGCAAAATATATTACATGCAAAAGCCCGGAGCATTTATTAATGCTAACAGGAAATAATTAGGTGGTGTGTTAACCAGACCTCGTTTCCTTTGCTCTTCTCACAGCGAACAGTTTCTTTGCTTATATATTTTTTTCTATCATCGTCTTTTTTGGCTTTCATAATATTAAGAAAAATGCAAAAAAAATAATAATAAAGTCTAGAATATTTCCTTCTTTGTAAATAAGTTTTTTTAAAAAACGATTTTGCATAGACGGGAAATCTAAATATAGGAAAATGAGTATCTACTGTATAATTTAATATAATATAATGTCTGGCATTCTCTTTCCACTGAAAATACTAAACCTTTTTTAATAAAATCCCCTAAACTAAAATGAATATTAAATATTATACGATATAATATATTATGCAGTACCTAAGTCTAAAATATTTTTGAAACGTACCCTTATGTAGGTATATTGACGAATGGTTAGGGTCATAGTCGAGATTGGAGCTATAGTTATCGTCCGGGTTAGGGAGCTGAAATTTGGCTGAAATAAAGCCGTCAACCTATTTTTGTTAGTAAAATATTACAAAATTTCAACTGATATTTTATTGTTATCGTAAACCTTGACAAACATTTCCTATAAGAATAATTATTACGGATAAAATATTTAATGACATAATAAATTTATATATTAAACGTTTTCTTCAAATTAAGTATAATTATATAATATCAGGATCATGCCCCCCACATCCTGAAGCGGCCCCCAGGCTAGGATCTTTAAAGAGCCCCCTACCTATCGCTAAAGATAAAGGCAGTGTGACGCTCTACAGTAGCGTTTTCCAAATGGGGTAAAATTAATGTATACCTATATTTTATGTTTCTTGTATATTTGAATCATGGAGTTGTCGAGTATCGATACACAACCAAGCATTGTATCGTACAACCACATAATTCTAAATAATACCAATATTGAAGAGAAATAGCTTATTAGACTTTTTTTTACTATTCGAGAGAATTTTTTATGTATGTTTAAATCACTTATCTGGTCGATTCGCCATGCTGGGCCCTTCTTGAGCCCGGGCCCCTAGGCTAGAGCCCTGTCAGCCCCCCCTTTGTGGGGGCCATGATCAGGATATATATGACAAAAAGCACTAAATGCACTAAAAATATCTCTTCTGTACGTCATCAATATATAGCTCTAGGCACTCGATGAAGCCATCATCATACCAAGATCATACCCGTGTACATTTTTGGAGTCAAAGCCTGAACACTAAATGATCGGATAATAAGAATACTGGAGGCTTTCGATACAGGGCTGTATTGGCGTACGATGAAAATATGGAGGGCTGATCCCTCAGGAGGTTTTAAGACGTCATTGACAAGAGAATTTATATGCATCTACTATCAAATGCAAAAAATCAGCAAACTTCTTCCATATTTTTCATAATAAGAAGTATGCTTTACTCCAGCTAATAATGCAGGGGAAGGTAGAGAGCAGCAGAAGTCTAATTAAAAGGAGATTCCCTGAGTTACGCAAACTCCGTAAGTACTTTAACGTACAAAGCGTTGAGGATCAGATGACTAACTTAAATTAAAATTCCATCAAGTACCCTCAGTTGATAGTATTATTTTATACAATATGATTTATATATACAACAGGTATATATCGCCTTATATTGAATTAGGTACCTGCTCGTCATCATTGCTAAATTTAATCACAACCTTACGATACCCGCTGATCAATTATTAGATATTTGTCTAATATTCTGTCCATATTTGTTTTATCAATGGTAAAACTGAATGTATACTATTAATATCAGCTAACAGTTTGGCAATCGTATTGTGTTTAAAAACATTAACGTCCAAATTATATTAATTGTATGTACCTATTGTTTTTATTTTTTTCAGTTGTTTACAAATTCAAAAAAATGCCGCTTGCTGTCACCAACGAGCTTACGGAAATCCACTCAACACAAACAAAACAATACAAAAGCTTTACAAAGCTCTACAGTAGAGTATATTTAATTAAATCAATTTGTACTGGTAATGCCGCAAGAAGCTTTCAGATGCATTTAGAGTTTTCTGTTCTTGGTTTATTTCCTCGATAAATCGAAACCTGTTTAGTAAGTCCAGTAAATGTACCTATAATATATTTATTAAAATGTAGTTTACCTATTGAGGGTTGGAAAATATGGACACTATTTACTTCAAGATTAATATTATTGATTATTAGCTTCAAAAAACGCCTGCGTGTATTATTGTCACTAATTTGGTTAATTTCTATCGGTTTTATTGACAATGCACTGTAAAAAAATGTGTTACAATGTTACGGTTTACCAATAATTTCTTAAACATTCTGGGATAAGTTAGTATGAAATATAATTTGGTAGGTATTGAAATATATCTCTTTTATCCGAAACGTTTTTTTCACCGCAGAGGTCAAGAATTTTAATTTTTTTTTCACAAAAATATTTACCCTCAATACGAATAACTTTTATGTCCAAAATAAAGATAACGTCAAGAAACCAAACTGCAAGCATTTGTCTTTAAAATAACAAATCAAAACTGTGACATGTGCCGTCTTAAATAAAAATTTTGCTTAACAAAAATTCCCCAGAAGGTAGGGACTATACTTACGTATTTTAAAATTCCATAGTGAGCGCGTCGCTAAAATATACGTCTATTTTTAAGAGGACTATCTCAGCAACATATATCGCATCGCCTACAGTAGGTATCCATAATATATAATATGACGTAATATTTTTTTTTTCGACCATGTCCGATCCTAATAACATTATATTATGGGTCTACACAAAGTGGAGGTTTGTAATGTTTTTCTACGAAAAGTGGATATCAGCCACTTGCTCAACCTATTAGGTCCATATTCTGACTCATACACAAATTGAAAAACAATATGTGTACTTGCCAGACCCAGGATTTGAACCTGGGATCCATAATACTATAGGCCGACGCTTAAGCCACGCTGCCATCGTGGGTGGTATATTATATATCATAATATAGCAGGTAGTAAATCTACGGAAAAAGCAGTATTCTGGAAAGAAACCGTTTGAAATACACGCCTAAGTAAGTTGAACTAAATTAGCAACTCTTTATGGTTTTTATTGCTAAGTTAATTGACTTTTTTCGTCCGTTTTTTCCAGGTTGTACGTTATTTAAAATTCCGGGACATTATCCGTTCCGATTGTGATTTATTCGGTATATGAAGTGGGTATCTTCTTTTTTCTAGACAATTCCAGAAAATCCGGGACAACTATCAACTCTTGGTACGAATCTTTACATTTTGATTATGGAATGATAGGCACATACAATCTTAATTGTTTAAAATAAATCTTTTAATTAACTGTCTTTTTAATTGTCATCGTACACTTCTTTCTTGTCCTTGTTCGCTCTTTGGCTAGAGAATAATAATGTACCCTACGCTTTGCAAGAATTCCTGCTGCTCGCCAGATTTCTTTTATCCTTCCGCGTCATGCCAGTTCTGTTAGAATTGCAATATAGACACCGATGACGATCAATTTACGAATACAATAAGCTTAGCAATTACTTAAAATTTCACAAATTAAATGCAACTATTTAAAAATCACGAATAGAAACATAAATGCTATTATTATAAGACAAGTATATTTATATTAAAAGATCGTGCACTCTTAAAACACTCAGTGCCTAGGCCGCCTTAGCGTATAACGTCAAGAGAAACGTAGATAGGCTAAGTGTGACCCACTAAAGAGAGAGAAAGAGAGTTTGGGATAGAGATCCTAGAAGACTGTAAAGTGTGAAGTTGTGCAGTCGGCCATGAACCCGAATTATTGTCTATGGAACCAACTTAACTAACTAACTAATTATAAGATCTATAGTTTATAATATTTTGTTAGCAACAACTTTATGCAGTATCCTGCGGGCCCTGCATTTGTGAGGTGCTCCCCGAGCCATCAGCATACATCGTAAAGGATGAACATGACCGCCGATAGCATGTTAAAGTTTATCACGCGGGCATCGCAGTTCGAACACGAACTTGGCTCGACGCCAGGGGCTCTAAACTACCTTTTACTTATGAAAGAAGCGCCCGCTTGTGTGCTGCCTGAGATAAGGGGGCGCTAAAGAACCGTGATGGATAACTTTACAGGTAACCTTAGACGTTTGACTATACGGGAATTTCTAATGGAGTTATTCTATCTGTTATAGAATCGTAATATATGTACACATATGGTTTAGTTAGACATTTGCATAATATTATGTTGGCTATTATAGAAACGTACTGCTACCAATACAATAATGGGTCGTCAGGGGATGTAAGATGGTGTAGTGTGGGGTTGATTGTTTGTTTAAAATTAGCGCAATTTTGGGACCAGCAAGGTTTGATAAATATATCAACACTCCTTGATCACAAGTCTATTTTGTCCTCCTTCGTAATAATTATTATCTAGTCGTAACTAAACTTGGACATGGATTTATTTTATTTTGAAATTGTAATCCACGTTATAGGAATAAATAGGTCATCGAGAACACGATCTTGTAAAATCATTTAATATCATTCACCAATCTAACCATTAATAATGAAAATATGATTCAGAGTTTCTTTTTATCCAAAGGAAGGTAAGCAAAAATAGAGAGGTTACAGAAACTAGGCCTTCTTACTTCATCCTGTCACGCTCCAGAATCGGAACATAAGGCATATACGAGTACAAATATGTACCGGCGCTTGCCATGCAAATTATGTATCACGTAGATTTCTCTTCCTGAATCACTACAAAGCAATAGAGCATGGATTCTCAAAGTTGGCGCAATTCCCTCAAGTTAGCATTGGAAGGATATGAGTGAGGACATTGCTGGGCCCAAGGCAGTAGAGGGAATTGAGGAGTTAGTGGGGCTTTGAGGTTGGCAGGCTGGAAGCTTTTAGTTAGTAAGCTGCTGGAGTAGCGCGAGTCCAATATTCCAATGGTGATTATTGCAGAAAACATAATTATAAGCTGATACTGTTTATAGTTAAAATCATGTTAAAATACAATCGATTAATTAATATTGACTGGTTGAGAGTTAAAGTCCGACTCACCCAGCCCACCTAACTGTCTGCGGTTAAGTGATAATGTATTTTTTTTAATGTGGATATTACTGATATCGGCAGGTATGGCTTGCCTATTCGGAATTGAGCAGCCTTTTGGCAGGTATTTTTCTTAATTCTAATGAATGAAATGAATAATTTTTATGAATAAAATTAAAACTTAATATTAGAGATGTTGCAGCTAATTCTATTTATTTGGTTATCAAAATATCTGTTGTCATAATATTATAGGTATCACTTAATATTACTAACTGAAAAAATGTCATTTAAACTTTACGGGATTTGATCCCGTAATATGAAGCGGAATAATTTGATTGCTGGCTGGGCGTTGAATATTAATATTTTAATATCAATAGAGCTTTATAATATGTGATTTAAATTAATTATGGTATTAAGAATATTTTATGAAATTGAAAACAAGATATTATTATAATAAAATGTATGATTAGTAAAAAAGCTCAATTTTAGTTAAATAAGGTATTTCCTCTATGTAAAACCAACGAATTTTCTTACGGCAATCTCCAACTTTTCGTTTAGATTGAAAAGAAAATTTTCGCAAAAAACTGGTTGTAGTAATGACGACAGCGTAGTAAATTTTTATTTCACTTTGAGTAAGAAAATGCACTTTAATCCAATAGAACCTCACATTCTCTGAGCTTTCGTGGTTTAAGGTAAATTTAAAACTTTTATATCGTGAGAACATTTGAAACTTTGAAACATGCAAGATAGTATAATGCATATTTTCTATAACTAAAACTATTTACAGGATTCCATTATATTTAATTGTATTAAGAATATTTAAATAGGTTAATACTCAATTAGGTATATCTATATTTTTAAATGGCGCGTAACACGTTCTGCTGCGCTGCTTAGGTTTAATGTATAAAACACTTGTACTATGAACCTAGTTATAAGTATTAATCCCATCGATGGGTTAAATTTAAATTATTTGAAACATGCTTGTGTTTGGGTCTAGTGCATAGCCTCAATGAGTTGATCGAACGTACCTTAATATTCTAAAAGTTAGGAATACATTTGATAAAAATGTAAATATATAAAATAAGTTTACTTTTAAATCGTTGTAACACAAAATAATATGTTAAATCTTCTTCTTGGTAGGTATAACTTTCTGTGTTTTCCTTATCGCAAGTTCCAGTTCATAAGTGCAATTTTTCTGTACAATAAATGATGAGTAGCTTCATCGCTTCTCAGTTAAATTATTGTAATTAGTTTAGTAGGCTATATCTCTTCTATAGAAGATGGTTTTTCTCAATATATTTGCTTATAATATTACTATACATATAACATATATTTGAACTGGTTAAGGGCGGACGTGCTCAGCGTGGGTCAAAATGGAGCTTTTTTCAATTTTCAAAGCATGATCCTGGACATACCTTAAACGTTGTAGATAATCTATTTATATAATTTTGAAGCCTTGTTATCCTTTATATTTATTTTAAACATTTGATGACTGCATTAAGTATTTTTATTACATAAAATAGTATTCTTTTAAAACTCTCGCTCTAATGTTTTAGAATATAGTCATATTTCGGTACATAACTGTGCAGAGGTGTTAAGATTTTTTACATTTATTAATTTTCAAACGCATTTATAAAACCATCAGTATAATAATTTATGTTGACATTATTATAGTGAAATATTTACGATAAAAAATATATTCATAATCGCTGTGATCCCAGATTTGAAAAGAATTAGGCATTTTAATATTCCAAAAATGGGCAAGATTAACACATTTGAAGATAATTCTAAAGATACTCATTATAAGCTATGTCTTTGACCATTCAAGTGTGATAAACATCATACGAATAATGATTGCTTTATAATAATTATTGACCTAAGAATAAGGTAGAACTGTAAAGCAAAATAATGTAGCAAGTGGATCGATAGCCCAAAGGATAAGAGATCTGTATAGTGAAAATTTGAAACCCATTCGATTCGACTTATTTTTTTACAACGTTTTTCTTAGCTCGTATTCTTATTCGTCCGGTGGTTCTTTGTCCGGTAAAAATCTTGCAATCGATTAAACTAACTTCCCGACTAGCTAGAAATTATATCAGTACACGATGCCGAATGCATTTTTAATACTTTTAGCTATCTTTAAGTAGAATTGAATTCATTTTTAGTTAATTCTGTTTTGTTTGAAAAGTTATTTCGACACCATTATTGGTTGCTAGGGGTTTGGGGTCCTAGGAACTAAATTATTAATATATACCTACGTGTGTTACTATGGAAATCAATATGATATGTCAAGTACAATTTTTTTGATCGTTTAAGCTAGTCAAGTCAAGTTTATATGGTTCAACAGAAAATTTAAAAACATTGCATATAAAAAGTTCTTTTTATCTTGTAATAATATTTATTCATGATTTTTCTAATATGCGTGTTTATGAGATTTTTCTAAAAACATATTATTTTCAATTATTACAGATTTTTATATTATAAACTAATATTTATCAAATATGTTATATTAGAATTCGCTGAAAACACAATTAAAGTTACTTAGATAATATACAGAATTTATTTATGGTAATAAATATAAAGACATAAGGTAGGTATATTCAAGATTGCGTGTATTCAAGATTGCGTTTATTCAAGATTATCCTTTTTTATTCCATACCATAATAATTACAAGTTACACTAACAAGGGTAAATGCTAAGTTAAATAAAAATTAATTAATTTTATAATTTCAGCTATGTTTAACAAGACTGCAAGCGACGAAGAGTGTGGCTACGAAAAGTAACTATCTAATAATGATCTATATATTTACACGATCTCTCGTATTAATATCCGGTGTTTCGAGGTGGTCAGTTTGTTATCTACCCAAGATAACACCACATGATGTGTCGGTTTCGATTGTCATTCATAAGTTAAGAGGTGTCGATTACACAGGAATCTGCTCCCTTGCATTTTGTCAACAATGCAGTCGCGACTTCCATGGTCATTTTGTTCCGATGTCACAATATCGTCTTACATGAAGTAGCGAAATATTTTCGTTGCACTTTCAATTTTATTCAGACATGATGGGCGCCAAACTTGATTTATTGTGTAATTATTGTAAAATAAGTACGGCAGAATTTGGCTTCTGTCAATCCCAATTCTTTGTAATTTAGCGCTATGTTACACGAAATTTGTATGTACATTGTAAATTCTTATGTTAGGTATTTTATACCAAATTATGTTGCTAGGTAAGGTGTTAAACCTCTAAATATTATTATAAATATGAAGTACTTCAGGCTATATCAATAAATCAAACATAGCATACAAGCAACATCGATTCTAATAATTATTATCAAAATCTCCACGTACAACTCAGAAATTAAGCCATATTAAAAAAAATATTTTAAAAATAGTAATGTATTTTTTTTAGTCGTTTTTGATTCTTATTGACCCAATAATTGTGTGAAACGGATTGTATTATGGCAAAATTGATATTTATTAAATGATTAAAGAATCGTAACGTGCTCAGCGTGGGTCAAAATTGAGCTTTTTTTCTATTTTCAAAGCATGATCCTGGACATACCTTAAACGTTGTAGATAATCTATTTATATAATTTTGAAGCCTTGTTATCTTTTATATTTATTTTAAACATTTGATGACTGCATTAAGTATTTTTATTACATAAAATAGTATTCTTTTAAAACTCTCGCTCTAATGTTTTAGAATATAGTCATATTTCGGTACATAACTGTGCAGAGGTGTTAAGATTTTTTACATTTATTAATTTTCAAACGCATTTATAAAACCATCAGTATAATTTATGTTGTCATTATTATAGTGAAATATTTACGATATAAAATTATATTGATAATCTCTGTGATCCCAAATTTGACAAGAATTAGGCATTTTATTATTTAAAAAATGGGCAAGATTTACACGATTGAAGATACTTCTAAAGATACTAATTATAAGCGATGTTTTTGACCATTCAAGTGTGATAAACATTCTACGAATAATGATTGCTTTATAATAATTATTGACCTAAGTATAAGGTAGTGTTTTTTTGAAATAAGCTATTTCTACCTTTCTTACTATAACATAACCGATTTTACCGAAAGTACATGTTCAAACACGCGCGTTAACATTATTTTCCTCCCTACTTCAATTATAGTTTGTCAATTTATGGCTACGGCCGTATGTTGTAGCTTAACCACTGGGGAATGCCAAAAGAAATGGCGTATTTAAAAAAAAAGCACTACCTTATACTTAGGTCAATAATTATTATAAAGCAATCATTATTCGTAGGATGTTTATTACACTTGACTGGTCAAAAACATAGCTTATAATAAATATCTTTAGAATTATCTTCAAATGAGTTAATCTTGCCCATTTTTTGAATAATAAAATGCCTAATTTTTGTCAAATTTGGGATTATCAATATATTTTTTTATCGTAAATATTTCATTATAATAATGACGACATAAATTATACTGATGGTTTTATAAATGCGTTTGAAAATAAATGATTGTAAATAATCTTAACACCACTGCACATTTATGTACTGAAATATCTATATTCTAAAACGTTAGAGCGAAAGGTTTAAAAGAATACTATTTTATCTAATAAAAATACTTTATGAAGTCATCAAATGTTTAAAATAAATATAAAGGATAATAAGGCTTCAAAATTATATAAATAGATTATCTACAACGTTTAAGGAATGTCCAGAATCATGCTTTGAAAATAGAACAAAAGCTTCATTTTGACCTACGCTGAGCATGTCCCCCCTTGACTGACAGTCAAATGGAAAACAACAAACAGCATAAATAAAACTAAGGCCCGTTTCAGACGGGACACCGGTGTCCACCTGAAACGGGCCTTAATAATACATTCATACTCTTTTTTAGATTATAAAAATGTTTTGAAATTTTGGAGCTTTGTATCATAATAATACATCCGTGGGGTCATAATAATATTATTATATATGCCCTAGATGGTAACTTCCATGAAAAATCTATTGGAAAAGTTTGACTACATAATAATTTGGTGTATGACTTTGGGTCATTATAAAGAAATTTTCACCAGGCTTTCCCAACTGCGAGAAAATTCACAATGAAAATCTCCTGGACACAAGACAAGAGCGCAAAAGTTTCGTGGCAAATTCCCATAAAATATTTATCTCGCAAACTTCCAAAGTTGTCTGGTTTTTGTTACATTTTTTTCTTGGTATACTTAACTGCTTTTTTACGATGTGAACACGCGGACATAAGCAGTATAACGATGTTTTTTATGAATAAGTTATTCTTTGTGTTGTGGACATTTTATGTGGAATTGATTTTTATTGCTTTTTTATTCCATGTCAAATTTTGTCTATAAATAAGTCAGATTATTATTTTTAGCCAAAAACATGAGTCCTATTATGGAAATGCCAGAAAAAACAGCATCGTAAATAAAAATATCGTAAATTGTATAAGATTTGATTATAACTTAAGAATGATAAGCATATTGAGACGTATATATAAATTTAGTTTTATATAACACTTACTACCATAATTAACAATATTATAATATGTATGTACTTATATTAATGATTTTTAAAATTAAGAAATAAGATAAATAATGATTTTTTTATTGAAAAGCGTAATTTTGAATCGTATTATTTTGGACCAAGTGAAATTCGAGGATAAATTAGATTAGTAACTTTAGTCGGTTGGCAATATTTACCAGAAAATTAAAAGATGTGTGTTAAAACTCATATTTATGAGGTTTTTCATAATTATTGTAATTATCTCTAAATATAAACATAGATTAGTCATATTATGGTAAGAGTTAGCAAACGTATTCATGAAAAAAATATATTTAATGGTGTTTTTAAAAATTTCAGAAGGTAAAACTCACTAAGACAATTTTACTCTTAGGTAAACGTACTACAGAAAAAGACTCGACAAGAGTATATTATCATTGAGGCTTAGACAATGAAGAGAGATTACGTAGACATAAAATGCAAATACTTTAAGTTCATTAATTTTTCACAAAGAACTTGATATTTGTTCATTATAAAATAAATTAGAAAGACTAAATTTTCATGACAATACTCGCAGTGATAACACCAGAATAACACGACTGCGGAAAATCAACATGATATCTGACAAATGCGCTAAGAAATTCATAATCTTTAAGTCTACACTCTTAAAATCAAGTCTGGCCACAATCCAGATTCATATTTATTTGCTATTGTCTTTAATATCGGAATTATCATAACTTATAGAATAGCTCAAGCGAAACAGTGACTCTAAAAGAGTATAAAAAAGTTTATTAAAATTCTCACCAACCATTTCACATCGATATGATCATTCTGCCCATATAGAGGAGCCGCTGCAGATGAACGAAGAGCTTGGGTAAAAAGCTCCCATCTTGTGAGAGACCTAATTCACCCAATGGTAGTGCTCCCAGGAGCCAGACTACCCCGCAAATACATCGTAATCCTAAACCGCATTCACTACGGACATACTCAATGTGTGTGATTGTGGATTAAATCCCTCTTCATTAGAGTGCAGAGAAATCATAACCGTTGAGCACGTTATGGATATCTTCCCTCAGTCGGACACTCTGACATTTACTAAGCCGATGGAAATGTGCTGAGGTGGATTGAGGAACCACTGATCCTTATGTAGTACTATTGTTCTAATAATGTGATGTGTTACTGTGAAAATGTTTTTTTATAAGAACGTGTTAGTTTATCACAATGTGTAGATGGAGAGTGCCTAATTCATTTTTCTTTATTTCCTGAGAGCCCACATTTTATGAGATAGTGCAAAAAATGCATCGATCACTCTCACATTACAACTAATTTGAATTGATAGCACTTTTCATGAAAATACGCGTTAATTCTACCGCAGGCTAAATACAGTGTCGTGCAGCATCAAGCACAATTATGTTGGATTATTGTTTAGAATAGAATTCTCCCAGATACCACATTGATGATAATAACTTATAATGATTCTCTTCTAACGATGACGGCGTAAACACGAATTGTATAATCAAAAAGATGTACATAGATAATATTATATAAATGTCAATTGACGGGTGGTATGTATGATGAGATTGCACGCAGAAGCAAACAGGAGTCTGGAGACGTCTATGTTTGTATATTCAATTTGGAAGAATTTCTTTTTGCAATAATATAACATTTAATTTCACACAAGTTAAACAAGAACCACTTTTAATACATGCTAAATAAAGTAAATGGGAAGATGCTAGAGATTCACAAACCCCCATGAGGTGCGTAAGGGATTTTGGTCTCACCAGGGGGCTCCGGGTTCGATGAAGATACAATATTATATTTTCGTGGTTTTATTTCTACTACTGCACCCCTGTTTCACTTCACTACTATTACAGGGCATCATGTCTGTTGTAGTATTCCAAAGAGAATATAATATACTTATGTGTATTACATTATAGATACTTATATTTTTAAGATATAAAAGATTCTATTAAAATCTAGTGTACCTACCAAATACAGCAGGTTTTGATTTATATGCCTCAGATACTCACCCGAATAACACTTATGACACCATATTTCCACCACTAATATCTAGTCCGGAAGGTCCCTATACGGTTGGATGATAGGAAAAGGCAGAGAGAGATACTAGAGGGAACGAAGTCATACCTTAGGTTATCGAACTCCTGAACATGGTAGTGTTATTATTTTTATTGATTTTTATTGAGTTTATATTTTGGGACGTATTTTTATTACTATAACTCCTTATCTGAATACTTGATAATATAATAGGCAGCACTAAGGCGAAAACTTCAAAAACTTTTTACACTATTCCGGGTAATTCATTTAGGTATAGGTATGTAGAGCCAAGGTGATAATACTATAAGGAAAATGATAGACGCCACTGAAAAGGGGGAGTTACACGGTCACGTGGCACGGTAGGTTCGTCGAAAAGAGAAAGGTCGAATTGAAACTTCCGTCTTCGCGAGACGAACTCCATTGTTTTGCAAAATCATAAATCACTTGTCGCCGGTCTGTAATGAGATGGAGGATGACATGGCTTCTTTGAGACCCTAGTTTAACCCTATAATGGTGGACCAGATGTGTTTTGATCGAATATTCTATAAACCATCAAAACATATCATCGTATAACATAGATTGGATTTATACACGTGTAATAACGTTTATTGCCTAATGTGACGGAAATATAATAATATATAGATACGCCCACATTGGCTGAGCAGTAATATATCGGCTTCCAAATTTGTGGGTCCCGGGTTGGAATCTTAGGTCTAACTACGTTGTTTTTTCAATATGAATTTGGCCCCAGAGCATAAATCTAACACGTAGAGTAAAAAATGCATAACGTCCATTTATTGTATACAGAAAAATCTGTTAAGAAACCTTTTTGTGAGGTGATCCACATCCACATCGGTTTGTAAAGTCAATAAAAAGAAAAATAAAAAAAGTAAGTTCGTACCTTGATTTATATATTATGGCTTAGTGCAATGTTTCTTAACCTTTTTACATCCGCGGACCACAAAAAAATCAAAAAATGTTATGCGGACCATCAATATTGGAATAAAATAATAATTATTCTGAAGAAAGCTACTGCACTGTTTTCCAAGCAGAAATATTTGCTATCAGAGAATCTCTCGAGTGGACACTCAAAAGATTAAGGTTCCTCAGACACGACTATGTAAACATATTCTCAGATAGCCAATCCAGTCTGGTAGCTCTCCAAAACCCATTATCGACACACCCATTTGTAAAAGACATTTTAACACTGTCAACACAGCTTCGAATGATAGGAACAAACCCCAGATTCTTCTGGATAATAAGTCACACAGGGATAGCCGAAAACGAGGAAGCTGATAAATACGCTAAGCAAGCCACAACAGACAAAAGACCTTTAACCTATACACACTTCCCTCTGAGTTACGCAAAACAAAAACTAAACGAAGATACCATAGAGCTATGGAACCACAGATACACAACATCCGCCACAGGATCAATAACGCAGAAATTTATTCCAATTATAAACTGTGCCATCACTCTTGCCAGGAACTTAAAAATATCACACGAACTCACACAGATACTAACAGGCCACGGATCGGTGCGAGCTTATCTAAAAAGATTTAAATTGAGGAATGACGACTGTTGTCAATGTGACGGCAACACATCTCAAACTGTGTGGCATGTCATCAACGACTGCCCTATACTAGAAAGGGAGCGATGGACTCTCAGGACTTGGTGTAGACAACATAATCACGAAATTGACCTCCAAAAGCCTCACGAAGCACTAAGCAATAGAACAACACAAGAACACTACACAAAATATTTAATCCTGGCCATAAAGAAAATTAAAGATATAAATGGAGGCACCTAATTAGCCCCACATCAATGCAACTAACCCACCCAACAACCTTGTACGAAAAAGCAAGGGTATGGTTATTATTAAAAAAAAAATAAAAATTATTCGAAACAATTAATTTTGCAACACGGTATGCTGATATAACAATATTTAAGGGGGGACATGCTCGTCGAAGGTCAAAATTGAGTTTTTATTGTATATTCAAACCATGATCCTGGACACTCCTTAAACGTTGTAGATGATCTATTTATATAATTTTGAAGCCTTATTATCCTTTATAGTTATTTTAAACATTTGATGACTGCATAAAGTATTTTTGTTACATAAAATAGTATTCTTTTAAACCTCTCGCTCTAATGTTTTAGAATATAGTCATATTTCGGTACATAACTGTGCAGTGGTGTTAAGATTTTTTACATTTATTATTTTTTAAACGCATTTATAAAACCATTAGCATAATTTATTACGAGATAATTTTTGTAAAATATTCACGATAAAAAATTATATTGATAATATCTGTGATCCCAAATTTGACAAGAATTAGGCATTTTATTATTCAAAAAATCGGCAAGATTAACACATTTTAAGATGATTCTAAAGATATTTATTATAAGCCATGTCTTTGACCATTCAAGTGTGATAAACATCTTATGAATAATGATTGCTTTATAATAATTATTGACCTAAGAATAAGGTAGTGTTTTTTTGAAATACGCCATTTCTTTTGTCATTCCCTAGTGGTTAAGCTACAACATACGGCCGTAGCCATAAATTGACAAACTATAATTGAAGTAGGGAGTAAAATGATATTGACGCGCGTGTTTGAACATGTACCGTTTAAAAAAAAATAAAAAAAAATTCGGTTAGGTACATGTTCAAACACGCGCGTTAACATAATTTTACTCCTTACTTTAATTATAGTTTGTCGTTTTATGGCTACGGCCGTATGTTGTAGCTTAACCACTAGGGAATGACAAAAGAAATGGCGTATTTCAAAAAAACACTACCTTATTCTTAGGTCAATAATTCTTATAAAGCAATCATTATTCATAAGATTTTTATCACACTTGAATGGTCAAAGACATAGCTTATAATAAATATCTTTAGAATCATCTTCAAATGTGTTAATCTTGCCGATTTTTTGAATAATAAAATGCCTAATTCTTGTCAAATTTGGGATCACAGAGATTATCAAAATAATTTTTTATCGTGAATATTTTACAAAAATTATCTCGTAATAAATTATACTAATGGTTTTATAAATGCGTTTAAAAATTAATAAATGTAAAAAATCTTAACACCACTGCACAGTTATGTACCGAAATATGACTATATTTTAAAACATTAGAGCGAGAGGTTTAAAAGAATACTATTTTATGTAACAAAAATACTTCATGCAGTCATCAAATGTTTAAAATAACTATAAAGGATAATAAGGCTTCAAAATTATATAAATAGATTATCTACAACGTTTAAGGAGTGTCCAGGATCATGGTTTGAAAATACAATAAAAACTCAATTTTGACCTTCGACGAGCATGTCCCCCCTTAAGAATATTAAAAAAGATACTAACAAAACAAATATAATTTAAAAATTCATAAAATACAACATAAAATTCGATTGTGTATCTGTAAACTGAAATTATAAGCTTTTAAAAATGAATACTAACTATTTTTGAACTGCAGAAAATTTTTGTGGCCCACCCAAAAATCTTTGCGGACTACCGGTTAAGAAACTATGGCTTAGTGGAACAGTTTTTAATGTCCATCTTAGACTATGAAATCGATCTAGATAGTTATTTAGTTATATTAATTAATAAATACCAACTGTGTGTATTTTTAATACGATGGCTGAGTGGCTACGCGCCAAACTTATAACATCGGATTCGAATATCCGGTCTCCCAAATATTTACATGTTGTATTTGGACACAGGGTATGGGCATGATAGGTTGAGCAAGTGACTCATGTCCACTTTTAGTAAAAATAATAATATGCTCATTTAGTGCTAACACTGCGACCTGCGCGTTTAGAGTAGTGGGCCATTATATGTAATTAACTTGTTATTTAAATATGGTAATTAAAAGGTAATCAAAATGAGTTAACACTAAGATTATCAAGCTCGGCATGACATGCTGGATAAGAACGCTACAGAAAAATGATCACTTATTTTTTATGGCATGGATTAGGTTTAGATGATATTACGTGGTTCTAACAAAATGGTGCAACATACCATTCAGCTCGTGACACAATCAACTTATTAATATTTAAATGAAAAATACATAATATCTCTTATTTGATAGGCATTTATAATATTATTATATCATCAAAAAAAAATCGTGAAATTATATTGTTAAAAGTCAGTTAAGTAATCATTTTGTTTGGTGCTAAATCTTCGCCAGTATTACCAACAGATACTAAATGAAATTTATAACTTACTGTGTTACGTCATCACACGGTTACTCTCCTTTCTTTCTTTAGCGTTCGTTTTGTGGCGGGCTTTATTTAAATTCGGTAATACTTAGTTAATGAAGATGGCGCAACCTAAACGAAAATAGGACGGCCAAAACGCAAAGCGCTTTAAATTTACTTCAGCTGCGATAAACAAAAATATTATTCAAAATCAGCAATATACTTCTGTCAGGAAGAACGTTAATGACAAATATATTCTTAATGATTCCATAGTTTGGAGCAGGCTTTGGAGAGTGGGTAAATATATTGATATGAAGTATGGCATTATTGTATAGAATATTCAAAAGAAATTTTTGAAACTCCTTTATTGGGCTGTATGCTGTTATGAAATAATATCATCAATACCAATATTAATATGTATAATTATATAATTAGTACAGATTGGGCTCTTATAAAACGTAAGTAAAACTATAAATATGTAGTGAGGCTTTTAACCAGACCTACACTACAGATACCTAATCAAAGAAGAAGGGGATAAGGGCCTTTGCCCAGGTGCCCCATAAAACTAGAATTAAACAAAGTCAAATGTTCGGGACTTGATATCCAGGTGGCGAAGGCGGGACCGTTTGTCTGCCAGGGGCCTTATGTTATAACTTGCGAGTTGAAGTCGCCCGGTCGACATGACGTCATATGACATCATTGTGACGTACTACCGGAGTGATAATAGCATTCGAGAAATTAACGCTACTCAAATATTGGCGTTATCTATGGTCCCCATACACAAATAGGTGTTTCAGCATAATACTATCTATGGTGAGCCGTGTGCGTTGGGCGGCTTGCCTCGAGCGTGTATTGGCTTACGTCACAATTACGTCATGTCGTCGGGTGACACACGAGTCGATAGTTAGGAAATCGCAGGCCAGCGCCTGAGATGATTTTCGATTTCCGTATTGCCGTATAATTCAATATCTGGCAACGCTCATTCCACCATAGCGTTGCTGTGTTGGGCTAGCGCTTCCAGATGAAGCCGTCCCTAACAATGTATTGTTATAGCACGATTTAACCAGCCTGCTATAAATGTCCAAAATTAGTAATTAACTAACAGTTTATCTTATTAAAATACTGTTATAGCATGGTTTGACCAGGCTGCTATAATTAGTTCAAAATAAGTAATTATTAACGATTTTATCTTATTAAAATACTTTATTGGATTCATTTATAATCCAACTATGACGTCTGAAACAAGAGTTTCCGCAATATTGGTTACATGCGCAATATATAGTTTGGATACTGGATAGAGGTATTTTTACACTGACAAGGATTATGGTAGAGTCCCTAATGAACAGATGTTTAACAGAAATATCATGAGCCATCGATTTTACGGTGTGAACAATTACAATACATATTATTACACCGTCAAAAACATTGTGGGAATATTGCTAGTTCTAAAATATTAGATATAATCAGTACTGAATCTAAAAGGTATCCCTTATTTATTTATATTAAACATCAGTTGCTATACCAACTATTTAATAATATAACACAATACATACTGTTAATAACAGGGAACTCAGATTTTCTGTGGTTAATAATAATTAAAAATAAATAAATAATTGCTTGTGAGCAGGTATTAAAAAGGCCAATAGTTAAAAATTTTCGCAATTAAGTATGGTAGTCGTAGCATAGTGGTAATAGTGGTTGCATAAGGTGCAAAACCCAAGAGACGCAGGTTGAGTTCCTGCCGGTTGTCTTACTTTTTTCAATTTTTTTTTTTTCTATTGGTTATATTATATTTTCTCAGAAGTATTTTCAAAATTATGTATAATCATGTATGTGTTAAATACAATAGGTTAAATTTGTAATTATTTTTCTCATTTTACTTTAATATTTACAACGAAATTTATTGTTATATTGATTGTTATTGTCAATAAACCATTTTTATATTTTGTATTTATAATGTATTATGGCGCATTGGCCAATCTCTGTAATGCCATCTTCCATAACTTCCGTGTAGGTACTTTATAATAATTCTCGTATTTACTGTATGTCTGTTTAAATAATATTATACTCTTTTCATAATGTTTATCTAATACTAATTTTATTTATTTGTGTTTTATTACTGTTTAATACAATTTCGTTGTTTTATGACATGCTTTGAGCGTATTAAATTTATAATCTGTAAATTAATAAATTAGAATTTAAATATTGGCATGTTTTTCATGGAAATGATAACCTAAAATGCAGCAGACTTTTGATTTAACCAAATTATCATTTTCTGCTTGCCTAAAGTAGCCCGTTGGTACCACTGTATGTCGGTCTAGTGATAGTCCACTCGTCGTGTCTGGCAGATTGTCATTTCATCGGCTTGACTAACCCTGGCATATCGCGTACCCTTGTCTGCTTCGTTATCTATTCGTTTCTTTTGTAAGCTTTCAGCGGTATGCTTAACATGTATTGCATTATATACGTCATATATTATATTTGTTTGCACCCACGTTGGCCTTGTGTGTAGAGCGGCTGCTGTCTTCATATAAATACAAAACGGTGGGTTCAGATACCTACGTTTTTTTAAGTACATATCGCACACTGAGATCTATAGGGTCGTAACTGCAAATCACATGATCTTGAGTAATTTGAGTTTGAATGTTAAATAATTAACTACAATTTAATTAATTGCAGTAGACTGCTGAAAAATACGGCGGTCTAGCACAATAAATATTGTACCAAAGATGAAATATTTTTTTAGGCAAACGGGCCTCATGTAAGATCATGCCTCTATATAGCTCTAAATTAAAATTTTAAATATAAAATAACCATGGAAACACTTGTGTAGGAAGCCATTGCTTCCAAGTAGCAGTTAATGCCATTAGTATTAAAAAAATAGTTTTTTTTCTCTATCGAACTGCATTCATAAGTCATTTCTGGTTTTATTTGCAGTTATGACCCTATAGATCTCAGTGTGCGATATGTACTTATTTGATTCAGTGAAAGGACCCAAAAGAGTGTGCAAATGACTGAAACTATTTCACGTAAAAAGTTAATAAAACGTCCACTCTAAAACCAACATGCTAATTTACTTTTTTTATATATTAGGTATGTCTAATTAATGTATAATTATAATATAATTAATTATATAATAGTATTTTTTGATATATAGTATATATATTTATTAATATATAGTAAGTATAGTTAATTAAGTATGTATAATTGCATAGTTTTTTTTTATGAAACTGGTTCGACGTCATCTATTTTGCTTCAAATTATTCCCTATTTGTATAGCCATAGTCCGATGTGACTGATCGGCAATAGGCTTCTCACCATTTTTATGAAATAGAGCCCTACTAATTTTATGCTTTGGATCCAAAATAAGAAAAAAACCATGTTGTGAATTTGTAAGATGCAGATTTGAACCCGTGATCCGGTGTTTCAGATACTCCACTCGTCCATCGTAAGTGCTAAGTAAGTAAGTAAGTAAGTAAGTGGAATAACTGAGATTTTTAACATTATTTAAATTAATCGGATAGAATCGACCAGAATAAATATTTGATCGTAACACTAAATGGTTATAAATGGTATTGCAGATATCTGCTGTAATATCAGCCGAATATCACGTAAAGAGCCTATGTCAACTAATAACAGATGGCATAAACGTCGCGTTGGTGCAATCGTTATTGCTTCGAAATTGTGGCTGCATTTCACAAAATGGTGACTGCGTTTCACAAAATGGCGGACGTTTCTCACAAAAGCCGGATCCATTTTGATAATTTATTGGAATGAGCTTGCATAGTCGTGTCTAGTATTCTGCTAGTCTGGCAACGCAGATTGGGGAATTTCATGCTGTGAGAATGTACGGAATCACAATTTCAAAGAATGTATTTGCGTATAAATAAGGTTTTTAGGACCTAATAAAATTAATTCATATTTATTAATCGTTTCATATGATCTTGCACTTCGTATCTCTATTATGATGGACATTTTACTGAGAAAACGAACAAAAAAATAGATTTAATTTTGGCGAAAAGGTACCTACTTAATTGATATCTTACAATTATATTAAAACCAAAATTTAATAGCATAACATTTTGCAATTAAGTAAGTATTTATTTGTTGAATCCTTCGGGGGTAACTTTAACTGTTCCTTCTGGAAGGCGGTTGATAAATGCGTAATTACTACTTGTATAGCTGCGAGACATGGCGATTATCAATGCTTAAGTTCTCGGCCTTTGAGGTTTATGAACCTGTGTCTTCTACGAATCTTAGAGATGCACTGATACGACCGCATTACAGACACTCGCGTATATAAGATGATACGTGAGTTGATAATGATGGATGTGAACACGAAGAAGCGTTTCGGGTTGATTGTATATAATAATATTGTGTTTCGGACACTTCATGAGAGTACGACAGTATTGTGCCCAACTGTTTGGTATCACCCAATTGGCTTAATATTTTTTAGTTATAACAGTCACATTGATGTATCATGGAAAAGGTCAAAACGCTGATTAAAAAACGAATACTTCTAAATCATAGACAATTAGTACATAATAGAATATGAAGAAGAAGGTTTTTTACAACACCGTTGATATAAACAATTTTTATATATTAGGTTGGTTAATTTATGCACTTTATTCCGTATTATTATTCTAAAAAGCTTTTTTCATAATATAATGTAGGTAATGTCGGATAGTGCCATTAAATAAGTGCTATTACTGTAATGGTCATTATTATTTTTAATAACAACGTATGGGGTCGATACTATTTTTTTTATCATGTTATCATATTTTTTGTAATGAAAAATTTAAATATTGTATACAAGACTTGATGATGACAATGATGTTGAGACTTACACCATAAAGAGAAGAAAAAAACGTAAAATTGATGTTTTTCATATGTGGTGTAAGAGGCGATGCCAAGTAGTCCATGAACGTAAAAGACAATAAAATATTTTCATTATGTTATATACCTCAAAGGAGTTCAGAAGTTTGTAGGTACACGATCGGATGCAATGGAGGGAAAATAAATATGAAAGCCTATAATATAGGCTTATAACATATGATATAAATATGATAAAAGTCTATAGTATAAATTAATATTATTATCAATCAGAAAAGTCTGGAATACTGAAGAAGATATCCCTATAAAATTTGTGTGGGGATGTGGTAGATGATGACAGAAATAATAAATGACACATCTCCAGTCAGCTGCATTATCTATTTATAATGTCATGGAGTGAACGAATCTTCTCATTTTTATAATATAGCATTAGCTGTCAGCTAAATTTTTGTTACATACTGAATCTGACACTAATTAAATAAAACATACAGGTAAATATTACATTTCCCATCCTTATTTACGTAGAATATTATAACAAAGCTTATGATAGGTCACTCTTGAATATTTTATTCATACGTCCAATTAATGTGTGATATCCTAGTTGTGGTTTCCGAATAATTTATTTAGAAATAATTTTTCCAATATTCAATAGACATAATAATTTTTCAAAGACATCATTATAATCAGTGACTTAATGAGCCCAGGATGGGTGTTAGCATCCTTCAACTTTAATTTCCTTCCATCTCCTCGTGTTCTGGCTCAGTATCCTCCAGATGTTTGCAACGGTTGCTTTAGTATCTTTGTTGACACCATCCAACCGCCGACGTTTGGGTCTACCTCCGACCGTCTGGTTTGCTTTACAGAATGCCTCTCTTCAATTTGGGTACTGTCCATTATTGTTAAATGGCACGACCTTCTGAGTCTACTGAGCTTAATGAATGTAGAGATTCATTCTTCTCGGAAGAATTTGTAGAGCTCCAGGTTATATCGTATAGGTACGCTATTATTTTCCATTTATTATGGGGCTATATAGAATATAATATATAGAGTCTAACACTTTATAGGCTTATATATATCAGAACTTTTGTACGAGGGAAGAGAAAAAACTATTGATACATTCAAATAAATAGACGTTGATTTAGATATATGGCGGGTTATGTGCTTGGTTGACCATGACAGGCAATGTTTTTCTTACAGATAGTTTTAGTGCAGTAAAAGCTTCTACAAGGTTAGCATTACCAACGCGTCGACTCTTACTATAAACCGCATAACATGCATAACTGCTTTTAAATGTCTATCTAGTCATTTTTTTTCCTAATTTTACAAGCTGCTTTTACGTTATCGTACTTTTTCTTCTTTTTTATTAAAAATTTAACTACTCATTGTATTTTGTTGTATTATTACTGCGCTGTGTGCTCTGTTTTACAGTTGTATTATATTATATTATTTTGATGTTTAAAAATAAATATATAAATGACACATTGCGTAATACTATTATTACTTAAAATATTAAATTATTACTAGCTGACCCGGCAAACGTTGTTCTGCCATATAAATTATTTCTAGTGAATATTTTGGTTATTAAATAAAAAATAACGAATGTATCGTAAGTGTGTGGGGATGGGATCTATGACAGAAAGAGGAATGGAGCGCTGTAGACGATGACCGCCGATAAAAAAAAACACCAACCATTCGTTTTCTCAATTCAAAATGAGTAATGATGTTCATAATGAATGAATTACCTGTGACAGGATCTTGTTGTTTACTGTTTATGCAATATCCGTCTTGTGACTTCCAGAAAATTAGCGGATATTGGAGAGCGTCGTATGAACGGTGTGTATCAGCGATGAACTCCAGATTATTGTTTCTTCTTCGAATCACAATTTCTCGCGTCGATGTGCGGTCGCCAACCATGATTCCAGCAATGTCGTCAACAACAGTCGCATTGAATCGACATACGTGCTCTCCAGCTGGTGTTTGATCAGGATTGATGACAATAGCGTGATTGTCACTTTGCAATTCGTGCATGTGTGCTTTGAAGAATTTCAATAATTCATTGTGCTCATTCAACAGGGCGTCCAGTTCGCCGACGATGCGCCTGGCATTAGGCAAATTGAGGCTATTGTAGCCGCAACGTACATCCACATGATTGATGTCCTCGCCGCGCCCATGAAGTAGATTTGTAAAAATGTATGTGGTTCGTTTGGCATTGGCAGCAATGAGCCTACTTTGTGGTATACTTGGCCTTTGATTTTGAACGTAGAATGAAATTGTTGACCATTTGCCGCAGTATCGTGAACTATTTCTGTTGCTCCGGACGAAGTCATTTGGAAGCATGAATTGAATGTGCGAATGGACTTCAGGAACAGGTTTGAATCTGGAACCGTGCCGATGAGCAAGCCGTTCAATGGTTCTGGTGGTATCTTAATTTCTCGTAGTTGCACTTTTCCTGATGCGCAACACATCCCGGCTGACTCATGTTTGAATTCGAGCGCATGACAATGGGGACATTCTTTGTCCATAGCACCAATCAGCACTTTCGGATGAGCGGAATATTCAATATCTGGCTCGTACTCGAATGCGAGATGAAGGAACGAAGCGGATGTTAATGTTCGATGTACTTGTTGGCGTTGTCGGTCATTTGTTCTGCGCGTGTTAACTACGAACCGGCGCGCTTGGCTCCGTTCCAATTGTCATTGTTGATTTCGTTCAGCTCATGCCTCTTGTGATTGAGATGCACGCAATTGCGACATGCTTATACGCACGTTTTTGTTATCTTGTTGGATTTGTTCGTCTGTTCTTTCTGCTCTACTATTTTGCATGTTTGTTGCTTTATTCGTTCGACGGCCCAAATGCCCCCCTTTGTTTCTTGCTGGCATTGTGCACTGTAATACACGCACATAAAAATAGATAAATTAAAATAAATCGTACAAAATTTTGCATGCACTGCGTTGTGATATGCCGAATGAAATGTCAAAATGACGCAACGCTTCTCTTGAATTCTTCTCGGACGTAGCGCTATCTGTCATTCAACAACATACATAATTTCGTTCTGTTTGAAATACGGTTAAATTTGTTCATACGAAAATAATAAAATCGCGATTTAAAAATGGGAGGGTGGGAGTAGGAGGGTAAAAATTTGGGGTTAAAGGTATTTTTTTTGCCAAATAATAAAAAAAATACAAAAAAAGATTGTCAAAAAAATAAAAGAAAAATTTTCTGGATTGAGATACCCTAATCACCTAGCGATATGAAATATACTTGTTGACCTATTCTCATACCTAACAAATATACATTAAAAAAAATCATAAAAATCGGTCGAGCCATTTCGGAGAAGTTCGACCACAAGCATCGTGACACGAGATTTTTATATATATAGAGATTAAATATTCCATTGTATGACACTAGCGTTTATACTGTTTTTCAGTTTTAATAAGTAGACAGAGATAAAACTGTTGTAAAATTGATTTTTATTCCGTTTGAAAGCCACTGAGGCAGTTAAAACTCGGCGTGTATTTCCCGGGCAGCATATTCAACAGTCCCTAACTCGTTATTGTCCAATTACGCTTTTAACAGTCGGCGGCGTGAATTATTTTCTCGACATTTTATTGTTATCATTAGTATTGCGGACAATTCTCGGGTAATTTACTGACGTATGAACTTTCCCTGTATCTGTACAAGCTTTATACGTTCACATCGGGGTGTAGTTGGTGGCCTTTTGTTAACTCTGGTAACGTTCAATAGTAATTTTGTTTGGTAAATGTGCCGCAGATGCGCGCATGAGATTGTATAACTTTCTTTTTAGACCAAACCAAACCTAACCTAATCTACTTCATCCTAATATTACCTATTATAATCTTAGTTTGCGATAATGATGCATCAAAATAAGGTATTTATTATAATTGTCTACATGGAATAAACTGTTTTCGTAAAAAAAAATATAAAAGCTCATGCGCGCATCTGCGGCACAATTACCTTTTGTTTTACTGTTAATAATTCCGTTAAAACATATTATATTCTTGGAGGAGGTCATCATTTAACGGAGTTGTTTTGTTCTAGTGAAATCATGGCGCAGTATTTATACACTTATAAAGCTCGGAATCGCGGGTTCTATCCTCGCGACTCATAAATTTATATAGCATGATTTAAATTTGTGTTTAATCTATAATAACATGAACCTTTAGAATAATAGTTCTAATAAATGTTTAATTTTTTTATTACTGATTATGTATAATATTAATCACAATATTGTGTATCGTTGTTGATTGGTTACTATGGTTACCTGCTCTCCTATTTTCCGACTGTCACCGGTGTTGCCATCTCTGCTGCCGCAGAACCAATGGATTTGACGAATTGCTAAAAAACGCGTCGTATTATTTACGTATCACCCGTTAATAAGATTACAAAAATCGAGGAATAAGTTGATCCAGTCTATTTTTTTTTTAAATTATTTATTTAGGTCAACCAGATATATAGAATACAGAAAATAATTAGTATAATGAGAATATAGAATAAAAGAAAAAGTGATAATAGGTGAGAATAATAATGAGTCCTGATAATAGGTGGACACAAAAAACATAATAAATAAAATAAAATTAGATCAAATAATATTAAGTACAGTTATGTAGAGAAGACAGGCAATATAAAAAAAAATAAATACCATAAAAAAGCAGTTGTCCAGATACAATTAATTGTTAGTCATACATTTTGGAGAACCTTAATTTGAAAGAGGCAAAAGTACAAAACAGATCCACGTATATTTGTATAACATATTGATGCCCAACGGTGCTTCGTTTTAATTTCTACTTATCTTTCTTTTGCTCTAAATTCTAGTGCCTCTTTCACCATCACTCTCCATTGACTCCTATTATCTTGACAGTTTACTTCAGTTTCTAAGAATTCTCATCCTATTCCAGTTCCCCTTCATACAATCCATCCACTTTATTCTTCTTCTAAATTGCTTTCGCTCGGGTACTCACCTGGTTAGAATCATTGGAGGTCTGTTATCTGGAAATTTTGCAATGTGACCGATCTACCTATCACAGTCTTTATATCCTACAGAACTTACCAATGGTTTATTATTTGATAAAGATTGTTGAGTTTCACTTCATTTAAAATACGACGTGTTTCATAGTTACCCCATTGCGTTTGTTCATAATATTTGATAGGTATGATTTCAACTATTGCAATAGTTACCTGTTTCTAATGTTTTCCTCACCAAATCAACCCTAACTTATTAACCAATATAACAGTGTTACTATACATAAAAAAAACTCTTGTACCTAAACTAAGCATCAATAACATTACTTATTATAATATTCAAGCCATTCATCCAGATTCAACTTTCCTAGCTCAACTATACTGAGTTATTTTCCTGCTATTGTCATTATACTCAGTGGTTGCGTATTTTGCAGTGGACTGTAATTTTAAAGGATGTTAGTGGATTACAAATCTAGAAGGGGGGGTCACGCACTGCTAAAAGGACAGTTTGGAGTGTCAATCTCAAGGTTTTACTTTTGTTTTGGGATAAATTTAATAGTGATGAAAAGTTCAGGATGGATGATAGACGCGGCGTTCGCTCAAACCTTATCAGATTTAGCGCAACAAAGGTCAAACATATGCGTTTTGGCTGAATCAATCTGTAGTTAACAATGGCTTAGCTTTAAAAAGCCTAGGCGCGTCCGCTGTTTTGATGTAACTAAACTTAACTTTCATCACGGTCGATCATGACCCGTGACTGGTGGTTGCCGGGTCTTGTGATAAGAATTGGGGATTTGATGTTGGTGGAAAGAAATGCAACCATAATTGGCCCAACCACTCAGAGATTTCACAAATAAAGCGACTAAATTGGACCCATTGAACCACGTAAAGGATTCGAAGCTGTTGTAAAGATTTTTATGTCTGTAGATATCCAATGTATGTTTCAGTTTTATTCTGTAAGTCCCAGTTTATAAAGATGGTCCAAAGATTCATCAAAGTACTTTTTATTTTAAAATACTGCTAATTTATTCAATTTGATATGCATTAGGCACCATAGTCTGCACTGGTTTTATTATGGTTCTATTTTTATATATCAATAGTTTGCTTCTTTTACTGAATTTCTACCACTAATATTAAATACTTCTTACGTTACTCCACCCTATTGTAAAGAGCGTTAGAAATACGTATATATTAATATTTTATAGTATGTTAACACTGTTTGTTTGATTACAATGTGGTTGTATAGAAACGGGTAATTGTAATTATTTTAGAGCTATCCAAAACATTTCCTATTATATAGACTATAATTAAGAGAGATAATTATTATATTATTAATGGTTAAGCTTAGTAGGCAATGTTTTTTTGATTTCTGAAACAAAAGACTAAATGGAATCCCTATTAAACGTGTTTTTGATAACACACACTGCATAACACTAAAGGAACGTATTTAAAAAAAAACCAAAAAGGTTTAGTCGGTTTACAATATGAAAAAAACTTGACCAAAATACCAGTATAAATCAAAGTACTTATATTTTTTTGGTTCATTATCATTTTCAGCATTCTCGAATAATTATACAGACGGTTAGATGCACAAGCTTATTTAAAAAAATATTACCTATTTGTTATAGTGCGCCTTAACCAGGCTGTTATAATAATCCAAAATTAATAATTAAAGAGTTTATCTTTTTAAAATAATTGGTACAGTTCGGTTATGAGAAATACAGCGGTAAACACATTTTGAAAATAGCCGATATACTGGATTATTTGTTAGGTTAACCTAACCAAACCTAACCTAACCTAACCCAAACTAACAAATAATCTAGTATATCGGGTATTTTCCGCTGTATTCCTCATAACCGAACTGTACCAAATAATTTATTGGATTAAAATTAATTGACAATAATTGTAAAATCAGGTATTTAACATAACTGGCATATTTATAATATTTGCGATATCTTCCCATGAAAAAGAGTCATCGTGAGAATATCTAGGTCTTCTATACAGCAAATGTTTCATAAAAACACCATAAGTTATGGATTTTATGATATGAACATTACATTACAATAATTATTCATGATCATACACACTCTACAACATTGTTAGAACATAGTAAGTTCTTAAAATTACACAATGAATCTTAATCTAGTCTAATCAGTACTCAATCTAAAGTTATCCCTTATTTATTTATATAAAAACATTCCTAGCTAAAATATTATTTAACAATATAACATAATATTGTGTGAATTTGGTCAGTCGTAAATTATTTACTTATTGATTTATGTCATATATCTAATAATATTTTATAACATATTATATTCTCATGAAATTCCCAATCAGAGATCGGTCACCATCAGGACGATCTTTGAAGAATCGTCTGCTTCTTCGTGGCTAGGATCAGTAGAGCTGTACTCGTATTAAATTGGAAAAGTTTTTAAGCTACAAATTGGAGGAGTGTCGCATTCTGCTAATTTTACTGTGGATATTTCCATAGACAATTAATGATTCCTTAAAGCCGTACATTATTATGAAATATTATTAACATGTTTAATTAATTTAATAAATTAATAAAGTCTGCGCCAAACCGTAATATATAGTATTGTTACCTTCAAAGGAGCACCAAAGAAAGCCAGTAAGAGCGCGATGCTCAATCGTCTGTCATAATTACAACAAAATTACAACAAAACACTATCCAGAAAGCCTTTCATAGTTATGATCGAGTTGTCTATGGTCCACCAAATCTGCAATAGCTTCGTTCTGTTTTTCTATTGAAAATATTACCATATATAAAAATTCTCTTTTTCATAATTTAGGTAGATTATTTTGTAATTGTTAAACGATGACAAAAATATGAAAAATATATAAAATAAATTCAATAACTATAAATACACAATTAATATTTAATTAAAATGATTAAATGTCTCCGCAATTAGTGAATAATATAAGTTATTTTTTGACCCATGTTTTTCCCGATACGGTAACACTTGCCGTTGAAATGTCAGATTTTGTCATTTACAATTATTACAAATATGCCATGATATGAATAATTATATAGAGTGATTAAAACTAATATGACCATGTTGGTGTGTAGGTAACTAAGTACTTATATATTTTAACTACCTATCTATTGGTTTAATATTACATAAATATCTAAATCCGTATAAGAAAAGTTGATTCATAATTCATTGACACTGACATTTCAATTCGATAATCGGTTTAACTAAATTAAGACATGTACAGAATCAACGAAAGTAAAGGAAAATATGTCGTATTAAATATCACGGATATTTATTAGTTGTTCAATACCCATATTGAGATCAATTGTTAAATGAATTTGAGTGTATGTGCTGTTTATAGACACGTAAATATATTTTGACAGCAGCTGTCAGTGGTAAATGGTAATACAGAAGGGGGCGAGTTTATAACAAAATTAGTCTATGGTTAAGGATTCCTTATTTCTATAATCTATAGTTAACAGATGGATTTCGGCTATTTACCAATTTTACTGTAAGTTTGTAGTAAGGACAAATTGAGCATTACGCCCTAAGGCTCTTATCAAATGTAAGTAAAGATTGTAAATAAAATGTTGCAAGCCCTTTATTCGGGACTTGATATCCGTGTAGCGAAGGCGAGACCGTCTGTCTGCCGGAGCTCCCGTGATGATTGTCGATTTCTATAATGCCATATCATTAATTATTATTATCTCATTAAACTGCCGTTTGTCAATGATGTTTTTAAAATAACTTACATTAAACAGAATGAATTGAGGGTTAATTATTGCCGTGGTAGTTGGCATGTGGTGTTTCCTCCACCTTTGCGTCGCGCCGTGTTTAGCTAAGGCTTCCCGATGAAGCCGTTCCCTAAAAACAATATGTGACCGAGATACTGTAGATTTCTTGTTTTAATTCCACGCATAACTTCTCAGTCTTTTTTCATTCGCTTGAGGACATTAATATTCATTCATCACACTGGCAGTCCAAGGAATTTGACCATAACGCTATTAAACACTAATAATAATTCTGTTGACTGTTAGTGATTAAAAAAAAATAACGTTTAATAATACAGATAGGAGCGTTAAATTTATAAATTTCAATAATGTAAGCTTGTAGCCAATTAAATGGATTACATCGGCAGGTTTTTCTTTCTTTACGTTCCTGAAACATGCAATATCCAACGGTAAAGTAAATAAACAAATGGTAAGAAATAATATATTATAATTAAATACTATTTCGTATGCCACCAATATTGTCCTTGCGATAAATTTCCGTTGAACCCATGTTAACGAGTGATATATATTATGGTGATGAATTTGCACAAATATCGATCTCGATCGTAATTATTATGTATGACAAACAATAATTTCATTCACAACAAACGAAGCTGTATGCGAAATAAAAATGGAGATTCGAGATATTGAAATAAGAGAACAAAAATCACGTATGTGACAATTTTGTCAAAATGAAACTTAATTAGACAATATCAGTGAAAAACATATTTAACAATTACAAGATAAAAATAACTTTTTATGTAACACGTTTTAAAATTTTCTGTTGAATCATATAAACTTGACCATTCTATGAATTAATAAATACTTTTTTTTGTACTTGATAGAAATACTGAATAAGTATAGAATACTGAAATATCATTTTGACATTTCATATTGATTTCCGCACGTATATATTAAAAATTTAGTTGCTAGGACTGGACACACAAGAAAAAATGTGTACCGGACAAACAAGAATACGAGATAATAAAAACGTGGTAAAAAGCTGGTTAACTGGTTTTATTGTATGCTTGTTTATTCAGAATGTAAAACTATTTACTGAGATAGAATTGAAACAAAAAAACTCTAAAACGTAAAAAATAAACAAAGAGATCTGCTGAAAGTAAATTAAATTGAAATTCGATTTACGCGTGCGCTGGTGAACACGTAAAGGGTGGAATTTTTTCATAAAGCTTACACAAAACTGGCAAAATTCATTGCATCGGATACATTTAAAGTTAATGAATCGAATGCAATTGATTAGGACACACCGCGTTGCGTTTGCATTCACTGCAAGTGAGAATTTGTGGATTAAATTTAATAATACTGAATATATAGCTATTTATGTTTTTTGACTTCATATTTTTTTTAATAAATAGAAAATATGTAAGAAATCATTGAAAATGTATAACAGTTATTGAATATACATAACTTGAAAGCACCTCAGATATATATATCTACTAGAAAAAATCACTTAGAAAGAAAGAATTTAATTATTCAGTGACCTTTGGGTTGGGATGTTTTCTACCTTTTAAGTACCATTGAATGACTTAACTTGTTAAGAGATTATCTCCTCTTCTATGATATGTATTCAGCCCATCAACTCTTGCCATAATGATCCTTTAAACATTTATTATTTAGCATCAATTAATTATTTTTTATTTAAAAAAAAAATATAAGTAATAGTATATTATTAAAAATTTACAGAAACAAAACTTGAGTCTCTTAGTAGTAGTCTCTTACTAGAAATTTCTTTAATAAGACAAAAATCCGCAATGAAAGTTCCAAACAATATATTTATTCTTTTTTGAACAACCAAAAAATGTATAAAATATACTTACTTGAAAAACGAGGCTTAGAGTGTAAAAAATCTGCTAAAAGCAAGGTAGTGTTTTTTTTGTTACGAAAAAAAAAACTGAATAATTTAAAGTTGAAATAATAATAATATATATCGAGTAAAATATTTTGGCAGGATAGCCTGCGATCCACCCATAGGACACCTCCTGAAAGGGCAAAGTTTATGTTTCCGTTTTTTCTTTTCTTTTTCAATATTACCCACAAAACAAAGAGAAATGCCTCGGGCGCCATGTCGGATGAAATGGACAACCCTCTTTGTATCAAAATTCTTCCCTTAAAGCTCGCGCAAACTCGCTCAAGGAAACTAACATTATTAAAATGAAAGCTCTGTCGATGAATGAGTACGCACAAGTTGGGAAGATTTAACATGCCTACTTTATGGTAAGAATCATGATTGTTTCTTGGTATGTAATAATGATTAAACTTTAGTATTTTAAGTTCTCGTTTAACTTTGTGATTATTAACGTTAATTTATTGTGAATTTTTGAAATATTTTATTAATCACGTGGAACCCTAACCTGGGTACTTATTTTAAAAATTAAACGACATAAAAACATATATTGTATATAAAAATGCGTAGAACTCACAGAACAGATAATAAATAGAATACCGATTGGCTATATTCAATACGCCGCACGTTGAAGCAGGGTTTTGAATGTGTAAGTGTCCTACAAAACTGAAGCACGCATTATACACGTGCAATAGTGTGTGTAATACACCAACATTAAATGAGCGTAAATGCATAAACCAGGGCAGTTTTCAGTATTAGACGTACAACGTACTCTTGACACGTGTGTAAGTTTAACCCAGATTCTTCCTTACTTGAGACGGTTACCTGCTATCGCCTTACCCGTTGGGTATTTCAGTTCCAATTATTTTTAAGTTCCCTGGTAGAACTACTGTCCAACAAGAAGATTTATGCACAAGCCGGAAGGCGTTGTCGTCGACTAAATGGGAGGAGCTTGTTAGTTTATAATGGAAATGCGGTTAAAAATGGGAGCTACTTATTAGTTCTGATTTATAGTTCAACCGTTAAAGGCACTAGTGTTTAATGTTTACAAAATATTATTATTATATTGAAGTTTGACAGTATTTAATTAAAATTTAACATTTTTATCATGAATTTAAAATTCAATTTATCGATAGTGTAGTTACGTGTCGTGTAGTTAAAATATTGGTTTTTAATGACATTTTAGAATGGAGGTAAAATGCAACAAAATGTTTTGTTGTTGGCTGTCAGTGTTTTGGAACGATAGATATTAATAATTTAAAAAAAACTCGTATTATATTAATTAAGGCGCTAAGTACCAAAAACATAAAAACTGACATTTTTATAGAAAAATGTTCTACATACCAACGCCAATAATTTCAACTATAGTCCAAGTGCCTCAAGCAAGTCAAAAAAATACAGCAAAATAATTAAACCTGTCGACGTTGTAAGTCCGTTGGCGTGTTTTATTTATAATGGTGTAAGTAGCACTGCAGTGGTCAACGGCATTCAATATAAAATACCTGACAATGGTGTGTTGACATTTGCGAGTTCTTAATACCTAAAATTATAGAAGCTGCCGTGATTGCTTCACACTGTAAAACTACATTTTTCAAAAGGTCTGCTTCATGAAATTTTACTGCAATGACTCGGTATTTTGTAACTATAGGCAATACTACTTTTTTGTACTTAGAGCCTTATTTAATACACGTATTCAATGTTAAGATAATATATTGTATTCTGGAAATAATATGCTGTGTATTTTGAAACATCTTACAGTGTTTTAAAGTGAAACTGTCTTCTTTCAAAAATCCTATGCCGACTAAGCAAATGTATCATGTGTATTTGTTTAATCACATTATCCAATTAAAGCGGATTCAGAAAAATACTCTAGTGCTGACCTTCATTGAAAGACAAAAAGATAAATTACAAAACAGACGTGTGAAAGTAGTAGGCAGTGATATGCCTAGATAAAGGGTTGTAATTGAGTAGCCTTAAAATACCACCCCTAACGACTATTAGTAATTTTTGTTACGTTAATTCATTACATAGTTTTTCTTTTATTAAAAAACCATTATAAATCATCCCTTGCTTTCTCGTACAAGGTGATTCTATTATTATGTTATGATACCAAAATATTGAGCCGGAATAAGGGATATTTTTTAAAGTTTAGTAAAGGAGGCTATTGAAATCCATGCAAACTCTGATAATATTAATAGGGACGATGGGCTACGTTTAAAAACGTCATGACTTCCGACACTGAGGGTTACGCCCTTTATCTAAATAATAATAATAATCATCAAAAGTGAAAGAAACGGAAACAAAAATATATAAATAACACTAATATATTAATTATGAAATGTTTACACATCATGTGGTAGACATAATTAAATTTATAGAATATTTTTTGGATTAAAATTGTCACGGAAGTCAGCCTAAGTTTCGCCCAGCTTAGATACATAGAAAAATCCTTGTTTTGTTTTTGGAAACTAAAATTTTAATTCGCACAACTGTGAATGTTTGAAACTTGTGAGATGTTTAAGGGTCTGCATAAAAAACCTATTCTAGAAAGCTCGTTCACAATTGAACCATTACAATATTTCAATTTTAAATCCGGATGCTTCTAAATGTTAATGTCATGTTAAAGGAAGCCTTTAACGAGAAAATGGAAAATTCCCGGGTGAAAATATAGTCACTCGTACCTTTTGTTGTAGACTTTGTTGTAAGTATAATTTAACAGTGAAAATACCTCATACAGTTGTGTAACGAATTAAATATAAGTATAATATAAATTTAATGATCATTAAATACAAAATAACTATTGTAAAAGGTACTGATGAAATAAATATATATTTATATATTCTCAAAAATAAATAAAATAGCAGTAATTTTTGTTTGATAGAGGGCGATAAGGTGCTAAATTTAATAATACACTGGTCTACTGTAGTCGAAGCCTTGATGTTAAAGCGATGAATAATTACAAGACTGGAGGCTTTCAAGATATGGCTGTATCGAAGATATCCTAAGCTTATCGCTCTACCAATGAGGAGGTTTTAAAACGAGCCAATAAGACATGAGATTTTATAATTACAATCAAGTGTTATTCTTATCAATCTTATTTTCTAAAGGGAGGAGTATGATTTACAAATCACAATGTAGGAGAACGTAGAGGCCAGCAAAAGCGTGGGAAGAAGGAGATTTCCTAGCTACAGATTATCTGTAATTGGTTCAATATCCAATGCACTAAGGATTTAATAATACGACTGGTTCAGAATATGGAGATGTGTTGCAAGTTTGTCACCAACTTTCTATAAGAAGAAGAAGATCATTGTTTAATTTATGACTATAGAAAATAATAGAAAAAAAATAGAAAAAAACTGTAAACGTTAATTTTAATAACATTAGCATAAATCACTATCATTATTTCATTGATTGAGTAAATGGAAGAGCTCTAAATTTAAAATTACAAAATTGTTTTTTGCCTCTCATTATTTAACCAAAAACAAAAATAATAGTCGCTTTAATGAAAACTCTCGAGTCGACATGATTAAATTCGTTAAAAATAAGCTGGAGAAAAAAAGCTACATAAATCATGAGAGGTAAAAATAACTACGCAAGGTATTCGCTCGATAAACAGATATTAATATTAATTATAGGTATTTATTTTCAATTTATTTCATGATTTATTCATTCATGGTATTTTAAAAATCGATTGGTTTAACTCATTTATTTGATTCAAAATTTTAATAGAAACGCCACAATCCGTTTTATTAAATATTAAAAAAAAAGTGGTCAATACCTACCCAAAAAGTATCATTTTGTAACGTAATGGTGTTAATAATATTCTTTAACCTTACAGTGAGATGATAATAGTTTTTTGAATAAGCTAATGTCTGAGAAGTAGATCTACCTGGGTTATTGTCGCTTAAAAATTATTATTTGAAATAGCATTATTTACTTTGTAGAATATTATTTTACTATAGTGAAATATTAATAATATAAAATTCTTGGATTGTCTCAATAATAGTGTGAGAACTGAAAAAAGTTTTCGACTAAACTAAATTTTTGGTATAATATATCATTGTTAATAATATTTTACTTGTAAATTATGATAGATTGTGTAAACGGATTGGTTTGTATAATAAAAGATGACATTTAGTTTTTAAACACCACAGGTAGTCACCAGATTACTAATGACCGTTATACAGAAACATCGAGGCTTAAAAAATATGTATAATACATAATATATATTGTGACCTTATCGAGAGTAGAATACGCAACTTCTAGTATGAGAAACCAGTGCTCTGTTTATTATTATGGTTTTTTATAAAAAAAAAATAAACTACTTTATATTTTAAAAGTACATATATATTACTAACATCAACCGCTTTGACAATTAGATTGAGTTTGAACCAAGTTCGACACTTAACAATAAAGATCTCTTTTCACATCAACGTGGATAAGAAATTCTGATCTCCTCATGCATCATTCAACAGCGCTCGTGAGGAAAATGAGGAAAGAGGGTGGACGGCTTTTTTAGATGTCACCTAGATACGCTGAGAAAGTAGGTTGAATTTTCGATATGTGACACTTTTTACAATATGGTCTTCAAACTGACATTAGGATAAAATATTGTATAGCTCTATTATATTTGCTTTTCTGTATTTATCACAAAAACGAAAACCATTAAAAATACCATTTTACAGTTATTTATACTAACAAATTTTAGACATAGTTATATAATATAATCATTTATTCAATATAAATGATGATATTATTAAGCATAAAACTATAAAAAAACTTATCTGTTAAAACATTAGATACTTAATTATGTTTCTTTAGTTTTTCAGAAAATACTGATATTATCGAATTGATTTTGTGCTATTCCATTTGAGTATTTTTTTGCAACCCAGGGTTCGCTTTTCGGCATCTTCAAGCACTATATTATATATTTATATATACATATATTATTAATAGCACTACAACAGGCCTAGTGTGGTGAAACAGTAGTGTATTTAGTACCTAATAGAAGTAAAACAATCAAAAACATCCAGGCTTTGGAAAAAATTACATACATATATATTGAGACCTCACCGAGATCAAACCAGGAGCTTCCGGATGAAAGGCCAGGCCTTAAAAACTGTACGATAAGAGCCGCTGCGCAGTCACCAATTGGAAACACACACTGACAATGAATACAGTTAATTCTTGTTTATGTACTAGTTTACATATAAACTATATAAGGTATTACATATTATTATTTTGTTAAATAAATAAAAATAATATTTGTGTTTTTATTATAAAATATAATTTCCAACGTTAAAGAACGTAGTTCTAAACCGTTTTTAAATACCAAGGTTGGGTTGTTTTTTTTTTTTTTTTTTAAATACATTTTCAAACTGATCTTGATTTTTTAAAATCTATAATCTTTAATGTAAGATAAATTTAAAATGTACAAGTAGTATAACGTGCAATAGAAAGGTGCATATTGAACATAACGCAAAATATCACAAAATAAATCAATGGATAAGGAGGCAAACAAAAGTACGCTAAGTTGCTAAGTTTATAATAATGGTAATGGGCGAATAGATAAAATGATAGTCATAAAGTGGTACCCAAGAGACACAGAAACGACCACAAATACGCTCCAAAATCCGCTGGATCAACGAACCCTAGAATAGTAAAAGGAGTTTGGTGACGCATTCGATCAACAGTCGATTGACCCCAGTGATGATGATGATAATGACGTATATATACGGTAAATATTAGAGGTGGGAAAACTGGTCAATTTTGAAGACTAGGATTTAGAAGAAGTATAGTTACTACCAGTATAAAAAATACTTAGTATCAAAACTTGTTCCAAAATACTTATTAGTATTTGAAATACTATGTAGAGCATTTGGCGTGCGTATGCGACAAAAGTTTCATACTCAACTGAAACTAAAACCAATTCCATATTAGTATTTGAAAAACGTATCAGGGAACTCAGATGTGTATCGGCTTCAATAGAATGGCTAAAAATACGCTGACCTCCGCTTGTCGAAAAGTCCCATTTATTATAAAATTTTAAACACATTTTAAATTTATGAGTTGTTTTTCTGTTAGGTTACAATATTTTTGTTAACAAAAATGAATAACAGTGAGTTTTTAAAAATCTTAAACATGTTTTGAGCGGTCATATAACAAGCCTAAGCCTGTGCGTCATCTCACCACTGTGCTGCAACACAAAATTTATGACCTATTCATACATTCGAATGTAATAGACTAATAAATTAAAATATACCCATATTCAAGTACTATCTCCTTCGCGCGCATTATTAATGTCAATATTGTTGAAAGTCTACCAGCTGGCGAGTGTACAGAACAGCGACTCGCGATGATATCATCACAAGTTTTTTGGAATAAGTTTATTGGGCCACTCATACTGAGTATGGGTAGTTTCATCCGAAACTTGAGTACACAAACTGGTGACAGTATTTCCAACTCACCTCTAGTAAATATTAGAATGGCGTTAAGTAATAAAATGTAAAAAAATGAAATTTTCAATTGAGTCTTTGGGGATGTAATTTTATTGAATATTTCTGTAAATTTAGATCAATTTTTAAATCAGAATTCAAACAGCCGATGTTCAATCCTATATGATGATAGGATGTAACGGTTATAAAGATACTACTATCATGTATGTTGAGCAACCAATGTAAAAAAGGATACGCCTGCCTAGAGTGAATATTTTCCGGCGACAATAGCATCCGTCAGGGGAAAGTTTGGAAATTCAAATGAGAGTAGGTATCCCCAGATTGGAATTTTCATGCGGCAAGTGTCAAATCGGAAAATCGGTCGCGCGGGTAAAAAAAATGAAAAAAAAGAAAACCCGGAAAATGCCGTCTGCCTGCTGCGTTAGAGGGAATTTCCCCGATTCAATTTTCACGGGGGAGGGGGTCTAAATGACGCGGAGGTTTGAGGCTTTGTGAGGCAGCGTGTTGTGATACTACGTATTTTTTTTTGCGAGGAGATAAAAATTCGTTTTGATGAATAAATGAAAAAGCTTGATTTAAAAATAATAACCTTAATTCATTCCCTAGTTATCAAATGGTTAAAACAGTTTTAATTGTATTTAAGTAGTATTTATCTTGAAGTACCTGACCACTTTCTGGATATTATTGGAATTTATTTCATAATACTTCATTAAATGTTATATTACGCATAATTTTCCTAGATTTATAACATAGTCTTTAACTTCCTGTAAAAATCACTTACGGGAGGAATCATTCCTTTATCTGTCGTTCAGATATAAACTTAATCTTAAATTAATATTGAATCAACTCTAATAAATTGCACTCACAATAAGCTAGACTTAAAGTGGTGGCTTGCTAACGTATTCATAATTATTCACTACATATTATAATAATATGTTATATTAAATATAAAAACAAAACTTTATTAAGTGTATATTTGTTTTGCTACTACTTTTTTTATTGATCGTTTACAAATTTAATTTATTCTATCAACAGTCAAATATTGATAGAACAATTATATATATTAATGAATATAATATTATAACACAAAAATATATATATATTTTGACTGTCCTATCCAAATAACATCATAATTATTTGAGCATCTACAGACTGGAAGTTTTGTATTTAACAGATTTTTGTTTTTACGAGAAACGAGTGTTACTTGTTCAACGTATTAGATCTATACTCAGACTCCAAACATAAATTGAAAAACAATTTGACGTGTAGTTGTTAGACACAGGATTTGAACCTTGCATCCGCGATATTTTAAGCCGACGCGTAAGTTGTTCGGGCAACGTACACAATATATAATAATATTATCCATTGTAAGATTTATCAATTTCAATAGGACATTCTCAATGGATAAATTAATATTCGTACAGATACGAGTATTTTATACGATTAATTTAGACATAAACACTATAGAAGTACAATTCTCTTTCAATATAACAGTTACTGATTTTATGTCAAATAACTAATATTATAAATAGTATATTACTATAACTCATTATTGTTTATTGTGAACACCGTTTTAACCAAAGATTTCGAAATAAATCTTCTACCATTAACATGGTGCATAAGTTTAGTGAAGGTTATCTACTTCATAATACATACCTACTTCAAACCAGAATGTGAGAGTTTATTTTGTATTCGGGGCTGCCAATAGCGGAAGAAAAATTATGAACTCATTACCAATAAAACCACACGTACGCTTCAAAATTCCTAATATGGCATGAGTATTAAGACTCTTTTTATTTAATTAAACCATGTTTATAAAATTTTGTATTCAATATTCATCATAATACATATTAGGGAATACTTACTTAGGTATTGTAGGTCCTATGTTACGTTTTATTATAAACGTAGCTTACGGACCGCACAAAATTGTGTTTTGCTAATTACTTTTCAAATGCAAATTATCACGTTAATTACAAAATTAATTAAAAGGGCACGTAAGCATTGTGTTAAACATATATGCCGCGTATCTTCCCTCAGTCTAACGCCACTTCTTGCACCTATCACGTGAAAGCAGCAGTGCGACGATCGCTTTTGTATCACCGAGCTACGTCATGGTAGTATAATATCACCTGATGTCGATTCCGGTCCAATATCCTTAGGGGAATAATTAATTATAATTTTTAATATGTTAACCATACTATATTTTCTCGCTTTTCTACATATCGAAAAGCACCATATTATATTAGCTAAGTGCCATTTATCTATACAAGTGCTGGTTCGCGTCACTAAATAATAGTTAAAATAGAGACGGAAGTGACGTCAAGCGTAGAGCGGACTTAGTTTGTAAGCAGTACAAGTAACGCGATGCGGCATACGAGGGAAAACTCTAAAGAAAATACGGAAGAAAGACTTCCCAAATTAAATTGCTAGTTGATAAACACTAGTAGGATTTTGTAGGCATACTGATTTCAATTTAACGAAAGGTTCTTTTTTCTAAATATCATCATCAGCCTGGATATAATAATATATCCAAGGTGATTCTATTTCTCTTGGTCCTTTGAGTTGAATTACCATATTATTGTAGCACAACTCTATCAATGGTGAATATAGTCCGTCAGTTGTATATTTCATAATGGCCGAACAGCTTAAGTGTCGGCCTATAACGTCGTGGGCCCCAGGTTTGAATCCTGGGTCTGGAAAATCCACATTTTGTTTTTCAATTAGTGTTTAAGTTAAAATATGGACCTAATAGGTTGAGCAAATGGCTAACATCTAGTTCTCGTAAAAACAAAAATCTGTTAATACAAAAATCTCCACCCTGTGGAGGCCCATATGATCTTATTACGATCGGACATGGTCAAAAGAAAGAAGAAGTTGGATATTAACCATTGACAGAAATACATACCACATGGAGATGCCGAACGGCAAAACTGATTACAATAAAATACTAGATATAAAAATGTCATCAGTTATAATTTATATTTTCTTTAACACGAGATAAATATTTAATAATATTACTGTTTTTATATCCATTCAAAATTTAAGAGTGTAACATTTGTTTTTGAATATAAATAAATAGGAATACCTCAGAAATACACCTATTTATAATTTATAAAAATATTGGTGGTTTGCGAGTCTTAAACCTGCATCCATCAGATTTCGGCCAATGTAATTTGCAATTTAAACCACCTGCACCGTACCTTATCATATTAAAAATAACTAATTATTCAGCACCCGAAATGTTTTAAAATGTCGTCGATATTTTCGATCATCTTTTGTAATTTTGAATCAAGCTAAGTACCTACTTACCCTAATTATTCCTAGACGGTGTCAGGATCTCTCAATTTTGTTTAGTTTAAACGTAACTGCATACTTACTTACCTACTAATAATTTATAATGAAACTGTTTAATTTTTATTTTTACCACTAAAACTATTAACAATTTGGAGAGATCCTAAATTTTAATAAAAAAATAATGCACATCTTTACATATTGTTAAGTAATTTATTCTGTTGATACGTAGATTTTTTGTTATTTCTGTGATAATTGATTTATTTGTAATGGAAATCAACCACACAAACATTAATTTAATAAATAAGAAATAATTATTGTTGTTTTTATTTAATAAAACGCATTTTTTTTGTAGTACTTATTCCATTTTTAATCAATACATTAGGACCGGTTTAGTCCGCCTCAGAGAGACATTTTCAACTCTGAGGCGGACGAAACTGGTCCTAATCTATTGATTAAAAGTGGAATAAGTACTACAAAAAAAATTGCGTTTTATTAAATAAAAACAACAATACAATGCAGTTCCACCAGGAATTGACAGTTAACAAAATAAAAGAAAATAAATAATTAGGTTCCTATATATACGATTATATAAAAATAATCTTTTATAATTAGAAATTATCAATACTTTTGAATAGGTTACTATGTATTATAAGTTTATTAATAGGCTTATTTCACAATTTTTATAATAAGTACTAGAAAAAATTATCAGGTGGCGGTGCCACCTGTCACATTCATGTCGATGCGTTCAATGCGCAGAGAGAGAGAGCGAGAGATCTTATATCATAGTTGGGTTATTTACAATTATTATTATATAATACGCAAATGACCGGTTTTTCCCTAACTAATAATTTAGATTAATGACAGATAGTTTAACAACACAATATTTTTTATTCTTTCAGTTGATATAAATATAGCTTAAATAATATGGCACTTATAACTTTTAACATGTCAAAACGATATTCCTAATTAAAAAATCTTATTAGGTAAACATGTCATGTTGTTAATTGCAGTAAATAACTACGTCGCTACAGATTCTAAAGACGTTCGACAAAAGTGAGCAAAATGCCATAAAAGTTGGCTCAGGCCAAATTAGGGTATCTTTGGGTGCTGACATCGTAACATTATGGGATCCACTACTCAGCGGATAGGCAATATGACGGGCACGATCCGAATGGATTCCCAAGTGAGATCTGCCCTTTTCTTAGTTCGATTCGCCTAACATCCAAACTCACTTCCGCCTCCTGCACTGTGACCAACAGTCACTTGAGATTACATAGTATTTTTATATTATTACTTTACCGATCTAATACAACCTAACTTGACACCCAAAACCAATTGGACTCACTGTATAGTGACCAAGAGTTACCTGAATTTACAAAATAATCGTTTAATTTTTCAATCTAACCTTACCTAATTAAACTACCTTATTTGATTCTGGTCAATATAATATATTAGATAAAAGTGACTTAATTATATATTATAAGATAAATTACCAATGTAACATAACTTAACCTAATATATAAACCTAGTTCCGCTTATGTACTGGATACGCGATATAATACAATGAGAACTCTGCCATTATTGGCAGTATTGACTTGTGTGTCTCTGATAACTATCTTAGAAATCGGGAGCATTAGTTGTTTGTTCTCCCGAGGAGCAGAACTAACCTGCCATTGGTGATGCCAATTGGGAGGGCAATAACTCTGATCAACCAAATCACTTTGAATGTTGATATATTCTATCTACGTGAGGATGCGTATAGGTGGACGTTGTTTTATAAATTCTTAAAATAGGGTCCACTTACGCCATTCGGTGTGCTTCCATGCTTAATAATTAATATTTTTATATTTAATACTTTTCTTTTTATATTTTTGTACGTTTGACTTTACTTTTTATACTGTTTTTGTGATACTGAATAAATTTATTTCTTCTTTACACTTTTTTTTTGTTTTAAAATGTCATGTTGTGAACGTCTTAAATTTGTAATATTCACGCTATGTAAAAAATAAATAAATAAATGTGAATTTGAAATTTTAATATTCTTTTAATTTTTAGATGTTTTTAATGTAAGTAAGTAGAACATATCACCATTGATTACATTTAGTTATAGATAATTATATACTTTTCAAAAGTCATATAGGTACTCGTAGATCATATTAAATATTATAGTCATCAGTGACCTAATAAGGTGGGTCCTAGCATTCTCCAACAACTTACTCTATCTCCTTCATCCTGGGCCATTGTCCTCTCTAGCACCGGCCGATCGAGCAATCAGCGTCATTTTCATAATTTACACATTATACGTAGTTTAAAAGTTTTTTTAAAGATATACCTAAGACGGCGTTTTTTTTTATTTATTTTAAATTTTGATGCTTCCTTTTATTTGTTTATCCATAATTTGTTTATCTATAAATTTTGTATTATTTCCGTGATTTTTACAACGTTTTTCTTAGCTCGTATTCTTATTTGTCCGGTGGTTCTTTGTCCGGTACAAATCTTGCAATCGATTTTTAACTAACTTCCCGACTAGCTAGACATTTGAAACTTTTAGAATATATCAGAACACGATGCCAATGCATTTTTTAAATACTTTTAGCCATCTTTAAGTAGAATTGAATTCATTTTCCGTTAATTCTGTTTCGTATGAAAAGTTATTTCGACACCATTATTGGTTACTATTGGGTCTGGGGTCATAGCAACTAAATTATTAATAATACACATTACGTGAGTTACTATGGAAATTAATATGACATGTCAAGTACAAATTTCATTGATCGTATAAGCTAGTCAAGTCAGGTTTATATGGTTCAACAGAATTTAAAAACGTTGTATATAAAAAGTTCTTTTTATCTTGTAATTATTTATATTTATTGTGTACTATTTTTGTTTTATTTATTCGTTTTTTTAAATTTTTACATATTTCCCTTGTATTTTATTATCCATAAATTGCTTAATGTATTATATTTCCAACAATTATTAATATTTGAATCTGTTATTGAATATTGACTAAACGTAAATACGTTTGTCTACTTTATTGAATATTTTTTTTGTAAATACTTTTGTTTCATTTTATTATATTATGTTTCATTAATTTTTAGATTAGTTGGTGCAGTTTCCTTAATGTTATACGTATCAAGAATTATTAATATCTAATTGGTTTAATTGTATTTGAATGGTTATTGATTATTATGGACGTTCGTTGCAATGAATTGATAGGTATTTTGTCATTTTTACGACTTGTTTGATAAATGACTGTTTTAAATTTTATTATTTAGTTGATAATGTCTCCTTGCAGAGGACGAAACCAGTACAGAATTTAATTTAAAAGTGGAATAAGTATTAAAAAAATGTGTTTCATTTAATTACAAATAATTAATCAAATGACACTAAAAATATATAAAATGACACAAACTGGTGAAAGAATATTTAAATGTAATATATACGGCCTATTCATTGTTACTTAAAGGTATAATATTTGTATTATTTTCCGTTATTACCTCCCACGGATAAAGCAGTGTGTATTTGAAAAGGTGGTTTTATTGTCCGTCTGTTATAAGTATTATATTGGGTATTCTATTGAAAATGATTTTAGATTTATTGTCAAAATATTGGAATAGGTAAGTCAATAAAATACTTTGATAAATATTTGAACATCATGCAGCTAAATGTTTCGTAGAAATGACATAAATATGAGTTATGTATCGATTTTTATTTTGAGAAGCGTAAGTGCGCCGTTGTTTTCCAACAACCAATACTGCTCCTCTGCCTTCCAGTATCTCCCAGAGAGGCAATAATATCTCCTTGGAAACCTTGATGATCACTGTTTTAAATAGTTAACTTACCAGCATTGTCAAATTATTGTTTACCGAAGCCAAATGGTACAATTATTTTTAATAAATGCTTGGTTTGGACCAATGACAAACATTTCGTCTGTTTTATTATAATAAACTTAAATATCTGTGAACTTATATTGTGTAAAAAAAAGTTTGTTAGTGTGGTGTTTTGTTAAGTATTGTTACCAATTTAGAATGTCCGTCAGGATAAAGCCGGCCATTCGCTAATTTTATTGTGGAATAATAAATAAATAATAAACATAATATACCGAATTAAAAAGTATCTATTTGTTAAAGGCATTACTTTCCACTCATTCAATTACATGCTATGTTCATTTTGCTTTCGATTTTCATACGATTCGAACCATAGAAAATATTCAAATATTTAAAACTGCACTTAAAACTAAGTTTTTTTTATATCTATTTAATAAAGGTAGCATATTTTTGACAATTAAAAAAGACCAAGAAAGAGAAGAAAAGATAAATTAAAATATATGGAATCACAACGAATGTATTAAATTAAAAGAACTAAAAAGGATATAAGGTTTTTGGTCACCGCAGTCTATATTCCATTTCCATCCGACGTCGTCTTGTTATTTTCGGCGCCGCTTGAAATACAGACGCCAGAGTTTTCTCACGAACTGAAATAGTTTCCAGAATAATGCGTGTATTTATTTATGTGTCTTCTCTTTACTTAACTCAAAGCAGTAGCTGCTTTTCTTGCATTTAAAGCACTTCCGAAGAAAACGGTTTATTTTGTTTTATAATTGCACGACAATAAAGAATGAAAAAAAAGTCTTTTAAATCACAAAATGTTGGTTTTTAACACACTATTCTCGAACATTACTGAAATATTATCAAATTGGAGAAAAACATATTTAATAGTCTGATGTTGATAGAAAAGTATACTTTTAAAGCATAGTAATACTTTTTTCAAGTCCTCAAACTTAACTCCATCAGCTGTATTACATACTACTAAATCAATAGCGGTTGTCAAATAACGATAAAAAAACCAACGAATCACCATTATTTGTGCAAATATATTTTACCATATTATATTTTATAATATTTTATTCTTTATTTGGCGCAAAAGATTCATAATTAAAATATTATTTATTTGCTTGGATTTAATTGTAAGCGCCATCAGCTGTCAACCTTCTTACTCATGCGACCAAGAATACTATTTAGCTAACAATAATTATAATATTTTGTATATCATAATAATGCAAAGCAATATAAGGTAACAATATTCATAAAAATGCGTCGATTTGAGTACCAACGCGTGTGAGCGCGAATGAGGGATGTAACGTGGGTGTTATATTTATGCAGTCGCGCAATAAAGACGCATATGTATAAAGACACACAGATATATGGAGGGAGATAAAGAAACTCAGAGAGAGCTCATACATAATATAAAATGATGATATATTATTGTAAATAAAATTTAAGTAAACGTTATCACTTTTATATATTTTTTTACATTTACACACGATTGCTTTAATATATATCACCATCATTTATTATTAAAGGTGAATCTTAAAAAAAAAGAATTGAACATAATAATATATTATACGTAATATACGAGAAAACATTAAATTTACTAATCTCTGGTACGCCGTCACCTTACGTATAACTTTTAACAAAACTGTAACAAAAAATCGTGTATCTACTCTTTCGTTTTGACAGTTGCAAATGAGCGGAAACAACATGACGGACGTTTAGCTATGTTGTTACCATTACAAGCATGGTTTAAAAAGATTGTATCAGGAATACAGATTGTTAAAAGTTACATCCTGTTAAAAGCTATACTTCTTACCCCTACTTATTTTCTTTACAACATGTAAACTGATTTTTATTGTATTATTACAACGTTTTTATTAGCTTATATTCTTGTTTGTCCGGTGGTGAAAATCTTGCAATCGATTTTTAACTAACTTGACCGACTAGCTAGACATTTGAAACTTTATATAATATATCAGAACACGATACCAATGCATTCTTTTAATACTTTTAGCCATCTTTAAGCAGAATTGAATTCATTTTCAGTTAATTCTATTTTGTATGGAAAGTTTTTTCAGAAAAATCCGTTAAAAGTAAAAGACATTTATTGGATGCTAAGGGGGTGGTCCTAGCAACTAAATTATTAATATATACGTACGTATTAATATATATATAATATTACTATGGAAATCAAAATGAAATGTCAAAATGACATTTCAGTATTCTATATTTGTTTGTTTGTTTGTTTTTTATTTACTTCATATCAAGTACAAGTTTGAGCATATTGAGCATAATAATTCAACAAAAAATTTAAAAACGTTGTATTTAAAAAGTTCTTTTTGTCTTGTAATTATTTATTCCCATAAGTCGTAGAGTCAAGATTGACATGTCTATTCTACGCAGAGACCTATAGATTAATATTAATACCATCGACTGAAGGTACTAGGTGGAATTTGAATTTAAATTCTAATGGATTTAAGTCTTGTACTATTCCATTTAGGTTATTTTTTTGCGACCCGGGTTTCGCCTTTCGGCATCTTCAGGCGCCGTGTACACTCACCAAAGGTAAACACATACTGACAACAAACACTCTTTAACTCTAGCTTATATAATACATCGATACAATAAAGTAGGTAAAAACTAAATTTCCTATCTATCAAGTCAAAAGTCACAAAAATACAACAAACAAATTATAAATAGTTGAAGTGTCAGTAAAAAACCTAATTAGTAAAAACCCTATCTTATTAACAACAATACACTCGTTAGAATTTTTTTAAAAGTAGGTACCATGTAAGAGTATAATTATGGAGTGTTGATTGTTTAACTAATAATTTTAAAGACTAATATTTCGTTAGTTAACTCCATTAATTATTTTCCAATATATGACCAGTGTTCCCAGAATTGACGATTTACACCTCTTGAGTGAGATATTTTTATGGTTTATAAAGAATAATGATCTATTATTAGGCTTTGACGATTTATTATTAATATGCTATCGAGTATATTTGTTATTAATAAGATAGTGCTTTTAGTAATTAGGTTTTTTACTGCAACTTCATCTATTTTTATCTAGTTTTGTATTTTTTGTGACCTTTGACTTAATTGGTAGGTAATGAAGTTTTTACCTACTTTATTGTATTGATTTATTATATTATAAGCTAGAGTTAAAGAGTGTTCGTTGTCAGTGTGGGTTTACCTTTGGTGAGTGTACAGGATGCCTAAAGATGCTAAAAGGCTAAACCCGGGTCGCAAAAAACGGCCTAAATGGAATAGTACAAGACATCCATTAGAACCTATAGATTAATAAAAATTAAAAGAATATCAGAGTAGAAGTGAGAAAAAGTAAGTATGTGTGTCAAAAATTGTTTATCTTTTCTAATTACGTTTTTAAGTATTATTATGCTAAATCAGCAAGAAGGTGGTGAATACATAGAAAAAAATCTTTGGATTCTAAAAAAATATACCTACGATTATTTTGTGTTGTATCTTCTTTGTCCATGTTAAATAAGTTGCCCTACGCAGTCCCAGTCATCCCCTGCAGCACTTAAGCCTTCGGGCCGAATATAAAATATATCACTGTTAAGGGGGTGAGATTTTTCTTCGGAAAATCCAGAAAAGCCCATAAAAATGTGTATCGCTGTCAAAAACAAACTGAAAAAGTTTGCCTTAACACAATTTCGGGAAAATTTCACACCTGTATCAGAGTCACGTAGGTATTTTATTCTATTGCACATTGCCCCTAAACCCTCCTTGAATCATCATATATTGTACACTTCACATGATATATAGTGTATTTTCTTTATTTTTTACACATTTTCTACGCTATCATCGTAAAACCCTTGATCAAACTTAGTTAGTACATTCTAGTCCTGTTTTATCCAGACCTGCACTTTAAAATAAGTTATCCAACATATTTTTACTTTTCCCAAAAGGTTCAACGTTTACTTGGTTTACGTGATAATTTATTGAATCACATATAAAATACATATTCTATTTTAATATAACAATTAAAAAACTTATCGCCCGAGTAAAGTGGGCTTAGCACGTGTAAAATGTATTTTCCGATATGATGTTTTTTATATGTAATCGTTCCAAATTACGAATGTATGACAAATGTAAATACCAAACGCTTTATTCTGATATCCATTCATTTTATTTAAGATTGAAAAAAACAAAATAAGGTCGAAAATACTGTCACTTGCATACTATCCACTCAATTTATAGAAGATTTCAAAAAACAAGCGAATACCTAATCCACCTTCAGTCACTTGCATACAAACTACGTTTATATCGCAATTTATTCTTTAATATCAAAAAGTGTCGTTTTTATTGGTACAGTTCGGTTATGAGGAATACAGCGAAAAACACATTTTGAAAATACCCGATATACTGGATTATTTGTTAATTTGGGTTAGTTTAGGTTAGGTTAGGTTAAGTTAGGTTTTGTTAGGTTAACCCAACAAATAATCTAATATATCGGCTATTTTCAAAACGTGTTTGCCGATGTATTCCTCAAAACCGAACTGTACCGTTTTATTTATTTTATTTTAAAACCTGTTATCGCAACTTGGGTACTACGAGAATTTTATCTGTTGGCTTATCATACATTTTTGAAATGAAGTGGGCAAGCTAAAACTTATTTACAAATTATTTTTTAACATATACCTAAGTATATTATATAATTCCAATTTTATGTAATATTAAAACAAAACTTGATATTTTTACCAACCTATTTTATTTTTCATCGCAAGTCTTACCCCATATTTGCTCCCGCAAGGAGTTGTTCCTGAAGCTAGTATCAATTCAAAAAAAATGACTTTGTTATCTGATGTGAATCATCGTTGCCGTTTCCTGAATGACAGGATATTTATTTTAAAAGTTTTTTTTTACATTATATTTATGTATTACTTTTTTCTATTCTACAGCAATAGTAATTTTGTAATAGGTATTATTTATACATTTCAAAGTTACATTTTGGTACTCGTATATACTTTATAGGTTGAGAAAGTGGCTGACATCCATTTCTCGTAAAAAAACAAAATCTGTTAATACAAAATTCTTCTCTGTGGAGGCCCATATGATTTTATTAGGATCGGACATAATCGAAAAAAAAAATAATAATAAACCTTATCATATAAAAATAATTTATCGTTATAATATGTGGTAAATATCAAATTGTATCTATATTTTATAAATAATCATAAATTATCAGCAAGAAAAAGCTGAAGAAATTGTGGATATTTAATGTTGTACTGAACTTTTAGGAATATGCGTAAAATATTGTATTATTGAGGTAAAAGCGCGCGAAATTTTAAAAGTCGATAAATCTCCGACAGCTGCTCGTTCGATTTTCAAACTTTCAAATTGTTAGACCAAAAAGAATAAAACCGTTGCTACAGCTGGGAAATTTCAAATATTTTAACTACGGCTGCAGCATACTTGAGTCGAAATTTGTTTTAAATAATTCGTTTTGTTCAATAGTCTTTTTAGAATAAAAGTGTGAGATATTTTAGCAACTAGTCTTAGATTTAAGTTTTTAATAATTTATTTACACACTACCTAATATACTTTTTCTTGAAATATTAAAAGTTTAAACTTTAGAGATACTTAAATATACTATTGAAGTTAAAGATCTTTATTACTATATACGAAAAAAATGTTATTTAAAAGAAAAAACAAACAATAGGTTTATAACGAAACCTAAAGAACTAAAAATTAATTTCAAACAAGGAATAAAAAAATAATGGAATGTGCGTTACCTTTTGGCTTAGTTGTAAAACAGTACATATTTTGAGTGTGAAGACATATTATCGGATAAAATTAAGCATGACGTGTTATATACGAATATATAATAAAATACAGTAATGTTTGTTACATTAGTCATTTACGCATTCAATATTCGTAATATTTGGGATGATTTATATTTCTTGCGTTATGATCGCTTGCCTTTTATTACGTCATAAACAAAAACTGCCGTCAAAACTTGGTCTATGATGACTGGTTTTTGGATTTATATCTTATTAATTTGTACTGTGGTTTCAAAGGGAGGTTTTTGTTCTGAATGTATCGCATTTTGAATATCGGAATTAACAAAGAAAATTGGTTGAAGACATGAACGCAAATTAGTAATAATCACTCCTAAATCAGTGAGTATAGTTAGAAGTGAATTTTAAACTATATGAAATCATTCATATTCCAATGTAGTTAGAGCTCATTTTTCAACAATTTATATTTATTTATTTATTTGAAAAAGACACGTTGAGTACATAACAAATTATTAATTCAGGACGTTCACAACATGACATTTAGAATAAAAATTACAAGTAATCAGTTCGGAAAATCAGAAAAAACAAAGTGGAGGAAAAAAAAGCAAAAAATATTTTTATACAAAAGAAATAAAATTTAAAAAAACAACAATGATTCAAAAAGTACAAATTAAACAATAAAATAGAATTTAAAAAACAGAATATATAATGGATCGCCAAAAATATCTACATCTCTAGGGAATGCATTGACCAACCGCACAGCCCTCTCTATTGGTGCCTGGTGAGCCTGACATGAGGAAACAGCTTTCACCCAAAATAGGTCATGGCTGCGACCACGCATGTAATTGACGGGTGCGTAAAAATTTAAATTTTCTAGAATATTGGGATTGAAAATGATACCACGTGAGAGCAGGGAAAAATGCTTTAAGAACAGAAGTGACCTACGAGCTTCAAGAGAATGAAAGGCGAGCATGCCTTGAAGAAAGTTAGTCAGAAAAGACTCGTTTGAGAAGGTGTCAAAAGGAAAATAATTATAAACTTTAAAATAGAGATGACGAAGAATTTTTTTCTGAACACGCTCTAAAACAAGCTTATAGGAAACTTCATAAGGACTCCAGATGATGGAGCCATACTCAAGAATACTCAGTACTAATGACACATAGAGTGTACGTAAAACAGTTGGATTCTTGAATGACTTGGCTTGTCTCATGACGAATCCTAGAAGCTTGCTCGCACGCAATGCCGTAGAAGTGATGTGCGAGCGAAATGATAAACGTGAGTCAAAGAATATGCCAAGATCTTTAATTTATGATTGACGCTTCAGTAATCTATTTGACATATTATAGTTGAAAATAATTGAAGATCTTGATTCGAAAAGCTAATACACACACATTTATCAGTATTAAATTCGAGTTTATTTTTTTTCGCCCAAATTTCAATTGAATTGAGATTATTTTGTAATATGTGACAATCTAATTCACTGTGAATAGACGCATATAATTTTAAATCGTCTGCAAAGAGTAAAAACTGGATTCCATTTATAACATTGACAATGTCATTAATGAATATAAGAAACATAATTGGACCAAGATTTGATCCTTGGGGAACACCTGAATAAGTTTGAAAGACGTCAGATCTACACCTTGCATACTCCACATATTGACAGCGATGCGAAAAGTAAGATTTGAAAAAGTTGATAAAATTTATAGATCCACCTACTGCACTTAATTTGTTAATGAGAATATCATGATCTACCCGATCAAAAGCCTTTGACATATCTGTATAAATTGCGTCCACTTGACAATTTACGTTCAGTGAATGAGATATGTACTCAGTATAAGTCATAAGGTTTGTAACTGTTGACCGAGCTGATCGAAATCCATGCTGAGCGTCAGTCAGTTGACCGTCTACATGTTTATAAATATACCTATGCAAAATAGACTCAAATAATTTAGCTGGTGCAGATAGAGTATATGTACCTATACATTAAATTTGTTAATGAAAGAATACAATTTGTATGTGTAGGATCCACGTGTAAGTATGCTTTAGAGTCCACTTTTATTTAACAGATTATTTCTCTATTAATAGTTTCATATAAATGTTACGTAGTATTTGAGGTTGTATGGATACTATCCGTGGCTTTATCCAGCTGACTTTCTCTTAGGCATGCTTACATACTGCAGTCTGCAATTTAGAAGAAATCATTATTTAGCTACGTATTTTTTTCGATTTATACGAAGTATAAATGAGAACTCTGCCATTCTGGGCAGTGTTGACTTGTTTGTCCTTGATAACTATCTTAGAAATAGAGACCATAAGTTGTTTATTCTCCCAAGGTGCAGAACCAACCTGCTACTGGTAATGCCAATTGGGAGGGCGATAACTATGATCAACGAAATTGCTTCGGGTGTTGATATATTCCACCTACGTGAGGATGAGTATAGGTGGACGTTGTTTTATAAATTCTTATAATAGGGTCTGCTTAACTCACCCGGTGTACTTCCTTGTACCTATCTAATTAATATTTTTTGTATTTCCACATTTCTACTGTTTAATAATATACTATATATCTCTATACTGATTTATCTCTTTTTTTATAAAATACTTACTGTTTTATATTTCTTTGTTTCTAAATGTCATGTTGTGAACCTCTTAAACTTATAATTTGTAATGTCCACATTATGTTAAAAAATAAATAAATTGAAAGTGAAATAAGATTATCTAACTTGATACATAGGCAGGCTATTAATAAAATTTATTTGGAAAGGATAAAATTAATATAATTAACCTTTCCACTCCTATACTAGTAAATTCTGTTTGGACAAGTTGTATTACCGTAATAGTTTTTTTTAATAAGATAGTAGTTTAGATGAAAACACCGATTTTAGCAACCTACAGATTTATAAATATTTACCATTATTTGTGAATTTTATTGTTTTATTTATAATTATAGATCCAAATAACAGTTAAAAATAAGTAAGTAAAGTTAATATTAACTGAAATAATATAAGATATTAAGGAAGCAATGTAACGTGAGTTGACATAAAAAAATGGGAAAAGTGAAAAATAGTCTTAACTTTATTGTTGTGTTAAATAGGTCCATATATTTAAATCTGCTATGTTGTTTACATATTAATTGAATTAGTCACATTTTCTAAAGTCACTATCAAGTATGTATGTTTAAACGAAAAAAACCTTATACCCAGGTGTAGTCATATTTCATTTCAGTGTGGCAACACAGAGAAAAGAGAGAAACTTGCGAACATGTTTGATAAAACGGTGAAAACTTTTCCCGGGAAACACTACCGGCTATAACGTTCCCGAAAAAAAATCTAACTTGGTCTTCGGAAACAAAAGGAATAAAAAAAACATCGAAATTGGTTTCAAGATGAACTGAAGGAAAATTCCCACCACGTTTAAAAGTAAGGGACGTGCTCTCTTATGTATCAAGTAACAAACTTAAAGAGTCGATAATTCATTCTTTGTGAAGGGTTTAATTGTTTTTACCTTTCAGGCCTTTTTTATCCCAAGAATTAGATGCTACTTGAAAAGGGGCCACATTGAAAAAAATGTGTGAGTAGGAGCTTTTTGTGTTTTTGTACAACATGTACTTACAACAGAAAGTTACTTTCAAATAAAAGAATACAAAAGTATATTGCTAATTGATACAGAAGCCTTAATTTGCCATAAGTATTGTTATTTTTTTGTGTATTACAAAAAAATATTATTTTGAATTAAGATGAGAAATTACACGAGTTTTCGTAGAGTGGTAGAGTCCGTTTCTGAAAGTCTGAATCTGGTTCAAATTCCGCAGCTGAATTAGATTTACTTGATGTTTTGTCAGGGTGTATTTTTGTTTCCAAAGAATGTATCTATTTGGTTAAATGAATTATTGTAAAGAACCAATTCTCTCTTTTAAACCTTAAAGCAGAATATACATACATGAAGTTTTTTGACTTCATATCACAAGTAGCATCATTTTACTAGTACCAATAGTTAATGCATCATTTAGAATTATTCACAGTAATAATATATAAAATATTTATGTTTGTATACTTATATGACAATATTCAGTCGTAGGTCAAAAACCAATGGCCATGATACATGTGATGTCACGAATCGCTGCATAACCGTTTATAATATGGTTAACGTATAAAAAAATATTAATAACCATGGTGCGCACAAGACAAGACAGGTGATATTTATTTGGCAGTCAAGATGGAATCTAAAAGTAAGGGCACTCAGAATAGCCTACGATATCATTTTCATGGAGGAATAACTATCTATACTTCCAGCATATTATGATAATATATACGTATCCACCAAAGTATTAAGACTACATATGAATACGTATATTAATTAAGGCGCTAAGTACCAAAAAAATAAAAACTGACATTTTAATAGAAAAATGTTCTACATACCAACGCCAATAACTTCAACTATAGTCTAAATGCCTCAAGCAAGTCAAAAAAATACAGCAAAATAATTAAACCTGTCGACGTTGTAAGTCCGTTGGCGTGTTTTATTTATAATGGTGTAAGTAGCACTGCAGTGGTCAACGGCATTCAATATAAAATAGCTGACGATGGTGTGTTGACACTTGCGAATTCTTAATACTTAAAATTATAGAAGCTGCCGTGATTGCTTCACACTGTAAAACTACATTTTTCAAAAGGTCTGCTTCATGAAATTTTACTGCAATGACTCGGTATTTTGTAACTACAGGCAATACTACTTTTTGGTACTTAGAGCCTTGTTTAATATACGTATTCATATAATCTCAGAAGTGGACGCGGTGTATTATTTTTATTTACTAATTACTGAAGCCTACCGTTCAACTTCCATTAACCTGCACATACAGGTACATGGCGCATCCAAGATGCTCCTCGAAGGTCAGAAGGCTGTTATTGATGACTTTTATCTAGCCCCGCCTCCAAACCTTGATGCTAAAAAAGTATCACTGAGAAAGTGGACAATTCGTCAAATGACGCTGGATGTAGCATTGAGAACCTGGCAGTGAAAGTGGGATGCCTCCACCAAGGGAAGGCAAACAAGTTTGCTATTTCCTAATATCCAATGGAAATTCGTAACAATATTATGTAAATTTGACGGAGAACTACAGGATGCAAACCACATTCTTTGGGAATATGCTCCGAAAAGGAGGATGTGCTCAAGTTGTTTCAACTAGCTGTTGGACCCATCGGGCCGTCTGACTTGATCGTCCACAACGGCAAAAAAATTGTTTTGTGTATCTGCATTGTTTTAACTTTGTTTTTTATTAGTTCTGCGTACTCCTCTCTACTATGTGAACTTTATTAAATTAAGTCACCGTAAATTCAGTCAAAGCACACTTGAGTGCGTGGCTATTGAGTGTTTGAGCCAGAGATATTCTCGTGCATAAACGACTGCTGATGCCGCACATCCAAACGTAGGGCCTCGTGTATTGTTGTCAATTTCACGTCACTTGTGAGTGTTTCCACAGACAACAATTATTACTGAAAAGCTATAAATGTACAAAATATATACATACCTTGCAAGTACCTATTTTAAATATTAGTAATATAGATTAAGTACACAAATACGAACGACTAGCAGTAAAAATACGTTTCATTGTATTATCAACAACACTAACACTTACTTTCATAAACACACGATACCTACAATAACACGATATATAAATTTCTTGCCATGTAAATAAAAAAAGGTACGGGGTATAATACTGTATCCACAAGAGTCAACCGCTGATAAAGTAAAAATTATTTAAAGGTTACAAATAATTTATAATTATTCAATTTAACTTGTACCGTTTGCATACATTAACCATTGTCTGATAATTATTTTTGAAACATATTATTTAAATAATTATCGGAAAAACAAAATTTAAGAAATGGCAAGAACTCTGCCTTCATAATATGCGACGTTGCCTGAATACTTTACGACTTCGGCAGCTGTCATTTTGATTTACGTATCGTATGATATAATTGACGTTATTTCGATTTACCGTAACTCGACATTCCATGATTTTCACACATCATGTAGCATTGTTTCCAGTGAATGCGTTTTCAATTAAAATCATGTCACTTATACCTTCTCCCCCAGGGAACTCTACCTTGCTTATTCATTCTACCGAGTTGAATCCTGGACATGGTAAGGTCTAATTAAAAATGATCTGTTTTTTAACAGGTTTATTATGAGATACAACTATATAAACATTATAATATAACCTATAATGTATTGCATACTCTAAAACATATTAACACTTAGCGTAACCTTTCTCGTATACCGTAAAAACATTAGCATATTTGGTACTAATGATAAAATTATATGGCTCGGTTAAATGGGTTATGAGTCATACCTACTATAAAAGAAAACATAAGGTGCAATCACGAGGAAAGAAAGCATGCGAGAAAAAGATTACAGTGGAATTGAGGTTCATTGCAGATTGCAGGCTTCGAACATCCATCATAGCTTAGATTACCAGTGGAAAACAAGGAGACAATAGTTAATTATATTAATTGCATGCATATTTTTAATGAAGAGTAAAATCAAATAAAATTTGACTCTATCATTTCAAATTTTATGTAAAAACTTTGATTTGTATTAATCAAATGTTTATACTGTTAATTGAGTACCTGCGTAATTAATTATTTATTATAGCATATGGCATATAGTAATGATACGTACCTATGTGGTGTCGGCGTATGTTTATTATGTTGTTGTATAGGGATATAATATATATAATAATTAAAAGATTTAGCGGATAACGGTTTTTATTTGAGTAAAGCGCAGCGTAATGAACTTAAAATATGCCCGTCGTTTAATTGGCCACAGCGACAGGCTGAATCCAAATGGTCCAGCTATTAAATGGTTACGATGTTTAAATCGTCCCGTTCGTCAAACGCTATTTCTTCTCATATAATTTTATATTAACCAAGAAACTGGCACCTACGGCCTACATTCTTGGAATTGGCCAACTTACTCTCGGCAGGTAGAGTATTCTCTTCATAACTTTGTACTTCGGCCCTGGGATGAAAATGATGTAAGTTTTATATTAAATTTAAAAAATATTTTTGTTACGTACATTATCTAATTATTTATTTATTTATTACTACATATTATAGTTATACAAGTGAATATCATTTGATATATTTAAGTAATCGGGCAGAGGCGTATCAGCGCAGTAAAAGGTGCAAAAAAGTGCAAAGTTATAAAACGTATAAATACATTTGTTATTTGAAAGCAACTATTGATATAAACACAATCTTATCTGTCCTCCTCCTAGTCATGAGATTGCTAATAGCTAGTATCGGCCTTACACCCGAAGAAAGGTGAATTTAATTTTAATTAACAATTATAAAAATAATACCTACAATAATTAATTATCAGTGTCACATAATTCCATTAGGAAAGTCTGCACACTGATTCTAAATTATATATAATGAAAGAATTCCATTATAAGCAAACTAATTCCGGAATATGAGTTTTTTTTTTAAAAAATATAAATTATACCACAGAAAAACTAACATTTTCTGAGCTCATGGTTAGAGTTAATATTTGTCAAAAGAACAAAAGCGAATTCTTCTAATAACACTACGTAGAATAATGCAATCAGAGCAGAAAATCGACGATATTTCTTATCACGCCTTGTATCAGATGTTTTGTTAACACGTTGAGAGGTTACCGTGAAGACTGATGAAAAAATCAAAAAGAGTAAAGATTCTACCAAACTTGAACTTACTGCGAATTATATATACCAATAGAAAAGTATACTGATAGGTGGTAATATGAATATCGGAAGTCTTCATTAGAAATAATTACAAGATAAAAAGATCTTTTTATATACAACGTTTTTAAATTGTCTTGTGCTTAATATGCTCAAACTTGTACTTGATATGAAGTAAATAAAAAACAAACAAACAAATATAGAATACTGAAATGTCATTTTGACATTTCATTTCGATTTCCATAGTAACGCAAGTATATTATATTAATAATTTAGTTACTAGGACCACCCCCTTTTTACGGATTTTTCTGAAATAACTTTCCATACAAAACAGAATTAAATGAAAATGAATTCAATTCTGCTTAAAGATGGCTAAAAGTATTAAAATAATGGAAATTGGCATCGTGTTCTGATATATTCTAAAAGTTTAAAATGTCTAGCTAGTCGGAAAGTTAGTTAAAAATCGATTGCGAGATTTTTACTTGACAGACAACCACCGGACAAACAAGAATTTGAGCTAATAAAAACGTTGTAAAAAACAATAAAAACTAGTCGAGAATAGACTTACCTATAATTATTATAAGCCCTAAATGCATAGAGTCGAGTTACGTTATATCGAAATAACGGTAATATTACATGCGTAAACTTAAATACAATGCCAGAAAAGTTCTTAAACTTTTTATCAGCGATGTTACATTGCGTTTCATCATTATTTTGGACATTTTTTAAATTTTGATTTCCTGATATTAATATTTTTTTTTGTCAAGGGTAAAAGTATTTATTAGTTATCAATATACACTTTATATATTTTTATCGTTACTTAATTAATTAACGCATTGCAGATTCGGTATACTTAGTAAGATAGATTTATACTTGATCCATTTTTATTGGTATGGCAATAAAATTAGTAGTTTTCCAAGTGGGCAGCGCTTTTTATGTTTAGACGTCACAGTTAAAATAATATAACATCAGATGTGTTAAATACTGCTAGTTGTTCGTGTTTGCGTTTATTTAATCGAAATAATAAATAATACAAATGCTTGCAAGGTTTTATGGTTATTTTTGGATGGACATTTGCAAGTCGCAAACGACACTTATCTCCTGTCACTTATTATGTTCATCTTTCTGAACGCACCACGTGTGCTAATATCGTGTTAGCCATTCTTATAATAGCCGTTCTGTGGCTAAATAATTAGCATGTATAGTACGTCACAAATCGTTATTAGTAACGATTTGTGACATTATAGGCATCAGGCTCTTAGTTCTTCTATAGCCATCTGCCACGGTGAAGGAGGTGTAATATATTAGGAAGACTAATCATACCTATTAGCATAGTTAACAGTTAAAGAAGAAGAATACTCGCTTAAGGGGGGACATGCTCAGCGTAGGTCAAAATGATAAAGCATGATCCTGGACATTCCTTAAACGTTGTAGATAATCTATTTATATAATTTTGAAGCCTAATTATCCTTTATATTTATTTTAAACATTTGATGACTGCATAAAGTATTTTTATTACATAAAATAGTATTCTTTTACCTAACCTTATCGGAAAAAAAATCTTTTTTTTAAACGGTACATGTTCAAACACGCGCGTTATCATAATCTTTCTCCCTACTTCAGTTTTAGTTTGTCAATTTATGGTTACGGCCGTATGTTGTAGCTTAACCACTGGGGAATGCCAAAAGAAATGGCGTATTTCAAAAAAACACTACCTTATTCTTTGGTCAATAATTATTATAAAGCAATCATTATTCGTAGGATGTTTATCACACTTGAATGGTCAAAGACATAGCTTATAATTAGTATCTTTAGAATTATCTTCAAATGTGTTAATCTTGCCCATTTTTTGAATAATAAAATGCCTAATTCTTGTCATATTTAAGATCACAGAGATCAAAAATTTAATTTTTTATCGTAAATATTTTACTATAATAATGTCGACATAAATTATACTGATGGTTTTATAAAACGTTTAAAAATTAATAAATGTAAAAAATATTAACACCAATGCACATTTATGTACTGAAATACGACTATATTCTAAAACATTAGAGCGAGAGGTTTAAACGAATACTATTTTATGTAATAAAAATACTTTACGCAGTCATCAAATGTTTAAAATAAATATAAAGGATAATAAGGCTTCAAAATTATATAAATAGATTATCTACAACGTTTAAGAAATTTCCAGGATCATGCTTTGAAAATAGAATAAAAGTTCCATTTTGACCCATGCTAAGCATGTCCGCCCTTAATGAAACAAAGAATATGAATGGATATTATTTATTGGTATCGACAACCTACTCTGCTTAGTCTATAAAATCAGAGAGAAATCTTGAGCAGAATAAGCAACTAACTGGTAAGACTAACGACCTAGAATAATAATTATAGTTTATTACACTTAAAAAAATTAAATGAGCAAGTATTTACAGTATTGTCACAAAATATCGTGCTCATGGTTAGACTACACGGTGTTAACTATTAACACATGCGTAATTGGAACGCCACGCTTCCGCAAGCATTTATTTATTTCTTTCTACGAATCGCTCACGCAGTTTTCTTTGATTGGCTTTCTTAGCAGCCGAATAAAGAACAACATTTCGTAAGAGGGGTATATATAGTTATAGCGCGGGAAATACAGTTAGAGTTAGACCCTTTAACATAGAGATGGGTTTCCGTTTTATATTGAAAATCGAACTTTTTTTTGAAAATGGAACGCATATATACTAGTATTATGGAAAAAAAAATAATTTAACAAATATTTAAATACGAATTTAATTAGTGGAAAAGGTAGATGTGAAGCAGAAATAAGAATGCCCATACAGAAAAGAAATGATGTTTTTGCGAAAATTAGTATTCTCCACATTTTTGTTCGATGTCGAGTCACGGACTCCGAGGGCAGGGGAGCGGAGGGTAATTATCGATGCTTTCTAAAAATGGCGTTGGTGACGAATATTTTGTATTTTTTTTAACTAGTCAATCATCCAGAGGCTCCAGATAAAGTAACGGCTCCCGACAATACATCTGTTTTGCAGTTTTTTAGACATATTATTCTGCATGGACCAGATATCCTCGTGAGACTGGTGATTTTTAGTAGCCTCTAGGAAAGGAAAAGCAGAGGAAGACCATTGGAAAACTAGAGCGATCGAATCTGTGAGCTAACCGAAGATAGTTTTCACTCTGTCTTGTATAAGCGAATGATGATAAGAGATGGAAAATCTTGGGAAACCACACGCTGCAGATTGCGTATAATCAGACTAATGCAGTTGATTATGCGACAGTCTGATTCAACTTGCTACGTAATTGAAAGTCCACAGCTAGCCGTGGAGAGTAAAGACTGTTTGTTTTCCACCTATTTTATCGGTGTATATTATACGGTGGACCCGTACATATATATGCTTTTCCATGCCCAATTCGGAAGATATAAACACCAATTAAAAATGAAATAAATTTATTTTCAATAGTGAACATTACTAATTATAAATTCAAAACAAATTAGTAATACATTGAAACAAAATTATTGTACCAAAAATTTATAAATTTCTTACGGAATTTACCTTATTCATCACACTTAACTGCCAGTAAATACTTCATACATAAATCTTAGTTTCTAATTCAGAGACTAGTAACACGTATAAATATCTAACAAGTTAATACTTTTAGCCCACCTCTATGAAATCATCCCCTTTCATCAGAGTCCCAAGGGTGACCTTTGTTAGCAGAAGTAGAGACTGGAAGCGCTGCGGACAAATATTGTGGCTAATCCGTTTGGATGGGTGGATTTTTAAACATATAGTTGACTCGTCAAGGGACGCTTGTTGAAAATTTTCTCTACTTGTTGAGTATAACACGTAAATTTATTATGAAATCTAATATTATGATTTTCGACATAATCTGTGACATATATTTATTAAATTGGTTATGGAAAAAGATTTTGAAGACAATTTTCTTTATAAAGATAGAGTCTAATTAGATGAAAATGAAAGTGAAAAGACATCTGGTCTACTTTCATTTAAATTTTGACGAGATTGAAAAGCAGTTTGTTGATGTTGTATAGAAAAATGTTTTTTTTTGTCAAAATGGAAAATCTCAGAAGTCTGCATCTGGCTTACAAATAGTTTCGTCAACATGTTTAGTTGTAGATATTTTTCTCTTCCGGCATCACGCCCAAAAAGGAAGAGGGGTCACATGCAGTGACTCTTATTCCTAGCTAATCTTCTCAATTTTCCCAAATTTTTCATTCCACTGAAACCCTACTCATACTCAGCTTGCCACCAAATCACTTCCACTGGAGTATCCACTTGATCAGGATTTTTGATGTCCAGTCATCTGGCATTCTTTAAATATAACTAGCCTAGGGATTGCGAAACCGGGATCCCGGTATTTATTGATACCGAAATACCGTAGGATATAAATGAATCCAAATTAAGAAAGCATACGATACTGCAAAAAAACTTCATTAAAAAATCATTCAACAAAAGTGATGTAATAACATATATCTAGTACCTATAAGGAAAAGGTAAAAAAGCCTTAAATAAACTATAGAATTTTCATTTAGCAAATCGGCCGCATGTATAAATTTATGGGTGATCGTCATTTAGTATGTAGTATAATTATTATTGTATTAACTAGTTCTAGTATAATATTATTTCATCTTGTAACGAACGTATAGATCTTGAATTTTATAAAATATTGTAAGAAGTACATCATATTATGGTAATAATTAATGAAAAGAACAATATTTACTCTAATAACTTCCGTAGAACTGGAGTTTACGATCTTATTTGGAAAGTGTTTATTAACTTTATTTTATATATACATAAGACAGTGTCGCATTGAAAATATACCTAATCACAAATAGGGAAGAACAATTATTAGAAGAATATACACGATTGGTTTTCTTTTTTACACCAACTACAACTGCGTCAGAAGAGAAGGGCTTGATATTTCTTGGACTCGGATTACTTTAACTTTGGCTGCACAGATAGACGGATCTCTTTGATAAACGTTAACCTGACGGTTGCCGCTTGGACGGAAACTAACTTTAAACTCATTGTGATTAGTAGCTTAATTTGATTTTTTTATATAGAATCAGTGAATATCAACTGACGAACAGATAATATATATTATATATTATTTTATTGATCACGAGTCTCGATTGTTAAATACCTGTCCATCTATTCTATACATGATACTGCTTTCGGCCGCTACCGCAGCTATCTAGGGTAGGTTTAGCACACAATAATTAAAATAAGTTAGCCGTCTAAACAGTCAAAACTTTCTATATCGCTCTAAAATTTACCACAGCCAAAAGAGGTACAGTTAAAACATAGCACTTATTGTAAAAATTATTACAACTAACTTATTGTAATTATTGTTACAATAAGTGCTAATACTTCGATACAAACCTACCTAGATAGCTGTCGTAGCCGCAGAATGCAGTCAAATAGATGCGCTGGTCTCTATTTTTCGTTGATTCTAATTAGATTAATATGTGTTTGAGCTTATAATAAACATAGTGTTAACTCTCTAAATTATAGTGTTTTCTTTACATCTACACTATTTCATCATGTACATATTGAAATCACACTTGGCGCCCCAATTATTATACACCTACAAGGCTTGCTTATTCATCACACTTTACATTATACTTAAATCCATTTTTGTATTATATTCTATAGATTCAAATTTCACTGATAGTCTTATCTACATGACAACGCGATCACACGCCTTGATATTAAGAATCATTTAATTAATCTTGCTTTAACCACTTTGAGTGTTTTTTTCTTTTTTCTTACACTTTATCTTCACTTTTCCTACTATTACAAAATCATTTGAATCCTCACTCTACACTTTATAGCATTTCACTTTTCAGCCAGTATCTATAAGATATCTCTCTTTTATTTCAATATAAACTTTTTAACGTTACAACAGCTTAGTAATACCCTCAATGGTCTATTTAGAATATACCACCAAAATTAAAATATAAATAATCATATAAACCTGTCCCATGTAACATCTCTCATTTTAATAAGGCCGTAATACTTCCAATTTACGTAGTAATCATATCGGAGCTATTACAAATACTAGACGATGATGAAACCTTTAAATGAATTAAGTCTACATTCGTGTCGGTGCTTATATATCAGTTTTTCGTCTACCTGACAGAATTTTAATTTTATCACATTCGAAGTTTTAAAACGATATTAAATATCAATATGTAAATCTAAATTACTTACTGATTTATTATTAGAACTTTGAAAAGTTTAATAATCTGTATAGCTACATTGTAAATTTATTTAATAAGAAGTAAAGGGAATTTTTTTTTAGAAAAGATGTTTTCTAAAGTTGTAGTAATAAAGATAAGAAAACTCATTAAGCATTTCAAAGTCTGTCTAAACTAAAAGCTGAAATTACGTTAACTGGAAAGTTTCTTAAACATGAATGGAATTTTTATTAAATTTTATGTACTTACATTAGTATCAAAATGAATAGTTGCTAAAATCTTATTCTTCTGAATTTATTAGGTGATTTCAGTGTCAAAATGATAAATTAAATTTTATACAAAACTTGAAATTTTCTTTCAAAAATATTCAAAAAAATATATTATAAATTTTGCTTTGATCACAATGTCCCCTTTTTATCGATTTTAATCAAAACTTAAACTCAGTGCCAAAACAAAGTAAAATAAAAATTACACAATATTCTTCCCATGAATTCTTTACCATATTATCAGATTAAACCAAAATAAAAATCTCGTAAATTTAAAACGAGTTTTCAAAAATTTTCTCCTGGTAACCTGGCATAAATTTTAACGGAAATTCACATTCACTATATGCCAATGCATACTTGTGAAATGAAGAATAACACATGAACAGTTATACGCTGGATCAAAATCAAAAATGGCACAGGGTCTTCCTCATTGGCTAGCAATGAAGAAGATCCTTTACTACTTGAATTCTTAGGATCATTGGATGAGAATAATTTTGAGCAAAGTAAGAACTTATCATAAAGACCACGTCCTTCAGTATCGACACAATGACTAAGAAAATGCGTTGAAAATTTGTCAGTACTTATGTGAATAATTGCTTTCATTGAAAAGTTAGGCATATTATTTTACAACGAAAGAATGTATTGCTATAAAATGTACAAAACCTATGGGCTTAATAAACCATTTAACTTAACTTACGTAATGCATTTTTCTACTATGAGCTCATTTACTCATGGTAAACTTATGTCTCTCTCTCCTTATTCTCTCTTGATCGCCTGCTTCTCTCACTGCAGAATGAAAGCTGCCACCAGTAAGCTCATTCACTTCGTCGCTCCAGTGTGACGACGCTCTTCATTTGCTTCGCCTACCCTGGACGCTACCCAAAACCCCCAGTTTCTCCAGGTTATTTGGCCGAGCCGTCTAAAGCCCGAGTCTAAAAACTGCAGATTGCATCTTAAACATATTGTCGCGAGATGTTTTTTTTATCTGTAGTCTCTGGATGATTGACTAGCGCCAACATCACGTTTCGAAGATATCAATTATTGCCTTCCGCTTCCTTGCCTTCAAGATTAATGAGTCGTAACCGTACGAAAATATGGAGAATACTAATGTATACCACGTAAATATAGGTAGGTAATACTAATGTATAACTAACAAGTTATGGTTCATTTGGAAATAAAAATGAAAACATAATATTGAAAACAGCTTTAAATAATTACAAGATAAAAATAACTTTTTATATACAACGTTTTTAAATTTTCTGTTGAATCATACAAACTTGACTTGACTAGCTTAAACGATCAAAAAAAATTGTAGTTGATAGAAATAATACTGAAATGTCATTTGGACATTTCATATTGATTTCCATAGTAACGCACATATATATTAATAATTTAGTTGCTAGGACCCCAGACCCCTAGCAACCAATAATGGTGTCGAAATAACTTTTCATACACAATAGAATTAACTGAAAATGAATTCAATTCTACTTAAAAATGGCTGAAACTATTAAAAAATGCATTGGAATCGTGTTCTGATTTATTCTAAGAGTTTCAAATGTCTAGCTGGTCGGGAAGTTAGTTAAAAATCGATTGCAAGATTTGTACCGGACAAATAAGAATACGAGCTAAAAAAACGTTGTAAAATACAAGGACAATGTTCTCTATTAAATAATGATATATTATATTAAATGTAAAGAATCGGTAAACTCAATAAATTCGTCATCGTCATAGTTGTGTCATCTGCTCATTGTGCCAGTATCGACAAAATATGATATGAAGATGTAGCATTAACATTAAAATAAAACTCAAAAAAAAATATGTACCACTACATCATTGTGTGGTGATCGCATTAATATCTGTGTAGAGATAAAAGTTGTGTGATCACAGATGCTATGTATATTATTATAATATACACATAGGAGCTTTGTGAAGTTAAGATATACTTATAAAGTCAAAATATAATTATTTTGTACGCGATAATTTTGGTGTATTACTGCAGCTTGAAAATGATAAACATAGATGGCATTACACATATTATGACTCCTATTTTTTGTTAATTTTTTTTTTGTTAACTGTCAATTCATGGTGGAACTGCATTGTATTGTTGTTTTATTAAATGAAAACAACAATCCTATTTTTTGGTTACAGTAAACATCCATTATCTTCTAATTTCTAGCCATCGTGCAACGGATGTCTCATCAAAATTCATTCATAATGTAACAACTGAATTCTTACTTAATTTTTAGCAATTATATGCAATGTCTCGTGTGCGGTCTTCAAATTAAATACATAATTTAATTGATAAAATATATATTAAATCTATTACTACCACCTCATTAAAAAAAAAAAGCAAATGAAATAACTCTAAAGCCATTATAAACCACATACGATAATGACTTTCATACATTATAAACGACATCAAAAAACAAATCATGATAATTTACAACTTAAACTAAGTGAAAAATATGTAGTACGCTCTGCGAATACATGCCACTGAGGTAGCGTCTCATCAAAGCTCTCGCCTCGCCTCGAGTTGATTAACTGTTTACACAGAATACACTATAAAGTGTCGTAACACTGTGAACCTTATTTATATCCCTGTATCAAGGATACACAATTTAAATAATTCATGTTCGTACGCGTCCTCAAAGGGGTCGTGCTTTACCTTGAATTTGTGGCTAATAAAATAATTAGATTGTATAACAATGTTTTAAATTTATATAACATAGCATATTATTATTATGTGTAGATACGGTGTTATATGTTGTAAATAGTATTGCATAATATTTTTATTTACTTATATAATATTCTTACCTACATTATATATCTATATATATACGTATAGTTCAGTAACAAAAAGTGCCTGTTAGAAGGAGTAAGGTAATGGGTAACCTAAAAATGATAGAGCAGTCATAATTACGGGATGTGAAGTTGGATTTTGATTCATTCTCAGTATTTTACAAATAAACATTAAAAAATGACGGCCGTTCTGTTAACTTGCTCATGAGTGCTAAAAAAGTGTATAAGATAATATTATTAAAACTAAACTATTCACAAATATCACACAAAGATAAAATAGCAGAAAGATAAAACCGCCATCGGTATATTGTTATATTATTATCTTTTTTTTTTACGCAAACAGTTTGGGTTTTTGTGGTCATGTATTCATTATATACTGACCACAATCAGCCTATATTTTTCTCTATGGATAAACACATACATAATGATGACATCATCATTCAACACCAATTTATATGTATTGTTTACTCGCCAAATAGGCTACAATACATCGTTGGTTCAGTAGAGATACATAATTAATATTATAACTTGTAGATGAATAATTAAAAATCGCCAAAAAATTGTAATTTCGTTTTTGCGCTATCATAATTTGAATTTATCGCGCATTTATTTACTTATCACGGTGTTACTAATTATTTGCTATTCATTTGCTATCGAGTCTTCACAGCTGTTATTGTTTAAAGTAAACGATACATATTCACATAGTAAGGAGTTTTCCCCGACGATATAAATATAGTTGTAATTTATTTAATTTTGATCAAGGGCTCATTCAAATTTGCTTCGCGAGCTATCAAATTCCTGTAACCTACCGGTTGAAAGATAGAAAATAACAGTATTTTTAGTTAAATTATCGTAAACAACAGGCATGATAAATTATTATAATATTATAGTGTATATTTAAAATAAATTCGACAAAGGCTGTGGCCATAATCCCCATAGTTAACCCTTAGATCCACCTATAGCAGTGATCATGGCCCTCACAAACGGGGGACTGACAAGGCTCCAGCTTGGGGGCATGGGCTTAGGGGGGCCCAGCGTGGCGGGTCGACCAGTTGTGAGATAAACACACCCCATAAATTTGTTATATTATAATATAACTACATGATAATAATTCACGTGTATCATTATATATTATAAATATTTTTAGTGTTTCCTAAATAATAGGTAATGGCTATTTATCCAATATTGAATGGTCGAATGCTACTTGGCTATCACAAGAGGGAGTCGTGACCAGTGGTTCATAATGCGATACCAAGTGCCGACAACTCAATAATTCAAGGGGATTTATTTAAAATATAGAAACTCGCTTAAGTACATGGAATATCATTTGGGGAACACTGCTGTAGAACATCACACTGCCTTTAACCTTGGCGATAGATAGAGGGGTCCGCCTAACATCCTGGCATGGGGGCCATGACAGCATAATATCTCGGTATCGTATACTATCGAAATTAGTCTTTGCAAAAACCATAAACCACATTATCAAAGAAAGATATTAAAAACTAGTACTGTCGTCCAAGGGTACTTGGTGGAATTTGAATTTGAATTGATTTAAGTTTTATAGGCAGTATGGTAAAGGTAAATGCACACTGGCAACGAAAACTGTTAATTCTCGTTTATACAATAAATTAATTCAATATAAGAATGTAAAAACCTTTATAACCTACTAAGTAAAGTATCAAGTACCTATAAAAATAATTTTGAATATTTGAAGTGTTTGTTATAAATGAGAATTAACTGTATTCGTCGCTATTGTGGGTTTTCCACTGAAGATGCCGAAAGACAAATTCCGGATAGTACAGAACTTGAATCAATTAGAATGATATTTTACTTGCTGGTTCAAATCGTAATCGGAATCAGGTAAAAAAAGATCTTTGTCCGGCATAGAATTTATTCAGGCTGATGATACCAACAAAATATATGTAATAAAAACTACCCAAGTGATAGATAAAATCCCAGTTTGTTGGGTCAGTGAGAGAAGTAGACTAGAGCCTTCAGGCCTGATTCTCGGAATATAATAATATATGAACAGACTATAGAACGTTGGATCGTTTCCAGTTTTAGCAAGTTAAGCGACATTTCTAGACTAAGTTATTCTTTGAATGGGTTAAATAAAGCCCATATCTTTATACACAATTCTGAAAGGCCTTGAATATTTTATGTAAGGTAGTTCAAGATTTAATAACTGTTTACTGTTTGCTAAGTTTTCATGGTAAGTTTTAGTTAAATGAAATTTTAAAAAAGTAATATTATAGTCTGAAAAGCGATTCGTTCATTGTATTTGTTGTTTTTAGGAAACATCTGTTATATTAGCTACCGTTTTGAAATGATTTAAAATATCTTTTACGCTTATTTTTACTATTAATTGTATAATATGTAAATAGTCGCATGTATTTTTGGGTTTAGCCGAAAATATTAAGAATAATAATAATAATAATATAAAGTAGAGTTTAAAATATTAAGATGACTAATAGTTATAGTTATAAATAGTAAGGGGTCCTCCATTATTATAGTACATGCAATGATTTATGACAAATGGGTTAGGGGCGGTTGTACAAAAGTAACGTCGCAATACCATTGGTAAGTTAAGTAAATATATCAATGAGCAAAAACATTAAAATATAAACTAATTTTTTATAAGAATCCTAGATAGAAATACCAAAAATCGTGTGACGTCACAATGTGATAATATCTCTTCTATGTGACATCCTATTTTCAACATTAACCATTGATAAGATTTTTTAGATACCATTATTATTGAACACAAAGTTTCCATCGGCCCCGCGATGGCCAAGCTGTAACGTGTCGGTTTATAAAATTGTGGGTCTCGAGTTCAAATCCTAGGTATGGAAAATTTACACGTTGTTTATTTAATGTGTGTTTTGATCTAGAGCATGAGTTGAGCAAGTGGCTGACATCCATTTAGAGCCAATTTAAAATAAATAAATATTAAATATAATTATTTTGATGATGTTTCTTAATAGTTTTTACTAAATTAATATGACTAGTCCATGTCCAAAATTAATAATTTGTTAATTTGGCAGATGTAGTATTGAAATTCGTGACACATGGTTTCAGATACGTTCATATGTTTTGTCACGCGTTGAGAGCGAATGCTTATTTTTTTATCATAATACATCGATTAATATTGATGTTAAATATTAAAATTGGAATTGTATTGGTCTGATTTTACTGATATATTGAATAGCCTGAATGGTAAATCACAATTTCTGATCGAAGACAGAGCTTTAAATATTATTTACAAAAAAATCATTACTACTAATTATTATCGATCACAAACACACTCAGTCCGCCAGTTGCTCGTAAGACAGTGTCCATCCGGGATGACGTACAACTATAAATTTCAGTCCATACACCATTTAATTAACAAATTGTAACTGGTAACACTTTAACAAACAGTCATATGAATAGGTACATAGTCGGAAATCATAATTAGAATAGACAAGTTAAAACTACAAGTCACCTTGTTTTAATGGCACAGTTATTATCCAATAAAATATACTCTTAGTTAAAGTACCTAAATCTGAAAAACTGTCACTCAGTTTATTTAAAAAATATTGCTTTAATTAATAGTATGTATGTGCTAAACCACCCTGAACACTTGAGCGTGTTGTGTGAAGTAAAGACAAACTGTCAGACAAACTGTCGTCCAGTCGTCATAGACTCCAAGGGTTGGAGGCTTTCCCATTTGCACGGGTTTGGAAGGGTGTTTGTTTATACGAAGAGTTATATACACGCGACATAATATTATCCAGCGGGTTTATTGTTGCGCTACGTCACATGACGGCGAACAAACTTTGACGTCAAGTCGAGATTTTGAATATAGTTACGTAATTAAGGATGTCGTTTGTTGGAATGATTTATCGTTGTGATCATGAACTACCCCTTTTTAAAACATTTCTAATTGTTTGCCAAATTTGTAGTAACATATAATAAGGTGTTAATGATGGAAGGTGTGCAATACACGTTTGAAATAAGAACTCTGATATTATTTGTAATATTGACAATATGTATTTGTCCCTGTTAATTATTATATCAGTCGATATTAATTAACTAAATGGTATTTGAACATACATCATTTGAAAACTTCTCATGCCTATTATACTCACTAGAAAAAAAAATAAAAAAAAATACTACACCCGACGGGAATTGAACCTGTAACCAACCTGGCATCATACTTAATAACGACAGTTTTAACTAGTGGTATGAAATGCTTATCAAATTGCGTTACAATGTTGGCTATCGGTTTTTGTGTATTACGTTAAAGAAAGAATCAATTAGTTTCTTGATTACATACCGACGTAATGGATCATTCTATTGTTTAGTTTTTATAACATACTTGGACTTTAATAAACTATTTTTTTATTCAACGGATAAGACACGAGATTTGAAAATGGAACATTCTATATATTGAACACATGTTAAAGGGGAGGGCAAACTTTTTGGCTGGAGGGCCAAATTCAAGAATTCAAAATGAGTGGCGGGCCGCAAGTAAAATACCATTTTTAGATATACACTATTTATTATCACGAAAAATAAACATTATAAAAAAAATAATGAGAAGAATGAAACTGTTGTACATTTTTGAACATTTTTTTCAAATTCAGGTGTTAATTTTGTAGTTGAAATTTTCAAAACTGCTTGTAAATGGGCATCGAAGATATTTGATCGTCAAGAATTTTTATTGAGGTTCATGATCGAAAATGTTTGTTCACATATATAGATTAATCCAAAAATAACGAACATTTTTCTTGCATAATCTTTAAGTTGGTCGAATTTTTCTGAATTAAGGGCATTGTAAAATTTGGAGATTTCTTCACGACGATGCAATTCTCTTAAATCAGTGTCACACTGCAGATCAATAATCTCAAGTCGTATCTCTGTCGGTACACTATCAATATCTATTGAAAATGGATCGCGTACTATTGCTAAACAAATTTTAATCTATTGTCAATATTTTTTAAAAAATATATAAAAAAGTTATTCGTTATCAGAAGTACAATTAATGATATCGGGCCGCAAAAAAATACCCGGCGGGCCACATGCGGCCCGCGGGCCGCAGTTTGCCCCCCTCTGTAGTTAAACCAAAGTTTGATACTGTGCTAAGTTTTGACATTTATGATCACTATAGTCTGGAAAATTATTATCATGCATCTGGAAAATCATTTTCCGAATTATTTATAAACTTTAAATATCTAAGAATGTGCAACTTGTTTGTGAGTTGTAAGCCGAAAAATAATCGCAATTGGAATTGATAAATAATTAATATTAATTATGAATTTAAACTAAGCCGACCGAATATTAAACCATCTATATTCTATTACAATTCTTATAGCATGTAGTTAGGTAGGTAGATATATATATAATATGAAAGTAGTCAATTTTCAAACGATAACGGGTACCTATTATATTTACCGATCATACAATATTTTTTAATTTTATTTCATATTTTATAAAAACTTGGTTTCTGTTGACAAGATGGCAACCGGCCTGATGGTATCACGATAATTCCATAGAAGGAATGGAATTGTATGGATTGGGATGCCACCATGGTAGAGACACTTGCGGCATCTTAAAATAACTATCTGTCACAAAATTATATCATCTGTCCCTTGGGTATCAAGACATTTGAATCCTGTGAATCCTCTATTTTGATGACGGTGGCTGAGATCAGTCGTCGCATGACTGATAAAACAGGTGAGTGCTGTTCAACTGAGTACCTGAGACAGCGAATAAGCATATAAATCGAAAGAGGTAATGCAGTTTTGATCAGGTATCCAGAGGACTGGAGGAGATATTTTATATATTATGTAACTGTATATTAATTCCCCATGTAATTTTCTATGTGATATATTACTTTATTACATTAATAAAGTTTTTTTTTATGAAGAAAATCGAATTAAAATATAATTTTAATCACTCAATTAAAATTTAAAAAAAAATCATGGTTTCCGTAATTATGTCACTGACATGTTAAAGTATTGACTTACTTATATTGATAAGTAATAATATCTTTTGTACCATATATACCAATAATACCTATTGTTTATAGTCGCGAGTATAATACATCCAGCGGATCTATTATAATATATACAAGATTGCTTTCGGCCTTTACGGCAGCTAAATAGGGTAGGAAAGTATTGAAATATTAACACTTATTGTAACAATTACAATTAGTTTGCTGTTTGAACCAATGACATTAATATGGACGAATTATCTGGAAAAGAAAATGATTGTCGGGTCTGCCGAATGGCATAATCTGTTCTAACGCCATTACAATAAAGGTGATATTGCTATAAATTCCTGATGCTTTTTGTTGGGTCTGCCAAATGGTTTGGTTCGAACGGGTTCGCTCAAATGAACATTGCCATTAGAAACACTGCTCTAACGCCATTACAATAAAGGTCATATTGCTATAAATTCCCGATGCGTGATATCGCATAATGGAAATTGCGTGACGTCTACCTATATATGCGAATGCGCGAATTTACTTGCTAGCTACTGTATTGAGTGCATCGTTCATTAATAATGTCATTGGTTTAAACTGTCAAAACTGTCTATCTCACTGTAAATGCATCACAGTCAATAGAGGTGCTGTTAAAACATATCACTTATTGTATCAATAGTTACAACTCACTTATTGTAATTGTTACAATATGTGCTAATACTTGGATACTTTCCTACCATAGATAGCGGCAGAAAGCAGTCTTGTGTATATAATACATGTGTGTATAAATTTTGTTTCTATTATCCATTGTTAACACCTCTTCAACGGGCACACTTCACCACTGTCATACATCATAATGTAGGTAATTTGCCAAAAAAATTATTACATAAAAATAAGTTTATACTATTATGTCAAGGCACACTATCTTTGAAATATTATACAACATAAAAATACTGGGCCCATCTTTTCTGTCAATATTTCGGTCAATAAATTTTACTTAAAAATATTCCCATTTGTAACGATTTTGTCAACAAAAAAATATCGGGCCCAGCAGTGGGATTCTGACGGCACATCGCCTTAAGGGTAACCCCTTTTTACGGTCAAACGGCGGGCCAACGTGAGACGTAACGTTCGGACGTGTCCGGAATCACATTTGGATATTTTTCGGGGTGGGGGGACGCCAGTGCGGACTTAAAAATATTATACAGAATGATCGAAAAGGATTCCTTTTCTCTAAAAGTATTTTTGATCTTTAATTTATATCCAGTCAATTTCTTTAGGGTATGTGGTAGATTAAAATATAAATTACAGTCTTTGATTTTAATTAATAATATAATTTTATTAATTATAAAGTAGAAGTATTGAATATTTTTACTTTGTTAGATTAATTTTATTACTAGTAATTTTAATTAAAAAAGCTCAAAAACATGCATTTATTACGACGGTAACTGTGAAACGGCAAATAATTTTCAATTATAGGTGCGACGAAATTTCGGACTGGCTGGCAATCGGAGAGCGAAAATCGAGCTGTGAACACGTCAATTTGTTTTGTGATGGCGACGGGGGAATTCATTCCTAAATTGTGTAAAGATGACTAAAAAACGTTACCCATTCACTTGAAAAAGAAAACATGTCAACGAATATATTATTATTATTAGTAATAGAACAATAAACATAACATTAAATGGACGTATGTTGACTTTTTATGACAAATTATGTTTTGTTATGCACGCGTCATTTGCACAATCTTCGCGTCGCGTAGTCACGATCGTTTTAGACCGTGCCCCAGCTGAAGTATAGCCTTAAGAAAAAAAATAACGAAATAAAATCCGACCTCACATCATTCCGATTGAACGCTTTTATCAATTAAGCTATCGTTCCGTCTATGTTTGATGAAAATTATTGCCAATACATATTTTTTTATTCATTTAAAAAGTACACATTGAGCACATAATAAATGATTAATTCAAGACGTTCACAACATGCTATTTAGAATACAAAGTACAGATAAATCAACTTAGTAGAGAAAAAAACAAAGCAAAAAATAATTTTATAGCAAAAGAAATAAAATAAAAAACAACAATAATTATTCAAGGAAAATACAATTTAAACAATAAAATATGATTTTAAAAACAAAAAAACATCTTATTGCATCGCTAAAAATGTCAACATCTCTAGGGAGTGCATAAACCAGCCGCACAACCTTCGCTATTGGTGCCTGGTGAACCTGACATGAGCTATATTATATTATAAGATATTTCAAATTCCGCTATTAATACAATCAACTTTGCAAATATAGTATCAAACTAAAACTGGCGTCAGGAGATAACTGAATTACAAGAAGATTTGAGAGTGTAAGACTGTTTTTATTGAGAATAGATAGGTACTTACATAATTTAAAGCATAAAATACATATATACATATTAAAACAGATATACATATAAGAAAAAGGTTTCTGAGGTTATTAAAAATTATATATTTCCAGTTAATAAGGTTCCTAAGTTCTTTACGGAAATTGAACTGGAAATTGAAATGGAACTTTTTGAAATTGAATGATGTTGGTGATCACTTTTGCGAACACGTCTCTATCATTAAGTGGTATAATAGATCTTCGACTGTTAAAATCCTAGCCCAGTCTCCCATGTATTTCATCCGATAAGTTCACCTACCATCGGTTACTCAACGTCCATATGTTATGTTAATTATTTTTCTCTTTAACATGTAATTTTGTAAATGACTGTTATTCACGTCTTGCAAGACGTATTCGATAAATGTCGTTTCACTAAAGACTAAAAATATAACTGCTGGGTTGATAACCACATACTACGTGACATTATTTGATTTAACCGTATTTAAAATACAAACGACAATTAATTGTTGGATTTATCTATGTGATGAAACACTTGATTCTATTTTTAGTTATTTTTGATGTAGATACCTACCTCATTTATAAAATCGCCGTATTTGTATAGTTCTTACTTTAAATGACGTCTCTACTATGACGATTTGCAGTAATGAGATAACTATACAGGCTATCCTGGCATAATTGTGGAAGAAGTGCATCGTCAAATGGCTTCCAAATATTGATTGACATAATTAATCGTTTTGGGCACAATATTCAGTAAATATATTATAATATGTACACATACAATATGTGTGTAGACTGTAGTATGGACTTATAGATCTAATATATTATATTTATCGAAAAATAAAAATACTGTTATTACAACTTCTAACATGTGCTGGTCCAAATGATTATTTTATTATCGGACACGACGATGTAAATAACGCATGTACTGTTATATAAATATACTAAAAATACATTATTAGTTATCCTAAAAATATAAGTGAGAGATGAATTGAAAAATTTAATGTAGACATTAATTCAAGGATATAGCGAAATATGTGAAGTGTAGATATTAAGCAAATATGTAGATAAACAAGTTTACATATTGTGAATGCATGAATATCATTCGTATAACAAAGTTAAAAAATTAAATGGCATTTATGTCGACCAAAAAAACGCAAAATAAAATTTACAAAATTAAAATCACACGTTGGAATTTAAAATATGCCGCTTAGAAAAATCTCACTTAGCACTATACCTGGGTCTAGACTTATCAAAGTATGAGATACAGGACAGTCAATTTGTTGGGTTCGAGCCATTCTGTATTCCGAAAGTGGAGCGAGGATTATTTGGACTCGGGAAGGTAGGGTTTTAGGGTGACAAACATTTTTCGAATACTTTTTTGAACATGGTCAGGGAAATATTGAAATGAAATGTCTTATGAATAAAACATACTTTTTAAGGGAGCCAATCATTTGCAAGTAAAAATAATATCAAAATTTATTATTAATTTTTTCACTCAGATACTCTATATTGTGACTCAACAAGACATTCGTCATCAGAGCCGATTCGATCTTACTCTTCAGTACTATAATAGTGATCTACGCGCTGTAGGCGTAAACCTAGTAAGTATAGTTTGTTTTTATTCAATGAATAATTCACAGGCTTTATGAATGTAACATTTTTTATTAAACGATTATTATATAATTTGAATACAATTTAGAAAAATATACATAAGTATTGGAAAAAAATGTAAGTCCTTTCCAGCTCCATATATTTTTTTTTCTAATATATAATATGTTTTTAGGTGTTTCCTCGCTTCAATATATAAATACTACTAGATAAATTCATGAAAATCAGATACGATGCGCATGGCTTAATTTAACAGATAAAGCACATTGGCTTGAATTCTGTGAATGCGGGGTTTGAAGCCAGCCGGGCGTCATATTTTTTTACAATTTTTTTCTCTAGAAGGTGTATTTATGTTCTTGAAGTGTTTTTAAATTATGTATAGTATATAATTGTACATTGATCAATAATAAATGTGACAATATTTATCATAAAAATATGGAAATAAAATCATATTATATAGATGTATCACAAGACATAACGGTTGAATTCTGTCACAGGTATGCAGTCAAAGCCTAGACGATAAATGAATATATTACAATATCACAATTATTATGTAGACACTGGAAGCTTTAGATAAAATACTGTATCGATATGTTATGAAGACTTCCAGAGCTGATATTATCAATTTGAAAGTGTTCATATAAACCCAGAAATAGTTTCCACCAAGCGCAGAGAGGCTGAATACTTTAGCCATATTTTCTACAATAAAACGTGTGATTCACTTACGTTAATAATATAAAGAAAGGTATATGGTAATGCAGATGTAGACAGAAGAAAATTCTATAAGCTACGGGACTTCCATGAGTGGGCCAATCTCTAAGGCGTTGGTGATCTGATACAGTTGGTCCATGAAAAGAAAATGTATGACATTAAATTTGGTCACCAACCATCTAATAAATAATAATACAAAAAATGAATTACTATGATTGATCCTAAATTGAGTATATGGGCTACACAGGGTGTATGTTGTATTACAAGATTGTTTGTTTTTACGAGAAAAAGATGTTGAAATAGAAATTGGAATTCGCCATAACCGGCATTTGAACCCGGACCAACGGCGTTATTACTATTTTATAGTTTACAGTAGAATTTATGTAAAATAATATTATTTTAAATGCCAAAATATAATTATTAAATCATAAGTAAAGTTGGCAATGTCTATTCAAGTGAACGAAAGTGATATTGAAGGTGGCTACCATACTAATTTTATATGGTAGATACATAGTTATATAGAAGGTATGTAAAAAAATAAAAGACTAATAACTTTTGGTCACACAAAACTTCAAAAGATAGGTGCGGAAAATAAGAAAAAAGAAGCGTGAAGATTCGGGTGATAAGGGGTGAAGAATAGTTTAATATTTCAGTGAGCACGACTATCAAATAAGCGAAAAGAATTCACCTCCACGGCTCAATGACGCACATTCTCTCCGTGTGGAGAAGGTGTCTTATAGAGGAGTTTCTCACACTCTCTAGACAAGATACACAATAAGACATGCGCGGGAAATAGTGAATGAAATAACATTACCGATACAAGTTACGTAAATAATAACTGTCTTGTTAAGGTGGTAAATACTACACTACGCAATTAACTCTTTTTATTATTATGTTTTACTATTTCTTACTAGAGGAAGTAGATATACTGGCTTCAAACAAGTTCGTTTCGGTAGTCGAATATATAGGTACTAGTGAATTAGATTTTTCAATATCAATAAAATAACAATTATGACAGCAGGTACTAGTCAAACAAAAGAACATTAAATCGAAACCCAATCCAAAATATACAAAAATGTATCTTTATAATGTGATAAAAAATCAAAGTTTGATGGAACAAACTAAGGGCGGACGTGCTCAGCGTGGGTCAAAATGGAGCTTTTTTTATTTTCAAAGCATGATCCTGGACATACCTTAAACGTTGTAGATAATCTATTTATATAATTTTGAAGCCTTATTATCCTTTATATTTAATTTAAACATTTAATGACTGCATAAAGTATTTGTATTACATAAAATAGTATTCTTTTAAACCTCTCGCTCTAATGTTTTAGAATATAGCCATATTTCGGTACATAAATGTGCAGTGGTGTTAGGATTTTTTACATTTATTAATTTTTAAACGCATTTATAAAACCATTAGTATAATTTATGACGAGATAATTTTAATAAAATATTTACGATAAAAAATTATATTGATAATCTCTGTGATCCCAAATTTGACAAGAATTAGGCATTTTATTATTCAAAAATCGGCAAGATTAACACATTTGAAGATAATTCTAAAGATATTAATTATAAGCTATGTTTTTGACCATTAAAGTGTGATAAACATATTATGAATAATGATTGCTTTGTAATAATTATTGACCTAAGAATAAGGTAGTGTTTTTTTGAAATACGCCATTTCTTTTGTCATCCCCCAGTGGTCAAGCTACAACATACGGCCGTAGCCATAATTTGACAAACTATAATTGAAGTAGGGAGTAAAATGATGTTAACGCGCTTGTTTGAACATGTACCGTTTAAAAAAAAAGATTTTTTTTCAGTTAAGCTCACCCATTATCGTTACGAGTACAACTGGACTGAACTGTTCAAGGTACCCGATGATAGAACAAAGATCACCGTGATGGTGGTGGACCTCTGATAGGGGATGGCATGATAAGAAAAATAAGTTTCTCATCTAAATTGGACATCTCATAAGTTTGAATCATAATAATATACGGAAGACGAACTAGTTACTTGTGGTGAAAATTTAAAGATTATAAAGTCAAATTAGCTAGCTGAAGATTTCGTGGATTGTTGCGAACTCTGGTTGATCAGAATATGCCAGATACGGTAAGAACATAAGCTATTTGACAGAAAAAAAACTAGATATCCTAATTTGAATATGAGTAACAAAACTATTTAGAATATTGATACTATCGACCGATGGTACTTGATGGAATTTGAATTCAAATTCTAATGGATTTAAGTTAATAGGTATCATATTATAAGAATATTATTCAATATTAATTATTTAACTCATAAATTTTAAACACTGATATCATAGATATAACATATTCGTTAACTCTATTAATTTCCAATACCATTGTTCCTAGAATTGACGATTTTAAACCTCCTGAGTGAAGTATTTTTATTATTTATAAGTACTAATGATCTATTATTAGGTTTTGACGATTTGTTATAATATGTATTATTTAAAATAGAGGTTTTTTTACTAACACTTCAATTATTCATAATTTGTGTGATATTTTTTTTGTCACCCTTGACTCGATAGGTAGGTACTTAATGGAGTTTTTACCTACTGTATTGTATTGTTTAGTTATATAAGTTAGAGTTAATAGTATTCGTGGTCAGTGTGTAGTTGCCTTTTGGTGTGTGTACACGGTGCCTGAAGATGCCGAAAGGCGAAACCCGGGTCGCCAAAAACGACTCAATTGGATTAGTACAAAAGTTAAATCCATTAGAATTTAAAACTGTTTATTGCTCTCTTTAAATCTTATTATATTCCACTTCTCCACTTCTCCATATATCCATATCTTCACATAATATATTATATGCACAGAACAAATAATAATTAATAGAATACCGATAGGTTATATTCAATACGCCGCATCTTGATGCAGGGTTTAGAATGTGTGAGTGTCCTACGAAAATGACGCACGCATTATGCACGTGCAATAGTGTGTGTAATACACCAATATTAAATGAGCGTAAATGCATAAACCAAGAGCAGTTTTCAGTATTCGACGTAAAACGTATTCTTGACACGTGTGTAAGTTTAACCCGGATTCTTCCTTACTCGAGTCGGTTACCTGCTATCGCCTTACCCGTTATGTATTTCAGTCCCCATTATTTATGAGTTATACAGGGGTATATATGTTTACGACATGCTTATATTTTTTAACCTATACACTGATTAATAAAGTACTTTTCTTAAGTATCCAATAACTATAGCACTCACCATATACGAGTATATTATGTCATTTTATTGAAATATAGTAGTATGTATTACTACTCATTGGTTGGTAATACAGAATAGCCGTTTTCGTTCTTTTATATTGTATCCAAGCGTACACATATATAACTAGGTGGGGTTCTGTATTAAATAGCCAATGTTACTAGTATCCGTAGGCGTATGCAGATGGATCTGATACAATTCATCTTCATTTCCCAACATAAATTTCTCAACCAGGCCATTTCCAAAATCTCCGACAGGATTCTGCCGAAGATTGATCCTTTAAGTGTAATACATTGAAAGCTACTCCGGTAAATCCGATTATATTTTTGTCATTAATCAAACTGCAGTACTTTCAGCCTATAAAGGGGCATATGAAAATGTACGAATCGATTGACTGGTATTATTTTTCAAATTGATTAATTAACTCACTATTTTCAAGAGGAATTGTTAACAATAATAATTCAGTAATTCTATTATATACTTTCAAACAAGATTTTTTTGTCAACGTGTTAAAACTGTGAACTAATAAGCCCCTCCTACTTTTAACCGCACTTCGACTGCAACGACTTCCGGTTATCGACGAGTTGTCCACGTCATTTTATTATATACTGTCGAACATGATTTTCTTGTCAACGTGTTAAAACTGTGAACTAACAAGCCCCTCCTACTTTTAACCGCACTTCGACTGCAACGAATTCCGGTTATCGACGAGTTGTCCACGTAATTTTATTATATACTGTCGAACAAGATTTTCTTGTCAACGTGTTAAAACTGCGAACTAATAATAATAAGCCCCTCCTACTTTTAACCGCACTTCGACTGCAACGACTTACGGTTATCGACGAGTTGTCCACGTAATTTTATTATATACTGTCGAACAAGATTTTCTTGTCAACGTGTTAAAACTGTGAACTAATAAGCCCCTTCTACTTTTAACCGCACTTCGACTGCAACGACTTCCGGTTATCGATGAGTTGTCCACGTGTTAAAACTGTGAACTGACAAGCCCCTCCTTTTTAGTTAATCGCACTTCGACTACAGCGACTTCCGGTTATCGCCTAGATCTTCTTGTCGGACAGTAGTTAGTTTCATCTTTAAAATTTGTATATAATACGAGTATTATGTTCGGAACCTTTGTCCTTCTTGTCGCTACAAAATTTTGTTAGGCTTGTCTCCTCCAATATCTGTTTCCATCCAGATCTTTCCAAAGCCATTGAGGATGCCATAGGTCATTAAATCCAACTTGATTCTATCCCTCCATCTTGTACGAGGTTGACAAGATATTCGTTTACCTTCCGGCTTCCTTAACGTCAGTTTATTTATCAAGCGTGATCCTTAAATTTTGTGTACATGGCCCAGCCATCGAGAGCGGCCCAATTTGATAGACTGTGCGATGTACGGGATTGATTTTCTTATTATCAAATCCATCAGTATATAAGACATCAAAATATCTTTTTATTATATTGCTTCGTTTCTGACAATCAGACAATCACATTGTGATAAGAATGTGAAGTTTGCTACAAATTAATCCGTAATGCGAAATGACTTGCAGCTAATTTAAACTTTATTTCATAAGTTCATTCTCTAACTTCAATTTTAGTATTGCTAGAAAAAATATCAGGTGCCACCTGTCAACATTTTCAGTCGTCTCTCAAAATATTATGAGAGTATCCCAACATATTTTGTTTTCTTTTACGACCCGATTAAAATAAACGATTCCTTTATTTTCATGACAGTTTATTTTTCATATTCAGAATTTGCGACTTACTCTTTTTAATACGTCTTCTCCCTGTCTCGCTCTCTCCTTCATATGTACACATGTTTTCTCTCATGCGTTACAAGTAGACCGTGACAAATAGAATGTATTGTATTTATTTTCTTTAACATATTTGGTTCTGCTCGATTTAAAATTGATTCGTTATTAAATATTTGATATTCCAAATTATTATGTGTACTTAGTTCCATTTTCAAATTCTGTACGTATGTAGGGAGACAATACTATTATATCCATTCTTTTATCTACAGAATCAATAACATTCTAAATTTAAAATGATAAACAACTTGTATTGCCAGTTATTATATACATAACATAATTAATTAAAAACAAGTGAGTGAGTGTTGTCATACAAGAGCAACAGTATTAGCGTGAGGGCGTATCAACCGCACCCGAATTATATCCGTTCAATATTTAAATAGCCCTCGACAAAATTCAAATTTAATCAGCCACAAATTAACCGCCAAGTTTCGGGTAAACAAAGATGGCGGCGGAATTTAATTCGATAGCTTTTGTAAACAGACACTGCAGTGTGACATGAACCCAAAATTGGCCGCCATGTTGTCACTATAAAGGAGGTTTTCAATCAATTATCCTGTTGTAAACTCTGATGAAAACATTAATTTATAAAACATGAAAAGATTTTTAACGAATTGCGTAATATTTTATTATGGTTTATTGTTCAGATGAATGATAGATTAAGATAAAGAATAATATATATTATATTTTGTTATGTATACATATTTTTATAATTAACAAACTGATGTACCCCGGCTTTGCATAAGGTCGCTTCATTGGTTCATATACAATATTTATCTTACTAAAAACCTAATAATAATTACATTCTTCAATATTAAACTATTTAAACATACAACATGACAACATAAATATAGTTCTGACAGCCGAGTCAAAAAGAAATTAAAATCAAATTCAAAATAATATACTTACAAACTTTATCTGTCGCAAAAAGTCAAAATAAATTTGAATTGGCAGGAAAGATAATATTTTGAACAAACAAACGTTGTATCTTTTTTATATAATGTAGATGTCAATTTAGGCCAAGTAGGAAAATGAAATCAAACAAACTTATTTTATATATATTATAGATTTACCAAACTGGTGATATTTTCATATGACTTGCCATTATATCACCATATTCGATCATAAGATAATCATAATATTATGAGCATTTCAGAGGGTTGAAGAAGTATTAATAGATTTTACGAGAAATGGATATTAGCAATTTCCTCTAGCTATTAGGTCCATACTCCATGTATCAAAACACTCATTAACAATTTGATGGTGAATTTTGCCAGATCTGGGATTTAAGCCCGGGACCCACGAAACTTATAAACCGACACGTTACCGTTCGATTGACAATTAATACAATAAATTTTTATATAAAAGAAAGTGTTTGTTAATAGACTACTACAGTATTTTAATATTTTGAAAATACATTATGTAGATACACGAGATAACTCCAGTGACGTATTATTAGACTAATAAAAAACAAATATACTTCTTGCGGATGATTTCTAATACCTATGTAATCGACAACGTTAATGCTGATATGAATGGCTATAGAAATTTTTTGATAAATTCAATTTAAAACATTATTATATAATATTACTCAAATTGATTCATAGATAGCGTCAAGATTCCGCAAAAAATATGTTTTATCGTCCTTATATTTGGTAAAAGTTTGATATTTATTTATTTTTTATTCATTACCTATTGAATACACAACACTGGTGAATGTTTGAATGAATGTTTCGGTAATTTTTCTATTTTATGTATTTTTAATAAAAAATGTTAAATTCTTCAATTTTGTATGTACTTATTTAGAATTAAATAAAAAATAATTAAATTAGTACATAATATGTGCATTATTTGTCATAAATAGACTGTTTTATATAGATTATAATTTTTAAACAATAAGTCAAACAAATAAAAATGCTTACACGATTAAATATTAAGGCCATGCATTAGTTGAGGCACGGTCTAAAAAGATCGTCGCTAGGCGATGCGCGGATTGCGGGTGGCGGGTGAAAATGACGCCTGTCAAACGAAATATTAATTGTCATATAAATCCAACATACGTCCATTTTATGTTCTGTTTATTGTTCTATTAGTAACAATAATAATATATTCATTGACATGTTTTCTTTTTAAAGTAAATGAGTAACGTTTTTAGTCATCTTTACACGATTTTAGAATTAATTGACCCGTCGCCATCACGCAGCAAAGTGACGTGTTCCTGAGTCAACTTTATCTCAGTGAATGGCAGCGAGTCCAAAATTTCGTCGCCCGTACAGTTGAAAATTATTTGGCGTTTCACTGATGCGTCACCTTAATATAACGTTAAGTAGGTACAGCACTTTTTAATAATTTAATAGAAATGTTTCCCCGTTCAATTCAAAAAGGATATTTTTACAGGCATAAAGCAAACGTTGCTAGAATTTTAAAGTACCTGTCAGAAAAGTTTTAATAAAAGCCTTATGATAACATACGCACGCCGCATATGTCGGTTTGATACGAAAACTCACCAACTAATAAATATTTTTGTAAGATATCACCATAACAATACTTTATTTTATACCGGAGTTAATTTTTTAAGAATCAATAATTGACGATGACGTACAAATGCTATTATTAATAACGAAAGATGGATTGACGATTCTGTGATATAAGTTAATAATACTGAAAACCTTCGTTGTTTAATAATCAAATTGAACTACTTAAGTAAGACATAAATGGGCATAACATGAATCTGCAAAAAAACTGTCTTTATAGTCGTCAGTAAATAAAATAAGGAAAAAGACCGCCTGTATACTGAAAGCAAGCCGGTAAACAGGGTGGATCGTGTATAAATACAAGAACTCAGAGTACGACATCAAGATAAGAAATGGCAAAAAGCAGTTCTTAAAAAATGAAACAGCTTTTGCAATCGAGACAATATGTATAATATATATATGAGAGAAAGAGATCAGATGTTTTCTTTTAGTTTTTAGATTTGGTTATATCGGCGTACGACTGGCACGCACACAGAGAATGGTTTACGAGGGGGGGAGGGTTCCATTAAAAAAATATCAATAAATTTATTATTTTTTGTAATATACAGGGATACCAGTCCTTTCCATGCTCATCACGCGTGCTGTCTTGTCTTTTAGACATTTTGCATCGAAATAATGTTAAACCACCGATTCATGAATGCCACGGTTCTTGCAGAGGCCACAGGTTTTGACGAGAGTATTGATGACGATCAGTTGGGAAGATTGTTTAACAGCCAAATCATCCGAGTCACGATCTTCAGTCATAAAGTCCTGATGAAGAGGAAGAAGAAATTATATTCTTTTGATCTAAGTATTTATTCCGTTCCTGGGAGGGTGATCCGGAGTTGAAAAGCACCTCATTTTGTGTGCGCCTGGCGCCCTTATATGACCAATTATGAGGTTTTAACACCAGTTAATAAACCAAGAAAACTTTTAGCCACTTGTAGTGCAATAAGGTTGCATACTTCGTTAATATTATATACAAGGAGAAATATAATTTACTTCAGCTCAAAACGAATACTACCTATTTATAAGTGTACCTACACGAAATAGCTATGAAGTTATTAAAAACTCACAAAATTATATTCTTATTCGATTAAAATTGTAGTTGGTGTGTTTTCGATAGAGAATGACGATATTTGAAAAGTTGAGCTTTGAACGAAATATAAATAATAATCAAATGGGGGTTTCGAAAAGTTTGCGCTCAATGGTGAAAGTTGACTCCATGCGAAATAGGTAGTAATAATAATAATAATAGCCATTTTGAAAAGTTTAATTTATTAACATTGGAAAGGCGATCTAGTTAAGTGAAAGAGATAAAACCTCTCCCCGTTCTCTCGGGCACATGGGCGTACATATAATTTGAAAGATTAAAAAAAGATTATAATGAATGATACCTATTTAAGTAGAAACGATTCCTTTTGAAAGAGTAAATATTAATCGCATGACCTCAGTTATGGTGACATAGTCCGGGGTGGGTTCTGGTCTTCTACAGTCATCATCCTCATTCCAGTGTATCATTCCCATGAAAAATATTTGTGCATCAAAAACTTTCCGGGCTGACCGATCCAAGTCCAATAATTTATAGAATATGTCCAGCTCATATTATTCGGTAATATTTGATAATATAATATCATCACGATAATGTTGGGTTCTTGACTGTCACGTAACTATGGGAAATATTACGTGTAATAAAATAAATACCTGGCAATACTTTATTAAATTCATATGATATTATTATATATTTTTAGTTTTTATATTGTATACCAGCGATATTCAAACTTTGGGCACCGCAATCTGTTTGAAAATAATAATTATTCCAGGCAATCATTAAACCACGCGTTGTTGCACAATCACTATAATAGAGCCTATTGTTGTACCATTTTGTGACGTCTATCCTCTCTATCTCACTATAAAGAATTGTTTTTCAATAGCATACATTTTACATTAGCAACTGGTATAAAAATACATTAAGCCAACAAGTGAAGGTAGATAACTTTCATGAGGCAATGCAAAGCTTGGGAATGACAAATTAAAGAAGTAATGCAAATAAACGAAATATATATGTATCTATTTTAAATAGCGAAATAATGTAGTAGAAGTAGGTACCTAAGTATTTTTTTACGTACAATCTGTGACTAAAAATAATTTTGCGTGACGCGTATTAGGTATACCTATCACTTGGTAGCTGCGTCTAGATCAGTGGTTCTCATGTGCGGCCACCAGCGCTTTACAGAATAATATTTATTTATAAAATTATGAAATTGGTTGAAATTTTTTTTTGTCGAAATTATACGTTGGCCAAGAATGAAGTCAATTGAAAGAATTGGCAACAATATATTGCTTTATTAATATTGTCAATTTTTCCTACTACTGTATACTGTGAAAGATCATTCAGTGTAATGCACTTCATAAAAAGTCAGCTGACAGATGTAAACTCAGAAGAGGCTCGCATTGGAAAAAAGGAGTATTGAGGAATTTAATTTTATTGGCATTATTTTTACATTTTACGTATGTACTAAAATGTTCAAATCTCTTCCATTACATGGACTAATCTATAAATAAATTGATCCATTTTTTTAGTAGATACAATTTAGGTTTATTTTTTCAATCACAACAAAAGTGTAATTTCGTGCGGCCACCAGACGTTTCCATAGAACTGTCAATGTCAATTGTGCGGCCACAGTTAAATTTCACGTGAGAACCACTGGTCTACATTGGTTCTAAGTTTGAAAATTTGCGTAATGAACCACTGACCCATCCAATTAATTGGTATTTTTAGGGCGCTGATAAATAGCCTTCAGACACGAAGGGTGCTGCCTGAAAAAGTTTGAAAATCACTGTCGTATTTTATTATATATTATTTAAGAAATGTGCGTATAACGCCTTACTCCAAATTTTCATTGTAACACAATTTTACTAGCGGAAGGAACTAACATATAATATGATGATTAATGAATAACACGTAATAAAAAAATACCCAATACATTTTTATAAAATTAACGGAAAAAAGGCGAAGAAAAGTTACATTACAATAAATTATTACCATTATGCGATGGTTTATTAAAAAATAAATTAAAAATAGTCGGACGTATTCGACGCTACTGTCATTGTGTTCATTTTGAGTGAATGGACCAGGATCGTTTGCCAGTCCATAATAAATCGTTCCCTGTCATGAAAATCTCTCAGATCTCATTTAAAATGGCGAACCATAGATGACATGCTTTTTCATGGTGCTTAATCTATTAAATTTTATGTTTAACCAGTATTGCTATGCTCTTAAATTCTATAATGTTGTAAGTATAAAAAACTCTTGTATTTTGAATTTAAAAAAATATAAAATGTATCAATATGCAAATGGACTTAATGGTTGACATCCATTTCTCGTAAAATAAATCTGTTAATACAAAGGTTTACTCTGTGGAGGCCCATATCGAAAAAAATGTTCATAGATAAAAATTAAAATAAAACAATGGGAAATACAGTATAAACAACGGAGTCTACCAAGTAAGTTAAATATACGTTTTTTAAAGAAACTGTAAACACCGTTCATTTACACTGAGCCTCACGTAAGTAGAATATATCAATAAAAAAATAAATGTTTTGAACAGAATTATTTGCAACAACAATAATTGCAGGTTAAGTCTACCGCTACCCATTCTCCCCTTTTCTGCTTTTAAACTCTAATACCCAAAATGCATATTTCCATCTTCACCTGCATTAAGTTTGTAGGACTATATTGTATTGATGGCCCATGTTTTAGTATACAGTGGATACATCGTTCTGTATTCTATTATTCAAAAAATATATGAAGTTTTTCATTAATTGGTATATTTCAGAACTAGGTACTTGACAAGAGACACGCCTCTCTTCGAGTCTAAAACTAAATGTGATTGCTTGTTAACTCAGGAGAAGCTCCACTGTATTAGTTTTGTCAATCAAAATTGTAATTAATTATAGACTGTCTGTGCCGGGCTTCGATTAAACAAAGATAGATATGCCAGAAAAACTTTTTCAATATCGTGTTGTCACGAGAATCCATGGAAAATTGTATGATTGATGGAGCTGTTTCTGTCAACTAATAATAACTTTATTGAATGTGTCTTCTGGTTATTCATTAATAATCATAAGTATATTTGAAATAAATAATTGTAAACTTAATAAATAAACATTATTATTTAAATAAAATCTATTTATCACCATCTTGGTATTTAAAATATATTAATTTTACGACACGTGTTCTACTTTTAACATAAATCAATAAAGAAAGCTTAAATAATACCTTTGTTTTCCCATCACCACCCGTCATGTATGTGCAGCCATGGAAATTCACGGCCGCCTTCCATGACGATATAAACGTGTCTGAAAAAAGTGATTTTAAGTTCTCATTCCGTCTCGAAACGGAGCCGTACGAGACTGATGCTACAGCCATGCACCGTAGTGCTTAAAGAAGAATGTTAAGAAAAGAAGAAAAAAATCTTTTTGGACTGGCTCCCGGAGGCCAATTGGGTCAGCGTCCAATTGGGCCGGCGTCCGATTGTACCGGCGGCCAATTACCGGAGGCCAATCGCCGGAGGCCAGTTCGCGGTGCCAAATCGTCCTAGACCCCTGCTGTCCGCTGACGTTAAGCGCCCTATGTGTCCGCATACTGAGTGTCACGAGTTGAAATGGATGAGTCTACAAAGAAGTCGGGACTATCTCGCTCCCCATATGATGCTGCAAATTTCTCGAATGCCGCAAAGTTGTCATCGGTTGCTATCAAATCTGCGTAGCTAATTAGGCCCGTGTGAGGACGGACCCTGGCAAACAGCTCCGCTTGTTCAGGTTCCATAAGCGGGCAATCCCAGAGGGCGTGTTCCACGTCTTGGTGGTCATGCCTGCAGGTACAACCCGGCCCATCTACTATCAAGTCAAACTCGTGGAGTTTGGCGGCAAAGTTACCATGGCCGGTGAGGAACAGGCTAATCCAGTGCAAAGGTTGGAGTCTTCTAGTTTGGTGCCTGCAAAATACGTCTGGAAAGAAACGGTAAGTGTAAGAGAAACGCCTCTTGGGGGACGCTAGCCGTTGACATCATCGGCCTAATGAATTGCTTGGACGCTCATTCTCTTCAACATGTAAGTCGCGCGCACACGATTTGTGGGTACGACGTTATTGCTCACCAGACTAGTTATCATAGTTACATACCATATTATGTTCATCACTAGAATAAAATCGCGGAGTCTAGACATAGTGAATATATACAGGGAAGTTCCTGGCTCTATTATCTTGAAGCGTTATAAACTTTGTAACGAATTGCATCTCACTCAACTTACACCATACCTTACATACATTTAAATATGAAATTATGGAAACTCTTATTAGGGATGAAACATTATTTATTTTCTTTCGTAGCGTTGTTTGTTTAGGTTTAGAATTAATATAAAAATATATCAGATTTTTAAGAAGTGTCTAGGCGGCGATCGAAAGGGTCAAGGGTGATTGGCTAATATCGTTTTCTTCAAGCCACGCGAGGGTGGAATAAGTGTATTAATCCTGTTATGCCATAATTGATAAAAATATTTATTGTGTTACGTTAGGGTAAATTTTATACACCTAGTTACTGGTCTAGCATTCTGCATATTTTGTCTCGTTTAAAAGTTATAAAAGTATAATTACGAGTTTAATCGATATCAATAATTTAAATTAAAACCACGTTTGGGTCTTTTTTATATTTATCATCCTGTAATAAGTGTTGATATTATCGTGAATTCCGTTAAATCTATAAGAATAGTTATGACGTTTTAATTTATGATCGTATAGATTAAAAATATTTTTCTTGCTCTTCTGCTTTTAGTGCCAAATCTGTGATCAGACATCGGTGATGATTTTGGACTTGTTATTCCTATCTTTTATTGCCTGATATAAATAGGGGTGATATCTGAGCTCAAACCAGTGCGTTTGTCTTCAACAAGGGTCTCGTTTACCGGAAATATTCACTTGAATGATCAGATAACGAAGTTAATATCTCTTAAGGTGCCGCATGATATGGTCAAAGTATGTCAACTCTTTTATTTTTATTTCTCTGTGTAGGTATTCCTTTTTCATTCTCGACAATAGTAACTTTGTCATTCCAGCTAATACAAAGAGTGCGCATGTATACCCACATTTCGAAAGCTTCAATTTCGAAAGCTTCAAAGCTTCAAGCTTACTGAACATTGTTTAGATGAGTGTCCACGCCTTCATTATATATAATGCCGGGATTTTTCTCGACATCGCGGGCGCGTTTGATACTCTACGTTTACGTTTGAACTCGAACGAGCCGAGCTGTTTGCCAGGGTCCGTCCTCACACGGGCCCAATTGGTCACGGAGATCTGATAGCAACCGAGGCCAACTTTGCGGCATTCGAGAAATATGCAGCATCGTATGGGGAGCGGGATAGTCCCGACTCTTTTGTAGACTCATCCATTTCAATTCGTGACACTCAGTATGCGGGTACACAAAGCGCTTAACGTCAGCGGACAGCAGAGCTAGTCCAAAAAACAAAAAAAATCTTTCTTAACTTTCTTCTTTAAGCACTACGGTGCATGGTTGCAGCATCAGTCCCGTGCGGCTCCGTCTTGGGACGGAATGAGCACTTAAAATCACTTGTTTCAGACACGTTTAAAGTGTCATAGAAAGCGGCCGTGCATATCCACGGCTGTGCATATATGACGGGTGGTGGTGGGAACTTTTATTATGAACAGATATAGCATCTAACTAGTGTGATTTTGTATCCAAGGTAAGGGTAGTGGCTATATAAAAAAATTCTCAGCCGTTAAAAGCACTTCTATATTTTTCGACTCAACATTTTAGATCAACAATATGATCTAAGTTGTCACATAGAATGCAACCTTCTACATAAAATGTCTGAAAATAACACTAGGTCTAAAAAAACCTACATATAATAAAAAGAGTTTCAAATGAAACGAACAAATGAATGTTTTGTTCTTTATTAGAAACTGTCAGGCCAATTTCAATACTTGGAGTACGTATTCACAAGTAGTATTCACAACTCAACCAAATGTTTCATTAAAACGAACCTAAATCCTGTCGAATATAATTAGTGTTTAACCTCCGTTGGTATTTTGCGCACTTTCATTGTCCGTCTGCCTTTGAACCCCGATTAAACATTTCTCTAGCAGCTAGCCTGTTCACAAAATGGACAATATCAACACTAAGAGTAGAAGTCCGGAAGTCTACGTACCAGATAGATTGCAAAACAGGCGTTGGCTTATACTGAACAATTTTGGCACTTCCAGTGGTGGGCAGTGTAATAACTATTAACCGGTTCGCTTTAATGTAATATTATACGTATGATTATTATGTACCTATATAATATAATTTTATTTTCCAAAAATATAAGTCTGACATGTGCATGGGTGGTCTACGCAGTTCCATTTTTTTAAAGTCACTGAAATAATAGTTATTAAATAAAATTATACATGAATTATATTATTATGTATATCGGCAGTTCCTAAATATTATGGAAAACATTTTTTAGAAGACATTTTGGCCATTTGGATATAGTCATTAGATTTTATATGGGATTTTTATTCTATTATTTTACGTTTCTAAATTTTTAATATTAACATATAACAATATTAACAAGAACTTGGTTGTTACCAGGTTTTATTACATAAACAGTATTTTATTGGAAAATAATTACAAGATAAAAAGAACTTTTTATATACAACGTTTTTAAAATTTGTTGAACCATATAAATTTGACTTGACTAGATTAAATACTTGACATGTCATATTGATTTCTATGGTAACGCACGTGTATATTAATAATTTAGTTGCTAGGACCCCAGAACACCTAGCAACTAATAATGGTGTCGAAATAACTTTTCATATAAAACAGAATTAACTGAAAATGGATTCAATTCTACTTAAAGATGGCTAAAAGTATTAAAAAATGCATTGGCATCGTGTTCTGATATATTCTAAAAGTTTCAAATGTCTAGCTAGTCGGGAAGTTAGTTAAAAATCGATTGCAAGATTTGTACCGGACAAAGAACCACCGGACAAATAAGAATACGAGCTAAGAAAAACGTTGTAATAAAAATAATCTAAGCTTAGAAAAGTAAATAATTTATTTTTATTCAGTACCGTTTGCCTTAGGAATATATTGTGCTCAATAGAATTGAGATTGATTTTTTACAATAATTGTCACTAAGTGACAAATTTACAATAAATTAAAAATACATTCCCAAGTTTTGATTATTTATAATATTAAAATCGTCAGTTCCAGATGTGATATGGTAAACAAAATAACTAAACTTTAGCATTGTCAGAAACTGAGGATGCTGCTTTCTCGTCAGTTTATTATTTTATTGATAAGGTTTAACAAGAGTTAACTTATAAATCAAAACACAGCATAATTTAATCAGATACTATTTATTTAATTTTCTAGATAGTTTAATCAGAATGCACTGTTTTTGATAGGTATTTATTTTCCATTAATTGTATGACAATTATTACTCATATTTATAAGGTTTTGTAATAGATTTCGATTATTCAAAATGAAGAGTGAACTGTTTTTTTTTGAAAGCTTACTATCCGATTAGTGTCGGTAAAGTAGCACCATCTAAACCATCGTTACAAATGCTATTTCCATAAAATTAAAGTAGTTATATGTAGTAGATTTATTTTTTATATTTGAAAATATCAGCGATATTGTCAAATTTACCCTTTCTTTTACGATTCTAAAAAATTCCATCCATTCCGGTGATGTCACTTTCGGTTAAAATAGGAGATTGACAATATTACTGTAGATAAGAAATAAATGTAGTGGATGTAGATGTAATATTGATGATTCTAAGAATAGCTAAAATAATATGTAGATGACAAGGTGCATATTTACTGAAATATTTTGAAATCAAAAAGTCTGCGTCACCTAAAGAAATATTACAGCAATGGCTGGGTTAAACTGTTAAATCTTATTTGAAAGTTCAATATTACAACATTGAACTTTTAGTTTATTTTCTCAGCTTATTTTCCAATTTAAGATAAACGCCACACATGGATGAGGACGCCTCATTGTATGGTTTAATAATCTTCGTGACTGGTACTACAATGCAGGCATATTAAGATATATTTCGGACCACAATTATCAAAGAGAAATTGTCAATTTATAAATTAGTCCGTAATGACGTCATCACTTTTGTCAATAGGCTCCCGCGAACCAGTTGTGTACCGTAGCCGTCCACCACTGGGCACGTCCCTTAAATGTGTTTAGGTAATTAATGCTCCCAAGTTGGTGTGCTCCGCGAAACTTTGTACACAAAAGAGCAGTGGGTACGTGTGGTAATTTTCAGATTATTTAGAATTTAGTTACAATGGTTTTCACTCGAAAACATTAAGCTTAATTCGCGTAACCACCCGCCGTGTGTTATGGTGTGTATAGTGTGCACCTCGGCCGCCATTTTAGTACGGCGCTTGCGGTCGTGGGGGCAGCGATTTAGCCATAATCATGTTTTATGCCTTTGTGTTATTGTAAACTTCACTACAATTCCAATAAATCTGATTAAAACAACATAAAGTCGTATCGCATTTATATGGAAAACAAATAGTAATTTATTTAACCATTTACGTAGGTATACAATAATATCCGAACGGTGTAGGTACTAAATAATAAAAAATCTAGCCTTCCCACATCTTGTTGATGTTTTTCATTCAATTTTCCGTTAAATGACAGTTGAAACTGTATTGATAAGTGAGAATCACACCAATTTGATCAACTTGTAAGTGGATTTAATGAAGTCGAAGTTCTTTCTACTTTTAGTCAATTCAACTGAGTGTCATTATTCGAGTTTCAGTGCATCAGTGCGCGGAAACAACAGTTGGTTGTTGACAACATTATTACCTCGTTCGTAACACAAACATTTGGGTACGGTGTAGGTACTAAATAATAAAAAAAATCTAGCTTTCCCATGTCGTGTTGATGTTTGTCATTCAATTGTCTGTTAATTGAGATGTTTTGAAACTATATTGATAAGTGAGAATCACACCAATAATTCCATCGACTTGTAAGTGGAATTAATAATGAAGTCGAGGTTCTTTTTACTTTTAGTCAATTCAACTGAGTGTCATTATTCGAGTTGCAGTGCATCAGCGCGCGGAAACAACAGTTGGTATAACATTAATACCTCGTTCGTTAAACAAACATTCGGGGTTTCACAGAGAGAAGGTAAAACGTTGTCAATGTTAGACCATTGTTATTTAGATTTTAATGCGAATGCTGAGTATGTTAGAGGAATCAATTTTATTTTAACATACTCAAAAATATACATATTAGAAAAACGTGCACTACATGGACTTTAAAATTATATGTATCACAATTTATGCGATGAATATGCATAGGTACGTTGGAACAGACTTAGGAATATTATGATGTATTAGTGGTGTACGGTAGCTTTTATAACATTAATTATACCTATTGTTTACTTGTAATTGTATAAATTTGGTGGAAGTCTGATGAAGTAGTATAATGTGCGGTATTGTAAGTCTTCAAAAGCAATCAATTGAAGAAAAAAGGTCAACCTTAGCTTGTAGAAGAGGTGTATCATTTTCCACCACGATAACACCAGACGTCATAAATACGGGACAAGACTCGCAAAAACTGAAACAGCTTAAATTATAAGTCATATTCAACTAAACTGACACCCGCAGAGTATTATCTTACCAAGAGTACGCGATGTGATAGAGGTCGCTAAGCAGATGAAATAGTAATAAGCTGGACATGTCACTCGGCGAGTAGACAACCGCTGGACAAAATGCCCTCATACAGTGGTACCCAACGGGCACTTAACGCCCACATAGACGTCCCAAAACCCGCTGGATATACGAGCTCATATATTTTGATAGATGTAAGATGTACGTGAGATCGAAAAACTGGGGACCTAGAAGAGTGGAGAGAGCTAGGGGAGGTTTTCACCAAGCAATGGATTGACCTCTGCTGATGATTATGATGACGATACCTATGTTGAATTAAACTTTAAAAAACGTCTTATTGTTCTTAAGTTGGTTCAATATATACCTAAGTAGAATTCATTGAAAAGATTTAAATATATTACACGATTTATATCCTATGTCGAATATGTAAATACTTTCTCAATATTTTTATTATATTTGAAGTTATAGGTATTTCTAATTAAAAATGTCAGTCAGTAATGTTGAAAAAATGTAAGTTGTAGTCAATGAAAAAAGGGCATGGTCCCGATGAATGAATTGTTGAGGTAGTACCAAAATTGTTCAATGCAACCTTTTTATATTAGATACTATCTATCTAAAAATAAAAATACGAACCCAGACTGAATAATGCACCCGTCACTTTGGAAGAGGTTTTTTCAGGTTCAAACCTTTTTTCATTATTTTACTTAGCCATATTTCAGGATCATGTACCTAGTTAATTAGTTTATTGCGTGCATGTCTTATCTCTCACATGTTGGTACCTACCAAGGTTATTTCATTTACTAGATAACATTAAACGTGTGTTTTATGTATTCACATCAGCGATCACTAGTTAGAGGGAACCTTTTCTTAAAAAACTCATTATTTATCATCAGTAATTACATTTATTTTTTAATTATGAGACATGTTCGTAAAATAAATATTCATAAGTAAACACCATGTAGGTATGAATTTTTCTGGGTGTTTCCAACGCATCAATTTCGCGACGATTTTTTGTCGATTGCACATTTTTAATTTCTTAATCAGCTTTTGTGAAATACGTTTTCAATCGTGTGAAATCCAAGGTACCTATTGTAATTAATTGCATTACTGCTTTCCTCAGGAGTAAGAGAAAGAGAGTATATTATGAATCCCAGCGCTCTAAACTGAGGCGTCGTTTCCTCTTGCCGTTGTGCAGTATACTCTTTGTATATGACAATAGTTTGACGATAAGTGAAATGAGTGCCCAAAAAAATAACAAAGCATATTATTTTCACGACGAATAATGGGAAATTTAGTACTTCAATGTGATTGACCACCACAGACAAGTGTTGATGTTAATTTAAAACACTTTAGTCTTTAATAAATCATATTTGATCAAGTTGAAGAACGACAATGGAAATGTGTGGTAGATCACTGCAAATCTTGATATTGGATAGTAGATCATCGCCTATTTGAAGTTGTACATGCTTTTCTAATACAATTATTATATACATCATTATCGATGGTAGGAATCTCATTGATGTCAAAACGTGCTAATAACTACATGCTCAGCGGATTCCAGATTCAAGACTGACTATTCACGGTTTGTCATGAAACACATGATAATCTGGAAAAAATGATATATTGCGTCAGGTCAAAGGTTGGAGAGGACGAGGAAAAACTCCATCAAGATGGACTGACCAAATTAAGAATAGCACAGGTTTCACATTGACAATGGCCTTGCATGCCGTTAACACAACCACTGCTTACCTTTTAATTACCACATTTAAATAACACGTTAATTATATCTAATAGCCAACGACTCCAAACGCGCCAGTCGTGGTGTTAGCACTATGTGGGTTTAAGTGTTGAAAGGGATGGATCAAAACCGTGGAGAATATTATCAGATGGCCAAATAACCTGTCATGATTTTTAGTTATGAGATATTATCAGCAAAGAAGAAGAAGAATATTTTATTAACAACCCTTTTAACCTTACCGCTAAGGTATGCGACACTTTTCATGAGTGTGGCCGACCCTCTTATAGGTATCATACGGCTATGAAATAAGAGTAAAGCTACGTGTCGCAAGTCTCACATGGGTCGAAGAAAATGACTTGATATTGTGTTCGACCTGTGCTCTGATACTAAATCGTGATATGGTGAAGTAGTACATAGTGGTAAATATAATAATTAATAATAATATTGTATAATTAGACGAGCAGACTCACTAATTATTAAATTATTAAAAACTCTCACTTGGTTTATTTTGTTCACACAGTCGTGATTCAAACCAAAATTTGTATTGCTTCAAAAATTACTAAGAATGGCGAAACTATTACAAAATGTCGCTATATTCCACCTAAAGATACTGTGCGCTGTTATTGCTACCATTTTGATGTTTGCTTTCACAATTTATTACCACTAGAAGACATTCATTATTTGAATAAACAAATAAACTATATAAATTTTACATATTTTTTGTATTTAATCTGTTACTTATTACATGAAGAAAAATGTACTGGCTTAAAAATTGTAGAGACCGATTTGAGCTCAGCACTCCATTCCTATTTATAGCAGCTACAGATTATGGATATAGTTGAGAAAAATACTAACTTATCCAACAGCTATTTCAAAATGTTTACTGTGACGTTTGAAATAAGAAAATACGAGGAAAGAGTTTTTATTAATTGTAGCCATGAAACTGAGCAAAAATATTTTATTGTTTATGTATAATTTGTTATTAATACTAGTAATACAACGTATGTTTATAAATTATTGAAAATAAGCATCGAGACAATTTGATTGGCACCTGAATCGTTTCATGTAATGTCCTCTATATGCCTGACGATTGGTGTAATGAAGTCAATAGTATATCGATGTAATATTAAATAGATTATAATATAAAAATAATTTGTTTACAATATAAAATTATTAGAAATGTATGTACATTTCTTTTTTAATTAAAAAAATCAAGCACAAGCCAAATGCTATGCAAAATACGTCACAAAGGTTGATAACGGATGGCTTTGGTGATAGTTTACCAAAGCATTTCGTGGATCAATTAATATTATCTGTCTGAAACATTTACTCTTCGTTTTGCGTTAGTATACAGAAGACTTTGCAAGAGACTCTGTAAAACTTTGTATTTGTTAATTAATAAAACTTACTACCGATATGTATCATTTTAATATATTATTAAATAAAATATACATTAAAAAAAAAAAGAATTTGATACCACAAATAGGTACACAATACCAGTTTATTAAATAGATACTTAATCAATAATATTTTTATATCCTTCATAAAATAATTAGTAGACATTTTTAATCATTAATAATAATTGTGTACATTTTACCACATTTTTATTAGCTCGTATTCTTGTTTGTCCAGTACAATTTTTTTCTTGTTTGTCCAAGATTTATATTGGACGATTGAAGATTTTAACTAACTTCCCGACTAGTTAGACGTTTGAAACTTTTAGAATATATCAGAACACGACGACAATACATTCTTTTAATACTTTTAGCCATCTTTAAGCAGAATTGAATTCATTTTCAGTTAATTCTGTTTTGTATGGAAAGTTATTTTGAAAAAAATTCGTAAAAAGTAAAACACAATTATTGGTTGCTAAGGGGGTCCTAGCAACTAAATTATTAATATATACGTGCGTTACTATGGAAATCAATATGAAATGTCAAAATGACATTTCTGTATTCTATATTTATTCAGTATTTCTATCAAGTACAAAAAAATATTTATTAATTCATATAATTGTCAAGTTTATATGATTCAACAGAAAATTTTAAAACGTGGTATGGAAAAAGTTCTTTTTATCTTGTAATTATTTATAATGCCTTTGTAAATCACACAAAGTAAGTAGATTTAGAAATAGCTTTCTAAAAAGAAACGCATAAACATAGATACAATGTCTAGAATGGAAGAAATAATTATCATCTGAAAACGACAAAACTGTAAATACTAATTAATACAATAGATTTATTAATGCACCATTCTTCATTTAAATGTGGATTCGGTTTCCACGTTTTTCAAGAAATTTCGAGTAATTATGTTTCAGATGTATTCCGGATTGTGTAGACTAAAAAAATAGTATTTTAAAAAATGGGTACATTATGAGTACTTTGAATTTGAAACCTGTATATTTTGCAACTTTTATTTCGAAAGAAAGCTCTCGCGAACCAGCATCATGGCAATTAACCTTTTTTAGATTTATTGAATAATTCAAAAATATATGGTACCATGAATGAATAGTTTTGTCTGCATTATTCGTTTTAAAATATATGCATTTATTTTATACCTACTAAAGCAGATACTCATTCATACCAGTATTGACTTACGGGTCGAATTGTTAGACTCTTACTTATGTCGGTGAGCGTACGGTTGATGTATGTGACAGATACTACTTGGGATATACGACCCAATACTAGAATGATGCGGGTCCCTCCACATTCGTTAATGTTAATATACTCCGATACGCAGGCCGTGTAGCAAGAATGGATAGTGCCCAACCGATAACGAACATTCTGTATAGTAAGCCAGACTGTCACAGGTTGACTGGCAGACCCAAAATTTGGCAGATTGGACGGTGTCTTGCTAGAACAGCAAAGACCTACTCTGCGTTAGTAAACCACCAATGATCAAGTCCATTTTCCTGTTATTATGTTTGGAAAAAAATCATTATATTTATAGGTATTAACGTACTGCAACTGTCCACAGATTTATCCATAAAATCTTCACTTCTAATAAGATTCTCTGCACACTCACGAAACATACATTAGTTAGTACTCGGCCGTAGTCATTTGGCGGGCGCGGCGGCGTCTTGCGAAACTCAAACGTATAACCGTGTGTATTATGCGCCAAAAAAGACACTGTCTAGGAACATTTTACACACAGTTATACGTTTGAGTTTTGCAAGACGCCGCCGCGCCGCCCCCGCGCGATCACTACGTTCTTGCACTTACATACCCTTCGTGACAAATTTATATACCAACGTAAAAGACAAAATGACCAAGCTATGCAATATTTACTATTGATTATATTTGATGATTTAAATATGTACACGATGTGATAATTATTATAAATCTAAACTGGCAATTTATGTTTTATTATTGTTGAATTTTTCAGAACTGTGCATCGAGCAATTTACGCAATTGGCCGGTTGAGATGAAATGATAAAATGGTAAAAAAAACTGTAATTGAACTGTAATTTGAAGGTGATGGTGGATGGTGGATTACGGATCTAGATGGGGGGGGGGGGGGGGTTACAAATGATGCCAGACACTGACCATTACGTTGAGAGGGCTGGCGCGTGTTGGAGCCGTTTCGGTGTTCACGCACTCACGCACTGGTAAACGGACGATACAGTTTTGATGGATGATTTATTATGAGGTAGATGATGATAAGTTCAGCATGGATGATATAGACGCGACGTTCACTCAAACTGTAACAGATTTAGTGCAACGAAGGTCGGACAGATACGTTTTGTATGAGTCACGCTGTAGGTAGGTAGCGACGGTAAGGCATTACAAACTTGCCCACGTCCGCTTTTTGAATATCACTTGAGCTGACTGCCTTATTCGCAATCACGGTCGTATTATGACCCGTAATTACTCTTCGTCTAGTCTTGTGATAATAATGTGGGGAATAAGGATGAATCCGACCACAATTGGCCCAACCAATTATCCCACCTATATAATTTTCTTGTAAATATAAAATTTATTAAAAAACCTATTTGTTCTCTCTAGTTATTATCACTTTTTTTTTTTTAATATTTTGATGATTTATTTTCATATTACTTGCAGTTTTATAAAAAATAAACAAAAAACAAAGTTAAACAGTTATAATAATACACTAACTTAGCTGAATTAGAAAATGAATATATACTTAAATAAAAATACACGACTCATTGTGCTGAAATTAGACGACTTGACATAACCCATTATGTACATGATCGTTTCGTTTTGAAATTATACAAAGGGCGACATCTGATGATTTCACACAAAAGGGTTAATTTGATCATACTTAGTCTACGCTTTTCATTTAGACTTTTGTCTCAGCGTCTACAGGGAGGCTAAGGTAAAATTATTCGAGACATATAACTAAGTTATTCAGGTGCCAATCATAGAGTACGACAATAGAGCTCATACTAATGGCGCTAAGAATTACTGTGGAAGGAGTCCGTGTGACGTATTTTACATTGTGAAACAAATTTAATTTTGCCAATTTACACTATTAATATGGTGGCGATATAATAATAATCGTAATTATATTAATATGTATTCGTAGTTTAATGCTACGGTATTCTAGTGTTAAAATAAATGGACTGGAAATAATGAATAAGATGTTGTCATTATTGAGGATAGTATAATAAATATTAATGGATGTTTTGATGGGATCTTCATATTTATATGTTTCTGTTAAATTATGGAAAACATAGTGGTGTTCCTAATAATATATCGTCAAAGCGCGTGGTATTGTAAGTTGTCGAGTAACAAAAAATTCGCTCTAAATTTTTTTTTTTACTTCAGATAAAATCACAAAAAAAAACAATTTTCACTTAACACGTCTTATTAAGTCAATAGGTATGAATCAGTAGCGAAGGCTGGAGGTAGGCTGTTAAGATCCGCCATAAATAGTGCACGCTTTTTCATTATTACTTATTTGTTTTCGTTGGATTAAGAATACACATTACATTTATATTGTTGTTTATTTTTTTAAATTAAGCCTTGCCTAAACCAAACTATAATAGATAAAAAATATAATTCTATCCATAAAATGTCCATAGTTACGAATTAGTTGTATTATTTTACATTTTTTATAGATAGACAATTATTTTTTGACTATTATCTACTGTGGCTTGGTTTTCGCAGGGTTTAATTGAATTTAAAAAAACTAACCCATAAAAACCATCTGTAAATTGTAGTCTTATTTTAGTAAAAACAAATACGCGTGATTGACAAAGTTTAGTGTGCACTATTTATGATGGACCTTAACAGTCTATATCCACCCTTCGCCACTGATATGTATTAATATAAATATGTATAAAATGGAGTTTTGCGAACCAATGGCTTATGTATTCTTTCGACCATGTCCGATCCTAATAGGATCATATGGGCCTCCACAGAGTAGAGGTTTGTATTAACAGATTTTATTTTTTACGAGAAATGGATGTCGGCCACTTGCTCAACCTATACCCCGACAGACACAAATTGAAAAACAATATGTGTACTTGCCAGACCCAGGATTCGAACCTGTGACTCACGGCGTGATAGTCTAACGCTTAAGCCGCGCGGCCACCGTGAGTGTATGCTTATGTATTGTTGTGTTTAAAAGTCATTTGATCTAAACTGAGGTAATTTTTTGAAAAATTGTTTTTTTTTGTGTATATTTAGTATAATACGATTGAATGACGTTCGAACAGCAATCAAACTCGTAAAGGCAAAAGAATTACTAGCGGGTAATGCACGATTGATTTATCAAAGAAAATAAAATAATGTTTGCAAGTTTTAATTAAAAATTTTAATTTGACATTTACTAACTAAACGAACAATATATCATCTACTCTGTGGTGAAACATTTACGAATATGGTTAAAAAATAATATCAAATATTAATATTGCATAGAAATAAAGAATATGGTTCATATACAGTTAAACAAAAAATAAGCTTACATTAGAATTAAAAATGTAAGCTTTGTTTGAATATATTCAAAGATACTCAATATCGATATCATAACCAGCAATATATTGTTATGCAGTGATTTAAAATAATGAAGCTTATTTTATTATCGTATTCTAAAAATAATATCACTTATGTTATCTTCATCAAAAGCGATCAAAAAAAATGGTCTTCTTTGTGAATATTCACTTTGCATCTATTCTGTAAATTTTCCGAACCGGGATGGGGACAGCATTTTTCAACATCCTCTTTGACGTCTTATTTTTCAACTTTTTTCGTCGGTGGGGTGTGCTTTTGTGGACAGATTCTTACATTGGCCTGCTTGTATGTGCAATGAATTCAAACCCTCACAAAATGCTTCTCCAGCTATTTTGAATTACAATGATTTACGTTGATATAATGGACAAACTTACGTTCTTACGATATTATTATGTAGATAGATACTCCACTGTGTTTAATTTAGGGTTAGTATTAAAGTATTGTAAAAGAGTCTAGAGTTCAGTTAAATAAATAATACGACGCAGTATTTTTAAGTATAATTTTAATTATTTTAGATACCTAATAATACGATAACAATATGTAGAAAATACTTTAATAATCTAAACCAATGGCATAACAAATTTCTCACACATTATGCTACTTTATGTCTAGCATGAATAAGTAACCAGTTGTAACTAACGTAACCTTACTAATCCTATATTCCGTACTGATTCCATTATCAGCAATCTTCAAAGATAGAGATGAATTAGTGGTCCTTGGACTCCTTGGTTAGATTGAAGATTGGAGAGAACTGATACAAGTGGAAGTAAAAGCTGTCAGACCACCAACTAACTTTACTTATAATAATTTAAAAAAATTACCCACCTACTTTAAAATATTCTATATTCATTTCCCTGATATTTTTATAGAAATACTTTTTAAAATATGGATCAGTTAATTGTTTTATTTACATATCTGGTATAAAATATGACAACATAATTTATTTTTTATTTTTAATTTAATAATAACCGGATATTTTGGTTACATTTTAGAAAGTCGTTAGATTCAACAAAATCGCAGATTTTGCGGCCAAATTCTGTAATTTGTGTGAAGGTTCTATCTTAGATATAACGTAAAATTTAATGTAAATTTTGTACTTGTATCGCGTAGTTTGTGAACCTGAATATGCTATATAAATTGCAACCTTGGGATAGTCTTAAGTAACTGTGGTATTATCATTTTTTTTTTAAAATATTGGAAATGGGAGAAAAAAATACTTCAATACCTTAAATCTATGAAAATAAATCTTTTAAAAAGTTACTTTTCAGCAACAATCCGATAAGCCATGATCCCAAACTTCCAGATCCGTCTGGTTTCGCCGGAAAGCTATCGCAGCTAAGGATCTACAAACACGCATTACTCTTGGGCGCCACAAGAAAAAGTCCACGGACAGGAGGCGATGTGAGTGAATTACTGCTGGCCGTTACAACGGTTTGGTGTCAGGGAACATAACGGCGCGTTATCGGCGCATCTCCGTTGCTTTCGACCGTCGGGTGCGTCGCCAGAAGCGAAATACGCATTTGGGCTAAAGAGACTGTCATGTAGATCACTGGGTGTCACCGAGAAAATTTACGGCGTCATACAGCGATAAAAAAGTATAATGCTAAAAAAATGAATAATAGGTACCTAAAATATGTAGATATAATTGGAAAATATGTTATTGAAATTTCATAATTATGTGCTAAAAAACAAAAATAAGTGCTAAAAATTTAAGTAAGTATTACAATAAATCATATATATTTCAACAGTTTAATTTATTATTTATTCACAAACAGAAAACGCTTTATTACAATAAATAAAAAAAATATTCTTCAAAATTTCGAAAGTGAATCTTTGACGATTTGATCTTAGGAAATTTTTATACATGGAAAAACTTTTTTCCACTTTTACAGCTGATGTTATTATTGCGTATGTAAATGATACTATTTCTGAAGTAGAAAAAATTTAAACTTGTGAGGCATCTGGTGGATTTTCCAAAACAGCTTTAATATTCTGCAGCGTTTGAAGTCCAGTATTTTTATTTAAAACACTATTTAATTTTGTACTTAATCTTATTCATATTTGTCCACTAACTTTTTCTTATTTTAGCATCAGTATTGTTTAAAATATTAATTTGCTCCAAAAGTGACTTTGCAGATGATTCTAACATTTCAATTGTGTTTACTAGTGTTATTGTGTTAATTAATTTTGTGTTTATGTGAAGATATGTAATTATCCAAAAATATTTAAAAATCGGTGTTAACAAATAGGGCTTAAATGTTTCAAAATTGTCTGAAATAGATAGATATTTTTTGATATTTTGTTGTGGGGCCACTCAATGAAAATATTTAAATACCTAAGAATCCTAAGCCTGATTATTACTGATAATTTACGTTATTGTTCTTGATTGGATAATAATAATAATTGTATCTTTAATCACACATAAATAATATCTAATATTTTACAATTTTTTATATCTCGGGTTTTGAAAATACCTCACTGCTGCACTGGTGACTCTTCCCCGTTTGACGTCCCTGCATTATTTTCTGCCCATTAATCTTGTGGACATTTTCCGGCGTCGTGAAAGAGGAGCGAAGGCGTCTTTCAGTACATTACTCGCCCGCCGATGTTTGACGCTAAGCCGTCACTCTAGGGTCCTTACACTGTGCGTACTGGGGGGATTTTTACCGCAGTGAGATGTAAAATAAACACTCAGTAACTGGTAAAGATAATGAGGGATCAGGTAAATATATTGGCAATTTCTACCGGCCTACTCTTGCAAATAAATTTACTGTTAACGCTAACAACATCCTGTACAGGCGCATAGCCTTTAAACATATTTTTCTTTATAACAAAAACCCTTGGAATTAAAACATCAGAAAGTCAAATAACCCTAAGTCAGTGTTTCATCAATAGGGTTAAATTATGGTCTATTTTATAATTATATTTGTCAGCCGGTCAGGGTAAATGCATGTTCATGTTACACATCGGTTCTGTGACAAAGCGAACATGTTCGCGGATTTGTCCGGGCGTACAGTTGAGTGCCGGCCATACAAATTCTTATTCTCCTGTCTTTCAAGACAGAATACCAGTCTCAGGCGTTTGTTGTGAATAATTTAAAATTCAGAAGAATACTGGTCAAATAATGAGACATTTAGCATATGATTGGTAATTGTTTATGATAAAATATATTAAAAAAAAATAGTAAGGTTTGTTTTTACTAACAAAATCGCAGCCTCCCACTTGCCGCCATATAAAACCTCCCGGCACAGATCAGTTAAAAGTATATAGGAAGTGGAAAATACTGTTTATTTTTTTTAACCCACATTTTGATGCATATTCAACATTATTTTAACAACATGCTTGTATTATGGTGTTTTATCTTTGGTTACCAACTATCTTGAAAAAGAAATCTACGGCACTAATTTACGTGACGTATTTGGATATTTAAAAACAAATCGTTTCATATTTTTATATTATAATGCATGCACATAATATGATAACCAATTGTTGGTATAATAGGGAGAAACATCTTGAAGTTGAAAATGTTTCAGTTACAATATAGATCTTCTTTAAATGGATTGTCTTTATATGAGGAATCGTTAGAAGAAAATTCAGTATCCTGCTGTGTAAGCAATGAGTAATGGTAAGATAATCGGCATTGCAAATGGAGGTAGACATGGTCATCACTTCAGCAATAAGAATATTTACATCACATACGTCACATTGCCCATAGTTATCTGTTGGAGAATCGTTCGCACTCGACACTACTTGCCGCATCAATCGCAAAATTCAAAAATTAAATTTCTGCACCACGTTGCTTTGACAAATAAAATATTGCATTTTTCCACAACCATTCCATATATTATTGAAACAGCCTGGCAAAATGAATATCTGACCAGAGGTCTAAATTAAGCGCACTCAGTTTTAAATCTGATCTAACGACACGCATTGTCGCACGCATACAGCCGTACGTTTGACGTAGTTAGGATTTGACGACTTCATAACCTTCTTATACTTTGCATAAAATATCTTCTACCTCGTCATGTCCTCAAAACTAACGATTGACAATAATTTGGCAAAATAATAATTAAGTAGCGTTTTTCTATTTTATATCACTTATTATAATATGTAAAATGTAGTTACATAGTTATTGAAGATGACAAAAACTAGGTTTCCTATTGCTATATTAAAATATGAAATATAAATACCAACTAGGTATAATGTGCACACAGGATAACGGAGTGTATGTAATTATTACCAAAATATGAGAGTTATTTGTAATCTTTTATTACCGCTCGTCTTTAAATGGTATTTTGTTTAACATCTCAAAGTCTGAAACAATTTTCCAAGATGGCTCGTCTAATTGCACATCAAAACTTGGTTCCGCCCAGCCATCTTAATTAATGTCTGACAATGTTATTCAAATGAAAGCAAAGGCAATCTCAGTTTGGCGAGATAAAAAGGACTTTGGTGTACTGTACATTTAACTTAGGTCTTACAATTTACAAGGAACGCTTTCAATTTGCCACATTAAATTCTGAATTTATATTTGATATTATAGAAATAAAGTGTCGGGTGTTATAATGAAAACTTAACGTTACCGACAGTTAGTTGGGTAAAGGAATCTTTTATGTTAGGTTCCTGATCAAATACGCATTGGACGTAAACCCTAACAGATTTTAACGCGAGTGGGTAAAAGTGCACTTTTAAAAAACTTCGCTTTATAAATAAATCGGCCATTTGTATAATATTTTTTCAATAGCTCTACAATCCGATTTTAATATTAACTGCTTCATAGAAAAATATCTTACCAAGTTTTTTTTTGTTTTACGAGAAATAACAATATTGCCACATTCCCTGGACTCTTACATATACTGAAAAACGGAAATCAAACCCGCAACCAACGACATAATACATAAATACTTTACCATTCGTATATCATGAGGACTTTATACCTTTATGCTGTAAGTTGTATTATAATTATGTATGTAAGAAAAAATATTGGTTTATTCACATTTTTTATGCAATACTCATTTGATATCGTTCACTAATTAAATCGAAGCTTTCAAATTCGATTAAAAACAATATCTAAAACTGAATGCAAAACATTGCAATCAATCGATTTGTATAATATGTATAAAACTGAATAAAATAGCTGTAAGCATTTTACATTGTAGATTATTTGTAACAAGATTCATCTGTAGCTCAGGGGAACCTTAAGATGATGGTAGTTCTCAGTAATTTATTGTTGGTAGAATCAATGCTGAATAGAGAGGTTATGTACCTTACTATAATTAATTATATTATCAAGTAAATATATACTACAGCTCTTTTTATCAGTATGTAAAGGTATTTGGAGTGATGTAACGTGATGAGCTTTTTCAATAGAATGGCAAATTTTAATTAATACGAGGAATATGATATTGAAAAAAAGTCTGTTTATTTTTGTATTATATATAAATGTAATATGTGTAACTACAAAATCATCTTGTAAATATAATATATTAAGGTATAACGCAATACAAATATATTGAGGTCGATTCAGCACTAAGGGCCCTTAAACACTTGTATATCTGATCGTAAAATCCAGACGGTTAGCATGAATCACAATTATTTATCTAAATGATTACCCCTAACCCTCCAGTTGTCAATTCCATGCCGGAAGTTTGCGATGGCCTTTGTTTTTGTCCTGGTAATATACAGTTCGTGCCGGCCGTGTTCCGGTCAAGTTATACAACCTACTCACTTCAGAATAGTTCATAGAAAAATAGCAGTGAATAGTAGATACTACAAAATTATGTCAACGTTTAAAAGTATTCAATTGAGCAGTTTTTTGAATATTCCATTCATGCTGCCTTAAAATATTTATCTTATTATTCTTTATATTTAAACATTTATGTTATCTGCACTCCGAACTACATAATTGTAAGTGAGACAACCTTATCGTTTAACCTTTGAATCTAGATGGAAACAATTCATTGTTTTACTAATTTGTCAGGTTCATTCTTGTTTAATGAATTTTGGTTTGTTTCATTATCGAAAATTCCTGCGAAGTTCAGAATTTAAAAATCATGCACTCATAGAATAATATACGTTTCATTCAATCACTCTTCGGTTGGACTTCAAACTAATAACGCTTATACATAATGTGACCAGACGTCCCGTTTTCACCGGGACAGTCCCGTTTTCAGGCGGCGTGTCCCGGTATCCCCAAACACAGCTTCAGGATGCCAAAATGTCTTTGAAATCAACACCAGATACCTATACCTACTTACTAAATTTGTCTATTTTTTTTAAATAATTTTTGAATGTTTTACCTAAAATGTATCTGTCCTCATTTTTAGTTAATAACAAATATTTATTAATTCATAATTATAAAATTTTTGCATATTTTGTAGATACATACTCGTATTATAATGTATATTCTTTGTTTTTGTTTTAACCAAACCATATCTTGAATTTTAAAATAGCCTCGCTGGTAGGAGTATTGTAAGTTGTAGGTCGCTGTGGTATCTCGGTATATAATATAATAAGTTCTTATTTAAGTAGAACCGAAATCATTTATTTATGTTGGCAGTCGTATCGGGCTATAAACTCATCTTCATAATGACAAAAAGATAGTAAAGTTGTTCTGAAGATGGATTCATAGTTCGAAAATGCTGTCTATCAATTCATATAGAGTTAACAAAAAACTTTCTTTTAACACTATTATAATGGAGTTCTACCACGCAAACGATAATTCAATTACTTAATAATTACTACTAAACTTGAATCCAATTCCATTCGTAAAATGGGGTTGAGATTTCTAGTTCAGACTAAGAACACAATCTGTACATGAGTGAAAAATGTTTTACAATCGCAAAATGATATTATGTAGTGTTACACTACCAAATGGTCCCTATTTGGGGATGTCTCTGTGAATCTGGAGAAACCAGAAGCCCAAATCGTTACCAAGCCGACAAATAGTAAGGTTTAATATTAAAAAAATATATAAAAATGTAACCATTAGTAGATATTAACGTAAATAAAACTCGTCGTTTCTGACCACAATTCTGGTGTGTTATTTGTTCACCTCTAAGTCCCGAATCCAGACAAAAAACCATATAAGAATAAAAGTGACAGCATCTTGTCACTTTCGAAAATGGAGGGAGATGACAGTAGGTACCAAAAAAACATGGGAATTTTGAATGTCCGTTCTGAAATAGTTTATATTACTTTATAATAGTTTTAAGAAAATCATGCATTCAATTATCTATTGTGAATGAATGATGAATTAAAATATTTATTAAAATAAAAAATAAACTCATTATTCAAATAGACTGCCAGTCGATTACATACTGGTAGAGCTTTTTAAGTGGACTGTAATTATTTTTAGGGAAGATGAGGAGGTCGGATCTAGGGGCGGGGATGATGGAACAGAGTGGCAGACACTGACCTTTGTGATGATGTATGATGGCTCCGTGGTCTGGTTTCAACTTTCGCTCGAGCGGTATAGTTGTTTTGGATGACCCGTTTCGTACATTCCCGCACTTTATGACACAGTTTATGGATGACATGTGAGGGTTTATGAATGATGATGATAGTTTTCGAATGAATCTGTATCTATTGAGTCAATCACATATGCGACGGAAAGCTATTAGAATTCCGCACGCGTCCGCTGTCGAGATGCAACTGAATGTTATTTGTAACACCGTCTCTCATGATCAGTAATTGCTTATTGATTGTCAGGTAACAATAACACTGGGGATTAGGAGGTGGGTGAAGAGATTAGGAGTGGAATGGGAACATAAATGGCCTAACCACATACAATAATTATAAGCGTTGTTCTGAATTGTATGTCTTTGATGAAATACGTTACAATATAAATTTATGAACAAAATACTTCATTGCTAGTTTTGAATTCGTATTATAATTTTTCACCACGTAGATTAAAAACTAACTTGAGTTTTGTCTGTCAAAAACAGTCTAGTAACTTTAAAAAAAAGAAGTTTTTTAAATTATATTTTATTACACAATAAGCCGTATTCAGATTTAATACATAATAATATATACTAAAATATTTTATTAAAATGATAATATTTATTTATGTCAATCCACGCAGAAAGGAAACAAGGCTTTCTTGACAGCGTTCTATATTATAATTATAATACATCAATTTGAGCGTTGGTCTTGCTACTCAGTTTAATCCACACATTTATTATTTTTAAACTTATAATTATTATACTGTTACTATTGTGACCTTACAGAATATAAACTAATATACTCTGAAAGCTCTACAGGGGGTGTTTTGGAAGTGATGTTATTGATATAGTGATAAAAAATAAGTTTTTTTGTAAAAAAAAAATGATTTATGGAAATATAATAAATAGTAGTGAATTAAACAAATATATTTTTCACATTTCACGTGTAAATTATGCATAATACACTTATAAAACATTTTGTCCTAAGGCCCACCATAATAATAATATTATTCGGGCCGCGTAACGAAACTGTGAATATCGAGTGTATATACCGATATTCATACTTTGACTGCAATATATACTATTTATGGAATATGATGGCTGTTTTATATTGAAACAATGTTAATAAATAAATTAATATGACATAATTGCTTTCGAAATCAAGCAATAACCAGCACTATCATCGGATCTCACTATTTAGTGCTGCGGCCTGATTATAGACGGCCATGATTTGGTCCAAAGCATATATTATATAATGTATTTTCCAGGTAATTTTGTCTTTATTTCAATAGAAATATTGTCACCATAAGTTTACTTCGGTGACATATCTATTTACTCAGATTAAAATAGAAAATGCGTTGAGTTACTAAAATAAAAAATTATCAAAAGAAAAATCCTCCAATAAAACACCATTCACCATAAATTTTCCATTTAAAGCGAACGAGTTTTAAAACGACAAACAATAACGAAAAGCGCTCTTTGATGGACACAAAAAAATCGCGGAAAAGCAAACTAATAATATTGAAAACTCAAAAATAGAAGAAAAAAAGCTCGCAGTGATAAACGTCAAAACGAGCTTTATCCATTTTCAATACGAAACGCTCCGTTAGAGTCGAAATCGCTTTTGAATGACTTCAATCAAATTGTCGATTATCAATTTGTTTCACTGGACATAGAATAATAGGAGATAGCGTCTTTTGCAATCTGGCATCAGCTGTTCTTACAGAGTTAATGCTCTTTTCATCAACACGCTAACGACAATGCAATTTGCAGTTGCGCTTCTGTTATGAGTAGACTTTGTGTACAGATTATCGACACTCCCTTCCCCCCAATGTTCACTTAGTTGCTTATCTGTCTTTTACACGAGAGTATTATTTTTAAATTTTAAAGTGAGTGGAAGCATTTTATAAAACTATTGGTAGGTACTTAAGGGCAAAGGTGTTGTGCGAAGGTTTTTTGGTATCTTTGCGAGATAAACTTTGTTAATCTGCAGCATTTGTAGGAAAGACGTATATTATGTCAATATGATTTATTTTTGATTATGTCCGATCCTAAGACGATCGTATAGGTCTCCACAGAGAGGAAGTTCAGGTTGATATTAACAGATGTTTGTTTTTACGAGAAATGTATGTTAGTCACATGGTTTACCTATTGGGTCCATACTCTGACTCCAATACACATTAAAAAATAAAAAAGTATATTTGCCAGACTCAGGATTCGAACCTGGGACCCACACCATTATAAGCCGATGCGTTAACATTGAGGCTCTGCCACAATAGTGAGGGGTATCACACTCTCTGGTGACATTTATCATCCGAAATATATAATATAATCTACGCCACGTAGAGCATCTCTTCATGACTACTTCAATTGCCGAGGGCTGATGTATTCGCTCACGAAGTTGATTGTTTGTAACATGGTTGGATTAGTGTATATCTAAGATTCGGCGGAGGCATCGATTATCAAAGTCAAAAGTTGGTACCTCAAAATAAAATTCTTGTAAGATAACTGGTCTCACAGTTAGAGTTGGGTTTCGGGAATTTCCCGACGGGAATTCTCGAGAATTTTTCGAGATTTCCCATGCCAAATCTCGAGAATTGAATTGAAAATTTCGGGAAATTCCGGATCTCGAGAATCTTATTTCGGGATTCGGGATTTCTTTATTTTTTTTTGTTTATCGATATGAAAAAAGTGGACATAAAACACAAAACATTCAAAGACTGATCGGGGCATTTAACACAATTAAGCCAACGTCGACTCAAAATGAGCACATTTTTGCAACATCAGGAAATTTTGTGTCTCAAAAGCGTATGCGATTGTCAGACGCAGTGATTGACAGTTTGTGTTTTTTGAAATTCTATTTTAATAAGTAATGTTTTGAATTATTTTTGTTTTCCTACTTCTATTTTGTTTGTCTTCTTAAATAAATAAAAAAAGTCATATTTTTTTGGAATTTGTCTGTTTTTACACTGATTTTAGGATTTTTACAGGTTTTTTTTTTAATTTCCCGATATCTCGGGAATTCTCGAGAATTTTTTTCTGGAAATCCCTAATCTCGAGATTGAGATTTTCTCGGGAAATACCCAACTCTACTAACAGTCATACAGGAGCACATATAGGATGCACATGTTGACTATGACATTTGGTCGTCACAGAATACAGCCATGACTACTACTCGACTCTACGTTGGCTGAATGTAGCATATTGGGCCCATGCGGCATTGCATTCAACTTCACTGGAAATACTGTCGTTCTCGGAAACCATGGTAAGTATTTAAACTTGGTCACCAGCTGGACAGCAGACCGAAAACTCTTATTTATTGCATTGCCTCATCACCAACGTCTTATATTTCGGCCAAAAAACGTATCCAGACAACATGGAAAGACATATTTAAAATGTTTATGACATTATTTTATTCTAATTGTGTCACATAATATCAAAAACCCTTAGTTAGTATGTCGAGATAAAACTATAATAATATACTAATTTAGCCACACTAAAAATGTTGGAAAATCGCCATCGGAATACAAAATTTCATAACATACCTACCGTCTCATTATAATAGACGACACTCGTTGATTTTAACTTCAGAACAGAAAATAAGTTTTTATATTCCGTGGATTTAACACATTAATGGACGGCTGTTTGCAAAGAAGATAATTGTGTTTGATAAAAGTTAGTTGGGAAATTTTATTTTAGTAATCTAATAAAAACGGCAAAAGCTTTTATGTCACCTTTAAGATTAAAATTAAATACAAAGAACATTAGCAATTTAATAAGATTATCGCTATAAAAAGAAAGCCTAACGAAAAAGAGAGGTCGAATAGGGCAGCGATAATTTTAGAAAACATTATAATGCAATTTGATAACGTATAGCTGGTAAGGTCCATTGTTAAGAAATTTTTAGACGATCTCGGCTATATTCAGAATTTAAAACATTGCATTTTTGAATGCCTTGCTATCCACATTTCCAACAGATGGTACATAAAATAAGCAGTTTGGATTTTTAACCTTCCCTCTACTATGCTAATAAATTCCGTCCATTTCGGTGATGTCACCTTCGATTACCATATGAGATTGATAAACTTACAGTATGTAAAATGGAAATGCCTATTTTTGCAACAGAGAAGAGTCAAATAATTTCTTCAGCATTATTTACTATTTGTTTTATCTATAATAATATCAAAATTTAATTATAATTGTACAAGTATTTCTATGCATTATTACAGCCTACAAGAAGACATAGACATAGACAAGAGTATAGCTTCTTTTCATATCTCTTTCTCACAATTAAGTAGATATGTCTCTATTTGTCGCATATGAGTACTTTTAGATTTACGTCTACCTCTTTTGTTTGTAATGGAATAATATGATAGGTATAATAGGAAATAGGTATAATAGGATAGGAATAATATTGACACCCACGGTGGCCGCGCGGCTTAAGCGTTGGACTATCACGCCGTGGGTCTCAGGTTTGAATCCTGGGTCTGGCAAGTACACATAATGTTTTTCAATTTGTGTGTGAGTCAGGGTATGGACCTAATAGGTTGAGCAAGTGGCTGACATCCATTTCTCGTAACTGTCAATACAAACCTCTACTCTGCGGAGGCCCATATGATCCTATTAGAATCAGACATGGTCAGTTTAATATGATAGGTACTCTATTAAATTTGCAGTGTGCATTTATATTTATTACAGGTAAATGAGATCTGATGGATATAATTATATCAATTTTGTTATATTAACATTTCAATTATATGTAATATTGATCATTATAGGAATAGCTAAAGTATGATGACGTCAAAGTGCTTATTAACTGAAATATTTATAATTTAATGACCTAGGTAACCTAAGGTGACATTAATGTAACGGGAGTGTAAATGCATCGAATTAATAACATCATTGGAAAAAAATCATAATAAATATTATTTGATGATGATTAAAGGCGTCCAATAAAATATCTACAAAAACATCTTTCGAGCATGCTGCTGAAATTAAACACTTTTTGGAGGACTTTTGCAGATTGAAAATAAATAAAGCAGATTTTACATGATATGGCACGGGTTTTTTTCATTAAAGAAATTTTAAGAGATCATCGCATTGCAGTATTACAGATGAAATGCATAGTAAAATCAAAAAACGATTGCGATGCAATTTACAATTATTAATTGTACAAGCTTAGCAAAATCACTGCCATTTGTTAATTTCAAGGATCATACGGAATTCATTCGTTTTGCTTTTAAATTTCTGCTGATAATTTAACAGTTTTAGGTATAATATATTCAATTCGGTTGTGATCATCGCATAAGTAAAATCACACCTTGACAGCGATTCGATAATGTTGCATTGAGGCTTTTGTTAGGACATTCTTGTTAATTAAACCTTGATCTGGTCAATTCTTTTCGTTTTTATCCAGTCTCATGCTACTCTTGCTTGCCAAGTATCTCCAACATGTCTTCTCTCATTCCATCAATTCATTGTTTGCGAACCATTTGCATTTTATACGTGATACATATTCTGTTCGCTGTATACATGGTCTCCTTTCTAGTGTGGATCCAAAAATCTTCCTGAGTACTTTACTTTCAAAGAACTTCAACATTCTTGTTATTATCTCACTTAAATTAACCATGGTTCATTACTTTCCAAACAACTGTTTGTTTTCTCATGTCAAGTAGTTTTCGGTTGATATTTTTATGTACAATCTTGGGTATCTTTAGACTTGACTTTATAATAGAAAAATGTGTATAAGTTTCTTAAGTAATTATAACTGTATATTTATTTTGTTTAAATATGGTTAAGGTGGATAGTAGGTACAATAAGTAAAATATATATATTTAAATTGAAGATTTTATAAGTATGTTAAGACTGAAAAAAACTTAGGAATTATTAAAACCATCAATTACTCGAATAAAAGAATTCTTCGGCTTTGTCTTTCCACTCAGATGTACGAGAAATGACAGCCCGAAAATTTCACGAAAAACATTTCAGCGAATTTGAGGCAAAACATTTTCACGTCCTCGTTCCAAAAAAATATCTTGTTAATGAAACTTTTCCAGAATTTATTAAATTGATGTGACATTTAAGTTATTTGTCTTTATCTGTCCTCGGAAAATTTCGTGAAAATTTCCATTATTTTATTATTGTTATTACGAAAAGAAACGTTTTAAAGCCGCGAATATTACTTTTGAAACTCTTACGTACCTACTGATGACAACACTATGGCAAAATAAATTCAAAGCTATTATATCAACGGATATAATTCAATATGACAATAATGTCACAAATGAAGTTTTAGACTGTGGACAATAATAATAAATAAGGAACAGAATAAATTATTATTAACCCTCTTCATATTGTAGAGGTATTTTATTTTTATATAATAAAACTACAGTATTTCTTTAATACCAAAGTATTATTAATAAATCTTATAGCAAATATAGCAGAGCCCTGATAATACTGTTTAATATAGACGCTATGATGTTTTTAAAATTCTCAGTGAGAAACGTTTTTAAAAGTTTATAATAATTATCACATTACCTTTTTATTGATTGGTCAACATCCAAATATTATTAGAGTAATTAAATGTGCAAAACCAGAAAACTCATAAATAATGGGAACTGAAATACCTAACGGGTGTGGAGTAACATCCAACCGATCTCGTATGTCGAAGAACTTGGGAAAACTTAAAAACGTGTACGAATACGCGTACCCTTCATTCTGACAACTGCCCTTGGCTTATTCATTGACGCTCATTCAATATTGGTGTATTTGAAGGTTGCGACACACAATATTGCGCGTCTATATTGTGTGGTTGAATTTCGTAGGACACTCACACATTCAAATCCTTGCGTCAATATGTAGTGTATTGGGGTATAGCCTATTGGAATTATATTTATAAATCTGTTTTGTGTGAAAAACAAATAAAAATGTAAATCGGTTTGATAATGGCGCAGTAGGAAGTTCCCAAAATAATTAATCATTTGAACAATTATGGCGTTAACAACGATCTTTTCTAGCATTTCTCACTATTATCATGAACAACGATATATCGTTGTTTACCATTCAAAGGGTTTTAAAAGGGACCACATGTTTTGTTAAAATCGTCAATATTAGTTTTTTCAGTAATATACAGTAGTCGATTAAGTATCTCTGGTTTAAAAATATATACTGTAATTATTAGCTTTGTAATCTGACAAAAGGTCACCATGACAACGAAATGTTGATACTTTTAAGAATAAATATATAATAATTAGCAGAGCCAGCTGGCGGTCGCCAGTCTGTCTCGCTAGGTCTTGCAGATGGCTTAGCGGTGTTGGATATTAATATAAATGTGAAGTATGCATAGACGGAACCATAGTGGATTTTCATTCACCTCAGACAGTTTGACATTTCGCCGATTTGTCAGTTTTATGATTTGTAAGGCGCCACTGCCAATAAAAAATTGGGGTCATATGCGTAGTCTATTCTGGAGTCTGGCCTTCATAATATCGTCTGACACCACCTCAGGCTGTTAGGCCTAGCAGAACAGCTGGCAATCGCCAATTGCTACTACTGACATTTTAATAGAATATAATGTGTTTATATATTGCACCTTTACATTCATATTTATTTGTTTTCGTTGAACTAAGAATACATATTACACATGTTGGTTAGTTTTTTTATAATTCATCAAACCTTGCCTAAACCAAACAATAGTAAGAAGTTAAAAATATTATTCTATCCATTAAAATCCTTACAGCGCTGACGGCGCAACTGGTGTTTCCACATTATTAGCATATTATTTAAATGTGGTAATTAAATAGTGATGTATGTAAAAAATAATGTATGAATTAATGGCATAATTATAAATATTTTATAGACAGATGCGTATTATGTCATGGTTTTCCAGGGTTTAATTGAATTTTAAAAACGAACTAACACCTCTGTAAATAATAAAATTGTAGTCTTATTTCAAATGTAAACAAATACGTATAACTGATAAAGCTTAGTCTCTACTATCTATGGTGGATCCACCCTACCTCCACCCATCTACACAGCAGGATAGTCTAATTTTTCATACATTTAGATTATAGCGTTACAATACGTTTTATTTATTCAATGGGGGAAGATCCCATTAGATTGAAGAAATGTAAAAACTATCTCTTCTAATAAGTCTTTTAAGATACTCATAATTACCACTCTGAAGGGGTGTGTCCATATGCTTTGCTTAGTAGTAATAAATGGTATTTTATTTTAAAATTAGTAGGTTCTTAATAATACTACTGAATAACTTCCAACATGCTTAATTTATTATTTAACAAATTATCTGGGCGAGTAAATAAAAATGATATTATTTTTATCACGTACAATAATGGAAAAGTAGTAGCTACTTACTTATAGTACCTACCTAATTATGGCGTAACATAGTAATAATTGACTATTACCTCTTATATATAATTATCGTAAGAGATTTTAGAAAACGCGCGACATTTTATTGTTATTTTTATATTTTCACTTCGATATGTGCGCTACCGAATTATATACCGATTGAATTGAACACATTTGAGAAATATTAGAAGAACCATATATTTTATATTATGGTATTATGTAATACATCTCTATATATATAAAAATCTCGTGTCACGATGTTTGTGGTCGAACTCCTCCGAAATGGCTCGATCGATTTTTAAGATTTTTTTTATGTATATTTTTTAAGTATGAGAATAGGTCAACAAGTATATTTCATACCGCTAGGTGATTAGGGTATCTCTATCCAGAAAATTTTTTCTTTTATTTTTTTGAAAATTTCTTTTTGTATTTTTTTATTATTTTGCATTAAAAAATACCTATAACCCCAAATTTTCACCCTCCTACCCTTACCCTCCCATTTTTTAATCGCGATTTTATTTTTTTTGTATGAACAAATTTAACCGTCGTTCGTATTTCAAACAGAACGAAATTATTTATGTTGTTGAATGACAGATAGCACTACGTCCGAGAAGAATTCAAGAGAAGCGTTGCGTCATTTTGACATTTCATTCGGCATATTACACCGCAGTGCGTGCAAAATTTTGTACGATTTATTTTAATTTATCTATTTTTATGTGCGTGTATTACAGTGCACAATGCCATCAAGACGCAAGGGGGGCCATTTGGGCCGTCGAACGAATAAAGCAACAAACATGCGAAATAGTAGAGCAGAAAGAACAGACGAACAAATCCAACAAGATAACAAAAACGTGCGTGTAAGCATGTCGCAATTGCGTGCATCCCAATCACAAGAGGCACGAGCTGAACGAAATCAACAACGACAATTGGAACGGAGCCAAGCGCGCCGGTTCGTTGTTAACACACGCAGAGCAAATGACCGACAACGCCAACAAGTACATCGAACATTTACATCCGCTTCGTTCCTTCGTCTCGTATTCGAGTACGAGCCAGATATTGAATATTCCGCTCATCCGAAAGTACTGATCGGTGCTATGGACAAAGAATGTCCCCATTGTCATGCGCTCAAATTCAAACTTGAGTCAGCCAGGATGTGTTGCGAATCAGGAAAAGTGCAACTACCAGAAATTGAGATACCACCAGAACCATTGAACGGCTTGCTCATCGGCACGGTTCCAGATTCAAACCTGTTCCTGAAGTCCATTCGCACATTCAATTCATGCTTCCAAAAGACTTCGTTTGGAGCAACAGAAATAGTTCACAATACTGCGGCAAATGGTCAACAATTCCATTTTACGATCAAAATCAAAGGCCAAGTATACCACAAAGTAGGCTCATTGCTGCCAATGCCAAACGAACCACATAAATTTTTACAAATCTTCTTTATGGGCGGTGAGGACATCAATCATGTGGATGCATGTTGCGGCTACAATAGCCTCAATTCGCCTAATGCCAGGCGCATCATCGGCGAACTGGACGCCCTGTTAAATGAGCACAATGAATTATTGAAATTCTTCAAAGCACGCATGCACGAATTGCAAAGTGACAATCACGCTATTGTCATCAATCCTGATAAAACACCAGCTGGAGAGCACGTGCTTCAATTCAATGGGCCTGTTGTTGACGACATTGCTGAAATCATGGTTGGTGACCGCACATCGACGCGAGAAATCGTGATTCGAAGAAGAAACAATAATCTGGAGTTTATCGCTGGCACACACCGTTCATACGACGCTCTCCAATATCCGCTAATTTTCTGGAAGGTACAAGACGGATATTGCATAAACATTAAACAACGAGATCCTGTCACAGGTAATTCATTCATTATGAACATCATTACTCATTTTGAATTGAGAAAATGAATGGTTGATGTTTTTTTGTTTTTATCGGCGGTCATCGTCTACAGCGCTCTATTCCTCTTTCTGTTATATATCCCATCCCCACACACTTACGATACATTCGTTATTTTTTATTTAACAACCAAAATATTCACTAGAAATAAATTATATGGCAGAACAACGTTTGCCGGGTCAGCTAGTATCATTATAATATTCTATATTAGGTATAAGGTATCTGAATTTATTCATTGATAGTAGTATTAAAATTCTCCATTATTATTATTATTATTAGCAATGAATATACATATAATATTGCAATAAATGTCTATGTTATTTAAAATGTCACATTACTGTTTGATGTTTTATTGGATTTTCACAAATTCTAAATTTGAAAATATTCTGACATGTCAACTTATAAGCGAAAGAAAACAAATGACAATCAGACTCGGAGTTTGACAGCTGAAATGATTTTCAGTGTCGTGTTGTTAGATTACAATTTTGTAGTAATTAGTGAGGAAATATGCATTTATTTCTTGTTAAAACTCATAGTACACCAATGTGCCTCTTACAGATTTGAATAGTTTTCTTTTGTGAAATATCGATTATATAGAAGGTATTAAGAGATATTATAATCAATTTGAGGTAGACGGACAGCAAGACGCGAAAATGTATGGTGACGGATATAAAATGCGATTTAAAAATGATATTATCTGTGATCGTGTCGAGTTTTATCAGATTGTACCGGATTCAAATTGAAGTAGATTCGGGACTCTAAAAAATGAATTGAAATAGTTTAAAAATCAACAAAATGGTATATTAATAAAAATATTGGTGCGTTTTCCAAAATCTCTTAGGATAATAATATATAGGAGATAACTCAATAAAAAATACCGTAACAAAAAATCGTTCATGTTTCAAATAAATCTCTCTACTAGTCAAAATTAGCGTCCACAACCGAAAGTCAATGAATGTGATTATAATATTCAACCACTGTTTACGATATAATTAGTAAGCCAGTCTGTACAAGTAAGAATCGCAGTAGTATTATCAATTAAATTTGATGTTATTAAAAAAACAATATTAAGCTTTAATTAAGAGGGATCCTTATACCAACAGAGGCACCTAGCGGAATAATACGAAGCTTGAAATTTGAGACATTTTATTCATTATTTACTATTTCAACTGTGCTCGTATTAATTAATAAATATGTCTCTGAAAACATTAAAAAGATTTTTTTTAAGTCAAAGATAAACTTAAACAATTGTAAAAAATGTGAATTTGTAACATATTTATGTCACGAATAACGTTATTATTACATAATATTTATGGTCATGTTTATTATTAAAATTTAGTTTATTAAGTTTTCAATGTTTGACCGCTTAGATTTTTGATTAATTCATCATTTTAATATTTTTTATATTTATTTTAAAAAACGTGTATATTGTACTTAACAATGACGTTATTCTTGACATAAATATGTAACAAATTCAGATTTTTTTGCATTGTAAGTTTATCTTTGACTTAAAATATTTTTTTTAATGTTTTAAGGTACATGTTTATCAATTATTACAGTTGAAATTGTAAATTATCAAAAAAAAATCTCAAATTGCAAGCTTCGTGTTTTTCCGCTAGGTGCCTCTGCTAGCATGCCTCTCCCCCTTAATTAATATTAGCTAATTTATAAGCATACATATTATAAGTAATGTCACAAATACTGTGAATAAAATATTATTAAAAAAATAATCCTGGGAGTATATAATATGGAAGATACCGATGGACGTCTTTGAAAAAACCATATTATTATTATTAACTGAAGGTTGGAATAATATCGGTGTTTAAATTTGGCGCGTTTCCCCGCGCATTTCCGTTGTGCAGATTACTTTGGAAAGAAAAGCTAGCGGCGTATAATAATGTAAAGTTTTTGATAATTATTGTGATATTTTTGTTGTGTGAAATTTAATACGTACCACAGTAAATGATATTTTAAATTTTACTTAAGTTTGAGTTAACCGCCACAATTTGAAGTAATAAGTAATTTTATAAAATATCACAAGCCTTGTCGGACTGGCTGAAAATGTGAAATACAAATTTACTTTTAATAAAAAAAAATAGACTTTCTAAAAAGAAATTGGCGATGTCTTGCAAGGTTATCTTCATGGAATATCCTCCATGTTCTTAGTACATACTACAAGTAGGTGTATAAATTATCTGTGCGGTAATACAGCAAGAATCATTACGTGTGACAAAGCACAATTTTATCTCAAAGGAGAACTCTGATGTCAATAAGAAAAAAAAATAATATTAGTGCACTAAAACTACAAGAAAAATTTATAAAACACATTTTCTTCTCATAAAGTCTCTTTATTGTATGGGATTTGAGCAAAAACGGTGATTGGTTCATATATCTTAGATAACTGTAATAGTGTCACAGTGACAACTGTCAATGGGGAATGTTACGGGAAAACTGTGTGGGGGACAAAATGGAACGTCAATGGAATGAACACAAATAATAATTACAAAATAAAAAGAACTTTTTATAATATACAACGTTTTTAAATTTTCTGTTGAATCATAATACAGACTTGACTTGACTAGCTTAAACGATCAAAAAAATTTGTAGTTGATAGAAATAATACTGAAATGTCATTTTGACATGTCATATTGATTTCCATAGTAACGCACGTATATATATTAATAGTTTAGTTGCTAGGACCCCAGAGCAACCAATAATGGTGTCGAAATAACTTTTCATACAAAACAAAATTAACTGAAAATGAATTAAATTCTACTTAAAGATGGCCAAAAGTATTAAAAAAATGCATTGGCATCGTGTTCTGATATATTCTAAAAGTTTCAAATGTCTAACTAATCTGGAAGTTAGTTAAAAATCGATTGCATGTTTTGTACCGGACAAAGAACCATCGGACAAACAAGGATACGAGCTAAGAAAAACCTTGTAAAAAATATGTGATTTCAATATTATGATGATGAAACATAACCGCGAGCCAAACACTAAAACTGTTGAAAGAGTTATTCTCTGGTCATTTAATTTCACGTTCTACTGATATACACTGGCCACCAAGATCACCCGAATTAACCGCTCTATATTTTTTCTGTGGGTGAACTTGAAAAGAAAAATTATTCAAAATAAACTATGGATATTAAAACAAGCCATAATATGGCTACTTGCCTCACATTATTTCAAAAAAATATAAAATATTTAAATATTGGGATTAAATAAATATTTTATAAAAAAACTCCCCTATTTTAGACAACACCCTTAACAAAATAAATGAAACTATATATATATATATTATGTACTAGCTGACCCGGCAAACTTCGTACGGCCTCAGAATCAAAAAAACTTTTGTTATCTTTTTAGCTGAATTAAATTCACAGTTTTTTCTTAAGTTAAAAAGAATACTCAAAACAATCAGTTCAATAAATGTGCAAAAATCAAATCAAAATGAAAAACATTTTAATTACATTGAAATGAATGTAATTCACGTGGCAGCAAGGCATTTGCCTTATTGAAGCGAATCAAAATGATTTGCGTAGCATTGTGGCACTACTTTCTGTTAAACTATTTGCTAGATGGGTTGCACTCGGATCGATTCCCATCATTGAAGCATTTTGTGATATATGACATTTTTTGTTTTGTTGTCAGGTACGATAACGAACAAAGCGGATGGTTTGACGACACGTGAACATGTTACGATAAGACCGTGAGAGAAACATTCATTTTCTAGATTCAGGCCACAAACACTCAAGGATTGGCCTTGTGATTTGTTGATCGTCATGGCGAATGCAAGACGAATCGGAAATTGAAGTCGTTTAATTTCGAATGGCATATAGAGGTTAGGATCATCGGAATTCTCGGAATGAGAACTTCCTCACCTTTGAACATTCCTCTGATTATCGTCGCGTGAATCACATTGCCCATTAGTTTTTTCACCACCAAACGCCTTCCATTACATAGTTTAGGTTGGTTAATATTTCAAAGCATGATGATTACCGAGCCAACATTCAGTTGTAAATTGTGCGGTAGCAAGCCAGGCAGATTCGATGAGTTTAAAAAGTCAGTTGGATAGTTGGTTGCTTCGTCTTCGTTTGTTACACAGTCGATAAGTTTGAAGGAATGCAGTGGATCAACGATTTGATTTTGAATTGTGAAGTTTAAGTGATCCACATCGTTCACTCAACCAATTGTGATTTTTGTGGTTAGCAATGATGTTTGGGAACACTTTGTTGATGAAGTCGTCCTTCGTTGAGACGAAATTGCAAAAATTCAGCGGAAATGAAATAAATCTGTTCGATTTGTCAACAGGAACACGGCCGTTACCGATAGTCAGCAATTGCTTAGAGAAATCTTCGGCAAATGGATTATTTAGCAATGCAACTCGCATGTTTGTAGTCAGCTGAAGTTTCTTCACGTAGCGCCACAGAGTCGATGATCTGAAGCAAGCGTTTATTTCATCGGCAGCGGTCGATCTTGGAATGACTGGTAGTGTTTGGTGGAAATCGCCAGATAGTAGAATAATTGCGCCTCCAAAATATCTTGAGTCATTGTGCAGATCTTTCATAGCTCGATTGAGTACTTCCAATGCGCGTTTGTGCGCCATTATGCATTCATACCAGGTGATGATTTTACTTGCTACCAAAACTTTGGCCATTGCTGAGTGTTTCGCAATGTTGCATGTCGGTTTCAGTCGTTTGAAGGTTTAACGGCAATTTCAACGCTGAATGAGCCATTCGGCATCCTTCTAGCAACGTGGCCGCTATCCTAGAAGAAGCAACTGCTACAACAATTTCCGATCTGTCACAAACAGTGGGCAAAATCAATGACATGAGGAATGTCTTCCCAGTTCCACCGGGCGCATCGAGGAAAAATAGGCCACAATTTCCATCATCAATTGCCTTCATTAACGTATCGTACACTTCCTTCTGTTGGAGGTTCAACAGTGGTACATTCGTTCGAACTGATTGGTTCAATGCATCTCAATCATATTCACGTTCACGTTTCAATTCTAGATTGAAAGAGTAGTTTATTCCACGATATGGCGTTGGCATTCCTAACTTGACTAACAAACTGCCGCACATGAGGTAACACATGTCTTCGATCAAAAGCAAAGCCTGGTTATGTATCTCCTCATTCACCTCGTTATCGGGATTCCCTGAACTGATACGAATTCAATGTAAAATGTCTTCTGACATGTCATCCTTGTACTTGTTCCACAGTACAGGTGGATTCGATGGGAAGCATGTCGAAATAATGATAGCAAATAATCTGACCTGGAGATCCAGAAACAATTGCTTCAGCGATTATCATGTCACAATGAGTACCGTTTTCAAGCAAATTGAGCTGTTGACATGAAGCACGAAATGTTGGACACACTACACCATTGACAGTTAGACATTTCGACTATCATTCTTTCTTTTGTTTGTTTGTTTTTTATTTATTGTTTCTGTCATGTATCAGAGATGGCGTCGTATACGGATTTAACTTTTTTGTGATTTTCTTACTTTTCGAATGCGCGAGGCTTATCGTTCAAATTAATCGATATCAGTTAAAAGCCGTTCCAAACAAAATGTATGAGAAAATGAATTTTCTTCATAATTTATTTTTTCCGTGATTTATCCGATGTTTTAATAATTATTCTGATATTCGGAGCGGAGGCAAATCCAACAAATCAAAAATAATAAAAAAAATCGTCCAGCCGTTCTTGAGTTATAAATGGTGTAACTAACCCGACTGTTTTATATAATATATAGATATCAGAATTGAGTAGAAAGGTTTTTAAGCTAATTGAAAAATATTATGGTAGTATCAGAATACATTAAATAAAGATTGTGAGAAGACAATTCACCCATCGTCAATACGTACGTCATCGTCATAGAAATTGATAGCCTAACTAACTTCTAGGAATCATTCTTAAGAGAACAAAATAGTCGTAAAAAAGAGCTATAACTACTGGGAATACACATATATCTGACTATAATAAAATGAATAATGGATTTAACCATACTATTATGTAATTTGAAGGTATTTAAAAAAAATATTCGCTACATACAGAGTTTGAAAAATCCTAATATATTATACCCCTGATCCCCGAAAAACTGTATATATATGTACGCAACTATATAATGTGATAGGTTTTTAGTTTAGGTTTAAGTTTCTCGAAACTCTCTTGGGGCCATATACGTACGTGATTTAATGAGTGTTTCAATATTCAAATCCTTGCCTGCACACATAGGGCTTCCGAAGTTTATAACCAAGTTTTCGCGACGAGGTGACTGCGTGTGACGCGCTATACTCTGTGCCATGAAATAATTCCGAATAATTTTATTATTTAATTAATGATATATTCTTTAAATGTCAACCCTGCACCGCATAGGTAGGTTTTATAGGATTACTGAATCCTGAATGAAGAAAAAGAAGCACAAACTCACCAATCAAGAGACGTCGTAATCAAATACTTACCGTAAAGCTCACAGCTCTTTTTCAGTATGCGCTATTTATCTTTTTCTTATAATTTTCACCAATATATTTTTTATGTTAGGTTTCTAGATATAAATCAAACAAACTGTGCTGTCGATATACTTTGCAAGACTACGACAAGCAAACATTTCGCTAATAAAATATTTTATCTCATTATCTCATATACATGGTCCTGAAGCTGTAAGGAGTCCAAAACGTTGATAATGTGAAGAAGGAAGATATACATAACGATAATCCACGTACCAAAGAATACAAGAAATAATCCTTAAAGTCTCAAGCTAAATATAAGACTTCTTGTACAAAAAATTTCTTACGAAACCTCGTGAAAAGGGTTGTAGAGCCAATAAAAAATGTTTTATATCATAGCGGTTATTAATTTTCTTCATTACCGTAGAATAGATATTTTTTTTTTTTTGAATAAGATCGTAAATCAATCTACGTGATTCGGTTATGTTATGACTTATTGTGGAAACCAGTTTAGGATATTATTGTGAAGAAGGTCAAATCCCGCGCTAGTAGTCGTGTCATGAAAGAAGAAGAAACGATGCGAGAATCATTGGATGAAACGGTGTATACCTATCTAATAAGCTGTTGGAAACCTTCTTGCGCCGATGTTTACCCAACTAACGAGCTGGCATCGCGATAGATACGCCACTCGCCGGGAAAAAGCGGGAAAAACAACTTCAAAAATTGTGTTACAAGCGAAATTTGCACAAAATTATATTCTCGCTGAAGGGGCGGAACCTTGTACAAACATGCGACATGCTATTTATAAAGGAAAGTTCTTTTTGAGGACATATTTAATCTAGTTATACAAGTGTTTTTTTTTGTTAAGTTAATCGCAAACCGACGTTCATTCAATAAATAAATTAAATTATTATAAACTGGGCGAAAGTTCATCCAATGATATACGAAAAATTATCTTATATATGATATTATATTATTAGCAACCTTATGCAAGCATATACTTTAATTAAGAGCATAAGTGAAACGGCAAATAATTTTCAACAGTAGGTGAAACGAAATTTCGCAGTCGTCGCCAATCGGAGACTGACAGTCCAGGTGTGAGCACGTCAATTTGTTTTGTGATGGCGTCGGAGGAATATATTCTTAAATCGTGTAAAGATGACTAAAAAATGTTGCGCATCTACTTGAAAAAGAAAACATGTCAATGAATATACTATTATTATTATTACGAATATAATAATAAACATACCATTAAAAGGACGCATGTTGAATTTTTATGACAAATTATATTTCGTTCAGCACGCGTCATTTGCATAATCTGCGCATCGCCTAGTCACGATCTTTTTAGACCATGCCCCAGCTGAAGTATAGCATTGAGGATCGTGTCTAATGTAAAATGACAGAACAATATTATTTTATATATTTCTATTTTGCCATATTTCTATACAAAACTATAATAATTGTTTCTCAGTGAAAGCGAAATACAATAACTTGCATTTTATTTGACGCAGATGACGCAATCCATTCGCCAGAAAATTTAAAAGAAAGTCTTGTAACAGATAAAACTGATCATCACTTTCAACTCCTGACTCCTCTGTTTCGGCAGAGTTTTAGTACACGGGTACAAAGTACACCTTATGTTACTAAAGATAAATGACGGCAGACAAGTCCAAGATTCTATTTTTCTTTTCTAAACACTTTCTTTAAGCACCAAGGTGCATGGTTGTTATATCAGTCCCGTGCAGCTTCGTTTCGGGACAAGCCGGAAAACGGAGTGTGGCACCAAAATATTTTCATTCTGACACGTTTATAACGTCATGGAAGGCAACCGTGCACAAATTGCGGCTGCATATACATATATACATGTCGAGTGGGTATGGGATAAAGCAAATCATTGGTAATAATATAATTCTTCAATTATACCAAAATCTAATATAGATACCTACGTATTTCTTACACATTGGGTAGGTATGAAATATTACCTTAAGCATAGTCGGTAACTAACATTAAAGGGCTCATAACGCAACAACTCAAACAGATCCGTAAATACAAAAAATAAACCATTAATATTATAAAGACGTGTCATTATTGTCATATTTCATAATAATAATAATTCTATAGAAAAGAGATACAAACATTGATAATTTTTCGTAAACAATGGGTTTATCGTAACATCTGTCAAAAAGTCACTCAAAATTATTGTATTACATGGTATTAGATATAATCATTAGTCAATATCAAACCTTTCAATCAACCAAATCACAAATAATCTTTCAATTGAATAATCGTTCCTCACATAAGTACTGTCCTTGTCAGAGAATGACGTAAAACTATTAAATACTAATACCTATATATCTAACTTAATGTTATCTAAAAATCAAATAAACCTTCAAAATATAAAGCAGTGTACAAGTGCATACTATCATGTAATATTAAATAAAATATGAAACAATAAAGAACACATAACATAATTCTGAACTTATTCATCAATTATATCAGCGATTTCCAAACTGGGAGGAGCGCCTCTCTGGGGAGGCGCGGAGTGTTGCAAAGGGAGGCGCGAAAAGTTTAACACAAAAATTAATGTAGCCACAGGTTTGCAGTTTGCAAATGTATAGTTTATAAAACGGCTGATAGTTATAAACTACATAAAAAAACAGTCCTATAAAATTATGGAGACTAATTTTATAATATCTCACTTCTATACTATTGTGAAGCGCGCTGGCTATCTCGTGAAAAAATGAAATAGAAGGATCAAATCATAATGTTGAAATTTTTAGGAAATAACGATAATTTTGTTGTTAAACTTGTCTATTTGGTTGAAATTTTTAAAAAAATGAGTGAATAAATCAATGCAAGAACTACTAATGCATTTACTGATTTAAAAAGACGAAGTGAAGGCATTCATAAAAATTGGAGCTTTGGAAATCAATATTACAAAAATATAAGTTCGCCATGCTTCCACTTTTAAATGATTTCTGTGCCAGATATATTGAAGCAAACAAAAATCTTTTTACTGAGTTTTACTGGTTAGTTTGCTAATGCATTTTTCATATTATTTTTAGTAAAAAAAAGTCAGGGCGATTCAAAGAGATTGGACTCCTAATCTCTTAGGGGCGATTAAATATTTTGAATATGTGAATGAATTTGAATTCACTACTATTGAAATTGATTGTGCTAAATAAGCATATTCATCGCATTAAAAACAAATTGATTTAAAAATGAATATAATATAAGTAGTAAAACCTTGTTTACTTTTATAATATTTATTTTCCATTTTTGTTTTAGTACATTGTTGACTATTTAAAAAAGTGTCTGTATTATTTAATGATATAAAGGGGGGGGAGGCGCGAAGATTAGATTTTTTTAAAAGGAAGGCGTAGTAACATAAAGTTTGGAAACCACTGAATTATATTGTATTCATATAAAAAAAAACAAAACTTAGTTGGACGTCATACCAAATTAACATAACGAACAACTAAAAATGGTGATTCCAACGGAAAGTGACGAAATAACTATAGGTTTATAATTTATTTTATTGAGCGTATTAAGACAAGTCATAATATATAAATTCAATAGTTTGCATGTATCATTTTTATTTAATTTTTTTATCGTGGGAGATCTCAAAACAAGAAGTTTGTCGAGTCTCCAGATCTCTAAGTCCGTCACTGTAGTTATAACTAATACAATAAATTTGTATAAAGCTATAGCGCGGGAGAAAAAACGCTAAATTGTATCAAAGTTTCGTTTGCAATTATTTCAGGATAGATGTAAACAAAGGTCCTCTTAATCAGTGTTTTAATTAGTTTCTTAATGAGTTTTTACATGACTGGTACTTTGCAGTAATTTTCGTTATACGGAGTTGCCGTTAATGTCTTTAATGACAATGTTTTGGTATTCTAAGCGAACATTCAATTTAAACGCGTTATAAACATTTTCTAAATTTCTAAGTTTATTAGAACAGAGATTTTCAACCTATGTGCTGCTAGAAATTAGAAAATGTGCAGCAAAGTATTGTTGGGCACAGAAAAATTTAAGTGATTATTTAAAACGTCGTTGCATTTTTTGATGAGATCAATATTAAAAATATGTTTTTCATATTAATTATCCATCTTTAGTGTTAATGCGAGGCAAATGATGAGGTTGAAAATTTATTGATAATTGTTTACGAGTACGTAGCGCTTTCAAGCATCAACAAAAAAATCTTTGCTTATAAAAAAAAAACTGATGGAATTCAGCATAACATAATTATTAATTATTATGGTGTAAGTATAAGTAAAGTAAAGTATAAGTAAAGTGTAATATCAATATGCAACATTCATAGAACTTTATAGTCTTAAAAAATTAAGCCTCGAATAGTACTTCTAGATTTTGAACTTTCACCAAAAACCTTTATTACATAAAATGACATAATTATAGTTATTTTTTAATAATATGATAGACGAAAGATGTGCTTATTTTTTCAGACTTATACGCGGCGTAAATGTGAACTCTGCCATTCTTCGTGGTGTTGGCTTGTGTGTCTGCTAATTACCTTAGGAATCGAGGGCATCCGTTGTTTATTCTCCCAAGGTTCCATTAGTGATGCCAATTGGGATAGCAATAACCATGTTTAATGTAATCAATTCGGATATTGATATATTCCACTTACGTGAGGTGAATTTAGGTGGACGTTGTTTTATAAGTTTTTAAGATAGGGTCTTATACTTATTGTATTATTAAGTCACATCTTTCTGTATTTTTATTTTTAAATTGTTAACACTTATTTTATGTCATGTTGTGAACGCTTTGAATTTTGTAATTAGTTATGTTTATTATATGTAAAATAAATAAATTTGATTTGATTTGATTAAATATCAAAAAATGTTAGATCGGTAGGTACATCACAATTCCATACTACACTGCATTCAGTTAAAATCGAATAGCTATTCCGGAAAAAAGTTGGGAAGTACTGTATTCGATTCACTGGTATTTGAAAATAATGTATACAATATTAATTGGCACATACACTTATTAATATGTATATCGTAGATACACCAATTAATCTAGTATTTTGTTAGTATTGGATAGGTAACTAGGTTAGGTACACACAATTTACTGTCTATTCAATATATTAATTTGTTCATAATGTGAGTATTTTCCAACCAGTGTGTCACGTTTTTTTACGTATTTCAAGCAAAACATTTAATTCAAAAATTTTGGTGTGTCGCGAAATTGTAAATAGTTTTAAAGTATGTCGCTTACACAAACACTGCATTATATTGTAGGCAAACAAAAATTAGCAATGTTGTTTTGTTAATATTTTTAACTCTATCATTTTTTTTCAGTTTGATTTCAGTGGTGACCGACGGTGGCATAGTTGGTCTCTCAAGCTGTGGGTGCCGAATATTGTTTGTATTTATTCTCTATTTCCCGTATATAAGTTTATTTATTACAACGTTTTACAACAGTTAATTATGTTTTGTATGAAAAGTTATTTCGGAAGAAATCCGTAAAAAGTAAAACACTATTATTGGTTGCTAGGGGGTCTGGGTTTCTAGCAACTAAATTATTAATATATACGTGCGTTACTATGGAAATCAATATGAAATGTCAAAATGATATTTTAGTATTCTATATTTATTCAGTATTTCTATCAAGTACAATTTTTTTTGATCGTTTAATCTAGTCAAGTCAAGTCAAGTTTATATGATTCAACAGAAATTTTTAAAACGTTGTATATAAAAAGTTCTTTTTATCTTGTAATTATATAACCTATATATATATATTTTATAAAATTTTACAATATAATATGGTGCTACGATGTATTCGGATAAGGTTAGCATTTTTTTATATTAATAAGAATATATTATAATAAGTACTTACTTATGTAGTTACTATGGTAGGTATGGTAATTTTACAATTGTATGATAAAATCACGTAGGTAGGTATGAGATATTTCTTCTATACAGAGAAATCATACACATTGATTTATTTGTTTAAAACTTAAAAATAGAAGAGATATATTTTAATAACCGTTAATTTTATTTATTAATATTATTGTGTTTAAAAAATCTTATATACTTGAATCATCAAAATAAATTTATTTAAATTAATAATACAATGTAAACATGAGATTTAATGGAATATTATTGAATATGTACTACTAATCAATAATACTATATCCAAAGAAAAATCACTCTTATATTTGTAACTGTATCATGTTTATAATAATTCTTTTGCATACATAACTAATAGGTTAGTATTTCATTTTAAAATATTTCGATTCCCAAATAAAATTCTTGTCAAGTGGTTCTTTATAATAATGTGAAATTGAGTTGATATTATTATAAAACTAAATAAAATCACATAATTATTAATGGTAGTTATTGTACTAATTTCAAAACAAAAATATATATTATATAGTAGGTAAATAATACACATCATTTAAAAAAAAATAATTTAGGACGGTTTTAATCCATTTTGAGATATATTATTATAAACTGAATAATTTGTTTTTTTGTCTTATTAATGCAATGTTTTTTAACCAAGAATTGATAGATATCATTGGAATGTTTGGTATTATAAAAAAAATATATTTATTTACTTACCAAGTCAATGAGCTGTGACAGGCGTAGGCCAAGTTTCACCAAAACTGTGTTATTGTTATTCGTAACGGGTCTTATAAGTCTGTTATAATTACTCAATAGATCGTCATACAGTCTTTTTGCATCAGGGTTACATGAACACAGTTGAGTGCACAACACGAGTGAGGTTAGGATGACATGCAATGCGCGGGAAAGCACTGTATTATCTGTACACTTACCCATCGTAATTTTTGAAAATTCGAACAGGATCATTGACTTTTTAAAAACATATTTTTATAGCGTTTCAGTTACAATATTAACGGCACATTAGTTTATTACATTATTGTTTATATTGGTGATACTTATATATATACAAATTTTACTGTTAATATTATTCAAATTAATAAATTACCTTTATTAACGGATTAAATTAAAATAATTTGTATGTTTTAATATAAATTATTTTACTGTTCTTGACAGTTGACTATAAAAGAGTGAGAACAACTGTCACATTTTTTTTAAATTTAAAATTATGTGATTATTATTGTTCTTCAGAGATTTAAATCGACGTTGCACTTCGGAAAAGTAAATAATTTGTATAAAAAATGCAGCAATAGTTAAAAACCGAAACAATTTATTTGTTTATTATTTGGTGAACCTGAACTGCTGAATCAGTAAAATATTTTATGCGCTAATTGGCAATAACAGACTTAAAGTCAACAACTAGATTTTTATTAAACATCAGTTTTAACTAGTTCAAATAAATAAGTGTCTTACGTTCACAGAATTATTGCCATAAATTTTTTGAAAGATAACCTACAAAATATAAACACACTTCACGGAGTCATGTACGTGAACAACGGCACACATATTTGAGGTTATGCAGCCCAGAATTATCGCTGTCGGTTTACCTGTTCGAATAATGAACGCTTATTTAAAGTATCGACTTACGTATTTGATTATTTAAATTTGAAATGTACACAGGTTGTTCGGACGTACACTAAAAAAACGATAGTAGTGCTTTTTGAACTAGAGAGCCTATTGCGTCGACTCTCGCAAAAATGTATATGTGTGCAAGTTCACGTATATTCCTGTAGTCGGTACTTTAATACTCCCTTACATTCTACAGTCAAGTCGCTCATACCAAATCCGCAATACAGGAACCGGGAAACGTATACATGTCTCATTCTATATCTACAAATTTTCCTGCTTATGAAATTCGCTGTCTCGTTCTAAGAAAAGTAGAGATGTGAATTTTGTATTATTTAGGAAATAGGGATTTTTGATAAACGAACACGAGATTTTTATACATTTTGAAGTAGTAACTGAGAAAATTGAAAACAAAAAAAAACTATGATATAATTATACTTAAAAAATGCGTGTCTTCAAGGTTAGTATTCATTTGGAATACACAAACATAGAAAATATTTTCTTTAATAATATTCATATTGTAAAAATGAAAATGATTTATTTGAGAAAATCATAAAATCCTCCAAAAAATACCAGGTCGAAAAATTGTTAAAAACAACTATGCAAAGTAAAATATATAACCAAAAAACTGCGTAGAGGTATCAATAATAAAAAAAATATTTTTGTACTACAACAGCTGGTTATAAATAATGATTTGAAAACATCATAAACATATACACACTAGACAAAATCATTTTATAGAAGAATTTTTTTTTTCTAGTGTGTATATGCATGAGATGATTTCAAATTATGTATATTCATTAAATAGAATGTTACATTCCAAAATATATTGTCTTATTAGTTGAATAAAAGAGGTTATAATAATGGTCAAATTGAATATATTAAATGCTGTGTTATCTTAATACATATTATAAAATCTTACGAATTTTAGTGATATATATAATAAATATACATGTTTTCTGCTTATTATATTGATTTACCATATTATAGAATATGATTTTTGCTAAATTCGGAAAAGGTTTGACGCGTACACAGCTTTTGACATTTCAAAAGGTAACTGTGACTATTCATCGGTTAGCTTATTAGTATTAGATGGTATGCAGCCAATATGGTATTGCTATTCTAAAGGCGCAGGTGAGTTAAATTTGAAAGTAGCTCTATATGATTTCTGCGCACATGGGCGGGCGTCTATATATATCTTTAAAATATTTAAAAATCTGCATTATAATCGTAATTTGTTTCCTTGAATGATGTTATTTCAATTTTAAATCTAACAGGATGAAAATGGTATCAAATAATTGTAATGCGATATTTAAATTGATAAATTTGGCATTTTTCACTATATTGAATTGATTTCATTTATTCATTTCATTAAAGTCTGAAAAGTTACGTGACTATAAGAAAAACTTAAAACTTGAAAAATAACAATCATATGTAATTATTAAATAATAAAAAAAGAATTATTTCGCGCACTTTTCAATCGAACGTACCACATCAGACTCCTTGGTCCGGGAGTCTGTAGTAATGTGAAACGATCAATGAGGATGCGCATGCGCATATGACGTCATCTCCCGCCTACTCGGACCGATGTGAAGTTGCCTACCGCCCAAATAACACTAGAGCCGCCCTAACTGACGGGCACTACGTCACTGGACAACAAGCGATAGATACTGTTACACCTGCATCTATCATATTAAGTTAATTCACACGATCTTATTAGAATTTTGTATATCGTAGGCATATAATAAAATAATGTATATTATATTCTTGTAATAATTTTTAATAGAACACAGCTTGGGATAAAGAAATATCATATGAGATTAAAACGGCATGCAAATTATTATTCATTACATTTTTACTAGGTAGATAATAATATTATATTAATATATTTTTAACGGAATTGAATAGAGGGTCCAAACAATAGATTATCATTCAGAGAAGCCCTGATATGACAGCAAAATGCAGTCAAAGCCTCAGTAGAATAATTATAAATCAAAAATATTTTTTGTTCAATGAATAATTCACAAGATTTAAGAATGTCTCATTCAGTATTTAACATACATAATTTAAAAACACTCGTCAAAAATATTATAATAATATAACTAGTAACTAATAAAAAAAATATACCTAGCGGGATTCGAACCTGCGCCCCCTGGAGTTCTGCCAATGAGCTTGACCGCTACGCTATTTATATCCTATCTAATTGTGACAAAATTTACTAGTCGTTTTTACAATTCTCGCTTTCTAAATTTCATTATTGTTTCGGCTATCGGCTTTTGTATTTGAAATCAAATCAAATAATTTACCTTAATTACTAACGGATGTCAGGATCTTTCCAAATTTACGTTTTAACGTACTTGTACTTGCTAATAATTTAATAAACTATGATTTTATTCGATGGATAATTTACAATATTTGAGAATGTAACATTCATAAACATACATTCATTCATGTCTCTGTTCTGGCAGAACACACTAACTGGAGAATACTAGTTATGAGTACTTTGAAGTTGTTAAAATGTTTGAAATGGTCTATCATGTGAGTTTATTAAGTAATCGTAAAAAGGATTTATTTATTAAGAAAGTTTCCAGACGCTAAAGTTTGAAATAAGGAATATTTTGGTATAACTAACTCAATATGTCATTTTTTCGAATTAGTGTCTTCTGCCAGAACAGTGACGATTTGAAAACACATTTAAAAATAGAAAATATACCCACGAGAAAAGATTTTTCTAGTTGTTATATTATATTTCTCACATGTGTTTTCAAATTATGAAAATATTTTTTTACGAGAATTAATCACTTAAATCGTCAGAGGTGGATTTTAAGTTAAGTTGTTCCACTATATAGTAGGTGATGAAAGTTTTTAGAAATTTCTGATGAAGTAAGCATTTCCTGCGCTTCAAAAATGATCTTATATATTATCTGATAGCAGGCCGTTATTATTTTATTTAATGCAATTAATGCATAACATATTATACCTAGTTTCAATAATACTAAAATGTTTCAATAGAGCTAAATTGACATAATGTATTAAAATATAATAATATTATATGTTAATATAATTGGATCGAAAAATCATGTTACATAAATGTGAGGCATATAATATGTCTCTACTAAAGAAGATATTATTTGTGGAACTATAAAAATACTGCTGACAAGGTAATTTATTAACTTATTCCGGGAAAAAAATGTCTCAATAAATTCTTCCTGATATATCTATCTCAGTCACATTACAAATCGTTCAACCGGAAAATATTCCGATGTAAATAGAATTCCGTAAAAATAAATGCCAGTCTCAGAAAGTTTATTAGCAGGCATTTCAGCTGTAAAGGAATGAACTCCTGAATGTCATTAATATTTAGCTCGATTTCATTCCGATTCTCAATATTGGGATATATTCCTTTGTAAGAGAAGTCTGTAGGTTGGTTACAAAAGCTTCGGCAGTCAGTGGTGCTCGAAACCAAAAAGTATAACGTCAAATATTTTGAATTCGTTTCCCACATTGTTGAGGATAGTGATTCCTTTAAATCTCCTAGTTATGTCTCTCAGGTAATTCCTGTAATATATAACTCAAGGTATTTCGAGACATGCGTCCTTCTTTATTTGGCCGTATGATTTTGTAAATAACTTCTCTCTTCTGCGTCGACTATCGATATTTATTAATTATTGCTATCCCAAAAAAATCAAGTCATAGAAACATATCATACAGAATCAGCAGAGATATTCGTCTTTCTTATCATCCTAACTTAAAACTTGTAAAATTAAGAATAAAAATATTTTAAATTTCAAACAGAAGTTACAGTGTTCCTCAGCTCGTTATATATTATAAGGACCAATCAACAGTATTATAGATATGTAGCAGAGAAATATTTCGCATTTTGTGGGTGAATACCGAATTTTTCAGTAGTCGTTGAAAAACGGTGGTAAGAAAGATTTGGTGTGACCACTGATAGCAGATGATGTATTATGAGGGTTAAAAAAATAAATCAGGCACACAAATTAAAAGAAAGTCATGTAATTTGTTTACACTATTTAAGAGTTATTTATACCTACTTGAAAATTAATTCGCATGCGTGACTGCTTTATATGAAAGTAAACATGTTCTTAAATTACTTCAGGAAAAGTGACTGAAAACTATAATTTATTGTAAAGTCAGTTTATTCAATTAGGTGACCTATGCATTTGGATCCCTTTAATCCTCAGCTCCTAAGATGGTGATTTAACTTACTTCGATATGATTTGTGATGTGTAGAAAGCCACTGCGATTGAATCTAAAGTAACGTTTGCCCTTTAATTCTCAGCTGGGATTTGTGTTGAACAAAACTGATCCAATTTATTCCCCCAACATTTCCATATAATCTTTCAATTAAGTAAGGACCTTTCCACTTTCGTATCTTTGACCCCTTCCTCCGCCCATGCTCCTCCTTTTGAGACGAAATGGACAGAGAGGGAGGACTGTAGGTATATTTGTTTTTTGAATAATATATTGCCTCTTAAAAGTGGCATGAAACGTTTTCATATTTTAAACGGGTCAAATGCCTTTAGATTTGATGTTTCGGTGTAGGAATTATTAAGTCAAAGCCTATGAAAATCGCAGCTTCAATCTATTGCATAATATTATGAGTTCCCTTAGAAAGTTATATCAAATATTAATTTCTGTAAAGGTAAACAAATATTTTCAACCATTTTGTCGTTAGAATTTATCATTAAACAATCTCGCATTCAACTTGAATTCAGTATATATTATGGAGGTAGGTATATCTAAATTATTTAGAAGACTAAAGTAATGTGCAGTACCTACTATCTGTATTGATATTGATACCTTCCCAGAACAACATAATACTTACCTATGATAACTATATAATTTTCCCAGAATATTTTTTCCTCATGGAGAATAAAGTTAACACCACAATTTGTACGTAATAAACAAAACTTTTATAAAACGTAATATGTATCACCGCATTTGCTAAACTTGGTCGACTCCAATGGGCAAGCCACGTGGCAAAAGTGGATAGTACCCAACCGTCAAGGGGAATCCTGAATACCAGACCAAACGGTCAGAGAACGACTGGCAAGGACCGGCCCAGGATTATTAGGCCACTATTTAAGATATTTGCCAACTAGCTCACATTTTTATTAAATTTCGAGTTCTATAGAAATTAATTTAATATTAATAAAAAATAATATGTGTAGTAAAAAAATGTTAAATAAACGCCTACGTTACGCTATATATGTTATACAAATTTAACGAAAACATGCAAAAAGAATAACTGTATCCTAAGTAAACGCTCACAAACGAAAATAAAAAAAGGATAAGATCTCCCAAGCGGACCGCATACAGTCGCATCAAAACTATTTATTAAGTTTGCGGGTTGCTTCGCCATAATAAATAACGGAAAACGTGGCCACGGGTCACGGACTTGGCATTCAAAAACCGGTTCAAATTCATCATAGGATCCGCTAGAAATCGTTTCAACTTTTCATTGTGAACTTTTGCCATTTACATGAGATTCATTCATAGGTATATTAAAAAAATCAACAATACCCACAATATTTAAAAAAAAATGAAGCCATTTCTTTAGTAGGATAGAGAATGTTTTATGGGCAATGAGTTTTAGCCATTCGCTCAATCAATTGAGTTTTTGATACCAGATTATATAAAGCTATAATATTTAAGTATGCGATTTGTAACTGGACTTGCAGTTCAAACCCGTCACCTGTATCTTTGAGCGCGTAATTTCTGACACTGATCTACTGCAAGCATAACTATATTGATATGTAAAGCATTATAAGATAGTTATCAAGATATACTTACGTTATTAAATCATTATAAAATTACCCAATTTAATATAATGTATACAGGTGGGTACATACTTCAATAAGTACAAGTAGTATACCAAGTGATGTATTCTTATTACATTTAATAATTGTATGACTCTGTACCTCTACACTGTATATCTCTATACTGATCAATCTCTTTTTTATGTAATACTGTTTTATATTTCTTTGTTTCTAAATGTCATGTTGTGAACATCTTAAACTAAAATTTGTAATGTCCACAATATGTTAAAAATAAATAAATTGAATTTCAATTGAAATTGAAATCGAATTACTTACTTACGAAAACAAAACTTACGAAAAATATTGTTCTTATACCGGATAATGCTCACAGTGTCAATGACGCACATATCGTAAAAGAATTTTTAAATTTAACGATGTTCATGCATTATCAAGTTAGTAAACTCTTAAAGTAAACTTACCTATGGCAACCGGGATGCATTTGGCAAATCCTACAATATCTATGCCAAAGGCTTACTGAGATCCGATAAGTAGGGTTTGGAGCTGTAGTCTGTATGGAAAATGTAAAAATGTGGTCACCTTAGACTACATAGATTTAGATGCAAAAATTGCCTGACATTCTTCATGATTAGTAGGGTTTAGCAAGACGTAACTGAGACCGTATTATTAAACTGAAACGCCAAATCGAGAAGGTCAGGGTGTAGTGTTTAAGACATATGACTTAAAGATATGATTTCAACCAATGTGATATCTACAACGTTTGAAATGTAGGTGAAAAGATGTATGCTTGCAGATTATGAATGTCATGGCGAATGAAAATTTCAAAGAGATACAATTAAAAACTAGAAGGTTAGTTTACTTTGGCCACATCGTCCGACATCCAAAGCGACATTAACTTTTGCATCCCACCATTCAAGGAAAATTTTCCTTACGCGTAGCCCTGGTGGATAATAAATGTCCTTGATCATGAATATCAGACACTAATTTGAGATAAAAACTCCATTCTTGTTTAAAACAGTCATATATAGAAAAAAAGCTAAATATGACTGTTCTGTTCTGTTCTGAAAATCTAACGTTTGATAATGAAAATGCAAAGAAAAATACAACGTTAAATCAATTGTCGAGTGATATAATAATGGTATTAATAAAAGACCATTTTTGATAATATATTGGTGCTTGTACACTATTACAAAAAGAGTAGGTTGAACATTTTGCGTCTGAACCATCGTGCTAGGTTTTACTGCAGAAAGATCAGTCGAGTAAGTTAAAGGGGGACAAAAGCATTTTTAGATGAAGATTTATATGTGGGTCAACTGCCGCTTTTAGTAAAATCTCATATTCGAATTTTTTAAGTTGAATTCGCGCATTTATTCCTCAACCAAGCTACCATTACTTTTCAAAGCATTCAACTCACTATAGAAATAATTGACTTGTTTTATTGCACGATGAAAATGAACATAATATACTTAAGTTATATTATATTTCGTAATAAAATTCTGTCGGTGATGAAAGAAAAGATGTGTCAAAAGAAAAAATATTTTTTACTCCGCGTATTCATATTTTCACTGGTAAAATGGAAAGATTTATTAATTTTCGGTTTCAATGACCGATTAAGTTTTCAAAATTCCAAAAATTACAAAAACGTATTTGGAACAAAAAATAAGCCGTTAGGTACCTGAGTCTATTAATATTACAGTGTATTAGGTTGATGAAAACATACGCGATTCATCTGTGTCTCATATTATAGCACATGATAATTGTAATTTAATTATTTTATTGGACCAAAACTAATCTTTGCAATACAGCGGTTATAATCGATTCAGAAGTGCCTATGATGAATTAATAAAAAATCAAATTTTAATATATTTTTTGAATTATTTACCAACTCAACATTTACTCATAAATAATACTTAATAGACTCAAATCTTGATACACAATCTTTACAATGAAAAATATATATATATACACTCCAATATAAATAAAGTTTTATGAATATAAATTAACACTGTAGAATGTCAGTCTCCAGAAATTTGTTTATAAACATATACCTATATTTATTATGACACAATATTGGTTATGATTACAATACGTGCTGTTTACTTGGTTGTATTGAACGACTATTTAAATGACACTATACGCATGCGCATGTACCCCTGAGACCGAAATGAATATAATCATAATAATAAAATGTGTTGCATCGGCGCGCGCAACTTCCGTCACACGCCAAAAATACACTCTGATCTGTTTTCCCAATCGTGCTAAAAGAAGTATAACCTTAATAATCTCGCAAAAATCAACCAATAATAATTATTACTATCAAACGTACTTAACTGTGGTTGAACGAATTCGTTCGGTAGTCAAAAGTTTTGAACTAGATTTATTTTTTAGAAAGATGATTTTTTTTGGACTTCACAATTTAACCGTATAAACTTACAAATTCACATTTATTAAACAAAAAAGTTCCTTACAAATGTTTTAAAAATTACAATGAAAATAATTCTACATATCACTATATCTTGTATTTCAATTAAATTTAAATATGTTGAACGAATCGTGAACCGATTTCTGATCGTTATTACCTAATATGCAGCTCTCACGGTGGTGTAGTTAATAAACTGCCTATCCCTGAAGCTGAGAGTCGAAGAGTTTGAACACGCGGATGGCATAAATACATATTTTTTTCAATGTTTTCTTGATACATATCAAGGAAATACTGAGTTTGATGCATGGCTAACTTATCACTCGGGAAAAAAAATGTTTACTGTACGGTATTTTAGGGCCTAATTGGTAATTTACTTTTAATATTAATAATTTTATGTACCTATAAATAAAGTTTCTTTTATTGTGATGTATAAAATTAAACATTTTTATAATTATCTATATTTAAAGTTGTGTCATATACATAATAAAAAGTGTATGAAAAAAAAATATTTGAATGCACAGCTGATTCAAAAAAATAATAGGTATAATTTTACTTATCCTCAAAAAATTCAAAACCAATTATAAAAAATGCGAGAGTATGCGAGAAGTTGACCACGATAAGCTCAAATGTTATAAACTTTGGTTATTACTAGGTTCTTCTATCTTCATCTATTACTCGGTAATATCTTCAATAATAATAAAAATATTAAAATAATTTTGGAAGAAAACAAACATCCTTTATCCGTTTTAGGCATTAAAAATAGGAAAAAATATAGAAAGAATACAAAATAAAAAATAAATATTACTAATGAATTATTGTAGGTACTTTAAAATTTTCATAAACAGAGTAAAATGCTTAAATCGTGAAAAATCACTTATAAATTGGTTTCTCTTATATAAACTTTGCCACATGTATTTAATATAGTTTTCATGACGCATACATATAAAGGTATGCGAAATTAAATGTTCATATATGAATGAAATGAGATAAAGTTTATAGATTTTTATTTCACAAAGCATGATAGTATGTGGGTAGTGTTCGTGCGTAAAGAAAACTCACGAAAAAATACCTACAAAAAAACTTTATTTTAAAAATAAATCCTTTTAGTAAGATTTCAAAAGCTAGTTTTAAAGCAAAACAGCTTATAAGCCTAGAATTCTTTTTCTTGGAGTAAAAATACCATTTTACTTCGGAAATTTATGGTCCAAGCAGTGCTTCTAAACACTTAAGTACTATGTAAATTAAAAACAATGGAATAGTTATATTTTTTTTTATTAATATACAAGAAGTCTTATGTGGTAAATAATTATTAATTATATATTTTGTTATAAATAAATTTCAGGGCATCGAAGATGTCAGGAAATCACAATGGTTCTTAATTGAATACGTAACCAAATATAAATATTTAGTGAAATAGGTCAATAGAAAATCGGACCAGTTTTAATAAATAAAAACAAATATTGAGACGGGTAGTAAAAATCTTTTTCTAAATGAGACACCTACTTAGAAATCCTGAACTGAACTTAGAATTTATGCCTTTTAAATCATCTGCAATAGCATATAAATAAAAAGGCTCCAGGGGATATCATACATAGTTGAGACATTCAAATGTGGTTGTTTCGTATCATCATCGATTTTTAGAGTGACTTAGATCTAACGAATTTTAAATCTAACACTTTTTTAACGTCTTTTACACTATTTTCTTTATCAGGATATCGTTTTTAATGTCTTCTTGATTTTTTCTGCTAAAGATGTGAGCCAAGTATGATTTTGTTGGTATCATCACCGTAGAAAGTGCATCGTTTTTCACTGCCTGCATACGTAAAGACGATCTACTTGATACCTAAAAATATATTATCAACATCGTCATACTTTACAAAAAAGAGACATACATTCATGTTCAATCAATCACGTTTTTTTTAGCATGAAACGCATTGTATATCACTGGATTTTATTTGAAGATGCTCACGTATGTCCAGCCGGTTGATTATTATGATAAATTATAATAAACTATTTTTTTTCAACGAATAAGACACAAGATTTGAGAATGTAACATTATATGAACATACATAGTTTACGGGTTCAAGTCCCGTTGGGTGTCGTATTTTTTTTCTAAACAAGTTTTTTTCTAGTAGGTATATGCATGAGATGTTTTAAAATTATGTATGTTCATGGTAATATTATGTAATTATTTAGTTTTATACATGGAAGAGTATTAAAACTAAAATTGTAATTTAGTTAAATGGTTTGGTAGAATACATATAGCTTAATTGGTAAAGCATGTTGTCAGGAATTCGATAGATTTGGGTTCAAGTCATGCTGGGTACCAATGTATTTATGAGGTATTTCGAATTATGTATGACCTACATAAATATTCAATACTAAACGTTGCCGAGCTAATTTTAGTGGCCTGATAAATGTACAATAAGTACCTAAGTATTTCTCGCAGTTCGAGAACCAGTTGAACTCAGGCCTCGGCGGAGTAAGATTTCCACTTGTTCCGGGGCCTGGGATCGCATGTCGATCTATTTATCAAGATTTCCTTTTTTTTTGGTTTGCGGATATACCAAAAACATTGGATAAAAAAATACACATGGCTGTTGTCGACGCAATAAATATATTCCATGCACAATATCATGGCGACGTCATCTTTTCTTATGTAAGATTATTTTAGATATAATGTTTTTTTTCTCTTTGTGGTTATGTGTAAGCGCTAAGATAAATAATTTTGGCTCAGTCAAAAACGTAATGTATCATACCAACAATATACCAAAGCCATATAATGCGACCAAAAGTATATAGGGTAAGAGATAAATTTATTGATGTAACTGGTTAACAAAATTTATCTGATTAATTTAATATTAGCTGTAAAAATATGATATATAATATTATAGTATATGATTTTAGGCAGTTTGAAAGAATTTTTATGAAAGCATTTAGGGTAGAGTTAGAGAAAGAAACAATATATAAGGAAGCGGACGAGAGAACGTGAAGTAATAGATTTCGCTAAGCTGATGAAATGGCAATAGCCTGGACATGTCGCTCAGCGAGTGGACAACCGCAGGAAAAAAGGCCGTAATACAGTGGTAGATAAAGAGGTACTAACCCACAGGGATGCCCTAAAAGCTGCTGGATAGACGAACTCATAAAGTTTGGTGGGTGTCAGTAGTAGCGAAAAACTAAGGGCCGAAAAGAGTGGAGGGAACTAGGCGAGGCATTCATCCAGAAGTGGATTGACCGCGGTTGATTATGACGATGATATAGCATGTGATTAGGTATACTATTTTCTTAGGTCTTTGTTATTTTCACTATAATTGAATATTATTATGAAAAGTGGATGGAAAATCAAGATTAAATTTACGCATTTGAAATGTTTTGCTGAGAATTTAGTTGAATGCTAAATTACGAGTGAGCCCACTTTCAGATAGCTACATATTTGAGTTATACGTTTCCGGGCTTACGTTTATCGCATTCTTCAGTTTCTAGGCCATATAATAGTCTGCAAGGGTGATAGCAGATTTGAAATAAATATGGTATTTGGTTAGGTTGAAGATTGGAGAGAGCTGTTTTCAGATAGGTAGTCAAATCGTAATCCACAGAGAGTGACTTATCATATTTATACTTAGCATATTTTTCAATGACGATACGAGATATATCAAGCTGTGAAAGAGTCTAGCTATTAAACAAAGTGTACAGATTAATATCTTTAAAAGAATTTTAAATGTATTACAATCTACAGCTATTTAAACTCTCTAGTATATAATCATATAGCGATAGTACCTACGTAAATAAGTAAGCAAAACATTTTTTATCCAAAAAAAAAAGTCATTAGGCAACAAAATAAGACAACTAATCATATACCCCTCAATAGCTTTTGATTTGGCCTAGTGTATGACTTAAACTCCTCCGGGTAAGACATACTTATATTCCATGGTCTAAATCTCACCACACTGGCAAAGTGACGACTCTTCCAAGCCCTACTTATGCATTATATTACATGCACATCTGGAGTGCCTCCACCGGATTTGGTTCAAACATATGCTATTTTTGCGTGGAAGCCTAAAACTCGTACGTCAAACTAAGTTATTTGCTACCACGTATTTCCGTCGAACTTTATGTATTCAACGATCTTTCAGATTTGTATCTGTAGTGTTCGATGTGTGGGTTATGGTGTTGAGGATGATGATGAAGAAGTCGAAGATGTATGAAGGAGCGAGTTTTATTTGCAGCGTAACGGTCGGTACGATAGTATAAATACAAATACAGTACATATTATGTACTAAGATAGTTACTAGACAGGTACTTAGATTCGAGTGACATTTTTATAAATCATTATTCGTAATTTATACTGTCGAAAGTAACACCTAAACATTATATTCTAGTACATAATTATATTGAACGAGTCAGTGGTTTAAATACGAGTAGTTGTGAATTTTATTTATTATTGCGGTCATAATATAATATGATACTATGGGAATGAATATTAGACTAATTTTCCATTGCGATACCGTATTTAATTTCGCCAATCAATCTGCTGATAAAGGTAAACAGTTGTTTACCGGTATATGAGTCGCTGGGAATTTATTATTGCGGTCGAATAATTTGATACATTAAAAATAGATATTTGATCAATAATATACTGACAACTACATATCCATTGAGTACCTCTTGAATAACACTATATTATAATATGTTAACTTATTTAATTAAAATGTTAAGTAATCACGGTAATAATTTTTTGACATTTTTATGTGGGAGTAAAATATTATCGAATCATTGTATGTGAAAACAAAAAAAAGTTTTTTTATATGTGCTAACATGCATAAAAAACTAATACGTGTTTAAACAACGCTTAAACGATTTTGCCTGACTTTTTTATTAGTTTCAAAAAGTATTTTCTATTTTATGCTTCATTGCTACAGAACAATTTTTTTCCCTTTATTTTTCCAGTCAAGCGTAAATGTCAACCTCGCTTTCAATTTCCTGTCATTATTCTTGGATAACTTTGCGCAAAACGGTTTTTGGTTAAACTAGTCATATTTTTGCACTGGGAATTTTCGAGTTTTTCTTCCTCATACATTATATTTATATTGTTATTTACAAACACACATTTTATAATATACTTATATCAGTAGCGAAGAGTGCCCATTGGAAGGAGATAGTTAATGAGTAACAGAAAAACAGCACATTAGAACAGTCTTACTTACGGTACTTTAACTTAAATTTTGTTTTATGTTAAGTATTCACATTTTATTCAAGTTAACACTTGCAATATACGTCTTCAAGGAGGTCTGCCTTACCAACTTGTATACAGTTGATACATACAATCGATATAAAAAGACAAAACTTCAATTGCTAATTTTTTTATTATCATCAAAGTTTTCTCGTTAAACAGTTTTATTTTTCAGGTATGCCGAATAACCCTATAAAAATATCTTAGTTCACAAATACAATTTAAATAATATTTGTGACATCATCAGTATATTTTTAAGATTCTATATACGTTGAGTAGGCTGTAATAATCAAGAAGTTTTTATATTCCCGAGAGTTGCCATTATCTTATTTCTGCGCAGAAAAAATCTTAAGCCACATTGGATCAAGTTTTTGACGTTTCTTAAGACAATCGGTGCCGTTCATTGGTCGGTTTATTGGTTTTACGTGGCATGCAGCCAATCAAGTATTGTTATCACTAGTATGGCTATGATGCCGATGAATCAAACCACAAAGTGCCGTCTGATTTTTGAAAGAAAAGCTCCACAGCGCGACAAAAAATCAAACTTAATTGTGTCTAATTTATTTAATGATTTATACGCTCGAATTACTTAAAGTTCTGCTACTTTCTTATTATAAAATGACGATTACCTCAATATACAATAATAATAAATTGAATACGTGTATTAATTAAGGCGCTAAGTACCAAAAACATAAAAACTGACATTTTTATAGAAAAATGATCTACATACCAACGCCAATAACTTTAACTCTAGTCTAAGTGCCTCAAGCAAGTCAAAAAAATACAGCAAAATAATTAAACCTGTCAACGTTGTAAGTCCGTTGGCGTGTTTTATTTATAATGGTGTAAGTAGCACTGCAGTGGTCAACGGCATTCAATATAAAATTGCTGACGATGGTGTCTTGACACTTGCGAGTTCTTAATACCTAAAATTATAGAAGCTGCAGTGATTGCTTCACACTGTAAAACTACATTTTTCAAAAGGTCTGCTTCATGAAATTTTACTGCAATGATTCGGTATTTTGTAACTACAGGCAATACTACTTTTTGGTACTTAGAGCCTTATTCAATACACGTATTCAATTGTTGTGCGTATCGCCTTTTTTGTAAAAATTCTTTCATACTCGGTATAAAATTAATAGTTTTAGGTAGATATATTTTAGTAATTTGATTATACATAATAATATGTTTTCAATTTGTGTTTATTAATGAAAAAACATTTCTGAAGGTGCGGAAAGACATGCATTATGATAGATCCATCAAAACCTACATTAAAATTAATTACATTAATATGTTGAGACGATTAAGGTGTGGCTATACTATGCGTGTCCTTAAAATTCTTTGGAATGACAGAGTGACTAATGTTGAAGTTATCACATAAATATAAACCGACTGAAACGTTATATGTAGCATAAAAACTATAAAACTTCAGAACATCCGCCATATTATGAGAGGAAAAAAGTGTAGCACTCCCAAATCATTATCTAACGAACGGTATATATTGTTTACTAGCAAAAGAACTTCTGTAATTTATACAAATGCAGCTCCATTGAACTGTTCCTGGTAGCAGATGATAAGATAAAGATCGACCTAATGGTGGCCGACCTCCTCCAGGGGATGGCACAAGAAGAAGAACTATAGACTATACTTTTATTGAAAGGTAATGTCGTGTTATTATCTTTTATAACAGATTTTTTTATATAAAATATAATATAATATATTATTAAAGAGTATAAACTATTACATTGTAAAAGATTTAATAAAATATCTTTGATAGGTAGTAAGTTCTTTCTCCATTAACGTATATAATTATACTATTTAATTTAGGCGCCTCTTTGTGTTATTTCAACCATCTATGCGATACACAATACTAATATTAATTTATGGAATGTCAGAATTTTATCGCAGGCTGTTATGAGAATGTATAGATAAAGTTTGTCTGCAATATAGCTGGTGCTAGTGAGGCACTGGTGGTACTGTGCAGTCACTTACATAATAAAAAGGGGTTTTATGAATCCATTCCGCGGACTCTATATACAGTAAACTCGGTAAACATTGCAACTTTCCTGCCTCCAAATATTCTTAGAGATTTTTTTTCGTATATTACATAAAAAAAAGTTATATAACAGACACATAGCATGGGAATACGCTATTATAATATTATATCAGAGTATATTAGTCTTTATGGATGAGTGATAACAAAGAATATTTATTTTCTTATTCTTCTTCCTCGTATACCTACCATTTATTTGAAAGTCTGTGATCGCCTCGATCAAAATTCTTTAGAGTGACTAGCTGTCAAATATTTTTAATGGAGATAGATTATTTAATTATTTCAAAACCATCATTGTGTAAATAAATTAAGTAGAAAATTAGTCGTTCTAAATAAAATGAGTTAAATAAATATATTTTTCAGAAGAGGCGAAGAAAAGACAATGACGAATGGAAAAGGACAGAGAAGTTCTGCAAAACATAAAAACCACAAATGGGTGGGACAAAAATACCTAAAGAATTTAACAAAATCTTAGGAAAGATCAATGGCAAATATAACAGAGGAAGATGCTAGATTTGAACCTTCGTGATTGGTACGAGAGCAGCTCCACCAAATTACTCCATGTAGATAATTTAAGTCCATAATAGCAGGTGATGGAGCTTTGTTTCTATAATGTATATTATTAGAATTTACATATTTTCAAAACACTTCTGAGAAATATAATATAACCAATAGATCTTCTCTCTTATGGGTAGGAATTCCAAACCCGAGCCAAATTTTTGATCCCGAGATCCTGGGATTGGTCTCGGGATTGGCATTTTTCGATAGTTGATATTAAATTTTTATATAATTATACAAAAAACATTGATAAAATTGAAAAATAATGTGAGAGTAAAACAGTTTTATTTATTTATGAAAAGATAACAAATACAAATACAAGTTCAATTAAAATAAAAATAACATTATGTTGACAATAAAAATACAATATAACAAAAAAGATTTAAGTTATTAAAACATTCTTTGATTTACTTATTCCATTACTTATTCCACTTTAATAATTAATTGATGTGAAAAAGTAAAATGAATTGGCAACACATGGGTAATAAATCAAAATTCATTCAAACTAAGTTTATTTCTAATGTAGTTATATTTTATTATTAAAAATATTTTTTCTGTTATATTTTCATTTATATTTAATTTTCCATAAAAAATGATAAAAAAAAATCAATCCCGAAAGTTTCGGGATTCTGTTTACCAATTCCGGGATTCATAGGTATCGAAAATAGTTCAGGACTCCGGGATTGGAATCCTTACTCATGGGCACTTTTTATTAAAAATCAATGATGCCAAAGCACAATTTGATCTCAGTCTTGGGTAACTGCTTCTGAAACATTACCATTGGGAAATAACTGCTGAAGTGTTATATATAAGCGTAAATTATTTTAATAAGCTCGATTAAAACCGAATGTGTTTAAGTGCGGGTTAGTCTGGGGGATCCATGTTTTTTTTATTAACGTATTTTTTAATTTGAAATTAGAACATAGACACTTTCATGCACTTGTTAGTGTGATATCGCTAGTAGTCATTCTTTTTTTAAATTTAGTAATAAGCGATTAGTGATCTTACATCCTTCCGGAGTTGATTTACAATATTTAGTGTGGTGGAAACGTAGAAGAATATTAAAATTTACTGCCGAAATTGCTGTTTTGAAATAAACGCATGAACAAAGCGTGCCATGGTTTTATTTTTATATGCACTGTTCACTTTAGATAGAAGGTAAATCGTTAAATTTTATTATTCGATTAACAAAAACATACAACAGAGAGAGAGATGTACTTAAAAGTTTTTTATAGCCTAATTTATTTGCATAATTTCAAGGGGACAGACGCCAGTAAGGAAGCTACATATTTAATATAAATTATTCGACCTACAAAGTTATTTTACTGCATAATAATTAAAATAATTGATCAGAATTTTTATAATTCATTAAAACTTACATATTATATTTTCTATTATTATTATAAAATACGTTCAACTACGTTCAACTAGGACTACAATAATGTCAAATGAAATTCAAGAGTAGGTATCATTCGTAATAAATTATTTAAAAAAATATATATACGTCAACGTTTAGGTTACAAAAACACTGCACGCCAATTGCCAAGGCATTATATGAATATATAACAACTAGTGTATACTGTTACTATAATATATTTATTAATCAAAATCATTTATTTTCACCGTGCTTCTTTCTTCCATGGAGACTTTCCATTAGAAAGTCTCTGTAAACTTACTTGAGTGCATAGTAACCTCAGTCTTGGGTATTCACTCCTGGTCAAATTCCCAAGCGTAAAAAATGTTGATGCTTCACACCAAGCGTAGAGCCTTGTAATATGCTTGATTAAGACCGAGTGTGGGACAGGGCGGGATTCTTTGGAGGGATCTATGGTTGTATTGTTTGCAAAAACTAAACTGGCATAGAACGAATTTAAGTGTTATCTTTGAAAGTTATCTCACTTTGTGTCTGAAGCTCAAAGTGTTCAACCAATACGTGTTAGTTTTCATGTATGCGTGTAAAATATTGAACCTTATACTATTCAAAAATATAAGCACATAACGTGGCATGGAAAGGGGTATGTTGGGCATACATGAAAATACTACAATTTAAATCAATGGAAATATTACGTCACCAAGTTGTTGATGACATGAATACTCCGGATATGTTGGTCGGTGAGTAGAAAGCCGCTGGATAAATGCAGTCATAAAGTGGTTCTCAAGAGATACTAAATGACCGAAGGAATGTCCTAAAACCTATGGATCGATGAACTCATAAAGTTTGGTGTACGTGTCAATGAATAACTAGAATTCGAGAGAACAGGAAATAGCTAGACTAAGCCCTTCTCCAGTAGTGAGTCGATCCCAGCTGATGATGATGGAAAGAAAATAAGTTTCTTGGAAGAGTCTTGGTACAGAATTATTAAAATAATGTGACTCGAAAAAATTATAATTTTTCAATTTGGGATCCAGAAATTTACGTTGTACTTCGTATGCCATAAATTCATTCAATAAATTTTTGTAATAAATAAAAAAAAACCTTTTACTGATTTTGGCCAGAACCACCGACCCTGACAAACGTAGTTCTATGTATATGCGCTTTCCGGCTCACTTTGATACTGAACACACTAAATTATTATCAATCATTATCAAATTATTATTGTTATTAAACCGGGGTATCAAATGGCTAATACATATATATACGCCCACGGTGGTCGCGTGGCTTAAGCGTTGGACTATCACGCCGTGGGTTCCAGGTTCGAATCCTGGGTCTGGCAAGTACACATATTGTTTTTTTTTCAATTTGTGTGTGAGTCAGGGTATGGACCTAATAGGTTGAGCAAGTGGCTGACATCCATTTCTCGTAAAAAACAATATCTGTTAATACAAACCTCTACTCTGTGGAGGCCCATATGATCCTATTAGGATCGGACATGGTCGAAAAAAAAATACGTATCTATAGTCTAAGGCTAATACCGATTTCTTGAAAAAATATATTCATAGAACAACTTCCATTCTACGTTAGCTCAATATGGCAATTTACTTTTGAAATACAATTAAGACAGTAACGAGTGATTGCGATTATTATCAAAATTATATTTCGTATAATATTATTGGATATTAATATTTTGTAAAATACGTAGAGTTCATTGGACTACGCTTTTGCGATGTAATTAGATTTCACGTCAAGTTTCTCATTATACAAGTCAAGACTTGATGTATTAAATAAACCATCAATATCTAATCCAACCTGGATTGACCTACCTCTCAGCGTAACAACTGTCTTAAGCTACACAGCTCAGCCAAATCCCTTTCTCTGGTTGAATAATCCCATCCAAGAATAACTAAATTGCCCGCAGAGGTCACATAATAAACTCATGTAATATGATTTTCAAGCGACTTTAATTATCTTGTAAACCAGCGGCTTTCAAGCGCTTCCTCCAACGTGACATAGGTACTTGAAAGTTGTGTAGTTGTATGCGTATATAAAACGTGTGATTACGAAATCAATCTTTACAAATATGCGTGAAATGGTTAATTGGATTAAGAAATGAACCATTTAACGTATTTGAATTTTATATTTATATTATATTCATTCATTTATATTATATATTATTATATTCTATACACAAGGCGACTATCGACCGCTAAACTGATAAAGTGTATTTATTACATATTTGTATTGAGGTATTATAATTGTTACAATAATTAAGCCGTCTAAACAGTCAAAACTGTCTATCTCGCTCTAAAATTTATCACATCCAAGAGAGGTGCTGTTAAGGCTACACCTCAGTTGAGGCATGGTCTAAAAAGATCGTCGCTAGGCGATGCGCAGATTACGGGTCGCGGGTGCAAATGACGCATGCCGAAGGAAATATAATTTTTCATATAAATCCAACATGCGTCCATTTAATGTTCTGTTTATTGTTCTATTATTAATAATAATAATATATTCATTGACATGTTTTATTTTTCAAGTAAATGGGTAACGTTTTTAGTAATCTTTACACGATTTGAGAATTAATACCTATGTCGCTATCATGAAACAAATTGACGTATTCACACCTCGACGTTCACTCTCCGAATGCCAGCGAGTCCAAAATTTTGTCGCGGCTATAGTTGAAAATTATTTACCGTTTCACTGAAGTATCGTCTTAAAATATAGCACTTATTGCAACAATTAAAACCAACTTATTGTAATTGTTACAATACGTGCTAATACTTTGATAGTAACAATAATAATATATTCATTGACATGTTTTCTTTTTAAAGTAAATGGGTAACGTTTTTAGTCATCTTTACACGATTTTAGAATTAATTGACCCGTCGCCATCACGCAGCAAAGTGACGTGTTCCTGGGTCAAAATTCTCTCACTGAATGGCAGCGAGTCCAAAATTTCGTCGCGCGTACAGTTGAAAATTATTCGTCCGAAGCGACCGACTGAATTCAAAAATTATACTGAAGATAAAAAAAATACAAATTCAAGTACTCTAGAATTGGCTGTCAACTTTGTTGTCTAATTGTTTGTCAGGCATACGTATATGTTTTCATTGAAATAAAACTATAATTTACAGACGGTGTTAGTTAGTTTTTTTAATTCACTTAAACCTTGCGAAAACCAAGCCATAATGAATAATAGTAAAAAAATATTCGTCTATCTATAAAATATCTAAAATAATGCAATTAAATCATACATTACTTCGGATATTTTATAGATAGAATAATATTTTTTATCTATTATAGTTGGGTCTAGGCAGGGCTTAATGAACTAAAAAACATGAACCAACAATAAATGTGTAATAATGTATTCTTAATTCAACGAAAACTAATAAGTATGAATGAAAAAGTGTGCACATTTGTGTCGCATCGCTCAAAGTATAATAAAAATATAATGATTTGGGAAGGCAGGGTTTAATTTCTTTTTAAAAACTAACCAACACCATATGTAAACTGTAGTCTTAGTTCAATAAGACAAATACATATTACCAACAAAATTTAATGTGCACTATTTATGCAGGATCTTAACAGCCCACCTCCACCCTTCGTCACTTAGTCACCATGAAGTACGAGAATATTTTGAAAATTTTAGATCTTCCATCATACTAAAAAAATCGGATCGAGGCCTCTAAAAATAAGTTCCTAAGGGCCTACGAATGTCTTAAAACGGCATTGAAAACATATAATATATACTAGCCACCCGTACATAATCTCTAGTTTGTTATAGGATTCTATCGTTAACGAGGTGTCTCATTTTGAAAAATACATGCATTCCTTACTATCTCATTTTACATGTTACATTTTGTCCGGTACAAATCTTGAAATCGATTTTTAACTAACTTCCCGACTAGATAGACATTTGAAACTCTTAGAATATAACAGAACACAATGCCAATGCATTTTTTAAATACTGTTAACCATTTTTAAGTAGAATTAAATTCATTTTCAGTTAATTCTGTTTTGTATGAAAAGTTCTTTCGGAAGAAATCCGTAATCCAATCCACTATTATTGGTTGCTAGGGTCCTAACAACTAAATTATTAATATGTACATGCGTTACTATGGAAATCAACATGAGTGTCAAAATGACATTTCAGTATTATTTCTATCAAATACAATTTTTTTGATCGTTTAAGCTAGTCAAGTCAAGTTTATATGATTCAACAGAAAATTTAAAAACGTTGTATATAAAAAGTTCTTTTTATCTTGTAATTATTTTATTTTAATTAAAAATTGAGGCTGAGGCTAATTATTCTTAAAATAAGCATCATTACATTAATTTAAACAAGCTTGGATTAATTATGAGATAAACCTACGAAGCAGTCTATTTAATAATATTAATAATAATCGTATTATTTTTTGTTTACTTTTACATCATAATTACATTTTTTTAAAATAAAGATAATAATGCCATGTTACAATGTGTTAGTATCAATGGACTTAGTAGTCTAGCAAAACCAAAAAGATAAAAAAAACCAGAGCGAAAGGGGAAATGCCAACGGTGTATATATTATTTTCCAGCACGTTCCCGCTTGCATAATTTCTATTGTGTCTCTCTCTTTCTTGCACATTGATGGAAGGGGTGTGAAATTCTGTTTGCAAAAAGTGACTTATGACAGTTTAATGAAGATAGTTACGAGAATGTTTAGTATTACTTTTTCTGATGATCATCTGTGTAATTAAACCTAACATTTCTTGTACACTGTGCACTATTTTATAATAATTATTGTTAATTGTTAAGTATACAATTTGATAGCAAGAATTCTTCTTTTGGTGCTGTATCCATTACAAAACATTGTTAAAAATTTTGGAAAAATTACCCCGTATATTGCTTATCTAAATAGGGGCCTAGTGTTGAGCTCAGGTAATTGTGAGTATTTAAGATTCTAAAGTCTAGACGTTCTTTTTCTGACATGGTTCTGACAGATGACTCGTTTATTGGAAATCTTCTCTTGAATGATAAGGTGCATCATCATTAATATTAGTATCCCAACCGCTTAGGGTAGCTCCTATCATTCTCTAAGAACTTCATCCATATCCCTTATAGTAGGCCAGTATTATCCAGGTATCTGAACCGGTTATTCTAGTATCCTTGTTAATAACATCTAACCACCAGAATCTAAGGCCTGCCAGTTGACCTCAGACTATCTAAGATAATCGTCAGCGATTGTGCAGTGTCCATTTTTTCTGCTCTATACGCGATATAAATTCAAACTCTGCAATTCGTGGTATTGTTGACCTTTGTATCCTTAGTATCTGAGAAATAGGGAGCATCAGTTATTTTCTCCAGATGCAACTTACAAGCCATTTCTAATGCCAATTGGGCAAGCAATAACTCTTTTCAATCATATCGCTTTGGTTTTTGATATATTCCAACTACTGAATTTAGGTGCACGTTGTTTTAAAAATTCTTAAAATAGGGCCTACATAGCTTATTCCACGTACTTCCATGTACATAATAATTTTTGTATTTACTCTTTTAGTAATATTACTTCTATTTCTTTGTTTTGTAAATGGTGTTTTAATAATATTTCTTTGTTTTTCTTGCCATAATATTGTGAACGTCTTGATTTTTTAATTGAATTCTTGCCTCTCAAAGTTTACCAAGTTTAACAAATGCTATAGATATATTTTTCTTGAAAGAGGTTCTAGGGTTTTGTTAAGTTGCATATTATAATATGTTATATATTCTCTTTTTAGTATATTATGCCAATATATCCTACACAGGACCTTTGTCTCAAATAAATCGACCTTACGCTCACCAGCCTTAGTGAGAATTTAATACTCCGGGTCAGTCTCGGTGCATCAAGCTTTTTCAATAACGTGATAGGATATTAGATTTTAGCTGATTTTGTAAACCAATGTAGTACCCGTTGGCTGTTATGCCTAATAGTTTAGCTGATGTATATCCACGGTGGCCGCGCGGCTTAAGCGTTGGACTATCACGCCGTGGGTCTCAGGTTCGAATCCTAGGTCTGGCAACTACACAATATTGTTTTTCAATTTGTGCGTGAGTCAGGATATATGGACCTTATAGGTTGAGCAAGTGGCTGACATCCATTTCTCGTAAAAAACAAAATCTGTAAATACAAACCTCTGCCCTGTGGAGGCCCATATGATCCTATTAAGATCGGAAATGGTCGAAAAAAAAATGCATTTAGATGTAAAAATTTATTCTTCGAGATGCCTGACGTCTAGTGACATCAATTGGCATAAATAATAAATGACAGCTCAAGCGGTAATGCAGTTTACTGCATTCGAATTTGTTTTAAAACAAATGAGTCATATTTTCACTTGTTCCTTTTGATTCCATCATTCAACATGAATAATTAAAAGTAGTTCTGTATTTTCATTATTATTTGTGAATATTCTTCCACACAATAATAGTTTCAATTAGTAGTAATTAACACGTAGTTACATTTGAAAAGCTTTAAAATATCTGAGCATCGTTTTAGTGACAAGCCAACCCTCAACTCCAAACAGTAAGTCCAAAAATATATGTACAAATAAAATTATGGATAGCTCGTTAATGGTTTATGTTTAGATTGGATGGATACAAATGTCGATGTCACCATATTTTTGGATGAAATCCCATTATGTTACGAATCAAACCTCCGGACTTATTTTGTCGAAGGGCGTGAGACAGTTGAAAATATTGGATATAAGGTAAAATTTTATTTTCATGATCAATGGATTAATTATTTATCTAGCCATATTAAGTTATGCGATTATAGGCAAAGTTTGAATAAATCGAAATGAAGACCAAGATCAGTTACATATATTAAATACCTACTGGATTAGTTTATAATTAAGGGTGGACACTTGTGATTACACGTTGCCTCTAGCGGTCAGTTTCAAAGCTTTGTTCCAGGTTGCAATTTTTTTATACAGCCTATACCCGTTATATTACTAAACTTTTAATATCATTATCATAGACATACTATAATCATATGTAGATGTTTGTGAGTTATGGAACGATCACGATCATGGAGATGACATAGTAGGAATTAAGATACTGTTTATAATAATTATTTAATCAATGGTAATATAATATTTAGTTATTTAGACAAATTTCACCTAATGATATTAGCATTTTTTCAAATATGGCAATATTTTGTCCAATGAATGATGAAGCGATGTAAATAAATAAATGTGTTTTTGACGTTTTATTAGGTGAATTGTTATTTATTTGAGTGTTCATTCAATTGACGATACAAATAATGATTAAAATAAATATAGTACTTATTCCGTTGAATGTTCAAACTGGCGTAAAATTGTAATTTTCACAATCAAGAAAAATAACATGATGAATTTTTTAATTGAAATTATTTTATTTCAGGTTTTTAACAAATGTCAATCAAATATTAAGTCAGTTTAGTGTACCAATTTAGCCGTTAAACAAAGCATAATAATAATGTATTTCCATAAAGAAGAATTTATAGTACAGACCTACAAACTTGTCTGATGGGGGAGCCACTGTCGAAAACCACTCAATCAAGACTCGCAAATCTGAAATTCGAATGGAATTTTCAAAATGGCGTCCTATGGTAGTTCGTAGTTTCATTTTGGCTATTCTTTAGATAAGTTTGTAGGTCTGTAACAGACTATTATAAGCATTTATTTAATACCCAATGAATATTAGGTATATTATAGTTTTTGTATTGTCATTATACTTTTCAGTTAATGATTGTGAAAAGATATGGTGGTGTTCAACGTAAATGAGTTTTAGAGAGAACAAAACGGCAAAAAATGCTAAATAATTAATATTGAGTTGGTGATGGATTTAACCATGTAATATTGCGTTCACGGATTTATCAGTAGGAATATTGTTTTGTATGCTAATATAATATGATAGCCGCTCTTAAAAATATTTAGTACACATGGTAAACATAATAATATTATGTATGTAGCATGGTAATGACGATGATGTTTGTTAATAGAATGGTGGTTAGAGACTAAAAAACATTTTTTAATACATTTAAAAACGACTAGACTTGATAATGGTGTTACAATAAAATAACCCTAAAACATCTTGTAGAATTAAATATAATTTATATTAACATTTATAAAATGGATTTTAACCATGTAAATGCTGAGAACTGTTGACAGTAAAATAATTGAATCCTATGTTCAAACTATATATAGATGGCTCGAAAGGTGAAAAGTGAAATAAACACAATATGTACTCGATTCTTTCGATTATTTCAAATTTATGAGATTTTAATCAAAAAGGATATGTATTGAATACTTGTCAACCCACCGAGATTTCTTTATGTGTCCTACAAAGCTAATATGTCACTGATTAAATAATTCCAAAGAACGTGGTCGACATAGTAAAGAAGATATTATGTGTCCTTCATAAAGAAGAAAAAGTCCTTTGATCATGTAACCTTATCTAGTCAATGTGTGTATGTGTGCGCGCGAATACTTAAAAAAATTCCAGTACCTACCGCATACTAAAATTTCACAGAAAGTTGTTTGCAACACCAACAATACTGAACAATGATTAAAACTGTATTATGCCCACTAATTTTTGAACTCTCAAATGACGAATATCGTCAGATTATAGGTACTCTCCAATTCTATTCAAATTTATAAAATTAGTAAAATATAGAATTTTGCAGTACAATATCATTTTTTATCGTACTGTTTTCCCCAACCATGCCCGATCCTAATAAGATCATTTGGGCCTCCACAGAACGGAGATTTGTATTAATAGATTTTGTTTTTACGATAAACGGATGTCAGCCACTTGCCCAACCTATTAGGTTCATACTCTGACTCAACACAAATTGAAAAGCAATATGTATACTTGCCAGACACAGTATTCGAACATGGGACTAACGAAGTCATATGCCGAGACTTAAGCCGCGCGGCCATCGTGTGTGTACATCGTACTACGTTGTGAATAAATTGTTAGTTTTAATTGTCAAATAAAAAATAAACCCAAATAAAGGTGTAAAGAAAAAAAGATATATAATAATTTGTATTATCCTTTATTATCCGAAGATCTAATATACAAATTATAGGAAACGTTTGGTAGTGATTATTATAGAAAAATATGGATCGAAGCTCATAGTTTGCGAAGTAGTCTTTCCACGTACAGCCGTCCGCCGTTCTTTTTTCACTTTGTTGTCTGGGGAATACACGGTCCGTGAATATTTCATTGACTTCTCCAGGTGGGAAGTTCTAATTAAAATTCCACGTGAAAATATCTTGTGGCATCGCCTGGGAATGCCGGAGGTCGTTAAGAGAATGTTTCGAAGCCTTTTATGCAAAAGAATAACCCAAATAAAAAAGCGTATTAAAAATGAAATTAATTTTTCAATAGAATTATCAGCATTATGCCACGATCATCATCGTTGGGATCCGTTGGCGACCGTATCACGGAACCCTACTTTTGGTTTTGAAGCATCAATTTTTGAATGACTGGGAATATCTAAGGAGCAGTTACTATCCGTTAGTCAGCGGCTCTAATAGTCTAGTGCAGTGGTTTTCAAACTGTATTCCACAGCACCTCTCTGGGGGTTTCGCGTATCAAAAAACATCGACAAATATACCTACATTTCGACAAATTTTGTAAAAAAAAATGTAATTATTTTAAGATAAGGATGGGATAGGGTTCTCCGAAAAAACTTATAATTCTAAGGGTTCCGTGAGTCGACAAAGTTTGAAGACCCTTTGTCTAGTGCACAAGGCACTGGGCTTTCATCCAAGAGCTCCGAGTTTGATTCTCGATGAGGTCACAATAGATTTGTGTGATTTTCTCAAAGCCAGCGAGTTTGTGATTATGTCACTTCTGTTACTAAGTGCACTATTGTCACAAGGCCGTATAGCCTGTTGCAGTGGTAAAAAAGTATATATTATATATATATTTTTTTTTAATGAAGAAGAACTAAAATCGCAATGTGCACAAGTATGATTTTATTGGATTTACATGAGTTTAAAAAAAAGTGCTCACGGGAGAGAAGTACATGTGGAGATATCGCCACGAAAGCAGCTTCGTGTAATTGTTTGCTGCCTCCACTTCTAATTTATTTTAATCCACCTTTGGTTCTAGAGCTACTGGGTCAGAGCCAGATTTACCATAAGACGAAAGACGATATTATAGTCATGGATCCCTAAATTAGTAAGAGTTTCAGGTTCTGAAAAATTTTATTTGAAAACCATAATAAACCATTAAGAAGACAAAATAGCTGGTTCTCTTAGCACAATTATTTTATAATTTAGATTTGAATATAAATATCATAACTCAGACTTAACTAACCGAATATTATGTGTAATATATATATTTTTTTAGTTCAATAACAAAAACAGACATATAATAAATGTCTGACAGTGTGCAGTATTTATGTACGATCTCTACAACATACTTTTATCCTTCACTACTGACTAAGAGTAATGTCAGAGCATGGAAAATAGCATACTGGGCATAACACCGAAAGTTCAAAAGGTATGCAATAATATAACCATGTTAATATTTTAAAAAATCTATTCATTGGATTTGTGCTTATTTGGTAAAACTTTTAATGGTGTTAAAAACAGTATTTTTTATTTGTACGATATCTTGATCGAAGCTACTTGTGACAATGTTTATTATAATTACATAAATCATCTGGAGATAGGCGGGGCACATTGGTCGCCAAAAGGATGGCCGCTGGACAAATGCCGTCGAAACGGCCACAGGGTCGCCCTAAAGGCCGCTGGATTGACGAACTGATAAATTTCGGCAGAAATACGTGGCAGCAAACGACACAGGACCGAAAGAAGTGGGAGAAGCTTGGGAAGGCCTTCATCCAGCGGTGGATTGACTCCGGCTGAATCATAAATCTTTCAAATATCGCAGTTGACGGAAACCTTTGTTTTTAATACCAGTACAAATCTATGTTTGTAGATAAAATTAATTTACAAGAGTGGCAATATGTCCGTTTATGAATTTGTGCATCCCGGGTCCAAATCGTGGGTCTGACAGATTCACATGTTATTATTAGATGTGTGTTTAAATCCAGATCATGGACATAATAGTTTGAATTTCTTTCTTGTTTAAAAAATCGGTAAATATACTTCTTCGAGGGGTGGCTTAAGTCTACTTTAAACTTATAACCAATGAAAAAAAAATATTTCAAAATATAATGATATTTTATGTAAATTGTTTGCATTTAAAATACCAATTTAATAAATTAAATTAATTTATATCGAGAATACCAAAGTATATAAATAAACCATATAAACTAAAGTAATAAAGTGTGTTTTGTAAAAAAGATAATGTGCGAAAAAAAATCTTTTCAATTATACAAAGTGGAAATGAATGTCCCCGAAACCCTTTCAGTAAAACTACAAAGTTCCTTCGGCGTGGACGCCCCTCATCGGCGTCGTTTTAAAGCCTAAATGGTCAAAGCTACTTACGGCGTCGCAGCGAATTCAAGCTGTATACGTGTTTCCCGCTCAGCGAGACCGCAGGCTTTCGCTATAAGGATGGTAACACCGGTTTTTCGTATTCGGATATTCCGGTTCACTTACTATTTAGTCAATTTAAAGCGTCAATACAAGAGGCTATAAAATAAATCTAAGTATATCAATAAGTATCACGATATTTATATTATTCATAACCTAAATATGTTGAATACAGTAGTTTTTAGGATTTTTAATAATTTAAGTGTCGATATAATAACCTAATTTTGATTAAAATAAGTTAATTACAAATAGTTACACCATAATCCAAAAAGTCATAATTTTAAACAAAAATCTTCATCATTATTGATGTCAAATGGTATATGAATATTTTTTCTTTATATTATGCAGAAGAGCTTAATTATTTGGAATTCTTTAAATATGATTTATAAAAATGCATTCAGAAAAACAAGGACAAAAACGATTGCCTATAAATTTTAACTCATGGGTTTGAATCCTGACACTGATTCTATTAATCTATTCCACATAATATTATATATTTTTCGACGTATTTTTAAATTTATAGGCTGATCTCAATATATTTAGCTTTTTGAAAATAATTATAGAACGGTGTCTTTTTATTTAGATTCATAAAAATGCGTTTTATTTATTGAAAAATAAGGAAAAAATGATCGTCTTTATGTTTGGCGGAGGTTTGAAAACTGACCATGGATATATTTCACATATATTTTTTTTAATAAATTAAGCGAATATGTGATAACCATTGGTATAAAAAACTATTTAAAAATACACACAATATACCAGAGTCAAATTCCATATTGAATATGTAGATCGAATGTCAATAATTTATTTATACCGATTATTTAAAACTAATACCGTCCTTTTAAGTATCAAAATACCGGTATTTAATTCCCTAATCCTAACGTTCGGCCAAATCCATGCTGTGATAGGGTTTTACCCCTAGTGCTTTAAAATCACACGTCCAAGCTTAGGCAGGGTTACGCTCATGGTAAACGACGCAAAATAGATCCTTCGCTTTGCATACGAAATACCTGGAAATATTTTAAACGATCTTCCTACATAAGATTATACCGGTTAAGCCGTTCATGATAAGTGACAACGATCAGGGAAACAGATAATTTTTGTAATGGTAAAGATGTAACTGGTTTAATAGTAGACAGTTTTGTAAATATCTGTACCTATTTAAATATAATAATATATTCCTATGTAATATTTAATTTTCAGGCCAGAAATATTTTTACATAATATAATATGAGAAGAGTGTGGAGAATCTGGCACAATAATAAACTGTGTAATCTATAGAATAACCCGTGACACTTATCACACATTATACACAAATTATCTGACTTAAAATGAGTGGGACACATGCAATGACTGAAGAAGATGCTTAATGGATTCCTATAAAGAAAGATAACTGTCAGAAAACTGGTGATGTTAGATGACTGAATGATAGCAACTGGGGTCCAGGTATCGTAAAAGCGAAGGATTCAGAAGACTATTAGATTTGTTTGTAGTCCAATTGAAGAAGAATAAGTATTTTTTTAATTATTAAACCTTTTTTCAATGAATAATACATAATTCGAAATAGACATTAGTCGAAATATAATGGATTAGGGTTTGAGTCCCGCTTGGCACCAATATTTTTTTTCAGAATACATTTTTGAAGTATTCTGAATTATGTTTATCTTCTTTCTCATCTTTGACCGTATCCGCTCCTTATGGATACCACATGGAGCCTCCAAAAAGTATTGTCACATTGAAAGTCTTCTTGCATTTTCTTAGGTCACGTCAGTATATTGCAACTCTATTGTAGGGTCTTTAGCGGGTTTTCAGAACGCCGAAATTCGCTTGGTTTGAAGAAGAGAAAAGCTGGGTTTCTCTTGGAGCATCCGTGACTTCACTTTTAGTGTGATGAGAGTCTGCATAATTAACTCTCTTATCTCCTGTATATAATATATACGAACGTATTAATTTATAATTTAGAAATAATTTGTGCTAGTCTAATTTATTTCGATAGGTAAAGTAGAAAAAACGCCACAAAGCACCTATAAGAATCACTGCTTCACTGTAGATATATTCTGTAGATGTAAAACAGCTTTCCCCGTACAAAAGAGAGGATACGATCAAAGATGAAGAAGATTAATTATTATTCTTAATACCTCACAAATATACGAATTAGAAAAAAATATTTAAAAAAAATTGGTATTGTAATCTCATCCTTTAATTATTTCTTTAAATTAGTTAATTCACCTGCGTCCTACCTAATTACGATGAAACTTGCTTATATTGATACATATAAAATGCTTTACAAATTGCGTTAAAGTTGGTAATCTTCTTTTGTTATTTAAATAAAGCTATCAATAATATTATGTTGTTACTTTGATTTATAGCCAATGTCCGGATATCTCCAAATTTAAGTATTAACGTACGCGCACTTGCCAGTAATTAAATGTATTTTTTTTATTTAACAAACAATCTATAAGATTTTATAATGAAACATTATTTATTAAACATCCAGAATTTGAAAACACCTATTAGAATGAATGTTATTAAATGGTGATTTGGCCAAATAATAAGCAAACCTCACACAACCGACTACTGTCATATTATTTATTTGACTACCGGCTGTGGCATTGAAATTGAAAATGACAAACAAACCTCATCAGTGCCAATTTTCCATTAAACAGTGTTTAGTCAACTCTGTATACGTCAGTGTATTAGGTAACATGTGAATGTCAATTAAATAAGATACTAATAAAAAGGTTAGAAGATATAATATTAATTTGATATCAATAAATCGATATATCTGTTTTACAGTGATTGTTTTAAGTACGTTTTTAAATAATAAACTGTATAAAAATTAAAGAATGTATCAATTAAAATACCCTGAGAGATAATTTTACATGGGGCGAATAAATTTAATGTTTGTTTGCTGATATTGAATTGAATTCCATGAGCAGATACTTTACAATATTAATTGCTCTTATTTACAGACAGTTAGATATTTACAGTTAACTTGTTTGGATAAACAATTACTCCGTGAATTCTCGGAAAATTTCATATAATTTAAGTCTTTTACTTCTTCGCATAATCGTAATTATAAGGGAAAAACTAAAACATCTAAAGATAGCGTTATAAGGGTTCCGCATAATATCGGAAAATAAACGTTAGTAGATTACAAGGTAAATTATTATTATATTCTTCCAATAACGCTACACAGCGAGTATTCCTTTCCTTCATTTACCACGGTTTTCAGAATTTTACAATGCGTCTCCTCTCATTCCATCGACCAAGTGGAACCACGGTTTTCCAACCTTTCGCTTTCCACTGGGGTGTGATTAACATATTATGATAAACATGTCCTACTTATGTGTATTATATACGTTGTACAGCACTTCACTGTGTCTAATTCCCATTCCCTGCGCTGGTTAAAAATCTTCATCAGAACCTTTCTTTTAAATTAATAAATGCTATCCAATATTCTACCAGTTCTTACAGAAAATGTTCACATTGCTGTAGTAAACAAAGAAAATGGTGCATTAATATGATTCTTTCGATGACACATGACCGTAAGTGTCTCTGTATAGTGAAAAGACAACACTTCTTAGCGTCGTATTATTAGCTATGTGTTTTTTAATGCCCATTTAAAGCTCTTGGTACCAGTACCACACTATCCTCAAAATGCCCTCAGTGCCCACAAGTGAGTGGTATCGCCAAATTTGGGTGTTTTTCAGTGTTGTCTAACCGGTATTTCGAAACACCAGATAACACCAGAATAATAATAATATAATATATATCGATGCCAATAATATTGTCGACAGAATTAGGGTGAAAAATCTTTAACTCATAATAATTCCATCCATCGTAATCCGCAGATCTCGATGATTGAAATAATCATGAAAAGATGCTCCACGTGGCTGGGATATGTGCTCTGGATGTCGCCAAAGAGTTCGACACTCCGTACCTTTTGGCACAATCTTAAGGGTTCCTTTGTCATGGCCGGCTCTTCCTCACTCTACAGCAGTACCACAGAAGCGATCAGCGCACTGCAGGTCTGGCATGGTGGAAGGCGCGGGGGAGGAGAATTGGCGATGAACCGAGAGAGTTATTGCAACCTTGTATTTGCCCTATGCCCCAATGCTGGGGCGTGACACGGTGAAGTAAGTTAGTAATATTTTTAATAGTGAAACGGGACAATCACATGTATATTTCTGTTTAATTGCAGAATAATAATTTTACGAATTTTGGCATAATGGAAGAAGTACAGTTATTTTCACCCCTACGTGACTTGAAAAAAAAAAAGATGACCGGCAGTCATCCTTAAGCATCGGTTCGCCGCTCGTCCTAAGCCCTAGATATACTACCTTCCGGCCAAATCCAGGTAGCTGTCGATATTTTAAATTTTTAATAATTTTCCATAAACATAATATAATAATATGTTCTATATCTCCGATCTCGTGTGAAGAAGAATGTATATATTATACAATTGTCCCAAATGCGTGGCTTTATTAAAGAATTCAAAACAAATTCCCCCGACATCCATATCAATATATATAATATATTAAATATACGTATGATTTATATTACATTACGTTTAATACCTGCATAAAAGTTTGTTCAGGAACTTCACGTGACGTAAAGTGCAGTCAGTTCATTCAAAGTTTAGCGAAGCACGGGTTCGATTATAGTCAAACCCGATTTACACTTTGCCGTACACTTAAGTACCAAACTCGATTTGCTCAGAGGTCTTTTATGTTCCACTGCGGGGGTTGCACGCAAATGAATGTCGACAATTATTGTACAATTAGATTGGGTATACTTTTATAGACATATTTTATTATTCAACGAGCGATATCAATAAACTTCAGGTTTATATGACAACATATAGATTGTAATAAATGCATTAGGGGTAGTTTTGACATTATCATATACCTATTTATATGCGAAACAAGATTTAAATATATATCTTAGTGCTTTGTTTGTAAATATTATATTTTTAAAGATTGTATACTTATGTATGTCTCGTCTCAAAAAAGAAAACTTTCAGATAATATATTATTAATTTACAGTAGTCTTGCAACACCAATCACTATTATATAATATAATCTATATAGCGATATTGATTTCATGAATACCGCTTGTATTTTGTATTTGTGTAGATACTCGATAGGTATTTAATACATTTTTTCTTTGTCAGATACAACTTAACAACATTATTTTGTTTGTAGAATAATTGACGAGTTATGTTCTTTTGCAGCTGAGTAAATACTAAATCTCTTAAACATAAGCTAAATTATTATCTTATTTACACATTATCAATTATTAACAGTGGGATAATATTAAAACACTAACCGATAGCAAGTCCCTTTATAGTTAACCCTCGTTCCCTTGTTGGCCATCGTAGTCCAGTGCATAATGCTTTGACTCATCCGGGGGATCCAGGTTCAATTGCTGGTGAAGTGGCAATACGTATACCTATCTGATTTTCTCAAAGCCTATGTACTTAGGTTTATTTTACTTACATTAATTTACTACCATCATTGGGCCTCATGGTCTTTTGTATGGTTAAAAAGAATGTATATATTTAGATATCTATAATATTATTCTAATCTAAATTATCTGCTATTTTCCATTATAATTTGTTAATATGAACAGTCTGTTTTCTTCACTGCCTTTGTGTTCTTGCTCGGTGCGCTCGCAAGTCTGAATGTATGCATATAAAAACGTTGTTAATCTTTTTCTTTTTTTATGCTCTGCCGAAATCGTGTATTTCATGTTAAGAGTATAGGGTAATCATACATCTATAGTTGAATAAAATAATAAAATATTATATTTCTTTGCCACAGTTAATCTCATTGACCATACTTTGACCAACAGATATATTTTTTTATATTTATTGCAATTTATAGCAAAGCAAATGTCACTTCTTCAAAGTCAATGCCATCGTGTGACAAGACATTAATATTGAAGACATACATGGAAACTAAAAAGGAAAGCATTTGTAATCCACTGTTTTCAAAAATAATGATGAGATAAATTTAATAGCTAATTTTTAGTTGTAATACACAATGGCACGGTTGAACGTCTTGTTTTACGGAAATAAACCATGTTTTTTTTGACTATACATAGGTATCGATACATATAATGAACATTCTATTAAACTTATACAGATACTGAAAAAAACACTTACAAAAATTAAATAAAAATGTATGGAAATATAGAAATTAAAAATTAGGCTGTTATATTATGTCAGATTAATTCCCAACCATCATAGTATATACAGTGATGATTCATTGGTATAACGGCTCATAGTCCCGGGATCTTGTTCAAATATACAAGACCAGTTTTAGGATACAGTGTTACTTTTTGCATTGTGAAGTGTATTCTCTTCAATTGGTACAGAGTCTGAGATATGTCTTTCGATAGCGAGTTTTCTGTATAAGAAGTACATTTTGATGACAACACTTAATTTAATACTCTTTATTTTCTACGTACCTACTAAATTTAAGGAAATTTGAAAATTTACTTTAATATTTATAAAAAAACGTTATTATAAGAAACCCGAGAAACATAACATATTCGAAAAAAAGTGTTCAGTGATCAATTAAGGTACCTAATGACATTACTTACTTAACCGTAACATAGGCTTTATAGATTTTTTGTAATTTATATATTTTTGAGGTCTTAATTTTTTTCTATAATATAGTATTTAATATTATTAGAGTTTATTCAGTACTGTATTCAGTACTAATTCCAAATGTTCTCAAAATAACATGCACTTTTAAAATAACTTATTAAAATTTCCTTTGATAATATAATTAAATTTCAATTATTATGTTTGAGCTAAGAGTCATGATCAATATCTTGTCAACAAATCATTCAAATTTAATGATGTAAGTACATAATGTAAACTTTTTATTTATGTTTTTTTTAGTTATGGATGCGTGATTTACGGATAACCCTATACGTGGGAGATGTACTGGGGTAAGTTTTGGGTTACTCATGGGACGCAAAAATGGTGCATTGCGGGCCGAGGAACTCAATTATGCATCGCGGCGTCGCATTACTATTCATGCGGCGACGCGGACTTTTCACGATGCCCGTTCACGCACTTGTCGCTTGGATCCTGTCTACTATATTGCCAGCCTAACGTGACTTGAGTGATAAAGAAGACAACATGATATATCATCATTAACCGGATTCGATGCACTGCTGGATGAAAGCTTAGCTCCTTCTTCTCGTCTTGACCACAAGTTTCTTGTGAGTTCGCCGTTTCAGCGGGTTTTAAGAATGTAGTCATTTAGAGCTCTTTGGAAACCACTGTATGATCGCATTTGATCAGTGAAATGTAGGTAAGTCAATGAAGCATGAAAAGTTGTATAATGGAACCATGATAACTAGTCAAATATATACTTTATCCATATTCGGCAAATAAAATGATCTCATAAGACATTATTTTTTATAAGTACATAAAAATAAATTAAGCATGTTTTTTTTTAAATCGAATAAAAATTTACTCAATTTCAGTATAGACTTAATATGATGCTGTCAATTATGTGATTTGCATATTTTATATCAGTGTATTTTATTGTGTTTCATATAATTTTTTACAACGTTTTTCTTAGGTCGTATTCTTATTTGTCCGGTGGTTGTTTGTCCAGTACAAATCTTGCAATCGATTTTTAACTAACTTCCCGACTAGCTAGACATTTGAAACTTTTAGAACATATTATCAGAACACGATGCCAATGCAGTTTTTAATACCTTTAGCCATCTTTAAGTAGAATTGTATTCATGTTTAGTTAATTCTGTTTTGTATGAAAAGTTATTTCGATACCATTATTGTTTGCTGGGGGGTCCTAGCAACTTAATTATTAATAATATATACGTGCATTACTATGGAAATCAATATGAATGACATTTCATTTTTCAGTATTTCTATCAAGTACATTTTTTTTTGATCGTTTAAGCTAGTCAAGTCAAGTTTATATTATTCAACAGAAAATTTAAAAACGTTGTATATAAAAAGTTCTTTTTATCTTGTAATTATTTTTTGTAAAATTGTAAAACATAATGACTAGGTAGGTATATTAGTAAAAAGTAATCCTTTATTTACTCGAAATAATAATTGTTAGCTATACGGTTAAGTCAGTGAGTTGATTTGCTATTAATACCTCCAATGTGATATTTTTATATATTATAATATTATATTTGTTTAAGTATATTACACGGTACATATAACTGAGTGAAACTATCAATGTACCATATACCCGCTAAAATTTAAATATAATTTATTAATTATTATAGAGACCATAATAACTGAATTGCACTTAGTCATCACAGCATTACACCGAGCGAGCACCACACTACTCGTTATTTTGAGCTGTGAGTGTAAGTAAAACTATAGTACCCAAGTTATTTCTTTTGAATATGTATTTTTGTTACACGCAATAATGATAAAATTAGTAAATGAATAATATGGCATAAGGTAGATTAAACCAAAACATTATGATTTTATTTCAGAATTTTTACTTAGTTTACATATTTTTTTAAACCATCAACTATTTGATAAAAATGTAAATATGAACTCAAAAGAAAAAAAATGGGGCTTTATCATGTCTTTGAGCATAAACGTTTTTTTTATTATTTTGTATAGCTCTCCTGCGGTGAATAGTAGTATACTATTGCCAAACTTACACTAGGGTTAAATGTGACGTGAATAAATGACTGGTGACGCCTGCACGGACACTATTATTGTTTCAGGGTGATCGCATATTGTGCCGTACGTCTTTCTAGATTCTAGACGCACGTTGAAGGTGATTTAAAATGCAATTGATAGCTACATTTCAGACAGTACTACATTGACGAATCGATATCACTGCAATGTCTTATGTACCGACCCAAATCTAAGAATATAGAATAGTGTTTGCAAAGTTTTCATTGAAATAAAAACTGGGTCTAGAACGATTCGGCGCCTTTGACTGGATGCCAGGACAAATGGATAATAAGACAACTAAACAACGGTGTAATTCAATGACACATTGCATTTGAGCGCCATAATATAGATGAATAAACTACGAAACTATACACATACGCCACGACATCATCCAGCAAGAATATTTTCACAGTAAGTATATTACACAAATCGTTAATATAATAACCATATAATTGATCAAATATTATTGATTTTTTTACGAATACGAAACTTCTGATTTGAAACAACTTATGAATTATTAAAATTTTTGATGTTTTAATTAATCTATACGTATTTAAAAATATGAAAAAATATTTTTCACTTGAAGTAAAATATAAACTCACAAAAATTCGTTATAAAACATGAATTAGTTAAAGGATCCTATCTTCATCATTAGCTGAAGTCGATTCACTGCTAGATGAAAATCTTCCCTACTTCCATCTATTCTTTTCAGTCCCTAGTTCTTTGCTGCCACGTACATCTACCTAACTTTATGAGCTGTTCGTCTATCCAGCGGATTTTAAGGTATCCCTGTGGGTGTTAGTGCCCCTTGGGTACCACTGTATGATGGCATTTTTCCAGCAGTTCTCCATTCGCCAAGCAACATGTTCATCTTATTACGGTTAAGTTAATCATTAAAATTTTGTTTAATAAGTTTTCTCTAATGCAGCTTAAATATTTTTGGATTATTGAATTTTTTTATTAAAATAACAATGTGTTTATCTTCGGACTCTTTTTATTAATTCTTTTATTATATGTATTTCTGTATACGCTGTCTTTTTAAAAATGTTAAAAATCATTAAAGATATCTCTATTATTCCATTTTTGAAACCGTCGTGGTTGTGTTCTTGTGAAACCATTTTCTTAGATTCTCATTAAAAAGTAGTTTATCTTGTAGGGTATACTATTTTGCACTACGTATCTGTATAACCTCTATTTTAGCACTGCGTGGTGTAAGGTAGTGATAGCGACCGTTTAAGCCATAACGTTCAAAAATAATCTAGCTATTTTGAGTATATCTCTCGTTTAGCTTACGTCTATTCAAATTCATAGATAGAATGCTTTCTCTGCATCACCCGCTACATTTCTAGATCCTTTTAGACGTATACGGTAGCATAACGAAGCACTATTTAAAGTACTGGGAGTGCCCCACGGAATACTTTCAAAGAAGCTGGTTGCGAATGGCGTGTACTAATATATGCATGATTCCTGGTTTGTCGTCTATTATTACAATTTTAGTGGAATCTTTATGAGAAGAGACTCTCGAATAATTTCTTTTCGTAGAAATTAGGTCCCAACAGCTGATCTCCCTAATTAATTGTTGTACTGACTTCAGTAGCTTTAATCCAAGTCAAACACATATAATTTAATGCACTCTCGCACACAGCTCAAATGTGACATTTCAGTTTGAAAAAAAAAATAGCTGGTGTCGCAAGCAACAAATTTTATTTGAAATCTGGTGCAGGTATAATATCAATATGCCGCTTGCCATGTGTCATCACTGTCTCGGTATGGTATCGTTTATGCGCACGGAAGAAAGATGCAACATTGCGTCCAGTTTTAATTTATGACTTTATTATGATCAGTCGAGACGATTTTGAATGTGCGACTGGGGTTAAGTTTCAATCTAAATAAAATTATCCTAGTTAGATACTTCCTGATGATGTAATAAGCATTTGACTACATACATGCCTATGACGTGTCGGCCACTTTGCAGAAGTCTCGCTACTTATTTACGTTTATTTAATTCGATGGGAAAATAGGAAAACCTTCCGTCATGACGTCACGTAGGCGGTCGCACATGCGAGCATCCCGCGAACGGTCATTCGCACAAGTTGTAAATCATGATGCGACAAACTGCCATAAATTAGTTCTGCGCACGCCCGGCCATGCGTGGACACGTGCCATACGTGGACATTGCGAGAGGCAGCGACGGCATTCCGAAGGGGGAGGCGTGGGAGAAGGTATCTGAATGAATCCGGGTGATTTTATTTTGAACCATTTGATGTAATATAATTATACCTACTAGGTTATTTATTATGTATAGTGTACGGCTAAAAAAATATGTGTACCCATTAAAAATGGCAGGAGAGCTTTAAGACCGAATGGAATTTCATGAAAAAGTATTTTGTTCAGGGGTAATTTATTTTATTCGACTATTTTTTTTTTTAATAAAAATTGGAAATTTATTTTAAACAAATATTTGATAATAATTAGACTAGATACTTACGATTATCTATAAATATTGTAGCAAATTTATTCGTATTGTATATTTAAGTACACGTTGAAATTGTTCATAATACAATATGCATTATATGTATAAGTATATTACTTTCTAAAAATGCCACGTCATAATATTGTAAAGAATGAAGTCTAGTCGATTCATAAAAAGTTAGTCATAATTCTAAAACTCGGTGTCCAGCGGTTCAGAAAGTTATATTTACAACATTTACATAAATAAGTGAATAAAACTAATAAAAACAACTATTTGAATATACAATTATGGATCACAATCAGTCGTTTAAACATTTAAGTTAATCAATAAACATAATAATATGTCGGCAAAAAGTAAAAATATAACAATATATAATTATAATATATATATGAAATACTATTATTTTACATGATCTTCATATTTAGTTTTTACAAGCAAATAAGGTTTTGTAATGGTGTGTAAAAGCGATGACTTGATAATTAATTAGGAGCGACGGGAAGGGACCATGCAGCCTCTTTACACATCTATCGGGAAGATGCAACTTTGGACTTAATTCATCTACGTCCTATGAATGCCTCAAGAGAGTCTCAACACGGCCTGCATTTTTTGCAAACCAACCGGATTCCGATATTCTAATCTTTCCATACTAAAATAACTGAAGTTTTGTTTAGGATAATTAAATCTATTAATTATTTTTTTGTCTACCGCGAGCTCTAGAATACGATCCAGTTTCGTGTCCCTTTTTTATATGTATATATATATATATATAACAATAATTAATTTTCTTTATTGTTGTTCGTATGATAATATATATCGCCAAGTTCAATACTTCCATTCAGGTACTCAAGTTTTACAGTAAATAAAGTTTTGTAATGAGTAGTCAGTAGTTACCAACTATTTGTTTTTTATTTTTGTTATTTTGAAATTTATATTTTATTTAAATTCTTGCTCCTAAATGATAATTATTAATAATTGTTCTCGTTTGTTTCACAGTGTTATTTAGTTTCTCGGATTGTCATAGTATTTTATTATTATCGTATTTCAGTCCTTTTTATAATGCAACTATGTATATAACTAATTGTTGTAATGTGCATGTGGCGTTTATAAACAAATAAATAAACATGTTCATACATTAGAGTTGAGTGGAGATGAAATGTCCTCGAGTAAACAGTACTACTCACCGTTTGTAGATATAATATTATACAATGCCTGATAGAAGACGGCGACGAAAATCTTTAATACAGGATTCCTGTAGAAGTAAACAGTCAATCAACGTTCGTTAGTATAAAGAAATGTCTATAACTTGAACAAAAGTAAAATATTTAAATCGAAAACATTTGGTACTCGTATAATAATATGTACATGCTGTGCTGTATCTTTGCGATTTTGGATATAATACGTTCATCTAGTTATAACGCTTTTATTCGTCGTCATCACTAGATAGCAGCAAGATGGTAGTATCCTGAGTTAAGATTAATTAACATTTTTTGAAATTCAATTATTTGAATTAAGTTATCTGCAGTGTTTTTTGTCAACGATTTCAATTTTTTGCTTGTCTAAAAGAGCACTCTCTATCCTATATAACTACGAATACAAAATAATATACTTACACTTATCATTAACATTAAATTTATTCTCAAATGTTTCAGAAATGCAATTAAAACACTTTAATGCAGTAACATTTGACTAATTTACATATGTCATAATCTTTATGGTGATATTCAATTATGACGCTCGGCTATGAACTCCATATATTTTATTACGTGCAATATATATATATAATATATATCTCAGCCGCGGTCTGGTGTAATTAATATCATGTCTTGGTGGTGGTGGAAAGCCAAATTAATTTAGAAACCCCTGGCTTACAAGATAACTGGGAGTAATCTCATACTCATACAATGTTAGTCTTACATTGTGAGTCATGTTTAAGTCATGTAATGCAAGTCTAGACTGGGCTATGCTATTTTAAGGTCAAGTTGAGTTATTCGCAACGATTTAAAAATTCATTCTATTATGCCCGCGTGAAAGCTCGGACGAATTTATGATATATTGTCGAAAGCTGTCTTTAATTGAGATTTATTTATCTATGATAAAGTAAAATTCTATGTTCAATAGAATTATTTTATGAAAAAAAAACTTGTTTTGACAAAATAAATATATTAATATAATGATATTGCCGCTTTGTATGCTGTTTTTTGTTCTGTTGTGAAAGTTTCTTAGACTTTACTTATTTATCGCAAGTTTACTTATTTAAAGCTTTTAGAGAGTCAAACAATTAATTTAGTATGTACTAACTTTTCCGATAAGAACTACATAATACAATAGAAGTTAATATGTATTCGGCTATTTTTATTCTGTAAGGTTTAAACGTATAAGTACGGGGTCAATGACTTTTAAAAGCTGTACATATAAGTTTAAAACAATGGAATTGAATGGTTAGGTACTTCATATTTTTCTTGTACAGAATGATTAATTTCAAAATAGATAATAGTTTATAATACAATACCTACCTATGTTTTTCCCATACTATTATGTATTATTTATTTTCAAATACCTTGACGAATATCGTGAGTTTTATATTCTGGCGAATTGCAGAATGAAAAAGGAAAGGAACCTGCATCTATTGGATTCCAGCCAATGTGCTTTACGTATGTTCCAGCGCTCGAAATTGAAAGGTTTACGAACCGGAGCGCTCGAAAATTTTCTAAAGATATAATTTTATTAATTTTATGTGTATTTTATAAAAATAAGTGTGTTAGATTTTTTGTTATATGGCCTATTTAGCTCAGACGGTCATATTATTTTTTCCAAGAGATGGAGCGATAACTTTGCCGATTTAACGAACCGGAACGATGCTCTGGTGCGCTCCGATCCATTTCAAGCCCTGGTATTAAAGAATGTTGCATTCTTAAATTTTGTAATTTATTATTTGAATTAAAAAAACTACTTAGATAATTAAATTATTAGCAATTAAGCAATTACAAGTACTCTGGAGAGATGCTGACGTCGGCTAGGAATTAAGGTGGGTAAGTATTTTTAGTCTCCTAATTCAAACCACAAAGCCTGTAGCTAATATAAAAAAATAGTTAATTACATCAAAATTAGGTTGTTAAATTGGTAAAACACATTGGACAGACCTAATGGATGCAGGTTCAAGTAATTTCCGATGCCAAATTTTTTTGAAGATGTCTTGTAATAAATATGGTTATGAGGTGTTTCAATCATACTATTTATGTGTGTAACGTTACTATCTTTAACATAAATTACATCATCATTGATATGACGTGAGAGTAACATTTCATAATTACTTATACCTAATAGTAACCCAAGTCAATGTTTTCTCAATGTGCATACAATATGTCATGGAGCAGTGAGTAATAATTAATATCTCCAAAATACAATTTAGATATGATATGGGTCGCTATGGGTCGCTACGGCTCACTAGGCTATCACAAACAGAAACACAATATTTCCTTATTTCAGGAATTTGCATAATTTTCGTTCAAAGCCTTCGGGCATTCTTGTTCCTCTTCGATATAGGTAGGTACTGGAATAAATACATTGATACGCAACCTTTTTTAGTTTGATTTAATAATTACTTTGATGCAATTTTTAAAATATTGATGAATCCATACCTAGCTGACACATAATAACATGCCTCAAACAATCAAGTCCATATTGCGATGGGGAAATAAATATACCAGATATTAATAATTTAAAAAAATGCCACTATTAATTATTCAATTATTATTAAACAATTATACTATCGAAAGAATTACGATACAGAAAGGTGAATTATAAAAGAATATACTAAATAGATAGTGTCATACATTGCCAATTTACTACCCTCGCAGACTGTTTTTACTTTCACACGATATGTAAATTCATTCTTCTCCTTATTGTGCCATCCTCTCTTCATCTGGAACAGTTCAATAGAACTGCACTCGTACCAATCACGAAGGTTCTAAAGCCACGAAATGCGGCGTTGTCTTCTGCTACGCTTACCATTGATCTTTTCTTGAATGACAAGTTGGTAATTGCTGTAGTTTCCTGGTTTTGATACTACGTAGAACTTCTCTATCCTTTCCCATTCGATTGAGAACTTCAACATTTGTAACCCGGTCAGACCAAAGAATTTCGGGGATGCGTTTATACAGCCATATCTCGAAAGCTTCTACTCTTCATGAGATCGCTTAGCTTAGCGTCCTTACTTTCGTGCCATAGACAAGAATTGAGAGAACGCAAATTCATTACTAATCCTAATTTTCTTTTTGATATAATATGAAACCACAAATTTACGTTTTACACTACCAAGCGCCAAGTCTTTGGCAATATTATTATAAATACCAAAAATACTGATCACCCACTATCACAACACGCGGAAACAATGTTATTTTTACACATTTATTGAACGTTGAAAATGGTAACCAAACAGTTGTGAAAGTTTTAACAAATTTGTAAGCGAATATTTTCTGAACATGTTTTGATACAAGTGTCCATGTATTTTTGTTTTTGGACACGGATGGATAACATTGTCCAACTGCGATGTCCTTGGTCTCAATTAGGCGTTAGGAGCTGCCTTTAAGTAACGTATAACCTGTCTACCTAACGGAAAGTCACTGACAGTAGGTTTATTTATAAATGTTTATGTATATTTATTAAAAATGCTTAAATAATATATATATATATATTAAACCTGCCAACATTTTTGTCGATGCGCTCAATTTATACTAGTTAGCTAACGATAATGTCATGTTATTTTATAACATAACACACTAAGTCAAGGAAGTCTTTACGAGGGCAACACTACGCAAAAAGTACGACCGGATTGCGCCTGCGCACGGGATAGTTTGTACGGAGTTCGTGACACTATTTCCGGCGCTATAGGAGATAGCGGGCTTGTTACACGAAGGCGAAGCGGGAGTCGATCTCTCAGTCTTGATCGTTCGAAGGAAGCAGACGTCTTGGCCAGTTCCGGGCCTCGGACCCTGGGCTCAGGGCTTTCGATTTCCTGACGTTTTGGAGACGTGGACGATGTTCATCTGAAGGACGTCCCCCCCACGCCAGGAGATCGGAGGAACTCCACGTTCCCCACACGTTTGAAGACGCACTCCTCGATTCCGTCCTGGAAGGAATCGAGGGCAGCGAAAAGGCTGGAGAGCCTTTTGTGTAATCGGTATTTATTGTCATTTTATGTTACGGTCCACCGACCGAATTAGCTTTTGGGTTTTTGTTCTAATTTATCTAAATATTGTATCGCTTTAGGTGCTCGTGATTCACTTAAGTAATTATACATTTTTATACACTGTAGCCCGCAAGTTATCTTATTTATTAATATACAATTGTTGCAATTTCTCTACTTGCTTTTCATTTAATTATCCTTCACTATTGTCTCTATGCATCATCATAGAGTGGCGCTCAAATCCGAGATATTTATATTTATTCCATATTCATTATGCCTTTTATTAATCTAGGAACCTACACGAATGAGTGTAGTAACCGGACAGGTAACTGAGGTCTTAGAGGTAATAAGTCAAACCATCCACGACCCTGCTGCATCCTATTTCCCCGAGTCTCATGCTTATCCCTAACCTATCCCTACATCCCCTATCCCGTTCCACATTCCCATCCCATCCATACCTATTCCTTACCCCGACATAAAATCCTTTAATATGACATTGGCACCCAACAAGCATCGTGTTTCTTGTTGAATATTTCTTTTCCAAAACACGATGACTTACCTCCTAAAGACTACAGTTATTTGTTTCGGATTATGTACTCGTTCGTTATTTTGTCCTAATTTTCTAAATTTTATTTGTTCCGATTATAAAACCTTAAATTTTGCTAGTCACGATTTCATACAATAATTGTTACCGTAACGGTATTTTGTTTTCAGAGTCATTAGTTCTAATTACACTGATTTTTGCCGGCTCACTTTTGGAATTTTTTGGTTTACCGTCGTGGAGTTGCAAACGAATCCGTATCGGGCGTGATTTTAGACGCACTTTGATAATTATTCTATTTCTTATAACTTGTAAATTAATTAATGACAAATTAAAACGTATTATTTGCGTTATATTTTTCTTAAATTTTTCTGGTTCGGTGGTCGTAACTATGTGTGTTATATTTTTCATATATTTATATAGTCTTTTATTGACTTACGCGGTACTTGCAAGAGACGTCGGACTAGTCTATGCGGTATGCGCAGAATGGCGATCTAAATGATAGAGATCAATACGTCAATTTTATCATTGTCCTTGTGGAATTTATTTAATTTTGTGTTGTAAGTTACAATTATTCCTTCGCAAATTAATATTAAGAGTGTTATATATGGTTTACACCTAATTTTGAAATACAATTTGCACATTTATCATCAATACATACTTCTTCTATAATTTATGTGATACCCACATTATTGGTATGGAAATGTCAATATTTGGGCATCGGAATTTGTGTTAACCATTGATTGTTTCAGCAAAAAGTTTGTTTAATGTTTAGTATGGTGCTATAAGTGATTTAATAAAGTTCCAAAGGAGAAGGAAGGATGTTAAACTAGGACGATATCGACATGAACATTTATATACCTACTGGATGACAAGAATTATTAACCTCAAATTTGACAGAACCATTGGATTGAAACATACTATGTGGATGTAACACCAAATCAATTGGACAGCTGGATGAACCTTATTATGGAATGGAGTTTACAAAAGGTCCTTTCGTTCCATTTCTATATTGTGAATAATTAATAATTTCTATATCTCGAATAAAATCATTATCGGGTCTTTCATTTTAGTCGGCAGTCGCGCTGTCATCGATTATTTGAGTGATATATTTTCATTCTTGTTAAAATTTGACACTAAATTATTCTGAATTCATTTCTTTTTAATTATTAACTTTCTATTCATTTTATTTTGCTATTACAATTAATTATTTGCGACGGTAGAATACATTTATTTCGGATTATGTTTTTTTTTTTTTTTTTTTTTTTTTTTTTACATTGTTTTTTCTTACTTGTCTGACAGTTCGATATTAGTTTTTCAAATCTGTTCTTTTTTATAATGTAGACAATTGAAATTATTAATTTCGCGTTCATTATCGATAAAATTGAAGTAATCTTTCGTTCATTAAAATAGATTTAGTCATTTTTAATTCCTATTCAATATTCATATTTCAAATTGATTTCTGTTTACGTTAAAACGTCAAGCGCGCTTACATTTGCGGTCGATAGATGCCACCTTCATAGAATTTATTTGAAACATTTAATTTCAAGATTCTGTTCTTTCGTAAGAATGATTATTTATTATACATAAATAATTATTTTTACAGGTGAATATTTTTAATAAAATTTTCCTTCTTAATTCCTATATAAAACTTCCGTCTACATATTTTTTTTGAATCAATTTAATTTTTTCTCTCCTGTCACAATCCTTTCTAATTTAAAGACATATTTTTTTTAAAGCTTTTTGATTTCATTCTAGATGCTTTCACTCAACTATATGCAACTTTCCGTCCTCTCCTAATTTTTTAAAAAAAGCATATAAGCTAACATTAATTAATATTTTTAAATTCTTTTTTTTCTCTTTTCAAATCCTAGCATTCAGCTATTTATTATTCATAAACATTCAATTTACTTTCACTAAAATTATTAATTACATTCTTTTTGATTTTGCAATTTTTTTTATATAAATAAATAATTATTATTTAAAACTTCTTTATATGCATTTAGAGTACATTTTAATTTTGAATATTCTCTTTCATTGATATTATTGAGTATTAAAATATTTTTCTTTCAAATACAATCTTGAAATGATATTTAATTACATTTACATTGGAACTAACTAAATTATTTTTTCTTTCAATTTAACTTGAATTTAATAATTGATTAATTTTTTTTGCTTGTTTAGCATGCTTATTACTGGGCAATATTTTACAATGCTGATATTTAATTTATTATCAACTATGTTTGAAACCTTTAGGAGTTATCAAACCTTCATTCATTATGACACACACAATGTCAAAGATTTTTTCTTTTATTATTATGGAAAGGTGTGTTTCCGTGCTAATGACACTTAACCAATTATTTTGAATTTTGTCAGGGCCGCATTTTAATAATGCCTATTTATTAATATTCAATTTTTTCGTGAAGGAATTTTGTACTGTTTGGTCTTTTGTCTATTACACACCTCAGATATTTATAAATTATAATTATTATTTTTGCTCTTTTACAAGCTTCTTTTTTGGATTGATTTTTTTATCGAATTAATTATCGCAAATTTTATACATATATTATGTCATTGAGTAATATTTTCTATTATAAATTCTATATTTCTTTATTTCAATTTCTTTGTGAATTTTTACTCACCTATGGTAAACTATTTCAGTTACTGACTTCTTTCCTGCACATGGCAATACACCCTTGTTCCGGTGAACGTCCATCGCAAAGGTGGTGGTTGCAGACCTTTCGGGAAGGAGGCCTACTCAATTCATACCACACATTCAGCATCTGGACCTACTTTTGGTAAACAAGCATAGTTCTAAAATCCACCATAGTGCCAGGATGAGAGTTATGGTGTTCCCGGAAGACGCAACCGCTGTCTTAGCGTTTGGAAGGGCCTGTCAGTTTAGCTACCTAGTGATAAAATATCTATATTTAAAATTACCTACAATTGTCTAATTAAGTACATCGCGCTGGTGATCGTGTGATCTTTAATTATACCAGTTGCCTTTGTACTTGTTTTTGCGTGACGGTTTTGTTTGCTATTTTTATAATATATTTTTTTTATTGATTGTAGTGATTGGTTATACTTGTTCTGTTCAATGTATCTTTGTCGGTACAGGTTGCGGGGAGATTTTATTATTATTTGTTGGCTGCTAGCTCCTTGGAAGTCGTGGGAACTGAAGGTGTCTCACTACTGTCCGGTTTGTTTTAGTGATCCGGGGTGCCGAAGATGTTCCTCGGACGCGTCTGATTTTTTTTCTCTAGCAGTCAACCCTCTTGGTATTTGGGTTGAACTATCGGTGCTGAAGACGGTCCCGTTAGTCCCCTCTCTTTTTGGCGTTGGAATCTGCCGCTGATTGTGTGGATTCCACCGCACTCTGATGTTTATGGTGGTGAGTTGGCAGGCGTGATGCGAATAATAGAAGCGATCGTCTGTCGACACTGATGATGTTGTGCAGCGGCCTGGACTGTATGAAGGAAATCAACCTACTTATCAAAATTCCTTGAGGGAAGAAAGTGGACGTTATAATACGATCTCTTTAGCCTTTCATTTTTTATTTTTTGCAGCCCCAACTTGAATGTCGGACCAGTTGCGAACCATGTTGTTCTTTAATTACATTTAGTTTCCGATGTGTTCATGGTTTCCTCGTCGTTGCCTGGTTTTCGTGTGGTGCTTCCTTAACTTCGTTTTTTTTTGCTCATCCGGATCAGGTCTCTTCTTGCTGGATTGCTAACAGCAAGGAGGGAGTTGTCTCGAGATGGCGTCTCGGGTTTGGCGGGATTGAGTTGGTCCAGAATCTGCGGCGGAGTATTTTAAGTAGTTAGCTTTAAGTGTGTATGAAAGGGATATGGCTAGTTTTGCTATCGCGAGGTTTTAGAGTAGTTTGAAGCAGAGCCGTATATTCTGGAACGGACGATATCTTGCTACACCATTGTAGACTTTAACGTAGTATACTAAAATCGATGATTAATTTTAATGTTATATTTTGTACTAGGAATTCTTTTCTAGCTTAGTTTCCTCCTTGTTCGCGTTATTTTATTTGTGGGAGCGCTGCTTGGGATCCGGACCATGGCTTGGAAGTCCATCACACGTCATTTGTTCTTTCAGGCTTAACAGAGAATCCACATCACAGCTGTTGGTTGTTAGCCACACTGTTATTTTTATTCAGATTAGACATCTGAAAGTAGTATATTTTAGTAATGTTCTTTTTAAATATTCGGACGGTGCTTGACGCACAGTATTTATTACTTTCCGACAGATACGCCCTCACGCAAAAGCAAACTGGCACTCATTGTTTATTAATTATTATGTTATTTGTTCGAACCAAGTTGGTGAATTTATTGTATTGATTATTTTTTATTATGTATACTTGCCAAAAACCACGGCATATACGATTGAGAATTTATATTTTTTGCTTTGTGCACTTTATAACTTTTGCCAACTATTAAAGGTTCATCTTTTTTTCAATAACTTAATATCATTTGAAATCAATTTATTAAATCATTCACTGATCTATTATTATTTTCAACTTAATTACTCAATGCTTATATTATTACTCAAATTATAGAAGCAATTTTAATTTCTTGAATATGATTCTATTAATTACTCTATTATATTATACTATTTTTACAATTTTATCAATTTAATGAATTGAATTAAATTTCTTAACTAAAATATTAATTCCTTTATATACAATATATTAATTTATTATACCATTTCATATATTATTATTATCTGAGGTGCATTTATGTAAATTTTTTGGCTACTATTTCAATTTTTTATACTGATATCAAATCTTTTCAAATTAATAATTATTATACAACTCTTCCTATCTTTTTGGAAGCTTTATCCAAATCAATTTTTATATATTCTAAATATTGCAGTTTTACACTGCTGGGTTGAATCCCCACTATTTGTTTTGATGTGAATTATCTGTGATAAATTATAATATTTTATATATTTCTATATACACGAGCTTAGGTGTTTTTATATTTATTAGATCTTTTTCAAAATTTATAACTTATTGGTGGACCGGTTAGGTAGGGTAAATCTACGAGACCTCTCCCAGCTCTTCACTCTTCAGCAAATAATCTTCTTCGTTTTTTGGATTCTTCATAAGCCTCTCCCTCTGTCACCAAATAACAGAGTGGAAATTACATCTATATGTCTCCTTCGCTTCGCCTGTAGCCGCGCTATCTCTAAGCATGCCGTCCATGATGCCCAACCCCTGGGAGGATTGATGCTATCAGAAGATCCCCCCGAGAAGTTGACAGTCGAAGTCCTCGTTATGGCTTGTCCTTCTCTTACCGAGGTTGGAGGTAATGTCATGTTATTTTATAACATAACACACTAAGTCAAGGAAGTCTTTACGAGGGCAACACTACGCAAAAAGTACGACCGGATTGCGCCTGCGCACGGGATAGTTTGTACGGAGTTCGTGACACTATTTCCGGCGCTATAGGAGATAGCGGGCTTGTTACACGAAGGCGAAGCGGGAGTCGATCTCTCAGTCTTGATCGTTCGAAGGAAGCAGACGTCTTGGCCAGTTCCGGGCCTCGGACCCTGGGCTCAGGGCTTTCGATTTCCTGACGTTTTGGAGACGTGGACGATGTTCATCTGAAGGACGTCCCCCCCACGCCAGGAGATCGGAGGAACTCCACGTTCCCCACACGTTTGAAGACGCACTCCTCGATTCCGTCCTGGAAGGAATCGAGGGCAGCGAAAAGGCTGGAGAGCCTTTTGTGTAATCGGTATTTATTGTCATTTTATGTTACGGTCCACCGACCGAATTAGCTTTTGGGTTTTTGTTCTAATTTATCTAAATATTGTATCGCTTTAGGTGCTCGTGATTCACTTAAGTAATTATACATTTTTATACACTGTAGCCCGCAAGTTATCTTATTTATTAATATACAATTGTTGCAATTTCTCTACTTGCTTTTCATTTAATTATCCTTCACTATTGTCTCTATGCATCATCATAGAGTGGCGCTCAAATCCGAGATATTTATATTTATTCCATATTCATTATGCCTTTTATTAATCTAGGAACCTACACGAATGAGTGTAGTAACCGGACAGGTAACTGAGGTCTTAGAGGTAATAAGTCAAACCATCCACGACCCTGCTGCATCCTATTTCCCCGAGTCTCATGCTTATCCCTAACCTATCCCTACATCCCCTATCCCGTTCCACATTCCCATCCCATCCATACCTATTCCTTACCCCGACATAAAATCCTTTAATATGACAATAACTCTATTTCTATATCATTTTAAACAAAATTAGAATATTCATAGCAAACGAACGCGTCGACTGAAATACCAATAATATATAGATAGGTAGGTACCTATTTCTTTTGATAAAACCGGTGTATTTGACGTGAGTTTCATTGGTATTGATTAAGATGCGTGTGAGCAAAATGCAGCATACGTGACAAAGTTAATCGCTTAGTCACGTATTATATAAACTGTCAAATTTGCATGTAAAAGACTTTGCGTCTCTGTTGCGCGATCGCATAAATAACATACTCACGTTTCTCTCATACGTACTGCACTTCACCTCTTAGTTACTTTCACTCATACGCAGTGGCATCCAAATTGATGTGTTCTTTAGTTATGCATTTTGTTAACCTATATTGCTTTAATAAATAGCTAAATAGTATTATTGTTGACAGATCAAACTGCCACCTGTTAATTTTAAGCTATTTGATTATTAATATGTATTTGTATTCAAAACATACGAATATAATATTATGTACTTGAGGGTGAGAGGGAATGGTTAATATACAATCTGTCAGAATGCTTGTACATTGTGGTGGTACGTTTTATGCTCCGTCTTGGAGCGGAAATGGTGAATAATGATATGTGGGCACATACGTGAAATTCAAAAGAAAAAAGGCATTGAACAATTTTCAATTCACTAAATTATACATTACACGATATACGGGAAAAATAACGCTTTCACTAAATTAAGGCGCGCAATTCATTCGCTTGAAATTTCGAATCTTTTTTCTAGATGTATGCTTCATACGGCGACGGGCGTATGCATAGCAAACATAATAATTTCCTTTTAGTATGAATAAACATTCGACATCAAAGAAACGTTCTCAAGAAAGAAGCGCAATTTCTTGGCCTTAATCATTTTTCCTGTGCGGGAGAGTGTTTTCAAGCACTCCAGCTGTTTCCATTTTACGGTTTTAAAAGATTTTTGTTGAAAATTGAATGGAAATTAATGTCATTTGACGTCAATTACTTACTCTTGGTGCCCACCGTTGATCAAAAGCTAGCACGCTATGATATTGTTTGGTTAGTTACAGATTTCATTTCCATTTACTGGCTCCATATAATATACAAGCTTTTTATGACATACAAACAAATTGTCATGTACGCTATGAGTAAGAAATCCTCATTCATGGCAATTATTTAAGAACGTCATCTTAATTGATCAACGTTTTAAATGTATATGATATTAATTCACCATTAACCTGGGTTGATCCACTGTTAGACGAAGGCTAACGCAGTGGCGAGGGGTTTAAGTAGATTGTGAAGACTTCACATAAATAGTGCAGACTAAGCTTTATCAATCATAGTATTTGTTTTCATTGAACTAATAATACATTTTGAGGGTGGTGTTGGTTAGTTTTATTTATTTATTTATTTATAAAAAGAGTATTACGGCATTACAGCTATTGGCCAATGCGCCATAATACATAATAAATACAAATGTATAAAAATATCTTAATTACAAATAACAATAAAAAGACAGCATGTGTAAATATTAATGAAATATGATAATTTATACAATTATAAATTTAACCTATTTAATATGACCATAAATATTATATAGTTAATAAAAAACAAATCAACCTTTATGGTGCCATCAAATAAGCTAATTGCACGATACACAGCATCTTGAAGACCGTGGAGCTACGAGTGATATTGGTGGGAACATGAAAATTAATATTTGCCAGTATATACGGATTGTAAATGAACCCACGAAGAAGTAAAAAAAGTTTTTTTACAATTTATTCATTAAGTCTTGCCTAAAACACACCATAACCGATAAAAAATATTCTTCTATCTATAAAATATGTATTGTTTAATGAGATCATTTTGAGATATTTTGAGATAGATAAACGACTATTTATGTTCTATGGCTTGGATTAGGGAGAGCTTGATTGAATTTAAAAACTAACAAAATACTATCTACAAATTTTTGCCTTAGTTCAATAAAAACAAATACGCCTTTTTTACTTTTTTTTGTTAACTGTCAATTCATGGTGGAACTGCATTGTATTGTTGTTTTACCTCGATGAAAATGTCCCTCTGAGGCGGACGAAACCGGTCCTAATTTATTGATTAAAAGTGGAATAAGTACTACAAAAAAATGCGTTTTATTAAATTAAAACAACAATACAAATACGTTTGATAAACAAAGCTTAGTATGCACTATTTATTTCGGATCTTAACAGCCTACCTTCAACATTAGCTACTGCTCTATCCACTCTTCTGTTATGCTAATGGCAGATTATAAACAAAAAATAGAGGTAAACCCAGAGAACATAACTACAATGTAATCTGACTTACTCCACTGAGTTTTGGAGCAGGTTTCGCTTTATTATTTTACCCCATAAAACCAAGGGACATAAAGCGCGCAGACTGTCCTCTAATATTGAAGGCACGTCATGTTTACGTGACATACAATAATTAATATTATGAGACAGACGTAACTATTGAATATAATATATTATTTATCCCGTGTTTATTTTATCTGAAATCGAGATCTGTACCCTGTTATACCACACCCGGCGGGTAAGCCGATTACCAGTAATTTTGTGTTCCCTGAATAAAACTGTATACTTAAAAACAAACTATTATTTTTATGTTACCGCAAACTATTAATTATTCTTTCGTCACGAGATGTTTATTGTTAAGCGAACATCTATAATAAGAAATTTATCCACGATTTTCCACTCAGCCGAAATAAATTTCATGATTTAAGAAAAGTACATTATCTTTAGACCTAAACATTTTTTTGCATTGTAAAATGCTGTAACCTATAAAAGTACATCTGTTCAAGGAATCCTTTCTTGTAGGAGAGAAGTAGATTCAAAATAAAAGCTAACAGGACTAGTCAGGTGACTGGTCAGCATCGGGCGTAAGGAATTCACTTCTAATTGCAAAGTCACTCGACAAGTTTCTTGGCTTTAAGCTTTCACATAAATAAAGCGTATGTCTGAGGTAAATCCGGTGTGAGCATTCGTACTTATATGATAAATCAGTAAGGCTTGAAAGAATCCCCACTTTGCGAATATGATGAGATTCAGACCACATCGTGTAGTCCTTCAATGTGTATACCTTTTTCAAACCTGTTTAAGCCATAAATCAAACTGACTGTGACTATTTTTCAAGAAAATGTATATCGTCGATATAAAAGGTTAGTAAACCAACATTTTCCATAACTCTCTGATCTAAAGATACAGAACTGGTGGGCTGAGCGAATGGCTAACAACTATTTCATGGATGTGTAAGTAGTCAATTTGAAGCAAAAAATGGTAGTTTATCTTTTTAATAAAAAATCCAAACTTTGTTACACCCTACATCTTAGAGACTCCACGATAAAAATAATATGATGTCAACAGGGGTTCGCGAGTATCAAAAATTTGTATAAACGCTGTAGCACCGCAAAGGTAGTTACAAAAACGGGTACGAAGAACGTTCACCTCCAACAATTCACCTTTCAAAAATTCACTACTGAGATACTCGTAATTCATCGCGCTAAAAAATCATCGCCGAAAAATTCATCGCTTCAATAAAAATATTATTTAAATTGGTACAGTAACAAAATATTCGATGAAATAAAGATACTGTGGACAACCTTAAACATGAGTCGCAAATATCAGCTCATTCGAATACATTATAGAAATTTGATGGCTTTACAAAGAAAACACAGAGTTTATACAAAAGTGGGGATTCAACAACTTATAAATAAATATAATTCGCAATTTAGACTTTGCTATACGTATGAAAAAAAATATTTAAAAATATAATTACATCAATGTTAATCTGAATGGACTCTAAAGGTTTTATGGGCTAGCGGTAACGAGGATCTACTGGTATTGTATGTGGCAAAAGAAGTCAATCACTCTTAGTTGCACTGGCTGGTCCTGACTCTCAATAAGCTATAGTTATGGTTATGCGTACCTACAATAAACTACGGAGAAAACTAGTAGGTTTTGACGGTGTCGAGGTTGGTGAGACACTAATTATTATGTGGCCTGAAAGACATAGTAAGGTTGTTGAAGATAGGAATTTTCAAAAACATTATCGAGTATTTAAATTCATATCATTACTTGCTAAAATATTCAGTATAGTTATGTAAATTCTAGGTTTAATTACCTATTGTAAAAAATATCATTTACATTTAAAAAGAAATAAATTATACAAATAGATAATACGTTAACATGCATTTTATATTTCTAGGGAGTTCTGAAAATATTTAACTATATAGCCTGAATATAAAATAATAATTTAGGAAGGGTTATCATCATTGTAAAAATCAAAGACTGAGTGCAAGTGGGAGGTCAGTTATCGTGGTCGGACTTTTGACTTATTTGACTTATTCAGACAATATCTTCAGCTATATAATGTAATGTAGGGATCGTGATGTAACTAGAAAAGTTATAAGAAATCGCGGTCCTCTTACTGTTGTATACATATTGTAGTCCAATGGCTTCTCATCCAGGGGCTTCGGCTCGATTCCTGATGACATCACAATAATACATATTAATATACATGTTTTAAACTTGGGTATTATTCTACTACTGCACTACTATTATTGGGTTCATTGTAGTGTTAAAAATTAATAAACAAATCAAAAAAATCTCATTAGCTAATTTCATTTTATTCCCAATAAGTTACATAGTTCCATTGTCTAAGAGTACTAATATTTTAATGTGCTTACATACAAAATATATTAGTAGTATATAAATAATTATCTATTACGGATTTTTATAAATAAGTACTTTAAATATTCAAAATATAAAAAAAAATGTTTCTACCTGATTCTTTACTTAGGTAAAACGGTTTTTATATTTTTATCGTATTAAATTGCTATAAAATGTTTATATTATACCTAACTGTATTCGTTGTCAGTATATATTTGCCATTAGTTAGTCCACATAGTGCCTGAAGATAGTAAAGAATGACTCAAATCGAACAGTACAATTTCAAAACAATTAGAATAAACAACGAACAATATTTCAATAACTACTATATGTGTACTTACTGTTTTATCTCTTTCAATTTGTATAGTATTTCTCATAGCTACCCCGTAGTGCTCCGTATGGGAGAAAAAATGGTATGTTGAAAGTCTTAATATTTGGCAAAGAAAAAGTTAGTATTGTGGAAAGAAATGGTTTTAATATTATTACGTAAGTGAGGAATATTATTATCTTATGTCGACTAATGACTAATGTGTGAATAAATTAATAATACTTACGTTGCTTACTCGTGGGAGTGCGTCTCAATGCTATATTTACTTGTTTTGAAAATCTTGTAAACAATTAGTATGGAGATAATGTATTTTGGAATGTGGCTTAATACAACATGTTAATGTGCGATGAAGTGTTGACGATGATTTTTAAGCGAGATGAATTGTTAGAGTTCGATAATAATTGCCGGCGGTGAATGTTCCGAATTCCCGCAAAAAGCAATAATACCAACTCGGCTGCTGTATAAAGCAATAAAATGAAAAAATGGTAATTCAATAAGGTTGAATAATAATGGCAATCATGCCGCTTATGACTTTGCTTCATTTATAATTATTTCTCATTGCCTTGTTTGCGTTTCCTTTCTAAGACATAATAAGAGATTATTGTTCTTAGGGCATATTATTTATTTTGTGCGCAGTTAATTATGTTTCACGAAATGTAATGTAATATCACTTAGATTATTTCTTATATCAAATCCTTAAATAGAACGCCTCTAATATTTACAATATATATTATGAAAACAAAAACATCTTAGCGAATATTATCAGGCTCACATATTATTTTCATAATATTATTGGATATTTTTATAAGCATTTCAATTGAAAAACACTATTTTCCATTATCGGTCATCATCAGTGTAAGGATCATTCTTCATTCGCATTTATTGAAGTATGGCACTAAACTGTGATTTTACTGTATTTACATGCCTTTAAGTTGAGAATACTTATATGATAGAGGTGCATGTAGAGGTAAAATTATAAATTGTAGTAAGTAACAAAAGCTAATACAAAACTGCTAAATAATCTAAGTGAAGAGACCAACAGCTGGTTGAACAAACTTGATCAGCTTTTCCTTTCCATTCATATAGTAGGACATTCCCAGATGATGTAGTGTGCATCCCATATTTCTTCGCCACATGGACATTTTGAACGGGTAACAAAAGCAAGCGCATAGAGCCTACCAGCAAAGCCTTACAATCAATTAAAATTCTTCGTTTACAATAATTCTTCGCCCACAAATTCTTGGCTCACAATTCTTCGGTTAGAATATTCTTCGCTGCATATATTAAAAAAATAGCTTTTAAAATTATAATAACATAATGTCATTTTACAAACTGTTTATTCAAAACTGTCTAATTCTTATTTATTTTGAAAATCTTCATTGATTATTATCCATCATCATTAACTATCATTTTGGATAGATTTGAACTTGCTTGATGTTAAAAGTGACTTGCTATTGTGTATTTTTAGGGCACTTATCAGTCGAAACGCTACAGTATACACCCGAAACCGATGATGAATATAATGTCAGCACTATTTGTATGATTGGTTAAATGCTTTATGCGTCAATTACATTGAGCTTCTTTACTAGCTGTTTGTTGGCAAATTTACAATCTGCCTGTAAAGTCGCCCAGTGTCGTCATCGAACAAGCTAGCAAGCAGATTATAAACAGTTTACCGAGAAAAGTTGAAAGCCGGTCAACTTAACATGCTACACGCCAGCGTGTGGCCCTACTGCGTCTGCGCAGTAGAGCGTAGTAGCAACCACCCGGTAAAAAACGAACTACGTTCTGTCAAAATAGTCGCTAGCTTGTTGGTTTCTCAGCGAATGGTAAGTTTTGTGTGTCATCATCACAATCGCAGTAGCTGAATCGCCCGCTTTTAAATTCGCCAACAAACAGCTTGTAAAGTAACTCAATGTAATTGACGCATAAAGCATTTAACCAATCATACAAATAGTGCTGACATTATATTCATCATCGGTTTCGGGTGTATACCGTAGCGTGTCGACTGATAATTGCCCTAAAAAGTGACGGGTGCATCCCTCGAAGAATTTTCCATAGCAGTGTTTATCATTTGATAAGTAGTTTGGTCAAACGTGTGGTATCTACATATTATATGTTCCAAATATGGAGTGAATATAGAATGTTATAATGAAGGAAAATACATTTATGGTAGCAGTGTTGTACGTAGGTATCTGTTTGATGTATCATTTGTAGGGCTTGGTAAATTTAGCATTTGAGCTATACCATTGCTGAGCATTCACAATACAGTGTGGAGTTACGCTGCAAAGATTACCCAACGGCCCACATGTTCAGCGTAGGTCAAAATGGAGCTTTTATGGAATTTTCAGAGCATAACCCTGGACATTCCGTAAACGTTGTAGATAATCTATTTATATAATTTTGAAACCTTATTATCCTTTATAGTTATTTTAAATATTTGATGACTGCATAAAGTATTTTTATTACATAAAATAGTATTCTTTTAAACCTCTCACTCTAATGTTTTAGAATATAGTCATATTTCAGTACGTCCATGTGAAGTGGTGTTAAGATTTTTTAGATTTATTAATTTTTAAAAGCATTTACAAAACCATTAGTTATATTCATGTTAACATTATATAGTGACATACTTACGATAAAAAATTATATTTTATAATCGTTTGTACACTCACGCTCTTTGTGACACAGTTTTATGGATTATTTATGTGAGGGTGTATGAATGATGATGATAGATTATGAATGAGTCTGTATCTATTGAGTCAATCACTTAAGCGACGGAAACCTATTAGAAGCCCGCTCACGCCCGCTATCGATATGCAACTGAATGTTCTTTGTAACACTGTCTCTCATGATCCGTAATTGCTTATTGATTGTCTGGTAACAATAACACTGGAGATTAGGAGGTGGGTGAGGAGATAAGGAGTGGAATTGGAATATAAATGGCACAACTGTCATAATATATACCTAATATAATAATATTAACTGATAAATATTACGAACCTTGCATTTTTGAACTAACTTACTATATTACCAAATTTTGCTACCGCTGAAACTATACTGGCAGACACTAACATCAATCATCCACTAATAATCGTCCACCCCAATCGTCTCCGATCATGTCATTATGGATCATTCCTTGGAGTCGTGGCCAAAATAGAATAATACGGCTACAGTTAAGAAGACTATTACCTAGAACGTATACCAATTAGGAAGTAAACCATCACCGATCATCAACTGAGTCATGCGCGGAAAATATTATTTTTATATTTTGGCCCGCTGTCCACTGTAGTAAGTCCACTGAAAAATAAATAATTACAAGATAAAAAGAACTTTTTATATACGTTTTTAAATTTTCTGTTGAATCATATAAACTTTACTTGACCATTTTAAACGATCAAAAAAAATTGTAGTTGACATGTCATATTGATTTCCATAGTAACGCACGTATATATTAATAATTTTGTTGCTAGGACCCCAGACCCCTAGCAACCAATAATGGTGTCAAAATAACTTTTCATACATATTTTAAATGTTTCAAATATCTTGCAAGTCGGGAAGTTAGTTAAAAATCGAATGCAAGATTTGTACCGGACGAAAAACTACCGGACCAATAATAATTAATAATAATAATAATACGAGCTAAGAAAAACGTTGTAATAAAAAATGGCATTTCACGATCGAAACAGACGTTTGGAGTAAGTGTTGATAAGTTTGGAGGCTTTATTTGTAAGATAAATCTATACAGTAGGTAAGTGATAATATTATCTTGCCAGGATTTTTATGGGTTAGTTGTTTTTTGAAATTGTGAAAAAAGCGATTTTAGTATATACTAACAAAATGATAGTCTCGTCAGTTTCACGAAAAATCACCACAATGGTCGGCGAAGGAAATGGATTTGATTGTTAAAAGCATATATATAAGTGAAACGGCAAATAATTTTCAACAGTAGGTAGGACGAAATTTCGCAGACGTCGCTAATCGAAGACTGACGGTCGAAGTGTGAGCACGTCAATTTGTTTTGTGACGGCGTCGGAGGAATATATTCTTAAATCGTGAAAAGATGACTAAAAAACGTTCCGCATGTATTTGAAAATGAAAACATGTCAATGAATATACTATTATTATTACGAATATAATAATAAACATAACATTAAAAGGACTTTTTATGACAGATTATATTTCGTTCGGCTCGCGTCATTTGCACAATCCGCGCATCGCCTAGTCACGATCTTTTTAGACCATGCCTCAGCTGAAGTATATAGCCTTAATCAAATAATAAGTGTACCTATACATAATATTTAAGTACTTAGAGATCAAAACCAATAGGTAACAAAAACATTCACTTGGCTACTAATGCTCTCAAGAATAAGACATTTTTTTTAGTCGAATTATAGTTTTCGTGTTTCATTTCAATGTCACTGACTCCATAAAATGTGGTATCATTTTTAATAGAAGATAGCAAAAAAGTGTTTGTTTTCGCAGACAATTATTAGGGACTTTTCTCTGAAAGCAGAGCTTTTTTTTCGAGTAGGCGTGTCGCGAATAAATAACAGAGAGGCCTTTAGTGAAGCTTTTAGATGTAAACAAAATTTGGCGCGATTCTGTTGAAACAATAAAAGTTGACGAGATATTATTATTTTCGGTAGAGATGGCTGGATTTTAATACATTTAACTTGGAGAAAAAACCTTTGTTGAATGATAATGAAGTGAACTAAATTAAATTCAACAGAACTGCGCGAAAGAGACCAAAAAACCTAATTGCACAAAAATAATCTCGCAAACCTTTTGATAATTGGGTTATTAAGGGCTTACGTTTGTACTAATTAGATAAAAAGAATTTGCTTCACACATTTAGGGACGATTTGCATTTTTTCAACATGAAGGTTTGAGTACCCTGCATAATTGATACTATACCTACCATTGTAATTAATATTCTAGGTATAAAAACAAATAATCTGAGGCTCTGGTAATAAAAAGGGTAGTTTCCATTGTCATTAAATGTTGACAAGTTAACATAAAGGTACATATTTTTTTCATATAGAGATATCTTCTAGAAAAGTATTTTAAAATATTGTGTGTATGAAATAAAAAAATTAATTGTTTTTTTTCGGATATTATACGTACTTACAAGAAAGAGATAAGATATTTTTATTAACTTGCAAATATTATACAAGAATGGAGACTGCCGACTTTGTTCCTCAATTTTGTTTATTGATGAAAAAGAATCCAAATATAATTTAATAGACGAGAATCTACATATTATATAATTCCGAACATATTGTAACTCCTTGAAATTATACGAAAACAATTGAATGTATTTCGATGTTTGATAGCTTCAATGGCCTGGATCGCAAGAAAAAGGTCAACTATGCGTAAACGCTGTTGGTTATAAAATATAGAATGGTGCTATTGTTTCAACAAACAACTTCTTATTATGCCATCCCCTATTGGAGGTCGGCCACCATCAGGAGGAAGAGTTTGGTGGAGATACACTCGTACCAATCACTGTACTTATTAAGCAACGAAATGCGATGTCGTCTTATCTTAAATTTACCGTTGATCTTTCCGTATATACTTCTATGCGCAATGAATCGGTTTTTATTAATTATTATGTGAATAAGAATAGTTGTTTTATTTTTATTTTCATTGATTGAATTATCAAGCTTACTGCCATTTTATAAATTTGCTAACATTTATTACACAACATACATTTTTTTCTTGCAAATTATTTTACTTTAGAGTCCTTCTCAGTAGCATTATGCTAAAAGCTAAATAAAATAGTGCCAGGTCGCTGGTCACCCCCTCTCCCTAAATCCAAAGCATATTTTTCAATATTTCAATGTATATGTACCTACCAACATTTTAAAATTTCACGACTCTCAGTAATAAGGCAATTTATTACATTTAATAATTGGACTGACCAATCGCTTGTCTTGCATATTAATTTATGCTCAGTTTATACCTATTTAAGTTATGTCAACGCCTCACTATCCTGAGTAATAACGCAAAAGATATAAAATAATCAGCACATATTTTATTTAATTTCCGATTAAAAAAAACCTATATGATATGTGTAAAAATATCGCAGTAATCAATTTTCAATATTAAATTCCAAACATTAATATTTTTCAATTTTATAAAATGAAATATTTTTCTTCCGTTTCAAAAAGAAAAATACTCTGATGCAGCCAAACACTATTTCCATTACTAAGTATCGAAGTTATCAAGAAAATCCACTCTGAGAGGTAGGTTGAGAATTTTTAATGGAAATTTGACGTGCATACTCCAACCGCCAGGAGTACTCAATATTTTCTACTTGTTTTTTTAAGTATTTCACGTTTGAAATTATCTACTCGTCGCTTTTTGAACTCGCCCATCGACGGAGCTTTTGAACAGTTTAATACCTTTGGAAAAACATTCTGCAGCTTTTAACTAAAATGAAAAATACGTCAACACAATAATAAAACTTATCTTATTCTAATAACTTTTATCAGTGTCTATCAGAAAGTATTAAGTTTAGTTGTTTTCTGCATGACAGTGTATATCGATTTAAAAAGAAGAACATTTAAAGTCAGTCTGATCCTCAATTAAACCAGTTGCAACTTGGTAGATTCACGATAAACAATTTCTTTGCTTTCAAAATATAAGTGATGTCTTAGTGCTAGCGAAAAGATCTTCTCTCATAAAAAATAGTAATCACGCACACACTTATGCCTGCTAACCAAGATCAAGAGTGTTGCCCCTTAGACATAGTATAAAATTCAAGGATACTGTTTGGGCCAATTATGGTAGCTCTAATCCCAGAAAAAATGTCTAATCTACCCATAAAATCATTGTAGTGCATAGGTATGTTATAAACAATTCGATTATCTTCAGACCATAAACGCGACAAGACATGCACTCGTGTGACCCTAGCGATATTACAGAAGTAATCTTATTAAAAATTATTGGTTCGCCCGATGCCGTAAATCACTGTAATTAATAAATAATTAAACTCATTACCACAACATCTATTTAACAAACTACAGAGTGACAAAAAGCCTAGCGTAACTGGGAGAGTAGCAGTGTTAGTAAGTGAGAACTAAACCACGAAGAGTACCCAGAGCAATCACCTCATCATCATTAGAGGTTAATGTCTATAATCCTTGGGTATAACCCCCCTCCCCAGTATCCAAATCATCACCTTTCGATTACAGTCTACTAAAAAGCGCAAACAGATACGTTACCTTCATTACGCTACGGTATACGTTCGCATAATGTGTGTTAATAACAAAGCATGTGTTATCTGGAATTATATGAAGTTCCTTAATATCAGTATTGAAGTTTATAAATTTCAGTTATTTTTTAAAATGAATTCAACGTTCGTTAGGTTTCCTCAGACCTCTGTCGATTAAAAAAAACAAGATTGAATAATATAATCATATAATAAGTACATGACCCAACTGTGTAGATATCATAATAAATTATTTAGTCGACACTGCTGTATTAAATAAAGAAAACTCCTCAACTATGACGATGGCGTATTCACTATGGGCATAAAAAATGTTCTAATGAGGTTTCCTTTAACCCAGCAATTTTAACAGTTACGTTTATGATTTTAAAAATTTTATACAGGTGACTGCCGCTCGGATGTAAATACGTAAAGACGTAATTTGAGGCAATTTTTATGTAAAAATAAATATTGACTAAGGGTCCCCTTTCACCTCTTTCACTTTATTTTGTATAATTTAAATAAAAATCACGTTGTCATTAATTTTCACTACGTACCACTAAAAATCTCATTTAGAATACCTATATTTTCATTCTAAAAACCTCTAGGTAATGTGACGTTTTGTTGTATTGTATCTATGTACTGTATTTATAAATTAATTATATTTGTTTCCTGGACAATAATACTATATATTATTATATCCACACATATAATTAATAATATTGTGCGGGTATTAACAGTAATTTGTACAAAAACAATAGTACGATTAAATATTTAGCGAAACCAGCAGGCCAATTCACAAATGGCAGAAAAACAATTAAGCCGAATGACATTTTTAGTGTTCAGCACCTTATGACTCAGCTAGTCATCATAATTATTTTCAAATATTTATTTAGACGTTATACATGATTTATTATTTAATTTATGAAAAATTCGGGCTCTAGAGCACGATGTACCGACTTTGAAGCTAATAGCTTTAATGACGTATTTAAAATAAATTAATGAGAGTTAAGTACGTACTCATGTTAAGCTTAAGCTTTGACAAAGATCTGGTCTTGTATACTTATATTCGGTTTAAATGATTTTCTGCTATTTATGAATCGGCCTGATGTTTTCGGCTATTTTGTCTTCGTACAAGCATTTGGTACTGTTCGGTTATCAAGAATACAGCGGAAAACACATTTTGAAAATAGCCGATAAACTGAATTATTTGTTAGGTTAACCTAACCAAACCTAAACGAACCCAAACTAACAAATAATCCAGTATATCGGGTATTTTCAAAATGTGTTTTTCGCTGTATTCCTGATAACCGAACAGTACCAAACATTTTTATACAAATTGAATAATTTTATAAACTAAGATTTTTCCCTTTATTTTGTAGAAATATGAAAAATCTTTATATGTTAGCGATTCTTAATATACTGATTATTTCGTGTAATATTCGTTCAGTCCGCACGCAGCTTTATAAAGCGACTCGCGAGGTGCATTAGCCGGAGAAATATGGCGTAAAACAAAACAGAGAGTCGCCACCGCCCTCTGCCAGTCTGGGATGGGGACGCTGTAAGGCGCCGTGATGGAGATTTATTGGGGAATTCTTTTTTCGAAATCTCCCGGCTTTTGTGCGGCAATATCCGCCAAGAGTAGATCACGTATAGTGCGGGATTACTGGCGCACTCGCCGGCGGCCGAGATGCCTCTATGAAGTAATGCCACGGGCTTCTTCTTGAGCCAAGCGATGTAATAGAACATAGTATTATATGTTGGACACTATACTTGACATACAGGCTGTTATTAAAGCTATACTATTCTTATTCCCCTTTTCTAAATTTTTACCGGAGAAAAATATTTGTTTTTATTTGCATCCGATATTACTTGATAAGGTAGTCACTTCACCACTAAAATAAAATAAAAATGCATATTTTTATAGTCTGTGTACCTACTTAACTTAAAAATCCAATTTTGAAAAAGCTCAGAAACATACTATATACTAGAAATATATCTAGAAAAAAAATGGACCAAGTGGGACTCTTTAAAGTCTTATAACGCATGTAAATTATTTTTTTTATATTGGAATTTAGAGCAAGTAAATAATTGGCATGACTCATTGGCGGGTCAAAAACTTCGATACGAAAGCACTCACCGAAAAGTGAACGACTCCAGGTTTACCTTTTTTCCTAGATTTTTTCTAATTCCTATGTATATAATTCGGAGGTTTTCAAAATTGTGTTTTTTCTATAAGTAATAAAGAATCTAACATTCTTAAAAACCTGGCGAATATTTAGTATTGAATAAAATATGGTAATTTTATAGTTTTTTAAAAAAAACTTTAACACGATAACACCGTAGCAACAAAATGGCTATAGCGAAAACTCTTTTTTTGCAAGGGGGCCTCCAAACCTATCATATATAACATTTAAGTCAACCTATTCATAACCACTAATGCCTTAATTGGACTAAGCCTATGAGTATATAATTTCATCTACGTATCTACATCTCATGAACCGACATAATGATATCACAGAAAAAAGAGATTAAATGGACCTTCAATAAATTAAGAGGTTTTATGCCCCGTCTATCATCGAATTAAATTACGCTAAACTAGTCAAATCTTTGCTCAAGTACGCTTCGGAATTCTGGGCATTAAATCCGAGAAATGAACAACCTAAGAATATTTTTGAAGAAAAACATCTTAGAAGTTATTATGGACCTATTACGGACAGCAACGATTAGAAAATACAATACTGAACTATGCTCCTTGTCCAATAATATATATTACAATTCAATCAATCAAGATCATAATACGAATGAAAATAAATAAATTAACCAATACAGTGGCTTGTGTTATCGTGCTCAGGAAAATCAAATCTATATTACTATATTCATACTGTCATGAAGACTGTATCTCTAAATCTTCGTTAGATTTTTGGATATAGCATAATATTAGTACTTCTATACTTTTTGTAAATGTCCTTATAACCTATGTACTATTGCATGTATTATAGAAATTTGAAATAAATAATATTGTTGACATTTAACGATAAAAATCATCCTATAGATTTATATCTATACACGAACAAGTATTAAAGCCTTTTACAACTCTATTTGTGATAAACACATTGAGCCTATTTGATTGACCTAATTTTTTGACCAATTAGTGTGCTAACGTATTTATATATAAATATTCGTTAACAAAAATAACTACTTTCTTAAAACGTTTATATTATGTCATATTCCGTATGTTTTATTTATTTCTGCAGTACTTCCGAAAAAATGTGTATTTTATAGAAAATTGTATCACTCTAAGGATCACTTTATTTATTTCTTTCTTGATTATTAATTTCTTAGAACTAAATTAAAGATCGTTTAAATATTTACTATACATTTTTTTTATATAATTTGATTACCGAACCGTCTCTAAATTTTAATATAATATATTGTCACAGAATTAGCATATGTGTACCAAATTTAAAGCCTTTAAATATACCAGCTATATTAAATAGGCACGAAAAGCTTTGGCAGTTTTAAAGACAAATACCAGGTTATACAAAATTAACAGGAACTGGCTTACCCTATCGGGTGTAGTTTAACTTATAGTATGGATCTCGAGTGTGGAAAAATATGAGTTAAACTTAAACATGTATTCAAGAAGCGTTCAATAGTCCTGTCTGTATACATTAAGGTTTTTCATGTAAACAACACACGTATTCAATCTGTGATGACAGTAAGCACACTTTGTGTTCTTTGAGTTGTATAGCCTAAAAAGTAATACAATGAACGTTGCTTCTAAACGTTAGTTTATGGTGATTGGCTTTCACATTTTTTTTATGTCATAAATCTATTCAGTGATTAACATAAATGTGATAAAGACATGTATATTAGAATCAGGTGCGGGAATTGAATCTGCGAATAACTGTTTTAGATTCGCAATATTTTACCACTCTTTTAATATGACCTCAATCTTATACGTAATGAATATAGATATAACACAATTGAAAATGAGTACGTAATAAAAAAAAATACTTCAAACAACACATTGTTGTGTCTTGAATAGGTTGTAGTATCAAATATATACACGTCTTTATCATTTCAATACGGGTACACGGCTTATGATTTGCCTTGAAAAATATATGCGAAATAAAAACAGAAAGTGTTTTAAAAGAAACGCCTCGGACCGAAAGATGTAAGATTGTGTGTATGGTAGTGGAAACGCTTCAAGTTTTTATCCCTGCAAAAAATGTGATGTATTTTTGCAAGACACTCGCGCGGGCATGAAGAAAAATAAAATACTTTATGCGGAGCTTTTAAACTGACAAACAAAATCATAGTTGCGTACGTAATGTATATCGTCACCTTTTGCTTGCTAACCGAACAGGCACTTTTGGTTTCAGATTATATAAAGACGCTCTGTTACTTGGTGTTATTTAACACCTTTTATGTTGTTTGTGCTCCTGTGCTGTCTTTATTGCTGTGAGACATGGTAGCTTACCAAGCTTCAAAGGCTTTGAATTTTGAGCTTTGGGAATCGATATGTCAGACCAAATCTTAGGGACACATTGGTACAACTAAGTTACAAATACTCGAAATTGTGAGCAGACATTGCAGCCTTTAGTGATTGAAGTAATCATGAAGAGACGTTTCAATTGGCTGGGACATTTGTTCCGGATGCCTCTAGAGAGTGTGATACTCCGTACTCGTATGGCATAACCGCAAGTGTTTCTGAGGAGATGAAGACGTGGTGATAGAGCAACGGAATTAATGCGACCTTGGGTTTGTCTTATGCCTCAATGCTGGGAAATTGCAGGGTGAAGTAAGTAAGTATGTTGCTTTGACATTTTTTCATATAGATAAAAGACATTCTCGGTTAATGAAGTTGAGTCACGTCACATAACTTCCGACATAACGTTTAAATTGATTGTATTTACTCTATTTTGTAAGTATTCCTAGATTGAACAACACCAAGGTAAAAATATACAAAAATATTTATAAAATTATATGTGACGTTATCTAACAAATAAACAGCTCTCGACAATATGTCTAAGATGCAATTTGCAGTTTTTGGACATATTATTTAACGTTGACCTAATGACCTGGATATACTGGTGGATTTAGATAGCCTTTGGGGAAGGCAAAGTAAAAGAAGAGCGTCGACGCATTGGAGTGACCAAGTAAAGCAGTTTACTGGAGATAATCTTCACTCTGTTGTGATGACCAGAGAAGAAGATGACCAAATTTGAGTTGTCACAATTCACAGTTACGAGAAAACGACCAAAAAGAAGATCTAATATAAATAGATTAATGTTGGAAATGGAACTGGGATCGGATCTTAAGAACCCCTTCATTATTCTGAAATTGTAACTGTAACTGGAAGCCTTTCTTCTAAATCTTCAGAGCCCCGAACTAAAACCCCATTTCGTATCTTTAAATTTTATTTGTAATGTCCATATTACTATGCTCTACCTGATAAGGATATCTTGAAAAAAATGTATATTCGCCTACATTTCGGTTTTGAAAATAAAATAAAATATCCATAATATATCTACAACTAGGCAGGTTCAATAAATTAGGTAAGTATATTAGATTTTTAAAGAACCGGAGCTTAACTCCAGAGCCGGTGTCTCTATTTATGATTTGATAGAACCGAGCCCCAGTACTGAACTCTATTCAATTATTTTATTGAAACTAAGCCTGGAACAGGATCTTTAAAACGGCGTTTTAATTACTTTGAAGTAGGTAGTCTTTTCTATATGGATTAAAAAATATGGTAAACGATCACAGCTTTTGAGATGTTGTTATGAAGGAAGATACTCCATATTCCATGGATGACCAAGCTCATTATAACCTGTATCCTGGTGGAGCTGCAAATTTAACGTCATCACGTTATTCGTACAACGCCTAAATGATTTTTTTAATCTGTTCTGCTCAGGGAAAGTTGCGACTCTCAGCCGTGACAATAATATTAAATATGATGGCGAATGTGTTAATAAAACGATATTTATCTTTTTAAAACTATCATATTATAGTGATATTAGTATCATAACACATTTACGTCATACAGCGTACGTAACGGAATTTACTATCGCGGTAAGAGAGAAGTTAAACAGAATAATAGCCAATGCTTTTAAATAGTGTATTATGCGCCATGAAAATAGAGAGATGAATATGATAAATCATGGGTGAATATGGATATTCATGGTGGCTAGACATAGTGAAATATGGGATAGCTGTGATTAATTCGTCAATTCAAGAACTTATAGGATGGCTTTAAGTATATGTTGAGCGGTAATCCGTTTATGGAAAAAAATATTTTATCTGAATCTTTCGTGAAAAGAGCAGTTACCATAGCATTTTATTTGTTCTTGTTATTATCAATAATTGGTGTATATCAATTTGATGTATTATAAATTTATCAAATATCAAAACGGCATTATTCACAGAGCAGAATATATTATAATTTGCAATAATCTTAGAAAATACCTACATATTAGACAAAATGAAGAGAAAAAAACGTCATTTCTTACTGTGAAAACTAGAAAAGAAACAATATTATGTGTTATACATGTACTGAAAAATTTAGCAACCATTATAGAAACTATAATGCATTTCTACAGAAAATATTATTTGCCATGGTTTTTTCGAGCTTTGTGAAGTGAAAATTTATGTGTCTGGCTTGCATTTCATGTAAAATGCAACCAAACATTGGAATGGTTCACAGTGGCCAAGTAATATAATAATTATACACATTTATTATAGTTGATAGAAAAACACCAAATAATACAATGCTATTGTTATGTAATTAATTACCTACTTAAGTATTAGTTTTATAATTATTTTTTTCATTTTGGTTAACTGGTTTTGTCCACTTCAATGATATCAATTATACAATCTTGCAGGAAAATTTTAAAATATAAAATCTCAACAACAAATTATTTCTTGAAGATAATAGTGTTGGGCTAATTATGGCAGCCCTAATCCAACACAAATTTCTTACCTACCTAACATCATTATCCTTACCAGGCACACTATTAACAAGTCAGACATTCTACAACCATGCTAGTGTAAATACCTGTAACCTTTAAAACATTAACACGTCATTATCTACATTGTTTTTTACCGTCATTCACAGGTGACTTAACAAACAGTTATTGAGCGATAATGGTAGGGCTAGAGAGTGAGAACCAGACCACGGAGCCAGCCCAGCGCGCCCGCTCTATCATCATTAAAGGTCAGTACCTGGAATTCTTGGTATAACTCCCCCCCTAGTATCCAAATCATCCCGTCATATGACACTCCAATAAAAAACGGAACTAGATAATATAAACAATCATTAAAATAATACAAAATAATTCTCTAATTAAAATAACTCAATTTAATTTATCTTACATATTTTCAGAAACATTGACACACTGTGAGGACCAAATCGTTGTTATTGACTTCAAGTTCTAAAATTAATAGATAGATATCAAGTGTGTTTCGTTCATGTGACAAACTTTAATACATAATATTATTATGATGCAGGCATCAATTTTGTACATATTAACACGTTTTTACGTCTTCGTATTTATACATACTCGAGTTTTACACGTTCGTATAGCCTTAGCCAGGGGGCAAACCACTTGTCATTATTATTGTGTTCTCTGAGCGCAAAAATGCATCAGCTCGAAGAAAATTACCTGGATGTAAGAAGAAAAGAAGTAGTCTTCGTTTAACAGTGGATTGATAAAAGTATAATATGCTGATGATACAATTTGAATACCTTGTAATCAACTCTATGAAATTACAATGAAGTCACTTTCTAAAACTTTCATAATATCGGAGCAATGTCATAAAAATTCATCGATATTAAAATTTGATTCCGATAATAATTCAGTTTCATTCAAATATCTCTTCGCATTTAAGTTATGCTGAAAAAGGTCTTTTTAAAAGGCTTTGAAATCTGATTCGGATGATCACGGTTCGTTTAATCTCATCCATAAATGAACCTAATCAAGAAACCTGATCAAATTGGATTGGGCTTTTTAAAGGAGCGTTTATTAGGTCTTCTTGTCGCTTTTACTTGCTTGAGATTTTTTCGGAGGTAATGAAAACAAAATCAGGAACGGAAACGAGTGAGATAGTCATATTTTCAATATGGAAAATTTTAAAGGATTCTATTAACAGCAGATGTAGTATTTGGTTGTAAAAGATTTCATCTATTTCTTTTTGCAATTATTGTACTCTATGATATCAATTCTCAAATACATATTAATTCCGATTTTTTAAGTATGTATTAAGTTATTTAAGCGTGATTAAGGAATATCACGGAAAGTGTCAATATTTTATTAAAAAGTTTGCTTTTAAAAACAACCGAATGAATGTTGATAAAACTTGGAAAGATTAATAGTAGACTACATACATACATTTTTTGTAGCAATTAAGCAGAGTTTATCTCGATATCTCATAAGATTCCGTAGTTGCAAGATAAAATATCTCGAATATAACGCACTTGATAAAGTAGTCAGATAGAAACGATGAAGTGGCCACGTGGGGTGCGGGTGGAGTGATGTACGCATGCACCCAACTGATATCGAATAACGCAATTGCAACAATGTAAAACGAGTAGGTAAAGTGATCAGATAGCAGCTGTGGAATGTTGAGGTGAGGTGTGTGTGTTGAGGGGCGCGCGTCTACATTTAAAAATGTCAAATAACGCACTTGCAACAATCCATCATGAATACGTACAGTGCTCAGATAGCAGCGGTGGAATGGTGAAGCGAAGTTTGTATAGAAGGGCGCGCACCCATATCCAACAATTATCGAGTAACATACTTGCAACAATAATTTGTCATGAATAGGTAATTCTAACCATTTCCTATTTCATTGATAAAGCGATTGTCTTGATTTTATTATGTGGACAGATGAAAGCTGAATGAAAAATTCTCTCGCATATGTGCCTCTACCAGTTAAAGTACACTAATACTATAATGAATCGTCAGCAAGTAATGCATACTGTTCATAAGACTCTCTCCAGTTATAGTGTCTATAACTCTCTGGTTTAATCGATGAACTTTTCAGAACATAAATTTACAAGTTAGTTGTCCATTTAAAGAAACCATAGCTTTAGTCAGAGCGCTTGTTACCGAGTTCAACAAGTGCTATTTTTATTGAGCGAATTACTTTTTAAGGACCTTGTAAGGAAATTTTTACGATCCTGAAGCAATAAATATGTACGATCGCTTGTATTTACCTCAAAATACTTAAACTTTACTTTAACGGTATCAGGCTAAATCAGCGTCTATTTAGTTTATCTGTACTTCACTGGATTTTATGCATTACTAAATTTATTGAGACACTTTCTTCAGTCAGAATTTAACGTCTCATGATACTGTTAATTTAATTAACAGTACTCAAAATAAATTATTTGAAAGAGATTAGAAATACACCGATTAGAAAAAGAAAAAGTTAGAAGTTATATTTCTTTGGCGTAACAAAACAAAATAAGCTGTTACCTCTATTACTATTACAGTGGATAAGGTCGATGAAAACGTACGCGATTAATCTGTGTCTCATATTATAGTACATGATAATTGTAATTTAATTATTGTAGTGGACCAAAACTCATATTTGCCATACAGCGGTTATAATCGATTCAGTAGTGCCTATGATGAATTAATAAAAAATCAAATTTTAATATATTTTTTGAATTATTTACCAACTCAACATTTACTCATAAATAATACTTAATAGACTCAAATCTTGATACACAATCTTTACAATGAAAAATATATATATATACACTCCAATATAAATAAAGTTTTATGAATATAAATTAACACTGTAGAATGTCAGTCTCCAGAAATTTGTTTATAAACATATAATCGATTCAGAATTTCCCATTATGAATTAATAAAAAAATCAAATTTTAATATATTTTTTGAATTATTTACCAACTCAACAATCACAAAATTTATTTATTTATTGATATATAATTTTACTCATATATAATACTTACATAAATATAGCCACAATCTTGATTTACAATCTTTACAATGAAAAATAAATATACACTCCAATATAATGCATGCGCATGTACCCTTGAGACCGAAATGAATATAATTATAATAATACATTATGTGTTGCATCGGCGCACGCGCAACTTTACTTCCGTCACATGCCAAAAATACAATCTGATGTTATTCATAAAAGCGCCAAAAGAAGTATAACTTCAAAAACTATTCAATCTGTACAATTAATACATATAATAATATCAAATTATGCGTCTGATTTCCTTTTTGCGATCATAGTTATTGATTTTCAAATAAAATAAGTAACAATATGTAGGTACTTACTTTGATTCCTATAAGGTGTCAAGATCTCTCAAATTTTTACTTTTTACTACTTATACCAGTGGCGAAGGGTGGAGGTAGTCTGTTAATATCCGATATAAATAGTACACAATAAACATTTATTTGAAATTTGTAAACTAATGAGACACATTTTTTTTATAAAAAATGATTCTCAAAAAATTGTATGCCAGGCAATTAATGGGGAATTGTATTTTGTTGAAAAAAAAGAACACAAACCATTCAAGTTCGATAAAAATTGTTACATTTTAATAGGGTAGGCAAATAAAGCCATAATATAATATACCTACATGGAAAAAGTTGAGGACATATTATTATGTAAAGTTTAATGATTATGTACCTAGCTGGTTTTTGATTTTTTTTAAACAAAAAATATTCTTAAAATTTAGTTGAATTTGCTAAAAGTAACTTGATATTTTATATTAAATTCATCAACTATAAACGTACTATAAAATCCGAGTATTTGATGGTTTAGGCACGAAACAAAGAGATAGTGGGATGAGTGCTGATTTGAGAGAAGGCAATACAACAGGCGCGATATTAACAAATCCCATAAACAATAATTTTAATTGCCACATATATGTACTGCGTATGTGAAGAAATGTATTTTGCGCATTTTATTTGTTGAGATTCCACTATTCCAAAAAATCTGCATTTTGTTAAAATAAAAACATTTTTTTATATTTTCTGTCAAGTTGGTAAAAAAGACCTTTGTTGCTCTTAGATTAGTTTGCCTTAAGTTTGGTACCATAGTATAATCGAGGGCATCCGTTGTTTGATCTCCCACGGTGCAGAACTAACCTGCCATTAGTAATGCCAATTGGGAGGGCAATAACCATGTTTAATGAAATCGCTTCGGATATTGATATATTCCACTTACGTGAGGGTGAATTTAGGTGGACGTTGTTTTTTAAATTCTTAAAATAGGGTCTGCTTAACTCATCCGGTGTACTTCCTTGTACCTATATACTTAATATTTTTTGTATTCACACATTTATACTGTAGAATAACTTAATACTGATCTATCTCTTGTGTTATGTACATAAAACTGTTTTAATAATATTTTTTTTGTTTCTAAATGTCATGTTGTGAACGTTTTAAACTTATAATTTGCAATGTCCACAATATGTAAAATAAATATATTGAAATTGAAATTGAACAATTGAACAATTTTGCATGTGACTAAAAACAAAATTCATTATATCTCACCATTTCAACATTTATATGAAATCCATAACAATATTTTATACACAGAAGTTCATATTATAATGATTTCTAATAATATTAATGGTTGAACCTTTCCAAAGCATAAATATAAATTTGTGATGTAAAAACTGCCCTGATGTTACTTGGACTTCTTTAATCCTCAACCCTTAAAATATATTTTCTAAGGGGTATACAAAACTATGAATACGACATTTATATAATTTAGTAACATATTATTTAAATGTCTTTTAGACATGTATATTTAATTATTTATATATATATATATATATTCGGGATTTCAGCTTACAATAATTTGTGATTACGGCATTTTCTATTTTTTCAACAATCTTATTTTGTATTAAAATTAAAAATAATCTAAAATGTAATCCATAATTTCGGCGAAGAATAATATTTTTATGTACTTCCACAAAAGCTCTGATAAAAGCTCTCACGAGACATTTACAATTATTGCTCAAATTTAGTATCTTGTTAAGAAGTGAATTATTATTCTCATCGAGTATTTCAGACGTGTAATAATATTCTATAACACGTCTTCAAAACAAAAAGAAGCACTTCTAGTCAGGTGTATTAGAAAAAAACGTTCGTAACATAAGAGTCCCATTACGCTTGGATTTATTTGCAGTTCCGATAAAAATAATTCGCCGTGTTTACATGAGTAATTACAGTAACAAGTAGAGAAAAGCGTCCGCACCGCTACGCTACGCTGAAAGATGTAGCCATGTGTATAAATATTGAGAAGATTATTTCAGAGCGCAGAAACTGATTGAAATATAAAACGAATAAATTGTCGCTTCGAATAACACTGATAATAAATTCAATATTCGCCCTGAGTACATTTCGTATCTTTATAAATTCAGAATAAAATTTAATGGAAAATTTCAGATGTTTAATATTATTTTATTGTTTTAAAGTTTCTTTAGAAAATTTATTTTTTCATGTTCGAACTAAATTTACCTACGGCTAAATACTCTTTACAATATCGCACTTTCAAAGATATCCAACTTTTTAGCCCATATATTTTATGAAAATGAGGGTTTAATTATAAGTATTGATTAAAGTATTTAGAATCCTCGTTAGCCTAGCTAATCGATAGAGTATCTGTTTTTTGTATAAATACGAAGCAATAGATGACGGGTTCCAATCTGCGGCTGGTCAAAAAAATGCATTTTGTATTTTTTATGTATATTTTTGATCCCGAGTTAAGGTCCAATGGGTTAAAAGTTTCTTAATGTGAATATTCATATGCTCCATTAGTGATGATAAGTTTTTCAAAGACATTATTTTAGTTAGGTATTTTTGAGGGAAGTCTTGATTTTAAATGTATGTTTAAACCGTAGTAGAATTTCTTTGCTAGACTAACTACTACCTTTTTGGCTATTTGTTTGTGTGTTTCGGAAAATATGAACATCATTTGTGATCTTAGTGGAGCCTCACTTTCAGGCATATTACTTGTTTTTTTCTTGGTTGATCCAGAAATCCATTTTTTAGCACCCTTTTAGGGCTGACTTTATGACTACATCAATATCATTAGAATATATGTTGAGTTTCTTAAAGTATTTTTATAGTAATCAACCGGTCCTAGCAAGTGCGAGGGCTGATTGAACCAAAGTGCGCAAGGCTTACTATGGGTTACTAATGCGAATGGTTTACATGAAACCCCGTTTATTTTAAATCTTCGTCAGCAAATTTTAACAATACCTATAACATACTTATAAAATCAAAGTGATATCTTTTAAGCCTATTTATCAAAAAATTAGTCACAAAATTAAGTAAAAAAGAAGAATGAAGTCACAAAGGGCGCGAGGATCAATCTAGTCCATTCGGTCCAATCGCTTTAAGACCAGGTCTGATCATAATGATAGCTTGAGCTTATTTCTGTTTAGATGCAAGATGATATATCAGGGCATGGAGTAAGTCTATTCTACGTTTTCCATGCCCTGTACATAAATTGCTCAGCTGTTCGAAAAGCTGTGTACCAAATATCAAAATTAAAATATTATCGTTTTTAAAATATCTTGTAAGGTCCGAGTCCTTTTATCAACCTGCTATTAAAACAAAGTTGTAATACCATGAAGTTTGGTAAAAATAAACTGTAAAAATTGTCATGTCTCAAGAATATTCTGCATGCAATGCTCTTTTGAAAATTCCATTTCAATGATCACAATGTCTTGTAGCTATTCGTCCGTGGACTTGCCTTTTATTTCATTCAGGGGAAGTTGGGCTTATGACATTTTTTTATATATTTTAGTATGTTAATTGTGACGTATGTGTTGAAATAAGATCACAAAAGTGTTAAAATTGGAAATTATAAGAAAATGTTTGTTTAATAAATGATAAAATTCCGCATAAGACTGATCACCTTGGTAACTATAAAATGATTTAACAAGTTTTATGTATAATGTCTTTAATATTTTTTTTGCGCTGGATGCTACACAAAATTATCATTTCGACAAAACGCTGAACTATCGAGACAGTAGAATTTTCTAACTCTAGTTCAAATCACGGTTGAGCATTGCTTTTTAATATTTATTTTAGTACTTGTTGCCTTTTTTTGTGAAATATCTGTTATTAAAAGGTAAAATAAAATATTGAATGGTCAGCAAAATACTTAAGATAAACGAAATTTACCCTGTCCTGTAAATATGGCCGTCCTAGGACTCTCTTTTAATTACCTACCTTTAACAGGCACTGTTCACCGTCGCCACCCAATCAAGTACCTGTGTATAATGAGTTTTCTCTAAATATCAATTATTTTTGTTGCGGTGAAATTGGAAGGCCAATAAGGACCACCAAGCTCCTTCACGAATAGAATATATTTATAGACGTATGATCTGTTGTTGCTTGGTGTGTAGATCCTACATTAATTTTATGTAGAAGGTTTCCTCGTGTGTGTGATGTTATATGTTCGGGGCACAATAGACATAAGACACAGCGTTGATACCTATTGTTTGTTTTATATTGTGGTAAAATATTTTGAACTGTACACGGCATTAGATGAAACTGTCACATTGATATTGATGGTTTTGTTACGTAAGATTTACATTATGATTTTAATTGTTTTGGATATTCACTGAGTTGCGCGTAAATATTTGACTGTACAGTTCCAGGTCTAAAATGCAACTAAATTATTGACTGTCATGTCCGCTTGGTGTTATTGTCATGTTTATGGCACAAAATGACCACAGACAATAATACGTCGGTTGTAGAATCGGGTAAACCTCTACAAATATAATAGTTATCAAATTAATACATATCAGCCGGATTCACTCCAGTGAAATTGTTAATAAATATAAAATAAATAAACCACCTGTGTTACTATAACCCCAGCCTTCCTTTACCATTGTAATAAAAGCAATGCAACACAGTGAACTTAACACACAGCACAAGGTAAACAGAAACAAGGTGACAGTGAGAGTATTTTCTTGCTGTGTGCACTCTTTTGCATCCAAGGTGTGTAATGCAGTTGCTCTCAGCTAGAAGGCAGCATGCAAAAGATCACAGCTGTGGAAGAATTGTATGATTTTTATCACACTCGTATAAAAGGTGAGAATTTACGAAAGACTTTAACACTGTTATTATCAGAAGATATTATAATACAATAGATATTAATTTTTTCATTCATATTTACAGGTTTAGCTTTTTTTATTAAATGCTTGGAACAATGCTTTACTGAAACGTATTTGGATTTCATAGGGGCATACCTAGTAACTGTAGTAAAAATATCACTATTGTACCTTAATTAAATAAAAATATTTGGAAATACATCAGAAAATACATCGATTAACCATTACCTATATGCATATTTTGTTGTGTTTTAATTATTATTTCTGTTTATTATAAAACCAAATTAATGGTTTGCGATTAGACTATTTTCCTAACTGCTGCCAATATACTGCAAGATCTAGAAACAATGGAAGAGTTTGTATATTAGGGCTACAATTTTTGTCCCATAAAAGATATCACCTTGCTTAAACATGCATGATGCCTAAAAATGTCAGTATTATACTATGGACAGCATCCTATAATGCTTTGTAAATATAGAGCGTGAATTTATGATCGCCTAAAAGCTTGGAATATATTATTGTACATGGTCTTAAAGACAGCTATAGTTAACATGTATATAACAAAATAACCTTAAGTTTGATAATAACACCATCATATATTATCGGTCATCAAGTGAAAGAGCTTACTGAGGGCAGCACTAAGTAAATAGAGGACGGTAACGAGAGAGTTTGAGTCGCATAGATAATGACTGCATTTCAGGGTGGTCACGATTTTCAGCCATGAAGAAACTGCCGATAAGAGAGATAATGTAATGAATGATAACACGATTTGATGGGACTGTCGTTTACGTGGTTAATTAGTTAAGTTAGCGCTACAGACCATTCAGGTAAATGACCAACTGTACAAACGTCTTCCAGAAACCTCTATCTCGAGCTCTCTTTCTCTCTAGTCGGGCATACTCAACTTTTCTGTGTCTCTCTTGACGTTATCTACCCACCTCCTCAGGGGCCAAGTGCATATAGGAAGGAAGGACTTCCATAATAAACTTGAAGAGCTTACACATCCATTGTTTATAATAATGCGACTGGCTCATCTCAGTCTAAGTAATAGAAATCCGTTACAAGTCTTACTTATTATAAATTCTTCTATGTTTGACAACCGTTACGGATTATAAACCCATCCTTAAAATGAATTAAAATTTATAATCGATTTACATATATGTATACGTATTAAACTTTGTATAGGTTATTATTAATATCGTATATCAAAATAAGGTAAAATGCTATGCGGAAAATAACCTGCGTTTAAAAAAAAATAATATCAATGTCTTCTTCAGAATTGATTAATGCCTTGAAAGGGTTGACAATTTCAAAAAATTCAAAAGAAACATCTTCAAGGTGCCGTTACATTCAATTAATCAAGAACAAACCTCTTCCAGAATTGTGGCCGTGGTGTGAGATACTGGGGGCGGTTCGGGTGTGATGAGTTAATCTCGTTAAGGTTGCGCTGTTCACAGTTATAATTAATATGGCAGAAGGTCGCGCTCTACCGCGTGGCTGAGCAACAAATCAACCTGTCGTGAGTTGGCGCGTTTCATACTTTATGCCGCTACGATGTGCTACGACAGTGCTACGACTCTACGCCGTAGTATAAGTGGTTTGATTCAAGAGGTACTTTCCTGATACTTTTGTATGCATTCTAGACGTCATGATGATTATTTTTGTAAAAAATTACTATAAACCCACATTAAAAACGACTTTCCATCATTCGAATAAATAAATTCAAGAGTATTATGTTTACATTACAATTGGTCATGACTAGGGAATCCAATCCCGAGCCAAAATTCTGATCCCGGGATCCCGGGACTGGTCCCGCGATTGGCATTTTTTCCATTGTTATTATAAAATTTTTATATTTACAAATAACATTGATAAAATCGGTTAAAAATAAATCTAGTATAATTTATACCATTTAAGACATTTATTGTTAATATTGTATACGTTCAATCTTGGAAATACATAAGTTTAATGGAGTAAATAATATTGTTATATAAATAATAATGTGAATTTAATACGAGATTGCTGTTTCTGATAGTAAAGACTTAATGAATGGGTTAGTGAGATTTAAAATAGTAAAGCAAATCATGGTGTACCTACTTATGGCCTTTCCGCTTCATTTATTTATTTATGTATAAAAAGAGTATTACGGCATTACAGCTATTGACCAATGCGCCATAATACATAATAAATACAAATGTATAAAAATATCTTATACAAATAACAATAAAATGACAGCATGTGTAAATATTAATGAAATATGATAATTTATACAATTATAAATTTAGCCTATTTAATACGTCCACAAATATTATATAGTTAATAAAAAACAAATCAACCTTTATGGTGCCATCAAATAAGCTAATTGCACGATACACAGCATCATGAAACATAACATCTGTCCTGTGACGAGGTATCTTGAAGACCGTGGAGCTACAAGTGATATTGGTGGGAACATGAAAATTAATATTTGCCAGTATATACGGATTGTAAATGAACCCACGAAGAAGTAAAAAGAAATGCTTTAAAAGAACAATCACTCTTCGAGTAGACAGGGATTGCATTGATAGCATACCCAGAAGAAAACGAGTCGGGAAATTTATTTTATTGTCATTATCATAAGGAATGAACCCGTATGTTCTTAAGTAGAGCAATCTAAGAAATCTATTGTGGACTCGATCCAACTTAATTGTGTGGATGGACCTATTAGGATTCCAAATAATGCTGGCATATTCAAGAATACTCAACACAAATGATACGTATAATGTACGTAACACTCAGACGTTTTCGAATGATTTTGAAACCCTAATTACAAAACCAAGCATTTTGCTAGATCTAGTACTGATGTCAAGAATATGCTGATTGAAAGTGAACTTTGCATCATACAATACACCCAAATCTTTTGTCTCCGTTACCCTACTCAATATTATACCAGACAATGTGTATGGGAACAATCAGGTGTGCCTTGAACGACTGAATGAAATAATATTACATTTGGAGGTAGCGAATTCAAGTTTATTCAATATAGACCATTGCGAGATAGCATCTAGGTCAGACTGCATCATCGCACAGCATAATGGGGTTTCAATAGTTCGAAAAAGTTTAAGATCATCTGCGAACAGCAAACAAGAAGAATTGGTTATAACTTTGACAATATCATCAAAAAATTTTAAAAAAAAATTGGGCCAAGATTTGAACCTTGAGGAACACCAGAGTTTGTTCTAAAAATCCGCGATTCATTCCCATGGTAATCAACAAATTGACGACAATTGACGCGAAACACGCGCGTCAATATCATCTTACTCCCTACTTCAATTATAGTTTGTCAATTTATGGCTACAGCCGTATGTTGTAGCTTAACCACTGGGGAATGACAAAAGAAATGGCGTATTTCAAAAAAATACTACCTTATTCTTAGGTCAATAATTAATATAAAGCAATCATTATTCGTAAGATGTTTATCACACTTGAATGGTCAAAGACATAGCTTATAATAAGTATCTTTAGAATCATCTTCAAATGTGTTAATCTTTCCGATTTTTTTAATAATAAAATGCCTAATTCTTGTCAAATTTGAGATCACAGAGATTATCAATATAATTTTTTATCGTGAATATTTTACAAAAATTATCTCGTAATAAATTATACTAATGGTTTCATAAATGCGTTTAAAAATTAATAAACGTAAAAAATCTTAACACCACTGCACAGTTATGTACCGAAATATGACTATATTCTAAAACATTAGAGCGAGAGGTTTAAAAGAATACTATTTTATGTAAGAAAAATACTTTATGCAGTCATCAAATGTTTAAAATAACTTTAAAGGATAATAAGGCTTCAAAATTATATAAATAGATTATCTACAACGTTTAAGGAGTGTCCAGGATTATGGTTTGAAAATACAATAAAAACTCAATTTTGACCTACGACGAGCACGTGGGCCGTTAAGCCATAGTAGATTTAGCGCAACGAATGTCTAACAATAAATTCTGGATGAGTCACCTTCTGGGTTTGACGTTGCTTTGCTTTTATCGTTGCCTATGTTGAAGTGACGTAGTTCGTAATGTAACTGCATAATGGTAAAATGATGACACGTCAATTGATTAAAGTGCCTGGATAGCGTCAATAAGTGTAATAGGTAGGTATGAAATGTACGATCAGATTAGGGCTACAATAATTGGCAAAAAATTTCCGGTAGGTACCTCATATTTTGTTATCTAAAGATTGACGTTTAGTTATATACTTTCATCTACTTATTGGAGTGATATACAGTCAATAACATAATAATGACAGATTTCATAACCGATGATATCTTTCACCTATCATAAAATAATATCCAAAAGATATCTTTCATCTTTTGTGTAATATAATATATCATTTAATATTATTATATCAAAATGATATTTTTCGCATACATCTTAGTCGATGGTGGTATTAATTAGACTTATGCGATATTGAAACAGTAGCCTCTTTCATCTTAGTGCCACTAAAAGCAATTATAAGTGATCGATCACGTACAGGTGTCATTTTCCTGGCATTTTTGATCAAAGATGGAATCTTAAGGAAACGTAATATTTTATTATTTGGTGATTCTTGTTATCATGTTATGGTATAATATAAAATTATTTAGACCTTGCCACTAACGGGTAAAGTTATGATTAGTTTTGAATACGTATTTAATTTTATTAGTTCACGTAAAGTGTTGAAATAGCAAAAAAATGAGTGGGTATAAAATAAATATATTTGCGTAATATTTATCAGTTATAGTTTTGTTTTTATTATAAACACTTTTTCTTCTTTAACTTCCTACCGCTACAGCCTTTTGTGGACTTCTATTCAGGTATCTCTAAAACTGTTCCCTGAATTTCAAGACATCCAAGATCTTTAAATTCAATTTGATTTGGTCATCGTTTGCCTTCCGGTTTCTGCAATATCAATCTAGTTGCCTTGAAAAACTCTTCCATTTCGTCTATGTACATGACCCAGTCAGCTGAAGTAAGCCAGTTTTATGCACTGTATGATGTGGGGCGCTCCCATATAAAACGTACTGCTCGTTATTGTATGTCCATCTATAACCCAACTTTACTGTGTGATATTGATAGAATCGAAGATATCACATATATATATATATATATATATATATATATATTTATTTTTTGACCATGTTCGATCCAAATAGGATCATATGGGCCTCCACAGAGTGGAGGTTTGTATTAACAGATTTTATCTTTACGAGAAATGGATGTCAGCCACTTGCTCAACCTATTAGCACTGACTCATACATAAATTGAAAAACAATATGTGTACTTGCCAGACCAAGGATTCAAACCTGGGACCCTCGACACTATAGACCGGCGCTTAGGACACGCGGCCATCGTGGGTGTCAATTCAATTTACACATAATATTTATATTTTTTTATTTTTCTTAATAACTTACCTCTTATGTTTATTCTAATGATTTTAAGCATAATATATTATATTTTTATTCTGACAATCAAAGATTTTTTTTTTACTGTACTCCTGTATTATCTTGACATAACTATAAACAGTGATACGTCTACCGGCGCCGTCAATTGACCTCAGGGTAACTGGTTTTGCGGCACCTTCAGGTTCATGTCCCTGAACGTTGGGCATCATACGTCTCTAAGAAGAAGCCATGAACTTGTATCTGTTTATTATCAAGCTGCAGTGCACGTCGGGACTAGGCATCATACGTCTTGCGAAAAATGGCGTTTATTGCAGATAAATATAGTACAGTGTAATAAGTTTAGAATATTTTAGCAGTCTAGCACATATAACAGGGCAAGCGTTAACGTCCGTGTTGAATGGCCAAAGCTGAGTTAGTTTAACCATGTTAGATAAAACATTCTTATACTGGACAGAGAGTGGAAATACTACCCTAGATGGTTTTGCACGAAACATGATGCGAGACATTTATTTTGTCTAACAATTTGAAAAGTGCCTTCAAAACTGTGTGAAATATCAAAACCTTTTTCTACTTAAAGTGACCGTAAGGTGAAGAAAAATACGAAAAAAATAATATCATAATATTTTAATAATATGTAACAGATTCATACGAATCTACGCAAAAATATTTTGCCCAATAAGTAAGTGTGGTGTAGAAATAAGGAATTATTATCTATGTTCAAGAAAGAAGGTGCAATATTGATATTAAAAATGTTAAACGTGTGTGGTTGTGTCAATTATGGTCGCTTTCATCCCTCCTACCTCAAATCTCCAGTTATTGTCGAAAAGCCAGGCGCTCAGCAATTAGGTACGGGTCATCGATCGATCGTAATTGAATAATATTTAGTTACCTTAAGACAGGGGCGAGCCTAGGCTTGTGAAAGTTAAAGCCGTCTTTTAACAAGTAATTCGATTATACAGACTGATTCAAAAAATTACATGCAGACCACGAGCGTGTACATAATTCTATTCGAGTCTCCGTGAAAACTCCATTAATCAAACTACCTGTGTCCATGTTACTAGCACAGCATATCTCCTCATTTATCATAGCATTCATAATGTACCGTGCGAGTGGCTACTAGGGTGTGAGGTTATGCCCTAGCTACCAGCTATAACCAGACCGCAGAATATAATAAAAGTCAGTGCCTGGTATCGTAAGTATAACCGCCCCCACCCAGCATCCACATCCTTCATCACAATCATTCCATCACAAAATTACAGTCCACTACGTAAAGCGCAACCAGTGTATTTGACATAGTGTTGTTATACTGCAGGCTTTATTAGATATTATTTTGACTGTTTATTATTAGGTTTTGGTTGACTTGACGTCTTATATTATTATTGTAGTTGAATGAAAGTGTTTGGTGACCTTTGTTATTTAATATAATATTTTAATGATTTCTATCACTGATAATGCTGTATTATTTGACTACTAAATCCAAAGGCAATCAGGAGACAATCGCCAGACTGCATACAAATTTATTCGTCTCGTATTGCCGTCAAAAATCAACGTGAAGAAAACTGACGTTTTGTCCAATAGAACCTGGTTTTATCTAGATCTCCTACTGATTACGACGAAAAAAACACAATATCATCAGCTTATAATACCTATGGATGCACATTATAAAATATAACAATTTGTAAAAAGAGCTCGCTATCCGAATGGAAATGGCTGGAGCAACATTCAACTCGACGCGAAATATCTGGAACTCACGACTATACACAGTTAAAATCAAATATTGCCTATTCGACACTAACTTGAATTTTTACTGTACTGCTTTTTGGTAGTGAGTAGGCATTCCAATACCGGAATCCCGAGCTATTTTCGATACTTATGAATCCTGGGATTGATAAACATAATCCCGAAACTTTCGGGATTGATTTTTTCATCAATTTTTATGGAAAATATAATAAAAACGAAAATATAACAGAAAAAATACTTTTAATAACAAATAACTATATTAGAAATAAGTTGAGTTTGAATGAAGTTAAAATAAAGTAAGTTGTCGATTCATTTTATTTTATCACATAAAATGAGATATAGAATATCAAATAAAAATGAGAGAGATTGGAAAAAAAAACAATGCTTAGCACTATTAACAAAGTAATTCCACCATGATCTCATACGTATTACGGCAGTTTCATATTTGGCTGACTAATTAGGTTTATGAAGCGGAAAGGACCATAAGTACACCATGATTTGCTTTACTATTTTAAATCTCGCTAGCCCAATCATTAAGTCTTTACTATCAGAAACAGCAATCTCATATTAAATTCACATTATTATTTATATTGCAATATTATTTATATTGCAATATTATTCAATCAATTAAAGGTATGTATTTCCAAAATTTAACGTATTCAATATTAACGATTTTATTTTAACAATGAAAAAAATGCCAATCCCGGGATTGTCAAATTGTAATCCCAGGATTGGATTCCCTAGTAGTGAGTCATGGTACCTTACGAAGACTCCGAACCGTATACTGACATTAGAAGTACCTAACGAAGAGATAATAGAGTAGAGTGCATTGGTAAGGGAAAAGAATTCTCAAAGATGCAATGTGGTGTATAATATATGCTCCAACTAAAAGGCGAACATGATCAAAAAGAATATTTATTGAAACATTCGTGAGAATATAATTGATTGTGGAGGAGCTCAAAATTAGCAAGTGAGACTTAGCGTCACTCAAATAACCAATCCAAGAGAGGTTTGGATTCTTAAAATCATTTAACTAAGGATTACTCACTATAGTAAGAGATAGGGGTAAAGGGTGGGATTGGGTGTTTCTGTGATAATACCAAACAATGTATCCCTAGGGTTGTCAAAGTGACGACGTCTGGCAGAATGCATTCATTGTTTAACCAGAATGCTCTCTCAGATAGGGAAATACTTAGACTACGAGCATACATATAAGGCACACTAGTTTTGTTAGAAGTAGTAAGTTGATAGTTGTGAATAATAACCACCATTCTCCTATCTTTTCAACTAAAATATATTTATTCTTCATGTTATATTCATGTTAAGTTAAAAAAACAAAAAAGGCTGAAAAATTCACTTATTGTTTTTCAATATGTATTTTCAGCCTAAAAGCTTGAGCATGTAGCTGGTAATATAAACCCATTAAAGCATTAATTGAGTAAGCATTTACTTGGTAGAATTCCATTTTACAATAAATGAAAATATAATTAATATTAAATTCTACAGGTTATTCTACATAGTCTTGATAATGGTGTTACAACCGAAATAGCTATCGACAAACCTTTTAAAAACCTGTAGAATTTAATATAAATTATATTTTCACCTTAATGGGTGATTTTTTATTTAAAAAGAAATGTTTTTAGGTATTGTAAAAATAGCACGTGAATGAGAGAAAATAATAATAAAAACATTTAATTTTCCATAACATTAAAACGTTTGAGATCTGTAACAATAACTGTAAAAGTGCAACAATCACAAACACCAAGGCTTTGCGAAAATCACATAAATACATTGTGACCTCACCGGGTCAAACCTGGAGCCCCTGGATAAAAGACCAGCGCCTTACGCACTGTAATAAGAGAGCAAATAAGGCAGAAATATCGTTAAAAATAATAAAAATTATACCATCAATAATATTATATCCAAATAAGTATGATGATATTGGCTGTTTGAAATTATGCAGCAAAGGTCGATAATTCTCGTAAAAAATCCATCAAGAGACCTATTTATGAGATGGCCAATATCCACATCGGATTATCAAACCAATGACATCGTTGTTTATCCACTGTTTAAGGTACTGTTTTCAACCGGGGGGTCTGCGTTTGATTGTCGGTGAGATCACAATTCATTAATGTAATTTTCTTAAGACCTATGTGTTTCTGTCATTGTTTCACTGTTGCTATTATTCAACTATCTTGGGCAGTTATAGTGTTACAAAGAAAAACATATTTAGGAAAGAAATTGCCATTGCGTTATTATCCGTGTAGCAAATGTTACGTATGGAAAATATATAGAAGGATTAAATAGGAAGTTTCCGGAATTTTAGAAAACAAAAAATAATGTTAATATTTAACAACAACATTATATAATATTTATCTTGATTTATCTATCTGTCTGCCTCTCACTGTATCTGTAACATATAAGCTGTCTCTCTCTGACATACTTTACATAAGTTTGCGTCTTTGTTGTGCGATCGTATAAATAGAACATACACGTTGCATCCCTCTCATGCGCTTCGCACTTAATCGCTTAGTCAAGTATATGCAATTTCGCTTACACCTCTACATATTATGTAAAATACAGTGGCTTTATCAAAATGGGTGACCATCTATTCAAATAGACGCGTTCTTTAGTTATGTAATATTATTTCCCTATATTGCTCTGATATTGTTATTATTGTTAGCTGAATAGTATTATTGAGCACATCGATGAATGTTGACAGGTGGCACTGTTACCCGGTAATTTTTCCTAGTACTTTGATATTTGTATTCTATTTTTAATAAAAAATACGTTATTTGATCATTTGAAACGTCATGTATTTGAGTTTTTTTAATAAATAATAATATGACATGTAAGTATTTTTAATTAGGTACTACAAAAAATAGCTACCATCTTTGCGACTTAAATTAGGGTAGGCAATTTGATTCATAGATGTTGCTAGATTTATTTTACTTATACGATATAGGTATTAAATTTCACAGAATATTTTAGGAAAGTGGCATTTTTTGTTTATATTTTACTAGTAGGTACCTACTATGAATTAATTTAAAAATTTTAGATCAAAGCTTTCAGCAAAACACGTCAGTTGTTTTCGCAAATACAACTCGCATCTAAAATTAACATGCAGTTGGTCTAACAAGGACTACTGGGGATGAAATTAATTCACTAAAACGTAGTTATTTGTTTAATTAATTGACACTACGTGATTAAATTAACCTTCTTAATAATAAGAAAACATTTTACTTACACCCTTATCTTAAAAACCACGTATCTTATGAACTTACTAACTTTATAAAATACGCCATATGATACGAAAAAAGTTGTATTTAAATAGGCAAGGTTCCATTCATATTTTTACTTTTAATGTTTTGGAAAAAAATCCTGTTGGATGGTCAAGATTTCGCTGGGGAAATGATATGAATTAATATAATGCCAGAGATTTTCTATATTTATCTTATAGGCGAAAATTTAAGGAGGCCAAAGCGTTACTGAAAAAATAAGAAGACGTTTGAATTTATTATAACAACACGTGTTTCGCTTGCTTTGTAGATACTATTAAATACCAATGTGCCTAATAACGGTCGTCAATTAAAAATCATAGTGTGTTTGATAGCTGATTCTAAAAAATCTGTAAACACTGCAAGAATGTGTATAATATACACATTCTTGCAGTTTTTTCAAACTCAGCTATCAAATACACTATGATTTTTATCATTGCGATACAATAATATGGCATAATATTATTATACCATATTTTATCGCAATGATATAAATTCTATTTAAATCGTCAATATAATATGAGATATCCGTGGTTAAAGCACTTTTTCAAATTTAATAATTCTTATTAAATTACTGTATTAGATAATAATTTACATTATAATATAGTTTGTACAATATCTAACTAAACTTTCTATTGGAGCTTGAAATCAACTAACATTATTATTACATCAGTGTTTGCGCGAAATGCCAACTTCTTTCTCACCTTCACGGCTGGCTGTACAACAATTACCATAAAAATCATCGTACATGAGCAATGTGATTTAACGAGTGAAATCATGTACACCTATTCAAGAGCAAAATAACAAAAATAAACAATTCAATTTATGTTCTATTTACTTCCGTCATTCCAAACCAACCCTACAGTCCACCCAAATATATAACCATACATAATGTACATATTTTTCTTAACTGTTATTTCCGCAAGGAAAGGCATGATGGTTGAAAGAAAATTAATACACAATTTAATTATGTTAGTTTTTTTAATTGATTCTTCCCCATTTTAAAAACTCCGAAGACTGGATCGTTTTACGAAATAAGCATCATCATATTGGTAAAGCAAACATTGTTTATAATATTATTACTCATTTATTTAAAATATTACAATTTTTCACATTTATAAAATTGACCGAAGACAACACATAATCATATATTTTCAAACGTTTGTCACTTCATAGATCTGATCTAGAGTCGAATAATAATAGTTGTAAAATGGTTTATAAAATCGTTACCTTACTTTGAAAAGGTTCTAACTGACATTTTGGCTTAAAATGACTTTTTAGTGTGTAAAGGTTCCATTAGCCATATTCTAATCACATACGTTCATTTCAGAGTCATAGCTACATGTCTTTTTATATTCAAAATATGACCTTTCCAAATTTCAAACGCTCATAGCTCAAGTGTAATTAGAACCTTTTCAAAGTAAGGTAACGAAATGATAAAATGAAGCTTTATTAGATTCTACACGTCGGTGTATTAGTTAATCACTATTTTAATTATTGTATCATTATCATGACTATAAACGTTGATGATCTGTCGAATATAAAGAAACGGGATTCTCCCTGTCACTCAATCCTGCTGTAATACTGACATGAAATAATACTTTAATATTAGTAATTAAATATATATATTTCTAAATATATTATATATTTTCTCTTCGTGATAGATACCGATAGCAAATACTCGAATCTCTCAGCTGTTGTGCGCCTAAAGCGAATGTAATATATAAGCAGTAAGGTATATGTTTTTCCTCTTTCAATATTTGCGATCTTTTGAAAAGGTTTCTTGGCAGCATATCAGAATTTAGGTGCACTTACAGCTGCAGTAGAAAAATACATTTCTCAGCGAAGTATTTCGTGACCTACCGCAATATCGCTGTTACTAATGGAGTGTTTGCTGGGTTATCATCGTCGTCAGTACTTCAATCCACTACCTCAACGATTCCACTTCTTTTTGTCTAACATAAGCTCTCTTTAACATAATCACTGCTAACCTTTTAATTACTTTTTAATTACCACACTTAAATAACGCGTTAATTATATAGAATGGCCAACGACTCCAAACGCGCCAGTCGCGGTGTTGGCACTAAATGAGTTAACGGAATACCAGGACAACTGGACGTTGGAAAGATTAATGAAATACACTAACTTTACAATTTAAAATAACACTTGATCTTAAGTGACTCTGAAAGTGTAAACTGTAGTAGGATTTATACTCTGTGGCATTTGGTGACACTGGAAACCAATTGGCTTAAAGAATAGGTATATCAGGTGGAAATTTACTTAAGGCATCCGCAGCACGTGGGCGAGTCAGGTTCGACGTCGCCTCATCTCTCTGAGTGCGAGCTGATTGGTCCGTTCTCTTATCAATATATATATATTTCAATTCTCTAAAACGTGTATTCATTTTAGGTTTCCACTTCTCCCCAATAACTGATAACGTTGAATGAATAGGATTCTATTAAAATATCTTCGACTATGTCAAAGAAAATTAAAGTTTCTGAAACACTTTTTTCATAATAATCATTCATTCGAATTATATAATATATTATTATGTATTATGCTAAATACATTTTCACAAGCCAGATAAAAATTGAAGATCTTGGCATAAAAACAGCAAATGTCACAAAACACTTTTTTTTCAGGAGAGGGTAAAAACATAATATCTTGGTTGTCAATTTTTTTTTTATTAATTTGACAATGAGAAATTATAGAAAAACCGTATATGCACTATATGAATGTAAAAAAAATATTAAATTTATTTCGGTTAAATAGATATTTAAAAAAGAATGAGTGTGACATTTGCTGTTTTTACACAATTTTTGGACATTTGTTGTTTTTATTGCAAAATTGAAAAGATCGAAATGTAAATAGTATGACTAAAACTATAATTTTAATAAATAAAATAAATAATATATATTTCTGCTATTTTTTAATCATAATACAACTTTTAATAAGGTTTGGACATATTATTTACCTATTAACAAACGACTTCAATGTTTCTAAAAAATCAAGAATTAAATATTTGAAAAAATGTTTTAATCATGTGCGGGTTAATACTGATTAGCTTCATATTATTATTATTGATTTAATTTAATAAAACACATTTTTTAGTATCTACTTATTCCACTTTTAATAAATAAATCTGGACCGGTTGCGTCCGCCTCTGTTTTTCTGCCAAATGTTTTCAACAGTTGAAAATGTCCCTCTAAGGCGGACGAAACCTATCCAGATTTATTTATTAAAAGTGGAATAAGTACTAAAAAAATGGGTTTCATTAAATAAAATCATTAACACAATGGATTTCCACCATGAATTGATAGTTAACACGAAAAAAGAAAACCGATAAGCTTCGTCTGACACCTTCACTATCAGCAAATTAAACGATACATTTATTGGGTTTTGTAAATATTAAGCTAATTTTAAAATATTTTTTTATTTAGCTCCTTTCAATGGAACTAATCCACCATATGTTGTTTTAAATGCAATCGTGACTTGCATTTGATTTTTATTCACTACATTGAATCTATACCACAGCCTAGAGAGAAACTGAAATGTTCGCAAAGCACTTCTCCCTTACTAGCCTGGTCTATTTTGTACATTATAACTAGCCTACAAATTTTTACGGACAAATGCCTTAGTTTTAACCTATATTTCATATTAAAAAAAACCTTTTTCTCCGGTCTCTTTAGATTTTATAATGAAGGGCCCAGAATTTTCCTTATTGCATCCAACTGAACAATAATGAAAGTCACCGTTATTTGGTAAAAACGTTGCATGGTTTTGTTAATTTTTCTCTTTCGAGACCTTTCAGATGTCTATGCTAGTAATATCCATGATAAAATATAAAAACAGTCATAAGAAAACGTTATAAAAAGCAATAATTAAACGAATCAAGGATAATTTGATAGCTCAGACACTAAATTGTATGGAATGTATACTAACATTACTAACGCCGCCTGGTGATAAAAGTGTAGAACTACTGGATCTTTGCTGTTTTCACACAAAAATGCCTGGACTATTGCGGTTTTTAGAAAAGTGGCATATTTTTGAGAGCAGATTTGAGGGACTTATGATTTTTTTTAAAATATATCTTTGCACAGTTGTATGTAATCATACACAGGGAATATAGAAATGCAATAAAATGAAAATGGAAAAATGTGGACATTTGATGTTTTTATGCCAAGATCTTCAATTTTAAACACAAAGTTATCAAGATATTTAGATTACTGAATAATATAGTTAACCATAATTTATTTCTATTTGGTAGTTGAAAAATCATGATTTAAGAAATCATAATATAAATCATGTATTTTAACAGTCGTTCGATTGCATCGATGAATCACTACGTGACTAATGTACATACTTAAAGTCACCTATTATTAATTATTCTAATAGATAGTTTTACGATAAGCGATTATGTGTTTTATAACATACACTATGCAACATACGTTATAGTCTTTGAACAACATAATCCTAATGCTGTATTTGTACTGTAAATAGCATGTAACATAATGCCTGTCAGCCCCGAATTTATGACCGAGTCCACATGCATAAGATCATACATTCATAAAGCCTTAAATAAAATAAATTGGACTAAACTTCTTCATATTTCAAATTATTCAGCTCTAAAATAGTGGTGAATAAATTCACTTAAAGGTTCGGAAACGAAATTTAGACAAAGATACTGAAATATTGTCGACGTATAGTTTTGGTAATTGAACGTTTATTTACTCATTTATCATATGCCATCCAAATAATATAATGTACATACAAATATGCATACTTAAATACTTAACTATTTACCTGATGTCTGTTATAAATATTATTTATCATATAGAAAGACAATAATATAATAAAGCCTAATGAATCCGAAAAGCGAGATCCAGGTTGCTAAAACCGATTCTTGGGGGAAATTATAGAGATCTTTAATCAACAATTTGAAACGAGTTATTCGATTAAAATATTGTCGTAAAACATACATCATATTGAACATATATAATTTTAAAAACACTTTCTGAGAAAATATATGATAACCAATAGAAAAAATCTTTTTTGAAAAAAGTAAGCCACCCCGGCAGGGAATCGAACCCTGCATCTCCCGGGTTTACGCCCCACCCCATCCGCGCATTACCTCTATGATACTTTACAAAAAAAAGATTTTTTCTATTGGTGATAATATATTTTCTCAGAAAGTGTTTTTCAAAATTATGTATGTTCAATAATTAAGAATGGTACATTCTTAAATCTTGTGAGTTATTCGTTGAATAAAAGAAAAAAAATATAAATTATTAGCAAGTTTAAGTAAGTTACATCATAAAAAATATCGGAGAAATCGTAATAGGTATCTACTTTGATTTAATAAACAAAAATCGATTGCCAAAGTAGCTTGATTTAGAAGAGCGCTGATGAGTGGGTAGTAAAAGTGGCCAATAGTTTAAATTTGTCGCAAATAGTATGTCACCGCGACGTAGCATAGAGGTAATGCGTGGATGGGACGTAAGCCCGGGAGATGCAGGATTCGATTCCCTGCCGGGGTGGCTAACTTTTTTCAAAAAAGATTTTTTCTTTTGGTTATAATATATTTTCTCAGAAAGTGTTTTTCAAAATTATGTATGTTCAATAATTGGAATGGTACATTCTTAAATCTTGTGAATTATTCGTTCAATAAAATAAATAGTTCAATATACTCGTACATCATATTATTGTATAATAATGTATTTAAAAAAGTAAGATATCATAACACTATATTAATTTGATTTTTAGATACACCGCGCTAACGTATATTGATTTTAGTCATATATTATTATTTACCATCATTTTTAATTTACTCATGGTGTATGTTTTTTTTTAAATATTTGGTCATGCTTTTACCTATAACGCAACAATAGTATTAGTATTTAAGAAATGGAAAATCTAACCTGATATTCTAAGGGTTAAAATAACAATGGGCGAGGTTTTTCTCACAAGACACATACTTATAAGAGGTGCTAAATCTCATCGGCGGTTGATTAAACTAGTAGCCAATCAGAAGAGGTCGGGGGATAAGGTAGCTGTCTGCGTTACCGACTAACTCTTTCCGTTAACTGCCATAATAAATTTTCGATACGGATAATAACTCCAATACAAACAATTCACCCACGCGAATAATTGGTGTTAAATATTTTATTAAACCGATTACTTCTTGCAAAAAAGGTAACTTTATTTTATACATTTTCGAGTGTTTTTTTTAATTTGATGTCCATGACGTATTCTCTGAAATGTAGTATTCAGGGATGGATTTAACCGATAAGGGAGTCTTACTTACAGTAGGTACATAACGGGCGCCTCATATAAAATATATATGTACTTGAACATACATATCATCATAGTCAGCCGGGGTCAATCCACTGCTGGATGAAGGCCTCCCCAAGCTTCTTCCAACTCTCTCGGTCCTGTGTCATTCGTTGCCACGTATTTCCGTCGAACTTTACCAGTTCGTCAATCCAGCGGCTTTTAGGGCGACCCTGTGGCCGTTTCGTGCCCCTTGTGTACCACTGGATGACGGCATTTGTCCAGCGGCCGTCCTTTCGGCGAGCAATGTACCCCGCCCATCTCCATTTCAGCTGTTTGGCAACGTCTATTACATCGCGTACTCCTGTCTGCTTTCTAACCCATTCGTTTCTCTTACGGTCCTTTCGCGTGATGCCCAACATACACCTCTCCATGCCTCGCTGTGCGACTCTTTTGGCCTTTGGACATCTCTCTTGTTGAGGGTCCACGTATCGCAGCCATACGTGAGCACGATATAGGTAGCAAAAAACCAAAGCCAAAATTATAAACGCAATTCATATAAGAACTTTTAGTTAAATGTATCGTAATTAAGTAGGATGCCCGTAACTTAATTGGAAAAGCACACTGGCACGGATTTAGTGGTTATAGGTTCAAGTTCCGTTAGGTGTAGTATTTTTTTTTCTAAAAGGTTTTTTTTATTAGATGATTGTAAATGTTTTAAAATTATGTATGTTCGATATATTATAGAATGTTACACTCTCAAAATCTTGTAAATCATTCAACGAATAAAAGAAATAGTTTATTGTTTTATATGTACTTCTTTATACTTTAGACAAAAATTTGGTAACTACACGCTTTGTTGGTTTAACAAAGGAAATAAGAATATATAGTATTGACATGTGACAAATCTCCGTTTCACATGCAGCGAATATTTTCGCACGGTGCATCCATTGTACGTGAATTTCTCCGTTTTATACGTAGCGAATATTTTTTGCCAAAGCGTATATGGAAAATGATCGCGCGATAGTAATTGTTGCGTGTGAAAGGATGCTATTTGTATTATCAACCATCGTTCCGTAATACTGTTCATACAGATACTAATTTTCTACCAACATATTTATCACCATTATAGCGAAGAAAAATATATTGAGATAATTGGGAATTGAAATTTTAATTTATATAAATCATTCACACAAGACAGTAAAATTATTTTATATTGCAGTTCCCGATAGAAATTGGCATTTCTAACGAAATAAGAACGTCAAAAAAGGTTAAGAAAAACAAATATATAATAAAATTGTAGCCCACGCACCAAAAAACTAACAAACAAACTCAAGCAATATAGTATATAGCTAGATGGGTATATTGTGTGAAACTTGTCCGGCTTCAATGGAGGTCTCTTAATAGACTGGCAATATATAGCCATAATTATTTTCCAAAGACACAATGTCATGAGACCGTTTGTCTCTGGGCCAATAAATTCGCCACAGGGATGTTTTATAGCGATTCTCTATGGCCAAAGGTAAGAGACATGGACGATTAAGCCCTATTGATGTCAGCCACTGCTGTGTATGCACAATAAGTAGTTACTTACCTAGTAGGTTGTTTACCTGTTTAGGTTTATCCGCTTAAACAGTTAACCAAGCATTCGTGGGGACTCATAATGGCATCATTTTCTCTTAGACGAGTTTAACGATTAAAGTTTTCTTTGTCGGAACGGGACCGGAGAGCTTTTAAACGAATGAAAATGCAGCTTAGAAAGTTTAATATTACTATACATGTTCATGTTTGGTTTTCAATTCAGACATGACCTGCCATAAACGTATTTTACACGCTCAATAGAAATTATTAATCAGTTTTTCGATTATTATTAAATTCACTATTTAATCTTATTTATTACAATACTATTATACTAGTTATAGTTAAGTTTCTAAGTTCCTTCTCACAGCTATAGAACAATGGCTAAATATGCAAAAAAAAATAATGAGATTTTATTCATTACAATTTTTCCAGTAAATTTAACATATTATAACATGTACTTGTGAGATGTTTACACATAACCACGTTACTAATAAAATTGTACTCAATATATATATATATATAAAACAAAGTCGGGTTAGTTACACCATTTAGAACGGCTAGACCGATTTTTATGATCTTTAATTTTTTGGATTTGTCTCCGCCCCGAATAGCAGAGTAACTATTAAAACATTGGATAGATCACGGAAAAAATAAATTATGAAGAAAATTCATTTTCTCATACATTTTGTATGGAACGGTTTTTGACTGATATCGATGAATTTGAACGATGAACCTCGCGCATTCGAAAATTTAAATCCGTATACAACGCCATCTCTGATACATGACAGAAACAATAAACAAGAAACAAACAAACAAAAGAAAGAATGATAGTCAAAATGTCTAACTGTCAATGGTGTAGTGTGCCCAATATTTTGTGCTTTATGTCAACAGCTCAATTTGCTTGAAAACGATACTCATTGGGATATGACAATTGCTGAAGCAATTGTTTCTGCATCTTCAAGTCAGATACGCACATTATTTGCATTATTTTGACATGCTTTCCATCCAATCCACCTGAACTGTGGAACAAGTACAAGGATGACATGTCAGAATACATTTTACATCGAATTCGTACCAGTTCAGGGAATCCCGATCTCGAGGAATGAGGAGATACATAACCAGTGTTTGCTTTTGATCGAATACATGTGTTACCTCATGTGCGAGGCGCATTTTAACTTAATAAAAAACTGAATTTAATTCAGCTAATAAGTTAACACAAGATTATTGATTCTGAGGGGGTGCGAAGTTCGCCGGGTAAGCTAGTTATAATATAAAACGTATGAATTTCATAATATACTTTTAGTTCTCACATTTACTTTAAGAATAATAGAACATCGCATAGAAAACTTAATCTATGCAAATGAAATACATTGAGAACTTTAATCCAGATAATGCTAATCCGAATAGCCGAGAGGTTTCTTGCTACCGACGTCCGCTGCCTGGTGAAAGACTGTCTCGTACATATGCTGTAATGGTGACTAAGCGATCCTCTGTAATTGTCGTTGGGATATTCCCAGAAGGCTGATTCTTGCTGACCGCTTTTCTAAGCTTTCAAAGAACTATGTATTTACATGGTAATGATATGATTACCATAGTCGTCTATTTTGAAGGCGCTTGAGCAAATTTAAAAAGAAATACAAATCTGGTAATCTAATCAAGTGGATGTTGGATTCAATGAAATATTCACTATCTTGATTTTTTTAATGAGTACAATTTTACTTTACCATTATCAGTATTTATAATAGGAGTATATTATGTATATTACCTACTTATATAATAGTAACATAATTACAAGATAAAAATAACTTTTTTTTTCTGTTCAATTATTATGCTCAATATGCTCAAACTTGTACTTGATAATATGAAGTAAATAAAAAACAAACAAACAAATATAGAATACTGAAATGTAATTTTGATTTCCATAGTAACGCACGTATATATTAATAATTTAGTTGCTAGGACCATTCATTTAGCAACCAATAATAGTGGATTGGATTACGGATTTCTTCATACAAATTAGGATTAACTGAAAATTAATTCAATTCTACTAAAAGATAGCTTGGATGGCTGGAAAAATGTTATTCTACGTGTTCAAATGTCTAGCTAGTCGGGAAGTTTGTTGAAAATTGATTGCAAGATTTGTATTAGATAAACAACCACCGGAAAAATAAGAATACGAGCTAATGAAAACGTTGTAAAAATGTACCGATTACTGGATACTTATTATTACAAAATGATTAAAAATAGTACTTTGTATAAGTTAGATAACATTGTATACATTTATAAATCGTTATAAATTATTGGGTTATCATGGCATGTTTTTCCTCCTTTTGTCAACGTTTCACGCTCGTTGTAGTAGCTATTCTCAAGAGATAATAATATTGCAGTGTACAACTGTGAGGTGAGTACTCTAGTGTTGCAAATGGATCTGTTTAACTGAGAGAAAGCCCGTACACTATCCTAGGATTACGAAAAAAGGAAGATGTGAATCCTAATACTTTAAAACGGGACTAAGTTTAATCTTACCATTGCAAAATAAGCTCTTTGTACAGTAAAAGAATAGTTTTACGATGAGTGTACTGAGCGTCCATAAGTAGACTAAAACTTATATTTTTCACGACGAATGGAAAAACTTTGTAATAATAATTGTAAAAGAAAGAAAGTCATGTTATTTAATTTATAATAGTAAAATGGTGCTTTTACTTATGCGATGAACGCATTTTTAGCGAACGGTATCATTCTGCAATGATCGCACTTTACCAAATTGGTAGTGCACATTTTTATTAGTATACCTAAAATATTTTAGAATACTAGGAAGATATAGGTAGGTACATAATATTAAAAATAATGTAGATTTTTGTTGACTTGTACTAGATTTTCTTAAAATATAAATATTTGTGAATGCCTATAATGACTCAACATGTATTCTTTAACTCAGCCGCTGCTGTAATGTTATTTTAGGCATCCTTTTTGATTGTAAATTTATTATATCAGTTGATGTGCACTTCTTCATCTTCATACTTTAGCTAGGTATTTCTATAATCATTAAGGGGGGACATGCTCAGCGTTGGTCAAACTGAAGCTTTTATTCTATTTTCAAAGCATGATCCTGGACATTGCTTAAATGTTGTAGATAATCTATTTATATAATTTTGAAGCCTTATTACCCTTTATATTTATTTTAAACATTTGATGACTGCATAAAGTATTTTTATTACATAAAATAGTATTCTTTCAAACCTCTCGCTCTAATGTTTTAGAATATAGTCATATTTCAGTACATAAATGTGCAGTGGTGTTAAGATGTTTTACATTTATTAATTTTTAAACGCATTTATAAAACCATGAGTATAATTTATGTCGACATTACTATAGTGAAATATTTACGATAAAAAAATATATTGATAATCTCTGTGATCCCAAATTTGACAAGAATTAGGCATTTTATTATCCAAAAAATGGGCAAGATTAACACATTTGAAGATAATTCTAAAAATACTTATTTTAAGCTATGTCTTTGACCATTGAAGTGTGATAAACATCTTACGAATTATGATTGCTTTCTAATAATTATTGACCTAAGAATAAGGTAGTGTTTTTTTGAAATACTTCTAAATACTTCTAAATTCTAAATAAGAAATCTTTTGGCATTCCCCAGTGGTTAAGCTACAAAATACGGCCGTAGCCATAAATTGACAAACTATTATTGAATTAGGGAGTAAAATGATGTTAACGCGCGTGTTTGAACATGTGCCATTTAAAAAAAATCGGTTAGGTATCCAGGATCATGCTTTGAAAATAGAATAAAAGCTCTATTTGACCCACGCTGAGCACGTCCGCCCTTAATATTACAGGCGACCGTTGACTTTAGAACGTTATACACTCGCACAATTCGCTATTTCATACATTTCTTAAAATTTAGATTTTGTTGTAAAATGTAAATGTGATGTAAAAACTGTGCGCTTCCATGCAGTATGCAGTCACTTCTCTTTCTTCCATCCCCCGTCACCTTTTAAAATACGTAAAAGGGTGGTAGTCAATTATCCCTTGACAAATTTATAATGAAAACCCTTGATTGCTAATACGCCTCGTTAACTTTATTATACCCATTGATAAATAAATATTTTAAAGTACACTTTTTGATGTTTTTTTACATCCCTCTACTTTCGAAAATTTAACATTCGAAGACATTTTCAGGAACCAATTACATGCAAAAGTCGAGGGCCACCTGTATATCTAAATAAAATGTTATCATTTTTAAAATCGATGTCATTATCCAGTTAATATTTTTCTACTATATTTCCTTCTTATCTTTAGTAATATTATTGAACGGTTACCGAAGGTGACATAACCGGAACGGACGGAATTTTTGAGGATTGTAAAGGAAAGGTTAAGTAAACCGCGATAATACATAGAACGATAGATGTACTTATCAAACTTTAAAAAGAAGAGAAATACGAAATTAATTTATCCTAAATTTATCACTTGCTCTATCTAATAGATTCACGTTTTCACACCAGACTATTTAATCAATGCTCACTTAAGCAACAAAAAGATTTATTTTAATGCTTAATACGTTAAATAGAACCGGATATTTTATAACTTAGCCGTGTAACAGATGTGAATTCGAGGTTTTGTTCAGAGAGTTATCAAGGGAACACTTTGGAAGCAAATGACGAGCGATTATGTTGCCCATTCTGGTTCAACTGAAATAACATTTCCTTTGATTATACATTTTTATCATTGCCCCTCAGCACACAATGCTAGTGAAGAAAGTACAAAAGTTTTATCGTGTTTTTAAACAGGGTTGCTAAATCGACTCTCGGCTTAGTTCGCGGTGATAAGATATTATTTTTCTAAGTTGCTCTTTACGTAGGTACTTTAATTTTAAAGTAGAAAAATTTGATTTGCAGGACTATGTGGTACGCTGTCACGTTTTTTTTCTATCAAGGTATGATATCGTACTCATAAAAAATACAATTTCTACCTTGATTCTAGGTGCTCTATCGGTGGTTCACGAGACGCGTAATCGAGACCGTGAAAAATAAATATTTATACTTGCTCGGACGCAAACTAAAATATTTGTTATAAAATAGATAAATTTAAGATACTTGAATATCACATGCATTTTTAATATAAATATAAACGCTATTAAATAAAAATTTTAATACTCGTAATAAAACGCAAAAAAAATATTCAATATGATGTTTTCATGAAAACTGTATAATATATTTTTTTCCATTTCCATACCACAACATCCACAGTGCCCGCATAGCTTAAGCATTCGACTATCACGCCGATGGTCTCAGGTTTGCATCCTGGGTCTGGCAAGTACACATATTGTTTTTCAATTTGTGTGTGAGTCAGGGTATGGACCTAATATGTTGAGCAAGTGGCTGAGATCCGTTTCTCGTAAAAAACAAAATCTGTTAATACAAACCTCTACCCTGTGGTGGCCCATATGATCCTATTAGGATCGGACATGGTCGAAAAAAAAAATACCACAACAGACCACAACGTCTTAATATTATAGTAGTGTCCTAGTAATGAAACATTCTTATATACAGCTGTCTAACAATTGGATATAATGACAAATATGGTATTCATCACGAAGAATAATAAAAAAACCGGTAACTTCAATTATTGTAACATAGAATATTGGTAACCCTAATTATTCTCAGCGACTACTTCTTTAGCCATGTTAGATTAATTGTGAAATGAGCTACACAGCATCAGAGGAATGAGTGAGAAAATAAGCTTTTTATCCACATATAAAAGACCTGTCTAGAAGAAATATATTCTTAGAGAACCTATACACTAAGAATAAATAATATTAAAATATATTAACAATTAATCAATTCTTAGTAATAGATAACAAAATATTTATTCAATAAATAATTATTAATGCAGAAAATACATTTAAAAATATAGCATACCTATCTTATTTGATAAATTATGTATTACTAAAGTTTGATTATGAGGGGAAACTTTGGATAATAGCTTTTTTTACTTTTACTCAAAGGTTGTTAAAAATTCTACGACATATTTTTATTACCAAGTCCGATCCTAAGTAGATCATAAATGGGCCTCCACAGAGTAGAAGTTGTATTGCCAGATTTTTCTTTTTACGAGAAATGGATGTTAGCCACTTGCTCAACCTACCACGTTCATACTCTAAACCAAACACACATTGAAAAACAGCATCTAAATTTATTAGATCTGTAATTCGAGCCCGGAAACCACGATATTAAAATCCGATGCGGTAACCGCTCGGTCATAATGGGCGTACAATAGCTTTACAAACTTTTGACTGATCCAGTGAGCTTAAAACTTTGTTTTTTCAAGCCGGCATTCAAAAATATAATTACAAAGAAATGACTAAGTTGAATATATATAAAAAAATGATAAATTGGTGTCTTTGTTCCTAATAGAAGCGTATTGGCCTGCACACAGTGGAGGTTGTATCAGTGTTTTCACAAGGAATAGTTGCACTGAATAAAATCGATATTTAAAAATAACATGCATATTTAACCAGCTGCGGGTGCGAAACCACAAACCACGGTTTCATATAAGGTGACATTAATATCTTAACATCTGATTGGGAGCGATATTTTGAGATAAGAATGAAAATACAGTGTAGTGCATACGGCACAATCATCTACGAAGAATTTGGGGAACCTAACATTATTCAAAAATTTACCAACTGAAGTAGGCTGGTGATTTTTTTGACTAATCTTAGACCAATTAGCCTGGAAAGTTTTTGATATGAAGCCATATGGATGGAGCAGTATTGATAGATCCAAATTGCGGTTATTGGATATGATCATGTCCCAGAATTTCAATTTGGATGAGGATTACGGAAGATATTATATACGGATGCTGGTCTCATCAAGTCATCGTCCCCAGAACCACTCCGAACTATTGCCCGTTGCTGAAGATTATGACTATTCAAAAGTTTACAACGTTAAATCTCTCGAGCAATTCTGCATTTGGCTGTCAGTATGGTTGAATTTTTTTATTTATTTAAGAAAACAAAATATTGTAGACATAAAAAATCTAAATTCAAAACGTACACATCATGAGATCTATATTATAACAAATATTACCCTCACAAAAAGGAGAAGAAAATTATATAAAATAATAATAATAATAAATAAAACTTAAAACATACCTAAGTACCTACCATTTTATACAGAAAAATAAAAATTGGAATACAAAATACATAGCACGTCACCGAAAATGTCTACGTCTTTGGAGAGCGCATTGACTAGTCCCGCACCCCTCGCTAATGGTGCCTGATAAGCTAGACACAAGGATTCACGGAGACACGAGGTTCTGATCCAGAATAAATATGGCTGCGACCACATAGGTAATTGACTGGGGCATGTAAATTCAAATTCATTAGGACACCAGGATTGAAAACAATCCCTCGCGATAACAGGCAAAAGTTTTTCAAGAGCAGAAGAGACCTACGAGATTCAAAAGTGAAAGAGTAAGCATGCCTTGTAGAAAGGCAGTCAGAAAATAATCATTTGACGTCCTGAGCTTTAGCATATATCAGACATCTTTCTTTATTGACAAACTTTGATTTTTCTGTTGCCAATAATTAATTGTCATCATTTTTATCCTTCTTAAGTAGCGTAAGTATGCCAAAATCTTGGAAGTGGTAGTAATGAGAGAAAGTTATTTACTATTATTTTCTGTAGTAAGGAGATAGAATCCTCAAAAAGCGCTTCCAATATAAAAGCTTAAAAGCATTAATCGTACCTACGTCTTCCTTTTTTCTTTATTGTCAAAGTCTATACTCACACTGTATTATACCTCTTTTGAATATAAAAACACCGAGTTTTTGTTATAGGGTAAATAAAATTCTGAGAACAAGTAATCTGACCCACAAATTATACACCAAAGTGAAAAAGTTACTCAATATGAATATTATATGTCGTAATGAAACATCCAAGTAATGTATGAAAATATCTCTCTCAAAACTAAAATATTCCAGTGAAATGAAATTCCTTCACCACTGTTTCTTGGTTTTCTACCAAACCCACAGAGTAAGAGAGAGCTTTTCTTTGATAAAGTTATTTAAGTAGTTCCTATGAGAACGAACGAAGAGATGTCTTTAAGAAATTTAGAAAAATGTTACGGATTACCATATAAAGGATTATGTTAATAATTCTGCAAAAAACAGGACTTTTACAGGCTTTATATTTTATAATCCAGTTTTTATGCGGCATTCAGTTTATTATTATTATATTACCTATTGTAAAAATATAACAAGATTGTAAAGATATTTAAATTATACCACTTTTAAAAATGTTTGTTTCATAACGAGGTGGTTGGTAACCAGCTAAAAATTACATCTTAGTTGAATTTAAAATAATATGGAAATCTAGATAATAAAATGCCAGTCTCACATTATTATTTATAGGTAGGAAGTAGATTTCTTTATTGATTTTTTACAAAGCAATGTTTGTGAATTTCTATAGTGTATAATACTTTATTATTATTATCAGGTTAGATTAAGCCACTACTAGACGAAGGCCTCTCTAAGCTGATTATATTGTAATTGTCATATATGTAACGCCCACAGGGAAACCCTAATTATCTCCGGATAGACGAACTCATAAAGTTCGGCAGATGTAGATAGCAGCAAACTACTAGAAACCAAGAAAAGTAGAGGGAGGTATGTGAGGCCTTCATCTAGCAGTGGATTGACCCTAGCTGATGATAAGGCTCTAGTTTTTAATAATATTCAACATATTGAATTACATTAATCAAATACAAGCATTTACCGGCCAAATAAATATGGCGTATTTTTTTTTGTAAAAGCATAATACATCTACCTAGGTGTAGGTATTTAAAACTTTATCCAAAAGAAGGAGGTTTCAATTTAATGCATGAAGCAACCAAATAGCGTCTGTACACGTCTATAGATTTACTGGCAGCAATAGTATATATTTTAAACTATCGTGACAATAACTGTTTACATGTGAATGCTAGCCGTTTTTCCAATCTCATTGTTCAAGAGGAAGCGAGACGCGATTTTGTCATTTTATGGTACAATTTGACAGGTCGTAAAAATCGGTGAACCCCAAAATGAGTCTCTCTCTTTTAGGCAGATTAGATAAAAATGGTGTGTTTACTCTTACTTACCAGTTCCTACTCAACTGTCTTATCTTAAAAGTCTTCCTTGCGGGTAAACAATCTTGCGTCCGGGCGACGGACAATCCTTTTATTGTTATAATTTTGAATTTTGTGCAGAACATAAATAAAATAATTAATTATATTATATAATATAATAGTTACCTAAGTATATATTTATAAAAATGTTACTTTTTTGTCTATAATTATTATTATTCAATATTCTTCAAAATTTTTCTTATGTAATTTCTATATACATTAATTACTCTTAGTCTATTATTCATGTCAAATAAATATTTAATTAGACCGTAATATGGCATCAGAATTTTAGAATGGTAATATTATAACATACCACATAAGCGTGATATTCTAAAGTTTCTAAAGCAATATTTGGTATGATGATCGACAGCGACTTGCCTGAGTGGTATAATTTGGGCAAAAAATATGGAATTTATAATGGCCACACGGCACAAGTAAGTTTGCGCAAACCTCATTACAACAGAAGTCGTCGTCATGTTAATACTGTTTTATCGGAATTGCAGCAATGTCGGAAAGTGACGATTTATTTTTGTCACACGTTGTGCTATTGCTTATTGGTTAAAAGAAAAAGAGATAAATGCTACAGTTCCAAGTAGGCCAATGGCTAGTAAGAAGAAACATAGAGGTGAAAAGGTTCTTCCTAAGTAGTAATTCGATTGTTTGAAAAATCTATGTGGGGAAAGTGCACGTACTAAACAATTTAAATAAATAATATTAACGACCCACATGCTCAACGTAGGCCAAAATGGAGCTTTTATGGTATTTTCAGAGCATAACCCAGGACATTCCTTACACGTTGTAGATAACCTATTTCTATAATTTTGAAGCCTTATTAGTTTATATTTATTTTAAACATTTGATGACTGCATAAAGTATTTTTATTACATAAAATAGTATTCTTTTAAACCTTTCGATCTAATGTTTTAGAATATAATCATATTTCAGTACGACCATGTGCAGTGGTGTTAATATATTTTAGATTTATTTATTTTTAAACGCATTTACAAAACCATTCGTAAAATTAATGTTAACATTATATAGTGACATATTATTTACGATAAAAAAAATATTTTATAATCTTTGTGATTCCAAATTTGACAAGAATTAGGCATGTTAATATTCAAATATGGGCACGATTAATACATTTGAAGATAATTGTAAAAATACTGATTAAAATCTCTATGTCTTTGACCATTCAAATGTTATACGAATAATATTTGTTTTATAATAATTATTGACCTAAGAATAAGGTAGTATTTCTATGAAATACGCCATTTCTATTGGCATTTCCCAGTGGTTAAGCTACAACATACGGCCGTAGCCATAAATTGACAAACGATAAATGAAGTAGGGAGTAAGATCATGTTAACGCGCGTATGTGAACATGTACCTAACCGAAAAAAAATATTTTTTTAAAAACGGTACATGTTCAAATATTATAAATATAAAATAAATATAAGGGATAATAAGGCTTTAAAGTTATATAAATAGCTTATCTGAAACGTTTAAGGAATGTTCAGGGTTATGCTCTGAAAATACCATAAAAGCTCCCTACGTTGAGCATGCGGGCCTTTAATTTGAGAATGAGTCTTATGTCATGAATTCTGCTGACACTGCTTGGTTTTCACGGAACCATCGATTGCCATATAATTCAGAACACAGTTATCATAAATCGATTGATGATGACGTTGTCGATTACAAAAATAAATAAAAAAAATGAAAAATTTCACTTCTCTTATGCATATTCACTAAATACACAAACACATTCTGTTTTCTAATAGGTATAATATTTATAATGTATTACGAAAAAAATATGTATGTACACAATAGTTTGTATGGATTGTCAAGTTTTCCGTCGTGTATACTATTATCAAGTGATGTTATAGATGCAGCGTATGTTTTATTATTGTGTAGTATACGGCCCGCTGGAGAGTCCTTAAAACATTTTTTTTACAAGAAGAGAGTAAGAAGTGAATTTATATCCACCGCCTCCCACTTTCTTATCTGATGCAATATCCGAAACATTATTTTTATTGCGGTCTCCGCTCAAACGGAAATATGAAATTCATACATTTATGTAGGTGACTCTGCGAGAGTTGCGTTGGGGATTCATGCAAAGTAAAATACTATTTTTTAATGTAAATACAGACTAGTGAACCGCACAGATGCTGTAGATGCTCTGCATCTCCATAATTGATCGATATAGAACTATCATCACCATCATCAACTGGAGTCGATCCACTGCCGAATGACGGCCTTCCTTAGCTCCCTTCATCCTTATCGTACCCTAGTCATTTACTGTCACGTAAATTCACCAAACTTTATGACTTATCGAGACACAGTTCAGCTTATTTCCATATTACAAGAAATGAAAATATAAATAGGTAATATTAAATTGTACAGGTTTTTAAAAAAAGGTTTTGTCGATAGCTATTTCGGTTGTAACACCATTATCAAGACTATTCAGATAGGCCGTTTGCCTTTGCTTAAATACTATACTTATAGATAGAGACAGAATACATTTTCTTATTCGTTCAAACAATATTATGACTGTGTAACATCAATACTTTGAAAACCCTGTGTGGGTATCAAAATTAAAATTTTGTAAATTTTAATATCCATAAAAAAACTCACTCAGGGTTTTCAAAGTATTGATATTACATAGTCATAATATTGTTGTAATGAATAAGAATTCTACCAAGTAAATGCTAAATCATTTAATTATTTCCATATTTTCATCTGCTTAGCGACCTTTACCATATCGCATACTCTTGTCTGCTTTCTTATTTATTGGTATTTTTTGTGATCTTTACCCGTTATGCCCAATTGTCTACTCTGACACGTCTTGTACTTAAGGTGCTTTACTGGGAATTGCAGGAAACTGGATAAAATATTTAATCAAGGGGTAGTTAATTGACGACCGCCACTCTTCACATTTTCATCAATCATTTATTTTAATACTCATCAATTACTAATAAACTATTTCTATTATTCAAATGAATAATTCACAAGATTTTGAGAATATAGTACTTAAGTAGGTTTTGATAATTTTTTTTTTGTTATTATTATTGTTATTATATATATATTTCTTTTTCTATATTCTCTTCTCTCTTGTGAGGGTAATGTTTGACTTATAATGTAAATCTCATGTTGTGTACGTCTTGAATTTAGATTTGTTATGTCCACAATGTTTTGTATTCTTAAATAAATAAATTTCAAATATTAACGTACATAACTTGAAAATACTTCAGATACATACCAACTAGAAAAAATCATATTTGAAAAAAAATACAAACCTCGACGGGATTTGAACCATTGGTGTCGCGCCAATCGGTGCATTAAACCAATTATGCTACGAGACTCCTACCTAATAACGATAATTTAAACTAGTTTCATATTTCAATCACACACTTGACAAAGCACATTCATTATAATATGATATTTGCACAAGAAACGCGATTAGAAAATGGATTTTTATTATTGCAAAAGGTTCGAGATAATGCATTGTCTTGCCCCGAAAAAAATAAGCAATGGCAATTTATATTTTGAATACAATGCCTGTTCGTATACGCAAGGGTGGCGGTCAACTGACTCTTTTTTCAGGTACCCCAAACAATATGGGGAATTAAATACTATGTTATTTTTTTCGACACACGGAATGCGTGACTTGATAAAAATGCGGCAATTTCACAAAAAATCAAACAGGCTCTACTTTGGTCAATCGATCGCAAATACAATAATATATCAACTCATATGTTGTGAAAAGGTATTGTACATTTACCTAACTTCACTTCTGAAGGTTCTATAGAATTATTAATAAGTACGTTAATATTGAAAAAACATATTATAATCACTCGGTTAAAACACCACACATCCATACTCATTCATCGGCTGATTCCGATAGTTACAAAACCTTAAATAGATAATAATTATGAAGCAAAGAAAAAGTCACCGCACGCAACTAGTGGTAGACCACTGAACCGTTGTAATTGTTTGATCGCTTTTAACATATTTTTTATATTATGTATGTTTCCGAATATCTAACTAATCAATACCTACGCTACTGTAGGGTAGGTACTTGATTTCTCGTATTTTATGTCGTGTGCAGGGACTAATCATAACCACCCTATGGTACCCACATGCCATGCATAACATTGTATGTACTACCTCTTGACCTCCACCAACGGGGTCTAGGACGATTTGGCACCGCGAATTGGCCTCCGGTAATTGGCCGCCGGTACAATCGGACGCCGGCCCAATTGGACGCCGACCCAATTGGCCTCCGCGAAGATTGGACGCCGCACAGTTGAATTAAATGCGCAAAGGAATAGACGTACGTTACGACTTGTTGGAGTAAATAAGAAAGTCAGTTTAATATGCTTCTATCTTTTTAGTAGTTGTACCTTATAGATTTTGCGCTTGACACATTTTCAGTATATATTGAGAATAATTATTAGGCCTTATGATGTTTATTAAAAGAAAATAATTCTTCCCTCGTTAAAACTTAAAGATGTGCATAATCAATTAATTTATTGTCTGTACATGGGTACTTTACAACAAATATTAAAAATAATGTTAGATGTTAGAATGAAAATAACATTATATTTTAGCGTTTTATCGACTAAATAATATAATAAAGCTTAAACATATATATTATTATGCATAAATGCGTATTTTAAGATAGTATGAAATTACAAACAAAATATTAAGTAAGTTATCTGCTAAGTATAAATGTTTCAGTAGTTTGATTGATAAACTACTTGTGCTGGGTGCCGGACAAAATCCCGAAGGCCGAAATCCTGAATGCTGAAATCCCCAATGGCCGAAATCCCGAATGGCCGAAATCCCGAAAGCCTAAATCCCGAAAGCCGAAATCCCGAAAACCGACATCCCGAATACCGAATTCCCGAACGCTGAAATCCCGAATGGCCGGAATTCCGAAGGCCGAAATCCCGAAAAATAAAAAAATACAAACATCAATAATTGCGCAATTTTTGCAAGAGAGACAAAAACCCATTTTTTGTGAAAATATTAAAAAATGTAAAATACAAACATCAATGATTGCGCAATCGTGAATTGTGCAATTTTTGTAAGATAGACAAATCCCATTTTTTGCGTAAAATGGGTTTTTCCGATTGCGCATTTTTTTTTCAGGAGAGACAATTTTGTAGAACGAATCGATTTTGTGTCTCTTGAGAAAATTGCGCAATTTCACGATTGCGCAATTATTGCTGTTTGTATTTTATATTTTCACGAAAAATGGGTTTTTGTGTCTCTTGCAAAAATTGCGCAATTATTGATGTTTGCATTTTTTTATTTTTCGGGATTTCGGCCTTCGGGATTCCTGCCATTCGGGATTTCAGCGTTCGGGATTTCGGTATTTTATACTATCTTAAAATACGCATTTATGCATAATAATATACATGTTTAAGCTTTATTATAATATTAAGTCGATAAAACGCTGAAATATAATGTTATTTTCATTCTAACATCTAACATTATTTTTAATATTTGTTGTAAATATAAATAAGTACCCATGTATAGACAATAAATTAATTGATTATGCACATCTTTAAGTTTTAACGAGGGAAGAATTATTTTCTTTTAATAAACATCATAAGGCATAATAATTATTCTCAATCTATATTAAAAATGTGTCAAGCACGAAATGTATAAGGTATAACTACTGAGAAGATAGAAGCATATTAAACTGACTTGCTTATTTACTCCAACAAGTCGTAACGTACGTATATTCCTTTGCGCATTTAATTCAACTGTGCGGCGTCCAATCCTCCCGGAGGCCAATTGGGTTGGCGTCGAATTGGGTCGGCGTCCAATTGGGCCGGCGTCCGATTGTACCGGCGGCCAATTACCGGAGGCCAGTTCGCGGTGCCAAATCGTCCCATTCCCCCACCAACGTTACCCCACCACATTGCTTTTACGTACTCCGGGTATAAATCGTCTCGCATTGCACTCATTCGTCAGACCTGGAAATGTATCGGGAGCAGTTATCCGAAACTAAGGTCATGTTAATTAATGTGCCTATGGGAAAGAGGACCTCCGAGAACTAACATAAAAATGTTACGAATAGATGTTAGGTAGATTCATCACCCCATGCACAGACGATTGTCGTTCGAAAGTAAAGTTTAATTTTTTGAATATCTTTAGAATATTTTATCAGTCAATGTTTGAAAATACGCGTTCCCGTTAGAAGTGTGTAATGTTGTTTTTTATGAGAAGTCAGCCATCATATAAGGGCGTCTCTCCTCGGCGAGATGAAAACATATGTTTATTTTATATATATGCATAAAACTTCTACCTCCTTTTACTCGCTTTTCATTTATAAATAATACAAGAAAAATGGCTGCGTCAATATTAAATAATACACACAAATGAACAAGTGAATAAACTTTCATATGTGAAAAACTTCGTCGTTATACAAAATCATATAATACGCGCAATATATCTTACAACCAAACCATTTACGTACACATCAACGTTAGGTATAATATGGATAAATTTATTTTTTCAATAAATATATGTCTATTTTACAGTCGATTTATATACAACAAGCAATTTTATATATATTATTGGTTAAGTTTGATTAAGTTAGGTACCTACGATTTCAACTACTCTTAAAATATTAAAACAAAGGTATAATCAATGTGCATAACGGGCAAGACTTTTCTTATATAGCGGCGTGTTTATGATATGGCAATAATGACGTAGTACGTTTGAAGTTTATTTAAATATACAGACTACACAATTATAAATGAAAAATTCATTTACTCCAATGGCAGTAGAGTGTAAGACACAGAGTATAAATAATCACAGAAATATAACCACAGTAACTAACACTAAAATAAATTATCAAGACATAGGTTATAGTTAAAGAGATACCGGGAAAGTCTCAATCCAATTGTCAGCACGTTTTCACTATCTAATTCTTAATAGATAACAACCTAATATTATTATTATCGACAAGGTCTATTGAGTTTATCGTCAACTGTTGGTGGTTGACAAGGTATCTGATGGCAGTTGAGTCGCAGATGACCCACTTGTTAGAGGAACGATATGGGATCGGAACCTATCCTTGGTGTCTCTCATGTTAAATAAGGCTTGATTCAGGAAAATCTTTCAGTACTTTTACACAAATCATTTTGTAATAAATTGATGTCAAATGCTCTAACACAAAAGGTTCGCTTAAATCCGTTTTTATATACTTTAATAATTATTTTAATAATCAATGATTTCAGGGCGTTTACTTTGGAATTAGTTTGTTTTCAGGACCCACTCATGTGGAAAGTATTCACAGCGGTAAAAACTAATTTAAATGCAATTAATATCATTACAAGTATTAATTTATTATATATAACTTATCTATAATTAATTTGAAAATCTTTTTACATAAGTATTGATATATTTTACTTTTGTATAATATACACATGACTGTGAAATTGATTTTCATATATTTTATGTGATGTAACAATTTGATTTTACATGAAAAAAGTAAAAGCCAGTAGTTGTCATTATATGTATATGAAAATGGTCTAGGCTACCGCTAGGTGGAGAACAAACAACACGTTAAAGAAATTTTCTCAACAGTAGGTATACCGTTTTAATAATTAGGTATTCATCATGTCTTTAGTAAGTGTCTAATTTAACTAATTTATTAATTATTAAACTGGCGTTTATATGTTATAAATTCATAATTATGGTTTTAAAACAAATTTATTTTTGTCAATTCTACTAGAATTAACAAAACTAGCTTTGTATAAAAAGCATTTTAATATAATTACACTACGTGGCTTCTTCAAGAGCTTTTGTCACTCGGCAGTATTTTTGCACTTTCCCAAGTGATGACAATATCACGTATATCCGTTATATTCACCGTGTAGGGGGTGGGGTATTCAGTGGCCTTCCATGATGCCGGAATCAGGTTTGTTGGAAGAAAGGGCAGGCCAGGTTAAGGTTCTTTTCAGACACCTTTAGCACGTGTCCAAGACACGTGTAACGTGGAACTTTACATAAAAAGCTTTAAAACTATTATATATATATATACTTTTTTTTGCACAAACACTTAAAAAAAATATTTATTACATAACAAAAAAAAACATGATTGAATGATGGCCTTAAAATAAAATTTTCGGCGGGAACGATTACGATTTGAGAAAATATTAGCGATTTCGTTCGTTGGACAATATCAATTATTCAAAAAAATAATTAATCGCCCTCGACGTTTGGCCCGTTAAATATATTTTATCCGACTGCAATCGGCGGTTCAATAAATTCAATCTAGAATCGGGTTGTCCTCGAGCTATTTCTGCACCAAATTGAAAATGTTTGCCATGAAAGTTTTAATAGTCAAGTCAAGACATGCTTTGTATTTTGAATTCCGTCTTAATGCTAAATAAAAGGGGCTTGATTTATAATGCTTTTTTAAAGTGAAATAATATTAATATTTCCATATTTTATTATAATATAGTTATTTGGATGACCAAGAATTGAGTAGACTCTATATAATCTTAAAATCAGATTATCAAATTTGGAACAATACGCTCCCGGCTTTCAAAATAGTTTAAATTTACGAGAATATTATTATGATGCACAACTATTTTCGACAGTGATAAGAAAACTTCAGATTTTTTTCTTTAAATGAACTTAACATGTTGATATATTATAATGTTAAAAAAAGATGCTTATATTTTTCTATTGTCTGGTTACAAATAATACAAAATTTCACATTTTTGGACATTATTGAACCCATATCAAGGCGATGAATTAGGTATTTACGAATAAAAATAATCCAGTTAAAAGGTATACGTAACTCTTTGAGATACTTAATATGTTGAATCTTCTTTCAGATTGAGACTTTTATGATATTTCTATAAAAATTTAGAAGCCAATTTAAGTTAGCATACGTGCCATTTATTTATTAATGTGTGCCAATAAAATCACAGAATTCCACAATATGATGATATAAAAGAGATGGGTCGCAATAACAAGCGGGCACAGAAAACATAATTTATACTAATACTTAGTAAATACTTGCAAGATTAGAAAGATAATAAAAATGAAGAAAAAAAGAAAGAAAAATAAAATTGACATAGGTAAGTATAATAATATATAAGTATATAGTGTGAAGAGAGGGCAGGTAATATAAAAAAATTAAATTAATAACATTTTACTCGTCCAGTTATAATAATAAATAGTAAGATTTGGAGCAAGCTAATTTAAAATAGACTATAAAACAAAACAGTTCCACTCGATCGCGTGTCGTTTGTCGATTATCGTATGAAAGAAAGAAACACCAAGCCGGAGTATTCTTGAAAGTCGGTATGAAAAATATTGGACCTTTTTTGCCACCAATTTCATTCCTTTAGGTTACATATCAAAAGATGAAGATGTTTCCACTATCTTTGTAGTTACAACTTTTTGGAGCAGCCAATAAGAGTTATGGCGTAGATTTAATATTATAAACTTTACAAATTTAAATCACACAAAAACTCAGGCAGTGAATATTTTCTTAATTATTGTTATTGCAACTGACGTTAATATTTTCTTTAATTATTTATATCTTACCTTAGTAGTAATAATATATTCGTAGTTTTGCTCATTTTTTATTAAATAATTTAGATTTAGAACACTATTGTATCTTACTAATCGTTGGTATTCAGACTTCTATAAATTATTAATGAATCAAAGTGCAGTGGCAGTAATAAAAAACTTTCCATTGGGGGCGTTATCCTACCAATTCATTGCAAACTACCTCTCACCCCCTCACTCACCCAACTACTACAGCTAGCAAAATTAGGAAACAATAATGAGCATTCTCAATGCGTGGCGCATAAAGTGGGAAAAGTTTGTCCGAAAAGTTTTGTGTTGATTAAGTGTGGCTAGTTTGTGAGAACTTGCCAATTGCCGAGAATGAATAGTTTTGTATTCCACTAACCAATGAATAGTTTTTAGTGTTTGGTATTTGGTATTGGAAAGAATTTTAAGACATGAATGATACACTTCTTACTATAATATAAAATATCAGGTTTTAGTGTAACTCTTTTAACTACTTTCCGTACATCCAGATACTTAAAATCAAGTACACATAGGTCCTTATATGGTTAAAATATAATCAACTACAATTTGGGGGCTGCCGAGTACTCCAAAATCTGGCATCTTCATACAATGTTCATATTTTTTTTTTATTAATTACACTAGCGGTATTAACCCTTTGTGAATAGACTCATCATGGATAGTTTTCAGTAAAAAATATAAAAAGTGCATTGTCGATCTACTTATCATGATAATGGAAGATAAAAACTGTGTTGGTTCGCGTCGCTATTTTGAACCTATACCGAAAGGAGTGTAGTGGCTCTAGCAGGGGGCAGAGCCCTACTCACATTATATAATATTATATATATTATGAATATCGGTGATCCACAACCTTTTTGTTTGTAGGACCATTTAATTATTTTATATTTGTTTGAGTACTGTATATTGTACAGGGTTGATAATTTTATTATTGTAATATTTTGATCGAATCTAGGCGTTTTAATTAAATAAATGTGTGTATCACAGATTTTGAGTGCCATATAAACCTTGATATTTATTTTTAACCTAATTGACTTACGTACATCATCTTCTATAGACCAATACATTAGATCAGGTATAGATATATATTAGATTATATCGACGTCGCGGAATTGCAGTTGTCGTGAATTTGTAGCACCGTGTGGATTGAACAAATACCCTAAATGGGAAAGATGGCGAAGATATATTTATATTTTTAAGCTAAAACCTTGACGAAATTTCATAATTATATGCACCACATAATACGTTATTAGTATATGTTTGAAAAAAAAGGAAAGATAAGTTAAATATATAAATGTTTCAGGAGAATTAAAAGATTTGGTTTTTGTATGGAATAAACTTTGTTTGGAAACTTCAGTGGCTTTGATTTGACTTCGTTTGAATCGTTTTCCTCCTTTATGTATTTGAATGTTATAATTTTCATTTAGATTGATACTATATTATATATATACTTAAATATAATTAATTTTCCTATTGTAAAGAGTTATTTGACTTTCATATCTTAGAGCATGCTAAAAAAAATCTCGTATATATCATTTACTCGGTGGGCTCTAATAAATGGTAAGAAGTGAGGTTCATCGACTCAAGGTTATGAACTACTGATATAATTAATAATTATTTCATATATTATAATATATCAATAATTAGAGATTTTTTAAAAATATATATGTAGTAAGGTGTAAAATGACTAAAAGTACTGTTATAAAATGGTTGATCTGTTCGCTGTTTTAATATCTACAACATATTGTAAGAAATATATTTTAACTTTAGAAACCACTAAAAATTCAAAGTAACAAAAATCATATTATATACATAGAACAGGTACTTAAATATATGTAAACTCTCTGCATTTTTTTCTATTTAGAAGAAAATTGGTTTTTGTATTTTACATAATATTATTAAGTACTTATAAAATATTTATATTTCATATTAATTGTGGCTTAAATTTGATATTAAAAAAATTGCAAAAACCTAACCTTTAAAATAAATATGAATATATATCGTTCACAGCATGCTTTATCGAATTCTATGATCAAACAGAGTTTTTCTCATAAAATAATATTAAAGTGATTATAAAGTTTTTTCTGTTACTTTGAAAAATGCTGTACAAACTTATTAGGTACCTAGATATAATATTAACAATACAGTACTTGTAAAATAAATCGAAAGAAAGTCCAAAGTTTTTTTTTTTAAATATTAATTAAAAATATTTTTTTAAAGTTTTATAATAAATTATTTTGTTAGCTGCCTTGACAAATACGTTTATTTTTCAAGCATGATTAAAACAAACTGATATAAATAAGTATATTGACAATAATATTTTATAAAGGTCCTTGAATATTGACGTCATGTAAAATTAACTAGTTAACACGATGTGTAGAATAAAATATAATGAAAGATAAATAAAACTGTGGAAAACATAAAATATCGCTTCCGGCAATATGAAGTAATATCACTTTTAAAATTGGAATGTGTCATAAATTACTATTTTTTTTAGTTAACATACGTACAGTGGTAAATTTATGAAAACTGTACAATATTAATCGATGAATAATTATAAATTATATAGGTTTTATTATTAACTTTTAATTATTATATTATAATGGTTTTTTTATCAGAGATTTAATTTATAAATGCACATAACCTATGATATTATAGAAAGCATTCCAAGAATAAATTTTTTTTTTTGTTAAAATGGCAAAACGTATCTTTTTCAAAATTTACTAACTATCTGCATTATTTTATTGTTAGAAATGATTTATTTTCTATTGGTTTTCGTATGCGTAAATAATCGGTACTGAATGTAATCAATATTCCGAAATAACTATATTTATTATGTCTGATTACAAAATGAAATTGCTTCACATCTATCAGTTTTCTTATATTTATTATTCGTCACCTTTAGTCTTTATTCAGTTAAAGGTATATTAATATGTTATCAGTGAAAATATTATTATCTTAAAGTTTATAATATTATATCACATCAGTATTTACACCGTTAACTTGTATAAATATTGGTTTGTTAGACATATATAAATAATGTTAGTAGTCTAATATTTTACTTGAATTATAAAATACTGAATAAAAACATAATATACGAGTACTTCACTTTCTTAAACAAGTTCTGTTAATTCCATCACCACTGCTATTCACTGCAGGCGATTGAGTTGAACGACACTTCCCAGATTCAAATTCCATTCCCCGGAGAGAGGAGCTTAAATTCCTTGGCTAATTTCGATCACAGTCACACGGCTCAGGACAAGCTTTTGTCTAGCTGTGCTTTCAGAAGTGAAGCTTTCCCAAGAAGCGGTCTCAGAAATGCCTCGTGATCTTTTAAGTATGAAATCGAAACGTGAATTGGAAAATAGTTTGGCGTCATTGGAATGGCAAAACCAACCCATTGTATGTCACAGAGACCACAGTAGAATTTTTTGCATGCTATTAATATGATACCAGGCATTTTAATATAACTTAAGTTGAGTTAAAAAAAGCACACATAAAAATGATTCACTATTAAAGTTGTTCATATTTGACAATGTGAAGATTTAAAATGATGGTTAATCCTAAGTTATTTGTTAATTTCGTATCCGAAAACTTGTACGTATGCAATTCGCCGTATCAAACTTTACCGTTAAATGTTGTATCGGATATATATGGCCGTATATTAAAGACCGTCCAAACTCTTTGGGTCGTATAGTACTGAAATAAAATTTATGTTTAAATAAAATACGGTTCTTGTCGGTTTACAGGAAACCAGCAACAAACAAATTTTGAAAATAGCCCATATACTGGATTATTATTTAGGTTAGATTAGATTAGGTTACGTTAGGTTAGGTTAGGTTTGCTTATTTTACGTTAGGTTAGGTTTTTATTCTTGAATTCATGAATTTTACCAAAATCAGCTATGAAAAGCGAATTAATATTCATATTGAATCTAATAAAATTAGAGACAATATAGTATACAGTCATCTCTTTCCGATAAGAAAGCTGACGGCAAACTGTGCTACGGTGAAATGTTTTACGTACAATTTATTATTTACTATTACACTTTCTAAGCGACACCGATATTATCAGTAATTTATTAAAGTATAATTCGTGCTGAAGATTATCAACTTGTTTGAATAAAATACTACTTGCAGATATAAAGAAAATAAAAAACTAAAAAAAGAATTGTTACTGCTAAATTACCACCGTCAAATTCGTGCATCGCATAATGACTTACGTTCAAGTTTTAAAGCAGTTACGACAGCTGTTTCAATACAAATATACACGTACAGAATAAACTCAGACGTAAGAGAAATTGTTCTAGTAGAGTATTTTATGCAGAACTTAAATTCGGTCGGTTGGTATACTCATTAAATTATTTGCAAAGCTCTGTTGCACTTGTAAGAGTCGAAAGGAAACTGCAACTGACGTTTGAGCACAGAGTCTCGAGTGGGTACAAACTGTTCTCAGCTTCGGATAAAAAATCAAAAAAAGAATGATTTAAAATTAAATATAAGTTTAGCTATTTTAATAAGGTGATAATTATTTATTTATGGTGAAACTGAAAATATTCTAATTAATTTAGTAGAAACAATTTTTTATCAACGTATTTCAAAAGTACATTAATATATTGAGTAAATAATTGAGAGTATTTAAAATTCAATAAGCTTTTTTAAAACTGGTATTTACTTTGGATTTACCTCTAAATTACACATAACGTTTCATTAGTATGATGTAAATTAGTACTATGTGCGCAATAAAACAAGTTCTTGCTTTAGTGTCTTGCAGTAGGTAATATTATAATACACGGTTTCAGTTAAGTATTATTCTTACTGGATCTTGTGTTTTCTCAAAATTAGAGAATTCTCGAAATCAATTTGTGTCGTTTGCTATTTTGGCCAATCTAACCGATAAACATTTTTTGAGCAGTTAAGACTAGTGGATATTTTAAGGTTTCTCGATAACCTCATTCATGATTTCTTTAAATGAAAATTGTGAAAATTTCGTGAAAATAATTTTTCAAAATTCGAGATTGGCTTTTATGATCATATATTGGGAATTATCGAGAAGAGATTGCTCAATCACAACCTCTAATTATAATATTCAAATGTTGCAACTGGTGGTCATCGTGTGAGTCTACAAATATAACGCCTGATTTGGAATATCATTCAGCGATAAAATGTCATACCATGATAAGAAGAAGGTAAAGAAAAATCATAATAGTTAATGGGGAGTCTGTTGTTTCAAATTATGGTAATATTTCGGAAAAGGCTGTATAACAAGGATAGAAAGCCGATTAAATTCAATCCTTAAAAGCCTTTAAAGCTAAAGAAATGTGAAAAAGTTGAATGTTTAATTTAAGCAGACAAATGACTGAAGATTTCTCAAATAGAGAAAGGTTGTTTTATAAAATAATTTATCAATATTAGATACATCAAAGGTTAGTACAAAATATTATGTTTTTTGAAGGCTGAAATCATTTTGACTTGCTAAAAAATCATTATAATTTGTATCCCTGTATTCATTGGCTCTACAATCGGATATTAAGTAGTCCGCCTTATGAAAACATTTTTTATGAGAAATTGATGTTTACAATTGGTTAATATATTATGTCCATGCTGAGTCTAAATATAAATTGAAAAATAACATGTGTTTCAGTCCAAACCTGTAGGTATACAACCCTGAGGTCCACGATTTCATAGTAGGGAGAATTCATTTAAAATTGAAATTGTTGAGAAATTTCACCTTAATTAGCCCAAAAAAATTTGGATTTATATTCCGTAAAAAAATCATTACTTTAAAATATACCCACCGGAATAGTCAACACACACACTAGAGGTATAACAGGAAATTTCAATGTGAAACCGTTACCGAAAGCATTATTCGGACAGAGTGTTCATGCCTTCTTAGGAAACTTTTCTAGAAGTAGAGTTTACACGTATGGAAACGTGCGACGTGCAGTCACGTGGAACGAAGCGCGTGGCGCGTAGCCAGTGGCACGTGGTATCCGATGGTTGGGTTTTCTTATGCTGCTACGGTATCTCGGATCTATTTTGAAGAAAAAAGTTTATACCTAAATTCAGCGACCAAGGCAGTTTTATTAAGTAAAATATTTTAAATGCTTAAAAGACAAGAATTTTCAAATGAAAAAAACGATTTTAAATTGATTTACACATATAGTATTTTCCGCTATTAATTCTTAATGGAACGATATGTTATTAGAAATAATAAAGTTAAGCGATCTTCGTTTATAAAAAATATCGCACTTTTCTATCAGTATATTATTATACACAAGCCCGATTTTATTTATTGATCATTTCATCAACGTCATTAAAATTAATAAAAACCATGCTTAAATTTAGTTGTCAAATATTTAAAAATAAAAAAGGTGACTGATGAATACAAAATGACTTTGCAATTAGCCTCCAGTTTAATTCTATTTAACTAACAAACTGAGCTGTATTTGGTATTTTATAAATATATTATATTCAATGAAAAGTATTTACATAATATTAAAAATATAAACAAAAAGGTTACCGATTTTGAAATTCATACTCTTGTACCTCAAGTACAAAAATTTGTTGAGTACAGACTTCGTAACTAAATTTTATTATCGGGCACTTTATTATATTTTAGTAACCCAATAATTGTAAATCAATAAAGTCGTAAATCCAGTAATATAACGGTTTTGATTTTTTTAATTTTCGTTTTCTTGTGTTCTTTTTGCTATTGGGTACAAAAGTTTTACTTGAATAAAACATACATTTGCGATAGATTTAAAAGATAGTCTAATACCATGTGCTATAAATTTGAAGGCCGGTAGAAAATAATAAAGTAATCACCTTCGTTTATTGCAATGGATATGTTCATTGGTAAAATGATAGTTAGAATTTCCGGCATGACAACTGGATGTCCTTAAGGCACAGAAGCACTTGTGACTTGTGAGTGGCTCACAAAGGATTATTATTTCTACCATCATGGGCGTCCTGGAGCATTTGATCTCGTTTATTGTTGACAAAGAAATATTAGACGCCGGTCGGAGCTTTAAAGCTCAGATATCTTTAACGGTTTTGAGCTTTTGGATCGAATTATCGTTTGACAATTCGACGAAAATTTGGCGGCCGATAAAATATATATTTTTATTTCATATATTTTTATACAATAGAAACGCTTTATTGTATGAATGAAGATAATACATTTTGGTATATATTTAAATTGGAAATTTGAATGTATTTTTACACTAAGCAAATACGACAACTTTATAATGTTTTAAATACATTTACTATCATGATAATATTGTATAGTAAATAATAAATATGTACTTATATATAAAACATTTTTTCTTTTGATTTTTTTTGAAGCAGCTCATTATTCTTACCCATTCCATAAATGTAATTTTATTAGCTAAGTACCTAATAATTTCTTTTATTGTGTTAACTATCAATTCATTGTGGAAATTCATTGTAACGAAATCGGTCTAGTAATTAATAAAAGTGAAATAGGCAAATACGATAAAAAAAATGCATTTTATTAAATTAAATTAATAACACCTAATAATTCTAAGACCTAAATAAGCTTGAAACAAAAAACTGTGCGAAAATGTATTATAATTTAGACAAAAAATACATTTAAAAAAATCTTAGTGCAATCAAATTGTTCTGGTAGGTTTTAAAATTTGTAGCAGTCAATAAACAAATAATTACAAGATAAAAAGAACTTTTTATATACAAAGTTTTTAAATTTTCTGTTGAATTATTATGCTTAATAATTCAAACTTGTACTTGATATGAAGTAAATAAAAAACAAACAAACAAATATAGAATACTGAAATGTCATTTTGATTTCCATAGTAACGCACGCATATATTAATAATTTAGTTGCTAGGATCACCCCCTTAGCAACCAATAATAGTCTATTACCTTTTACGGATTTTTCTGAAATAACTTTCCATACAAAACAGAATTAACTGAAAATGAATTCAATTCTGCTTAAAGATGGCTAAAAGTAATAAAAGAATCCATTGGCATCGTGTTCTGATATATTCTAAAAGTTTAAATTGTCTAGCTAGTCGGGAAGTTAGTGAAAAATCGATTGTAAGATTTGTACTGAACAAACAACCACCGGGCAAACAAGAATACAAACTATTAAAAACGTTGTAAAATACGTTTTAAAAATGTTACTTTCTGACGTTAGAGAATAAATAATTGTTGAACATATTTAGCGTGCAAGTGACAAAAGATAGAATAGGTATTCGTTTGTTTTTTTTAATCTTCTATATTCAATATGTCTGCATAGTGTGCAAATGGCAGTATTTGCGATATTCTTTTGCCTTAATAAGTGGATATACAAATAGTGCCTTTTGAATTTGGAACGGTGACATAGTAATATAAAGATTTTTTTTTCAGAAAATAACCTTTCTACATTTAATACATAATATATATTATGATAATTCATATATTATTTACCAAGACTACTTTTACATTCCTGCGTCATAATCTCGCATGTTTATCGGGAACCAACTTAATTCCACTACGAACAGGATACTCTTGGTAATAATTTGACGTACACTCTGATAATGTCATTCATTTTCCTATTGCCTTCCTTACACAAATACTTTCATCGCAGCACTTTTCGCCGGAGATACCTCGTATATTATGAAAATGATCGATTGAATTATTTGTAAACTTTCTTTTGTCGATATAAAGGCTTTCTGCTGAGAATTTTTCGTGAGTTATGACTTCAACAAATGACGTGTAATATCAGACTATGCTTCGCGGAGTGATAACGGTATGTATTAATTTTAAAATATTGTATTTTCAAAAAAAATCGGTGTGTGCGTTACAAGTTATGCTTCTTTGGCGTAACAAAACAAAAACAAAACTTGTGATAACCAAGATTCTTTGACTAGCTCTTAATTATTTTGTTAAATTACACATTCAAGAAAAAGGGCCACTTAGTAGAGCGCCGTTGGTTTATTTATATACACTTTAACTTATATAATTATTTCTCGTTGTTTTTACTTTTAAAGTAACAACTGTCACTCTGACGTTTATTCGTTTGTTTACGTAAGGAATTGCAAATGGCTGATAATAATAAATTCGTTGCCTAGGCAACGGAACAATTCTACTATCAAACCTGAGTTTGTAAATAGCTGACTGATTCGCAGTTAACTTCATACTGTTGCGCACTTTCGTAACGGTGTGCGCGCTTCTTTAGAGTTTACCCAAGTCTTTCGTGATGTAGCCCGGTCATGTCAATCTCGGTCGTCCATGTTTTATTTTGCCCTTAGGGAATGCGTAGACAGCCCCTCCCGACTTGCTGGTAACACTTCTGAAATTACGTGGTAGACCGCTCTATAGAGTTCCTATTTTCATGTACTACGTAATATTTTTACCACCGTAAAGTGAATAAGCTCGACTTCTAAATGTCATATTTTGTATTTAATGGAAATATATTTTTTATTGGCAAACTCAAAAGTATTATAAAACAAAAGAAAATCTTCTCTCAAAGATCCAAAATATTTCAAATATTAATTAGTAGTTTGAAAAATAGAATAAGTACAGTAATATAGTATTTTGAAGATTTAATTAGAGTATCTACCTATATATATTTCAATTGAGGCAGTATTTCAATAACAAAATAAATAAAATAATACGCCTATATAAAAATACTGCATAATATTATGATCAACAACAGTATTTTCTCTGTTATTTTTAAAATGATATATATACATACTATATTAACATAAAGTATGCTATCAAGTCGTTTAATTGATTTTATTGAGGGAAAATATTTAAATATATAATACCCACGTATGAATGAAATATACCGTAGATTGACAAGAAACAGCAATCAAAAGAAACATTAAATCATAAATGGAGTGATTGTAGTACAAAATGTAATTCATGAATATCAGGAAGCACGACCTCTAGGCCTGTCTGCGGCTGGTGTAAATTGACTCTTAGCTAACAATTAAATTCTAAAACACTAGGATAAACTACACTGTATTGCGAAACATGATGTATTAAATGTTATTAAACCTAAATTAATTAATATGTTTAACGAAAGTGACTGGAATCCTTAAGTGGAACGCTCCTTATACGACGTCACAGATAAGGGTTTACTAAATCGCTGCCGCAGGGAGATAAATTAGCGCCGAACGAGTGAGACATTACAAATTTATTTAAAAAAATATATTGTAACTTTTTATTCGTTAAAAAATGTTAGTTTATTGAAATTTATGAACACAGTCAGAGATGAGTTTAGTTGTGACTATACAATATTATAAACTCTCAAAAAATATATACCGCTACTCAAGAAGATCTATTCAGGCAAATTGATTGGGATAATGAGGCAATTAACATAAACGACCAACACCTTAATCATCTGCCCTTAGAGACGATAATCATGGATGTTGTTGAAAAAAATCTAGAAGATCTCTAAAAAAATATGTTAAATAAGAGCCATGAAAGTAGTTAAATGATTATATTGGTAAGTATGCTAAACGACAGAAAATACAAAAATATTCATAATATTATTATTCCATTTCTCGGATCTCAACCCGTTGGATACAATCGGCGTTAATTTGACGCCTCTTGTTCTTGGTTAAAATGTTTTATTTTTTACTTTTAGATATTTCTTAAAACCTTACAAATTCACCTACATATTTTTAAAAAATGAGTTTTTTTATTATAATACCTACACATATTTTGAAAAAAAAAATTAGTCATACAATATTATAAAAGTTCTTTTTAATTACGAATAAATTAAAATTTACTACAAAATTTAATCTGGCTGTTGGTCCACTTTTTTCTCTTTTCTGTCTATCTCCAATGAAACATCTGATACGTCGGGTATTAAACATCCATAAAATGAATAAATATTACATTCTAAGAATAAATTTTAAAATATGAATATATTATATTTTGGTTTGGAATTTTCTGTGTATAGATTTTTTGTGTAGGGAATTTTTTGTGCGGAATGATCACTGAATCAAAGATATATTATAGGTACTCCGAAGATAAAAATAATGACTAACTGCTTATCTTAGTCTATCTATGAGATACTTTTATTATCTCCATAAGATAATAATAGTACGTTTTTATGTATTAGCTACTTCTCAAAATTGGGAAGAATGAAAACAGTGTGAAAGCGAAAACAAGGGTGTGGCTCATAATTTAAAATAAAATCATTATCACTGGAACTCAAATTAAGCGTATCAGTAGCCATGTCTATCTTAGAAAAACGCCTAAAGACGGATGTGTAATATAATACGACGAGATTTGTCGTAGAACCAAATTAGCATATAATGCGTTCAGTTGCCTGGATAAAATGTTACAAAGTTATTTCTTTTTGTACCTAAATCGTAAAATTTTCAGTAAATCCGTGCTACAAATACAAACAAACGCAAGTGAGTAACGTGAAAACATATTAAATCAAATCAAATTTATTAATTTTACATATAATGCACATAACAAATTATAAATTCAAAGCGTTCACGACATGACATAAAATAAGTGTTATTAATTTTTAAAAATAAAAATACAGAGAATAAGTAATAAAATAAGAAATAAAATAAGTAAAAAAATAAAAGTAGACGGAAGCACACAGAGAGAACTTTGATAGACCCTATCTTAAAAACTTATAAAACAACGTCCACCTAAATTCACCCTCACGTAAGTGGAATATATCAATATCCAAAGCGATTTCATTAAACATGGTTACTGCCCTCCCAATTGGCATTACTAATGGCAGGTTAGTTCTGCACCGTGGGAGAACAAACAACGGATGCCTTGGTATAACGCTGTATATATAACGGTGCATGTAGGGCATTACGCGGTAAAAAAAACTACAATATAAATCAATGGATAATGAAGCAAATAAGGAAGGGCGATATGATAGAGGTCATCAAATAGAAAAAAATGTATCGTGTGAGGAAGTAAGTAACTAATCACTGATATTGAAGGGCGACTAAACGATCAAGGATTGACTGAAAATCAGTTTGATCGACTAAATAATGTTCATACACTAATATGGCAATAAATATAGAAAATTAAAATAACAAAAGGAGCTAGAGGATGCGGTAATTCAAACGTCAATTTATTTATTAATATATTGTTATTAAATATTTATGTTCACAAATGTAAATTACATCGATTATAAATAGCGTTTCCCAATTTCGACAAAGTGTTGGTAGACATGGGTTTTATCATCGCATTAGAAATTCATTGTAGCTAAAAGCATGTTTATCCCATTGATAAAAATATTGTTGATATAACAGATAAGGGTGTGGAAAAAGTAACAGCCAAAAGTGGGAAAAAGAAAGAGGAGGTTTAAATTTAAGATTTATCGAAAAAAATAATTAGGAATATCTCCGAAATCTTATTGTGCCATCCCCTAGCGGAGGTTGGCCACCATTAAGGCGATCTTATCTTTGTCGTCTGCTACTCAGAACAGTTCAGTGGAGCTGCACTCGTACCAATCACGGAGGTTCATAAGCCACGAAATGCGGCGCCGTCCTCTGCTACGCGTCCCATTGATCTTTCCTTGAATGACAAGTTAGGGAATGCTGTATTTTTGTCCTCTCATAATGTGGCCGAGGTACTGTAGTTTCCTGGTTTTGATACTACGTAGAACTTCTCGGTCCTTCCCCATTCGATTGAGGACTTCAACATTTGTCACCTGGTCAGTCCAAGGAATTTTGAGGATGCACCTATACAGCCACATCTCGAAAGCTTCAAGTCTCCGTGACATCTCTTGGTTTAGCGTCCATACTTCCATGCCATTGAAAAGAATCATAGATATTATAAAAAATATTTTTTAATATATTGATATTGTTGTCACGATGAAGCTTTTTAAAATTAATTATTATTGTAATCATAGTTGTGTAAATTTCTCATATTATTAGTAGGCAGAAAAGCTCGCCGATGTTAGTATTCTCCCAAGCAAAAGCTCAGTCAATTTTGGCCTCACTAAAATTATTCACGTTGTGTCTATAAATACAGGTTCGGCAAAATCGCGCCATCTGTTTCGTAAATTTTAGGCAAGATCTAAATTTAAATAATATACTTAGCCTGTCAGCTGCGCTGTATTTTAGATAATTTGAAGATATTTCATTATAATGTCAACAAAGGGGAAGAACCTGCGCTCGCGCAAAGTACGAAACGATGCAAATTTTATGTGTGTACAAACAATAACATGCATAATAGTAACCATAATTAATACAACATTATTGTTATATACTTTTTAAGTATTTTCAAAGTGTATATAGGTAATTAATATTTTACGCCTAAACATCGAAGACGCTCAGTGACGATAAAATCAACCACAGTACAGTGTGGACGGTGTTGAATGACACAAAAAAAATATTCAATGAAAATTTACAAAATTTAAAATTCTTTACTGAATATACATAATTCTGGAATATAATAAAAAATCATTAAATTATTGGCGAATGCCAGTACGTTAAGACTACAAATTGGAAAAATACTGATACTGGCTAGGAACCAAGATAATTACATATTATTGGTAACTGTCTGCGCCGATTCCAATTATAACCCAAACCAAATAACGCAAAACCAATCCAGTCTATTTTATGTATCCGGAGAACATCCTTATTTACCTTGACCATGTCAAGATCAATATTTAAACAATTAAAATTTGATTTAAACAATAAACACATAACTACGAGGTTACCACGCGCATGTAATGATCGTGAGCTTCAAAGCAAATTGTGACACATTTTTTGAACAATGTATGCGTGAATGACTCGGGAGCCAAGAATGAAGGACTTCCTCTGCCAACCATCAACCAAAGGTTAGTGTCTGGAATTTTCCAGTTTGCTATATCCATCCAAAACAAGGATACTGGCTATAAAACTGTCGCTACCTTAATTCAAACTACAACAACCAGTTTGAAAAGCTTTTCAGTTGCCTGATTATTAGTTAATCTCATCGCTAAATTAATAAAGCAGATTGGTCGAAATCTTATGAATGCATCTTGTTCCTGGCATTTATATGGTTTTTCAAGATTCCGATAATATCTCTTGATGTTTATTTTCACAACACACTTTAAGTTTTACTTTGTTTTTATGTTATTATTTGTATAACGTATTTTATTCTCATTATATTATACGCTTACGTTAGCCAAGTGGCGTACGTGTCGGCTTATAATATCATGAATTCGAGGTTCTAATACTGGGTTTGATAAATACACATATTGTTTTTCAATTTGTGTTTGTAGTCAGAGTATTTATCTAATAGGTTGAGCAAGTGGCTAACATCAATTTCTCTTATAAACAAAAAATCTTTTAATAAAAATCTTCCACTGTGGATGCTCATGATTCTATTAAAATCGGACACAGTCAAAAGAAAAAGAAAATATTTTATTACTAGTATTTTCTGATATTGATAAATTTTTCGAGTATCAAGTTATTCCTTGTTAGTTTTGTTTATTGTAACAGTTTTAAATCGTCCACTATGCGTTGTGGGTATATTTTTTAGCTCACTGAGTGCTTTATATTAGATTTGCGCATAGCATATTACGTATATGCTTTCCGTAGCATATAAATATAGGTTGGTTATATGTTATATATTCAAAAAATAAAACAAAATAAACCAAAGGCTAATATATAAGATAAGAGTAGGCGATGTGATGAAAGTCAGTGGACAACTGCTTTATAAATTCAATATAGTTGTTTTTCTAGTAAAGAGGTTGAAACTGTGACAAGTAGAAAAAACTACGAGAAGCCATTGTCTAATAGTAGATTGATACCGGGTAATGATAATATGAGAATATTGGGTCCATATTTTGTGGAAAAAAATATATTAAAATGACACACGTGATCCTCTAAAAATTCAGCGTTACCCATATTAGCTCATAAACTAATGAAATGGTCAGTATTAGAAGAAGTGCATACTTATGTATTTTTATTCCTGTGTCATTCTAAATATGAGGTGAGCCATCAGGTTTATCCTTATTTGTCACTTTGAATATACTTACTTAATACGTGATTATTTATATAAGCACTCTAAATTTAATATATTCATGCTGCGAATTGTAACATACTGAAAGATAATGAAACAATAGAACGAATTCTAACTTCTTTGAAGTACCTTTCAACAAAAACATCAATAAACGTGTTTGTTTTACTAATCAAATCCAAAACACAAATTGGAAGCTTTTAAAATCACTTCAAAATGCCATTATTTCATTCTAATTTACCCATTCCTAGAGTTTGTATTTCAACGTCTATAAATGTATGGCCAACATGTTACATTGTCGAATCACTTGTGATAATGAAGTTTTAACACTGTTTTGTAGTGCTAGTCAAAACACTTTACGTTAGCGTTTGTAGAAATTATGCTAAAGAGATTAGGAAGGAAAATACTTTCACAATATATTAACAACGTGTTAATAGTTTTACGTATAAGTACGCCAAAGGCTTGAAAAATACATTTCCTTTCTTGACACACATCAAGATTAACAACACTAATTTGAAACGTGTTGTGTTATCTTTAGAAAAAGATTTGTCACAGAAATAAACGTGCGTATAATAATATAAGACCTTTCTTTTTTGTTTTCTAAAAACAATTTTATTACAATCGCTATTTTAAAAGTGGAAGCTTCACTAGCCGCAACCCTTTTGTGCTTTTATTTGTATAACACTGTCACTGTTTCTTGGACAAAAACAATAAAAAAGGTAAATTACCATTTTTGCTTCTAAACGTAGTATAATATGGGTCTCCACGGAGTGAAGTTTACAATATTATTACAAGACTTATTTTTGCGAGAAAAAAGCATCGCTCAGGATGAACCACTCAGCTGGAAAACAATAATTTAGTTTTTTTAAAGATATGAACCCGTAATCCACAGTGTTAGAGACTGAAACTCAAATAAATAAAAAAATAGGTACCTATAGCAAATTAAAATTCTCAATATCTGTACTTATATTATGTTTTAATAATGATTAAATTTTTAGATATCAATGGCATATTATCCTATAAATTAAAATGCAATAACCCACTGAGCCAGTCTATCACTTTTTTTCTCCCTAATTTTTTTTCTGTAAGCACCACGGTTCGTGGTTGTTACATCGGTCCGCTGTGGCTCCGTATCGGGATAGCAGAATGAGGACGTAACATATTTTCTTTCAGACACGTTTCAAACGTCATGGAAGGTAACCTTGAATATCCACGGCTGTACGGGTAGAGATGGGGAACCATCAAATTAAAATGTGTCAACGTGAATAAAATACCTCGGAATGCTGAAATATAATGTTTAATCGATAGTGTTAACGCATTGAAGGATCTCAGACTTTCTACGCATTGTCGCTATGGTGATTTTACTTAAGACTTTAATTTAAGTAGGACTTACATCCTTTGGAATTTTCTAATTGTGTAAACTTAATGAGACTGACCAGGTGACGAGAGCAGTTCTAATTATTAATATTGAGGTTCAATTGGGTATACACATTTTATTTCTTCAGATAAAAATAACCTAAACTTCCAATTGACATCATGCTCCTTTGCTTATAGTCTGCAGCAGTGCTTAATTTAAGATAATCAGGTAGGTACTATTAATTGTAATATTATGAATTGAAAAAAACAGTGCCACCTGTCAAAATTATTAAATGTGGCTTAATTCTATAACAGAAATAATTTCAAATTTAATTATTTTTTTATAAATTGACATTTTGACTGCTTAATCTGCAAACCAGCAACTTCACTTTTGACCAAAAATGAGATTTTGATCGCATTTTGTTATAAAGCATGTTTTATATGCTCACACAAAATTTTAAACTCCTAAACCGATAAATAAATGCGTTATCGTTCTTCAAACATAACAGCCAACTGCAGGTGCCAAATTTCCGATATCGTAAATGGAACAACTCTGATCTTTATATAAATTTTCTTTATTTATAAAAGGGAAGCTAAAATAGTATATTAATTCATAATGCAGCTAATTTGTAAAAATGTGTAAAAGTGTATTTTTGGAATTCTTAAATTCCGCTCGATAGTTGAATTATTATGGTTTTTCTCCTTCCTTCCTTTCTCGTTTACCCAAATAGAGTTTGGCCGGTTTTCAGATTAAAAAACCAATTTCCAGATATATATCATTTTCAAAATCATGTTTTCTATCAAATACTAATACCTACTTGTTAATATTTTTCCGTCAATCTGTCATAAATTAATACTTATGGTAATGATGTTTAATACTTTCTGTATTATAGTCAATATGCTAGTACGGCACTGTAAGTATCTGTCAAACTATTATTAGTGTCCTATAGAGATGGTAAAACTTAAGCTTTTTTATACTAAACCAGTATAAAAAAATACTTAGTATTTAAACTTGTTCCAAAATACTTACTAGTATTTGGAATACTATATCGATTGGCGTGCGTATGCGACAAAAGTTTCATACTCAACTGAAACTAAAACCAATTCCATATTAATTAGTATTTGAAATACGTTTTGGCTCAGGAACCCAGACTGTGTATCGGCTTCAATAGAATCGCTAAAAATACGCTGAGCTCCGCTTATCGAAAAGTCCCATTTATTATAAAATTTTAAACACATTTTAAATTTATAATTTGTTTTTCTATTAGGTTACAATATTCTTGTTAACAAAAATGAATAACAGTGATTTTTTTAACATGTTCATATAACATATAACAATATATCATATAACAAGCCTAACACGATGATATCATCACAAGTTTTTTGGAATAAGTTTATTGGGCCACACATACTGAGTATGGATAGTTTCATCCGAAACTTGAGTACACTGGTGACAGTATTTCCAACTCACCTCTAGTGACCTACTATTTATTTTCTTTCACGACCCGATTAAAATTTATGATTACCTTATTTGGGTCAGTTTATTTTTCAAATTTTCAATTTGTGTTTACGTCTATGTTTTCTCACTTCATCCATTTTAGTCTCTTCTTTGTTTTGCTTTTTACATATTTTAATTTGTTTTATCTCATGCGTTACAGATAGACAGATGTTGTATTGTTGAATAGTTTGTAGTCAAATTAGAATTGCTCAGAAGATACGTGTGAATTTGAGGCTTAATTTTAGGAAAATGTTAAATTAAATTAGACATAGGCTGGCATCTGTTTAAGAGACGATATTATGTTATAACGCTTCTTTTTAGACAAAATAAATATCGTATTTCCATGTATATTCTCTAGGCAAAGTATGTATGCACGCTATGCGAAAATTCCTCTACATAAGGATAAATGAGAGGCGTATGCTTAAAGCGAATACCTCTCATAAAAGCCAAGCGGGAATGTCACCATGTTACAAACCAAAAATCCGACGTTGAGATTGTTTCTGAATTCCCTCCCGCCAGCAATGTGCCAACTATTCGCCGCTGAAAACTAAATACACTTGGGACACTTTAATACTCACAATGATAGTAATAACATGCATGTATAAGATTACTTCGTGTGTTATACACTGCACTGAATTCAGCATGATGACTTATCATCATCATCGTCAGCCTGAATCTATCCACTGCTGGATGAAGGTCTCTTCAAGCTGCTTCTACTTCTCTTTGTCCTGTGCATTGCGTTGCCACGTACTTCCGCAGAACTTTATCAATTCATTGATCCAGTGGCCTCTAGGTTTACCTTGCGGACGTTTTGACGTTTTGTACTTCTAGGATACCACTGGATGACTAGATTTGTTCAATGATTGTCTTTTCTTCGATGAGTTCAATCAGTTCATGATGACTAACACACTATAAAAACAGACGGAAGTAACATCTAGTAGGTAGAAGAAAATGGGGTAGAGTGATTAAAAAACTTCACGATAGTATTAAATAAAGTAAACTTGCTTACTTACTTTGGTCTATAGCCGGCTGCATAACCATCCTTCAGGTATCTCTATCCCGAGCTTATGTCTTTCCAGTCAATCAAACTCAGTCCCTCTGCGTTCCCGTGCGGCTCTGCTTCCCGTGCGGCTCTGCTCGGGACAAAATGAGGGCTTAAATTCTTTGATCTGGCACACGTAAGGGTTATGTTAGCCGGCCGCGTATGACGTGGCTGCATATACATAACGGGAGTGGAGTGGGAATTTTACACACCAGTCCCTCTGCGTCCCTATTGACGTTATCTGTCGACCTCCTTTGGGACTTTTGGCGGCCAAGGGTCCAAGTGTCTTCAGGGGTTCCTCCATAAACTTTATGGAGGTTCTAGATCAGTGGTGTGCAACATATTTAAAAGTAGTGCCAATTTATCCATGTTCTATTTTTTACGGGCCGCAGTGGGTAAAAATGTTGAAAAATAATGATAAATTATTATATTAGACGATACATACATTATGTTAATTTAAATATTTTAATACTTACACATTATTAGGTACTTTAATCACTCTCCACTTTGCGTTACGTACCTACATAAGATGTATTTGATAAATAGAACTTCGAATAGGAAATTTAAATTTTGTCGTATTCAATGAAAAATTTGGTGATGTAAGTTCTTGTTATTTTGGGCCGCAACAAATACCATATTGGGCTCATGAGCCGCGATTTGTGCATCACTGCTAAGGATCGATTGCATCTAATGAATTGACTGGCCTTAACCTTCGTGCCTTCAAGACATTGACTATATTTATTATTCACTATAAGTAAATCGTTTCTTGGTATGTTTAATACCGGTATTAAAAAACCGATATCACCGGTATTTTCGATATTAAAATAGAAGAGAAATTAACAAAAAACTGTATCTATAATGATTGAATAATCCGAAATAAGTAAAATATTTAAAAAAAAATATTCATTTGGTTTTGGATCAAATACATTTTTTTTCAAAAAGAGCTTTAGAAAAGATCTAAACTTTGGTTTAATGACAGAATTCTAGCCTGAGGTAAAGATGCGCGAGAGATACGCCTAATATCTCGAAGAGTGGTCAAATCATAACAGTTTTCCCGGCAACACGTTTAAAAATCATCGTAGTATCCCCACTTTTCTGTGTTGTTTTATGTTTTGGTTAGTAACCAATAATTTATCGTTTTACTAACTAAAAAGTCATAATATGTACCTTTAGGACCTAAGTAGTAGCTTCTTGTTCATAACTAAAAAAACTATGTAGTTTCATTCTTTCTGAGATCTCCGTGGAATATCTTAAGAAGCCTGTAATGATAAGAGTGACATTCCAAACCGGCCTAAGTCTAAAAATCTGATTTTGAGATAATCATATTTTTGTGATTTGCAATTTACCTCTTAATTTTTCGGTACTATAATGTTTGGCAATTTCATAGAAAATTCAAAGACTCGAAAACCTGAAATATATATAACATTAAAAAGTAGTAAAACTTCAAAAAAAATTATTCAAAAACTGACCTTTTTTCAAAATGGCCCTAAGTCTACTAAGTACAGTTTGGAATACAATAAAGTAAAGTTGAGTATCTTTTGTGTGTACAATTATGATTGTGTAATAGAATGTGGTCAATGATAGGTCTGTTGGGATGATTAATGAATAAAAATAATATTAAATTTCTTTAACTTTATTGCTTTTTTTGATAAAAAAGTAGACATTGTAACTTTTACAGCATAATAATATATCATATAATAATACTACAATCTAGGGATCATCTTCAATAAAAAAAATAGTTTGCTGATGTGCAAATGAACTTATAAAACACAAATTCTCTAATATTTCTTCTGACATTTCTAATCTGACATATTACAATATTATATTATGGCCGCTTGGAGCATAACTGTAGCAAAAAGAGTTCAACTGCGCATCCGCATATATCCTTAGGCGAGTTTGGAAATACTCAGCCGTTACCTTAATTCTGTTCGACATCAAATTGAAGAGACTTTTTGTAAAATATAAGTTTTAGTGAGATTATAGATCTCAGCACACTCTGTCGGATTCTATCAAAACATAAAAATTTGTAATTTTGGACTAAGGCCGGTTTGGAATGTCACTCTTCTTTAAACTGTGATATGCGCCAAAAATAAAAACACGTGATGACTTCTTTGAATGTGAAATTATATTATCTACTAACAGTTACATAATTTCCCTTTCTTAATTCAAAAAAGAACTGATTTAACCGCAAATCAAAATAATACTTTACCCCATTAAACTTGTATTTCTCGAAAAGTAAAATATGATACGTCTAATAAATTGGCCAGCGACTGTATGCATAAGTTAATGACCAAAAAATCTGTAGGCTTTTAATACAAATCCTGTAATACTCAATGAGAAATCCGTGGACTGATTGATATGGGATATATTTACATACAAATTGCCGTCTGTATGTTAAATGGATCCGACGTCCGAGTCGTTTATTATGACAGAAGAGCGATTTAGTTAAGCCGATATTGCTGCTGAGCGGATTAAGTCAGATGACGCTTATTGAGGGCCAGGGTACTACATGACGACGACCGGTCGTGTGATGTCATTAATCGACCAGACGCCAGGGTATTAACATTATCAAACAACTCTTTTGAGATTAAATTAATGTTTATAATATAAACGCAGAAGTTGTGATAATATATTATATGAATACGTGTATTAATTAAGGCGCTAAGTACAAAAAAAATAAAAACTGTCATTTTTATAGAAAAAAATAATGTTCTACATACCAACGCCAATAACGGCAACTATGGTCTAAGTGCCTCAAGCAAGTCAAAAAATACAGCAAAATATTTAAGTCTGGCGACGTTGTAAGTCCGTTGGCGTATTTTATTTATAATTATGTAAGTACCAAGGCAGTGGTCATCGGCATTCAATATAAAATGGCTAACGACGGTGTATTAACACTTGCGAGTTCTTAATTCCTTAATTTATGGAAGCTGCCGAGATTGTTTCACACTGTGAAAATACATTTTTTAAAAGGTCTGCTTCATGCAATTTTACTGCAATGACTCAGTATTTTGTAACCACAGGCAATACTACTTTTTGGTACTTAGAGCCCTAATTAATACACGTATTTATATTATGTTATTACCAACAGAATAACATATCACTAAGTCGTAGCAGTATTAAATTTTGGAGTAATCTGAACAAAACATACTCGTTTATTTTTTTCGTATATTTATATTATTATCTGCTTTATTTGACAGACTAAACTACTAAAAAATGCGGTGGAACTCCAAAAGACTAATAATTATTTTACAAACCATTATTTTCCTATAATACATAGATCTTTTTCTACCCCTTATATATGGTGTAGATAATTAATACATTACATAACCTCAAATGAAAATTTTGATACTCGATAAAGTTTATTGATTGAGAAAAATATGTCTCATAAAATAATTTTGAAATAATATGGTAAATACTTTTACTATCGTGAAAATGTAATCGTAAGGATTGTAAATCGATGCATTATTATAAACGGGATAAATTGACATAAATGGACTTGTTTGAATTGTATAATATTTCAAGGGTCTCGCCATTTTATGATAGGTGAGTTTTGACAAACACTTACTAGCCACTCCCCAATCGGAGATTTAAAAGGCGTTTAAATCCATTTTATCACGTATATTATGTTGTATATACATAATATTAAATATGTAATGATTCATTTTTGCATGAAATATGTTTTACCATATAAATAAATCAGTTATGTAATATTATTATTATTATGATATCTTTTGTGTTATTTTTATTTTGTTTCAATGCGTTTTATATGTGTGTATATATACGTATACATATTTTAGAGATTATGTCAAAACAATCCAATAAATTTACATTTTATAAGAGAAAAGACAGTTTAAAACTTGGGTTCTCATTTCACTAAAACCAAAAACAATATTTTTTTTACTGAGCAGGACAGAATAGTCCTCGTATAAAAATGTAAACTGCGTGTGTAAAAATACGTATTATGATTTAACACACACCTCTTGTCAAAAAATCTCACGTCTGAATATTTGCCATCTATTTAAATAATTATTTTAAGTATTAAGGACAAATATCAAGTGATAAGCTTATTTCATAAAATATTTGAATATTTTTATTGAAGTAGTAGGTATCTGCATAATTACTTTACTATTTGAGATATGAATCTAAAGTGATATTTGCGAAGTTATTTTAATAAATCGATTATATATAGAAACGTTAATCAATAGTAATGTCAAACTATGAGATAAGACGCTTTTCTTCTGTAGTTACCTAAAAAATCTCAAAAGAAAGAGAACCTATTTATTTTCTATGACAAATTCTTTCATGGCAGCGGACGTTTACTCTTTTCAATACAGATGTCGATAGCATCTGAGAATGAGGGAGTGACCGGTCACGCAGGCGTCGCTTTTTATAATTTCCGGAGAGCACGTCAAGACGGCCGTCATTTGTTGACCCGTTTAGCTGGCCGGAAATTCGAAATCTTCATTGAATGCCTATGTCACCGCACAGACTAACATTCAAAAATATCATATTATTTCATCATTTTATGACTGCATAAAAAACAAAAATTCAGTGAATCATAATATAAAAAAATCGCAATTTTTATGATTTGTTATTATTCTCAATTATGACTATTTCTAGTTATCACCCAATGTCCCAATTAGTTAATAATAACAAAATAGAAAGAATTTTTTATATAACACGTTTTTACATTTTCTGTTGAATTATATAAACTTGACAATTCTATATATTAATAAATACTTTTTATAGTACTTGATAGAAATACTGAATAAATATATAATACTGAAATGTTAATTTGACATTTCATATTGATATCCATAGTAGCGCTCGTAAATATTATTAATTTAGTTGCTATGACCCCAAACCCTAGCAACCAATAATGGTGTCGAAATAACTTTTCATACAAAACAGAATTAACTGAAAATTAATTCAATTCTACTTAAAGATGGCTAAAAGTATTAAAAAAATGTATTGGCATCGGAGCTAATAGGTTGAGCAAGTGGCTGACATCCAATTCTCGTAAAAAACAAAAAATCTGTCAATACAAACCTCTACTCTGTGGAGGCCCATATGATCCTATTAGGATCGGACATGGTCGAAAGAAATGAAGAAATATTACTTTTAACGATTTTTTTCCGAAACATACGAAACAGAATTAACTGAAAATGAATTCAATTCTGCTTAAAGATGGCCAGAAGTATTAAAATGCATTATCATTGTGTTCTGATATATTCTAAAAGTTTCAAATGTCTAGCTAGTCGAGAAGTTAGTTAAAAATCGTCAATCGTCCAAAACAAATCTTGAAAAAACAAGAAAAAAATTGTACTGTACACACAAGAAAAAATCTGTACCGGACAAACAAGAATACGAGCTAATAAAAACGTGGTAAAACGTGACAGTTTTTCAGGTTATCTGTTATCAGTCTACGCATATTAATTATATCCAACGCTTACTGCTAATCAACCATCATAAAGACTAGATAACCTTAAATATTTTGCTTAGGAACTTTGACTATTCGTAGAGCGAATCATAATTATTACAATTACGATTAATATGGTTATAGGATTAGTTACTATAAAAAATCCATATTTTCTACATTTGCAAAATTATTTGTAATAATAATAATAATAAAATGGCTATCTATTTTGACGATTTTCTTCGATTACTTCTTCTATTTTTCTTGGTCGTTCCGTTATCATCCAAAAATTCAGTCGTATTCTGAACGACTAAAACTCTGCATCCTTCACGGTCCTTTGAATCTCGAGGGACGTTGGTTCGAATCCTGCTGGGTGTCGAAAAGATTTTTTCTAGTGGTATATATTATTATATATTTTTTTCTCATTAGTGTTTTAAAATTATGTTTTATAATAGAATGTTACATTCTTAAATCTTGTGAATTACCCGTTGAATACAAAAAATATATTGTACTTAAAACAAATTATAATAGGTACTACACAAGTTGTGTCCATATAACTAAATTCACTACAAAACCATAAAAAGTCTTGTATCCTGTTAATATGTCTATCGAATGACTCATTTCGTATAATGTAAGGATTATAGATAGTGTTATCTCGTGCAAGGCGATCATTCTTAAAGAGTTAAGGGGGCCTGTCTCCACGATAATGACGTTATTTGAGGTCGATGGTACGCGTGTTGTTCTCTCACAGCGGTACCTATCCTCTAACACGATAATGTTTGTAATGTCCCCTCTACTTGCTTAACCAACAAAATACATCCTGCTAACTGGGGCGTACTTAGGCTACACTCAATCCTTTTCTTTGTTATATTCATTTAGTCAGCAGGGATCGGAAAACTGGGGTAAATTACTCCAAATCAATACTAAAAGTATTTATAATAATTAATTTTAAATAATCATTAGCTTATTTTTAGTATAAAAATAGTCTCCAAACATGAATCTTCATATTATTAAAAATATTAAGCAATTGTTTGCTGTTGCCTTGCTTGAATAACAATGAAGCATGCGTGGAATTTTAGAGCAAGACATATCTCTCATCTTTCTGCATGTAAAATTTTGCAAATGTTTTCAAAATTCCATTTTTGAAAAAATGTCGCCACCTTTTGCGACCCATATTCGAATAAGAGTATTCAGTATTGTAATGTTATAAACTAATTTGAAAACAGATATTTGACCCAAAGACATCATCATACAGTCCTGACACCAATATTGTTATTCTAAAACCTTAAGTGGACATGTTTTATATGAATTGCTTGTGTTCAGCCTTTTTTTAATTTTCGACCTCGAGAGAAGTTTTTTATTCATTTTAAAAGCAACAATAGCTCATTTTTGTGTATAACATGAAAAAAACAATTAAAAATTGAACACAAGTTGATTTGGAAAATTAATAATTTTACAAGCAGAACATAATATCACCACATAAGACACACAAAATGACATATCCTAGTAAAAAATATATTTATAATTAACTATTTCATTTATTCAACGAATAATTCACAAGATTAAAGAATGTACGATTCCAATTATTGAACATACATAATTTTGAAAAACACTTTCTGAGAAAATATTTTATTACCAATAGATTTTTTTTAACGTAAGCCACCCCGGCAGGAAATTGAACCCTGCATTTCCTGGTTGCATTTGCCTCTATGCTACAAGGCGCCGTATTAATTGCGACTTAGAATGACGCTGATGAGTAGGTATTAAAAAGGCTAATAGTTAAAATTTGTCGCAATCAGTACGTCGCCTTGTAGCATAGAGGTAAATGCAACGGACGGGGCGTAAACCCAGGAGATGCAGGCTTCGATTTCCTGCCAGGGTGGCTAACTTAAAAAAAAAGGATTTTTTCTATTGGTTATAAAACATTTTCTCAGAAAGTGTTTTTCAAAATTATGCATGTAAAATATAATACATATATATCAGTTGAGGCTTTATTAGAGAAACCTACCATCCTATAATTAGAGGATCAGTGCCGTAGATATGGCTGCACAATCTAAAGCGATTGGGTCTTTGTAGTCAATACAATCCGGGATCAACACATCTCCATTGTCAAGTACAAATCAAAGCAATGATGTCTTTTAGAAATAACACTAATAGTACATAGTAATAAATTAATTTAAATAGTATTTTTTAAATGTAAGAAAAAATATTAATACCATCCCTGGATCGAAATGAGCCAGAGGGTGGTGAAGATTTGCGGGAAATTTACGAGCGTGATTTGGGCGACATCGAACGGCGAGAGATTGTAACACGTTGAGACGCTAAATCTTGTAGAGTTTTTTTTTTTGGTAAGTCATCTTATACTCTTGAGTTTGATAGTGATGACAAATGCATTTTGGCTGATTTTCAGAGCATAACCCTGGACATTATTTAAAGGTTGTAGTTAATCTATTTATATAATTTTGAAGCCTTATTATCTTTTATATTTATTTTAAACATTTGATGACTGCATAAAGTATTTTTATTACATAAAATTGTATTCTTTACAAAAGTTGCAAAAGTCTTTACAAAATTGTATTTTTTACAAAACAAAAAATACAAGCTCCATTTTGACCTACGTTGGGCATGTGGGCCCTTAATCCAACTTGAGTTAGCATTGTATTAAACAAAATAACGTATGCTTAATTAATTTTTCAGCATAGTTATATTGACGATGTAGGAACAAAATACGTTAAACTAATAAAAATATGGAAGCAGGGTAAAAAATAATCAAATTTAATGATGTTTTTTTTTTAATTCTACGATATTCGGGTTATTGTTGACTGCTGTTTTGGACTGTAAAATATCTATAGAACGTTACTTAAATAACGAATTTAAAAATCAAAAGTTATTTTTTGGCAGATTCATGTCAATTCATGTCAGAAAGAAAAAGTGCACAACCGCTAAACTTGTATTATTATTTATTTCACTAGAACGATTTAATTATGTATTATGGTCTAGAAAGTTTGAATTTATCATTACGCACTGCCAATAATATATATATACTATATATATTACTCGCTGAAGTAAGCAACAAAGTAGGTTTGAAAATAAATGTAACAAAGACGAAAGTCATGTTCAACTGCTTTGCAGGCCAAAAAGAGATCCTCATCAATGGCACTCAGCTCGAACAGGTGAAAAGCTACATCTATCTGGGACAACAAGTATCTATAGATGGATGTATATTTGATGAAATTGTTCGCAGAGTAAAGCTAGGCTGGAGTGCTTTTGGCCGCCTGAATAATGTCTTCAAAAGTGACCTTCCACTGTGCCTAAAGCACAAAGTGTTCAACCAGTGTGTGCTTCCCGTGATGACATATGCGTGTGAAACATGGACCCTAAGTAAAAGAGAGATCCAGAAACTTAGAGTAGCACAACGTGGTATGGAGAGGTGCATGCTGGGCATAACGCGAAAGGACAAAAAGAGGAATGAGTGGATAAGGAAGCAGACAAGGGTTTGCGATGTAAAAGAGTTTATTAAAAGCCTTAAATGGAGATGGGCTGGACACATAGCTCGAAGAAGAGACAATCGTTGGACAAATCTAGTCATCCAGTGGTATCCAAGAAGTACAAAACGTCCACAAGGTAGACCTAGAGGCCGCTGGATCGATGAAATGATAAAGTTCTGCGGAAGTACGTGGCAACGCAATGCACAGGACCGAGAGAAGTGGAAGCAACTTGAAGAGGCCTTCATCCAGCAGTGGATAGATTCAGGCTGATGATGATGATGATGATATAATATAATAATCTATTTCTTTTATTTATTATTACCATTACATTAACACAATGAAATTTACAATATGACAAATACAACCCTCACAAGAGAGAAGAATTAAAAGTAAAAAACATAAACAATTTTATACAGTAAAATAAAATTTGTAGAACAAGACACACTGCACACCACCGAAAATGTATTAAGAGAGCGCATTGACCAATCTTGCACCTCTCGCTAATGGTGCCTGACAGGTTTGACACGATGAAATAGTCCTGACCCAGAATAGTTCATAGCTGCGACCACTGCAGAGTAGTGATCCACGAGGTTCAAGAGAGTGAAAAGTGAGCATGTCTTGTAGAAAGGTAGTCGAAAAGTAATCCTTTGATGAATTATTGATAGGAAAATAATTATATGTCTTATAATAAAGACATTAAAGAAAGTTTTTCTGGACGTTCTCTAAAATAAGTTTGTAGGAAACTTCATAAAGACTCCTGATATAAGACCCATATTCAAGAATACTACCCACTAACGAGACGGAAGGATATGATTTAATAAAGCACAACCACATTATTTCAGTCAATGGTCTCAAAGGTGATGTTTTCTTATATTCTAAGTGGAATATATAGAATCATAAATAAGTATAAGTGTGTAATACTTCAATTATTGTCTAACGTAATATAAATTTGTAAAGTGGATAACCACTGGAAAATAAACGTTTAAAGTTGGTCATCTTAAAAGGTGCATGCTCAACAAAATCTCAGCGGGAGTACGTGGCAACAAAATACTAAGAACTCAGAAGAGTTAAATAAGCTATAGGGATACTTTTATATTGTGATGAATAATATCATAGCCAACGTAAACGTTAAAATATTATAGGCCTCTAGTATTGTTCATCTTTAAAATCAGATTTTTATAAGACGCTTTTCGTTTTTTGTAATGCCTCAATAAATTTAAATAGCCATAAAAAAGTAATCGTAAAACCTACCGCTCTTTTTAAGGGTCGTAAATAATTACTTTTAATTCGCATTTATGGTTTTTACGATCATTGCCACTTATAAAATGTTAATAAAATCATATTGCACTTATTTTTAATTGCATTTTATAATGATTAGTACAACTCATATGGTAACAACAGAAAACTCATAATGGATTTTATTTGACATATTTTTTTTTCCTGTGTCTAACTTTAAGCAGTGAGTTAAATACGGGCATTTTGATTAATGAGATGAAGGTTTACATCCTACGGATTGGGTTAAATTCAGGTGTTATTACTATAACCAATATGTGTCTTTATCCTTCATATAGTCTCAGTAGAGTAAGACGAATTGTAAACAACCAATTTCCTTACGATATCTCGAGACTGTCGAGATTTACGTCGAGAAATTTTCAATAAAGGTAAATAAAACTCTTAACATATTACTTATTTCTATTTTTAATCATATCGTACCTATATATTATTTTTTTTATTAATATTTATTGTTATAGTACAAACTGTAAATCGCATTTCATGATGTGGAAAATAGTAAAAGGCGGTAAGAGCTTTTTTCAATAATTATTTAGGGGTCACGTTGGGGTCACCAATTTGTGCTTTCCCATTTTTTGTTGTAACCACTACATTATTGTTTCGCCATGTGGATAATAATTAGGTAATTACAATGACTAGATTCTGATTGATCTTTTTCTTGAAGAGTCAAAATACAACTGCAGTTAACAATGTAATATTAGTAGAACTTATATTGCTGTGTTAGTAAATTTTCTTGACAATAGATGCTACTATAATTAAAATATTCTGTTTTTTACAACATTTTTCTTAGCTCGTATTCTTATTTATTTGGCCGGTATAAATCTTGCAATCGATTTTAACTAACTTCCCGACTATCTAGACATTTGAAACTTTTAGAATATATCAGAACACGATGTCAATGCATTATTTTAACCATTTTTATGTAGAATTGATTTTATTTTCAGTTAATTCTGTTTTGTATGAAAAGTTATTTCGGAAGAAATCCGTAAAAAGTAAAACTATTATTCGTTGCTATGTGAGTCCTAGCAACAAAATTATTAATATTCATATATACGTGCGTTACTATGGAAATCAATATGGAGTGTCAAAATACTATTTCAGTATATTTATTCAGTATTTCTATTAAGTACAATTTTTTTTGATCGTTTAAGCTAGTCAAGTCAAGTTTATATGATTCAACAGAAAATTTTAAAACGTTGTATATAAAAAGTTATTTTTATCTTGTAATTATTTAAGTTTATATTGACCAGAATTTTTATTGTCCAATTTTTGTTGTTGTTTTATTATGCTCTTTATAAGTAGGTCTAGAGAATATTTGGAGGCACACTAGTAGGATCCTTACAGCATACCTGTTGGAAAATATTATATCTAGATTCTTTACCCAAGAAAAGAACGATGCTAAAGAAGAATATGAATAAAATTATACATGTTGACTAGCTTATATTTACCGATGCGAATAATTTAGTTGTCACCCTATACTTACTTAGGGTAATATATTAAATTGCCTCCATAATAAATGTTTAATTTAAACCGTTATAATTGAGTTTTTCAACGTCACGCTTCCTAGCTACGAACAATAATTTCCTAATCCTCATAAGTTATTTAGCGTCGCTAATTTATTCCTTTAAACATGTGAAGTGTTATTTCTGAGGGACAAATTTTACGAGTAGGTACCTATGTAAATTTAATATAACAAAATCACAAAGTTACCTTTTGAAACCCGGCTTATGTTAATTACTGCTATCGACCGAAGTTACCCAGCGCAAACTATATGCTTACAGGATTATAGACGCAGATACTAGAAGATGACCATGTCTGAATATTGATTTTTAAATACAAACGGTCTTATACTTACGTTATTTATGAAAAGTTATGTAACCTAACAGTGTTTAAATTTAATAAGTTTACAGCGTAATATTATAATCGGGCAATGACCCTTTCACAGCTTCGTTCAGAATATTTTTAGATATCTTAAAGTAATGTATTTTTTATCATTTCTTCTTTTTTTTAGCTTTCAGCAGAATCCGATTTTTATAATCCCATAATCCTAGTACTGGAAGATATTATTCAATGTTCTACTCCTAGCATCTTAACGTTGCTTTAAATTTTATTTAAGTTTCAATCTTATACGTCGTCAGCCAATAGTTAGTTCTTAATAGCAATACTTATTACATATAACATATAAATTTATATATATATATTCTTTTTAACATTAAAACAGTTCATGATACTCAATGACAGTGAAACAGCAGCGTGTTTAGTAATAGAAGACACAAACATAGGATTTTAAAACATCACATAAAAATATTGTGATCTCACCAATCAAACACGAGGCCCCCGAATATAATACCTGTGCCTTACGCACGCCTCGAAGGCTGCCATAGAGCTTTCATAAAGCAATCGTTTTTAAATACGTATTTGTATACACGATTAAACCTCTTATTATGGTCTGAACCAACGGCATGTGGTATAGTGTGAGTATTCATATTCTTTACCTCGTTACTAAGTAAGGTGATCACTGAAAATATAAGTATGTATTTCCAACAAGCTCTTAATATCGTGCTGAATATCTCGCTAATCTCATTTTTCAAACGTAAGCAAGATCCGTTGTTGTCATTGTATCGTACTATTTGACAGGTTGTAAAAATGATTAAACTTTAAAATTAACTACGTAGTTCGTATTTTTTCCGGCAGGTTTACCACTATCATTCTACCGCACATGCACATACGTCATACAAGTTGCAACAGTCGCGTGAAAATTAAGAAGCCACTAAACTTTATTGATGCATTCAAGCAGTCTTGCAATATGCACGATAATACATGTTTATATTAGCGTTTTATCGTTATAGTCGTGACAATACGTACAACCGACAATAAATCCATGCACATTTAGAAAGGGGTTTAATGTTATTGTACCTTTTCTTTTTAGAACGTTTTTATTAGCTCTTATTCTTATTTGTCCGGTGGTTACGAGCTAGACCTAGAGCTAGGCTAGACCTTTAAAACTTTTATAATATATCTGAACGCGATGCCAATGCATTCTTTTAATACTTTTAGCCATCTTTAAGCAGAATTGAATTCATTTTCAGTTAATTCTGTTTTGTATTGAAAGTTATTTCAGAAAAATTCGTAAAAAATAAAAGACTATTATTGGTCGCTAAAGGGGTGGTCCCAATAACTAAATTATTAATATATACGTGCGTTACCATGGAAAACAAAATGAAATTTCAGTATTCTCCTATATTTGTTTGTTTGTTTCTTATTTACTTCATATCAAGTACAAGTTTGAGTATATTGAGCATAATAATTCAACAGAAAATTTAAAAAAGTTGTTTATAAAAAGTTCTTTTTTTCTTGTAATTATTTTGTTTAAACTTAACTTAACTTAATCGATATAATATATTATGTATTTGCTTGTGGTTGTGGCTGTATATGACCTGTATTATTTCATTAATATTATTCTGTGTGCTCTATTTGAGGGCTGTATTTTATATTTTCTTTTAAAGTTGCATACGCCGTTTATAAATAAATAAATACTACCTAGTATTTAAACGTACTGATTTAATCAACAGGTTTGTAGTCTGGCATTTAAGATAACGCTTCGCAAAATACCATAATATAACATATTGATATTGTGTTATTATAATGCGACATATTAGCTCGAGATAAACAATTATCTTCGATCGATACCACGTTATAATCGTATACCGGATGAATCTACATTAATTAGTGTACCTACGTCACTAGCACTAAATTTAAAGCTTTCATATGCCCGGATACAAAGTTTTGGCGCTAAGTCCCAAAATAGACATAAGAAACAATAGTGATTCAATTACACATTCGGCTTATAATCAGCTTTCAATTAATCTTAACGTTCCAAAGCAGAGCTTTTGACTCAAGCCAATCACATGCTACGCTGATCGCTCTACGCTGCTACGGAGCTTCGATGCTACGAAGTTCTACGGCAAGTAGGAAGTTATTTGAAGAAAAAATACATAACAAAGAAAATCATCAATAGTCGGTACCTACTTAACTGGGCTATTATAATAAAAAATAATGAGGCAATATTTATTATTTTAAATGTATTATTAATGGTTTAATACACAGATTATGGTATATCCAGTTAATCTGGAATTAAATGTATTATAAATACAGAAACGTCCATTTGTCAAATCTTTCAATTTCATTTTTTTCCATTGCCAAAATAATCTTTGCCGCGTCTTAAAAAGGTTTGTTATCTATTTTTTTGCGAGAAATGGATGATAGTCACTTGTTCAAACTATTAGGTCTAAGCATATATTGAAAAACAGTATTTAAGTTTTTCAGATCTAGATTTTAAGCCCAAGACCCACGACTTCACAAGCGGACATGTTACCTCTCGGCCACCACGATTTTTATAATTTAAATTCGATTTCAATAATGAAATATACATTATTGGATAGAGAACATTATTAATAGTGCAGTAATCTATTAATATATACATTGAATACAATCCCAATTTAGCGCTGACTTTAACTCATTTTATAACCGATTGTTGGGTTAATATAATATTTATATATTTCCTCTTAACTATTGTTTTATATGAACCATTCTTCAGTTTCTTTCTTACGATCTATACAAGCCTGGTCACACATGGAAGCTCATCTTGACTGCAACATGTCGAATTTTTCGATGTGGTTTTGTTGCCATTCATAAAACACATATAACTTAATGCTCTGCCATACACAGCATCGTTGCGACATTTTTTATTAGAAAAAAATACCTGCTTATCATTATCGTATGTGCTAAATCTTACTTGACATAGACCGCATATAGAATAGCAAAATACGGCATCGTCGTATGCGTGGATGATGTTTTTCATTCGTTTCGACTGGTTGCGTGAAGTCACTCTCCTGACATGGCTCGCATGTACGCAAAGAATAGAGATGCAATATGGTCGGCGGTTTGGAGATATGATCATTTTCCATCCGAGACAATTTTATATGTGCGACTAGGCTTAGGCACAAGCTCCTAGCAAGCACTAGGTTTAGTCCAACCATACCTATAAAAAATATGTAAATTTTCCAGATCTGAACTTTAAGCTCGAGACCCAAGACTTATGCGTCAATTACGTTATGCTACTTTACGAGCTGCTTGTTGGCGAATTTAAAATCTGCCTGTAAAGTCACCCAGTGTCATTATTGAAAAAGCTATCAAGCAAGTTGTAAACAATCTACCAAGAAAAGTTGAAAGCCGGTCAACTTTACACGCTACACGCCGGCGTGTGGGCTTACTGCGTCTCTGCAGTAGAGCGCAGTAGCAACCTCCGGTAAAAAATGAACTACGTTCTGTCAAAATAGTCGATGGCTTGTGGCTTCTCAGCGAATGGAAAGTTTTGTGTGTCATCATCACAATCGCAGTAGCTGAATTGCCCGCTATTAAATTCGCCCACAAACAACTCGTAAAGTAGCTCAATGTAATTGACGCTTTAACAAGCGGACACATTACTACTCGACCACCACGTTTGCTATAATTTAAATTCAACTTTCTCAAAATATTTATAACTGAATAATAATATTCTGTATGACCAATCAATATATTTTAGATTTTAACCTATCTAAATATAGAGCAAAAGTTACAAATTTTTAGATCCTGTTATTGGTTGACTAAGATATATTTGTTGAATGAATAATACGTATTATATTAACCATTCTTGTGTCCCATCCTTTTAATGAACTACGTAAGAGTTGAGTCGATAAATTTCTTGTTTTGATATCTAACATTATAATATTAACCTGACAATAAAGTAGATTTAAAAATAATATGATCATAAAAATACAATTTGATTGCAAGTTATAAGGCGCTATAAATTAATGTTTATATTCTATTTACCTAACTACTTCAAATCAAAATGTATAAAAGTGAATAGATAATATTATAATTTATAAAAATGTGAAAAATTCAATAAAATTATTTCGTACGAGTGAAATTTGTACGTTCTTAATAATAATATGCTTATCAAATATAAGCGGTTATTCACTCATAATTTAATTTTACTTAATGGCGACATTGTCATGATTTCAGTTTGATTTACCAAGCAGGTTGAGTATTAACGAAATCTACTTTGCTAATTTATACTTTGAGCTGTAAAACGCGTGTGGAAATTCCTAATTATTATTACCATGTTTTACATTAACTAAAGAGTACTAAACTTTTTTACGCCCGAGATAGACAGCCCGCGACGCGGTATATTATATGGGAGCCTCGCAGGGTTAATATTTTTTACATCACGTGATAACGTCACTCTTCGCGGCAAATCTACTTTTTAACAGTCATAAAATTTAATGCAATCCACCGCCATGATGAAGAGGAAGATTTAATTTAAACATTGTAGGAGAATTTAGCACTTTAGTAAAGTTAAAAACGTTACATAAATCCAAATGTGAGCGAAACAAAAAAACTCTGCTCATTGCATACTTACTATTATATAAAATAAAAAAGCGAACACTGTAATGGGGTTGTTTTTATTTGTTGATAGAAAGACTTATTATAATATAAAAGTCAAAATAATATGTTTGTTTGCTATATTTTTCCGATTTGACCCAAACTAACACCATGGTTGTTATAATAAAAAATTATATAATATGAAATAATAATCAAAAGGGGGGACATGCTCGTCGAAGGTCAAAATTGAGTTTTTATTGTATTTTCAAACCATGATCCTGGACACTCCTTAAACGTTGTAGATAATCTATTTATATAATTTTGAAGCCTTATTATCCTTTATAGTTATTTTAAACATTTGATGACTGCATAAAGTATTTTTGTTACATAAAATAGTATTCTTTTAAACCTCTCGCTCTAATGTTTTAGAATATAGTCATATTTCGGTACATAACTGTGCAGTGGTGTTAAGATTTTTTATTTTTATTAATTTTTAAACGCATTTATAAAACCATTAGTATAATTTATTACGAGATAATTTTTGTAAAATATTCACGATAAAAAAATATTTTGATAATCTCTGTGATCCCAAATTTGACAAGAATTAGGCATTTTATTATACAAAAAATCGGCAAGATTAACACATTTGAAGATGATTCTAAAGATACTTATTATAAGCTATGTTTTTGACCATTCTAGTGTGATAAACATCTTATGAATAATGATTGCTTTATAATAATTATTGACCTAAGAATAAGGTAGTGTTTTATTGAAATACGCCATTTCTTTTGTCATTCCCTAGTGATTAAGCTACAACATACGGCCGTAGCCATAAATTGACAAACTATAATTAAAGTAGGGAGTAAAATTATGTTAACGCGCGTGTTTGAACATGTACCTAACCGAATTTTTTTAATTTTTTTTTTAAACGGTACATGTTCAAACACGCGCGTTAACATAATTTTACTCCCTACTTTAATTATAGTTTGTCAATTTATGGCTACGGCCGTATGTTGTAGCTTAACTACTGGGGAATGACAAAAGGAATGGCGTATTTCAAAAAAACACTACCTTATTCTTAGGTCAATAATTATTATAAAGCAATCATTATTCATAAGATGTTTATCACACTTGAATGCTCAAAGACATAGCTTATAATAAATATCTTTAGAATCATCTTCGAATGTGTTAATCTTGCCGATTTTTTGAATAATAAAATGCCTAATTCTTGTCAAATTTGGGTTCACAGAGATTATCAAAATAATTTTTTATCGTGAATATTTTACAAAAATTATCTCTTAATTAATTATGCTAATGGTTTTATAAATGCGTTTAAAAAATAATAAATGTAAAAAATCTTAAAACCACTGCACAGTTATGTACCGAAATATGACTATATTCTAAAACATTAGAGCGAGAGGTTTAAAAGAATACTATTTTATGTAACAAAAATACTTTATGCAGTCATCAAATGTTTAAAATAACTATATAGGATAATAAGGCTTCAAAATTATATAAATAGATTATCTACAACGTTTAAGGAGTGTCGAGGATCATGGTTTGAAAATACAATAAAAACTCAATTTTGACCTTCGACGAGCATGTCCCCCCTTAAACATAGTTATACTTGCGACCAAAAAAAATGGAAGAAATATTTGACGTTTTAATTAATTTTTCTTTTTTCTTTTTGCTTTCACTCGCATCAGTATCACTGTCAGTAATTGATATAGCTTCCGTCCCCATTTTTATGTTATGTTTCTATTTTCCTTTTAATGGGTACTTTAAAACTGCCAAATCCTGTTTGACTACATTTTTTTTAAATTAACTTACCTGCCCGATTCCGAATTAAATTTTTTGCGCCTAATAAATCGGATTCAATTTTAAATTACTATTAAATTATTTAATATTATTTATTATTAAATTATAAATTTAAAGCATTCACGACCTAACACAAAATAAGTGTTAACAGTTTTTCAAAAAAATAACAAAAATAAAAGTTGATGGAAGCACACATAGTAATCTAGGTTGATAGACCCTATCTTAAAAACTTATAAAACAACGTCAACCTAAATTCACCCTCACGTAAGTGTAATATATCAATATCCAAAGCGATTTACGATATTAAATAGTCATTGCCCTCCCAATTGGCATTACTAATGGCAGGTTAGTTACCTTAGAAGAACAAACAACGGATGCCCTCGATTCCTAAGATAATTATCAGAGATACACAAGCCAACACCACCAAAAATTGAAGAGTGAAAACCATCAATCATCATAGAGAGAATCATCCATGCTTCTATATCTACTGCCTAATACAAGAGATGTTCATAAGCTTTAGTCCCATTTTACTGGGTGATTAATTTGGTAGCTGTTATGAAATACGAGAAAACCGCCAAATAGAACAATAATCTTGGAAAGTTATTCACTACAGACTATGCTATGGCACACCACCTTTATTAAGACGATACTTCAGTGAAACGGCAAATAATTTTCAACTATAGGTGCGATCAAATTTTGGACCCGTCATATAGCCGTAAACAGAACATTAAATGGACGCATGTTGGATTTATATAGCAAATTATATTTCGCTCGGCATGCGTCATTTGCATCCGCGACCCGCAATCCGCGCATCGCCTAGCCACGATCTTCTTAGACCATGCCTTAACTGAGGTATAGCCTTAAGTTTGGAGAACAGTTGTAGACTGTTTTTATATTAACATAATATTATTTATTGATATATATAAAAAAGATAAAATGTATTTGAATTAACTTTTATAGGTATTTATGAAAATTTGATTTTACATGAAACAATGTGATTGCATTAATTTGGATACATATTAAAAGTTTGTAAAAGTAATTTGGATATTTTAGTGAATTGTAGGACTTTTTTTCCTCCAGCGTTTTTATTGCTTCGTATAAAATAAATCAATGACAACATAAAGAAACACTGTTTTATTACGGCGATTCTCAAACTTGCCTATAATAAAATAGTTTTCTACCTTATAGCTCATTTCATGTCACGATGAGCTATCAAAAGATAGGAATCTCAAATACTTTGAATAGTTTTGAAAACTTTGTCGATTATCGGAGAGATAAGTTTGTATAGAATATTACTTGAGAGGTACAGCGATCAGACGATATTGACATTTAAGGGATGATTTAACCCTAAATAGAAAATTATGGAACGACGTGCAAAAAAATGACTATACTAAACTCTCATTAAATGCCCATGATAATTAAAAAAACACTGTTTCAAAATACCACAAAATAAAATTTTTAAAAAATCTGTGTGTGTACATATTATGTACGCCCGTTAGAAGTTATACTTCTTTGGCGGAACAAAATAAAATAACGCACACCGCGTTAGTTAAAATTCACATCAACCAAAAATCATCAAACCGAAATATTTTTCACATAAACTAAATATGTAATACCAAACAAAAGTAACGTACCTATCACACTTAAAAATATTAAGCTTAGTTTTGACAACTAATCACATATAAAAAAGAGCAGGAACAGTTCACAACGCGAAAGAATATTTTTCACCAAGAAAAATATTCATACTCTTTATTTTATGGTCACAATGGTCGGCTTTGGTCACATCATTGCGCGAGACGTCATGTTTCAGATCTGTCTAATAATAAAGTACGAGTATGATATAAGATAGAATTGACGTTTTAATAGCCCCATATCAATAAAAACTAGAGTAAAGGGGGGCCGCTTATTGGGGTGCCGCTGGTTTATTTACCATGGGTTATATTCACATAAAATATATATCTTTTACAATAAATCTGTGATCACAATTCTTTAAATATATATAAACGAGATATTTTTATTCTTAGCTCAATATATTTTGAAAATGATTTATAGTATACTACAAAATAATCTCAATTCAATTGAAATTTGGTCGAAAAAAAATAAACTCGAATTTAATACTGCCAAATGTATGTGTATTAGCTTTTCGAAATCAAGATCTCCAATTATATTCAAATAAAATGTCATATTTTGTGTAAATATCTAAATTATCGACTTACCAACTTTTGGCGACAATCTCACGAATGTCAATATTGTTCCGCCTTCGGGAGTAAATGTTAAAATGAATAAAAAATAGTACTCAAATACTTATGAAATTTTTTTCTAACCCAAAGAAATTGACACATAGGATTATTTTTATCATAGTGTTTAAAAATAGATAATGTTACAAAAAGTGATCATTGGAAAATGGCGGAGGACGTGGAAATGAAAATGGTTTTAATGAATGTTAATGATAATTGTTAATTGGCTTAACACAGACTGGGGGCATAAAAGAAAAGTGTCTTTCCCTATCACGCTCCGATGGCTTTAAATTATCGTAATTATATTTTATGCGAGAGAAGGCAGGCTGTGTTGCTTAATGCGGAATCTTAATTAACACTTTCGATTAATTATGTAGACACTACTTGTTACATAAATGTCACCACTTCAAGGTCTGAGCGTATCTACTTTGCCTCAAGATAGTGGTGCGTTGTCGGTGATTAATTTTGTTTTTCGTGACGTGGCACCAACACACATAATTTAATACACTAATAATATACATTAAATAACATGTAATTTTTCCTCCATGTATCCATGTATATTTTCTTAAAAAGGATAATAAAAAACACTATTTTGGTATTATATAATATATAAAAAATACGAAAGTAAAGTTGGAAAAAGGTACATAATTAAAACTTGTGATTAAAATAGTTGCACCCTATTTTGGGGGGAAAATCCATTTATGACAACAAGCTATCTACTATTATCACCCACATCTATCAAAACCCATAAGCGTTTCAATATTATTTTTTGATTATTTCAATCAGTCAATTGCATGGATTAATTATTAATGTACAGATAGTGGTCGTCCATAATATAAACTTAATATTCTTTCTGATAATAAGATGTTTCATAAGAGTGTTAGGTATACTGAAAATTGATAAGTTTTAACACATTTATTTTTACTAATAAAATCTTTTGTAACCAAGTGCGACGTCTATTTTATATATGATACCATTAGGCCAAGATTAATACTGAATTTTGAAATTATAAGAAAGACGGTATTATTGTGGTCTTAGAATTTTTCTTCTTCGGCCATATCCACCCCTTAGTTGGAGCATATGGACACCATTCGGCGCCTCCAAGAATCCCTGTCGCTCGCCAGTCTTCTTGCTTCGTTCCAGGTCTTTTACCGGAGCCAAACATAAAATTTATAGTATTATAATAAAAAATATGTAGTTAGGTATAACTGGCTATGAACGAATAGCGTCATTTCTATACATTCTGCAGCTAAATAAATCGGTTCTTTACTATTAAAAAAATGATGGAATTATAAAAACCGCGTATATATTATAAATAACAATAAAACGTTCAAACAGAATGCAAAAGATAGTTCCCTATTTTGACGTATTATTTTGACGATTCTGTTACGATAAATCAAATAAGTTTAACGTAGATAAGATTTTGTTATCTATGTAAGTACTACTAATTGTAAGTATTTCAGTTTTTTTTTATAAAAATGTACATTCTAGGCAATCTGAGGCTTGTTTAAAATTCAACTTATGTATTATTATGATATAGTTCCCGTTAAAAAGCAAACATGAATGCAAGAGTTGCATTTCTATGGGATGGATATTGAATACAAAATAGCGATGCAAACAAAATCACAATGGCCTTGTATACTACATGCATTTTTAAAACTTGTCAACTCGCTATAATACCAGTTTTGTATGGGAAAAATTCAATACGCGAATATTTTCTACGTATTGTTTTCAGAATAAAAAGATTTTCAAAATATAAATTGAATTGCGCATTCAATAGCATTGTGAATGGAACTTTGTTATAGTACAATATTGTCAGTATAAAAATAGTAGTTATAAGTCAGTATTTTATGATATAAATGTCAGTTGTACTATTATTAAAATATTTATTACTTTTTCTCATCATTATTCGCGAAGTTAATTGACAAATAGTTTAAGAATGGCACATACTCGTATAAAGGTATATTAAATATTTAAGAAGTAGTGTATTGTGATACCATCAGAGTATGGTGAAGGTTAAAAAACCTGAATACAAACAGAACCTATCCATTGAATATGATAACAATTATATTTTGCGTTCTTTTGAGTAGTAATCTATTATCAATATTGAACTGTAAATTCTACATATTTATAAAATATTATTTTCACGTTTCCATTTGTATTGTGCATATTATTTTACGCTTGTCAGGTAACTTTTGGAGATACTATTCAGGCGCACATATAGCACTCAATGTCAGTTTGGTTTAACAAGCAATCTTGTCATACTACCACCGTCAATCGAAATTTTTTGCCCGAGATAGACGTAGTTGTTTACCCGCTTCATTTGAGTACTATTGATGATGATTACTTTTGGATTACCATCTTCTTCTTCTTTCACCCTGTCACGTCCCAACATTGGGGCATAGGGCAAGCACAAGTTGGCGCCACTTCCCTCGGTCCATCGCTAACTCCTGTGCCTCCCGCCATGTTAGACCTGCAGCACGTAGGTCGCTTTTGTAGCATCGCTGCAGGGTGAGGGAGGGCCGGCCACGGCGACGGAACCCTTGAGGCTGTGCCACAAGGGCACGAAGTGCTGCACTTTTTGGCGGCATCCGGAATACATGTCCCAGCCACGTGAATCGTCTCTTCGTGATAACTTCAATCACCGAAGGCTGTTGTGTCTGCTCACGAACTCGGATATTTGTAACGCGGTCGTACCAATGTACCCCTAAGATTCTGCGGAGACATCGATTCTCAAAGCTCAAAAGCCGAGACTCTTGAAGCTTAGTAAGATGCCATGTCTCACAGCCATACAGGAGCACAGGTAGCACGCACGCGTTAAACAAACGACATTTGGTCCTCACAGAATACAGCCTTGACCTCCATGCGACTCCAAGTTGGTTGAACGCAGAGCCCGCCACACCCATGCGGATTCCAAGCTCACTAGAAATACCACCATCATCGGCAACCGTGGCACCCAAGTACTTGAATCTGGACACCAGCTCGACGGGCAGACCAGAAACCCGCAGAGGAGTGTCGGCGTCGATGCAAGCAGCACTGCACATGGATTTGGTCTTAGCGGCATTCAGATGAAGACCCACACGCATCGAGTTCGCGGCTAGCCTGTTCACGGTCACCTCCAACCTCTCGATCGTCGAGTCAAACACGACTGCGTCGTCTGCATACTCCAAGTCGCACAGTCTTTCTTCGCATAGATCGCTTGTGTCATCATGATGTAGGCGTATCCCACTGTCGGGGCAAACCGTCTTACGCATTATGAAATCCATCATGATGATAAAAAGAAAGGGCGCAAGTACACATCCTTGCTTGACTCCTGACGTGATTTCAAAGAGGTCAGAGGATGTTCCGGCTGCTCTCACGCGACACTCTGTATTGGTGTAGAGAGCACTTATCACGGCGACCAGTTTCCGTGGGACACCATATCCTAGCAGAATTTGCCACAGAGATTCACGATGAGGACTGTCAAATGCCTTTTCATAGTCCACGAAGCAGCAGGCGACAGGTATATTCATCTCTTGGTACTGTTGCAGAAGGCTTCGGAGAGTTGAAATATGCTCTGAGCAGGACTTATTTTATAGGATTACCATAGTTATTTATTATTATTCAATCAATGTATGTTACTAACGCTCATGCATGCGTGTGAAACATGGACTCATAATGTAATAGAAATTCAAAAATTGCGAGTAGCACAACGTGGCATGGAAAAGTTCATGTTAGGCATTACGCTGAAAGATCACAAAATAAACTGATGTGTAATTGGAATCAGACAAGAGTACGTAATGGTTTTATAAATGCGTTTAAAAATTAATAAAACTAAAAAATCTTAACACCACTGGACATAGATGTACTGAAATATGACAAAATTCTAAAACATTACATCAAGAGGTATCAAAGAATACTATTTTATGTAATAAAAATACTTAATGCAGTCATCAAATGTCTAAAATAAATATAAAGGATAATAAGGCTTCAAAATTATATAAATAGATTATCTAAAACGTTTAAGGAATGTCCACGGTTATGCTCTGAAAATACCATAAAATCTCCATTTTGACCTTCGTTGGGCATGTGGGCCCTTAAGCAGATGAAACGCCAATGTGCTGGACATATTGATCAGCAAGTGGACAGCCGCTGGACAAATTCTATCATACAAAATTACCCAAGGGGCACTGAATGTCCATAGATACCATTACTGATTATTAATTACTATAATATACTAAATTTGAAAAAAAAATCTGAGAAATATATATAACACAAAAAAATACGACATCCAGCAGGATTCGTGCTCTTCTGCACTAACCACTAGACTATGGTGTTCTATCTAATTGTGACAAATTTAATTACCTAGTTATTTTTATAATTCTCACTTAAGCGCTTTCTATATTTCAATATTATTTGGCAGTCGGCTTTCGTATTTTAAATCAAAGAATTAATACATGCCTTAATTATAAATAATGTATTAGTACTATGTTTTATTGTAGTTGTAGAAGGTCAATAAACATTTCAAAAAACTATTATGATACACAGGTTGTAGAATGTTGTAACTTTAAAATGAAAATGTGTTTTAAGCACAAAATGAAAACGATGCAACTAGAATATATCCAGCTAAACAGAGAAGAAAAGTGTTTTCAATTCAAGCAAATTACATCCGTGTGCATATTTCATACTCGTTTCACACCTTTAAAATTGCCGCTTTCCAAGTCGTCTGAATTTACAGAGATAACAACAGCTGTTAGACGCTATTATCACAGTACCTGAGCGAAATCTTTCGCTGTTTGTCTCGGCGGAGTTTTCAGGGAATTTCCCGCATGGAAACTCGATAGCGCCTGAATACGTCCGGTGGAAGGAAGCAAAATAGATTGCTAGAGGCTCTAATCAAACACATCTTGCCTTATCTACAAATTGCTTGTGTTGCCCACAAGACTAACTCAAAAGAAACAGCAGGTGAATACTTGACATTCAACATGATCTAACGCCATCTAGGTTACGACAAATCGTGTCGAAGTAGCTCTTGGAGGTTATATGTAATAAAAATAACTTGCTTTCGATGAGTCGAATAAGATTATGATTGTTTTGTCAGTGAATATTTTGTAGGTATATTTTTTTTATTAGAAAATATTTATTCTTTCATCGATTACTTTCTTGTAAGTATGATTTTATAAACTTATAATATATATTTGTTTAAAAACTGTATTAAATTTGACATACATACCAACAAACTTATCTAGAGAATGGCTAAAAAAGGAACTACGAACTACCATAGGACGCCATATTGAAAAACGTCATTTGAATGTCAGATTTTGCCAGTTACGAGTCGTGATTGGGTAGTTTTTGACAGTGGCTCCCTCATCTCATTCTCCAGATAAGTTTGTAGGTTTGTTCATGTATAAAATAAAATAAAATTTGAAATTTCGAAAATGGAACATATTGTTTATTTTATTCCAGTCGTGAAAAAAAACAAATGACACAGTTATACTAGTTTGACAGATGCTTACCGTGCAGTAATAGCATATCAAGTGATTAAATTATCAAAAAATAAGTATGTTGTTCAAGTAATTTATGGGTAATTATAATATGAATATGGTGCTTTTACCTATTGTAACATTAGGCAACATTCATAATCAATCATTTTAATAGAAACATTATGGTGAAGAAGAACCGTCAGATAAGCGTCGCCGTTTTACAAAATGTAGAAGTTCAGCGATGGTGTGCTTGGAAAATTTAGGTTGATGCAGCAGCTTACAGACAAATAACTGAGTCTAAAACATCAGAACAAATACAGTGAAACAACATACAGAAGAGAAGGATTTAAGATTAGCCAACAAACCAACAGATCTAATACCTAATATCAAACCCAGAAAGGTTACATACTTAGTTTATATTTTTCAAAATGAGATATCTAATTTATTTTTTCTTATAATGGAGAGAAACTTAAAGGATAGAAGGAGGTTCTATATATTATTTAACCTCTGTAAATGACTATATGTATAAAGCGCCATACATATGAAAATGTACTGCAGTTTGGTCGCCAATTTTTGATTGAAGAATTGAAGATTGAAGAATATAGAATAATAAGATACAATTAATAATATATCAAAGAAGGATTACAGTTCAATAATTGTGGACACTGGACATATATCTGACATAATCTAACCGTATAACCTACAACGATGTTTAGAATAATAGCGCCTGTACACATGCATTGAATTACTGTCGGCAATTGTGATTATTTTAAACTGTCATGACAACTGTTTACACGTAAAAGTGCTGACTGTCTCTCCAATATCATTTTTCAAGAGTAAGCGAGACGCGAGGTTGTCATTTTATACTACTATCTGACAGGTCGTATTGAAAATAGGAGCTCAAAATGAGTAGTTCGTTTTTTTGCCGGCAGGTTCGCTACGATCGCTGTACTGCGATCGCAGATCTGCAGATCGAAAATAATCTTACTTGCCCGCAATAAATCATTACAATTTAGAATCTTCCAATCTCGTTTGATTTATGCACTCAATCTTGCCAACGGCAGGATAATACATGTTTCCCAATACATTTTCTTACTGTGCACAGTACATTCATGCACGTGTAAACGGGGTATAAGAGTTCTAATGTTTATTATCTTCATTATCGATTATAAAATAATGATAGTAGTTGTGATCAAATTGGGATGCATGTCGCGTACTAACTATCACAGCGACAATTAATTTAGTCTATGGTTTCATAATTTTGCAGAATATTTTAAACGAACACGATCTCTGTATTCAATGATAGAGTACCTAGTGACTAGTCTCTTTAAATTCAATAATATTTTAAACGGAACCAGAGCATAGATAATAGACAACATTCTTATAGAAAATACACAGTGGCAACCGCTAAAAACAAAAAACACGCGATTTTGACATGATTCGAAAATGTGTAGGCATGTGGAAGTGATAAAAAACACTTAAAACGTCAAGCAGATGTCGTTGCAGTGCAGTACAGCGTGAGGTGACCTCATTGTTGTTCTGGTGATAATGTTCGTTTAAAGGTTCAAAATGTGCTACAGGATGGGAGCATCAGTCTGATAACATTTTAAACTCCAAAAAAACGACATTACACACTTTTTTCCCGCAGCAGCAGCTTACTGTGACGTCACATGATAGTCCGTGACATGCACCATTTCGCGCTTTAGTTTTTAAATGATTCTATGATGTATAACATGACATGTTAAAAGATCGTACCTATTGCTAGAGAAAACTTCGCGAAGAGACATAATAATGTACTTTTTTAAGAATTGGTTTATGACACCGATCAAAATACAGATTTACTGATTGAAAAAAAACAATATGTGAATTTGACTGAAAGTGAAAAAACCAGTATATTATTTAACTTGTCGCTTACGTAAGTAGAGAGAAAAACCTCAATTTAGCGTATCCGCTGTGAAAAATGCGCAGTTTGATTCTTTCAATATCCTGGAAAGCCGCGTTTATGGCCGACCAACGAAAGCTAAAAATCTCGGGTCAACTTCGAATGGCCTTATTGGATTTGCGGCGATCGAATCTGAGCAAATATTGTACTTACTTTACTGCGGTCAAGGAATATTGAACGCATATTTACTAAGTGAAAAGAAAATATGCGATGGGAGTTTATTATATCATTGGTTCATCGTGCTGGAGAATCAATAGATTCAATCATAATGTAATCAACTGTTCATAATATATAGAGAGATTTTTTATAAAGACTATCTTGGATATTATCAATTTAGATATTATTATAATATTAATTTTAATATACATAATATAAGTTAATTTTCATGTTAAGTAAATTCATTAATTAATTGTTACGATGTAAAAAAATACTTTAAAATAAACACATTGTTTTATTAATAACTGTGACGCTAGGTTTATGATACTTTACGGGGAATGGTTAGAAACTTGATATTATGATTTAATTCGAGGGACTGGTAATTAATTAATAATAGGTAGGTACTTAATGTAAGGTCGGGTCAGACCAAACACATTTATTTTGATACAAATTCCATTAAATCACATTATTTATGTTGTTTTTTTTTACAGGAATGGAATTGATTTTTTAACTTATTGGCGGGGCTCCCGATTACAACACGTTCTCTCGGCCCGGAAAAAAATAAGCCTGGGGAAGGGTAACTTGATAAGTAACACGACGGTAGGACAAATTATCCTCTCAGGTATAAAAAATTCGAAAGTGCTTAAATTATCAGTTAAAACAGCGTACATTTCAAATAAAAATCAAACTGAATCTACTTTGGTCAATTAATCATGATTGCAATAAAATATCGCTTAACACATGTTACTGATGAATTATTACGATGGTAACATTACATATTATATACAGAAAGGAAAAAGATCCTCATTTGTTGTAGATACCTAATTTCGACAGCAATTGTAAATTTCAAGCAATTTAATTAAATATATCAGAGTCAATAAGAAGACGATTCTTTATAATAAAAGTGTAAAAAGAGACAATAATTATGGAATGAAAAATAATTTTATTCAATTTAAATTCAAATATCATTTGATGGTGGAGATGTATTAAGAAACTATTTTTTTTATGTGTATAAAATGATGTTTCATTTACAGTGTACTAGTACTGGATCGCCAACATTATAGCTGGAATAAGCCACAGTACATGACGTGAAGATTCTTGGTTGAAATAATTGGGGAATTGCAGCACTTGATAGTAAAAGTATTAAAACGACAGCAGGAGGTGAAATCAATTAATAAATAACAAGGAAACTTTATAAGTTCCAGAGAGCTTTGAAAAACATGCCACGGGAAATCCTAGGTTTGATATCGTAATATACTCGTAATACTCTGCATTAATAATTATAATATTATGTAACAATATTAAAAGTTAAATAATATCACAGAATGATTAAGTTGGTTGTGTGTGTTAATACTTTTTTTATTACACCTTAAAATACTTTAGATCAAACCAACATAATAGTATTACGTTTGTTGTATAAAGATTATACAGTAATGATAACGTATGCTAATTCATTAATTCTCTTAATAATCGTTTTGAAATTGAAGACATTTTGGGTAGAAATTTTCGAAATACGTTTTATGTCTTGTCCAAAATTGTTTATATTTTAAAAACAATAGCCATAATATTATATTTCTCCTGATACAATCTAAAAACAATAAATCTAATATTACTTGAAATACTGTTAAGAATGGATGTGTATCATCAGAGAATATTTGCTCTGTAGTAAAGTTTAACCAAGAATGTGACTTTCTAAAGTGCATTTTCGTTACATGAAATAGTGCGATCATAAATTTCAAACATGCTGTTCTACAGGTTGGGAAACTTAAATTTATAGCGCCACATTGAAAACAATCAGCCAATATACCTACGCAAAAATAAAAGAGAGTGAAAATTTTGTTATATTACACAGCGTTCAATATTTTTTTTTAAATATTATTATTCTTTGTGGTAAATATGACTCTGGAAAATTCAATTTATATAAAGAACTAAATATTTTTTTGGAATTATGTGGATTCGCAAATTAAGTATAACTGCTTATCGAATGAATTTTAAAATAAAAATATGTACTATATAATATTTATAATATAATTAATTATTTATTTATTATTAATTATTAAATATTATTAATAATTTACTATGTACTAGAAGTATAAACTTTTCAGGAGAGCAATTTCTAATTTTTACCGTGTGACTTAAAATAACGAAACTTTTTTTTGTTATTGAAATATGGTTAACTCATTCACCGCGGACCAGTTAATTAACGTTTAATTACCGCATTGAAATAACATGCTAATTACATCTAATGGCCATCTAAACCCTTAATTGTTACTAACTAAATTCTAAGATTTGAATGTTTGATATTATATTAATATTATTATTTAGACAAATAATCAATTTATAAATTTATTATAAAAATCTAATAAATAGGAAACTTATTGAAGTTGCAAAAAAAAAGTTGGTAAATAAATATACATATATATTGACAAAGATTAAGTGATTTCTTCAAAGTAATAAAAAAATATTTTTATAATATTTAAAACAACATTTTTCTCCATTTAATGTTGACAGTGTAATATTTGAAATAATGTTTAATATTATGTAATTATTAAGTTTTGTTAGAACTAAATTGACTTAATCAAGATACAAAAAATGGATAAGCTATACTACTATAATATACTGTTATTATTGAGAGTTTTTGTAAGTAAATATAATTCTAAAAATTAGAATAATATTTCACGAAAATTCTACATTCTATAGAGAGTTCTAATCATGTTGAAATACTATAGAAAACCGATAGTTAAGTAATCCTTTATAACGCATATAGGTATGTAACTGTCATATTAGCCTCATGAAATTATAATCTTTTTATTAATACATACTTATAACATCACGGAGGGTGGTAATGCACAAACTGTATCTGCAGCCTGACCCTTCATCTAATATTTTTCATACAAACTGTTAAAATATAGAGGATTAGTTCATTGATCTTGCATTATTATTATTATGAATATTACATTTATAGTAAACTGAGTTGCCATAATCAGGTTTTTTTCAATGTTTGATCCTAAGAATAATATATGGGCCTCCACAGGGTGGAGGATGTATCAATAGATTTTGTTTGTTTTTCACAAGGAACGGATTGTAACCACTTGCTTAAGGGGGAAGGTGTTCCATGTCAGCTATTTTATGGTATTTTCGGAGGTTAAGCCTGAATCTTACGAAAGATTTATAGAACAACTATTTATATAATTATGAAGCTTATTTATCGGCAAATATTTATGTTAAACATTTGATAACTGCATAAAGTATTTTTATGACGTAAAATAATATTCTTTGGAACCTTGAAATGTAATAATGGAGAACGAAGCCATATTTTTGTGACATTAATGGACTGTGTTGATAACCGTTTTTTCCACTAAATATTATGTCAAACCGTTTATTATAGATAGTTTTAATGTTATTAAAATATGCGATAATTATATACATTCCAAATAATCTAAAGCTACGTATCAGAAGGGTTATCATTGATCATTGAAGAAATGATGAAATATCTTGTAAATTATAAATTTATAATACTAAATAGATACATTTTAAAAACAACCATTTCACGAAATATTTGACCAACTTAAAGGTACGTTAGATCCGCCAGCAATTTGGCGAAAGATGTATGGAATTTGTAGCTGGTGTTATTTTCAGTTTATATGACCAAAAAATACGTCAACCCACGAGTATTGTACAAAAATATGTTTATAAAAGTGAATGCTACAAATTGAGCACAAAAATAGGTAAAACACACATAAATTCGTACAAATTAATCAAAAGGAAAACATATTTTGACATTTGAGGACAAAACAAAAAAACATCTGAAGAAATTTGTACTTTCGTAAATTCTACGTAATGTCATACTAAATCATACATCGTAATTTTTAACACTGTTGCAACCATTTGTGCCTAATATTGCAACTAGCAATTAGTTTTCTGTCCCTTTATATAACTATCTCCATCTATATTCAAAATAATTATTATGATGTAGTATGTATTTTTTTAAATGTGATAGATTTTATTTCAGTGAAATATAGCGGATCGTCCAGTATTGCCATATCTACTAAAATATTATTGGATTGATATTTTAGTAAATAAGAGAATGAAGTTTTTCACCAGTACTATTAGTTTTACTATTTTTTATTTAATAAATAATACACATGAGGTTTTACGAATTTCACATTTGTTATTAAACATACTTACATAATTTAGAACACCCCAAACACATCGCGAAGTAAAAATATCTATATTTTTTACTTAGCCAAAATTATGAATCAACCTGGGTTAGGTGCCTACTGATATTTATATTACAGAAAATTTAACTTTTACTAAATTATGAATTTGCGAGATTATAATAATACAGATGATTTTAAAGAATACTTTCATCAAATAACATAATAATGGATGCCTGTACTTACATAATATTTTCCAATGTAAATTTTCGGGAATGCGAAATTTTCATCCTCGGTTTTTGACATAGGTACCTAACAATATTATCACAATTATTTATATCGATTGTACTTACAAAAAATGCCACGAACTCACTATCCGATGGCTGGAAGTTCCAAAAAAAGACGTAGGAGAAAAGATGGAAATACTAATACATTAAAAACACAAAGGTTTGAAATTATTATTTTATAATTTGACATAATCATACATAGTTGAAAAAACCACATTTCACAGAAAATTTTGGTTCACAATATTTTTTTATCTTGCAAAAGGAAGTTTTGCGTATTACTTATTAATACACACAATTAAGTATAATGATCATTTGTACTTATATTTTTTTTATATTATGTTTGTGCCATGTCTTATTCGACATTAGTGTGTCTGTGACAAAAATTATAATCTGGTACAATAATTAATACCAGCTATACATTTTGTTTTCTGTTAACTATCTAACTATCTACTAAACTAATATTTTTGAATGTATTATAGTATTGATATATTGCCGAAGACTGTGCCTGAGCATAGAAATCCTCAAAGCATACTACCTGAACCAGAATTTCATCCCACATTTGAACACGAACACGAAGAATTTATTATAGAAAACAAAATTGAAGATTCAAGCCCTAAATTCCGTGTAGAAGGCCGTAGAATTATAGACTTTTCATATTTTTTCCAACAATTTCAATTAATTAGCCACCATGATTCTCCATTTAATTGTAATTTATCACATTAAGAAATTTTTGGGGAAAATCGGGAAAACTTTAGTAGTACATTTTTTATCCAATGTAAACTTTGTGGTAAAAAATTAAAATTATATACCACTGAAATGAACGAAAACAAAATGAATCTGTATGACGCATTTGTATCCAGTATAATCAGTATCGGCAGTGGATTTTCAAATCTGGAAGAAATGTGTTCTGCAATTGATGTACCATCGATTACAGCAAGAACATACAGAAAGAGTCAACAGAAGGTGTACGAGTGGTTTGAAGAAACCAAAAATAAGAGTATGGAAAACGCTGCGAAAGAAGAGCGACAACTTGCAATCGAAAATGGTAACGTCGATTCTTCTGGTATTCCCATGATATCAGTTGTTGCAGACGGCTGTTGGTCAAAACGTTCATACAGATGCAATTATTCCGCAGCATCTGGTGCTGCCACGATCATTGGTCAAAGAACCGGGAAGATTTTGTACATGTCAGTGAAAAATAAATATTGCGATTTGTGCGCTAAAGCTAAAAATAAAAATATCCCTGCTCAACAACATAAATGCTTCTTAAATTACACCGGTCCGTCAGCTGGAATGGAATCTACAGCAATATTAGAAGGCTTTAAAGAATCTATTAATACACATGGATTGATTTATTCAAAAGTGATTGCTGATGGAGATTCCAGCACATACAAAAAAAATCTTGATTGTCACCCTTATCCGAATGTAACTGTCGAGAAAGTTAAATGTAAAAACCATTTAATTAGAAATTATTGTGGCAAAATAGAGGCATTAACTAAAGACACAAGATATCCCTTGAATGTAAGAAAAATCATTGCGTCAAGAAAAAGACGTCTGCGGAAAGCCGTCATGGTGCAATCAAGTATGGAAAGCTACAAGATAGTACTTTCGAAGAAAAGGTTATCGCTTTGAAAAATGATTTAATTAATGGACCGCACCATGTTTTTGGAGACCATACTTCTTGTCTACCATATTTTTGTACAAATGAACCAAATACAGAGGACATGCTTGATTTAAATTATGTACCAGCATTAAAAGAATGCAGTCTATTTTCTCAATTAATGATATATAATTCTCGTTTGGTGTTAAATTCAAAAAGCTTAATTTATAATTTTTCTACTAATATTTCAGAATCTTTTAATGACATGATTGGAAAATTTGTAGGCGGCAAGAGAATTAACTACTCTCAAAGACAATCGTACATGGGACGATGTGCAGCGGCGGTAATCGCATTTAATACAAATAAGTTACATTGCACAATTCAAAAACAAGTTTATAAAAATAGCCCAAAAGCCTTCATAAATCGCTTAGAATCAAGAAGGTTGAAAAAAAAATAAAAAAATAAATAAAAAAAACCTTGGCGAAAACCAATACATTCTGTTCCTTTATCTAATCCAGATTATGGAGAGAGTTGCCAAAAACCTGATATGGACAAAAATCAATATCAATTGTTAAAAGAAACTTTTTTGAAAAAACTCAAACTGACAAACTATGAGAGGAGGGATATAGAAAGACGCACTGTATTACAATCTGAATGTGCAGAATGGCTAGAAAGGCGACAAAACCTTCTTACTGCCTCTGTTTTTGGAAAGGTCTGTAAGCGGCGAGAAAATACAAAATTTGGGCCTTTGGTAAAACGTTTATTATATAGCCAATCATTAGCCAACGTGAAAGCGGTAAAATATGGTAAAGAAAATGAATCAATAGCTTTACAACAGCTTAGTGTACAAGAACGAATTAAGATTGAGAGATGTGGATTGTTTATCGATGATGTGTATGATTTTATCGGTGCAACGCCAGATGGCATCAGCGATGATGATACAATTATTGAAATAAAATGTCCTTTCTCAGCTACTGGAATAAGTGCAGATGAAGCTATTGTAGATAAAGACAGGAATATGGTAATAGATAAAAATCACGATTGGTACTTCCAGATTCAGGGGCAGCTTCATATTACTAAGAAAGATGTCTGTTTATTTGGAGTTTGGACGAGACATAATTTTCCTGTTAAAATAGAATTAATCAAAAAAGACGAGACATTTTGGATTGAAAAGATTGAAAAAAAGATATATCACTTTTATATAAATTGTCTACTGCCAGAAATAGAAGATCCCAGAACCAGTAGATCTATGAATATTAGAGAACCAGAAAGGCTAAATTTCTAAATTTTATTATACTTAATATATTTTCAACAAGTCTTTATTACATCACTATTTTATAGTTCATCAAGATATATCTAATTTACTAATATAGTTTACTGTTGCGAGACACCCAGAACAAGTGTAATTTTATGAAATTCAAAATAATATGTATACTTACATTTAAATAATGATACCTACAGATCTTGCTGGCGATTCCACTGTGCCATATTTTGTATAAGCATTCGTCTCTGCAGCCGTGGAGTTAGGTCCCGTGTAAAAAGTACATTTTGTTCTCAAGGTCAAAAACCAAATTGGTTGTGCCAATGGCTTATAACCATTCCTCATAAATGATTATAACTGATATCACCTCATAACTGATCAGTGCCACGCACGAGCTAACTCGCGGGATCTTTTAAACGTCATAACTTCTGAATGAACTGTTTGTGTATATTTTCTTAACAATATTTATCATTTTAGTGTGAAAATATTCACGTTAATCATGTTGATTTGGTAAATTTTCACAAATATTTATCACTCTATTCTTATTTCATGTTTTTTAAGGGATTCATTTTATTCCAAAAATAGCTGACCTACAAGTACTCACCTAGTAAAAATTGGATTTGGATTGGATGGAATTTCCTAGTAGAAATTCCAACTAAACAACATGACGCTTTCTATATTATTTACTGTTAGTTTTTAAATTGTATTGTATTGTATTTGAAATAAATAATGTATCAATTATACACATAGAAATCAATAGATATATAAAATAGATATCACAGTTTAAAAATCAGAAAGATCAATGCATATTACCATTGTTTATGTTACAATATAAAACAACATTTATCATTGAACGTAGGTACCAAGAAAAATAGACTTCATTAAAATGTGTCAATATAGTATATACCCGATATAATTATATAAATTATTATATTGATAATTACTCTGTGGGGTCCATATATACTGCTTCAATTGTAATTTAATTTTACAGTATAATTATTTATGTTAAGTACTTGATTTACTTATTATATGTACAAATGTAATATACTTACCTACTTATTAGGATATATCTTGGTGAATTTTAAAATAAGAGGAAATTAAATGGAGGTCATCGTGTCTAAGTAGATGTCAGCCGTTGTTAAGTCTTATATAAATATTTATACATTATTAAATTGTTTTTCTGTTTTTTATTGATGTAAAGACATGGCATGTATTCAAAGTAATAACAAATTAGCTGTGTACTATTTATTTAACTTATATTAAAACCCCAAGATTGATTTCGTCTTGCGACATATTTTATTCTTCTAAGTTTTACTATGACATTGTAATATGAACCATGGATATAGTATAGTACTTAAAAAAATCAAAACTGGTAATATATTATTTCAATATTTAATTGTCAATTTTCATTTGAAGTCAGCATTTAATTACTGGTATATTACATAATTATTAACTGTTATCTACAACTTCAGATGGACAAATTAATTGATATATCATATTTTCAGTTTTCATTTCCTTTCAACAATGTATTCATTCTAGCAGTTATTTTGAATATCTTACTAGTTTTTATGTCATGGCACCTTACAAAGGCTCCAAACAACCGTATACTGAGCTTCGAGAACAGATGTTTACGACGGATACTGGGTGTGCGGTAATTTTAGAAGTAACGGGAGATAAAAGAACGCACCAAATAGCCTCCCATCACGCTGAGAGTGAATACGCAACTTTGTACCTGGCCCGGCCACGTGCTGCGGGTGCCTGAAGAGAATCCCGTTCTGGATGGCCGCTAAACACTATCCTTATAGCATATCTGGCAGAGTTACGGGCTGCTAGTATGACCTGGAACGATGCAAAAAAACTAGAGTGACAGAGATTCTTGGAGGCGCCGCATTGTATCCATATGCTGCAACTAAGATGCGGATATAGCCGAAGAGAAGAAGTAATATACAGCATCTAGAAAACTTAAAGCCTTTGAAATGTGTGTGTATAGATACATGCACCTTTCATTGGTGTTGGAAAGACAATTTTTCTAATATCAAAGTGATATTGAGGCTGAAAAAGACAAGACTTGGAGAGTAAGCTCTACCAAATGACATACCTAATATGATACAAGTAACTGATATGCATAATTATATTATATTTTATATTACGAATCAAAATAGCAACTTTTATATCATTATCGATAATAAATTTAGTGCAAAAATGTTTTTATAAAATTGTTTTATTTTTTAAACATAAGTCACTTTATATTTACCTTGTGTAATTGTACTATTAAATCTATAAAATGGGTGTATATGCTTTATGGTCGACGTCATAAATCACGCCATGTTCGAATCGTACGCCGAAAGTCGGATTTATTTCATTATTAATTAAAAGATTTATTTCATTCCATTATATTCATATGAAACCGTCGACAAGCAAAGATCTCGGTAGACATTTTGTCCATCTGCAAAAAACATAACATAGGAACTGTTAATAGTGTGATTTTTAATCTTTTATAGTTGGCGACTGTTTGAAGAGTCGTAATTAAAACGGATTAGTGATAATACAAAGCATCAAAAAAGATTGATTAACTAAAATAAAGTAATCAGGTAGGTAACATGTTTAATAACAACTAGAACGACTTAGATTATATCAAACAAATAAATATGAAATCACAGGTTTTATAGAATTCTGGAATGAATGTAACTAACCTCAAAAAAAGGATTGTATTACGTCGGAATTATGAAACATTGAAAGTATGTATAGACTAAGAAAACAATAAATAAACACTTGAATAATATATGCAAAACACACAGAATACTACGATAGTAATAAATAACATAATATTGTACTTACAGATAGTGTTTCTTATTCCTGATATAAAACACAATTGTTTTAGGTACCTTGCAATTTGCAAACATAATATTTGACAGCAGAGAGATTTTTCTATTAGTCTATGGCCAAAAATACGGATTTATTTGGCCGGCTAAAAAAAAGATTTTAATATGGCAAGAACATTTTAAATATGCGACAAATAAATAAAAGTAAATATAATATAGTTGTTAAAAAAATCTGTGTACATTATGAAATATATTTAATATTATAAATACATATATTTTTTAAATTTATGTTATAATTTGTAAACGACGAAGCACGTCAGCTAATACGCATAGTAAATGTTTAAACTTCGGTAATCATATTCGAATGTGACAGAAAGAGAAAGAATAACTTTTTAATCATATTAGCATGCGTAAAAGAGATGTAACATAATATCACTTTCACTTTAAAAATCATACCTAGTATTCAATGTCATAGTTCAACTTTAAATGAAAAAACAGAAACTCTAGGTAAGCATGTGTGCCCTTAACCTTTTAGGTCTATAAATACTCTTAATCCAAACACATATTGAAAGAACGAGTGAATTTTTCAGACCCCGAATTTTATCCCGGGAGTTATGACATTAAAAGGCAATCCGGTAATCGATCAGCCATCGTAGACGTAATCACTGGAACTCTAAAACGTTCGGTTTAGTTACATTTTTTAAACGATAAATGGATATTAGACAAATGGTCAAACTAATAGAATTTTGCTCTGGATCCAAGCACATATTGAAAAAAAACAATGTATGAATTATTACGAATTAAATATCGCTGACTGCAATTTTTAAGACCGTTCTACCAATAAAAATACACGACATACATTTCAGTAGTTGCAGAACAGGTAGTGTTGCCAAATAGGTTTATAGGGCAATATTGAACAAAATTACTGAATTAGGACTATTTAATTTAATCGACTAGACAGAAAATATTATTTTTAACTGAATTTATTTTATTTATAAAAGAAAATACATGGCACACTTTCAATCATTTACGATACAGAGAGATCTATAGTTTTTGAACTATAATTATTGCACACACTGTTATAATCATATAGTTATTTCTAAAATTCTGTATTATTTTCCACGATTTCACAGATACCAACCCTGAATAATCAGGTATAAGATGAGTTCCCGTTGAAATTCTTGTCTCGGTTTTACCAAGAACATATTTCAAATTCTTTGAAATATCTCACTCCGTTCAGATATATAGGTATCTCCACAATAGGTGGATGCTAACAGCTTTACAACTACAAGTAATTTCAATGTATATAAAAGATTGGAAATAATAATCAGATACATCATTGTAGGTTAACAACTATTATAATAGACTTATTATAATTTCATAATTAAAATAATATAATATGTATTCAATGAATAAAAGACTAAAAATATACCAGAATAATTTATAGATTTTAATATCGTTTATTATAATGTAGCCTGTTTTGTCACGCCGGATATTATTTAAAAAATATTATTTCTACTTAGCACTTCATGGTAAAAGATTTTTAAAACAAATTTATGTGGAATTTGGGATGAGTCGGTGGGAATAATATATATTTTTTTCAAATAATTGTTAATAGCAATCAATACACGATTGATATTCCACTTGTATGTACCTAATAATAAATTCACTAGGTACCAAATATAATGTCCCACATTTCACCACATTAAATTTGATCCCATAGAGAGTAGTACCGGCAAGCTGGTTTAATATAATTTATTAAAAAATCATAATTTAGAGCAACCTCATTAATAGCTATTTTTAAAAAATGTACCCAATGGGATTTGAAATGACGTTCATCGGATTAATGATTTTTTACGTGATTAGTAATTATATCGGTAGCTTAAACAACTAACCTCACCACATTTATTAAGATGAATGTGTATTAAAAGTTAGTTATCACTTTTACAGGATTTCATATTATAATATGTATATTTTTGAGGTGGTTTCAAATTATAATAATTTCATTTTTGATGACGTTACATTGATCAAGAGTAGAGGGGTTTTTTTTGGATTTAATCATTTATTAGTACGATATTCAATGTAACGAAATCATTTAAAAGTCTGGCTATCTTTTGTTAGCTCCATTTTATTTATCGTACACATTCTACTGCCTTTAATAAGATATATTGATTGAAATGTACTGTATAAAGAAATTAGCTCTTCGAAACTGAATAAACGAAAAATTGGAAAAGTAAAGATATTTAGCCAACGAAGAAAAAATGTTGAAATCCTTTCAGAAGCGTTAACAATGGGTTGGTGAATTGCTTTTTTGACAGCTTATTAAAATAAATGTTAATATATAAAGGCTTTAAACTGTTTGCGGAAAATCTTTTACCTTAAACAGGCAAAAATTTTCCTCTAAGCCTTAGGAAACGTCCGAAGGGTGCGGTGTCTTGCAAGACCCCTTAAGTGGTCCATATTGAGGAAAGTGATTGCGTTAACAGCTTTTATCCAAAAAGCTTTCATAATTATAATAAAGTTTTTGATTAATTAATGAATTTGGTGGAGGTAATAATAAAAAACTCATTTTTTTATATTGCTTACACTTAGTATAGTTCTTGTCTATGTACAAGCGCATAGTTTAGCCTCATACAGCGTTGGATTTAAATGTTTAATACAAATATGTAGCTTTATATAAAAGGACAGTATTATGTGAATTTTAATATATAATTTATAATTTAATATATTTCAAAATTAAGTATTTTTAAAATCCAATCTTTGACATAACATTTATATGGGAAAAATAACATTAAACTAAATTGCTTTGTAAAATAAAGACATTATGTATTTTCGTTATAATAAAAAGCTCCAGCAGATGGTATAATAATATGTACAAATATTATTATATATCTCAGACGATTATAATAGTAATAGAATTATGTTAAAATTAGATTATTATAACATTAGTAAACTATGAAATTACTCAAAGTATTATTGGAGCTGTGATTCCATAAATGAAATTAATTGTCTACCTAGTCCCCTAACTCCCCTGACTCCCAATAGTCATGATCAAATAATAAAAATTGAGACCTCTCATTTCCATCTGTATAAATGATACTATGTGCTTAATAGACACCGGGGTGGGGTTTATTATGTCTGTTCCTAAAAAAAATTTACGTTGCTTTTAATTTTATCCCTAATTTCCGTATCTGTCATTATAATATATTATGTAGTGAAGCATTATGCAACGAATATCGCATTTAAATAATTTATTGTTATTACAATATTGTTAGTATTACCTTTTTTATAAATACTATTCGGTTTTGATGGTAAGCATTCTTTGGACAATACCTATCTTATTGAATTGTGTATTGGCTGGAAATTTCGCGTACTTATTTTTTTTTAATACCCGTTGGTATGTAACTACCGAGAGATGACAAATGTAACTGTTTTTTTTCAAGATGTGTCCTGGAGGTTTCATATGACCAACACATTGGGTAAGCCAGTTCCTGACCGGCCATGGTAACTTCTCAGCACGGTTTTCGTTTGATAGGACATCGAAATGCACATGGGGGCACGATCACCAAGGCGCTGAACACGTCCTCTGGGACTGCCCGCCGACGGGATTCGACCAAGCGGAACTGTTTGCCAGGGTCCATACACACACGCGCCCGATTGGTCACGCCGACTTGTCGACTCTTATCAACCAAGGCCAACTTTGAGGCATTTGAAAAATTTGCTGCGTCATACGGACGACGGAATAATTCCGATTCCTCCTTAGATTCATCACTTTCAACTCCATTTGGCAGAGTTTCAGTGCACGGGTACAGAAGACACATGTCATTAAAGATAAATGATGGCAAAGGTCAAGATTATTTTTATTTTCTAAAACTCTTTCTTTAAGCACTAACGTGCATGGTTGCTACATCAGTCCCGTGCAGCATCGTTTCGGGACAAGAAATTTTTGGAAGGAAGGATCTTGAAAATTTTTTACAGTTAATAAATGCCATTTATTTAATTCCGTTTTTTTCTGCAATAAAATAAATTTAAATACCAGACATATATTTTACAAAAGGATTTTTATCGGACGCAATTCTTAAAATTTTCATTTATACATTAAAATAACATTTCATAATGTAATATGATTATTATTTTATAAGTCATGCATGTATATAGACAACTTTTCAGTAAACTATTTTATTTAGTAGCATGCTTTGCAATTTCATCACAAGATACCTCTAGTACCAATACACTCATTAATAATGAACTTGAGCCTTTTCCACAACAATTTTCTCATTCATATAAATGTGCAGGTATGTTAACAAAACCTATGGCGTTGCTGGTATAAAGGTGGGTGCATACACCTTCAGCACCTGTATAACAGATTATAAATTACAAAGCGGCCACCGTTTGGTATTAGAAATTCAGAACGTATTCTTTGTAGACTTGGTTAACATAATGTTTTCTATTTAAGTGTTGCTCCCAGTATATTGTGAACATGATAATTGTATTTAAGATTAAAATTACAAAAACATATCATCATAATATGGGTTCAAGCTAAAATCGGTAAATTAAGTTATTGTGGATCAAATTACCAATTAAATTAAAAATGAATTAATTTCAGAATACACAAATACGTAATATAATCTTGGTACCTACTGATAAAAACGTATTATGTGATCGGTTGTACGGAATTATAAAATCTGCATTAGAATATATTGTCCTGTTTTTTTTTTAAACACATAATTATTGTGTCCTGACCGGGAATCGAGCCCAGAACTCTCGGGTGGCAAGCGCCTTACGCACTGCACCACGAGAGCCGCCTTATATCATGTATTTATGGGTAAGTCTTGGGCTGAAAATATTATTATTAATACTTTCGCAAAACATAGTTAAAACTGAGCACCGATTCTGTATTGAGAATTACTAATAATTTGCTGATGTACCTACGATTTCACCATTTTCCCCACTGATTAAAGGATACTCATTACCATCATTTTCCAATAAAATATACTGTGCATACACTGTCATACGATAGAATATGCCAAAATTAAAATTAGTTTAGTAAAATCAAACAATGAAACAATAAATAAAAATTGAATTAATATTATAAATGTTTATAAACAAACAAAAATACACTTTTTATTACATGAAGCTAGAAGAATGTTGCACTGAATGGTATTTATATAAATAAAGCAAAAGAAGCATATATATAATATTATATTGTATTATAGACATCTGTTAGTTACATTCAATATTTATTTAGCTTTAGGATAGGGTAACTGTTCGTAATTGTATTTTGAAATAAATAAATGTTCGTTGATTTAGGCTAGCAAGCATTGAACATACATAATTTGAAAACATCTCATGATACCAACTAGAATTTTTTTTTTTAGAAAAAATACAATAGCCAACACCCGTAGCGTAATTAGCAAAGCAAACTGGTGCGAATTCAGTGGTTACAGGTTCATGATCTGTTGGGTATCGTTTTTTTTTTAAAGATATTTTTAGTGGGTATATTGCATGAGATGTTTTCAAATTGTTTTTATTCAATATTATATAGAATATTCTATTATGAAATCTTTTGTCTTATTCTTTAAAAGAGATAATTTTACTTTAAATTATTATTAATAGTTGATTAATAAAATAAATACTTAACTTTGACTACAAAAAATCATCTTTTTATATATAATTTTTTAATTTAATAATATATAATATAATAATCGATAATGTAAAATATTATTGAAAATACACGTTTTAAACGCCTTAGAAACACACCTGTTAGAAAACTGCTAGGAAAAACTTAAACTAAGAGATATACAATAACTAGAGGTAACAAATAAATGGAAATACAATAACGTAAGAACTTTGTTCGAGTCCTGATGCCATTTATTGATAACATTGATTGATTTGTTTAAAAAAAAATATAAGTGATGATTTTAGTGTACTATGTTGAGGTAGATTCTGGATTCTGGGAGAGAGCGGTTTACACGGGGATTCAATCCAGACACTAACTTTATGCATTTAATGACTGAAGTCATGGAGCTGGTTCCGGTTTGACGCACTCACACAACTAGTATTATTACTCTCACGGTTACACTACTTGTTTGGAATGAAGATGATACTAAGTTTGTGGTGGATGCGACGTTCGCTCAAACCATGGTAGATTTAGAGGCAACAAAGGTCTAAAGATAACAGATGGATACGTTATCCTGTGCGAAGGTCAATTAACGGTTTAAACAGAGTAGAGATTGATGTATAGGTGGTCTGCAGGTAACAGGTGTTTACGCTAACACGATTGAACAGTGACTAAAGTTATTTAAAACACATATTATTGGCACCAATAATATACTTAATGTATCGTATTACTGACAATTTTTTAAAATCATATCATATAGAGTGGTTTGTTGTTAGTTGTAGATATATCGTTAAAAAGTGAAATACGCGTCTTCAAATTCTACTAGGTCAAAGAAAAACTACGATATAATTTATTATATATATATGTATATATGAATGTGTGTGTCAAGATATATATTTTTGTCGCTTGCCAATCTTCTTGCATCATCTCAAGCCGCAAGAACCTATTCTTGAAGCTCAGTATAAATACTGTTGCTCTTAGGCTTCGTGAGGTGAAGATTTGGTACTGTAAATAATCGCGGATATCCTATGTTAAAGTAATAAAATTAGTGTTAAGGTGAAGTCTTTACTGAGCCTTTTTTAAAGAGGCACCTAGCGGAAAAATACGAAGCTTGCAATTTGAGATTTTTTTTGATAATTTATAATTTCAATTGTATTAATTAATAAATATGTATCTGAAAACATTAAAAAGAAAAATATTTTTTTATTCTAAGTCAAAGATAAACTTACAATTGTAGAAAATGTACTAAAATGTGAATTTGTTGAATCGGACCGCACTCTATTATTACATATATTTTAAAATCATATTTTTTATTAAAATTTAGTTTATTAAGTTTTCTAAGCATCACTTAAGAGATTTTTGACTAATTCATAGTTTTAATATTTTTATATCTATTTTAAAAAACATCGATTTTTATAAAAAATATAAATGTGTATAACTTTAAATCTTTTTTGTTTATATCAAATCACGCTTCAATATTGGGACCATACATAAATTGTAAATTATCAATAAAGGATATCAAATTGCAAGCTTCGAATTTTTCCGATAGGTAAAGGCTTCACCTTAACCATGTTAAAAATTCCACATTGGGTATAGTTAAATAATGATCCAGCTTTATTGATATGTGTATTTTCCACTGCTAATAATAAATTATACAATTTTAAATTTTGTGTATTTTTAGTTTTGAATAAAAAATATTTAAATAAAATTGTAGTCGATACTTATACAAGTTTTAATATATAAATAACGATAGAATTTCATCGAATCACGACCTTTAAGAATGACAAATAAAATATGTATGAAAGAAATAAATAATTGATGGTGTATGGTGGTTATTTTTAAATTCAAATAAAACCAGTCGTAGAACTTAAGAGAGGCTGTAGAAAAAAGGTTTAACGAAATTCTGAAAAATCGTATATATTACGTTTGTATGTATATAAACATAATATCTTGCTCGACTCTTAATATTTACATGAAAGCATAAACGTAATAATAAAATCTGATGTAAAGTAGGAAAACAGGATATAGAGGGCACAAATCAGAGAGGAATTTTCTTGTCTTGACGTAAAGTTTCGTTGGATTACCATAAATAATTTAACAGCGATACGCAAAAGTAAATATTCAGAGTTTTTGAATATTATAACACGGTGTATCAATGAAAATAAAGTAGCACTTTTTATATTTAAATTGAACGTTTTGGCTTTGATTACAGTAAGTCCTAATATAATATTCTGAAGATTCAATCTAATGTTTCATTTTTGTTATATCAATACAAAAAAATATAAATAAGCTATGAAATAATATAAAATGTAGGTACATAAAATGTTATATAGAATGTATAATATAAAATGTATTTCATATATATCATGTATGTGAATTGTATAAAAAATGTATATACAATAAAATAAATTATATGGAGTAGTTTTATTATTACTTTACTAATTTTTTTTCACAGAATAATTAATTTTCATAAAATCTTTTTAGTGGTTGCAACATTGTGAGAAATTATCGTGGTCTTGACGACCAGTTTATAATCTGCTTACGATGCCCCTATAATAATATTATTGTCCTTGGGATCAGCTGAGTAGATTGTCGACACCAATGACGATTCTGTTGCATACTAATTAATTTGATCAGCCGTACAAATCAGTCTCTCCGATCTATCACTGAGAATTATAGTTTATCTCAGAAATGAATATCAGTATGTGATAAGATCTTCAAAGATGAATTTATTGGTATACCTGGCAGTCCGCTAGACCTTGAACATTCGTGTTCAACACCATCCTTTTTCGATCCACTGCTTTTATTGTCCATATATTTTCCGCTGCCTAAAGACTTATATGGAAAACCCATGCTCTCTAAAATTTTATATGTTCTCATAAAATACTTACCTAAAAATATACATTAATTTATCATCGCAACACCACAATATTTTTCGTTTGAGAAATAGTAGCGTAAAGGGCGGATACATGAGAAGTTATAAAATATTATATTGCGAAACTATTTAACCATCATTATTATACAGCCGGCTTTTAACGAAAATATCAAAAGGGTTTATTTATAATATTGTAGGGTTTATATACGGTGGGTAAGATAATATAGAGCTCTTTGCGCGCGTGATTTATATTTAAATGATTTATTTTGAATTAACAAGTCTCACTAAACTCGACAAACCTGATAATTGGGGTTGATAATTAATAATTGTTTTAAGGGGAAAATGTTTATTTTTACTGCCATCAGAAATATATTGTGTACTGTTGGTTGTTCATCACTAGTAATATCTACCAAATTCAGTCATTTTTGGCTGTCTTAGTAAAAGAGTTTGGATAACTAATTATATTATGTACCTAGACTCAAATGTCTAAAACTAGGCTTTACATGGTAATTTACCTTGTTCCTGAATATTCTGCCAGTGTGCCATTTTTTAGAAGGTTATACTGACACTTGGCATCGGCAAAGGATGACGATTAGATATTATTATTATCGTCATTGGCTGTTACCTGACAATCGCAGGCAATTTCATTTTAGTAATATATCGCATAGAATAGTAATGTTCAATATAAATAATATTACTTTGTAAAATCATGTGAATTAAGTACTTGTTGAAAAAATAAATAGTTTATTTTATAGATTAATAATATGATACACTGTGTAGACCTACAAACTTATCTGAAGAATGGGATGGTCGAGCCACTATCGAAAACTACCCAATAATGACTCGTTACTGGACAAAATCTGACATTCAAATTAAATTTTCAAAATGGTGTCTTATGGTAGGTAGTTTTTAGTTCCATTTTTGGCCATTCTACAGATAAATTTGTAAGTCTGTACGCTGTTTGTCTTGGTCTTTAAAATACAAACCGTTCTCTACCCAAGTGGTTGTATGTGGGATCTGTCCACGCTAACCCATTGTCATATTTTATTGAGTATCTTCCGAGTATATGAAAACGAACTAATACCCATTAGTCACTTCATAAATGGTAATAATAGCCTATATTTATTTTTATTATATAAGAATTATAATTTTTTTTAAATCATGTTACTTACAACACGCGGTCAGTATCAGCTGTTTTTGGATTTAGCCAAAAATTTTCTTACTCCAAAATAGTATTTAGATGTTGTTTATTGATGTTGTCAATATTAAAACTGACATAATATTTAGAAAATTACGCTTAGAGAAAAACCTATTCCATATAGGTGGATGAATATTGCTGTGAATTAAAATAAAACCATACAATAATATTAATTTAAAACAATTCTTGTATGTAGTGTTTATACATACCTACATATACACGATACAAACATTTTGTACCCAATAGTTTTTTTTAAGAATTATTTACAAAAATACAATATAAAAGACATTATCAAAATGCATATTATCCAACATACTGTATTGGCCCAGCGGCTGAATGGCTAGCAATAATATTTTGTCATTAAAAATATAATAGAATAACCGGTATAGTATATAATTATCTTCCGGCTTCCCGAATGTCAGTTTTTTGTCATGTGTCGTCCATTTTGTGTACATAATCCAGCCATATAAGCCAGCTCGATTTGATAGAATGTATAATAGATGGGTTTCAGAGTAACAGAACAAAATATGTTAATTATTATTAACTGCAAAAATTAACTATTTCATTGCTTCCCCTTCGGAGAATAGGCCGGAACCGATTTCAAAGGATTTTATAACTGAGAGTTAGCTGAAATTTAATATTTTTTTTAATATTAAAATTAAGTTATTTTATTTATGTATCTGTATACATTTGGTAAGATTAAAAATATAAAGATTAACTAGTGAGACAAAATGTTCTGCCCGTTTAAAAAAATATGAAGGTTCACGGTAACTCAGCCGAGGCTCGGGTAGAAGGGAAAGTGGGGAGGAGTATTGATTACAGATTGTCATCACTTGCCTTTTACCTGATCAGTTTCTGTCTTTTTAGCGCTGGTCTGCTGCGCCCCGTACCAGTTGCATTTATAAATTTACCATAATATTATTTATTGTATTTGCTTTGTTTTTTAATTAATACGTCACCACCGTAAGTTCTTCTTGATAATTAGATTCCGTCACCCCCTGTCATAATACTATCCATTTATATTAGTATTGTAGTGTTTTGTTTTGATGTATTGATTTGGTGCGAACTGTTATGCCACCCTGACGTCACTAGACTGTGTTGAAATATTTGTGCAATTAATTGTTTGAAACGATAAATAACTCGGCAGCGCTCCAAAACGGAGGCTCGCGTTCCACCGGGCGGAGAGGAGCGGGCAGGTCTAATTTCGCACGTTCCGCGGCCCGAATGACTGACTGTTCCTATTACTACCACAAAGTTTACCCGCTTCATTAAAACTTTGTGAGAGTTGGATGGCCAGTTGATTTTTGTAGCTACAATAAATTTGTAGTGATAATTTATATATTCCGATAACCACAGTAGCAAGAAGCAAGGGTTGTTAACCAAAAAAAATATTTAAAATAATATTATGCAAATATGCAGGTATATTATCCATATAAAAAAACAGGCAAAAATAAATACATTATATTTTATAGAAATTACTTGGTTAGACCAATTAAAGCGGCCCTAATACAAAAAAAAATTCTACCTATTTGACATTATTATCCTTGCCAGGCTGGCTATTAACAGTCAATTGATCATCAACCGTGCGCTTATAAACAATTATTTTTACAATAAGCAATACCGCGCGAGAGTGATAGTGCGATCAGGAATGACAATTGGACCATAGAGCCAGTCACAACAGCATAAAAGGTGAGTGCCTAGCATATTTGACATAACCGGGCCCCCCAGTATCCGAATCATTCTGTTATAATTTACAGTTCACTGAAAAACGTAGCCCACTACTTTTATTCAGTTTAATACAGACCATTTATTTAATATTATGTAGTATTCATTATTGAAAATACCTTTTTAGAATAACTATACTTTATAATAGACATACTTTATTTTACAATGTTTTATCTTAAGACGATTATAATATTATTTTGGGTTTCCACAAAATGGAGGATGTATTACCATATTTTTGTTAATGAGAAATGGACGCAAACCAATTGCTCCTTATTTAGTCCATAAATTAGGCCCAAACACAAATTCAAAACTTATATGTATATTTTTACCAAAAATTTATAAACTGACATGGTAACCAGTCGGCTTTTAATTATGGGCGTGACATACTCTTACAAGAAAAAAAATTAACGAGCGGTAGGGTAGGTACACGAATTTGTGTTAATATTTCGGACAAAAAAATATTCAAAAATTGCGATCTGATTTTTATTCCAATGATCAGTAAAGTACATCGCCTAGAAAACGATGAATTCGGTTGAATCCCCATTGTGTACAAATGAGTTTTTTTCTGATAGGTTGGAGAAAAGTTAACAACCATTTTACTTTTTATTATAAACAGTTTAAAATTGGAAAGCGGTGTAGTCTACTCGCTATTTTAAAAAAAATAATGAAATACACTATGGGCATTTTAATACTTTTAGGTATGTGAGGCGAAATGCAGGATAAAATAATATAACTAAGTATTCTTTTCTACTCGTGACATCCCCTATTACCAGTGACCACCATTACGGCGCTCTTTGCTTTATCTTTAGATGGAGCTGGACTTGTAATATTCACGGAATTTATTTAGCCAAAAAATGGGTCATTATCTTCTGTTATTTCATTGGATAACAAATTGAGGACTGCTGTTTTCAAGTAATGTGACCAAGGTAAGTACTGTAGTTTTTTGGTTTTGATACATAACTTTTCGATAGTTTTCTATTCATCTAAAAACCACAATATTTGTCACTCTGTCAGTCTAAGGAATCGAAAAGATACGTAAATATATAACAATTCTTGTGACATCTCCTGGTGTAGTATATATATTATATCCATGCCATAGAAGAGAATCGGGAGATTATAACAGCATTTGGTTTGCTCTTATAACGAAGTAGGACATTTACGGATTCATGAGGAGTGACTATCAACAACAGAGAGTACGAAACCAAATACATAATATAAAAATCTCAGGCTTACAATACGCATATTAAGATAATACAAAATCTAGCATCAATATAATATAAACATCTACAAGAGAATTTAAGCTTTCACTACGCGTTACCAACGAAACACTTTGAAGTTTTCACGAAGGTTCTTAAAACAAAGTTAAAGAAATTGCATTTCGATACTATTTTGTATTGGAAAATCAAGAGAGAATAGTGAAATACTATTTTCCTTGCTGAATAATTCACTGTTAAAGCCTAATTTCTTATTCTCAATGTAAACTAATACACCTTGTACTTAATCATTGTAACGAAAGCATTAATTTAAAAATGCGTAATTCATAAGTTTTGATAAATAAACTATGTTTCATTTAGATACTACTAAGACATTAATATTTATATATCAATATAAAATATATTAACAATTTTGTAGATATAATAATAATAGCCACTCGACTATACTAAAATTTTAATTCAATATTTAGAGATGTGGCTGTTTAGATGTATTCTCGAAATTCTTTTTGTTGACAGGATTACAAATAATGTTGATATCATGATATCTACAAATGAATTGGGAAGTGATGGAGAAGTTCTGCATAATTTCAAAACCAGAAAACTGTAGTATGTCAGCAACATTATGAGAGGACATAATATTCCAACATAATATTGAACATATTTAATTTTTTTCCTTTTTATGTACAGATGATGCGTCGAAGTATGTTCTGTAATAGTAACTTTCCAAAAATATTATTCCAATTATGGCGACTTGTTTTTCGAATGTATGCAAGTATGTAGCATCTGCCAATTTAGCCATCCATAGTTTTCGTTTAATAATGGTATGGAAGATTACAAATTCTTCCGTTGTAGGTAGTGTCAAATAGAATATCTTGTCAATATACAACATAATGTTATAATGTAATGATAATAAGTCAGGAAAAAAGTAAACAAATATTTTTTTCGTTTTGTGACCGAAACCAACAAACATTATTAATTTGATATTCTGTTTCATAGATCTATTGAAAATTATCACTAATTTAAATTAATAAAAGTTGAAAGAAGTGCTTAGTTTTTTAAAATGAGAGTATTGCTTAGATTTATATCAATATTGTAGTGACGCTAAATTTGCTAAAAGTGTAAATTCGGTCAATGGAAATGAAAGTTGAAAAATTGCGCACCATTGACCAACCAGTTTTTTACTACGGTTGGAATAAAGTGAACTTCGAATGATGCAATTTTTAGTAAGTATTTAGACCAATTACAAATCGATGATTTACGTAACATATTGTAGTTAACATAAACCAGTAGTTTAATCTGTGAAATATAAGAAAATGTATACTTATAAACAAAATTATTTATTAGTATATTTATCACTATAATAATAATATTATGATTGTTATAATCTATCATCGACAAGTCGTGGTAATTAATAGGTTTTTTTAGAGATATACCTACCATCAACCAGATATGATATTACAACTACCTAGTGAATTATCAAAACCTAAATCGAATACCTATAAGAGGTAATTAAAATATGACGTGATCCGATTTATAAGTTTCACTGCAATCATGCGTGCTCTACACAAAAAAAATAATTTATTCGGTACAAACGAAATATCTATAACAATTTCTATAATTTTTTTGATTGGTGATGGAATATTAATGTGACAATATTGTACAAAAGTGTCACATGGTGCTTGAATAATGTAATTTTTTTAATGTTTTTGTGACATAGTATTTTCCTGCAGTATTTCTGTTTCGCTTATTTCTTCAGCGTCTTGAATAAATAATAAACCATAAAAAGAAAATTATATACGAGCGCGTAATTTAAAACACGGAAAATTTAATTAATAATTCCCGTTAATAATGGCTTCTCCAAGTACTGATGTAAGTATACATTATAATTTTTCTGCTCGAGAAAAAAGCGTGCAAGAAGGGTTGTCTCTCCTTTGTGAAATTGGAACCCTTATAATTATTATTATTAATACTGCGCTCTTTAAAAACTGACTTTAGAATTTATTAATGGCCTGAAAGCGTCTTAGATATTATTTATTGTAATAATATAATACGGCAGTGCAAAGAGAGACTGAATTAAACTCCTTTACCACGAACCGTCGTTGTCCGTTTTGTAACTTAATATCTATTTTGCGATTTTCGAACAAAATGACTTATTATGGTTTCTTAAAGCATGATTAACTTGACGTACTATACTTTATATGGTGCTACAAAACGAATTTATCAAAGAATATGAAGAACTCGGTTGATGTTTTACTAACAAACCTATTGTGTTTTTTTTAATTAATTTTAATTTTATTTTAACGTATATAATTACGGTTACAGGTAAATTGTACGTAAAACATTTCACCGTGTCGAAGTTCAACGTGGGCTTTCTTATCGGAAAGAATAGCCGTATTCTATATGGTATTTTGGTATTGATAAATACTGCAATACCGGTTTTGAAATACTGGTATTGCAATCTATGGTGACGTCGGTTAGTAATTGAAGAAGTAGGTACCTACTTTGATTTAATAAACAAAAACCGATTGCCAAAGTAGCTTGATTCAGAGGAGCGTTGATGAGTAGGTATTAAAGGCCAATAGTTAAAATTTGTCGCAATTAGTATGTCGCCTTGTAGCATAGAGGATAATGCGCGAACAGGGCGTAAACTCAAGAGATGATGGTTCGATTCCAGCCGGGTGGCCTATTTTTTTCAAAAAGATTTTTTCTATTGGTTATAATATATTTTCAAGTGCTTTTCAAAATTATATATGTTCAATAATTTAGTAGTATGTACTTACCATAGCTTACCTTTGCATACAGATATACATACAAACCAATTTGAATCATACAACTGATTATGGGATGACTATGGGATTTCGAAATACAATATATTAAATTCTTGGGGTTGCTGTCAAAAGTTGGTAAGTCGATAATTTAGGTATTTAAAGTTAACAACGGATTATGTGTACATATATAAATATGTTTAGTTGATAAAAAAAATTAAGGTCATAATATAAGGTCCGATAATATAGAACATGCACATAAATCACAAATAAATTAACATTATGCCTGATTTTAGAGGGGATGTAAAACTTCAAATTGCAATTACTCCATAACATGATTTCATGACTTACCAACTTTTGGCAGTAACCCCACAATATTATACTGAGGATTAGACAATTAATATAAAATGAATGAGAAATAGTATCCGTAATAAAATCAAACTGCTTTTAAGTGTCATTCTTTGGAAATCGCTGCGAAAACGATCACCTCCCCCACCTCGAAGTGTTTGTGTAAAGTTTTGTTTGCAAGTCTATTATTATGAAATCAGTAAAATTTATATCAGTTTTATTTTTTTCGCCTACCGCTTTTCACCTCAGCCCACTTCTTTGTACGCCAGGCAAAGTTTTAATTTGTTTTGTTTTTTGAAATATCGATTTGTAAATGTGCCACAACCGCCGCGGCTGCAGGCTTTTGTATGGAACTTTTGTTTTGAAATTCTCTAGCAGTTGATAGATTTTATTTCAGCACAGAGTCAGAATTAGGCGCAATAGTGTTTATTAAAAATATTAGGCGTATCTATAGCATGGGTATTTAACATTGGATAACATCCTTCAAAGTAGTCACCAACTACCAAATAGTAAACTGAAACAAAAATTGATTATGATATTATTGTAAAAATATTTGTTTTTGAAGTCAGTTTCCAGGTCAAAAAAGTTACGACAATTATCAATAAATACTGTATAATCCAGGTGCGATCATTATCATCTTACGTCTTACGTCACATTACGACATATAAGTAAAATACATCGTACATTGCTACATCAATGCAACAGTAGGACAATCTAAAAATCTTAGTCTGGAGATAATTATTGTTTTGTATGTTACTTAATCTTATATAATATTGTGTCGCTAGATATCAAAATCAGCCAAGTCCATAATAGATGAATAGGAGAAAAACAGCTTTTTGTTTTGTTAAATACACAGTCACAAGGATGAAAGTTTATATTATTTCGAGTATAGAATATTTAAAATTAATAAATTCCACATTTTGATAATACAGAAATGTTGGAAAGCAGTAGTTCTTCAGCAATTCACAAAAAGGTAAAAAAATACTTAAAGGTGGACTTGGTTGATTTTGAAATGTAGCGACAAATATGCTTTATTGTATACAGTTTATTAACTCTACTATATATATTTTTTTGTATTATTTTAGGGAAAAAAATACGCTTTATAGTTAAGTAAATGTAATTATATTTCATACAGAAATAGTGTTATTGAGAAATTATGCATTTTTTCTTAGTGTTGCATTGAAGGTAGGCAGATTATTTCATTTATCTTTGTATAATCTGAGGAAGGGGAAATTAATGTTATTTAAACAGTATATGAAAATAATTTATTCATTATTTTAGAAAAATATACAAAAATACATAAAAAAGGGTTCAATAAAATTGAAAAAAATAAACAAAACCATGGAGCTAAAGTATTCGAAAATGTTTGACACCTTAGAAAAATATCTAAATTCAATTTTTGTTTGTTTGATTGTGCGTTTTGCATAATTTCAGTATATCTCATTTTTTAAATGCTGATCAACCCTCATGCTTATAGTAAAATAAAGTGACGTTTTTTAAATGTTGTGTTGAACACAAAACAATATATTTTTTTAATAAATATGTTTAAATATACAAAATATCCAACATTTGCATTAAATTTGTCATTATTTTTTGCTTGAAATGGCATTTATAAATCAAAATACGATGTGTGTCGAATGTTTTACTGTTGCATCGATATAGCGATTATATTCAATTTATAAAGGGTATTTTCCGGTATATGTATATATATTATTTTGTAACCATTCTAAATTCAAATTAAATTATTTAGATTTTCTATACAAGATTTTAAAAAATCCAAAAAGGTTGCATATATTATACTCACTTGAATTTTATCCACATATTCTCTAAAAAACAAATAATTATTAATATATAACTATGTTTATATGACAATTTATTCTCTAATGTCAGAAAGTGTCATTTGTAAAAGGTATTTTTGTCTATTGATTGCTACGAACTGTAAAACCTATCGGAAAAACTGATACGGGATACTGTGAGAATTTTCAAAATGTATTTTCTCTGTCTAATTCATTTAATTTTTGCAATTAGTTTTTGTTCGAACTTAGTTAGATCTAAGTATTATTACTTATCTAACAAAATTGAATATAGCATATACAATTATATCAAGACCTGATTGCTTGCTGTCATGTGATGGTACAATTGGATTAAATGTATTTTTCTCTGTCGATTTATGACAGATTATTATAACATTAACTTAATAATACTAATTATAACATAATTATATTCAGTTTTAGGCCATTGTATCTAAGAAATTCCATCTAACAAAAATGAATATAAAGTGGGGAAACTAAACGTTACATATTTACAAACTACTTTTGAACATATTATTATCATCATCATTTATGTCACTACAATCTTTGGTGACTCTTAGCCTCCTTTAAAAACTTCCTCTATCCTCGATGATCCATCGCTGGCACTCTCCAGTTGCTTTGACCGAGCATTCCTAAATTATCTGTGGCACAGTTCAGCCGTATCAACTTCGGCTGTCCAGATCTTTTTTTACCCTCGGAGGTTGCGTACATAATCGGCATTGCTATTATATCCTCTGGCATTCTATACAAGTTGCCGATCCAGCGTAATCTCTTTATTTTCATATTCCACGTGATCTTTTCACTCCCATAAAGTGTGTACCACTCCTCATTATACGTATTGATTATCATGACATGGCATTTTGAACATAAACCTATATTATATTATTCCACTTTTGTGTAAGTAATATTAAAACCAAAATTTGTAATATCTACAGCACCTATCGATCGTACGCTACTGATGTTTATGTACGTCATTTCAATACGTTATGATATTATTTATGATAAATTGTAAAATTAATTATCTAAAACCAAGTATTCATTATAATTCTTACGGCCCAGTGAAAACCTGGAAATATTTATTTTTATATTTATATTGAAACCTTAGAATCCTAACAATGGTTTAGTTGTTTGTAATTTCGTGGCCCACCGGAATTTTTCGGTAACCAGCCTACCAAGTTTGCCCCTGCTAAAGCGTATTGAAGAGTAATACGATATCGAGTGGGTTGTTATACTTCGAAACGTCTTGTTAAATTCAGAATTTAAAATATAAAATCTCTCTACTTGTTTTGAATTTATGTAACGAGTAGTATCGTATTTCGTTATTGAATGTCTAGATTGTAGATTTTTAAAAGTAAGCGATAAATCTATTTCTTCTGCTTCGTCGGTCTATTTTACGAGAGACGTGATAATGAGCTGATATACATAAAATAAATTTTATTTCTATTCAGAATATACGATATTTTTTCTTCATTCATTTGGTTGATATCATAGTATATCTTATAAACTATTTTTTTTAAATTCAACGAATAATTCATAAGATTTTAGAATGTAACATTCTTTATATTGAACATAATAATATTATTATGTAATTTAAAAACACCACCATATATACCTACTAGAAAAAGATGTTGACCAAAGAACGACACCTGACCGGAATTGAACCCTTATCCACTGGATTCACGCTAATGTACTTTTCTAATTAATCCACGGCATGCTACTTAATTACGACGAAAGTAATTAGTAGTTTTTCAATAATAAAATCCTCAATCAATTAAGTGTCTTAATAATTACAAACCGACGCCTGGATAACTTAAAATTTTAGTTATAATGTACTTGCACTTGCTAATAATTTAATAAACTATTTCTTTCATTTAACGAATAATAATTGAATAGATTTTGGAATGTTGTACTGTTCATATTGAATATATTATGTTATTTAAAAACACTTAAATACAACGTCCAATGGGATTTAAACCAATATCCACTGGAATCACACCAATGTACATTGCAAATAAGCCACAGATTCAAGTCCCTTCGGGCAGAGTATTTTTTAAGCTAGACAAGTCAAGTTTATATGATTCAACAGAAAATTTTAAAACGTTGTACATAAAAAGTTCTTTTTATTTTGTAATTATTTTAATTATTAGAAAGTGCAACTAACTAAAATTTGGATTTAAATTTATTATATAGATTAACTAGCCAGTTGTTACGAAGCCACGGGATTAAATTCTTTACCTCTGTCAGCTATATTTGTAATTAAAATGTTCTCTGTATTGTCTAGTTATATTAACTTTAAAATTGCATGTGCTGTTAAACCTAATAAACTTTCACGTAGATTTTTTTATATCAATATTATGTAATACATCAATCTCCCATTAAAATATTTGCTTTGTAAATATTTTGTGGTTAGAATAGATGGTGATCGCTGGAAGCCATTTATATAGTAACTGATTTTGTAAATGGTTATTTTATTCTATTAAAATGTATACTTTAAGTAGATTTTCATATTGAAACAACGATAGTATTAACAACGTAAACAATGTAACACATAATTTAATATCAGATAATTTTTCGAAAAATCAGAGTTATTAACTCAAAAGGCTTCTGTTTTATTATTATTAAATAAAAATTTATTGTAGAAACTCTTCAAAAGAATTGCTGCCAAACAGTATTTATACAATATGAACTTTAATATTTAAGTTAACCATTAAATAAGTTTCGCTAAAGTTTCTCTCCATAGCTGGAAGAGAATATTAATATCAACAGGTAAAACTTTATGCCAGAACTGGAAGCATTATAATATCAATATTATTATATTTTATAAAATATCAGATTACACTTGACTCCCAATTTATTAGAGATAATTGGGTAAATCAATTTCTAACAAAACATCAGTGAGAATATTAAGTAGAAAAATCATTGAATGAAAAAAACACGTAATTTTGAAATAAACAGTATATAAATCATTTGAATCTGATTGCGATTTTTGCAGTAGACTGTAATTTGAAGATGCTTGTGGAATATAGATCTGAGGGGCTTAAACAGTGATTTAATCCAGGCACTAACATTTGATGTTGAGAAGGCTGGTGCACTGGAGCTCGTTCGGTGTTCACGCACTCACGCACTGGTAAACGGACTGTTTGAAATGTCACTCTTACGGTTTCACCTGTGTTTTGGGATAAATGATGATGACAAGTTCATGATGGATGATATATACGATGTTCGCTTAAGCCATATCAGATTTAGTGCAACGAAGGTCGAACAGATGCGTTTTGGATAAGTTACTCTGTGGTAGTCGTATCAGATCACGGCGTGGTGGAGTCTTAGCTTTAACAAGCTTAGGCGCGTCCACTGACTTGAAGTTATTTAAGAAAACTTGCCTGGTCTTGCGACAATATCCGGGAATTTAAGGTAGGTGAGAAAAATCGACCAAAATTGGCCCAACCAGAATTATTTATACATTTCTGTGAATATCTTATTTTTATATTTTAAAATTTCTGTTTCGTTATTAAATATTCAAAGGTTTTTAAAAGCCACTTCAAACGAAATTGAAAAAAATTGCATTGAAATATTAACCTTCGCTTTTCGATGCGAAATTCTGTCCATTATGGTGATGTCACTTTATATGTCATCGTACATAATAATATGACAATATTACAGTAAGTAAATGGGAAATATTTATTTTTGCAACATAAATAAGTCTTATGAGGTTTCATCATCATTATTGTATATATTACAATTATGAAAATGGCATTAAAATTTATTTATAATCATACAAGTATTCAAATACACTCTTACAGCCTATAAGACTTACTAACACCTTGATTGCACCGTTTACTTTTATATCTTTTTTTCACAATATGTGTCTTTATCACATGTACTTTTAGATCTATCACTTTTGTATGTAGTAGTTTATAGTTTAGAACAGGCAAATGGTATCTGTCAAATTGTATATACTGGATAATGTTATAATTTTTTTTAAATAATAACATTATAATTCGACGTAATATTGATGATTCTAAAAATAACAGAATTGTTAAGATGACGAAGTGCATATTAACTGAAGTATTTGCATTTTAGTGGGCTGTGTATCATATGGTGACATTACAGTAACGGGGGGTTAAAAATATAAATGCGTTAATTTTTTATACTATTTTTATCTAAAACAAAATTGAATACGTGTATTAATTAAGGCTCTAAGTACCAAAAAGTAATTTTGCCTGTAGTTACAAAATACCGAGTCATTGCAGTAAAATTTCATGAAGCAGACCTTTTGAAAAATGTGGTTTTACAGTGTGAAGCAATCACGGCAGCTTCTATAATTTTAGGTATTAAGAACTCGCAAATGTCAACACACCATCCTCAGCCATTTTATATTGAATGAGATTGACCACTGTAGTGCTATTTTCACCATTATAAATAAAACAGGCCAACGGACTTAGAACGTCGACAGGTTTAAATATTTTGCTGTATTTTTTTGATTTGCTTGAGGCACTTAGACTATAGTTGAAGTTATTGGCGTTAGTATGTAGAACACTTTTCTATAAAAATGTCAGTTTTTTTGTTTTTGGTACTTAGCGCCTTAATTAATACACGTATTCATTAATGTTAATTATTTTTAAAAATTAATTTGCAATATAAAATTAACCTAATAATTTTAATTATAAAAATTATCTTCTCACATAAATGACACAAATCACAATGAATATTTCAATGTGTTCTTGTAACACTAATATCGATATCCGCTGGTGGAGTTTTCAATTTAAATCCTGTCAATGTGACAAACAATGAAAAATGTATCGGTCCATATTCCGACAGTGGAGCACATGCTCGTGTTAAGTTTGAATCCATTATTTAAAATTTGACATGGCGTTATTGAACGGTGTACACGATCGTTAACACGGCGGAATCAACGATTAAATTGATGCGATGCAATTTATATTAAGCGACGATACAATTAGTTTATATTATTTTACATACTACATAATATTATTACATTTCACGATTGTTTTTATTTTCAATAATTGGCAGTTTTAATTTTTATTTGACTTGAAATATATAATATGAATAAATATTATATTATTCATATCATATATCATAAGCTTAACAGTATTGAGATGTTTGTGAAATATCTACTTTAAAAGCATTTATAAAAAGTTATCAATACAATATTAAGAGCATAACAGTGAAACGGCAAATAATTTTCAACAAAAAAAATTTGGACTCGCTGGTAATCGGAGAGCAAAAGTTGAGCTGTCAACACGTTAATTTGTTTCGTGATGGCAACAGGGGTATTAATTCTTAAACCGTATAAAGATGACTAAAAAACGTTACCCATTTACTTGAAAACATGTCAATGGATATGTTATTATTGTTACTAATAGAACAATAAACAGAACATTAAATGGACGCATGTTGAATTTTTATGACAAATCATATTTCGTTCGGCTCGCGTCATTTGCACAATCCGCGCATCGCCTAGTCACGATCTTTTTAGACCATGCCTCAACTGAGGTATAGCCTTAAGTCATCGTGAAAAAACATGCAATAAAATGGACGAACGTTTATGAAATTATAATATGACCGTAATATAAAATATAACTTCATTAAGACCTTTTTCACGACCAAGAGTAAATAAATTAATATTATTCCGCAAAATCCACTCAGAACATCGTAGAGGAAACTTTGTAACATGATTGTGTGCTTGGCCAAAATTTTATTATTTTCATACAAAGTCTTTGAAATGTGAAACTATAATACCGAGATATAAAATGTTTATGGGTGAGATGCAGAGTGGCTGATGGTTTTATAAAAGATTTGGCAGTCTTTTTCATATTGACAGTCAAAGCAGATTGTCCAAAATGATATATTTTAAGGCTACTACTAAACTGGCAAATAGCTTTATATTAATCAATTTATTCGGCAACAAATTATTTATTATACATTATAAATTTATAACTTGAACAATAAGTATTTTATTTACATTAATACTATATATTTTGCGGTACCTATCAATACAAAATAAACAAGTCAAAAATAAGAAATTGGGATGTGATCTTGTACATTATTTTATTAAGTAATATTTTATTGTTATTGATATATATTATTCTTCTTTGTCAACATAATATATTATAATCAGGATAATTTGAACGTCAGCAGTAACTTTTTGTTCTTCAAACTTCACCATTCTTAACATTCAGTCGTACAAATAAGCTGTCAGTAAATAAGCCGTGCCATTTCACAACGTTTTCTTTAGCTCGTATTATTGTTTGTCCGGTGGTTCTTTGTCCGGTACAAATCTTGCAATCGATTTTTAACTAACTTCCTGACTAGCTAGACATTTGAAACTTTTAGAACATATCAGAACATGATACCAATGCATTTTTAATACTTTTAGCCATCTTTAAGTAGAATTGAATTCATTTTCAGTTAATTCTGTTTTGTATGTAAAGTTATTTTGACACCATTATTGGTTACTAGAGGTCTGAGGTCCTAGCAACTAAATTATTAATATATACGTGCGTTACTATTGAAATCAATATGACATGTCAAGTAAATTTTTTTTTGATCGTTTAAGCTAGTCAAGTCAAGTTTATATGGTTCAATACAATTAAAAAACGTGATATTTAAAAAGTTCTTTTTATCTTGTAATTATTTGATTTGATTAAGTCTATCCACATGAATCTTCTTTGTCTTCCTAATTTCTTATCAAAGTAGTACCTAGTTTACCCTATTTGACAAAATAACTCTGGTATAAAAAACAGAGAAGAGTCTGTATTAAAGGGAAATCTTGCTAACAGTGGACTTTTATTATATATTATGTTTGACCGTTCACAAGATTCAACAACTCGTCGATATAAGATTGGTTTCCCGAATATCCGTTTTTGTCAAAATCGACCTATTAATGCAGAATATTTTTTTGTATCTAATTGGACGAGAACCATCCCTTTCTTTAAATTACTTTGTAATGGTAATGAATACATCATTCATATGCTGTAAAAATAACAATTTAAATATCTCCATGTATTTAAATATAGGATTATGAAATTTGTTTTTCGTCTTCTGAACATTTGGTCTATTCGGGAAACCAGTCCTACAGCGATGAACTGTTTCCAAATATCAATTTTAATGCATTTAATCTTTGTCCTTTTTTATGTATACAATGTATCTTACTAGATCCATTTTAGTCGTTTTTTTTTAATGTTTTGTTGCAATTTATTTTAAATTTAATGGTATTTGTACTGTTAATAATATTTTTGGAGAATTTCGTGTTACTTAATAAATTTATATATACTATTCGTCAATATAATTATTATGTTAGTTTTATTTCCTTGTCCTACTTCTTGGCCCCAACTTACATTTACATATGAACAATACAACGTTTATTTGTTCAAATAAATTTTCCTACTAATTCCAATTTTCAATTTTGACGACAAATTAAGATAAAGTTTGCATTTTTTTTTTACTTAGTTGTCAAAATTATCTTCATTTTGGCATACCTACTGTATGCCTAGATGCAGATATTTTAATATTTAAGAATATAATAATTATTGTTATGTTAAGTAATATGAATGTATATTAATTAATGAAATCGGGTATAAAGTACCCGGGTGCTAGTATTTTAATATTAAGGATTAATATCGCAACCTTTATTGAACGTAAAATTTAATGATTTTTTTTTTGATTTTTAATTAATCTATATTATATTTTTGATGTTATTCTAATGTAGGTATGTATGTACATCCAGTTAAGAGTATTTTATTTTCAAATGTTGAACTTATATTATTAATTAAATAAAAAAGAGTTTCATTATATTTTAAGGATAAAAAATCAAAATTTAGGAATGATAAAAATGATAGACAAAAATTTATCTCAAATTCGCATTTCCCGAGATTTATCTTCAACCTGACAAAGCGGAGCATGTAACAATTTAAAAGTCCTGTATCTAATAATCCATGTTTTGGCATATATATTAGCCTACTAAACATAAATTCGGCGCCTCACCCTTTTGCTGGAAATACCTCACAAGGGTAGACTGGGGTTCCGCATAAATTCTTTGACAATACATAATATTGTGGGTTTCAAAATATTGTGAACTATGTGTCTCGCAGTAGCAATAATTTGTTCTGCAAAACAAAACAAAAAAGTTTAACTATTTGGCGTGTAATATGTTAATAAACAAGTATTGTAGAATTTAAACATTGTTATTGTTAATATATAATTATTCGTTGTCAATATTTGTCATATTTTATAAAAGTCTCATTTTAATATAATTCCTTAATCACACTTGAAAAACTTGGAACCAAATTGATAGAGATTTTTCTCTTTAAATTTTCGTAAAAGTAGGTCAGTGATCACTTTTAAACTACTAAAATCGATCTTATTATAAATAATTACAAGATAAAAAGAACTTTTTATATACAACGTTTTTAAATTTTCAGTTGAATCATATAAACTTGACTTGACTAGCTTAAACGATCAAAAAAAATGTACTTGATAGAAATAATACTGAAATTTCATTTTGATATGTCATTTTGATTTCCATAGTAACGCACGTATATATTAATAATTTAGTTGCTAGGACCCCAGACCCGTAGCAACCAATGATGGTATCGAAATAACTTGTCATACAAAACAGAATTAAATAAAAATAAATTCAATTCTACTTAAGATGGTTTAAAAATGCATTGGCATCGTGTTCTGATATATTATAAAAGTTTCAAATGTCTAGCTAGTTGGGAAGTTAGTTAACAATCGATTGCAAGATTTGTATCGGACAAATAAGAATACGAGCTAAGAAAAACGTTGTAAAATAGAGAGAAGAGAGAGAGAATAAAATTCCAATTATTGTATATTATGTAAAACAAATTTAAGATGTAAATGTAAAATTACATCCAATGTAAGCTTTTACTATTTAAAAAGTGATTTTAATTTTGTTGGCAGGTCGTATCTCAGGATTGAAAATACCCAATCACTGAACTTCTTAGATTGGTAAAAATGTGTTGAAAAATATACGACATCGTTGAGATTCAAGCAGTGGAGTATGTTTGTGCCAGACTGAAAGAGATGGATAGTTTCCTGGATTATGCCAATACAATCATTGGGTTTATATGCCGATGTAAAATAACACTTTTACTTATAAGAAAACTATATGTGCCTCCATTAATTGAAGGTTATATTAAAACACATAATTTATTGAAAATTAGCATGTGCCTTTTTTGTCAGATGTGTAATTTAAACCTATACCCACGGCGTCAGAGACCGGTGTTGTCTCACTCAACTGTAAAAAAATAATGTGAAATAATTACTATATGTACATACTTATATATTTTTTTAATAACTATACATTATAATCAGCTTATATTAGACTTTATACAAATGTTGGAGAAAAATAATTGAATCATTTATTATTGAGTATGTACCTACCTACAAGTTTTCGATCTTTTTAAAAATGATAATTAAAAAAAATAGCAATCTATTTATTACCACGATAATAAAAATATAATAAACGAGTGAGAGTTTTGAATAGATATGATGAGAAAAATTATAAGAAGTGACACAATTCTATTTTAAAGTAAAGAACGGCTTTAAACTATAATGAAAAAAAACCACATATAAAAAATCAGTATCATGGTATTAATGTTTCATTTTAAATAACAGGGATAATATGTTAAGAGATATATATAATATAATTAAATTTAATATTCAAAGAATATCTTTCAATCAAAAACAATTTTGTTTTACTCTCCTATCATTATAATATTTATATTATAGATATAAGGGTGTAAAATCGAGTATATTATATCAGCGTTATTATATAAATATTATTATTATGTGTTATAATGATATATATAAAATATTATATTATATTGTATACTGTGAGACTTTGAGAGGGGGATCTGGCTGTTGACTGGTAGCTGTATAGCATAATGTTCACACACGAGAGACATACATCAACTTATAACGGATGAAGGAAGAAAACTACATGACAAATTTTTATTTTTCCCCTTGTTATCGGCCGTGATATGAAAATCTTAGGTACGCTTTACTGCGGCACATAAACATTTTTAAGAAATGTTGGATAGTAACATAGTATATAAAAATATTATTTTGTATGAATGTCATGGGTCTCGGATTCGAACAACGGGGCTGGCATAATCACAATATGTTGTTTGTTTAGTAATAAGTATACAAGTGACTGACATCAATTTCTCGTAAAATAACGATCTGTCACCAAACCTGTTTATGAAGCGGCTAAGGTCTGCATTGGATTGTACATACAGGTAAAAATTTTATCCTAATACTAACGATAGCCTTTGATTTCGTCCGCATATAATACGAAAATAAAAATAGAAAAATGGACCGTTTTTTTCAAACCAATGAGGCGTAGGCACAATGGTGTCCGTCGTATATAATGTAATATATTATCATTATTAAATTATTCGTCGTAATTAGATAGGATGTCTGTAGTTAATTGGTAAAGCACATTTGCGCGAATCTAGTTATTAGAAGTTGGCGATGTCGAATGTCGGGCATCATTTTTTCTAGTAGGTCTATTTCTGAGGTGTTTATGTTGTATGTAAAAATAAATATGTTAATACCATAAAAGACTATTATTGCAAACGTCGTTGTAATAAAATTGAGAATATGATCATAATTAGTACATCAGATATCTGTAAGTAGTTATAGCAACTTTTTGAATTATTATTTTGTCAAAACATCTTCAATTATTTATTCTTCTTATATTATTATATCTATATTATATTATTCTAATTTAATATTATATACCTAGTAGGATATTTGATAATAATTTCAATGGCGTACAATAATAGACAATTAGAGTACTTCGGCCACATTATGATGTCCACTCATACTATGGCTAAGTTTATGTAGATTTTATACTTCAAAATTGTCACTCAATCAGACCACGAAAGATGTTTTAATCAGGCAAAAGATTGAGTTGTTTTTTTTAAACAGGTTTATGTCAGATTTGATTTTTTTTAAATGCTTTCAGAATTATTCAAATATAATATATTATTCTCTTCTCTAGTTTTATATATTATCTACTTACTTATAATAATTTATATAGATACATTTTTTATTATTTTTATGTGTTAAAGAAACATCATACCATAGTCAGTTATTGTGTGGCGATATGTAGCAGAAAAAGAGAAAATCTTGTTGAAATATTGTCTATGTTCAACCCTTGAAATGAAGATAAAACTGTTCTGTTTAATACTAACCAATCTCACTGTGACAAAATATGTTTCCGAGTTTTTAGCGAAGCGAATAAAATTTATACCATACATAATATTCATATGACGTGGCACAATATGAAATATTTTCAAGATCAGAATAATAACAGAACGAATATTTCTTCTAGTTGTAAAATAAACCTCTGAAACTAGGTCAGAAATATATTTTGTAGTCGATTTATTTTTATTTTTATTAAGAATTACCAACATAAAATGTTCTAATTTTATACTTACTTGGCAAACAAACAAAAAATATATGTACCTAATTTAATTATGAATCTGAAAAATGGAATTTATTATTTATTCAAAAACAAAACCAAGTAGGTGAATCATATATTTATACTGAATTAATATACACATTTAATTACATATTTAATTAATACGTACCTATATTCTACAACGATAGTGTGATAAATAAATCTCATAGATTTGTTTACTCGTATGGTGGTAGGGTGCAGATGACAGTATTGAATATTAAAAAAAATGTATAGTCGCAGTCACAGATACAAATGCAAAATCACATTGTTAAAATAACAGCACTAGAGAGGCACCAATAGAGACTCAACCATAATAGCACATTTAAATAAGCTTCGCGTCAGAGAGTCTGATAGGGAAGGCATATAATATTATGATGGATATGTCAATAACTTGCTCAGTGGTATGGGTTTCTCCGCATACACATAATGAAGAGGGATTTTATAATTACGTATGCTTGGTATATGTCGACATTCGATATAGTTTGTGTGATTTAAACTTACGATGTATTTTTAGAGGACTTGGGCTTTTGAAAGCTCTACTATTATGTCTATCACCAGATTAAAGTTCCATACTCAAGATACCCGCCGCAGTTCATGGCAGCAAACACAAATCACAGATAGTATATAATAATATATATAAGTTTTGGAAAGTATAAAATGGTTTATCACTATGTTTTTACTACAATATATGATATTCATGAAAAAATAAACCGTCTATTATTATATTGTATAATAATGTATAATTTATTATACATTATCATTATTTGATGAGGATGTCCTGGATGGATTTTACGAGCAATGATTTAGCGAAAGACTATTCCTTGTCCTCAAAAGGTTAATTATGTGTGCCTAGAAAAAAGGAAAGTGGGTGAATATCGATTAAATACAATCTGATCAGGTGAAGAAACATTAACCACCAACTACAACAAGACTATTAGAGAATGAGAAACGTTATTAAAATCCAATTAATAATCATGTAGTACCTACCTATGCCTGAATATTTACAATTATTTGTCATGAAAGTGACGCCACAGGAGAAAAATTACACGACCATATTGTATTAAAGTCGTATAAAAAATATCAATATAATTCCTCAGTTATATGATTCTGGAGAAGAAAATATATAATGGTATTCAATAAAGTATCAAATTTCTAATAAAAAACATATTCAATGTAATATTTCTCACAAAAGTAACGTAATAACATCGAATTCTGAAGTCGATTAATTATGATAGATGACGTAACAACATTAGCTAAAGCTCTTGACCGAAAGTTCTCATATATTATGGTTAAGTAAAATATAAGATAAACAATATACAATACACGGAGGTATATATATCATTTTCCTTATCTACTGACATGCAGAGACTGTGGTCACTACTATTCGGAATTAATATCATAATGATATTATTATTTACGACAATTAGCTAAGTGTTTTTCATTTCTATAAGAGGGGTTGAGAAAATATTCTTCTTAGCTACATTACTTAACCTTACTGTGGAACATTGAATACAATTGTAGCCATCTATGCTCTTTTCATGACTAAATCATGGATGCTTCACATTTTTATGATCGACTCAGAGATGATTAATACTTTGTGACTATTTAAATTTAACTCTTCCGGAGCTCTCGGGTATATACATAGTTTAATACAATCATGATAATATTTTCATAACATGATAATAAATTTGTATTAATTTATTATCCATTATATCCATCTGTAATGCATAAGGCGTTTGTAAATATATAGTAAAAAGCGAGGCAGGGAGAAGACATTAAAATAGATAAATATAAAATAATAATAGATAAGGAGAAGTCTATTCTACTATCACCACGAGAGGAACCCTGGTTTGTAGAGTCTCCTTTGACGAGGAATGAGCTAAAGTTAATACTTAGGCTAAGAACAGGACACACAATGGGCAAAAGATTTGATATCCTCATGGGAAGAAGCGAATCGAAACTCTGCGATGAATGTCATGTGTTAAAGGATATTGTACATATAGCACTACAATGCCCTACATATGAACTTCACATAGTACAGCTGCAAATTGCGGATATCTATGAGAATGTCGACGAATTGAAGGGTGTCCTGGCGGTGGGCAAGACGGAAGAGCTAGGCAAAATTGTAAAGTTATTTAACGGAATAGAAGCGTGGACTTGATCAACGGATATCCTTCTAGAAGAGAAGAGGCGATATGACAGCAAGTCGCAGTCAAAGCCTCGCTAAAATCACAAAAAAATAGATAAATAAAAATAAAAAGATATTAAAATGGGTACGGTGATAGAAAACAAACACGTAAATTCAAATTTTTTATTTGAAAAATAAACTGAAATGCAAATAGAGGAATCGTTTATTTCAATCGGATCGTGTAATAAAACACATAATATGCTACTCTCATAATAGTTGACAGATAGTTAAAGTACAGTACAAGCATATAGATAGTATATAAATAGAAACTATTAAATAAATAAATTTGTGACAGATTGACGGAAAGGTAAAAACAAGTATGGTGTCAGATAGGAAACACGATTTTATTATTGATATATCTTTTAAAATGTCAATTTATTTAAGAATATGCTAGATTTATATTCAATAAATTTTAGGTGTGGATAAATCGAAGTAAAAATGTTACAAAATCAACAAATTGGCGTTTACGTTAGAAATAAACGAGAGAAGGTTGCCTACATTACCCTAATTATGTTTGTTTCTATTCACAACATCATTTTTATTCCACTATCTAGAAAGATTTCTTCCATACTTATCTAAAAGTATTATTTCCACAGTTAATAATTTAATAAAGTGATCTAAATGATTTAAATGATTACAATGTCTTCCAAAACTTTTCAACAAATATTTTTTATCATTATTTAATCACAGTTTGTCGGTAGGTACTTAATATGAATGCTAGTGAGCTTATTTTTTACCATGTTTTTATTATCTCGTATTCTTGTTTGTCCCGTACAGATTTTTTCTTGTTTGTCCAAGATTTTTAACTAACTTCCCGACTAGTCAGACATTTGAAACTTTTATAATATATCAAAACACGACGACAATACATTCTTTTAATATTTTTGGCCATCTTTAAGTAGAATTGAATTCATTTCCAGTTAATTCTGTTCTGTATGTTTCGGATAAATATCGTTAAAAGTAATATTTACTACACACTATTATTGGTTGCCAAGTGGGTCCTAGCAACTAAATTATTAATATATACGTGCATTACTATGGAAATCAATATGAAATGTCAAAATGACATTTCAGTATTCTATATTTATTAATACATAGAATTGTCAAGTTTATAATATGATTCAACAGAAAATTTAAAAACGTGGTATATAAAAAGGTCTTTTTATCTTATAATTTTATATTTTTAGTTCATTTGGCTTCAAAATGGTGTATTTTAAATTGGAGCTACGCATAAGACCTATGCGTATTTCAAGAAGATTTAATATTTGGAAAATGTAAAATTATATTATATAAGATGATAATATGCAGCTATATTATATAGAGTACCTGTATAATAATACATTTGAATTTGAATACATCCCAACTGTGTTTGAGTGTAACAAAATTCATAGGATTTTTGAAGCGTAAGAAAAGGGTTGTGTCACACCCTGAATTTTCGGGATGGGTGTCCTCCATTATTTACACAAGATTTCTTCGCAGGGTCGCTTTCTTGTATTGACAAGGCGACTTGTAAAATATACACAATTTTCCTGCTTGATTTATGTTGGCCCCTACCCGTGACCTCTACCCCACCCCCCGGCTGCTCCAACCTCTCTTTATTCGTCTTCGGAGATACCATCACGCTGCATCCTCGGCTACATTGTGCTCTTAACAAACAAAAATAATATATTGAGAATGAAACAAACGCGACTCGGCGTTGTTTTGAAAAGTAACTTTACAATGTTTTCAATAGAGTTGGTGTATAACTTCACGATAAATTTAATAATAATATTGTAAATTTTTGACATCAAATTGTTTTTAATTAATTTACGTATAATTTTTATTCGAGTTTCGTAATAATGCGTCAATCAATGACATTGGCGTCAATATAATCAATAATGAATATAAATAAATATTATTATTATCACATTAAATCTTTGTATTTTTAACTTTTAACCGTAGTCTATAAACATGGTAATTATTGAGGTCTGCTATTTCCGTTTGTTTATCGATCAAACTCTTCCATTCACTGTAATTTAACCATGTTAATTACATATAGAACATACATAACTTGAAAACACTTCAGATACATACTCACTAGAAAAAATCACATTTGGAATGTTACATTCTCATAATCCACTATTTTGACTCCCTTTCGAGGATTTAGCCGGAACCGACTTTTGGTGGTCGTACAACTGAAAGTTAGATTAAATTTTATAGGTAGATCTTTAAAATTTATCTTTAAAAAAATCCCGTAAACATGTCTACATTTACTCCTTGGAGGAAATACATCTTTTTCATCTGCAGATGAAATATAAAAACGTGGTATATGTTGTATCATTGTATAGAATACGAATATTGGTGGGCCACCAATTTTCATAATAACCAACCTAACCTCTAAATAAATTTGCTCTATATGCATATTATAAAAAGATTCAGTAAAATGTAAAAATAGTAAATATAGGTATTCCACCATAATAAATTATACATAAGTGCTTACTTATACCTATTATAAAATTGCTCTCTATTTCCGACATATAAATTAATTTTAGTTTATTTGACTTGTGTCATGTCGTCTTCTTCTATCGGCTACTCGTAGCATATAAATATATACTATATAAAAGAATTCCTGTCACCCAGCTTATTCCAGAATTTTATAGTCTCATAGTAGGTATTCACTCCGTGTGTGATATTTAGTAGAGACCAAAATCTGGGCCAACAATCGGCGTTATAAACTTGGCCTTCTGGCTAAGAGAATGTAATACCGACTTATAATCTGGTCGATCCAAACATCAGGATCAGTGGCTCAAACCTCAAGAGCACTGACCTATCATCTTGCCTCCCTAAAAACAGTTGATTAATGAAACACATTAGCCATTCTACGTCAGTAGGTAAGAATTAATGTGAGTTACTTTTGACAAGAGGGCAATATTATGATAAAGAGACAATTGCTAAATTTTTAAATGATATTTTCTAGACCTAGATGGCGTTAAAATACTTTAAAGTAATTTCAATAGATTATTAAATATGCACCCTTCAATTTAGTAATCAAAAACTAATATAAAAAAGGGTTTAGTATTTTTGACAAAGTCCATAATTGTTGATAAGGTACTACCTATATCGTTTTTGAACAGTAATTAAAATTAATTTTAATATTAGTTAAGTATACGTATTAGCAGTGAGTAGCTGTATTGTGTATCAGCTGTATATTTATCATAGTCGAATGTGCGTTGTGTCTGAAAATCTTGAATGGAGAAAACAAATTAGTAAAAAGCATAAATCAATTGGCATTTAAAAAAAGATATTGACCAATGAGCATATACTAGTGATCATTTAATCAATAAGAACACGTAGGTACACTACAAGTATAAATTGAATAAAATATGATATACATTTTTTGATTTAAATCACTGATTAACTTTTTAAGAATACGTCATCACTATTATTTTGATTCGACTTAAAAAAAAAAATGCTAGAAACTATAAATATACGGCAAGATCATACACATAGACTACAGTGTAGCAAATTTATAGTCTGTGGGCTTACAGTAAATATTTGAAATTTTAAATCAGATTAGTTTTCATAATATAAAAACTTATTTTTATATAATAGTCTATAGTCTCAGTAAAGATATCGTCTGAATAAAAATTATACTAATATAATAACAATGGAAATAAAATAATATCACATAGTACGTTACACTAAGCCCTGGCTTAATTCCATCTCTATTTCCTGTAACAATTGTATTCTGTTTCTAATCATACACGTTATTTCTGCTCCAATTAATGAAGGAATGTCGTAAATAATTGGTCCGGTACAAAAATATTCCCATACTAAAAACGATCGTTCAATGAATAACAAAACTTTTTTTGTGAGCCAAAATATGAGGCTAGAAAGCCCATTTTATTTGACGATGTTTACGAACATGGTGTTTGAAAACTATTTCCACTGAATAAAAGTCTTATAACACTTCTTATGATATCAATAAATAATATTAAATAAGTATTATATAACCAATAAAATAATATTGTATTTTTAACCTCTAAAAGTTGTCATCTCCGCAGTTTTTACTGGAAGGTATGTATTTCAAAGTTAGTTACCTATATTCCACTATTTTCGAAACATCGAAAACCACAATCGAAGAAAAAAAGCATAATGCACATTATTTATGACTACAAAGAAAATTTTTATTTTATTACATAAACGATTGTCGGACGTCAGTTAGTAATTAGGGCATTTAATTGATTAATTTGAGCAATTTTCAAGAAGCATTTCCTGTTTACTTAATTTAGTAATAATTACGATAGGATGCCTGTAGTAATAATTTGGTAAAGCACATTGGCGCGAATCTAGTGATTACAGATTAAAATTTCATCGGAGGTCATATTTTTTCAAACAAAATAATCTAGTAAGTATATATCTGAAAAACAGTGGTACTTGCTTGATAGATGAGCTCATAAACTTTGATAGATGTATGTGGCAGCAAAAAACTACGGAGCGAGATAGGTGGAGAGAGCAAGGGTAAGCCTTCATCAAGCAGTGGATCGACCCCGGCTGATGATGACGATGGTGATATATCTGAAGTATTTTCAAATTATCTATATTAGTAAATAATTGTAAAAAGCAAATAGTAAAATTTGTAAATTATTGCAAGATGATATTATCCTGAAATATTTCTATATTGTTTTCTTCAATCGCTATGGAACAGAACATCAAGCAGTCACTCATTCGGTATAGATATTTTTCCAGTAAGTATAAAGACTTCTAAATTTCCACAGTTTGTATGAAAAATTGTAAGAATGTTTTAATATTATTTGCCATAGTATTGACTGCACGCCCAATTAAATGTATAAAAATATTAAATTTAACATTGTTAGAATTATCATTATCATTATTAGATCGAATCCTAGCCTCCTCTAAAAACTTCCTTCATCTCCTATCCAGGATCAATGTCTTCCAGGTGTATCCACCGGTCACTTTAGAATACATATTTGGAAATACCATCCAACCACCAAATTCAGGATCTGCTAATCGACCTTCGACCGTCCGGTCTAATATCCAGGGTTCCGCTCGGCGAATGAGCACCGTCTATTCTTGCTACATAACAATTCCACCGGAGTCTACCCAACTAAATGAATGTGGGTGTACATTCTTCCTTGAAAAGGTTATTGAACAGTATGTCATATGTAATAAGCTACAATTTTTCTCTTTATAGCAAGGGCTAATATCTACGCAAAACCTCTTTTTGAATTTATCCTATTATTAATAGTTACATGTAAATTGTTACGTATTACATTTCACCGTAGCACAGTTCGCCATGAGCTTTCTTATCTGAAAGAGTTGAAAAAAATACGCGTCATTCGTGGAGCATTGCAGACAATAATGTTCCTATTTTACCTTACCTAACCTAACCAATAATACAATATATCTGCTATTTTCAAAATTTGTTTGCCGCTGGATTTATGTAAACCGACAAGAACCGTATTTTATTTAGACAAGAATTTTATCTCAGTACTATACGACCAGGGAGATTGGACGGTCGTTAATATTATACGACCATTTATATTTGCGATAGAACATTTTACGGTAAAGTGTGATACGCCGAACTGCATACAACTGCGACACGATTATTAATAACATTAAAGTCTTGGAAATGCAATTCCCATAATTAAAACCTTTTTAATCATTATATTTAGCATAATTACAAAGGACTGTTAACACAATTTAATTTTAAATATGTATGCAGTGTGCTTAAATTCTGAAATCCCTGGGAAAATAATTGGCAAAGAAAAATGTGGGCGCTTAATATATGGAAATCGATTACCATTTTTCAAAGCTTATTTATGAGTATAATCCTTGTTCTTATATAATGCTTTGTGAAAAGATAAAAACACCTTGTGCGTCGGAAAATAAGATAATGGGATCTAGTACGTTTTGTATTTATGTAGCGTGCGTGGCAAGACAACAGAAAAGTGGAGGGGGCTGAAAGGAGGCTTTGTGAGGGAGGGTGGCATTTTCTACCCTTAAAGATTAGGAACGACTACCCCTAAAAGACTTACTCTAGATATCCTGCCTACTTATCTTTTCGTATCGTCGTATATAATAGTATGTATAAATCTGACATTTAGCTATTGCAGTGATATTTTGTTTCAAGTCGAAAAAATAGATCTCCGTGGTCTTCTTCTTCCTCATTCTAACTAGATGAATTTCTTTTCGGCATTCTATTTTTATGCAGTCCCAATTATTATCAGCTAGTTTTATATTTTTTCTATTTAAGTATGGCATTATAAATATATTTTCAATAAAAATTGCATTCGGGAAAAAAGTGCTAATATTGTGGTTACACTTTTGTACACAGTATATTCATAGCATATACATAATTAAAATCATATTTGTATTTAAAATGACGATGTATGATTAGTTATTATCTGTAGGTACTACGAGGGTGGGTCAATAATTCCTTAGAAAAAAGCATTAAAACACTTTTTATTTTTGTATTTTTTTTTTATTTCTCAACATAATCTCCTTGGAGCTCAATACACTTGGTTAGACGTTTCTCAATTTTTTTTAAACCGTCAGAAAAATAAGTTTTCGGAAGGTCCTCAAAATAAGCATTTGTCCGATCGATGACTTCTTCATTTGAAAAAAAACGTTGTCCACTTAGCCATTTTTATAAGTTTGGGAAAAGGAAAAAGTCACTGGGGGCTAAATCTGGCGAATACGGTGGGTGGTCAACCAATTCGAACTTCAATTCTTCAATTTTAGCCATTGATCGTAAACATGTGTGAACACGGGCATTGTCCTGATGAAAGAGGATTTTTTTCCTGTTTAAATGAGGCCGTTTTTCTTCAATGTTGTTTTTTAGCTGGTCCAATAAAGATGCATAATAATCCCCTGTTATTGTTTTTCCTTTTTCCAAATAGTCAACGAAAATAATTTCACGTGCATCCCAAAATACAGTAGCCATAACTTTACCAGCTGATTTTACGGTTTTCGCCTTCTTTGGACATGGTTTGCCTTCGCAATCCACTGCTTTGACTGTTCTTTCGTCTCGGGAGTATAGTGGTGTATCCATGTTTCATCTACAGTCACAAAGCGACGAAAAAATTCATCCAGATTGCGTTGCATGAGCGACAACAGGGCTTTAGAGGCCACCACCCTATTGCGTTTATTGTCGACTGTGAGCAAACGCGGCACCCATCTTGCAGAAATATTTTTCATGCCCAATTTGTCATGTAAAATAGAAATGACGCTACCTTTTGAGATCCCTGTAACCTCAATTATCTCATTCAACTTTAATCTTCGGTCACTTAACACCATATCGTGGATTTTATTGATCATTTCTGGTGTAGTCACCTCTACAGGACGCCCTGAGCGTGGTTCATCCTTTGTTGATGTACGACCACGTTTAAATTCATTTAACCAGTTATAAATAGTTGCAAGTGAAGGAGCAGATATGCCGTGAACTAAATCCAACTCATTTTTTATTTCCTTTGCTGCTAACCCTTTTATATTAAAATGTTTAATAACAGCTCTAAACTCAATTTTCTCCATTTTCCATTTTTCCATTTTCCACTTTTTTTTAAATGTACGAGAAACACACAACAACCCGAGCGATCTGATTGAAACTTCGCAGCATACTGAATCGGTAGTGCCGCTGCATGAAAACAAACCGCTTACAGTACAATTCGCGCCACCTGTCGGCTTTTCTAAGGACTTATTGACCCACCCTCGTACATTAAAATTCGGAAACTGATTAATTTACCACAGTGATTAGTGGTAGGTACTAATCGAGGCCGTTTGTCAATTTTCTGGCTCTCGGATTTTAATCCCGGGTTTGAAAATTTCAAATATTTTTTTAAAATGTGGTTTCATACCTATAATAGCATGAACCCAAGAAGTGAGTAGTTCAAAAGCAAAATGGCTTATCTCCATCACTTCTACAATGAGATATGCGCATAAAATTAATGATACAATTTTGAGGTATTAGCAGCGCTCGAAATGGAAAAGTTTACGAACCGGAGCGCTCAACAGTATTCTAAAGAACAATACATAGTTATCATAGTTAGAAGACATAGTTATTAAATTTTATGTGTATTTCATAAAAATAAGTGTGTTATATTTTTTATAATATGGCCTATCTAGCTCAGACGGTCAAATTATTATTTTACCAATTTCACGAACAGGAACGGCGCTCCGGGCCATTTTAAGCCCTGGGTATTAGATAGGTATTTTATAAATTTTATTATAATATTATATTAACAAAAGTATAACTGAGCTACTTTGAGCATTGTTTAAATTAAAAACAATAAAATTATTCGGTCTTATTTGAATATTTAAAAAAGTGACTGTTGTGCATTTAAAAAATGGAGAGAAGTCATTTTGCTTTTTATCTACTCAAGTTCAGCAAATGGTTGCCATCTATTTCTCGTAAAATAAATCCATTAAGAAACCACTTCGTGAGGCAATTAGTAGATTGTAGAAAAAAAAACATAAAAATACAATAACAACATTTTTATTATATTAATGTTTAAATATAATATAAATGCTTAATAATATGGAGATTGATAAGGAATTATTTATAATTATAACCTATATAAATCAATAATTTTGGTTAAAATGATTTTAAATATTGTACTTATACAATAAATCTAGCTAAATATGATTAAAATAATTATACTATTATATTAGTAAAAAAAATAGCAACTTTTCTCCTCATCAAGACATATGGGCATACACAGAGTAAATAAATATTATATTAACATCATTATTATGAGAAAGAAGCCATTTTTCATGTGTCGGGATCAAACACACATTAAAAAAACATATCATTATCGGTAGTCGTCGACTTAAACCCAGACTCACTGCTTCATAAACGAGTAATCTACCAACTAATCACCTCTGAGGTTAACTTTTATTGATAACTGACTGTATATCCATGGTAAACGGTAGAGGTAGGCTGTGAGCTACTTGTTTTGCTCAATCTATTAGGTCCATACCTTATTTGCCAGACTCAGGATTTGTACCTGGGAAACACGAAATTATAAGCTGATGCATGCGCTCAACCATTGTAGGCGTTACAATATTATTATTAATAAACCATTTCTTTATTTAACGTAAGCATATAGGCGCAAATTCAATGGTTACATATTCAGTTTGCATCAGGCGTCGTATTTAAAAAAAATCAAGTACGTATATATATAAAGTGTTTTCTAACTATGTATATTGAATATTATTATCAATTGTCATGTTAGTTACATACCAGCATATTGTTGTTTATATAACTCTTTATTATATTTTACTTTCGAGATACACACACTTAGATAGTATTATCCGCAAAATCGCTTGCGTAGACTTTATTTCTTTTACCTAACAGATGACAAAATTTTATATCAGCTTTCGAAGCTGTCAACGTTTTGTGTCACTTTTATACTTCTTTTATCGTCTGTTTGCGTCGATTGATAACTGACTAATATACTTAATATAAAAAAACTTTTTATATTATATTATATGCCTGGTCAAAATCGTATAATATAATATTTTTTTCACCATTCCCGCTGCACATGAAACATATTATGAGCCTTATGTAATGTGTCAATAGAATATAATATATTTTAGAATATAATAATATATTATATATATTGGGATATAATTGCAGTGCAGCCATATGTTTAGATGGAATGCTTCTTTAGCGTGCAGCGATGCTACAAAAGCGATATAGTGCTAATATCACATATTAGACACACTATCAAAAAAATATTGTTGTTGTTTTTAATTAGTGTATAAGATTAAATTAATTATTATAATTTGAGAAAATATCATTTATTTTTCGTTGAAAATATGTTTAAAAAAACCTCTTCGTGAAACGTAGGTTTAAGATCCATGTCGGATCGTAGAGCCAATGTAAAAAATACAATACAATTACAACACCATATTTAATTTGATCCAAAGAGAATCATTTTGATATTAGAACTTTCTGGTGAAATAACCATTACAACAGTTTTATAAAAAAAAACACCATTTCTGCGGCTGAACTTTGCAAAACTTTGAATAAAACGTGATAATTGTATATTTAAGAAGAATTAGCTAGCGATAGGGATTGTTGGAAACTCTGGTTTTTAGAATTTACTTATAATAATCAAACCCCGCATTATAGTGTCATGATTTTATTAACCGCTAGCAACACAATCTTTCAAAAAATATTCTGTAGATATTTTTATATTGTCTCCCCATGAGTGAATGAATGCTAAATTGATAGTTTCCAAGAATCATACATTCTGCAAAAATACTTTTCTGTAATAATTACTTTTCACGATAAATAATTTAACATCTTAAGGGGTGTATAATAATATTTTAGGGGTTATTAATATTCCTCGGAGGTTTTTAACAGGCTCATCAAACAAAAATACTCTCCCAAAAAATAATGTTCACCAATCATTCTGTCTAACTAAATTTAATGTACAACATTTTTTGTGTTAATTTATAAGCAGGAACTGCCAACATTGCTTTTGTCTCACCAAATTGTGTCGTCGTGTCGACAAGTCCTTTTAGGATATCTATTTTTAAAATTTGCGCAATTTTCATTAATTTTTAATTGATATTTTTATTTACCTAATAGTATGACTGACAAAGTTTAGTGGGCACTATTTATAACGCATCTTAACAGCCTATCTCCACCCTTTGCCACTACCGCATACTCGACGTAACGACGTGACGTTGAACCTGGCTCGGCCACATATGACGGATGCCTTAAGACGGTACTTCAGTGAAACGGCAAATAATTTTCAACTATAGGTGCGACGAAATGTAGGACTGGCTGGCAATCAGAGAGCGAAAGTCGAGCTGTGAACACGTCAATTTATTTTGTGATGGTGACGGGGGAATTAATTCTTAAATCTTGTAAAGATGACTAAAAACGTTACCCATTTACTTGAAAAAGAAAACATGTCAATGAATATATTATTAGTAATAGAACAATAAACATAACATTAAATGGACGCATGTTAACTTTTTATGACAAAATATGTTTTGCTCTGCACGCATCATTTGCACAATCTTCGCGTCGCGTAGTCACGATCGTTTTATACCGTGCTCCAGCTGAAGTATAGCCATAAGAAAATTTCAACCTGGCTTGCCTATTCTTCCAACCAAAGAGATTCCGGTTTCCTGGCAGACATTGTGATGCTGGCTTGCTCATTTTCTCATAGGAATAAATGTGAACAAGAACATAGTTAAAATGTAGGTACAAAACTTAATACAATGTCTAAAAAAGGGTTTTGTACGGCGCAGCGGTGTATCGAAAAGATTTAATAAACGGATTCATAATTAATATTATAAACGTTTAGTGATACAAGTATTACTAACTGAAATTCTACTCCACATTGGCCTCTCGTCTGAGAGCTCCGGGTTTGATCCCAATGAGGTTACATTACATTTAAATAAATAATTCCTGGACGTTCATGATTATTTCACTCCTATTACGTACTACACTACTATCTCTAGGTCTTATTGAAGTGTTAAAATAATATATGTCTATATTTTTTAAAAGCCAACACGTTGATTTAAAAACAAATCTAGTGTAATATTCTAGGGTTTGTATGAGAATCTTTGAAAACAATGATGGTCATAAGTATCATACCACACGTGCTGATATAATAATATGTGATAAGGAAAATGTTTGTTTATTGATTCTATCAGATCAGTACAAGCAAGCAAAATAAATAATAATATGAGATAGGTCGTGCCTAGAGTTGGGTTTCGAGAATTTCCCGACGGGAATTCTCGAGAAATTTTCGAAATTTTCAATCCCGAATCTCGCGAATAGAAATTTTTAACATCTCGGGAAATCCCGGATCTCGAGAACCTTTTCTCGGGATTTTGGATTTCTTTATTATCAAAATATTAATTGAAAAAACGATTTTCTATATGAAAAAGTGGACAGAAAATACAAAATTTTCAAAGACTGATCGGGGCATTTAACACAATTAAGCCAACGTCGACTCAAAATGCAATTTTTTCAACATCAGGGAATTTTGTATCTCAAAATCGTATGCGATTGTCAGACGCAGTGATTAACAGTCTGTGTTTTGAAATTCCATTTTAATAAGTAGGTAATGTTTTTTATTATCTTTGTTTTCCTACTTCTATTTTGTTTGTCTTCTTAGATAAATAAAAAAAATATATTTTTTTTAGATTTGTCTGTTTTTACACTGATTTTTGGATTTTTACAGTTTTTTTTTATTTCCTGATATCTCGAGAATTCCCCAGAATTCTTTTCTGGAAATCCCGAATCTCGAGATTGAGATTTTCTCGGGAAATACCCAACTCTAGACTCGTGCCTACTAGAAAATTAAATTGTATTTAACAGTTAGATAATAACGTACTATTATGGCGTAAAATATATTATATTTCACGCCGTAATAGTACGTTGATAAGTTAATCTATTTGCGGTGTTGAAAACCGCTAAATTTAACGCTATTTTTTAGACAGAATTTTCAAATTATAATATTATGTATATTAAAAAATTATAGATCTCGCAATAAAATCGCTACGTTGTCAACGCTATACTACTCACGTTGCTACAAAAAACCACTGAAGATAGTTATTAGTAGATAATGGTTTTGGTAATAAGTTTTGATAATAATATTACCTCTACTATCATACCAATTATCAATATCATTGTATTGTTATTTAATTATGAAATTAGTATTAAAACTTGCTACCCTCAGAACTTGCGTCGGCTCTCACTCGTCTCGTCAATTTATCACCTTGTCCTTTTGCCAATCGCTTCGTCTCGCTCTCTCACACCCATAATCTCCCCCAAAGTAGCTAGATATCATATAGCTTTGTCGCATTCACTCCTACTTATATTTTTTTTATTTCTTTTTCTACTAGATATAGTTAATTAAACAAGAGCACTCGCTTTTTAGGGGATCGCGATATTATGATATGAATTTTGATTAACAAATTATACCCCCAAGTTAAGCGTGGAAACTTTTTTGCCATTTGAGAGCGTAATTTAATATTAGTTAGTATTATGCCAAATTACTATTATTTACGCTCGCAGTAGTGTAGTGATACCATGTTCTATCCTAAGCAAACGTATGGGCATCGTAAGTAACGTTGTATTAAGAGATTTTTATTTTTACCTGAAATCGATGTGAACCACTTTGCCTAACCTATTGAGTACATGTTTTGGATCCAACAAGTATTGAAAAAACAACATTTGAATTCAAGATTCAAACCCAAGGGTCACAAACTTATAAATCAACATGTTACTGCATTGGATCTAATGCAATGATTGATTCAGCGGATAGCTAACAACAAGTTCTCGGAAACATGAAATAAGATACCTAGTTAATACTCTATAGATATTATAATTCCTCAATTAAGAAGAAAATTACTTAAACGATTATCGCGTAGGCTTGTTTTCAATTTCTATTTGGACCCAGAATATGGACAAAGCTGGAACAAATGGCTTAGATCGATTTCTCGTAAAAAAAAAAACTAAAATCTGTAGATACCTACAACCTCCACTCTGTGGAGCTTCATAATAATGATCTTGATAGGATCAAATATGGTAGGTATACAAAAATAAAAAAAAAAGTTAAAGTAATAAACTAGTGACCAAAAAATATCACTATGTATATAAACTATATAATATATAATGATCAGCCAGGGCATAGCTGTTTTCTTCAGTTCCGTAACACAAAACGAGTTGACAATAGAATGACACTGTTCATAAGCAACCAAACGAGGTTAAATGGAGTTGTAAGTCACTTGTTAATTCGATCTACACTTTTTTCAACAGTATTTTTAAAAAATATTCGTATTTTGCCATCTTGTAGCTTCTCATCGTTGATCCATTTGAGTAGGTACCGGAAGTGTCACCGACTAACTGAGTTTCAGTCAATTATTTTCGGTGTGTAACTCATGATCGTTGTAGATTAAGGCACTTCTGTAGGTGCGTACGTTGAAAAGTAGTAAATTTATGTCTCCACCAGGATCGCATCGTAGAGGAATCTTTTTAGATGTCTCCGTTCAAAAAGTCTCTCAAATAGTGAACTTATTCATGGTAATAAATTTGATGAGTCGTTTACTGTTATCGCAGAAGTTACTGAGGTCATTCCGAATTATCACTACCATGTAAAGGGGGTAATAGTATTTGATTTGCATGTTAACTTCTTCGGTGTGCTTGTTTTACTTAAAACTAGTCAAGGGGCTACACGTCATTTTAAAGGAGGCTTGAGATGGTTTGCAATTTTACTAAGTAATGCATCATTCTCTTATTGACGTTAGAATTGCTCTCGAGGGGAATACATAATATGATAATAATAAATTAATCTCAGGTTCTTTTGGTGCTTTTGCAATACATTTTACTCAGATTTATGATAAGGAATGCATGATTTGAGTGAAATTCAGGTGTTTTTTTGGAGATATATGAGATACACACATTGTGTATTCCAATATTACTCTGCCACATTCATTGCTTTATTCAGACTAAATAAAGCCAGTTTTTTGTATAAGCTGGCATGGTGTTTAATTAATCAATTCTTTTTAGTAGGTGATACGTCTAAGCGTTAGACTCCCAAGACAAAAGCTATTAGAATCATGTTGGTTAACATGATACGGTTTTGTTGTCGAGGAATTTATTCTCTGAGCCAGAAACGAATTTAATGGTGTCGCTCGCTTTCATTAGTAACACCTCATTATGCACTGTTTGAAGTCCCAACGGTGACGTCAGTGGATGGAACTTTCTCTTTGTTTCTAATTTTTATTTTTTTATGGGTTCATTTAATTTACTGGTAGCAATGACCCAGTCATTACAATAAAAATATTGCAATGCTAAGAATGTCCCTTCAAGTTTGCTGGTTCCAATTGCTATCATTTTATATACTAAATAACATTTTATTGCTTTAAATAATTTAATATTTTACATTTTATTTACTACAATTATTAATATCTAGAAAGACACAAAATATAGAGATATATCTCTCTCCTAAAGTAAAATTAATATATATTTATTTATTTTTTATTTGTTTATTTATTTAAAAAAGACGCATTGAGCACATAACAAATTATTAACTCAAGACGTTCACAACATGACATTTAGAATATGAAATCATCTTAGTAGAGAATAAAACAAAGCAAAAAATAATATTATAGTAAATGAAATAAATGAAAAAAAACAACAATAATTTAAAAAAATACAAATTAAACAATAAAATTACAAAATGCATCGCTGAAAATGTCTACATCTCATACATAATATAATTGAATACAGTGAATAAATTATCTTAAACAATTCGCACACTTTAAAGAAACACGTAGAAAATAAAGGCAATAACTGAGACAATGTAGGGAGAATAGTTCTTGAAAATTTACGTAACGTGACAGAGGAATTCCCAAAGAAACAAATCAAAGAATTCGAAATTGATTGTTGTAAGTTATCTTTTACATGCGACTTGCAAAGGGTTGCGTCAATTTTTGACTTGAGTGGAAAAGCGCGAAAGGAAATCCCCCACAACACCCTCAATAAAATACATCGCATTCGGTAAAATGTTAGGGTTTTAAAACAAAAGTTGCACAATATCCTTTTTTTTATCCTGTTGTACAATATAATATAAGTTGTCAAATAATATAAACAAGATTACAAAAATAACACTTTCTCTATTTTCTATGCATCATGAAGATTGTATATTTTAAATTAAAAAAATAATGATAACATATTATTATCGATCATGGCATTTTGTTTGCCAATTGCTTCCGTATCGACTTATGGCAAAGATGGAGCATTTTTCTACGACGATTACATATTCACGATATTATGTTTTATAATATTATATCTTTATCATGAGTAATAATCGACGTTATTATTTGAATAGCTTTAAGTAAATTTGCAATGAATTATTGAAAAACAGACGGTCTTTATTATTTACGTCGACCAAAGTGACAATATTATAAATGTCACCATTTCAATCATGTATTCACAACCAGGGTATTAATTTTTTTTCCTTTAACACTCCCAACATAAATTTAGCGCTTTTCGTTATTAACGTCATGGTGTACAACCATAAGGTATAGAAACGTGGCGGTTGATAGAGTGTAAGTATGCAGATAAGATTATTAGTTACAACTTATTCATGGGTTATTTTTTTTATTGTTTTACATTTTCGAACTCAAGAAGACCATACTATATAAGCCTCCACGGAATGGGTTTTGTATTTACGAGAAATGGATTTTAGCTAATTATTGCTAAATTTATTAGGTCCATACTCTAGATCCAAAAACGCATTGAAAATCCCGGAATTTTTGTTTCATTGTTATTCAAGACAACCAGATTTCGGCGTTCTGGAAGGCCGCTAATTACCGTCATCAGAGTACATACGACGAAGCTACGGTATGCTGGTATGGCCTGGAAAGATGCAAAGTGACTGGCGAGTAGCAACGGTTTTAAGGTGTACTCTAAGGTTAAGGAGTGGATATGGTTGAAAAAAGAGAAGAATAATAAATACGGCATCATGGTGAACGAAACGCTCTATTTACTTAGTTAGCTCGACCGCATTGTTTAAAACCCATTCACTGCGGACCTTTTATTTATATTTAATTACCACATTTAAATAACATGCTAATTATATCTAATGACCACTATTATTTCTTTTATATTCTTTTTACTATTATTTTATATTCCTCCAAGTGATCGGCAACCTCAGTATTGAGTGACTACTCCCGAGATGCTCCGTGGCTAAATTATCTGATACCAAACATGATTGATTCATGTCTTGTGATACGCCAAACTAATATTAGAGTTTGATGAGGGATCCGTTGGGTTGTGGGATATTTTATGTTGGTTCATACGTAATAATATGTACAGGGAAATGAGTGGCGTATTTACCAACATATTTTTACCGACAATTCTTACTAATGTATGCATGTGAAACAAAGAATGCGTAGTACCTTTTAGAGGCAAATAAACAAACACACAATGCGGAAAGTATTTGAATTCCTGCGTTTCGTTTGGAATGGTGGGTGGTAGTACCTTATCTCGGGGTACTTGCCTGTGCCAGTCCCATAGCCTCGCAGTCAGGTACGCGGCAGGTACCCCTCCTCGCATTCGCTTCCGACAGACGCTCGAAACAATACGAATAGATGTCGCTTATTGACACTTACTACCGGAGGCAGTTGTCAGATGATAAGACTTTGTAGACAGTTCATCGGCAGATAGAAGAATCAATCAATACAAATCTACCCCTGCACCGTTTGTCAGACTAAGGGCTCGCGAAAAGTTTTTGAAACTTAAAGTAAATTATTTTTGATTAAAAGTAAAAATCTTTCATCACCATATTCGGCCGACGACGAGTCACTGCTGTATGAAGGGTTTCTTAGCGTTTCACTGCCACATACAAACACTAAACATTATGAGTATATTTATCCAGCAATTTTTTTAAGGAAACAAACAGTTACATATTGATTACAAAAAAATTAAATATAATAATGAAAAGTTATTGCAACCAGCAAAGTTTCCATGTATACATTATAATATAGTTAAGCCTAACAAGATAGAGAGTAAGAATAACATAAATATAAAGAAATTACATAAGAAAATTACATGAGAAAAATGAGGAAGAATAATAAATAATTAAATTATATACAAAGTAACATAAAACAATAAATAATATATAAGTATATTTATCTATTTATACAAAATTTTGAAGATAGCGCGTTTAAATGAAACTGGTGAATTATTAAAAGGATCAACGGTGGAGAAATACATGTTATAATCTAAAAAAGAGCGCCGAATAAAAGAGTTTTGTGCATAATTAGAACCGCTACCATTGATATGGTACAAAGTTTGATTTCGCGTAAATCTTGATGGACAATAAAAACCCACCCTTTCGAGTAGGTTTGGCGACTTACACTCACAAAGGTGACATGTCCAGCCCATTACAATTTCATCTGATTAGCGACCTCTATCGCATCACTATTATTCCCAATATGTACTTTCCCATGCCATGTAGCGCTACTCGTAATTTTTGAATTTCCATTTTTCATACGTAAACGTGAGCATTAGTAGTACGTATTGTTTGGACACTTTATGCTTACTACTGCGTCACTTTTGAAGGTGCTATTCAAGTGCCTTAAAGCACTCCATGTCAGTTCGTTTTAGCGAGCTAGACGTAATTATTGACTCACTCGATGATTTCTTATGGTGATCGTTGCTTGCTACCCAGAATTTAGTTCGGTTAAGTGGTACTCATACAAATTACGAAGGTCTAACGAAATGCGGCGTCGTTCTCTGCTACGTTCACATTGATCTTTCTTAGGATACTAAGTTGTCGAATGTATATAATCAATATCCACATTGGTTTTTTAATTAATAATATATAATTTAAATTTATTTTAAAAGTATCATTTATAGTAACAGTACAATGCATCATTCTTCTCTTCTTCCACCCTGTCACGTCCTAACATTGGGGTATAGGGCAAGCACAAGTTGGCGCCACTTTCCTCGGTCCATCGCCAACTCCTGCGCCTCCCGCCATGTCAGACCTGTAGTAGCACGTAGGTCACTTTTGTAGCACCGCTGCAGGGTGAGGGAGGGGCAGCCACGGCGACGGAACCCTTGAGGCTGTGCCACAAGGGTACGAAGTGCCGCACTCTTTGGCGGCATCCGGAATACGTGTCCAAGCCACGTAAATCGTCTCTTCGTGATAACTTCAATCTCAGGGTACTTGCAGTTATCACAATGCATCATAGTGGATAAGAAAAGCGGAAAAACTGTACACTTAGAAATTTTGTATTGTTGTATATTGTAAGTATCTGTAACGTTAACCAAAATCCATATTAAATCAATTAGATTTGTAATTTAAAATAATATATTTTAATGAGCTATACATTTTAGAATATTTATAAACTTATTGACATAAATCAATTATTTAATATTATATTATTATTTAATATTATATTATTATTTAACGATTATATTTTGGCTAAATTTGATAACAGATACGGCTCTTTGCGATGTAGGTACTTTCAAAAGTTACGTTATTTGAAAAATTTAAATGAGTAAACTACGCGCAGATAAGATATATTTATAAGAATTAAAAAAAAAAGTTTATATTACCAGCTATTTGTATCCGTGCATGATTAAATGACGTCATCGTTGTGAGTGGAAAAAATAAAATCGATCACACGAAAAATTTGTCAATTGCTCAAAATGAAACTAGCGTTAAAACCATACAACAACACAAACATGGATCCTTCAAACCAACCTACCCCCCACCACGCTCAGTTTTAATTAAACGTATTACGAGGCCCTACGTTTGGATGTGAAGCATAAGCAGTTGTTTACTATACAACAGATTAAAAAGATATGAATAAGAAAGCGAGTGGTCATTTTGGAATTGGGTTCGGTAATGACAGTCAAGCCATAAGTCCTAGTATACTCAAATATTACTAATATTGAATGCCCGTTTTGTTTACGTGAAAACTTTAATGCATATTATGATAAGTATTGAAAATAACCCATTCTTTAATACGCGTTTAAGTTTATATCATACATCTCTGCAATCAGATTTAAACTTTGTTACAGCTTTACTCAGAAAAAAACCTAGTCACATAATTTTGTATTCCCTGGTTCAACAAAACCTCCTTATTTTTTTTTTTTAATTATTAATATCCATGTTCTTGCTTATTCGTACACGGTGGTTGTTAGTAATTATGAACAATCACAAACACCCAGGCTTTGAGAAAATCTCATATATATATTGTGTCCTCACCGGAAATCGAACCCAAAGCTCCTGGATAGAAGGCCTACGCCTTACGTACTGCGCCACGTGCACCGCCTTAACAACTACCTTGTTAAACGTTCATCTATTCAAAACCACCATTTTAAACGTTTATGTTTACCACAAATATTAATTTATTTGTGAACATTATATGCCTCACTTGGAGTATAATATACCATATTATGGTCAATTGGCTAAGTAAAAATCGACGCAGTATCTCTAAATCAGTGGAATGGTTTTATGGCAGACAAAGCAGTAGGGGCGTTTTATGAAGGCGGATTAGATCCATATATAAAATATTTTAAAATGTATCATTTATAACAATAGTGCGATGCATCACAGTGAATAAGAAAAGCAGAAAAACTTTATGGTGACAAATTGTGCGCGTCAAAATGACAGGGTAAAGGTGACAGGTGGCGCAATCGGGTCCCACTGGAAGGTACGTATCACCACTCGCCCTGTCACATTTTTCACACAGGGCTGCTCGTTTCAATCCCCTAAGGTACATCGGACACTTTCCTGCGATTTTTTTATGTTTGTTTATCGTCTTTTGTCTTTATCGTATAGTCTTCATATTGCGTATATTTATTGAATATAAGAAAACGTACCTACATGTATTTATATAAATATATTGACAATATGCAATAAAGTATATGGCATATACACCATACAATCAATTTTTTCAAAAAGATTTTTTCTATATATTATAATATAAGTTATAATTTATTTTTTCAGAAGTGTTTTCATAATTATGTACATATGTTCAATAATTAGAATGTCACATTCTTAAACCTTATAAATTATTCGTTGAATAAAATAATAATAAATTAAAAATTATTAGCAGGTTCAAGTATGTTACAAAAAAAAATCTTGGAGTAATCGGTGACGTCAGTTAGTAATTAAGGTAATATCTACTTTGATTTAAAATATAAAAGCCTTTCGCCAATAGTAGCTTAATTTGGAAAACGCTTCAGAGATTATTAAAAGCCATTAGGTAAAATTTGTCGCAATTAAGTAGGTATGACGCCTTTAGCGTAGTGGTATATGTGCATGGGCACGGTACCCGAGAGATGTAGGTTCAATTCCTTCGGGGTGTCTTACTTTTTCAAAAAGATTTTTTCTATTTGTTATAATATATTATTTTCTCAGAATACTGTTTTCAAAATTATGTATGTACCATACAATCAGTTAAGCCAAAGTAATATCTAACATTTATTACACTATAAGATTTTTTTACAGATGATCGTTTTCAATCAATCTTTATGATAAGGGATATTAAATTTGAACCCTGATATGGTGAAATGTAATCTCAAAAGGCAATAACATTCGTGAATAAGTATTTTAAACAAATATCTAAGAATACTAAGAAGTATCACTATATATCCTCTAATTTGACTCATCGTCCAAAAAGCCTAAAAATATAAAAAATTCACAGTTCTCAGTGAATGTATATTTTGGGGAATAGTAATACAATGCTCAACATTTGAACCATACAGAGCATAGCTGCAACTAACAGATACGTCTTTATGAAAGTCGAAGAATTAAAACATGTCCTAGTATTAAGAACGATGAAAAAATTCAGCAAAATTGCTGAGATTTTTTAACACAATTGAAGAAATGGCTTTAAACGGATCCTCTCTCAAAGCAGGGGCAGTATGAAAATTAAAAAAAAATCAATCGATAATTATTTAATTAGTCTTATTGTTGGACAGACTGTATTCTGTAGTTTTCTACATATTATACGGCGTTGACTGGATAACCTAAAAATACTGGTAGTTTTGGGTAGCCTCCAGAAAGGTAAAGCAGAGGAAGAGCGTTGACGTGCTAGAGCAACCAAGTAAAGAAGCTTTTTAAGAGCAGCCTAAATTTTTCCCTGGAAGCAGGAGGCCGAGAGAGGTGAAGAGTCTTGGTCACTTGGAAAATGACTTAATTTGAAGGTGATCACGATCCTCAGCCATGAGGTCGGGTTATAGTTCATTCAATACAGATCAATTTACTTTTCCATTTTTATATGATGTTTGTACATAATATAATATAATAATATATTACTTATATTATGTGCTTTTATGTATAACTATTGTGCAATATTACAGCCTCACTAAAATTCAAGATCCATAATACTAGTCTATGATACTTTAGATATGAGTCTATGATAGGCAAGACTACGGTCTAACTCAAATAAAATTGGCGACATGAAATGCCAAAAACTTTTTTAATCAATCCAATCGTTAGCAGTAAAACGGCGTCGCTATTTGCCCGGCGTCCTTCCGGTGGCGATAGTTTTTGCGTCAAAGGCTTCTGAGCCATAATCGTACCGGAAATACGTCAGCTGTATTAGGATGCAATAAAGCCACGTGATTTACCACCCTGTAGGTTTGATGAAGCGCAAGTGATTGAAAAGGAAGAAGTATTACTTGTCTGTACATAAAAATATGTGTAATGGGAAATAAATAAAAAACTTTACACATAAGTATATACAATAAGTATGTAGGTACTTATTGCGTTATTTTGATTTAAATACAATTAACATAACACAATGTATAAAACTGTCTTCATTTATTTGGATGGAACATTAGGAGGTTAATTGTTGTAAGTTGGGGTGGGGCTATGTCGTAATTATATATTTGGTACGATTTAAAAAAAAATGTTTTTTTTATATTAATTGGTCCTCAGGTCGAATATAAAATTTTTGGATTATTTTTGTGAACTAAGTTTAAAAAATAAATACTGTAGGAAAGATGTACCCATCCTTTGTCATTACGATGCTTCAACATATAAACCAATTTAGGATGACCACATAAAATATTTTAATATAATGAATAGATTGTGAAACGTTATCGTAGTAAATTGAAAATAAGCCAATGATTGTAAATCAGCTGATGTTCATGGCTTTTATCATATTTTATGATATATACCAGTTATTATATTTTAAGATTTAATATTTACATATTATGATATGATCATTAAATGCCAATTTGTTCCAGATCTTAGCTCGCATAGAATTTAAAAATTCTTAATTTTTTATTTTTACACCGCACCTGAGCCCATTATACTAAAATTTACTTAGTATGCTTTTATATTTGTTTATAATATGGCTTTAAATATCATATATTCGAACAAAATTTCAGAGTAAACAGTACGCTAGTATCCGTAATGCTGTGTTTTGGTATGTCAAATGAGATGTCAAAAATATTTATAATATTAATATTATCGACCGAGGGTATTTTAATAAGGGAATTTAAATTCTATTGTATTGAAGTTTTGTACTATTCCTATTATTATATTCATGTATTTTTCTAAATCCATAGTATAATAGCTTATAAATCTATATAGCTATGTAAATAGCTATGTTAAGATCACCTCTTTTTATTACTGAGTCCAATGAGGTTTTACTTTTTTCCTGCGCTATTGGAGACGTTCATCAAACAAAAGATCCTTCATTTCCCATCTTTAGTTTGGGAAAATCCAATATATCAATAAGCTTATTCACTGAAAACCACTCCGTAGTAATCAGGCAATACCTCATTGGCTCTTTACCATTTAATGAATGGCTTCGAATGCTCCACGAACTATCAGTATATGTGTATGCATAAAATCTACATGAATTTATCTAAAGGTCTATTTTATATAGTAAATTAATGCTATAGACCCAAACGTTCTTCCTTGGGGAAAGTATAGTAATGTTATGGAACTGCGGGACCAAAATTGTGTAAAACAGCCATTATTATTTTTTACTTGATTTATTACACCGTATAATAATATTTATACACGTTTCTCAATTTATAAAGTGAAATTTTTGTAACAAAAGGCAAACACACAATCAACACTGATACATACTTTGATAGACGATAACTCGATAATAGTGTGATTTACTATAATAATCAATAATATCTCAGTTAAAACAGAGTTAAAACTGGAAAGCTACGATTCAGGGAATGAATACATTATATTCTATTTCTTTATTATATAATATTACGTTATAATTCTTTTTTCAGAAATTATACATATAAGAAAGATGTAAGACATTTGCCTCGCCCACATATTGTGAATCTGGAGACTGCCGTTTTGGTTTCCAGACTTTTTATTAAATATTGTTAGGAATAATAATAGACAGATAAATACAGAATAGCAGAGCCGGACCACTGCGGAGATATGACAGTAATCCTATTTTAATCTATTTTATTTTTTATTTTAGTTCAAATAAAAATATGCATACTACGTATTGCCAGGATTATTAACATAATAGATTGCGCCACAACTTAGTAATATAATGTTGAAAACATTTAAGGTTATATACGAGTATCCCGTATTTGCATCTAGATGTTTTGATATACGTGATCACCAAATAAATACATAAAGTCTCATGAAATAAACCATGTTATATGTATATCTTTAAATAACGACCGAGGGATATAGCGCGACGTTGTGCTTGCACGTGCGCCTATACTAGAGCATAATAGAGTAATTATTAGTTGATAAGATAATTGGGGTTTCTATAATAATATGTAAGCACCAGTCGCGTGCGGTGACTTCCGCATGTGGGGATACTGTTCATAAAAATCATACCTGCCCACTATTTGCTATATTATATAACTACTTAAAGTTTTTTACTAAATGCATCATGACGAGCAGGTTTTGAAGCAGTATGGTCTACGGTATTTTGCAATGGTAGTTCTGCGATATTATAAACATAAGCAAGTATAAAACATGTAATATTAAACATAGGGGTACCTAACCTTTAAAAAAAGTATAGTTAAGTAAATTGTACACATGGATTGCGCAGTAAATACATGATAATATTATTATACTGTTATGTAGAATATTTATGGGTATGCTCCATATTTACAGCATCTATTATTATAAACCGCACGCTACTGGTGTGTATATACGTTGAAAAATATACGATAACATTTTTATAAATAAAATTCATAACGATTAATATCAGACTTGCCTGTTTTATACGTCGGTTTTAGCATTACTTACAAATAGTGGTACCTAATCATTAGCGATTATATATATATATATTTTTTTTTTAAATCACATGTTTTGATATATATAATGGGTTTTTCTCAATAATAGTAATACCAAAGTACCCACATGCTCCATCTGAAAGCAGACATAATGAAAACAAAGTACGTGGCAGACAAAGGCCCCGAGTGGAAGGTTCGTTGTAAAGGTCTCACAGAAACTGTGGACCGCATTCATTGCGTACGTGATGCGGACTTAAAAGCTCTCAAAAGCTTTCGCTTAAGGTTGTCTTTATAAACATTAGATAATGAATCGATGTTTGTATTCAATACAACCAATGCTTAAAATAATTAATATTCTAACAAACATCAAAAATATTTAGATAGTTTGGGATATTCTACAAAATCTGTGCTACGATATACATCATTCTATAAATTTAATGTGGGAAGCCAAATTAAAAATTTAAAAGTGATACATGTAGTTTTTTTTAACATAGTATACTCAGAATAATACAGGTACTTATTTTTTAAGAGATAAATTTTTATAACAGTTGAAATGTTTATGTATTTCATTAAAATTGAACCTGATTCTTACCGTTCTTTCCGATCCTTTTGGATATGGTAATATGTATTATAAATATACTTTTTAAATACTACCAAGTCTTCAGTATTCATTTCATTGTTAAAAATATATAATATAATTCTGCCTTCATAAAATGAATAGCTTTATTAACTAATATTGTTACATAGCATATTTATCACTTTTTTTAAATTTTTAGAGTTAACTGATATTATATTAATGTAATAGCCCTACTAATTCTTAACACTAAATTTGTAAGTATAAATAATTATAAAATAGTATTACGTAATAAAAATTCAAGAATTTATTTGAATTTTATATCTATAAGTAGAAAGCCATTTATCTCCTACATAATGTAAAAAATCTCGATGTGAAAGCTGCAACTAATAAGAAAAATAAAAATAATAATATTAAAACGTCTTTAAAGCCTCTGGTAAGTATGGTCTTTTATCGTGCAAATCTGTGTTATATATTTTTCTAAGGATTTAGTGGTACAATCAAAAGAAAAACATATTATAGTAGATGCATCTTAAATGTCATGATAGAGGTAGCTACTTCCATATGTGGCCAAATGAACAAATTTGTCCATCATAATCGAACTCCATACTAGAGATTACTATATTATGTTATGAGACTATTATATTATGTTTTTTCTATGATATACTCTCAACGTATTTTGTGATATCCTGCTGGGCACATGATAACCTGAAGTAACTCACGATATTTGGTCAGACCGAGTGGACACAGGAGGTGAGGACAAGGAAGAGCTCTAACTGAAATGTACTTTGAGTTTTTTTACTAAGAGACTGTGTGCCTTTGAATGCAAAGAGAGATCATACCAACACATGTAAAAGGCTATATTCATATGATGATAGTAAAATAAACAATAACTAGAAAATCATTTTTCATGAAAAGAAAAATTCGTTGGAAAAAAATCACCGAACTTGTAGTATAAAGAATCGCAGTGAAATCGTTAAGGCATCAATCAACACAATAACTTCTGGTGTATGGCTAAAACTCTTTCGGGTAAGGGATTCATGCCACTCATGTCTCCATGATATTCTCCGTGGTTTGAATCTCACCACACTTGCAAAGTGATGACTCTTTCAAGCTCCACTTGAATGCCCACATCAGATAGGGTACAGACACACGCCATATTTTGCGAGAAATCCTAAGGCCAGCAAGTTCGTTCAGCAGATCCTCAATTAATCGAGAGTTCCCCACGCCCGATTCTAACCAGTTATATTGCCAGGAATCCTCCTGCTCGCTCTCAATCTGGAACAGCTCCTTTTGTACATTCCAGAAAAGATTTCTCAAGCGTTATGTCAGTCAGTGGCGAAGGATCCATACTAGGCGATTATTTAAATTACGATTTTTAAGAAAACTATACTTTCAAGTAATTAAATTAAATTTAAATAAATAAATAGTAAGTATGTGAAAAATCTAAATATATTGAGAGTCATCCATCTTCGGCATTTTAAAATACCGTTTAAGTTTCGAATCAAAAATAATTCCCAACAAGCAAGCGCCTCTGTTTTCAACTGAATGACTGAATTATCAAAGTAATAATCCAACGTGAGTTTTCTATAGTTATGACGTCACATCTCTTCAGGCATATCTTAAAATTTGGTCAGGATTTGTAAGCGCCTCAGATTCAGCTTATACTAACTATTTATATTTATGTTTATTGTCGATAGCTGCCGCTGCAAAAATTAAATAAATAAGATGATTTAAAAAAATAATGTCTATTGGTTTCAATCAGATATAATTATAAATTGTTTTTAAAAAATAAAAAATGATTGTATCTCCTGATTTTTATTTATCAGTTAGTTCAGTCATAGACTAACGTAATTTTAGTAATGTCAGTTGAGATTTGAGATATTGATGAAAGTTATTTTGATTTGTGATCTAAATTCAGCGTATTATTGTGTTTTCTGAATGTGGATAAATTATCTGATATTGTACATAAGTCATTCATCAGTATTTTAAATTAAGTATTTTAATATACTAAGTTATACTGGTAAAATTGTTAATTGTTGTGGAACAGATGCATAACGACGGGTGTTTTCAAATATGACATAATATATTGTTAAGAGCGTATGTTTGGTGTATGAATGTTTAGACAAAAACTTAATTTAAACTCACCGTTATATTTTATATCGTCAGTGAGCTATTGAAATTTGTGTCGTTGTCGTGTGTACCTATTCATCAGTAGTAATATCGGATTATCTTCTTATTGCCCGTAAGTTTACCTGACAAGTGTATTTTTTCTCATATCTCCACAACCTACTTCTTTATAAAAGTCACCCTTCGCCACTGATCTCAGCAGAATATAGCTTGAATTTTTCGTTGCCTAAAAAATTAAACGATATTCATGGAATTTCTTACAAAAAGAAGAAAATCTACTCATCATCCAATATGAAGTCACAGTTAGTTGTTTTAAACAGTGCTAACTTTATTTCAGACGTATCAACTCTATTTATTATTTTATTATTATATATTATTATTATTATTAAACGGCAGTATTTCCTTGTTTAAGTCCAGTTAACCAAAAAAGATCGAATTTTCTAAACAAAGAGTATTAAGGATAACGCTTGTATTATGTCTTACTTGATAGTGTTGAGGAAATTTAAAGTTGTGTAAGTAGCTATTCTATGTGGTGGATTCGTACGTTCAGTTTTCATTTTATCCTTCGGATTCATAAAGATAAGTTATTACGCCATAAATAAAACCGTCTTATCGCCGTGCTCAGTAGTGCATTCTAATGTTTGTCTTCGGCGAGTTTATTCGGAACCTATTTTTAGAACGCAATTTTTATTACAACGACAACAAAAGGCATTAAATAATTTTTACTTTTTTGAATAGGAATTTTTATCATGAAAATTTTATTTTCACGATTGTGGTGCACCATTGTATTTTTTTATTATTTTTCAATGTTTGTATTCTTAATGTTTCAAAAATAGGGTATTTCTACTTACAAAAAGTGAGAGCAGAATACACAAATAAGCCATGACGTATAATATACTAAAACTGGGGTCAGAAAACTTTTTTTAAATATCCAAAATATATCTACTTTGCAATTTTAGAGCCAATACCGACGATATATATGTGGGAAGTATACTTGAACAATCATGATAAATCACAACACTTCACTAATGTATTGAATAATACTGGAGTTCTGAAAAAACCGCCCGAACCGAAACTGCTCGGACATCACCGCCTAGATATTACCCTACAGAAATTTTCCGCCAAAACAATTTAGAAATGGACACCTACACAAATAAAAAAAAACATACGAATAAAGATATAAAACATATAAATTATTTAGAATTAAATTTCAATATTGTGTGCTAACCTATTTAATTATTCTAAATTAGAAATACTACCATACAAAGGCATTCACTATTCTATTAAAAGCTGCAATAGACTAAATCTTAAATTACACTGATTAATATAAGTATGAAAATTTCTATCGATACCTACGCAATTCGAAAAACCACTATATATACTTATATATTTAAGCACTTATCTTATATATTTTTGTATTTTTACAGGTGGCTTTGTCTAGGTAGATTTGTCCGGGCGGAATTGACGAGCACTGGTATGGGCGCATTTGGTTTGGCGACAATGTTTGGGCGGTAATGTCCGGGTGGAAAGTACAATAATTGTTTGAAATACAGCTCTAAAACAAAGTAGAGTGATCTAAATCATTAATGTGTATGCAATCCAGTGCAAAAATACAAGGAACGCAAAAGGTTTTAAATTGTTATTAGGATATAATTATTAGCCAAGCCATTATGTTCATACTTTAGGATAAAAACACCATCGAAAAAATAACATGTAATTCAAGCTTGTACCCACGGATTCAACGACTAACAGTCTGTGTTTTTCCACCATAGGAGTGAATGATTGATGATGTATTTAATTAGACACACATTTTTGTCATAAAACTAATAATGCGTAGACTTAATTGTAAGCTATGATTTTCCTGCATCAAAAAAATCTTACATAAACTAGGCGTTACGTAGACAATCATATAGTATCAATTAAAAAATAACGAAAACCAAAAATAGAATAATTAAACATTTTATTTGCGAGAATTTATTTATTCAGCGTTCAGCCAACCCTTTGAATCCCATATGCAGTAACAATGTAGCAACAATACGCAATTATTATGAACCCTTTATTTAAACATGTGAATTTTCTACACATTGGCCAAGCGATTCAATCAATAGTGATCGTAACAGTGTAGTATTTGTTTTGAAGTAAAAATCAGTTTTATAACTTCTAGAATAAAAAAAATAACAGTCATAGATTAAAATATTTATGTTATTATACTTTATTTACAATAATATGACATTAGGATTTATTTTTCTTCTTTTAGTGTCATTCTTTAGAAAGGCGGCCATCATCAACGTGATATATGTGATATTGTCTGCTACTAGTACAGCTTCGTAAAGTTGCACTTTAACTAATTCCGATTACTCTTTCACCCCAAGCCGTCGCTAACTAAGGTTCCGTGTAACCTTTTTAGAATATATTGGTATGCTAACATTAAACCGAGCAAGCATTCAGTTATAATGTACCATTCTTAAAACCAATCGATTTTGTACAATAACATAAAATACAGTTGAATCTTAATATTATTGCTCATAAATTTAAGCTAACTTCTAGTAAAAGTCAGTTCCGGCATATTCCTGAAGGATGGTCAAATTTATGGATACTATCGAGAACTTTAAAATAAATATATTTTGATACCAAAAGATTTATGTTTATTCAACATATTTGAGAATGTAACATTCCTTATTGAACATACGTTTTTAGAAGACACTAATATTTAAGGGGTGACATGCTCAGCGTATTTTCAAAGCATGATCCTGGACATACCTTAAACGTTGTAGATAATCTATTTATACCTACCTACTTAACTTTTTTTTAAGCGGTACCTACATGTTCAAACACGCGCGTTAACATCATTTTATTCCCTATTTTAATTATAGTTTGTGAATTTATGGCTACGGCCGTATTTTGTAGCTTAACCACTGGGGAATGCCAAAAAAAATGGCGTATTTCAAAAAAACACTACCTTATTCTTAGGTCAATAATTATTATAAAGCCATCATTATTCGTAGGATGTTTATCACACTTGAATGATCAAAGACATAGCTTATAATTAGTATTTTTAGAATTGTCTTCAAATGTGTTAATCTTGCCCATTTTTTGAATGATAAAATGACTAATTCTTGTCAAATTTGGGATTACAGAGATTATCAATATATTTTTTTATCGTAAATATGTCACTATATAATGTTAACATTAATTTTACTAATGATTACGTAAATGCGTTAAAAAATTAATAAACGTAAAACATCTTAACACCACTTCACATGGACCTACTGAAATATGAGTGCTTTCTTAAACATTAGAGCGAGAGGTTTAAAAGAATACTATTTTATGTAATAAAAATACTTTATGCAGTCATCAAATTTAATGTTTAAAATAAATATAAAGGATAATAAGGCTTCAAAATTATATAAATAGATTATCTACAACGTTTAAGGTATGTCCAGGATCATGCTTTGAAAATAGAAAAAAAGCTCCATTTTGATCCACGCTGAGCACGTCCGCCCTTCTGGATTCGCACCAATTTGCTTTACCAATTGAGCCTTGTGAATCCTATCTAAAAACGACAAAACTAACTTTTCTATTGTATATCGAATTATGTATGTGAAAAATATTGCATACAATATCAATATGAGGCTCATTAATTTATATTATGTTGCATACATAGCAATACTGACATTATAATATTTACTTTAAAAATGAAGACACTGCAGATTTCCACAATAATGTTAGACGATGAATATTGTACGTCATAGAGGTTCCACAAACGTTCCGAAATATTTATCCATCTACTCATTTAGACTTTAAGGCTTACAGCGTGTGCGATATTGCTAGTAGAATGGTATGAGAAATCGAATAGAGGGTGATTTTTGCTATGTTATAATTTATTCCGTACATCCACAATTAATAGACGACCGATAACGTCTCGGCTTATAATATCGTGGAACTCGGGTATGAATTCCGGACCTGGAAAGTGTGTGTTTGGACCCAGAGTATGTACCTATTAGGTTGAGCAAGTGACTAACATCAATTTCACGTTAAAAAAATCTGTATGGAAAAATAAAATGATGACAGTTTTATTGATCAATGTGCCATATTAAGTATTTACAAAAGAAAAAATCTTATAACGGTAATTGACCAATTATGGTCGCTTTCATCCTTACTTTTCCACCTACCTCAAATCCCTAGCTAATGTCGCAAGACCAAGCGACCAGCAGTCCCGGGTCATCAGTCGACCGTCATTTAAGTTATATTCAGTTATTTCAAGTTACTTGAAGATTGCGGCCGCGTTCGAGGCTTGTTATAGCTAGACCGTCACGAGTAAAGCATAAAGCGTAATATATAGATGATTCAGAAGTTATTCGTGGACCACGGTTGGGTCAACTTAATAAGGTATGACAGTTGTCAAAGTTCTTGTCATTTATCAACCTCATTAATCAAAAGTGTACCATCAAGTGCCGCGCACTGGGTAACCCAACAAATAATACCGCGCGAGTGCTAGTGCAACCAAACCATTGCGCAAGATTATCAACATCATAAAAGGTCAGTGACTGGCATCCTAACGTAACCCCCCCTCTAGCATTCACATCCATCATCACAATCATTCCGACACAAAATAATAGTCCACTATGAAAAGCGCAACTAATTATTAATAAAAATTAAACACAATACTGTGCAATATTAATTCCACTTAGTCTTAGTACTAACCGGGATCTGTTTCGCTAATTCAAAGGAATATCGTCAACTAGTACAAAATTCTGATTAGTACATAATCTCCATATATCTCTATATATATAAAAATCTCGTGTCACGATGTTTGTGGTCGAACTCCTCCGAAATGGCTCGACCGATTTTTATGAATTTTTTTATGTATATTTGTTATGTATGAGAATAGGTCAACAAGTATATTTTATACCGCTAGGTGATAAAAGTATCTCTATCCAGATATTTTTTCTTTTATTTTTTTGACAATTTTTTTTTTGTATTTTTTTTATTATTTGGCATAAAAAAATACCTATAACCTCAAATTTTCACTTTCCTACCCACATCCTCCCATTTTTTAATCGCGATTTTATTATTTTTGTATGAACAAATTTAACCGTCGTTCGTATTTCAAACAGAACGAAATTATTTATGTTGTTGAATGACAGATGGCGCTACGTCCGAGAAGAATTCAAGAGAAGCGTCGCGTCATTTCGACATTTCATTCGGCATATCACAACGCAGTGCGTGCAAAATTTTGTACGATTTATTTTAATTTATCTATTTTTATGTGCGTGTATTACAGTGCACAATGCCAGCAAGACGCAAGGGGGGCCATTTGGGCCGTCGAATGAATAAAGCAATAAACATGCGAAATAGTAGAGCAGAAAGAACAGACGAACAAATCCAACAAGATAACAAAAACGTGCGTGTAAGCATGTCGCAATTGCGTGCATCCCAATCACAAGAGGCACGAGCTGAACGAAATCAACAACGACAATTGGAACGGAGCCAAGCGAACACACGCAGAGCAAATGACCGACAACGCCAACAAGTACATCCGCTTAGTTCCTTCGTCTCTATGGTCAAAGAATGTCCCCATTGTCATGCGCTCAAATTCAAACATGACTCAGCCGCGATGTGTTGCGCATCAAGAAAAGTGCAACTACCAAAAATTGAGATACCACCAGAACCATTGAACGGCTTGCTCATCGGCACGGTTCCAGATTCAAACCTATTCCTGAAGTCCATTCGCACATTCAATTCATGCTTCCAAATGACTTCGTCCGGAGCAACAGAAATAGTTCACAATACTGCGGCAAATGGTCAACAATTCCATTCTACGTTCAAAATCAAAGGCCAAGTATACCACAAAGTAGGCTCATTGCTGCCAGTGCCAAACGAACCACATACATTTTTACAAATCTACTTCATGGGCGTGGCGGTGAGGACATCAATCATGTGGATGCACGTTGCGGCTACAATAGCCTCAATTCGCCTAATGCCAGGCGCATCGTCGGCGAACTGGACGCCCTGTTGAATGAGCACAATGAATATTGAAATTCTTCAAAGCACACATGCACGAATGGCAAAGTGACAATCACGCTATTGTCATCAATCCTGATAAAACACCAGCTGGAGAGCACGTACATCGATTCAATGCGACTGTTGTTGACGACATTGCTGGAATCATGGTTGGCGACCGCACATCAACGCGAGAAATCGTGATTCGAAGAAGAAACAATAATCTGGAGTTCATCGCTGACACACACCGTTTATAGGACGCTCTCCAATATCCGCTAATTTTCTGGAAGGGACAAGACGGATATTGCATAAACATTAAGCAACGAGATCCTGTCACAGGTAATTCATTCATTATGAACATCATTACACATTTTGAATTGAGAAAATGAATGGTTGATGTTTTTTTGTTTTTATCGGCGGTCATCGTCTACAGCGCTCTATTCCTCTTTCTGTCATAGATCCCATTCCCACACACTTACGATACATTCGTTATTTTTTATTTAACAACCAAAATATTCACTAGAAATAATTTATATGGCAGAACAACGTTTGCCGGGTCAGCTAGTATATTTTAATAATTATTATACTAACTAAAATAATATTTTTTAAATGGAAAAAATACTGAACTAAATTCTTAAGAAATTCTCTGTTCAAAAATAAATCAATTAAATTTACCTAAACGCTATCGCAAACGTATGCAGAATGATGTAATATTGTGAGTTTTGGTTTTATAGACTACATTTTTATAAAATCATAGAAAGATAATGTACCTACATTAAATGATATTACAGAAAATTCTAATACAACTAGAAATACAAATAAATATGCCTGATGAGAAATATAAGGACATTGTTTTATAACAGCATACTTTAACATCGTTGTTCCGGACAATAGTCTCAAAAGTGCTTACAGCTTAGATGATTGTCACCTAAGTAAAATTATAATATTTGTAGATAGATAATAATAAAAATAATTATGGGTTAATTTAAAACATCCCCTACTATAGGGGCACATTCCGTCTATTTCAAATACAGTCGATTGCCTTCTCCTTGACTTGTGTGAAGCCCGTTGTTTGTGTCTTTCGCTCAACAAAAACATGTAGAGCATCTACCGTGGAAGCTTTTAAAAGCGTCGATCGAATTCTATTTTCTAGTAAGCTTTCTATATTATTGCAATGTGCAATGCTTTCAATCATTGATGTTTCTGCGTCAAACTGATATGTGGTACTTTCAAAAGGAAGCGTATACTATTAAAAGCGTTTCAAATTCAAAATAATGGAGCTTTGAGCATTGCAATTAATTATTAAGATAAAGATTTTCAGAAAAAAAACATTAAGTCTATAATATCAGTAAAAAGTATTTAAAACAACAATCAAGTTAATAATTTATAGGAAAATAATGCCTATTCAGAAAACATATAATAACATCATGTTTAAAAATATTATCACTTTGTTCATTTCAAATATGGTGTATTATTTCTATACGTAAAAATATAATTTTATATCTCGAAAATGATATCAATTATTATTTTATAAAACCCGTTTTATTAATCCACTGCGAACTATGTTTGTTTATTTTTAACATTTTTTTTGTTGTTGCAGAAAAGGTTTGTTTACGATATTGTATGCTTATTTTAACCACGCTTTAGGTCAGAAATATTGAACCCTTTTCTGTGTGTCATATATTATACATACTATTAAAAAAACTATCTACGGTCAGATAAATAGAAAAAAACTAATTACCTATTTATATTTTTAAACAACTATGTTTTTAAAATTTATTTATTGAAAATTTCAGGTACTACCATTTATATTCTAAATTTACGCACTGAATACATAAACAAGTTTTTGAAATATTTCTTATTGTTAGATTAGCATGTCACTATTTTTTTGACTGAATCCTAAAAACGTTCACAGATTCACAGTTCACGCGTTCACAGAGTGGAGGTTTGTGTTAACAGATTTGTATTTTTTTTTACGAGAAATGGATGTTAGGCATTTGCTTAATCTATTAGATTAATACTCTGAGTTCATAAACACATATTGAAAAACAATATTTGTATTTGCCAGACTTATTATTTGAACCTGGGTCCAACGACAGTATAAGACATCCTGTTAGCCGCTTAGCCATCGTGGTGATCTACAATTTATTAAAGATAAATGATTTCTTTACACGTAAGCCAAAGCGCCAATTATCTTACCTTTTGATGATGTTTAAAACTGCTATTTTTTTGCGCAAAAGAGTTAGATCGATCAAAATAGAGAAGAGGAAGATCCATTGTTGTGTTTCCAATCGTCATAAAATATAATTTGTGACTTAAGTTGTTTTTTGAAAATGGAACTTTTCAATTCATTCGTTAATACAATACTTTTTTGATTTGATTGTTTGTCTATTTACATGTTCAATACCTATTCGAGCACCAAACTCTAGAGCAGGGATCAGCAACGCGACGCCCGCAAGCGTCAGTGCACCCTCGGAGAATATTCGATGCGCCCTCAAGATACCATCAAATTATAATACTGTCTATGGATGGGTACTCTCAAAGAAGAGTTTTCTTCTAGATTTGAGGAATTTGTGTTATTAAAACCAGTGGCGAGATTTTTATAAATCCATTTAATATTACTGAAAATGATTTATACTCAGTATGATTTCAATAAATGTATTTTGAAATCAGTAATACCGAAGACCTAGAATTGGAAATAGTAAATATACAAAATGTCAAAGCGAATAGTTATTCTAATTTAAGACAATGTGCATTAAAAAGTATCTTGTGTATAATAGTACATAATATATACTGTGCTACGACTTAGGCACTCCGCCGACGCAGCAACTGAAATCCGCCGGAACTGAAACTCCAGTATCTAACTAATGTATTTCAATGGCGGCTCGCTGACGGTAAAACTGGAGTCTCTCAGTTTCAAAGTATCCGCAACTGAAATTGAGGAAACGCGACATGCTAGGCTCCCAGTCTCTCAGTTGCCAGTCATCCATTAAACAGTGGTACCAATATCAGTAGATTCGATGAAAAAATCATACTTTCCTACCAAAATTAGTACAAATTCTTAAACGTCATGCCATAAACCATAACAAGATTACAAACCAAGACGTCAAATGCGAGGAAAGATGGACGAACACATTTTTAATTTAAATTTTGTGGCAGAAGTCGAAAAATATTCCTGCTTGTATAATTACAGACTACCAGATTATTTCCGTAGAGAATATGGAAAAGGCTTGGAATGCAGTAGGAGTTTTAGAATCTTTTTTTCGTAGTTCATGTGCAGCAACGAATAGTCTGCTGTTTATATTTTTGTCTATATAAGGATGTATCCAAAATCTTTTTTATTTTGTCTCCTGTATTTGTAATATTGTATAGAACCAAAACCTCGTCATCACTTGACTCGCTCGAAGACATTATTTATTAAATATTCGATGGACAGGATAATAAACTAAAGAGAGTGATGTATTCTAGTAATTGCGTCAGCGTGTATGTTGTCATATTGTTGGTACGATTTGCAACACCGGCATCGTGTACAAAATAGCTGATGGCCCAGTTTGACAGTTTGGGGTTATGAGATTAGAGTTCCAGTAGCGCTGTGTGCAAAGCACACGTCACAGGCCAGTTTATGAGTTCCATCACCAGCCAGTTTGCAGGATTTCAGTTGCTGCGTCGGTGGAGGGCCTTATTCTTGCGATTCTTGTTTGAGTCAAGTTTTCTTTCTAATATGAAATTGTACTTAAAATCAAAATATCGATCAAGACTGACAGATCCTTACATGGATAATGTCTTAAATATAGGTAATTGTAATTATGTACCTGACTATATTAAGTTAGCTGAAGATTTACAGTGCCATGTATCGCATTGAATTTTTTATGCATAAAATGTATATAAATATATGTATGTACATTTAAATAATATACGAACACCCATTTTAAAATACATTTATATTAACAATTTAAATTTATAATAATGTTGAAAATTTGATTCTTGATTTGTTTAACTTTTTTAGTATTTTTATATTTTAAATTTTGAAATATTAGTTAAATATTTTTAATGTTGATTTATGTCGATAAGTGTGTATCTTTTCTTAAACAAATATTAACTGATTGATTAATATGGTGTTTAATTTATAGAACTCCATATTAATATTAATGGTCATTTCTGTGATTTTCGGAGTTATATCAAAATTATTATGCGCTCCTGGCTATGTTCAAAATTTGTATTGCGCTTTTCGTGGCAACATGGTTGCCGACCCCTGCTCTAGAGCATCACTAGCAGTAAGATATTTTTATACTATTGTAATGGAGGATTTAACTCGTTTTTTATATGTTTTACTTTAAATAATTTAATATTTCTATATTTTATTAAATGATAACTTGTATTCGTAAGATGTTTATTTTTTTATTTAATTTATGTTGAATTGTATATTTTCCTATTTTTTATTATAGGTATATTGTGTAGGTACGTTGCTCTAATTTTGACCTTTCAGTATCGAGGATAAGAGGAACCATTTTTAGTGATTTTAGTTACATAACAATATTATGGTAGTGGACATAAAATAATATATTACGCTAAGTGACAAAAAGACACATAAAAGATGGTTCAATAATCGATACGTATCTGCTGAAAACAATTTCTTGTTAATATCAATGGAATTTAAATTTACTTGTATTTGGTGTCTCCGATCCAAATAGATCGATTTACAACTAAAATATTGATCATTTTTTAATTCTAAGGTAGAGTATACGTTTCATAACTTTTCACTTTTTACTAAAGTGATACGCCTCTTTATCTGATCACCTCACATAAAATTAGATCAAATGATATTTACTTGAATTAATATAATTTTCTTCTTGGTCGTGCACTCATGGCAGAGGATCGTGACCACATTTAAATTTCGCCATCCTTTGAGCGACCAAGACTTTACACCTTCTCGATCTTCCGCTTCTCTCATGGCAGAATGGATGGTGCCCCCAGTCAGCTCTTTCTCTTGGTCGCTCCATCGCGCAGACGCCCTTTCTCTGCTTCGCCTTCCCTTGAGGCTACCTAAAACTACCAGTCTCTCCAGGTTGTCCGGTCCGCGTCTGAAAATATGTCCAAAAAACTGCAGAATTTTTCTCAGACATATCGTCGAGAGCCGTTCCTTTATCTCCAGTCTCTGGATGATTGACTAGTTCGTCCTGTGCTCCGTCCAAGAAATGCAAAGCATTCGGCGTCAACACCACATCTCAAAGGCATCAATTGCCTTCCGTTCTCTTGCCTTCAGGATCCACAACTCGACTCCGTATATAAATATCGAGAACACTAATGTTTTCACAAGCATCATTTTTGTGGCAGTCGATAATATTAATAATTATGTATTAATAAATAAATAAATAGATAATATATGTAAAAAAAAAAATTTTGGAATATTTTAGAATTTTCATCCTAGAGCCGCAGTGCAAAGTTATGAAGCATATTATACTCTATAGCCTACATGCACGATTATTAAAAAAAATCGATGTTTAGTTGGAGAGAAATAGCGCGATCCTTTCCTTTTCTTATGGTCCGATTCTGGATCGTTATAAGGTAAAAGTAAACATGTATATTTAATTTATATTTCAAATGAATGATATCTTTGCACTTTGTAAAAAACTCTTTATGGTATGTACAAGAAGTAACGCATGCGGAATGGAGAATGACGGGCGTGGTGTAGCACCAAGTCATGCGAGCCTTAGCGCTATCAAGACTAGTATGAGTAAATAGGCTCCTCTGATGATTCGCAGTTTTGCTCAAATTTTACGCACAACCTGCTCTTGATATGCGAGAAAGACACGTGTTTAACCCAACCCATTCCCTTTGCGTCGATTTTCCACGTTGTTGGAATATTATTATGAAAACTATGCATATTGTAATAGTGGTTCTCGTGCTACGAGAAATGGAAAATGAAATTTACCAGCAGTCGTAACAAACTAGAATTCAATATTGATAAATGCAATCTTTTGTCGTTTACCAGAGCCTGAGAAGTGTTGTTTTTTCCAATACTCGATGCATGGCAGAGTTCTGTCACGAGTGTCATCTCTAAGGGATCTTGGCATTACGTTTGAGATTAAACTGACATTTATTAGCCATATAGTTACCATTTGTAACAAGGCGCTTAAAATGTTGGGCTTCGTCATGCGTACTTCCCGGGTCTTTTCGGATGTTACGGTATTAAAACTTTTATTTAATTCTTTAGTTCGAAGCAGACGTGAGAGTGGGTCTATTGTTTGGGCACCGCATCAATTAAAGTATGGCCTCATGGTGGAGAGGGTTCAGAAGAAATTCTTGAGACTCCTTTACTTGAGGTTGTATGGATGTGCTTTATCCAACTGACTTTCTCTTAGGTATGCTTACATACTGCAGTCTGCAATTTAGAAAAAATCTTTATTTAGCTACGTATTTTTTTCGACTTATACGAGGTATAAATGAGAACTCTGCCATTCTGGGCAGTGTTGACCTGTGTGTCCCTGATTATTATTTTAGAAATAGAAAATAACAGTTGTTTATTCTCCCAAGGTGCAGAACCAACCTGCCACTAGTAATGCCAATTGGGAGGGCTATAACTATGTTCAACGAAATTGCTTCGGGTGTTGATATATTCAACCTACGTGAGGATGAGTATAGGTGGACGTTGTTTTATAAATTCTTAAAATAGGGTCTGCTCAACTCACCCGGTGTACTTTCTTGTACCTATCTAATTTATATTTTTTGTATGTACACATTTCTACTGTTTAATAACTTACTATCTATCTCTATACTGATCCATCTCTTTTTTTTAATCTAATACTGTTTTATATTTTTTGTGTCTAAATATCATGTTGTGAACGTCTTAAACTTATAATTTGTGATGTCCACAATATGTTAAAAAATAAATAAATTGAAATTGAAATAGTGGAAAGAAGAAAAAAAAATGTATGTAATACACACACGTAATGGCGTAAAAAGGGAACTCAGAAATAATGGGAACTGAAATACACAACGGGAAAGGCGATAGCAGGTAACCGACTCGAGTAAGAAAGAATCCGGGTTAAACTTACACACGTATCTAGAATCCATTTTACGTCGAATACTGAAAACTGCTCTAGGTTTATGCATTTACGCTCATTTAATGTTGGTGTATTACGCACACTATTGCACGTGCATAGTGCGTGCTTCATTTTCGTAGGACACTCACACATTCAAAAGCTTGCTTCACCATGCGGCGTATTGAATATAGCCAATCGGTATTCTATTTATTATCTGTTCTGTGGGCGTAAATTTTTATCAATGGCTTATGTTTTTCAACAGCCAGTATCAAAGATCTTTTGACAAATATCTTTTATGAAGAATATTTTATAAAATTAAAAAAAAATATCCTGGGTTTAGCAAGTACAGATATTGCTTTTCAATTTGTGTGTGAGTCAGGGTATGGACCTAATAGGTTGAGCAAGTGGCTGACATCCATTTCTCGTTAAAACAAAATCTGTTAATACAAACCTCTACTCTGTGGAGGCCCATATGATCCTATTAGGATCGGACGTGGTCGGAAAAAAAATTACTTACTTACGTCACCCTGTCACGCCCCAGTATTGTGACATAGAGCATGTACAATGTCATGCATCTTCCCTTGATCCATGGCCAAATCTCGCGCCTTCCGCCATGAGAAACCTGCAGCGCAGATCGCTTTTTTAGTATCGCTGCAGGATGAGGAAGGACCGGTAACGGCGACAAAACCCTTTAAATTGTGCAACAGGGATACAAAGCAGTATTTTTTTATATAATTCTAATATAGCCCTTCATCCAAAATGTTTGTCCAGACCTGTTAGTTCTAAACAATGGAATGTATAAAAAACTTCTCACTAACGCCTTATTTGCATTATAAAGAATTGAAGAAACATCTTTTGTATGCGCACTAAAGTCAGCTTGTAGGAAACTTTGTATGAGCTCACAAGCCTTTATTTGTTGTTTGAGTTATTGAAATAAATTTACCTTCGTTAGATTAAAGTCTGATGATTTTTTGAATAGAATAAACATGCTGTGAGTTAATAAACGGACGCGCCTCCAGATGAAGATAAAACACGAGGCATAAATATAAATCAACAAGTGGCTGGAAAAAAGAAAAATACTAACAGATATTTATGTGGAATTTGTTCTACATTATGGTTTGAATAATTATTTTCACTCAGTGCAGATAGGTTCACTCTTTGTTGCGGGGTGTATTTTAAAATGTTTTATCTATTAAAGAATGTTTTTTTCCTGCATAATATACCGTCAATAAGATACGTTTAACGATAATTTTTCAGGATTTCGTTTTTTTGTTTCTTTGTGAAAAAATAACAACTAATAAAAAGCCACGTGTCTGTTGCATCCATGCGTGGCAAAAATACAAATAAATGATGACAATTAAGGCAATGAAAATTCTACTACTAGTAATTCTAGTTATTATTAGTACTTATATGAAAACATACAATTAAAAAAAAGGTAAGTATAAAAAACTTGCGTCATTTTGTCGGTAATCAACGAACGTCGGTAAACAAACACGTATCTCAATTTTTGTCAGTTTTGCGTTGTTTGATGTAATGAATTCAGAATATTAATACGCACATATTCCACTAATACGTATCTCAAAACATACTTTATAACATAATAGATTTAAGCAATTACATAAAACTCGTATCACAATAAAAGACTTTATAAATATGATAAACTCGTATCTTGAGTTACGTGTTTGTAAGTATACAGAATACTGAACTCCGACAGACGATTATACTGAAGCTCTTTCTCGTAAGTCAAGATACGTTTTTACTGCAGTAATATTCACAGTAAAGTTGCAACGCATTCTCATATCTTCGACAATATGACTGATCGGTCGAAAGTATAGTGCGATAAATTAAAGAAACATGAAATTTTTTTCATGAAAATATATGTAACTATACGAAATGGATATTTAAGAAAATTTATTTCAAAATTAAAAACTTAGAGAATAAAGTTGTTATTTGCCTCTCCTGAAAAGTTGTATTTTTTGAGATACGTATTTGTAGAAAATTTTGCGACGAATTTGAAAGATATTAAAACATGTTTTGTAGTTTGAATTAGAGTTTTTTTATTATTATGTGATTATAATAATAATATGTTTAATATTATATTATAATTATTAATAATAAAAATACATATATTTTCTAAAAGTAAAAATGCATTTAACTTAAATCGGATAAAGCAAATTTAATCATTGTGACAAAATTAAAGTATATTTAAAAAAATCTTCCAATCGTTAAAAACGTTATCTAGACAAAAAAGAGCACTTAGTATGAATACAAAGAACACTGAAATTTTTTATTTAGTTTGACAGAAATGATTGAATATGCATATTGAATTTGAACAGTGATGCTCCTGTTATCTTAAATTAAAAGTGGCTAACTCTGTTAGTCAGTCTATATCTCAAGCATAGAATATACCCAAGTACCGAGGAGTTACCTCTCTACCTGAGAGAAGGGAAAAAAATATCTGGCAACCTAAAATAAGGTGGGTTAATTGTATGGAAAAACACATTATTATTCCTTAGTCCAAGATTATAGAGGAAGTTTGTGGAATACATAATATAGAAGTGAAGATGTTTTTTTATTATAATGTGGATGCAGTAAAGATAATAGCCTTCGTAGTCCAGTATGTAAAATGCTGGTTTTTTTTTTATCTGGGGGCTCCGGGCTTAATTCCCGGTGAAGCCACAATATGATTTTTTCCAAAAATACTACCCTTTCAATACACTACTGTATTACTAAACTACTGTCATTGGGCCCCATGGTCTGTTCTGATAAAAAATAAAATAATAAATACAATTTGTATTAATATATGAATAATTAAAATGAAGAAGAAATAAACATTGATACATTATTGTATAAACAATAAACTAGAATATATAAAAGATGTACAATAGTCTCTAAATAATTCGTAATCCACAAGCTTTGTAAATGTATGACTGTAAAAATCACAATATAACACGTAAAATATATTTTTTAATTTATATACTGGGATAAACATTCATTGAAATACTTTTTCCGGTACAAGCGCCCCGTTTTCAAGTCATATTTACTATTTTTTTCTGAAATTGTGTGACACTGAACAAACGTCTATATACTACCTTATTAAATAATCTAACTGGCGGAGTAACTTTTTAAATGTAAATAGTCCCGACAAGTCGCAATAATTTATTATGTATCAATGATTAACGTAATGTTTAAAGAAATCATAAAACAAAACGGTACAAGTATAAATAGTCAAATATTATTGCTAAACTTTTATTTAATACTGAATAATTATTATATACTTACAAGGTTTAAAAAAAAAAAGATTTTTTATGGAAAAAACATAATTTTGAAAAATCCCAGTGGTTCCCATAATTGTTGGATTCAGTAGGACTCGAACTTGTATTTTTCACTTTCCTATGGTCTGTACAAATTATTTATTTTTAATTACGTTTTAACGGAGATACTTCAAATTCCACTAATTAAGAGGCAAATTTGTTTGTGATCAATTAACGTAAACGACATTACCTTTTTTCTAGATTTTTTCAAATATGTATATTTTTGAGTTTCTTCAAAATCATGTTAATTAAATGTTATAATAATACAGTGTGTATAAAAACATACAGTAATAACTTTTATTTTATATAAAACATATTATAATATTATATTTAAAATAGTTGCACTTGTTTTATTTTATACATTAGTTGTTTGTACTCGAAACGTGAAGTTTTTTGCGGTTCACTAAAGTATACATGTATTATTCCATATAATATTATATTGTGATAAAATTGTTACTAAACTGGGGCGTATGATAATAAAAAATACGTTCATCTCATACTTACTAGCACTGTTCCAACAGAGTCGTAGAAATAATAATATAATGTTTGGCGAAGTTCCCGCGCCAACTCCGAGCGTCAGAAGCAGGGGGTGGCAAAACAATAGCATTCCTGTGTCATGTCGTCGGAGTGTGCACTTGAATGTAATATGTGGACTAGCCGCAAAAAGTAATATTGACGAGCGGGCAATATGGTGGCTTAGAAAGCTACACTGAAAGCGCGCTGACTGCTTCGAATGAGCTTTCTACCAGTCAATTTATTAGGTTTTAAAACAGTTGTGAAAGTAATAATATTCTTATAAATTCTTTATTCGGTCAATATAATATTAGTTTGTAACTATTTTATAAGACGCTCAAACGATTAATAATATTAACTAAATTAATGAAATCTATCGATATCTTTAAAGAAACAATTAGAAACAAATATTTTCATTATAAAATGGGATTTAATAATAAAATATTATGATTTTTCAGCAACTAAAAACACTGACATGTAAAATAACATTCCATTATCAAAATTTCTTTGATACTCGTAATAGAATTTGGCATTCAAATTTTTCAATTTTGAAACAATTTTTGAATGAAACAGAAAATTCTTTACGATATTTATATTATTAAATATTAAATAAATACACAATGTGATCACATGATCATAATATGTGTCGCTAGATTTCAAAACCAGCCAAGTCTACATTTAGGTATTTTTAACTTGTTTTGTGAATTGCTGAAGAACTACTGCTTTCTAACATTTTGTGCATTATCGAAATGTGGAACTTATTAATTTAAATATTCTATAATCGATATAATATAATCTTTCACCCTCGTGAATGTGTACTTGAGAAAACAAAAAGCTGTTTTTCTCTTATTCATATATTATGAACTTGGCTGATTTTGAAATCTAGTGACAATTATAATCAAATGGGTAAACAATCTGCAATTACATATCACATCTACGTATAGATATATTATATTATATATGTACCTACTTCACCTACAATAAGCAAATATTAGTTTAATATAAGTACATACTTAGAACTGTAAATGTTTCATAGTACCCCGTAATAAAATCAAGCATTGTAAATCTAAGATCTTGTCACAAATAATTCTCTTGAAGAAGGTACAGTCCAAGCAACTTAAAATATAAATTGTTTGTAACCATATTACATACTTTTTCTAATACTTATTAATAATATTTATAAATTGTAATCGTTATCTTATTGTTTTCCTCTCTCAAAAGTGTAAGGGTTACATCGGCGATAAACGTTGCCAGTTTCCCGGGACCTTTCCTACGTAAAAAAATGGTCCTTTGAATGATTAAAGTTGGCACGCCTCCACGGATAATGAAATTCTACGCATTCCTCCGGAGTGACGAAGGAAAACAGAAGAACCCAATATAAACGTCACTCTGATAATAGTACGTCCGCGTTGAAAAATTCACAAAAAGTACTTCTGTCTTTCTAATCTCACAGGAGATAATTTTTTGTCACGCTTAGCTCGTTACCACAGTCGTGATTTTTTTGAAGTCACGTTTATATTTTACTGAGTTACTACTTATTATCCTTGACACTGCAAAAGTTTATATGTCAAGATATGTCAAGTTTACAGGAAGAAATAAAACAGTTGACATTATATTTTATTCCAGTAAACAAGTACCTACTTATTCGAAGTTAAGCAATACAATAATTAGTTTTATTTATAAGAGAGACTATACTCATATAAAATCCAATTCCGCCGATGCGCAACACAAAAAATGAATGATTCTCAATCGTTGACATTATATAACACAGCATCCTGGTTGAATCCTGGGTGAGAATACTTTTCTTTCGTTATTAAATTTAAATGGAGTGAGTTTTCGTACGTATTTCGATCACACAGTTATTTTGCAATAAAAGTGAATAAAATACAGGGCTTGATATTGTCACATCATTACTTTGGCTAGGTATATTATTAAGTAGTAATACAAAACATTAAATGCAATTATATAGAGCTGTCATTTAAATATCCTATACAAATAGTATAATATTATCATAAGAGATTATTACTAGTGCTGTGTGCCAGTCATTAATATTTCGGTATGTTTACATTTGGCCAATTTCATCCACTGTAATAATAATTATTACTTCATAGTATTACACTTGTTATTATTTATTATTATTAATTCTACATTATCTAGTATTTAAAATTATTCTAAGCTTTAGTCAGCGTACCAACTTTTTCAGAAGAGGTAGAGGGGGAACGACAAACCAAAAAATAATCATATTGCAAGCGTCATTTTAAAATATCTTATGTCTCTCTTGGAGTGTTTATATAATTTTTTGCGATTGGTTTCTCGGTTTTTTGGTTGAATACGGGTGTAGGTTTGTTTTGTCGGCTTGTACCAGTAAAGTATTGCAAGGTCACTGGGTTATATCAAATATTATTTTTTAAATGCTCGACACAAGGGATGTAGCAGTTAGGTACCTGCTAAGCAGTGTGCATTTTAGTAGAGTCAGAATAAATTACTTCCTATGGCCGTATGTAATGGTATTTTTAGTGTGTTGATGGTTCTGATGGGGAAATCAAGCATTCAATATTAAATTTTTAGATTTTTGGTCAAATACTATTTTAAATATGGGTCTATTACCTGAAGCATTTATAAAGTTTCCCACATACATAATATTTCAGAACGTATCCAACAGATTTGTATTTGATGTTAACATTATAATTATTTTCTATTCGATAATTCTTCAAATGATTGTTTTTCGACTATCCAAGGCATGCACATATTTCAATGTGTTGATGCTAGTAATTTACATCTGTTACAAGATATAGGTTCCAATTCTGATGTGAAAATTTGAATATATATGCACCTGTCAACAACCAACGTAGTCTCAATCATATCCTCTCTGGATAAAGCGTTTTCTCGTATCTGCAAAACCAGTCAATGTGCCATGTATTGTATATATTTTTTTAATTTATTGTAATAATTTTTTATTCGTTTTCTTTCTTCTGGTCTTTGCTTTGTATTTTTAAAAGTTATTTTTTTCATTTAAATATCGTGCTGTACACCTTTTGAATAAATAATTTGCTACAATACATAACATATTTTTTTTTCATAAATAAATTGATAATTATGGTGAAATCAGGCAGACAATGATTGAAAGAGTATCACAAAATGAATCTCAATATCAAAGTGATAGATAAATAAACACTTGTATTGATTGATTGATTGATATTTGTTGTGTATAAATGTTTTGAAAAAATACGAAATTTAAACTGATCGCTTAATTTTATGTCGTCAGTGAGTTTTTGAAGTTTCATTAAATTAGTGTGTCGTCATTAGTGTGTACCTATTCATTAGTAGTAATATCGTATTATCTTCTTATTTCTCGTAAGTATACCTGACGAGTGTGTTCTTTTTATTAGATCTCCACAGCCTACCTCTTTCCAAAAGTCACCCTTTGCCACTGCTACCAATGTAGTACTATTGCCGTACTAAGCAGATTTTTAGAAAATAAAATCTGCATAATTTAATATATATTTTTAATTATGAATATACAGTAGTATTTGTATATTTTATCACTATATTAACAATATAATGGTATTTACCTATACTAGTTAAGTTGTAGGAATGTGGTTTTACTTTTTTTTTAAATAAACATCCGTAGGTAATAATACGCCATAGATTATAGTTTATTTTGACATCATGATATAAATGGCATCTATCATAGGCAATGCGTTATGCTGATGATTGGTTTAATATTGAACTATGTAATTTAAATAAAATTTTAATTAAAATAAAAGAGGCTAAGATTAATGTATGGGAGATAAGAAATTTATATGCATTAAGAACTGAACATAATTATTCTACTCAACTTTGATGTCAACAGTTGTCAAAGGTTGACCATAAATAACTTGTCTTATGTGCGATAAATTGATAGTTTCGTAGTCAACCCTGCTTATATTTATATGAGTTAGCACGATAATTATTACGGCTTCTGTATGGTTCTGGAGAAGATTTCTTCAAGTGATGATACTTTTGGGGGTGTCAACGCACACATTATTTTTATCAAAATAAAAACAATTTAGATAACACACTCTGTACAATTTTTTTTCTAATAGCACGAGTGGTATAATAAATTCAGATCAAATTTTTCTAATGTTAGATTTATTTTTATACATAATGTTATTGTAATTATTACCATTTAGTTCTACCGAGTTTGATAAACGTAACATAGCAATGAAGATTATTATTTGCAAGCAGACAAATAACTACCTGTCAAAATTCTTGTCATAAGCCATAAAATAAAATCTACGGTAATTTTCTTAGTTAATGTTGCACATCAGATATCTGAATCTTGAAGCTTTTGAAAGCTGTCGTAATGCAAACCAAAAGCCACCTTATCTATCAGTGCATAAAGACTATTTATTTATTTTTACAACTGTCCGGATCCGTTTCGCACAAGTTTAGATATACAGAAAATTTAGAGACCTGACTGATTATTATTATTTATTTCGTCAAGTCAATTATTCTATTTATATACATATTAAGTAAAATAATAATATTTTATAAGTTGCTAAATATATTATGTAAATCCATTTCAATTACATAATATAATATTTTTTATAGTAAAATAATACAATTTACAAACATCCATCCTGCCCACTATAATTTCATTAACACACTTACTGCTGACCTTTTAAATACCATTTAATTACCACATTTAAACAACACGTTAATTATATCTGATGAAAAAGTACTCCAAACGCGCCAGTCGCGGTATTAGCACTAAATTAATTAATAAACCTAATTTAAGTTGATACCGTTAGTAACAAAAATAAAAAATAGAAGACACAGGTATTGTTTAACAAACAAAAGAAAATAATATCTAGGACCAAGCAATTGTGAATATTTATACTATATAGATAATTTATTAATTTAGTACAAGGATTAGACGTTGGTCCCTTTAAACCTTTTTATAAATAAGTACTTAATAGGAAAAAATGACTTCAAAAGCTTTTCAACACATTAATTAAAAAAAAAAACACGTACATTTTGCTCATAACTCTATTTTTTAATATACCTACTTATAAACATAATAATATTATTATCTATGGTATGAGATAAAAAATTAGTTAAAATACTGCGCATTGTCTATTTTCTCTATTTTTCTAAAATTCGTTAAAAAGTTATTTAAAAAAAAAGTTTAAAAAAAAAATTAGATACGGCTTTCACGTTTCTTGGCAATTGAGCCACATGCCAGCAATTACTTTTGATTTCGATTGACATTCGTTTGGAAGAATATTAAAAAAATGGTAAACTAATCAAAATTACAGATAATCTGAAATGTTTGCGAAAATATCGGTATTTTTAAAAAAATATTTAAGAAATACCTTGGAAAGCTTCTCAGCTACCGATATATATTATATAATAACCTTTCTAAACTTTTTAAATAACACCATCGAGGATATTCGTTAATAATAGTTACATACTATTTTTTTTAAAATAACAAAGTAATTATTTCAATAATTTGATTTATATATTGTGTTAAAAACGATTACATTATGTTGTAGCGTTTTTATATTAAATTTGTTGATAATTATTACATTTTTTATTAAATATTTTTTATTTACAACTAAATTTAACTTAACAAGATTTAAGAATGACGTATTTTTATATGAAGTATTTATATCTGCCACAAATATGTATGGTCCTTTTTTTAGGTTTTTTTTATTTTTTTGTAAATTCAATGGTATTCAACATTCCTAAAACATGTTACCTACTGAATAGTCAGTATTGAATTATAAAAATATAAAACTATCGTGTCCGATCCGAAAAAGTGCATATAGGCTTCCACTGAGTTATAATAACAAATATTTTACGAAAAGTTGTTGCTAACCATTATCTAATCCATTGGATTCTTGCAATGGATCAACAATTGGTTTTTTTAGCCTAACCATGGGATCGAATACAATATGTTCCCCAAATTAAGAGATGGTTGCTCTGGCAGCTCGAACGCAGTAGATGATTCCATTATTTTCAAATGAATTATTCTATTCGGTATATGTTTACTATACGAATAACATACTTAAATTGAATGAATGAATTGATGAAACGATGAATTGATGAAACATACTTAAAATGAATGAATTTGAGGTAAGGGACGGTGTGATGAGGGGTAGGTAATGAATAGAGTCAGAAGGTTTTGATGCGTATTAAAGTAGCCCCAAATTTATTATTGCTGCGGATTGCTTCCTGGAATTTTGTCTGCGAAATTCGATTATGATACAAATGTTATCAATCCAACAATGGATTTCTCACGACACAGTGACAGGAATGCACTATTTACTTGTTAATTCCTGTGATACGACGAATGAAACCCGACACGTAAGCATTCCTTCGGCCTGCGGAAAATGCTCATATGTCAGTTCGCACGGAAGCGTTTTACTGATTGTAAAATATTTATATTGTTGTATATTTTAGGTTTGCAATGCACTTTAAGATAATTTATTAAGATGTACTTATTTCTAGGTTTTCTTAACTGTGACCTAACTACTATTGACACATTGCACTTGTCTGCGGACTTCCTTCCACCCTCAAATTGTCAAACATTCTTTGATCTTAACCTTGCCCTCTATAATATTATTGTGTAAGACAATAATAATTGAGGTTATTATGAGGCGTCGGACGTATATTCATAAACTAACAAATTCAGTTGAAATATAACAATCATATTAAACCAGAAGTAGATAATATAAAGCCGGTTTTATTCATCAGCATCTATTTTTATATTCCTTGAACAGCTTTAAACATTATTTTATTTTACATGACTCCAATATGATTTTATTTAGTCATTTGGATTTTATAAAAATATTTAGTAGTATGTTTGCAAAAAGATATTTTCAATCCTAAATAATATGCCTTGCGGGTTTTTGAAATTATTTCAAAATGACGGGATATGGAGGTAACCGACTTTGAAACTAATAATTTAAATTAATTGCGATCATATTATCATTATGACATGACATGACAAACCTTGAAAGCAAGTTATCACTCATTTCAAGCCAATTGTCTCATAAAGATTTTCTCCAATTGCCATTTTATTGTGGGAATTAGGAGGGATAAGCTATGAAGTCTTCTCTTTTTTACACACTCACGTGATCAAAATGTCGAAAAACAGAGAGAAAAGTTATAGCTGGATTCTATTATTATTTCTTTGCGCTTTACTTTGCAATACAATACTTTGATGAGCTTTTTTGTTGCCGTTTTCATTTTTTAAATAATATAATAGAAAGCACGTTATATCAATTTCTCATCCAGAAACAACTCACAAAGTTATTTTATATATGTAACTAATATCTTTTAAATTTAATTATCATAAATATAAGATATTTACGTAAAAGAGTATTAGTAAAGTACACTGTATATTGTTGATTATTTATTTAGGTCGTTACCTACTTATGAAATAAATCAACAATTTAAATAATTATAAAAAAAGATAAAAATAAGTTGAGTTCCTAATTAATATAAAAAGATTATTAATGAATAGAGGTATTGAACGTGTCAATAAATAAATTATTAGAAAGAAAATGAATTTCTGTCCATGTTCCAAAAGTCCAACGAATTGTGCAATTATATATATAAGCATAATGAATACTTTTATTCTGAAACGTTTTTTTAGGCAAATTCTTAAATATGGAAGAGTATTAAAATGTAACTGAACCTGTAAAGTAAATATATAATATACTTTATTTGTTTTCATAATAATAAATTTAATATGAATACTTTTATATGAAATGTGATTTAGTACATTTTAGTACTATATGGGGTTCCAATTACCTAAAGTATCAGTATTTTGCACTATCTTTAAATTCAATGACTATCAAGTGTAGTAGGAAAATATCCACCAAATCGTATGGATTGGCACAATATGTGAAAAATCGAACATTGTAAAAAATAGCATGATGACGTGTATTGCATTTACTATTCTTTTAATTGGCGTAATTTTTGAAAAAGTATTTTGTAGCGTTTTTGTATAAAAATAATTTATTTATGCAAAATAAATACACTGTGACTGATGATGCTCGTTATCGCCTCCAGAGACGTACCGATTTCCGAATGCTTTCTCCCACGACCGGTAAATCATACATAGTTTTAAGTTATACCACTTGAATATTTGCATCAGTAAATAATTACAGTTTGCTGCAGATTCAGAGAGGGTTGCTCATGGTGACAAAATACTTATGGTAAACGATACAAGCTGTATCTACGTCAGTGTTAATTACGAAAAATAATTGTCTCGTTTAGTGACACGCATTATTCGGTAAACTGACTTTAATATGGCACATAATTTCCGTGATAATATAGTACAAGACCCTATTAAATACACGCATCATATCACACGGTTACACGACAATACTTTTGGCATAATGAATTGAGTAATGAACATCTTTGGGTGCGATAGCGCGGCAAATTATGTAAATGTTTTGAATTACATTACTCACCTACTTCTGTTAATGTGAATAGATAGGAAATTATTCAAATTGGTGGCTGATTGATGGTAATTATGCATATAACCGGTTTGGCGGTGAATTTATCGAATGACATTCTTTAGTACTGGAAAAATATTTGAATAATTGTGAACAATTCGAAGTAAATGAATAGTTTTGTCAGTAACTTAAATGTATTAAAAATATTCTAATTGATTTAAGTTTTGTACTATTTTACTAGGGCTTATTATTCCAGGTCACCAATTGAAAATTATACATACTGAAAATATAAACAATACAGTTAATTCACGTTCAAATATTTGGAAATATAGTAGCACATATTGGATATACACTGTTAATATACTCAACAACTAATTTTATTATATAAACAAATAATAATAATGTATTTTTATATTGTAAAAAAATATAAACTAATTATTAATCAAATGTATTGTATTATAAAATATTGATTTATCATAAATATTTGTTAAGTGATATATTTAAGTGTTTATTACTTTATATTTTTGTTTTATGTTAATACTTTAGAATATTTGCTTTTGTTCTTTGAATGACGTATTATGAAATATTAATATCCAATTTATTAATGTTAATTACTTATCGTTATTGATACAATATTATTGGAGAGGATAAGTCAATGTATTGTTTGATTATTAAGATACTTTTTGAATTTATTTTCATAAATGTCTATTGTGTTAAAGATGATTTAGCTGAAAGTGTCCCTTTGAGGCGGACAAAACCGGTTCAAAAAAAGTGGAATAAATACTATAAAAATTTGCGTTTTATTAAAATAAAATAAAAGGTACTGTTCGGTTATCATGAATACAGCGGAAAACACATTTTTAAAATACCCGATATACTGGATTATTTGTTAGTTTGGGTTAGTTTAGGTTAGGTTAGGTTGGGTTTGGTTAAGTTAACCTGAAAAATAATCCAGTTTATCGACTATTTTCAAAATGTGTTTTCCGCTGTATTCCTGACAACCGAACAGTACCAAATAAAATAAAATTAATAATATTATACAAACAATGGAATTAAATAAAACGTTGAAAATTTGCTAAATAAAATTAGATAATGAGAAACGTAACCAATTACTTACATTAAATAAATAATGTTAATGTGTACTCGACAGGCGCACGTACAAGGGGGGATTTTCAAGTCTAGACCCTCTCCGCAGGAACGAAAAAAAATTGTATGAATGGAATATCATTTCGCCTTCTTCTTAGTCAGGACCTCGTGGGGATCATGACATGTATAATTTAGCTGTCGATCAGTCTTCTCAACAGGTTAGTTGACTCTGCCTCTCGTAGAAATCTACGACTCGCAAAGCATGCGACAGTGGAACTCATGAACTTACAGATGTAACCATCATAAACATCCAATGTGTGCTTTAATACTTTGGACGCGGAAGACGCACACGGCGCGTAATGACCAGGCGGCCGATCGATGTAATTAACGTGTATTTTAAAGGGGGCAATTAAAATCTCATTATCTCTTCAGCAGCGAAAGCGTTAATAATATTGACGCGACATTTCTAACGACACAGCGCGGACTGTATGCTACGCGAATTTGATAACAAATTAATTGTGGATGAGACAGATTGCAATAACTCGTAGAAGAGTACTTGTGGTTATAGGTGCAGGGTAGGTGTTCATCGTAAGACTCAAAACGCGGATTATTTGGGTATAAATAATGTACAGAAACAGTGTGATGGCCCGCAGTTGAATCAACAAGAAGCTAGTAGGCGGGGTAAAATCAGAAGTCAGTAGCACCTGATAGATTTTGTCAACCACACCCCACCCCCCAGCGGCCGTAAAAATTAAAAAATAAAACATTATGGATATTTTATTAAAAAACAACCCATTATATTTTTCTATTTTTGCGCCTGATAATAAAATTCATGATAGGTAAAATGCCAAGCTTTAATAAGGTGTAGGTACATAGATTTATATTCGTGTAGTTCTCCTTTTACATACATATTATTATGTCTCGCATTTTTTTATAGCAAAGGATTTTTTAGTCGGTATATGATGCCTGAGAAATTTAATCGAAAAAGATGTCAATTAGTGAAAAATCACTTATTTATTTACAAATTAATAGGTACAGGTAAGTAATTTAATCAATATTTTTTTGTCCGTTGCATTTTACAAATTTATTTATAAACTAGAAGGTAAAAAAGACCAGTATGTTCATTTTCAAGCAAATCTGGTATAATATTGTAGCCTAATTATAAGAAATTTTAAATTTGTGGTGAAAAAAGACGCTAAAATTTGACGCTATCCGCCAGATACAACATTTTTAAGCTAGATGCCTACTCAAAAATTCTAGAACTGGCAGGAAAAACGCTATGTTGATAACGCTGATAAGGAGGTGTACGGCTAGTTGGTTGCCAAACTATGAGAGAAGACGGCACTAAAAAATAAGATGTGTACATAATATTATCATGAAATGAAATTTCAAACGAGCCAGGAATTTTAGAGTGAATCTAGACTTTATGACATGATTTACCAGACGAAATGTGAAATATGTTTCTGTTAGTATGAAAAGTTATACGACTATTTTGAGATATGTTTTATTGTCCGATAGAAATATAGTGCGCTCGTAAAAAACTTTTCGTTTCAAATAGAAGTGCACCATTTGTGACTTGCAGTAAAAATACAACTAAGATAATAAATTCTAAAGCCACAAACAAAATGTAAAATTTAGTTTTCTCTACAATTTTTTTTGTTTCAAACTTAGGAAGAAAAATATTGATACTATGTGGATGTCTTTGAAATTTCCTTTTTTTTTTTAAATTCATCATAATAAAGTCAAAATACGTCTAAAATTCATAATTATCATTAACAAGAAATTCTACATCTTCAGTTCTGTTGTCTTGATAATGTAATTTTATGTTTGTGACCGTGACTGCAGTTTTATTTGAATATTTATATATTTGTTCCAATTCACCTTCATGGTGGTTCAACAATAAACTTGCGCAAGTGTTACCATTAATTTAAGTAGAGTTGGAAAGTAAGTGTTTAATCCTCCATCAGTAAGACAGCAGTTTTATATCAGTCAACAAAAGGTACGTCTAGGTGATCGTACGGTACATACTACATAGTATATTACAAGTGTACTCAAAACAGATGGTGAGAGCTAATCGTCAATTTCAATATAAAGGTTAGTATCCATGCTTCCTTATTTAATTGCAACCAATCTATATAATGTCGCCTAGATCCTGTCACTACACAAGTATATGACTGATACAATAAATTAATAATACATCTTATATTTTAAACTTGAAAATAATTGTGAAAAATAATTACTGTGTTGTTGCTCTGTCAGTTTACCATCATATTCTCTGTCACGACTATGAGTCTAATCATCAAGTCCACTTTGAATATAAAGGCTATGTAAATAAATCATATTTTAAATCTTGCGAGACCGGTTAAAATAAGCAACAGGCGCTACTTTTGAGTGACTCTTTATGTTTGTGTATCAGAAGCCAAGAAGTAAGGCACCCTTTTGCCTCTCCGCCATTGTTAACCCCGTCTCGCTCTTTTGTCGTGTTATCTCCCTTCCTTTATTCTTTCACTCCCCCCTGACAGCCGGAAAACTGCTTTTTTCTCACCGTATCTCAGTGGATCTTGGTCGCCGTCCTCTAAGAAACGAAAAGTTCAACGTAAGTATCAAATAAATTTATGACTTGTTCCTCGCGCAATATTTACGACATTCGCTAAATGAACGCAGGCGCATAATGCCTTTTGGATGATATTAAAAATCGCCTTCCGGAATTAAAACTTTTCTTGATGAGCTTTTTGGGTACCTAGCAAACATCCTGAGAAGAAATTTATTTATGATGTTTTACAACACAAAAGCATAAATTGTTAATATTATTTCCAATTTACAAACTGGAATAATTACATTTTATTATATGCCTAATAAAACGGTTGCTCAAATAATAGTATTTTTTATTATGTAGGTGAAATTATTGCAAAACATTTAACAAAGGTACTGTATAATAAAGAATATTTTATTATTTATTTTTCAATAATTTTGGCATTGAAATAACTGGACGCCAAGTCATGTGGGCGCCGCATTGTCGAATGAAATAAATAGATGTTTGTTACGATTTTATACATCATAAAGTTGAAAAGGAATTTTAATAAGTTTCTATCTACTGCTTAGTAGTTTTAATTCATTATGCTATTAACCTTAATGTCATAACGTTTTTATTGCGGATTGCGAATTATTATGCCTGACGCTTTATATACAAATATAAGAACTCTCTTTTTGTCTGAATTTAAACATAATATGCACAAATAAATCATTATTTACGTGTGGATATTTAAATTTTCACCAATTAGTATTAAATAATAATACATATATATCTAAGTATTAAATATATGTTTTAAAAGTACCCATAATTTACAAACGTCTATTTAGTTTAGAATGTCATTTGATTACGTAACGCCCAGTTGTCCTGGCGCCAAATCGTCCTAGACACATAATGTTAAATTCAATGTGTCTATTTTTGAAAATCGGTAAGCCCATATAAGTCTTATATCTATATCTATAAACATAATATTATATGCATAATTTTACACAATATGTTATGCTTGAAAACTTCTAAACCTCGTCAATAGAATACAAAAAATACTCTTCTTCTGGAGTGACGTCTTGTAGTAGCAGAAGTTTCCGACTCGAAAATGATAATATCTCTTCATTTTGCAATTAATATACTGCTTGTAATATTTAAACCTCTTTTGAATTGACGCCCACGATAGACAGAAAATTTAAGGTATTTTGTAAAATTGTGTATCTTTATTTCAATTCCCGGGTGTTGCAAATTACTTGTTGATTTTCAAGGTACCTATATTAAGACCAAGACGATGGCCGCGATTAAGCTAATCAAAATATAGAATATATATTTTTATTTCACATAATAATAAACAGCTATCTTTTGTATAATATGTATAATGATGTTATTACGCTTCATAAAAAAATATTATACACATAAAACACAAATAAACTCAAATTCGAAAATTTCCCATTCAAAAAGATTTGTAACAAAATCATTTACATGCGTTGCTTCCTAAACATCCCGAAAAACATTCACAATATGTAAAACACACTATCCGAGCTTTAAACAAAGGGATTTTCTACAACCTGCATTTGCTTTCCCTCTCGGAGGGTCCTTTGCGACCCTCCGCGGACCCTCAGTGACCCTAATTTAGACGAAGACTCAAGGATACGAGCCATTGTACCAATAATATGAAAACTGGCCATATTCCGCCTGGAAATATTGTCTATTTTTGGAAACTATGTTAATACAAAAACTATACCTACTCTATGCAAAATAGTCTTATGGTACATATTCTCGTTTGTTCTCTTACCTATTGCTATCCTAGTGTGTTCATATTTTAGAAACAATATTAGTTTTTTAAAAATGTGTCTATTAAATACAAATTTATGTTTAAATTAAAGTTATAATTTTAAATGTATTTATGTAATTATGTTGACTATCAATTCTTAGCGAAAATATATTAAATCAAAATAAATATATCAAGGATTGTAAGATTTTAGAAGGGAACATAATTTTATATTGGGCATAATATATGGGGAATGGGACGATTTGACACCGCGAACTGGCCTCCGCCGATTGGCCTCCGGTAATTGGCCGCCGGTACAATCGGACGCCGGCCCAATTGGACGCCGACCCAATTCGACGCCGACCCAATTGGCCTCCGGGAGGATTGGACGCCGCATAGTTGAATTAAATGCGCAAAGGAATAGACGTACGTTACGATTTGTTGGAGTAAGTAAGCAAGTCAGTTTATTATGCTTCTATCTTCTCAGTAGTTGTACCTTATACATTTCGCGCTTGACACATTTTTAATATAGATTGAAAATAATTATTATGCCTTAATATGATGTTTATTAAAAGAAAATAAGTCTTCCCTCGCTAAAACTTAAAGATGTGCATAATCAATTAATTTATTGTCTATACACGGGTACTTATTTATATTTACAACAAATATTAAAAATAATGTTAGATGTTAGAATGAAAATTACATTATATTTCAGCGTTTTATCGACTTAATATTATAATAAAGCTTAAACATGTATATTATTATGCATAAATGCGTATTTTAAGATAGTATGAAATTAAAAACAAAATATTAAGTAAGTTATCTGCTAAGTATAAATGTTTCAGTAGTTTGATTAATAAACAACTTAGGTACTGGGTGCTGGACGAAATCCCAAAGGCCGAAATCCCGAATGCTGAAATCCCGAATGGCCTAAATCCCGAAAAATAAAAAAATACAAACATCAATAATTGCGCAATTTTTGCAAGAGAGACAAAAACCCATTTTTTGTGGAAATATAAAAAAAATGTAAAATACACACATCAATAATTGCGCAATCGTGCGCGCAATTTTTGTAAGAGAGACAAATCCCATTTTTGCGGAAAATGGGTTTTCCGATTGCGCAATTTTTTTTCAGGAGAGACCATTTTATAGAACGAATGGATTTTGTGTCTCTTGCAAAAATTGCGCAATTTGCGATTGTGCAATTATTGGTGTTTGTATTATTTTTATTTTTCGGGATTTCGGCCTTCGGGATTTCGTCCCAGTACCTTCCCAGTACCTTCCCAGTACCTAAGTAGTTTATCAATCAAACTACTGAAACATTTATACTTAGCAGATAACTTACTTAATATTTTGTTTTTAATTTCATACTATCTTAAAATACGCATGTATGCATAATAATATACATGTTTAAGCTTTATTATAATATTAAGTCGATAAAACGCTGAAATATAATGTAATTTTCATTCCAACATCTAACATTATATTTAATATTTGTTGTAAATATAAATAAGTACCCGTGTATAGACAATAAATTAAGTGATTATGCACATCTTTAAGTTTTAGCGAGGGAAGACTTATTTTCTTTTAATAAACATCATAAGGCATAATAATTATTCTCAATCTATATTAAAAATGTGTCAAGTGCGAAATGTATAAGGTACAACTACTGAGAAGATAGAAGCATATTAAACTGACTTGCTTACTTACTCCAACAAATCGTAACGTACGTCTATTCCTTTGCGCATTTAATTCAACTGTGTGGCATCCAATCCTCCCGGAGGCCAATTGGGTCGGCGTCGAATTGGGTCGGCGTCCAATTGGGCCGGCGTCCGATTGTACCGGCGGCCAATTACCGGAGGCCAATCGGCGGAGGCCAGTTCGCGGTGCCAAATCGTCCTAGACCCTAATATATGACATATAGTTCTCATTAATATAATATTATATTATATAATATCTTGAATCATATGGTATTTGAAGACAGCATCAGTACATAGCAAATAAACTACTAAATCGAAAGCCCTTTGTCATGGCCATACTTTGATACACATTCGTGAAAATACTTTATAATTTAACGTAGGTATCTGTTTATTAGGCTTCTAAATTTAAATTAATTATATTCTTTGTAATTAAATATATTATACTACGAGTTTATTAATTTTTTTTAAGAATTTTTACCACTCTCTCTACCTCTATTTAATAATTATGAAAAATGTTTTCTCAATATTTATAAAGTTTATACTAATATCTGACATTAAGTGTCCACCAAATATAGGCAGTCAACATAAAATAATGTTTTTTTTTTACGTTTTTACTGTCAATAAGTATGTGCAACTTATAGTTGAAATGATATAATATATTGTCATATATTTGTTTGTTTTAATCGAAATAATCAGAAATTTTGTAGGATGGTGGAATTATATTGCCTTATTTTTAGCGTCATCTAAATACTTGTACTGCTTTTACAAATCTATCTAGATCTTTTCTTCTTTGCGATGGAACTTCTGAATATTTGCTTTATAAATAATATTATATATTATATTTATTATGCTTTAAATTTAAGCACACATTGAAAAAGTAAAACGTAAATTGGTCAGACGCAGTATCAAAACCCATGACTCTACGTAACAAACGGGCATGTTACGATGTTACTTCGGTCATTTTCATGTAATAGATATAATATTAAGCAAGGATCAAGTTATTAACGTTTGTGAATTAAAATAGTTATGTTTGAAACTTCTTTTATAATTCATTCTTGTGAAAAGTTATTCAATTATTCTTTACTAGTTATATAAACTCATTAGTATAATATTTTTAAAATTAAAATACGGTTAAAGCATGTGTAGAAAAATATTATAAATATTAGTTTATTTAGAAAACTGGATTGACGATAGGTTAAAACAGTTCGTTGACAATTCAACTGCGCTCAGACGTAGTAGATATATTCTCTCGAGAACATTTTCCGGCTTGGCTATGTCCGCCAGCTCGTTGGTGGCTTTGACGGAATAAGATTTGGTTCAGTGAGCTGCGAACTTGGCTCAGACAGCGATGCACGAGACCAATCACGTGACAACTCGTTAGAATGAGAGCTTTTAGAGGTGAACTTTTTGTAGCCAAACAGAAGGGATTGAAAGCCTTCAAGCTAATCACTTTGTATGTTGAAAAAGATGTGTTACTTTTTCGAACTATGATCAAGTAGTGTGTGAAGAAAGTGAATTGGATTATTTTTATTGAAATTCCTAGTGTAATTAAATGTCATTTTATCGAACTGATATTTTTGTATATTATATTATACTCAAGGAAAATACAATAGTCTAACATAGCAACCTAATAAAAAATTATAGCTGTTTTTCAAGAATTCAGTCATATATTATTATATCATTGCATTTATATAATATTTTGCATATAATATTTTTTAATATTATGATACAAACTTTTGACTGAGTTTCTTTTACTCCCCCCGATGATTTTTCCAGAAATGTTTTCTTTTATGTTTACTCCGCCTACAATGGCCGATCGGCTTACTCGTCAGCTTATTACGTCGTGGGTCCCAGGGTCAAAACCTGGGTCTGGCAAATACAAATATTGTCTTTCAATTTGTGTTTGTAGTCATAGTATGGACATAATAGGTTGGGCAAGTGGCTTACATCCATTTCTCGTATAAACAAATAAATCTGCTTATACAAACTTCCACTCCGCGCATACCCATGATCTTATTAAGATCGAACATGATCAAATAAATAATAAAAAAATATTTTCGATTAGTTTATATTATAATAATTTAGCGTTTATAAAAGCCTTAATGTTTTATAAATAGATCACCTATACTAAACTAAAATTTAATTTAATTTAATTTAGATATTGTCTCATTTTAATCACACCATAAACCTTCGATGTGTGTAAGCATTACATCGATTATTATAAACACTCGATGATGCCGAGCCCCAATATCTGCTTTTTACTTTGCTGGTATTACTTAGCATTCATATCCTTAACCAACTGCATAACCGTCATTCAGGTATCTTGATCCCGAGCTCTCTCTCCGGTCAATCACAGTCAGCCTCTCTACAACTCTCTTCACGTTATCCGCGCATCTTCTCGCAGACTCAGATACTGAGTGCCTACAAGAGTTCGTTCATCAACTTTATGGAGAGTTTTAGATCAATTGTAACGTGATTGGCATCAAGTCATCCACCGTATTTGGGTAAAATTGTTTGCAGATTACAACATTTCTATTGCTAGTTTTTGTTTCTCGTGTGAAAATTTAATTTTGTCACATTGGATGTATAGTTATTTATATTAACAGCTTGTTGACGATATAAAGTCTTATATGATGAATAGACACATAGAAAAGTACGACACGTTTAGATCCATCTGTAGCATTCAAATCGTTAACGTATTAGTTTAGATACAGCCACTTCTTTATTATGAAGATCTATTGAATGGAAGAGTACCTAATATTATCATGTTACTGACTGCTTGGGACCACTGTTTATTATAATGACTGCATGCAACTGCATATCGGAAAAAAGTAGTATTTTAGCTGAATATTTATTATTTTTATATTTATTTGTGGGCATATATTTTATAGTTATCATGATCATCATCTAATCTTCTTGCGTCAGTAATATTTATATGTCTAAATCATTACAAAATCTTATATGCTACTTGATGTGATTTTTGTTGCATTTAACCGTCGTAATGGGCAGTATTTGATGGATTCTTGCTTCTACTTTTTAGTTAACTTGGGATTTTATTTTTTATATTTTTATTTCACGGTATTCAGATTACTAAGTTTATTCAAAGGGAAATCGTCAACTGATGAACGATATCCTTTTGAAATGGACAAAACCGATCCTGATTATTATTAAGTTATAATTGTTTTATTTTAATTACTAAATTCACTAATTCCAATAAATCTCTATTTAATCCAGTATAATCACAAATTCAAAAAAATATCTATATAAATAATCAAAGTCAGTATTGACAAAGGGTCTATCGTTTCTTTTTATTTGTATAAAATCCACTCAGTGGCTATCATAGCAATGACTTTTGAAGCAAATAAGCTTTTCAATTTGAACGTAATATGTGCCGAAACACTTTGCCGGTATGGCGCCGTTGACAAGCTGCTCTCGCATTGACAGTGAAGAATGATTGACTTAAGCCGGACTCACTTGTCACTATTAGTCTCTTTCTTTCTATTTTCTCTCGCTACTTTAAGGCAGTGTTTCGTAACCCATATACACATAAATGCCTTTTAGCATTATGCAAACTTTTCCGAGATTTTAAAATGATTCACTGTATTACTAATTCAATTATTTTTAATACCAAAATAAATTTACACAAGATTAGAGAATGTAACTTTCGATTTTATTATAAATTGTATTTATTAATAATTTCCAAGACCCAATCAGAAAATCTGAGAAACTATCCGTTATTCATTAGCTTTAGTTCCTGCGTGAACTGGATTTTATACTAGTGGAGATAATGGTATTTATGAAAAAAATGCCATAAAGAACCAAGAAGCCAGACTGCTGCATATTCTTGGAATCGACATTTATAACTTTTTGGTCAAACTTTGCATAAATCAGCAATGATTTTACATGAATAGGTTGGCTATATCAACAAATACAGGTATCAGACGATCCAAAACATTACTAGTTTTTATTTTAATTTTTCCAGTACTAGATACCATTGAAAATTTGTAATTTTTTTAGTATGATTATACGATTTGTGTGCATGGCAATGGAGAAATAGTTCATTATGTTAAATGGCTTTCAACTAGCAATATGTCAAAATATAGGCACAAAATATTTGACAAGTAAAAAAATACAGGATTGTAAGATTTATACCACAAGTTGGATAACCATTTATAGAGTAAAGGCATGTCAAAAAAATGTTAAAAAATTAGGAAACCAAATCATAGAACTTCTCAAAGTGGAAACCGTTGAGGCATCAATCCTAACAATTAACTTTGGTTTGACATGGTGAATGAATGGCTGAAACTCCTTTGGTGAAGAAATACAGGTTACAAGATAATTACTGCAACATTGCAATATAATCATTTGTGGTCTCGATCTCACCACAATTGCAAAGTGTGGACTCTTTCAAGCCCCATTTAGGCATAATATAAGCTCACCTAGAATGTTTACATCGGATTTGGTTCACATTTATACTATATTTGCAGAATGTTGAATATGTTTTTAGAAATGAGATTGTTATTTTTGTTGAACTTACATAATTTAGAAACACTTCAATAACATAATAATATATAAAAAATATATACGCATGGATTTCAATGTTTATGACAAGGAATTTTATTTTGTTTAAGAATCCGCAATTATAGACTGTCTGTGGAACTTATCTGTGAATCACCAACCGGTATTGTAATTATCATAGATATCACATACAACAATGCAACAGAAAACGTGAAAAAATATAAGCTATTTTGCACGCTTGATTTAAGAAAAGGTGTACGACAAGGTATCACGATCTCATCCAAACTATTTACCGTTACTCGTTAAGATCTACTCATGCAGATTTCTTGATAGACCAGAATTATTTATGATGGATATTGCGTTTTACAAATACATTATTGTTATTACAAGATAATATTAAATTTAAAAAAAAAACTTTATATTAGGATGTAGAAACTTTTAAGCAAAGTCCACAGAACGGGCTTAAAGAAAAATGTCTTTTAGTCAACAGTAATGATGAGCTACTATTCTGATCCAAAAGCAATCCTAATTCGAGTGTGTTATCAACTAACTTCATCTTAGATAACAACTATCCATTTATGATCAAAAGTGTGATTAAATTAATTGCTGAACCTATAGAAGTAGTATAGTGTGGAATGAAATGTTGCATGATGAGCAATGTAGAAAGACCAAAAGAAGCCATTGAATAGAAATACAATAACACACAAAGCTACTCATATCAAGATAGTAGTGGGAGTGTGGTATTAATACTTTGTTTATTAAATTACACTTTTTGTTACTGTTTTCACTGCCAAAACCGGATGTCATATTAGTCATATATTTAGCGGGATTTATATTAAATTCAATGGACGACCAATCTGTTTTCCACTATCAAATCCAAAACTTACACGCTGTATTCGAAGCAAGACATATTACTGCATAACGTAATTTTTGACGTAAGTGCTTGATGCATTAACATTGTCATCAATGCATGACGTTGTACATCAAATTTGCGATTTGTTTCATAATTATTGATACAGATAATTTATCCCGTTCGTATCGTTATGTAGATTAACTAGTTTAAAATTTTACAAATAATTCGTCTATGTTTATTAAAAACCATTATTAATTAGAAACACAATTTATAACTTTCTATACGTTTTTGGTAATCATTAAAATATGTACAATTGAAAAGCTCTTTCATCACCAAACGTTCACTTCCAGAAAACTGAAAAAAGATTAAGACATGTAATATAAAATATATCTTTATATCTCTGGTTGGCTTTTTAGTAGGTGCATATTTTTTTAGAACTGGATTGCCTGGGGTTAGTCCTGTAATCGAACAGTTGGACGACGACGCTCTAAGACCACTTCTCCTCCCACTTCTCGTCGTCAGATTTAAACAACCATTTAAGCGGCATTGTCGATTTATTTCGACCGTCGTAGAAACATCACTGTGGATGTTTGCATGTGAAAGATCGAATACTTCGAAGAGATGCACTGAATAAGTGAATAGACAAGCTTGAAAAGATTTTCTTTTATTTTAAACCTACTTACATGCAATATAATATATTATAACAGCAAAACTATTATATACTACGTAAACGTGTTTGACAGCTTTCCACCATCATCAGCTTGAGTGAATCCATTGCCAAATGAAGACCTCCCACAGTTACTCTCACTCATCACGGTTCCTATTTTTTGCATCCACCGAAGTTTATGAGATTGTCAATGATTTTTTTTTAAATTTCATTGTAGAGCAAAGAATAACGTTTATTTTGCATAATAAATTTCAATTGAATGACGAAATTTCTAATATAACCAACCTGGCATGCCATGGAGCATCTGTAAGAGCCTGAATAGTAGGTATCTTGAAAAGGGACCTTAAATGTTTATAATACAAGAAAGTCAATAATAAAATATGGCTAGCGCCAGATATCTGTAACGATTAAGTTGGCAATGTCGTTAAATAATTATTGTTGTTTTTATTTAATAAAACGCATTTTTTTTGTAGTACTTATTCCACTTTTAATAAAGAGATTAGGACCGGTTTCGTCCGCCTCAGAAGGACATTTTCAACTGGAAATGTCCTTCTGAGGCGGACGAAAACGGTCCTAATCTCTTGATTAAAAGTGGAATAAGTACTACAAAAAAAATTATTAAATAAAAACAACAATACAATGCAGTTCCACCATGAATTGACAGTTAACAAAATAAAAGAAATTAAAGTTAATTAATTTACTGCTCACAAAACAGATCACTTACCGATAGATGATATTTAAAATACCTTAGTTAAATTATTTAAATGGACCGATATATTAAAAGCAAAAGCACTCATATGGAAAGTGAAAGATGCGAATTCTAGTCACATTCAGTCTAAAAATTTTAAATACTTTTTTAATGATATATTACTCATATTAATATTTTTGAGGTTTTTCAAAACTATGTTTATTTTAAGATTAGGTGTTAAGTATTTGTATTTTACCTATAACTTAGGATTAGATATATATTGTTATCAACACACTTTTTTTTGAAATCTAAAGAATGTTTTTATATTAATTATTAAAAGAAATAATAATTATTTAAATATTGTATGATGTATGATGTATTTTTTATTAATATCGTTAGGTACATAATTTATTCAGTTTTAGTACATAGTATTAAGGATGAGTTAGTTGATAGTCTTAATTACTACTTTATTATTTCTCTTAACAAACATAAATCTTTCTACTAAGAAAATGACTGATAATTTGTTTGTATGTACCTACTGACATACCGAGGTATTATGATACTTTACGGTAAAAAGCAAAAAACTTAAGATGATTTCGATTCGAGGGTAGGTAATTGATAACAGGTACTTCATTTATGGTCGGATCCAAATACATTTATTTGGGTAGTAATTAAGATATACATTCATAATGATAATTATACACGGTTGTAAAATTGATTTTTAACTTATTGGAAGGGGCTCGAGATTACAACACAGCCTCTCGCCCCGAAAAAAAATAAGCCTGGGGAAGTTACATATTTAATCGGATGCTTGTTTTAGATAACATTGTCGAAGGATAATTATTGATCCTCTCTCAGGTAAACGAATTGGAAAGTACTTAGGTTTGTTGCTTTTGTTGAAAAAAAAAAAATCAAACTAGTTCTGCATTGTTCAATTATACACGATTATATCAGTTCACACGTATTTTATAGATATATTATTACGATAGTTACAATATACAGTATGAATTGTATGCATTTAATAATGTCTTTTCATACTTTGTATCACGTAATAATATGTATGTACAATACAAATTATATGACAGAACATGACATTAAAATATAATATTATTATTAAGATAACAGTATATCTATCTTTTATTTCCACTGTAATTTTTTTTATTAAATTATAATATAATAAATAGACTAGGTTTATTATTATATTTATACAAAATAACATGGTAACAGGGTCAGATTGATAACGAAAGCTGCAAAACAAAATAAACATAAGGCTTGTTTCCATCGACTTTAATCCTGACTTGCGTTTTCCTTTAAAAAGTATTTCTATATGGCATGTTCCTACTGTGTTTTTCAGCAACAAACCGAGAATGTCTTAATTTAGTCTAATTTTTCAGGTCCAAACACTTGGCGGGCGGCATTTAAGGCCCTCCTTACTACTCGTACGTACAAGAGTCGCCTAGCGAGGGGGGGCAAAGTAAAAATCGCCTTATCATTCCACATTGAGGAGCACTTCACGAGCCGGCGCGGGGGACCCCCGCCCGCCGCGACCTCGTCACCGTATCGACTAGGCGTTTCTGTCTCGGGATCTTTCGCTAAACTCCGCCACCTTTCGTGCTACCCCGACAAATTTCGTGAAATTCCGCCGCCGGGCGCGCGGGCTGTAGCTCCAGCCCAACAGCAAAATATACCCACAGAACAATATTCAAAAACGTGCTTTAGTAGAGCGAGACAGACAATGCGAAATTCAATGTAGATTTGGGTGTGCAAGAGAGATAGCTTACCAGCCAGCTCAAAGCTTTTCCTGGAAGCGTAGAGAACGCTACGGTGCTACGGCGAAAGCGTAGAAGCTTGTAGCTAACGTTTTGCCGGTTTTTGACGCATGCGCGTTAGTATTTCGGGATTGCCGGTCGTTTTTCGGGCAGTTGGTGCCCGAGATCTGCTCTTGTAACGTACTGCCGCCTTTTCCCACTTAAATTCAACATTACTTCCACTTTACAGAATAAGTTTTATCAATTGATCGGTCAAAAGGAGTGGGCGCGAAGCATACGTACGTCATCCTCATGCATGGACCGTTCTGTGCCGCTAATTTATTTTCGGTTTTATTATTTTGTTTCCATCGTTCAGATGTTTGGTGCTCGTTCAGCGATATGACGGTTAGGAGGAAAACACATTGCTTTTATGGATACAGAGAGCGTGTTTTATGCGGATAACCCCTGGAAATAATAAAACAAAAAACCACCTAACTACAATAAAATCCACGAAATATCACACAAAAAATACGATATATTTCTAAAACACACGAAATTTACACCAACCAGTATTCAATATTGCTTTATTATCTATTTAAATGCTTAAAAATATCTATTTAATTCATTTTTATGAACGTAATCAAATTTCGCGTCGTGAAAATTAGAGAGAATATGTTTTTTTAGTATTCAGTTAATAGTGGGCGTGTGTCAGTGATCAAATATGTATGCATGCGCCTGATACTAAAATAATATATTTTTAACTAATGTATTATATAAATTTGAAACATTATGCTTTAATTATTATAAATTTTATGATTACTTCGTTGGATTTTGTCAAAAAATAACTATTTTTGTTTGCCATGTGCTCTCTAACAAATTGACTAATTTGATTCAGATACATATTACAAAAAAATATAAATTTGATTACATTATAAATTAAAATGTTTAATTTCCTTTTTTAAAGTTAATAATTAGACATTTTAAGTCTAAATAAATCATGTTTTACATAATACTATCATAACCTATGACGTGTCATATTTATGCGCCAAACATCTCAACGATTCATATTTTTTTTATTATGTATATATTATTTCTATTTATTTTTGTCATCCTGAATTTATTTTACAAAACATTAGGTATCAGTGTAATTTTTATTGTGTTATTTTTTATCCGCAGTGTGTGTTACGAGATAGAAGCAGCACAATGAAATCATTAAGGACTCATAAATTGTTTTGAAATGCCATTACTCATAACAATTGGGATTTAAGAACAAAAAACAAAAATGGCAGTGTCGTGACAGGCTTGGCTAAAGCTGGATTGGGACATGAGATTGAGTTTTTAATTTTACATCGACTCATCGCGGAAATTAATCACTGTGTTTTCTTTCATTTTTACTTCTGACGAAGAGGTTGAGTTTCATTTTCCGTTCTAGTGGTGGTCAAGTGACAGGAAATGTGAGGATTTTTTTTAAAACTTAACAGTGATTTCACTACGTTTACACAACCCTTAAACTTACCATACAATACTTCATCTCACCACCTGATATGATGTACAATATATTTTAAATATAATTCTAGACAATTTTTTCAAACATAACATATAAATATTTTGACAATGTACTAATAATATTATGAATATTATATTAAAATTACTTTAAAGTTAAAATTCCAATAGTACTACACTCATTTTACAGATTTATTCTAAATGTCATGAAAAATTACAATATTTTATGGTAAAATTTCTAAAACTGTTCTAAATTAAACTAATCGTAATTTTTTTTAGTAAGATTGTCATTTTCTTAAAACATTCTGACAGAAATATGTATTTTTTTACTGAAAAAATATTATTCTGTTCAAAAGATATAAAAAATAAAATTAAACCATTTATTTCTTATAAAGCTTCTAATATAACATGAAAGAAAGAAAATACCTCTAAAATACTCACTGAAAAACACACTGAATATAAAAAAAGTGTCCAATCGTCAACTCGCAGAATTTTACATCATCTCAAGTACCCATTTATAAAGAGCCTATTGAGTGATTACGTAACAACTCGATGACAAATTTCAGTACCACAGAATTGATATTTGGTGCCGTATTGTAATCAGAGAGAAAAACACGAAGCGAGTCAGTAGCGCGCAGAAGTGGGCGTAAAAGTAATCGTCTAATAACGCCCCTCCCCCACAATGTCTTTTTTTGCTTTTGTCACTAATTCAACTCGCTGTCAATCATTGCCATGCCAATTAATATTGACTTTTTTTTGTATCCTTTCCTAATAATTGTAACAAGCTTTTACACGTTATGTTTAAAAATTTGGAAAAAAAAATCTTAGAAAAAGTAGCTTTCTACTGAAACGATGTTAAAATTTCATTTGAATATCAAATTATTACTTTCACAAAATCACTTTAATTCATGTTATTTACATATTTCAGATAGTGCAAAATAATGAAAAATCAGTATTAAAAATAATTTGAGCAATTTACAAAGGGATTTCAAGTGGTTTATTCTTTTTGACAACTATTGACTAAAAACTCTCTGTCACTCTCTTATTACCGAGTATCAATTCATAAATATATTTCGTTTAATTTAGTTATTTTAAATTACATAATAATCTTCATACATGTATTTTTTTTCTGTACGCCCACTTTTCACATACTTTATACACGATTATAAGTCACACATACATATCATTTATACTCAATTGTACGAAAACTGCTTTATTAGAAGGTACATTTTTAATAGGAAACAAAACTGAATCACTATTATCAATAAAAAAGTAAAATATTTTTATTTGGACCCGCCCACTTTTATATTACATAAATAATACAGTTTCTTACGTATACTATAAACACTAAGTAAACAGTATAAGTAGTATATTATTGGCCATGGCCTCAAACTTAAAATAATTAACTTTACAAATTGTTTTATTTTTTTTTCATTTACTTAGTTAATTATTTTTATTATTCTAACTACTTACACTTACAAATTATACGCAATATATGTAGGTACTGACTTACGTACTTGTATAAAATATATATTTATATTTTTTCATAACTACCTACGAATACTATGTAGGATGAGGATACTGTAATACCGATAGTCTAATTAAAACATTGCTATAACAGACAATATATAGCATTGTAACTAGTTAAAATAATAATAATATTAATATCAGAAACACAGAATGTATAATATAAACATATTTACATTTTAATACCAATTTTTAAACAGTCTGATATATTTTACGTAAAATATAATCGAATCATATTGATATTTTTCTTATTATTACCGGTTAGTGATAAACAGCAGATAGTTGAATAATATAAAAAAAATATTTGTATCGGGTAGTGCCTGAGTTTATAAAATACGTTAATTAAACAGTAGTCTTATAAAGATATAATACTGACAGTATTATATTATTACCTTAATATGTTTAATTAAAGCTCCATTCATGATAAACGTAATAATAATGTTTTAACTGCAATTTCTGATGACAAAAATAGTATTATCTTTAATATTTAAATATTTAGTGCCCATTATACTATCAATATTGGAGTGCTGAAGATTTAACGAATATATTAAATTTAGTGACATCATATTAAAAAATAGTAAAGAGCAGTTTTGAGCACCTTAATTTATGTATAAAATCAAATTCAAACAGATAAGTGCTTTGTATGGTAATAATAAGCATTCCGGGTTATATCCCGTGATTATTAGTGGGAAAGTTGTTGTTAAAGTAACATTAATACAAATTGTTATTTTGACCAAAATTGTACATTGAATATTTAAAGAAAATTAAATTTTCTTTAAAATATAATAATGGGTTATTTAAGAACAAGATTTACAGAGTCACAAAGCAACTCTGTCGACCTTTTCTACATAAAGAAAATTATAAAAAATACGTCGTAAATATAATATATAATTTAATTTTCTCGTCATATTTCCAAACACAAAAATGTGATGACAAATACCTCAATTTGCAAGGAAATGTCATGTTATTTACAATAAAAGAGGTTTTACAAATGTTCAGAGCGGTTTTTGCGACTAGACGAAATTTTAACTTTTTGGTCGATTTACACAATTTGGTCAATGGTGCACTTATATTCGTTCAATCATCAGAACCTCAATTCATAAATACACGTTCATATTTTATCACAATGATAAAGTAAATTGACTAGCCTAATATTTAATATTATGTTAACCGATATTTTTTGTCATTTCTTATTATGTGTAATCATAATATTTTTGTATTTGGATTCAAGAATATTTTGATCAATTTTATTACACGTCCTGGTTTTATCTTAGATATTACCGGTAATCCACGAACCAAATGTTTAGGAACACTGCACTTGAAAAGTTTATAAGTATATTTATTCTCATAACAAGTATTGACCACTTTCAGATACACTTTATTCAATAATCTATCCTTAAACGCTCAGATTATATAATTATCAATGATACGAATTTACATATAGATTAAGAGTGGCGTCCGCTAGAGGCAGGGCAGTTGTATTGTCGCATGACAGGCGGGGGGCGTAGGCTCGGGTCGAGGCAGGCGCTCCACGGGGACGAGGCAGGACGAGACAGGGCTGGCGCGAGTGGCATGCAGGGGTTGCCAGCGGGGGGCTGCGGACGGCGGGCGGCCGCCCCCGGCGATCGACGCTAGCAGCGGCCGGGCCGGCAATGTGCCGCCCTAACACTACACCGTGAGTACTTTTAAAACATATTTACCAACAAACTTCACCGACTGTTTAATTGCTCTTTTATTTGTTGTTTACTGATAACGTTTTTTTTAACGTGATCAGCATGGTGTACTATATCGACGCTGATCTGACAAAAGTATCTATCTGACATATAGTCAATTTTTAGGGGGTACAAAAAACTGTTTTTGCCGGTATCAGCATCATCTTTATTTTTTAAGTGGAATAATTTAATATAATACTAAAACAGAGATTTAAAGAAGATGTATAGAAATTGTACTGTCATATAATAAAATAAATCATGCAAATATTATTTTTTTTTAGTTTATAGACACTTTTTCTACCTCATAAATGAGTCGATGCAAATATACACTATTATTCGGGTCAAATTTGAGCACTTTAGGTTTTTTTTCGTAGAACAATAATATTTCCATTCGATCCGTCACCAAATTTTGTACAAAATACACACATAACCCATAATTCGCCAAAACTGCAGATAGATACTATAATCAGATCAACGTGGATAATATTATGTTTTGTATCATTTACATTACTAATCGCGTATGCGCCGTTCTATTAGTCCAGTACAAAAATATAATAACTCACTTTTTATATTATAATATTTACTAACATTTTTGGATACCTAAATTAAAATATTTTTAATAATTAACATATTATAAATCTCATTTCGTTGCTCATTCAACAATTGAATATATTTTTGTTTAAATAAATATCTCATTAAAAATGCTATTTACATCTAGACAAAAGTAGAAACAAAAATACTTTGTAACTTCAGTCTAAAGTATAGAGTGACAACAAAATTTGTTTTCATATCATATCAAAAATAATACAATATTTTTATTTGTCAAAACGACAGTGATGATATGAAAAACTGTACAACAATACTCAATAATAATAATTAATACTTTGGCCGCGGAAGACGCACACGGCGCATAATGACCAGGCGGCCGATCGATGTAATTAACGTGCATTTTAAAGGGGGCAATTAAAATCTCATTATCTCTTCAGCAGCAAAAGCGTTAATCCTTGAAAAATCAAAAAATGAGTATCTAGTTTTCTTTTTTTAAATATAAAAGTATTATTTATAATCAAGTGTATAATAATAATAATAACTTATGTGTTAAAAGTTTGTCAACTTGGAAGACAGACAAAAGTTAGTAAATATGTACTTATCTTACCGCGTGAATAAGCACAATTAGTGACCTACAATATTTTATATTTACAACCTTACATATACCACAATTATCACATGTATTATATGTTTAAGAATTCATAAACTTTCATAATAATTTATTTATTAATTTTAAATTGAGGCGTGGTTACTACCTTCTGTGAGTTTACTTCAGTATGCGGAGATTGTTTTTGCTCAGTTAATAAATGCATAGAAGTACCAACATTAAACATCACGGTATTATGTAATGTTTATGCATTTTTGTTTATATTATAAACAACGTTATATTGTAAATCAAATTACACGACCACATTTACGGAAAAATATTAAGTTATATTTTACGTAATTTGTTAATAAATTATCTTAGACGATAGAAAAATAGCATTAATATTATTATAAAGTAACATAATTTTGGAGTTTTTTTTACGCCGAAACGGCATATGGCTCATGTTAACAAAAACAGTAACAAGAGAAGATTTTTTAAAACTACGTCAGCAAGAGTTAGTTTATGAAGAAAATACAACTTTTCATTATGGTATATTTGTTGACAATAATAATTTATGAAGAAACTAACAAAAATTCTATTTTTAAACTGCTGCTGTAAATCTGTTGTAAAGTATTTTTTTACATAAATCAAATGACAAGAAATAGTAGATAGTATAAATAATATATAGAATGAATAATATGGTTACATACATACTAATAAATATATTATATAATATAACAATAACAACAAAAATAGTAAAAAAATTTAACAATGAGTGTAAAAGTGTAAAATTTGTCAGTATGTATGTAATTATAAATATCCCATGTATCTTCATCGTACATAAAATATCTCCACTGGTCCTTTATCTGCATCTGCATTATCTCTTATGATTGCTACGCTGATTTACTTTGTCAGGCACTCAATTGAGCAGTACTCATTTGTACTGTCAGAGTGTACTGTCAAGACGACCAATCTTAGACAACTACTCAAAGCAGACGGTTACAGGGGTCCAATTATCTCAAGACCAAGTGAACAGAGAATACAAATGATAAATATGATATAATATTACAAAGTATTACTTACGCCCTTCAGATACCCAGCCCCCAGCCCACACATGACTATTATTAAGTTAGAAACTGTATAATTTTATAAAATTCTTTTTTAACGATTATAATTATTTATTTCATAATATTAGGTGTAATATATTTACATGACGCTTTTATTAATATAGGAGTATCTTTCATAACTCATGAAAGCATTGAATTCAATATTAATGTTTAAAAGTCAACTTTACTGTATTTTATAAAATTAACTCAAAATAGTGTAATGTTGAGTTACATAATTATTTAAATTACATTATTACCATTCCGCTTTGCGCGTATATTGCGCGCGAAGGATTTCTACATTAAAAGCTTAAAAGTAAACCGAGATAAATTCCATTCATTGGAGGCATATGAAGATACTTAGAGCTTTAAGCTCAGAACGTTCAACGCATTCGTAAGCTGTAACGTCGAATGCTGACGTGGCAGAAAGCTCGTTCATGTAAAGGTCACACACAGCCCACAGATCAACGATAAAAAGCCTTAAATCAGATAAAGTACTGCGTGAGATGACTATTTTTGCAAACGCCATACTATTTTTAAAGTATTCACGAAAACGCTGATGTTTCATAATAAATGTTTTATTTTTCACCAGTTTATTACTTAATAATAATATTATGAATATGACGAATAACTGGTGATTTTACCCTTAATGAAACAAACATCACATTGATATTATTCATTTTATTTACTGTTATTTCTTAGGGAAACGATATAGTTATTTAATGGAAATGACAAAAACTATTTTCTTATTGTTAGTTAAATTTCATTTTTACAACGTTTTTCTTAGCTCGTATTCTTATTTGTCTGGTACAAATCTTGTAATCGATTTTTAACTAACTTCCCGACTAGCTAGACATTTGAAACTTTTATAATATATCAGAACACGATGTTAATGCATTTTTTTATACTTTTAGCCATCTTTAAGTAGAATTGAATTCATTTTCCGTAGTTAATTATGTTAAATGTTAAAAGTTAAATGACATTTCAGTATTATTTCTATCAAGTAAATTTTTTTTTGATCGTTTAAACAGAAATTTTTGAAATGTTGTATATAAAAAGTGATTATAATCTTGTAATTATTATAATATTTTCTTTTATATTGTATTTAACTAACAATCCCGGACTAGCACCGGTTTTATAATCTGATTACTAAGCGAATCGTCTAAAAATATATTCAGACCAATATATTTTATAGGTTATTTCTGCAGATATATTTTTAAGCCTTTTTCATTTGTTGGCCTGCCTCAATGAAAATATCACGTCATATTTTCTATTTTTTTTTGTTAAGATCTGTTCCGTGAATACAAAAATAAACATCATTTTTTTTAATTTACTAGAAAATCAGACACTACTTTGGATGTACATATATTTTAGTATGTATTTATGTATGATGCACAACAGAAAGAGGTAATATGTGTTGATATGAAAAATATATTAGTTAAAAAGCATTATATTTAAATTGTAATGTAAATAACTACATACTGTAAAGAATAATTATAAATTCTAGATTCCTGAGTATCACAATTTTATTGTCAACAATGACGTATCCATAAGTTTATCAACGTGGAATGTATATCTTGGCCGTTACCTTTAAAACTGAAAATAATATTCTTCCCGTGACACATAAACATCAGAAATAATCTTTGAATCCAATGTTATGTAATACTTGGCTAGGTTAGGTTATCTAAACTCTAGTCATGTTAGGTTAGGTCAGTTTATATGTTTTATGGTAGTTCTTTCTACAATATATCTAAAGATAATTTCAAATTGGTGGGCGACGAAAGCTCGAAATAAACCACACTTTCAAAATTTTGCCTTCCGCAATAAAATTGTAAAGCCTTGGATTTGTGCGTCAAACCTCGGATTAACCGATTTTCAGGATTTTACAGTAGCATATATAATATATCTTATATATCAGTGCGTGGAGGTGTAAAAACGTGGTCCGTGTGACACTACCGTAGATAAGGCTTACATTTAAATTATACACACCTACATCCTTTAGAATAAACCTAGAAATATATATATTTTAAAAATATTAGAAAAATAGTTGTCTTAAATTATGTATTCAAAATAAAGAATATTGCATTTTTTATATTATTATTTTTCGTTGAATAAAAAAATAATTTGATACACGTACCTACATTATATCCAATTAATATTGCTAACATGAACGTGTTTTATATAATAATTTTGTAATAAGTATATTATGTATTTTCTTAAATGAAACTTTAAATTAAAGTATTGATTCAAATTGAATGATGCAAAATCAGAAAATATCTTCCATTAAAAGCCTACACATTTTTTTGCGAAATATACATCTGTTTAAGATGTTGGTGTTATATTTATATTGATTAATAAATAACTGGTTTCAACCGTTTCAAGGACTCTTTTCATATTTTCTAACGAAGCGATTGCGTCATATGTGTCATAGGAAATCGCCGTTGTAACGTCTCTTCTTGAGCTATATATAGTATAATTTATACTACCAGCGGTGCTCAAATTCATACACCTACAAACACCATGCTTTATCATAACATATATCTTGAGAACGGCCTTTGCAATGAGCCCGAAATGTTGAGGAAGGATGAAAGTAGTACAATGGGTTAAAACCCAAAAATCTATAAATACGATATTACAAATAATAAAATTAAATTTATCCACAAGAAATTTTAATTGCAATATTTAATCATTATATAAAAGAAAAGGAAATATTTTTTTCTAAATGTAATTAACGAGAGATTAAACTTACATATTTTTGCTTCATGAAATCAAGTAAAAGCTCCAAAAACCGGCTACGATACGATATAATCTGACAGATCAACCGGCCATTTATCCTTTCTACTTTAGAAAAAAATCCAACAATTCTCACAAAGCCATACAAAAAACGGAAAAGCGTGAAAATTACGATACCATAATCCCGGCCGACAAAGGAAAATACAGAAAAATGTATTATATCTCTCGCAGTGGCAGAATACTGTGTAATTAAAAACATAATAATAAAGAAACGTAAAGAGTAAAGCAATGAACAAAAAACGTCATCTTTAATATTTGGTAAGGGCCCGCCTTGCCCGGTGGGATTTTTTTAGTATTAAAGCAGTTCCTTTGAACCTTGCGTTAAATGATTTTTAACAAAAAATATCACCCATTTCCAACATCTTTTTCTTTCTTTATAAAATGCACATACGTATTAATTGTGTATACTTAGTCACTATATGCAACGAAAATAATAATTCTACAAATATTAGTCTTCTCTATATTTTTGTACTGTGGTGAGTCATTTATCCTTAGGGCAACAAAGCAGAAGCCAATTGAGTAGGTAAGAAACAAAAAGATTTCTTTGTTATTTTTTTAATACACAGCAGTATTTATTTTAAAATGTTAAAATTAAACTAAATAACTTCATTACTTTAAATTTAAACAAGGTAGATCACCACACTCTTGTAGTATAATATGTTTCCTGAATATAAACCTAAAAACCTCTTAAAACGTTGTCATTATTTTTAGACTCAGATTAAGTTATGGCTCTCGACAATATATTATCTAAGATGAATTCTGCAGTTAACCTGAAGAGACTAGTGGTTTTATGTAGCCTACATGGAAGGCAAAGTACAAGAAGAGTGTCGACGCGCTGGTGTGACCAATAGTAGGAATTTACTAGGGGTAATCTTCACTCGACCCTTAGAGAAGCAGAGGAGCATGAGGGATAGAGAGTCTTCGTCGCTCAAAAGATTATTGCTTTCACGGTAGTCACAATCATCAGTCACGAAAGAATGAAAAAGAAGAGATAGTCTTTTTAGTTAGCATTGCTTTATTTTATCAATCAGCTTACGTCTTTGTACCCGAATGATTATATAATACTCCGCTATATACTCGTATTATGCACGAAAATCGGATAAAATTAAATTATATCTTGAAATTGGATTAATACAAAACTAATTAATCGCACTTAGAACGAGTTACAACTGAAGTGGTGATATGTAAATAAGTATGAATTAATTAGTCTTACATATGTATTTACAGTCGTAAAAATGAATTATTTATAATGATATTTTGTATGTATTTATGTTATGTTATGTTTATGTATTTATTTTTGATTTAGAATGAAAACCATAGAGATTATAATGATATGTTACATAATATTGCAATATATTAATTTTTATACTTAATAATTTTCATTCCTATTGATAAACAAAAATTAGGTACTCACTTAATGATGCCAAATCACTCTTTGTTACTAAAAGGCTGATAAACTGTACTAACATTCTATTATTAACAATGTGACTAAAAACTACACTACGATTAAAAGAAACTAGACTGTCGTACTTAATATTAAAACACAATATCATTGAAGCATTTTTTTTACTCTGAGAAACTTTTGCTGTCGCCTAACCTAACTTTATTCGAAATACATATCAGTTCAGATTCATACACCTACTATATACACATACACATATACTAATCTCCGCAACGAACCCAGAACGTATAGGAATTTAAAAATAAGGTAAAATACATTGTGATAGTTCAAATACATATAATAATATAATGACTTGTATAATACTAGTTACAAAAACGGGACATTACACTGTTCTTCATTCTTAACGCTAACCTTACCTCTTAGAATACCTAATATTTTGGTGCATGTAATACATGATTGATATTTAGATGAGATTCATACCGTTATTTATCTTATGCATAATTTATATACTTTGCCCATATGCGATGTGGACTTGCCATTAAGTTTTGTATGACAAAAAATCACATAACTCTCTGAAATTAGAGTCAAACCTCGTTAAAATTAAACATATATACATAGGTCACCCTTTGTCTCATATCCAGAAACATCTGTTTTAATACATGAATTATGTACTAATTTTAATCAATCTCTTTATAATTTTGAAAATGACATGATAGTTTTACGAGTCTTTTGTTCTGCATCTTTCCTGTGTGTATATTTATTAAGGAACTGATTGTTGTGACTTATAAAATGAGCTTTTTTCTTAGTACTTGTATAAACGCACCATGTAAAGTACGAAATTTTTAAAGTTAGTAAATACTCACTCTATGAATTAACGTGAATTATTGTTGATCCTTTTAAAAAGTCTCTTCTGACGAATAATTCTAAACGTAAAATATGTACAATGTTTTATGGTGGTTATACTTAAAAAATAATTTTATCATGAACATTATTGAGTTATTACTATAATATTACATTTACCCACGATGTCCGAGCTGGATAGGTACCGGCTTTGAATCTAGGGTGTGGAAAAAGCCACATTTTGTTATTTTATTTGTTTTGGAGTATTGACCAATTAAATAAGTTGACCAAGTGGCTAACATTCACTTGTCGTAAAAACCAAAAAATACTAATATAACCTACACTCTGTAGAGACCTATATATTCTTCATACAATCGAACATAGTGATTATTGGGCACATCAACAAGAATATTGAAAGGTGGTAGATACTGCCATCTTCTATTTTTTTTCTAGTAATTTTATAATGGTAAATGATTAAACAGACCATTTTGAGAATACTCATTGAATTCGCTGTTTTTTTTTTTTTTTTTTAATTTTATAAAAACTTTTTACTTAAAAAGTTTATTCAATTGATAAACAGATAATTAATATGGTTCAGTCACAGGATTTTAATCCATGTCACCCGTAACAAGATATGCGAATCTGTAAAATCATTTAAGAAGCATTCAATTGATAAGCATATAAAAACGTTGAGCATTTCTGCGGGCAGAAGAATTTAGTAGAGCACTAATGATAAAGAATGGCCAAGGAAAGATGCAGTGAAGTGCGAAGTAAATCGCTCCCCCGAGGTTGTGGGCGTGCGCAGAGCGTCGCTTCGTCTTTGTTTCTGGAAACAAAATGAGATCGTCACAAGAAAAACTCTGGGTCTTTACTTACTTAAAAGAAAAGCTTTGATCAAATGAAACTGAGGAAAAATAATGTCCTTGGATGAGAATAATTTATTAATAACCTGGTTTATTAACCTGTTTTGCAAATAGACCATACATTTATTTATTAATTTTACCTTGCATTACAGACAATATTCAGGTTAATATCCGACCGTATAACCATCCTTCAAAAATCTCTATCCAGAGATACATTTCCATTTTGTCAGACTTATTGCATCCCTTTATCGTAATGTTATCCTCCCATCTTCTTTCGTGTTAGTCCAGTGACCAATGGCTGTGAGATTCTTTTATAAAACTTATGAATAGCTTTAGATCCATTAAATATAATAGTAAAAACGTAATTCAATTAAAAATACAACTACCTATTTTTTTAAATTTTATTTTAGTAAAAACAAATAAACACAAATAGATTACTTATATTTCATAACTCATGTGTTCCAGTCATTATTTTAACAACCAAATAATATTCCATGGGTTTGTGTTTTGATTTAAAAAAATTATCTTTAAAATTAAATTTAAGCCATCTTATAAAAGTCAAAATATATTTTTGTCCATGAATTTTGTGATTTATCTACAAGCTTTGTTTTGTAAAAGTCCAGTTGGACAAATTCCACCGCCATATATCGAATTGATGGTTTTTTCACAACTTGACCATGCTAAACCAGACCCAATTCCAGACATCAATAAAATAGGCCATGGTCTCATTTTTGTAAATAAAATAGATACGAGAAAACCTATTGCAACTCCTGAGCCTGAAAAAATAATTAGATGATTGATAAAGGGTATTTTATTGTTATATTTATGTTGAAATTTATATCCACAATTAATATTTTTAGGAAAGCACATTTTAGCCTTTTGGATTTTTGAATCTAGGAATTTAAGGTTTATGTTATGAATTTATTTCTAATAATGATGAATTGGCACTAAAATAATATATGATATTTTCGGTAGATACCTAGATAATCTACCTATTAAACTTATTTTCTGAAAAATTTTACAAATGTCTCTCTGGTTTTGAGATCGATAGAGAATTGTAATATACTTGCTTATGTAACCGACATTCGTAGTTTGGAAATAGAAAAGAATGACGAAAGGATAGAAATCATCATAAAATACTCATTGTTAATTTTATGAAAAAGGTTTTTTTATGTTAAACGGTTTGAAGTTGACAAAAATAATATGTACATAATATTATGTCATTCATTACTATAATGAAAAGATTTAGGTACATACATCGTTGGTAGGTGGTTAGGTACATACATACACCTACATCGTTTGTCCCATAAAATAACTTCTATTTTTGTAAAATTTAATTTAGCCCCCAATTGAATTATGATAATATATTTTATAATTAAACCTTGGGTATTATTAGAATTATAGTAAAATATTGTTTTAAATAAACTACAAAATAGATCAATATGTCTAATGTTTTATGATTAAATTATAATATTATGGTGATAATATAAATTGTTTAGTTACCTATTTTGACAGCTCCGTCAGCTAAACAAGTCGTTTCGCATGATGAACAATTGCAATCCAAATCTTTTTCACTCATGTTTAATTTAATATCCTATGGTTCAAAATCACAAAGCTTGCAGAATAATCTAGTTTCAAAATTTATTTTGTATAGTCAAGAAATTTGTACCATTTTACTCCTGTCAAATTTAATAATGTCAATTTTCTGCACCTTCAATTGTTTTCCAATTTGACGTCGATTTCTATTCGAATTTAGAATCAATTTATTTTTACTTTCTTCTATGGCTGTAATGAAATTTAGATTTATAAAAAATAGTCAATGACATCGAAATTTATTGTATTCTATTGTTTAAAATAAACATACGTAGAGAGAATTTTATTATAGAATTGTTTTTGTCTGTTACAAAAATAATAATGGAATATATAAAAAATTTAATCTTGGCATAATGACATGTCTTCTTAGTAAACTCTTATAAAATATATTGTATAATTTATTTGTAGTATATAGTAATTTTTTATTACTACAAAAATTCGTAATGTTAATTTTCTTGTTCTATCGACTATATCGAATATATAAATTTCAATGTACCTCAATAAGATTGAAGTCAGACTTTTCACAAGGAAAGTTTCTTTGCCAGTCGGCTATCCTATTGGTGTATTGCACTGAATCAAACACATATTGAAAAAATAATTTACATTTTTGGCTTTAGAAATGTCCGCCCTACTTGTCAGGCCATCGCTTGCTTGTAGTATTTAGTAATCGCTATTGAATTAAAAAAAATATGATATAGTTTTTGAATATATGGATCAATGCCTTATCTTTTTTGACAGAATCTATTGCAAAAACGTTCAACGCAACGATTGCAGGATGGATTCTGATCGGTTGCACATAAATATGTAAAATTTTTATATATTCCATTGAAATATAATAATATGAATTCAATGAGATTTTGTAGGGAAAGTATTAGATATGCTTTTTTTCCATAATTAGCTTATGCGAATGTCGTTTTCAAATAAACTGTGAGGAAACTCAGGTGATCTCGCTATATCTCTAAATACGTATTGCATAACCCACGGCTTACTGTAGGAGTAAGAGAAAGAGAATATGTGAATCAATCTACTTGAAGTTGGATATGCCTGATCTATTTTAACTAAAATACAACTGGAAACACCTTATATCAAATAATCTCTGAAAAAAATATAACTCCCAAAAGAATATGAACCTATATCTACTAGATTTGCACCAATGTTGCAATAATTGCAAATAATTACTACGAAATTAACTAGTATCTTAAACATTTTGAAGTGCTCGGCAAATTGAGTTGATTTTCGGCAATCAGCTTTTGTCTTTAGTATGATATCAACAATTACTTTTAATAACTAATCTATTTGTACTTTGACAAGATTTAAGAATGTAACATTCTTTTATTGAACATACATAATTTTAAAACACCTCATATTATTATATCTACTAGAAACGAATAAAAAAAATACAACGACTGTTTCTAGTATTTTTAAATTATGTACCTATGTCCAATAAAATAATAATGCTACATTTATTATTTTACTATTATTAAATTTATTATTTATTCAAATCTTATAAATTTATTTGTTTAATTAAAAAAAATCGCTTAAAATATAATTACTAAGTAGTTATCTTTTTCGTTTTTTATGTTTACTCAAAAATTTTGTTAATGTGTAATTAAACTTTTAAAAAGTATATAACTCACTTTTCTACAAAAGTATTGTATTATTATTTCAGTGAGATTAAATACGCATATATATGTACTTATTATAATATTTAGGACTAAATAGTAATTTCAAGAGTTTTCAAAAAATCCCTTGTGTATTTTATTGAACGATGCAATGCAAATCAACCTTCGCAAGAAAGGCGCAGGTGTTCAGCTAAAATATATGTAGGTAGCTATTCTGCAGACATTTTATTTGTATTTTTATACAGATACAGCACATACTGGGAGTGATATAGAGCTTTTGGGGGAATTAAAATGATGTTACCATGAACAACATCATAAATTTGTTTGTAGGTGACTCGCTATTGGTTTTTGGAATAATAGCTACTGTATCAGTGTAATATAAAGTTATATGTACCGAAATCATTCAATAGTAGTAGTTTGTGCGATTTACAGTTGTATTGGTATCATTTAAGGTGAATACTCTACATACCAGAGGCGTCTGTCGGAAAATTTTGAAGCTTGTAATTTTACACATTTTTTAGATTTTAAAGTATTTTCATTAACAGATACGTATCTAAAAATAATATAATAATAAAATATTTTTGGTACTGTTCGGTTATCAGGAATACAGCGGAAAACACATTTTGAAAATAACCGATAAACTGGATTATTTGTAAGGTTTACCTAACCAAACCAAACCTAACCTAACCTAACCCGACCTAACCTAATCTAAACTAACCCAAAGTAACAAATAATCCAGTATATCGGGTATTTTCAAAATGTGTTTTCCGCTGTATTCCTGATAACCGAAGAGTACCAAATTTTTTTTATTTTAAGTTAAAGATAAACTAACAATTAAAAAAAAAACGTTAGAAATCTGAATTAGTTAAAAGATCCTATCATAATAATATTACATATAATTTTGCGGTCATGTATATTATTACAATTTAGTTTATTAAGTTATCCTAAACATACAGAAATGATTTTCGGTAAATTCATAGTTTTAGGGTGTATTATATTATTAAGTGAAGAACTAAAATCTTTTTATTCAGACACGTTTACAATGTCATGGAATGCGGCCGTGCACAAATCGCGGCTGCATATACAAGGAACTTAAATCATACCTGTTGTAAACGTTTACCACAGAGTATAATATAGCAACGACATTTTTTTTATTATGCACTAAAGTTGTAAAAGTAAACGAATATTATCTCATATTATAAAGGAGATAACATAATATATAGATGTGCGAAAACGTATTTTAGTTGATATACATACATAGTATCTGGACATTCCGCATAATATCTTTACATAAAACCTATTATGTTTGAATTATTACCATAATCTTACGCATAAATTTTCATTATTTCGTCGTTTTCATTGGGATAATCCATAAATACGTGTAGCGTGGCTTTTAAAGTAGTCTCTTTAATTTAAAACTTTTTCATTAAAAATTGTATTGTGTTCGGGAATGATAAATATTTAGCAGTTAATTCTGTATATGAAAAATAAAAACAGGCGAATTAAATTAATCAAATTATGATAATCCTGACGAATATAAATAGCCAATTATGCCAGCCGTTTTTTTTTGTTTAATTTTAAATCAATTATTGCATTATGTGAACTTTAGTCATATTACAGTATATTTATTATAACATGTATAACCATTATATAATATATATAATAATATACAATATTTTATTATTGCTAAGTAATAAGAGAGACCATAATAATATTTTTTTCGAGCATGTCCGATCCTTATAAGATTATATGGGCCTTCACAATGTAGAGGTGTGTATTTACAGATTATGTTTTTACGAGAAATGGATGTTAGCCATTTGCTCAACCTATTAAGACGATACATCAGTGAAACGGCAAATAATTTTCAACTATAGGCGCGATGAAATTTTGGACTCGCTGGCATTCTGAGAGCGAACGTCGAGGTGTGAATATGTCAATTTGTTTCGTAATGGCGACGGGCGTATTCATTTTTAAATCGTGTAAAGATGACTAAAAACGTTACCCATTTACTTGAAAAAGAAACATGTCAAAGAATATATTATTATTGTTACTAATAGAACAGTTCCCATCACCACCCGTCATATATGCACGGCCGCTTTCTATGACGCTTTAAACGTGTCTAAAAGAAGTGATTTTAAGTGCTCATTCCGTCCCGAGACGGAGCCGCACGGGACTGATGCTGCAACCATGCACCGGAGTGTTTAAAGAACAAAGTTGAGAAAGAAACTTTTCTTAAACAGAACATTAAATGGACGCATGTTGGATTTATATGACAAATTATATTTCGTTCGTCTTGCGTCATTTGAACTTGCGACCCGCAATCGCATCGCCTAGCCACGATCTTTTTAGACATGCCCCAACTGAGGTATAGCCTTAAGTGCATACTTTGACTCATGCACAAATTGAAAAACAAAATGTGTACTTGCCAAACTCAGGATTCAAACCTGGGACCCACGATGCTATAAATAAGAAAATGTTTAAGCCGCGCGGCCATCACGGGTGTTAATAATAAAAGAGTAAAACAAAATAAGTTACAAAAGGTATAAAATAAGGAATATGTATATGTTACACCGAATGTGCGAAATTAACTATTACATGAAATGCGCAAAATTTTGGCTAATTCATGTAATAGTCAAGCCTGTTGCCTTATTCATGAATTAGGTAATTTTTCTGCTGAGTACATGAATTTGCGAAGGTATGGAATTCTTGAACTGTCAACATGACAGAAGAAAAAGTAAATTTAATACGGATGGTTTTATTAGTTATAATTAGACATAATATAATATTATTATTATTAGGTTAGGTTAGGTTAGGTTTTGTAATTCTGAATTAAACTATTCAACTGAATGTCCATTTTGAGGTTAGCTATCAAGTGTCAACAAACTATCACAATCAATCGACCATTGCACGTTCGATACCCAAGCACGAATCAAATCGCGAAAATACTTTTCAATAAAATTCTTCCGTTATCATATTATAGTTCTAGTTTTTTTTGCGCATAGTAAATGGAAATGAACGTCATTGTAGGATGACATTTGACAAATTTGTTTAGTTTGATTAGTTGCAAAAAATACCACCGGAGCGCGATCATCTATTTTGACCATAGATAATATGTACCTACATTTTGACCAATGCATGAGCATTTGATACATTTAGTTTAGTTGCAAAAAATACCACCGTAGCGCTACTATCTAACTTGTCCAATACATGAACTAGGCAGAAAAATTACTGCCGAATTCACGCACTCTTCAGATATTTTGTCTAATTCATGAATAAGGCAACGGGCTTGCATTTTTCATGATTTAGGCAAAATTTTGCCCATTTCATGTAATATTCAATTTCGCACATTCGGCATAACATAATATATAAACCCATAAAATAATAATTACAAAACTAGCGGTAGACTTACTAGATTTTTATATATTTAGATTGTACATAAAATACTTCCTCCAGTCCCCTGGATATCTAAAAAGTACCTAAAACTGCGATTGCATTACCTATTTAGGCTTATATAATACGTATTCGCTGTTTTAGGTAGGTACTTGGTTGACTGGCACTCATTTTTTTATCAGTCAAGCGACGACTGGTATTAGCTACCGTCTTCAAGGCAGATGGTTTCCAAGGTCCAAATGTCTCGAAACCCAGGGGGATAGACAATATATTTTGGTGACCGACAGTTGTGTATTTTAGTTTTGTTAGACTCAACGAAAATTGGTGCTCAACATGATTGAACGTATTCAGGTGAGATTTTGCTCGTGTATCCATCACAGTGGAATTACAAACCAAATTTAACTAAATTAAAAGTTATTTTTTACATTTTTTTTTTGAAAAAATGTAATTTAACTTCTTCCCAATCTTATTATTGGGCTACAACTGTGACACATGGTGTCATACAAATGCTTGAATGTCTCATATTTCGTAGTTTGTTAATCGATGTCTCCGCCGAATGTCAAGAGTGCTGCATTATAATAATTACAAGATAAAAAGAACTTTTTTTACATATAACGTTTTTAAATTTTCTGTTGAATCATATAAACTTGATTTGACAAGCTTAAACGATCAAAAAAAATGTAATTGATAGAAATAATACTGAAATGTCATTTTGACACTCATATTGATTTCCATAGTAACGCACGTATATATTAATAATTTCCTAGCAACCAATAATAGTGGATTGGATTACGGATTTCTTCCGAAATAACTTTTCATACAAAACAGAATTAACTGAAAATGAATTGAATACTACTTAAAGATGGTTAAAAGTATTAAAAATTGCATTGGCATCGTCTTCTGATATATTCTAAGAGTTTCAAATATCTAACTAGTCGGGAAGTTAATTAAAAATCGATTGCAAGATTTGTACCGGACAAACAACCACTGGATAAATAAGAATACAACCTAATAAAAACGTTGTAATAAATAGGTACCTACCTCACTTATTAATTGGGAAAAGTCCTTTCACGTTATATGAACATATGTTCTGGTTACCACACGAGAGCTATGTGCACTAACCAAAAGATAAATACACACTGACATCGGATACAGTTAATTCTAACTTAAAGACTGATATTATTGATATATCTAATTAGATAACTCCATTAAATTCCCAATACATCGCCATTGTTTTCCGTGTATTGACGATTTTATACCTCTTGAATGTAGTATTATTATCTAATGATATATTGTTGGGGTTTTGACGATTTATACGCCTATTGATTGTAATATTAGTGATAAGATAGGGTTTTTTTACAAACACTTCAACTATTCATAATTTGTTTGCTATATTTTGTATTGCAATCCTTGACTTAATAGGTAGGTGAAAATTTTTTTAGCTACTTTATTGTGTTAATTTATTATATAAGTTAGAGTTAACTGCATTTGTTGTCAGTGTGTACCTATTTACGTTTTGATCTGAATATGTCGAGAGGCAAAACCCGGGACGCACAAAAAGACTCAAATGGAATAATAAAAAAACTTAATCTATTATAATTTAAATTCAAATTCCATCAAGTACTTCGGTCGATAGTATTAATATAATATTTTTTAGTTTTTTATGGCATTTAATATATTATTATAACACAATCAGAGTAAAATAAATTAAAATGTATGGTTTCTTCACAGATTAGAGTATCTATATTATGTTTGTATAGTTTAATACAATAATAAGAGTGATAAATAATAAAATAGATTATATTGTCACAGTAAAAATGATACGAATTATATTCGATTAGCCTACGTAAATGATTTAATTTAGAGTTTTAATACATCTCGTCTTGCGCTATTGGCTATGAAACAGCTTTATTCAATGACATTTTTAGCTTTAAAGCTTTTCATAACATTAAACAAAAGTAACTCCTATATCTACAAAAATGTAAAGATCATTTATCATAGAGTGGTTGAAACCATCATACCAGTTTATATAAGATACGACTCCCAAGTAATTCAAAGCGGTACGCTTAATTGAAAATTAATTCAAAACAAATATCATGTCTTTGTTCGCAATATCACCGAGCATATCTCTGTATAGGATACAGGCTGTGTGTAGGTGCTATGGGCTTAATAACTGGATGTCAAAATATATGTGTATATGCGTACCTACGTATACTACGAAACATCACGAGCCTCACACAAAAGAATAATATATTTAGAGGCTCGATAATGCTTCTTTGAGTTTTATTTTTAGACTCTATTGATATATTTCATAATCGTTTCTTTAGGGTGACTCCTCTAAAAATAGACGGAATATAATATGTTAAATATATGATTATGACTTATTTAATGTCAAATTTTACCTTGAAATACGATTTCACAAATACATGCAAAACAAATTATTTATAATTATATAATGGTTTATACAAAATTATAGGGCAGTCTCCATAAAACAGAATTAACAAAAGTCAACGTGATTTAAGTTTTGAATTATTCCATTTGAGTAATTTTTAGACCTGGGTTTCGCCTTTTATCATTTTAAAGCACTATTCATACTCAGCAATGGCAAATATAGACTGGAATAGGTTATAGTAAGTTCTCACATATGTACCAAATGAATATATAGCGGGGTCACTGCCAAAAGTTAGTAAGTCTCGAATTCATGTTATGGAATAATTGTAATTTGAAAGTTTTATATGCCCTCTAAAATCAGGCATAATGTGCATGTTATATTATAATACATGAAATGACCTTGATTTTTTTCTATTGTACATATTTATATATATAAACATAATCCGTTATTAACTCTAAATATCTAAATTATCGACTTACAAACTTTTGGCAGCAACCATAAGATATTAAATAAAATAGTAGGTGTGTAGGCATTCAAACAAGTACTGTCAATCGATAGTATTCAAAGGGCGGACGTGCTCAGCGTGGGTCAAAATGGAGATTTTATTGCATTTTTAAAGCATGATCCTGGACATACCTTAAACGTTAGACAATCTATTTATATAATTTTGAAGCCTTATTATCTTTTATATTTATTTAAACATTTGATGACTGCATAAAGTATTTTTATTACATAAAATAGTATTCTTTTAAACCTCTTGCTCTAATGTTTTAGAATATAGTCATATTTCAGTACATAAATGTGCAGTGGTGTTAAGATTGTTTACATTTATTAATTTTTGAACGCATTTATAAAACCATCAGTATAATTTATATTGACATTATTATAGTGAAATATTTACGATAAAAAATTATATTGATAATCTCTGTGATCCCAAATTTGACAAGAATTAGGCATTTATTATTCAAAAACATTTAAACATACACACATTTGAAGATAATTCTAAAGATATTAATTATAAGCTATGTCTTTTATCATTCAAGTGTGATAAACATCCTACGAATAATGATTGCTTTATAATAATTATTGAAATAAGAATAAGGTAGTGTTTTTTTGAAATACGCCATTTTTTTTGGCATTCCCCAGTGGTTAAGCTACAACATACGGCCGTAGCCATACATTGACAAACTATAATTAAAGTAGGGAGTAAAATGATGTTAACGCGCGTGTTTGAACAAAATTATATACATAAATTATCTACAACCTTTAAGGTATGTCCAGGATCATGCTATGAAAATAGAACAAAAGCTCCATTTTGACCTACGCTGAGCATGTCCCCCCTTAACAAAGGCTAAGTATTTACTGATAGTAAAGTTTGTCAGTAATACATTAATTAGAAAAAAAATATCAAATCAAAACGTTTCTATAAGTCAATATAAATTCTTTTTTGGAATAATTTGTATTCATAATGTTTTAATATATTAGTTAAATTAACTTCTATTGCTTTATGATTACAGAACGTATCCGGACAATGAAAGATGTAAAATTCGAGACCTACTTTGTCTACCTTATTATATGTTTTTTTCTAATAGATGTTTCAAAACAATGTATTCTGGAATATTGTAAGATTTTAACGTTTTTTGATCTTATGTAAATCCAACATTGAATAATAAAATATTAATATTCATCCACTATAGCCGCGCGGCTTAAACGTCGGCCTATGTCCTATAGCGTCGTAGGTCTCAGGGTTGAATCCTGGGTCTGACATGTAGACATATTGTTTTTCAATTGGTGTGCCAGTCAGAGTATGGACCTAATAGGTAGAGCAAGTGGCTGACATCCATTTCTCGTAAAAACAAAATCTGTTAATACAAACCTGCACTATGTGGGGGACGATATAAAGGATCGGACATGGTCAAAAAAAATTAATATTGGTTAACATTATTATAGTAGTAGGTATCTGAAAATGCCAAAAAAAAACGATTCACATCCAAAAGTAAAAAAAAACTAGACGCAATTAGAGTTTAAAATTAATATGTAATTGCATGTAACTGAATAATAAATAGCGTAAGTAAAATAAATTGTAAAAGTGGAAGTAGCTGACTATGAAACAAATACTCTCGTATAGCGCAACCCTGCCAGTACGCATGCGTCATTCTCCATCATTCCAAAGGCCTGTTAATTATAGATAAGTTCGTTCTACAATCTACCGGGAGGCGTCCACATAATTTTGTTTGTGTTTTGTAATTGTGTCGCCCTAAAAGGCACTTTGTGTAAAACGGAACGATAGCAGACTCTGTCTTCGAACAGACTACTGCAGTGCGTGTTTTCACACTTGCCCCCTCTTTTGAATAATGATAGTTTTAAACGCCTCCCCCATTAAAATTTCATTTATTTTTAGACGTCTCGTTTATTTGAAGCCTTTCGTCGGAAATTAATTAATGTCTTCAATTTTTGCTCTTTATATTCTTGACGTAACATCATATTAACCAAATGTTTATGTTTATTGATGTAAAAGCCGCAGATATACTAAAAGAAGCAGATGGAAAAGAATGCCTGCTAAACGATGAATCAAAAATAAAAGATTATTATTAAATTTATGCATGAAAACCATCGCAATGCAATTTTACATCTTTGGTTTAATGGACTATGGAAATATATAATTTTATATACGTTTTTATAAAAGCAATAAAACCATGCGTTAGTTTTAAGTTTAGCTATTAATTATAAATGTATTGTGGTTGTGGTCCGGAATCAGAAGGGGCCCGGCGTGGCGAGTCGACTAGATAAGTGAGACAAACACACATCACAAACTTATTCTAATAGTAAAAAAAAGTATTCCTATATTCCTTCAATAATGTTATTATTCAACATTATGTGCTTGTACGATACAATGTTTAATTGTGTGTCGATACTCAACAACTTCACAATTCAAATGGATGTATTAAAATATACAAAAAAACACTAATGAATATAATATACATTAATTTTACCACGTACACCATTTAGAAAACGCTACTGTAGAACATCACAGTGCCTTTATCTTTAGTGATAGGTAGAGGGCCCCGCCAAATATTCTAGCCTTGGGGCCCGCTTCACGATATGGGGCCCATGATTGTGGTATTTCACAATAATGTAGCGCCAGAATGCAAGTTCATCTATGACCTAGGGTTTGATCCCGCGTTTTCTAAAAATTGCATACTGTTTTGCAAAGTATGTTTATTCCATAGCAACGGTTTAATGGTTTAAATGAATAGGTGATGACATTTATTCATTAAACCCCAATTTGTAGGTGGTCATATGCTTTAGGTGAGAACGAAAAAAAAACCTTTCTTTAGTATTATAATAAACATTTATTGATAACGAATTATTCAGATAAATTTATTGCTTGTTTAAATGTTTAACGCCTTTTAAATATACCTACTTATTATAGAGATTTATGAATCTTTTTTATTACACCGTACTGTGGTATTACTTATTTTCATACATTTCTTAAAGCTAATACCTGGAAAATAATTGTATATAGGTACTTATTTAAATTTTTACCATTGTCACTTGTTAAATAGCATTCACTTTAATATCAGTATGTCCGTCTCCAAATTGACGATGATATATTATGAATATGAAATACACTAACTTATTCATTTTCCTATATCTGTTTATATTAAAAATCATTGCATAGATGTTGAAAAAATGGGTAACAATAATTTATTGTAAAAGTTTGTTAAAAGTAAAGATTGTTTTAAGAAGCAATCCATATAACTTCGGATAATAGAGCCAATAAAAAATGATAGTTTTATTCAACAATAATACAAAAACTTTATTTCATATATTTTAAAATATTATTACAAATAATATAATACAGACAATATTTATATATACTTTGGTCACAAGTTATAATAATATTTTAATCATATAAAAACATCAATGCTCTTAGTCTTCTACCGTTAAGTATTGATTAACAAATGTGAATTTGTGATCAAACCAAACGGTTTTTTTTATAATATATCGCATCTTACTTATAAGCTGATGAAATATATTTGTTTTTTTGTCAATATGACCTCAATATTATACATGTAAAATTGAATAAAAATGCAATTTTTAAAATGTAATAAAAACTGTTATTTTTCTCTTTTTTAAGATATATCTTTATCTGTGTCATTATTTCGGGCAACACTGAAATTAGGCTCCACATCCTAAAATAACATTTAAAATATAAATCAGTTTTGGGAGGATGTTGAGCGAGCGCGATGTAAGCGTACGCATTTCCTAAAAGCCTTCAAGCCCTTTCGGAGATTTTCCCTAAAACTAGAAGCGTAAGAAAAACCGAGAAAATGAGGCTCCGAAGTCTGAGATATAGAGCCTCCTGTAGTAATAGTAATTCTAAAAAATAATTAATGTGACTACTTCCACATTTTAAAATAATACATTAGGTATGTGAGTACTGTACTTGTAACATAAATATTGTGAAAAAATGAGATTCATTGAGTTAAATATTATAATATATCTATGGGGATAAACAACCTATCACACAATGACCCCCACATATCACTATAATTATCATCAGCTGAGGTTGATTCACTGTCGGTTGATGGCTTCTCTAGATCCAGAACTTTTACTCTTCTCTGTCTACAAAAAAGAAACTAATTATTTTTACAAAGGAGATAATGCTCATATTTCTGTCACTGTCATCAATCAATGTTTATTACGAAAGAATACAAATTTTATAAGGTAATTCGTAAGAGTCTACCGACTTTAAATTTTATTTTTCTCACACTTAAATGTCTTTATTTTTCATATTTAGATATTTTATAATATACAAGTCATTTTTCATCACTTACAGATTAAATTATTTTGTAGAAATCATCATACTATCAGTTTCCACATTTTTTCCACTTTGTCATTACAATTTTAAATTCCAGCTAATTTCCGTAAGTAGTTAAATAATATCAATATTAGCAAGACATGTATTGTAACTCGAATTGATTATAAATATTTGATTAACTCTTATTGGTTTCATGAGAAATCACAATGAATGCAAAAGCATCAACACTTGATTTATTTTCCAGGGCTATACTGAAACAAATACACCATTTAATTAGCATTACAAATATAAAACGTACGAAGAGCTATTATTATTTATAATCATTATCTATATTGTCCAATTTAACATTGTAAGTTGTAAGTAATAGTTTAAGCCCCTATCTCTCAATGCTCTAATGTGCATAACATTGATTATCTAGGGATAGATATTCTACCATTCGAAAAACATTTTAGAATTACTATATTATATTGCTACAATAGTATTAATTTATAATATAAAGACTTCTAGTTATACCAAAAGTTTTCTGCTGATTTTTTTTTATTCAAACACACGTATTTTGTTTTTCAGTAGAGTTTTTAAGAAAAATGGACATATTATATAATATCTATGCATCTAAAGCTTATCTTTACAAAAAAAATATTTATTTATTGTATATAATATATATGTCTACTAGGCATATAAAGAAAAATATTATGCTGAATACCGTTAATATTCATTCATATTATTTTAATATCAGTCTATTTTATTAATAATTAGATAATCCAGAATAAGATACATAATATATTTAAATACAAATTATAGAATGTTTTTTTAACTTTTCCTACCACGCAAATGCATGACTATACTTGCAAACGTTATTGTCGAATTAAATATTCTTTGGATAGTCCATAAAGATTAATCAAAACAACATTCCATAATCTATATGCTACTTATTTCGATGAAACAGTAAAAAAACACATATTTACCACACTACTTTATTCGTCAAAAAATTTCACATGACGTTTCCCATCCGCAGCGAAATAGTGTTTTATGTATTAAATGATTGCAGACCAAATGTTGAATCATCTTTCGGTTTCATGTAGTTTGCATGTTATATAAAAATAACTGAATAAAGATTACAGTTTTACGTACTAAGTACTAGTTTTGTATGCGAAAGGGGTAATTTTATATTTTATAGTTTTTTGCTCCTATTTTAGGTGTAATTTATATGCAAGAGCATTTTATTTAATATCTGTACTTAAACAGTTTTCATAAAACTTTTAAACATCCTTTTTACAAAGTTTTAATTTTGTTGACGAAAATATTTATTATATTATTGTTAATCCGGACTAAAGATGTCAGCAAAATTATTTTATTAACCCATAAAATGCGTTGACGTGTTAAAAGTAGAAATAAGGTATATTTTATTATATTGTAATTTATTGACTATACATTCCGGAAGTAAAATTTGAATATCGAATATCAAAGCAACAGGGTATTCTAGCCCCGATACAAAAATGCCCTTCTTGTTTGTCATGAGTGGTGATACAGGTCCCACTAAAGAGATAGTATCAACACAGCGAGGGTAGATATCGAGATGAAAAATGTATTCACAGGCATGCTTCCCTGATCAGAGTTTGCTTCCGTTGTACGAGGATTATCGTGGAGGCTGCGGGTAATGCACCCCCTTCTTGTTCCACACCCCCATTTCAGTAACCCCCGAGAAGAAACAATGTCTTCAAAATTTCAATGATTAAACCGAGCACCATTTTACGTAATAAAAGAACTGTTTTGCCAGTCATTCAAGAGATAGCGATTACTTCGATCGATTATCAATTTAAACATTTGGGGAAATTTTACTACATATAGTGAGTGGGTGGGTAGCCAAACAAGTCCCATTACAAAAGTCATAAAAACTTTATATTCAAATGGCACTATTAATGACACTGTAAAAAAGTATTATTTTTAACAAATTATTTGCGCAAAAATGAGTTTTAATTGTTATGTTAAAGTTATTATACTTAGAATGCTTTCTCGATTCCAGAATCTTTAGTTAGAAAAAGATGCTGTCATATACCGTTTTGATTTATTGCAACTTTCAACACTTAATAATATGTTAAAATCAACAAAAGACGTATAGTTCATTTATGTGTCTATCACCCGTATTTTAAATGTTTACTACCATACCGTCCTCTCTCATTCTCTTTAGGAGTGCAAGGGATAACGAATTAACACTATTTTTTTTTAAAAGATATCTAAGTAAATAAAAAAAATAAAACGTTTTACTACTTAACTACAAAGGTGATTCAACATTAATTTTCAGAAAATTAATTCATATTTTAGAATAAACTACTAATATTTTCTTATGAAGCAATTAATAATATATGCAATTAATAAATAATAATGAACGAAGGAAGAACCACGTTGATACAAATACTTTTTTCTAACTGAAAACTCATAATTTTATACAGTTGTAAAAAATTAAAAAAAGTATAAAAGCCAGGGAAAACGTTAGCTTTAAAAACATAATTTTTCTCTAAGTGTTTAATACAAAATATAACATGCAATGAAAATAAAACAACCGGTGCCTCCATTAATTTCAAAACTTTTTCAAAAAGCTCAACTACTAAAATTTGCATGGAATAAAAATCCTCTCATAAAAAATCGCGCACAAAAGAGAAAAATACTATCCAAGTTCTGCACCCCCGCAATTAGCACATCTCCAAACCGCCAGAAGAGAGAGTACGGAAGCACATTGCGGTTGATCTATAAAGCCTTCCTTATCGCACCCGGAGCAAGCCGATAGGAAATACCAATAAATTGATGCGGATGGTATTAATTCTCCTGGCGGGTATTCGAATCACCGGCCGTTCGGAACGCAAATTTGCGACGGATACAGACGCCATCTTGCGGATCACGGGCAGGTGACAAACGACGGGGAATTATTTATATCGCAGATGACAGAAAATCGGAGGTTTTTTTATTATTCGATTTATGAAGGCATGCGATTGGCATTTCAATATTCTCTTCCGGGAAATTGGTGTTTCCAGAGCGGGAGCACGGGGAATACAAAAGGAACCCAGCGCGTGGAACGACGTTATTGAAATACGGGCTCGAGTCGCAAAACATATATACATCTACTATTGGAATACAATATGGCAGCTTTTTTTTTGGTCACGCGTTGTGATATTTGACGAACACCAGAATATGCCGAAATCCGTTTAGTCAAATTTTCTTTACTTGTTTGGAAAAGTAGGTACTCTATAACAAGGTGCTTAATACCGGTTCCTGGTTACGGCTATCAAAAAACCGATATTTCTGAATATTTAAAAAAAAAATCACATTTATTGGAATACAACCTTTAAAACTTACTTTTATTATTTTGTTTCTTTTATTTTTTCAAAAAATTACATAAAATATTGAACACTAAGTTTGGATAAGCGTTTTATGTTTATTTATAAAACTAAAATCGTGGTTTTCATATAACATATTTACAACTATACATTAAAAAATTTAGTACAACACTTAAACAAAGTAAACATTTTTTTCACAATTTACTGATCAATGGAAATATATTATACCTATCTACAAAATAAAAACAATTTTTCGTCTATATTCAGTAAAATAATTTGTATAAGTGTTTATAAGCATTATGTATTTTAAATTATTTGTCTATCTGTATGTATGTAATGCATTAGTTTTCTCTCTCTGATGCACTTACGCGTAAATATAACGTTCATCCCTCTCATGCGATATGCACTTAATCGTATAGTCACATATATGCACTTCACTTATTCATATCGGTAGTCAAATCGAGACCGCGTTCTTTAACTATGAATGTTGTTACCCTATATATTGCTTTGATAGTGATATAAAAATGGTATTATTGTCAGCTAAATATTATTGATACCCACAATCGAAGAGTGGTAACGAGTCGGTTTATAATGTCGTGAGTCCCTGGTTAGAATTCCGGATCAGATAAAACTAGCGTGTCATTTTTACATGGGTGTTTGGAGTCAACGTATATACATAGGTTGAGCAAGGGGTTGACATCAATTTTTCGTAAAACAATATCCACTTTGTGGACCCACACAATCGTCTAAAGATCAAACATGGAGATGCAATGTAATGTAAATGGTATTGTTGAGCACATCAATAAGAATTTTAACAGGTGGCACTTCCATAAAATATTTTGTAATAGTAAATCATTATAAGTTGTTAAAATGTTATAATATATACTTGCAATGTCGACTGTGAGGTTTCCCAAATAAAATAAAAATAAAAATAAAATAAGTGCCACCATGAGAATACTTATTTCACTCATTATGGCTTTTTTAAATAAACTTTAGTTAGATTAATAACGATAGCCGAGTAGCTTGCGCTTCGGCTTATATTGTCGTGGGTCCCAGTGTTTAATTGTAGGTCTGGCAAATAGACATTGTTTCGACTGAATAGAGTATTGACCTAATAGACTGAGCAAGTGGCTTACATCGATTTCTCGAAAAAAACAAATATCTTTTAATATAAATTTCTATCCTGTGTAGGCCCATATGATCCTACTAGGATCGCGCTTGGTCAAAAAAAGAATAAAATTAGATTAATAATAATAAATTTTAAAAATGACATTTTTTTATTTGGAGAGTAAAATACCCATTAATTACGAGTAAAAGATAAATTTAATACCGGTATATCGTACACACAACCGACAGTATTGTGTTTCCGCTCCATTCATGCAGACCCTATTCCTCGTATAGGTTTTGAAATGCTCTTTGTCCTTTCCAGCAGTAAAAATCATTAATTCAATTCGAATGCTCATTTTAAATTCTGTGCATGATCATTTTGAGCGTCGCAAAAAATATACCGGCGTCAAAGTTTCCATTTTATTCGACAGACATAAATCGTTCCCATAGCAACATTTATCAGAATCATATACCCGTACGCGTAGAAAAGAATATATACTATTAATAACTAATATCAGTAATTTTATGAAATTTATCACGGTAATAAAATATCAAATATTTAATAATTATTATTTAAAAAAAATTCATTTATTACATTTACCAAACACATATACGTTTAATTTATTTATACGATATAAAAATCTTAGCGTTGAAGTGATGTGAAGCAATAGAAAATTGAAAATATATTATATTAAAACACTTATTAATTTTATCTCAACGAAAATATTTTCACGTAAATATTTTTCATATTGTACAACAAAAATTATACTCGTATATTACGAGTATCCACATAATTTGATGTAGAAATGAATAAAATACCATTAGGTACTTAATTTTTTTTTTTTTTAGAAAATAGAGCCTTAAATTATTAAATATTGGTAATTTAGACCTGTATTGAAACCTCGATATTAAAAAAAACAGTATTTTTAAAACAATATGATTATGACGTGTTTGTGAATTAGATCATTTTTATTCAATAAAGTTCGATTCCTATGTAACGATTTTATTACAATATATTGAATTTTTTTACATATTGTTATTAATCCATTTGAGATAATTGGTGCCAATTTGATGCCACTGTTGATCAAGTGATTTCGGAAAATCGGCGTCAACTTGACACCACTTGTCCTTAGTAAAAATGTTTTATTTTTTATTTTTAGATATTTCTTAAAACCCTAAAAAATTATCTAAATATTTTAAAAGATGAGTTTAAAATTAAGTGTTCCGATATCTACACAATTTTTAAAAACATATTATTTAAATTATACATATAATAATATAAAAGTTGTAACAGTTTTAGTACACTCTTGTTAAATTTACTACAAAATTTAATCTGGCAGTTGGTTCACTTTTTACTCCATTGCTGCATGTTTCCAATTGGTTTTTATATCAGTTTATTATTAAAAAAAAAAAAAAAAAACTATTATACAATACAGAAAATATTATTAAAATAGATTTTCAATTAATAATTTTCTATCAGGTTTTGTCGGTTCAATTTTATTTGATCTCGTTTGAGAAATATCCGATACCTACGTTCGACTTTTCATTTAATATTATTTGCCATAGGTCTAAGTACGTCTTCGTTGATGGAAAATTATCTTTCATAACCTTATCAAAATGTTCGCCTGACGCTGAGCTGGTAGCGCAGGGAACGAATGTTGAAAGACTAATTTCGTCGAATGTTTTATTCAGATTTAAGGACGATTTGCCTTGTGCTTCTATCCGCCTATAAAGCTCACACAGGGAGGGTATAATTCAAGGCCGCCAATTCAGCGCAAAAAGCTATAGTTTTTTCAGCTCTAGATTTATAATAATACTACACTTACATATATACTATTATCGATTACTGATTTATAATTAACTATTTCTTTTATTCAACAAATAATTCACAAGATTTAAGAATGTACTATTTTAATTATTGAACATACATAATTTTGAAAAACACTTTCTGAGAAAATATATTATAACCAATAGAAAAAATCTTTTTGAAAAAAGTAAGCCACCCCGACAGGGAATCGAACCCTGCATCTCCTGGGTTTACGCACCGTCCATGCATTATCTCTATGCTACAAGATGACGTACTAATTGCGACAAATTTTAACTACCAATTGCCAAAGTAGCTTGATTTAGAAGAACCCTGATAAGTGGGTATTAAAAAGGCTAATAGTTAAAATTTGTCGTAATTAGTACGTCATCTTGTAGCATAGAGGAAATGCACGGACGGGGCAGTAAATTCAGGAGATGCAGGGTTCGATTTCCTGCCAGGGTGGGTTACTTTTTTCAAAAAGGTTTTTTTCTATTGCTTATAATATATTTTCTCAGTTTTCAAGTATTTTTCAAAATTATGTATGTTCAATGATTACTACTTTATTTTTTATTATTATTTATATAAATGCAGTACTGGAAATATAAATTGCTTTCTGTATTATTAAATGTCTACAAATACAATATTCAAGCGTCGGCTCCCAATACTTTATTTATCTAATTTAAAAAAAAAGCTCAAAACTATTATTGACAGAATATGGTATGGGGATATGCATTCATGGCATAACGCACTGTGGTTGAAAAATTAATATATGAGTATCGAAGTAAGCAAAAATGTTTGATATGGTATGAAATACAAATACCTTGAAAGGAAGATGGACAAGCAGATCTTTATCTGGACAATTTCTATCATCCAGTATTACTCAAAAAAGATCTTAAGTGCAGCCAAGATTTGATATGATAATTATGTTCAGTAGAAGTAGAAAAATGAAACGTAAAACAGCGAGGAAAAACTTGAATACATCACAATATGTTTGAGGGTGTCTAAGTTAATAATGATAGCTTAGATTCGTTTTCATAAAATTAACGGTACCATGTGGCATTAATACTACTACGTTGACTATTAATTGTTAGCAACCTCTGAGTATAAGGCGGCTCTCGTGGTGCAGTTGGTAAGGCGCTCGCCTTCCACCCGAGAGTTCCCGGGTTCGATTCCCGGTCATGACAAAAACATTTATGTGTTTTTCTCAAAACCTGGGTGTTTGTGATTGTTCAAAATTACTAACAACCACCTTGTACGAAAAAGTAAGGACATGGTTATTAATAATTCTAAAAAAAAAAAAAAACCTCTGAGTATAAACAAGTAGGTATTATACACTATGATTTAGATATTAATTAAATATTAGTCTAGTTCTTGTTGTGGATACATAATATATGGTGGCTATATAGATTCATCCTCAAAATGACTAACGGGGTGGCAAATCTTAATATTCCCAATTTATTGTAAAAAAATCAAAAAGTTCTGCATAGTATCAAAAAACCATAAAATTAGAATACGTCTGCCACAATATTATGAAATACTAAAATAATTGTGTTGCTGAGTTTCAAAACCCACTTTTTTGAAATAATTAAGATATATATATCGATGGATTCATTATTAAAATCTCGACATGAAAATTTATCGCTTCTTTCAAAACCCGCTACGATTAACTTTCATTTATGAAACAAAATCAATGCGTCTATCAAAACCCGCTACAACATTACTGAAACATTCAAAAAACTTTTTATTTAAAAAAGTTTTTATTGATTTTCTCAACATAATGAAAAAGTGTTATAGCGGATTTTGAAACTCAGCGACACAATTATAGCATTCCCCAATTAGTTTTTCAAGAAAATCTCAATGCTAACCAGAGAAAAAGACGGCGCTACATTTTGTGGGTTCATACTTTCAATGATTGGTATAAATGCAGCTCCATCGAACTATTCTAAGTTATAGATAATAGAGCAAATATTTCCCTGGTGTTTGCCGACTTAACTTAGGGAATGGCACGATGAGAAGAAGTCTATTCTTTCATTATGAAATAATTTCATAATGAAAGATCCACGTAATGTGAGGTGATCCGTGGTAATACAGGCAATCAGTGATCGTAACTATGACGTCGAGTAAAATAAGAATCCTAAAAACTTTTTTGATTTTGCTCTAAGCTATCTCAATTAATTGAAAGTGTATTATTTAATGATTCGTGTAATTAGAATGGATTTTGTCATTTTATATAGTTTGTATACTATGAGTATATTTTTTTAATACACTCATATGTCATTTTAAATATAAATCAAAAGCCTTAATATATGATAATATATTTTATGATGGTTTGACTTGAAGGCGGTAGAATTCATGATATTGCACTATTTGCATATTATTGAGAAGGTCTTTAACTTAAACTGTGCACAACAGCAGCAGTATTTACATTGGAATACTCAATAACGTTAAAAAAACCAATAAATAAATTAAATTATATATATCAAAGTTTAATTAGTATTATAAAAATATTGAAATAGTCCGAACACTGTATAGGTATAATATTTAATTTTGTTTAGTCTTATATATTTTCGGGTGGACCGTTGAAGTACAAGTAATTTACGGTTGGTTTAAACTCACGTTTACTGTTAACTGGTAAATTTTCTATTAGTTTAAATACATATAATGCTCTTGACAGTAACATCTGCCAATATAACTCTCCAGGTGATATATGAGACAAAGTTATTTATCATGGTAAAATTTAGTATAAAATAATGGCACCTGAAATTTTGTAGATTCGTTTTTAAAAAAAATGTAGCGTATAAAACTAGAACGAAAATAGCGACGCTGAAACCCTGCTACTAAAGGAATTCATAAATAATGACTATCCTTGCGCATGTTTCATTACAGCCTTGACTAGTGGGGTGTTTCCCGAAAGGAGGGGCTCCTTAAAATTAATTAAACGATCTTCTGAACATGTGGTTTGAACCATGGTCCAGCCGTTAAGCCTCTTGATATAGGTTAGGAAATGAAACCCAAGTTCTGTTATGACGTGCAGCTATGTGAGGAATTGGGTACCAACAATCTAAAAGTAATTAACCATAATATAATTCTAGCACAATAAACTTAATAATCTATTTCAATTTCTATTCATTCATCTGTGTTTTAAATAGACATAGTTATTTACTTATAAAAATACAATAAACGAAAACTATCATAAGTTTTTGTCATTAAATATTATATTTATTTATTTAATGACCTAATTGTATTATGAGTATTTTTACAGCCATAATTTTATTACTCAATTAAATTCAATTCATTTTTTTTAAATATATTGTGGACATTACAAATAATAAGTTTAAGACGTTCACAACATGACATTTAGAAACAAAGATATATAAATATAACAGTATTACATAAAAAAGGGATAGATGAGCAGATAAATTAGATAGGTACAAGGAAAGTACACCGGACGAGTTAGACAGACCCTATTTTAAGAATTTATAAAACAACGTCCACCTAAACTCATTCTGACGTAGGTGGAATATATCAACACCCGAAGCAATTTCGTTGAACATAGTTATCACCCTCCCAATTGACATTACCAGTGGCAGGTTGGTTCTGCATCTTGGGAGTATAAACAAATGATGGTCTCTATTTATATGATAGTTGTCAGGGACACATAGGTCAACACTGCCCAGAATGGCAGAGTTCTCATTTATACCTCGTATAAGTCGAAAAAAATACGTAGCTAAATAAACATTTCTTCTAAATTACAGACTGCAGTATGTAAGCGTGCCTAAGAGAAAGTCAGTTGGATAAAGCCACGGATAGTATCCATACAACCTCAAGTAATGGAGTTAAAGAATTTCTTCTACACTATAAAGCCATACTTCAACTCATGCGGTGCCCAAACAATAAACCCACTCTCAAGTCTGCTTCGAACTAAAGAATTAAATAAAATTAAAATTTTTGCTATGCTTGCCATGGTTAAGATGTTATTAGCACGTCAGGCGGGTCATGATTTTGAATCCTATATTTGTATTACAAATTAGTTATAATTCGTTAGTTCGAAGCAAGCTTGAGAGTGGGTCTATTGTCTGGGCCTCGTAACAGTTGAATCACCTGATGCAGAAGATTTAGAAGATTTTTTTGAGATTTCGCTGCTTGAAGCTATATTGATATTTCCTGTGACTCTATTCGACTGACTTTCTCTTATGTATGCTTACACACTGTAGTATATAATTTAGAATAGAAACGCTGTGTAAATGTATACTCTGCCATTCTTTGTAATATTGAGTTGTATGTCTCGAGAGCATTTGTTCTTTTAAAGTATATAACTAACTTGTCATTAGCAATGCTGATTGTTTAATCAAATTGTTCTATTTATTATTAATTATTTGAATGTACAATTTGTCAAGTTCATTATAGGTATATTATAATAATATATATTTGAATTTTTTATGTTAATATAATGAAACGTTTGTTACAAAACATCGAAACAATGTGTTCAAGCAATGGCTAATGCATAGTTTTTAAAATACATTTAGAGATAATATGGCCTGTGAATATGATACATTTTTAAATAAAAATGGTGCTAATTTTTACCTTTGCTGCCCTTACTTTTCACACATTATACGCTAAAGTAAATTAAACTTATCATTGTATAAAATAATGCCTAAAATGCTGCTTTTAATGAATACCTATACATTTTTCTAATTACTGGCTGGTCTTAAACTAACTCAATGGTAATGTATTCCGTCCGGAAAATCATTATCATGAAGCTACATCTCTAGAGCCTTCAATTGTCTATGAGAGTCATTTTAAACGTCATTTACATCATAAATAAATATGCACACAAATTAACATCTTCAGTATTAGTCATTATTATTATGTTTAAGCAATAAATCTGAATCTTTCATTTTGTATTTCAATACGTTTAACGTAATTACCAGAAAACAATTACCTCATCGTCAATTTTTTTCTTCTACAAAATGAAAAAAATTACACGTTGCGCTACTTATGTACTACGTCGAGTTATATTATATTAAAATTATATTTTAGATATATACGTGAGCACAGTAGCACACATTGATTGAACACTTTACGCTTAATACACGATAGGAAGACACGTTTGAAGATACTATTCAGGCATATATTTTTAATATTATTTTAAACATTTAGTTATATCTATGTATATAATGTTTATGCGTGGACTATAGTTGATTAATAATAAGTGTATAAATGGTATTTTAGATATATGTATATTGTTAGGGTATGAAGATTTTTGGCTTATTTCTAAAATCCAAATCATTAAAATGTAAAAGTTATTTAATGATTGGTTATATAATATAATGAATCCAGAAACAAGGACAACCGTTTTCATTTTATGTTATATTTGCAAGTCGGTAAAAATGTCATTTTTCTCTTTTATTGGTATAATTTCTAAATAGGTATTATTAAAATGTTATGTATACATTTATTAGTATACAAACAACATGTTAAAAAATATATACAATATTAGAAAGATATGAGACATTTTTAATGATTCGCCAACATTTTACAAAAATGGATAATAGGTACCTACCATTTTTATTTCTAAGCTCCTCATATTGACTATTGCCAATACAATAACAACTAACCGTTTGTACAAGAAATTTATTCAAAATTGCAGTTTTTTGCGTACAAACCTTTCTAGTAAAATCATCAGTTTTTAAGTAATTACAAGATGACAGAAAAGCCACCGGTTATATTTTTAGGCCTCTAACAAATGACTACTACTTCAATATAATATATATTGATCTAGTTTCCGTTTACCCAATCTCTAGAAATAATTGTGACAAGTATGCATGATTCAATTAAAAAATAATGGTATTATTTTTTATGATTAAATAATATTTCGTAATATAAAACATCCATACATAGGGTAAATATTATAAAATACCTGATTTTTTTTTTGTAAATCGAAAAAGATTCAAAAATTTCCCCACCTTTCACTCCGCTCTCGAGACACTGATATTTTCTGACAATGATCCCCTCAAGTGGGTGATATCCCTCCACTCGTCATATAGTATTCCGTAACAGTCATACGACTAACCCGTGTCAAGCGAATCAAATATGATGCGACGATAGGAGGTCCCTCGGGAAAATTGCTGGAAATAGAGGCGTAATGAAAAATTGTGTCCCGAGAGATACCAAGTGGATACTTAATTATATTGTCATTTGACGGATTACGTGTTTAATGGGATTATACTTAAACAATATATTAATATTCTAACATGATGCGATTATATTAATAATATTATCATGGATTCATTAATCTTAATATTATGTTCTTGTAAAGGCTTATCAAAGTTCTGGTAGGAATTTCTTTTTGGGCGCTTGGTAGAGAGTGAAATTGAGAGCTGCGCGCGCACACTGTTACGAAAGTGCGCGATAGTATGAAGTTAGCTTCTAATCAGTCAGCTGTATACAAACGCAAGTTTGATAGTAGAATTTTTTCGTTGCCTAGGCAACGAATTTATTATTGTCGGCCGTTTGAAAATTCTTAAGTAAACAAACAATTAAACGTCAGAGTGACAGTAAAGTTGTTACTTTAAAAATAAAAGCAACGAGAAATAATTACATAATTTAGTAATAATATAAGTTAAAGTGTATAGAAATAAACCAGCGGCGCTCCAATAAACGTGAACCTTTTTCTTAAGTGTGTAATTTAACAAGATAATTAAGAGCTAGTCAAAGAATCTATGTTATCACAAATTTTGTTTTTGTTTTGTTACTCCAAAGATGTATAACTTCTAATGCGCATACATAAATACATACACCATTTTTTTTTTTAAATGATTCATAATATCATTATTTTTTTAAAAAATATATTTATTTCAATCGCCAATTTAGTCTGTACAAATTACAAGGGCATCACAATATCATACAAATGATCTCCTCGCGCAATATTGCAACACACTATTTGCTTATGCCAATTTTTGATTACACCAAGCGGCCTACACGTCGAGTCTTAACATGTAATAGATCACTGGCCTAAGTCCTTGATCTGGCAGATACACATATTGTTTTTCAATTTGTGTTTCAAGTTAGGGTACGGATCCGATAGGTTGAGCAAGTGGCTAACATCCATTTCTCATAAAATAAAAATCCGTTAATTCAAAACGTCCACTCTGTAAAAGCCCATATTATGATCTTCATAGTATCGAACATGATGACCTTAGTAGTAGTAGTAATAAGACTTCAATTTCACCAACTTTGGTTGTAAAATGGTTTAATTGTTACGTACGGATATAATAAGTGTGTAATTATATCATTATCATTAGCCTGAATCGATCCACCTCTACTCATTTCAGCCTCTCTCAGCTCATTCTAGCCTTTGTGACATATACTGTACTTAGATCAGTTGAACTTCGATTGTAAATTAAGAACATGGTCAAAAAAACATTTTCAATGACATATTCATACATTTTGGACTCTATGTCGACCATAACATTACGAATGTAATCCTGAATCACGTTATACATTTATGGATTGTTGACATAAACGTTTCCTTTTGCGTAACCTCACAAAAGGATATCCAAGTATGTCAAATCGCTAAGTCTTGATATTAAATCGAAATCTCGGAATAAAGTCAGTATTTCACAACATGTATAGTATAACATAAACTCTAAAATCCAAACATAAACTCTGCCATCACTCTTGTCAGGAACATAAAAATATCACACGAACTCACACAGATACTAATAGGCCACGGAGCGGTGCGAGCTTATCTAAAAATATTTAAATTGAGGGATGATGACAGTTGTCCATGTGACGGCAACACATCTCAAAATGTGTGGCATGTCATCAACGACTGCCCTATACTAGAAAGGGAGCGATGGACTCTCAGGACTCGATGTAGATAGCATAATCATGAAATTGACCTCCAAAAGTGTCACGAAGTACTAAGCAATATAACAACACAAGGACACTACACAAACTATTTAACCCTGGCCATAAAGAAAATTGAAGATATGAATGGAGGAACCTAATTAGCCCCATATCAATGCAACTAACCCACCCAACCACATTGTACAAAAAAGCAAGAGCATGGTTATTAATATTAAAAAAAAACATGTATAGTATGTGGTCCCATTCTATCGGAACTACATGTTTTCCAAATCAAAATCTTCTAATTCGAGCAAAAAAAGATCAGTCCTAGTTTTAGTGGACAAAACAAGACATATAAGTGCACACAATATAATAAGTATAAGTAATTTTAATAAATATGAAATGCCCTTCCCTTTTTATATGTTGTAATACAATAACCAACTTCCTGGCACTGCTATTTCACTACAGATTTTATAAAATGCACTGTATAAGGTTAATGTATTGCTAACTTTCCAAATTCATCTCGTTAAAGGTTCATGCATTTTCAGAAAATCTGTGTCAGTCGTATATGGTCACATCCACGTCACTTCGGTTGAGTACGCAATATTCAAAGAGAACAGACGCTTTGCCTACCCGAGCCTAAAATCAAAACTCAATCACCCATTCAAAGTGTCCAATTATAGGATGGGCAGTGTAGCATGCCACTTTGAATGTGATGCCACACATATTGTATGCCCATAACGATATGCAAAGACAACGTCATACAAAGACTTGTGCTTCCGCTCGTAACGTATAGTAAAATGTATACAGATATCTGTTGTATATAAATTATGTGCGACCGGAAATATACTGCCGTACATTACTTTAAAATCGATAAATACAGCTGTTAAACAATATGTATAATCAGTTTATTATTTTTTTTTATTTATCGTAAATAGAATATTGTTATCTATATACTTTTAAACAAAAGAAACTAAAATCTATAGTTGGAAATAAATAATTACATTTTACATATAAATATTATAAGAAAAGTTTTAACGTAAAATTCATTAACTGTTGGAAGATTTTATTTATCATTTCATAAACACTCAATAGTGGTCATTCATTGCTAATGGTATTATCAGGTAATTATTTTAAGAATGATAGTTATAACATTTGTTTAAATAGAACGAAATATTATTAAAAAATTGTTTGAGTAGGTAAATACACGATATATTTACATGACGAGTGTAAGATAAAACCTTTATTGAGTTTCGCGTTCCTTCAATAAATAATACTTTAATTTCTGTTATTCATTTTCTGTGTTACTTTGTTGTTTAGTATTTTGTAATGTTTTTAGATGTAAATTTTGTAATTAATATAATATTCTCTACAAGTCTAGAGAGTCCATCGTTGTAATCAATTTTTAGCATTGGGTAAGTCGTTAATGACGTTTCAAATTGTTTGAGAGGTGTTGCCGTCACATGGACAGCAATCATCGTCCTCAGTTTTTATCTTTTTTTTATTTCATTTGGCTTAGTCTATAATACTGGACTATTCCTAACTTTATGATTATATACAGTGTGGAGGTTTGTATTAATAGATTTTTGTTTTTACGAGAAATGTATGTTAACCACTTGCTCAATCTATTAGGTCCATACTCAAACTCCAAACATAAAATGAAAAACAATATGTGTATTTGACAGACCCAGAATTTGAAACCGGGACCCACAAAATATAAGCCGATGCGTTAAGCCACTCAGACATTGTGAGCGTTTTTTACTCACACCAAACCACAGGGGTACGAATACAAAAAAATGTACAATTTAAAACATTTATTCTCATCGATTTTCTGTTACACTTTCAGCTTTTTACAACGTTTTTCTCAGGTCATATTCATATTTGTCCAGTGGTCGTTTGTAAGGTACAAATCTTGCTATCGATTTTTAACTAACTTCTCGACTAGTTAGACATTTGAAACTTTTAGAATATATTAGAACACGTTGCCAATGCATTTTTAATACTTTTAGCCATCTTTAAGTAGAATTAAATTCATTTTTAGTTAATTATGTTTTGTATGAAAAGTTATTTTGATACCATTATTGGTTGCTAGGGGGTCATAGCAACTAAATTATTAAATAATATATACGTGCGTTACTATGGAAATCAATATGAAATGACATTTCATTATTCAGTATTTCTATCAAGTAGATACAATTTTTTGAATCGTTTAAGCTTGTCAAGTCAAGTTTATATGATTCAACAGAAAATTTAAAAACGTTGTATATAAAAAGTTCTTTCTATCTTGCTATTATTAAGATATGATATTGCCTTCAAAATTAAAGTATCTTCTATTTTTCTTCATTCATCATACTATAAATATTTTTTTTTGGTTGATTTCTGCAATATAAATATATAAAACAACACGATATTTACCAAAAAATACGGAATTAATGGCATACACGAATGAATAAAGCTCCCACAAAATATTTTATTATAATCTAAAAATTTATGCCGTGCAATATTCTCAAACGTCGATGGTGAAGCTTTCCCCCTACGCAAAAATTCAAAACAATAAAAAAAATACAATGCCAAAATGCGTTATGTAACGCAGAATAAAACAAAGCATATGGATTATTCTTGATTTATTTCAACGCATGTCCCGCACACAGACATTTGATCTGCAAAATAAAATGTCTTCCATGTATACAACAGTACGCTTCGTTTAAAGATTCCGGTCAAACACATAAAGCAACCCACCTATCCCTGTCTCTAAGCTTTACAATAAAAAACAAATATTTCTCAAAGTTATTTTTAATTATTAGTTTTGTCCAAGTTTTTAATCATACAATACTTATGAAAAATTGGTAGCTCATAATTTCGGTTGTTTGTTCAATAAATCAGCCATTCTAAATCCTTGACAAATTAATCTATTAACAATATTTGACGTGAAAATTTTTATAAATTAACTGAGGATTAAGTTGGAGTTAATTAATAGTTAAATATCATTACCACTTTTTTAAATACTTAAATTGGTTTTATAATCCGACGTGTATCATGGCCGCCTAAAAATTTATTATCAGATTTTGTTTTAGGATAGAGATGCTAGCCACTTGCTTCACCTATTAGGTCTGAACTCTAGGTCCAAACATACTTGTGAACAAAATAACATGTCAATTTTCCACACTCAGGATTTGAATCTGAGATCCGCTACCTTTTAAGCCAATACGTTACCGCATGGCCATTTTGGACGAATTAACACTTTAATTTACGTAAGATATATTGAATTTTACCGGTACCATTGGAATCAGTCCGTAAAACTAAGTCGTATACTTTAAAGGCAAGGGTTGTTTTTTTTCCCGGGGGTTACCCTTTTTCGCCGCAAGAGGCGCTCAACCCGCAGAGCAGGACGGAACCTGTTATGACGTCACTTTCGCGGGAATTATTTTCGCGGTGACAGATGTAATGGCTTGTATCATTTTTATATACAGTGAAAACGTACGCTGGAGTATGTTACGCACGCAAAGTCGATGGGAAGGAAAATATGCCTTTGTTTACTCTTTTGCGGGGCTTACAGCGTTCGTCGTTTTGGCTTATGTCTTTAATATATGCTACATTTTAGCATTTTATATTTAAATCTGTTATATGAAAAAAAAAATGCAAATGATTTAATACTATATATTTTTATGGTTATATATAAAAAAAATCTGTCAAGAAGCCTCCTCTAAAAATGGACAGGATACGCATTATATATATATATATATATATTAAAGGGTTGTCAAATAAGTACTATAGATTTTAAACGTCACACAGCCATTTTGTTTTCTGATTGTCACCAAGATTGACATTTATATTCTGTCTTGTTTGGCAAATCATTATAGAAAGATATCACACTTACACTGTGTATACAAATTGTTAAAATTTATTACAACAATAATGAATTTATTCGAGCTACGTTTCGAGCATTACCTGAAATTTATGTTCATTATAATCGACCTACATACTATTCATAATTTAATTAGAAAATTTGAGTTAAATGATAATGTCTGAATCTTATTTGTCGAAAACGTAAACGTACTGTTAGAAATATCGATGTTGTGAATCAAACTATGGATGAAAATCCATAAAAATCAATTACACGTCATTTTCAAGAACTTGGACTTTTTTATAGCACTACATGAAATATTATTCGTTAAAATTTGCATTTGAAGGCGTATAAAATACAGTTTGCACAATAACTTAAACTGAGTGATCATTTGGTATGTAGAAATTTTTCTGATTGGGTCTTAGAGCAACTTGAAACAGATTCAATATATCATGTAAAAATCGTCTCATCATCATTTTTGGTTAAAATGGTTTCTCAAAAAATAAGCACAATTATTGTCGCATTTGAAGTAACCCAAACGTTATTCTTGAAACACCTTTACATCTACAAAAATTAATATTTTGGTAAGGTTTATGGTTTTGAGGTGTAATTAGACGTAATTAAGATTAAATGGTTACTGTCAATGAACGCTATAGAAACATGATTACTTATATTTTTCTGACAGGAATTAGATGCTTTTTATCTGGACGATATGTGCTTCCAGTATAGTGCAATATGCCATACAGCTCGTGACACAATCAATTTATTGAGAGAAAAGTTCAGTATATATAAATCTTTTATATACTTAATAAAGTTAGACCGACCGGAACTCAAACTCACGTCTTTCACTTTCTTTATGAATGCTTTTGCCTCTGAACTATCTAATTCTTATATGATTCATGTGTATTTCTTATTAAATTGAGCTACTTCCAACACCATACATTAGGAAATAATCTTTTTTATGATTAATTAAGATAATGACATTATTAGCTTAATCGTAACAGACGTCTGGCACTAGCCAAATTTTACTATCGACATTCTTGTACTTATTAAAAATGATTTTAATAACGTTGTTTAGACACGAATAGTACCGAAATTTTGGTCTAAATAATTATATATATTATACTTATGTACATCGGTACTAAATATGAGAATATAAGGCAGCTTGAGGTTGAATGCTTAAACAATCCATAAATATTATAAAATATTCCTTCACAAGTAATGTAACCTTGAAATAACATTATATAACAGTAAAAGAATAGACTGTCTGGAGAATATAATAACGATTAATATTAATAAAACTATATAATTAAATAAATTATTATAAAGGTACGTACGTGTATTTATTTTATAGAAGGTATATTATAAGAAAAGTTAAATATGTGTTGCTTAAGTGAGAATACATGGATTTATTTCAAATGTTAGGGTATTTTGTAAGTATTAAGAATATGTCAATTATTTTGTTATATTCTTAAACTTTTGAGTGAAGAGAAATTCAATGGTATTCGATATAGTTGACTTTTAATATAGGTTTTATTGCGACCAACCATTATAACATTTTTGCTTAAAATAGATAATTATAGTAATTTTTTATTTATAGGTAATTTGATAAGGGTAGTTTTAAAAAATATGTTTCGTAGGGATGCAGGACAGAAGGTAAATTAGTACTTATTATTAAAGTGTTTTACTCGTAATAATTTATTATTTGTCAAAAACATATATACGCTTTATTTCAAAGTGTGAAAAACACTTGAAAACGATTGATTACAAATCCATTATCGTTTACATATTTACGTTATTTAATATTCTATCAAAGCTTTCACGTATATTTGATTTAATTAAAGGCCTCATCATGACGTATCGCTAATAAAATCATTGAATATCTGTGAAGTTATCGCGTTATTTTTTTTTTTAATAAACATTACAACAATATATGGCCAAGGCAAAATAAAATGCTTTATCGTTAGCACATAATGTGTAAAAAGTGGATAAGTAAAAACTTTGCCCATGTATATATAAAAATAGAAAAAAAGATACACGTAACACAGTAAAGTAAGATATACTTAAATTTAATATTAAATATAAACACAAAACAAAGAATAATGTAAGACCAAAGTTTATATTTTTTTTATCAAATCGCGATTTGTTTTAAAAACTTTTCAAGTATTATAAATATTTAGGTGATGTTTTCTACCGACCTCATCTCACACCAATACGATATTTGATCTCGGATTTATAAGTAAGTCTCTCTTTATCCTTCAACTTTTTCATGACTACTAGCCTATTTTTTTAATTATTGTAGAAACTTTTGTCGACATTATAGATATTAAATGTCACAGTATGTAACTTCAGTACAAACGTGACCTCCTTTACGATATAAAACTAATAAATTTTACATAGAATTCCGATTATATTCTTAAAAATGCAAAAATATTGCAGCTAAATAAATCCATAATCTAATAAATCGTAAATATAGAAAAGTGTTTCTAGTCTCCAACAGATATACGAAAAAATATTACTATTTTCCCGTTGATTTTTTAAAGCCAAATTCACTATTTTATTCTTAATTATCAAAGATTCATACTATTTTGAATAGTTCTTCTATTAAAATATTCAATACCTGTCTTAAGTACTCTATAGTATAAGTATTAAAAAAACTGTAATATTATATTATTAGTTTTTTGTGTGTTCTGTGTTACCATTATATTTCAATTTCTTTTATTGTCTTAACTGTCAATTCATGTTAGATTAATTCAATTTAATAAAACGCAAATTTGTATCGTACTTCTTCCACTATTAATTAATATCTGGACCGGCTGCGTCCGCCTCAGAGGGATATTTTCAACTCAATTAAAATTGTATTGTATATAATTTATTTCTTAGTTACATGCGCCATTTACAAATAAAATAAAAAATAACTAATATTATCTACAAAATGATAGATGAAAACAGATCAATTTAGTTTGTGGATAGATTTTTTTCTTCAAAATTTTATCCACCCTATAAAGAGAATGGGATAAATTGATTGATAACACATATACTGTTATTTGAATAGTGATTATCTCTATAAATCTGCTATAATGTATTGCTATTTTCATAGATTATGTAACAAAAATTTTAAAATCTTATCTGCTATTATAAATATATTTTTTTATTACAATACAAGAGTTATATGCTTCATAACTATTTCACAAAAACTGCTTTCAAATAATATTGTACATATTTAATACTATCTACTGTGAGTAGAATTTCAACGATTGAACGTAATATACGATTTCATACCAAGTCGTTTGATTAATGGTTGGATTTGTATGGACCTTGCTACGTTTTTAATATTTCATACAGAATGGTTTCAGTTCGACTCACATACGCGGCAGTTAACTAAAATTCTACAAATATGAGCTATCATATAGAAATAAAGAAATTCTGTGGATATATAGTACAGACTATAATAAGAAAAACCATATAAGCGTGATTGTATTATAAAATGATTATTCATAAATAATGCCTAACAACTTGGAAAGCGTATTAACATTTAAATAATTAATTTATTTTGTGCAGGTTATTTACTGATATCGTAAGTATATGAGTACTAATAATAGTCTCAAATTTCTCCATTCATTGGTTAGTTAGTTAGTTGTACCCTTAATTTCATGGTGTTCATCCTGATATTTATTTGTTGTGAATACATTTGTATTTCAAAACTTGCAGTTCTCTGCAGTGGAAAAAGTTTGGTGATAAAATAGTTTTAGTTTTTGTTCACATGTGTCACTATTAAATTATAATAATATTAAGATTATAAAAATAATATGTACCTACATTAATGGGTGACTATCATGCATTTAAGCGTTTATGATGTTGTGGCTCGATGTAATCTGTGGTCGCCTCCAACATTACTATTCAATAACTTCTCTCTCTTTCCCAGGGAAGGCAATGAAGTCAGTCGTGATCTAATGATGCATCTTCATGAATCTAGCTTTATTTACGTTAAACGCTATGAACGTATAAACGCGTGGATACTAATATTATGTTCTTTCTAACTACTATCCTAAATATGTAAATAAATCATTAGATTCTTATACATTTAACGCATTCCCAGCTGAGTAGATAATGACTTTTTAATAAGCACCTTTAAAATGCACGTTAATTAGATCGATCGGCCGCCTGGTCATTACGCGCATGTGCATCTTCAGCGTCCAAAGTATTAATGATGACCATCTCATTTTATATATTTCATGTTTAAATCGGCGTCTCCATACTTCAGTTTCCTCAGGATATTTTTTAATATACTGCACTGAAAGATCAAATCAGTTTCAATTAAAATCAGTGAAGAGTTAAGCTTTTACTCCGCTCATCCTTGCATAGTATTTGATAATATTTAAACCATCCATAGCTCATATCTCTTTAATAATGTATCACATATTGCTATTTTCAAATAATAAAAAGCTTTTGACCACACTTGACTGTACGGATTTGTTAAATTTCAACTGTCACTTTTATTTATGGTTGAAATATTTTGCGTCCTTTTCAAATAATTCTGTTCTTGTTTTTTTTTCTAAGTAGGTAGATATTTTTTTTTATTAATACATCAAAAAAATATTACAATACCCATTTATAGTTTATAGAAATTTTGACGATAATTATTTTCAATGCTGTAAGAGACACTTGTTGATAAATATGTCACTTTTTTCAAATTTAATAAAACAAATAACATTTTAAACCTGTAACTAATCTCAAACTAATCTCACCATCATTAGTGGCGTAATAACCCAGGACATTTTCTAGCGTCTACCAAGATTTTCTTATATCTCCCCTTATCCTGTTTTTCATGTGTCTGCACTGGCAGCTTTAGCACCATTGTTGACGTCATTCAAAGCTTCGTTCGTTTTAAGCTTAATATTTATTTATATTATTTTATATAATGAATGTCCATTAATGGTTATATTTTGACCTCATTACAATTTTTGATCTCCAGTGATATTAAGTTGGATAAGTTAAACTTATTTTTATAATAATAAAAAGAGCCTGTTTTCAAAATACAGTCCTCATAACAAGACTGGACCAAAAAAAATGTTTTCGAGGTGTGCGTAAGACGGATTTTGTAAACAAATATGTGGACATATCTGCAGTGACTAAGAAAACGAGCTGATTTGTGGAACCCTTTACTCTGACTATAGAAACTAACTCCAACTTTAGAAAAAAAGAATTCCTTGATTTGACTGAAATCACATAATCATCAGGAATGACAAATTGGCCAGGAAAATATAAATTACTTACCTACCTAAATTAAGCATTGATATCTTTTTGTCTCTTAAGTAAACTATAAATGTGTATCCACAGAGCAGAAGTTATTTAACAATTACATTAAAAAATAATAAAAACGAAAACAGGTGGTATATATAGTTTTTTAACGCATCTAACCCCTTTAAGAAATCTCGCTCGATCATCCCACTGTATTTTATTAAATTGACCTAAAGTCTTTAGATTATAGTACTTATCATATTACATAATATAAAATAATGTAAGATAAAGTTAGAGGAAGAGTATTTCTACCCAGGGTTTTATTGGAGGTATATGCTTCGTAAGCAGAAATAATTTATAACCTTAAATAATACTTGTTTACCCTAACATACAAAACATAAAATAAAGTCTGATTTATGAAGGCGTTATCTTCTTTATCAAATTAACATACGTAACCCGCATTTGCTTTCGACGCAAAAGCTCTCTGCGTACTAATGCTTGGTTACGTTGTGCTTTCTATTGAAATGCTTACGCGACGTAAATATTACAGTGAGTTATATATATCTGCAACAAGTTAAAAGATCATTGTATTTAATGATATTTTCATAAAATATAAATAACAATATTTTTAATAATAATGATAGTTTTTTGAACCTCGCATGAAAAAAGTTTTTTTGTCACATCCGATGTAACAAAGTTTGTTTACAGTACAAAATCAATTGTTTTTCTCCTGGAAATAGTAAAAGTGTAAAGCATTATGAAGTTGACAGAGAATGAGTCTATAAGGAATTTTAACGTCTGGTGGCAGTGGGAGCTGAGAGGTCAATGTAAATGACATGGTGTTTGCAAATAAATAGTTATATACATAATTTTCAGTTGTTAATAAGTATTAAGTTGTAATAACAGTATATTTTTATAGTATATATTTTTGATTACATATTTTTTTTAAATACATGTATTATCACATAACCATAATTGAACGTAGTTATGCAGAATATAGCCAGTCCACAATAATGTCAAGCTGAGATAATGGCACTTTAGTAACAACATGATTATTAAAAATGTATGCAAAATGTCAAATTGTAAATAGTATTTTATTTCAAGAATATTTTTTTTTGCGGCTTGGCTCTTTTCAGCATAATCTAGACTGTATATCTTTTTACTTAATATTTTTTATTTTTTTATTTATATTTATTATTATTTTATTTTTTGTGGACTGGCTACTTTCTGCATAACTATGTCCAATTTTGATTCCCTTGAAACATAACATTTAACAACAGTGAAGTATAATTTAAAATTAATCAAATAATAATGTTGTTTAATTATTAACTTACATAAAAACTAACATTATTTGGAGACTACATATTGTTATCTTTGAAGATTATATACTATGAAAAATCTTTGTACGTTAAATAAATATGGACAATTTTACAAAAGATTCAAATAATTATATTATAACGGTTTTAAATTCCAAGTTCATGATTTAGTTAGTTAATTTAAGTCACTAAATAAAATTTATAAATTCATTTATAAAATATTTTTTCATCCATTGTAATTAGTCATAAAAATTGCTGCAAAGCTTAATATTGTTGTAATAAAAAAAAAATGTTTAAAAATACATGGTTTTATAGCGACATGTTTGGATTATGGGAGAGAGTTATAAAATATATTCATTATGTATAGATATATTTTTTACAATGTTTGGTGAATATCAAGTGACTGTATAAATAAAATATCATGACAAACCAACAACTTACACTCTTGAAAAGATTATTTTTATAAGGATTACCTTTGTGCATTACAATATGTATTTTAAATAGTTTTAATTAAGATTGAAATAGTAGACAACGAATTTAGTATTTTGTAGAAATATTATCTTAATATACAAGTTGAATTGAATTAAAAAAGTTTTTAAATTAATATTGAATAATTTTATTAACAGCTCCGACTTTCTAAACAGGCTGTACATTTTTATAACACTATAATACTGGCGTTTTGATAGTCCATTTGTTTTTATCATTGGGACGACAGTGTCGTAAAGAACGCCGGCATTAATCCAGAGCAGGGGATCGACGGCGCGGCGGTTACGACCATCCACGATAGAAGTGCCACAGTTCCTCTCCTAGGGCATTGACATTTCATTAGCGTTAGCTAACGTAAAATTTGAGCTTTTAATGCGGTTTCAAGTAACAAACTTAGGAAAAGCTCCAACATTTTTTAGATTGAAAAAATATCACCGCAGGGAAATCAATAAAAGTGCGTGTTATATAAAATAAAAGAAGTACATACTTAAATATAACAACTATTTTATTTTAATTAACGTGTTATAATTTTCATTTGACAACTGTGACAGATTAGCCATATTTTTCAAGAAGAGTTAGTAAAATATTTGAGAAACTAAATTTCAAATTCACTTGTAATCATAGGTACAAGGCGGCTCTCATGGTGCAGTGCGTAAGGCGCTTGCCTTCCATCCGAAAGTTCTGGGTTCGATCCCGGTCAGGACACAATATTTATGTATTTTTCTCAAAGCCTGGGTGTTTGTGATTGTTCAAAATTACTAACAACCACCTCGTATGAAAAAACAAGGACATAATTTCAATTATAATTAATTTTATATACGTATTATATAGGAACTTGTTTTTTACATCTGGTAAATAAAATCTAATTTATTAACCCGTTGTTATTATTTAGGTTTCATTATGTTGTTTAATTATGTTTTTATTACTTAAAAAAATATATCTTAGAGCAAACGATTCAAATGTAGATACATTGCTATAAAAAATAACACTTAATATTGTAAGAAACAAAGATGATTATAACTTTTGCTTTCGCGCATAAATAGGTACATCGTGATGTTAAAACTACTCATAACTTATAATTCACCTATTTGTACTAAATTTTACTATGGTTTATAAAAAATCTTTCAAATAAACCTAAAATAAAGCTCTACATGGCTCACATCAAACCCATGTTTTTCAATGGATGAAAAATTTTGTAAAAAAAAAAAATTAAGAATTTGAATAAAGTGTATTTGAATGAAATATATTATAACGGACATTTGGAGAAGCATTAGGTGATAGAAAGGTGCAGGCATGAAGCGTTTCGTCGTACAGTGATCTATCCTCTATCATTGAAGAGCTGAGACGCTGCGAGTTGCCGCGTTCACCCCACGTTAACGCAATTACTAAGTCGGTTTGGTTTTGCCAGATGTGCATTGAATTGTTTATCCGTCAACATAGTGCAAATGTGGCAATTCGTAACGCCGTGTCTCTTAGTCCTTAAATGGTAAAGTATGCGTATTCTGTTGGGTAGATCATGTCTAAGTAAAAAGAGGTTTGTAATATTTGTAGATTGAGTTGGATGGACTGTGTAAAAAAAGAAAGAAGAACCCTGCAGTAGATAGATGGGTGAAGAGATGTTCTCTGAAGGTGACGAAGACCCACAATGAGATATATTATACTGATGTTGACGATGAAGGAATTAATTGTGACAAAGCACTATCACGGTGACAATACCTTGCCAAATGCTGATGTAGACTTTATTAATCTGGCGTAGACGAGCTACGATGTAGCAGTAACTACCATCTAAAATATAAGTGACCTAGTTTCAATGTCTACTTGAAGTTTGATTAGGTAGTGGTTACGTGTTAATATGTGTAGCTGTCTCAAAGTTTGTTTCTTTTCAAGGCTATTTATTAAAGGCTATTGTTGTATATCGGGATTTGAAATAAGGAGAGAATATTGAAATGGAATTAATTGCCGTAACCACTCAGTTTTTAAGGTGGTTTCAAGTTATAATATTACTTTATATAATTTAAACCTGTGATTTGTTTAATTAAAGTATTTTAATGTGATATCTATAAAATTATCATTGAAAATAATACGTTTAAATACTATTTTTGTTTGTTTTAAAATAGTTTAGATTTTACTGTGCTAAAGTTTTAAATAATATAACCCAGTACTTGTTAAGCAAATATAATCAAGTAGGTCATTATACAAAAAGAACTTTTCTGCAGCTATATTATAACCTGATATTTATCATTATAAGCACTTTAGGGTCGCCGCAATAAACCTTGTTGCCGTAACTCATTACGTTTTTTTACTTCCATCTCTTGCCAAACTCAACTTTTAGTTGTTAATGTAAACCAACTGTCTAAAGCCGCGTTTTTATGTAGAAAATTTTGTTGTTTATCCGTATGCTGAATGACAGTTAAAAATTTAAACCATATTTCAACAAAGTTGATCAACTTGTAAGTTTAAATCGAAGAAATAGAGATTCTACCTAGGTTTTTTTAATTTAATAGTGAATAAACATTCTAGTCAACTGGTTGCCTAACAAAGGGATGACAGGTTGTATTGTCATGTAAAACTTATCTGTTTCACTTGATGCTATCTTGACTATCAGTTCATTATTGAAATTAAGTTTTGCCAAAATTTCATGCATCGTTTAAATTTATTTTAGTCTACCGATAGCCTGTTACTTCATACACGTGTAATACGGAATACTGAAGGAATTAAATTCAAATAAAGAATAACGAATTATAGAACGTTCTGTCATTGCAAATGGTCCGTTAAAAGTAGCCCCATTTTCATTCGATCTATGCTCCGGACTTGACAACAGTCGTTAAATAATATTAACTAAAAGTACATACTTCGTATATATTATTTTTACAATGATTTAAAACCAGCATTGATAAATATTACTATGAATGTGGATACCAGTTATTTTCTGAATGTACGGATGATAATTTATATGTTAAAAAGCTCTCGAATTAAAAATGTATTTTTATGCAAAACTCGTGAACCCGATTTTCCCCTTTACCAAACTTTCTAGGTACAGGTTTATATTTTTTGATTTTCGTGTTATCATTAACAAAATTTCCACATAAAAAGAGATAGTCTGGGAGGAAAACAACGCCTCGAAAATTTTGCCAGCTCCTCTCATTTTGCACACCTGACCGTGTTACCCCAGGCATACAAGGATATTTTTGGCTTCCTACTTCAATTTATAATAGCCTTTACTGTAAATGTATTCATAAAATCCGGTTAGCTCGAAAATCTTGAGTTCTGCTTAGCGAAAAATAAGTTTTTATAGCAATAATATTACTATGACTTACGATACGTCATGTCATAAGTGATTTGGCTTAAGACCAATCCTCGTCAACAGTAAGGTTGTGATATTATATCCATTTGGTTGCCCAATAGTTTGTTTCAGTATTATAATATAATATTTCAGAAAAATATTATTAAAATATGATAATAATTATAAGCATCTGTCAAACTATTTTGAGGGTACTCGATCATTTGTTTTCTTTTACGACCTCATAAAATCAATGATTTCTTTATTTTTGCTTCAGTTTTTTTAAATTTTGAATAGGCTTCAAGCTCTCTCATATACATTTACACACATATTATTTTATACGTTACAGACATAATATATAATACATAACACATAATATAATTGGACTATTTGTATGTATATAATTTTTTTTTGATTACAACTATTTTATTCTATCCCGAAACAAAAAAAATAAATAAAAAAATATTTTTTTATGGAATATAATTTTTTTCAAATAAAAATGGAAAAAAATATTATTATAAACAGTCTAAATCAGATATTAATCGATTAATTTCGACTATTAATATTTATTTGTTGATGTTATGAAAGTATTTAAGAAACATATCCCATTGTGGCCGAGCGGCTTACGCATTTGCTCATAATGTCGTGGGTCCCAGGTTCGAATCGTGAGTCTGGCAAATACACGTATTATTTTTAAATATGTGTTTGTAGTCAGAGTATGAACATAATAAATTGAACAAAATGGCTAACATTCATTTTTCGTAAAAATAAAAAAAAACTGTTAATACAATTCCTCACTTTACGAAGGCCCATATTATGATCTTAATAGGATCGGACATGGTTAATTAAAAATAATATTCTAAAATGAATGAGATAAATTTCTACAACCCCATTTTTTAATAGTCTGCCGGTGACTGATATAACAATAACAAAAATGCACACAGTTCCTAAAACACCATCATTTGGCTAAATATTTTAAATATTCTCTTTTTTGCTTCTGGATCACAAAATATATATTGCAATTTAACAAAATTATAAACCAATCGGGACTTTAGGAATCATCGTCTAGAGCATCTTATTTGTTCCAACGTAATGTATCTTTAGTAGCATTTCATATATATTTTTGATGTCTTCAAATTATTACATTGTGATTATAAAACTAACACGAAAATTTAATTCAGAAAAGAAAACACACAATTTGACTTTATACCCTCCAAATCAGATTTTCTGAACTATCAGTGAGACCGCGATGGGTGTTCATAGCATCCAAGTAGAAATAAATATTAAGGATAATCTTTGACTGTTACTATATTCTCTTAAGCAAAATATTCAGAGGTTATCATGTTTCCACGACTGTGAATAATACATAGGATCATTTTTCTGCCGTTTGGGATCTTCTCTTTCTTGGAAAACAGAGCAGGGCCTTTTCGCATTTTTCGGAAAAGTCGAAAGGGATCACCCTGACGCATGCGTCTATTTGTAACACGTCACGTGGGCCTCGTTTATTCCACGCGCTATGTGATTGGTTGATGGGAATAAAAAAATACACTCCGGGAAAGCCATGCGTTACAAAGTCCGTATGCGCGAGACTTCATTTTTCTTATTCAAAGTATCCGTGAGAGCGATTCGTTTTACGTGATTTATGTAAAATGCTTTTTCCTTAAAGTATTTTTTTTTTGGGAAAATGAAGCAATGCGGAGGATTTTTTTTTGCCACCTATTTCACTTTTGAAAAACACGTTCCAATCTATTTATTTATTTTTATTTACGACCGTACAACGTTGGGCAGTTAAGCCGTCAGGACGGATATTGCGAACGTATATTAATTTAAATACATTTTTTTTGTTCATGAAAAAAATATTAAAAAAAAAAAAATCTTTACCTTATTAAACATTATATTATATTTTATTCAATTACCTCAAAAACATCATGTTAAAAGAGCGTTAATTTTTTTTCAAAATTATCTCTTCTTCTTATATGATATTATTATGGTTAACTTCTCGAAAATAGTTTTTATTTGTTCATAAAAATAACCCTAAACTTAGTATTTTGTATTACCAACTATGGTATACATATAGAATTGTATATTAAGGCTGTAGTAACAATAATTAATATACGTTTCTTAAGTGGTTGTTTGTCAAAAATAAACATTAAAATACCCTTTTTTACTATATGAAAATTGAAAAAAAGTTGCTTGTATTGGCTTCATTCTATTCAACAAGACTATGAGTGAGTGAATAAATTTAACTAGAACCACATATTATTGTGTTTTATTTTGATTAATACAATGCATTTCTACAAAGAATTGACAAAAAAAGTTTCATTCTAAAAATGCTCTCCTGTAGAGTTGTGCTCGCCATAAATAAATTTACTACTAACAACAGACGATAAGGACCTATTACAATACCGACCCAGTCGATAAAATCACATATAATATGCAATTTTTGACTTTAACTGTAATCAACTGCGAAATCGCCAGTGAGACATATTTATGTATTGCGTATATGTAGATGCCAAACTCATTCAAAAATAAAAACTTAAATACAACCCTAAAACGCTTATAACATCAATAAAATATTTATTTTATACTAGCTGCCCAGTACAGCACCCGATTCAAACAAACGTGGTGTAGTTTGGTAGTGAAAAATAAATTTAACAAACAAAATCATTTTTTTATATTATATAATATAAATGGAATGTCAATATTATTACACTAGATTTTTTTTAGGGAGCAGTGTTACCTGTCAAAATATTTGTCGATGCGTTCAATAATACAATAATTATACTATTTTTTATATCATAAGCAAAGTAATATAGGATATAAATATTCATAACTAAATAACGCGTCAATTTGAATACCATTATATATTGATAGATAATAATTATATATATTTCGATAAATCTGGTGTATTTACGTGAGTCGTTAATATTGCTTAGAAATATTTTTTTTTATTTATTAAAATAACAAAACTTTAACGCAATACCGTGAATGGGCTGTGAAGCGTTTAAGCAAAATTAATTTATGCGATTAAGTATAACACTGCGTGTGAGAGGAATACAATGTAGGTGCTCTATTTATGCGATCGCGCAAAAAAGACGCAAACCATTTCGCATGCAAATATACGTGCGTCAAAGAAGCTTATTGTTAACTGTGCATAACTTTGGCAGACAAGGAGAGGGTATGTGTGTGTACCCTGCGTTACAGATAGATAAATCAAGAAAATATATTAAATGTAATATCACTATAATATTATAACTTACATTTCTCTTTACAATTTTTGACTTATTACCAAGAACGGTGTTCACAAAAACTACTTCTGTTCTGAAGCAATTCTACACTAACCTTGTTGCTTCAGTTATTGTTAATTGAGTTACTTTTTTGACGATATCTCTTCACATGAAGACAAACACCGTTTGTACATTTGACGTCACCAGGTTACTCTAATCTGTGAAGATGGTAATAAAATAAAATCAATGTAAAGATTAATAAAAGTAAGTTTAAAGTTTTTATAAAATTCAGCAATACTAGAATTATTACTTGTTTTTAATATTTTTTATCGTGTAGAGACTTTATTCAGAAATAAATTGGACTTTGGTTAGACAAAAAATGTTACGTAATTTAATAATATGTATATATAATATTATACAATATAGATGCATACATTAGTTCGGTATTATCGGTATAAAAATAATTCGCCATCTAATAATCATCTATTTCGTATATAAAAGTAATTCTATAGCATAGTTGGTTTTAATATAACTTCCATTGGGATTTTATACAGCGTTTTAAATTACGAGCGAGATCCGGAAAGCTTGTAAAAATAAAAGTATAAATTCCGAAGCAGTCTTTGGCGCTCAAAAGCTACAAATCTGTCATGCGTTTCCATTCTGATATACCAAAACGAAAATATTCCTTGTCCGATTGAAACGTTGCCAGAATGTTTGTAGAACATTTTTATAATAGGAATATTTAACTGATAAGAGTTTAACAGCACCTATTCCAAAATGTATTATATTTTTATTATCGTATTTACTAATAGCCTGAAAGTTAGAAATGTAAAATTTATTTAAAATTATATATTGATACAGATTCAAAAGATTTAATACCTAACATTATTTTATAAGTGTTTTCAATTACTCTATTTTCAATAAAAAAAATGTTCATCATTCGTATTTTTTTTGAATTATTCGTTAAATAAAAACAAATTAACATTTTAAGTGATCTTTACACCGGTTAGTAAATTATTGTAATTCAATACTTTGATTTAAATCTAATTTAAATAAAAATACGAAAACCGATTGCCACTAAGTAACGCAATTTAGAACCCGCTTCAGAGAGCATTCTAAAAACATGGGTTAACTTTGTCGCAATTAGATGTTATGTATAGCATAATGGTCAGTGCACATGGGCGCGAATCCTGAGGGACGCAGGTTTGAATCCTGCTGTGTGTCGTATTTTTTTTCAAAGATTTTTTCAAGTGGTTATTTATAATAGTTCTCAGAGGTGTTTTCAAATTATTTTAATTATTTTTTTAGTTAAACCAATAGTAGACAAGATTTAAGAATGTTGTATTCTTTATTGGAATAAAAACTGGTTGTGTGGCAAAAAAATCACATGTTGTTTTTGAATGTGTCTTTGAAGTCAAAGTATGAATCTGATAGTTTAAGCAAGTAGTCAGCATTAATTTCACGCAAAATTAAAAATTTTCTAACATAACCTCTGTTCTGTTGAAGCCTAAATGATTTTCATAAGATCGGACATAGTTAAAAAATAAAAATAATATGGATCGGATACTATAATAACCCACAGGAAACATATTCAATCAATTAAAAAATAGAAAAAGTATGGATAAGGAAGAACCAGCAGCTATACGTTGTCGCGTGACAAATGAACGAGCTCAGCTATGGCGTGTTCGACAAAGTCAGGAGAATCTAAAAAGTCAGCATCGCACAGACATAAATTGAATTTCAAACACCAGAACAAATTTCTAAGACAGAACATAAACGCCAATGTATGATAGATAAGGAGACAGGGAGAAGATTTATTAGTATGTTGACATATGGTACTGCCACCTGGGAATATTTTTTGCTAGTATGCATTATAATACGAGTAACATATATTGCTGGTGCTACAATCCTATATAGTATTAGTTTGTATCTGAATCTATCCAGGTCGATTAAAAATGATCATTATAGTTTTGAACGTCTAAGGCTAAGATATTCAAATCCATACCGACGTGTGGCGATCGATGATTCCATGAGAACCAATCAGTGTCAGCAGAATACATAACATAGAACTCATTCTCAAAATAATATTATTTATTTAAATATTGCTTAGTACGTGCATTTTCCTTGCATATATTTTTCACAAAATCGAATTACTACTTAATAAGCACTTTTCACTTCAGCAACATTAATTATTAAAGTTTATTACATACATTAAAAAAAGTATTTTCTCACCGAGGCCTGAGATACTCAGTGTAAGCATTTTTCATCGTGATGGGTTCAATAAAAAAAGGCTATCACGATGGAACAAAATATCACTCCAAATCGTTGCGTCGAAGGCAAAACTATCTCAATCCTCATAGGATTTCATTTGTGTAACTGCCACTATGCCTCAAACAATCTTATATCGTATAATATTGTCCCTATGTACCTATGTATACTATACCTGACAAATCTATCAAATAAACTTGCCATATCTTCACTCAATAACTAGTCTTCAGTTCCACGCTCCCGCATCGCTCATCTACTTTACATACATGCAAAGTGATGACTTCAACAACAAATCTAAAAACACCACCTTGTTTAAGCTTTTGTTAATAATAAAATAATTAATTCTGGATTTAGTTAAATGTTGTAATCAAATAATATAGACACAACCAAAATGCCCGTGTGGAATCATTCTCGGTTATTACACCAAATAAATACCAATCTAATATTCAAATTGTCAGTCATTTTAAAATGATGGCATTCCTTTGACCTCCGAAATTGAAACACACTTGCCACCGACCCCGCTATCAAGATAAAATGCCATTTTATTGAAACATATTTTTCATTCGGTCTTTTATTTTTGTTCTGTTATATTATGACACGAATAAATACGGGAAAATGGGGAAATTTCATGGGAGTGGGTAGACGCATATCGGATAATATGGAACTGGGATGAAAAAGAGGAGCCAGGGAGGGGGGCGGCACCAACCACTCTATCCAATTACACGAGTTTTAAAATTTTCCCGTGCTGATGGAAAATTTATCAAAGCGACGGGGATTTTTTTACCCTACGCGTTATGCTGTTTCGTTGAAGCGTTAGTTTCTTTTTTGTCCGTGTGGGGATTTCGCCGTTGATCTCGCTGCGTAAAAAGAATGCGGAAGCTCCAAATGAGGTTTCGCTTTCTTGCGGCACGTCATTTCCGGTTGCGTTTCGGAAATATTAATTTCGGTCGAATTATTTTTTTTTCGCCTAAGCCAGACGATATTTCGTTACAAAGAGAGACGAAAATTGCCTGGTAGATTTTTTGCAGCTCATTTATTTGCAATAATTTATATATGTTTTATAAACAGATTTTTATTATTTTGGTAACATACTTATGTATTTTATCTTTACCGATTACCAATGGAGATAGAATTTGTCATAATATTTCAATTATTCCACAGTATAATATTTCAATTAATTAATTACACAACCTTCGTTTCAATGTCAATAGGTAATTTGAAATTTCGATTGTAGTACTATTATCAAGATTACTACAATTATTCTTTTGCTTGATAAGATTGCTACAACCAAAATAGCTAACGATATGAAAAAGAAACTTGTGGAATTTTGTATTAATAATTTGTATACTATGTTATTATGAATCATGGTCAACCTACTGTAATTTAACATACATAATTTTGAAAAACGCTTCTGAAAAAATATATTATACCTAACCGATAGAAAAAATATTTTTGAAAAAAATTAGCTACCCGGCAGAAATTGCACCTGCATCTTTTGGGTTTTCGTCCCGTCCGCGCATTATCCTCTATGCTACGAGGTGACATACTAATTACGACAAATTTTAACTATTGGCCATTTAATACCTGCACATCAGCGCTCTTTTAAGTCGAGCTACTATTGGCCATCGGTTTTTGTTTATTAAATCAAAGTAGGTACCTACTACTTCAATTACTAACCGACGTCACGGATTTCTCCAATATTTTATGATGAAACTTACTATATATTTATAAGAGATAACACTAATCTGTCGACGTTAAAATAAATTTGTAAAATAGCTGACCTTTCGGTTTTGTATAAACCGTAAATTTAATTTTCAACTGCCTCGTAATGTTGGATGTGATCTAATTACGTGTTTTCACTACGCAGACAAGAAATTTCGACCCCTTTCACTTTGATTTTTTAGAGCTAGCTTCTTTGTATATTTTTCATTACCAAAGGTTTACTCGCTTGCGAATAATTCTTCTATTGACATGTTCAACACCTCTATTTAGATACTGAAGGATTGCATTAAATGATTTTTTTTTTGGCATCTTGATGAGTGATCTCAACTTGTTTTCATAATTTAATTTGCCACTTTTGATATATTTGATAATATGTTATATAAGCTATACCAGTTTATAATATTTTACACGTCGGCGACTCTCGTGGTGCAGTACGTAAGGCGCTTGCCTTCCACTCGAGAGTTCCTGGGTTCGATTCCCGGTCAGGACACACAATATTTATGTGTTTTTCTCAAAGCCTGGGTGTTTGTAATTGTTCAAAAATTACTAACAACCACCTTGTACGAAAAAGCAAGGACATGGTTATTAATAATTCTAAAAATATATATATTTTACACGTCTTATTGTTCTGTATGCTGTTTTTCATTATTATATTCTCCTTCATAGGTTCATGCGCCGTTTATAAATAAATACATATTTGTAAATTTGGTACCTGCATATGATGAAAGCCAAAACATTTTTATTATTTTTACAATTTAATATCAAATCGTCAGTAGAACTGTTTATTCCTCTTCTTCCCTCGTAATTTATGATATTACTCTCAATAATTATGGCCAGTTTCAAGGTAAATTTTCACCATAAATCTCCGGGTGATGTTACCGAGTTTCATTCCTTCCGTCTTTCCTGGCTTTCGGCTTCAACACAAGTATAGCGTACCTATGCCTAAACTGAATACGATATGACCATTTCAGTTATGCTTATATTATGATGTATTAGTGGGTCTTGAAAGATTTCCCAGTTTTCGAGTGTGGTGAGATTCGGACCACTGAGTACATCGTGAAGTCATCTAACATGCCAGCCGTTCACCAAGCCAAACCGGAATCTATTTCATGAATTGATGCCTTGCTGGTTTCACCCGTTGTGACTTGTTAAATGTTTTGTATTTTTTTTTTAATAATGTCTTTTTTTATTTCTTTTATATGCTATTTTTTACTATCGCTGTATGATTATAATATAATATATTGACAAGTATCGTAAAAGTAAATCGACATAAAAATTTTAGTCCGGTCTAAGGTTAAGTCTGTCAGATATATTTTTTTATTTTAATATATGATAAATAATATAAATGTAAATGGTAAAAATATCTCTATCTTTATGATAATAAGAGTCATTTTCCAGAGTGTTAATTTTAATAGGTCATTATCTCTTTTTTTCTCCCCAGTACGTCTGTATCATAACGCCATATTATGTTTATTTTATAACATGGTATTTATAGTCAGGCCGTGGTACACAATGGCGAGTTCCGATGGTAGTTGTAGTTATCGCTTAAGCGTCAATTACATTGAGCTTTTTTACGAGCTGTTTATTGGCGAATTTAAAAGCGGGCGGTTCAGCTACTGCGATTTCATGATTACACACAAAACTTTCCATTCGCTGATAAGCCACAAGCCAGCGAGCGATTTTGACGGAACGTAGTTCGTTTTTTTACCGGGAGGTCGCTACGCTCCATAACAATGTTTCCATTAAACGTCAAAAATGTAAATTTCAAAATGAGTAGTTCGTTTTTCCACCACCATCGCTCTACTGCGCAGACGCAGTAAGCCCACACGCCGGCGTGTAGTGTGAAAAGTTGACCGGCTTTCAACTTTTCTCGGTAGAGTGTTTACAACCTGCTTATTAGCTTATTCGATGATTACACTGGGCGAATTTACAGGCAGATTATAAATTTGCCAATAATCAGCTCATAAAAAAGCTCAATGTAATTGACGCTTTAACTTCAAAATACAATGTGGTCATCTATTTGCAGTTAATGACATTTTTTTTCATAATTTTCTACAATTACATTTCCATATTGCATTTGAAGTATAAGAAATAACTAACACTACGATCGATATGTATAGTTTCGTGCCACGGTCTGAAAATAATGAAGCCATAAAGGCATTAAAGACATCAAAGGAAAAAATTGGAAATCTCATATCTTGGGGAAGCTTTTTAGCTGAATCTTGGTTATTATTATTGATATGACATATACAATATTTATAGTGATTGTTATATGATCTGACAAGAAAATATTTTATAAGATAAACAGAGGTGGGTATTTGTAGAATTCATCGGTGGTTAATGATGTAACATCATTAAATTTCACAACAACATTGTTAATACAAAATACCAAAATAATGATACATAATAAAATACTTGAAGCAAAACTGCCATATTATTTATCTCCTTGTTTGTACGATACCCAGTTTTCCCCCGGCAAGAGTCCCACTCTTGTGATTCGAGCACATTCCTACTGCGAGTGCCTCAAGGAATTGCGTAAACCCGGCGCTTGGAATGGGGTACCACATCACGGGATTAGAAACCAATCTCAACGAAGACGCCATTGGAAATTGTACGGAGGGATCGATTGGAATGGATACCACAGTGGGGCGTACCGCGTGTTCATGCCTAAAGCTCTACATTTCAGCGGATATAGCTTGAATTTAAGGAATTACTTTCGCTTTATGGATGCTATGAAATTTGTTTGTGAGGATTAAATCTACGGTGAAAATGATTGAAAATTTATGCAAAATGTATTTGATTAAGTATTCATGCATACATTTTATCGATAAATTCTCATTTTCAAAATACACTTAATTACAATGATCGTATTCAATTATATTGAATAACAATCATTTCTACTAATTGTATTTATAATTTATTGCCGACGATACATCGGTTATCTTTATTTATCATAAAATATATTTCTCTAATTGTGTTAACTGTCTATTCATGATGGAAATGCATTGTTTTAATATTTTTAATAAAATTATTAATAAAATGAGTTTATTTGCTTCTTTTACATCACGAGCTTAAATCCAGTGGCTATATCGAATTCATTACACATTTTTTATACATTATTTGAAAACACCTCAGAAAATAAATTGAATACGTGTATTAATTAAGGCGCTAAGTACCAAAATAATAAAAACTGACATTTTTATAGAAAAATGTTCTACATACCAACGCCAATCACTTCAAGTATAGTCTAAGTGCCTCAAGCAAGTCAAAAAAATACAGCAAAATAATTAAACCTGTCGACGTTGTAAGTCCGTTGGCGTGTTTTATTTATAATGGTGTAAGTAGCACTGCAGTGGTTAACGGCATTCAATATTAAATAGCTGACGATGGTGTGTTGACACTTGCGAGTTCTTAATACCTAAAATTATAGAAGCTGCCGTGATTGCTTCACACTGTAAAACTACATTTTTCAAAAGGTCTGCTTCATGAAATTTTACTGCAATGACTCGGTATTTTGTAACTACAGGCAATACTACTTTTTGGTACTTAGAGCCTTATTAAATACACGTATTCAATTATAACCAGTAGAAAAACTTTTTGACAAAATACAACACCCAGCGGAATTTGAACCCCCTCCCACGTACTCTAATCACTAAATTATGTGTCTCCTATCTAACTGTGATGAAATTATATAGTTGTTTTTATAATTCTCACTGAAGCGATTTCTAGATTTTCGTTATTATTAATTGGCAGTCAGCTTTTGTATTTTAAATCAAAGTACTTATAATTACCTTAATTACTAATCGGTATCATGAGCTCTCCAAACGTTTGTTATGATATACATACACCTGCTATTAATTAAAGTAATTCACAAAAATGAATGTAATATTATTTATTGAAGAAGCATAATTTTTCATGTTTTTTCTAGTGGTTATAAATTTTTATGTCGTGTTGTCAAAATCAATCTTGTGATTTATTCGTTGAATATTTTTCTAATATAGTCTTTTCAATTTACATGTGTGTTATTCAAAATAAAATACAATATTAGAGCGCTTCTCCATATAATTTATCAATTAAAATGAATTTGTTTTTTTTTATATTATAATGAATAGTAGACTGAATCTTAAAAACCTGTAATATAGTAAACTTGATTATATCAATATATGAAGCGATTTGATGAAACACAGCTATTGCTCTCCCAATTAGAATTACCAATAACAGGTTAGTTTGACACCTTGGGAGAACAAATCATGGATGCTCCCGATTTATAAATTAGTTATCAAGGACCACACGTATTGTTTAGGACTGGTTTCATCCGTTTTAATCGGACATTTTCAACAAAATATATAATATTACAGCTATTTATACTAAAAGTTAGCTATTAAAAACATGAACAATAATTATTTATCCTGAGAATTATTATTAAGTATTAATGTCATATTAGTAGCTCAATTGTTATTTCCATTTCTGGTTCGTTTTAAGCCTTGGTTTCATTTGCAACTATTTTAGCGCAAATTAAGACTTTTCAATCCTTGTTAATCATTTATAGCGTACGTGTAGTCTCTCCACTGGATGAGATATGATAATCTGACATTCTTTTAACTCCTTGTATTTTGTACAAGCATTTTTTATACAATATATTAAAGAAATTGAAAAAATATACACATTCATATACAGATGACCTGTCCAGTTTAGCTTCACAAGTTTTATCTAGAGCATTTCGATACCTAGTAAATGCATTAGGTTTAATAATAAAACATATGATTTATTATTATGTCATAACAGTTATTCCAAAAAGTTTATCTTAAGTTATTAGGATGTTATATTAAAAGCTTTGTTATGTTGTAAACTTTTACATAAAAGCACAGTATTAATGCCTCATAAAATAACCATCTAAACGAATTATTTTTATTATCTTCTTTATTAGAAATGTTTTTTGATTTATTGAGATGTTTTAGCAGACAAGTAAGGAATTATTATTCTAACTAATGTCCGTCACTTATCTTACAATAGAATGGCTAATGTACTAACCTGACATTGTTCACATAAACGTAATAAAAATCACTCCGCAGAATAATCGTGGACCGTGGCCGTTTAGAAGGGGAAAAAATGCTCGTTAGCTATAATTACTATTTTCTTCCTTTTCCATAGTTCATTAATTTTATTTCTTTTTTTTTCTTTATTTACTACCGATTAATAACATGTACATACACATTATAATAAACATGATAAATTATTGAGAAAATATAACTTTTTTGAAGATTCCTCTAAAATCATTTAAAATGCATCGTAGAGATAATACCATCGCGCGCCGTGATAGAGAGTTAAAATTTCTGCTTCTGGGGCCAACGATCACTTGTTTAAATTTAACAAATTTACGTATTATGTGTTTGCATCAAACACATCTACAATAACTAAAGTGTTCTGTAGTTGCAGGGTAAAATCTCTTATATTGCATTTTTACGAAATTAAAAATTTAATGCTAATTTGTGTAGAGAACTGTACTCTTTTTTTTGAGTGTTATTGATTTTGTCACGTGTAAGCAAAAAAGATAGATATTTTAATTTTTAGAAATAGCTTACATTGATAAAATCATTTTGGACTCTAATTGAAATGACTTATTCAATACATTGAATATATACATTAATATCAAAAACTTTATTATTATAATTAAGTTTTATACATAAATAATGTAAAAGAAATAAAAAAAATACACCAATTAACTTCTTTACCCTGAAACCACAGTATTGTTAATATTTTGAATAGTTACTTCAGTTTAAACGTTAAAAGCAATAATTTGCATGAATCATCACCGAATCGATAGCTCAATGGTGAAAGTACTTACTTGGAAAGTGAAAGATGTGAGATCGAGCTTCACTTGTTCCATTGTTTTCTAATAATACGTACTATGTTTCTGATATTTTTTTTTTCAAAAATTAAAAACAGCATTAAGATATTAATAATTAATATCTCGTATAAAAGAAAAAAAAATCTTCAAAAGGTGGTAAATATTTACAGAATATTGAGGCTAATTAGTTTAAAAATTCGTTTTCTTCATAATAAATAATCAAAGAAAGCATTTACGCCATTTAGAAATACAGATATATTACTAAATAATCAGCGAATAGTGAAATAAAAATATGTTCTTAACGTCTTCAAAATTAAAATCATCTTTAAAATTAATCGAATAATATAAAAAAAATACTGGCTGATAAATACAACCAACTTTGTAGTCAAACTCAGGTTTAATATAATAACTATTTATAATGTGTAAATATAAAAGTATTTACATAGTTTTTAATAAAACATCGTATTAATTAAATCGGATTTTACCTGATAGAATATAATCTTAATCGTTTTGAAACAACGTTTATTTAATTCTAAAACATTTTTTCAGGTTACTACAACACATCTTCAAAATGATCATACAATAACTAAAGTGAAATATCAAAACAGAGAACACTTTATTCTCAGTTCAAAAGTCGTAATACATTGGGAGTGTGTTTTCAGAAACAGTGTTATTTTGGTAAGTTCCGTGTACATAGCAGTAACGCAGTGAGTTTATATATCAATATTTAAACAAAACTGATTTTATTAAAAAATAAATATCATAATATTCTATTTTTCAAAATCTGTTTCTGACAAGTTTATTTAGCGACGTTAACTGTCAACCTCAATAACTCAAAAAATAAAGCGGAATTTACAAAAATTCTGTTTCAAAACAATACATATTTTTTTTAATACAGATTATTTAATTTGTTGATTCTCTTTGACATTCTCTGAATTATGATTTTTAAATACATATTATAAAAGAAATTGGTGCCGGACAAAATCCCGAAGGCCGATATCCGAAGGCCAAAATCCCGAATGCTGAAATCCCGAATGCTCGAAATCCCGAAAGCCGAAATCATATAAATAAATTATAAAAAGTAGTATTTTTTGCTTTCGAGTTGGTAGTTGTTAAGAATTATTACTGTTTGTATTTTTTTATTTTTTGGGATTTCGGGATTCGGGATTTCGGCCATTCGGGATTTCAACATTCGGGATTTCGGCCTTCGGGATTTCGACCCAAACCCAAAAGAAGTACTTAATATTAATTTTCTAATATAATTCGTATTTTTAACAAAATTACTTATTTATAGTCCATGATCCTGCTATACGAAAAAATCATCAGATACAGAATACAATAAAATAATTTTGACATGACTCATTACATATTATTGTATATTATTATATAAATATGCACGTGCATGATATTATGTTATTTTTTTTACGCTATAGCCTGGGGTGGCATATAGCTGCATTAAACAGACCCCACTACTATTCTTCTTCGTTCTCTGCTTTTCTTATCTAGTTATTTTTGATTAATTTGGTTAACATTATAATACCATCTTATTAATCAAAAATCATATATACCACAATAAATTTTAATAGCTATTTTAAGTATCACATATTAACGTATTAAAGCATACATTTAAATATCAAATTGACCTTTAAAGCTTAATATTAAATTCAATACCAGCTGTGAAAACACATTCGCTAAAGATTTTAATATAGGCACCCAAAATCAATACATTAACATTATTTTTAAGATGAAAATCATAATAAAAAATGTACTTACGTAATCTATAAATATTTATAGTCTTCAAACTAGAACGCGAGCCACCATTTATTTTATGAATGTGTAATAGAAGAAGCAAAATAATGAACCTGTTACTAATACATACTATATTTCGTCGTCCTAATTATTCTTCTTTTAATTTATTTTATAATAAGCATACGTATAATAAGTAGGTATATAAATAGTATTATAAAACAAAAAATATTTTATTGCATCAGTTATCACAAATGTGTGTAGTATTCTTTATAATTATGTCTTCTGTAGATTTTTTTATAATATTAAAGTAACCTGCTTCTTTCCCCTTTGCCACATACATCATTATTATGATATAAACATCACATCTATTTAGTTTTAAAGCAAGTAAATTGTGCCTTATAATAATATAATAAAACTGGGAAGAAGGAAAACCATTAGGATATAATAATAATAATAATACATAATAATTATTAGCGTCGTATTCGTATTAATATTATCATTGTCAAACTTTATAAGTTACAAAAAATGTTATGTTGTATTCAGAAGAAAAATGTTCTTTATTCTCATAATAATTTAATTATAATGCACGATATAGTTTTCTGAAATAAAACAGTATACCAGAGTCCTTTTATTCTGTACATGAATACATATTGTGAATGTATGAAAAATATTATATCATCTACTACAGCGCACGGAATTCTCTCTACTCTCTAGTACTATGAAAGCATTTTGTATTGTAAATGTACATATTTACTGTAACGGTTGATATACCCAGTTATAACATTATTCTCAGTTGGATAGTCTTTACGTCATTTGACTTGTACTAACCTATACACACAAATACCATACGCGCACGCATATTGAGATAAATCTACGTAAGTATAGAACATTAGAGTATATTGCTATAGCATCTGCTCAGGATCCCAATGCTACAGTCATCGTAAACATTTTACACTAATTAAATAATAATTCTGAATCTCAAAATTTAAGGATTTTTCTAGTTTTGTATTTTATCTGAGATTAATAATAAAAATAGTTACAAGATAAAAAGAACTTTTTATATAGAACGTTTTTAAATTCTGTTGAACCATATAAACTTAACTAGACTAGCTTAAACGATCAAAAAAAAATTTACTTGACATTTCGTATTGATTTCCATAGTAACGCACGTATATATTAATAATTTAGTTGCTAGGACCCCAGCTAGCAACCAATAATGGTGTCGAAATAACTTTTTATACAAAACAGAATTAGCTGAAAATGAGTACAATTCTACTTAAAGATGGCTAAAAGTATTAAAAAAAGTGTTCTGATATATTCTAAAAGTTTCAAATGTCTAGCTAGTCGGGAAGTTAGTTAAAATTGATTGGAAGATTTGTACCGGACAAAGAACCACCGGACAAATAAGAATACGAGCTAAGAAAAACATTGTAAAATACGATGACATATCCATAATATTGCAGAATCAAAGATACTTTATTGCTAAGGCAAATATTATTGTGAAAACGTTAATGTTTTCCATATTAAGGCAAAGGTGATTCATGATTTGTGAAACATAGTATTGACATAAGACGAACCAGTCAATCATCATGAGACTTCAGATAAATGAAAGTCTGTTGGCAATATACACCTCAGACGAATTTTGCAATTTTTGAACATGCTGTCTGCGGACCAGAGAATCTGGAGAGATTGGTTATTTTGGGTGGATGGAATTTAAAAGAAGATATTATGATAAATTATTGTCATGAAAAAAATATATAGCATCATCTTCGAGTTAAATTATTTTACTTGGAGTAGATACCGATGTTTTAATTTATAAAATTATCCTAAATAAATACAAACTAAATTATTATTTTTTATACTTGAACCTTGACTGCCTAAAGTAAACTCCTCCACTCTGGCCTGTCTTTTCCGGTTTACTTTAAAATTATTAAATATTGAGTGGTTTATCAGTATCTATGCATCTATTGGTTTCACGTAGTTGAGCCATCGTAGACATTGGGGTTTGATAAATCCAATGACATCAGCCTCTCAGTTCTTATTAACTTCTGAGTTACTAATATTTCACCAGTTACTTTATTGGTTAAATATATTGTACATACAGGTTTGAGTCCCGCTCGGTACAAATATTCTTTTCTAATAATTAGTACCTATACATATTGTGTTTTCAAAAATGTATTTGATTAATAGCGATTGTTTATTCATAATTGAATACAAATTAATTAAATGAATAGCAAGTAATGGTAAACATAATACCTATGTATGCTCGTATACAAATTATACAACAATTTATTAACTTTTCTGCTGCGTAAATGCATGTAAAAAATCGTTAAACTGAAACTCAACGTATATCCATACTTGTAATCATTGATATCAAATTAAAATATTATTGTTTGGAAAATACAGTTTGTACCAATTTGCACGCTTTAAACAAAATAAAATTCTTCAAAATCACGTATCACTACTTTTCTATATCTGTATAAAAAAAAATTAAATGACGGTATATATCCTATTTTATACTAAAGTGACGATTAAGTAAGTAATAATTATTACACTATAAAAGTAATATTTAAAAAAAAAACGTATTAACATAATAAACTTAACTTTAAAATAGGTTGTTAAAATATTATTCGGTTTGCACGAATAAATGAGTTTCCATGCTTTCAGTGATTAAATAATATTATTCAATTACTGTATGGTAAAACATCCCCACACTGGCTGTCCTTATGCGTAGGCTAATTATGTCGTGGGTTCCAGGTTTAAATCCCGGGTCTGACAAATTCACATTCAATTTGTGTTTGCAGTCAAAATATGAGCCTAATAGGTTTAGCAAGTGGTTAACATCCATTTCATATGAAAACAAAATTTGTTATTACAAACCTCCACTCTGTGGAGGCCCATACAATCCTATCAGGATCAGATAAGGTCGAAAGAAAAAAATAATACAATATGTAGAAGCAACTTGTTAAATTAAACCTACTTGTAAATAATATGTAGCTATGAATTTCATACATACTTAATGTGGTAACGATTTGAATGCTATTATTATTTTTGGATAATTTGGCATTAATTTAACTTTTTCTTATAATTTATTTGAAAAAAATTAAAAGCAGCCGCCAAATTATTGTGTAATTACCTGATTGAAATCTGACATAAATTTTATTGTCAATGAAAAAGATCCATTACTACTGATTTTACAATCAACATGCTGAGACCGGATAGACAAAGAGAGGTGAACTGTTGCGCGAGCGAGAGAACAAACAATCAGAGATGGGGTTAATCGCTTGCTGCCAATTACTCAGTTGCCGTGTGTTGTTACATCGGAAACTCACATTATTAACTGTATCATTGCAAATCTCACCTCATTATCAATCTCGTAAATTATAGATGTACGGTCTATTTGTTGGAGCTTGATTTACGTATAATAATCACATTAATTATAAACATCATTATTTATAATTATAATACTATATGTTTAGCAATGATCACACCACATCACAATAATCAATACTCATTATTTTTTTTATTTTTAAATAGTATCAAAGCAAAACAAAATAATATAAAAAACCAAGTTTAGAAATAACAGAGTTTTTTTTTCTAATTCTACAATTATTTGAGCAATTTCTTCATGTTTTGGACTATACAACCAACATTAAACAGATATATAAATAACTTAATGGAATTAAAATACCATTATAATGGATTACGTGGATATAATTTACTTTAATATAATAATATATAATTGTTCTTATAATGCCATAGTTAATAACCAATAATTGAATAAACGTGATATTTTATATTCTTCATAATATATTTCTTGAAGACAGTTTGGTTCGTTTTTTATTCAGATTGGCACTTCAGATTTTTGCTATGTTTACTTCCTAGTATCTTCTAGTCTCGAGAGGTTTTCTGGGAGGACGATGGTTAGCAGGTCTTGCGTGCAATATAATAGATGAAAACCTAGTTTTTACCATCGTTGCGATGTTTGCATTCTAGAGTTTTCTTAATTATTTTTTAATTCCCCATCAGTTCATATCTTTAACTTTATTTTTGTTATATTGTTATATTATATGTCATGATTTGCTATGCAGTTTTGGGTAATGTTAGTTATTTAGTGTTAAGCTATCAATCCGTCTATGATTCAATAATCATAATACATTCCAAAAAAGGTACCATAGATGGATTTATAGCTCAAAATATAAGAGAACTTACGCATATAGAGAGTTCAAATTACACTCAATTATTTTTTTATAGGATATTTTTAGATAGGTAATTTTAAATTATGCCTTTCAAAAATATAGAATTTAATTTGTAATAAATTAGTATTGAACAAAAAATTATATATTTATTAAAATATAGATACTTATAAATTAACTATTTAGAGAGTTTTTAAAGTTCAAGTTTCTAATTACCGTCATCATTATTGGCACTTTATAATTCTACCCACATTTGTTTATTACTATACATCTTTTTTAAATAACATAAGGTAATATTTGATTGAAAGTTTAACATAATATGGAATCAAAATTATGTAAAAGTAAAGTATCGAGACATATTTCTTATTGATTTCTCAAATAAAATTATATATCAAATATTATTAAACCACTGTAAATACCTAGTATAAAATATTTAAAATTGATGTAAGTAGCATTAATATAATCGATCGGATACATAAGTTTAATATCGTTAATTATACATTTATTTAGTAGGTGATAATAATTGTATCATTGTCATAATTATTATTAATTAATGTAAATCTTATAAATAATTCAAAACTACTAATACCAAATATTCTAAATGATTATTACAATTATTAAGATTTAGTTTATTGTATCAGTCTTGTGTAAAAAAAATCCATAATTACCCTAACGTAGATGTGTTATGTATGAACATATAAATTCACCAAAACTATATATCGTCACTGTTCTGACAGAAGACACTAATTCGAAAAAAATACATATTGAGTTAGTTATACCAAAACGTTCCTTATTTGAAACTTTACTGTCTGGAAACCTTCTTAATAAATAAACAGTTTTTATCATAAAGTCATCCTTTTTACGATTACTTAATAAACTCACATGATAGACCATTTCAAACATTTTAACAACTTCAAAGTCAAATTACTCAAAACTAGTATTTTCCAGTTAGTGTGTTCTGCCAGAACAGAGATGATATTATACTTTATCTTCTTTGTAATATCGGTTACAACCCTTGTGACTGAAAACCGTAAACCCTCTGGAATACTAAGCATTATACATTTTCTCTATCCTCTGCAAGCTTTATGGGTATACTATAATAGATAAATTCTTTCATCTAGATACTTCACCTCATCGGCGATCACTCTTTTTATCTATAAACAATACGGACTAATTATCAACAAATTCGCTAAAGTTCCTATACTTTGAAAAACTTATCCGTTAAAAGCGAGTCTATTCTCCGCTTTCACATGTAAATTCTGAATAGTTTTGGGAAACTATTATTTAAATTCTTTCCTAAATAATCCAATAATTCTTGTAACGGCATCATGTGCCTGTAACATATATACGGCATTTTTATCCTATCCAAAATCGATTACGAAGATTGTGAGGAAGGCCATTTATTTTTTTAAAGGTTAGAAAGCTTCGGGAAAGTTTTCGGAAAGTTTTACATAACGTACGCAAAGATGGAGCTATAAAAAGTAACCAAAATTCTCTATCGCGAATAATAAAGCTGTCCTCGTGAAATGTGACCAGTCAATAGGTCTTAGAGATTCAATTATATTTAATAACTATTTATATAACTAATATAATATTATATAACTAATTATATACATAATTAACTAGGTACTTACTTATTGTATTCTAACGTTTCTAAATCATGCATCAAAGTGTATCAAAAATTATTACAGACGGTAATATTAATTTAGTATAAAAATGGCAATGGAAAGGGGTAGGGGTAGGTTGTTAAAATTCGATATAAATAGTGCACTAAACTTTATGAGTCGTACCTATTTATTTTTATTGAACTAATAATACAATTTGCAGATAGTGCTGGAAAGTTTTTCATATTCAATTAAACTCTGCCTAAACCAAGCCATAATAGTTTAGGTATATTATGAGCGATTCAACAAAATAGTGCACACTTTTTCAGTCATACTTATTTGCTTTCGTTGAATTAACAATACAAATTAATTATTACAGATGATATTGGTTAGTTTTTTTTAATTCATTAATCCCTGCCTAAACCAACTATAATTGTTAAAAAATATTCTTCTACCTATAAAATATCTTTACTTATGTATGACTTAATTGCATAAATTTAGATATTTTATAGATAATCAAACATTTTTTGACTATTATATACTATGGCTTGAATTAGACAGGGTTTAATATTGAACTTAAAAAAACTAACAAACACTATCTATTCTATACATTCTAGTATTAGTTCAATGAAAACAAATACTTTTCACTAACGAAGTTTAGTTTCGACTGATTATTTCAGATCATAAGAGCCTACCTCCACCCTTTGTCACTGGAAAATTGTATTTATAGCTAGTCTCTTAAATAAATGGTTATAAACCCAAAAAAATATTCAACGCCTTGATAACAATTGCGATTTTATTATCACCTAATCATTTCTTAACATTACCAGGACATAATAAGTATAAACTCAGGAAGTGTTAAAGAAATAGATCAAATATTCGAGCACAGATTATGACCAATATTGTAAAGTATGTAGAATTAGTTTTTTTTAACTTCTTTAATGATAATATTATATATTAATCAGATAATACATCATCGTTTTCACTATCGGTTACTACATCTAGGATACAGTTTGGCTTTATTCAAAGAGATTTTACTTTTGACCTTGTCCAGGATCCAAGTTTAATTTGGTGCTTAAAACAAAACACAAACTTTAAAAAATATATCCATATAATATCTTAACACACTGTAAGCTTTTAATTTCATTTATCGTCCATTCGATAGACAGACCTTATCATATTCACCTTTAGGTTATTATTCATACAGTACAATATTTTAGTAAGTTAGTAGTATATGAGGATTATTATTTTATCATATTATATCACTTATGTTATGCAAGCTGACTTGTTACAAAACATTTTGGGTAAAACTCGTTCCTAGCTAGACTACAAAATGATCAAAGTCGGCCCACTTGGATTACATACTCTGAAGTGATTAAATGTTAACCCACTGGACTGTTATTTACTACTCGCATTTTCTATAATATATCCATATTATATAAGTTATATAACGCTAAAACCTTTTATTTTGCATTGTTATGTAAAATAAATACTATAATAAAATTAACTACATTTTAATTAGCATCATTAATAGGGTAATGCAACCTTTCGCGGATCTTGGCGTCATTACAACACAATTCCTATTCTAGATGATCCAGTGATAATGCTGAAATCTCCCGTGATGAAATCAACTTATCTTAACTTTAATTATTGTCCGGTTTTTTTCTTGCCGTCAGGGGCAAGAATTGACCAGTGTAATGGTCGGGAGTTCGAGCGGTTATTTTCATTCGCCGTTTGATATTTAGAAGAAAAACATGTATGTGTGCCTACCTTTAGTGGACGCATCTTACCAAATCATTCACAGCACACTTGAGTGCATATTGGGTATCTGCTCCTGATACATTTTCTAGCATAAAAAACTGCTGATGCTTGATATTCAAACATCGATCCGTGCGACACGTTTGATTAATACTGAGTGTGGTAGTTTGATACGGTCTATGTTTGTGTTGCTCCGCCTTCAGTGTATTTCTATATAAAACGTGATCTTTTTACTGCCATACATTGTGTATGGTTCTTCATTATATACAAATGCCATTGTCTTCAATAGTCCCAAATATTCTTCTCAGGAACATTTTCTCAAAGATAGAAATCTATTAATGATCTGTCTTTTACTTGCTAAGTGCCTCGAATTCTGATACATACATTATTACTGGGTACAGGAGATTTTTATCAAATATTGTTTTGGTTTTCTTTGATAGGGTATTATCTTTTAGTAGGAATTTTATTACGATGTATATGAATAATTATAATTCTCTCCATTTCAAAGATTTTTCATATATTTTATAAATATAATATACTCATTTCATTCACTCAAAACCAAAAAAAAATATTATTGTAAAATGGAAAAATCCAATATTACTACATCGTAGTTTTATATACACTGGAAAGGATAAAAGAATCGTTACCATTTTAATTTAAATGGAAAAAAAATATACAAAAAAGGCAAATACGAACGATAGATTAATTACTATAATTAATAATATCTTGTTAATATTTTAAAATAGAATGTTCATCAATGCTAATCACATTAATTATTTTGAAGATAACTTAATTTTTCTTTAATATTTAAAATAAATCGTGTTGAGTGATTGAATTAATTATTACTGATAATTTTCAAATAAATAATTTCTACTTAATTTATACAGTTTGAAGTACCTACCAAACTTTTTAAAGTATTTTCTTAAGCTAGAAAATTTTAATTGATTTATTTTAAACAAAAAAGCTCTTAGAATGTTGTATTTAATTATAACTTAATAAATTAACCCTTATCGTGAAATTCATTAGCATAATTCAAATACTCGTAGCTGTATGATTGTTTCATCTTGTTATCAGTTGAGAAAGTCCGCGAAATGGAGTGGGCATTATTAAATTACATAATATATTATATTATATTTTAATCAACATGATGTCGGTTCATTAATAGTTAACACTATCATAGTGACTCTATGAGAATCGTTTTATTCTGGTTTTCATTTGAAATAATCACAAGTAACAAGTAACAAATATTTAACAAGGTGATCACTTTAATATTATATATATTTTTTAATTTTAACGACATAACTAAAGAGGTATTTATAACAATTACTTAAAATAATATATTTTGTACACATAAGTTAAGTATACCAATATAATTCCAAATTAATGATACTCAACTTTTGTGTGAAGTCTTACAACGCGTAAATTGAAACTTTGAGTAATATAATATGTGAACCTCAACACTTTCCAAAACTGATTGCTTTATGAAAGTTAATTTATTGATAATTTCAAAGCATGGCTTACCCAATAACCATACAGTAGTAATTATTATCAAGATCAAATTTTTAAGTACAAAATTAATTTTAATTAACACAACGAGAAGCTAAATTTTCGAGCTTTATAAATGATCTGTGCACGTTAAATCATAAGGGATGAAGAAAGTCAAGTGGATTTCGCAAGGGGTTGTGTAAATTAAGGTTGAATTGCCAGGCAGTACTTGATACGGAAGTTTTAATAAAGGCTTCGTTTTGGTGTTGCAATAGATATGTGGGCATATAGACAGCTTTGGGTCGGATTTTAGGGTAATATCAAAATACCTATGTGAAATTAGATTTTGATATATATTTAAAAGGTTAAATTTCTTTTAAGTACCTATTGTTTAAAGTAAATGACATTTCAACAGTGATTTAAAATTAATCCGGTATTTCAAAACCGTAGAAATTTATTTATATTTACACTAGCTTAGTATTTTTATATTAGGACCATAATAAACCATAATAATTTTTATATATAAGTAGTTTAACGTCAAATTTGAATTTGTGTAAATGTGGATACACCAGTAAAGCACCATCTTTTTTACCCGTTATTTGAAAACATCGGTTTTAATTTCGAATAGGAAACATTTCCTTCGACGGTCTTCTTTGATTTTAAACCAGATATCTTAAATATAACTATATTATCAATATGCCAGCTTTTAAAACTTCCAGCGTTAAAATATTTGTATGTCAGTATACATTTTCAGGGTCATAAAATACAAATATACTATTTTTTATATAATTAGCACATGTGCGTGCTTAGGAAAATAATATTTTTTGGTATGTTACACAATATAAAAGAAAATATTTCTTACTTAACATCTCTTCGGATATTTTATAAACTAACAAGGTTGAATTTAAATTTATATTAATATATTAGTTTATCATAAACTCTTTCTTTTTAAAATGTCAACTGTTGAATTTCTTTTCAATGAGCAGTATTCAAGACTTTAAACTTACTAAGGAACCAAAATGTAAAAACATATAAATTTATAGACAGTATATTATATTTATTGACAGTACTTAACTAGTTATTGTTTATTTAATAGTTAGATATGATTATTATCACAGAAAGAGTTAAGTAAAGATTATAATACAACACAAAGAGAAGCCAATACTTATTAACGTATTATAAATATGTTTTCATAATAGATGGACGATATTTTTGTATTAGTTTTGACTTAGCATAGAGTTATAAGGTTGCAATAGTTTTTTGTTGTATTTCTTTATCTTATGTTCCAAAGTGTGTGAATTGCACTAAATATAATTTTAAATATTCCTTTTAGTCTAAGTTAACTTGCTAATGAGTGTTTGATATCCTGCATCAAGTTTAATCGTCTTGATCGGTTCTTATGTCGTATTGTTAAGAAGTATTGTAACCCGTATAATTTCTAAACGCAGACATATAATAATATGTAACACATCTTTCCTTTTTCCTCAAAAGTGGACTTTAGATAATATTATATAATAGCTAATAATATTAATTGTAAAAGACATCTTTAATATTTTATATTATAAAATATGAGGATATTTGTTTTAAATTCTGTTCTTTCCCCGTCAGAGATTTTCAGCAAAAAGTGTCAACCACATTTTAAGACTACCTACAAGTAGGATATTTTCCTTTTTAAAACCTTTTAGTAAAAAATACCAAAACCGAATAGTAAAATTAAATGTCATTAACGCTATTAAAACTAATAACAAATATGAATATAAACAACTTTGAAATCAACCTCCGGTTTAATTATAATATAACTAACAAACGGAGCCTTTATGAATAATATAATATGATGCCAAAGTACTCACAGCATCAAAGTCAAGAAAAATCTCAAAAAAGTATAAATTGAGGTTACCGTCTTTGAAACTATGTATAACCTCATTAGTGGAATGTAATGATGAATTATATAATATAATATAACAATCCTTAACTCAGTAAACATTTTAAATGCTCTAATAAAATGAACATTTCAACTACGAACTGGGCAACTCCGTAATCTGAAATAACGAATGTTTGACATAATATGCCTAGGGAAAAAAAGACAGGTGGAAAAAAAACCATGACTTTTCAAGGGAGAGACCTCAAGGTTCTACCACTATTGGATACCTTGAGAGGAGCAATATGGTGATAATTGAATAGGTGAAGCGGTGAAGGGTTGATTTGAGCCGTAGCCTTCTTTATAGGAAAAAAAATATTCGTATAATTTTTCGTGCGGATGTAGAATTATTATTGAAAACAAACACACTAATAACTATTTGTAAGTATTTATAATAAAATGAGTATATAATAATATCATAGAACTCATAGAATAGAATATAGATACATAAAGTCACCCTATATTTTATAAAATGTCAAAGTAAGTTATCTTTGATATATTTTCATACTGATATGTGCGTAAAACATTATGATAAATAAAAGACCAGAAGGTAAACGATTTCGAGACGAAGTCTTTGGTACACGTATTAACGTATCCGAGATCAAATATGGCGGCAGCTTTAGGAAAGCTCACGTTGTATAAATTCAACGCGAGGGGGGACAACTGAACTATCTCAGAGTATTTCAAGCACAGTTGTATTTTTAGTATGAAATTATAGCATCCGTCTAAATTAATGTCTTGGTATAGCAGTTTTATACACGTTTCTATTATATATAAAATTTTCTTAAGGTAAATAAAAAAAAATCTTTGTTTACGATGTATCCAGAAACAATATAAGTTAACCTAATAGGAAATAATTTTATCAGCTAAAAAATATACCTATACAGTTATTGATACTAATAATGTTAGAAAAACAAACAATAGTGCGAAAGTTAATAATTTATTAATATAGTATTTATATGTATGCAATTGATATTGTATTACGAATACAACTAATAGCATATCTATTTATTATTTAGTACGTATTGTTTAAGGTATGATAGCTTGAATGATATATTTTTTTAAATTTCATTTTAGGATTTATGAAAAATTCTTGACTTAATAATTCAAATGAAAATCTTATTTTTGATCTCAAATTTCATTACACTTACATAGCTTTAGGGAAGATATACATATAAACAATATCTTTAGCTGTATAATATATCTTATGTTTTAATTTAATTATTAATTTTTATTTTAAATACGAGTATAATGCAATTTTATAGTACTAATTCCACTTTTATTAAATATTAAACTGGACCTATTTCGTTCGCCTTGGAGGAATATTGTCAACTAATAAAGAATATAAAACAAACAAAATAATTAATACAATGCATTTCCATGATAAATTATAGTTAACATAATAAAAAAAATGTTTATATTATTTAAGAGATTATTTATATTCTGCAATTACTGTGTAAAAATGATTAAATTGCAAGGTACTTAAACTGAATAAATATATATTTAAAAAAATAGTTTCTTTTTGTAATAAAATTAAATTAGCTGAAAATATAAGTATCGCCACGATAGCCGCGCGGCTCTGTCTATAACCTCGTGGTTCCCAGGTTCAATTGCAGGGTCTGGCAAGTACACAATATATAGGTTTACAATTTGTGTATGAGTCAGAGTATGGACCTAATAGGTTGAGCAAGTGGCTAACATCCAATCTGTTAATATAATATGATCCAATTAGGATCGGATATGATCTAAAAACTGGAATAAAAGTCACGAAAATATATGCATCAATGAAGGCAATTAAAATTCGTAGTTAATACCTAGATGTTTTTAAACTTTTAATGGTAGATAATATTAATACAATATTAAGATTTTAATATTAGTAAACAATATAACAATTATGTTTAAAGGTACAACTATTTTAAAAATGCGGTATATATATGTCATATAAAATTATTTCAACTGCAATCTAATATTCTTTTTTACCACATAACTAAAAAATATACTGTACAAAAAAAAACTTTCAATATTAAATTGTCAGCGAATTTTTACAATTAACATAATAATACAACACTTAAATGTCTACGATCCACACATTGGTCGTATACTTCCTAAGGCAGTTATACCTACATAATATATATATATACGAAGCTACGGATACTTTATATATGTTAGAGCGTAGAGCCCCGGGCGCGGGTAACGCAGAAGCATTCTACGCATTGTTACGCGAGATCTTCGGGCAAGTATGTAAAACTGGGGAATTCCAACTGACTTACGTTAGCAACCGAAAGTAGCGATGCGGATCACAAAATATTACACACAATCCTTATGACTATCAGACGATAAATAAACACTAATGTATCATACAAATCGTGCAATAAGTCAAACCGCAGTTGAAAAATAATATTATTATTTTTTCACACTGAAATATCCTTTCTGTACTTACTCTTTAACTATTGTATCTTATTAACGAATCAAAAATTTATTCGCAATGCAATGAAATACATCGGTAGGTAGATAGTAATTTGGTTGACACGTATATTAATTTCCCAATTGGCATCTCTAAATACATTAGTTCTGCACAAACAACTAATGTTAACAATCCCTTAAATAGTAAATATATTGTAACAAAAAAACTCTGTTAATTCTTGTTAAAAATACATATTTTTTTTCTTTTTTTCATAATTTTTAATTTAACACAAGGCCGGTTATATCTTAAAAGACATTTTCAATTGGTAAAATAGTAATAAACGCATTAGTACTCGCCACTCGGATAAATATCGACACGTGTAAATAGACCAACTAATAAGCATTAATAAAAATGCGAGTGCGAGTGAATAGAAACCCACTCCATTTATTAATCATCAGTGTTAATCTATAGTGTTACTAATACACTCTTATTTATCAACTCGTGTAACTCTACTCAGCGTTTTAATTAACTTAGTAGCAAGTGTGACTGGAGAGTACTAGTAATTAAATAATTTTTACTAAAGCCGTTTAAACAACCCTTTACTGTAAGTTTAATTATTGGTAAAATCATATTTTACTATTAAGAACTGATTATTATCTCGCTTTAATACTCGTACATGAGTTTCTTTACATACAGGATTCTTACCACTTTGCTTTTATTTATCGCATCGCTTTGCCATGTCCTTAACCTAACATGGTTTAACGCCGTGTCGGATTAAAAGTTAAACCCTCAAATATTAATGACCGAAAATATTTTACGTTTGTTATATCCACGCAAACTTTCGTCAATGAGGGAATCTATCTGGCTGGAATAAGCTTTAACTTTAGGGGAATGGAGGACTCTTACTTTCGAAAACTTATTAAATTTTGATCAAGCTCATTATAAAATTAATTTAATTATAATTTAATTCATTATTTAAATTAGATTAGTAACTCAAGAGAATATGAAGCTGTTTTCTTGATATACTAAATCGGTTAAGAGGAAATTGGTTAGCGATAAAAAATAATTAAAGCTAATTGTTGTAAATATATTTTAATATTTTTAAAAGATATAAAGAAACAAATAATATTTTAAAGTGTGAATTGTATAAATATAATTATTTGTGTTAAAATATCAAAATGCATATTTTATACTTATTTTAAAGAATATCAAAAATTCATAATAAATGAAAAATATTTTTAATACATTCAGAACATTGAAATAAATTTATATCAAACATACTATATTCTTTTTCAAGATGATATTATACCATTTTAAACTAATACACTTGTTATAAAATTTATCAAAAACTTTAAGTATAAAACTGATATTTTCTACTGCAGTTTTCAAGCGACGACTATCTTACCTTCCGAGTGTTGTTGAAAAGATTTCTCAAGTATTCCAGTGCAGCTAGAAGCCTTTCAACTATATCTTATGACTTAATATCACATTCTATGTCTCCTTGTGTAAAGTATTGTGAAATTCTAACCCGTAAACTTTTTATTTTTTTCATTGTTATTTTCCTCTTTTAAAATATGGAATTGGAAAATGAAGATGAAATGGAGAAGAAGAATGTAGATGAAAGAAAAAACCTATAATATAGATATTGAATTGTGGCGGATTCCATGCAGCGTTGCCAGATAATTATTATAACTTCGGGATTTTCACCGTGTGAAATAAAATAAAATCGGGATTTAAGAGCAAAAGCAAGACAACCTAAAAAATGCATATTTCAACATTTCTAATGTTTATTTCTATAATATCAATCATAAATGACATAACGTCGCTATAGGATTGGTTTCCCGAATATCCGTTTTTGTCGAAATCGACCTCATAATGCAGAATGTTTTTTTGTACGAGTATCTAATTGGACGAGAACCATCCCTTTCTTTAAATTACTTTGTAATGGTAATGAATACATCATTCATATGCTGTAAAAATAACAATTTAAATATCTCCATGTATTTAAATATAGGATTATGAAATTTGTTTTTCGTCTCCTGAACATTAATTGGTCTATTCGGGAAACCAATCTTACAGCGACGACAATACAAACTACAAAACTCTTTAACTATCAACATAATAAAGTATTAAACAATATTTTTTCCCGACACTCGCCAATGTATAATTGACTGAAAAGTTTTACTTCCAGAAGAGTTTCTTCCTGCTGCTTAATGTATTAGTAAATTTCAGCACATGAGTATATAATGTTGAATTGAACACGTGATTTAGATTTTATCAACATTTTAAATTCATCTGAGGATATTTCTTGAATAATCATGAATTTAGTTGTCCCGCGCGGACAATCTACTTTTGGTTTAAAAGCGGGACGACCTGCAAAAACCGGTACGTCTGGCAACGCTGATACCAGGTGATAATCCATTTTATAAATTATGATATTTTGATTGTTGGAATGCAGTGTTATGAAAAAAAATATAGTGATCAATACTAAAACTTTATAAATATACATTTACAGTATAAAATATTACTGTAACTGTACGCATCAATCATAAGAATATGATTTTTCAAAGCCCTTTTATGGCTATAAAAAGTGAAATGGCTCACATAAAAATATTTTAAATAAAACGACATATATACGTACACACTTTCCCTAGATAACGAACCGGCCGAAGGTAGCAGAGGTAAAAAGGGGTAATGTATATGGGTAGATAACATGGGCAGAAGGGGCAATCGTAGGTCAAACTTTACTCCTCGTTCACACAGCACCGGTTTGATCAAAACAACGAGTTTGTTAACACGGGCACTTTGTTTAATTTTTGAATAACCAGTAAAGCGTCAAGTAATGTAATATTTTCAACTAATTTAACGTTTATTTGGGAGTAATTCATTATAATTATTTATAAAATATATTTATCACTTTGTATTTGATACAGTATTTTTCCCACACGGTCAGCTTTATCAAGAATGTGTATAGATTTACCATCATAAATTGGCGTTTCAGGGAGGGCGCTAGTATGACATTGAGAATATTACCATAACTAACAAAAAAATGGTAATTTATAATTTTTTATTGGTAGTAGATTTCTGTACAATTCAGTCCCTACTTAAAAAAACCTGAATCAATAAATAAACTAAGCCAATAAATAGTTATCGATTATTAGTTATTTGTTTTAAAACTTTACAAGAATATAATATATAACTGGCTTTAATATTATTTTCTTGGATCTACAATTATTAATATAATTGGACTCAAAATATATAGAATGTGGATACAGTTATACGTATTCCAAGTTATGAGTATATTATTCTCCATGCTACATAATTTAGGATGACATACATGAATTATTTCATTGATAAGGTCTTCAAACATTGTTTTGATTTGATCATTGTTAACGATACAAAAATAATATTATATCTTTAATTTGTTTCATTCACTAAAAACACGACGTAAACTGGAGAAAATTTTATTTTTATCTATTTATTCGTAGGTATATTGTCTATGGTATGTTAGACATATTGCCGTATTTTTGATGGCAGATTGATATCACGGGCATAATAATGTGGCTATTTGTCGTACATTACATGAAATCTTCAACAATGTTGGAATATATTGAGGAGCCACACGCACATAATATTTTAGTAACATTATCAAATCTTGCTGAAACATTGCCAGCTATACATGGCCGTAAAATATTGCTCACTTGCAAGCACCTTAAGAGTTATGACTTCATTTCAAGGAGTAATTCTAGGTAATTATTTTTGTCAAACCTGTCAACATTATAACATAGTTAATTACAGTTGAGAGTTTATAAGGGTTACTCTTCGCGTACAATATGATCAAATGGCTTGGCTTACATTTTAAAATCTTTACGTTTTGCTAACACTCGTTTTGTGAGTGTCAGCCAACTAAACCCAAATTTTTCACTGGTGAACTAATAACGACGGCTTAAACGCTAACTCATGGCTTGATTTTGAATTAGTTAGTAGGCTGAGCAGGCCACGGGTAAATTTCAGTAAACTCACACTGAAATACAAAATTGCATCGCCATGATTAATCATTATTATGTTAGTAATTCAGTATAATATAAATACTATTGGGTATGAAAGCGTTTTAACAATTTGTTAAATATACCATTCGATAATTTTGGCGATACAATGTTGTGTGAACGCGGCGTTAGAGGTGGTAAATGTGAACGAAAGCTTTCATCTAAAGCTTTTATCATCCTGGCCATATCTCTCGTGTCGCGGACACACTTTTATGCGAGGAAATAAATAGTATTTGTTTCAATAACACTCCGACGACACATTGTGCTTCGCTTAATGATTACTTTACGACGCTCTGAAAGCGTCCATTTGTATTATTTGCTCTGGCGTAAAAGTACCTGGTAATGGAAATCACAGTCAGTTACATCTTTTCAAAAGTCTTCTGTATTTGTTAGGTAAACAGAAATTTTCTTTACTTAAAATATAAAGCACACGTTTCATTAATAGCTTCTGATTCTTCTCGTACAATTTAATACTAAATAAACTATCTTCTTTACAGAGCTTAACTACCAATCACATAATATGATAAATTATTATTATATGTATATTATACATACTGTGTTATTATTGCGCTTTTTGCAGTGGTCTGTATTTTGAAAATTCTTGTGGATTACGGATCGAGGGGGGTTTAAACAGTGATTCAATCCAGGCACTAATATTTGATGTTGGCAGGCTGGCGCGCTGGAGCGGGTTCGGGTTCACGCACTCACGCATTGGTAAACGGGCGGTTCGGAATGTCACTCTCACGGTTTCATTTGTATTCTGGGATAAATGATGATGACAAGTTCAGGATGGATGATAAACGCGACGTTCACTCAAACCCTATCAGATTTAGCGCAATGAAAGTCGTACAGATGCGTTTTGGATGAGTCACAATATAGTTAACGCGGCTTCGGTCTTATCGTATCAGATCACGCCGCGACAGAGTCTTAGCTTTAACAAGCCTAGGCGCGTCCGCTGTCTTGGTGTAACTGAATGTAACTACAATCATGGTCGACTTATGACCCGTAACTACTGTTCGTCTGGCTTTGCGACAAAATCTAAGGATTTGAAGTAAGTGAGAAAAAGCGACCATAATTCTTGGTCCAACCAACAATATATATTATATTATTATTTAGGTTTATATTAACAGTTTTTTTTTGTTTCTACGAGAAATGGATGTCAGCCACTTGCCCAACTCATACACAAATTGGAAAACAATAATATGTGTACTTTGCCAGACCCAAGATTCAAACCTGGGACCCACGATACTATAGGCCAACGCTTAAGCCCTATGATGATCATATTAGGATCGGACATGATCGGAATGAATATTGAAGAAGAAATTGTTGTTTTTTTTTAATAAAACGCAATTTTTATGTAGTACTTATTCCACTTTTAATCAAGAGATTAGGACCGGTTTTGTCCGCCTCAGAGAGACATTTTCAGCTCAAATTGAAAATGTCCCTCTGAGGCGGACAAAACCGGTCCTAATCTTTTGATTAAACGTGGAATAAGTACTACATAAAAATTGCGTTTTATTAAATAAAAACAACAATAAAATGCAGTTCCACCATGAATTGACAGTTTGACATTTACAATATTATTAATTATTACATTAATTTTATTTACTACATCAATCATATTCATTATAATGTATTTTTTTATTTAGTTTAATACCCAATATGTTATTTTACTTTTCAAATACTGAAATAGTTTTAGGTGGTTTTTCGATAATCAACATTTATATCTGATGTAGTCAATAACTACAAATTATACTTTATAATAATTTAAATATCTTCCCTAGGGTGGTGTACTTGGTAGAGTGCCCGTCACTGAATAAATGGAAGTGGGTTCAATCCTACTCAGGTAAAAATTAGCTGTCACTTTTTAAATAATCACTCTTAGTTAAATGACTGCTAATATGTTATCTGCCTTTTTGTGGAGGCCCATAATATGCACCGCCTATAAGTAAAAAAAATGTTACTGGGCGTCTTACGTGGGCGAAGTCGGCGAAGCGTTGAGCGGCGCGCGCAACTCAAACGTATAACCGTGCGTGAAAATGTTCGTTGACCAAAGTCTTTTTTTTTTGTTATACATTTATACGGTTATACGTTTGAGTTGCGCGCGCCGCTCAACGCGCGACCGAACGCGCTTACCTAAGACGAGCCGTTAGTAATATTGTAGTTTTATTGATGAGGCTTGTCAAAATGACTATTTCAAAAGCTTCACCATGGTGACTTAATTTAAAAAATAATATGTACTTATAATGAAATTAATATTAATCGTGACGTACCTTAGTAAGTTACAAAATAGTTGAATAAGCCCAGAATGGCATTAAAATCATAATTTTCGGAATTATGTGGCGGAAAAAAATGCATATCATCCGTGGGGACAGATGAATAAAAAAGCACACTCACCTGCAGACTTGAAATTTTTACATGAAGCAAACAAAAATAAATTTTACACCGAGATAAATTTTCATTCCAATTCGTAGTGACTTTTTTTTTTCATTGTTGTCGTGGCTCCACCCGGCATTGTTGTTTGTCCAGATACGGTTTTTTTTGTGACGCGCTTGATTTTTTTTCTGACTCGAGCTTTTTTTTATTTGCATCAGTTTTTGTATTTAGCAAATCTATGTGGATTTATCGAACAATGCCGTTTCATTACTCCGACGTATGATTTCTATTATTTGACAATTGCGATTTTAAATCGATTTCAATGGACCAGTCAGTGAATGTATTGGATTATAAAAAGGCATTGTTATATTATTTGATAACAAATAAATTTTTAGTCAACTACAAACTGATATTTTTCATCATTGAGTTATCTTCGTGTAAACGTAAGCCAAGTGAAACAACCACTATTAAAAAAAAAACCTCATAAAACAGTACAACTTTATATCCACCTAATAATTACCAATTTTTTTAATTTTCACTAAAGAACACATCATATATATGCGTAAAAATTATATATGAAAATAAAAACTACTGCTTTATTGTAATAAAATAATAACAAAAATATATTATTATCAGAAATGATCCTTCAGTAATTATGAGTCCCACAATCGCCAAGCGGTAATACATCGGATTATAATCCAGTGAGCTCCGGGTTTCAATCCTGTGTCTAACAAATTTACATATTGTTTAATAGGTTGATTAAGTGGTTAAAATCATTTTCTCGTATAAACAAAAACAATTAAATTAATGTAATATGGAGGCAATATTATAATCCTCATTTGATAAAGCACGGTGGTGTCTATGTATAAGTAGGTAGTGTTTAATATCAATATTTTTTCCAAAGTGTTGATTTATTGCCCTTTTCTATCTCTTTATATTTTTATTATTTCTAAAAGATTTTTAATACTAAGCTAATTGTAAATAAAGATCAATCCTTTAATCTGGCAGCTTCTACATCTACTCTGTGATCGTTTTTATTCTCTTCTTTCAATTAATATCTGATAATATATATTTCGATTAATTATCAATTTACATATAGACATAATATTTAGTTGACTTATATGTTTGCAGTTTACTGTATATATAATGTCACCTTATATTCTCTTCTCTTGGTACCCTTATTAAAGATTCGTTTTAAAATTATGCAGGCCAACCACAACGAATCAGAAGCGCCTTGGACATTGGTCCACTTAATATGGAGGTTTCAAATAAAATTAAAATAGTATCTGCCTATTATAAATGTGTTGCTATAAAGCTTTATCTTCATTAAAAGCTGAAGTAAATCAAACTTTGTATCGCATATGGTCGAAAAATGCAGACTTTTGCGCTTGATTGTAGCTACGAAAAATTAAAACGAGACAATAATATTATTATGATATATTTTTTGGAAATTTACATTTTTGATCTTGTTATAATATGGACAATAATATCTTATTTTCAGGTTTCAATTTTTTGCTTCTTATTATTTAAATTTACGGGAAATATAAAATAATATACTCCTTATAACTTTATAGCTACTAATGTCCTTCCGAATATATTATTCAATAAATAATACATTCACAAATCTTGTGAATAATTATTATTTTATACAGTTTAATAAATTATTTGCATGTGCAAGTTCGTTAAAACTAAAATAAAATTTGGAAAGATCCAGACGTCGGCTATAATATATAAAAGTTCAGTACCTACCTATTATTAGTTCGTTGATTTAAGCCACAAAATCCGATTGCCAAAATTAATGCATTTTACAAAATATTTCAGATATATAATTAGATAAGACGAAGGTAGCTAAATGTCTCAAAGTACAATGACGCATATTTGATGGATGTGGGTTCGATTCCAGGTTTTTTCATTTTTTTCCTTTATTTTGATTCAAAATCATAATAAAATTTTCCGACGAAATTTAATAGTAATAGTAATAATAGCTAGTTAAGCTGACGTTGTAAGTCATTGAGATCCATAACCGACCGCACAACCATCTTCCAAAATTTTATATTCTCAGCTCTTTCTCTCCAGTCGGTTACACTTATACTCTCTGCGTCCCTCTAGTTATTATCAACCGATCCAAGACCAGCCAGGACTTTATAGACAGCTCTAGCTCTATTGCATTTAACAATGTGGCCGACCATACCATACTGACCAAGGCAATAACTTATATTGGGCTTAAACTGCTCGCAGGTGCATATTGGTTATATTAAATTTTGGCATTATTAGTAAAGTACAAATCAAAAAGTAAAACATGGATACTTATATGAGGGATAACTTTTATTATAGAAAGAGTATCCAAAAAAATCGGTGTGTGTGTGTGTACTTTTATGTACGCGCGTTAGCAGTTATATTTCTTTTGCGTAACAAAACAAAAACAAAGCTTGTGATAACCTAGATTCTTCGACTAGCTCTCCATTATCTTGTTAAATTACACACTTAAGAAAAAGGACCGCTTATTGGAACGCCGTTGGTTTATTTCTATACACTTTAACTTATATTACTAAATTATTTAATTATTTATCGTTGTTTTTATTTTTAAAGTAACAACTGCCACTATGACGTTCAATAGTTTGTAAGAAATTGCAAATGGCCGAGAATAATAAATTCGCTGCCTAGGCAACGGAATAATTCTAAACTATAATATTATACTGTATAATCGTCACGATTGGAGTATCATACTGTGGCGTAATGGTAGTGCATTCGGTGGTTCTAATCCAATCGAGTGCGTTTATTTTTTTGTGAAAAAATAAATTATGTGTTACATGTCACACGCCAAAAATACACTCTGATCTGAATTACCAAACGCACCTAAAGAAGTATAACTTCAAAAATATTAACCATATTTTTCTTTTGCGATGAGAAACTACGATAAAATTTAGCACAACCTTTTAAAAATGATTTTCACTATATCAAAAAACGAGATATTTCTGAAAGATTTCTGGCATAGTACATGAGCGTTATACGTGAATTTCATATTTGAGGGAAGAAAACGATCCATTCTTATGCCCATTATTTATGACCCGAGTTGTCAAAGTAGCAAAGTAAAAGCCTCGTTACACTTCGCTTAGCTCGAGATCATTTTTAAGATCAAATCCTGCTCCACATGTTAGGTATAGCCATATAGAAATATTAACACACCATTAGGCAATATTTTCAAAAGAAACTTGCGGTTGGTACAAACCTAAAGAAGTTTGACGTTTATTTCTATTTTTTATAATAACCTGCTCTCATTATGATTTGTGAAAAATAATCAATGTTAATTTTATATCACTCTATTTGTACAAATGATCTAGAAATACATTCAGCCTTTTATTGTTAACCCATAATACTTTTCAATATCATGTAAAATCAGACGACTATTTAGGTTATCGTATTATTAATGTTTTGTCTTATTTAATTAAATAAAATAAACAAAATTATTTTAAGCTTAATAGTAAGATATTCAACTTCGTATAGTTCAAAATTAGATATTTTTGCAGTGTTCTTGTTTTAATTCGTTGTTAAGTATTTCGTGAGAAATTCGTATGATAATATCGTAACTGTATTGCCCGCACAGAGGTAAGAGTGCCCATTACTCCTTTTTCTAGTATTGGGCAGTCGTTAATGACTTTCAGCATTATTCTAAAGCTGTTGCCATCACATGGACAACAGTCATCGTCCCATAGTTTGAACCTTTTTAAATTGACTGTAAGTGCTCTTTAGCTTTATACTACTATAATATATATACGACTTGTAGACCAAAAAAATCTGGCGTTCATCCTAATTATTTGAAGCTGTGTGTATTACATAAATTTCATTTAAAAATAATAAGAATTTGTGACATTTTTAGTGAGATTTAAATTTATTGATTAGTATTTTTTCAATATTATCATAATACAGAAATAAATAATTATTAATATTATAATGTATTTTATGTATGAGAAACCATCATTTTATTTATATTACAATAGTTATAACATATTTTAATCATTTATTTTTTAAATCATCTCATGAAATAGATCAATGCCATAGTATTTTTACATATTTATCTATTTATCTTAAAAGCAACCACGCTATCTGTTGATGATATTTTCAAACCAATAGCATAATAATAATTATGAGTTTACACGGACTTATTTATTTTATTATTTACTTTTTAATTTTAAGTGGCAGGGTATTATTACTATTAATAACCCTGCCAAAATCAGAGGATACACAATCTTCAGTTTCATTTTGGCAGTCACTTTAATATTATAACTTGATGATTATAATATTAATTTTGACGCTACTTATCAAATCTACCAAGATACCGCTCTGCTGTATAACAATACATTCAAGCATTACATTATATACTGCATAATTATGACGACCGTTGCGTTTGACGTTGAATCTGATAATAGTATAGTTATAATTAAATTTATTTTCCCATTTCAGTCATCACTCAAATTTAAGCAAAAGGGCTTCTCTCTATCACTTATATATTGAAAGATATGTGTATACAAATAATTACATAGTTTTAAGATGTGTTAATATACATTATAGTTTCTATTATAATATATTAACCCCTTGTAGACTCATTTAAAAGAGAAAATAATAAACGAAAAGCCAGATTAAATTGTGTAGTAAACTTAACAAGAGTTTACTAAAACTGCTACAACTTTTTTATTATATATTTGATTTTAATTTTTCTTTTAATAATTATGTAGATATTAAAACACTTTGATTTATACATTTCTTGTAAAATATTTAGATTAATTTGTAAGGTTTTAAGAATTATCTAATTATATATTTTTACTACGGACAAGCCACCGAATTGACGCCGATTATCTCCAAAAATATGCTGAAATACTAAATTCAAAATTAGTTTATTATTTATTCTAATGTAAACATTCCACAGAATGAATATTGTGCATTTCAAAAATGGAGCTGTTCGCCTTTAATCCACCCAAATTATAGCCTTTAATAATAAATGACAATATGTTTTTAAATTTATTTAAATATTATCTGACTTAACACAATCACTGCGTACCTTCAAATTAATTTTTAATTACCACATTTAAATAACATGCTAACTGCATTTAATGGCCGTTCGTCGAACTAGTCTATAAAGATTTTTGTTGATGTAGTAGTATTACACAGTATTCATATTTTTTTAGAATGCGTAGAGCTCGTTATTTTATATGTGACAGCAAATTAAGCTCTGAAACAATTGGTGTGACTCAAACTAATTGAATTTATATTTTTTCCCAAGCACATACAATATTACTTTGTCCGGAATAATGACGTCAGCATCTACTATTTGTCGCACTCAATCCGGCTAGTCCTGCTCGTTCCTTTGCCGTGTATTTGTCAGGACTGTCCCAGTACTATGTCCCCTCGCCAGAAGTGTCCCCGCACTGTGAAACAACACACTCCCAATACATAATTGATAAGCCAGCTGCACAGTACACGGGTCTTCCAATATATAGGGTGACAATTAGCTGGAAAATACATTAAATCGGTATGCAATATTTGCCGAGGTGATTTCGATGATTTAATTGCCAATCGAGTCAGTATGAGGCATTCTTTATTCCGGTAATTATAATTATTATAAACATGATTATATAATGAACGAATAAGCTATTTATTATTTATAATTTAGTGTGAAATCTGTAATAGATCTTAAAATTATGTTTCAAAGCAAACTAACATTTAATGGGCATGTCACTGTTTGTAATAAAGTGATAAATAAGAGTTTTTCTCAAAATATTATTAAGTTAACTATTTCTTTTATTCAACGAATAATTCACAAGATTTAAGAATATATCATTCTGATTATTGAACATATATTATTTTGAAAAAAACCACTTTCTGATAGAGTATATAATAACCAATAGAAAAAATCTTTTTTTTGAAAAAAGTAAGTCACCCCGACGGGGAATCGAACCCTGTATCTCCCGAGTATACGCCTCATCCGTCGCATTAAACCATTATGCTACGGCGTAACATACTAATAGCGAACAAATTTTAACTATTGGTCAATTTCTATACCTACCCATCAGCGTTCCTTCCAAATCAGCTACTTTGGCAATCGATTTTTGTTTCTTAAATCAAAGTAGGTATATTACTATTACTTTTTATTACTAACCGACGTCGTGGAATTTCTCCAATATTTTTTAGATGTAGCTACTTGCACTTGCTAATAATTTATAATTAACTATTTCTTTTATTCAACGAATAATTCACAAGATTTAAGAATATATCATTCTGATTATTGAACATATTATATTATTTTGAAAAAAACCACTTTCTGATAGAGTATATAATAACCAATAGAAAATAAACAATAAATTTTTAGGGAGTATAATTATGGAAAAAGTCATTATTTATTGTTGTATTTTTTGTTTTAAATTACAATAATATAAACCATAATCAATTATTAGTTGGTTCAAATATATTAATACATTTATTACAAAATTCGCCATTCGACTGTCACCTCATGGAATTCTGCACCCACGTGGCATTAGACGAAGACAACGCAATACAGTATTCGTATCAAAGCAAGTGAGGCCGCAATATGCCACACCCCTTCGTAGCAGTTTCTCACAGAGCCGACCTAAATCGACCGAATCGTGAACAGGCTCGTAGAGGGGTAAAGGTCTCTCAGCGTAGAGGCGTAGATCCGTAGAATCGTAAAGGTCTATGCTCGTAGCGTGACGAAAATCACACCGAATTTGTACTAACAGCTTTTTGTATATATGACATAATTATCATTGGTAATAATTACTTTATTTTGACAACAAACGTCATACTTGCTTTTTACGACGTGGTACAAATACTTTGGGACATATTATATTGTTTCTAGTAACAGTTCAATGGACTTAGTGGATAAATAATGTCGTATATCCAGTTTTGCTTTGATATTGTCTCATTCCAAAACATAGTAAATATATTCATTTTGCATTGGTTATTCAACATATATGTGTTAACAAATTTAATTAAGTTGTTTTTATACAGAATAAAAAGTGAAATTCTCTAAAACCAATATTTATAATAAATGAAAAATGCAGAAAATTATAATAATCTAAAAATTGATTTGCTATTTCATAGTTTTTGATAAAAAAAATCTGTCTTATTTATTTTTTGTGTGAAGTAAAATTATCATGAATTTCAAATCGTTTACAAAAATGATCTTATAAAACAAATTTTTCTTTACTTTTAATAGCACTATAACTAATATTGAGCATTAATTCGCTCAATTTTATTTAGGTTTAAGTAGATTGCAGTTAAATTATGAATAAATAGACCCATGGTTATTTTTACAAATATTTGAAATATTGGATTATAATGATACCATTCTTATATATTATTTAATAGAATGACTATTTAAAATACACTAATAATTGAATTCATTGTATTGTATTTCAATTCATCCAGATAAAGCTTTACTGCAATTCACAGAAAAGTTTCATTTTAGTCTCCCGATCGTGTTGTCAGTTTCAGCTGACTGCTTTGCCAAGAATTAAATCTATTCAAAGCTTTGAGCTAAGGTCAAAGCTCGCCAGGGAGATAAAAATCAATTTTAAAGAACCTTTGCGTAAAACAGAAATGCGATAAAAGCGCTTGAGAATATCGTTAACATTGTACGTGAAATTTTATACAAATTGCTACGTTTATTAGAGATTATCCTGAAATTACATGCTACTAAGTGTAGCAAAAATATCTACTTACTTATTTTAAAACTAAGTAGGTAGTATATTAATGTAAATACATGAGTCTTTTTTATTTTAAAGTAGAAGATAGATTATCAGGTAAGCACGGTCATTTTTTAATCGGTAATCACTAGTTTTAATCCTACATAATATGAGATAATATTCATATTTAGGTTATAAAAGACTTTGGATTGTAAATAATGGAAAGTTTAAGAACACAGATAACAAATTGATAGCAACTTTGCAACGTTTCTAGTGTGATTTAATTGAAATAGGTACACAAAAATATTCAATACATCAATGTAATGAAATATTCATAAAAATAAATATTTCGTCATCTATGGCCAACTTTAACATTTCGTTAGTATGTATATCTCAAATTTTTGTGTTTCTTAACTTTTAAATTAATAATGGTTATTTATAAATTCATCTATCAGAGAATATTTTGACTACATTCACATATTATCATAATTTATGGAACTCGTTCATTTTGAGGATATCGGTTTTTTAGTACTTACAATATTTAACAGATGCCGATGATTATAATGCATATGTTATAATATAAACAGAAAATGTTCTCTTATATGTCTTTGTAAATATCTATATACGTTGTGCTTATAGTATAAGTCGTCCATTTAATCAGACTTAGAAAGGTTCTTTCACATTAAATATTATCTAAGTGGCGATTTAAATATAACATAAAAAACCAATTAAAAAAACAATAAAATAATTTTAAATTACCTTTTTTATACTGAATATGTAAGAGATGTAACAATATAATATTACAATATTTATTAAAATAATTTAGGTACACAATAAAACAAAAAGATAAGAAAAATTCTGAAAGAAAGTAGAGTTAGATTTCAACTCATATCATTCACTGTACGGATGACTGCTCCTGTCTATTACGTTATTGTTAATTAAAAAGATATTTGTTATTCAACACATGCATTATAATATATTATCTTTAACAATCAATTTCTTACAGTTTGTAAATTTAATGATTTACTTGCCATTGGAAATTTCTTATACTTTTATTGAAAATTTTATTTAAATATTACTTAATTAATAAACTTAATAAGATTTGTGTTAGATAGTAATTTTATTCGAAATTTAACGGACATGTTGTTTGTAAGGTACAGGCTAGTTTATTTGGGGGTATTATTTTATTGTGTCGAGATGACTTCATAATCGACTGAGCACTCTATAGATTAACGACGTCCCTCGCCTTAATGTGAGCCAAGACAAAGGGAAAATGACGAAGCGAAATTTTGCTCGAGGCATGTCTTCAAGTAAAGCGGTCATAACGCGAAAGTTAAGTAAAATTTGTACACGCGAAAGGAACAAAAGACAAAGAATGTAAAAACAGGAAGTCCACGGGCGGATACAGGCTAAAGCTCGGCGGGGAGGAGAGTATGAAGTAGGAGGAGGGAAGGGCGCTACCTGAAAATGCTAAGGCATTACTCCAGGCATACGATTACGTCATTGGGTACAGGCAAAGTTTTGTGTAGGCGCGTACCAACTTGTACAATACGCACAAAAATAGGCAAATTACTCCATAAAGATAATATCATATAAAAATAATAATGTATTTAAGTTTTGTTCTATTCCATTTGATTCGTTTTTTTTTGCGACCAAGACTATCTTCTGCTAATATCCTTCAATTCAATACACCGATCGTACACACATCCTCAACCACGTCATAAAACAATTGCATCTTTTAGTATCTCAAAATTTCTTGGACCAGACGATTTTACATCATAAACGTTCTAGGATATTAAATTTGGTCAAGACTCATTCGTTGGACATGATCAAAAAATGTTGATAATTTATATTAAATTCTTCTTGTCATATCATCCTCTAATCTCTGATAATTGCTCTACAATCCGCTCTACAGTTCAGTGGACCTGTACTCGTACTTATCATGGAGGTTCTTAAGCCATAAAATGCAACGTTTTTGATTAATCTCTTCTTGGATAACAAGGTGGAAAATGTTATACGTTGATTCTCTCATAATGTAGAGGAGATTCTGTAATTTTTTTATTTTTATACTACGCAGAACTTGTTAATTCGTTACCACTTGTTTGACAATATTAACATTATTTGTCAGTTAACCAGATCAAGAAATCTTGATCATATATCTATACAGCCACATCTAGAAAGCTTCTCCATGACGTCTCTATCATTGAATTATGTAGGGTTCTTTAATTTCCTTGTTGATTTCGTAATTTTGCTATAAAAATACTCTTCAAAAATTAATTTAATATATTACGTATAATAACCAATATATTCCTTTATAATTTACACAATATTCAGATACTATACTAACATACGAAAAGGTTTATTATTTAATTTTAATTCTCTTTTATTTACATTTCATGTTATGTATACTAATCAAATTGAGTCTGGCCTGTAACAAAATATTTTTAATAAAATATTTAAACAATGATAATCGTATAAAATGAGCAGAAAGGTTTCTAACAAATACAATGTCACAAAATATACACACTCTAATATAAACAGATACATACATATGCAAATAATGTATCGCAATGGATAAATACAGTGTCACATAACGCACACACGCATACGTACTCATACAGATTTAGCAAAAGAGCAGGGCCGGGTTAAAGTTTAATGGGGCCCCAGGCTCAGGTTACATTAGGGGCCTACTCACACCTACAACATACATTTGCGAAATCCGCAAGGCGAAAAGTTTGCCGAAAAATATCCGAACCTTATTTTCGGCGGGTTTTATTTTTGGGCGCATAAATGGTTTCTGACATTGAGGTTGAATGTGTGTAATATATATCTCGATTTGGTCACATCTTGTATTATCAACAGGCTTATTTAAAAAAAACTCACTATTGTTTTGAAGTTTACTATGTTATTGTTTTTTTATCCAGTATTTTTTTTATTGTATTATAAAAATAATTCCATACATCTCTACAATAATATTAAAATTTGTTAAACTGAGCACTTTCTATGACATTGTATCAGATATTATGTGATATAATATTATTATGTAATAAATATTTCATTATATTATATTTCAAAGTAAAATGATTTTTAGTGGCCATACAGTTATTATTAAATTTGTATCAAAGCATTAAAGGCTTTAATCGCGTATTTATGGTTTTTTATGATGTTAAACTATCAAAACTTTTTTTTTAATTTAGAATTAATTGTGTTTACTATGAACATTTAAATTATGGTTTTTGATTCGAGAGGATTCAGATTAAAAACCACTGCACTTGATGATACATGGATCCAAACGGTGGCCTTTTCAGCTAACTTTCTATTAGTCACGCTTTCATAATGTAGTTTAGAACCTAAAATAACTTTATTAAACTATGAATTTTTTCAACTCGATGGTGCAAATACAATATAATATTTCATATGATTTTCTTGTATTAATCTATATATTCTTAATAACTGTATTAGGAACATCAGATTTTGTTCTTCCAATATAAATAACTAACCTTCTATTGCCGATGCCAATTGGGAGGACAATAACTATGTTTAACTAAATTATAGCTAAATTAACTGTTTAGAATTGTAATGAAGTATTTATATTATGTAAGGACGAATTACATATTTTTGCTTCATATTTTTAATCATCAAAATATTACTGTTACTTTTTCAACAAATAAGTTTAGTTTTAAATCGTTTGTGTTAATGAGTATTAATTACTATCATTTCTTGATTCTTTTATTTACAATATAAAAAACTTATGTCAAAGAAATTACGTGACTTTGAATATACGTGAAACTCTTTTTTGTTCAACAAATTTTTGTGGCATTTGTATTTCTCAATAATTACTCGCGGAAAACTAATTTAAAATCTGTGCCATATAATATACTGAAATACTCTTAATCATAAAAAGATAATATATTAAATACATTATTTTTCAACAATGACTAATTAAATAATTTATCAATGAAAAATGAAACGAGTAAGTGTTAAGATAAGCAGTCATTAAAGATCACATAGTAAGCAGAGATGAATGAAAGGTTGACACTGATGTCTTTGACGAGTTGTCATCGGAAACGGAAGGTATTGAAGGGAAAACGAGAAACACTTGCAGGCAATAATAGAAATGAAAGAGTCGATTGACTAAGTGATAGCGATTTCTTTTTGAGTGTCATCTGCCTCAGGAAAGAATATTGTATTAGTACCTACTTATATTATTCTTTTTCTGGTATTAGAGATTATTGAAGTTGTCTTGGTGAAATACAAGCTTTCAAATGTCAAATAAATATATAAATTTAACACAATTTGCTAAGACGATATGAAATATTTTCAGGATTAACAAAATCCAAATAATACTAGAAGAAACCAGATCAAAGACAAAAATATTTCACAAAAAAAATTGACAATAAAGTACCCAAATGTTTTTTTTCAAATTTATTTAAACCTTATGTTCATTGTATGCATGTTCACTTTGCTCAGTAATGTTATAATAAAAATGATTTAATTTTTTTTTAATTTCAACTGTATTAATTAATAATTATGTACATATCTGAAAACATTAAAAAAGATTTTTTTAAAGTCAAAAATAAATTTACAAAAAAGTTACATATTTATGTCAACAGTTACGTTATTACATTATATTTTATAGTCATATTTATTAGTAAAATTTACCTAATAAGTTTTCAATTTTTTACAGTGTAGATTTTTGACTAATTCATTGTTTTAATATTTTTTATAGTTATTTTAAAAAACATCGATTTTTATAAAAGTATAAATGTGTATAACATGAAATCCTTTTTATTTATATCAAATAGAGGAATGGTCCCAATATTGAAATTGGGACCATACCTAAAATAAAATTTAATATTTTTTTTGTGTTCGTATTATGCCTTAACGTTAGAAAAATCAATAATAACGTATATAACATAATATCCATTGTCCAACAAATTGGTTTGCTTATCGTGTTCACGTATATTTTTCTATTAGTATATCTAAATAAAAGCTCAAGTTTTCGCGTAGTTATAGCAGCAGGTGGTTCCGACTCACCTTGACCCGGTGTGCCTACGCTGCTCTGCGTAGAGGCGTAGCACCGTAGCAGTGCTATGAACCGCTCGCGTTCAATTCGATAATGAACTTGTCCGAAAAGAGTGAGTTATGTGTACGGCGCTTTCAAAATCATGTGGTTGCGATACGTTAAAATGCATTGACTTAGTTGTCTAGCGGAAGTTGTTTGTTTTCGTATCGATTTTTCAAACAAACAAGAAATGGAATATTACGTTTTGTTTGTATTTGGTAGATATGCTTATATAGATAATATGGTAAACGGCACATGAGATACTAATAAAACAACAAACTGCTTTTGTTTTTAATTTTCAAAGTCATGAAAATACTGAACAACTTAAAAGACAAGAGTACATTATAAAAAAATCGAATTCAAACTCATAACTTTCACCGTCCTGGTAAGTGTTCTTATCCGATAAGCTACCAATCTATCCATGATTCATTTGAACTAACAACTACGTTATTTCAGATGCTACAAATTTTGACAGTGGATACGTTACTATCTCTGTAACTATTAATTAATGTAATTGAATAACTAATATTATAAGAGATAGTCCAGGTATCAAACAAATTTATTTATAACGTTTTTGTACCTCAAATTATTATTATTAACTAAATTATTTTTCTTTTCAATACTAAAAAATAAAAACAAGATTTAAGAATATCAGATACATGAAAATATTGTTTATTAAATAATTTTTATATCTTTTCTGTATTTAGAATTGAACAAAAATAATATTATTTTTAAATACTTTTATTTTTCTTCTTGTCATGCCATCCCCTGGCGGAGGTCGGACTCTATCAGGGTGATATTACCTTTATCATCTGCTACTCAGAACAGTTCAGCTGAGCTGCACTCGTTCTAATCACGGAAGTTCTTAAACCATTTACATACTATAATAATATAGTAAATGTTTATGTTTTTTACATACATAAAAAGTGTATTAGGTACCTTAATACTCGTAGTATACCTATTATCAGTTACCAATTATGGGTAGAATACTTATAATTATATTTCTTAATATAATTCTTACAGATTGTAAGTATATTGCAAAGAAATAAGAATAACTATTTTGACTATTAAATGTATTATCTTTTATAATCACAAAAAAGCATTAACCTTCTGTTAATAAATACATTAAATTTATTTAGCTAATTATAATATTATTATTATGCCATTAAACACTTATTTTTACATTCCAGTGCTTCAGTGTACTTACGTTATATTTTAGTATTAGATAATCGATAGCGTCAGATATTAAATAAATATTACAGCTGAAAAAATCCTATTTTAGGCTCATATAATAATATAACAGTAGTCTGAATCTGCCATAAATAGTCTCGAGGCAGAGAACACGTTCCGAATTTGCATTAAATCAATAAGAGGTATGACGGCATGCAGGCTAGCCGGCCAGCGCCGAAGCTCCAAACAAAAGCTCTCTCTCGTCTGCGGCAGTGTTGCGAGCTTTTACACTTTACCAATTGAAAGCTCTGTCGGCCGATTGTTGGAAGTGATTTAATGACCGGCCAAACTAATAAATCACCCATTCTTTATGTTCGGCATATCTGTAATGTCACCATTCAAATAATTGTTCAGATTCTTTGATAAGTCTTATTAATGAAGATTTTAATCAATATAATCATCATAGTGAAATTTGTATATATTGAAATATTATATTTTGTCTTTTTCTATTATCAAAAATGAGATAAGTGCTATCATAGTTTATTAATAAAATAATTAGTTTTTTATTGCCTCTCAATACTATTTGAATCTGTACCGCCTCGGAGGTTTTTTAACAGATTTGAATTTTACGAGAAATGGATGAAGATAAGTCTTTTGTTTAACCCATTTAGTGCTTATACTTGCTTTTCTCTCCACCACCCGCCACGTCTCCACACCCGTTATGCGTATACCATGGCATAACGAACGATAGACGCTCTTCAAATTTGTGCCGAAAGTGGCCCAGGAGCAACTTCCCAAGACCTTCGTTGGCATGCACTAGAGTGTGCGTGATCCCTACTTCCATATAATGTATTACGGTCAATTTTTGATGAGAAAACATCTTCTCGCTCGCCGTAAAATGCCGCAAACTTTTTAAAAGCTGAGATATTTTCCCTTGTAGATACCAAGTTGCAATGATTGACTGGTCCAACTGAGGGTCGGACTGACTTGAGAAGCTCTTCATTTTCAACCGACATATGGGGACACTCCCAGAGGATGCGATCGGCATCCTGCAATTTGCCACATAAGCAAGTCAGAGATTCAATTAGGCCAAGCTGACAGAACTCGGAGACAAAACCACCGTGGCCGGTTAAGAACTGAGAAGTCCAATGGTCTGGAGTCAATCTGGTTATCTCCATGCGCCACTTTTTATTAGGAAAAAACAAATACGTTTGTCTGCTCATGGAAGAAAGTGGTCCATTGCCCCTGCCACGCACGTAGCGCGGTGTCATACGCTAGGTTGCGTACAATAACTTTTCGAGCGCACTGGCTCATAGATCCAGAACCTGAAGAAGGCGATATAAAGATACCGCCAACCTCCGTCCCCAGACCGCCAAGCAAGATGGTCGTGGCACCATGTACTTGAATGTGCATGTCTATCGGAAGCACTCCAGCAAGGACAGGCAACGCGGCGGTATACTGGGTTCAAATAGACATTAAGAAACAACATGTAATTTTTTGCGAGACCTGGGATTCGAGCCCGAAATGCATGAAATTATTAACCTAACATATAACTATTCGGTTATGGTAAGTGTTTACTAATGATTACTAATGACACAATTATCTATATTAAAGATTCATTGGCGTTGACATAAATAATAATAAAAAGCCCAAAATCAATTTATTTAGAAAGTTTATGCATTTACACATGCAAATGAATGAAAAAATAATAATAAACGGTTTCTTTATACTAGATAATATTTGTATCACTTTGTTATGTACTTTGTACTACAATAAAATTGTTATATTGTAAAATCACTGATATTTCACTTATTTCACAATATTTCTACTAAAGTATTTATACTTACTTGACAAATATTAAAAGTATGTTAAATAATTGTATAAACGCTGATTTTTTATGATATAAAAGAAGATGAATGTTAACACATTAATACAGTAAATGTTTTTAGATCTCGCTCTCTTTTCAAGAAGGAAAACAATGTAATATTTATTAAAGATCTGAATAGCTAGCGAACGTACTTTCATTATGAATTTATGTTTGACGCAATGCGCAGGCAATCACAAGTTAAAATAACGCCCTGCGATAGATGAAATGGATGAATAAGCCCAAATATATTGGACAATAAAGGTCTATTTTCATATGTTAGAACCATATTAATTAAATATCCCTACCATTCAATCGGTGTAAGTCGTAGAATTTTCATAATATCACTACTGCACTAACATTCTCATCACTTGTCTCGACAACGTTGGCAGACGATAATTTTATTAATGAGTTTTAATTTTTACGAACCACGAAAAATACTTTATAACATGCATATTATATAATATTTGAGGCTTTCACGGTTGTTCATCTCTTGATAAAGGCCTCTGTAACGAGCCCGAAACGTCGAGGAATGAAGGAAGAAGTACACACGGTGGAAACCCAAAAATCTATTACGAGAATATGCATCAATATTTTTTTTAAATAATATTATTAATTTCTATTCTAAATATTAGTATTATATCGATAAGCCAAAAACTCATTAGTAAACTCCTGTAATATTTAAAATAACATTTTGAAAACTGAAATAAATAGTTCTATCGATTTGGCGTAATATGATTTTTTAGCGAGACTCGCTGCCATGGAGTGTCTATTGCAGACGAGAAAAAATGTAATTATTTATAAATATTTGGATTTATTGTGAATATTAATAATTTAAAATTTTTTTGGTTATTAAAAAAAACTAATAATTTCAAATAAGGAAATCAAACTGTATTAAAATTTCCAAAATGTTTCTTTATATATTGTAAATTTTTTTTATAGTTGCATATTTTTATTTTTTTGACCACTCTAATCCTAATTAGATCGTATGGGCCTCCATAGATTGGAGGTTTGTATTAACAGATTTTTGTTTTTACGAGAAATGGATGTTAGCCACTTGCTCAACCTATCAGGTCCATACACAAATTGAAGAGCAATATATGTATTTGCTAGACCTTAGACATTATAAGCCGCTCGACTATCGTGGGTGTTAAGATATGGAAATGGTATTATGTAATTCTATTTGGACTAAAACTTCATTTGATGAAATTTTCTGTTAGAAACGGAATACGGAAATAATGTTTAAATACTCTTATTAATTTATTCAACATAATATATTAATCTCTCTATGGTAGCAATACGGAAACCTTTCTGATGCATTACTATAGTAGTGTGTGAATCGACCTTAAAGGATAAAGTTCGTTGAACTATTTTTGTAAACGAATAAATTGCATAGCTTCGACACGTGGCTTGCACGTACGACCAGTGGGGTGCCGAGTCAGGAGTCAAAAAATAAAGGGTCAGAAGATTTATAATGCCCCTTAACTCGGAAGAAAATAACTTTCCTGATTTTTTCACTTCAGCGCTTATTATGGTTTACGGCCGAGGGTGGTGTACTTTTAAAATTATGTAATTATTTATGTTAATCATATTAACTTGTTATTATTTATGATACTATATTTATGATTATAGATACAAAAATAGCTTTTAAAATTATATAAAAACATTCCTATATTAGTTTCATAAAAGATATAACAATTATTATCTTAAATTCTCATAATATTTGAATCCAAGAATTAGTTTTACGTTGTGTTTGATCTTTATTTCTTTCAACTATGTTAAATGTATACTATTGACCTACATTATACTAAAAACAGTAAATAGGACTAATCATTAAATTGTATTTTTTTTAAATACATTTTATTCATAATGGGTATGTATATTTTATTACATTTTACCTTTTTGAATACACAAAAACGCTTTAATGTTTAGTAGAGCGAAGATTAAATGGTAGCCTTTGCCTTTGGATATAAAAGTGATATTGCCAAACATCACGATTTATAATATATTCATTGTCACGTTCGATCTGATATTTAGGATCATTTTTTGTATCTTAACAGAGCCAAGGATTTTGGAAGATTCCAGTGATTAAGTATAGATTGATACAACTGTTATTTTTATCAGGCATTTTATTGGTGTTGTAACAATTGTATATAAAATGTATAGTTAAATAAACCTCAGCTGAGACTCCGTAGCCTTATTTAAAAAAAATATTAGGTATATCGTAAATATTAATGATGCTACAATTATTTTGGTTAGGGTAGTTAATAAAAAGTATAACATAATGATGAAACGAATTCAAACTTCTAATCTGTAACATGGTAGGTTATCACATACCTACGCCTTTTTACATGGTAAACTTGTTATTAAGAATGACATTATTAATAATATAGTCGTATAGGTATACTATTGTATTGATAATTTTTTAATAAAACAACATATTATTCAACATAATAAATACTTGCAATTATTTAAAACTACCCTCAGTTATTTTGTTTAAATCAATAAATAACGTTTATTTTGTTTCAACGTGTATGTTTTTTGAATGTTCAATAATATAATTTACTCTTATCAATATAATTTATTATACCTACTTCTTCTTCTTATTGTGCCATCCCCTAGCGGAGGTCGGCCACCATCAAGGCGATCTTATCTTTGTCGTCTGCTACCCGGAACAGTTTAGTGGAGCTGCACTCGTACCAATCACGGATGTTCTTAAGCTACAAAATGCGGCGCCGTCTTCTGCTACGCTTCCCATTGATTTTTCCTTGAATGACAAGTTGGGGAATGCTGTATTTTTGTCCTCTCATAATGTGGCCGAGGTACTGTAGTTTCCTAGTTTTGATACTGCGTAGAACTTCTCGGTCCTTCCCCATTCGATTGAGAACTTCAACATTTGTCACCCGGTCAGTCCAAGGAATTTTGAGGATGCGTCTATACAGCCACATCTCGAAAGCTTCAAATCTCCGTGAATACCTACTAATTTGTATTATACCCCGTGTTATACCTACTAATTTGACAAAATACTCATTGTTATATTATTATTAGGCTTAGGAATTTTTAATTAACTGTAAAACTAATTTTTTGAAGCTCAATATCTATAAATAACATTTGTTTAACTTAGTAAAGTTAAGATAAATTTGTGTGGTACTCAGAATTATTAGTCGTGTGTATAAATTGTTTAAATATCGTGTTGTAAAATTCTCTGTTATCAATTGAAAATGTCTATTAAGAAATACCCGGATTTGGGCGTAAAATATCGATTGTGGAATAAATGCTGGTTACAAATTTTAGTGGACTGTATGTATGGAGTTATTTCAAGGTTACGCATGGAAGCATGGATAATTACTGTGCGCAGTCGAAAGTGGTCCAAGCAATCGCAGATCAATTAAGATTAATCTGTAGAAGGTCCTTTTAAACGTCAGTTCTATTGTCCGTTCAGTCGAAGTTTCCGTTTTGGTCCGTTCAGTTTTAAAACGGTGGCGTTTTTAGCTAGTCGATCAGTTTAGTTGTCCATTCAGTCTCAGAGTTGACAGTTGAGTTGAAGAATAGCGTAAATATATACATATATTATAGGTTTAATACTTACGTACTTTTTATCCATAAAAAAAGAATATTATTTGTATAATAACTTTCTAAATATATTAGTTGAAATACAATACCTACATTTGAAGAAATGATAATATTTTAATCAAAATTATAAAAGAAGTATAAAAATATGGCAACACGTAAATTTAACTGACAACCCCAAAAAAGGATACGATAACTGATGTAAAATCCATCCTGTCCCGCCTCCGTTTTGGTTTCAGTCGGCCGCTTTAGTATTGCATTTACACGTCAGTTTAACCGACAGCTCGACTGAAACGGAGATCGATTGGGCAGCAAAACTGATCGATCAAAACGATCAACATATGTTGCGTTGATACTTAAAAGATTTATATGGTAGGTATATTGTTGTACTACGGTGAAGGTAATAAGGACGTTAGAAATATATATTTGGCGCAAAAATACTAATAAAACTATAACCAAATAGTTATAAGTATTTTGTTATTGAACATACTAATAGAGTCTTTAGAACACCACTGCATAGAGCAGGTACTACTATATCCATTGTTGCCGCGTTAAACTATCTCGCAGCATAGTGTTGAGAGTGTATTATCGTCGGCAGTCTCTCCAGCCGGGCGAACAAAAGTTAAATATTTATGGTCCTCGCCAGAGGTGTATAACGAGCTGTTTGCATTACAGCGAATTTTGGACCGAGCTTAATGGTCGCCGCGGCTGATAAACCGTGGTAATTGGAGTGGTATTTTTGCGAAAAATAACTGTGAGCGTTAATTTTTATCTGTTGTCTGACAGATATTGGATCGGAAATTCGGCGGATTGATATTTTGGAAAAGCAACGATGGCATTTATTATAATATCATTTTTTATGTTATGCCTGGCAATTTTGAAATTGAATTTTTCTAAATTTACACCTACTATTTTCAATTATAATTATATTTAATAATTAGAGCACACCTACTTATTATTTCTATCTGTCTGTTAATATTAATGAGTACTTTAAAATGTTAGTTATAGTTATATACAGTAGCAGTTCGTAGATAAGATATCTGGGGCTGCTACGGTTGATTAAAAATAAAAATAAATGTTTATTTTTATTATATTTTACTATTAACATCAAAATTCAATATAAATTATTAATTTTATTAATAAGTAATAAAATAAATAACTTTGCATAAATTGCTTACAGAAACAATTTTTAACAATGTTATGTAGCTACAGAATAATAGCGAATCAAATATCTATTGTTTAAGATATCAAATTTCTCTGCAGTTAAATACTCCCAGCGAACCAATTCCCAGAAAACAAAATCTTAGCTAAATCAGCAAGTTTATTGGCCACATTAAATACGGGTATTATTATATATCACAGTACATTATACCATTACGGTGGATTAGCTGAATAAACACTTTTCATGTATTATATTTTCGTACAACTGTAATAACAAACAATATTTCTTTTCGCTACTCAATTTAAAGCGCTGACTCTATATTTAGTTCAATATGATTATGTAACAGAATTTAATGTTAATGTGTTAATTTTTATAGTATAAACAACGAAGAACAATTTATCTCAATGTCACTCGAATCAGAGTACTTAGCTCGTAACTATCATGTATAATATACTATTGTACCGATACGCTGCTAATAAATCTCACCCTGCTACATTGTAGACTTCGTCATTATCATCATCCTCAATCTATACATCGAACACCACACTAGAGTGACCCCAACAGTTAATAAATCATTAAAGCTATATTTCTTTACTCCGCTGTTGCGCGCGTGCTCACGTACGAACACAGAAATGGCGAAATACTGTCGGGCCGGCAGTACCGATCAAGCTCTTAGCTGCGTGCCCCGCTTCCCGCACCCCCCCTTTGCTCATTCAAGCATAATCGTTTGAAAACGGTACTGCAGTACCGCGGTGTATGATAATTGTTGGATGTATCGGTGCGTGGGCAAGTTTAATTCACGCCTAAATAATATTGATATTTTCATATAATATACATACATTTATGTATTGTATGTTACATTTTTCTCAATTTGCTTGGGAGTGCTGCAGTTCCGCAGTGCATATGGACGAGTCGCCACTAGTTATATACCTAATTGAATAGGTTAAATGTAAAAGGACTAGTCTCAATCACATATCCATTGAAATATGTCGATAAAAATAATTATATAGTTTTAAAAGAGTTGTAGGTACCAATACGATAAGTTTTATTATATTATATTAACTGCATATATGCCACAAGCGCGTTTACGCACACTACAATTTTATGTATGCAAACCGGCCGTAGAGAATGAGCGTGTATGCTCGCTGTATTTTATACTCTTTATTTTAACCTGCTTGTTGTCGATTATTTTACATAATTTAAGTTGTACGCAATGCCATTTTTTGCAATCGTGCTGAAATACTTACCCAAAATACAAGTATGTATACTATACTTTTTATGTATTTCCAAAAAGATAATATATTTATAAAGTTTATTTTTTAATACAAATTCGCAGCCCGTCGGGTATCACCTGGCATTTAATGGATTAAACGAGTATACTGGATACTTAATAGATTTTTTAAATTAAATATATCAACTATATTTTTGTCGTAATTTGAACATTACAATGAGTAGATGTATTTCAAACATGGAGAGTAGACATTTTGCTACTAACCAAGAGTGCAACTGCGATTATTCCGTGGTATCTCGAAGGTGACAGTCGTTTTTCACATCGAACCTCGATCTTATTGCTAACAAGAAACCTCACAAAATTATCGTTTTCTCTTTGGATATGTGACCAAAATATGCGGATATATTTTAGAAATTTTAGCTTTCATGCATTTTTAATTACTTTTAAAACCAAGATATTTGTCTAATTACATTTATGGGATTCTTAGCATGTGCCTCCAATGATATATCATTGTCAAAGGCATAATAGATTTATTTAACGATTGTCGTGACTAAGTGTTTTTTGGCTAATTTTATCATTGTATTGCTTTCCTTGCCTTTCTACAAGTCTATATGCGATGCCTTTTCAAATCAACATAAATGTCTCCCTAACTTAAACTTCAATCCATAATCATGATTTTAATTTAGTATTATTAAGTCGGACTTTTCTGTAAACATTAATTTTAAACAATAAATTAGTAATATACCTATATACTTTTAATATATCCATTAATTATAATATAATACAAATTAACACATGTAACTATTGAAGTTTCAAAGTGTATGTAATAAACACAATACAATTATTTATGTTAATATCTTTTACATACAAATTATATGTACGTAAATATTTTTAAAATGTCAGTCTAACTAATACAATATGGTATTTTTTAAATAAAAATATAGTAAAAATAAGACAGCCATATTTTTTGGATTAAACGTCATTGCCTGAATTGCATATAAATATATTTTTCATATTAAAATAAACGCTTTCTATCAATTCGTTCTGCTTTTAAGATTTAAGTAAACGTTATTTGATTAATAAAATATACATAGGTACATTTTTTTATTCATGTGCTATTAGTAGTATGATTAATAATTAGGTTAATGGACGTATTATTCGATTTTTACATCATTATTTGGTTGTCATTAGTAAAATCGGTTTACATAATTATCATAGGTGTAGGTAGGCTCTTTTAAATAAATAAAATGGCTTTGGTTGAGAAACTAGGCCAGGGGTCGGCAGAAACGGCTCGCGAACCGCATGCGGCTCTTTGCATAGACGTTTGCGGCTCTTCAAACATTAACTCAAATTTCACCTCATCTCAAACAGCCTTATAACGTATTAATAACATGAAGAACAGTTTTGATGAACGTTTTCACCAGCTCAGAGCAAATAAGACTACACTAACTTTTATCGTACGTGCTTTCAAAAAAAGTGTCAATGAACTTAACTTGACACCGTTCGACACAGATGCTGGTTAACTCCAGATGCAGTTAATAGATTTAAAAAAACAAGGAACTGTAGAGCAACAAATTTACAGATTTGACCAGCCGCTTGAAAGAAGCTATCAAAAGCGATGCATGGACGCCGGTCTAAATTTTTTTTTAATAAAAAAAATCTTGATCTCCCCACCCCCCTAAAATCCATATCTATATACATATGTATATTATATATATGCGGCTCTGTAGTACCTTTGTTATCCTGTTTCCTTAACAATTTGGCTCTTCTCACTTGACAAACTGCCGACCCCTGAACTTCGATCATTTTATGTTCTGTAACCACTATCCAACGAAGACTATCTTGTGTTAGTGTAAAATTTAAAATCATTCTATCATTTTCCTCTGGGACTAGAATAATCAGGCACACTAAGAAGTTTATTTTCTGCATTTTAGATATGTATTTTAAGTGGTTTTGTTTTTATGTAAAATATTTGTATATGTTACGCCAAATGTGCGAAGTTGACTATTACATGAAATGGACAAAATTTTCCCTAAATCATGCAATAGTCAAGCCCGTTGCCTTATTCATGGATTAGGTAAATTATCTGCCGAGTGCGTGAATTCGCCAGGGTATGGAATTCTTAAACTGTCAACATGACATTAGAAAAAGTAAATTTAATACGGATGGTTTTATTAGTTATAATTGGACATATTATAATATTATAATTATTAGGTAAGGTTAGGTTTTGTTATTCTGAATTCAACTGAATGCCTGTTTTGAGGTTAGTTAATAAGTGTCAACAAACTATCGCAAACAAACAATCGACCATTGCACGATTGATACTCTAGCACGAATCAAATCGCAAAAATACCTTTTAATGAAATTCTTCCGTTATCATAGTATAGTTCTAGATTTTTTTTGGGCATAGTAAATGGATATGAACGTCATTGTAGTTATTTATTGGTATATTTTTATATAATCAATGACATTTGACACATTTGGTTAGTTTGATTAGTCGCAAAAAACGCCACCGGAGCGCGACCATCTATTTTGACCAATGCATGAGCATTTGACACATTTGGTATAGTTGCAAAAAACACCACCGTAGCGCTACTATCTAATTTGCCCAATGCATGAACTAGGCAGAAAAATTACTGCCGAATTCACGCAGATATTTTTTCTAATTCATGAATAAGGCAACGGGCTTGCATGTTTCATGATTAATGCAAAATTTTGCCAATTTCATGTAATAGTCAATTTCGCACATTCGGCGTAACACAAATGACACAAATATTTAAGACGCAAATGCACAAAAACTGTAACTGAAATACTTCCTTATGGTTCTATACGGATTATTTTGAAATGATCTTTAAATTATAAGGTCACAATAAATTGGTATGTCCATAAAAGTCATCCTCCTTCTCGTTTTACAAAAAAGGTAATAAGTACACTAAACGTTAAGACTTTTTTTTCCATTTTTACCATGTATAAAGGTAAGCCAAAACTGTATAGCGTTTGTTTCGGGTTAAGCAATAATAAATGCAGTGTTACCAAGGGGACGGCGCACAGTGGGTAAAACTATTTACTTTATGTATACTCTGCATAAAGATGTAAATCTTATACCGTCCGCAAAAGACCCACTGTGCGGTACGGCGACCTTTTGATGCCTTCCCAGTCCCGCTGAGAAATGTTTTCATATAAATAAAATATTGGTTTATTGGAATATGAATCTGATACTTACGTTATTATTTATGATCAAAAGCTCTTTTATGCCCCCGTTTTATTAACTTATAAATATTTATATGAATAGTAAATATGACATCTTCGTAAGCTTTCAGTTAAAAAGACGTCATTATAGATGATTAAAGAATGTTATTTTGAGAGATTATTTCCATTGCTTACGTATTATATTTCTTTTAGTCTTTTTTAGCTATACAAACTCCACGACATACCCACTACCTTTATAATATTATCTAGATAAGGCAGTGGTGTGCGGTAAGATTTTATCATGGGCATGCTGTTGGGAAAAATCCATAAAGGTATGCCCATTAAGGATCCTCTTTGTTAAAAATAGCTATAATCAGGAAAATAATTATTATTAATTTAATTGAATAAAATACCAATTTTTATCGTACTTATTAAGGGTTTGGGTCGAAATCTCGAAGGCCAGAATCCCGTAGGCCGAAATTACGAATGACTGAAATCCCGAATGGCCGAAATCCCGAAAGCCTAAATCCCGAAAGCCGAAATCTCGAAAGCCGAAATCCTGAATACCGAAATCCCGAACGCTGAAATCCGAATGGCCGAAATCCCGAATGGCCGTAATCCCGAAGGCCAAAATCCCGAAAAATAAAAAAATACAAACAGAAATAATTGCGCATTCTTAACACTTATCTTGAATTGCGCAATTTTTGCAGGGGAGACAAAACCTCATTTTCCACAAAAAACATTTTCCTTATAAAGATTGCGCAATTCAAGATAAGTGTTAAGATTGCGCAATTTTATGCAGGAGGTACAAAAACCCGGTTGTTCTAAAAAAGTTCAGGGTTGCACAATTATTACTGTTTGTAATTTTTTTTCGGGATTCCGGCCATTCGGGATTTCGGCCATTCGCGATTTCAGCATTCGGGATTTCGGCTTTCGGGATTTAGCCTTTTGGGATTTCGGCCTTCAGGATTTTGTCCGGCACCCACTTATTACACTTTTATTATATATATCTGGACCGCTTCCAGCCGTTTTAGAAGCACATTTTCAAGTGAAATGGTCATTTTTTAGTGGCATAAGTACGATAAAAAATTTTGATTTATTAAATTAAATAAATAAAACAAAGCATTTCCACCATGAATTGACAGTTAACACAATAAAAGAGACAGTAATATAGTTATGAAGACAGAAAGTCAAAATGGCCGTTTGTTGTGCCTTTTGTCCAACTTTACCAATTGTTATTATTTGGTATGCCTCGCATCCACAGCATCTATGTTCAGCCGAACACTGCTATCTGATGGCATCTCAGTAAAGGAAAGAAACAGTGACAGTATATCATAGAGCACACAAAAAACCATACAAGTAGCTTGATATAGCATTTTCATAATATTGTCAAGCTGCTTTTTGTTTACAATCTACATACGAGTAACTATGTACGCTGCCAAAAATTATAGATTTACCATATGTTATTTTTTTATTGCAAACAAACAGTAAGGTAAATTCTACATTATATTTAGAATTATATAGAGAACTAATAAATTATATAGAGAAATAATATTAATAATATTAAAGAATAACACAAAACAGATGCCAGAAAGTGTAAAATTAAACGAAATTAAGCCCACATAATATTATAATATATAAACCAACAAAACAATAATTGTAAAACCACTAATATACTAGTTTTCGCCAAGTATATAAAATACCTCCTTCAGTCCTTTGGATACTTCAAGAGTACCTAAAACAGCGACTGCAACACCTCTTTGTATCTATATACTCAGTTTAATGATACTCACCTGTTTTATCAGTCTAGGGACGACTAATTTTAGCCACCGTCTTCAAAGCAGACGGTCCCCAGGGTCCAAATGTCTCAAAACCCAGGGCACAGACAATATAATTAGGTGACAGACAATCGTATTTTTCGCTGTTTTAGACTCAGCTAAGAGAGCTGCTGATCCTAACGATTGTACCGAATATCATATTATTATTGTTTTATTCAGTGATATTTATCACCAAACGTGCTACATTTAAAATCTATAACTGCCGTTATATTTTAAATAACTAATACTATTATAAAGTTAACTATTACATGGAACAACATGTTTTACGATCGTTGGTTTAGGTGGCAAGTTGTATACTGTACAATTATTATAAGTACGTAGGCCTTAGACTACGTGAACGGGGATTTTGATGCTTTTCGTAGCCGTACCATTGTTATAATCCCATCCGTCAAATTATACAAATACTTTTCAAAAACGGATAAGTCACGCCATGTATGCTCGTAATGTAAAAAAATACGTACATACTTATTCTACGTTTAATTTTACACAAGATGATCTTAGCACAGTAAGCAATTATGTAAGTATTTAAAATATTAAAAAAAACCTGTCGATATCTCAATTTTGTTTCTCATACGTATTGTATTTAATGGTTAATCATTTATGATAAAACGGATATACTACTTTCATCAATTAAAACTAAATACGAAAAGATGAAAAAAATTAACTAACATTATAACAGACCAGTTGCTTTTCACACACAAAACCATAGTTTAATACAATAATTATAATTAATATTGAATTTTAAGCATACATAACGGTTTTTGAAAATAAACTCCTAAAATAGTACTGAACTGATAAATTTTCATGTATGCTATTATGGTGACATAGCATAGAAGTGAATCAATAAACAATATACAATATATTGAAAGATACCATCGGTCCTTCAAGCTAGTGTGGATTTTGGATGCCTCCAAGACACATCTTCACTTCCTTCGATTTACTAATAATTCTCTTTACTAACTGTCAATTATTAAACATTTGAGGTGCATTTATCAAATTTAATTTCTGTTCTTGTGCAAAAAGTTTGCGGAGTGGTGATATTTGTTTATCGTCTAAGATCTCTGGTCAGTGTTGCTGATGTATTTAAATCGCGTCGGTTGTTGTCCCTTGTTTCGCTCATATTTATTGTTTTCTACCCAGTGACGTCCCGTGGGGGTAGGCAGATTGAGCGTCGCTTGGGGGCGGTATTCACTTGAAGGGCAGCAAACCTAGGAAAATTATTTGTTATATCTATATAGAAATAACTATCTAAACTGAATACCTACTAAATAACGAAAATATCTTTCTTTTCAAAAATTCAGCTCACTGGTTCGAAAAAATTGTATTAAATAGTACAAAAGGTTTAATAGGACTTTAATTTTTTGTCGGGTGCGCGATGTCTAATTTACTTCTGTTGCCCTTCGATGTCTTTGGTGACCAGAAACGACACGAGCACGGGTGATCAAAAATATTGTATAAAAAAATGGAGGGGCATTATAGCGCTGTCCAGGGGCGACATTTTCTCTAGAGAGTCACTGTTTCTACCCAAAGAAGATAATGACGAATACATTTATAGATGTTGCCACTTGACATTAATTAATTTTATAACATATTTTATATTGTAGCAATAATAGTCTTCTTGTTTGTTTTAGTATTTATAAGTATTAAATGTGAAAATTATTCTCTAAATTACGCAGATATTGAAATAAATGTAAAAAATCCCAAAAAAAAAATGTTTGCCAAATCACATTAAACCAGTTTTATTTTCCCCACGACGAATTGATGTCCATAATATTGTATGATATTTTTGGGCGTTCCGCAAAAATTGCTTTCCATTGACAAGCAATATTTTCCGCCCCCCACCCTCCCACGCCGGCCGCAGGAGCCAGTACGAAAAAACTGTTCGGCAGAGATAAGAAATATTTCTCGCTCGATTTGGTTTGAGCCGAAGCAAATATTACGATTATTTATGGTTTTAATTTCTTTGCCTGTAATAAAATACATTTAAGTCGAAGTCGTCTACATTTATTTTTGGTCCCATTTAGAAAAGTAAATTTTGAATGATAGAGATTTATGTCTCGTTTCACTAAAAAAATAATACATATCTACCAATAATAAAAACAACATTTTGTTATATGGACATTATCATGTAGGCGTGGTTAAATAAAATAATTACAAGATAAAAAGAACGTTTTAAAATTTTCTGTTGAATTATTATGCTCAATATGCTCAAACTTGTACTTGATATGAAGTAAATAAAAAACAAACAAACAAACAAAATATAGAATACTGAAATGTCATTTTGATTTATAATAATATTATAATAATAATACTATAATAATAATAATAATACGCACGTATATAATAATAATTTAATTGCTAGAACCACCCCCCAACCAATAATAGTCTTTTACTTTTTACGGATTTTTCTGAAATAACTTTTTATAAAAAACAGAATTAACTGAAAATTAATTCAATTCTGCTTAAAGATGGCTAAAAGTATTAAAAAAATAGATTGGCATCGTGTTCTGATATATTCTAAAAGTATTAAATGTCAAGCTAGTCGGAAAGTTAGTTAAAAATTGATTGCAAGATTTGTACTAGATAAACAACCACCGGACAAACAAGAATACGAGCTAAGAAAAACGTCGTAAAAACATAAATTATACTTTACTTTTAATTGATCTGTAAATAATAATTTACGAAGTAAATCTTATGTAAGTTAATATAAGTAATATAATAATTATTATAGCACTCATTTGAGACTTTAAATTACAATTGGATATGTAGCGGGCAACAACCTCAGGCTATGTCAGCAAAATTTACGAAAACGTAAGAAGTTACCGAATCACTCAAGTTATAATACCATCGTTGCATCTACAAGTCAGCATTTCCTACAGTTCGACTACCTTTATCATCGAAGCCAGCGGATTTCCCAATGGTAACCTGATCAACAATGACTATTATGATTTATTAAATTGCAACCTAGATAAACAATTAAATATAGTAAAGGGATAAAAACATTCACTTGTCACTTGCTATCGGTTCCTCGATCTCAGTATTTCTCGAACTCCGTTACTTGCTCATCATCTTATCAATAGTTTAATAGTACTCACTAGTCTGAGCATAGCTCACCGCGATCGCATTGTACTGTTATCTTTGCTCCTACAATTGCATCTCTACATGAAGACAGTAAAACTTTACATCTTTCTATACTACCGCTGTCTTCAATCAACCTACATCTCCTTCTCCTAGCCACCCCCTTAAATGTTTAGGAATATCAATTTCAATATATATTATTATAAGCATTACGTAAGTTAAGTTAACTTTGTAAGTAAATGGAGTAATCATCCCTGTCGCTATAGTGTTTTGTTGTCACAATTTACAAATAATATTAAAATATATTGCCATGTTTGATCCTAAGAGTATTGTGTAGGCCTCCACAGATTTGAGGCTGTATTAATAGATTTTGTTTTTACGAGAAATGGATGTCAGCCACTTGCGCGACTTATCAGGTCAATACCCCTATTCAAACATATCGACACCTCCTACGTATAGTATTGTAACTTCATAATCGCAACTTTACAGGAGAGCGGTTTAAAGATACAAAAGCTTGGTGTAAGTCGACCTTTTGAATGTTTTGCACCAAATTTGGGATGTCTATTGTCAATTATAAATAGATTTGTTTTGCATTTAAGGATATCTAATATTTTTTGTGGTTTATCAGAAAATGCTGTTACAACATTATACTGCGGAAAAGAATTTGTTCGAAATATTGTATCAAGCACATACAATAGTTTACGGCGGAACCTCTTACATGCATTTAGTTGTATGTGATACTTATCATAATTTACGTCGTCCTAGTTTTGTTGATATATATATTGTATATACTAAAAACATTTCGTTACCTAGGATTTTTTGCGTATTTTAAATCATAATTCGGTAATAACAATAATTAAAAATTATGGTATGGGTCGTCAGACAGGTAGGTTGGAAAAAATACTCTCTAAATAAAATTACTTAATAAAACATAAAATAAATTTAAGTCTTTCATGACGTGATAAAAATTAAACATTCAGACAAAAATAGAGAAGAAACAAAAATCCAATTCAAGGAAGTATGTAAATATTGAAATAAAATTAAAAGCAAAAAATAAAAATTACAATCACTTCAAACCAACGTTCTTGCGAATTCTTGGTAAATTAATATATCAATAATATCAAAGTAAAATCAGACAAGGGAATAACAATGGGTGATTAGATGGAAGGGTGCACTTCAGGTTAAAATATACGTGAAACTGAAAAAAAATCATTATGCAACTATATTTTTAGTTTGGAATTAATTTTCAATTATATGATGTGACAAAAGAACCATGCAAAATTTAAAACATACAACCGAAAAGAAATTGTTTACACTGGCATATTATTAATTATTAAGCTGATTTTATTTTCATCCTACGAGAACACAATTTGGTATAGGTTTTCGTATTCACAAATAATAAAATCAATCTTCCTCAGAATCTGCTGGTGGAATTTTAGTGGTAGGTATTGACATGTATGAAATTACTGAAAAACTCGATATAACTCCAGGAATGATTCCACTGTTGCACATATTCAGTAAATCATCTGTCTTAGCTTTTGGAATTGGCAATATTTGTGATTAAAGTAAATGAAGTTTCTCGTTGCGTGGGCTAGGTGTAACTTTTCACGACCATGGTCGAGTAGACAGTGCTAGACAAGTCGCACTTGTAATTAATCTTAAACGGATCATTGTGATTTATAGTAATTTGCATTAGTCTATAATATATGATATTTTAATAGAGCTCTGAAATCAAACATGTCTACGTGATTGATCCCTACCACATCCTTGGGTTTTCTCTCTTGTTTGTCCCATCTAACTAGACAGTACCGTTCTGGAGGTGCAAAAATTTGTTTGTTTTTTGAACATCTTTCAATCAGGGCTTGAGCGCAGTCCTCTTCATTTTGCGTATGTCCCCATTCCAAAAATGTGTACTTTACATTAACATTATATTTCTGGACCGCATACAGTCATGTTAAAGTCATAATTAATACAATTTCTGTTTGTTAGACCAAAACCTGAAGTCTTTTGCTCATTGGGCACAATATTTGGTTACAAAATTAAGTAAGCAACTTGAGTCCTCATTTGCACCTCGTTTGCCTTCAGCCTACTGCTACATGTATAATAAAGCAACCATTTGTGTGAATTGAAAAACAGTGAAATTGAAAACCGATAATTTACGTTTATAATAAAATATACTCAAATTCTCGTGAAGGGCATTCTGCCATTTGATGATTGAACATCATGTTTATCAAATAATTTGAACTGACGATCAAGGTTCTTGCCATAAACTGGGAGTTGCTCAGTGGATGCTACTCTTACTTGTAAGTTTTTGAAAATGTGACATTGGTCACACTGGTTCTTTTTAGGGACATAGTTCCACAACACAATTTAAAATTTTCATTGATTATGAATAATTGATACTGCCTTTCTGTTTGAGCTTTATGTGTGTATATTGTGGGTTCATACCATTCATTATATAGTTTAAACAGAGGGATAAAATCCAGGTCGCCATCCAAGTAAAATTTGCTTGATCGCTGTCAAACATAATATGATTCGTCCGGTTGGATGGACTTAACATGGTCGGAAACACTGATTTTCATATCATAAGTTAATACAACATTATAATGTTTGTATCGACTTCGTTGATCAGGTATTAAAACGCAAGTTTCATTATCCACCTTGTCCAAAGCTGTGCATACGAATTGGTTACAAATAGAGAATGTAGCTAGAAACTTTTTTTGCAGACTTTTACCAATTCTATGTTATTTTCATTTCGTCAGATGACATTTAATGGTAAAACTTCGCCACGACTGAGTTTCAGTAAAAACTCTGCATTGCTTTTCATTTATCGCTAATTTAGCTACATATTTCCACTTTATTTCGATCACCCAAAACCTTAACCATTAAAAATGGGGGGTCATTTTTAAGGATTATAAATCTCATGCCTTATGGTAACAGTACCTCTTCAGGTGATTTTTCACAATAATAGCTCTATATAATTTATCCAATTACTTTTACTATTAATCGTTTCGAGAGAATGTAGTCTGTTTGTATCAGCAACGCTGGCACTAGTCTCATCATCGTCACAAAAGTTCCATTATCATATTTTAATTAGCACCTGGAGGCAGTGGTGACTCTGTAAAAAGCAAAACAACTAAATAAACATGAATTTATAAAAGTTATCACACGTATACTATTGCAACTAAAATTGTATGTCGCCGTATAATATGATAAGTACTACATACAATTTATTTTACTAAAATAAGCACGACGTAAATTACCATAAGTGATAGATACAATATTTTTTTTCAGTTTTTTCCGACGTAAAATATGGTAAATATTACATACAATAATAGTTACAAGCAAAGAAACGACGAAGACAATGGTAAGTATTACTTACGATACTTTTTGTTGTCGTACGAGAAAAAAATTAAAAATATTAACTTACCTTGAATTCTAAAGTCACAGTTTCCCTGGGTAGAATTTATTTCGTCCATTGTTGTTTTACTATTATTATCCGTTTCTATAATATTATACGCTGTACTATTAATTGTCCCATCTGGCCTAATCACACATTTTTGTGAACGCATAGATTTTCTATCAATTTTTGTATTCTTGTCACTAAAGTGCTGTAGAGGCGGGCATATTGCGCAATTTTCATTGGCATTGTCTAGATCTCTTCATTATGGTATTTAATATTTACCAAATCATACAAAAAATACAATATAACCAAAAGTTCACACTGGTAGCGGTGTGTCACCTCCCGTCCGAAGTGAAGTATCGTAATTAGCAGTAACAATACACCCGCGCGGCAAGATCTCCGTCTGTTTCCCGCGTATAGTATTGCTAAATACTTTACCATACTTCACGTCGGAAAAAATTCAAGATATTTGAGATACAATAATGTGCAATGCTTGAAAATCGCACTTATAATACAAATTTTGAATTTCTGTAAATGGCATCATATGTAATACATACTATGTATACGAAAAATGAAAAAAAGTGAAAAACGTCATTTTGTTAGTTACAATAGTATACGTAGGAGGTGTCGATATATTGAAAAACAATAATATGTGTAATTGTCAGACCCAGAATTTGAACCTGAGACCCACGACGCTATAGGTCGACGCTTAAGCTGCCGACCATCGTGGGGTAATAGGTATATTATAAATTCTTTTTTATTATTATTATATTTAAATAATGTAAGAATATAAATACTTAATAATATTACATGTTAGCAATATTTTCCATTTATTTAAATTAGTGAATAGTTCAGTATTTAAATTTTAACAAAATATTTTAATTAATTATAATATGTCAAAATCTGTAATTTTGAATGGTTTGCGAATTAGGTTAACAATTCAAGTTTTTTATATCAAATTTAAGGGTAGAATTGTATTATTTTTTTAAATTTGTGCATTTTTAATATATATTTCTTCTTTTTATCGTGCCATCCCCTAACGGAAGTGAGCCATCATCGAGACGATCTTTGCTTTATCAAATACCATCCGGAAAAGTTTCGTGGAGTTGTACTCATACCAATCACGGAGGTTATTAAGTAACGAAATGCAGCGTCATCCTCTGCTATGCTTACCGTTGATCATTCATTGTATGATGTATTGGGTAATGATATACTGTCATAGTCATATGGCCGATATATATATATATATATATATATATATATATATATATAACTATAGTTTTCTCGTTTTGATACTACGTAAAACCTCTCAGTCCTTTTCCAGTCGGCTATTAATTTGTCACCTGGTCAATACAATAAATTATGAGGATGCGTCTATACAGTCAAATTTCAAAAGCCTCAACTCTTCTTGACATTTCCTGGTTTAGCGTTCATACCTTCAGACCATAGAAAATGTTTGAGAGAACATGACAAAAAACCACATGCAGTCTCAGAACTAGGTTAATATCTTAATTGCTAAAGAGACGTCTCATTTTGAGAAAGGTACTCTTTGCAAACTCAATTATAGTTTGTATTTCCTGGGACTAGTCTCAAATTTTAATATTATAGAATAACAACTCTTAAACCTTCCGTATAAAATTAATAATATGATATACATTACAAAATTTCAGTTCCGTGGCTTTATTACATCTCATGCTTTTATTTCACGTTATTCTATTGCGATTAATAAGAACAAACAAATTAAAAGGTTCGCGGACTTTTATATGTAGACGTGATATATTAAAACAGAAAACCTTTAAAGTATCAAGTGTGTATGGAAATATTTAAAGTCCCATTAATAAGCCAGCTGCGTGCATGCGAAAATGTAAATATTATAACCACGTCATCCTCCAGCGTTGTAGCCTGTTCACTCTCTCCTATTATACTGTGACCACAAATTAATTATTCTTCTATTTTTTAGAAAGTATAACAAGAATACTAAGTGAGATAGCAAGGAGTGCTTTTATCAAAATCATATGCCTTCATAGCTAACAACAGATACCTTAGATTGGACTCTAATCTATATAGTTCACTGTCATATCTATCCTTTCAAATTATTTTCTATGGTATAGATCAGATACGTTCAACTTCTAGTGAGCTATTATTATCCAGTATAAAAAAACTGGTAGCAATCTTTCATACTTTGTCATTGTCATTATTTTTGGTAAATAAACGTAGCATATTTGGCTTATTACAATTGAATAATAATTAAAATACTTGTCTTTCATTATATCAAATAAATAATCGATCTCCCATTCGTCGTAAAAATGATGATTTTTATTCTTTTTGACACTCATTGTTGAACTATTTCCTATTTTACAAAGAGTAATTTCTTTATTTCTAATTGTTAATTTGTAAACAACTTTCAGGTAATCTAATTAAGGAAATATAAATAGGAATTATACTGCTTCTACTTTTAAATCTCAATAAAATTATATTATAATATTGTAACTGAACGTATACGTTTTTACATATTCATTTCTGCGTAGGTACGTGTTATATAGGCATAGGAACTCAACAAAGAAATGTCACATAAAGTTGACGCCTATAAAATGCAGCATTATTTATGTATCCACAAAACGACTTCAAACTAATAGTGGCATCCTCTAATAAATCGGAAGGAAAATTTATGCACGGCATCAAAACTTACATTATGAAAGGACATATTTACTGCTTAGTATACAAGGAAAGATTAACAGTATGTATAGTAGAAGAAGATACTGCAAAGTGTGGCTTTTCCTTCTTTATGATCGATAAAACTCAAGGTCCGCCGAACTATTTCGGTTAGTACACAATAACCTGTATAATATCACTCTTGTGATAATAAAAAGAAAGAGTAAAGTTCTATGTTTTTTTATTAAATACAAAATCATCGCTTTACATGGTTTAACTCTAAAATAGGTATAATATAAATTAAAATAAGTATCCCCATCGCCATTTGCAACATTGTCTAAATATATATAAAACCGTCAATGATTAATTTAAGTTAGCGTCATTTCTACTGGTGGATTCATTTCAAACAAGCAAAATACTTTTGTTGTATATTTAGAGTATTTAGATAAGCAATAAATTATATTATAAAAGGCATAAAAACAGGCCGACATCTTGAATATTCTACCATTTATGAATATAATATTATCAATGTTTACATGGTTACAAGCAATATGCTAAAAACAATTTCAAATTGCTATCAAGTAAATAATTAAAAATCCCAAATTAATCCCTATAATATGTAGCGTCCAAACTCTTTGAGTAATCAGGCTTTCAGTGTATTTAAATAATAGATACGCCACTTTATTATCTGAAGGCTCTATTTTGAGCTCTCGCCAAATCTGGTCACAGCATCGCAGCCCCCGCCCCCTCCCTCACACCACGGTAATCATCAGGAGCGTAATAGCATCATAAAAGATAATTGCAGACACGAGCCCGGAGCAACGCGCAGCCTTCCCATAGTCAGCCTAATTTTTTTTCGCTCCATCCCGCAAACCGAGCGATAATAACGCCAAATTATTTACAACACTTCAGATTAAACGCGTGCATAATTCGCACATTGCTAAATTTAACTTTGTTCAGGGTTCAAACTGATGGCTCTAGCGTCCATATAGTGTTTTTTTTTGGCTGTGCCATATGATCGTTAGGTTAAAGAAATTATCCAATTAGTCCAATCTCTTTGTACGGATATAATACTATTGATGTGGTGAATTACATTGCGCAAGATCGCGCAGTACGGTAGGGCTTTAGACCCATGGTGCTCTTCTTTGAAAATAAAAATAAATATTGTCTTTAAATAAATGTCAAATCTGATAAGCTAGCTTTTAATAGTTAGATTAACCATTTTATTTTATAAAATATTCTTTCTCCTCTTCAAATTTGAAAATAAAAATTATAATTTTTAGAAAGTGCAAGTACGTGAGTACTAAAATTTTAAGAAATTCTGATACCGGTTAATAATTGAGCTAATATTAATAATATGCAAAATCCGATTGCTAAATATTAACGCAATTTAGAAAGCTTGTAAAAACTACTAGTCAACCTAATCGAAATTAGATAGGATACGTATAGCTTAGTGGTCAAATCACATGAGTGCAAATCTCAGGGAGGGGGGGGGGGGGTAGATTCAAATCTTGTAATACAATAACATGGGACAGAACTTTTTTACTTATACTATTTTTATAAAATCTTGTTAATTCTTAAAAACGGTAATATTACTACCTTACTATGTTCGATTTTAAGAGGATCATATGTGCATCCACGGAGACTGTAATAATGGATTTTAGTTTTACGAGAAATGGAAATGACCTATTGGGTCTATTCTCTGGGTCCAAACACACATTAAAAAAACAAGATATAAGCCGACACGTTACCGCTAGGCCATCGTATGTATTAAAATATAATTTGTACTTATAACTTGTTGTAACCATTTTTTTAGGTACTTAAATGTAACCACATACTTTTATAATTTATCCAATACGATTATAAAAACTGATTATTATGAATCAGTACAAAATTCCTAATAATCACAAATTAAATATCCATAAAGTATGTACTTTTATCAATTGAATATATTAAGATTTTTGTTAAATACAAAAGTTGTTAGGTATAAATCATTTTATATAATGTGATTTTTTATGTTACTAACTAAAAGTCTGTTATTAATTAATTAATTACGTACCTATTTACTTAGTTGAATTTATTTATTCAATGAATTAATTAAAGAATTGCATTTTCTGGTTCATTCTAATCAATTGGAGAAAAACTCCAACCATGATCAATAGAAGAGGTGTAATTTTCACAATAATTCCAGACCTTTTACGACACAAAAGATCCTGCAAAAAACGAGGCAGTTAAATGGGAAGTCATAACATATTCTACAAACCCGGCACCATCAGATTACTATGTTTTTTGTAGTCTACACGTCATATGAAACGGTTTAATACAGAACATGGTGTCTTAACGGAGCTTGATTTATTTTTCAACCGTTCAACACCAAAAGAATTCTATTGCCGCAAATAATGTTGAAATTTATGGATAATATAATTAACTACCTAAAATAAATAAAAATAATAATCTCATATTAAACTTTAAAAGACTGTGTAATACAATTATAAACAAGAGGTAGGTACATAAATTGAAAAATCAAAAGCCTACTGATCATTCATTCATGAATATAATATTATTAGAATTCACACACAGTTCTTTTTCACAGCCCTAATAGCATAATGCGCAAGGCAGTGGATTCTCATCCTAAAGCTCAGGGTTTGATTCTTACTGAGATCATATTACACAATATTTAATTTTCTCGAGGTATGATTAGTTATGTGATTATTTCACTGATACTATTATAATACTATTTTACTACTACTACAGTATTGTTATTGGGAGTCATGACCTGTTGTAGTATTAAAAAGAAAATAATCATAATATTATGTTAAAATGAATTAATTTATTTTATCAAGAGTGGGCTTACAAGTCTAAATAAATGGATTTAGTTCCGTTTTCAAATCCAAAAATTGTTCACATTTTATAACAATATTATTTCCATAGTATTATATTATGTTTAATTATTAATCACCTGACCCTTGACCACATTTTAAACGCACATTTATCAATCAATTTAATTGTTCTAATTGTCAATTATCTGTGGAATGACGTTTATATTAATTAAAATAAAACACAATTATAATAATAATAATATGTAATATTTACACCACATGATTATTAATAATGACTATGGGGGACATGCTCAGCGTACCTACGTCAAAATGAAGAGTGTATGCTATTTTCAGAGCATAACCCTGGATATTCCTCAAACGTTGTAGATAATCTATTGATATACTTTTGAAGCCTTAGTATTATTTTTTTGAAATACGCCATATCTATTGGTATTCCCCAGTGGTTAAGCTACAAGATACGGCCGTAGTACATAAATTGACAAACGATAAATGAAGTAGGGAGTAAGATCATGTTAACGCGCGTGTTTGAACATGTACCTTACTGAAAAAAAAGATTTTTTGAAAAACGGCATATAAAGGATAATAAGGCTTCAAAATTATATAATGTCCAGGGTTATGCTCTGAAAATAGCATAAAATCTTCATTTTGACGTACGCTGAGCATGTGGGCCGTTAACAGGACATTTTACACTAATTACAAGATTCTGCAGAGGAATTCAATTATATTAATAATTAATAAAATAAAATAAATATTTTTATTAAGGCCGTCTAACACTTCTTCCAGATCGTATATTTTATTTAAATTCAAACTTCATTGATAAAAGTATGTATAAGTAAAAACATTTTCAGTATTCCTTTATTAACATAATATTATGTATTGTAGATGTATAATATGTCCGTGGTTTCTTATAAAAGTTAGTAGCTACTTACAAAGTATATGTTATATTTTGAATTAATTACACGCATTTCATTAATAGTATTAATAAGAATTCTAGCCAAAACAAATAAAAGCGTTTTCGGCCATATTGCTGACAGTATTTTCTCAAATCTATTCATCATTTCCGACTGAACGGAAAATGTTCATTTGGCCGCTCGCCGCTAGAGCGTGCCAACTGCCGAAAAAAATTCTAGATAATTAATTGACAACCATTGTTGAGAGGCTGCGATACATAAATATGGTTTGTGCCCCGGCTAAACAATGACTATTAAAGTGGCATACAGACTCATAAATCGTGAACATTTGTGTCCGGGAAATGCAGACTGGCTGAGGATTTACGAGATGTAATGTTTTTACGTTGGTGCAATAGGGGCGCATTTGAAAATATTCTTTAATATATTTTTGAAAATGTGTAAAATAAAAATCATTATTAAATATCGTCTCTGTTCTGGCAGAACACACTAACTGGAGAATAATAGTTTTGAGTAATTTGACTTTGAAGTTGTTAAAATGTTTGAAATGATCAATCATGTGAGTTTATTAAGTAATCGTAAAATGGATGACTTTAAAATAAAGACTGTTTATTTATTAAGAAGGTTTCCAGACGGTAAAGTTTGAAATAAGGAACATTTTGGTATAACTAACTCAATATGTCATTTTTTTGAATTAGTGTATTCTGCCAGAACAGTGACGATATATGAAATATATATTTTAATGAGATTAAGGTGTTCCATATTATATCATTACCACCATCATAAGTAGCGCAAAAACCCAGAGTAGGTCCTAGTTATAGCGACCTTCAAAAACTTCCTCCATCTCCCTCTATCTTGAACCAGTGTAGCTCTAGCATCTCCGTTGACACCGTCCGGTCTGATATCCAGAATTCCCGTCGGTAGTTGAGCATTATATCTATATTATTACATTCACTTCTGACCAGTTAATTACTTTTTAATTACCAAATTTAAATATCATGCTAATTATATCGAATGGTCAACTACTGCGAATGCACGCCAGTCGCGTTGTTAGCACTAAATGAGTTGTACATTATCTAAAAACGCCACCTTGAAAACAATACGATGCCTGACAAGACTTAAGCCTGTATCTAGTGGATTTGCGCCAATGTGCTTTAGCAAAATACGCCACAGGCGTTCTATCTAATTACGACAAAATTTAAAAGTAGTTTTATCATCTTGTACTGCTTATTAAATTGCGTTAATATTGGTTTTCGGCGTTTGAGTTTTAAAATCAATTTTGATTGCAATTGTAATTAGGTAGAAAGATTATTAAATTATTTTCATGTGAAAGGTGAGGTGAGTACGTAGTTACGGCACATAATTGTCTGGCAATTGAAATTGTGAAAGATTTTATTATTCAATCAAGCGTGATACCTAAAAAAAATATAAATTCATTAAAGTTTAATGTTACATGGTTGAAACTAAGAAAATACGTACTGCCTGTTTAAGTTGTTGAATCAGTAAAGGATTTGAAGATATTGCATTTTTTGCTTATGATAAAAATCAGTTAATTTTAATTATTTAATTAGTTAATAATATATTTTCATGTTCCTTCAATATAATTAAAGAAATATTTTATCTAAATATTTGAAATAATTTATATAATTGAAGAAGGCGCAAATTTATAAAACTTACTTGCACCGGCTCTGTTTAGTTACATTACTCTGGATGCAGAATATAAATGATAAATATAACACTGCGTTATGGCTTAAAGTATGAATGTTTGGTGCATAAAGTTCAACAGTGTAAGTACCACATAACAGCCAAGTATATTATTCATAGAACACAGAGAATAAAATTATATGTTGTATATGACGTAATTACACAAACATAATAATATTATTAATATTCTATAAATAGAAGATAAGTATTATTATTTTAATTATGGAAACTATAATAACCATAAGGTAAATATTTTTTTTAATAAAATACTTTATTAATAACAATCTTAATAACAGCAGGAAAAGAAAAATATTTGATTCGAATAATGATAAACATATTTATCACACTATAATATGTCGATTATCAAACTGACCAGTTATTGCATACTTTAATAGCCAACGATAATTTATATTTCAATAAAAAAAACGATAAAAATATACCTAATTATAGATAAGCTTTCACTAAATAATATATAAGAGCATATTTATTAATAGAAAATAAATGGGAAGATTTTTCTTGCTTCCTGAACATGACCCATTTCAGCATCTACGTAAATATTCTTTAAAAGAGCCACAAATAATGATTTAGATTATTTAATAAACTAAATAAATTAGGAATTCTTCTTAATCGACGAAATGGTTGCCGACAACATCTCCAAATTTTTGACGGGTGAAAGTTCTTTGTATTAAATAACAATACTCGTAATACTTGGATAGTGAAACAAATGTAATAATCACTACAATCTTGCAGCATCCATATCTTCGTAGGTATAACAAATGATCTTAAATGTCAACACGGAAGCAATAATATAATTAATAATATATTGAAATACGTTATTTGGCAATGTATATTTTAAAATGGTCAAAGACAAAGGTTTCTTGATAATTTAAGAAGTCAAAATTGTCAATTAATACTTATTTTTGAGATTTTTATAGCTCAAAGTATTCATAGGTAATCAAATTTAATGTTTCTGAGAGAATGTAACCTGAAAGTGTGAATACATTTGTGATACTGCGTGATTGAAATGACTTAAAATGTAATATTATAAATAATATGTTTATTTTTTAATATATTACAATCATTAATTTTGTATAAATGGAATATAACACAAATGTAAAAATAAATATGCAACTAAACAAGTTTCTGCTGAGACTTTGTAACTTATTAATTTTATTGTTATAAATATAAAACATGTTATTAAACATCAAATAAATATTGCAATGAACTCATTTATAAAAGTTATCTGCCTTAAAAGATGTTAGGCTGTTTTTAAAAATTGTGTTTTATAATATTTTATTGTATGGATTTATTATTATGAAGTATCATGTACAACCAAAGCCCAAAATGCAAACCTATGTCTGATGGACTGAAATAATTCCGCTCTGAAAGCCGAGGAATTACTGCGCCAGGCATAATTTCCCATAAACCTGAGGATTATTTGATCGCCGGATCTTATTGAGGGCCGTGTCGACTCTAACAATTATTATTCAAACATTTTCCTTTGGTTTAGTTTCGAAGTAGCAAAAACACAAAGAGGAATCTCGCTGCTAGTGACTTCCCTTCATTTTTTAAAAGGTTTTATTACATTTTTGCGTCTGTCCTTTTTCACTCAACTCTCCCTTTTTCGCCAGTTCGTTTCTTTATTAAAAGTTTAAAAGACTTGACGTTTGTTCTACATTTCTTTAGTTTTTATTATTCAAATGCCATCGTTTTCCCGTGGAATGATATTATTCAAACGGTTTTAAAATCTTACCGAAAATACTTCTTTAATAAAAAGAATCAAGCGAATAAGATAAATAATTCAGCAAATGAAAATTCTTCAATCTTCAAGGCTATTTTTCTTGAATAAGCTCAAATTTTGTTATTTCTATGAAACATTCAAATTATTTTCCAACATAATATTACTTCTTACAAATCTCTCTCTTATGTACATTATTCAGTTGTTTCTATAACTTCTTGATTATTCAATTTAACTGCTTATTTATACCTATTAAATTATTTTATAATAAATTTATCAGTATTTTATATTGTGAAAAGTCATAATTATAATAAAAATTAAATACACAATTACTTAAACAAGGCCCCATTATAATATAACACAGTAAATTATAATATGAAGTGATATCTTAAAGAAAATTTATGAAGTAAGTAAATTCTACAGTCTATAGTTGGAAAATTTATAAAATAATAACATCCACTTAAATTACTTTTGAGAAGTTGCTAGGGTACCAGATCCTTTATTTTGTTTTAAGACCAACTACTATGTAATCGTTTTTTTCAGCTGGTAAATAATTTCTCCTGTATGAAAGCTTTCACACCATATGAAAGATGTAGATGCATCCATGAATGATAACTGTCGCATACTAACGTGATGTTTGAAACCTCTTTGGATTGGTAAAAGTGTATAATATTCTTGCTGAAATTGCACTACCGGATTTGTCTGGATAAGTTGCCAACAATTTATATTGCACAGTAATGAAAAATACCTACTATATTAATATACACCAGCGTACTCACATCTAAAATCTATATATCGGCCATCCAAAGAGATTTTAGGGCCACCTTTAGTGTAAAAAATAGCAAGGCGGAGTAAAAAAAATTCAAGTATACACCTTTCTGAATGGTTTCTGATGATAAATTATCACCTGGGGGCTAGCATAAATTTGTAATTTGAAAGATAATAAATCGGATACAAAGCGGGGGAGGTATTAAAACCAAAGACACAATGAAGAAGTGACGATACTTCAATTTAGCCATGTGCATCCTATCTAATCACGACTAAATTAACTATCCATTTTTGATAATTGGTAAAGTACATTGACGCGAATTTATTTGATGCAAGTTTGAGTCACTCTGAGCATTGTATTTTTTTTAAACGGTTTTTTTCTAGAGGTTTACATAACGGTATTTTTAAATGATGTATTGATTGATATGCTAAATAATTATGTAATCCATTTTCTCAAAATTTATTAACATGGTTGCAATATTGTGCATAACAATCCTTCTTGTTTTATAACGACAAGCCCAACCTTTATCCTACATTAGTAAAATATATTAATATTGTAATCGTTTATTTATATTTTTTGGGTTTTCATAAAAAAATAAGTAAGTCTTAAAGCAAAAGTTATGCGCTCGTGGCATGTTAAGGAGAAAAACAAAATTGTATTTTTTTCGCGGAAAACTGAACGGCTTTTTGTCGTTGTAACTTTTGATTTTCCACCCTAAAAAAACAACGATCAGTTTTAATCGACAAGCGGGATGGTAACGACAAAGGATAAGGTGCGGTTAAATTTGGGTCATCGAGAATAAAATACCTCCGTTTTGTAAATAAAAAGGGAGAGGTCTTGGGCCCAAGCGATAAGATTAAGACGCTTCGAACAAATAATGATAAGAATACATTATTAGCAAGAACCGACAAAAGTCTTTTACATATTGATATATGGATTTTATTTTATACTTATAAAGCTTTTAAGTTAATACTTGGTTCAAAAAAATCAGAGTAAATACTTTCAAAGGTTTTACTTACCAAGTCATTCAATGCTTTCATTATTTTTGTAATAAAAATAAATTTTTCGTGTGCAAGGACTATATCATTATATTGTTTTATGTTTTTGTTTGCGGAACATGCATTTTATAGTCTTATTCATTAAGTACATATCTAAAAAATATAATGATAATAATATAAAAGAACTTTTAAAATAATAACAAGACGTTAAATGTTGAAAATGAAATTAAATGAAGGCATCAAACTGATGTCATTTAAAATTAAAAGAAATCGACAAAACATTATAAGACAATATTTTATAAGACCAAATTGTAATTAATTACGAAAACATATTTTCTCATAATACAAAATGTATATATTTTAAGTGGGTAAACAAAAATAAAATAGACGAATAAGCCTACATGAGGTTAAAATATGTCAATTTGACGTAAAGCAAATAGTTTTTTCCTTGTTTTACGCCGTTTATTAATTATATAAAACGCAATCTTATTCAACATATAAATAAAAATAAATGTAACGTATTCGAGTCTTAGAGAGACAGTGTAACGGACGGCTTGTGGATCGTTTTGTTTAAGTGGCTCAGAAAAAAACCCCCAGGCCAAGCGTTCTTGCCAGAGTTCTTCTTTTGGGCCACTTTACGGCAAATCGCGTCACATGAGTACTGCGAATTATTTATACTGCATTAGTACAAAAACAAGGCTAGCAAAATATTCCTCAGCCATAAAAAATCATCGAGGAATTTAACTATAATTATTATAACCGTATTCTTTAAGTTTTGATTATTTTATATTGAATTTATTTTAATTACAATGAAAAAATATTCATTTATAAATATACGGTTGTTTCTTTAAATCATTGTGATGACCCTATATAAAATAGCAAACAAAACGAGGTGGGCGATCAGACTTTCGTGCAAAGTGTTTCGAAGGCGATGAGGCTTTTTCTTATTCGAGAACTCTTAAAGGGTTTTCGATCAGGAAGTAAAGTGTTTTGGATTTTCCATCGATTATATTACTCGCCACCAGATAAAGACTCTTTTCGATCAGTTAATATAATTTAAGCCCTGGTTATGTTTGGGGGAAATTATTATACTGAATAAAATTTTTTTTACCTAATTTTTATACCAGACTAAATACGTCGAGTATACTAAACTAATAAGAACGTAAGGGTAAAATAGAATACATAGTTTCCCAAACGTATTTTTCTCCCAATCGCAAATTGAAACAATCATTGCTGCCAGTATAAACCACTGTTTGCATTGGACGCCTCCAGTAAAGGTCTTTACTTCCCTTTATCTACTGCAATATTTTCCCTTGCAATAGTTTTAAGGATTAGTGTCTCTTTTTACAGAATAAAACCACTTTATTCTACGTCTCTCAACCTACTTTTGATTAATTATCTGTCTAAATTGAATAAAAATACCACGTGAAAAACAAGTAGATATTAATAAAACTACTTACAATGGACTTATGGATTATTTTAGTATAAAACAACCTTTAACTTTTAATAAATAATAATTATTGTAATATAATACAAAACTTCTACAAATTATTTAATTTTCTTTTCATTTTGGTAATACATTTTTTTATTTTATACTATTTAAATTATAGAATCGTTAGTGATATATTGATAATATAAACATATAATGTAATATATCTATTTTAAAACATGACACTTATTTTTTATAAATTAATTTATCGTTACAGCAATTTGCATTAAAACTTCAAAATTATTTCCAATTTAAATTTTGCGTGTAAATAATTTCACATTAATAGTAACTCATATTATTACAGCACATTTTCCGCCAATAATACCAGGCAACTAGTGTTTATATCATATTTCTCTTCTCTTCTTCTAAAAAATGATACATTCTTAAATTTTCTCAATTATTCGTTAAATAAGTAAATACTTTATTAAATTGTTAGCAAGTACAAGTACCTACGTTAGATTTAACAAAAATTTGAGGAGATTCTGACACCGGTTATTAAAGCAATTATTACTTACTTTGATTTAAAATACAACAGCCGACTGCCAAACAATAACGCAATTTAAAAAGAGTTTTAGTAAGAATTCTATTAACCACTAATTAATTTGATCGCAATTAGATAAAACACACATAGCATATTGGTAAGTGCACATTGGCGCGGTTTCAAATCTCGTTGTGTGTGTTTTTTTTTAAATCTAGCGATTTTACAATGTATTTTCAAATTATATGTGTTCAATAAACAATGTTATAATATGCTTAAATCTTGTGAAATATGTGTTTAATAAAAATAATTACAAGATAAAAAGAACTTTTTATATACCACGTTTTTAAATTTTCTATTGAATCATATAAACTTGACCACTCTATGTATTAATAAATACTTTATTTGTACTTAATACTGTATAAATATTATAGAATACTGAAATGTCATTTTGACATTTCATATTGATTTCCATAGTAACGCACGTATATATTAACGTTGCTAAGACTCCCTTAGCAACCAATAATAGCGAGTAGTAAATATCACTTTTAACGATTTTTTTCCGAAACATACAAAATAGAATTAACTGAAAATGAATTCAATTCTGCTTAAAGATGGCCAAAAGTATTAAAAGAATGCATTGTCGTCGTATTCTGATATAACCTAAAATTTTCAAATGTTTAGCTAGTCGGGAAGTTAGTTAAAAATCTTCCATCATCCAATACAAATCTTGGATACTCAAGAAAAAACCTGTACCGGACAAACAAGAATACGAGTTAATAAAAACGTGGCAAAATAGTTTATTCATACCAATTTCATATCATGTTTTGAACATCTTCAATTAATAATTTGTAAAGTTCGCTTAATGTAAAATAAATAAAATTGAATTTGAAATAAAATTTAAATTGAATTTGAAAGTCATATGATATCAATCATAATGTAATTACAACACATGACAACTCGCGAGTAGAGAGAAAGCTTTAAAGTTACACGTACTCATGTCGTTTTTAATGTTGAAATAAACACGTTTAAAAGGCGCGTTTTGCAAAGTTGAACAAGTTTGCTTGTATTTATCAATACCCTTATGTCTACTTAATTTCAAATGAAAAGCGATACTTTGAATATTGAATACTTTGTAGTGTTTGAGTAGAGATCCTCTTTAGGAGAATTAATATTTAATGTGTACTCTTGTTGACACTGCTACCCTTCATTTTCCTCGAAAGCTTCTCTCGATTCTTGGAACTCATAAATTAAAAGCGACAAGTCCACTTTTACTTGTTTTTTCTTGATTTAGAAAAACCAACACAAAATATAAAAATTTTCTTGATATAATACATTCGTTCCTAATTCTGTGAATTACCATTATCACAAAATGGATAGTTGTAGCGCCTGTATATGTGCATGGATTTATGAATAAACAATAAAATTTATGAATAAAATCAATAAACTATCTCGATGATAACTTAACTGTTTATACACAAAACTGCTAACTATCTCGCCAATATTATTCATCCAGCGTAAGAAAGACTTAAGAAGAGTTGTTGTGATTGCATGGTGCTATTTATCGAGTTAATACCAAAATGCTCTGCGAGGTGTAGTTTGTATTTTTTCCGGGAGGTTCATTACTATCGTTTTGCTGCGCAGGGGCAGATATAACTAAGTTCAAACTATCGCGTCAAAATTCAGAAGCAGCTATACTTTTTTGATTCATGCATGCAATCTTGCAACTTGCACGATAATACGTGTTTATACGTTCATTCTCTTGTTATGGCCGCAATAATACGGGCTGTGAGTAGTAAATCCATTCACGTGTAAACGGGGTAATATATTATTAACGTGAAGTACTGTAATTTTGATACAAAATACTTGACGGCTAAAATTATTAAACATGGAAAATGCTTTGCCTACTAATTTTCTGAATGCTGGTTGTTCAAATTCGAAAGAAAATGAAATAAATTGCAAGGTTCGGATTTTCACGTCATTCCCGAAGCGCCGTTCGCGGCGTGGGAATCTCTCGCGGTCAGGCTACTTTTGCGACTTTATTTTTCGTTACGTCTATGCGATTTTTCGTAATGAATTCGACTGAGAGGTCAAGACAAAAGCATGTATCCATACTAAAAGGTCATAGTCGGAGCCACAAATTCGGAAATATCAACTGTAACAATAATGAAATTTGCCTTGTGTGTTTCGTGCATATTAGATGAAATCATATTTTCCTATATTCATAGATAAATTATAGACATAATAAATAACATCTCTTATGATCGCTAATATAAGACAAAAAATGTCTAGACGATTTTATTTCTGAGCCTATGGAAGATGCTTTAAATTTCAAGGACGGTCAAGCACACTTATACATTTATCTTAAAAGAGTTCCATATCCAGGATAAGCTTTAGAGGTTATACATAAGATACACAATTATTATTTTTTTGTCATATTATTTGCAATATATTAATCGTAATAATATGTTAATTGTGCTCATTTTTTGAATAATAAAATGCCTAATACTTGTCAAATTCGAGATCACAAAGATTTTTAAATATAATTTTATATCGTAAATATGTCATTATATTATGTTAACAATAATTTTACTAATGGTTTCGTAAATGAGTTTAAAAATTAACAAATCTAAAACATCTTAACACCACTGCACATGGATCTACTGAAATATGAGTACATTCTAAAACATTAGAGCGAAAGGTTTAAAAGAATACTAATTTATGTAATAAAAATATTTTATGCAGTCATCAAATGTTTAAAATAAATATAAAGGATAATAAGGCTTCAAAATCATATAAATAGATAATCTACAAAGTTTAAAGAATGTCCAGGGTTATGCTCTGAAAATACGATAAAAGATTATGAGCTACGCTGAGCACGTGGGCCGTTAATACCAGAGAGACAGGACCGTATACTATACGGTCACCTCCATAGCATAAAAAAAATTCACTTTGTTCTTGGAAGCATTGCAGACAATAATGTTCCAATTTTATTAGATTCTAACCTTACGTAAGCTAACCTCACCTAACTAGACTTCACCTAACTTACCCTAACTTAACCTAACCTAACAAATCATCCAGTATATCTGTTATTTTCAAAATTTGTTTGCTGCTGACTTCCTGTAAACCGACAAGACCGTATTTTATTTGGACATGAATTTCATCTCAGTACTTACTATAAATACGACCCAAAGAGGTGAAGTGTGATACGGCAAACTGCATACGTACAAATTTCCGGACACCGGTCAGTATACATTTACCATTGGTGAGTGAGCATAATGTCTGAAGATGTCGAAAGCCAAAACCAGGATCGCAAAAAACGTTTAAACTGGAGTAGTATAAAACTGAATTCAATTAGAATATTATTACTGGAATTATTTTACTTTATTATTTACTATATTAAATTATAATGTAATTTTTGACTTGTCTTATTTTTATTTAGCTAAGACTCGTTCCTCTTGTTTTCATCAAAACTTGTTCTCTTTCTTCGAAGAGTCGAAAGTTTACCCGGTAAGTGCTTTTATTAAGAGCTCGAGAAATTCAAAATTGTACAGCGGGCTTGTTCCTAAAATATCCAAGGTTATTATTTAGAAATCAAATAACTTGCCGTACGTGCTGATGTCTAATGAGAAATTGACAGATACTGCGCATCCAGAGGGGCAACAAAATATAATCAATAATTTATAACGGTAAAGGGTAGAGGAACAGTCATTTAAAAATATGAAAGTTATTATCATAATTATTCATCAACCCTATTCAAAGCGTAATGATAGTTGAATAATGGTCAATGTTTGATTATCATCACGACTGGATGTATGACTTCTTTCTTCTTAGTTCGCTTAATTGAACATACATAACTTGAAATTTGAACTTGGACGGGATTTGATATACGGCTTTGTTTAAATCCTGTCGAGCATCTTATTTTTTTCTAATGTAATTATTTCTAGTGGGTATATATCTGAGGTGTTTTCAAATTATGTATGTTCAATATATGAAATGTTACATTCTCAAATCTTGTGATTTATTCGTTGAATAATATAAATGGTTCATTAAAAATTATTATCAAGTTCAAGTAGACGTTATAACTAAATATTTAGCGAGAACTAGATGTAGGTTAGAAATTATGGTAATTAATATTCCTTGGCTTAAAACACAAAAATCAATTGTCAATAATAACGCAATTTGATATGTATTTCATATAGGACTTACTAGTTTAAATTATCGCAATTAGGTGAGAGACTCGTAGCTTAATTGGTTAAAGTATGTTAGCGCGATAGCAGTAGATATACGGGTTCAAATAATTAATATTCCTTGATTTAAAACACAAAATTCAATAGTCAATAATAACGCAATTCGATAAGTATTTCATGTAGGACTTACTAGTTTAAATTATCGCAATTAGGTAAGAGGCTCGTAGTTTAATTGGTTAAAGTATATTAGCGCGATATCAGTAGATATACGGGTTTAAATGCCGTCGAGAATCGTATCTTTTTTAAATGTAATGTTTCTAGTGGGTAATGTGTGTTCAATATTATATGGAATGTTACACTCTCAAATCTTGTGAATTATTCGTTGAATAGAAGAAATGGTTTATTAAACATTGTTATATATTATAAGCCTATGTTGGCATTGGGAATAAAAAGTTTTACATCAAGAAATATTAAACCGATTCTTATTATTTAACTAAATTTTGTATTTACTACGACAGAATTTAAGTTTTATTATGTTGTTCCTAACTTTATAATATAATCAAGTATTTATTAGTATGCAAGTGATTATTTAAAATTACTAACAACCACCTTGTACGAAAAAGCAAGGATATGGTTATTAATAATTCTAAAAAAAAAACCCACTTATTATAGCCAATACCAACGTCAGAATATTCTACTTTTATTACGGTATTCAGTCTTTCACTGCTACTTCGTTACATAAAATTTTATGAATTTATCGATCGATATAATGTGAAGATATTATTTTTTACATATTAATACGACAATATAAAAAAGTTTACTCACAAGCTCAAAGTCAGGATATAAATAAATAATTTAAAATACCGTGTAAACATACAAAAATATTATATTTGAAATAAAAAACGCTATTAAAATACACAGGATTCATATGTCCATAAAGCAGTAGATGCCTAAAAATATATCATTATATATTTCGCTTTGTTTACTATTAATTTATTCTTAGCGGTAAGCGAAAAATTTATTTTCAGTTCAATTGAAAATATCCTAACAAACAAAGCTGGTATTGATTTAGTTCAAAAATAAAACGTGGCTGAAATTCTAAAAACAAAACTGTGTGGCATATTTTTTAACATGATTTAGGAATTTGTTATTAAAATGTACCTACATAATTTGGAACATATAGATTTTTTCAAATATTCACTGCGACAATCATTATTGCTTAAGCACACCTCGCAGATTGAGATGGTTGAAAGTTCAAGTCACATTCATTGCAAATATTTTTCTATGTCACTTTTCTTATAATATGTATATTTCTGGAACGTTCAAAATTATACATTATGATTTTATATATGTTATTGATGCTGTAAATAATATTTATTATTGTTAGTCCCTGACAAAATTAATATCTATGAATTATTTCTGACGTGTACAACAATGTATTGTTTTTATAACTAAAAATCTTTTTTTACTATTATATTAAACATAATATAATAATTATCAGCTTGAAGTAACCCAACCCGATATAAAGTACTTTCTAAGTTGATTCCACCCTCTCCTGTCATGTGGCTTGCATTTTCAAGTATCAGGTCTACCTCTCAGACAATCTCTACCAACGATTTCTGTGTATATGCATTTATGGTTAATATCTAACTCCCTCTTTATTATATACCTATGTATATTCCTTTATTACATTATTCCTTTTTTCTTTCACGTTATACCCAGCATGCATTTATTCAAATCACAATGTGGTTATCTATCTGAACGTCTCTTTGACTGGATGTCTATATAGCATATATTTTGGTTTACAAAAGACTAATTAATTTAACTTAATTCATAATATTTGAAATATATTCATAAAAAATAGAATTGGGCGGGTCAATATTTATCCATATCACTTAAAATTGTCGGTTTCTTTATTTCGTTAGATTTTAAAATATTTTCTTTTCGTATGATTTTGGGAAGTTTTGGATATTATAGACCATTTCATATTGTTTGAAATTGCACTTTCAATATGGATGTATTTTTCTGATATGTGGACTTATTGGTTTATGTTATTAGACGCCTCATTATACCTACATATAAAATTCAAAATAACTATTTTTAATACGCGACATATCAATGAAAAAAACATTTTTGTTTCAACGTGTAAATAAGCAAAACTGTAATAATAATAATTAAACATTCAAAAAATCTTCAATCGTTCCGAGAACGGTTTTGTTGAAAAAAATCTTCGATTATTTAAAAACGTTTTACAACACATCACATATTCAATGTCGGTGACATCTACACGGTACTAAAATAACTAAATTATTAATGTATTTCTTTGATAAAAATAAATTTACCTATTCTAACAATTAAGATCCAATAGTCTTCAAGTATAATCAGAGAATATAAGAAAATATTACAATCAGTCAACAAGTTTCGAATGTATTTTTTTATAATTATTAATAAACATGTTCTTGCTTTTTCGTACAAGATAATAATTTTGAACAATCACTAATAATTCCTGGGGTTGCTGCCTGGTTAGTCAATAATTTTGGTATTTAGAGTTAACAACGGATTATGAGTATATATATTATGATATGTATGCTAGAAAAAAAATCATGGTTATCCGATATAATTTAGAACATGCACATAAACCACAACAAAAGTAGCATTATGCCTGATTTTAAAGGAAATGACAAACATTTCAATTACTCCATAACATGATTTTGAGACTTTCGAACTTTTGGCAGTAACCCCACGAGTGTCCTCACCGCGAATCGAACCCATAGCTGGCGGATAGAACGCCAGCGTCTTACACACTGCACCATGAGAGCCGCCTATTTTATCCAAATTTATACATTACATTTTCTAATGTAGATATTTGTACGTGATAATTTCAATTAATAACCGATATTTCAATCTGATTTCAGAACGTATTAACTCAATGTATTCAAAGGTATTGATTTAATTACATCAGTATTGCATAAATTTTCGACCACCAGCATAATCCGTTTACGCTAATTCGATATTCCACTCCGGAGAGGAAATGGCGTATACTTATATGGTAATATAGCTTAGCTGAGGTTATGTTCCAAAATAAACATTCATTAATGCAGTCTGTTCGAATCGTGCGATTTGCAAAGTCACAGACAATTCATCCCGGAATAATAAATCATGCTAATTTTTAACCCATCTGCATGCAAAACTTTTGACTAAAATATGTACTATTTTATTATTTTTATATCTTTTCACGTTATATAGCTGTTTTTTGTTTGAATATTCTTATATTATTACTTTAATTCTATGATTTTTCATGACATCTTCTGAACGTTTTGAATTGAAAATTTGTAATTTTTCACTACAGACAAAATAAATAAACGCTAGTTTCGATTTTGTTGCTTTCATCATCAGCCAACAGACTCATTTATAATTAACTATTTCTTTTATTCAACAAATAATTCACAAGACTTAAGATTGTACCATTCTAATTATTGAACATCACTTCTGAGAAAATATGTTATAACCAATAAAAAAAAACTTTTTGAAAAAAGTAAGACCCCAGCAGGGATCGAACCCTGCATCTCCTGGGTTTACGCCCCGTTCGTGTATTATTTTCTATGCTACAAGGCTACATACTAATTGCAAAAAATTTTAACTATTGGCCTTTTTAATACCCACTCATCAGCGCTCTTCTAAATCAAACTACTTTGGCAATGGGTTTTTGTATCATAAATGGCATCATAAAAATATTGAAGAAATCCGCGACGCCGGTTAGTAATTGAAGTAGTAGGTATCTACTTTGATTTAATGAACAAAAACCCATGTTCAAGACTCATTTATATTTATTTTTTTATTACTCATTTGTTCAAATACTTACAAATAGATGATCTAGAATATTTACTGATATGGAATATATACTGAAAAATTTTCTCATCAAAATCAAACATAACAATAATGATTTTTCAAACGTTTTTTGAAATACATCTTAAAACACATACATTTTATATCAAATAATACGACAAAATATGATTGTAATTGCGATTATTTTAAAAAAAATATATAAAAAACCCTTCCAACTGCGCAAAAGTATATTTAATTTATACTTACCAACTGTTTGAGTTACTATTGAAATGTTTGTGCATTAATTCACAGTGTATAATATTATAATAATACATCAAACGTATCCTCTTCAGTGAATCTTTACATATTGGAGGATTAAAAAAATATCTACGTAAACAACTATGCATTAATTTGTATTCAATGAAAAAAACTAAGTATTATATACCATTTCTCTACTACATTCTGTTGTATTCTAAAGTTATGTTTATGTTATGCTATTTCACAATTAAATTCGAACGATTTACAATAAAATTATTTACAATACAATATTTTTTATTAACCACACATTATTTGATAATACCTCAGATATATAATTAATTATTATATCTGAGGCGTCCTCATAGTTTAGTGCGTAATTTGGTGGGATTTCATCCGGGGGCTCCGGGGTCGTTCCTGGTAAGGTAAAATTATAATATTTACATGATTTTCTCAAAATCTGTGTATTTGTGATTGTTTCATTTATATTACTACCTATACTACTTGTTCACTAAACTACTATCATTGGACTTCATCATCTGTTGTAGTGATAAAAAAAACGTAATTTTTTTATCACTTCAAGGTGTAAAAACTACTAGTTAGTTTCGTCGTAATTGGATAATATATACGTGGCTCAACTTGCTAAATCACATTGGTGTGAATCCAGTGGATGTGGGTTCGAGACACGCTAAGCATTGCATTTTTTTGGTTGGTGTTTTTAACCTGTTAATTTTCATTAAAAGAATGTTACATTCTTACAAATTATTTTATGAATAAAAAAATGTATTTCTAATTAAAGTATATTATTTACTTTTATAATGGTTTCAAAAACAATAAATTAACGATAAATAAATCTACAATTTCTAAAATAAACTTTTACATTTCACATAAACAAATCAATATTTCTTATAGGTACTCAGTTATAGGGTAACAGTTTATAGGTATACAATATTGATCCAAAACGCAGACCTACGGTAAAATTTTAAGAAGTTTCCTCATACTTAAGTTTAGTGTGTTACCAAGTTGTATTTATACTTCTGTCTAAATTTAGGGTGCTACGAATAACGTTAGCGCCATCTGTTGGCCTACGCCATGCTACAAAGTACTACGATCTGCTACGTTTAGATACTTCATGAACTAGAATAAGGGTAGTAATAGTTTTGGGCGGGTATTTATAGATTTATTTTCATGTCAGTCTTACACCATGTAACTTGATTTCTTTTGCTAAAATTAAAAACTTTCAGAGTTTTTACGATATTTTTTTTTATTATATGAGTTTCCATAGAGTGGTGGTTGGATTTTGTGTTTACGAAAAATGGATGTTAATCGCTCAACCTATTAGATTCATAATATGGATACAAACAACGTGTAAATTTTGCAAGACCTGAGAGCAGTGACGTCCCTAGATAAAATGCCGCCCCTAGCCAGCACCAAAATGCCGCCTCATTTTTTATACAGTATTTTTATCATCCTTTCTCCAATATCTAAGAAATGTGTTGTAAGGATACATTACTAACAAAATATCAGACTAATTATTTGCAAATCTGCACATGTTATTTCTGGTCATCAAGGACGTCGAAGGGCAACGGAAGTAAACTAGATATCGCAAACCCGATAAAACCAGTGAGCTGATTTTTTTAATGGAAAGATATTTTCTTTATTACTATGTTTAGGTAGCTATTTTTAAATATTCCAAATGATTCTCTTCGATTTGCCGCCCTTCGTGTAACTGTCGCCCCCAAGCAACGCTCAATCTGCCTACACCCACGGGACGCCGCTGCCTGAGAGATGAACCTGTATTACTTACGACATCATCTGAATTTACCGACTCAGCCATCGTGGGCGAGCAACTATGTATTTTATCCGACTTATATGTGATGTAAATAGAAATTCTACCATTTTTTCAGTATTTTGGTGATAATAAAAGCTTACAATTACAAATAAGTAATTATACAAAATATAAATTATTCGGAAGCTCAGATTTCATTTCAGCATAAAATTGATCTATATGTATCATGCATATCCCGGTTAATAAACTTAAATAAAAAAGAACCTACAGAAGTAAATAATAAATAAATAACTAACATTTTAAGATAATATCCTGACATTGGTTAGTAATTAAGGTAATATTATTACTTTGTTTTAAAATACAAAAGCCGAATGTCAAAATTTAATAAGTGGTTTGGAGAGTATTGTAAGACTACAAGTTAATTTCGTCGCAATTAGGAAATATACACATAGCTTAGTTGGTAGAATACACGGGTGCAAATTTTAGGGGCGCATGTTGGAATCCCGCTGGGCGTCATATTTTATTTCAAAAAGATTTTTTCTATTTCATATATTATATTTCTCTGAGGTTGTTTTCAAATTTTGTATGTTATTTTAATATTTTTTACAAAATTAAATTCTATATGTTGAACATACATAACTTGAAAACACCTAAGATATGTATGATACCAGTAGAAATACAGGTTTAAATCCCGTCAGGCGTCGTATTTTTTCTAATTAGATTTCTTTTATTGGGTATATATCTGAGGTATTTTCAAGTTATGTATGTTCAATATATGGCGTATTAAATTCTGAAATCTTATAAATTATTTGTTGAATACAAGAAATGGTTTATTAAAAAATGAAATTCTCTTTTGTTTATAATTTTCGCAGACTACATCATATTGCTTCATCTCTTGTGTTTTATTACATTGTATTACATTATATTGCAACAAATTATCCTAGTGACGTACGTCGGGCTTCGCACATATTTTATGGGTTTTGTCAAGAAACCCTTTCAACCATTTGAAATGGTTGACGTGTAACCGAATTAAGTTTAAGAGTTGTAACGAGGTTGGACCACTTTTATGGGCGTTTGTATTATATATAAATTTATTATTTAATACGTAAACTCCAAATAGGGTCGCTTTATTACACAAAACCCAGAAACCAGCAATTGTTTTGTTTGGTATTTGTCGTCAAAGTTTACCTTATACCTAAATAATCGAAAACTTCACTGATTTATTTATATTTGTATAAATAATAATTCCTAATATATACCTAATATTTTCGTATTCACATATAAAATTAAATTACTGTTTTCACCCCTAAGCGAACTTTAATAGATTATATGTTATAATGCGGCTCTAGCAGTGAAGTGCGTAAGGCGCTGGACTTTCATCCAGGAGCTCCGGATGTGATTTTCTCAAAGACTGTATGTTTGTTGGAAATTACTAATAACCACCTTGTACAAATAACCATGGACACGGTTAATAAAAAAATATACTTATAAGTATATTATTAACATAATTTTTACTAGGAATGGTATTAGCTATATACCTTATTTATTAGTTATTTGTACTGGATAAAACAAAAAATTTGTATTAAAAAAAACAATATGTATCCTTTGGACAGCCGCTTGATCGAACCTAAAACCCACAGCTTCAGAAACGGCCCCTTTAGTGACTTGATTACTACAGGTGGTTATGAAAATAAAGTTGAAAAAACATAGTCGTAGTTTATACAATAAAAATAGTAAAATCATATTTGGTTTTTTCAATTTAGACTTAACTATTATGTCGATCTAGAAGCTTTAGCGGCATATATTTATCTCTTCATTTAGAGATAGTTTGACCGTTTTATATTTTTGTTTGATTTATATTATATTAATAATTGTTATCTGTTTTTCGTGCTCATTTTTTCCAAGGGTATTATAAACTTAATGTCTTGTAAACTCAGTCAAACCATAAAGACAAGCAACCCCTTAACAACTGGTGATGCTTTACATCTATACATATGGTATGGTGATACGTTGTGTTTGTTTTCTTACCTATTATATACCATAGCTTGCAGTCATATTCATTATATCATTTTGTACCATATCAAGATTTTACGTTATCCCTAGATATGTGATTCAATTTTTGTAATTAATTTTATAATGTATGATTACTTTTAAATACATCATTTAGTTATCTAAAAGCCTATAATACTTAATATATCATCTACTATTACGTACTTTATTACAAATTATTAGTATTAATTGATAAGTATGAAAATTAGCCGAATTTATCGGGAATTAACCATAATGTTTTTATATTTCATAATTTCCATTATTTTAATTTGTTACCTTTGATGTGGTCAGCTTTTGAAGAAGTTTTTTTTTATAGTTTTATTATTTTTTTTATTATTATTCCATATCCGATCTTAATAGGATCATATGGGCCTCCACAGAGTGGAGGTTTGTTTTAACAGATTTTATTTTTACGAGAAATGGATGTCAGCTACTTGCTTAACCTATTAGGTCCATACCCTGACTCATACACAAATTGAAAAACAATATGTGTACTTGCCAGTTCCAGGATTCTAATCTGGAATCCTCGACACCACATACTGGCGCTTAAGCCACGCGGCCATCGTGGGTGTATACTATTATTTAATATCGTATTCTGTATATATTATACTTCAGTAATAAAAATATTGAATATGTACCTAAATGTAGCTGACACAGAATTCGGAACTTAACCAACGGTTATAAAAGATGAGTTGTCTACCACTACTCACCCACAAGCGCATTATACCTTTAACTTCAGTGTACATACGTGTAAATGCTACCTTTATTTATTATTTTATTAAAAATAATAACCAGGTCGAGAGCTTAATAGACAAAATACTCGCCTAGCAAGGGAATACGAACCTATTTTAAATAATAAAAAATGGTAATTTTTTAAAATTTTGATAAAGTTTTAGAACCTACTATATAAAAAATAATTCCATCTATTCTTAATACACTGTTTGTTGACTTTAATATCTGTTTATATTTGGATATTTCAACTGTTTATAAAGTTAAGTCCCAGATATATCTTTATCTTATTATAAGATCTGCTGGGAAAGGGTAGTTAGCTGATCTTCCGTATAGTATGATTTGTTAGATTCTAGTTTTGCACATTGTTTCAGCGTGTGCATTCAAGAATGTTTTTCGTTTTCTTCCCCCGTCTAACCACATCTAAAACTTCACAAATTTTTTCGGGTTTTTCTTTTTTTATGTGATCTGTAAACGTTTTCTTATGTGTCTTTTTATTCTTATTTCTAAGCTTTGCAACAAAATATGTGTTGGTTTTAACCTCGATCACGTAATATGTCATTATTGATTTTAGTCTATTATCATGTTTTTTTTTATACATTGAACTATTGAGATATCAGTAAATGAGAAAAACTAGCCCCAGTTATCTTAATTACATAAAATACTCTATGAGTTAAACTTCAATCATAAGGCTTGCATATTGCTGCTTATCTAAAATTTACATTAATTATTAAAAAATCTACTAAGAAGTTATTGGTTCTCATTTTATTATATTATAATAGTAATAACCTAACATGGTTAATTACAAAAGCTGGTTGCCTTTCTATTGACGTTTGGATTAATTTGTACGATTTATTGATATATCGGTAGCGTAAATAATAAAAGTATTTTCGCAGTTGCATAATATAAATACATGACAAATGGATAATGGGTAACTAACCTCACTCGAAACCTCAGTGAAAGATAATATTATACGAGTTTGACTCATTGTCAGTCCAACTACATTTTTTCTAATGGGTATGTTTATCAAAATTATAATAATTTAATATAATATTATCATGTATGTACTTACCTTATTACAGTCATAATTATGTAGAAATATTGAATATACATAATTTTAAAATATCTCATGCATATACATACTAGAAAAAATCGTTTTTCAGAAAGAAAGAAAACACGACACCCGACGGCACTTGAAAAGGATTTTTCATAGTGGGTATTATATTCATGAGATGATTTCAAATAAAGTATGTTCAATAAATTGAATACGTGTATTAAGTTAGGCACTAAGTACCAAAAAAATAAAAACTGAGATTTTTATGGAAAAATGTTCTACATACCAACGCCAATAACTTCAACTACAGTCTAAGTGCCTCAAGCAAGTCAAAAAAATACAGCAAAATAATTAAACCTGTCGACGTTGTAACTCCGTTGGCGTATTTTATTTATAATGGTGTAAGTAGCACTGCAGTGGTCAACGGCATTCAATAGAAAATAGCTGACGATGGTGTGTTGACACTTGCGAGTTCTTAATACCTAAAATTATAGAAAATGCCGCGATTGCTTCACACTATAAAACTACATTTTTCAAAAGGTCTGCTTCATGAAATTTTACTGCGATGACTCGGTATTTTGTAACTTCAGGCAATACTACTTTTTGGTACTTAGAGCCTTATTTAATACACATATTCAATTATAGAATGTTACATTATATAATATTGTACAATATTTGTTGAATAAAATAAATAAATTAAGTTTATAGAAATACATCAATAATCATAGTAAATGTATTCATTATAATAATACATTGAATGATACTTATATTTAAAATAAAACTGCTTTGCTAATACGGATTGTATCACGGTAAATAAAATTAATTCCAGGTTATTCAGTTGGAGAGGAGTAGGTTTGCGTCATTTAATCGGCTTTAGGCCCACGGGCTTAGCTTTTACATCCCCGGAATACAGCCTGCAATAGTAAGCAGGCATATCGAACCCCAAGAGTCGACAAACCTTTGTAATAGTAGAAGTTTATTTATAGTTTTAGTTTTAATGGCTTGAGGTGATTCGTACGTAGCTTTCGAATGGGCACATTTTATGGCCTTTCACGGTAAAACGTTCTATAAAATGACCGTGATAATATTTTTAATGCAATACGGTACTCTGAAAAGTATTTACAAAATGGACTATAAACATAAATTAAGTATTTCTTTTTAAAAGACAAAATTGCTTGAGGTAAGTACTCATAACATAACCATACACATTAATATGTATCATCACTATCATCCGATCGGTGACTTAAAAACTCTGGTTGGGTAATTCATAGCCTTCTCGAAGAAATTCCTTTAACTCTATAGTAGACTTTAGCTATTTCAAACATTCATATATTCTTCATTTTATTCATTCTTACTCTACTCTACTAATCTTCCAATACTCCATTTTTTTCGCTCACTTAAAGCGGGGCATTTTTTCATTAGGTATCTATTTGATAATCTATACATATTACCTCATTAGTCCATCGTTGACGTTATTTTTGGATTTTTGAAAAACTTTAGACTCACCAAAGAGCTTATAAAGTTCATGATGTTAGGGACTTTTCCAGCTTCCATCTTCGTAGATGAAGACGAAAATCTTTCACAATATTATTGTACACAGAATAACTTGTAACTTTTGAAAGTCACAGATAATACATTAATGTGTATATATCTGGACCATAGCACAATACTTAGACCTTAACAATATTTTATACATGACATCTTTCATATTTCTTGACGATGGATAATGACGAGGGTTTGGATGCTCGTATAGATCAAAAACATTTATGAACATAGCTTTTCAAGTAATTAGAAATTTCTTTAATGGTATCAACTGTCAATTCTAAGTGGAAAACAGAATAAGCCAGGATGCACATAATATAAACTCGTCTGACTTCAACACGTTACGTTGTTCGTGCGATTTTGTTTTCATTCACAAAACACATGTACCTAACTCAATGTAGCGCCGTACATAGCGTTAGTATGACATTTTTGGTAGAACAATATAATGTTTATTTGAAATATTGAAACGGCGCATGCGCAGAAGTTGCTTTATCGTTCGTTTCAGCGAGCCGCGTGACGTCACTGTTCTGACGTAGTTACACGTCATGTGCGCAAGGAAAAGTGAAAAACACTGACCACGGTTGTTATTAATAACCATATCTCAGATAAGACGATTTTCTTTATTTGATCAAGCTAATAAATAACCTTTGAAAGTGAAGTAATTGCATGTTTTACGTAGTTGGAAATAATTTTACCATTCGTAGTGAATTTCACCTTAATAGCGACTGGGGTTAAACGAAAACTGAAAATAAAAAATACTGTAATATAATATTAATATGGTTTGTTCTAATTTATAATTTTATCATAAGTTAATTGAACATTATGAAGGTCAATTACTAATTATGTTTCTATGTGAAACATAATATCAGCGTCCAGCATAAATATTTTTTTTTTAACAAAAGCGTTTGTTAGCTATTTGCACAACCTATTAGATATAAGAACTCTAATTATACTTTGAATTTTAAATACACATAAATTTAAAAAAAATCCGCCAAAGATATTCAAATAACAAAGACAACAGTTAGCAAAAAAATAAATAAAGAAAAAAATCAAAAAAGGTTGCAATTTTATTAATTATTTATATTGCAAATTAAAACCTAGATGGCCATCAACTCGATAAATATAATATTATTATATTTTAGGATTTTTAACAGTTAGCAAAAAAAAAAAAAATCAAAAAAGGTTGCAATTATTTATATTGCAAATTAAAGCCTAGATGGCCATCAATTCGATGATTATTTTAGGTTTCGTTAATGTGTATGTAAGTTTGGTACCAGTGGCAAAGGGTAGAGGTGGGTTAATAAATTTTTAAAAACTAACCACTATCACTTGCATTTTGTATTCTTAGTTTAATGTAAACATTTAAATGTGACTGACAAAGTTTAGTGTTCACTATTTATGTCTGATCTTCACAGTCTACCTCCGTCATTCGCCATTGATACCTACTCATAACATTATTGTGATTTGTATGAATGATTTAACGGTTGCAGAGAAGAAAAAATAATCAACATTTACTTAGCCAAAGGGTCGGAAGTTTGAATAATAAAGTGTGGCCACTTTGCAAAGTTAATAAAATTATTATTTAAGCGTCGGCCGTAATAAACTCGGCGACACTTTTGACAAAAAGGTTGAAGTTCAATTCTAATGGTATTTTTAACGTGACTATTTTTGTCTTTTATGCAAAATTATTTCAAACATTTTATTGCTTTACAACGAAGTCATATATAAATATTAATATATTTTGCGAAAATAAAATTAATTTTTAAAACCAAATAATATATTATCTATATAATAAATAATATTACATAATATTTTTATCTTAAAAGTATCTACCTACTTTTAATGAATCATAATATATGGTGTTAGTGTTATTAATAAATTATAAATTCTTGAAAAGACTGTGATCTGATCGTTCAATATTCATATTTTAAAATAGTCATTAGTTTTTATCAATATCCCACTGGATATCGATAAAAAAGATGGCATTGTTTATTTTTTATATAAAATGTACGACGTCTTCATTATCTTACTTATAAAAAATCAATGTCTTTAATAATACATTATTTTTATTTAAATTAATATAATCAAACATTAAGAAACATTAAGAAACTAAAAAAGATTTTCATATGCATGTTCAACAAGCTTCTCACTCACTGTAATAAAAAAATGGTAGTGTATTATATTCTTTTTACGACTACAATAGGCCATGAGGCCCAATAATAGAAGTGTATTCAGTAGTCCAATTAATAATACATGTAACAATCACAAATACCCAGGATTTAGAAAAATAACATAAATATTATGAAATCACCTAGAATTGCACCCCCGGATGAAAGACTAGCGCCTTATGCACTGTACTACGAGGACCTTCACAAGAGGTAGTGTTTAAAACGTTTTCTGTACAATTAAATCATTATTTATAATATTAAGACTTAAAACACAAACTATAGCACAAAACAGATCGTAAGTACCTACCTAAATAATGATCACATGAAAACAGTCCATTATTTTGTAAAAAAAAAACAACGTAATGTTATAACTAATAGTATAATATTTAACTATTTCGTATTTAAGGAACAATACACACGATTTTTCATCAATAGCCTAATTCGAAAATTACACTGCATGGATTACAATGTTTGTGATTTCTAGTCATATTTAGTGCAATACTTAAAAAAAAACATTTTTATCTATATATCAGAGATATTCAAATTTATATATATATATAAATCATTGTTTTTATTCTCCTACTAATTTAACAATACCAAAACTAAAATCTATGTTTCGTAGTAAATTAAAAAGTTAGACATGTCCAACATTTTCTGGGTCGAAGTTGAAGTCTTTACGTTATTTGGAACTAGAGTTGGATTAGAAGTTCTACAGACATAATTATTATATAATAGTCATACTAGTATTACCTTACATTTCATATAGGTAGTGTTTTATACAGTTTATTGTTAACTTCTAATAAATCTGTATATGTATATACTTTTTCATTAATGTCAAAGTCGTATTAGAAGTTGTTTTAAATAAGTGTTCTACGTTCGCTGTTCAGAGTAAGATAAATCATGATGTTGCTATTTTTTCGCCATTCACGAGAGGCACCAGACACGTGCCACTGTAAAAAGCTCCCGGCGAACTTTCCCGGAGAAAAAAGCTCGAGCGAGTTTTGTGGGGCGATATTTTGTACGCAGAGGTTGCCATGGCGACCGGAAAAAATGACAATATGGCGCCGACAAGTCTGTTTCTGTTGACAACGACATAAAATCTCTCCTTTATGAAGCCCTACCAATGAATTTCCGATAACTGTTATGAAAATTTGAGGCAATAGGAGATTTGACTCTATAAACCACAATCACTAAGTAAATAAAAATAAATATAAAAATATATTAGCGCCATCCAAATTTTATAATGAAAAGGTAGTCAGTGTAATAATTGTAATTCATAAAATATTTTTAAATTTAGTTTATAATACCTAATAGTGAATATATAACCTACTACCTGGGTATTCACAAAACCTCTCAATTTGGACGTCAATAAATTGGAGTAACTAGAACTTAAAACAATATGAAGAAGTGGGGATACTTGAAAATAATCCTTCAAACTGTGATTGTTGTGACTAAGAAACTGCATCTGTCTACTCATTGCAACCAGCTACACCATTAATGACATTTTTAAAGTCAATGATCTGACTATCATGGTATTCAAGGCGTAGTTTTAAAGAGTCTACGTGTATCTCTCGCACAAACATCATATAAAAAGAAGAAGGGTAAATATTATGTAATCTTAATAATTGTAGGACTTATTTCAATTTAAAATCCATTCAATGAAACTTCGAAAATTTATAATCAGCTTAGTAAGGGAATCTAGACTATGAAAAATTAAGAATTGGTAGGGTTAGGATAGGATCTATTGTTCAGAACCAATATTATATCTTGGATGAAGCTTGTAAGTATTGAGGAATAAATACCATGAACCACCTTTTTCATGCTAGGCATATCCACTGACATGAAAAATCGACAAGATTTTTGAAAATGTTTTTTTCTCTTAATTTATGGAGAATTAATTTTATAGTCATTAAAAATCAAACACAATAAACAGTAGGGTCATAGAAGTTTTACGTAGAATTAACTGTACGTATTTATCACATATTTTCTCACCGCTTTTTGCTATACCTCCAGATATCAATATCACGTTCTGTATACCGTGACATAACGAAAGAGAAACGTCATTAAAATTTATGCTGGTAGTGTCTCGCGAAGAGCTTTGTAAGACAGTGATTGCGAGTGGCAGAAGAATGTGCAAGGTTCCAAGTATAATTTACCTAAGTAGTTGCTGTTGATGAAGGATGTATTAACAGATTTTGATTTTTTACGAGAAATGGATGTTAACCACCTACGCAACCTAGCAGGTTAATATTTTGGGTGCAAACCAGCGCTTGAAATGGAGAATTTTACAAACCGGAGCGCTCGATGATTTTACGAAAATATTAACATAGTTATCCAAATTTATGAGTATTTTATAAAAATAAGTGTAAGGCTTTTTTTTTATGGCCGATCTAGCTCAGACGGTCAAAATATTTTCCTACGAGATTTTATTAATCGGAACGGCGCTCCGGTGCATTTCGGTCCATTTTGAGCCCTGGTGCACCCACATTGAACAACAATATGTGATCTTTCCCGCCAGATCTGGTATTCTAACCCGTTACCCGCTCGACCATCATGGACATCGTGTGTGAATTATTGATATGATTAAAATCATTATTGAAAGGATATTTCTCAACATCTCAATATAAAATATATAATTACAATCGTTTAATATTACTGTGCAGTATCTTCGTCAGCGTTAAAGTGATGAGCATGTTGTGCTTTTTCCTACTTCGTTACAAGAGCAAACTATTTCTTTCCGTCGAATATTAATACTGAGTTATCTTTATATTCGCCAGTGCATTGGTTTACATATTATGTTTTGTAAATGTTAACTGAATCAAATTACCTATATAGGGCACACGGAATACAAATAATATTTGTCTTAACGAAATCCCAACTCAAAAATATAAAAAAAAATGTATTCGTTTCTGCGCATACAGATGTGTTCTTACGCAGAATCGTAATGTCAAAATATTCAAGCCGAGTATTGGTCAATTACATTAGATAAATAAATAGTATTTGTGTATTTATGGTTAAGAAAATAAGAAATACTATCTACAACCGTTTTTGTGGTTTGTGCCATCTAACAGTGACACGCGCAATATGAATAGTATGGATACTATGTAATTTTGGTAGTAAGTATATTAATAATTTAACTATGCCTTCAGCGATAAGCACTTTGAGCGTCTTTCAAATATTATGTTATAAGCGCGAAAAGATGTTTTTCTAACACAAACAATAAAAGATGCATGAAGCTATATACGTTTAGTGAAGTCTTATAGACAAAGTCGACATATTATAGTCGTGCTGAGTTTATGTGTGCGATACACCTAAAGTTGACAAGTTGCGGTCGTATTTTTATATACGAGGCCGCTAAGGTGAAATATTCTCTACGCACTCTACGTCACAAAGCGAAATAATTGAGTTATTCTACTTTCAATTTACACAAAGGGAGTGAAAAAAATAAAAATCATCTCTCGGAAATTTTATAACATAATATTATTCCGAATTTAACCCCCCCCCCCCCCTCCCCCTATCTACGACCCATTTCAACCTCCTATTTGAAAAGGCCAATTCATTGCAAATGAGAAAGGTATTTTATGCGTCGAAACTCTTGCTTTGTTTATTCCCGTGAGGATTATAAACGCTTTTTCTTGCGTTCTTGTTTTAACAGTAAATTTGTTATGATTTATTTGATTTATTTAAAACTCTTCTAAAAGCGATAAATGAATTTTTGAAACAGTTTGAAAACTCTGTAACATTGTTAATTGTAGATATTTCGGAAATATTATTTATGTTGATTATCGATGGTCGTCATAAAAGTATCATTTATAAAATTACCAATGAGGTTTTAATTTTTCACTGCATTATGATGGAGACGACTTTGTATATAAAAATCGTACAAATAAAGTTCCTGCAAACGACTTAATACCAATATTGCGATAAATAAACATACCTGCCTTACAAAATTTAAACAACTACTAATAGTATTTAAGTTTTGTGCTATTTATTCCATTTGAGTCATTTTTGCGACCTGGGTTTCGCCTTTCGGCATCTTCAGGCACTCTGTACACTTACCAAAATGCAAATAAACACTGTTTTTTGGAAAAAAACTTCACCAAACTTAATTCCATTAGAATTTAAATTCAAATTCCATCAAGTACCTTCGGTCGATAGTATTAATATTAAAACTATTAGCCCGCTCGTTAGATGGGAGGATCTGGTAATATCAAGAGATAAAGGTTTTTTTTTACTGATTCTTACTCATTATTCCCCACTGATTACGAATCTGCGGCGCAACACTCTTGGACTAATGAAGCCATCTTGGTAAAATGGCGGCTAAAAATTGTTTTTGGGTAATAATAATTCATTACCCGTTATTTCTATAGAAAAATTTTCAAAGATGAAATAAGGATCGTTACATTTTATAAAAAAGACATAATATTATAAATTTATATATTTTTGGTGTGATAAGACGGTTTTACCACAATTTGAAAAATGCTCTTATGGTAAAGCAAAATTTAAATTGACTGATGTCAGGCTGTGGAATTGCGCTGTCACGTGGATTTGATTAACAATAAAATATTTACTTAAAATAGCAGTAGAATAAACGTTAATAATACGAATCTGTGGTAAGTATATAAATAATATGGATGCCAATTGTTATCTTCTAAATGTTTATACTTACAAAAAAATAATTAAGATGTAATAAAAACACTGTAATTTAAATAGTTGACATTTATTTATTACAAGATAAATTAATATACTATATTATGCATCTAATTAAAAAGAATGAAAAAAAAGAGAAACATGGTATTTTTAAAAATTATTGAGGCTTGTCATCTTTGATTTGCAAGATACAGTGCATTTTTATAGAAACATTAAAGATACATAGGTATTCATCTGAATCTCCTTTGTCTTTTGTAAACTGTCTCTATTAATTTTTTTTAAAGAAGCTACATATTCCACTAACTCTAAAAAGCCATCCAAAGGCAACCGTCAAGGTAAACTGATTAGCAAAGAGGTCCATCTATATGTAAAGTCAAGGTTTAAAGTGATCGAATATCGAATGAATCTAGCGCTCTTCTCTTCTACCGCAGGCGTTGCATTTTAGTATGAAAGATAAAATTAATCTGTGTTTTGTTGTTTCTGTTTGAACCTTGTTTTTGGTAAGTACATTAATGTAACGTGTCAATAATTACTACTATTTATTTATTAGTTTATATTTTTTACAAATATTGAAATGAATAGACAAGAAACATTATGTTTCTACTTATTATATATATAAAATTTATCATATTTAGGTACTGTAATACGAATTAGGTACGGAACCGTATTTATTAAAATAAATCATAGAGTTGTTAATTCTTATTATATCGCGTTTTGCATTTCACAAAATACAAAAAAATGAGAATATGTTCAAAAATCTACTTTATTTGGAATTCGGTATCTATGGGTAATTTTGAAAAAAAACCATTCTCTGACTAAAGTTGCCTGACCATAGGCCAAAGTTTCACAAGAACAGAAATCGAACAAAAAATGTGGGGCAATCGAAACGTAATTCAATTCTTTCTTTTATCTCTGTCAGTCCACGCCTACAAAAAACAGGTAAGACAAAGACAAATTATATAAAACGCTTTAACTTTGGTATCGTATCATTAATTTGACAGGAACAATTTAATACACAACATAAAAAATAAAGAAATTTATTATGTTTTATTTGTAACAAAAATCGTTTTTATGGATTAGATTATCAGTAAAATTTTAAAATTGAAAATAAATATTACTATTACTATTTTAGATAAAATAATATTACAAACATATTAATATCCATATATTTTTCATAATGTACGATAGTATAGAGTCCACAACGTAGAAATAATTATTTAAAAGATCTTTTACTATGATTACTTTTTAGCTACATTCTCATCTTTACTCAAGAAATGCCATTTTTAAATATGTGACATTATTTCGACAAAATAGTTATTATTTTAACATTATTAGATTTACATTTAATTTAATAAAAGGATTTTCTTATAATATTATATCGATGATCATTTATCTAATATTCTTTAATATAGTTAATTAACTTGAATGTAAATAATATTATTTAAATCAATCTTGCAATTTACATCTATAGTTATAAAATTGTTGATATTTTTATTTTAAAATCACAATATTTTTAATATTTAAACTGATTTAGTTACAAAAAAGTCGCGCTGTGGCAATTAAAAAATAAATTAGCATTACTTTAAAAAGGATTTTTATTAATAATATTATTTAGATGTAGGATCATATTATTATGACATTATAAATACGTAAGTATGTAACCCAGGATAAAGTCAAATCAAGCTATCATGAAACAAGGATGTCAACACATAGAATTAATTTTAATATAGTTCAAAATTCAACGTCATGTACTGAAATAATTAAATATATCTGGAATAATTATTTAAAATTAATTGTTTAAAAAAAATAATCTAACCAACACAACTGTCAATTCTAGCAAAGCACTCTAAAATTGGGCAATCTTTATTATGGTGTGACAACTGAAATAGCTATCATAATAATTCATTCAACTTTATCAATGATAAGTATGAGATATTTACTTTATTCTATAATAATTTTGATATAATTATAGTGAATAATATCAAGTCGTCAACTCATTTTATATGTAAGTATATTATACAATATAATAATATATTAAATATAATGCTATACGTGTATTATATATATATATTTTAATGATTATTAAAAAAATATAAAAATTCTAATGGGTTTGTACAATTCCATTTGAATCGTTTTTTACAACCCGGGTATCGCCTTTCGGCATTTTCAGGCAGATGCGCGCTCACCAATGGTAAATATACACTGACAACGAATACAGCTAAAATTCTAACTTATATAATAAATTAATACAATAAATTAGGTAAAACTATTTAACTAAATCATCTTCATATCAGGTCAAGGATCACAATAAAAATATAACTCACAAATTATGAATAGTAGAAGTGTTTGTAAAAAAAACCCTACCTACTCAATTACTAATAATACATTAACTAGGCGTATTAATCGTCAAAACCCTTAAAGTGAAGTCTTTACTGAGCGTTTTTTAAAGAGGCACCTAGCAGAATAATACGAAGCTTATAATTTGAGATTTTTTTTCGATAATTTACAATTTCAAATATATTAGTTAATAAATATGTATCTGAAAACATTAAAAAGAAACATATTTTTTATTTTAAGTCAAAGATTAACTTACAATTGTAAAAAATGTAATAAAATGTGAATTTGTTGAATCGAACCGCACCCTATTATTACATATTTTTTATGGTCATATTTATTATTAAAATTTAGTTTATTAAGTTTTCTAAGCATCATCTAAGAGATTTTTGACTCATTCATAGTTTTAATATTTTTATATCTATTTTAAAAAACATCGATTTTTATAAAAAATATAAATGTGTATAACTTGAAATCCTTTTTATTTATATCTTACACCTTAACAATAGATCATTAGATACCTACTCACTAATAACACAATCAATAAGCGTAAAATTTTAATTACTGGGTAACGTATTGGGAATTGAATGGAGTTTACCAATCCATTAGAATTTAAATTCAAATTCCATCAAGTAGTATTAATCGATAGTATTAATAAATTAAAAAATATACTTACTTTAAAAGATTTGTGATATATAGATAAAAAAGAAACATTAAATGTGTTGAAATACTACAATGTATTTAAAATGGTTTCATAAAAAACAATATATTTCTAATCACGAAAGAGAAAAGCACTTAATCGAAAAATTTACGGACGTATTTTTTGCAGATCTTTTATCGCCGATAGTAGAGAGAGAAATAAGGGGAATCGATATCGCAATTGCCCATTTACCAAATAAAAAAGCACCGGGAGGATCTCTTTAGTTTTTTTCTACTTAAATTTTCTCGCGAAAAAGCCCCTCCATTTTGACTAATTTTGCAAATGGGGTTCGAGGAGGTTTTGTTCCATTAAAAATAACGACTTTATCTCCGAGCCATTGGAAATGTAGACTGTTTGATGGTTATTTCAAAATAATTATAATACCCGATTATTACCCGAATACTTTACAATATATTTCATCATTTTTTCTTGTATCCCATGTTTTTACAAATCAAATTAATCATATACAGTAAAACCTCGATTATTCGGACTAATTGGGGATGAAGATTGTCCAGATAAGTCAAAATCCGGATAATCGAAAAAAAAAAAATTGACAGGGAAAGACAAGTAATATTCAGTATGAATAATTTTTATTTGTCTAAATTTACATATACATACCTACACATATGTATAATAAATTATTTTTTTATTAAAAAAATCAATTAAGTATCGACTTTTGCTTAAAGCTTAAAGCAGGCACTACCGCGTTACTGGAACTTACTAAAATGGTCTTTTCAAAATTTTGTTCCATAATTTTTTCCAACTACCTGCTGCAATGTAGCAACAATCTTTTAAATTTATTTTCTTGTACAAGCTGATAACTGTTTCTTCGTCTGCTGGCAATAATTGTCGAAGCATATGTTTTTTATATAAACGTTTGAATGTTTCTATTACACCCTTATCCATAGGTTGTATTACCGACGTGGCTATTTCGTCTTTATATGAACCACATAAAAATACACTCTTCAACTTCTTTATTTCCTAATTTTTTCATTACTTTCCGCTCAGAGCTTCCATCTTCTGACATTAAACAATTAGTAAACTTCATAATAGTTTCACTTTTTTTTTATATCCAAAATAAGTGACGTTCCGACACCATATTTATTAGATAAATAACGTCACCGCGTTTCAAAGAATCAATTATATTCAATTTGTCTTTTAATGAAAATAATCTGGATAATCGAGGTCCGGATAAACGAAGTTCTACTGTACTTTCAATTAAATCAAAGTATTATAAAAACAATCAAAGCTTGCAAAAGTTGGCGTGTAAATAGTGCGTGAGTCAATTTTTCAATCGATGCGACCACAAAATACAATCAGTTCTCATACTGCTTTTTGTTTATCTTTTTATTTGATTCTATTGATATTGATTTTCCACAAATAAATTATTGTTCTCATTCGTATCAAGGTATTTTACTACTTTAATATTAAAGACCATGACACAACGACGTTATTCACGGAAACTCAGATATCATCACACTGGTGTTGCGTGATACCAATTGGATTTAATTAGAAGTAAGCAAAAATAAGCGTTGCATAGCATTTGGATGCCGCATTTTACGTGCATTTGCATCACTGAGCTTCTTGGCGCTAACGTGGGTTTATAGTAGTGTCTGTCTTGTGTGATTTGAAAAATATTTGCCTAACCTTTTACGAATTCCATACCTTACCACACTACCTTCTCTAAGCTTTATCATATTATATATTATCATAATATCATTTTCATTGAGTAGGTACCTATATAATACACATTTTACTAAAAAAAACATGTACTTACATAATAATATAACATACATATGTTTTCATCTAGTCCTACTGTATCATTTCCTCCAGGTAACTCGTATATAATTTATTAATCGATATGTAAGCGATGAAGTAAAATTTACAAAATATTTAATATTAATACGAAATAATAAATATTGCTGTATTTACATTTTTTTAATATTTTTATTGTTTCTATTGTTTCAGGTAAGTGCACTATTTTTACATAGAATCCTTACAGCGACAGCATGATTATATTGTTTTGGTGAGTTTTTTTTGTCTTATTACTATTTATTAATTTCATGTAATAAATAATTAAATGTATTACTTTTATACCTAAGTCAAAGTTTTAGATTGCCTTGAGTGAAACGTAAATGTTTAATAAATTATTATTATGTTACTTTTATTCAGTCAGGTTTAAATATTTAGGCGCCCGCAGTACGTGGCTGAGCTAGATACGATGTCACTTCTTCACTCTCAGCATGATTATAATAATGATGCTTGGTCCGCTCTATCACTTCTTTGCTATTCCTAAAGATTCCACACCCAGTATCCACCGAAAACAAAAATAAAATCTTTACGAAGTTAAATATACGATTTTTTTGAACCTACGTAAGGTGGTATGACTTTCTACCGTAAAGCAACACCTTATAGTATAGTCGTAGAATCCAAATATTCTGCAGCTAGTCGAATATTATTCTATCGATTTGAATTGCAATGAAACCCCATTTCTTATGATATGCTCATCCAAGTTTTTAAGGTTGTCGCCACTTAATCAGGGGAACATTTAGATCGGTACAGGTAATATTGTACAAAACGTTGAAAGGTGAGAAACTCAGCTCGTTCAGATAGTATTCATTGTATGAAGTCGAAGAGGATGAAAAATAAAAATGGAGCAAGGACACAACCCTGCCTGACTTACCCATCCACTAAAATATTTTCTGTGTTGTAAAAAATGCACAATTTGATGCTTATAGCTTCAAATGTATTTATCATTAATTTTATTATTTTAAGAAGGCAGAATTGCTAATTTTAAGGATCAGCTGTAAAAATAAATATGGCGTATTTCCGCTTAAAAGTAATTAAATTACTATTATTATGTTTTATGATTGGAAGATAACATCGACTGATTGATGTTAATAATGCAATTCAACGTTTGTGGTTTGAATATTCGATATCAATTTTAATTAAATGAAAATTATGAACATTTGCAGCGGAATCTAATGATTTGTAAATTATACATGTACGAGAAGAGAAATGTACTGCCTTTGATTATTGAATTATGCAAGTTAAAATGAATTAAATGTACCCATACCGAATACATAGATTCACGATAATATTTAGCTATTTCAGTTTAGCTTTGATTAGTAAACTCATCAAGCTAACTACATACTTAGCCTGTTAAGTTTTAATGGTACAAAGTAGGCAAGTAAAGCAGTAAGCACAACTAAATTTAATGGCAATAGTTTCATATTGATTAGAGTTAACTTGAATTCAATTAGTTATAAATCAATAATACAATATTATATTCCAAAGACTTAACTTGGTACGTCAAATATTTAGGTAATAATTTATACTAGGCATAAAGCTTCATAAGCATAAGCCATCTTGCAGTATTTCTATTAGCAAGGGTAACCAGTAAGATGACACAATTCGTACGTGGCATCAAAGAACTAGGGATCACAAAAAGTAGAGGAAGCTAAGGGAGACCTTTATCGAGCAGTGAATCAACTCTGGCTGAAGATGATGATGAAACAATCTCATTTTAAAATTATAAGATGATGGAAAAAAAATAAACTAATATTAATCCTAACAATAATTTACATTTGAAACACAACTACAAAATATGAAGCGACTGTTAAATCTATCACAAAATTTACGTCTATAGTCTATATGCAATTTGACACAATATGTGATGGTCTATGTCTTATAAAAAACCTCAAAATTACACGAACAAATATTTAAAAACGGTTTATAGAAACAGATTATTTAAAGCAATATGAATAAAAGTTTATACGTAAAATTTAATTTGTCATAGATTTATTGCAATAAGATGTTAATCATCTGATAGAAATATGCATGTTGCTATATACTGTAAATAAAATATAACAAAACAACAGTAAACTAACGATAAAATCAACCAGTAACGGTTGACACACAAAAACGTAATTTCCCATCGATATTATATTGTGGATTTATTGACTTTTGTTATTAAACACCTCAAATAATGAATTCTGCATTAGTGGGTATTTTAAAATACTTGTTAAGTAGTCGTAAAATAAGTAAGTATGTAAAATTTTCCGGTCACAAATCTGTTTTTCAAATTTACAATTACTTTAGCCTCCAACCGTAAACACTCCGTAATTTTACCGGCAAAAATCTAATTCTTATCACTGACTGAAGTTATAAAGGTACTAAGTTTACATTGGTAAGGGCCAAAGGCGCTCCGTAGTGTACGCCCTACGCAAACATCACGTAGTACTGTGTAACGTCTAAAAATATGAGCCAAAACATGCCGTGACATCTCACGTTTAGTAATTCCGCCGCATTAGACCGCTGAGGTTGACACAAATCCACCTGAGTACAGAGTGCTTACTCTCGGAGGCAAAGTCGAGCTGGCTGGATTCAGACTGAGGCTTCTCAAAAGCTTTCACTCTAAGATTGTTTAACGTATACGGTTGTATCGTTTTGTACATTTAACTTTCGGTCACTATGATAATTGAAGTTATTAGATCAAATTTCAAAACTCGTAATATTTTATTATAATGTTGGCTAATTACGAAGAAGAATATAAATTTACATATTATGTAACGGCATATTGCTGTAATCTCAGTTGTTTTTTTATATAATGTAAATTGCTAACATTGTTTCTAAGTTGTTAATAATATAACCAATATTTTGGTATATTATGTCCTTTATTTTGCAATTACGCTTATTTTTAAATTAAAATGTCATCATTTGGCGTTATATTTCTTTCCAATATATGAATTTTATTGATAATGCGAAAAACTGTCTAAAATATCAGAAAACTTTCTTGCCATGTTTTTGATTATAACTAAAAACTAGATCCTAATATATTAAATCATCGTGTCTACCACATTACATAATATATTAAAGATTTTTTTTAGTTTGGGACTGATTCATCTGACAATAGATTATTTACTAATTTATTTACAAACGACTCATGCACATATTATTAATTCAAACAGTAAAATAAAGGACAACAAGGTATAACAAAATCATATAATATTATGAAAAATAAGTTGATTAAGTATACAACACAAAAGAAAAAGATCATTAAATACCGCAGTACTTTCACGCCTAAAATGGAGGTATTAAACATGTAAATAGAAGAATTAATCAAAAAAAGAATACACCTTGGTATTAAAAAGTGAAAAGAGAATTAGACTTATGTGGCAACGTGAATAGGGTTATAATTTTCATCTATATTACGTGGATTAAATGACCTGAAGCCACTTTCGTTTCTTTTACTTGAAAATTAAATAAAAATTATTCGTATATTAAGGTTTCTTTAATTAAAAATTTAAATAATCTCATACCTTCAAACATAGCAAACCTTTAATTGTTATTCATTTGCTGTCTATCTTTCTCGTAATTAGACAAGTATATTGACAATTTCTATTTTTTTTTTAAACTTTCACATAAATAATAGAATAATACAATGCTTAAGTAGATAATGTATCTGTTTATCCAATCTTAATCAATAATAGTTTATTGTCTGAGAATTATTATCATTTAGGTTTGAGTAAAATGAGTTATTTTTAGACTTCATAAATTGGTGGTTATAAATTCTAAATATATATAATAAGTATACTTCGTAATGTGCGGTATAAAGTTACATTGTATTCATTGAATGATTTAAATCGACTGTTATGTTTGGAATTTATAATGTTATTTTAAACTTGAAAAATTATCATTTTCTAATAAATATCATGGTAGATTAAGGTAAAGTTATGGAATCGTGCGCTCAAGATAAGGTTCAGAGAATTCCACGTAAGTAAGTGCTACTTCTGCAAGAGTTTACAATGTATGCTCGGAAAATATTTTATCTCGCTCAAGGCAAGATTTCCTATTGAGATATAAGCGAGCGAACAACTTCTTCCTACAATTTATTCTTAAAGTGCTTTTATTTTAAAATCTTTAGATCCGAGAGCTTGTTTGAAATTCTAACAAGTCATTTGTACGAAAAAATCTCCACTCAAAAGATCCATTTTATACTCAAGATATATGATGGTAATCTGAAAGATATATTATTAGAGTCTAAAAGCCACATGCATTAGTAGAACTTACTTAAATAAGTCGGTTTATGTACCTACTTATTATTAAATTTTAGGATAAATTAAATTAATACAACAAATGGGTGTGGCTCTGACACATAAACAAATCTTACATGTAGGTATATAGCAAAAATACTTTTTTACTTCACGAGATTCTACGTGCATTTATCCATAAGTCCCTGATTTGTATATCTACCGGTCATATGCTTGGAATAAAAAAAAACGGCTTAAAGACAATTGAGTAACTACTACTTTTTTGGGAAAAAAAGTATTGTTTATTGTAAGTGTGTATCGATTTACTTTAATCTCTTAAAAATCTAATGAATATATTTATTAAGGTCATTGAGTTCTATGAGATGATGATGGGGTCACTATATTATCAACTACAGCTCTCTAGTAAGATAAAAAAATAGTCGACGTAAATGTGCAGTGATTTGTTTGAAAAGTAATAACAAACTCATCTCTTAAATAATGCGATATTTTTATACCATTTTAAACTTAAATTTTTAATTACTTAGCTATCATTTTTTTTGGTTTTGAGTTGAAGAATAATAAAGCTATTTTTAACCATGATCTGCATTAAACTGTTTCCCGTTAATACTGTTTTGTAGACTAACTCTAACTCTTTGACTTTTACTTAATCACTTACCAATACCAATATTCAGTCAATAGTTTATTAAAAATTTCAAACAATATTATCAGTTGATGTTCACCGTTAAAAGTTGATTCAATAACAGTATGTAAGTTTTTTTGTTTGTTTAATAATCTTAATAAATAAAACACACTTCAAAAAGCTTCCATTTTAGCTGTATATCAGAATAAGATAATAAATACTATTTATTTTTATCCATGAATATTCTGATCGAAATTTTCCTTACATTACAAAATAATGATGAGATTTACAGGGGTAGTTAAACTTAGCTTAGTCTTAATACAAAGCTCGATATCTTTCATAGAGCCAAAAAAGGTTCAATATAAATAGAATACGAGATATTTTTAAGTATTTTTATGTGTTTTTGATATTGAAAAAAAGTTTAATATAATAATATATTTTTGCCAAACACACTTCTTTATGTCAATAGAATAATTTAAAATAATCTAGAAAAATTTTACAGTATGTAATCATTGTCTGTTGGAAGAGAGATAACATTTTCTTTCTTCAGTGATCGACGTCGCAAGACAGACGATGTGTTTCATGACGCAATATATTGTGCATTTGATATATTATTTGACAACATTGTATTCTATAATATGGCAGCATCATTAGATATATTTTCTATAAATAAAAAAGAAAATGACGTTTACTAAGGAATTGTTACTTAGGTAACTTACTTAGTAACATAGACATTTTGTAGATATTTATTTTTCTTTGGGGGGACATGCTCGTCGAAGGTCAAAATTGAGTTTTTATTGTATATTCAAACCATGATCCTGGACACTCCTTAAACGTTGTAGATGATCTATTTATATAATTTTGAAGCCTTATTATCCTTTATAGTTATTTTAAACATTTGATGACTGCATAAAGTATTTTTGCTACATAAAATAGTATTCTTTTAAACCTCTCGCTCTAATGTTTTAGAATATAGTCATATTTCGGTACATAACTGTGCAGTGGTGTTAAGATTTTTTACATGTATTAATTTTTAAACGAATTTATAAAACCGTTAGCATAATTTATTACGAGATAATTTTTGTAAAATATTCACGATAAAAAATTATATTGATAATCTCTGTGATCCCAAATTTGACAAGAATTAGGCATTTTATTATTCAAAAAATCGGCAATATTAACACATTTCAAGATGATTCTAAATATATTTATTATAAGCTATGTCTTTGACCATTCAAGTGTGATAAACATCTTATGAATAATGATTGCTTTATAATAATTATTGACCTAAGAATAAGGTAGTGTTTTTTTGAAATACGCCATTTCTTTTGTCATTCCCCAGTGGTTAAGCTACAACATACGGCCGTAGCCATAAATTAACAAACTATAATTGAAGTAGGGAGTAAAATGATATTGACGCGCGTGTTTGAACATGTACCGTTTAAAAAAAAAATAAAAAAAAATCAGTTAGGTACATGTTCAAACACGCGCGTTAACATAATTTTACTCCCTACTTTAATTATAGTTTGTCATTTTATGGCTACGGCCGTATGTTGTAGCTTAACCACTAGGGAATGACAAAAGAAATGGCGTATTTCAAAAAAACACTACCTTATTCTTAGGTCAATAATTATTATAAAGCAATCATTATTCATAAGATGTTTATCACACTTGAATGGTCAAAGACATAGCTTATAATAAATATCTTTAGAATCATCTCCAAATGTGTTAATCTTGCCGATTTTTTGAATAATAAAATGCCTAATTCTTGTCAAATTTGGGATCACAGAGATTATCAAAATAATTTTTTATCGTGAATATTTTACAAAAATTATCTCGTAATAAATTATACTAATGGTTTTATAAATGCGTTTAAAAATTAATAAATGTAAAAAATTTTAACACCACTGCACAGTTCTGTACCGAAATATGACTATATTCTAAAACATTAGAGCGAGAGGTTTAAAAGAATACTATTTTATGTAACAAAAATACTTCATGCAGTCATCAAATGTTTAAAATAACTATAAAGGATAATAAGGCTTTAAAATTATATAAATAGATTATCTACAACGTTTAAGGAGTGTCCAGGATCATGGTTTGAAAATACAATAAAAACTCAATTTTGACCTTCGACGAGCATGTCCCCCCTTAATATATACCATAAATAAATTGAAGATAGTATTAATTCAATTTTTTGAATTTTTGGTTCAATATATATGTCATTTTATGTGGTTTTCGAGGGATGTTAATGTGGTAGTTTCCCGTTGCCTTCCACATCGCAATATTGAAACCGTGCATTATGTTTTCATTATCGCCTTCAAGTGTCTGCTCTAAGGCTGTTCCAATCCCCTAGATCACCACCCTTAGTCAGTACTGAAGAAATTGCTGCCTTCCTTCAGTGGATCCCTCTTAGTCTGGCTCCTCATCATAGACCTGTCTGGCTTGGGAGACCCTTCCGATAGTTAGACTACAGCCAGCATAGCCCTACGAATCCTCGGAACGCGCAAACCTCCTCACGACAACAAGGTAGAGGAGGAGGAGGAGGATGGCGAAATTTAAATGTGGTCACGATCCTCAGAAATGAGTGCACGACCAAGAAGAAGAAGATATATGTCAGTAAAAAACACTTTTTTGAATTAATCATCATTTTTATTGTTCATAACCTTTCTTAAACTTTACTATTACATACAAAGACTACATCTGTGTCGTTTTTAAACATTTTTTTCAGTATCATAAACAAAGTAAACGGTTTCCTGTTTGGCATTTAAAAGTACTTGACTGTTCGGTTATTAAAAATATTAAGTAATTCGATACGTTTAAGTGCGGCAAAGTCAAACCAGATGGCTCAGTTAACTGAAATAAAATGGATCTTTCGCGAGAAATTCTCACCCTCCATTTTTATTATCGATACTCAGACGTAGGGGCGTTTTCTTTTGCAGGTTCTTAGGGGAAACTTACCCTCTGGGTAAAAGTACTATATCGTATGATATGAAATGTATGCATTGATCTGACACCGTTTTACCTAAATAGAGTTATGAATTTTTGGTACTGTTCGGTTAAAGCGAATACAGCGGAAAACGCATTTTGAAAATAGCCGATAAACTGGAATATTTGTTAAGTTAACCTAACCAAACCTAACCTTACCTAACCTAACCCAACCTAACCTAACCTAAACTAACCCAAACTAACAAATAATCCAGTTTATCGGCTATTTTCAAAATGCGTTTTCCGCTGTATCCGCTTTAACCGAACATTACCGAATTTTTTTCCAATTTTATGCCGAAATTACATGAGAAAACTAAAACTCTAATAATTACAGAAAATACGTAATTTTGAAAAATCTGAAAACATACTTTTTTTTAAATCCTAGAAAAAAAATTCGACAGAGTGGGACTCAGGTATATAATATTTTTTTTACATTACTTTGAATTACAAAAATACTGTGTGATAACTGCTTGTTTTCTTTTTTTTTGATGACATTATCAGACTACAGCACAAGAATAAAGTACATAAATTTCCTTAAAATTTCATTACTACTAATAGTAATAATAATTTTAACACAGATCTAATTTGAAACCACCTCAGATAATATATACCTACTAGAAAAATCTTTTTTGAAAGAAATTAATAAGCATGTCATGTAAAATTATTAGTTAATTTCATCGTAAGTAAATAGGATGCCCGTAGCTTAATTGATAAACACACTGGCGCGTCATCAAAGGTCACAGATTCAAGTCCCGTCGGGCGTTGTATTTTTTCAAACAAATATTTTTCCAGTAGGTATATATCTTAGGTGTTTTCAAATTATATATATTCAATAATATGAAGAATGATAAATTATCAAATTTTGTAAATTATTTGTTGAATAAAAGAAATCGTTTATTTATTCGTAAAAAAATAGTAAATCGTACTGAACAATGTTGTTTTTAGATTAAATACCTACCACGTGGTCTATGCTAAATATCATTACATGAACACAACGTGTTGCCGGAATATCAAGCTATATATAGTATATAGCGGCTCTCGTAGTGCAGTGCGTAAGGCGCAAGTCTTCCAGCCGAGAGTTCTGGGTTCGATTCCCGGTGATAACATCATAACTATATGTTTTTCTTAAAGCCTGGGTATTTGTGACTGTTCAAAATTACTAACAACATCCTTGTACGAAACAGCAATGATATAGTTATTAATAATTCTATAAATAAAAAACTAGATCGTATATTTACTCCAGCCCACTACCATCGTACACTGGATTGATTATAGTTATAATATTATCTGCCTAATAATATTTTGGTCTATTTGAGTAAGTGGCTTAGAATATTCTTTCTTATTATTTAAACTCAGCTCAAATACCTTGAATTTGACTGTATTCTCTGAATATATCAGTACTGTCATGTTTTGCAATTGGAGAGGGTTTCACGAGGAAAGATCTGCATATCTAAAACTTTTTCTCAGAAAAATGTAACACGAAAAACTTTATTTTACATCTCTTACACAAAAAGTGTGAATATTTTCTTTGGAATCCAACGTTTTATATATTTTATTTAAGTCATTTTTATGTTCTCGTGTAATTTCTTTCATATCACGTACTAAGAGTATAAATCTGTAACAACACGTACCTATTAAGGAGAGCAATTTTGAATTTTCGTTTATTATTAACTGTTAATTTACATGACTCAATAATAATAAAATGAAAATAGTTACAAGATAAAAAGAACTTTTTATATACAACGTTTTTAAATTTTCTGTTGAACCATATAAACTTGACTTGACTAGCTTAAACGATCAAAAAAATTTGTACTTGACATGTCATATTGATTTCCATAGTAACGCACGTATATATTAATAATTTAGTTGCTAGGACCCCAGACCCCCTAGCAACCAATAATGGTGTCGAAATAACTTTACATACAAAACAGAACTCTACTTAAGGGGGGACATGCTCAGCGTAGGTCAAAATGGAGCTTTTGTTCTATTTTCAAAGCATGATCCTGGACATACCTTCAACGTCGTAGATAATCTATTTATATAACTTTGAAGCCTTATTATCCTTTATATTCATTTTAAATATTTGATGACTGCATAAAGTATTTTTATTACATAAAATAGTATTCTTTTAAACCTCTCGCTCTAATGTTTTAGAATATAGTGATATTTGAGTACATAAATGTGCAGTGGTGTTAAGATAGGTAAGGGTTAAGGGGGGACATGCTCGTCGAAGGTCAAAATTGAGTTTTTATTGTATTTTAAAACCATGATCCTGGACACTCCTTAAACGTTGTAGATAATCTATTTATATAATTTTGAAGCCTTATTATCCTTTATAGTTATTTTAAACATTTGATGACTGCATAAAGTATTTTTGTTACATAAAATAGTATTCTTTTAAACCTCTCGCTCTAATGTTTTAGAATATAGTCATATTTCGGTACATAACTGTGCAGTGGTGTTAAGATTTTTTACATTTATTAATTTTTAAACGCATTTATAAAACCATTAGCATAATTTATTACGAGATAATTTTTGTAAAATATTCACGATAAAAAATTATATTGATAATCTCTGTGATCCCAAATTTGACAAGAATTAGGCATTTTATTATTCAAAAAATCGGCAAGATTAACACATTTGAAGATGATTCTAAAGATATTTATTATAAGCTATGTTTTTGACCATTCAAGTGTGATAAACATCTTATGAATAATGATTGCTTTATAATAATTATTGACCTAAGAATAAGGTAGTGTTTTTTTGAAATACGCCATTTCTTTTGTCATTCCCCAGTGGTGAAGCTACAACATACGGCCGTAGCCATAAATAGACAAACTATAATTGAAGTAGGAAGTAAAATGATATTGACGCGCGTGTTTGAACATGTACCGTTTAAAAAAAAATAAAAAAAAATTCGGTTAGGTACATGTTCAAACACGCGCGTTAACATAATTTTACTCCCAACTTTAATTGTAGTTTGTCAATTTATGGCTACGGCCGTATGTTGTAGCTTAACCACTAGGGAATGACAAAAGAAATGGCGTATTTCAAAAAAACACTACCTTATTCTTAGGTCAATAATTATTATAAAGCAATCATTATTCATAAGATGTTTATCACACTTGAATGGTCAAAGACATAGCTTATAATAAATATCTTTAGAATTGTCTTCAAATGTGTTAATCTTGCCGATTTTTTGAATAATAAAATGCCTAATTCTTGTCAAATTTGGGATCACAGAGATTATCAATAGAATTTTTTATCGTGAATATTTTACAAAAATTATCTCGTAATAAATTATACTAATGGTTTTACTAATGCGTTTAAAAATTAATAAATGTAAAAAATCTTAACACCACTGCACAGTTATGTACCGAAATATGACTATATTCTAAAACATTAGAGCGAGAGGTTTAAAAGAATACTATTTTATGTAACAAAAATACTTTATGCAGTCATCAAATGTTTAAAATAACTATAAAGGATAATAAGGCTTCAAAATTATATAAAAAGATTATCTACAACGTTTAAGGAGTGTCCAGGATCATGGTTTTAAAATACAATAAAAACTCAATTTTGACCTTCGACGAGCATGTCCCCCCTTAAGAACCGTTTTAAAAAAAGATTTTTTTTCGGTTAGTTACATATTCAAACACGCGCGTTAACATGATTTTACTCCCTACTTCAGTTATAGTTTGTCAATTTAAGGCTACGGCTGTATGTTGTAGCTTAACTGTTGAAAATAAATATAAATGATAATAAGGCTTCGAAATAATATAAATATAATATAATATAATATAAAATATATAATATAAATAGATTATCTACAACGTTTTAGGAATGTACAGGATCATGCTTTGAAAATACCCTAGATGTTTCAATTTGAGCTACGCGGAGCACGTGGGCCGTTAAACTTACTATACTTTTGAGAAATAATATGCATTAAAACACTTTGTTGTAATTTTTAAATTACAAATTTAATTAAAAACAAATTTGTCAAAGACAGATGTCGCGCCATGGCATATGTCATTGACAAATTAAATTATTTCTATTTAATGAAATGTACGTCAATATGTAATTAAAAAATATTTTTATTAAGTAGGTAGACTTTAAATAACTAACTGCATAGTATGGAGTCTTCGCCACTGCAATACATTACTGAAACTCTTAGATACGATTTTTTTACGTATTTCTCATTACATGTACAAAACATGTACAAAGTTCCCAACTCAATTTTAAAAAAAAACTTAAAAATGGTGAATAAACGAAAACATTTAATTTTTCTCGATACTTGACAAATTAAAATAAAATGTCATTAACTAAATAAACTGAAACTTGTGTGCATGTTCTATTTATTTTTTCGGATGTCCTTGAATTTTTTTCTAGCATACATATTTATAATATACATACATTTATCCGTTGTTAATCCTAAATACCCAATTTATCGACATACTTATGTTTGGTAGCAACCCCTCTACATATTAATTTTAATATGAGTTTATAAATAAACGTGATTTTTATAAAATTTGGATATTTAGCAAATCTTTTAAATACTAATATTATTTGTGCTTACAATGATGTTAAAACAATAAATTTTATAATAGTGGTTTAGCGAAATATGATATTATTATTAATAAAATTGTAAATGGCATTTTAATTATCTACATAATATTATATTTATCGTATACGCAAAAACACTTAAGCATAACCTTTTTAAATTAAAATGTATTAAACGTATTAAATATGTTTTATTAAAAATTTAAATACCGACATAGAAATCCACCTGGTTTAAAAATCTGCTTACTTTTATTGTAAAATGGTTTTCAAAAATTAATAGTTACTTTTAAATAATCGTTGGATTATATATGATTAAATATGAATCACTCTACTCAATGTCATGTCATAATATGGTAATTGGATTGATCGTTTTATCATTTCTGTTTAAATATGAAAATTATTCCGGATTTGAGACTACAGTGTATTAGGAGAATTTCGGCTTAGGGAATATTTACATGTCTCTCTATTAAACTGTAAAGTTAATTAAAATGTTCACCTAAATATCATTTCTTGCGGCACGTTCTCAACATCACGTGAAAGCTTATATCAAAATCTAATTTGTTTCAGTCTCGTTAAATATACACTTAAAGGAACCGACTAACTAATATACCAAGTAGTTTGAGTGATTCAACAAAATATGTGTTACCCAGCAATATTTATTTTAAAATAATAATTATTAATGTAAATTTTGAAATGTTATTTATAACTAATTTTATTATATATTCAACAACATGTCTTAATAATGCTATACCGACCAGCAAAGACACTGCAGAACACCAAGATAGGGAGAGATAAAGGAAGTTTTTGACAGAAGCTAGAACGCATTCTAATGATGGTTTACCTTTAAAATAAGCAATAAGCACGCTTTATAAAATAGGGATTATGCATTTTTTTTATATTAATTCAACACGCCATTTCTCAAACCACGATAGGTGTACTTCAAGTAAAATTCAATTCAAAGCTATAATCGGTTATATGCATGTAAAAAATAAAATTAAAATAACAGTTTGGAAGTAAATATGAGTATTTAAAAAAAACATCGATTAGGTACGATAAAAAATATATTCTGGAATAGTTTAAACCAAATTAATGTATCCATGTCTTGGAACACGGTCATTGAAATTCGCGGTATTTTTTTACTTATCCTATATGTTTTTGTAATGACGATATTCATTTTGGCAATAAATACAAAATGTAAACAATTCTTGATAATTTTTTTACACAAATATTATGTATTATTATTTTCTTCAGTTATTGCAATATATGCACTTCAAAACAATATATTGTCAACATGGCCCCTACAAGGGGGGGCTGATATGGCTGTAGCTTGGGGGCCTGGGGTCAGGAGGGGCCTGGCGTGGCAAGTCGACCAGATATGTGAGATTAACATATATTTATAACACAAATTTGTTTACTAGCAAAAAAAGTCGCCTGCGGCGTTATTTTCCTTCAATAATGTTATTATTTAAAATTATATGGCTGTACGATACAATTTTTAATTGTGTATCGATTCTCGACAACTCCATAATTCAATTGGATAGGTATATGTATTAATATACAAAAAAAATATACACATTAATTTTACCGCGTACATCATATTATTATTATGGTCATCGTCATTTTGGCTGTACTATGGACTGTAGAGCATCACACTGCCTTTATCTTTAGCGATGCATGGTAGGGAGGGCAAAGATCCTAGCCTGGGGGCCCGCTTCAAGATGTGGGGCCCATGATTGTCAATGTATTCATAATACAGTAAATCAATTATTATAATAGTATATAATATCATTGTTTCTCAATCACTGTATCATGATGATAACTCAGGTGTATTGCATTTTTTTCAAAAAGTATACGAGGTAGTCCCAGAAGTACCCAACCTAACAATGAAAACACAAAAAATTTGGGAAAAAATATTTTTATTTCTCTACGTAGTCTCCTTTTAGGTCGATACACTTTTCCCTGCAATGTTGAATAGCTTCGATACCCTGTTTATAATGAGAATCGTCGAGCTCCTCAAAATAGCCATCAACTGCAGACTCCACCTCTTCATTGTTGGCAAATCTTTCACCACCGAGCCATTTTTTCAAGTTTGGAAACAGAAAATAATCCGAGGGGTTTAAATCTGAAAAATAGGGTGCGTGAGGAAGCAATTTGTACTTTAATTTATTGTTTTTGGCCATCGCGATAACGGATGTGTGAACTGGTGAATTGTCCTGATGAAACGAAACTTTCTTTTTCCGCCAAATGCGGTTGTTTTTTTCTTGATTTTAACACTCAAACGCTCCAATAAGTTTGCATAATACACGCCGTTGATTGATTTTCCTTTCTTAAGATAATCAATAAAAATTACCGCACGTACATCCCAAAAAACTGACGCCATGAACTTGCCTGCAGATAGAACTGTCTTCGCCTTCTTTGGAGCCGATTTTCTCCTTTCAGTCGATTGTTTTGACTGTTCTTTCGTCTCAAGTGTGAAATGATGGACCCATGTTACATTCATGGTTATAAATAGACGCAAAAACTCTACTTTATTGCTGTGAAACTTTGCCAAACACTCGATTGAAACATCCTCACGATGCTGTTTTTGTTCCATTGTGAGTAATCACGGCACCCACCTTGCACACAGCTTTTTCATGTCCAAATTTTCAGTCAATGTGTGATGTACAGCACTTTTTGAATTGTTTACTATATCTGCTAGATCGCGCAATTTCAGTCGAAGTTTATCCAATACCATTTTGTGGATTTTCGTCACCATTTCTGGCGTGGTCACCTCATTTGGTCGACCACTGCGATGTTCGTCTTGGTAGCTCTTCCGAGCTCGTTTAAACTCAGCCATCCAATATTTTACTATTGTAAACATAGGAGCAGACACCCCTAGAGTAGAATCTAGCGCCGCTTTGATATTGGTTGGACTGAAGCATTTCAAATGAAAGTATTGTATCACATAACTATGACCAATTTTTTTCCATGTTTACAAATTCACTGAGAGCGTTCACTATTGATGGCTGACAAATAATTACTGAACAACGCAGTGTCGTCAAACTTCAAACTTAAGCTTTATAAAGTTGGTAATTTCTATCATGGTCATTATTTTTAAATAATAACTGCTATATATACGTCAGGTCGGGTACTTATGGGACTACCGGTATAATTCGATAATTTGTTATTATTTTCATTCATTACGACCACGTCCGATTCTAATAGGATCATATGTATCTCCACAGAGTAGAGGTTTGTATTAGCAGATTTTTGTTTTTTACGAGAAATGGATGTCAGCCACCCCTAACTCACACACAAATTGAAAAACAATGTGTGTACTTGCAAGACCCAAGATTTGAACCTGAGACCCACGGAGTGATAGTCCAACGCTTAAACCGCGCGGCCAACGTGGGTTGTACGTATTTTATGAAAAACAATTTAACAATATTAGTAAGTTGCGAAATATTTTTAAAATGTGTCGCTAATTGAAAAAAAATTAAAAACAATTAGGTATCTACATTTTACATAATTAACGAGAATAAAATGTGTCGATAAGTATAAATAATATAAGATAAATTTATTTTAATGGCATACATTGTGCCATGAACGTTTAATTTGCTGCAGAGCTTTCAAAGCTCGTGTCATTTACAACGGGACTTTCAAAAGCTCGGGGTTAAGTTTATCGTACAAGTGCAGCGCTTACAGCGTTTAACGTCTCAATAGTAAGGTTGTTAATTATGGTTATCGGGAATATTGTACAACATGGAGGAAACTGTTTGCATGTTGTAGCACGTATATTAAGGCTATTGTACCGGTGGTGGTATTACGTTAAAAGTTACCCTTGCGCTGGGACATAACTCAATGCAAAATTTATTGATGGCGGATATTGAACTTTCAATATTATTATTAGATACACGTCGTATCAAATTATTAGAAAAGTTTACCATATTTAAGATTTAAGTTTCTCTTACATTATTAGTTAATTTTATGGGACGAACAAAGATGATTTGGAACAGTCTGAAAGCGGTAGTTTAAAAGTTTTCCTATCATAATAAATCTACTGTAATTATGAACTTGGATCGTACGTACTTAGACGGTAAGTATAAAGAAAATACTACCAGAAAACTATTAAAAGACATTATTTATTAAATTTTACCGAGGCTTTGAATACGAGTTGCTGTCATGTTGCCCCCTCTTCTTCTTTAAGTATGGACTTGTTCTTGTTGTCCACTTCTTCATTTCAGTTAAATAACTTTTCAATTTTCCCAGATTTTTTTCTCCTTAATACCATATCATATTTTAGTTTTACTTTATTCTAAAATACAACCGATAGTCGTAACTATAATCTGTGTTACTCAACTCTTGGGCATTATTTTGCTGTGTGCATCACATTCATCGCGATTCGATTTTTAAATCGTTTATCAATAGTTTGGTCTGATTATATCGTCAATATCATATTGTGATAATTTCTACTCACAAGCGAAATAATAAACCAAGGCGGCTTTCATGAGGATAGTAAAATGAACTTTTCTGAGAAAATTGAGAAGTAAGAATTAATTCATATACTGCACATTTCCGTTATTGACACAATCCAGTCGAAATATTTACAATTAATATGTACGAGTATCTTCTATATAAAATAATTGTTATGCTAGTATTTTATAATTCATTCATTTGTTTATATGGAAGCCGGGTGTCGGCGACGACATTAAGATATATATTAACAAAATCACAATCACAGTCAAATACAATCACATTATCAACAGCAGAACAGTGGCACCGGTAAAGCCTCAATTTATGTCAATGCGTTTTCACCTCCTTGGTTGATAGCATTCTCAAGAAGGTGTTTAATAGTACATACTACTTCACACTTATATATAAAAAAGAATTTGATCCCTTTTTACCCATGTTATACGTACATTGGTCATATCCGCAACGTACGCGGCATGGATACACGATAGTTTTGGGTAGAGTTGGGTTTTGGGGAGCTCTACTAGTGGGTCTTATAATTACTAGATGGGAGTTCTTTAAAACAGATTCCCACTGTTTAAGTCTTCAAACTTTTAACCAGCATCTTTTGTGGTATTCATAAATTAAAATTGATAACCAATCATAACATAAAACAGAAAAAAGACATAAATACACATGGAATTAACTTGGCGGAATTCTTTTGTTGTAGTAAAAGTTACTTTATGATGTGTTTATTCATAATCTTTCGATTTAAATGAAGCATAATTATAGACGTCGTTTACGTCTTTTCTGTATAAGCGTATGATTTCTGCAGTTTTGTCTAATTTTAGTACATTTAATTCCTGATTTCAGGTATTTATTTCCCGAATTTAACTTATAAAATATTCATATATACATATAATTATTTATTTTAGTACATTCAAATTCAATGTACGACAATCATTACAATTAACTCCAAATACGTATTGTGTGAATTTTTATTTGAAAAATTCTAATCAGTGTGTCGAAAAGAAAATATTTGTATGATTTTTAATAAAAATATATATTTTTATTTTCAATTATCTAATTTACGTTTTTATCGGTCCATTCAAAAACGTTAAATCGGGGTTTCACAACGCAAGGCGCATCAAACAATCCGTATATTCTCGTTTTATTTGAAGACAATTCCAAGCTTTCAGGCATTAATTAATGTATTTATACGTTCAATTTGATAACCACAGTTATTATTATTAAACTGGCGCTAGGGGCCGTTCAGGTCCATGGCCGACTGCACAACGTTTCTCCAGGCATGTCTGTCCAGCGCTCTCTCTTCCCATTTGACTATCCCTAGCCTTTCCGCATCCCTTTGAATGTTGTGCGCCTATCTCCGTTGAGGGCGGCCAAGAGGTCGAGTGCCAGCTGGTGTGCCTTTGTAAATCCTATAGAGAGTTCTAGACCTTGCAGATCGTACAACGTGGCCCGCCCATCTGTGCCTTCTTGACCGAAGAATATTAGTGATTCTAGGTTGGTATCGGTCGAAAAGCTCAGCGTTTGTGCGGGTGCGCCACCGGTGGTTCTCATTTCACGTTTCACATCCATACATGACGATCGGTTTGATGACTACGTTATACACCCGGAATTTTGTTTTGATGGACAGCATTTTGGACCTGAACAGACGACTCAGCGCGAAGTACGCTGCATTTCCACTTCTCAGTCGGTCAGCGAGCTCTAGGGACATTTAATTTTTAGAGGATATGTTGGAGCCCAAGTATTTGAAGAGAGAGGTTAATAATTGTTATTCATGTTAGTTACGTATCACGATAAAGATGAGTCATAATGTTTCAGATTCGGATTATTAGATTTTTAGTACCTACGACATTTTCCTAATTATCAAATAATTGATTCGAATAACGCGTTAACATGTCAAACAAATGTATGTCTTAAGTATCACGTAATAAGACTTAATTATTTGAAAACACGCCACAATGCCGAAAACAAGTCACAACTTGAGGGTCGATTCCCTATAGACCGATTATCGAACTGAGCATACTCCTTAGTGCGTTGCGTGTTTCACTGAGTTGTTTCACTTTCATACAAAGGCGCACGCGTTGATTGGATAAGTGTATTTTTCATTTATGTACAAGTCTTTCTACAGATAATTCAAAGTATTTTACAAATAAAATCCTTTAAAAATCAATTAAAAAATATCCTTGTTTTTCTTCCTTAATTAAACGGACATTTTTTTAAATTAAGTATACTGATTTCAATGCAAAATAGAGTAAATATGATTTATTTGTGTAATTTTTTCTGCTTTCATTCATCTGGAAAATACTAAAACAATTAATATTAATTATGATCAGCTTATAAACAACATTATTGGTATCAATTTAATAAAGTTACATCTCGTTATCTCAAAAAATAAAAAACCTAAGATTAAAAAAATCTCTAAAATAATGCACTGCGTAAAGATGCTCAGATGGCAGCGTTGGAGTGGTGAGATTAGGTGTGGGTAAAGAAGTAATCGCCTAAGTATCCTAAGTCATAGTGTTGTCGAAAAACGCATTTGTAACAATTCGTCATGAGCAGATGAAGTGGTCAAATAACAGCAACTGAGTGATAAGGTGGGGTACGGATAAATCCGACTATAGTATTTAAATATCAGTAATAAACGAATTGTCTCGATTATATAATATGAAAAAATATTAAACTGACTAAAATTTTTAATAAAAACAAATATTATTTTATTTAATTGGGTATTTTCACCGGATAAAACACGTATTGAAAAATATAACTTTTTTTTTACTTAACAGCGTCATCAAATTTATGGCTCATGACTTAACAGATGTATCTCTAATAGTCCCCAAAATTCTTGGCTGTATAATAAAAAGATCATTTTCCTATGTCAACTTATAATTTGTAGTATCGTCTCACAAATCACGACTGACGTAAGCAATGACGATTCGCGTTGACACTGTGGCGACAAGTCTTAGTGATTCAGTTTCCTTCTCGACGGAAAACTAAACAAAGAAAAAGGAGTGGCGGTTAACCAAAGTTTGACACAATAAATGTTTTGAAATGTAGGAGAAGTAGGCAAGGCAAGTGTTCATTGTTTCATATTTACAATGAAGGTGTCAAGCGTTTTTGAGTAATATCTTATTCCAGAAACAAAATTGTTCTTGGCGTAAAATCACTTTGGATTCAGACGCATTTCTAAATCGGCTAATTTCACCTAACAATTTATTTCTATATTTTGTAAAATACTTATATTACATTATTTTTCTAGAATCTTCATCATCAGCCGGTGTCAATCCACTGCTTTATAAATATCTCTCCTAGCTCCTTTAATACTTCTCGGCCCCTAGGTCTTTAGTTTCACGTACATCTGTTTGTTCGTCAATCCAGCAGGCTTCTTCTACCCCTTCTTTTTTCTACCCCTTCTTTTTTCTACCCCTTGAGAACCATTTCATCCGTTATCTTTCTTATAGCATACTTTTATCTTTTTCTTTATCCAATAGTTTATTTTGTGGTCTTTTTACGTTATTCCTACTTGGATTTTTTTGGTTTCCTTTACATTAGGGATCCATGTTTCACATGCATACGTTAGCATTGGAAGCATACACTATTAACATACCTTACGTTTAAAACAAAATGTTAGATCACTTTTGAAGATACTATTTAGCCGCCTAAATGCAATAATGTATTGTATTATAATTACTTATATAATACATAAGTTTTTTTTTTTTAAATATATATTAGAATATTATATTGGCTATATAATATATACTTATTTAAGCTGAAGGCTACATAACCAACCACCAAAATTCTCTATCAATCTCTTCATTTGGTCAAACTCAGCCTCTTTGCGATCTTCTTGACGCTCTTCACTCATTTCCGTTAGGGGTTTTTCAGTGGTCGAGTACCTATCTATATATATATATATAATAAATAAAGTTAGTTTCTTTATCTTATCTTGCTCCATTACCTGATCAAACTGTCAGCTTGAAACTACTATTTCCTTTGATTTATCAGTACGTCCCACTACGTTTATGTGATTTTAATTAAAAAGAGTACAAATCATGTAGGTCCAGGGCCAACTTTACTACCGTCCTCCAGGAATCTCTTTTCCTAGCTTTCTTTCTCTGCCGTCAGTCTCAGTGTCACCGTGTCCATTTGAGATTTCCATCCATCTCTTCTAGAAGCGGCATCAGGAGTAGATCGCTGACAGGGGTTCCTTTATAAACTTTTTGAAGAGCTCTTGATCCATAGCATCTAACAAGATTTACTTAGAGTATTTAAGACATTAACTTTATATGGCTTAAATTATTTGCAGAGCTATTTTATTACTATTTATTTATTTTACCATATCTCATTGTAAACGATTTAATCTGTAAAATTATTTTAATCAAAATAAATTTGAATTTGAATTCGTCGAAAACAAAATATAATAAAACCCTACATACAATACTATAAATGTCTTTAGTTTAACGAGTCCGTCAATTAAGAGTGATGAGAATCATGATTCTTATCACAATAGTTTTATGTTTTAGAGCGATCCTAATTTTTAAATGAATTGACAAAATTATCCAAAAAGTTTGAAAGAAATTTTAACCGTTGGCGCCAGATTTCCGATTTTTTTTATCGACCAGCTCAAAACGGAAGCTAATGCGATAGATAATAAAGCTAGCTCACATAAAACTTGTAAAGAAAAACACTAAAAAATACAGTTACTTTTATTTTTCCAGGAAATATATAACAACAAAAGGGAAAGTATTTTTTTACTTTTTGTATATGAAAATTTGCTATGTATTATACGCATTACCATGAAATCTGTTGGGTACAATATCTAACATTTCATTCACCCCCGCTTGTTTCGTCTAAAAAGTTGAGCACTCTGACCTCAAGATTTCATGCCGGTGGCTTTATATATTATTATCAATGCTCGTATTACTATTCACGTCTAATTAACCCAAACTAATGCATATTTTTTATATGATAGGCAACTTATTTTCTTTATTACTATAATAAATATTTACTCACATCTATATAATATACAGTAATAATTCTATTATATACATGGCATGTTTATAAAAACTACTCAAATTAGTTACTCAAAATAATGTAGATAAGTAATGTCATTGTTTGTAAATTACGTTATCAATTATTTTATCAATAGAACTTTATAAACCTTTCATATACTTAAATATTATTATAAAATATGGGTAATTTATTTTTATTTGTACCATTATTTTAAGTATCTACTTGTCAATTCAACAAATTATCGAGAGGGTAGTAGAGATAGTAATATCAAATCGTTTTGTTGCTTTCTTTTATTGTGTTAACTGTTAATTTTATTCATGGTGGAAATACAGCGTATTATTAATTTAATTTAATAAAACGCAAATTTTAATAGTACCTTTTCCACTTTTATTAATTATATCTGCGCTTCTATTCTACACACAAGACTGCTATCGACAGATATCAAGGGTAGTTTTTCATATGTCTGTATCAATGTATTACAATTGTTACAATAAGTAAGCCATCCAAAGAGTCAAAACTGTCTATCTCCTTCTAAAATTTAGCACACCCAAGAGAGGTGCTGTTTAAACATAGCACTTATTGTGACAATTACAACTAACTTATTGTATTTTTGTTTTAATTTAATAAAACGCATTTTTTTAGTACTTATTCCACTTTTAATCAATTGATTACGACCGGTTTCGTCCGCCACAGAGGGACATTTAATAGATTATGACAAAACCGGTCCTAATCTATTTATTACAAGTGGAATGAATACTACAAAAAAATGCGTTTTATTTAATTAAAACAACAATACAATGCAGTTCCGCCATGAATTGACAGTTAACAGAATAAGAGAAATTAACTTATTGTAATTGTGATTTCGATACAAAAATATGAAAAACTTCCCTCAATAGCTGCCGAAAGCGGCAGATAGCACTGTTAAACTAATAGTGTAGACTGTTCAGAGGATAAGGGCACTCACCCGGATAGTCAAGTATATGGTAAGTGTATGTTTACTAAGATTTTTCAAAATGATATAAGATCTCAGCTGCTTCTGTAATTAAAGTCCTAGTTTTGTTTTGTTTTCTTTATAATGGTGTGAAAATACCATATTTCTAAAATTATAGTCGTCCAAATAAATTCCAACTGCAATATTATAATATAATACTTTCAAATATATTTTTCTCTTTTTTTATAATATAGTCGTTGGTTACAGTAATGTTTTGATTTTATAATATTATAGTATACTTCTCAAGCGTTAAGGTTACGACTATACCAGTTTCCAATTCTCGGATTTCACCTGAGTACGACTATTAATCGAAATTGTTTCTCAGACAAAGCGAATCGCAGGCTGAGATAGATACACAGCAAACTTAATTACCTTTATCTTGTCGACGCAAGAGAATTCATAAAATAATGTTATACCGAGAACGCAATCATTGTCTATAGACATTTTCGGAATAATCGAGCCTCTGTATCCGCCCTCTATGAATAATTCTCAATCGAGAATAAGAGGTAAACTGACAAATGACTTAGTAAATTTAATCAACCTCCATCAATCGACTCTTAACTAATTGCAAGTGTAAAAGCATATCGACTATTTATACATATGCATGTATATTTTATTGTTGGATATAAAATCTTGTATACAAAAGCTACGAGAGTGATTGTCAAACATCTGACGTAGGTACACCTTTTGTGTTGTATCCGTTAACTATCAAACTTTTGTTTTGAATGAATATCTAATTATCCAAATTACGCTAAATATAAAAGAATTGTCTTGAAATAAACGTCCTATATTTGAATGATTACGATTTACTATATTAATTTCATTGACGTTTGCTTTATGGTAATTTAAAATACATTTTTGTGTTATATCACGTAATTTTTACTACATAACAAAATGTTGTATTGCTTACTTACTTCATCCTGTTACTCACCAGTGTTGAGACATAGCCATTCCATCAGCATATCGCTACGTCTTGCGTTTCCCATCATATGAGAAGTGCAGCGCGTTGATCCCCTCTGTAGCACCGCTTCAGGGTAAGAGAGGTCGGCCATAACGATGCATTACGTGTGGTTATGTCGCAAGGATACAGAGTGACACACTATCTTGCGGCATGTCCCAGATACGGTAAGCATATCTTCGTGATTACTTGAATCAGTGAGAGCTGCCATTTCCGCTCACGAAAATACCCTAAGTACCAATGTACCCCTAAGAATCGACGGAAACATCTATTCTCATAGCTTAAAGCTCAAAAAGCTTTTGAGCTTTGTTATATTATTTAGCAACTCATTAATTTTAAAAAGTTAATTTAGTATACTATCAAATAATATAAGCTTTCATATTATGTTCTTCTATAGAATGAAATCTTCAATGTTTTTGGCTAGATAATTAATTGTTAAACGTCTACAAATACCGAATTCTTGTTATAAAATGTGCAGTTGGAAAATGTGACAACATCGGTGAAGGATTATTGATTATTTATTGGCATTCAAACTGTTTTTCGTTCGCTACAAAATATTAAGCTTCATTCGCGAGACGACTTGTGACGAATTAATACGATCGTTAGGTCCTCCGTGTCTTTGAATACATTAATTGATTGAGCACTCCCCCTCCCTTTTTCGCAGGACCAACCCCGCCCAAAATAATTGACTTTATTTTATGTTTCGAAGCGAAAGGGGCTTATATGGCTTAATTTGGATAATTAAATTTGGGAAATTGTCCTCGTTCGAATTTCGTTCGTGACTCTTACTGGCTAGTACAGCCTATCGGCGATTTTGGGACTCTGTCAATTTTATTGTTGGAAATTTACATACATAATATCGGTACTTAAAATATTTACCTAGAGCTACACGAATAAGTAAAAAATATATGTATTTTAAATAAATAGATAAAACAGTACATTTACATTTATATATATATTATATTATATATATAATATATTTATTTTATATCGATAAATGTATATGACTTACCACCAATATTCTTATAATGCCAGAGATCAATGAAATAATCAGTTACAGTAAAAAAAATACTATTCGTAACCACAAAAATGAGCTCAAATTTTATTATTACAGTTATGAATAATAATAGTAAATATACATACCAAAAAATATAGATATATGCACCTTCTTTTTAATTAATTTGAAAGTATGATTGCACTGATATTTTTTTAGAAAAACGAAGCCAATTAATTAGTTCAGTTTTTGAAAAACCCGACTAGATGAAACTAGCGATCGCGTATGACTCTGTAACCATAAAATATGCATATAAAATATATTAATTAATCAAAAATATATAAATGGAATTAAAAGAAAAACAGTCCAACTGTCACTTGGTCATATTTATTGAAAAGGATTACAAGGAGAAAAAATTCTATGTTCGATAGTAAATTCTCCTTGGCAAAAAATGTGCCTTAATGCAAATAGTCATTTTGACAATTTTGAGATAGTTAGTATGTTTTCAGGTTAAAATTCAATTGGTCATTTTTTCCAGCCAATCGCTATCGATGTCAGATACTCAATAAGTCCAATTTCGTAAAAAAAATGCACTTGTCACTTTCTCTTGTAAGACGACGATATGCTGATTTGATTTGAATGTAAATAATTATTCTTATATATAGATAAGGATTGAATCTGGGCGCGCTCATCTATTTGCACTCTGCTTCGCCGCTCTTCCTCTACTAACTGATTAATTTATGCAATTGTGATGACTCGTTGCAAGTGCATTATCTGAAAGCAGTTGTATCTAGATGTGTGCAATATTACGCACACTTCACCGCATCACTACATTGCTGCTATCTGACCACTTAACGTACTCGTGATCAACCGTTGCATGTGCTTTTATCTTGTTGCTTCAAATCTTGTTGATTATGGAGACGAAACTTTTAGTTTTAACCGTGTGGTATTCTAATTTATACTCGCAGGTTACATTTTTTTCAGATTTTGATGCTTGGCTGAGCTATTTATAAACATCTCAAGGTTAAGTGGTAATTGATAATTTTGACTTCCTAAATTTTCAAGGAGCTTTCGTCTTTGACCATCATAGAGCAGACATTGCCAGATAACGTCATGTATATATTATTATCATTGTTGCTTTTGCATTGACATTTAGGATCATTTATTATATTGAAATTAGGTGTTTCTTTAATATTGATCTAAGTAAATACTGTAAAAAATTATACAAATATAAATATGAACTTTTACAACAAATAATTTCTAACTTTACTACTGGATATTTTAATTGGAATTAGTAGTGTACATAATAATACTATTTTATCATAATGTTATAATAAATATTTTTTATTCTGATATTATAAGACAGAATAAAATTTAAATAATAATAATGTTTAAATTATAATTATTTAAAAAGCTTTAAATATTTCATTCTGGAACATTTAATTCTCGAGGTTTTGTTTTATCCGCGCAAATACAATAAAGTACAGGCTTTTTGCAAAGTTTCATACACAATTTAATAATGTAGTAGAAAATAAAACATGAGCAGGATTAAAAGTATCGTAAAACGAGTGAAGTTTAATAAAAGTTACATCATTCGTTTGCTGCCGGCTAAGAAAAACTTTAGGAAAAACTTGATGCGAAAAACATACCCTTATATACTATATTGTGTAGGTATACCTGTTTCAGAATTTTCACGCAATTTTTTCGTCCCCTGTCTAAGATTTTTTCAAACTTTTTTTTCAGTTTATGCGTTACATTTGTTTTTGCTGACTATGAAAGACAAAAAGAGTTCACAGAGTCGTTTAAATATCTTATTTTCTTGAAAGTTAATACAAAGAGAATAAAAAAAAAGTTTTTTTTAGATCTAAAAAAGTTTTTTTGCGACGTGTTAGAAGAAATTTTCATTTTAAGTGCAGTCAAAAAATTGTTTGTGCAGTAAAATGTCAAGAAAAATAAACACAAACTGTCATATAATATTATTATTAAGTACGTGTTTTAGAAGCATCTTCATATTATCATTAATTATACTTTAATTTTATCAATGGTCAACTTTATTCTTCTATACACTGGATATAAACCGGTTAACCGCACCATAAAATTATCCAATTATACATGTAATTTGAATTCAATATTACAAATCAATTGTAATCTCCAACACAAAGTAGTTTATACTTTAATACATAATAAAATTAAAGATGTAACGCACGTGTTGCCGAAAGAATAATTTGAAAAAGTGCTATAATAAGCATAAATATAAATCTTACTTTTGGTTACCTCCAAAATATACCCCAAATTCTTTTATTTATTTTCGACTATAAGTGTAGACAACGATTTAAAATCAGTTACGCGTGATCAAAAAAATTTTGGTTTATTATAACTCTCGACAAAACATCATATGAAAAAAAAGTAATGTCCTTTTTACGGCATTAATATTATCATCAGTTTGAATTTATCAACTGCTAGATAAAGGTTTCTAGTAATATTGCCATATATAGATTGCATTCACATTGATTCTTCCGCAAAACTGAACTATTTAGTTTAATAATAATATACGATCACCAAATCAAATGTCATTACGCAATTAGCAATATGGATAGACATCAATTAGTTTAAATGTGCTCCAGATTGTAGATTCTGCCATAATATAGAGTGATACTCCGTACCCTAGTGGCATAATCTTACCCTGAAACGGTCATACAAAAAGTGATCTACCTGTTCATATGGTAGGTCTTTTTTATCTACAATATTTAATTTTCAATAAACTCTTTCATCTTGTATTTTTTTAGAATCAGATTTTATATCCTAAATTGTGCCTTTTCTTTATATTTCGCACCACGTCCGTATTTTTTTCCGTACCTAAACTGCACCGCATAGATCGCAACGTAAAGCAGAGTCTGCCATGACAATTGAATCTGTGAGGTTGTAATTTAAATGAACAGAGTATCGCATCCTTAAATGTTAGGTATGTTGTAGGTTGACTATACATTTACGGTGAGAAATTCAAAATTTCAAAATTATCGCTTGACCTATAAATACAACGCAAGCCAATAAATACAAACGCTTTGAAGACAGCATAATTTAATATAAATATAATGTTGAAATTAAATTCAAAGACTTTCAAAGGATCCTTTTAAAATGCAGATAAAAATATTTTTGACCTTTTATGAATACCGATCAGCTCAAATTTCAAAGCACCGTTCAAAAAAAGTAAAATTTTGCGAGGGAAGAAGATGTTTTCTAAATAAATTATAATCTCACCAGTGTTTTTCTTTCCCCATAAACCCTTAAAGGCGCAGGCTGTCAATATTTATGATGGAACACCATAAAATAACATCTTTTCCATCTCAAATTGACGCTTAAGACGATGGAAAGTTTATTGATAATTTTGTAGAGTGTTTGTTTACGTGTCTTTTATGAAAGTCATGATGGATTGGCCAATTTAAACATATATAATTTAGTTATTTTCTCGCGACACGGACGTCATCAAAATTATTTAATTTGAACCCATATTATTTATGATCACTACTACATCTGATAAAATGATCCTCTCTAAAAATACCGATATCTTTTTAGTACCTAGATATCGTAAAACCTTAATAACATAAAAAAATAATTTATTAGTCACCTCCTTTTGAAAATTGCAAACATTGCTACTCAATGTCATTCGAAATTCAAATCGAAAAAATTGTCATATTTTTACCGCAATTGCAATGGGTATAAAGAAGCATAAAATAAGTCTGAATTAACTGATGCAAATCCGTAAAACATCTACGTGAATGGATGCAGAACCCGGTAAGACCCATCTAAGTTCCGTTTTGGTTAATATAATATACACCAAAAAAAAAATGACATAATTTGAATTTACATATCCGCCTGTCAATCACTTACGTGATCGCAGCCATGATTTATTCTGGATCGGAACCGTTTCCTTGTGTCAAGCCTATCAGACACCATTAACGAGGTGTGCAAAACTAGTCAATATGCTTCCCAAAGACGTAGACATTTTCGGTGACGTGCTATGTATTTTGTATTCGAAATTTTATTTTTCTGTATAAAATTGTACTTAAGTATGTTTTTTTTATTATTATTATTTTAAATATTCTCTTCTTCTCTCTTATGAGGATAATATTTATTATAATATAAATCTCATGTTGTGTACTATGTGTATTTATTTGGTCCACAATGTTTTGTTTTCTTAAATACATAAATAAATAAATAATAATATTAATCGGTATTTTTAGTCAATTTAAACTACTTTTGAAATAAATACATATATTATATACTTATCTTACATTATCGGTTTATAAGAAGACCTATTGTAGCCAAAATATTAGCCATTGTCAAGCTATGTAATCTCTTTCTATGAAAATTCCATAAAACATTACAAATATTGAGAAATATGTTCGATGCACTTATTGTCAAACATTGATGTATTCAGTGGGTGTATTTTTTTTTGTGTACCTATGTTGCGTAGTATACTTAATCCATATATTTTTTATGCTTCTGTCAGCCTATAACGTGGTTTTTCAAAATAGATGCTAGATGAATCTGTGGGAGAACGTTGCCAACCTCAGAGGCAGTAGGGGGCGTTGAAGAAGGTACTAATAAATTGATTGTATGAAATACTAATTATTCACCGGACTATATTCCATACAACCTACTTACAGTCATGCATCGTCGCAATTCGAGGTTACTATCGAAAAAGTTATACCCTTATGTAGAAAAAATATTATCTCTGTACCAAACACATCCATTTTATTCGTAATTATTTTTAGTTTTAATAATAATTTGTAAACAATTATTTTTTGTTTTCCTATTTTAATATTATAATTTCGTATTGTTTCATTTCTAAATTATCTTTTTGAAACTCCATCCATTAATATTAAAATTATACTCATAATTTAAATATTAGTGAATATAAGTACAGTAAGGTGTTGATAAAAATTATCTGTAAAAAATAGAAACTATTTTTAATAGGCAAATTGTCAACTAAGATGATGTCTTCATAGTAAAGTGAACTATCATGTTCTCTCATAGCCGACCCATATTCTGAACCTCTATAGATTAATTCGCTTACTTACTGAAGGTTTTAATAGTAACTATGATATTTACTACGCGTTTTTACAAACAATATTTAAAATATTCATAGTTTGTTTTTATTCAAGATTTTCACCTTCTGTTATTGTATTTAATTACTATAAACAAGAATCAACTGTATTCGTTGTTGGTATATATTTGCTATTGTGTGAGTGAACATAGTGCCTTAATATGTAGAATGGTGAAACCCGGATCGCAAAAAATGACTCAAATGGAATTTATAACACAAAACTTATATCAATAAGAAATGAAGGTTATGTAAAAAGACTATTTTTACAAGCTATGATTATTTGTCATTTTACTCAAATCACCAGATACTTGCAGTGGTTAATGTGGGGTACATTATTTTTAATTTTAATTGTTTTTTTTTAATAATTAATAGTCTTTATTAATTGAACTGGCATTTACGTGTAGAACTCCATTATACTAGTTTTTAAATAAAGTTATTTTTAATAATTCAGCTTTATTTGAGTAATTTATGTTGACAGCTGTTTCTAGCTACAGACGTTCCGAAGATGGATTTATCGTCCCAAAAAGCTATAAATTTACTCAATTAAAATAGATTTAAGAAAAAAAGTTTCTTTTAAAATCACTGCAATAATATAATTGACAGTTAACACCGTAAAAGTGAATAATAGTATTTATAGACTTACATTTCGAACCGCTAGTAAAAATACCTCACCTCTATCAGGTGAATTAAATAGTATACTATTGTGACTATATTCCACCACACCTTCATGAACGCCCAGTCTGCCAACCAAACCAACGCGGGTGCATTATGTTTAATGTTAATTAAGAAATTGCTTTCAAGCAACAGTAGTGAACACCGTCCATATGAATAATTTAAGAGACTATTTTAAACTGCACATAAAAACCGCTACTCTAAATAGTAGGTCACTAATAAACCTCCACCATGACTTCATAGACGGTCGCTCTATGAATCAGGCCACCACGGTTACATTATGTTTAGTTTCAATTAACATAACTGATTTCTACCAACAATAATTATAATATTGATAGTTAATACAATCAAATTCAATAATATAGGTGCTCTTCAAAACAACTAGTAAAACAATCTACTTTTACCCTAAATGGTAAGTAAATTAAACAGTCTACTAAATATGTAGTTACTGACTAATAATCTCTAACTAAAGTTGTAATAAATTGTTGCTCTACTCATCCCAGTCACGATTTTAATTTACATAATAATTATATTATTGACAGTAATATTGTCAAATTTAATAATTTAGAAGGCTATTTAAGACTTCTAGTAAAAAAATCTGTAGTCTAAATAATAGGTAAATTACAGTCTTTCAAATATATTCAAGACTAAGAATCTCCCACGACGGCTTCACTGATAGCTACTTTACCAACAGGGCAAACTATGGGTCCAATATGTTTGATTTAAATTATTACAATTATTTTATTGACAGTAAATACCGTTTATTCGAATAATAATTAAAGAGGCTCATTAACCTTCTCTTTATGATCCTGATAAAGGCCGTCCATTCCAGTGATGTCATCTTGCGTTATCGTACGAGATTGATAATATTACGGTAGGTAAAAGGTAAATGCCTATTTTCTTCTTCTTCTTCTTCTTCCACCCTGTCACGTCCCAGCATTGGGGCATAGGGCAAGCACAAGTTGGCGCCACTTCTCTCGGTCCATCGCCAACTCCTGCGCCTCCCGCAATGTCAGACTTGCAGCACGTAGGTCGCTTTTGTAGCACCGCTGCAGGGTGAGGGAGGGCCGGCCACGGCGATGGAACGCTTGAGGCTGTGCCACAAGGGTACGAAGTGCCGCACTCTTTGGCGGCATCCGGAATACGTGTCCCAGCCACGTAAATCATCTCTTCGTGATAACTTCAATCACCGAAGGCTGTTGTGTCTGCTCACAAACTCGGGTGTTTATAACGCGGTCGTACCAATGTACTCCTAAGATTCGGCGGAGACATCGATTCTTAAAGCTCAAAAGCCGAGACTCTTGAAGCTTAGTAAGATGCCATGTCTCACAGCCATACAGGAGCACAAGTAGCACGCACGCGTAAACAAACGACATTTGGTCCTCACAGAATACAGCCTTGACCTCCATGTGACTCCAAGTTGGTTGAGCGCTGAGCCCGCCACACCCATGCGGATTTCAAGCTCACTAAAAATACCACCATGCCTATTAAGGTAACATATAACTCTAATGTTACTACTTACTTACTTCTTAATGTAACATATAACTCTAAGGTTTCATCATAATTATTTGATATTTGTTTTATCTATAGAATGATTAAAAAGTCATCAAAACTTAATTATAATCATACAAGTATTTCTATATAGCCTACAAGTCATAATACTATCTTGATCACATCACTTAGTTTCATATCTCTTTTTCACATATACTTTGAGATAGTATATCTCTTTTCTTAGTAATGGAATGCGACGCTCTGTTTGCAATATGCATTTATAATTTATGGCAAGTAAATTAAATCTGACAGATATCTATTAATTATATGTATTTACTGGAAAATTTTATTGATTTTTAGATTATGATATCTCAATTTAGATGTAATATTAATGATTCTAAAAATAGCTGAAATATGAAGATGACGCGTAGTGCATATTAACTGAAATATTTGCAGTTTAATGGGCTGGGTAACCTAATATGACATTTTACAGTAATGTGGGTGTTGAAACTACTAGTAAAAAAACCTCTAATTAAACAGTCTACTAAAAACGTGACGACTAATACTCGCAAAAGATATCTCTGTTTCAGACAGCATAGCCACGGCGGAACAGCGCGCGGACAGACATATTTGCATATTACAGTTTAATCCGTGTACTTGATAATTCCTATTCTTCATTCAGAATAATTTAAACTCTGCTGGCTGTCCGCCCTGTGAAAAACTATAATAGATTTAACTGAGTTCTTGCTACTGTCACATTAAATTACTAATAAATACGTGTAACCATGTTTTTTTTATTTTAAGAAATTATTATATTCCTAGCAAATATTACCAGATGGCAGTACTGCCTGTCGATATTCTCATACGTTTACGTATATATTCTGGCTTACTGTATTTATTCTGGTGTTTTCCCTCAAATATTTGTCTTTCAGCTGCTGCATCTGCCTTTCGGAATCTTTATTACATTGAGTCTCCTGACTATCGCTGAACTCGTTCATTTATTCATCTAGCAGAAACGCTTAGCTTCATAGTTTTTTCTCATAACGTTTCTATTTTTTGATGGATTGTGTTTGTTGCCTAATGTTACAATAGATTACACTATACCTATTATTATATTACACTTATTTTTTTGGATAACACAATAATTTCTCAATATTCCAATCACTTGATATGCTATTACCGTACAATAAGCATCTGTCAAATTATATTGAGAGTATCATTTGTTTTCTTTCACGACACACTTGAAATAAATGAATCCTCCGATATTTTAAATTTAGAATTTGCGTTCATACGTGTATATTTATTATTATGTATTCTCTCTGTCTCATTCTGTTTTACACATTTTCATATTATGTTTTTTTTGTGTTTCATGTGTTTTTTTCATGAAATTAGTACTAATTATTCATATTGGTCGTCATGTATATTTAAAATAACGATTTTTCCACGTATTTACCTTAAATTTTAATATTCAATTATTATATACCTATATAAATTTTTAACCTAAAGAATATAATAGCCATATTGTATTTTTACATACTAATATAATCAAAATAACGAATGGGTTACCAATCGTACTACATAAATATTACCAGGATAAGAGAGAGATTATTTTGTCTCATTATATGAGCTTTATACTTAAGCATAGACTTATTTTTGTTATTTTATTAATTGTGACACAACTGAAATAGTGATCGACATAAACATATACTGTATAATTAAATGAAATTTATATTAATATTTTTAAAACGGAATTCTACAAAATAAATGCTGACTCAGTTAATTAATTATACTTTTAATTCATTTCATTAGTAAGGTGTTTTTTGATTCTACCTGTCAAATTCAATTACCAAAAATATCCGGCCTCTTCAATAATAATAATCGATTATAATATAAGTCTTTTTAATATCCAATATTAGTAGATTCGGTTGTGCTATGTAATAAATATTCGTTTGAACAATTATATTAATTCTCACATTCAATTAATAATTTAAGGGGCTAAAGTTGGCAAATATTAATTCCAGGACTATTTTTCGTGTTTTTCTGGATATATTTTTATATATTTTACTGAAAATAATAAAATTGGCAATATACACATTTCCAGTTTTTTTGTAAGCAGAGCTTATAATATCATGTTACAATATTCAATCTGCCCTTAAATAAAATGTAGGTTGAAAAATATACAAAGATATATTATGAGCGTTATCGTAGTTTTAAAAGAAAGCGATCGTATTCAATATACATAACTGGAAAACAGCTTAGATAATATCTACCAGAAAAAAATACCACATCTGACGGAATTTGAACTTGTATAACCACTGGTATTGTGCCAATGTGCTTTAGCTAATTAAGCTATGGAAATCCTGCTTAATTACGATAATTTTAACTGAATTTTCTACATGAAATGCTTATTGAATTGCGTTATGTTTGGCTATCGGTTTTTCTGGTAGGTATTATCTGAGATATTTTCAAGTTATCTATGTTCAATATTATTGAATATTGTCAAATCTTGTGAATTATTCGTTTAGTAAAATAAAAGGTTTATTAAAATCGTATTCAGGTTGACGATAGGACAGAATAATATTTTTTTGTAAGTAAGTCACTTGCCGAAACGAATGTTCTATCTCTCGTTCATGATGAGCGCATCTAGGTCCTCTATTTTTGAAACTAAGCACTTTACACTATCGAGATTCATGTCTAGTGATAAGTGTGGTTTCTGGTTGTCAAATGTGATACCTACATGAACTGAATTAATTCTTTGGCAAGTTCATCGGGTTATTTGGTCGAGTGATTCATCTTATCTTGTTAATCTATTTTCGTGCACCGTTTGAAGTATCCTCTGTTATTATTGATTAAATCTTTGACAAATCTAAATAAATACTAAACTGTTTTATTAATAAAATATACTATATAATTTAAATATTTTTTAATGTATTACTCTAAATCTATTTCTCAAATATCCCTCAGTATCTATACTACTTATTATTTGCCGTATATAATATAATATTCAAAATAATAGTTACACTACCTACTGCATTTTTTATCCCTATATGCTGTATCAAGTACCTGCTCATTTAAAGCGCACTCACCTGTTCTATCAGCTAACAGACGATCAATATTTTTTTACCTGTCTTATTCTAAGCAGATAAGTCAAAAAGTGTTACAAAATCAAGTGACAGGTAGTCGTATTTCTTTTTTTGGTTGATTTCACCAGAGAGAACGCTATGCCCGACAACAAATTTATTCAGGTGAGATGCCACAGGGGTATTGACTAGAGGGGCATCCCATGTCATTGGTTCGTTTAAGTGGAAATATCAGTGAAATGCAAAATATCACAGGGTTTTGAGATATTTTCTTTTGTATAGAAAATGTAAACTTTTGAAAGATATTACGTTGAGTATTGAAGTTAAATATTTTTTTTGCAAAATGATGTTGTTATTTGATGCAAAATTAAAAAAATAAATAACTATTATGGCATGATGTACATATAAATCAAAGATATTGTTGTTATATTTTATAAAATCTACCTTTTTTGACCAAACGAAATCTTTTAGCTCTAATATCCCTAAAAAATATAATATTAAATTTGTACTTAGTATATAAGTTTTAAAATTACGGTGCAAAATTTTCAATGGTTATTGAAAAGCTATATTATATTATATTATATAAAAATATACAAATATTAAAGAAAAAATTCAGTCGCAACGTATGTGTAGTCATACTTTCTTTATTATGATAATATTTATTAATTCAAATTTATTTATTTTACATAATTATAATGAACATATCAAATTATAAATTCAAAGCGTTCACGACATGACATAAAATAAGTGTTAACAACTTTTCAAATAAAAATACAGGGCAATGTGAGTTAATAATACAATAAATAATAAAATATGAAATAAAATAAGAAAAGATATAAAATAACAGTAATAAATTACATGGAAGCACAAAGAGTGAACTAGGTACCTATATCTTATCTTATAAACTTATAAAACAACGTCCACCTAAATTCTCCATTACGTAAGTGGGATATATCAATATCCGAAGCGATTTGATTAAACATATTATTCTTTCACATAAAGCTCGAGAAATCATCGTAAGAAAAGTCAACCTGGCTGCCTCTATCTTGTGCTGACGACACATAATCAGTAAATACCATCAAGTATCTTTCCGTTGAATAGCATGCTGCTCAATCATTACAAATAACTTAATCCTTGGAGAAATCATGCTGTGCATGATCATCTCAAGAACTTTTTCTGGTGCAGAGAGAAGAGCTACCCGCATATTGTTTTCCACTGATGTCATGATTCATATTATGCGACTTTACAATTGATTTAATTATGAATGAAATCGCTGATATATAATTACTACATTAAACTAAATAGGTATATCCAATTTCAAGTAAGCTTTAATCTACTCCTAAAATTCTGTATTAAAACTCATTGTGATCGATCACTTAAATTGGGATATTTTTGTTTTATGTAGTCAAAGAAATTCCAAAGAAAATAGACATTTTAATAAAATAACATAACATTTTTAAATGATAGTTTTCTCAGTGAGTAATTATTATTGAGCAATTATTGGTGGCTCCAAAATGACAAGTTTTAAGAAGGTGTATTAAATAATTTTACTAAAACATGAAAAATGTTATTATAAATTATAAAATTATAATGTAAAATAAATAAATATTGCAAAATATTAAAATACCTACTAATGAATATAAAAATTTCAAATTTGTCAATAACTTCAAACTACCTCGTGATATTATAATATAATAGTTGTCTACTTATACTAGTTTAAGAATCTGCAGAATGTATTCTTAAATAATTGTATATTTTTTCAACAGTTCAATTGATGCAGTGCAGATTCATTCAGGCGTAAATTGTATTCAAGTTCAACTTGTTTATTGATCAAACGAAATTAACGTCTGGATAAAATGGAAATTTTTATTGCATTTTAAATTTATGTGAACGATTTTAATTATACGGAGAAAATAGTTCTCGAGTTTCTTTCGTGCAATTTTAAACTAGTCACTGCCCAGTCTGTTTTAAATTATAGAGCACTCAGAAAAAAAATATACAATTACTTGACGAGGTAAGCACTCTTTGCGCTAGACATTACGCCAAAGCTCTATGAATATATAGCCTTCATAATTAGAATTTAAGTATTTTTAATTACAATATTTTTTTCTAGAATATTAGTTATACAACGTAAGTTAAATAATTTATATTTTTTAAAGTAATATAGCATAGGTTATTAAGTAATGTTATATCACCTTTACCTTTGAATTAATTTTAAACCAATAACAATAATTAACTTTAACACTACAACTAATTTTGACAGTGTATCTTCTAATATTATTTTTATATAATTGTAAATGATTAACTTGATACATGTAGTAACCGTTATCAAAATATTGTCATAGCATTAAAAGTAATTTTGATGATGTTAATACATTATACTGCTGTAAAATGTAATTCCATAAAGTATATAAAATTATAGACTTACAATTTTTTTATACCTGCTTAGAATTACAAAATCCATTTAGTTTTTTGTGGAATATTTCATAAATAAACTAATATTATGGCATCAGAACTCTAATTTGAATTATTTTTAATGGCAGCTAATAATCAAATTTAAAAACCTATTTATTACCGCGATTCATATTACAAATAATATTGTAACCATGTTATTATATATATGAAATTTGAACTATCCTCTGTTACGTGTATATTATGAATTTTTCGTAAGATGCACATTTGGGTCGATAACTTAAATGATTAAATCATCTACCCAGCAATGAATAGATATAAGTTCGGATCCTACTCGATTCAATATGATTTTATATGTTTGTCTGCTGTTTTAAATATTTTTTATATTCTTTTTTCATAACTTGACAATGTAGTGTGACTCTTAAATCTTGACCTCACAAAAATAATTTTAATTCTTTTACTAAAAATGGCTCTATTAGTCACTTGTTCAATTTATCAAAAATATTCTTTGAGTCCATATACACATGAAAAAATGAATAACACATGAATTTACCTTGGGAATCGAACCCAATACAATAATTGGAATATACGCCACATATTGGTTTCCATTGTTTTGACTGGAATAACTACAACCTAAACCCAAGGCACATAATTTAATACTGCCGTTAGATGTTATTGTTAGAGACGTCTACACTCACAGAAACAACTCTCAGAAAACTTAAATGTAGGTGTACATAATGCATGTTCCGCATCACATGAAAATACAAAGTTACAAATTACGAGGTGATCTCGAGAATGTAAAAGATCTAAGGAATAATCAGAGAAATAAAAATAAAAATATTATCATAGTATCCCGAGAGATATCAACTTCTACATCTTGTCATCCAAGGGAAGATCTTCGGTGAGCGAGACCGTGGAGAAGTTTGTCTTGGCTCCAAAATCTCAGAGACTGGTTTGATCTCAGCATTTCATCACTATTCTGACATCCGATAATTTATAGATATGGCACCGAAAGAAGTAAAGATTATTTTAATTATTAAGTAGGTATGTTTTATTACACATAATAATATGTATTTTACAATAATGTGAATAAATCTCTTTATCAAAACCATTTAACCATTCAAAAAATAATTAGTTAACAATATTATTATCTAAGTCAGGGTTTCCCAAACTATGTTCCGCGGCATACCAATGTTCCGCCGAAAGTGAATAGGTGTTTCGCGACAATTTGGAAAGGTTTTATACACTTTTGCAATATTTTCTGATAACTAGTAGGTAAGGACGATTCCTGGGTTTGGAATCCATTTTCCGTGACCGCTAAGCCATCAGCACAAGTGACTTCAGGCTTCAGCGCAAGTGACTATGGAAATCTTTTTGATTTAATTAGTGACTCTGATTTGAAGATCGGCATTTAAATTATTTCTGGGCGAGTTTGTCAGAAGAGTACCCCAATTTTTCAAAACAAGCTATTATTGTTATCATGGCCCCCACAAGAGGGGGCTGACAAGGCTCTGAGTGAGCTCAGTGTGGCGGGTTGATCAGATAAGTAAGATAAACACACATCACAAATTTGCTTTGATAGTTAAAAAAAGTCGCCTGCGGTTAATTTGTTAATTTTATATTATATAATTGAACGATGTAATTTTTGATTATTGCTTAATGATAATCGACAACTCCATGATAAAAGTAGATGTATTAAAATAGAAATAAAAAAAAAGTTAATAATACAAGCTGTAACAAAATTTGAAAAATGTTAATGTGATGTGTCACACTGCCTTTAACATTAGAGATAGGTAGGGGGCCCACCAAAGATCCTAGCCTGAGGGCCCGCTTCAGAATTTGGGGGCCATGATTGTTTTACTTCCATTTTCTACTACCTATTTATCCGAAGTGGGATTTTCTATTTATGCTGCAACGAAGTCAAAGTGCAGGAATAGGCTCAACGCCACACCAGATATTAGAATGCAACTAACCAATATTATGCCTGATATCAAGAAGATATACAATTTATTTACTCAAAATTATCAAAGTTATTACCTATGTGCTTTATTTATTCATATTTTTATTTTTAAATTATATTATAGTTGTATATTTAAAAATATGTAATTACTAAATAAATAATGTGTTTGAATAACATTTTTTTTAAATGTTAACTAGTAGAAAACAATCTAAAAAATAAGCTAAGTGTTCCGTTAAAATTTCCGGGTTTGCGAAGTGTTCCATTGCAGAAAAAGTTTGGGAAACCCTGATCTAGGTAATCGAAAAATGTCATGCCACTTCAAAAGAGAAATTGCCACGTCTAATAAATAATTTAATTTAAAATTAACATGCTTTTAGCGGTTTGTTCATTTTATATACATTAACAGTACAGAAAGATATTATTTTGAAAGAGGCCACTACATAAATTGATCGCCGATTCTGATCACGTGTTTCAGATTTTCGAATTTTGGTCGCTGGTCGACTTTTTCTTTTCGGGCGGCCATGTTTTTTTGTGCAAATGTATGAGTGGGGAAGAATTTTATTTTTGTTACGTGACATAATTTTATCGGATATTTTTTTTCAAAAATCGTAAAAAGTGTTTTCTGAGGTAATAATCGTATAAAATTTTCCGTCACGTCCTCGCGGTTAATAAGAATAATTTATTTCAATACATTGCGCTGTGACCGTATCATTATTTAATTATTATAGTTAAATAACCCACCATATACTACATATTTTTATTATTTATAATTTATTATAGTATATACTAGAATAATTTTAATCCTTTACAGAATTAAGGAAAACTTAAATTTTTTGCTAAAACAAAGAGTTTTCATTATTCGTACAATTCGATATATTTTGATTTTTTCTTATTATTAATTAAGGAAATACTTGTATTGTAATTCTTAAATTATATAAAAAATAAATGCTTACACACAGATAAAAAAATGTATTAGAAGAAGTAGTAAAATTTGTAAATATGATCTGAATGTCGACATTATTTAGCCATAAAAAATAAGTTTGGTCTTTCAATAGATTTTTATATTTCCTTCCATTTATGTAGTTCGTGAATCGATTATTTTACACAAAACACATAAAACTAATTTATTCCAAAATAAAAATTTCATAAAGATAAATTAGTCGGTGAATTATTATTGCAAAACCGTTTTCATCATTTTTATTTTAGAAATCCGCTCTATACTTTTTTAAATACCCTTTATTTAACTATATTTCCTTGGAAATTTGAGTGTTTTTCCCTCTTTTATGGTGTTAACTGTTAATTCTTTGTGGAAATATAATTCGATTTATATCAATAAACATTATAGAAAAATATAATTATATATAATATATTAACGTAGTGGGTATAATATGAAGTATAAGCTAATTTTTGTGATCAGTCACAGCGGGTTTATGGTTTGAAGGTTCATCTAAACTATTTTCAATGTTTGTTACACCACATTATATCAATATATAGGGTATACATGCAGGTTATTACATAATATAATAACTAGCAAATATCACGGGAAATCTTCTTTTTTAACCATGTCCACCAATTAGCTCGAGCATATGGACACGGCATCTCTAAGAATCCTTATCACTCGATAACCTTTTTGCGTCGTTTCAGGCATATTAGCATCCTGTAGCCCCGCCGTATACACTCTGCGTGCAATACGGACTGAAAAATTAGACAGATTAATATAATAAAGAAATGGCCTGATTCATATTAATTGTTCAATGTATTGGCGCACGTTTCTTAACCCAAGATCCAAGTGTGTCATTTTTTGCCAATCATTAGGAAATACTTTAATTGCTGGCATATTGTTATAATATCTACAATAATAAAATAGTACCTATGTTGTGTAATATTAGTCTACGAAATGAATACTTGAAAATGATTTTATAGAGATAATCTTACAGCCCCAATATACATACCCGTTGTCGTAATTTCAAGGGTTCGCTGGTTTGTGGACAAAAATGGATAAAACTCATGAAACGTAATATTCCATTTTTCATTTCTTTCAGCAAACCACCCTTTTGTGATTGGAAACGTGTGAAAATTATGAAAAATGATCAAAAAAACCCAGGTGCTTTGATGTCATTCCACAAATGAGTTTTTTGTTGATAAATTAGACATTTTTAATTCATCCAAATGACTGAATATTAATTTTAAAAAATCTGGCTGATAGCTGTACTAAGAGAGCAAAAATAGCTGAAGAGTAATTGGATCTCGTAAGTGCTATTATATAACTATCCAAAATTTAAAATATTTGTCTTTTAATTTTAAATGTTTTTACACAAACTACAATTAAGGTTGCATTTTAAAAGTCTGCTAAATTTCTCTTCCTACAAAGGTTTCCATAAACTATCTACACGACTTTTATTTACACGTTATCTACTCTATATACTATAATAATATATATTTGCGTGACATGTGTGATACACAATTTTATAGTCTAAGTACATATTAGGCTTTTAACCCTGAAATATATATGGATTTAAAAACACAATTATTTCTGTGTTATTATAGTTAAATGATTTTTTTTAAATATATATAAAATCACAAATACAAATGAATGACAAAAACCCATTAATACAAAAAGTATTACAGAAATAAAATCACCTACTGAAATAAAACTGAGAAGAAAATTATTATAAATAAAATAACTACAGCTTTTATAAATATATTTAAATGGTGTATTCTAATAGCCGACGTCAATACACTCCTGAATTAAGGCATCCCCTAGCTCCCTTCACTCTTCTCGGTCCCTAGTTTTTCACTGTCACGTACATCCAAAGATCTTTGTGACGGCATTTGTCCAGCTCAGTGGCTGTTCACTCGTACGAGCGACATGCTTATCCCATTTATATTTAATCTGCTTGGGATATCGCGACTTACTTCCTTATCCATTGGTTTATTTTGTGATCTTTATGCGTTATGCCCAACATGTACCATTCCATGCCACGTTACGCTACTCGTAATTTTCTTTTACATTAAGAGTTCATGCTTTACATGCATACGTGAGCGTTGGTAGCACACATTGGTTGAACACTTTACGTTTCAACCACAGCTAGTGGTCATGTTTGAATATACTATTCAGGTACAAATGTACTCCATGATCTAATCAATCTTGTCATACATCATAATACCACCTTCAAATAATTATTGACATGTGTTTTCCAAGATAGACCTAGTTGTTGATTTGTTCAATTTAAATGCCATTGATGAGGATCGCTTGCGGATCAGCAAAATATATTATAATTCTTATATATAAAAATATTATTATTTTGCATTTAAAAAAACTGTAAGAATAAAAAATGTCTAAGTGACAGTGCGTAAGAATTGCGACGCCATTTTCAAAGGACTGTTTATTTATTTTTAACCCACAATTACCGGGCATCTGGGAAACTCGAAGCCGACCTAATTGGTCTGAAAATAAAATGAGAAACGAAACGATATACTGAGCCAAAAGAGCGCTCGCTCTCTTAAAAAAAGTCTTCGTGGAAGAATAATGGAAAGATATGAGAGTTGAAAGAACACTGAGGAGAGGGAAGGGGGTCAGAGTTTAAGGGGCGCGAGGAACTTGTAGACACAAAGGGCACAAAAAATCTCTTTAATCCCGGAACATTATACTGTGGAGCGCGTGTTGCAATCTTTCCCCTTTATTCTCTCTCCGGGGGTAGAATTTTGAACCTCCGCGCAAAAAAGAGATGTTTTCCAGTACTACCTTATGATTTGAAAAATTGATAATGTAAAATTTTATTATAAAGTAACCTTGTCTCTCTACTAGTAAGAAATTCAATTAAGAAAACATGAAGATATTGAAATTATATTGGATTTAAGTTTTGTACTATTCCATGTAGTCTAGCGGACAACGTCTGTAATGTGTATTCTTAATTTAACGAAAAAAATAAGTATGACTGAAAAAGTGTGCACTATTATTATCGGATCACCCATCCATAGTACACCCTAATTATTATAGTTTCGTTCAGGCAAGGCTTAGTTAAATTTTAAAAACTAATCAACACCATCTGCAAATTTCAATATAAACAAATACGTTTGACTGACAAATTTTAGTATGCACTATTTATGTAGGATCTGAACAGCCTACTTTCACCATTCGCCACTGCAATATCCATATTAGGTTCATATTCTTATTATAAGAGAACTATGTCCAGTAATAATTTCAGATGATACGTGTAAAGTGTCAACACCCCCATAAGTCGTCCGGATTCTATTTCAGCTTGTAGTCATTCATTCATTCCTGAAACAAACAAAATTAATTAATCAGTAAACCTATTTATATTTTACAAACAAAACTGATATCTTATATTTTTACCATGTATTCGTCAATTGCAATAACATCATAATTCTGTAAAAAATAATATATTATTATACTCACTCATACATACAAAAAACCATCCGAAGAACTAAATTTTTGTATCCAGAATCAGAATATTTATAGTATATTTTTGAGGCTCCCCAAATTTTGTATTTTTATTTATGAAAGCTACATACTTAATTCTAATGTTATTTCAGTTTTTATAAAATAATAATAAATTATGTAAGTATCATTTTGACAATGTAAAGACACTTTTTCAATTAATTTCAAAGAAATAGTTAACATCAGAAATACAATACCAAATAATGTAATATTATATTATTACCAAAATTAGAATTTTAAGTTGGTGAAGTGGTTTAATTAAGAAATACATGAATTTTCTATACCATGTGTATTATATTTCTGATATTAAAGCATATGTATTTCTTTTATTTTTCAGGTAAGTTATTTTCCTGACACTTGACAGCTAAGTAACACGCCATGCACGTTATGTTTTCTACATTCATGAATTGGTAAGTATACAATATAACTCTGAAATTTTTGGATAATATTATAATTCATCTCAAAAATCTTCACAGGATTATATTATTCAATCATGCGAATTATAAAATAACTGCTTTATAATACTCCAATACTAAGGTTGTTAATACTATTACACATTATAATTTCCCTAATGATCAGGTGTAACACAGCGAATATTAAAAGCAAAAAAACGTATTTTAAAATCTTAAAATTCTTGCTTTACACTGCCATAATTTCTGCGCACTGTATACTACTTAAAATCTTTAAAGCCTTTCAGGATAGTAGAAAAGGAGTTGATTCACATAAATAATTAAATGCCTCTCTTAAACTTAAAACCTGTAATTAAATGCTTTTTTGTGCAAATGGGGAACAATTTAAACCCCTGAGTGCATTGTTACTACCTTCGTATTATTCGTTTTTCGCTGGCGGACGTTCTTTCATCCACAAGCTTATAATAACCAACTAGGTAGTTATTGCTAAAACTAGAAAAAAAAAGATTATTGTAGTAACTGTATCTTTATTTTTATACATTTTTATAATTTATGTTGTCGTCAAACCACTGGTGCCATACTAGTAACTGTATTTTAATATTTCGGTACTGTGATGGCAAACGGTTATAACTGCTGTTTACACCATTTTACAGGAGAGCAAAAATAATGTTTTGAAATCAGTCTGACAATTAATAGTTGTTTTAAAGATATTTTAAAGTATTTTATATCAATATAAGCAAAATTAGCATCCTAACATAAACCATAAATCCTTGATTTAAAAAACAAATGAAGTTTTATTTATCTTGCAGATATATCTTTTTGCCATATATTTTTTTCCACATTTGGTCAGATGTAGATATCTTTTAACGTTACTTTGTGACCAATAAAGTTGCGGTCCTAATATTTTGCCATATTAAAGAATGTATAATTTGGAACAGGTTAGAGAAGAAAACCAAAAAAGTGAAGAAAAACCATCACAGTACCGATTTTTTCTTTAATTTTTCATACGGAAAGTCACCAAATTTCTTTAAAATCCCTCAAAATACCTGCTTAATTTTAAAAAGTCTACATACGATTTATCTTCTTTACAATATGTTCTAAATCAAAACAGTAAAAATCTGACTAAGTAGGTATATTTAAATTCCAACAAAAGAATATGATTTTCATCAATTTTTGCAAGAAGGCCTCCAAACCTGTTAGATCCTTCGACCTCCAAGTACTGTAGAGGTGCTTTCTTATAATATCATTGAATCTAAATATTAAAAAGTTAGACTGTTACGTTCTAATTTAAAGTTTCGGGGGTTTTGCATATTTAATGTTTTAATACAGCCACTTTAGATGTAAGGAGATTCCGTTTTGCCCTAGGGTAAATTTCACGTTTGTTATAACCACTTATTAAACCTTTTAAGTTGGCAACACCCACGTCATTTATTTTTGGTTACATAAATACAAAAATCTGCCAAATTTTCGACTTTAATTTTCAAAGCATATGTTATGTATTAAAAAAATATCACACATGAAATATAAAAAAGTATTATAGTATACAAACTACACAGTATTACTACCTATGGGAGTAAATTTGGTGTGTTGTGAAATTTTCTATTTAGTAATGAAAAATTAAATTGGGATAGACCATTTTTATTGCTGTTTTATTGCCTACATAAACGTTGAAAATTAATATTTTATACCAATATTCATAACTAATTTTTAAATTTTTAATTAACTATTTTTTTTTATTTAACGAATAATTTACAAGATTCAAGAATGTAACATTCTAACACTTAAAATAGAAAAGAAAGGAAAAGGAATCCCGCAGGAATCGAGCCTGCATTTCTTCTCGGGTATCACGCTCGCGCACATATACCACTATGCTAAAGGAGTCATACTTAATTGCGACAAATTTTAACTAATGGCTTTTAATACTCACTGAAGCGCTTTCCGAATTGACAAAAAACAAACAATATATATATATTTTTTAGTAATAATTGTATCAACTACATAATAATAAATTATGGTAGATGCCTTTAGTAAAAAAATATATTCATAAATAACTTGATTTCATAATAATTTATACCTATGGTTTTCCACTGTATGAAATATGAAATATTTGATACCCTTATTATTTCTTGTCGATTATTTTTAGATCTCTAACGATATGTCCTATAAAATATATATATTCATATAATATGTTACAAAAGAGAAGTTTTGAGAAAATAAACATCACAGTGATAACTATTCTGCTCGGCGACGTGACGTATATATACGTAAATGTGGTGTTATGAAAGATGAAACTAAGATAATATTATTATATAATGTGAAAAATGCAAATTATTACTATTATATTTCAAACGGAGCTGTTCATCTATATTTGTCCAATGTGTGCTACTAATGCTTGCGTATGCATGGAAAACATGACCTTTATTGTTAGAAAGATCCAAACATTATCATTAACGCAACGTGGCTTGGTAAGCTGCATGTTGGGCGGAAATACCACAAAAAACCAATTGAGAAGAAGGAAAACAATAGTGCGTGGTATTAATAGACAGACAAACAACTACTATCTGAATGATCACAAACCCGCTGGATAAACCAACTCATTAAGTTTGGTGGATGTACGTGGCAGTGAATAACTAGAGATCAAACCGAGTAGAAGGAGCCAGATGAGGCATTCATCTTGAAATTTATCTAGTTTGAATGCATGTGTATCGTCTAATTATGATTTATGTAATATATATAAATAATTTCTTAAAATCTCTGATGTGTTTTCCAAAAAATATACATGGCTCCAATGCCACCAATTTAATCATCCGTCCTATTTAAACGATGTTAATTAAAAGGAATAATTTACTTTAGGCCCTCCTCGATCAACGTAATCAAATATTTTAATATAATATCAATGTCAAACAACCTCTCTCGGATAATAAATGAAAGATGGCAGGCGCCTCAGAATTCGCGATGAAAAATTGATTTTAAAATTGTATACGACACTAATCAGAGTCGCGTAGCGTGTCGGTCACCGCGACGCGACAACAAAAGATAAATCATTTCCGGTTTTTCATTTTCCCGCGCATCCCTTGTCGAATTTCCCGCCTAATTTCACGCTTCACTTTTTTCCGACTTCATTTCTGGTCGCGCGATAAACCTAATCCCTCATAATCCACCGCCTGCGTTTTAGGCACGCGTATCTATACCAATTTTCCCGTCGGTCGATTGAATCTTTGAACTTCGCGACTTATACAGTCGAATCGTTAAATAAGCTTTGAATAATTAATTAGATTAAACCAAACAGTTTATTTCATCTGTCAATTTTAATTATCATCATAATTCGTATTAATCTATTTATTTGATTTAGTTAGACTACATCACTGTTTTACAGACCAGTGATTTAAACCTATAAACAAATATGTATATAGGTTAATCTAAAGACACGATTTCCTAAATGATCTTTTTGTTGTATTATTCTATTTTCGTATACTGAAATATCACGGTTATTGGCTTGCACCCAATCAGTGATTAGTAAAATTAAAAAAATAAAATGAAGATAATTGATCAAGTAAAAATAGTATACAATGTGATTAATCGTATTGTTAATATATTAGAGGGTAATATGATTAATTCGTTTGTTAAAACAATTTATGGAATATTGATTCGTATTTCATGATTATTGTACAATATTTCAATAGTTCAGCGCAGTATTGGACTATAACTAACAGCACACCATCTACACGTATCTTTATAATAACAACCAATACAGCTTAATGAGTCTATTGTATACCGCCATTTTGAGATAATCACGAAAAACCTTCTAATATGTACAATTATGACTCCAAATATATAAATATATAGGATTTTTTTAGTTAATAAATATACAAAATGAAAATAAAATGTCATTAACGTCATTAAACTAACATAAAATCGTGTTTAAAGTTGGTTCTGGAATATAAAAAGAACGGCGACTGATAATCTTTGACAACCTTCCATTCAACTTCCAGTTTATTAACTAACTAACAGAGCATGATTTCATATTTTATGAATACGATGAAAAGGTACTTACAGAATTAAAATCAAGAAAAATATCAAAAAAGTAAAAATGAGTGTTACCGACGTTTAAATTAATAGCATCATTTTAAAATATGTTATATTAGACTTGTTTGTATACTTATTGGTTCAGGGCATGACTAAAGTATTTTAATGTACATTTCATTCATCTAGATGGCTATTGACCAGTTGTTCTAGTATCCAGTCGACGGTGCTAAATAGTCCTGTTTCCAAGTATTATTTATTAAGTTTGAACTAATTGAGTTGTAGCAATATGGTAAAAGCATGAAAAACTCATACAAATTTGTAAACTGATTGATATAAGGTGAATAATATGCTATTATACTTTATGTACGTAGTATATAAACAAGTAAATAAATCATATTTAAAATTTAAATTATCTCATAACTAAGGATTTGTTGTAACATGTAAAAATAATCACGTAGCACTCTAGACAGGGGCATTAAGATGTTATACCGCTTCCCTAGAAGCTTCCCTTAGCCGCCTTTAGCCCACCCTAACAGAGCTCTTACTCTCTCTTAGAAATACACAAAAAATAGCAACGAGCACTGATACATTTTTAAAATTCCATTATCTCGAAAAGTAGATAGACAATAACCATGTTTTTGTATGTCTACATTTAAATATTCAATAAAGAATGTATTAAGATAAGAGTTGTACTTTCAAAAACAATGTTTTTTTATGAAGGTAGTGTGACGACTCATGTCTAGATTAACAGAGCACTCCAAAGTATAGAATACATTGTTATCTTATTAACATCTGTATATGTAATTTCATGTCACTGATTTTTTTACATAATTTAGCTATATTTATTTTATATAGTAACTAAAACAGTTTGAAGAATGCCTAGTAAAAATAAATTACTTAAAATTGAGTTATTTTAAGTTAATACTTATTATTATTAGATTAATATGATTATAAATGTTATGATTTATTCGGTAACGTTTTTAAAATTTATTTATTTTTAAAAAATGTTATAAAGGTTTATTTTTATACCTAAATATCAAAGTATAGTCTGTACGTACGTAGTTATTTATAAGCTAAGTTTTCTTGATTATTTTTCATAGTTGTACGACTTCGGCAACCCAAATAGTTTATTTTTATCGCAAGATTCATTTCTTGGCATACAATAATGGAAAATTTTAGGCCTCTGTATTGCTTGGAAAATATAATTTATGTGCCCACTGCTCAGCGGTTACGATAAAAAGCAATATATTACAATATTTACATGAAAATTGGCACGAAAACCCCAAGTTTTGCATGCAAGCAAGAAAGATGAAAACGCGGGACCATAAGCGATAAGGGAGATTTATTTTCTAACCGCCTCTTAGCAAATGGATTGCTCCTCCCGACTTTACAACGTATAAGATATAAATACAACGCTAAATTATACAAAAACAAAACAAATTTGCTTAGAATTTTGTAATTATTATTGTTTGCTTTGCATATTCAAATTTTGTTGTATTTTTTTTTTAGATAATTTTGAATATTTTACGTGACTTTAAATAAATAGATAAGTCACCTGACTTAGAGTCCAGCATCGGAACATAGAACAAGTAAAGCGTCAGGTTATTTTCCATGATCCAGCGTCTTTTCTCATGTAAGACGTCATGTGAGCGTAGATTATTTTATTTGTAAAATAACTGCAGGATGAGAGAGGACTGTCTATGACAATAGATTCCGTACGCAAAAACCCAAAATTATACTCACGTTGGCCGCGCGGCTTAAGCATCGGCCTATAGCGTCGCGGGTCCCAGGCTCAAATCCTGGGTCTGGCAAGTACACATATTGTTTTTCAATTTGTGTATGAGTCAGAGTATGGACCTAATAGGTTGAGCGAGTGGCTGACATCCATTTCTCGTAAAAACAAAATCTGTTAGTTAATCTCTTAATATATTTTAAGTTTTAAAAAATATTCGAATATTATCTTATCGAGTAAATATTGTTTATTTTTATCTAGCTCACATGCCGTCTTTCAGGTAAACCTCAATAATTTATAATGTGAAATATATAACTATATTTTATTTATAATATTCATAAAATAATATTTTGTTATCTTAAAAATGAGAATAAAGCCATATTTTGGTTTTTATCAGTTTATAAAAATATTATTTTTTCAATATTTTACGCGTTTAGTTTAATTGCCATCTAACAATACCTTTTAACATATATTTTCTATTTTTTTTTTTGCAATTTATCATAAAGGAAAAATAAGAAAGGTATTGACATTACGTAACAACTAATATAAGTCATTTGTTATGTATTATTACAGCAAAATCATTATTTTCAATTTCTTCCTTACCGTAACGGCGGTCCAATAATTACTTTTTAAGTGCTGATAGTTTTATAATATTATTTTTAATAGGGGTACTATCTGTCTGTACTTTTGAATAAATTACTGAGACTAATCGAATATAATAAATACTAAATGTATTCAAAGCTGTAAACCACCTAAAACTACGCTGAATATAGCCAAACTCAAACAAAACTAGTCTCTTCTTTTAGTTGAATCAACCATTTAAAATACGGTGAGAGCCGCCTCAATTTCTTCTCATCATAAATAAACAAACGTTTCTACGAAAAGCCTTGCGTCTCTCGAGTAAATCTCGCAAATTATGTTTGTTTAAAGCAATCGAGAATATCCGGACGGGTAGATATACAAGTAGAGCGTGGAAAAGGGCGTCGCTTCAACAGTACGTATGTAGCGACGCCGTTTTTGGAATGAAGGGATGGAAAACCAACGGAAATTATGATATTATATTAAATTTTTCAGATAAAAAGTACAGATATACATACCAGATTAAGAGTATTGACAGGTGGTACTTGGCATTTTCAGGCGCTATATTATATTCTTAAATTTATACGCCACGTAAATTTACATATTGATTGTAAAATTTACATTATTTACAAGTAAAAAAATATTCTGAATTAATAAAATGAAGTAATTTATTATTTATATACTAAATAAACATAATTATATCATGTAAACATGACATTTTATATACACTACCCTAGCATTGAGAAGACCTAAGGCTATACTACAGTTGAGGCATGGTCTAAAAAGATCGTGGCTGGGCGATGCGCGGATTGTGCAAATGACGCATGCAGAACGAAATATAATTTGTCATAAAAATCCAACATGCGTCTATTTAATGTTATGTTTATTGTTATATTACTAATAATAATAATATATTCATTGACTTGTTTTCTTTTAGGTTTTTAGTCATTTTTACACGATTTAAGAATATTATCCGATGCCATGACAAAACAAATCGACGTGTGGACACTTCGATTGTCTGTCTCCGATTGGCGACTGGTGAGAAATTTTGTCACACCTACTGTTGAAAATCATTTGCCGTTTCACTCAAGTACGCTCTTAAACGAAAACCATTTTTAGATTATGATACTTGAGAAATTCCTATACTTATGAATAATGCAATTTCACATAGTATGTTTAATATGTTTAGGCAATGCATCAACAGTACAACTTTTATATACAAATAATAATATATGTATTACAATGATTCAATATGTCAGTTTATATTGTAGTGAGAAACTGTAATAATTATATATTTACATCTGATTATGCTAAAAAGTAAAACCCAGATAGCTAAAATCGAAGAATAATGAACAGAATCACGTTGGGGTACAATTTATCATTAATTAAAGGTACTCGTATATTAATTGCGATGATAGTACGGCTTTATTTTAGCAGTTTGCGTGAAACGATTATTCATTTCAGAGATTCTTAATTTGTAAACTGCTTGATTGAAAGGTTTGATATCGACTGATTTGATTTTTAGAATATTTTATTTTTTTCAACACTGGTTTGAATCAATTCAATTATAAAATCTTTTTTATTTAATTTTGAGTAATGTTTTCAATGTAACGTATACAATTACGTGTTGTCAAATTCCTTAAGGCTATACCTCAGTTGAGGGATGGTCTAAAAAGTCGGGTCGCGGGTGGAAATGACGCATGTCGAACGAAATATAATTTGTCATATAAATCCAACATGCATCCATTTAATGTTCTATTAGTAACAATAATAATATATTCATTGACATGTTTTCTTTTTCAAGTAAATCGGTAACGTTTTTAGTCATCTTTACATGATTTAAGAATTAATACCCCCGTCGCCATCACGAAACAAATTGACGTATTCACACCTCGATGTTTGCTCTCCGATTGCCAGCGAGTCCAAAATTTCGTCGCGCCTATAGTTGAAAATTATTTGCCGTTTCACTTAAGTATCGTTTTAATTCAATAAAAAAGTTTTGTCAATATCCGGCATACCTATGTATTTATTAAAAAAAAAAAAAAGTATTGTGTAAGTAAGCAAAGTTTCAAAGTAAATACGCATACCTATATTAAATACTTAATTCAATTTCCTGTTATATTATAGTACATAAGTTTTTTAAAAAAAAACGATCCGTAATTTGGCGACACAAAAACATCTGAGCATTACATAAAAACTAGGAAGGAGAAAGACTCGAACACTAAAAATCTGACCGTAACACAAAACAGTATTAAGGAGAAATCGACCACTTTGACATGACGTGATAGAAAAAAGTAGCAAATCAAAAAGGTTCGCTTCACTCAATGTAGTAAGCAGCAGGCTTTTTCCGCATAAGGTCGTGGCGTTTTCGTCGCAATCAATTCATCCCTAAAACGGCGTCCTTTCCATCCTTCTAGCTCAGCGGTTCCCTAACTGTAAGTAATTACCCTAGAGGGGTGAATCGGTGCGTTTCAGAAGCTAATGAGCTGATTTAACAATAAAATTTAATGTAACCACCATGAAACACGCAGCAAAAATTTTAAACTCCAGCAAACATTTTAATTGCCGATATTTGTTTTAATTTATAAAATAAATAACGTATATCTTACTTATAAAAAAATATATATATACATATTAAAAACTAAACACCATTGTTATAAAATATGTAAATTAACGATAATGATATATTTTAAATATAAAAAAACAACAAACCCACCATGAATATAGTATCGTCGTAGATAAGAATAAGTTTTAAATATGAATATTTAATCTAAACACGGCTTCAATTTTAAAATATTTATTATTCTAGATATTGTAATCTTACAGCATTTGAGATTAGCGCAGACTGTAGTTAAAAATTTATGTGTCCAGTCCGGACAATGAGAATGGGTGAAGATGCGCACACTGACAATGAGACATCTCATAGACAAAATGTTCAAGCAGCCATGCGAACTGCTCCTAGACAAGTCTGACTAACCTCTGTTTGACTTACATTGAAATCCATGCGATTGATCAATATACGACAAAATTGTCTAATGCCCCGCCTTCTAAATGTCAAAATCATCTAAGCGTACGCAGGAAAAATATGTCTTTTGTCTTGCTCATTTTTCTGAACCATATATATGTATGGAAGAGAAAATAATAGAAGAAGAACAAGCAATGAAATGAAAAAGCTGGTGTGTCTTGATAATGAATGTACGACATAACCAATTTGAACAAATTATCGAATAAAATTCGTGGATAATCTCATAAGTTTCTACAACGCATATTTTTTTTACATTCATTAGTCTTGACTTATATACATAATATAGGATACACCAAATAATACGTAATACTAGAATGCTCAGGACAGCAGCTTTGATAATATCCATTTCTACAATAACCAAGAAATGTAAACGTAGTCTAAAGATTAATTTGACTTAGTGAGCGCTAAACGATAGTCAAAACTGTTTAGTCTTATTTTTTCACGACAAAAACAATTCTGCCAAAAGACTATTTCGACTGCTACGCTTTAGATTGTTAGCTATATAAACTGATGGATGCTAAAAAATCTGATAAACAGAAGACAGAAAGAAACGGCGAATACAACTATTTTATAGTACTCGTGCCTATTTGAAGTTACTAGTAATTTTTGGCCTATATAGGATATATTAATTTCCCAACTTGTCACAATTTATTATAAGCATCAGTACCGATTAAATATAGAAATGTAAATTTACCAAAAACTTTAATTATAATAAAATGTACATTAGCTTATATTATATCCCGTATTTAAAGTATTTGGATGTAATGATTGTATAAATACAATGGAAAATATTAAATTATGTATTTATAAATATGCCTGTAGTTTCTACCTAGTAGACAATGGAATATAGTGATATTACATACATCGCAGTGGCGACCGGTGAGTTATTTTACTGGGAGTTCACTTTTTTCACCTTTTGACTGCCGTAAAAAGGCATTTGCCTTCATCAAAACTTCACCAAAAAATCAAAAAAAAAACTATTGGTTTTTTTAATTTAGTACATTTAAAAGAAATAATAAATAACTCACTATTTATTATTTGTTGTACCTCTAAAAACAGTTTTTCTTGAAAAAAAAAATGGATTTTAAACTTTAACACAAACTATTTTGTTTTGACCGAATTATTAGTAGTACCGAAATATCTCGTATCTGGCAGTGACCGGGATTTATTGTTCATTTGTATGAGAAATCCATTCTTCTGTTTTTCATCGACACAAATTTTTCAATTACGCGTTTGTTGAAGTCAGGAATCTCTTGTATCATTCTTTTTTCGATACTGAGCATACATAATGCGTTCAATCTTGATTGCGCGATGGTGTTTCTACTAAAACACTTGATCCGTTTGAGTGTGAAAAAACATCTTTCGCTTTCCACTGATGTCATCGGAATAGTAAAAATTAAATTTAATAGTAAAACCGTTTCCGTAAATGTGTCAATGAGATTTTTTCGATTAAAATGTTTTATAATGCTGAGGCGCCATCAGCATTATAAAAATTATCCAAGCTGTAAATAACAGACAATTCATTTTTGAGTTTATTTTTATCTCAAAAGTCAGACGTATTACAGAGCTAGTTTGAAGAGATATCATAATTGATAAACATTGTGAATTTAGTTATCAAACTGAAAAAAAACTTGAAGTTTATTTTTAAATTGTACTTCGCCTAAATTTGAGAAATGTTGTCAACATGTGCAGAAATTTAAATGCGTACTGTGAAAAGAATTTATTTTTATAATAATATTGAATAAAAATTGTCATACAATAATTGTACGTGTGATACGGGATGTATTGTTTTAAAACCGATGAATCTGCGTTCGGGCCGAGAGCGACTTGAACTGTCGCTCCCGAGCACGTAGAAAAAATATTTACGTATTGCTGTTCCACGCGCCAGACGACGCTCTTTCTCATTGCAAAGAAATCGAAATTAGATTACTGGGCGCTTTGGTCGAGCGATGGCGAATATCGCTCACATCAACATATAATATTATTATTTAAAATAGCCGGTTAAAAACACATATTAGAATTTGTTTTTGTATATGAATTAATGACTACGGTAATAGATCAGAACACTTTTAATTAATCAAATATAAATTAAATACTCATTTAAAAAAAGTCTTTTCGCATAAATTGAGTGGGTGGGTGTGCACCGCTCCAACGCTCTCAAGGGAGAATCGCCACTGCATACATGCGGTCTATTATATACACAAGCCTACTTTCGGTCCGCTACGGCAGATAAATAGGGTAGGAAAGTATCGAATTATTAACACTTATTGTAATAATTACAATAAGTTAACTGTCTGAGCTGTCAAAACTATCTATCTCGGTCTAAAATTTATCACAGCTAAGATAGGTGCTGTTAAAATATAGTACCTATTTATTGTAACAATTATAACTAAATTATTGTATATGTATTCTATATAGACCCACTAGTACTTCTGGAATATACAAAGTAAATAATGACTATTTGTTTAACATTATTGCTTTTTTTTTTAATTTCATATTATAACTATATGTATACCCTCAGTAATATATTATAAAGTTTTGTATGTGTTGATTATCATTGTTTTAATATTTTAATTTCTTTGTGTTCATATAAATGTTATAAAACTGTTTAAAATATTATTAAAATGCTCACGTCTTGTTTGAAATAAAGTTAGGATACAACTGGTGGGTTTTCTTAAATAATGGTGTATTGAAGAGTATAAGTATTATGAAAAAAATTAATTTAAATATTTGTTATTTCTATTAATATATAAAGATTTAAATCATTATGATGCATTAACATATCAAAAGACACATTACAAAGGGTTTGAATGCCGTTTACTATTTAAACCTTCTAAAATATATATATATATTTTAAAATGACAAAATTTCAAAAGAAATTACAATGTAGGTATTACTTGAAAAACCTCAGGAACACACTTTCTTCCAAGTGAGATCTCAGAAAAAAAAGACCATTGACCATTTGGCATGTGAATATTCCTCATTCCAGCATTGCATTGCTGCATATATCTTGTAGATAATTCCTTATAGGTAGACAATAATTATTTGACTGATAATTCTTTAAAATTTCGTTAAATATGACGACTTTCTTTGTATTTTTGTAATTATCGTTTACTTAATTTGATTCATAGAGGGCATAATATTATTATTGAGTATTTTAATGAAAATCTAAGAACTATTGTATAATTAAAAATACTAAAACATTCTTTTCAAAGAAATCTTTCTATATTTATTAATGCTGTTTTTCAATAATTTAAATAGTTTTTTCACTATTTTCTTTGACTATAATAGAAATTGGTTTCGATATCAATATCGTTATGATCTTATAGTAGATAAAAATACTGTGTCGATAACTTACATTTCCTATCAAAATAATACAAACTTGAAAAAACACTGCTGAATTCGTCGACGGATTTCTCCCTTTTGCAGAGGCATCGATCGCTCAGGTCCGGGAATTTTATTTGCAAGTTATGGGGTGGTTTAGGCATGTGACCGATACATATGTGAGCCTTTTTAGAAAAAAATATTAGACGCAAATGGAAAATAAAATTATGTTACTCAGTAGATAGTAGGTTTATTCATATATTTCGATTAATTTTAGTGCAAATAAAGAGCAAAATACTAAATAATAAAATTGTTATTTTTGAAATAGTCAAAGTTCTACAAATTAAACAAGTACAATACGTGGCATATAAAATAATAATATTATATTTACATAAATAAACAAACAAATCTACGCTTGATCAATTCTCAGAATATAATATAATATTACAATTCCAGTGGGTTTTTAATTAATTATGACTAGTAATGTTTATTTAAACTATTTCATTTTATTGTGCAAGTGAGTAAGCACAAGGTTGCATAGCTTTTTTAGGTATATTAATCCTTTCTATGCCGCAATTAGTTAATTGATAGTAATTAACATAAGAATTGGTGTAATTAGGGCGTCCAAAGACGCTTTGGGCACTTAACCGGTTAATGTAAGACCTAAATTACGTATTCAAATTCAAATTCAAATTTACTATTCATAATATTTAATGACAAATTCCAAATTCAAAGCATTTGCAAGATGGCATAAAAATAAAAAAAGAAGTATTTAAAATATCTTAACAATATGCAGGGTAATATGAGTAAAAAATAGACTTTATTTTGAAAACTTATAAAACATCATGTGTGTAACTCTTCCTTACGTAAATGGAATATATCAATATTCGAAACAATTTGATTAAACTCAAATATTGTCCTCCCAATTAGTATTACCAATGGAAGGATAATTTATTCTACTCCCCAGGAAAACAGACGACGGATGCTATCGATTTGATAGAAAACGTAATTAGTTACATTTATTAAAGTAATATCAAGTATAATAATGCATTTCTTTGGATACTGGCATGTTAAACCATCAATCAAAAAATAATCAATATTTTTTAAAACACTATTACTAGTCATAAAGCCCAATGACAGTTGGAGTTAGTGAAGTCATACAGTATAGTTATTAGTAATAATTACATGATAAAAAGAACTTTTTATATACAACGTTTTTAAACTTTCTGTTGAACCATATAAACTTGATTTGACTAGCTTAAACGATCAAAAAAATTTACGCTTTACATGGCATATTGATTTTCATAGAAACGCACGTATATATTAATAATTTAGTTGCTAGCAAACCCTAGCAACCAATAATGGTGTCAAAATAACTTTTCATACAAAACAGAATTAACTGAAAATGAATTCTATTCTACTTAAAGATGGCTAAAAGTATTAAAAAATTGCATTGGCATCGTGTTCTGATATACTCTAAAAGTTTCAAATATCTAGCTAGTCGGGAAGTTAGTTAAAAATCGATTCCAAGATTTGTACCGGACAAATAAGAATACGAGCTAAGAAAAACGTTGTAAAACAGGAACACCGAGCCTTACGTACTGAAACTACGAGAGCTGGTGCAATATCATTATATTATTGCAAAATGAAATTCTACTGAGAGAAAACCACCCCGATTAATAAGGGTAAATACCCAAAGTGAGAGCCTGAGAAATAGTGGGCCTCAAAAGCTCCTAATAATATTCACTATAATATATTACGATGGCTACATTAAATTCTCTTCGATATATACATTAATTGTATAATGTGGTCAGGGTGTTCGCTCTACTGTGACATATTTAACCAAACATTTGAATCTCAGTGTACATAGGTAGATGAAGACTCGTGGCAAGGTTTTGGGTTTAGAGCGCTCAGTAAATTTGTACAGTTGATTGTTCACATTCGTGTAATTGCCAAGCACGTGGGACAGATATATTCGTGATAAATTAACAAACGGAGTAAATACACTGAATTTTATAATATGACATATTTTTATTATCATTCCCTATCATATAGATATCTACTATGTTATTAATTTATACTTCCAACAGGAGTTCTTATAATTTTACATTGAATACTACGTAATAAATTAATTATTATTTACTAAACCTTTGGTTAATTATTATATAAATTTTAATCTCAAATCTCATTCATATTTCTAATAACTCAATTTACTTCATTTGATTATATTATTATCTTCGTTTGAAGGTTGGTGACTAACTTATGGTAAACCACTGTATCTTAGGCATTGAAGTTATTGACCCCACCAAACCACATCTCGGGATCTTACGTTTGTACGTGAAGCATAATTATTTTATGACTGGTAATGTTTCAAGATCAGTTACCCAAGACTGATGTCATCATGCACTTGGATATGCTTTGACTGAATTTACATGATTTTAAGTTTAGAGTACCCATCAGAGAGAAGAAAAAAAATTAATTGTAGTGGGTCTGGCAAGTACACATATTGTTTTTTAATTTGTGTGTGAGTCAGGGTATGGACCTAATAGGTTGAGCAAGTGGCTGACATCCATTTCTCGTAAAAAACAAATATCTGTTAATTCAAACCTCTACTCTGTGGAGGCACATATGATCCTATTAGGATCGAATATGGTCGAAAAAAAAAACTAATAACACTATCAAACAATCTAAGTGAAGATATCTCCATATCGTCAGTATCAAAAATAATTGAATAAGATATGTTGTAATATTGTTATTAATATAGTGTGTTACCACCGCAAATATATAGTTAACACCGTTGAAATGATACCAAGTACCAAGTAGGTACTATTCTCACTTTACCAGTTTCTATAGACATAATATTTCAATGACATCTATTTTACGAGGCTCTTACTTAATTGCTCAACCTATCCCGACGTTAACTAACGCACTTCAAATGAGTGTTGATTTAATACAGAGGCATTTTCGGTACTAATCTTTTAGACACTGATACAGTTACAAGTTCTGATTGCGTATAATTACAGATTAAGGTGAATACTCTACCTACTAAATCACCTAACGGAAAGATACGAAGCGTACAAATTGTGACATTTTTGGATACTTACTTATTAACTTAGTGTGGCACCGTTTAAGTCCATGGCCGACTGCACACTTTTTATCCCGAATTCTCTCTTTCTTTGCAGTCGGTCATACTCAACCTTTCTGCATCCCTTTGACGTTATCCACCCATCTCCTCCAGGAACGGGTCAGGGGACAAGTGCATACAGAGATTCCTAAATATTTTTTTTGAAAAGCTCTTGATTTATAGCATCTAACAACGTGGCCGATTCTTTTAAATATTCGCACTCTCAAGACACTGACTATATTATTAGGCTTAGATTGTTTGCAGAACTCAGCATTCGTACCGATGTGCCACCTTTGGTTTTTTAACCTCAATATTATTTGGAGAGTTTCACGCTATATTTATAACGAGTATTTTAAATAATATTTACACATCTAAACACATTGAAAAGAAAAATATTTTTATATTTTCATTTGAAGGCGTATAAAATACAATTAACACAATAACTTAAGCCGAATGACCATTTGTTGCGTCGAAATTTTGCTGATTAGACTTTAGAGCAACTTGAAACAGACCTATTATTTCATGAAAAAATCATCTTCAGCGATAAAGCTCATTTTTGGTTAAATGCTCTTTAAACTCCATTACATCCACAAAAATTAACAGTTTGGTGTGATTTATGATCGAGAGATGTAATTGGAAAGTTATTTTTTGAAATCGAAAATGGGAATGCGGTTACTGCAATTTTTTCTGGCAAAGAATTAAATGATCTGGACGATATGTGGTTCCAACAACATAATGCTATATGTCATACAGCTCATACGGAAATCAACTTATTGCGAGTTATTTTAAAATATATATCTATTATTTTATAACATTTTATTATATTTTATGGCCTACGTCTTTTTATATCTCTTCATATCCTTTGCCTTATTATTGAAGATAATTATCACTGAAATTACAAGCGTTGTCAACAATCTCCTTTCATCTAGATCAATTTTACGCTAATATTGTTGATGTAATTGCTTCTTTGACGGTATCATTTCATCTGGAAGACGCACGCTTCCATAACCTCATCCCATCGATGCCACTAAGGATCATTCTTTTCTCTATGCTCATTCAATCTTTTCTTATGATGTGGTGAAAATTAGAGGATTAAGTTGGCCGAGAGAGGTTCTTTGTTGGCAAGCTCTTCCAGTAGAGAAGAGAGAGAAGAGATATTTGTATACCTGGAAGTCCATGGAATATGGAGTAATTTTTTTTTTTTTGTGATTTTACCGAAGTTTTGACTGCGACTCGCTGTAATATCGCCTCTTCTCTTCTAGAAGAGGATCCGTCGATCAGATTCTCACTCTTATTTTGTTAAATAACTTTACAATTTTACCTAACTCTTCCGTCTTACCCACCGCCAGGACACCCTTCAATTTGTCGACATTCTCATAGATATCCGCAATTTGCAGCTGTACTCTGTGAAGTTCATATTTAGGACAGTGTAGTGCTATATGTACAATGTCCTCTAAAACATGACATTCATCGCAGAGCTGCGATTTGTTTCTTCCCATGAGGACATCAAATTTTTTGCCCATGATGTGCCCTGTTCTTAGCCTCAGTATTAACTTAAGCTCATTCCACATCAAAGAAGACTCTACAAACCAGGGCACCTCTCGCGGTTATGGTAGAATAGACTTACTCCATTTCCCCTTTTCTAACGATCACCTATGGTAAAAATCTATCCACATACTTTGGCATACTTTCTTTATTACCTCATTCCAGTCCAGGTTTTCTGGTATCCACTGATATGGTACACCTAAATGGCCAGCTTCCTTTGCCAGATCATCCGCTTTTTCATTGCCCTCAATGCCCATGTGCGATGGGATCCATTGAAGGCAAAGATCTCCTGACTAATTTTCTTAAAGTTAGGGTTTCAACACCGTATAATAATATTGAAATAATAAGCATTTTAACATGTATCTATAACATGATTTGAGATTTTTTTTATAATATACACATTGTTAGAGTGTTAATTACAACTTACTTATAATATGAGAAAACATTCTTAAGAATTAGAACGCGCAAGTCAAAGTAAATCTTTATATATTATCAAACAGGTACTCTTAAATGAATATTGAAATATTTTTAATAAATATGCAAAATGGTGCCGAGTCAAAGCTTTGCCGTAGCTAACAGGTTTCATGGAAAAACAGGTGTAAAGAGAGAAAAAAAGCAAAAAGATACAGTTTTTTTATTCCACTCTTCACTCTGTATATTAAGTTAATGAATTTGCATTTTTACTGCCTTCATAAATATGTATTCATCATCAAATACAGCAGCTATTCTTTTTTCTACATACCTATTCTGCTTTGATCTTTATAAAAAAAACAATACAACAAAGATAATTAGAACACAGGTTTTCATGAATCAAATTATAATTATTTTAACAAAAAATATATGGAAATTGTATCGTAAAAATCGATTGCACGTGTTTTTATCAAAGGAAATAAATATTAATTATAATAAGGCCATAAAACTATAATAAAGTCAGTGCCAACTGAAACAATTCGAACACCAGATCTAAGAAAAATATTGCAATGAATTTAGCTAAAAACTTGATGAATTAATAGATTTTTGTAAACGAAAAATAGATAATACTAACTTGCTGAATATTTTAAATATATACCATACATACTATGTACATTTAAATATAACATGTGTCTACAATGGCCGAGCGGCTACGGCGTCAGTTCAAATCCCTCTTCTGGCTGTAAACTTTACAGAATTAAAATAAAATTTTAAATGAATCATCCTAATTTCTACACCATTTAATTGGAAAATTTACAAAGCGCAAAGGCTTGGATAAGCGGATTATATTAAGAGAATTTCTGATAAAAAATCTCTAAAACATTTACCAGTTGGGTATCTCAACGGAAGTTAGAGGGAGACTAAGAAGTAAATGAAGTGACTGTGTGGAAGAAGACAAAAGAATGATGAAAAGCCTGGAAACTGGATAAAACTGGCGAGGAATAGAGTTTAATGGATCACTCCAAATCCCACGATGCGATATAACACTGGGGAAGATACATAATATAAGGGCTCTATAAACAAACAAGGCAGTTTCTATTTTCGTAAAATGTTGCCAAGTAAACAAAAATGTATATTTTTATTATATTATGTATGTGTGTACTAATATATTATATTAGTACATATTTTTTAAAAATCAGATTACTTATAAGAAAAACGTTAGACCGTTTTGTTTCCATAGCCCCCATGTCAACTATTGTCAGGCAATATTTATTTACTCCTATATAGAGGCCTCTTTTTAATATTTTGACTAGTTAAATTTGAAAATTAAAAAATATTGTTTTTAAAATTTGTTGGCTGTGATACTATATATTTTGTAACAGGCAGCAGTGTCCCGTTAAATATGACAAAACTGGTCGTCATCATTATTAAGTGGAATAACTATGTACTTCATAATATTTTGTTTCATATTAATAAATACAATATCTTTCCACTAAGAATTGACAGTTAATGTCACAAACTAACAATATTCATAGTTGTTACTTTGCAGTTCATTTAATCATACCTTGTTTAATCGTGCCTTATTTAATTATGAAAACAACAATAAAACATTAAGTTGGTAAGAATAACAAATATTAGACAATACATACGCTAACATGGAGAGGTTTATGTCGGGCATAACGCGGAAAGACCACAAAATAAACCAGAGATTAAGAAGGCAGACAGACTTATACAATGTACGGAGGGTACGAAACAATCACAAAGACGCGTTAAGATTTGCTAGAGAAACGAACTAATAAACTTTATTTTACATAGTAAGTGGCAGTGACGAAATAGCGACCAAGAATAATGGAAGGAGCCAGTGGAAGCCTTAATCTAAATGACAAAGGGTGGAAGTAGGCTAATAACATTCGAGATAAATAGTGAACAATAAACATTGTCAGTCATTTGTTTTCATTGAACACAACGTGTAGATAGTGTTTGTTAATTTTTAAAATTCAGTTAGACCCTATCCAGTAAAATATATTCATTTATCGATTATGGTTTGGTTAGACAGGGCGTAATGGATTTTTAAAAACTAACTAGTTAACTGTCTAAGTTACTGGTTACTATCTAACTAACTAGTCTAAGCCAGTAACTTCACATAGTTTTACAGGAAATAATTCCGAGGTGTCAAATCGCATGGCCAATTAACAGGTACATTTCTCGAAGTCAACTTTTGTTTCAAATAATTCGATGGCTGCGTTTTCCGTTTGACACGTAGCGTCTTTCTGTTGAAACAATATTTCGTCCAGATTAAAAATATTATGTGTATTATTTTAATTACTTCAACAATTATTAGCTAATCATATTTAAATTATACAATATTATAGACTAAATTTATTATGCCTACTATCAGCAGATGAAGGTAAAAGTTTTAGATTTATTCAGATTTAAAGTAACTAAAATTGTTGTCTGTAACGTGTTTTCGTGTATACAAAGAGTACCCAATGTCCATTATGTGCTAATATTGTAGTTTTTGTACTGTTTTCATCTAAATCATTGAATTAATTATTAAGTTAGTTTATTTACCGTAGTCAGGACATATTTTTCTACCGGTAATCAGTTTTGTCTTAATAAATTTGTAACCTAAACTCATAAATGCCACAATAAACGTAGACTATGCAGTCGCTTTTATTGTCCGTACCTAAATGTTTTAATTAAATATTAAAATATAGCTTCCTTTCTGAGGTGTGAACAAAAGGGTGATATATCAATACATACTAACATAATATAATTATTACCAACTAGTCGAGATATGATTTATGGACGCCCATATGCTACACATAGGAAACAATAAAAATAATAGTAATTTACCTTTTTTAACAGGCTTAATTCCAAAATATCTATTTATAATAATTATAATAATATACTTTTTTCTTTTATAATAAAATGTAACATTTCTTATTTTAAAGTAATACTTGAAGATTTGTAATTTGTTTTATATAGAAAGTGTGTTTCACAATGAATGTACATAATAATTATTATTAATATTATTCTCCAACCCCTCAGATTTGTTTTAATTTTTATAGTCAAAAAGTAAAACAGGCCTAAAATGTATCAAAGTATCCAGAAAGAAGCATTTAAAGTCCAAAGCTTAGATAGCATAATGACGTCGGCTTAAGTTCGAGTCAGGAAAGGCTGTGCGGGCAGTTACGGTTCCAAATAAGGCTCGAAACATCTCGGAGCTTTTACCAAAAGCACGTCTTATTACGTAAGCCAGCTAAGATTGGATTCCTCTAGCGCGATGCGAATTTCGAATACTTAAAAGTTTACCTGTGTTTAATGATACGAGCATAATATTATATACTTTAAATTCATTGTATATTACTTTATTATTTATTATTGTTGACCTGTCTTACTGTTTCCGTTTACTTTTAAATCAACTAATTTCATAGACCATTCCAAAATAATTGTATATTTTTAATATTATAGTCGAAGCTATATTTCATTATTTACGATAGAAAGGTATTTTAAGAACCATAATCTAAATATCAAAAAATATGAAAAGGAGGTGACTGACATTAAAGTTTTTTCAAAAAATTTATAATATTTTCTCAGTTTTTTCTCCTTTTCAAAAATTATGTATGTTCAATAATAAGAATGGTACATTCTTAAATATTGTGAATTATTCGTTGAACAAAAGAAATAGTTAATTAAAACAAATAATTTAATATTATATGATTAATTTGTATAAATTCCAAGTGATAATAATAATAATATATAAGGAAGGTATGTACATAGTATCTACTAAATACTTAATGATTACTTACGCTATACATAAAGAGTATTGAAGAAGCCAGTTGAAGTAGAAAAACCATTAAGAATATTCAAAGCAAGATTTAATTGCGTTTATGGTCTCAATACAAAAACTCTTTAAGACAAAACAATAAACGTGTACGCGTCTGACATGAAGTAAGAAGCCTCCCTCTCCACTCACTAATCCCTGTGATCAGGCAGACTAATGTTTTTGAAAGTACGTGACAGTAACGTGAACCGTTTACGTGAGATTAATTATAATATCCTGATTAGCGAAGAATGAAACTCTCGAATTCGTATTCCAGATAAGGTTTGATAACTTTTTTTATTGGACAGTTCTTTTTTGTCAGTCACGGAAGAGATATTTTATCGTAGATGGCTATCTTTATCTCCTATTTAAATTGTATCTTGGTAATATTCCCAAACATTTCGACAATTACTTGATGGTAACTGGTTGCAATTCTCAGATATTATAGTTAGTTATATTATAATAGTTATCAATTATTATGAGTTCTGAAATTTACATTCAAGTTTATTCATTTATTTATAATACTGTCTAAAATCCTGTGTTGAGTTATAATAATAATATATTTCTTTATCAGTATTCCAAAAACTTAAATTATTTCTAATTTAATTTCTGATAATGTCTAACGTTGAATATGAATGCATATTAAATTATTATTTACATGACTGCGTTTCGATGTTTCGACATAATTTAATACGCAGAACATTGTTTGCGCTGGGAAACGGTATTTCCTTTTATTGTAAACATAACGTTGTTTCATTTATCATTGTGATTGCGTAATCGAAAAGTGAGGTTATTTATTCAACATTATGCGGCGTTCGGTGAACCGGAGCTTTCACACGTTTTTGCAAGTTAACGAAAAGCTCAAACGAGAACGGGAGACAAAAGCTATTCACAGTATAATTTATACGTTCAGATATAACAATAATAATTCAAAATATGCGTTATTTTTTATAAATTACGAAATGACGATTCGATTTATTTTTATCGAATTTGTCATTATGTAGAATAGACAATTTATCTGTAAAATTAAAAATTCTATGTTTCAAAACTAATGGAGTTTTACAACGTAAACTTCAGTTTTTGAAGTTATACTTCTTTTGGTGCGTTTGGGAAATCAGATCAGATTGTATTTTTGTCATGTGACATGTAATACTTAATTTATTTTTTCACACGAAAAAAAACGCACTCTATTGGATTCGAACCACCGATTGTTCGGTTATCAGCTAAACAGTGTAATATTATAGTTAAGAATTGTTCTGTTGCCTAGGCAGCAAATTTATTATTGTCGGCCATTTGCAATTCCTTACGTAAACAAACAATTAATCGTCAGATTGACATTTGGTACTTTAAAACAACGAGAAACCATTATATAATTTAGTAACATAAGTTAAAGTGTATAAAATTTCTCGAGTGTGTAATTTAACAAGATTATTAAGAGCTAGTCAAAGAATCTAGTTTATTACAAGTTTTGTTACGTCAAAGAAGTATAACTTCTAACGCACGTATATAAGTACACATACCGATTTTTTTTATTATTATATTGTGTACATTTTAAATTAAATAAGTCAAAATTATACAATACTTTCATTCATTTTACACTAAGCTATGTGTCCACAACCAAACGAATGTACTATAAGTAACGATCAAAAAGCTGCCATCAACACCATGCTGTGAGCATCCCATGAAGATTTTCCCAAGACCTTGGTTGGGAATGACGTGCACTATAGTATGCAGGATTTATGATTTCTCCTAATTATCATCATCGTTGTCCTCATGTGGATTCCAAACTTGACAGCCCTCCGCTATCAAAACAATACCAATAGTATAATCATTGGCGGAGATATCGTTAGCTCAAAACCTTACTCTTCTTCGATTATGGACTTATCTAGATCTACAAAATATACATTTACCTGCATTCATTTCTTATAGGTAGTAATCAATGTATTGCACATGTCCTGCCCACCAAAATCATAAAATCGAGATATAACATATTGTGATCTTTAATTTGCCAATTTCCGGCCGAAAAAATTAATTATTTTGATGCATTTAGAAAATTTTTACTGTCATACTGTCAATGTGAAGATCATTTTACTCAGATTATTTGGCAGTTTTGCATAATCTTATGTTATTTATTACAATTTTTAATTTTGCTTGTATATGATGGTCTCTCACATAAACTGCCTTAACCTAAAGTAATGTGAATTCAGATAAAGCATACTTAAATGCTTGATGACCTCGGTATTGGGTAACTACTCATGAGACATTTTCAGTCATACAAATATACTGGTGCATCACACCAAACGTAGGTTCTCGTGATCACCGAATTGAAACCGGGTGAGGTGTGGGCGGTTGTGGTTTGATGGAGCCATTAACTTAAATAGTCTAGGATGGGGTGGTGTACTGCAAGTTGGTGGCTAACTTTCAATAGAAGGCGGTACTAAAAGAAAAAAACTACTTGACTACAATACTAGAGTAATAATATAAAGAGAGTGGCTATTGTTTGGGAAAATAAAGCCGTGTTTCTTGCATATAACTTACAGTAGAACCCCAATTTTATTATTATTAACTTAACAATGAAACGTGATATCATCATGTTGCTTCTCAGTATGGCTACTAAATTTAAACACAGCATAGGTACTTAACCATATTTTCTACTAAATTAATTAAAAATATTTACCACTAATTTATATTTAATACAAAAATAACAAATTTCAGCAACACGTGCTTGCAGTTTTTAAATGAATGTAGTCATTCAAATCAATATTTACCGGCGACGTTTACAAAACATATTTAATTCAGCCGTAAAAATTCTATCTTACTCTAACGCATTTTGCGGAAATATAAGCGTGCCGAATGCTTTCTCACTCGGACTTATGGTTTGTTTTTGTTCTGGTCTTGACTACAATATTTGGGCCTTATGTAAAAATGACGAAACATTCGTGTTTAAATGCGTATCGAAATTAACACCTCTTCTAGCTTTAAATTATAATATTATGTAACTATGCTAGAGAGAGTATTAGTTTGTCGAGTAATATGTTGATATAATATACCCGATCTAATAATGGAAGGGTGGTTTTTTTATTTACTTACTACATTTAATAATATGAAACAACCCATTACTTTTATATTATCGTTTCTTTATTATAAGTACAGCAAAGTTGCAAAAAAGGTTCTACGCATTTTGTAACGAAGATGTAATAATTCGCAGACTATCTCTTAGTATTTCATAGTTAATTACTTATTTCGCAATGTTCAACTTGAGTGATAAAAGCCATTTGTCCTGTAGGTGAAATTATCTGCGCTTCTGTAAGAAGCCGTAACGGATAGCTTTATTTATAAACCATTTCGTGTCAGCTATCAGCTTACACTTGCCATATTATTATTTAAGAGAATACTTAATTTCATCCTACAGATAAATGAAAATGTAAATATTAATAGGTTTATAAATCTACCCTAAAGCTTAAGCCAAAATGTATAAAATACGAAATAAGACCTTCTGAATATAAACACAAATTTAGTACCTACCTATCATTATTAACCTTGTTCGTTCTATTCGAGTTATACAAAATCTTAAATACTTTATAATTATTTTATTTATAAAAACAACAAAAATAATTACAAGATAAAAAGAACTTTTTATATACCACGTTTATCAATTTTCTGTTGAATCATATAAACCTGACAATTCTATGTATTAATAAATACTTTTTTTTGTACTTGATAGAAATATTGAATAAATATAGAATACTGAAATGTCACTTTGACATTTCATATTGATTTCCATAGTAACACACGTATATATTAATAATTTCCTACTAGGACCCCCTTAGCAACCAATAACAGTGTTTTACTTTTTACGAATTTTTTTCCGACATAACTTTCCATACAAAACAGAATTAACTGAAAATGAATTTAATTCTGCTTATAGATGGCTAAAAGTATTAAAAGAATGCATTGTAATCGTGTTATGATATATTCTAAAAGTTTCAAATGTCTAGCTAGTCGGGAAGTTAGTAAAAATCTTCAATCGTCTAATATAAATCATGGGCAAACAATAAAAAATTTGTAATGGACAAACAAGAATACGAGCTAATAAAAACGTGGTAATAAAATAGAAGAAAATATACTGAATGGACAATGAGCTTACATCAACCGCAATCGGAGTAGTGATATTGGGATTTGGACACAATAATTATTATTGTTTTTCACGTGAACAGATGTCCCAAGCATGCCAAATGCATCAATGTATAAAATGATACTTTTGAGATAATTGAGTTTAAACATTTTTGGGAATTCATTACCTTACAGACCTATAAACTTATCTAAAGAATGAGATGAGGGAGCTACTGTCGAAAACTACCCAATCAAGACTTGTAACTGGACAAAATCTGATATTCGAATGACATTTTCAAAATGGCGTCCTATGGTAGTTCGTAGTTCCATTTTTAGTCATTTTTTAGATAAGTTTGTAGGTCTGTATTATTAGCCTTATAATTATTTTAAGGTCATATAATAATATTAGTTACTTGGGATCTAGTTTATAATTTAATTATAAAAATACTATTATGTATTTTTGTCATTTTAAATACTTGTAATGTTTTCTGATTAATATTTTTTATTTAATAAATACCCTGAATTGCGATTAATGTATATTTTTATACACGATGTTTGTAGTATTTTTTATAATACCCGTAATTACCAACAAATAATAATATATTTTTAATGTTATCTAGTATTAATTAAATAGAAAAATAAATTATATTCTTCATGGCACTACAATACGGTCCTAGTGATCCAGTGAGTAAGGCATGGGGATCTATTCCTGATGAGGTCACAATAAATGTGTGTGGTTATCCCAAAGCCTGGGTGTCATCCTTTCACTTCTACGAATTCACTACTGTTTCACTACATCATTGTCCTTAGAGCTGCTGTAGAGTTAAAAAGACTATAACACTATGTACGTATTGATCTTCTGGACCATTTGCCTTCATCTAGGTATGTTAAAAGCTGCTTACCATCAGTATTATAATGCGGCAATGATTTTAAATCCAACTCGATACTATACTTACAAAATTGACCATGGTTTTAGGTCCTGTTTCCTTTGATATCAGTTACATCTTATGTAAATAGCCAAGCCATCTAAGGTTACAGTAAAGTTCAATTTAATGAACTGTATACAGGTTCTTATAATATAAACATACAGCCTCCATAATTGATATTGTGTATCATTGACCAGTCTGAAAATGTTGGGCAGCAAAATTCCTTCATATAAACTCAGCATCTATATTTATTTCTATATTTTTAATCATGCTCCAGATTTCCGAAACATACACGACAATAATATTGATCTTATATAAGTGTTTTATACAAGATTTAGTTAAAGTGTTCACTGCCTTTATTCTTACACAGTACATTCACAGATATTTTTGACCTAGTACAATAATTCCCCTAATTTAATGTATGGGCTACTCTCATTAATCATTATTAATAGAGAATCCCAGGTATATGAAAATGTTGACTTTTAAACGCTGTGTACTCTGTAAGTATCACAAGGTCTGCCCGCCCTTCTGGATACAACCATATATTAAGTGTTTCTCCACATTATCAGTGAGTCCCGGTGTGCTAGTGTTTGCCTCAAGTTCTTCAAATACTTATCTGACAGCTGCCTGATACTGCATTGAAGTCTATAAACAGGTGGTGGGTAATAATGTCACATTCATGATATTTCTCTAGGATCTCTGGTATACTATTGGTCAGTTTTCAATCATAAATTTCTGAACTCAAATTAATATTCTCACATGTTATCATTTTCTGCATATTTTCATATTATTTTCGTATAGAACTACACAATATTTTATGTGCTTTATTTAGCAGTTTATAGTTTGTCATTAAATAATATTTTTGAGAATGTATAAAAAGCTACCCGTATAAACAATATTGAGCATTTAAGAGGTGAAATGATTTATTGATATAATGAATGACAGACTAAAATAATAATTGATTTTTGTATTGTTACCCAGTGTTATTTTTCTTCTTTCTTCAACATTGCGGTATCATTGCAGAATCCATTCTCAATAAATAATGTATTAAAGTGTAGGTACTGTAAGATGTATGAATTCTCCTCTCTAAATTAATGTCGATAAAGAATCTGTTTAGTTGAGAGCAAACGATGTTCAAAATAAAAAGGACGACAGTGTACTGTGTTAATTATTGTGACTTCATTACAGTACACTGAAACATCAAGGAAAGAATAAGAAAAAACACTGTGGCGATAAGTCAAAAATCTATTACGATAACACAACCGTCTCAAATATTAAAATATTGATATATATAGTATGATATAAATTGAGATCATATAATATAATAGAGTGAGATAAATATTTTTTTCTCTTTCGTTTGCTAGTTTTTTATCCACTGTCTACGATTCGCCCATCTATTTGAAATTGGCAGCGCTAAAATTATAGCCAAAATGTTTTTGAACGATTATTCATTTCGATTGATGTGTGAATAATGGCAAATATTATAATAATAGGTATACTGCCAGTACTGCAAGTGTGCTGCTAGATGAAATTAATTCTTTAAATAATACAAAATAACAGTATAAAATTAAAACACTTGATAACAAATAAAAAAGTGGCATTTAAAACAATGCATAGAGCTATAATCTCACAATTTTAATGTATGAATGATTGATGTTTTTTTAAATATAAATACCAGTAAATACAAGTATCAGTAAATACAGTCAATAATCGTGTGAAATCGTTAAAATTGATATAGAATTACAGTCATTAATATTGACGTGCAGTGTTAGTTAAATAAAATAGACGATATATAAAAAATCCATTGTCGTTTCAATATAACACAAAGTTTATAATTATTTAAAATTACTTGTATAAAAAAAATGTAAATATATTTACGATTTAAAATTTTATATACGATTTTATATAAGGTTTTTTGTCAATTAGGTGGTTTTAAATTTTACGCAAATAATTGGTAATATATATATAAATTTTGTAAAATTTGACAAATAAGATTTATTTCAAATCTAATGACAATATTGTTGTGACTCAAACGGTTAAGATCCCTTTCAGACACGACTTGCTTCCCAATTAGCACACCCTTTCGCCTCCAAAATGTATAAAGTATCTCAGCTCGATGTCGTTTGCTTGGATGATTGTACAACTTTACAATTCCCTTCACAAAACAGTTAAGTGTCTATGTTAGCGAGAGACCCAAGAACTGCTCCTATCTCCGAGCATCTACTGTACACCATTACATAAAGCGTATAATATAACAAAGGGTTTCGTAGACGATATCCTTGAAATCTAGATATTGATAACGTTATCAGTTTATTAATCATTCGTCGTATAATTAAGATAAGATTTACTCTTCTACCTACGTATTATAATACCTACAATTTCTAGTTCTAATAATTGCGTTAATTTTAATATGATATAGTTTTTATTGGAAAATAATTTAAATCTGTTACGTTATTTAAATATTAGATACTTATATAGCATATTAATTTTAAATAAACACGATAGTCACTGTACACAATATTTAATATGATGTTTTAAATGAAAAACAATTGTATGTTTGCTTCTACTCTTTTATTTCATTTTATTACCTGGCTGAATAGTTTTATATAGCATTTCATATTTTTTCCATTCTAAAATCAATAATTATTTAGTTGGTCAATATATTTTATTTCTTATTATCTTCCATTTTGAAATTAGTTGCCGAAACAGTAACCAACTGTTGCCATAACCTGATATTTTTTATTGGATTAAAAATCACATTTACGCAATTTTAATAAATAAATTTAAAAAATAACAATAGCACGCTTTGAAGGACACTATTATAATTTAGTCTCTATTTTAGTAATTCTAGTCTATTTAATTGTAATTAATTATCTGGCATTGCAAAAAATATTTTCTATACGCTATGTAAAAGATTTTTGTCAAAGAGTTTTTGTAGTCTAATACAAAGCTTAAACAGTTAGACGCTTGAGAATTGCATAGGTTTTTTTTAATTATAACTGATTAATCTAATTCTGAACAGCATATAATTAATACCCCCTCAATAATGCACTTACATAATTACACTTAACAAATAACAGTAAACAAACAAACAAAAAAAACGCGATGGCTGAGCGGTAAAGTAACCGCTTAGTAAGTCGAAGATCTCGGTTTCAAATTTCAAATCACTGGCAAAATTAACATTTTGTATTCCAATTGCTATGTTTTAATCCAACGTATGGACATAATAAGTTGATCAAGTGGCTAACATCCATTTTTACTTTAAAAAAAAAATAGTAAACCTCTTCATGAAGTGATCAAGATTGTCGCTAGATTATAGAGACAATTAAAATAGTTAATATATCCAAAAAACCCCACCTACCACAATTTAATATTACATTAGCATAAAATTCCTATTATTACACTATCATCTGATTGACCTGTGTTTTCCGCTGTTACGGATTGTCTATAGAAAGGCACATGAAGTGTGGCTTTTCTCCAAAAGCTGTGGCAAGCTTTTTTAAGTTTTAGATACTTTATTATGAAGAATCAAGACCTGCATGCATAATTCAATCACAACAATGAGATATAAAGTCGTCAAATAATTCGACATTGTGACAATTTCATTTAATGTCCCGAATTTTAATAAAGAATCTTGAATAATATCACTACGAGAACAGTGCAAAGAGGGTTTGAGATTAAACCATAGTAATTCGGTATTAGAAGTGCCCCATTCTGCGATAAATTGTAAAATCTAGTGATTAGGTGGCATTAGATTGAAAATAAACATCTGGAAAAAATATCTAGTGATTTTTTTGGCATCGGATTCATACTGATAATGGTTTTTTCCATACAACAAGAAGAATTTGATGAATCAAACGGTAAATCTAGTATGTATACGGTATGTTATACTGCCAATTATTTCGACGTTTTTCTTAGCTCGTATTCTTGTTTGTCCGGTGGTTGTTTATCCAGTACAAATCTTGTAATCGATTTTTAACTAACTTCCCGACTAGCTAGATATTTGAAACTTTTTGAATATATCAGAACACGATTACAATGCATTCTTTTTATACTTTTAGCCACCTTTTAGCAGAATTGAATTATTTTTCAGTTAATTCGGTTTTGTATGACAAGTTATTTCGGAAGAAATCGGTAATCATATTGACTAATATTGGTTGCTAAGGAGGTGGTCCTATCAACTAAATTATTAATATATACGTGCGTTACTATGGAAATCAAAATGACATTTCAGTCTTCTATATTTGATTGTTGCAAAATAGCAAAAAAAAATGATTTGTTGACAATTGCCTTAGTTTTTAAGTAATTACTTTTACCGGTCGTCTAAAAAATATATGACAGATGGTGGCCCTTTGCAATCCCATGTACGACACCTGAATAATTTATTAAAAATAAATCAAAAGTTTATAATATTATTGTCACTTTAAATTAAACAGAATATATTTGCACTGAACGGGACTTGAACCTGGATTCATTGAATTTAAGCCAATCTGGTTTACCAATTAAACAACCATTGTCATAATATTCACGGCAATTTTTCCTATAAATATATATTGTTAAAACATTAATACACTTCAAATATACGTTAAACATATAAAATCTTATATAATTACAGAAAAATAATAAATAATTTTTGTAATATTCATAAAAAAACTGAATTTGTGGTGAAAACAAAACGAATCGAAGCAAAACACGAAAAATTTCACTGCGAAAATTTTCAAATAAGCTGCAATGTAACTAATGCCACCTAGCGGCGCCTTTTGCGATTACAAAACACAATACTACGGTTGGAAAGCGAGGGGTCGAGGGCGAGCGGGCTGGCAACACAGCAACCATGTCCCTGGCGGGCAAAAATTGAAACTCAAAAATGGAAGTTTATTCGAAAAAATGTTAAATTCGCCCGCGTTAGGTATGCAGAAAAATTCGTACGGAAAGTTTCAGAGGCATTCTGCGGTATCAGTGTGCAACAATGCTGCCGTTTATTTCTGTCCCTTTTTAAAGCTACGCATAATTATTTACCACGCCATAATATTATTTGTTTACACATATATAATCTCTTATATGCCATCCCAACAGTAGGCATAATAAAATGGAAGCAATTATTTGATACTATGACGTAACTTAAATTACTCAAAAATGTAGTTTTGTATAAATGCATAATGCATAGTTTCAAAATCAAAAACCAAAATCATAATTCTATATGGATCTTGGGTGTTTTACTAGGAATTGCTATCATTTTTTGTATTAAAACATGAAGGAAATATGCTAAAACCCGAATGGTTTTACTTAATTAGTCATTTATTTCATAATACATTGTAATATTTTGTCGTTATGAAATCCTAAAATTTAATACCTTATAATATATAGGTACACATCCGATATTGGTGCAACAATATTATTTTTTTTTAATTAGATTGACGTTTGTATTAAATCATTAGTAGATATACCTTTATATCGATACTTAAAATTAATTGGGATGGCAATATTCGATATCAGGATATACAGCAGCTTGATTATTTTATCAATGAAGATTTCATAAATCATTAGAGATTAGAATACCTTATGAACAAGCATTAATACCCTTATACTTCATATTTTGGAAACCTTATCAAATTAATTAGGTTTATTTTAAGACATGTGATTAACAATATTGTATGGTTTGCTTAAAACATTATTTTTGTATCTCTTAATCGTAATAATCAATTTAAACCATATTATGTATGTACAACTGTATCTAAAAGACATTTTTCTAGCTAACCAAATGTCCTGACTTTACTCTTACCTACTCTTTATTATTAGCAACCTTGCTTATAAAATACACAAACTTTAAATTATTACAGTTGATACTTTAGCATAATATACCTATTATCAAATAAATGTGGACGAATTTGTAATATTAAGAGCGTACATAAGTGAAACGGAAAATAATTTTCAACTGTGTGTGGAACAAAATGTTGGCCGCGTTGCCATTCGGAGAGCGATAGCAGACCTGTTTGCACGTCAATTTGTTTTGTGATGGCGTCGGAGGAATACATTCTTAAATCGTGTAAAGATGACTAAAAAACGTTCCGCATGTATTTAAAAAAGAAAACATGTCAATGAATATACTATTATTATTACGAATATAATAATAAACATAAAATAAAAAGGACGCATATTGAATTTTTATGACAAATCATATTTCTTTCGGCTCGCGTCATTTGCACAATCCGCGCATCGCCTAGTCACGATCTTTTTAGACCATTCCTCAGCTGAGGTATAGCTTTAAAATTTAAAGCGACCTTCTTATGCTACGTACATACCTGTTAAAAATAGATGAAAATTTTATATTGAATATTAAACTACAAGCTAACATTAAATATTATAATAATATGTTATTATGTAAATATTAATAAATAAAAAATGCTATAATAACAATGGATTATTTCTGACCGGTTGAAATACAAGCAACAACTTCTTTTTCAAATATGAGATTGTCATTATACCAAAATATTAATGTAGTAATGATTATTTATACAAGTTATAATTAAAATTAATTAAAATATTTAGTACTTATTCCATATAATTTAAAATGCCCATGATAGCCGAGCGGTAACATGCCGACTTGCAAATTTGCTATTGTTTTTTTTCAATGTGTGTATGAATTTAGATTATGGACATCATAGGTTGAGCAAGTGATAAACGTCCGTTTCTCTAAAAACAAAAATATTTTAATACAATTTCTACTCTGTAGAACCCCATATCTTCTTACTCTTAGGATCAAACATGGTGATGTAATGCAATGTCATAATAATTAATTTTATGATGGATTTTGTCATCTTCAATAAGACATTATCAGCGGATACATAATATTATACAACCTAACAGCAATCTTGTAGTATAGTTAAAATTATATGTTATTGATATTACATTATATTATTACATATTGATACAGAAACCTCTGATTTTTAATAATATAAATAGAATTGACACCATTTCAATTAACATCCAATTAACATCCAATTACTATCCATGGATATTTTTAAATATATATAATTGATCATTAATTTGTCTAAATATATTCAATTTTATATAAATATAATTAACTAAGAATGTACTTATCGTAGTAGGTTTTTGGTTTTCCACCGTGTATCCTTCTTTCTTCTTTACTCGACGTTTCGGGCTTGTTGCAGAGGCCATTATCAAGAGAAGTTATCTGCAACGAGCCCGAAACGTCGAGTAAAGAAGGAAGAAGGACACACGGTGGAAACCCAAAAATCTACTACGATAAAAAACAACCGTGAAAGCCTCAAAGAATGTATTTAATTACGTTTTGAAATAAGAACTCCCTTTATTATTATTCTGTGTTTTAATTTTTTCAATAAATATATTATTTTCTTAGTTTTTTTCACCCAAGACAGTTACGTCTTTTGGTGTATTTTTTTAATACATAACATAATTTTAGTAATAAATCTCAAGTTGAATTTATGTTTTATTTTTAATTTATGAACAATAATACGTATGTGGTTATTCCAAGGCTACTATTTACTATAAATGTACACAATAGTACTAAATGACAAATTGTTTTTGACATTTTATTCTAAAAACCCATTCAGATTTAGACTTTTGGCGTATTTTTTAGACATTTACAGCTTTTTTTTATGTAAACAGACATGGTTTATTTTCTGTTTTCCATAAAAGAAGTGATTTACAACGAGACACTCCTACTCTCACATCCGATTTATTGCGAGCATCCCGCAAAAGACTTAGAAAACAATAAAAAATACTGCCACAAGGAAAACCAAGACATGAAAAAATATTCAAAAGAAAATTTAACATGATTTTTATTTCTACAAACAACGAACTCATAATATGAAAATTAAAAATTAAAACTTCTTATGTGTATCAAATTTAACACAGCTATGTATGTACATAGTACAATAGTATATTACAACGTAAAATAAATAAAGGTAATAGAAATAATATTATTGTTTAAAAAAAACCTATGTATTAAATATATTTAAATAATAAAATAATTTATAATTAACTATTTCTTTTATTCAACGAATAATTCACAAGATTTAAGAATGTATCATTCTAATTATTGAACATATATAATTTTGAAAAACCCTTTCTGAGAGAGTATAATATTATAACCAATATCTTTTTTGAAAAAAGGAAGCCACCCCGAAGAGGAATCGAACCCTGTATCTCCCGGGTTTACGCCCCATTTACCAATATGCTACGGAGTGACATACTAACTGCGAAAAATTTTAACTATTGGTCAATTTTAATACCTACTCATCAGCGCTCTTCCAAATCGACGACGATAAATACAACGGATGGGGCGTAAACCCGGGAGATACAGGGTTCGATTCCCCGTCGGGGTGGCTTACTTTTTTAAAAAAATATTTTTTCTATCGGTTATAATATACTCTCTCAGAAAGTGTATGTTCAATAAAATAATTGTTTTAAAGTACAATTCTACACTACTGAATTTTCTATATATTTGTATATTTTTACAGAGAATAAATTCACTAAATTTAAAGAGGCTTCAGTGAGAATTATAAGAATCACTAGTTAACATCGTCACAATTAGATAGGACACACTTAGATTAATAGATAAGCATATTGGTGCAAATACCAGCATGCGCGGGTTAAAATCCCAATGGTTATATATTTCTCTGAGGTATTATCAAATTATATATTTTTAAAATATCATCTATTTAAACTCTTTTATGCTCATTATTCATAATACCGTAATGCAAATGAACGTGGTCACGTGGTGGTCACCATTGTGAAGAGGGCACCATACGCGTTAGGTAGATAGCCCATTGCCGGCAAATGTTCTCAGTATATCGACACAGTATCGGTGTTTCAACGTGCATAACAATCATAACTTTATTGCCAACACTACAACTAGAACAATATAAAATTAATTAATTAATTGAGTTTATTATTTTGTTTTTTTTGTTTGATTGTTAATAAGTTTAATTGCAACCTGCTGTCATATTATCGTCTTTTCCCTTTAAATTAGAAAAATATAATTACAACAGTACAAAACATGATCATGTAAAAAATCAGATCAATCATCGCATTTGATGAGTCATTACCAGGACTGACTATATTCAGTCCAGGACAGGAATCTTTAAATTTTGACTATAGTGCATGTTGTTGATTATTATTTGAATGCAATATAGTAAACTGTTTGCTGAAAATGAGGATGTTGTAAAATGATAAAAGACACGTCAATTAATTTGAACCAAATATTCAATCAAATATAATCAATAACTAGCTCTACTATCGTAACTCATTATTCAGTACCCAACATGTCATCACAGAGAATATTAAGCATAACACAAAAAGTATAAATACTACAGAGTTTAGTTAAGTAACGAACACCTAAAATATGTTGAGTTCTTGCTAATCTACCGCGTAGGTACTCCTGGTAAAATACCGCTGGTCTAACAGAAGTTAGAATACTTGTATCTTGATTCACGAGTCATGGATTTTAATACTATTGGGCTTTAAGTAGCTATATATCTGAGATGTTTTCAAATTATGTATATTCACTAAAGAATGTTGCATTCTCAAATTTACGCTATATGTTGGAATTTAAAATGCTTAAGTTGACTGTGTATTCGAATTTCACCTGGTCTAAAAAAATAGGATATATTTATGTACGATTTTGAGGCATTTAAAAATATAAGTTCTTGAATTATTTCTAATAAATCTGTTCATTTTGTTTAGTCAACTTTAAATTCTACAACAAAATTTATTAACACTTAAGTTTCGTATAAATTAAGTTAAAAAATTAAAAATTGAAATCCAATTGTTCGCTCGCATAATATACACAAAAGGATACGGTTTGAAAGTAAGATTTAGGGCTCGTTGATAAAAGCCCGCATGGTGAGCCAGCCCCAACTTACCCCCTGCATATCTGCATAACAACAAAACGATATTTGAAAATGGGTCGCACGTTTTCTGGAGAAATAAAATGTTCGCTACGCCGAATCGTGTTCATCTCACAAACACTTTCAGCCATTGGACCCTATAATGCTGTATTTGTTTAATATTAACTTTTTTTTCAATTTTCAAACACATTATTATGACGATTTGTCCGTTTATTTGGCTGTCTTGCCAAAAACAAATATCTTATAAGGATGATTAAAATATGCTGGTTGATTTTTACTCATTTAATATCTAAATACAACAACTTCTTACCATTATATGAAAGAATAAAATAATTTAAAATGGTACCAAAATGATGCTTGTGCAAACATTTGTGTTTTTATACGGTGTCTAATCATGAACCCTAGGGACAAGAGAGCAAAAGGCAATCGATGCCATCAAACTGTAACTAATTAGTATATTCTTTTAAAGACTACTAACAGGCCATGACAGTAATATAGTTAATCAAATGTGTAGTTTATAGTTAATGAAACTTATTCTATGTTTGTTGATTATAATTTTACTGACTATCTGATAGGAATGTTGTAACACTATAATTTTATAGTTTAATATTGTTTTATTATATTTGTTCAATATTACATGATAGTATGGCTTTATTATTTTAGTAGTTTTATGTATACTGCGTACAAATACAGTATGATCAATTATTGATTATTTGTGAACTGCTTTATTGAATGGTAGGATATTGACTGATTTGATTGTGAGAATAATTTTCTTTCTTTTTCTAAATTCGGGTATTACAATAAACACTTTTTTTTAAATAACATAAAGTACATATATTGTGACCCCACCAAGAAACAAACCCGGAGCCCTCGGATATATGACCAACGTCTCACGACTCTGTAACATTCGTTATTTAACAAACATTATTTGAAAACAAAATGTTTCAGGCTCTACATAGGTTAAAAGTATCTGCAAACCGAAGCTCAGTCAACAATACGTACGTGTATGTTGGAAAGTACAACTACATTCAGAAATACAACCATAGGCCATTCACCTACAACCTTAGTTCACCCCCACCAATCTACATCCTACCTTTTGGTTGGTATCCTTTTTTAAGCCATTTCCTGTAACTACAGCTGGTCAGACTTATCTTTGAAGAAATACTTTGTATACTTTCAATAAATGGTATTCACATACAACTCTTCGAGGTTATGTTCTGAAATTTTATTGCCATAATAACAATATATTATATTTGAACACTATGAGTTTTTATCGAATGACAATATATTTGTGACATATTTACCTAAACATTCAGTACTAAGAAATAATCTACTTTTAATATCTGCATGATGCATAAAAATAAAACTTCTCAATATTATAATCATTAAACGTATCCTTAAATATCGGGTTCATCATTAATAATGGTGCCAGTTGATTTCTGCAATTTATTTAAACCTTATGTTTTAATGTCAATCTGGAAGATAGTTTAAAGTTTTATTTTAATAATTCAATTCAACCTTTGTTTCATGGTATGTTAATATAATAGTCGACAATTAGTATTAGTTGTACTTAATATCGAATAGACATTATGAAAACATAAACGGTCTTTTGTATTTTGAAATATGCTGAAATTTTGATTTTGATATTTTTACATTCTCATGTAAATATTGTTATCATTTCATTATTATAATAATACACAATCAAACAACTAATATTATTATCGATATGCAAGTCTAACCAAACGTGAATTAATGATTTTTTTTTGTTTTTGACGTTATATATTATAAAACTGTCAAAGTGGTTTTGTTTTTGTTCTTTTTTTATTTTTTTCAGTCAATTGGTTTATTCTTAATTTGAAAATATTGATAAAATATATGGCTAAAAGTAAATGAAACAATATTATATAGAGATTTTAGAATAATATAATATATATTATGAATATAACTGTAATGTTTTCTTTTTATGAATCATTTTTTTTATTTAGTAATGAATAATAGGCAAGACCAATATATATATTTATAATAAGAAAGGAACTCGTCCATCTTTTGATAAAATGATCGTTTGAATTCCACGAAGTCCTAGATTTTTTTTGCGGCTGTCTATTATTAAAATATATACTTTTCTTTATTCTGTATATGGGGGATTAGGAAACAAAAACGGCAGTGTTCATTTTTTTAAATGTCTTATTTCTCATTTGTAGTGAAAAACATAATTATTATACGAGAATGTTATTGTGTCATAAGTATACATGCAGCATTTTAAAACATAATTTTTCATAAATTATACTTGTATGAAATAAGACATTTTTAATGATTTTTCAATATTTTCCGAAAATGAAAAATACTGTTTTTGTTTATAGAACTATCAAATTATGCTAATTAATGGAAACATCAAATTTAAGGGAGAACGTGCTCAGCGTGGGTCAAAATGGAGCTTTTTTCTATTTTCAAAGCATGACCCTGGACATACCTTAAATGTTGTAGATAATCTATTTATATAATTTTGAAGCCTTATTATCCGTCATATTTATTTTAAACATTTGATGACTGCGTAAATTATTTTTATTACATAAAATAGTATTCTTTTAAACCTCTCGCTCTAATGTTTTAGAATATAGTCATATTTCAGTACATAAATGTGCAGTAGTATTAAGATTTTGTATATTTATTAGTTTTTAAAAGCATTTATAAAACCATCAGTATAATTTATATCGACATTATCATAGTGAAATATTTACGATAAAAAAGTATATTGATAATCTCTGTGATCCCAAATTTGACAAGAATTAGGCATTTTATTATTCAAAAAATGGACAAGATTAACACATTTGAAGATAATTCTAAAGATACTCATTATAAGCTATGTCTTTGACCATTCAAGTGTGATAAACATCCTACGAATAATGATTGCTTTATAAATGGCGTATTTCAAAAAAACACTACCCTATTCTTAGGTCAATAATTATGATAAAGCAATCATTATTCATAGGATGTTTAAAAATCACATAATGATCTCACACTACTTGCGTTTATCAAGGAATCGATAGAATTTTCAGTAATAGTTTCAGCTCGCTATTTATTATCTGCCATTTCAGACGTTCTCCCCTAAGACCTACACAATGATAAACTATCGGTTTTTTATTATGAAATTCTATTACTTCATAATTGTTTTATAAACTTAAATACTATTTAAAAAATATAATGTAGGTATATAATTTTTTTTTCGTTTAACAGAATGTAAAACATATCCTATGCGTAATTTCCTGTTAAAAAATACATTTAAAACATTACTCTTTATTGATTTTCGTACGACTTTCAGAATATACGAAGGGCAGGTTTTGTCGAACCGGTTTCTTTCAACTCTTACCACCCTTCCAATATTTCACGCACTTAGAAGAGGAAAAACGTCCGGCAGAGGTATAAATTTAAATTTATAATGCAAGGGTCCAACATAATTTTTGGATAATGACGTCTTTATAGGTTCAGGACACCGAGCGAGGGATACGCATTGTCTCTTCATATAATAGTGGTATGTGCAAACGTTCCACAAACTCACTTGTGTGTTTACTATTATTTGATCATTCAAAGTTAATAATTTAAAATAAAATAGTACATATTTTTGTTAAGGATATTCCTTCATGGTCTGAAATAAAACATTGTTATTTGCAAAGTAAAATTACATTGCAAATATTTGGCTCTAATATTTATACAATAATCCTTAGCGGTGGCCTCGTGGCTCAAGCGTCGGCCTATGGCATCGTAGATCCCAGGTTCGTATCTTGGGTCTGGCAAGTACACATATTTTTTTTCAATTTGTGTATGAGTCAGAGTATGTACCTAACAGGTTGAGCAAGTGGCTGACATCCATTTCTCGTAAAAACAAAATCTGTGAATACACACCTGCATCCCGTGGAAGCCCGTATTATGATCTTATTGGATGGTCGAAAAAAAAGAGAGTATCTTAAATTTATTGAGTTTACTTAAAAAAAACTTAAGAATTTTACATTAATTTTATTGAAAATACAAGATTCTGAAAAACCAAAAATACATAAAATGTCAATCCTAAAAATGTTATTTATAAATGAAATTATGTACCTATATATCGTAATTTGTTTAAGTTATTAAATTATTTTGTATTCAATAAATAATACGCGAAATTTGGATCTTGTGAATTAAGTTAACATTTAGTACATATTATTTATATTATTACTGCCGTAATCCAAAATATGTAACGATATACTTAAAAAAATCGTTTTAAACTAATATTGAAACAGTATTTTTTCTAAAACTGTAATTTTATACAATAAGTCAGCGTACTTTTTACCACGTTTTTATTAGCTCGTATTCTTGTTTGTCCAGTTCTATTTTTTTCTTGTTTATCCAAGATTTGTATTGGACGATTGAAGATTTTTAACTAACTTCCCGACTGGCTAGACATTTGAAACTTGAATATTTTTTTCAAGAATTCATTGAAGAATATATCATAACACGATGACAATGCATTCTTTTAATACTTTTAGCCAATTTTTAGCAGAATTGAATTAATTTTCAGTTAATTCAGTTTTGTATGGAAAGTTATTACTGTTGGTTGCTAAGGGGATCCTAGCAACTAAATTATTAATATATACGTCCGTTACTATGGAAATCAATATGAAATGTCAAAATGGCATTTCAGTATTCTATATTTATATTCAGTATTTATATCAAGTACAATAAAAAGTTTTTATTAATACATAGAATTGTCAAGTTTATATGATTCAACAGAAAATTTAAAAACGTGGTATATAAAAAGTTCTTTTTATTTTGTAATTATTTACAGGTAACTTTTTTTATAAATTATATTTATCCATTCACACAAGAAATGCTGTTTAAATAAACATTTTAATTATCAGTCTGAATTTAATCCAGCGAATTTCAGCCAATGCAAAGATCCTTCAGAATGTAACCAACGAACAATAATTTACTCGAACAGAAAATGGGAAAATTTTCTCCATTTTCTATTTCCCAGAAGAACAGAATATATTTGGCGGAATAGTTTTTTTCTTGAATGAGAAATCCAGATATTTTCTGTGATCTCAAAAATGTAATAATAAAGATTGCTTTTAAAATGCATTCATTTTCGAAAATATGTTATCACATTTTTTTCATCATGACTATACAATTTTTCTATTTGAAAAACTATCTAGTTAAAAATTCAAACAATTTATTTTAATTTTAACCTTTTTTTACATAGGTAATAATATTTTAAAATTTCAATTGAAATACATACAACTGAATATAAGTACATATTACTTTTATTAATCATAAACCTATATATTTAGGTGCTACCATGTGATAAAAAATCATGAATTTTAACAAAAACATTCTATTATTTAAAATATTCACTTTTTTCAGTAGGTATGTAGATAATTTATATCAAAATAAATATAACTAACGATTTTAGACCATAATTTAATACTCGTCACTCGAATTAATAATATTGCATTGTATTAGATCAATTATATCAAGCATTTCATAATTAATCATTTTATAATTGAATAGTCGTTCCATGCATACTTTATTTGTCTATTAATGACGTAAAATTATTAAATACTAAATTCATATAGATAACTAAATTAATATTATCTAAATATATATTCTCAAAATGTGAAACAGTGTACAAGTTCATACAATAAAACAAAGAAACAGTTAATTGTTTATTAATCTCCTATATATTATTACCCTAAGAGATTTTGGAAAACGCACGAACAGCTCATTTAAGCGACATTTTATTGATATTTTTACATCTTCACTTCGAAATGTGCGCTACCGATTCATCTACCGGTTGAATTGACCAAATTTGAGAAACATCCGATGATTTTCCAGAAACGTGACGTTTATATCCGATATTTTCTCATATACCGTATACGATTTGCCATATTTCTTTTAACGCATAGCAGAATGACGTCTTCGTCGCTTAAGACCTTCTAATCCTTTATTGACAAACGGAATCGATTATTTTTATTCAAATATCGTAATGTAGGCATTGGCGCACATTTTTCCGGTGAAAAAACCATAATCTTGGTACAATTCTCTACGTAAATTATCTTTTAATAACAGCTTCCGCCACTGGTATTGCAAATTTGATTATTTTTGAATACTTTTTTATAGCTGTCACGTCTACATGTTTGTCACAATGTAGTACTAATATACTTTTGAGTGCGATATTTATATTAAAATGCATTTTGACAGACTATTCCTAATCGAATCGACTGATACACATACTTTATTTAATTTAATCATGTTCCTGAGAGATATTAAATGCGAATTAACTCATAACATCGCCTCAAAAATTAAATAGGTACCCATAACCTCAAAATAAATGTATCGTCATCATAAAATGTATACACACATAGTGTTCTTTTTTTTAAGTATGGCTATAAATACTATTTTTTTGAATCAATATATTATACTTCAAAATTTATGATAATTTTCTACTATTCATATCATCATTATCATCATCATCTGGATTAATCCACTGTTGGATGAAGGTTATCCCAACTTGATTCTACTTTTCTTGGTCATAGAATTTGCTATATTATATATTTAAAAATCGTGTTTTTATATACCTACCCATTTATATCATCATTATTGTCATTATCGTCATCAATCAGTATCAATCCACTGCTGGATGAAGGCTTCTCTAAGCTGATTGTATCCCTGTCAGTCATATGAATTGCTGTATTTATCAAAATCGGTGATATTATAATATTTATCTACATATTCATATCGTCATCATCATCATCATCAACCAGGATCAATCCACTGCTGGATGAAGGGTTCCGCAACCTGATTCTACTACTATGGGTTTATCGAATTTGTGATATTATACTTATTTCTATCGTCTTTATCATCATCGACCTGAACCCATCCACTGCTGGATAAAGGCCTTCCTAGCCTGATTATACTCCTTTCTGTCTTATAAATTGCTGTATTCATCAAAATCGGTGATATTATATTTATCTACATATTCATATCGTCATCATCATCAACCACGATCAATCCACTGCTAGATGAGGGGTTCCGTAACCTGATTCTACTACTATCGGTTTAACGAATTTGTGATATTATACCTATTTCTATCGTCCTTATCATCATCGACCTGAACCCATCCACTGCTGGATAAAACCCTCTTTAGCCTGATTCTACTCCTTTATGTCATTTGAATTGCTGTATTTATCAAAATCGGTGATATTATATTATATATATTTATAATGCCATTATCATCATGAGCCTGAATCAATCCACTGATGGATGAAGGCCTCCCAAAGTTTTTTGTATTTCTGTCGGTCATATGAATTGCTATATTAATCAAAATTGCTGATATTATATTTACCCATTTGTAATATTGTCATTATCATCATGATCTGGATTGATCCACTGCTGGATGAAGGCCTCTCTAAGCTGATTCCACACCTTTGGGTCTTATAAATTCATATTCTAATCAGAATTGGTTTATTCCTCTCAGATGTATACATTGCTTCATTATTTATCAACTTTTGTTTCGATATAATGTAATAATGTCCCGCACCGACATTGAAACGAAATAATGTTAAAATTTATTTTTTACATTGCTTATGTACCTTCTTCTATTCTAAATGGGCCCCGCGGGAGATTAATATTCACGTTATATTGGATCGCTATGTTCATGATAATCACATATTGCTTTGTATTCGAACAGTCGAGTGTATAATTTATCATATTTAAATGCACGTGATTTAACGAAACATTCATATACCTATACACATATTGTATCAAAATGTCAGTGGTAGCAATCGGTGATTGCCAGCTGTTTTGCTAGACCTAGCAGCCTGAGGTGGTATCAGGCAACATTCTGAAGGCCAGACTCCAGACTAAACTACGCGGATGACCTCAAATTTGTTTTGGCAGTGACAAGGGAAAACTATGGCGTCATCTATGCATTCTTCACAATAATTGTCTTAAAATCCAACACCATGTCATTAGGATGCCAAGCTGTCTTCAAAACCTAGCGAGACAGACTGGCGAGAGCCAGCTGGCTCAGCTAGTCAAATATTAATACATTAAAATTCTAATGGATTTAAGTTTTTTACTATTTCATTTAAGTCGTTTTTTGCGACCCGGGTTTCACCTTTCGGCATCTTCAGGCGCCATGTACACTCATCAAAGGTAAACACTCACTGACAACGAACACTCTTAACTCTAGCTTATATAGTAAATCAATATAATAAAGTAGGTAAAAATTCCATTACCTAACTATCAAGTCATACACGTACATGTACACGGTGCCTGAAGATGCCGAAAGGCAAAACCCGGGTCGCATCAAACGACTTAAATAGAATAGTATAAAACTTAAATCCATTAGAATTTAAATTCAAATTCCATCAAGTACCTTCAGTCGATAGTATTAATAATATAAAATTAAACTTAATAGTTGGACAATATATTGAATTAAAATACCAAACAACTACAAATGGTTATCTCGATGGAAAGTGAAGAAAAATTACAAGTATGGTGCCCATATAATATTTAAAACTCGGTAATCGGGATATTTTTGTTATAAATTTAAAAAAAAGGATTAGGTAATGCTATATTCAGTAATTTTATAGTTATATAACACCTGATAATTTTATTACTGAGTTCCTATTCTGGATAAATCCCCGTTAACAAACTCATTTTATTTTTAATAGAAGTCTAATAAGCATAATATGTTGAAATTACGAAAATATGTATCGCATAACATTAAAATTAGTAAAGTAAAGAAATAAATATATTCAATAAACCATTATGAAATAGACTTTTACAAAGTAGATTCTAACTACATTAAAATATAGTCATTTAGAAAAATCAAGAAAATGTTCCTTGTAAAAATGTCACTGGATGATAATATTATTATTGTAATAAAATTAATTAGCCTGTTTATTATAATAATATATCAGCTTTTATTTTGCTCGAAATCACAGTATTTTTATATCCTAAAATAAATTACATGAGTATTTTGAATTGGGTACTATTTTTAGCTCACAAAAACCACTTTGAGAAATGGCGGAAGAAGTAGTATATATTGCTGCTCCAAAAACCCTGATTTGTCGGATAAAAATGCCGAAAATCTCTCATCGCGAGAATATGGAATACGATATAGGGGTAATTGGGGTCAGCTTTGGCCCGAGATCGTCTTAGCGTAGACATCGTGTCTGGTGTTTGTATCGTAAAATTTTGCAGAACGGGTCTACGCTAGTAATATTTTAACTGACAAAACAACTTAGCTTTTTTGGCCGAAGCTTTAAAGCTCCTCGATTTTGAACTTTTTTCCGAGCGTAGGCTTATGCAAATTTTTTTCTCTCCCTAATATATAAATACTGATAGAATATTGTTAAAATTTAAAAACGGTACAAAAAGTGTGGTCGTAAATTTAATAAGTTTTTTTTATAAAGCTATGCAGGTATTTTAAAGCTCGCAAAGTTTTCGAATGCGTCAATTTTTAAATAAATCATAAGTTGCCATATAATCTTATATTATTATTCTATAGAAATTAAGACATTTTAACGGGAGAAAACTTATAATTTTCTTAAAATCCTAACAATCATTAAATGTGTTATAACTCAGGCATCTTCGCACCTTCAGGATATATGCGCAGAATATATATGTATCGATATTTTGTTTTAGCATTTGGTGAATAAAGTATAAATCGCTGGTTTAAAGGTAAAACTCATTATGTTACATTTTGATGTTCTGAGATAATGAGGTTTGAACATATTTTTTGCAATTAAAAATCCAATTTCAAATTAATATTTTTTCTTCTTTTTGTATAAAATGTATAAAAAATCAGAGAATACATTGAAGGTAATCAGATTCTATAAAAAAATTAGGAACATTTAAAAAAATGAGTTTTTGTATATAATGAGTTTTTCCACACACATGTTTGTTAGTAAAGTGATAGTATGTCAATACTTTGGCAAGGGTTTCGCAATGTTTATTATTGTTTTGGATTCTTTTTTAGTAGGTACTTAAGACTACTACTAAGTACTAAAGAATAAAAATTATTTATTTTAACCAAAATAGGAATTAGTAAGAATTCAAATGGAAAACAATTAAACATACACTGAGATTAATAATAATTATTTCACAATAATAATACACTGGTGATGATAATAAGGACAAACCAATAATTATAATAAATTGAGGTAAGAAATATTCTTTATTCCTCAACAATGTCTTTCAAACCGTCTGGCTCTGGTACGAGTAATGTGTCTAATGTGTCGCGATCAATATAGATGGTAAATTTTCATACCAATATCTTAGCTCTTCCAGAATGTCACCATTTTTACAAAACTTCATAAGATCTTTTTTTTTTCAAATTAGATATTGGTAATATGGATTGATATGCACCTACTAATTGTGAAATAACATTACTCCGTCTCCCTTTTCCCGCTGCATAAATTTTTCTGTAAGGTCCTGTATGGTTATACCGATATTGAATAATTCCAGGTAATTTTTTCTCATTATGTAGACATTTAATTTGGAGCCACATTAATAGCTCTACATTTTCATCTATGTTCCTATTGCTTATTAATTTTAAATTTCTTCGTTGTATTGGGTCTTCAATACCTACAATGTGTCACTCCAGAAGTTAGCGAAGGTAACACCATTTTCCTCAGCTTGTAAGATCAAGTCGACGTTGAAGCTTACTAGACAAGCCTTGCATGAAAATAGGTGCTCCATGCTTTGCATTTCACTACACTCTCAGGTTTGGTCCTCAGAGAACCCCTACTTCACCATGTTATCTCGGGTGCGCCCTACCATGGTTTTCAGTCTGTTTAGGGCTTTCCATGTGCAGTGCCCCAGACTGGCTCCATGTGGGAGGTACTTTGCTGGCTTTACCCAATCTTCGAAACCTTCAGAGGCTAGGTTAGCCGCCCATGCGGATAGTCTATCTTATTCGGATGAGACGGTCAGACGTATAGTTGTCGCCATAAAGCCTTTTCTGGATTTTAGCCTTGTTTTGCACATTTGATACCCATGCATGACGTGTCGCGGACTCTCTCTTGGGCTGTCTTTTCAACTAGGACTGCAGTTTGGAGTCGGATTAGAGGGAGGCTATTCCTGAAAGCACGTGAACTTTAATGACAGGCGTGGATTTCAAGCACCCCGTCACTATCCGGCAGGTTTCGTTGAGCGCAGTCCACATGTCTCGTGTGCGCAGACATGTGCCACACCGGACAGGCATACTCGGCCACCGAGGTGCATAGTGCAAGGGCTGAGACCCTGAGTGTATGTAGTTGAGCTCCCTACGTATTACTGCATAGCCTTCTCAAGATACTGTTCTTTGCTGGTGTCTTCATTTTAGTATTAATGCAGTGTTGCTTATAGGACAGCGTCCGATCTAAGGTGATTCCCAGGTATTTGTTGGCTGTTTGTGGGTTCTAAATGCACACCATCCCAAACGACATCAAGCAATTTCCTTCCATGTCCATGTTTTGGAGATGGAACGCTCCTACCCGTGATTTACCTAGATTTGGCTTAAGTTGATTGAGGTCGTAGTATGTCTTTAACTCGCTTAATGTATCTTTAAGCTGTTTCTCAATCACTTCGAAGCTAATGCTTTGATATAACACGGCTAGATCATCTGCATAGAGGAAATGTTTTGTGTTGACTCCGATTGGCTGATTATTAGTATAAACGTTGAACAGTGTGGGTGCCAAGACGACGGAACCTTGTGAAAGGCCGTTTCGTTGTTGTCTCCAACGGCTGCGTTTTCCGTCCAGTGTTACAAAGAATCTTCGGTTGGCCAGGAGCTTTTCAATTTTCAATCACTCCTGTTATTTTTAAATCATTCAGGAGGTTGTAAATGTAAAGTTTACTCAGCAGAATTCTATGGTTAACTGTCTCGTACGCGGCTGTTAAGTCTACGAAGGGAAACTCTTAATGTGATCGATAACCAGTTTCATGTTTGCCTCACTAGCTTTATTGGCTGGACTTTTTCCCCCTCTTCGGTCATTGTTTCTGAATGATCCAGTTTTGGCTTAATCCAGCCAAAGCTGTTTTAATTGGTCCATTTGAAATGCATAACATTTTTAACGTTCAGGCAGTATTTTACATTAAACTTATTAACACCATCATTCTGATTATTTAGTATAAGTATCATTTATTCTCATATTATACAAAAAATCAACCAGTAACATACAGTTGGCACAAGATGATAGTTATAAACAATGCAAACCACAGATAATACACTCACTAACTTACTTATATACATGTTTACAGTTCAGGAAAAAATCATTATGTGCGGGAATGACTTTTTCCTGAACATAAATCTTAAATAGGTACTGATAATGATTTCTTCCCCAGTTTTTTTCCGTTAATAGGATAGCTATCGTCACAGTGACCTTTTCCAGCAATAGATATCGTAAAAATTAGTGGATATAATGAAAAAACTCATTTTGGCCAAAAGTGCACATAATGAGTTTTACCTCCAAACCAGCGAAATATTAAAATATAATCTTACTCACAATTATTAATACTATCGACCGAATATACTAAATAGAAATTTGTGAGAGTTTTACACCATTCTATAGAAAAAGATTTTCGTGACCGGATGGAATTGTCAGGCTCTCTAGTATATATACAACGGGGGAAAAAGAAAAAATATATCAGTTGAGAAAGTATTTTTAGCAGGAAAAACTAATGATAACCTCTTTTGATTGTGTATCAATAATTTCATTTAAATTTTATTTAATGTTTAAATTAATCAACATAATATATGCAAATAAACCAATTGGCTGTAAATTGTCGGCATATAATCTTGTCAGTTCCGATGAATTTATAATATACCTATTAGTAAAATCGACACGTTACCGCTCGGCTGTTGTGGACGATAGTACTTATAAAGACTTGGATCCCAAAATTAAGTCCTGGATCTGGCAAACTCACATGCAGTTTTGTGTTGTAGAATCAGAGGTAATAGACCTAATAGGTTGAGCAAGTGGATAACATCCATTTTCCGTAAAAACAAAAATCTGTTAATTCAACGTCCTACGAACATGATGTATTGTAATGTATTTTTTTGTATACGATTTCTTAAATTGTTTTACTAATATACGTAGGTATATCATAATATATTTCTTTTATCTTGTTTTATATGTTGTATATACTATCGCTTACTGTTGAAATGTTGATTTTTTTGAGATTTTATTTGCTTGGCAACATTATTAAAATAGTTTTAGAAAAATTGTTTGCCTTATAACTTTTAACACAAAAGAAGTAAAAAAAATATTAAAACCAATCTCAAAACATCTGCAATATCTAGTAATCTTTCATATCCACTATTGATAGAAAACTACGACCAGAGTGCATCTTTGAAAATAAATATTTGAAAAACTTTTACAGAAGGAAACAAATCTAATGAGGTTTTCTGTATTGGCTTTATAAATACTCGAGTGTACAATAAATACAAACGACTGGAAAGGAAAGCAATTGAGCTCTGAAACAGTATTAGACAATGGGACTGCACAAACTGAAGTGGTCATCTGTTGGACTTATAATGTATGTATTTCAATGGACGCGCAAGCCAAATAATGCACCATAACACGTTCTTTGTCTGAAAAGTTTAACTACATAAACAATTCCTTTTTAGTTACATGTTTACACAAATTATATATTATAACATAACTGTTACATGAATTATTGTTACTGTATTAATTTTCATTTTATAAATGAATTATTTTAAAGGACAGAAGAAAAAAATATTTATCAAAGTATATTTTTTCTAGTAAGTATGACTGAACGGCATACGCGTCGACTTATAATATTGTGAGTAACAAGTTCGAACCCTGGGTCTGACAAATACACATATTGTTTTTATTTTTTTTGTTTGTAGTTAGAGTATGGACCTGATAGGTTGAGCAAAAGGCTAACATCTATATAAAAAAAATCTGTTAATACAAACCTCTACTCAATGGAGGCCCATATGATATTATTAGGATTGGACATGATCAAAAAATAATACATATATGAGGTGTTTTCAAATTACGTATATAAAAAAATGTTACCTTCTCAAAGCATGTGAATTATTTGTTGAATAAAGGAAATAGTTCATTAAAATATTAGCAAATACAAGTACGTTATAACTATAATTTGGAGTAATCCAGGCGTCGGTTTATAAGTAGGGTACTTGATAGATACTTTGATTTAAAACTCAAAAACCAATAGTTAAAAATAATTAACGCAGTTTAATAAGCATTTCATGTAAAACCTACTAGTTAATTTCATCGTAATTAGATAAAATGCCTGTAGTTTAACTGATAAAGCACACTAGTATGATTCGTACCTTTGAAAAAAGACTTTTTGTTTTCAAATACCCTTTAATAATTACAGATAAACTAGATATGCTACGACAGTTTTTTTTATTTTATTTTAAATTTGTTAAAATTATTTGTCGTTAAAAGATGTATTTATTTTATCACTAGAGTATAATGTAATATCAGATAAAAATATGTTGCTTTTTTATATTAGTTACCAACTACCTACTCTAAAAACACAAATAAACAATAATAACTCACACAATTACTAGTATAGTGATATTCATTAATAATACAACCTTGTATTTTTTTTAAATTTTAATTTTCTATTTATAATTTAACATTTTATAATCAACTCTATCACGAAATTCAACCGCATCATGAAAACAGTTTAATTGCATCTAAAAAGTTCTAAATGTTTTCGATCACGCCCGCCATTGCCACTTCCGGCGCATTTCAAAATGGCCGCGAGACGTGCCTCTGCTTCCGATCAGCGGATCCGGAAACGCCGACTGCAGCGCCGATACCCGGATGCGAGACGCTCAATAAATGAATATGTAACAATAAGTGTCGAGGCAAGAAATTGTCCCCACTTACAAGGGGTGTTTATGGAAACCGTTCTACCACCGAACGATGCAGTCGCTTTATTTTCGGACCGATAATGATAAAATATTTCTACAGCTAAAAGTGGAAATATAAATTTCACGTACTTACTCGTTATATATTTTGTGTAACATATCATTTATCACTTCTATATGAACCTGGTAAACAAGTAATGTCTTAATATAAAAAAACAGTTTTTAACGATTCAATTAGTAGCCATTAAAGATATAATAATTATTATGTACATTTGTGAATTGAATTTATAACCGCTATATTTGAATGCTTGTTTTGATTTTTTCTTCATATTGTATGAATGACATAATATCTAAATAATATTCTAAATCATTATACATTGCACGTATTGTACATTGTAGTTGAATTAACCTATTACACCTACTATTATACATGACAAGTATATCTTAGTGTATCCCTAACATAAAAATGTGTTAACATGTTTGCATTAAAGTTTTTACAATTTTACTAGTGTTAAGATTAATCTTGACAGTTTGAGCAAATCTTTAATTATTTTGTTTATTGCCTGCAATTTTTTACAAGAGTGTGGACGATAATATTTTGATTATTGGTATAAATGAATCTGTAATAATAAAAAAAACAACTTATAGATAATATTATTATTAGCTTCAATTATCTTTTTTCAACTACTATAATTATATATTTTGTAACCTGTTTATATTATGACGAAGGTTTTATATATTAACTTCTTTAGTGCTTACATATAAGTCTGAAAAGTTTAGATAACAATTTAAGCTATACAGGAGTGCAGTTTAACAGTTTAGTGGCATCGTGTATTTATCACTAATTTGACAAAAGAACAGTTGTAACTTCATCGCAAAATATCTCTTGCTGTTCAGCACTTTTTTTTTATTTTTTGCTATAATATCCAGAATGCCCTTTTTGGCTTATCGCCATGGGTGTGCACTAATATAGACTAACGAATGGTAGATTTTTAGTATTTTCCAAAATGATACGAATATATTTTATAAGGAGCTTAAAAATAACGAGTCGGCATCACCAAAAGTATAATTTCATGATGTAGGGTTAGTGGGGGGGAGGGGTGAGAGGGTAGTCAGGGACGAGTTGGCAGAGGCCTCGAATTACTTCATTTAATTTCAAAGCGTAACCCAATTGTCGGCGCTGCGATGACATCGAGACAAAAAGGGGCGCGAAAGGGCGCTATCTCGAGATCAGAGATGGCGCGCAATCCGCGGCACGATTTCATGTAAATGCATAAATTAAGGAAATGTATTCAAATTAAACAATATCGTTACATAATAAATGGATATTGAGCCCTCTTCCATGATCGTGTGATATCGTTTCGATTTTTTTAAACGCCGCCTGAATATTTTGATAATCGCAAAATAACTTTAATTGCTGAACAATACAAATTTATTTTTTTCAACAGTGTGCCGCAATAGTGCGATTTTATTTTAAACCAGTTTCACTAATTATCATAAGTTTTATAACTTATTTCATCGTGTCTACAGTAACGTGTTATTTTAAAAAGTATACCTATCTGGTAACGTGTTGTCTCTCTTCATCATAATACTCCATCTTTGACCCTCTAAGAAGCGGAACTTTTTATGTGCTGCATATAGAAGAGACTAGTTTAATTTTTCGGACATTCGGGCATTCCTATATAATAATTTGTCGTAATCTGATTAGCTCAATATAATATACTGTATCTATTATTGTTGAGAATAATGGATCGTTTAGAGGATGTTAAATTATCAACATAGTTTTATTTATATGATTAACTTTATTATTATCAACTTCATGAATAATAATATACAGAGTAATAGATTACATTTTGTTATGCGACCGTTACAATAGACCTTCGAGTACACACTGTTGTCACGCCGGACACCCAAGTGAACATAGAACTGTAATTAGTATTAATTAGTATTTAGCATTGGCGGACAGCCAGTGCCATAGTTAAACGTATTAATAATATTCTTATATTATTACTTATAATATTTAGTTATGTTATTATATTAGACGGCTATATATCAACAATTATTACGTCAAGCGACTGAATAAACTAATATTGTACTGCCAGATACCTCAGTTTATAATAAAAAGTATCTTCAAAACGTTTGCCAACTATCTTAAGATAGATATACCCCTTCTTGCTCACTCCCATTCTCTTTCGGAGTGCTAGAGCTGAAACGTATCATAATGTATGATAATATAGCAAATGTTTGGCATCCATGCGTTATCAAATAAACGTTATGAAAGACGGTACCTATTGATGCATCGTATACCTATGTATTATTAATTTTATATTTAAAATTCATCTTACTTATCACCACTACCGAATTTTATACGTAGTTTAGTGGGAATCTACTTTATATTATAATCAACAAGAAAACATCATAAACAACATTTATTTTGGTATAAGTCATTTTATGACGTAACATTGAATGAACATAATATAATAATTATTTCCTGTGTCATCCAGACCATTTTTAATAATTACTTTTTTTAGTGTATTTTTAATACTACAACAGGAACGCAGCTAATGACAGTAAATTATCAGCAATTAAAAAAATCACAGAAATACCTAGACTTTGAGAAAATTAAATAGATTTATCCTGACCTTAATTTTGTATAGATATTTTCAACAAATTGTTATTTTATTATAAAGATTGTCATCGATAAAATTGTTTAGAAAATAATGACAGAGTATAATAATACAAACACAAATAATCACATATTGAGTTGACTACTGTATCAACTATTTTAATAGATTAAAAAATCACATGATTACATTTTTACATAATAATATCATTCTTCTTCCTGCCCCTATAACCATATGTATGTCTTGTCAAATTCTGGCATCTGATGTTTTTCCAGTTTTAGATGCCAAAGATATTTAAACCCAACCCAGTACTATTCATACATCTTGTATGAGGTCGACCAGGTCATCGATTTCATACGTACATTCTCTGTACAAGCCTAATCTAATGGATTGTACAAGATGTGGGTTCATACAAAGCGAATTAAATAAAAGTAAATTATTTTATCTCCGCCTTCGCCCTGATTGAACGACATTTATAATACCAGTTATAACTATTGAGAGATTTTAACACATACCTACTTATTTATTATATGAATAAACTTACATAATAAAAAAATATATTATGGTTGTACACTACAAACACAGTAACAATATGCATTAGATATCTGTTTCTTTGCTAGCGTTGCATCGTTGGATACAATAATTGACTTTTATGGAGCAATATATAAGCCATTTTTCCTTTTTAGCTCACTGTATACTGTCTGTAAGCATCCATCGCAAGACAATAATCGAATAAAATGTTAAAACAGTAGCGTAGAATACATTCAAGTAATACAACAACCTACAAAATTGTCAAATTACAGGATAGCAAAAAAAAATGATTTATTCATTAATTTTATATGAAGCTACCACAACGGTACAATGAGACAATGTTATTAGCTCGTATTCTTATTTGTCCGGTGGTTATTTATCCAGTACAAATCTTGCAATCGATTTTTAACTAACTTCTCTACTAGCTAGGCATTTGAAACTTTTAGAATATATCAGAACACGATGCCAATGCATTCTTTTAATACTTTTAGCCATCTTTAAGTAGAATTGAATTCATTTTCAGTTAATTCTGTTTTGTATGAAAATTTATTTCGGAAGAAATCCGTAATCAAATCCACTACTATTGGTTGCTAAGTGGGTGGTCCTATCAACTAAATTATTAATAATATATACGTGCGTTACTATGAAAATCGAAATGACATTACAGTATTCTATATTTGTTTGTTTTTTTTATTTTCTTCATATCAAGTACAAGTTTGAGCATATTGAGCATAAAAATTGAACGGAAAATTTTAAACGTTTTATATAAAACATTCTTTTTATCTTGTAATTATTTAATTTTAATTTAAATTCTATCAAATACTCTCTGTCGACAGTATTAATATTAAAATAAGCAAGTACCTTTTTTATTTATTGCACTCCAGACCCTACCTTCTTTGTAAAAAGTGGTTCTGTTATTATAATATAAATGCAAAATAATCACTTATTCTTCGGCCATATCCGCTCCTTAGTTGGAGCATTTGAATAAGCATATGTCGTTTGCCATTATTTTTACACCGTTCCAGGTCATACCAGCATCCCGTCATTCCACCGTATACACTAAATAGATTATATTTAGTGGTCTTCCAGTACGCCAGAATCCGGTTGACTTGAAGAACATGCAAGCCAGTTTGAGGTACTCTTTTGAAATCCGCAGCACGTGGCCGAGCCAGGTTCAATTTCGCCTCTTCACTCTCAGCTTGATAAAAGGCTGCTTGGTGCATTTTCTTATCTCCTCGTTACTCTTAAAATCATACCATCCCACTGCACACCCAGTATCCGTCGCAAACATATGTTTCTAAAATGACATGATTCGCTACCGTACTGCAGCACTGTCAGAATGCAAGCATTGAATAGGCGGCCCAGCCAGATACTTCCCATCGAGTTGAATGTTGCTCCAGCCATTATTATTCGGATAGTAAGCTCTCTCTGCAAAATTCTATCTCACACATTTGCACTTTTTTTATTTAAAAAAATATTGCAGATAGGTTATTGTTCCATTAATATTTTTGATTGTTTAGTGATTATTATAGATTTATTGTCTTAAATAACGCAAGCATATTTTTCCAACACATAAATGACCAATTTATTGCAATACATTATATAATATTATATTGGACGTCAACTTATGCACAAAATATATCAATGTTAACAAAAATATCCATAGAATATCCATATTATATGTATGTATATATATAATATACAATTCGTTTTGAGTCTTGCATTCGACTCAATATATTAGGTCTAAATATTCATTAAAAAAACAACATGTACTTTCTTTAGACCCGGGATTCGAACCCGAGACCCACGACTCTATAAACTTACACGTTACCGCTCGGCCATTGCGAACGCATCAGCACCCACAATATCACATTATAAGATTATTATAAACAACTACATATTACAAAAAATACTTGTGTCACCAAACGATAATAATTTTAGTGCAATTTGGAATAATTGTGCTCGGCTGTCAATTCGTAGGTTAACAGTTCGATGTCGACAGTTGTTGTTTTTCGATTTACGATTTGGCTGCAATGGTGTTTCATCAGTTGGATTTATTGACAGCGCCGGAAAAACGGAAAATATCTGCATACAAAAAAGTATACTTGTGAATAAAATGGAAATTCAATGTGGAAACACATTGTATTAATTGAAATTATAAAGGAAAATATAATATATATTGTTAAGAAGTCGATAGCGACTAGTTTTTCATTCAATTTTTACGTTGACAAGATATCAATATTCAATCAAGTTGAAAGTAAACACGATTCACGCGTCGGGACAGTGGGTGGGGGCCAATTTGATTCCACAACGCCACTGGCGAAATATCTGTTGGAAAATAGATTGAAGAACGTAACAATCTAACATTTTACAAAGGGAGTGATATGGTTGGTTAAGGGATGAAAAACAAGCCCTCGAGATAAAGAAAATAGAGTAGTTGAAGGTAATGAACCAAAAATTGAGTAGGTATATAACTAAGAATTTCGGTCGAAGGCAAAAGGGCCGCGGGCGATTTCGTTTCGAAGTGCTTTTGTGATGTAGCTTTTCCTTTACTATTTGTACGACTTATCAAATTTACTATATTTCCGCTTTCTTCTCTATACTTCTATTGTTGGTATTTAATTGGTATTTGGAATGAAATCTTTCGATACATTTGGAATGGATTGTAGATTGATTTTTAATGGATAGACACTCACCATCGAATATATCGGTAATTATTTGACATAAGAATACGACAAATAATTTTGGATTGATAAATTCAATTTGACATAACTAAATAGTTTTTTTCGAAATTTTTAAAAGGCTGCGATCTCCAAAAACTTTATCCCTCAAAAATACAGATAAACGATTAAAAAATAGGTTGATTCAATTTCAAGTATCCATATGTTTTTTTGTGGACAACGATTGGATCTAGGCGTGCATTCTTCTACCAAGTCGACTAATTTGTATTAATATCCAGTAAGTGCCTTTAAACACACGCGTCAGTATCACCACGAGTAATTTCGCACGATCGACAACGGTTGGATTTAAACATCCGCGCTTCACCTCACCACTCGTCTGCTACCATCTGTCGAGTTTACCCACTCATGTTGAATTTTTACAAGTGCGTTTTTTCGAGAAGTGATAACTTCTGAGCTATCAGGATAAAGCTCAACGTAATCAGTACTACCAATAACTTATGCAAGACTTATCACTTTTAATTAATCTAGGAGTTTCCGAGTTAAAATAGGATAGAGAGACAGACAATTAAAATATATATTTGAAATAATCAAAAGGTAAACTTTGTAATGTAAATCTTTTTCATGCACCTTATACTATATTTTATTATCAATGGTTTAAAATTTGTTTACCCTGTTTTGAATAAATTTTATCAATTTTTTTATCTCCACTATGCTTGTGATATATAATTATAATTTATTATTTCAACATATTTCACCTATCATGAAAATAAATATTGTCATACGAGCAAAAAGCGAAAAACGATTTTTTTATTATGATGATCTTTCTTTATTGTTTGTGATCTTCAATGACAGGGTTTATCTACTGATAAATGAAGACCTTCCTATACCCTTTAAATATGTTAAAGTTGATAGATTTGTTGAGTCAGTTACTTTCGCGGCGACTGTGTGATTGCTTTATGACTTGTGAGTAAATGAATGACATCTGTCACAATGACGAAAAGACAAATAAAACAAATGATAAGTCATCATTTTTGCTCCAACATAAAGTCACGTTAACAGTTTCTTTTACAAATATATAACTGGAAAAATCACTGACATATTATAGCTCAAAATAATTGTAACACAATATTCATACTAGTATCATCCACAACGATAAAAAATAACGAATATTCAAACTTCTTTTTTTTAATCACCATATCAATCATTTTCTGTAAACTTAAAAAAAACGTAAAAATTGAATGAATATAATATACACTAATGCTTCTTGCATTCTTCTCTGACTTTTTTCCGCCACGGTATATCTACCTAATTAAATAGTTCCCTTGATTTAGAGAATTTCATGGTATCCCCATGGTTGTTTAGACACCATATAATTTCATTTATGTCTGTCTTTTTATGCATTTATTGCATTCGTGGTCTTCCTACGTTATGCTCAATATGCACTTTTCTATTCTATATAAAACATAGTCTAAACCAATAAAATCTCTAAATAAACAATTTTGTCCATTCCCGTTGAAAAAGAAAATAATACATGTACAATAATTTTATAAGAACAATATTTATGTTAAATGTTCGAAAACAATGTTGATACAACTTTTTAATGGTTTGTGTACGATGTATCTTTGTCTGGACTAGGATTTACATGAATGGTCTAATATTAATATCTACATAAACAACTAGAACACCTTGTATATCAAACGTAGGTAGATATACAATATCGAAACGTCATAATAAAACAAAAATAGCGACAAAAAACACATGTTTTATACGTCATTTTACAAAGTGTTAACGTAAGTACCTACAGCTTTATAGCTGCTAATTCAACCATATTTAAAACGATAGAAATTATTTTATATTGCGCGACTAGCTAAAATTAGAATATAACCTTAGTGATAAATATATTAATTAGTATAATAATAATTTTCATTTAAAATCATTCATTCTATTAACTATTAATAAAGTAAAGGTCGTCGTAATTACAATTTGGATAATTACTAACCTCTAATTATATCCAAGTAGTAGTAATAATAGTTAAAGCTATTTATTAACGCATATTCACAATAAAGACAGTTGTATCACTGATAATATAATAGTGCCATCGTATAATACGTGAGTTTTAATCGCACTTTTTTCTAAGAATCTCATACGGCGTAATTAATAGACATTTATCATAAAAAATATAGCTTAATATTTGGATACAGACATGATTTTAATTCCATTTGATCCAAAGTATCTTTCTCAGAATTTTTAAAATTATGTGCCGTTCATTCAATATAATAAAATAATATCAACTGATAAAAATAGATCTTCGCCGAATTATTATGCAAGTCACCAAAATGCTTGTGAATATTAATAAAGCATATTAACATCAGCCTATTTAGTTAAAATTATCAGTTCCAGGTGGTGTGGTTTGCATAACGGCATTGCATTATCAAGGGATCACTTTATAAGTTCACTTCATACAAGGAGACGGAACAACATAAATTTTCTGCAATATCAGTATTCCTACTACGCTTTTGAAATTCTTCCTGTCTATTACAGATAGCTGTGGTAAAACGTAGCATACTATTTATAGACCGTAGAGAGCTAAATACTACTATAATAACAAGAGCTATTCTACGAACCCGTAACTTAATTTTCTAGCAATTTATCTAAAGAAAACTTTGTAACAATAACTATACCTAATACCTTTATATTATATTGTAATATATTTTCATAACAAATTAATACTCCGTGACTATATTGTGCAAAGAAATTAATTGAAATTGTGGCTTGCTGGTTTAAATCCCGCGTAAAATTAATACGTTGTTTTTTTTAATTAAACTCTAGCATTGATCAAATAGGCTTAATTAATAAAAAAACAATTAAGATATCTCCTCAGGAAGTAGCCAAGATTTAAGGTCGTAACACCAAAGATGATATTATTATGTAGTGATATTTTCTATCTTGACTTATATAAGCATATCCGATTAATATTATAATGTTTGACTTATTGGTTTACAAAATCATTGGATAAAATATAAATAAAATACACGCCGTTGCAACAGATTTTCCAGGAGTTTTAGGCAAAGTACAAGTCGCCAGATTTTTCAAATTTAGCACGACGTGACAAATTTAATTGGCTTTGAAACAATGTTATTTTTGTTAAAATTACCTGTAAAATTATCCACAATGATTATGATAAAGTTCTACTACGTAAATGCCAGTTCATTTAACAAAGTTAATAATTATGATTAATAAAGAATAAATAATTTAAACGTTTAACATTCAAGTATTTCCGTGATTTTTATTGTTAAAATTTTTTCATTAAAAACGTATGAAATAAGTATACTTCCTGAATAATGTATTTTTAAATGATGTTTGTATACCCACTTACTAATAATAATATATAACATTTTATAATACCTACTTTTTTATAAATTATACAAATAAAAGAGGAACACGGGATTTTTATTGACCTGTCGACATCATTAAAGAATAAAAACTACCATTTTTCTATTTAAAGCCTTCATTTTATTGTAAATCTTGACTTGAGTAAAAATATGTTTTTTTTACCCATGTCAAACCTTAGATGTGTCACGAGGTCGAATGCGATTTTTTTAGAAATTTTCCTCAGGGATCGGTATTTCAAAAATGTGTATTTTTAATTTATAAAAATCTTACATTCTTAATCTTGTATAAGTATACTGAGTAATAAATAAAAATACTTACCACTATGATATTATTTATTGTATAAGTATATTTTAAATGTAAGCTTTTGTTTTGTAAATTATTTCTTAGGTCATTGACAAAAATATCAGCATCTAATATACTTATATTTTTTTTTCTGTTTACTTGTACCTACACTATATTTTATATGTACCGATTGAAGCTACACAATCATAAAAAAGAGTACCTAATAATTATGAAGACTTATTGAATATGAGGTGATATTACAAAGTAATCATAACACCACATGATTTTATAAATTTGTATGCAATCTCACAATTTGTATAACATTATCGATTATATACAACGCAACGTGAATGTTTAACTTCGAGGAATTCCTCGTGGCATCCGATGAACGACAATGGCCGGAATTATCTGCATAACGGCCTGGTTCCCGCGAGACCATCGATCTGTAAGACCCTTGTCCATCGGCCAACAATGAATGCATTACATGTGCATATATTTCGACTGCACAACATATAGTATTTTAAAGCTCTGCCTCAATTCCCAGTGCAAGCTGCATGCACATATTTTAATGTCGATTGTATCCGTCAATTGCGTATCCACGACCGGGTTCTCAGTTATTCCGTGTGGTATTAGATAGTTGCAACTAATTAATATATTTTTTTAAATTTAAAAAAAAACTATTTACATTATGTTTTCAATGTCTAAAAAAATCTAAAACATATAGTACAATAGTATCAGTAATAGAAAATAGTTATACCCAGTGGCGGCTCGTCCATATGCACTGCGGAACTGCAACACCCCCAAAAAAATTAAGAAAAATGTATTATTAAAATATACATAAATTTATGTATATTATATGAAAATATCAATATTATTTAAGCGTGAATTAAGCTCGCCCGCGATATTCAATAATTTTCATACACTGCGGTAATGCAGTACCATTATCAAACGAATATGCTCGAATTGGCGAAAGAGGGATGCGGGGAGCGGGGAATGCAGCTGGAAGCTTGATCAGTACTGCCAGCCCGACAGTTATTCGCCGTTTTTGCGTTCGTACGTGAGCACGTGCGCGACAGCGGAGGAAAAAAATATAGCATTAATGATTCATTAACATTGCTAAAATTTATTTCTGCGAACAATTTATGTAAATTTCTTTAATTTAATTACTTATTAATGTAATTAGTAGTTTATATTTATTGTTAGTAGTAAAATATAATCAAAATAAACATTTTTTTATTTTTAATCAACCGCAGCACCCCCATATATCTTATCCACGAGCCGCCACTGGTTATATCTAAATTATAAATATATAAAGAAAACCTTCAATCTCGTATTATTTTAGTTTAACACCACAGAACAGATTAATAAGATATACATGCAAAACCCAGTTGCCATAGACTAATACTTTGAACGCAGAACGAATTAATAATCAAGGACGGGTAGGTAAGATTAGGTTATAAAACTTAATAAATACAAATTTATGGGATGTTCTCAAATATTACCAATATTGCATGCGCATTTCATTATGATACAAATTTTGTTTTCTATATTTCTCCATAGTAGAAAATTTTACCTTATACTTCCGTTTACGTTAAACTTCCGTGTGATCCGTGACGTCGGTTAGTAATTAAAGTAATACGTACTTTGATTTAAAATACAAAAGCCGATCGCCAATAGTAACTCAATTTTGAAAGCGCTTCAGAGAGTATTAAGAGCCATTACTTAAAATTTGTCGCAATTAAGTATGGCGCCTATAGCATAGTGGTCTATGTGCATGGGTGCGAAACCTGAGAGACGCAGGTTCGATTCCTGCTGGGTGTCTTACTTTTTGCAAAAAAAAGATTTTTTCTACTGGTTATAATATATTTGCTCAGAAGGGTTTTCACAATTATGTATGTTCAATAATTAAAATTTCGTAAAATCCATTTTCCGGAAGTCCTTTGACAAATTCACATTTTTTTACAATTGCAATTTTAATAAAAAATATTTTTCTTTTTAATGTTTTCAGATACATATTTATTAATTAATACATTTGAAATTGTAAATTATCAAAAAAATCTCTCAAATTGCAAGCTTCGTATTTTCCGCTAGATTCCTCTGGTAGCTAGAAGCATCACCCTTAATAATATGGAATATTCAACAAGTGTCGAAAAAATAATAACGCATTGGCTATTGAACAAAACAAATAAAAATGTGTATTCGGCAAAATTGTCGAGAGATTTTTATTGGTTTGTTATTTTATGGGTGTTTTATAATAACGATTGTGCAAATAATTTTTATAAAAGCTATTTTTCATACTGCGACGACAATATTTACGATATAGGCCTACACGATTTCCCTACCACCTTTCACGTGCAAACAATTTTCAGCCGTGATTTCGCGATTCTCTACTACAAACACAATTACGCAAATCAAATCATCGGGGGGTGCTCGAAATAGTCCGGGAAAACGGAAAACTCGGCCTGAAATTTAAAAGGCTCTTGCGCTGTGGAAAAAAATGTCCTCGATTATGCAGCGGCTCGCGTCGGCTGACGTGCAATGGTCGCATGCGAGCCTGAACTAATTTGCATCGGGACAAAACGGGAGTGCATCGCAAACAGAAGTGCATGGAAAAGTTTTACTAATTAATAATATTTTCAATTGAAAGTCGCATGCCGCTGAAGTGTTCAGGAAAAATAATATTTCCTACTCATTTGTAAAAGATAATAATTCTATCTCTCCGTTCTCATATAAAATTGAATAATTTATTGTAATTAATATTATTATAATTTTAAATTCAAACGGGTGTTAGTAACAACTTTCCACTTTTCAGGAGAGCAATTCAAAAAACCTCTTCCATTTAAATAAATCACCATTAATTTATTATTACTACTAGTATCACCTACTACACATTTTAAATAATTAAACCCCATAGATAATTGTAAGATAGATATGTTTGTTACAATTGAAACTTTTTAAAATTTGAGTTTAATTATCAAATCAAATGTATAACAAAATAAAATCATTTTTTGACTATTTTTTATTTAATGATCAGTTTACAACATTCAAAAATGCAGCATTTTTTAGTCAAAATATATAATTTGGAAACCAGATATATACCTATTAGAGAGAGAAAAAATAGTACCAGACGGGACTTGAACCCGTAACCATCGGATTTCAAACAATCGCTACATTCTCAAATCTTCTGAATTATTCTTTAAAAATAGTAGTAGTTAACTTAAAGCTATTAACAGGTACATTTACTTACGTTAAAACTTAAAATATAATAGATCCCGATGCCGTTTAAGAATAAAAGCAAATATCTTATGTTACGTAATATCATGATTCAACATCACAAAAAATATTTGCCAATTTATTGAAAATTGATATGAATACCTACGATGTGTAAATATTGGTTAATTTCATTGTAATTAAATATGGTATTTGCCTTATCTTAATTGACAAACTTTAGACAGTATTTTAGACAACAAATTTTGTTCTATAAACGATAGAAGAAAAATAATATTTCTAATATACATACATAATAATAATATAAATGCAACGTCTTTATAAATTCTGATAATATGATTTACTTTGAAATAATATATCAAATTCTAAATTACGAACTCTACACATATTTTGTTTATTTTTATATACTGTCAATTTCATTAGAGAATTCAAATAGCGAAATACATAAAATACTTTATATGATAATAGATGTAACAAACTATATAAATACCTAGAGTTACCGAGCTAAATATTAAATGTATGATAATACAAAATTATGTCAACTAAACACTATGAATTTATCATTGTATAATAGAAGAATTTACATAACAAAGTGCGGCAAACATCCCATGTATAATTTTACTCTATCTACTGTATTCACGTGCTATCGTATCACAATTGCATTTTCATCCCTCAAAATGCATTTCGTTCATTATCCGGTTGCACTCACTCAGATCTCCATGTTCGACGACCGTTAAATCTGAACGGTAATAATAATGTTTGTGTAATTTGAGAATTCATTATGAATTTAAACGATTCAGCTTTGCATACTGTGGGTGGGTATTTAATTTAATGGAAAGCTCTCATTTGAGGCTTGTAATTATTGCTGAGCTAGTGTTTTATTTCAATAAAAGTCTAGCTTTCATCATCATTATCACCACTACAAAGCAGTTTAGGTTTTTTAAATAATTGGTATTCTAAGGATTATCCTTGTATACAAATTATCAATAATAAATTAGTGTACACTTTTTAAAGAATATAATAATTAAACCAATTAAATACTTCTTCTTCTTGGTCGTGCACTCATGGCTGAGGATCGTGACCACATTTAAATTTCGCCATCCTTTGAGCGACCAAGAATTTCCATCCTTCTCGATTTTCCGGTTCTCTCAAGGAAGAATGGATGGTGCCCCCAGTCAGCTCATTTACTTGGTCGCTCCATCGCGCAGACGCTTTTCCTCTGCTTTGTCTTCCCTAGAGGCTACCCAAAACTGTCAGTCTCTCCAGGTTGTCCGGTCCGCGCCTGACAACATGTCCAAAAAATTGCAGAATTCTTCTCAGACATATCGTTAAATCCATTTAATCCATTTATCCATTAAATACATGCCCATTTAAATGTAGATTGAGTGTATATAAACCACATAGGTAGGTACCATAATAAATATTTTTTTAAAACACATTATTTAGCACTCATCTTTAGATGGCATTAACTAACAGAATAGTATAATTAATACAAATGATAATATAAAAATAAATATAAATTTTAAATTAGAACTTAGTGGACTGTATGGATGGGTACGTGGGAATGGTGGAAGCGTGAGAGCAGATTTTTGTGAAGGATCTGAATCTCATAATGTACACTGGTTTGAACACTTATTATTATATTAAGCATCGTCAATGGCGGGTTAAATGTGAACTGTCACGTTGACGGTGGGTAAACACTAGTAGTACCTGTCGCGTTGACGGCTTTTATGATTTACTAATTTTGCACTGATTCAGTTTGGTGTCACTTGTGAGTGTTATTATTGTACAGCCGTAAATTTAAGATGGAAGTTTGGATACACGAAATAATGAATATTATGTGAGTGGACCCTGATAGATACAGAATTTTGTATTATGGAAACGAGTTTCCGATGGATATTTTATTTTTGTATTATGTATTCAATTATTATAGTAATGGTTTTAATAATCATTAGAAAACATCGACACTGCCCAATTTTTGCTGGAGATTCCCTTCAGTAATTTAACCTCATGGATGCCATGTCGATGTCTACACCGCCAAACAACCCCAATTAAGGTTTCTCGATCTTTCTGTTCCTTTTCAGTCTATGAGAAACGAACCTCTTAGATGACCGGATATATTTCATCTTTATAATATATAATATTATCTTATATTATTATATCTTAATAAATTTGCACAAATTTTAGGGGATAGATAAGAAGAACACTGTATATCCTACTATATTATAATATATCACAATTTAATCATATCAATACTACAACAAAGTAACTTACTTATATGGTGTTTTTGAAAAAATATAAATACTTAATCAGGTTAATCATTTATTTAAGGTTTTGAAAAAGTATATATTTTGGTATTTGTAATAAAATTCAAAATAAAGTATTTAAATTACATTAATTATTCAAAAAGATAGCTTTCAAGATTATTAATGAAAGTTCATTATTAAAAAAAAATCTTTTATCAATTCGTGGGTCGGGATGTGAAGTCAGATATGTCACAAACTGTCATTTTGAGATATAGCAAAAACAAAGTTCAAAGAATTCCCCACATTCCCCTAATCATAGTTATCTTTTTTATGGGTAACAAATCAAAGTACATGTAATTGGCTTTCAATTATATGTCCTAGAAGTATTCTAACTATTTTGTTTCATTAAAACTTAATTGGTTAAAAAAAAGGAATTGAAGCAATATCGTTAGCTTCTCTATTAGCAAGGGTCTCATGGCATACATAGCAATATCCCTGGTTATTATCACAATCATGCACTGTCAAATGTCGTTTGTAAAAGGCCAGGGAACTTTGATGCATATCAAATGTTACAATTTGGCAAGAAGAATCTTGCAAGTACTCTTTATCATAACTTTTAGCTGAATATGCAAAGTCAGCTTCGTCATGATGCTCTTTCAATTCCTCACGATTTTTATTTCTTTCTTCATCGTTGATGAAATTCTTAATTGAGTTAAGTTTATCGCATTTTTTGCAAGTATCTTTATTTGGCCGTTTGAATGTTAAGTTCATGCCATGGAATATTTCTGCGTATAAACGAATATTGATGGGATTTAAGCTAATACTCTTCAAATATTGAGAATACATCACAGTTATTGTCAAATGTGGCGGTAAGTATTTTCTGACAGTCCTTTCTAGAGTAATGACTCTCATAATGATGGAATTGAGAGTATATGTGTCTTTTCTATTTGCCTATTTTCTTTGCTATCTTTATTTTTAGAGATATCTTTCTTCTTGCATCTTCTTGAATAAGTATACCGGAATTAATCGCACGTTTTTTTCTCAAAACATATTCAAAAAAATGTGACTTTCACGTAATGTTTTTAGTGTACAACCTTTACAAATTGGTTTCCTTAACAGTTCAACAGTCAAGTAATATTGAACTGTTACTTGGCGAAAATGTTGTTTTCCTGTTCGCTTTGTCTGATACGACTTTTTTTCGTATTCATAACTTCCATTATAGGTATTTGTTGTGTAGCTTTTGCCTGTATTTCGTGCAACATTTTTATCATTTCTGAAAGCTTTGTATCATCCTTTAAGTTACATTTTTGGTGATTATTACTTCTCAATCGAGAACGAGGGTAACAGGTTAAAACACCGTTGTGATGTGTAATCGTGGAAGCACTATTTGAGCATGAAGGGCGTGGTTCTTCAATGTCGGTAAATTAGACTGTAATAATTCTTGAATATTAAAATCAGGATCTTTTATGCTATCAATGAATCGTCAACATACAAGTTATTGGAGTATGTGGTTGAACCTAGTAGCAAGATTATTTGTTTGGATATTGTGTACGTGTTTTTAGATTTAAATAAATCAAATTCGATAAATTTGGTATATTTTGTATTATTTACAAATAATACACATACTTATTTATATAAGTCATAATTTATTATAATATGACTATTTTACTTACGTTCTGTTGTTATTTTTTTTCAAAATTTCTCAAAATATCTTTAAAAATACGTTAGATTCACCAAAATCAACACTGAGTAGGTATGACGTTTGAAGGTAAGCCAACTATGAGTAGTAAGGTAAGTCACACAAAATGTTGACTTATCTGACTACTCATGTGACTTAACTATGTACACACCCCGTAAAATAAAAATTATCTTTTGACTGAAACTGCATCTCGCAAATGCTGAGACGTACGGCTTACCTGACTACACACAACGAAAGATTTTTTTTTTAGTATAGTGGCATTCATATCTCATTTTTGCTGTTTTGTGACTTACCTGACTACACATCCCGACCCACGAATTTTTTGTTTGTTTATGTATTGTTGAAAATACTTTATCGGCATTAACTGACTTTTTTTGATGAAAAGATATTATACATACATAAAATTGTTCAATTAGTTACTTAGTACATCGTTTAATTAATATTTTCAGTTCGTACCAATATATTTATAATATATGTTAAAATTTCAATTAAATGAAATAACATCGCATCTGTATTTATTTTCCCCATTTACCGTCATTTGGAGATTATCCCACACAAAAAGACATGCACGCCATAAAGCGACAGGAAAATCTGCATCATAAATTAAAAAAAAAAAAAACTGTGAAATCCCAACAGGTCGACTGCGGCCCCGATATTAATGAGAAAATCCCGGATAATCCAAAGAATCATTCATTTATGACCTGGCGCAGGGGTCCAAAAACAACTGGCGATGCAAATGTATAAACTTTTATAATGTTTTAGTTGTCGACCATCGACTTAATGATACTTTATAAATAAATTCCAAGATTTTAAAATAACCTTCATTTGATTTTTTTCTAAAATAATGCATCATCTAAATAATAAATGTATTTTCGAAAGTCTTAAACTAGTAATAACAATATATTGTGTCATGTAATGTACTTATTTCATTATTGATAGCGATATATATATTTTTTCCTGTCTTTATAATATTCTATCTCCTTTTGGTGCAATTAAAGTGATGATGATTAAACGAGTACAAGTAGCATATAATTTGAGTTATGACCAATTATTTACCACATTACGAAAAAAAAATAATTTTGCGTGAAACAGGATTTAAACATGTAAATAATTTGTATGAATATTCAAAAGCATTTTATAATTAACATTGAAACACATCTTACGAACCAACCTGATGTATAAATGATATATTCCACTTACGTGAGGGTGAATTTAGGTGGACATTGTTTTATAAGTTTTTAAGATAGGGTCTATTAATAGTTCACTCTGTGTGCTTCCATCTACTTTTATTTTTCTTATTTTATTTTATTTCTTATTTTATTAATTATTTTATTATTAACTCACATTGCTCTGTATTTTTATTTGAAAAATTATTAACACTTAATGTCGTGAACGCTTTAAATTTTTAATTTGTTATGTTCATTGTAATAAATATGTAAAATAAATAAATTTGAATTTGAAATTTGAATAAAATATTGTTATTGTTTTAATAGAAACTGTCTATTATTAAGCGCCGGTCTATAATGTCGTGGTTCCCAGGTTTGAATCCTGGATTGGACACGTATACGTATTGTTTTTAAATTTCAGAGTCAGAGTACGGACCTAATAGGTTGAGCAAGTGGCTAAGATCCATTTCTCGTAAAGACAAAAATCTGTTAATACAACCCTCCATTCTGTGAAGGCTCACCTGATCTTATTAGGATAGGACATAGTATATTGTTATTTAAGTGCTTTAGTCAGACTACTTTTTTCTTCAAACACTAGAACATTATTATATAAAAATGTATATATTTGAGTTTAAAGTCGATTTACTCATGTCATATACGTACTTGTATATTTTATTCAATCATTAGCACAATAATTATAGAGACAACGGCTTAAAAATGCTTTAAAAAATAATTGGTAAACCTCCAAATAGATAGGTACGATCTGAAAATATTTATATTAAGAAATATGTATATTTATTTTCTACCAAAATAAAATATTATTGAGAAGTAAACTTCCTAATCGGTGTATAATATATACGGTATATAATGTTTTCAATGCCTACTATAACCCAAAGCTCAACCCATATCGCGCCCCCTTTTGTACAGGTTGTATTGAATGATGTATACAGGGTCGGAGTAGGATGGGCGCTGACTGCCTGATCAAAGGAGCGGTTGAATCAGAGGTCGGCTCTTTCAATTCGGAACTCACCTTTTCCACTTTTTCACAATCAAAGAATATAGCGTTAAATACGAAATCGGTTGCTAAGGAAAGGCTTAGATTAAATTTCTATTAAATCGTATTTTTGTGTTAATACATTTTCAATACCCACTACTTTTAGGTAGATAATTAAAAAAAAATATATTTATTTATATATGACAGCAATTTATATTAGGTTGTATTATAATTACATGTTACATGTTACAGAGGCTTTGATGTGCAAAATACAAAAATAATAAATCATTTCTTTTATTCAACGAATAATTCACAAAATTTGAGAATATAACATTTTATGTATTGAATATGAAACATAATTTTAAACTACTTCAGACATATTATATACCGACTAGAAAAAAAACTTTTTTTTAAATAAGACGCCCGATAGAACTTAATCCTGTAATCACAGGATTCGCGCCAATGTGCTTTAACCTTATCGTGTTCCTTTGTTTGGTTATAATTTTAAAAAAATTCACTAAACCTATAGATATCGATGAAACTTGCACATCTTTTATGGTATAAGGTTAATAAATTTTCATCTCTATTTTAGATATCTAAAAATGAACTTTTTGTTATGCATTTCAAAAGCATGCGTAGATATTGAACCATTTCTGTGTCAATAATTTGTAATATTTTAAAGTGAGAGATGAGACTTGAGACGTGAGAAGCAGTATTGAGATCTGTTTGTTTTGTGATTATAAGTAGTATGAAAGTGTCAAAATTATAGTAATGTATTTATGACTAAACTGTATAGATATATTTTTTGATTTGAATTCTTCAAACTTTATAATATTTTTGATATTAATTGGTGTAAAATTATAGTATTTTACATTTTTTGCAAAATCAAAAGTATAGTATTGATATTTAAAGTTTGATTAGCAACATTTGTGAGAAGATAAACACTTGCCTAGAAATATTATTTTTTTTTCATTTACTCTAATTTTTCTTTTCCAACTTCATGCGGATAAACTATGTATCCACCGCATATTCAGTATGTAAAATATTTCCTTTGCATTGGAGCTGCAAAACTTTTATACTATTATGACTAATACATATTATGTGACTTTATTGACATACGATATTTGTATTATCTGCTAAGAAAGCCATATTTCAAAGGATTATAGTGACGTCCGGCTTTGTAGTATGCTCTTTATAATAAAATTGTAACTGTCATAAAATTTTATTTTCTAATAACTGTTTTCAGCTACCTATTCAAGTATTAATAATTATTAGGTAAATTACCATTTTACTAAGGCGAATTAATAAAATTTACGAATACTGTTATTGGAAAAACTGCTGATTTTTTGAATACTTATTTTAGTCCTTTTAAATAATACATATTTTTGGCTATGAAGAAAAATACTGATGTCACTTATAATTAAGCAAACATTTTATTCAATTCGGTAGACAAACGATTTTTTGGCACTAAAACGAGTCAGCAGCTGATCGTGCCAATTCAATAAAAATGCTTTCCACGTTGTTTTAAAATATTTATCGCATCGGATTTTTTGGGCATTTAAAATTTAAGAACTCCTGCCAAGAATATATTTAATGCATTTAGTGAATAATTTTAAATGTTGTTGTTTATTTTTCAATAACTTAAAATAAATAAAAATATCGATTCATCCATTGCAAAATAATGTAACTGTAAATATGTTAAATAACTGGAGAAATATTAGTAATATTATTGTTTACATCTTCTATACTGCACGTTAAAGCTAATTTATAACATTTTATGTGTCTTATTTCTAGTTTTTCTTCTTGTCGACGTATATATCTAAAAAAAAAATGCTTTTAAACCTAATGTAGATACGATTTTAAACACTTAGGTACATTAATTTAAAATACTGAATAGTGGGCTTATAAATAACTAACCCTTACATAATAACTTAAATGTACTCAAAATAACACTTCAGAATTGAAATCATACCCTTACAGAATTAAAAATACTCAAATATTATGTTTGAACCTAGCTTACTCAAAAATAACCAGAATGAACTTGGTTCACTATGGTTGTGAAGCACTCAAATAGTATATCTTGCTTTTCTTCACCCACAAAAACAATAGTGGGATAAGTTCACATACTAAATTATGTTTCTGACATAGCTTCTTACTATAGAAGGTCCTTGGTTGTTTCTTCGAAAGTCGGATAAAGAATAAATGAGCGGAATTAAGATGACTATAGACTGCTGAGCGGTAAAGTGTCGCTTTATTAAGTCGTAGGTCTCGGGTTTGAATTACGGCTCTGGAAATAATACCCAGAGAATTGACGACCTTGAAGACCTTGAAGTTGAGCAAGTGGCCAACATCCTTTTCTCACAAAACAAAAATCTGTTAAAAAACTGATATTTTTTTCAATTCAATAAATATTTTGCTAAAACTATGTATATATTAAAAATCTTTATGCTACTTTTAAATAATTAATTTTATTTTTACGATAGTAATATTCATAAAACGACGTAAATACTAATAAAAATCAGTTTTCCAAAAAACGTACATTTTATGTGAAAGATTATATAATAAAATGAAAATTATCATTAATAACCCAGTTACACTTGCATGGATTTACTGTTTTGACAGTACGTATAATTGCGGACATACGAGAAAATGTACGTGTACACATGTATTGTCATGAAAGTTACAAAATTGCATGCTTGAATCAAAAAAAATCGGAAGCTTCTAAATTTTCATGCGAAAATTGGGATTTTTTCGATCTGCGTCTGCACAGTAGAACGATAGTGGCGAACCTGCTGGCAAAAAAAAGAACTATACTGCGTAGAGACTCATTTTGTGGTTAACCGATTTTTACGACCTGTCAAATAGTACCATACAATGACAATATCGTGTCTCGCTTACTCTTGAAAAATAAGATTGGAGAGACAGTCAGCACTTTTACGTGAAAACTGTTATTATCACGAAATTTTAAAAACTCACTATTATTGCAAATAAATCCATGCACGTGTACAGATGCTATAAATTTATTCAATTATTATTCGTTTTACCACAAATACGTTACTTTCCACCCAAATGTGTGCATTTCGTTTGCAAGCTCCTGCATTCTGTAACCTGTGATAGTTATATCCATAATATATTAAAATTTGGTTTCATGTAAGTTTACGTATGCAGTTCATCGTAGGACACTTATTCGTGTGCCGCAGTACGTGAAACATGAGTTCGTATAACATTTTATCAAATGACGAGTTCTTCATTGAACATTTCACCGTGGAATACATTTGTGTCGCTACATTTCAAAATCAGCCAAGTCCACCTTTAGGTATTTTTGACTTTTTTGTGAATTGCTGAAGAACTACTGCTTTCTAATATTTTTGCATTATCAAAATATGGAATTTATTAATTTTAAATATTCTATACTCGAAATAATATAAACTTTCACCTTTGTGACTGTGTATTTGAGAAAACAAAAAGTTGTCTTTCTCCTATTCATAATATATTATGGACTTGGCTGGTTTGAAATCTAGTGACACATTTGTACCTATCTTGCGGCGATAGTTTGCAAATAGTACTGTTCCAATTAGATAAACCATAACCTAACCTAACCTAGTAAAGACATTTCCACATGTTGTAGCATACGTACAAATATACTCCACGGTGAAATGTTCAACGAAGAACTCGTCATTTGATTAAATGTTACACGAACTCATGTTTCACGTACTGCGACGCACGAATAAGTGTCCTGCGGTGAACTGTTTACGTACAAATTTCCGGATACGTTAAAATTTATTGTATAAATAACGTTAAGTGAATTTCTCGTAAACTTGTTGTAAATATTTTATTGTTTGCTCTTACGCTGATTCTTTTTAGTTTACTTTCGCCAACTTTATTATATTGCCGTTCTTAATTTGTGAACAGTCACCGAAAATCTAATGGTAATTATGTGGCAGTAGTTATAATATGAGCAACATATTAACGCGTTTAAGAACCTTTATACGTGCGCCGTCAATATTTTATTAGAGAAAGTATACTTTTAATGGATTTTTTATTCAGTTCCCGGCAATAATTTTACGAACCAGCCATCGCTCGAGGTGGTGCCGAGCGCAACGTTTTTCACCCCGAGAAAATAAAATTTTGGATACGGTCAATAAGAAAACAATAAAATTTCGCAGAGTTTCAATAACAGTTTAATATTTCATATACGAGTGGAAAGAAAAGGGGGTGTGTCTTGTGGCATCAATCCAAAAAATAACGGTTTTGTTTTGCGAATAAACTTCGAAGGATAATAACTTGAACCGTGGATTCTATCAATAAAATTTAATTACGTTATTTTATATCTTGCTTAAGTAGGCTAACCCACGTCCACTTTCCGAATGAGAAATAATAATTTTATGATATCTTGATTAATATACAACTTAAAGTTTATATCATAATACAGTAGTTAAGAGTGTACATAAGTGAAACGGCAAATAATTTTCAACTGTATGTGGAACGAAATTTAGGCTGCGTTGCTATTCGGAGAGCGCTAGTCGACCTGTTTGCACGTCAATTTGTTTTGTGATGGCGTCGGGGGCATATATTCTTAAATCATGTTAAGATGACTAAAAAACGTTCCGCGTGTACTTGAAAAAGAAAACATGCCAATGAATATACTATTATTATTACTAATATAATAATAAACATAACATAAAAAGGACGCATGTTGAATTTTTATGACAAATTATATTTCGTTCGGCTCGCGTCATTTGCACAATCCGCTTATCGCCTAGTCACGATCTTTTTAGACCATGCCTCAGCTGAGGTATAACCATAATCAATTCAAAGACAAGTCTATAAATTGATCATAATAATATAATATAATAACATTGTCAAATAAGTAGATAAAGCCATACCCAATTTTTATTATATTAGCTAATATTATTTTTTTATTTATCTTTAATTACATTAAGTAGGTTAAAAGCAAAAGGTTATATTTTTAAAATGCACAACAGTCACTTTTTGAAATGTTTATATTATAGTTCTGAGAATAAAATATATATTTATTATTTAAGAGGTTGATTACAACGTTTTTCTTAGCTCCTATTCTTATTTTTCCGGTAGTTCTTTGTCCGGTACAAATCTTTCAATCGATTATAAACTAACTTTCCGACTAACTAGACATTTGAAACTTTTAGAATATATCAGAACACGGTGCAAATGCATTTTTTTATTACTTTTAGCCATCTTTAAGTAAAATTGAATTAATTTACAGTTAATTCTGTTTTGTATGAAAAGTTATTTCGACACCATTATTGGTTGCTAGAGGTCTGAAGTCCTAGCAACTAAATTATTAATATATACTTGCGTTATTATGGAAATCAATATAACATGTCAAGTACATTTTTTTTTGATCGTTTAAGCTAGTCAAGTCAAGTATATATTATGGTTCAACAGAATTTAAAAACGTTGTATGTAAAAAGTTATTTTTATCGTGTAATTATTTAAGCAATGGTCAAATTATTTAGAAAGTAAGTGAAAATATTTTTATATTTCGATGCCTACGACGGCCGAGCGTAGCTTATAATGCCATGGGTCTCAGGTTCGAATTCTGGGTCTGGAAAATACACATATTGTTTTTTAATTTGTGTTTGGAGTTAGAGTTAAATCCTAGTTTTACGTAATGTTACCTGCTAATAATTATTAAAATTAACCCTTTTTCTTCCACGAATAATTCACACGGTGTAATAATGGTATATAATTTATATAAGTTGACAATTTTCACAATATTTTTTAATACAGTATAGCGGGTCTTGTAGTCCAGTGCGTAAGCCATTGGCTTTACATCTGGTAGTTTCGGGTTAGATTTCTGGCTAAGTCACAATATATTTATTTGATTTTCACAAAGACTAGGTGTTTATGATTGTTTCACTTCAATTACACTTGGACCACGTAGTTTGTTATATTGATAAAAAATATGCATGTATCAGAATAATTATAATATATGTATGTATAATAAATTTGCTTTGGTTGAGCTTTGGTTTTGTGACAATCAACACATTTCTATTTTTAACATATTTTTGTTTAATAAAATATGAATATGCATTGAAACGGTATTTTTTTTTAATGATTTCTTATACCTTTACTTACTATCAAATTTTGAATGGTTTTAATATTCATAAGACCAAAAGTAATATTAAATTGAATCCATTGAAAAAACTTTCATTTTATAATAGTTTTCAAATGTTAATGAATCTCTGTATTAAAAAAAAATTACTTGTTAACATAAATATTTTCAGTAAAATTCTATTGAATTGCACATGTCGCAACTCCATGAATAGTACATTACTATCAAACCGAAATATTTTAATTAATTTCATGTTGATTGTTTTTGAAGTTATACTTCTTTTAGCGCGTTTGGAAAATCAGATCAGAGTGTATTTTTGGCGTGTGACATGTTACACATAATTTATTTTTTTACACTAAAAAAAATGCACTCGGATTCGAACCACCGATTGTTCGGTTATCAGCCAAACGCACTACCTTTACGCCACAGTATGATACTGCAATCGTAGCAATTATACAGTATAATATTATAGCTTAGAATTGTTCCGTTGCCTATTCAGCGAATTTATTATTGTCGGCCTTTTTAAATTCCTTACGTAAACAAACGATTAAACGTCAGAGTGACAGTTGGTACTTTAAAAATAAAAACAACGAGAAACCATTACATAATTTAGTAATATAAGTTAAAGTGTATAGAAATAAACCAACGGTGTTCCAATGAGCGGTCCTTTTTCTTGAGTGTGTAATTTAACAAGATAATTAAGAGCTCGTCAAAGAATCTAGTTTATCACAAGTTTTGTTTTTGTTTTGTTACGCCAAAGAAGTATAACTTCTAACGCGCGTACATAAGTACATACACCGATTTTTTTATTTGTTTCCTGCACATAGTGGAACCTAATTAATTGAAGCATTCATTTTGCGTTGCAGACGTGCAAAGACATTAAAACATTGGTAAAATTTATCTGACTTACAATATAGCTACCTACGCTATAAATAATAGGGGTGTTCTTTCTGTGCGCCATTGCACTTGGTTTAAAGCCATTTTTCAAGAAGCGAGTCTTAATGGCCTCTCCACAAAAGCAGGTTGGAGCAGAACTCAGCACGAACTGAATGATGCATCCCAAAAAATTGGTGCAATGTTAGCTGCAGTGTGCAGCTTGGTAAGGTCTTTAATAAACTTCTCTTTATTATGGGGAATAATAGCTTTATTGCACTCCAAATTATAATTGGGCCATTAAAATATAACAAAGAATTTGCTTTCCGCCAGACAATCAATATTTTATTCATTTCTTGTGTGCATTATATGAAATTTAGCTAGATACGTATGAAATATTAATTATTATTGTATTAATATAGAAAACCAAAGAAATATTATGTAAAATACATTCGTATTTATTCCAAATTACAAGTTTAAGACATTTACAATATAGCAGTAAGCAAATAAAGAAAAATAATAAAAACAATGCAATAGTGAAATAATAAGTAAAAATATTTTTTTTTTTTTTGCTATTGAGCACATCAAAGCGATCTTTTCTCTGTCATCTGCTACTTAGAATAGTTCGGTAGAGCTGCATTCGTACCAATCAAGGAGGTTCTTAAGCTTCGAAATATGGCGTTATTCTATGCTACATTTACTGTTGATTTACAATGCCGAATCGACAAAAGATTTTTTCTAGTTAGATAATGAAAATTTGCATTATTTTTAAATATCTAGGAATTCACTCTATCTATCAGCAAAGTTTTAGTGGAGACCCACGTACTACAAGAAAATCTATGTTTTTTTTATATATTATAGTATATTTTGAGGATTTTAAACGTTTAAAATATTTAGTTAATTTAATTGTAAGTATAGTTGAGTAAATTACAAGATAAAAAGAACTTTTTATATACTAACAACGTTTTAAAATTTTCTGTTGACTCATATAAACTTGACTTGACTAGCTTAAACGATCAAAAAAATTTATACTTGATAGAAATAATACTGAAATGTCATTCTACTTAAAGATGGCTAAAAGTATGAAAAAATGCATTGTAATCATGTTCTGATATATTCTAAAAGTTTCAAATATCTAGCTAGTCGGGAAGTTAGTTAAAAATCGATTGCAAGATTTGTACCGGACAAAGAACAAGTGGATAAATAAGAATACTAACTAATAAAAACGTTGTAAAATAGCATGAATCTATAAATATCCAATACAGAGTTTCGTTTTCGAAAATTAATTTTCCAAATTATTAATATTAAACATAATGACACATTTTCAAGTCATAATTCATTCCCTCTGCACTATTCTTACGCATTACAATAATAATAATTACGAAAACCTGTCGACCGGCCTAGCCACAGGGAAAACCCAAAAGGGCCAAAGGTTTCCTCTTGAAGGTTCTGGTGGGGAGCTTTGCCTGTTTCAGCCGGAACTTAAATCATTTCCAATCCTTAAACTCTCTCATTGTATTATTTATATCTCGGTCTCACGTAATCTCTTCCATACAGCTCGCGGAACAGATTTGTATGTAACGTCAGAAATTATTATATACGCAAACAAACCAAGCGTTTATATTACCTAGCGAATGAATGAATATTTTATTTTAAACTGTCTTTTAGGAAACCTGTGTATCACCTGTAATTCATCACAGATTAAAATAAAATATGGCATGTATTTTACTCAAAAATTGAGTTTTATCAATAGTTATATAATATAATATAGTCTAATAACAATAGTATTATAATCATCATCATCAGGGGCGCGACAACCCGGTGTGGGTCCTGGCCTCCTCCAACATCTCCTTCCACCTACCCCTATCCAGTGTGGCCGCTTTCCAATTTGGATTCCCAGAATACGGCAGTCACTGGCAGCTCCATCCAACCAGCGAATCTTTAGCCTCCCTCTTCTTCTACGTCTTATTGGATTGCTGGACATCACTCTCTTTGCCGGTTCATTGTCATTCATACGGTGCACATGACCTAGCCATCGCAGTCTCACAATCTTAATTGATCTAACTGCGCTGCAATCTTCGTACAGCCCGTAGAGCTCAGCATTATATCTTCTCTTCCAATTGGTGCCATCCCTGATCGGTCCATATATACGGCGGAGAAATTTTCTTTCAAAGATGTTCAGGGCTCGTTCACTTTGCAGAGTTACTGTCCAGGTTTCCGGTGCGTAGGTGAGCACTGGCTTTACAAGTGTCTTGTAAAGAGTGCTTTTAGTTCATGAGTATCATAATACTAATATAAATGCAAAAAAAAAATCCGGATAAGGTACTTAAACTTACATCCATCGGATTTCAGCCAATGTGTTTTACGAATCTAGCACCTGTACCGTACTATACTCGTACAACTGAAACACTTCCAAAATTCTACTAATATTGACTCAAATTTATTTTCTATAATATCATTTTAGTTAGATTGAATTATTAGCCTATGAACTTTGGTGTATTGACACATACCACCCCATCTTAGTTATTTTATGACATACGTATTTTTTGTAGTAATATAAATGTTCGAATAGTGGTTCAATGTATTTGGCTGCCTATCATTGTACATATATAATTGACTATATATATTGTTAATACAAGTACTACAAAACTATATTTATTACTAAACTTTATTTGGTTGAAAATTTCTATCCTTATACGCGTAATTTAAAGTATATTATTTCATACAACAAAATATAAAATATATTAAAATTTCAGCTTTCAAACAAATCATTAAAAATGCTTTTAATTTGACAATTTGTTGATGAAATTTTAAGTAAATCCTTCTTTTTTCAGTTACCACGTCAGTATGTTAGACTCAACAGAGGCTTAGACAAATATTAAATGTTATATTTCAAAAATACTGTTATTCACGGGAGTATATTATATAAGTATATATGTAAATAAAAAAAAACAATACAGAACTTCTTACCCTGCTTATAAAGTTCCCCGCCCCTAAGTGGGAAACAAATCGTGCAACCGTGACCATGATTTTTCGAGCGTGGAGGTCGTTGACGCCAAGCTTTGCATATTATCCCTATATAACTAACAGTGCTGGAAAACAATCTACATATATATAATATACATATATTTATAAAAAATGTTTTTGAACACAAACATGAACGATTGCATTTTTGTATGTATTCAAAACAATAATTTAGCATACACAAAATACACGGTAAAAGTACAAATTAGGCAATTATATTATAAATGTTTCTTGATTTATCTGTCTCTCTGAAACGCATAAACAAAAACATGTGTAAATATATAGGATGAGTCGAGTCAAAGACAATATGTATTAAAATAGGTAAGATGAGAGAAAGTATACAAATGTAAACTCAAATTCTAAAAACTGCAAACAAAAGATTCATTTATTTAAATCACCTTGTGAAAGGAAAAAAAGACAGAATACTCTTATAATAGTTTGACTAATGCTACAGTGCAGTACTAGCATATGATTGAGTACATATTTATATAAAAAAAGTATTAAAAGTATACTACGGAAAGCAATCATTGTCTTCGAGATGTAGTTTTTGTGTGAAATGGTTCGTATTTATTGAACAGAGTACAGGACAAACCAGTAAATTATCCAGAGACTCTAGATAGAGAAACGACTCTCGATAAAATGTCTTAGACGCATTCTGCAGTTTTTTTTACATATTCAGCGTAGACCAGGTAATCTGCAAAGACAAGTGATATTAGGTAGCCTCCAGGAAAGGCGAAATAGAGAAAGAGCGATCAGGTGAAGGAGTTTACTGGTGGCAGCTGTCATTATTCTCTGAGAGAAGCAGAGGACCAAAAGAGGTAGATAGTCTTAATCGCTTAAAATGTGACTGGATTTCAAGGTCATCACTATCATAGTAGAACAAGAAAAAGAGATTAAATAGTAATTATATGAAAACATTCAATTAATATGATGATGCCAACCAAGATTTGTTAGAACACATCAAAAGGGCTAAATTTTAATAAAAACTGAGATATGTTATAGCAACAAAAATATATAATTATAAATTTGAAGAGTTTACCGATCGGTTATTTAGAATATTAAAAATACTATAATTATACAAGTGGTATCTTTTCCGTGGTGTGAAATAATGCTATGGGATTAATTCATAATTTACATGGACGCCGACGCTCCAAAACAAGTCGGGCTACTTTTGCGAACACCTTTAGTGTTAATTGGCAAAGTTTGCGGTCGGGGAGAGGTCACATCGCCTCGTAAATTTGCGTCCCTCTCCTTCATGAAAAATACATCAATACAGGTTGTCCTGCTTGGATATGTATTAATGTTTGGTTTATTCGCACCAGGATGCGACACGTCCTGTAAAATGGTGCGTATTTAAATTTTTAACATAGTTCTCTGAAAGATGTCTTTGAAAGCAATTTAGATGCTTTTTTTCAGCCACGTGCTATAACATTGACATTCAGATATTTTGGTACTACTAAAACCATACATAATTTGATTGTATCAAACATTCTTAAGGGGGGACATGCTCGTCGAAGGTCAAAATTGAGTTTTTATTGTATATTCAAACCATGATCCTGGACACTCCTTAAACGTTGTAGATGATCTATTTATATAATTTTGAAGCCTTATTATCCTTTATAGTTATTTTAAACATTTGATGACTGCATGAAGTATTTTTGCTACATAAAATAGTATTCTTTTAAACCTCTCGCTCTAATGTTTTAGAATATAGTCATATTTCGGTACATAACTGTGCAGTGGTGTTAAGATTTTTTACATGTATTAATTTTTAAACGTATTTATAAAACCGTTAGCATAATTTATTACGAGATAATTTTTGTAAAATATTCACGATAAAAAATTATATTGATAATCTCTGTGATCCCAAATTTGACAAGAATTAGGCATTTTATTATTCAAAAAATCGGCAATATTAACACATTTCAAGATGATTCTAAATATATTTATTATAAGCTATGTCTTTGACCATTCAAGTGTGATAAACATCTTATGAATAATGATTGCTTTATAATAATTATTGACCTAAGAATAAGGTAGTGTTTTTTTGAAATACGCCATTTCTTTTGTCATTCCCCAGTGGTTAAGCTACAACATACGGCCGTAGCCATAAATTAACAAACTATAATTGAAGTAGGGAGTAAAATGATATTGACGCGCGTGTTTGAACATGTACCGTTTAAAAAAAAAATAAAAAAAAATCAGTTAGGTACATGTTCAAACACGCGCGTTAACATAATTTTACTCCCTACTTTAATTATAGTTTGTCATTTTATGGCTACGGCCGTATGTTGTAGCTTAACCACTAGGGAATGACAAAAGAAATGGCGTATTTCAAAAAAACACTACCTTATTCTTAGGTCAATAATTATTATAAAGCAATCATTATTCATAAGATGTTTATCACACTTGAATGGTCAAAGACATAGCTTATAATAAATATCTTTAGAATCATCTCCAAATGTGTTAATCTTGCCGATTTTTTGAATAATAAAATGCCTAATTCTTGTCAAATTTGGGATCACAGAGATTATCAAAATAATTTTTTATCGTGAATATTTTACAAAAATTATCTCGTAATAAATTATACTAATGGTTTTATAAATGCGTTTAAAAATTAATAAATGTAAAAAATTTTAACACCACTGCACAGTTCTGTACCGAAATATGACTATATTCTAAAACATTAGAGCGAGAGGTTTAAAAGAATACTATTTTATGTAACAAAAATACTTCATGCAGTCATCAAATGTTTAAAATAACTATAAAGGATAATAAGGCTTTAAAATTATATAAATAGATTATCTACAACGTTTAAGGAGTGTCCAGGATCATGGTTTGAAAATACAATAAAAACTCAATTTTGACCTTCGACGAGCATGTCCCCCCTTAACCGTTTATGACGCCTACACAAACATTTTTATTAGTATACGATCACTGTTTTGTCAAAATAAAGATATGATTGGATTGCGGGTTGTATTCTATAGTTGTATAATAGTTTTTGCCAAATATTTGTAATAAGCATAATTTCATGATTTTTAATAATGTTTACATGTTGTATAAATGGACAAAAATGATAGATACTATTATTAAATTACGTAAATTAATTTCATATAAGATCTCATTATCTTTTTTTTTTAAACTTTATTGTAATATCTCGTTACGTAACTTTATCAGTGTATTTCTATAAATAATATGATTATTGTTATGTTATTAAGTTAGTTAAGTAAGTTATTTTTCTAATAATCAACCAATATAGAGTTTACATAATTTAAAAAAACACTTTCTCAGAGAATATAATATTATAACCAATAGAAAAAATCTGTTTTTGAAAAAAAGTAAGCCATCCCGGCAGGAAATTGAACCCTGCATCTCCCGAGTTTACGTCCATCCGCGCATATCAATAAAAATTTTCAATAATTAGAATGATAAATTCTTCAATCTTGTGAATTATTCGTTGAATAAAAGAAATAGTTAACAATATAACATTACACAATATGACATTAAGTCTTTAACATTTCTAATACGGGATGCATATAAGACTCATTCTACATAGTGTAAAAAAATATTTTATTATAACAGTTTTTATTGTTTTAGTGATATTTATTTGGTAGCTATAGACAAATTAATATCCTATGCATCGGTAGAATTACATTGGGCTAAATGTTCTTGGTTAATTATATAAAAAACACAGTTAAATACATCCTGCACTACAAAAGCATCAATTCTAAAATAAAATATGAATCATGAATGCTTAACAGCTTGCATTTATTTCAACGAAACTTTCATATATTTAAATTCTATCTAATTGATTGTAAAATTTGTAAAAGTTTTCGTCGATTTTTTTTTGTATCTAGAGCTTTATCAGAATATCTATGAATTTTGTATTAAATATACCTATTTTATTATCCGTATGTATTAAATTTATTTCGTGTAGTAATTTAGGTAAAAAATTTAATCTCACATATATTTTTAAAAATGTTGTTTTTTAATCGAAAACAAATACCCAATGGGTTAAGCATTTTCTTTAAAACTTAACCTCATTTTCAAAAAAATGTTAGTTTAACCTTCACTCTACGGAGGACCATATGCTCTGCTAGGAGGCAAAATGGTAAAGAAAATAAAGTATCCCTCAATATAAGATTTGTGATCATCTAACCGATATGCAAACATTGGTAAAAGTTAAAAATAACTTTTATGAAAAGATACCGCCATTTTTCATTATTAAAATATCTCAAACTCGTTTCCTTATAAGATTAATGCCAGCCATAAATCAATCGTAAAATAAACCAAAAACCGATCGATTCTTCTTCCGTTTTCACGGATGCCCTTGATAGAAAATTGCGTTCGAGATTCGGTAACCAAAAGATGACACTAAAAAAAGCTTATCCGTTTTCCGATAAGAGGAGCACAGCGATTTACGACATTTTCAAGGACTGAATGCAAACGACCCCTAATTTTATTGCCTCTGGAATGAAAACGCACTTCGCATTTTTTCAAACAATACTTTTTTCGTTCTTAAAAACCAAGGTTTTCTTTACCGGGAAACGTATTTCCGGTTAAATTTAGAACAACAAAAACTATTAAAAACATTTAAAATTAATAATTATACTAATTTAAAAAAAAAATGCTTTTTAATACATGATTTGAAATATCCACATACATTTTCGAAAAAATCTTTGACGGTATGAATTTGAATTATGAATGACATTACGAAAGAGGTTTGCGAACTAAGTTTCCAGCTTATAAACTTATTATCTTAACCCACGGTGGCCGCGTAGCTTAAGCGTTGGTCTATAGTATCGTGGGTCCCAGGTTCGAATTCTGGGTCTGGCAATTAGACGTATTGTTTTTTTTTAATTTATGTATGAGTCAGAGTATGGACCTAATAGGTTGAGCAAGTGGCTGACATCCATTTCTCGTAAAACAAAATTCTTTCAATACAAACCTCCACTCCGTGGAGGCCCATATGATCCTATTAGGATCGGACATGGTTTAAAAAAAATCTTTGAAAATATGCCATAGCAAATACGCATCTGCGCGTCTATTCCATACACAAGGTTGCTATCGGCCGCTACCGGTGACTAATGAGAGTAGTTTATCATATTTATGTACTGAGGTATTATAACTGTTACAGTTAGTTGTAATTGCTACAATAAGTTCTATGTTTTAACAGCACCTCTCTTGGCTGTGTAAACTTTTAGAGCGAGATAGACAGTTTAGACGGTTAACTTATTGTAACAAGTATAATACATTAATACATAAATATAATAAACTACCCTCGATAGCGGCCAATAGCAACCTTGTGTATAGAATAGATACATTGATATATTTTAGAAGTTCCTTCTACAATTATTAGAACCATTTTTTTTTTTAATTTCAACCAAGATAATAAATTCCAATAATAACTTTGAATAATATATTATGGCATTTTTATAACTGTTATAAAGTATATTTAATGAAAAATATTATATTCTAAAATCGTGTTGATATTTGGTTTGGAATACAATAAAATTTATTTAAAACTGAGAAACTTTATTCCATAATAATGTCCAATGGAACCAATTAAACTAATACAATACGTACGTCTTCCTTAGATCCAAAAATTGAAATAAGATAAACAAATCACTTTTTCAACGAGATTTGTTAGAATGACAGGACGTTTTTGTTTAAATATGTAACATATGAAATGCATTCTAAACAAATTAAAAAGACTTATATCAAAAGTTAAGTCAACATTTTGATAAATCATATAAGTACCTATTTGTAATTATGAAATTTACTTTTTGGTACATAATTGATTATTTGTAGAATTCAATTTAATCAATATTCTTTTATGTTCAGTAATTAATTCTATCTTAATACGATATAAAAAAAATCGTTTTAAATTGGGAATATAATATGATAACTATAAATATTTTATTTTCCCAGTTTAAATTGTAAATATGATTCTGATATTATACGTTTTTACGATTTGAAAAATATCTAACGGGATTAAAAAAAAAAACACCGGAATTAGAACCCCTACCTCCAACTACCGCAGTTCTACACTTCTTTGGGATCTTTTTTCTGAAAATAAAACTGACTCAGCGATTTTTTATTCCAGTCTCTTTTATTTATTGCTATCAAATAAATATCCAAGGCATATCAACGAGATAAAACTTTTTTTTTTCAATATAAAACACAATACCGCTTTCCCGAGAATTCTGATTGTAGACGACATATGTCTTTGACAGGGTAGGTGAATAGGGGAAGAAGTGTTAACCGTCTAAAAATAATTAAAGTCAAATTGAAAATGCCTTTCACTTTAACGTTAGATCAATACAAATATTAAGCGAATTCTATACTATGCAGTATATTAAATCGTAATTTAGTTAAGTAAATACTTTAAAACGTTTTAGTAAATTCTTCTATAAGCTGGATATCAGTAGATTTATTTACAATATACCAACACAATGGTGCATTAGTATTATACATAATCCATCAAATATAATATGTTAAAATAATATATATTATAAATCAAGTGATTTATAGGGGCATTATGCATAATGCCCGAGCATAAGTGATAGCATATTGTTTAATAATTTATATTGACAACTGACAACCAAATTTTTTCGACAAATATTTTTAAAAGTTAACACATAATACCACCCCAATTAGTTAACTTTTCTGTAGATATTATTGCAATTTAAAAATTAGAATGAAATTAAATAATATTAAAATGGGATACATTGTTTTCGCTATAAAAAAATATATTGATACAAATATAATAAATAATAACGTAAAATAAATATATTTATCACTTTGCTCGGGCATTGTGCATTATGTCCAATTAATTACATGGTCTATAATATATATATATATAATATATATAATATTTTATATATCAGTGGTAAGGGGTGTAGGTATGCTGATATGATCTAACATAAAAAATGCACACTAAACTTAGCCAGTTATACGTCTTATTTGTTTTCATTGAGCTATGAATACAATAATTTTCAAATGGTGCTGGTTAGTTTTTAAAATTCAATTAATTTCTGTTTAATCCAAACCATAATAGTTTAGGTATACTATAGACGATCCGACAAAAACAGTACACACTTTTTCAGTCATACTTATTTATTTTCGGTGAATTAAGAATACAAGTGTTGGTTAGTTTTTTTAAAATTCATTAAGACCTAACTTTACCAAACAATAATTTATCTAATAATTATGTTTTATAGATGGAAATTTTTGACTATTATCTACTATGTATGGCTTGGATTAGGCGGGGTTTAATTGAATTTTAAAAACTAACAAACACTATCTACGAACGCATTGTAGTCTTAGTTCAATGAAAACAAATACGTTTGAATTATGTATAATGTATTAAATAGGCACATTTGCATTATTATTTCTGCAATTAGTGTGATTTAACATTTCGTTTGAAAAGGAAAATTACTCTAAATAGCCATTTCTTTCGTAATGAGATGCTGTTGTCCTCTCTCTGACAAAGTTAATTTACGATCAATATAGCTACAATTGTTGTTCTGTATGATAATCCAACTATTTTTTTTTGTTTGCGGAATTACATATCTTACAATTTCTGTAAGTAATTTTGTTCTATAACTATGTTACCCCACGATCGCTGAGTGGTAACATATCGTCTTATGTCGTTATCATTATCATTCTGGTTTCGACTCTTGGTTCTCATGTATATTATTATCTTCTGAGTATAAATATATAATGTTATTTAATGTATGCAGGTAAGTTGTTTACATTAAATTAACATGATGCCTATAATTAGATTGGTTTGAATGCGATCCAATATAAAATGTTATATATTATGATATTATATATTAAGCTCAAACGTAAACTTTTGTAAAAATGCTTGATTAAGTAATTAATACAAATCATTTAGTATTTTGTATTTTACCAAGTAACAAACTCGTTCTATAATTTTTTTTTTGAGTCATATATTATAATTATATTCCAGTAGGCATTCATAAACCGTCCAACAGGTAATATTTTGTTAAATTCTGGTGAATATACTAATAAGACATCGGGGTTATACAAATAGTGAAGATCACTCGTATCATGAGTGTGGTATTTTTTGTTTCTTGGTTAAGTTTTTAGAAGAGCGCGAGATACCGTAAACTCCCATTTCTCAAGGCGTCGCAAAGTTTAGCCATCAAGAAGCCAACTGAGAGAGAAGAGAGAAGGGTAAACCGAGCCACTTTTATAGATGGGGTTGGTATCATTCCAACCCTCTTACTGCATTACACTAATGGAAGCGGAGCATCCAAGTTCACCTAGTAAAACATTTCCGACGGAGAGACGTATTTCTGTCACCAATAAAAAATCTCCGTGGCTATTCATTTCGTAACGAAAACGAATGGCGATTCTTCTATTATGTGTCTAATTTTTTCTACTTTCTTTTATCCTGCAAAGATATACAAATATATAGGTATGTTTAGTGGACATTATTTTGTGTAGAAAACAATTCAATCAAGCTTTATTTTCAGTCTGTAGTATATAACAAAAAGCACATTTCTACTTTTTGTACGACGTTTTTCGATATTATTGTAATACTATAAATAGTAAATTCTTTTAATATATTTTTAAAAATAATTAAAAATAAATGTTTAATTTACAACTGGTCCAAAATGAATATTTTTCTAATAACGAAAGTTGGGTATTTAAATAACTATCCTTCATGAACAATTTACTCTATATCATAGGTTTTTTATACGACAATTATTGCTTAATCTTTTTTATATATAATTGTCCGTGTCCATGATATTATTTAAAATATGGAATTAACAGCAGATACCTATACCAAACACCAGTGATGAGGGGTGGAGGTAAGCTGTCAAAATTCAACATAAATAGTGCACATTAAACTTTGTCAGTCATAGTTATTTGTTTCCATTGAACTAAGAATACCATTCACAGATGGTGATGGTTAGTTTTTAAAATTCAATGAAATTCTGCCTAATCCAAACGATAATAGTTTAGGTATACTACAGCTGATCCAACAAAAATAGTATTCACTTTTTCAGTCATGCTTATTTGTGTACGTTGAATTAAGAATACATAATATTACAGATGGAATTTATTAGTTTTTTTTAATTCATAAAGCTCTGCCTATACCACACCATAATCGATAAAAATATTCTTCTATCTATGAAATATCTAAAATTATGTTTGGTTTAACGGCATACTTTTAGATATATTATAGATATACTATTATTATTTTTGACTATTATCTACTATTGCTTGGATTTGGCAGTGTTCATTGTGCACTATATATGTCGAATCTTAACAGCCCACCTCCACCCTTTGCCACTGCACAGACACATAGTTTTAGAAAAATTAAAGTTTATATTGATGTCAACAAAAAAAATGGCCAATAATGAATGAAATATCATTAAAATAACTATTAAATATTGTAAAAAAATAAATTACAATTTAGTGGAAGAATAACAAGGGAGTTTATCATAGTATCCATATTTTGTAACCAAAATAATATGCGTGATACTTTTTATCCAATTTGAAATATGAATTTTTACAGGTTACAAGTCATCTACGGAACACTTTTATGCTACTACAGAAGATGACATTCTAAATAATCTTACTAATTTACCTCGAAATGTCTTTTACAATCTTTGGGTTTAGCTACTTTAAAATTATTGCAATGAAGAATACCAAAAATGAATTGGCTAATTAATACTTACAAATAAACACAATTATTATTTTAATAAATAAGTAATAGGTATCATTCATTTTTAATACTGTTTTATTTTTATTTTTAGATAACTAATCAACATTTAGAATTATTGACTCAGTAACAAATCCGGCACCTACCGAGTAATAAAAGCATATTGTGGAGGTTGTAATAAATTTTGCGGTGTTTATTTAATTGTTATATGAATTCCTATAACATACAAATATGTACAGATACATCTGTTGGAATATTCTTTATCCCAGATACATGATACAAATCATCTTTATGCTCTCTATGTAGCCTACAACAAATCCTGAGGGACACTGTACCACAAAGTTATTCTGAATTCCTTTCACACACTTTTTAGTTGTATTTTTCATTCCCAAGTCGAAAACAATTTTGCTACATTCATATTTTTATCCTTCAAACAAAAGAATTGAAACTCATTTATGTATATCCATGCAATACAAATATAGCCTTATCATATTAGATAATCCAACACTATTCGAAATTCGAAAAAAAATTAAAACTAAAGTATATTGGAGGTTTGATGTTGTCTTTTGAAAAATTTCAGATGTTATATACATTGTATTAATCTATACTTTGTAATTTAGAAATATTTAGTTTAACCATCTACATAACTCTTTAAATATAGATACTTATTCTTCTTTTTGTCATTTCATATTAGAGTTCAGCTCAGGGAACAGTTTGGTGGACTTGACCTCGTACCAACTGAGGAGATACATAAACCATAAATCTCGTCTGTTACGGATACCAGCAATTTTTTTCTCTATTATGGGTTGGATAATGTTGTACTTTTGTCCCTAATAATATGAAAAAACTATCGTAGTCCACTAGTATTGATGCTATGGAGAATTTTTCGCTTATTTACGAATCAGTTTAAGGATGTCAATATTTGTCACCATGTCAGGCTAAGCAATTTTAAAGATTTGTCTTTACAACACCGTCTCGAAGATCTTAACTTTCTATAATATTTTTCATATTTATTGTAGAATAATAATTCAGAATAAGATATTACAGTGAATCATACATAACCTCAGATTAAGGTTAATATCTCAATTTCAAAGAAAATTTTGCAATCTTAAGTCTGGTCCCATTTTTCATTGACCAATGTATTTTTATTATGTCTCGCATTCAATTAATTATATTATTTTAATAATAAAGTTGAAATTTATCAAAAAAGATAAAGTCAGTTTAATTTTCTTCAATATTTTAACATTCCTCTACGGGGAATTAATTGTACATGGTATTGTGAATTATCTAACAGCTATATTTTTGTATTTGTTAAGTATCTAACTAAAATTCTTATATTATTGAATTGTTATTATCACCTTAATTAGAAACATTGAAGTCATCAACATAATAACACAAATTTAAGCCCTAATAATGGAAGTTTTTGACAATCAAAATGTATAATATCTAAAAAAAGAAGTCATATTTTATGAGCATACATTAGAATTATTGATTATCAGAATTATTTAACTAAATTAAAGGTCACTTCCAACGATAATATTCAGGCATGCACTCCATGCCAGTTTGTATTTGCGAGCAATCTCTTTATACATACAAATCTATAGATATTCGTTTGTCCAAGATTGACGAAGTTGTTAACCGACTCGATTTGAGTGACGTTGATGAGGATCGCTTTTGGGTCAGCCAAGTAGTTTATCATTACTTTTGTCTTTGAGACATTTATCTTAAACCTGCTTTGCGGCTTTCATTTGACAGTTCCTGCATCTTATCCAAAAGGTCTTATGGGACCTTTGCAATAACAAAAATGTATCGTGCAAAGCGCGTGTAACTAAGATATTATTTGGCGTTGATAATAACAATCTCAAAGATGTTCGGATATATAACTGTTTTTGTGTGGGGTTATATATGAATATTTACCATTCACCGTTATATATTAGATACACGTGTCAATATGCATATAAGTCACTATGTGTAAATACCATAACAAAAAAAAGCAAATGATATAGGAGCAGACACGTATGTCTAGAAAAGGTTATCATTTCAGTTTATATTGGATACAGAAAGTTCAACGGAGTCTGAATCTGCTTTATATATAGTATTATTTCACTACATAAATCAGTTCGGGATAAAATCGAAATAGTACATAATTTACTAAACCACCTAACATATTTTTAAAATAAATATTTAAAATAGTGAAAGAATATAATCTGTAAATAAATAAATCTGTAAATAAAATATGATACCAGGCAAGATTTAATGACCAATTGATGCGGGTTCGAGTCCCGCTGGGCGTCGTATTTTTTCAAAGTTTCTTTTTAGTAGATATATTATATCTGAGGTGTTTTCAAATTATGTATTCTCAATAAAGAATATACTTATGAAACGAAGTTCAATTTAAATTTCTTGAAGGACTATAGAAGCATTTTTTTCCTTCCTCCAACAGGCGCTACTGAATCAAGCTGTAATATAAATATAATGCAATGACAAGTTTAACAACAAAAAACAATATATTACACAGCACATCAATAAAAATATCTACATCTCTAAAGAGCATATTGATTAGTTTCGTAGCCTTCGTTATTGGCGCCCGACAAGCCTGGCATCAATATAAAATTTTGATTTAAAAGAAACCTTAATACAACCACGTAAGTATTTGACAAGCGCACGCATGTTTCAGAATATCAAGATTGGAAACAATGTTACATGAGGGCTGTCAAAATGCAAATAATTAATCGCTCAGCAATTACATAATATATACTCTCTAAGTTCAATACTATTTCGCAATATCATCGCCAATTAATTAGGTCTGCCTCGTTCGCGTGTTGTATTATTATGCTAGATTTTTATTTTCATAAATGTATTATATTTGTTTTTATTTTTTCATTGTAAATTTGATACTGCGAAAATAAATAACGCTTTACGTTTCGCGTTTTATGACGTAGGGGTCATCCAGACAATCAAGTTGTTATTTATTGTTTTGCAAAACTTTTGCTACGCGAAAAAAATAACACTACCTATACGCCTGGCGCCTGGAAAGTTACGTACGAAACTATTTATCGGGAAGATTTCCATCAAAGTTTTCACGGCGAGGCTTCGCGTTTCATTCGCGGTTTTCATTTTCCTTTTCGAGGTATAATATATTACATTATATTTTTATCATCTTCTTATCTCCACGCTATGAGGATTTTTGTCGCTCGTGACAAATCGACTTTGAAATGAAATTCTTTTTTTTAGATATTTCAACTCAGATAAGTATATCATCTTTCTAATAGGTTTGTTTGTTTAGTATTCGCACACTAAGTGTAAAAAATTAGAGTTGTATACAATTTAATAAGTATACACGAACAATCACTTTCATGTTTTCTCAGAGAAATATGTACTTATTTATTTGTTCACAGTTAGCAGTGCACGCACCTTAGAAAAATATTATATAGCTATAGATTGTAAAGGATTGTAACATAAATTCTTCTTCTTCGATTGCGCTACAGCTCAAGTCGAGCCCTGGCCCGACCAGAACGGTCCTCCGCACGTCTTTTCCAGTTCATGATTTTTAGCAGCTGTTTGGCATCTTTTATAATATTGTCACCCCATCGTGTGCGTGGCTTTCCCACTGGCCTTTTCCCCTCTGGGTTTCCTTTGAGAATCTTCTTCGGTATCCGTGACTTAGGCATGCGCTGGACATGGCCTGCCCAATTTAGCCTCTGGAGTTTTATGAAGGTGGAGAGTTTTGAATCTTGGTATAAGCGGTATAGTTCCATGTTGTACCTAATTCCCCACTCCCCACCATCATTCTTGGGTCCGTATATCCGCCTCAGGATCTTTCTCTCAAATTGTAACATAAATAAAACAGTGATAATAAGAATACGATAAAATAATATTTATCTAATTAAATAAAATAGATAACATACTAGGTAAATAAGCAAAAGGTATGTTTCCATTTTTATAAAGTTGAACGGGGTAAAAGGTAACTATAAATGATGGTATGAGATAAATTAATATTCATTTCATAAGACAGTCATTTAAAAGTAGTAGTAAAATAGTACTAGTAGCATTGAAATAATCATAGAAACACACAGGTTTTAAGAAAAATACATAAGTATTATATGGTCATAACACAGGTAATTGAACGCAGCATTAGAGTACATGACGTAATCATTGTCAAATCGAAAACGTGCCTATTAGTATTATAAAATAATATTTAAATGGTACGTGGTAGAACTTTATTACAATGATTTTAAAAAACAAAATTTTGCCACATTCTCTTTTACTTCAAGCCGTCGCTAGCTGAAGTGCCGTATGATCTTCTCAGATTTTTGGCATGCTAGCATTCAATTGAGCAGATATTTTTTTACAGAAACATAAAACACAATAAAAATATTCATTTTAAAATTTAAGGAAAAATCTAGTTATACGACCACAAGAAGTCAACCGGACAACAACTTTCATATTATCAATGTTTTATTTGTTTCTGACATTTTGTTTCACATGGCTTTTACAAAACATTTCAATATTTTATAACCAATCAACCAAAATTCCAAAATATATTTTAATTCGCACATATATAATATATTCGGATGATTTATATTCTGTTTTATTCATCATAATATACAATTCAAAATGCGAAAGATTGTTTTTAAGTCTAGTCACTAAAATGAAATTTTCCACAGAACAAAATTAAATATCACTAATATTGTCTAAAATATTGCATAGATGCATCAAAAAAATGTAATGTCCCAGTATCCACTATTCTAAATAAGTCACAGCGCCTTAATTTTAACATTATAATTTACTCAGATTATCTTCAATCTGGGTGGTACAAGTGTCTGGCATAATGTACTTACCATCCAAACCAGACAGCAATGCACTAAACTTTTCAGTTCCAGGCTTTACAAGGCATAGTGCCAAGTTTCACTATGTACCTACCGGTATTATAAATTCAAATAGATGTTAAGCGTACAGACTAAAAACAATGATTAATATAGCTCGCGGACACGCACTACCCTTGCACTGCGGAATAAGCCACTCAACATATAACTAAGTGTATTAAGTTATTCCAGTCAAAAACATAACTCGTATAAATTTCATACCTACTAATTTTTTTAACAATTATAATTTTGTTTGAGTTTATTAAGTTCTTTAAAGAATTAATTACTACACAAATGGTGTACGAAAGTGAATTTATGTAAAAAATCTATTTCTTTTAATTGTTTTTTTTAATATTTACTTAGAACCTTAACTAAAACTATTAATTTTTTTATCTATAACTTTCTATTTTTATATAAAATTCAACACAATATGAATTAGGTATATACTCCACATAATTTTATAATAATCAGAACGAACTTTATCCGATTCAATGAGCACATTGTCAACTAATGCAGCATTCATAAGATACAATAGTACAGCTATTTATAAAATTTTTAAGAAAATTATGTATTGGTGATAATTATTATGGACAATAAATATCGAAAAATATTCTTAGAAATTTTCTGTTAAAAAAAACTCAATATAATTTACCTAGTTTTTGCAAAAAAAAAAACATTATTGCTATCGTATTTTAGCTTCATTTTTTTAATAACATAAGAAATTTCTATAATAATCAATTGAATTAATTATCAAAAATTCCACGACATTCAAATTATGTCCAAATAAGATGTCATCATCTATGACGATGATGTATTTGTCATTTTTTTAATATTCAGATTATATCGTAATCTGTGTTTAATACATACTGAGATCTATGTAAACTGAATTGATATGTATTATATCTATCGATTGAATTTATATAAACTTGTTTTTTTTTTATTAATTATTGTTGGCTATATTATGAGAATACAAAGCATTTCCCAATTTGTTATCCAAGAAAAGATAGCAGTAAGTAAACATTGCAGAGTACGACGTCACGTTTCATGACTTGAGAACCTCCATGATTGGCACGACTGTAACACCACCAAACTGTGCTGGGTAATAGTTAATAGAATAATATCAACTTGACGTTACCAATCCTAGATTCTGCGGTAATATGTCGGCTTATAATATCGTAGATCCCGGAATCTAATTCCAGGTCTAGATTTTTTCACCTTAATTTTTAATGTGTGTTTCGACTAATGAGAAGAGACCCAATTGGTTAAACAAGTGGGTAGCATTTATGCCTTGTAAAAAACGGTTTATACAACTTCCATTCCGTGGAAAGCCATACTATGATGGTAAGCTAATAGGCAAACTGACAAAACTGTCGGGACATTGCCGCCCAAACATTGCCGCCAATCCAAATCCGCCCGTAGTATAGTGCTCGTCAATACCGCCCGTACAAATCCGCCTAGACAAAACCACCGGAAAAAAATACAAAAATATATAAAACAAGTGCTTTTTTGGTTTTTCGAATTGCGTATCGATAGAAATTTACATACTTACGATAATCAGTGCAATTTTAGATTTAATCCGATGCAGTTGTTAGTATGAGTAGAGTAATAACTAAAAATCGTCAACTTTTAACACTTAGTACTAAAAACTAAAAAAACAATGCCGATAAAGTACGTGTTTAATCTGATGCAGCTATATAGCTTATACCTGAGTTCCCTAATGGAATACCTGGATTATCTACAAAATCCCGCGAGAAATGTTGATAACTAGTCATAAAGTCTACTTATATACAAATATGGAATGAAATTTATTTTCTTTGTTCCCCAACTTTTTTTTATATCTTTACCACGTTTTTATTAGCTCGTATTCTTGTTTGTCCAATAGAAATCTTGTTATTTAACTAACTTTCCGACTAGCTATACATTTGAAACTTTCATAATATATCATAACACGATGACAATGCATTGTTTTAATACTTTTAGCCATATTTAAGCAGAATTGAATTCATTTTCAGTTAATTCTGTTTTATATGGAAAATTATTTCGGAAAAAAATCCATAAAAAGCAAAACACTATTATTTGTTGCTAAAGGGGTCCTAGCAACTAAATTATTAATATATACGTGCGTTACTATGGAAATCAATATGAAATCTCAAAATAACATTTCAGTATTCTATATTTATTCAGTATTTCTATCAAGTACACAAAAAAAGTATTTATTAATACATAGAATTGTCAAGTTTATATGATTCAACAGAAAATATAAAAACGTAGTACTTGTATAAAAAGTTCTTTTTATCTTGTAATTATTTATATATTATCTTTATTCGAATGTTTTTTTTTATTTGTGTATCTTTAATATAATAATATTATGTAAAAATAAAAATTATCTCATTTTTAAATTATTTTGGTGGCAATGTCTGGGCGGCAATGTCCGGGTGGTTTTGTTGGGACCCTAATTTAATGTATTTCACTTTTGTCTGACGGCAAGCTGTTAGACTCAATAACTCACTACCTGAAGCTGATATAGCCATATTTAGTGATTAGTGAAGATAAGGGATGGCACGATAAGAAGAAGAATAATTATAATATAGCTTAACAGATTTCTACCTACTTATAATATTCGTTATGTGATAGTTTATTGGTAGGAAATTATTCTTAGATATATTTTTTCTCGTACATAATATAATACTATATAATGCCACGTATTTTCATATAATAAAATTTATTCGTTTCTCTCTAAACCTAAACTAAACACTGATTATTTTATATTATTTAACTATATACGAGTAATAATAAACTTATATTTCCTACCTCCATTTTTTCGTATAAGAAAACAAAAGTTCTATGAAAACTTTTATGAAATCTTTGAAACGAAAAATAATGGTGCGTTGCATTCCATTATTTCTTATATGAAATATATAAGCCATCTCCATAAATTGCTTGTTTTGTGAAAGCTTAAAGTTGGCAAGTTTGTGGGACAATATGCAATTTTCAGCTGTTATGGCTACGGAAAATACTTCGTAATACTATCGTCAGGTTTTATGCAAGAAAGAAATTTTCATTTTATCAACAACCTTAATCATATTAAGTTTATATATGAATATATGAAGTAAGTAAATTTTGTTGCACAAAAATATCAACATTAATATTTAATTTATTCTATAAAATATCAAATAATTACAATTTAATATTTTATAAATTACTTTTTTGTAAAATCGTGTTGGTTTTAAAATAAAATATTTATTTTTCTTCGTTAACTCATTTATTCGTCAAAACAAATGTAAAAAATGTTTTTAAAAATATGTTGGCTGTTTAGAATACTATTATATAACAAAATAATTATTATTTCTTTTATGGTTATAAATATATTTAAAAAAAATTAATACTATAGACCGATGCACTTGATAAATTTTGAATTTAAATTCCAGTTGATTTTAGTGTTGTACCATTTATTCCGTTTGAGTCAAACAGATTAGTCAAATGTCGCTCTCAAATAGAATAGTGCAAGAATTACATCAATAAAAATATAATTTGCTAGTTGAAAATCATACAGTAGAATCAATTTTCAACTAAAAAACTTACAATTACTGTCTTAAAAAAATGCAAAGTAAGTGTTCATAATAATTATATTATTACAATTATAGCAGATATTATAATATAATATAAAATAGTATATTGGTAGTTCGCAAGAATACAATTAATAAAATAAACTATTTTGTTATTAAATTAATAAAATATTACTTAGGTTATTATATAATTCAATCATAATGGTTTTCACAGAAATTTTAACTTATAAAATTATTTTTATATTATCGGTGTAAAATCGGTGTAAAATAATATTTCTACAAACCTTTTAAAACACATATAATAATAATAATATGTAAAACGTTAGTCTTTCCGGTTTTGTATGCAATTGTATTAACAGTAGTTCATATTCATTTTAACGGTAGGTACTAACTATTGATTCTTGGTAAAATGATATTACATGCAAAATAAAAGACTATACATAGTAGTTATTTCACATTAAGTTAATTAAAGATCATGACAAATTTTAAATTATGAGAGTGACGGAACATGATCTGATCTTTATTATATTTTAATACTCATTATTTTATTATAAATTAAATTTTAAATAATAGTTAAATTAAAAGAGATAGTGAAGTAGTTTTTTGTATAAAATATATTGAAAATATTTTATCCAGCATGCATGATAATAATGATGTCTATACAAATGATCAAATATCAATTTCCTTAACTCACTCAATAAAGGGAGAGAAAAAATTGAAGGCCACGTCTTCCCTTGTCACGTCGAGTCCTAAAGCCATTTGTCAATATCTACGCCTTCCCGCCAAACACTTTTTTCTCACAATATAATGATTTAGAAATAAATTGGTTTTGTGACATGACCTCGGGAAATGGTGACAAGTAATCCCTTACTAGGGGAAATTTTAATTTTAATAACGTGGTGACCAACCACTTCAACTTTTTTTTAACTAGCAATACTATATATATTTAAATAATCTACTGTTTTAAGTAAACTTCAACCGATCGTAAGAACAAAATTCCGTGGAATCAATTATTTTGTATGTCCCTTTTTCCTGATGATCTATTTTTACAAAATAATCCGGTTCATAAAATAATTATACTTGATAAAGCTTACCGTGTTAGCAAAAAACACGTGCCGTAAAGCAACCTTTATAATATGTAGTGAATACAAACCGATAAACTTCTTCTTCCTTTTCGGTCATATACGCCTCTTAGTTGGAGCATATGGACACCACGCGTCGCCTCCGAGAATCACTGTCGCTCGCTAGTCTTCTTGCGTCGTTTTAGGTCATACCAGCATCCCGTATACACTCTAAAAATAGTATTTAGCGGCCTTCCAGGATACCGGAATCTGGTCGGCTTGAAGAATTAGCAAACCAGGTTGAGGTTCTCTTCAGGAATCCGCAGCATGTGGCCGAGCCAATTCCATCGTCGCCTCGTCACTCTCAGCGTAATGTGAGGCTGCTTGGTGCGTTGCTCTTATCTCATCGTTACTCCAAGCGATAAACTAATTTTATAAATATCTCTTTGAAACCTAAATGACTCTTTAAAAGATTTCTATTTTACTGGTTAATAAATTTAAAAAGTAAAACATAAATAATTTCGAAACACATCAGAAACATAATATAATATATTAGGAAATAAATGAAAAAAAAAATATTTTGACTGCGGGGCTCTAATCTACATTCATCGAAATCTAGCCAATGTGCTTTACCAATAATTGGTAAGCTCATTAATTTAGCTACTTGTACTCTATTTATTTACGATGAATTGAACTAATAGACATTCAACTGAAGCGCTTTTAAAATTTTGTTAATATTGGCTACTGCTATTTTGTGGTTTGAATCAAGATACCAATAATTTTTTCCGAATTTCAGTCTTTACATACTTGCTAAAAATTTACTAAACCATTTTTTTTAACAAATAATTAATAAGATTTAAGAATGTGACATTGTTTATTGAACAAACATAATTTGGAGAGAACTTCCTAGTAAATATTCGGAAGGGTATTTATAGAGACGTATAGAGTATTTACTTACCACTTATTTTTCTTTATCGCGTTTTAGTATTGGAGCATAAAACAAGCACAATGTCGTGCCATTTATCTTGATCCACCCCCACGTTTTGAGCCTTTTGTCACGAAGCGTGTACGTTTCTTTTGTAGTATCAATGTGTATAAGCGCCTCTTCATTATCATATCGACAAACAAGAATCGTATCAGCTAACAAACTTCGAGTGTTAGTAATACGGTTATACCAGTGTACCTCTAAGATTCTGCAGTGAGATGAGAAATGAGAATCTCAAAGCTCAACATCAACCCTTGAGCTTTTGTAAGACATTACGTAACACAACCATACATGAGCACAAATGTAGGTTGGTACTGTACACGTATTTAAAAAGCGATATTTGATTCTCATAGAATATAGCTTTGACCTCCATGAAATAGAGAAAGCGTGTAGTGGGTAATAATACTTTTGCAGTAGCTTCCCTACAAAGTATTTTTATAGTCTCACTGGCTTAAAAATTTCACCTGTGATACCTGTGAATAATAAAAATGCTATTATAATGTAAAGAATAGAGTCGATGCGAAACGCTGTAAGTTTTTTAGAGCAAAGCGGAAGACCGACACCGCACGGAAGGTTCCGCAGAGATGCGCTGAGCAATAACCCTTAGAACTTTGTATTCCTGCAGGATTCTATGCAACTATGATATACTGCAGCATTGGTTCTCAACCATTGATAAACATAAATATTTTATTGACAATACAATATAACATTCCGTAATAATATTATCCATTCAAGAATAATAATATCATTTTACATTGACGTTGTTGTTAATTAATAATAAAATAATGAAACTTTTCGAATGTTACAATATTTACAGTTTTTTATAATTCATTAATTTCAATCGTATTTCAGAGCGGGTTGTTTTTTGTCTCTGTGTGAATAATTAAAGTACGGCATTATGGTGCATTCTCAACTTAAGACTGTTTGAATAATATCCAAGTTTTATCTAACTTTAATTTTGACATATTTCACTTATCTGAAGTGAGCTTAGGTGATGTTGTTTTACAAATTAATATGATTTATTTATCTCAATCAATGTATGTGTATTTCCTTTTACATATAATTTTTAAATATGTATTATATGCTGTATATTATCGTATTGGTACTCGTTGCAGTGAGTTTTGTTATCTTAATTATTTTTCATGTTATATAACATTTTATACGTCCTGCACTTGGAACTTATACCTAATGTTTTATAAAAAAAAAAGAAATTACGTATTCAAAATATATTTTATACTACTCTCTAGTTTTTTTGCGTTCCACAATATTAGCAAACTTAGAACCAGAAAAATAACAATGCTTATTATTGTTGTAGGCATAGACAAGTAAAATAAAATCATAAACTCTTCCAATTCTATCCAAATTTTATTTTTCTTTCAAAATTTAAAAAATATTTTTAATTTTAGATCACTTATGGTATGAAAATATTTGAGAACAACTGGTCTACCACAACAAATTTCTATAAGGCAACGCCTCGTACTGAGTATCGTCTCGCACTACTTGGCACTTTAAAGCGTTTAGATATGCGCGTTCCGGAAGAAAAATGATACCACGGTACCCATATTATGTGACACCATGAGAAATGATCCTCCAACGTGCATTTTATAATGCTGTCAACTATTCCGACTTTCCTTACCAGTTTTCATAATTAAATCGGCATATTAATTATACGGTAGAAAATTATTCAATTCAATTCATTTATTTTACATATTGTGGACATTAAAAATTATAAGTTTAAGACGTTCACAACATGACATTTAGAAACAATGAAATATTATTAAAACAATATTAGGTACATAATAAAAGAGATAGATTCTACAATATAAATGTGTAAATACAAAAAAATATATAGGTGCAAGGAAGTACACCGGATGAGTTAAGCATTATAAGTTGACCCAAGTCATAGAAAAGTGATAAATAACTGTGCCTAACTCTCCATCTAATTTAATGTAGCAGAGATCATCAACAGCTAGAGTCAATCCACTGCTGCATGAAAGGTTCCTGTAGTTCCCTTGATTCTTCTCGGTCTCTAGATCTTTACTTTTACATACATATTCATACTTTTTATTTATAATATCGTCTATCTAATGGGTTTTAGGGCATCTCTGTAGTCGGATACTGTCCCTTGGGTACCACGGTGGCCAATTTTTACTAAGTGGACACTTGGAAGTCAGCTATTTTAAATAAAATAAATCCTTTAAAAATATGCAATCGAAACAGAATGATAAATATTTATAAAAACTTACCAAATCAACATGTCTCTCGAGTTTATCGTGACTATTTTTACACTAAAATTATAAATATTGTTTAAAAAATATTATACAGAAACAGTTTATTCATAAGTTACGTCACGAGTTAACTCGTCTATGGCCTAACGCGATATGTATGCTTTGACGAATTTACTCGGCTCTGGCAGTGAACATATTATTAAGCATAATTCTACATCACTTTTGAAGATACTCTTCAAGCGCCCAAATGCGCTTTATTTCAGCTTAGTTCTGCAACGAGTGCCAGTTCAGGCAAATTCAGTCATATAATTGTGCCCAAAGAGTACTAAAGGACCACGTCAAAACTATTAAAAGAGATAGCGAATGACAAATTTAAAACAGTGGAAATGGTTAGGGAAGGCTTTCATCCAACAGCGGATTGATCCCAGTTGATAATGATGAAACGAAATAATACTATCGATTGAACGAAATTGTTTTTAATTTTTAATTGATGTGTGTTGTAATAATCCATATTAATCAGTTGTAACAACCCAATTTTCACCTCTCGGTAGATTAAGGCTCTATTTGCAACTTTAGTATGTAGGTGCTGTGCGTACAAAATCAAGCACACTAGAGATTTGTGAGTAAAACAGCTTTACTAGCACTAAGTTTTAATAACATGACGTCATAATAAAGCATGTCTAACGTCGGATAAAGGAGGGGCGCGGGAAGCGGGGCTCTTAGCTATAAGCTTGGCTGGTACTGCCACTCTGCCAGTATTTCATATTGCATGCGGGTGCAGAGGCTCTGAGCGCGACGCGACAGCTGTTGAGAGCAACGAAACGGTATTTTCACCGTTTCACCTACTTTTGTAGGAAGGTAGAATTAATTTTATAATGAAATAAAAATACATATAATGTTTAATTTTAATAATTTTGATATTAATAGTAAAATATAATCCAAAAAAACATTTTATTTTATTTTTAAACAACCGCAGCACCCCCATATATAATATCCACGAGCCGCCACTGAATGTGACACTTCATAGCATACCAAATATGCGTCACTTGGTATGGTAACGTGTTAAGATATGCGCGTCCCGGAAGAAAAATGATAGCAGTGTAACGTCACGAGATGATATTCTGAAGTGCATTTTATATCGTTTTGTGATGCATTATTTATGGCGATATACGTGACGTCTGCTGTGACTCAGATTTTATGATTAATATTTTCATAATAACTATGAACCCGTTCAGCGTTTAGTTTACAATTTAGATAAATCATATTATTATATTATTGAATTTATTGAGTTATTTCTTAAAATAATTTGTAGTAATATATAAATAGTAAAACCGACAACTGTAGCTTACTTAATAGCGTTGTGTTACTATTAAACTGAAGATTCTAAGTTCAAACCGCATTGGCTGGATCAATTGCATAATACGCAGTTATTTATATATGAGTATAAAGGTATGATTATTTATAACGTTATTTGCTTTCATTCTTCATCTCCACCGTCTAAACTCTAAATAATGAAAGAGTCAATATTTTTAACCAATCCTCGTAAAATAGTATCTCGATTACCCACCACATTTTGGAATGTTTATATTATTATGTACATCTTGTAAAATCCATAACCATAAAGATGGTTTATATTTTATATATGGAAATTTTAATAACCTCTATTAATTTTAAATTTGTCAAGTTTCTTGTAAAAGTAGGTATGTAAAAATATGTTTTTTTCTCTTGTTTCCAGGGGTGGAGTCAGCCTAAGATGGTGTATGTGCTGGTGGCGTGTGTGCTGTTTGCGGCGGGCGGCCCCGCCGCGGCCAATCCAGAAGCGAAGCGCCTCTACGACGACCTTCTGAGCAACTACAATCGCCTTATCCGGCCGGTGGGCAACAACTCCGACCGCCTCACCGTCAAAATGGGACTCAAACTCAGCCAGCTCATCGATGTGGTCAGTACAACTTTATTACCATCTAATTTTTGAATCAATAATAATATATTCCAAGTACACCCTGTAATAAAATAAAGAGATTGTTCACATTATTTTTAAAGTTCTTAATTAAGGGCATTAATTGTAAAGTCAAACTTTTAATATATTTGATAAATATTTTTGATCATGGTTTAGTCATTTAAATCAATAATTTATATGATTTATGTGTAAAAAATGTAATTCCATAGTGTGGTTTTAGAATGAAATTATTTTTTTCCACCTTCTACAACTAAAAATATCCAGACAATGGAATTTCCATACGGTCTAGAAACACTGCATTAATGTTTGGTGAATGAATTATGATCTCTAATATCATATACATGCTAATAATTAACTTTTTCTAATATTAGTATATACAATATTATTAATGAACACGAAAACTACACATAATATTGGCCTAAACACATGATTTGTAATAAATGTACATCTTGTAAAATCCAGAACCATAAAGATGGTTTAGTACTTTTAACTCTAATTATACGGTCTTTCAAAATATATTAATTGTATATTATTTTATTCCTGAAATATTTCACGTCACCTGCTAGGGGACGTATCTCCAGTTTGAGGAACTCTGATTTAATGTCCAACTTCTTTTATCAGTACGATTATTATAATATTATTAAACTGTTAAAGTTAGTTGCAGTGTTGGTAGGAAGCATCTCTTAATCAATGTTGATATTAGGATTGTTTTAACCAATAAGTAAGGATTGTTTTAAGAACTAGAGAAAGTCTCTCATCTCACCTGATATTATGGTGATATTCTCAAAATACCACCAATCCGAATAGTCAATGCTATGCAAGCTGAATTATATGTCCGATAAGAAACTTAAATTTATAAAACTATTATCGGAATTAACTTTTTAAAATTACGTTTTTTATTTAAACAACTTTTCATAGATTAGTATTTTTGGCCTTTTTTCACATATCGCTATTTTTTTATATTTTTCTTTCTTGCATCAGTCACATCAATTTTTCAATATCCAGAATACTATGCCAATTTCTCAGGACGTTTTATGGAACATAATGTATCTTTTAATGTGTTGTTGACTGCGGTATATCATATATTTTATCAAAAAAAGACGAAACCAATGCTGATTTGTTTTAAATTATGTGAAAGTTAGGTTAGGTAAATTAGGTAGATTTTGTATAAATTTATTTTATTTCATATTACAGGAATCCTTCAACTGACATAATAATAATAATTTATAATACAACTAAGTAATTAAAATAATGTTCGATTACAAGATTTTTTCAGTTGTTCGGTAATATAATTTTTTTACTAACGTAACTATGTAACAATCCCATAATTTATATTGGTAATACAATAATAATTGTAATACTTTTCCCCTACAACGTATACATAGTAAGGATAAACCGTTGACCTTTTGCAGACGCTCCAGCAGTGAAACACAAAAATGCACTCAGTTGCACAATAATTTATTTGAAACAGTCTAGGCGGGGAGGCAACATAACTTTGATAATTTATCAAAAATTTCGAAAACGTTTGTTTTCCATTTTGCAAAAATTAAAAATACATTCATTATAAATAAAACTCATTTTTTGGGTGATTTAGACATAATTAAATAATTAATTTTAAGTATTAGTTAGTTATTGGTCATGTTTCAACTAGTTTAGTTAGATATTTCAGATTAATATGCATACATATATTAAACGATACCATTATAAATCGTTTAGTGTTTACCAAAATCCGTATTTATTATTAAGGAGCGCATTCATAGTGCTTCTATTAAAATGTAGTAGTGAAATTACGAAATATGAAATTTACAGTTTACGGAAACTTTACATCTAAAAAAACCAATGGAAAGGTAATAAATAATATAAAGATAAAAAGAACTTTTTATATACAACGTTTTTAAATTATGTTGAACCATATAAACTTGACTTGACTTGACTAGTTTAAACGATTAAAAAAAAATTTACTTGACATGTCATATTGATTTCCATAGTAACCCACGTATACATTAATAATTTAGTTGCTAGGACCCCATACCCTTAGCAACCAATAATGGTGTCGAAATAACTTTTTATACAAAACAGAATTAACTGAAAATGAATTCAATTCTACTTGAAGATGGCAAAAAGTTTCAAATGTCTAGCTAGTCGGGAAGTTAGTTAAAAATCGATTGCAAGATTTGTACCGGACAAATAAAAATACGAGCTAAGAAAAACGTTGTAATAAACCTCTTAAATAATAAATATATATTTTATTCTCAGAACTTACATTTTAAAAAAATATTATAAAAAGAGTATCAATCAAATAAACTAACCACACCTCGGATAGCATCACATAGTATGACTATTATTCTGTTATTACAAAGACATATTGTGATGCGATAGTGATGATATTTAAATAAAATCTCTGTTAATTCTACGATATTTGATACTTATATCTATATTCATAGCTTTTTCGAGCTTTACACCCGTCGTCATAACGATCCAATTATAACTACTAATCCAAACTTCAATGATACGAAAATTATGTCAGAAAGGGAAAGTATAGTCTTTTAACAAATCTGCTTTACTCATTGAACAGAACAGCGGGGTAGTGTTCATTTTTTTTTTTGATTATTTTAATTTAAATTGTCTTTTATTTTATTCTCCTATAGTAATATCATTGAGTATTTAACCGATTTTATAAGATGACTTTTAAATAGATTAACATTTACACAGTGGGTATTTATTGTATATTTTTTTTAAATAATTCTATTTTGACAAACCAAACTGAGTAACTACAAAAATGCACTCAACTGCACAGTAAATCATTTCGAAATGTCACGATAGCATAGCGCGAGAGGCGACAAAAACTTTTCAAATTTATCAAAAATTGCAATTACATTTTTTCCGGGGAGTTTGGTCTAAAATTTTCCCAACCGTTATTCAAACATTATTCAATTACATTATTTCCGAGTTTCTGTGAAGTTTCATATAAATTAACTTTTGATTATAACATAAAGTTGAATGGAGTTCTGAACAATCGTCTGTTTATTCTCTGACAGAGCAATTTTTTTATTATTACAATAAACACGAAACCTTAAAAGTTGTCTGATATAAAATATAAATTTTAAAACCCGCCTTAACTATATTTTATGATGAAATTAAATAGTTGGTAGTGCAGACCTTAATTTTTAACATGATTATTAATATAAGTCTTTTTTATATTATTACATTATTATTATTAACATCACTTGAGGTCTCTATGGATTTATAATATAAAACATATATATATATTATATATGTTCGTATTTATGTACAAATATACTAATTAGACGTTAAATAAATTCTAATTAAATGTTTGTTTTAAATAATGCTATCGATAAGTTTAATACATTTAGATTTATATATAAACTCTATAATTTTATTTAATATTTAATTAACACAAATTTAGTGAAAAAAGAAAATTCTTAAATCTATGACAGTAACGATATTTATGATATTATATTTACCAATGGTCTATATTTAAAATATATAATTATTAACAAAACTCAGATCATGTTTGAATCGATATATTCAATAAACAGTGATATCTTTCAGAATAATATAACAAAATTTACTCCTTGATTTCTTAGTTTCCATATAAAGTATATTTTTACAACGTTTTTATTAGCTCGTATTCTTATTTGTCCAGTGATTGTTTATTCAGTACAAATCTTGCAATCGATTTTTAACTAACTTCTCGACTAGCTAAATATTTTAAACTTTTAGAATATATCAAAACACGATGCCAATGCATTCTTTTAATACTTTTAGCCATCGTAGACAGTAGAACTGAATTCATTTTCAGTTAATTCTGTTTTGTATGAAAAGTTATTTTGGAAGAAATCCGTAATCCAATCCACTATTATTGTTTGCTTAGTGGGTGGTCCTAGCAACTAAATTATTAATATATACGTGCGTTATTATGGAAATCAAAATGAAATTTCAGTATTCTTTATTTTGTTTGTTTGTTTGTTTTTTTTATTTACTTAATATCAAGTACAAGTTTGAGCATATTGAGCATATTGAGTATAATAATTCAACAGAAAATTTAAAAACGTTGTATATAAAAAGTTCTTTTTATCTTGTAATTATTATCATTTTCGTTCATAAGTTCAGTAGCTGAAACTTAACTCAATAGATTTTCTCTAGAAAATCAGTAGTCATTCACCCAATACAATGGGTTCCTGCGCCGAATCAAGCACACATATCAAAATTCAACATGTATTTTTGCCTAGCAGCATGGACAAACTCACGGCTTTGGAGGTGATTACTCTACAACTCGAATATCATGGGTCTAATACAATGACATTATTAATGGACAACGCACTCAATAGAGTAGCTATCAAATAAAGTCGCGCATAGCTTCATTTGCACATGCATAGGTAGACGTCACGCAATTTCCATTATGCGATATTACGCATCGGGAATTTATAGCAATACCACCTTTATTGTAATGGCGTCAGAACAGTGTTTCTAGTAACAATGTTCATTTGAGCAAACTCGTTCGAACCGAACCATTTGGCAGACCCGATAAAAGGCATCTTGAATTTATAGCAACATCACCTTTATTTTAATAGCGTTAGAACAGATTATGCCATTCGGCAGACCCGACAAAAAAGTGAGTGTCATTTTTTTCCCCAGATGCTTCGTCTATATTAATGTCATTGGTCTAATATAATACTCTAGCATCATAGTAATACTAATACAGATATTGTGGGATATGTTACAGACTTTCACGAGGCTTAATTAAGTGCAGATTCAAATAAAGCGAGCAAACAAACAACACAAAATAATTACATAGCCAATAGTATTTAAATTTGTGAGCCATGGATCAAAATGTCATTAATTCTTTTCTGCTGCGACAGCTTTTGTATATCTATAGTACATATATACAAATATTCTATTTCAAATTATGAAGACGATTTTTTTTAAATCATCATAATCATCAGCCTATCCACTGCTGAAAGAATGCCTCTGTGAGTTGATAATGTTATTCCTCTCGATAGTCTCATAACTGTTTCGTTAATCTAGATGTAAATTTACTTTTTAGACGTTTTCTGAAAAGTAGTTTTCAATAATTGACAATATCAATTTATTTAAGTGTTTGTGATTGAATACAATAAAAACTCTAATTAAATACAGATTTCCTGATATTTCTGTATTCTAAAATAAATAAACTCTAGTATGTATAGCTTTGTAATAAATTATTGTTAATCACGTAGTATAATAAAATACTTTGTATCGTTATTTATTGTTTCTGTACGTAATTACCTCATTTTTCCACTATATAATATCTTGCCCATAATGCATAGTTAAAATAATAATAAATTCGTTAAAAATGGCGCAATGCTCTCTGCACTGTCAACAAACTTTGGTCATAAAGCTCTGTATTCTAGCTTTTAAATACAGGGCGGTTACTCGCAAACTTTCTTATTATGCTTTCTCCTATTAAAAGTTCATTACATACTACAATATTACAATATACAGCTACCGCATAATGTGAAACCTAATTGGTTAAGTTAGGACATTAACTCAAGGAGTTGTTCCAGCTATGAATATTGACAATATTAATAACAAGGCACAGAATGATGAATGCAAATAAAAAGCACATTATATAACGTATCTATAATATCTATTATGTTAGTCTGTTACTAATAATATAATATTTTAATTTTTATTAAAATCGGCTTTGAATAAGAGACTTTTCTACTAATATATAGGAGCGCACACAGTAAAATTGTTCGGTGGGGCTGACTCGGCTTACTACTTATAGCTTCTCATCATTTCAACCGCATAATATTCGTACTTTTCCAAATACATTCTCTATACCCAGACACTCCGCACTTTATCATAGTGTCGCCCCATGCTGTTTTTCAAACATTGGAATCCCCAGATAGTTTCATGATTTTTTTTTTCACGGGTATTCCAGTAGCGGCAAGTCTTGCATGTTGTAGAACACCGAAATGAGTCTGCCAACCCATTCACACGTGAACATGATGAAGAATAAAAAGATGTTATATTCTATTTACCACATAATTTGTAGTATTTTCCGTTTTTTTGGAGTGTTCCAGACCCATAACCTCCACCCCATTATATGCGCGCTTGCTGAGATATTATCGGCAGGGTCGAATATGACATCGCCTAAAATAAAATTACCGTATAATTTTTTTTTCTATCCCTATGAGAGAAATTGTTTCACTTCGTTTACAAACTGTTTGTTGTAAAACCAAATTACTAATCTTTACGGTTTTCTGGTATATTACAGAAAATGTCCGCTTACTCGGCGGCTATCTGAACGTAAACCGGGAGTATTTACGAGGAGGTTTCTGGTTTCGCAGACTAATAAATTCACATTTCTTTCCAGTCGAAAGCATAGTAGTTGGGCGTGGTGGACCCTAGCTTATATTGCTTATATAAATGCTGCCATACATAGTTATACTGAACTCACTGCGACTGTTTGCTCAAAATCTGCAAGGAAATAAGACCCATATTTCACGTTTATTTTCGTATTACAGTTGCAGCATTTGAGTTACCGGCGCTTAGGTACTCGATGCTACTATATTTTACTAACAGATAATATTTGTTTTGTTAAGATTCTGAAAAAGACACGAATACTTAACTAGTTATTCTAAACGTTAATTCGATATAAATCGTCACTGTACAGGCCAATTGCCGTAACCCTCACTTTTCACCAAAGTGACATTTTGATGGTACTGGACTTATTGCATACTCTTACATGAACTGACTAAGTATCATCAATCCCAAAAAAATATTTCATATCAAAATAATTCAAAACAATTTATAAGCCATTTGTAACTTGACAAAAAATATTCTAGCCAAATGCTGTAACCCTCTCTAAAAACGTAACCCACAGGGTAGGTACCGAGTAAGCCACTCAATTTGTAATAAAACAATAAATAAATCTAATATATAAAAATCAATATTTGTTTGTTTGTTCGTATTTTATGCGCTGCCATACCGTTCATCCAGTTGCGATAACACTTTGTCAACTTATTGCTTGCACTTGCGCAAAGAGTATAGGCTATATCTTATATATAAAAAAGAGTGTCTGTCTGTCTGTCTGTCCCGTATGCGTTCCTATACCATTCATTCGATTGCGATGAAATTTTGGTAAGTGGTTGTATGCACACCCGTGAAGGTTTTTGAATTAGAAGAATCATCATCTTCGTCTTCTTCTTCTTCTTCATTATATCTTCTTTTATTCGTATGACTCCTATACCATTCATCAGATTGCGATGAAACCTTCGTCAGTTTTTGTGGTAACACCCGCAAAGGTTTCTGAATTAGTACAACCATCTTCTTCTTCTTCTATTCTATATTCTTCTATTTGTATGCGTTCCTATTCCATTCATCCGATTTCAATAAAACTTTCGTCAGTAATTGTGCCAACACCCGCGAAGGTTTCTGAATTAGTACAACCATCTTCTTTTTCTATTCTGTCTTTTTCTATTCGTATGCGTTCCTATACCATTCATCCGATTGCGATGAAAATTTGACCAGTTGTTGTGCGCACGCCCCCTAAGGTTTCAAGGTTTCTGAATTAGTACAACTATCTTCTTCTTCTCAGCATGCGGGTACACAAAGCGCCTAACGTCAGCGGACAGCAGAGCCAGTCCAAAAAACAAACATTTTCTCTCTTAACTTTCTTCTTTAAGCACTACGGTGCATGATTGCAGCATCAGTCTTGTGCGGCTCCGTCTCGAGACAAAATGAGCACTTAAAATCACTTCTTTTACACACGTTTAAAGCGTCATAGAAAGCGGCCGTGCATATCCACGGTTGTGCATATATGACGGGTGGTGGTGGGCACTTTAACGTATCTTCTTCTTCTTCTATTCGTATGTGTTCCTATACTATTCATCCGATTTCGATCAAACTTTTGTCAGTTGTTGTGCGCACACCTGCAAAGGTTTCTAAATTAGTATTATATAAAATACAAAGTTTGTTGTTTGTTTGTTACATCCAATTTTGATTTTTTTTACTACATATTAATAAAATTAATAACGTTTGCATATTTTGGATTCGATTTTAATTAAATGTTTTTTTGTTTGACCTTTACTCTTATTAGAATTATTTTCATATTGCCATATTGTATTACACAGATATTTTAATATTAAAAAAATAATTACTTCCTATTATTTTTTAAATATCTAAGACAAATATAACCGCGAAGCGACCCTGTGCAAAACCGGGTACTTCATTTAGTATTATATAAAATAATAAGAAAATCCAATGCCCACAGTTTTTTCACTACTTGAACAATTAGATATTTGAGGGTTACGACAATTGGCTTGTACAGTGACGAATTTAAAAAAAAAAAAAAAGTCGCATATCCAATTCTCTGAAATATGTAAGTAACACTTTTCAACATTACTGCAGAACAATTTGATAAAATAATATTATTAATTTTGCTATACAACTTTCATGAAAAATGGTTTTTACCTCATAAGACAATAACTTCTGCTTACACATTTTTACGTAGTATGTGATAGATGTCAACAAAATTAATGAAATTAAAATGGGACGGATATATTAGTATGTGGCTAAATAACAAGGCAATTGACGAATACAGTGATACTTAGGATGCACTAAACTGACTAAACGACCCTCTTAATCGATAAACAATCATCGTCAAATTTACAGTGAAGAACTACGAACCGATTGAAAGTACATAAGAAAGGCCTTTATCCAACATTGGGTCAACTCCAGCTGATGATGACGGTGAATTAATCTATATAACATACCGATAGTTAAAAATGACACCTTCTACGGTTGAAACCGATATAAATCGTTATTACATTATCTGAATTTGGTAGGTACTGTAAAATAATATCCTAATTTGTTTTATATAGCTATAACGTGTCTGCTTATAAAGATGTGAATCTTCGGTTCCAATACCGCGTCTGGTGAATTTACATTTTATTTTTGCAATAGGTATGTGTTTCGGTTATATGTAAATTGTACGTAAAACATTTCACCGCGGCACAGTTCGCTGTGAGCTTTCTTATCGGAAAGAGATGACGGTATACTATACGGTCTCTAATGTTATTTGATTCAATATGAACATTAATTCAATTTTCATAGCTGATCGCAAAACTCATGAATTCAAGAATGAAAACCTAACCTAACAAATAATCCAGTATATCGATTATTTTCAAAATTTGTTTGCTACTGGCTTTCTGTAAAGTGTAAACCGATAAAACCCGTGTTTTATTTAGACATGAATTTTATGTCAGTACTATACGACTCAAAGATGTTGGACGGTCTTTAATATACGGCCATATATTTCCGATACAACATATTATTACGTTGAAGTGTGATACGGCAAACTGCATACGTACAAGTTTCTAGATACGATGTGTTTCGACCTAGAGCATGGAAAACTGTTTAGTTGCTCATCGCTTTCCATCGGGATTAGCATTTGTAGTTGTTTGATATTTTTGGAATGCTGTCCAACTACTAAGTTTATTTGAATATGAATACAAATTTGAATAATAAACACAGAACTGTTTTAATGGTTGTTTATTGTTTCATATCTATTTTAATATTACATGATAATATGACTTTATTATTTTAATAGTTTAATGTATATTGCGGAAAATGTAGTACGCGAGGAAGGATTATTCAAATGAGAGATTATTTGAATGAAAGTTTTTATATCGACTAATTACTATATAACACACCTACAGTGGCCGAGCGGCTTAAGCGTTGGAATATCACGCCATGAGTCCCAGGTTCAAATCCTGGGTCTGGCAAGTACACAATATATTGTTTTTCAATTTGTGTATGGGTATGGACCTAATAGGTTAAGCAAGTGGCTGTCATCCATTTCTCGTAAAAAACAAAATCTGTTAATACAAAACTCTACTCTGTGGAGGCCCATATGATCCTATTAGGGTCGGACATGGTCGGAAAAAAATTATTATATCTAATACAATGTAATATATAAGTTCAAGTGACGTGTACTTAATTATCGTCTGATATAGTTAGGTATATTTTATGTTACTATATGACGTATATGCCTGAGCAAGGTGTTTATATTATTTTTTTCATAAAAATAAATATCTGATACGAAATACAACCTCCACTATGTGGAGGCTCATAATATTCTCTTTATTTTTTTTTATTATTTTTTTTTACTTTTTCAATAATATATTGGTAGCTACTTTATAATGAAAAACTGTCATTTTTTAAGTATAACTGTCCTATCTTAATGGAGAATTAGAATATGTACTATTAGATATTTTATACCAATGTAAACATTTTGATTTACGGTCTTGGTCGAAAATAGTAACCAAATATTTATCCAATAATCAATCTTCATATAGATGAAGATTATTATATTCACACATTACTTAGAAAATTCTAACTTTAAGTTATATCATGTATATCCTAAAACAAGATACGTAAACGTTTTAAAATATACCTCGTATAAAATTCGATAGACTTTTTCAATTCGTACTACTTTTATATTGCGTTTTATTTACGGGTTGTATCTCATAATCCATATATGAGGCTTTCAAAGGTTGTAGGTATACAGTAATATAATCCCGGAGGATTTTGTCTTCAGTGAAATGTTTTAAATTCTGTCGGGGCTTTTAAGACAATTGGATTTTGTTTAAATGAAAAGCAAAAATTCCGAGCGATTGTACTTACTTTAATATTTGAGTAAAATTCATGCTGATTCGGTTGGTAGTTTGAAACAATAGAAATGTGCCCAGTCTCACAATAATTGTATCATTTTTGTTTGATTCGCACGGCTTATAATATCAAAAGTTGGAATTATTTTCTTAGAAAAATATACGACCAAACAAATAAGTAGCTCTGCGGCAGTTAGAGTAAATAATACCGTTTTTAATGTAATCATTACAGACGTAATACTTGACATTAAGTACCTATCTAGTATTTACTTTACAAGGTACAGACATATTTTTGAAATTTATTTCTTAATATTATATTGTTGGCTGTTATTTAATACTTTGACAATATTTACAATACAAAATGATTAAATATATATACATTATTTAATGTTGCTTATACGACTACCATAGTAGAACCAAATAATGCTTTTAATATCGATATATACCACATGCGTGAGAGACAGCTTAGGTACACATTATTTTATAAATTCTTAATAGACAAACTACTGTATTAAGGCTTAAAATTAAGAATTTGTAGTTTTTGTAGGAAATATATACATTATATATATTGTCATTATGATACCTTGCCTTTTCTTTCACATAAAATATTTATTAATATAATAAAATACTATTTTTTACAAGTAGTTGGGTTAAAATTGAGAATAAAGCCTTATTTGCCTTTAAAGCCTAAGTTTTAAAATTAATATTCGTTCAACACGTGAACGCAATATAAATTATCTCCATTTTTTAGCTAATTACATAAATATATCCGGATTTTTTATCAATGGATTTCGTAATTAGTTCGTAACTTTGGAGAAATTTTAACATGTTTCGTTGGGTATTTGCCATGATGCCCGTGATGGTCGAGCGGTAACGTCTCGATTTATAATGTCATGGGTCCCGTGCTCAAATCTCGGGTCTGGCAAATTCACACGCTTTTTCTGTATGCTTGGACCCAGAGTATGGACCTAATTAATAAGTTGAGCAAGTGGCTAATATCCATTTTTTGTGAAAAAAAAATCTTCATGTGGTCATTTAGTGCACATTTGGTATCACTGTAGGATACCAGTTGTCGAGCAGTTGTCCACAGCTGTTAATAACCTTTATTATATCGCGTACTCTTGTTTACTTCCTTATCCATTAGTTTCCTTTTTTTGTTTTTCCGCGTTATTTCTGACCACATTTCCATGCCAAGTTGAGCTACTCATAATTTTTGGATTTCTCTTACATTAAGAGTTCATGTTTCACATGTTACATTTATATTATAGTACATATTATTTAATCCACATAATTTTCTGACTCGGGTTAGTCCGCTTGGTTTAAGAGGTTAAATTGTCGTCCTATAGATTATTTGGTACTGTTCGGTTATACCGGAGCCAGCGGAAAACGCATTTTGAAAATAGCCGATAAACTGGATTATTTGTTAGGTTAACCTAACCAAACCTAACCTAACCTAACCTAACCTAACCCAACCTAACCGAACCTAAACTAACCCAAACTAACAAATAATCCAGTTTATCGACTATTTTCAAAATGCGTTTTCCGCTGGCTCCGGTATAACCGAACAGTACCGATTATTTTAATATGTATGTATTTTACTTAATATATTTTTTTATATCTATATACATCGATTGATATACTAAATCTGATTTATAAAAATCAATATAGGTATTTGAGTTCAATACTATTTTTTTTTTTAAATAAATGAAAAGTTCTACTGATACTGTTAAAAAGCATAGGTTTTCACGTAGGTATCTCTAAGATAACATTTACTTTCTACAAAACAGAAATAAAATTACCTACTGCATATTACAGATGATATATTTTTTTTCTATTTCAGTTGTCGTCGTGTATACGAGCAATATTCTTTATGTGAAAAATACGTATATATTTCAAACATAAAATGGTATGAAATCACATATTTTCTGCAGGCAGTCTATTGACAGAATGTCGGTCGTATGGAGACTGAGTGCATTCTATTGAAATTTTCTCTTTAATTTTCTAGTAATCTAGGTATATAATCGTTTACTGAAAAGCCATTGAATAGTTAAATAGGTATATACGTATTACCACTTAGTATTTACAGTCATATGACTATTACTTATATATTTTTTTCTAATAAACAAAAGATTATGTACATATTGATACCGAGAAGAATGGGTGGAGAACTCACATGTATGCTGGCAGCGTTCTTCACGAGTATCACCTTGATTGAGGGTTGTGTGGACATCAGGACATATAATTCAAGATAAAACGCGTCTTTGATTTGACAATTTCCCTGCACAGGGACGTTTAATTACATCAACTTTTCAGACATTGGTTGGATTACATCATTAATTACACTTGCACAGGAGTCTTAGATTTAGCTATCGCACAGTCATTATACGGGAACACGTGTTTAAACACATTAGCCGTATCGGCGCGAAAGTGTTTTAACGAGGACGCGACACATGGTTTTTAGGTGGTTATAGGGATTACTATCGGGCCGCTTACACAAAAGGAATTCACTGATTTATAATAATGAAACAAGCGCGACTTTAGTTTACAGCGTAAGGACCCCGGGCCGCACCGAATGTGCAACCCCGGATGTCCGCTTCCACTTTGGCGGGAGAATGAGTACTGTCCACCCTTATCTGCAACGACCCTCTCGGTGGTGAGACAGCGGGGAGGGGTACGAAGGGAATCTTTCGGTCAAGTCAAAACCTAACGGTGATCTTTTCTGTCGGCAGGTACAATTTTGTTCACCCGTCGAGGGTGTTATTGTTTACTTAGCTTTGTCAGAGATTCTAAACATTCGTCAGGGGCAATGGTGTTTTTGATTAAATCGCTGATCTGGAATTTGAAACTGTCGGGCACCAGGGCCTTCCTTTTTCTTTTGGTGACAATATCGATATTATTATTTGCTGTTGGCTTTATACTTAATAATTATATAGAATTTAGACATTGTTACCGTCGTAATAATATATCCGTTAGACGTGTGAACTGATGTATTATTGTTTTCATGATTAATAATAATTATTGATCAAACCAGATCCAGTTTAATTTTTGTTTGAAATTTGCGCCGTTTTAACAAGACGCGCTGTTTTGGCGAATATTAATAACACAAGCTTTTTGAATTCGTATAGGTACCTAAAAAGTGAGAAGGGGTGAAAGTTAAGTAATTGTTATTTGCTATTGCTACAAACAAGATACCATTCAAAACGTAACTTAACCAGGCTTACATTTTTAAAAAAAAGAGCGTGTTGTAATCTCGAGCCCCGCAAATAAGTTAAAATTCAATAATATAACCATAAGAATTTACTTTGATGTGCATTATCTATAGTACTATATTATATGTACTAAATTAAGTTCATATTATCAATTACCTATTCTTAGAATCGAATTTATATTGAGTTTCCTCCTACCATTCCCCATAAATTACCATAACCCTGGTGTCACCATAGTTAATACTTATAATAATTTACTATCTTTATATCAAGATTCCTTATAATCGTTCTTTCACATAAGTGAAAACTGAGGTAATATGTAAAGAAGCGACTTACTATTGATTAGATAATATTGTATACAGGTATGAATTTACCGGTAGGTACTCTTCAATGCCCGCATGAGTAGGTCCCTGCGTTGACAAGGGGCCTTCAACTCTAAAAAATCAACCCTTATCTAATATTACTAAGTAAATACTAAGGCTTAGTCGTTTTGTATTTTGATATTTTGTTTTTTTTAGACACTTAAAATCATTTCAAAAGATATCTACGAAAATGAAATATCTACGAGTTTGTCAATGAATATATTATGGATATCGAATTACAAAATAATGTACTGACTTTTAACGTTATCTTTTTACATAATGATGGCATAAATTATATTAAATTCTACACAACATTTTAAGACGATACCTATTTCGGTTATGACACCATTATCAACACTACGAAAATAAAAATGTATGTACGGTATGTAAGACTATTCAAGAATAACACATACTTACCTATTTACATGGAAATCGTATTTAATTTAATCTTCGAAGTATTATATTAATACTATTATTATACACCCACGGTGGCCGCGCGGCTTAAGCGTTGGACTATTACGCCGTTGGTCTCAGGTTCGAATCCTGGGTCTGGTAAGTACACATATTGTTTTTCAATTTGTGTGTGAGTCAGGGTATGGACCTAATAGGTTGAGCAAGTGGCTGGCATCCATTTCTCGTAAAAAACAAAATCTGTTAATACAAACCTCTACTCTGTGGAGGCACATATGATCCTATTAGGATCGGACATGGTCGAAAAAATACTATTATAAGCTAGAATTAAGAGTGTTCATTGTCATTGTATGTTTTCCTTTGGTGATCGTAGAGTACCTAAAGATGCCGAAAGGCGAAACCCGGGTCGCAAAAAACGACTCAAATGGAATAGTACAACATGTAAATCCATTAGAATTCGAAGTATTATTTAACAATTATTATTTTTTGTAATAATTATGTAGATTAGGTATATTAATTTAAAAATTTATGATTATAAACTTACTTAATATTAGTGTCATTATATTCTTTTGGGAGAAGATAAATTCCATTTAAAATTAAAATTAAATTAGTGTGCAACCAAATGGCACTGTAAGTGGGGCCTACGACTGGTTTAATTTGTCCATTCAGTAATCAGACATTTCAGCTGAAAAATAAACTCATTCTCGTTACGTGTCTTCTTCTTGATTATTCCTGTTATAGCTGACGATCATAGCCACCCTGAAATACTGTTACTCCTTTTTCGTTTTTAATTTGTTTCTTTATATCTCTCCAAACAATGCTAGTTAGTTCAATATTGCTTTATAAGCCACATATTTAGGTATAATCACATACCATTTGAAATTGTTCTATTTTTAAATCGATAAATGTTCGAAAAATTCTCTTCTGTTCGATAAAACAATATTTTGAATAGCGAACAGTAAACAAAATATGCCATATTGTTTCATGTCTTACGTTTTTCCACAGCTTTCATTTCCAAATAACATTCACCTTAAAGTTTATTCTCCGAGATTAGAAACGTGGATTTCTTAGCCCGTCTTCTTGCTGTAAATCTTTACGCGGCTTCATAAAATCTTGGATCTAAGCCATAGACGTGTACCGAAGCAAAAATATTCAGTTCATTGAACTAATATAACATAGCTCTTCATATGTTACAAGCTTTCGACAGAAACGCGGTATTAGTATTTTGAATTTTGAATTTGGAATGCGAAAATTATATTTTGTATTCACTTTTCCGCTTATTTATATCAAAAAAATATGTTGTGTAATATCATTTTCTACGAATAATTTATGTACATCTTTTAGCGAGCTTTATCGACTGCTATATAAAATAAATTCCTCCAATAACCTTTTACTTACAGGAGATTTAACTCTGCCATTATTATATTATGTAGATATATTGTTTTCTCCAATACGTTACACACAAAAGTAACTTTTTCTGTCCCCGCACATTTTCTATTGAACATCAATAACATCATCCAATAGTTTATTAATGTACCCTCCTAAAATCATGTATCCGGAAATTTGTACGTAAACAGTTTACCGCAGGACACTTATTTGTGCGCCGCAGTACGTGAAACATGAGTTCGTGTAACATTTAATCAAATGACGAGTTCTTCGTTGAACTTTTCACCGTGGAGTATATTTGTACATATGCTACAACATGTGGAGATGTTTTTACTAGGTTAGGTTAGGGTTAATCTAATTGGAATAGTACTATTTGCAAACTATCGCCTCATTTTGTAAGATACGTACAAATGTATTCCACGGTGAAATGTTCAACGAAGAACTCGTCATTTGATAAAATGTTATACGAACTCATGTTTCACGTACTGCGGCACACGAATAAGTGTCCCACGATAAACTGCATACGTACAACTTACATGTAACCCTAAAATCACGCTTCAACGCAACTTTTATGGAATATTTTAGACTTTAAATTTAATTTATACACACCTTTTGAGATCTACTCATTCAAATGATTATATATTTTTTTTAAAGTGATACCTAATTAAAAAGTTGTCGAATGTTACAAATTGATTTTAGTTACAAGTTTATACTTTTTAGCAACTTTTTAGCGAATTCATACAATTCTTTTTAACTATTAAATTATAAGTTTAAAACCCAGAGTAGCGCATGAATGTATTAATTTATACAAGTATTGATCTGGAAAATAATATAGCGAAAGTCTAATTTGTTAGATATTATCATTTTTTTGAATTCTTGGTTTTATCACGTCAATACGATTCAATCGATCACGATTGTCATATTAAGTATTTTTATATTATAATAACATTTATTCCTCACAATAAGAGTCATGACGTGAGATAAAATCGTATTGATGTCATCATCATTTTGAACTGTCAGTTTTTTTCAATGGATTAGACAATATAATAGTATGACTTACTTTTATTAAATTGTAAATATAAGCATAAATAAAGCTTTGTATTGTATATATATGTATACATGGTTCTTACATGGTAAATACGACCATCAGATAAGCCTATACTAGTATAAATTATTGTTTTTCTATCATGACACCATTTCTAACGTTTTGTAAAAGAAAAATGACATTTTAATTTGCCATGAGTTATCACAAATTTCATTAATCGGCTTAAATCTTTATTACCCCAAACTTTACTTACCTTATAGACCAACATCGTGTATACTTGAATTTAATCTTCAAACTAGATTTACTTAAACAAATAAATCACACTTACAACATATTTAAATTGGGATATCGATATGTTCGTCAGATAGTAATAATTATAAGTCATGATAAAGAACTAACTTCTTCACCAATAACTATATTGTATTAAATTAATGTTGCATAATAGTGTATGGTAAAATATCAGTTATAACTTCAAAATGTCAAAGTTACTTAAGTTTTAACTACCTAGATATTCTGATAAATTTTCAAGTTAATGATATACGTGTCCACCAAACCATATCTAATGGTTCTCAAATTAAGTTATCAAATATACCTAGGTTTGATTGTTTGTTTATAAATACTTTACCCATTTGATTTAGTTTAACAGTGACTTATCTTGGACGGTTTCGTAATAACTAAGGTAACGCTTTTCTTATATGATCTTCCAGTGGCGTCTAAAATAATTAATTTTATCAGTCATACGTATTTTGAGTAGATAATTAAAGTAATATACATTGATATTTTGTAACTTTTTGAAATACAACGCAAAATAATTCTCGGAGTATTTTTATATGTTAAAAGTACTTAATCACAAAATCGTTTTAACTTATTTCAAAGTGAGAAATATATTTTGCTTGCCTTTACGTATATAAAAAAAATTCGATGTCTAATAATGCTGTGAGTCATCTAACTAAGATATTATAGAAAAACCGCGGCATCAAAAAATCACTAAAAATATATCGTATCCGGAAATTTGTACGTAAATAGTTCACCGCAGGACACTTATTCGTGCCCCGCAGTACGTGAAACATGAGTTCGAGTAACATTTAATCAAATGATGAGTTCTTCGTTGAATATTTCACCGTGGAGTATATTTGTACGTATGCTACAACATGTGGAGATGTCTTTACTAGGTTAGGTTAGGTTAGGGTTAATCTAATTGGAACAGTACTATTTGCAAACTATCGCCGCATTTTGTAAGATACGTACAAATGTATTCCACGGTGAAATGTTCAACGAAGAACTCGTCATTTAACCCATAGCTTACGGGCCGCACAAAATTGTGTTTTTGCTAATTACTTTTCAAATGCAAATTAACATGTTAATTACAAAATTAATTTTAAGGGCCCGTAAGCATGTTATACAAACTTATGTTTCACGTACTGCGGCTCACGAATAAGTGTCCCACGATGAACTGCATACGTACAACTTACATGTAACCAAAATATATACCAATAAAAAACTTATATCGTGCATAAATCTGGATATCAAAGAGAGTTTTTGGCTACCCAGAAGAGAGGAGTCCTCCAAATTTTTCGAAAATATTGTTATTCGGGATTCAAGCAGCCTAAAAAGGGGACATTTAAATATACGTATTCTAAATAGAATGACAGAATGAGTTAACAATGACAGAAGCAACAAAATTAGGTTACATTAATTTGTACATATTGGAGAAGAGTGTTGTCAGCGTCCGTAATTTTAGTATTTACCATTCTTATTAATAAGGAAAAAATATGAATTATTTAAAAATGTAAATTTATGGTTATGGTCTTTGCATGATAGTCTTTTTAATATTAATTTTCTACCAACTTTTTCAGCTTCGAAAATCTCAATGAAATAACAAAATCACCTATACTTACAAAAAAATAACGGTATGGTTAATATTGAATTTAAAAAAAACATATAATGTATCATTTAAAATCTACGTAAAAAATATTGTAGTTAGGTAGTTTATATGTATCAGAGACCATTTTCAATTGTACTTGAAAGATACTCTGTGTTTCAAAAACAGTGAACACACGAAGGCACTCTCGCACACCTGTGAAAATGAAAACGTTTGAAAACTAATATCTAAATCTTTCTCTTGTATCTGATTTTCACCATAGTATCGTTATGACTGTGGATTACCTTTAACTAGATAGACGGAAGGTCACAATACGCGTTGACTTTGGTTTGAAGTTGGCCATGGTAAATAATATATTTGTAGAGTAAATAATATTGAAATTAATCTAAATTATAAGTTTACATTGTATTTTATTAATACTTTCAAACATATAATATCGGCAGTGGAAGATGAACCAGGTCAAATCTACCTGCTCAAAGTTCCATAATAAGCGAAGAGAATAATTTTTATTGTATTCTCAATAAACATATTTTACTCTCCTTGTACTTGTAAACCCACTCACATCGTATTTTATTTACAACCATCTCGCTTTTTAAAAATCGAAAAGTGTTATCGACATTAACAAGGTTACCTTTTTATAGCGATGGTAATCTTCAAAAACATGCTGTTTAAAAATTTAACTAAAACGTTTTTTGTATAAATTAAATCTCAGTAATAATAATATACATGTGTACAAACCTGGCTGATACATTATTTTGCTGGTAATAAAATTGTTCTTCTTCCTTCATTCCTCAAAGTTTTTGGCTCGTTACAGAAAAACATCGAAAAAAGAAGAAGGAAGATGCGAGACACAGTGCGAATCCAAAAACCATATATAATAACAACCAATCGTAAAAATTTCACGAAATATAATATATAACTTAGTTTTTTTATTGCGCGACGTCACTGCCAAAATTTAATCGCCAGCGGATAGGCTGTTTGTCGAAGTCTCGAAACGAGATAGAGTTTCCTTGAATAGGCGCCCGTTTATTATATTTGCCGGCAGCTTCGCCTGAACAAATCCAAACTTGCTTTTCGGAGACTCGAAATCGGGGACGGGTTTCGTGATCAAATGTGGACACAATATAATGTGACGCTTTTGACATTCTGTCCCCGTGTGAGGGGCACACCCACATCACGAAGGGTATTACAGTAAACATAATATCAATATACCCACGCCCCAAACTATCATGATTTTATATACAGTTGACATATATCCGGTTAAAAATGTTTTTAATTCTAAACATATTTTTAATATTCTACCCGCCTATCTACAATTAAATAAATAATAGTATATCGAAACAATATAATTAATTGATTTCAAGAAAATGTTAGATAGATTTGTCAAAGTCACGTTTTTTTCTTCATTAAGTATGCTCATGTTATGTTATCACGTTATGTTATGTTATGTTATCACGTAGTAATTAAAATGCCGCTAAATAAAACAAACAAGTTTGACGTGCCGATGCGAGTTATTACTCCAAGCAGTTGACCAGAATGACAAAAGTAGAAAGGACCTAAACTTTGTTCAATGCAACTTACAACTTGATCAATTTTGTTGAAATGTGGTGCCCACTTATCAAGTGACGTTCAAATGTCTTTCAACAATAAAAACTAGCACGTAAAAACGCTTCATTAGAGATTGGGTATTTTATTTTTATCGTATTATCACAATATGTCAAAGCTCGGTCAAAATAAAAAAAATCTTTTCTCTTTCATCTACTCAACAATTTTTTGGAACTGCACTCGTACTTAAACATACTATTATTTAAACTATTACTTTTTTCAAAAAGATTTTTTATATTGGTTATAATATAATATTTTCTCAGAATGTGTTTTTCAAAATTATGTATGTTCAATAATTAGAATGGTACATTTTTAAAACCTTATGAATTATTTGTTGAATAAAAGAAAAAGTTAATTATACACTGTTTAACTTAGGTTATGTACGTAATTCCGAATCATTTGTACATTATATGATTTTAATTGCCATTATTACCCGTAAAAACAACAATGTTATTAAATTAATTTACCAATCGGTGTTTTGCTATTAAAATTACCATACTAAATCGTTAGTATAATTTTGTGAGAAATTTGAGTAAAGTAGCTTTTTTAATATATTACAGCTCATATATTGTTAACTAGGCTATATCTCCTGTTTTCATATCAGTGCGGTTTCACATATATACAGTTCCACAGATACACGGTTCCACACACATATATAATATACCGCTCGCAATAATTTGAATGTAAGGGGTTTTGATAGAACGCGTGGCTTGTATGGGATGGTCTTCTTACCATATCAATTATGTAAACTTGGGATACTGTTTAAATCGCTCATTAAGCTGTCTCAAGAATAAAGTGTTTCGATGTTAACAATATTCTAAACACCAAAGTTTCTATTAGGTGTACTCTGTCACTCGCAGTCACAGAATATAATAATATAAATTATGTTTCATAATCATCAGTCGAGATCAACCAACTACTAGATGAAGGCCTTTTCATAAGTCCTTCCACTCTTCTCAGTCTCCAATTCTTCATTTCCATGTACATCCACCAAACTTAATGAGTTAAGTGCCCCTTGGATACTACATATATAACAGCATATATCTAGCGACTGTCCACTCGCCGAGCGATATTTATTTATTTAAGAAAACAAAACATTATGGATATAAAAATCCAAATTCAAAACGTTCACAACATGAGATTAACATTACAATAAATATTACCCTCACCAGACAGAAGAAGAGAATATATAATAATAATAATAAAATTTAAAAAAACAAGTACAATTTTATACAGAAAAATAAAATAAAATAAAATTTCGAATACAAAATTCCAGCCCAAACCCATTTCATCTACTTGACAACTTCTATCACCCTCTGTCTGATTTCTTATCAATACGTTTCTTTTGCACCTTTCCGTGCCACGTTGCACTACTGGATTTTTCTTATTATCCATGTTTGATATTATTCAATTTCAATTTTTTTTAACATATTATGGACATTTCAAATTATAAGTTTAAGACGTTCACAACATGATATGAAACATTATTATAAAAAAAAAAATAATTGGGAACTAGTAACACACATTGGTTGAACATTTTCCGCATAAGACACAGTGTGAACTCACTTTTGAATCTATTATTCAGGTTCCCAAATCCGCTCCATGCTAGTTTCTTTATCTAGAATCTCGTCATACATACTATCTTCAATTGACATTTGTTGTCTGAGTTAAGCGTAGTTATTCACCTACTCGATAGTGTCACGTATGAGGATCGCTTTTGATTTAGCAAAGCTGTTTATCAGCACTTTTGTTTTTCAGATATTTACCTTTAAACCTACTTTGCGGTTTGTGCATGTTGGGCATAATGCAAAAAGACTAAAAAATATTCCAATAGATAAGGAAGCAGACAAATAAGAGTACTCGATGGTAATAAACTGGATATGTTGCTCTACGAGTGGTAAACCGCTGCACAATTAATACTGTCAGATAATGGTACCCAAGGAATCCAGGAGTGGATCAACCCCAACTGATGATAATGATATAGATATTATAAAAAACATGTCAAGTTTCATACACCCAAAAGTATATACAGTGTTAACTATTCATTTAATTTTTATAACGTGGGATTTTAGGTGGTACCTTATTAATTAATTATTACCGACAATTAACATTAAAATATTATTAAATAAATTATATAAATAAATGTCAGTTTTATCTATTTTTCAAAACTTTCTCAGAGAATAAAAAAAAGATGACGATCATTGTTTTATTTTAATTAATATATTTTTCCATCAAGAGTTTATGGTTAGCACCATTTTAAAAACCAATTTCTTTATTATCAATATCTATGTAATACCAACAGCTATAATAACATTTGTTATTATAGCTGTGCTGTTACTTTAACGGTGTATAAAACTGTGAAAATAATCAAACTCTGTAACAAAGAACTATGAGACGATGCAGTTTTATAACCGGCTTATTGATGGGAAATTCAATTTGTTACTGTAATTGAACTTTTGCGGCAGAATTACGAGACTCGGACATCGGATTATGTTCGGTTTTAGCTGTAAAGCGTAGCTGGATAACAAACCGATAAAATTCTCGTGATAGTATTATAGAAGTGGCTTTTATTAAAACGGTGTAATAAAAATATGATTCTTCTACGTTGAAAATTCAATTGAATATCTGGAGAGCATCATAAGATAATATTAAAAATATTATTATTAATGATTTTGATGTTTCAATGTCGTAGCCTCACTCCCAAAAAAAAATATATCAGAAAATGTGACGACATAATATGTCGACGTTATTTAGTATGCTGGTTTGAGAGTCTCTTGTAGGACTCAAACAATAGTTATTATAATATATGTTATCGAATATGATAATAATAATTTTATTATATTCACTTTGAATAAATTATGAAACATTAAATTTGATTGAGTTGAAGTATAGCTAAGTAACTATTGGCTAATATGAACTGACTTGGTTAATAATTTCATAATGTATGAAGCAAAATAGCGGGGGTGCATCAGGGTAAAAGAAACTGTCGCGACTACGTTTTATTTCTTGTTTTAATGTATGACATCGCTATATCTGTTTATTTAACTTAACATGAGTGTACAACAAAACCTGTGCATGTGTCTGCTGGGGCTACCATTGAGAGAAGTTAATTTCTCCGTATAGTGATTACGTCTACTATATCAAATTATAGAAAAATCTATATTCGCGTAAAATTGTTCATATTTAATACACAAAACTATATGTTTGCGTATTTGGCATAAAATTACAGTACAACATACAATAATAGTTTATGCAAATTTATGTACTATAAGTATTTTAGTACGGTAGGAAACACTCTATGCTGACATTCCAATCTTGTTTCTGCGCATTTATTCTATATGCAAGACTGCTTTCGACTGCTATGGCAACAATCTAGGGTAAGTTTTTATCGAAGTATTAGCACTTATAGTAACAATTACAATAAGTTAGCCGTCTAAAACTGTCTATCTCGCTCTAAAATTTAGCATAGCCAAGAGAGGCGCTGTTGAAACGTAGCACTTATTGTAACAATTACAACTCACTTATTGTAATTGTTACAATAAGTGCTTATACTTAAATACAAACCTACCCTAGATAGCTGGCGTAGCGGCTGAAAGCCATATTGTGTATAGAACAGATGCGCAGGTAACTGCTAATCCAATCGGATGGCATTCATCTAGGCAATGTCTGAATAATATACGTTAATATTATTAAAGTTGTAAATAAAATTGATTTGTAATAAAGATACTAACACTTATAACTACAAAAAAGACTAAAATATTATAATACATATAAAATACACCTTACTCGATTTTGATAAAAATTGGTTACGTAAAGTACACTTAGGGTAGCAGCATTGTTTTCGATATTAATATAATTTACAATTGATTTTCTTTCCACCCTTTTCCTAAGTATTATTCACAGTGCTTTCATTTACAAACCATAAAAGTGGTGAATCTTAGTTAGGTACCAGAATACTGATATTGTTTGAAACGTTATACAATAGTATTATACTCAATGAATATTCCAAAAGTTTTCTCTAGCAAATAATTTTATAAAGGACTCGCTTTTATCAAACGTAGATTGTGGCAGTACGCAATCATGCCACTGAGGAGAATTACTCTGGAAAAGGCTTAGGAGAGGAACACGTGCCGATTAATTCGGTTCGGAAAAGCGGCGCTGAAATTCGACTAAGCCCGGCGTCGCGACGCTGTGTGGGACGTCCAGGCGGACATTTTCTTTTAATTACACTGTGGCCGGTCGACGAACGAAGCTGGTCGAATGAATTTTTTCGCTTGCTTAAACCCTAAGTATTAATAATGGAAGATCACATTCTCCCTTTCGCTTTTATTACTTACTGAATATTACCATCTGTGTATATACTTTATAAATCCTATTTTTATATCTTTACTTCAGAGCAAATGGCAAACCGATTTTGCCAAAAATGAATTTAGTACAAATTTTTCACCTAATTAATCAATTTACCTTTTGAGTCTATTCATAAAAGTAACCCAATTTTTTTAAAACCAAGTACCTACATCAACAATAATGGAATGAACCTATAATTGCGTTTTTTCTCGAATGTTCTTTTTAGACTACAGATACACTGGTTCTGAAGTACATATCATAATATGTATACTGCGGTATAACATGAAAATATAGTAATAGTACTTTTGTCTTATTTGAGTGGAGCGTACTGCGTGGTGTTTTTAGACCCGCAAGAATACCATAATATTCAAGGTAGAGACGGACTTTGTACGCAAACCCACACATTGTATACTTTTATTGGAGGTCCACAATCCAAGCGTATGGACTTCTACATATTATAATAATATTATTTACCTTGAACATCTACTGGACACTGTTGTAGAGTTTTACAGCGCTCTACACAAAGATGACACTGACATCAATTCAGATCTTCCGGTGAACAGAGAATATGGAGATCCTCTACCCGAGGTTACTACCACAGAGGTGGAATATGCTATAATGTGCATGAAGAGTGGGAAAGCCCCGGGAGAAGGTGGGCTGACTATCGATGTTCTTAAACGGGCCGGGAGGATGGTGAGCGAAGTACTCGCACGTCTGTTCACGTCTTGTCTGCATGAAGAGAACATCCCAGAGTCATGGAAAAATGCCTCCATTATTATTCTTCATAAGAAAGGAGACACTGAAGATCTGAAAAACTATCGACTAATTAGTCTACTGCCAATTCTGTATAAGGTTTTCACGAAAATACTCTCAAACCGTCTCGAAACAGTTCTAGACGAGAACCAACTAAGAGAGCAAGCCGGATTCAGAAGAGGCTACAGTACTATGGATCATATACAGGTCGTCAGGGAAATCATAGAGCGCTACCAGGAGTACAAACTGCCATTATATCTTGGTTTTATAGACTATGAAAAGGCGTTTGATTCCATCAAAAAATTCTCAATTATAGACGCCCTTAGCAACCAATGAATTTCCAGACGCTACATAAACATATTGAACAGTATATACAGTGATGCCACAGCATGCGTGAAACTCCACAAACGGTCGTGTAAATTCCCTATTAACAAAGGTGTCCGGCAAGGTGATACCATTTCACCTAAACTATTCACCTGAGGACTTATTTAGGAAACTTGATTGGGAGGAAAAAGGTGTTCCAATTAACGCAGAGCACCTCAGTCACCTGCGCTTTGCAGATGATATTGTTATACTCTCACAAGACCCGAAAAACCTCCAAGGTAGAATGCAAGAACTCGCGGATGTCAGTCAAACGGTCGGTCTAAAGATAAATGTCTCAAAGACAAAAGTGATGAGGAACTGTTTTTCGGACCCTGCGATTATCTGTATTTCTAGCACCCAACTCTAGCAAGTCAGCAGCTACATCTATCTCGGACAGCAGGTGTCCATAGACGGAAGTATGCACGGTGAAATTGCTCGAAGAACAAAGCTGGGATGGAGTGCTTTCGGACGTCTGAATAATATCTTCAAGAGTAACCTACCATTATGTCTTAAGCGTAGGGTGTTCAACCAATGTGTGCTACCCGTGCTCACGTATGGCTGCGGGACGTGGACCCACAACACGAGAGATATCCAAAGGCCAAGAGTCACACAGCGAGGCATGGAGAGGTGCATGTTGGGCATCACGCAAAAGGACCATAAGAGAAACGAATGGGCTAGGAAGCAGACAAGAGTACGCGATGTAATAGACGTTGCCAAACAGCTGAAATGGAGATGGGCGGGGCACATTGCTCGCCGAAAGGACGGCCGTTGGACAAATGCCGTCATCCAATGGTACCTAAGGGGTACGAAACGGCCACAGGGTCGCCCCAAAAGCCACTGGATTGACGAACTGGTAAAGTTCGGCGGAAATACGTGGCAGCGAACGACACAGGACCGAGAGAGTTGGAGAAAGCTTGGGGAGGCCTTCATCCAGCAGTGGATTGACTCCGGTTGATGATGATGATGATGACCTTGAACATGCGCAGATGCGGTTTCTTCTAGTGTGCGAAAATTACGCAGAGCGAAGGTGGTTATTATCACGGTTGCTACTCCCGAGTGCACTTACGTTAAGCCTACTGCATTACTTTCTGTCAAAACTATGTTTATAGCCGACTTTTTACGAGAAATTGTTGTTAGCTATTTACTTAACCCGTTGGTTCCTTACACTGGATCAAATATATTGTTGGGTCACTACTGTGGTGCTCGATGTGTGGGTTGAGGATGATGATGAAGAAGAAATCGAAGATGTAGCAGGGGCGAGTTTTATTAGCAGCGTAACGATTAGTACAATAGTATAAATACAATGACAGTACATATAATGTACTGAGATAGTTACGAGCCAGGTACTTGGATTCGAGTGACATTTAGATAAATCATTATTCGTTATTTATACAATCAAAAGTTATACATAAACATTATATTCTAGTATATAATTATATTGGCGATTTAAATCGAGTAGCTTGTGAAATTTTATTTATTATTACAGTCATAAGAAAATATGATACTATGGGAAATGATTATTTGGCTAATTATCCATTACGATACCGTATTTAATATCGCCAATCAATCTGCTGATCCAACCAAGAGTTGTTTACTGGAATATGATTCGCTGGGAATATATTATTGCAGAATAATTTGATACATTAAAAATAGATATTTGATCGCTACTATACTACAGCATATACAGCAGAATACTACGTTTTTATTTTCCTAACCAATAAATCAATCCAGTGATCCATGGCTCATTAGATGGCCACTCAAACGATTAGTGCACTGTGACTGCTTGTTTAGTTAGAACTAGAAATAATAATCTAACTTAATACTAGTATTCATTCCCTATTAATAATGGTATTAAGTTTACAAATGCGCGAATTATCTATGTTATGAATTGTATCATTCATTAAAAATGGAGCAATATTTTTATATGAAAAAACACATGAGCTTTTTACTTTCAGTGTTTTAAAACTACTCTGTACATACAAAATAAAAACACATAGTCGATACTGTGGTGTAGTTAAATTGTTCAGCTTTTCAAAGGAAAAAATATTATTTTGATATTCAAGACACAAAATTAACCTCGATATTTGGGTATGCAAACTACCTTTAAAATTCACAAGTTTTTATTATGAACTAGTCTGGTATAATATGTACAAAAATGAAGCAGGTGTTCCGTGAAGGGGAAATAATATTAGAATATCGACAAAAAAACGTGACTGGAATACACGTTTATATTTTATAGAGGGAAAGACATAACTTTTACAATAAATATTTAATAAAAAAATCTTTACCTCGCAAAAGGGTGGCAAAAATTCAAATTGCTGTTTTAAATTTAATAACTTACGTAAACATATACTACTCGTAGTATTCAAATAATACTATTTTTGTGTGGTTTTGAAAGAACTTTTTTCGGTGTTGTTAATTCTACAATAATATATATCGTATTCCGTCACTGTTCTGGCAAAAGACACTAATTCGAAAAAATGACATATTGAGTTAGTTATACCAAAATGATCCTAACTTCAAACTTTACCGTCTGGAAACCTTCTTAATAAATAAACAGTCTTTATTTTAAAGTCATCCTTTTTGCGATTACTTAATAAACTCACATGATAGACCATTTCAAACATTTTAACATCTTCAAAGTCAAATTACTCAAAAATAGTATTATCCAGTTATTGTGTTCTGCCAGAAAAGAGACGATATGTTATTGCTAATAATTATAATATTTAACTCGTCCTAAAGGTGATTTTGTAGGCAGAAATATATGTCAAAATAAATTATCTAAATATTGTATAATCACCTCAATCAAAAAAGTATTTCAACTTTCTTGGGAGTTCTATCAAGCTACTGTAATATGGATACTACTAAGATTGTATAATATACGAGTATTACACATAGTTGAGTATTTACTATATTGTGTTACATCTACGGTAGCCGAGCGGTAAAGACGTGAGGAAAAACTACATAGACCTAATATTTTAAACATGTGGCTAACATCCATTTGACCCATCATGTAATGTAGTATGGTTATCATTTTTTTTTTTTTGAATTATTTATAACAATGCCCTTGCTTTTTCGTACAAGGTGGTTGTTAGTAATTTTGAACAATCACAAACACCCAGGCTTTGAGAAAAACACATAAATGTTTTTGTCATGACCGGGAATCGAACCCAGAACTCTCGGGTGGAAGGCCAGCGCCTTACCCACTGCACCACGAGAGCCACCTTGTATGATTATCATTATATATATATCAATTACATCACACATAATTGTTACTTTCTCAACCTATTAGGTTCATAATCTGGGTCCAAACATACATTCGAACCCGGGACCCATGAAACTATAGATCTGATATTGATAAAAATAATATATATTTTTTGCCATACCTGGGATTCGAACCCGGGATCCACGACATTATAAGCCGACGCATTGCTGCTCGACCATCGTGGCCTGATTTCAATTATCATTTAATTGTATCAAATTGAGTCTTTCGTATTATGTCGCTAGATTTTCACGGTAGCGTTAAATAATCTAAATTAGCTCATTAAAATAAGGTTGTGTTTCACTACATATTTTAAAATATTAAATGAATCGCATATGCGTGAAATTACATATGTATTACAGTGTATCCCAACAGGTAGACTAATGCTTCGTTATATTAATATAAGCTTTATTATAAAGCATTACTTAACACTTTTCATAGAATCCACACCGCTTTAATTCGCATAGAGTGCAAAATTCCGTGAAAAACCTATTCAATACATATCCCACGAAACACCCCTCTATTTGTACAGGGTGTACGGGCATTCGAACAATGTAAGCGCGATAGTTTGGACCGCCATTGACTAGAAATTTACATTATTTATTGGCACATTCGCATCGCCCGATACAAAGCCGTTATCCGCTATCTTGCGATGTGAATGGGTCGTTAGCGCCTCTGCGGGCAACGTTTTGTGCCCACGAAAACTTTGAGGACGCGGCACGCCCTGTACAATCTGCCTACAACAATATGTCCTGGCTATAATATTATGCCTTATTCTAAAAGCTTATACGTTGCTTCTTTTGTGTGACTTAAATTCGTTTTATCGTCTACGGGACATTTATATACTTACTTACTTATTTATATACTTACTTAAATGTATTTTTATATTATATTTATTATATAATTAAAACACAGTAGATAATCAATCATCAAATCACTGTCTCACTAAATAAGCAGAACTAGTTAAAAATGTTTAAAATAAATGGACTCAATAGCTATTATAATATAAACAATACCTCTAATATTATAAACATATATATTTTTAAATTAAATATCTTAAACAAGAATTTATATTTTCCAAATTCTAAAGCCTAAAATACAAACAGGTCTTCTGCGTAGTCTCAATTTTACAACGTTTTTCTTAGCTCATATTCTTGTTTGTCCGGTGGATCTTTGTCTGGTAGAAATCTTGCAATCGATTTTTAACTAACTTCCCGACTAGCTAGACATTTGAAAATTTTAGAATATATCAGAACACGATGCCAATGCATTTTTAATACTTTTAGCCATCTTTAAGTAGAATTGAATTCATTTTCAGTTAATTCTGTTTTTTACGAAAAATTATTTCGTCACCATTATTGGTTGCTAGGGGGGGTCTGGGGTCCTAGCAACTAAATTATTAATATATACGTGCGTTACTATGGAAATCAATATGACATGTCAAAATGACATTTCAGTATTATTTCTATCAAGTGCATTTTTTTTTGATCGTTTACGCTAATCAAATCAAGTTTATATGATTCAACAGAAAATTTAAAAACTTTGTATATAAAAAGTTCTTTTTATCTTGTAATTATTTAAATATTATTTAGAAGGCACATAATGATATTATGTTTTACAGGCGAAACAAATAAAAATAGCGTTACTTTGCTTTATACACTAAAAAATAAATACTATTTACATATTGCCGTGGTTATTTAAAATAATGAAGAACATTTTATGATAGTGAAAACCCTTGATGAATCAGACTTAACGGCCCACATGCTCGTCGTAGGTCAAAATTGAGTTTTTATTGCATTTTCAAACCATGATCCTGGACACTCCTTAAACGTTGTAGATAATCTATTTATATAATTTTAAAGCCTAATTATCCTTTATAGTTATTTTAAACATTTGATGACTGCATGAAGTATTTTTGTTACATAAAATAGTATTCTTTTAAACCTCTCGCTCTAATGTTTTAGAATATAGTCATATTTCGGTACATAACTGTGCAGTGTTGTTAAGATTTTTTAAATTTATTAATTTTTAAACCCATTTATAAAACTATTAGTATAATTTATGACGAGATAATTTTTGTAAAATATTCACGATAAAAAATTATATTGATAATCTCTGTGATCCCAAATTTGACAAGAATTAGGCATTTTATTATTCAAAAAATCGGCAAGATTAACACATTTGAAGATGATTCTAAAGACACTTATTATAAGCCTTGTCTTTGACCATTTAAATGTGATAAACATCTTATGAATAATGATTGCTTTATAATAATTATTGGTCTAAGAATAAGGTAGTGTTTTTTTTAAAATACGCCATTTATTTTTACATTCCCCAGTGGTTAAGCTACAACATACGGCCGTAGCCATAAATTGACAAACTATCATTGAAGTAGGGAGTAAAATGATATTGACGCGCGTGTTTAGTTAAAAATCGATTGCAAGATTTGTACCGGACAAAGAACCACTGGACAAATAAGAATACGAGCTAAAAAAAACGTTGTTAAATCAGTCGTATTGTCACATCTAGGGAATCCAATCCCGAGCCAAAATTCTGATCCCGGGATTTCGGGATTACAATTTGACAATCCCGGGATCCCGGGACTGGTCCCGGGATTGGCATTTTTTCCATTTTTTATATAAAAATTTTATATTTACAAATAACATTGATAAAATCGGTCAAAAATAAATCTAGTATAATTTATACTATTTAAAACATTTATTGTTAATATTGTATACGTTCAATCTTGGAAATACACAAGTTTAACGGAGTAAATAATATTGTAATATAGATAATAATGTGAATTTAATGAGAGATTGGTGTCTCTGATAGTAAAGACTTAATGAATGGATTAGCGAGATTTAAAATAGTATAGCAAATAATCATGGCGTACTTATGGCCTTTCCGCTTCATAAATCTAATTAGTCAGCCAAATCTGAAACTGCCGTAAAACGTATGATATCATGGTGGAATAACTTTGTTAATAGTGCGAAGCATTGTTTTTTCCAATCTTTCAATTTTTAATAATTTATGTGAAAAAATAAAATGAATCGGCAATGGGCAATGGATATAAATCAAACTTCATTCAAACTCAGTTTATTTCTAATGTAGTTATTTTTTATTAAAAGTATTTTTTCTGTTATATTTTCGCTTTTAGTTTATTTTCCATAAAAATGGATATCCCGAAATCCCGGGATTATGTTTATCAATCTTGGGATTCATAGGTATCGAAAATAGCTCGGGATCCCGGGATTGGAATCCTTAGTCACATCAACCAAGATACCTATATGAGTATGAATTATTTAAAAGGAGGAAAAAATTACTATCCATTATAATACTAACACTTCTTGTTTTTCACTTTACCGCTACTATATTAAGTTGAAACTATGAAGTTATAAGCTTTACTTTTATATTCATCCTCCCAGATTATTACACCATTTAGGTTAAGTAAAATATATAAACGCGGAAAATATATGTTTTAGGTTTCCGAAATACTAGGTACAATAACAACGATAGATGAAGTCCTTGCATGACGTGCGCGTCGGTTTGGTGTTTTATTTACTACCTATATATTTGTTATTTGTCTGTAACAGTATTTTTCTGCTATTTACCAAAAGCAACTTTTCATTATTTTTATAACAGAATACGCATATTTTAATTGTCATGATAATATATACCTAACATACTCCAAGTATATAGTAACGTAAAATAATCATGTATTACGCCTCTTTATTATTTGAAAGTTCATGAATTTATTTAAATGTACATAATTGTTTAATCAATTATTCATAAAGAAGTCAGACAATTATTCAAGACTGTATACAATTTTTCTAGATAGTATGCATTTAAGCTCTGACGTTGTTTTCAAGCTAGACAAGCATAAATTTACTTGTTATATTCACTATATACTTATGAAGTTGCCAAGTCATAAAACGTATAGAAAGCTTACACATACGTCTGGCATACAAAAGGAAAAGCTCTGGAAGTCTCAGGCATTAATATTATATATACACGCCCGCGTTATCTTACATTTTTCATTACATTGGAGACATACAGCCTCAAACTACATCGTGCTCTTTTTGGAGTTTTGGCCTTTACATTATTAAAAAGCGACAAATGAAAAACATTTTTATTTTACTTTTAAACATGCCAGATGATATTGAAACAACTTAACATTTACAGTATATAGCTACCACATAATATGACTTATTGTTTTCACTCGTTTGTCGTAATGTACAACCCGCTTCAATTACGTAGAAGCGTATAATATATTTTTTCTTTTTTTTTTAAGAAATGATACTTTAATATTCCTTTACGTAGGCTTTTACTTTAAGTAAAATAAATATTCACAGATAAATAACTGAATAAGAATTTTACATACATACAAATGGATAGATTTATATTTAGGTTTTTTATGTGAATAAGGGATTTCAGATACGCACCTGATTGCTGGTGGAGGTATGCCCCTTACTGTGAGCACTGGCTTGAATCTTTGGCCTACGTATCTAATAAGCGAACTCAATTACATACTAGCTGCATTGAAGTTGTAAAGTCTAGCCAAATTGTTAGGTGCTCAGACGAGATGAGTGTTAAGGACTTCTTGTATAAGTTGACTGTAATAACTGTCGAGTTGTGAATCCAACGGGAGGAAAAATAAAAACGTACAGTCTTATGGTGGAGAGGGTGAAGAAAAAGGTGTTGAGACTTCTTTACTACAAGCAGTATGGATACTATCTATAGCTCTATCCGATTCACTCTCTCTTAGGTATGCTTATACGATATATAAATACTGTAGTCAATATTAGAACAGATATTTATTTCACATTGTATCTTTTCCAACTTATATGCGGTGCAAATGGAAACTCTGAGATTCTTGGTAACTTATTTTACAAATCAGGAGTATGCGTTGTTTACTCTCCCAAGGTAAAGAACTTTACATTGGTAATGCCAATTGGGTAATAACTGTGTTTAATGAAATTTCGGATATTGATATATTCTACTTACGTGAGAGTTAATTGAAAACGACGCTGTTTTTTATTTTTTATACTTAGTTCACTTGTCTTGTTCATTGCCTTTACAGTTAACACTTATTTTCCCTTTTTTTATGTCATGTAAACGCTTTATATGTGTATTTTTCATTTTATGTAAATAAATAAATTTGTATCCAATTAATAATGACATAAACAAATAAATGGAGTTTTAAAATCGACCCTTATTACATACAATGCAGGTATCTGGTGTAGTTCATTTTACACCGGTTTCATATGTGTATTACAAAATAAAGATGTGTTTATGAAAGGAACCCCTGAAGAGAGTGTAGATAAAATTAATGAGGTGTAGAATCATTTTATTTTTCACACATTTCATCCTTATGGTACATATATGTCAATTAACAAGAATAATCAAGAATAAGCCATTTTTATAATACCTATCCAAATAATAATACAATGCCACATTCTTATTTGGTTTTCAATCTGTCACAGTATGTTCTTTCTCCTTTTTTCTTCAACATTTTGACCTCGTTGAAGATGTTATTTTAAAGAAACCGTTTGGTTTATGAATTATGTTTGGTTTATCTGATAGCAGACGTTGCTCAGAGTTAAATCGCTGGTAATTTCGACCATTTATTTTGCCGATAAATCCGGAAGCTATAATTTTTTTAAACATTACCTGTCATCTATATTAATATTTTCAGGGTTTCTAAATATTTTTAAATGCAAAAAGTCACCCTTGTTCCTGCCCAGTATATCAACTGTCAAATGTATGGATTGTATCCGTCTAGTGTACGGCAATTGCTGACGTGATGTAATATTTTAACCAATATGTAAAATCATTTTCATTCACCGGCTTTATCATCATCCGTGAGTTTGACCGAAATACATTTTAGATACCCACGACAGTTTATCTCATACAATCCCGCTAAATTTAAAAACTGAAAATCTTTTATTTGCCATAAAACATCCTGACCTTTGACGGTTTTGCAAGTATAATCATTATCTAATGCATAGTTTATAAAGAGCCTGGGGGTCTGAGCATAACACACATCACAGATGTACTCTAATAGTTTTAAAAAAGTCTGCTGCGGCGCTACTGTCTTTCAAGCTTATTAAACATTTTAAATATGTGGTTGTACGTTGTAATTTTATGTGATACCTTTATGATGATTGCTGTATTTAAATGATAATGCCCGTGTATAATTTAGGAAACAATACTTTAGAGCACCACACTGCCCTTAACCTCAGCGATAGGTAGGTGGGCCCGCCAAAGATCCTGGCCTGGTGGCCCGCTTCAGGAAGTGGGGCCTATGATAGAATCCATTTGTCAATGAACAATGATGAATTTGGATTAACTAGTATTGAAAAGGAAAAAAAATGATAGAATTATCATGTGATAATTCATTGAAACAAAAACCCTAGTTAAATTTTGGTTGAATTGAAGTGAATAATAATATAAATACTCAGTCAAGAAAAGTAATGTAAGTTGTAAGTAAAGTTCATACTGCTACTATTGCGATACAGGATTTTCTGCATTAGCTGCAATGAAATCCAAATATCGATCCCGTTTAGTAGAAAAAGAGCACTCTGTTCTAATAAACAAGCACATACATCGCATGAAAAACAAATTAATATAATAAAAATAGTATAATCTTGTTTATTTTTATATACAGTTTTTTTTAATCTTTGTATTACTATATTTTTGGCTATTTAAAATGTATTATTTAATGAAATAAAGGGGGGAGGCGCCAAGATGAAAAGTTTTAAAAATGGAGGCGTAGTAACATAAAGTTTGGAAACCACTGATCTAATGTTCTGTTATTCTTACTGCCTATAGTTTCGTTTGAATATCCGTCTGCTTAAATAGATTCGTTATGCAAATGTAATTTATGTGATAGAAACATCCTCGCTGTATATTGGAGTTTGTCTAAAAAGCGTGAAAGGTATTTTCAAAAATGTATTTAACAAGAGTGTCTCAAAAACTCAATTAAAATTGAAATATAAAAATATAGTTTTATCTCATTGAAATCAATTTTCTTGTGTGAATTTATTTTGAATTAAATAGATACTATTTTTTGGTACCATATTTCTTGTGCTTATTAGACTACAAAAAATAGAACATTACTTAGTTAGCCAAAAACCTAGCATCAAAGGTAGCATTAAATTAAATAAACTCTCTTTTAAAACCCACTATCCTCACAGCCTTTAATACAGCAATATAAAACACAGTATGTATAACTCAAACTAAGAGAAAGTGTCAAATCATTACGTGTTGCACATTTACTTCTAAAGCAATCCTTTTTTAATAATTCTGACAGTTTTTACCGCCTAATTAATACAATAATTCAATACTTTAATTAATAATAGAATTGGTATTTACTTTTTTACTAAACGCGTTCAAAATTTATCAACACTGGCCCATGACGCTATAAAAAATTATCTGCAAAAGCTATAGAAATAAAAGGCGCCCATTGAGTAGCTTCTTCCATAGCAATAGTATGTATAAAAATCAGTGCGACAAAGACAATAATAATATAATATGCGCTTATATTATTTTTATTTAAAATGACTTTAGTTCTTATGATATTTGAATATATTTTACTAATTCTATATTAATAGTAACTTAAATAATATACTATATTATATACCTACATAGTGAAAATTACAGATGGAAAAAATACATATTTACGTAGTACTTACTAATTAATGATTTGTTTATAGAACACATTTCAACAATAAATTTCATAAGTATGGGGGTATTTTTTCTGGTTCCACATTGCTTACCTCTTTCTAACGGATAATTTTTTCCACTGGCATATAATAACATTTTGATAAAAAGATTGAAATAATTTCTACAAAAATATTATTATTCTTGTGTCTCTATTATCTAAAATATATTATACAATGGGTTTAAGGAAGTATGAGAAAAACCTGGTCGTTTGATGTTCGAATGTCCTATTGTCCTGGAATCCCCTACTTACACTTGACGTGAAGTTTTACCCAAAACTCAAGCGCGCCTATCCATTCTCTCCTTTTCAAATTATGTTACATAACCCCTTTGCTCATAATTGTGTCATTTTTCACAGTGAAAGCTCTCAAAGGTTTTTGTATCAATACCCAGATACAAAAAAGATTTTCCCCTATAATAAGTTGCCGTATAACACGATATTCGGTCGTGTAATACCTAAAAATAAGTCTATAGGGCTACCTGAATGATCAATGTCTTAGAAATAACGTATTTTTGGGTTAAAGGTAAAATGTTTGATTTTTTGGAAGGTCACAATATTATACAACCTGCTGAAATTAGTTTTGGTGAAAATTGATTACTTATTGGTTATATGTATTTAAGATTTTCGATCAGTTTTTTAACTTGGTAGGTACCTACAAGTAGACATATTTTATTATTTTGTGATATTCGTCATACCATTTTAGGAATCAAAACGGTTTCTGCATAATATATTTATATATTATGTATATATATTTTACGCTGAATGTGCGAAATTAACTATTACATGAAATGGGAAAAATTTTGCCTAAATCATGAAAAATGCAAGCCCGTTGCGTTATTCATGAATTAGACAAAATATCTGAAGAGTGCGTGAATTCGGCAGTAATTTTTCTGCCTAGTTCATGCATTGGACAAATAAGATAATAGCGTTACGGTAGTGTTTTTTGCAACTAATCAAATGTGTCGAATGTCATTGATTATACTATAAAAATATACCAATCAATAACTACAATGACGTTCATATCCATTTACTATGCCCAAAAAGAATTTCATTAAAAGGTATTTTTGCGATTTGATTCGTGCTTGGGTATCATTCGTGCAATGGTCGATTGTATGTTTGTGATAGTTTATTGACACTTATTAGCTAACCTCAAAATAGACATTCAGTTGAATTCAGAATTACCAAACCTAACCTAACCTAACCTAATAATAATTATATTATAGTATGTCCAATTATAACTAATAAAACCATCCGTATTAAATTTACTTTTTCTACTGTCATGTTGACAGTTTAAGAATTCCATACCCTGGCGATTACCTAATTCATGAATAAGGCAACGGGCTTGACTATTACATGAATTAGCCAAAATTTTGCCCATTTCATAAAATAGGCAATTTTGCACATTCGGCGTAACATATATACTATATACCATTTCTAATCTTAGACTAAGCATATGGATTTCTGTGAACACAGCTCAATCGTTTTTTTTTTTTACGAAAATTGGTTGATAGCTTTTGTATTCAAAACACACGACGTTTTTACACGTAAAACTATGAAATCAACTATACCTACTGTATAACATATATGAATAGAAAAAAGAATGAGTCGAATCAACTCCTCTAAATTAGAAAATTTCACACAAGAGTAGAGAATTTCACATACATATAAAATGGTCTAAAAATAAATTTTCATTTTGTTTATCTGATATGTATTTACTTTCTTCCCTTTTTCTTTTAATTAATAAGAATAATGATACGAGGGTGGGTCAATAATTCCTTAGAAAAAAGCATTAAAACTTTTCTCTCAACATAATCTCCTTGGAGCTCAATACACTTGGTTAGACGTTTCTCAATTTTTTTTAAACCGTCAGAAAAATAAGTTTTCGGAAGGTCCTCAAAATAAGCATTTGTCCGATCGATGACTTCTTCATTTGAAAAAAAACGTTGTCCACTTAGCCATTTTTTTAAGTTTGGGAAAAGGAAAAAGTCACTGGCTAAATCTGGCGAATGCGGTGGGTGGTCGACCAATTCGAACTTAAATTATTCACTTTTAGCCATTGATCGTAAACATGTGTGAACACGGGCATTGTTCTGATGAAAGAGGATTTTTTTCCTGTTTAAATGAGGCCGTTTTTCTTCATATTCGTTTTTTAGCTGGTCCAATAAAGATGCATAATAATCCCCTGTTATTGTTTTTCCTTTTTCCAAATAGTCAACGAAAATAATTCCACGTGCATCCCAAAATACAGTAGCCATAACCTTACCAGGTTTTCGCCTTCTTTGGACATGGTTCGCCTTTCGCAATCCACTGCTTTGACTGTTCTTTCGTCTCGGGAGTATAGTGGTGTATTCATGTTTCATCTACAGTCACAAAGCGACGAAAAAATTCATCCGGATTGCGTTGCATGAGCGACAACAGGGCTTTAGAGGCCACCACCCTATTGCGTTTATTGTCGACTGTGAGCAAACGCGGCACCCATCTTGCAGAAACTTTTTTCATGCCCAATTTGTCATGTAAAATAGAAATGACGCCACCTTTTGAGATCCCTGTAACCTCAATTATCTCACTCAACTTTAATCTTCGGTCACTTAACACCATATCGTGGATTTTATTGATCATTTCTGGTGTAGTCACCTCTACAGGACGTCCTGAGCGTGGTTCATCCTTTGTTGATGTACGACCACGTTTAAATTCATTTAACCAGTTATAAACAGTTGCAAGTGAAGGAACAGATATGCCGTGAACTAAATCCAACTCATTTTTTATTTCCTTTGCTGTTAACCCTTTTATATTAAAATGTTTAATAACAGCTCTAAACTCAATTTTCTCCATTTTTGTAAACAAGCAATTTTTTTTTTTAAATGTACGAAAATAAAAAACAACAACCCGACCAATCTGATTGAAACTTCGCAGCATACTGAATCGGTAGTGCCGCTGCATGAAAACAAACCGCTTACAGTACTAGTCGCGCCACCTGTCGGCTTTTCTTAGGACTTATTGACCCACCCTCGTAATACATATAACTTTTATGTGTTAATATTAATACTATCGACCAAAGGTACTTGTTGAAATTTGAATTTAAATTCTAATAGATTTAAGTTTTGTACTATTTCAACTAAAATGCAATAGAACAAAACTTAAATCCATTAGAATTTTTATATATAACATACATGCTGATATCATAGCCATACATAGTACCTGAAGATGCCGATAAGCAAAATTATTATGCACAATATGCTCAGCATTTAGAGCATTATGATCCACACCTTACTGAATGCGCGTCAGATTAGGTACATCTTTATCGATAAATTAAAAAATAATTATAAATATTCTCACATAAACTTGTATTAAAACAAGAACTCAATGTATATAACCATAAATTTGCTAAAAAAATAAAATGGCATTTATTTATAGGCACACACATCTACTTTCTTTTGGTTTTCCCATTAAATAGTAGCAGTACTCTTTATCCGTCTTATATCAAATTGATACTTTTAAGACATGCGATTAATACACGTAGATACTAGAGCACACTTTAGCAGTTAAGAACACATAAAAATCTTTTTATTGCTCCATATTAAGCGAACATTCTTTGTTTTATTGACCCGGACTCCGTTTGCCCTGCCAAGCCAGTACTAAAATTATTCTACTTAATAAAATAAAAAGTTTTATTGGTAACTTTTTGTTCTTACATACAGACATTTAACTTTTGATCACTCGCATTTTAGTACACGCCTGACATTTAAAAGGTAAGCTCATAATTAAATAAACAATTTTTTATTACCTATTGGGTAAATTAAATTATTTTTCATCCAATACTTACTATACAAAAGATCTAATAATGAAAGATTTCTAAAAATTAAAATACAATCCCCAATATACATAATTAGGTATCACTGCCTGAGATTTGAACTCAAATGTTTGATTGTCCAAGTGAGTTTGCTTTTTTATAGAGATACCGATCCATCTGTAATTAGTGAATACTTTTATAATAACAATCTGAAATATTTCAAAAGATAATTACAAACTTTATAATTACAGATATTTATTTTAGCGTATTATTATTTAAAAGAAATTCATAGTATAAATAATGTTTCCATCATTTTTATAGCACATGCAATGTATCTAATTAATTATTATTATTAATTCGCTTAATATAATATATATAACTCACCTAATAATATATAGATATATATATATATATATATATGTATATACACACCCGTACCTAAAATTCATCCATACAAACTCATACATACATATATAAATTTTGTGTCAATAACATTGACCATAATATAGTCTCATATGTAAAACATCATATAGGATATAAGAAAGGGCTACTAGGAAAGCTTAGTTGATCATTCAAGATAGGTAAGCTCTGCAACTGTGCTCTATTTATTTCTAATATTTCTTGGTAGAATAATTTATAATCACCCGTATGACTGTGAAGTAGTTTTGCACCCTTTTCAATGTCAAACGTGTCTTTTTCATTTAATAAGTGGTTTGCAAACGTTGAAGTATCCTTCACCAATCTTTGGGATGCTAAATGTTCTGAAATCCTAATATTTAGGTTCCTCGTAGTTTTACCAACGTAAAATTTGGGGCAGTTGTTACAGTCTAATTTGCAAATACCGGATTTTTTTTTAATTTCTATGGAGTCTTTATTGTTTGTACACGACGCCTGAAGATGCCGAAAGGCAAAACCCGGGTCGCAAAAAAATGACTTAAATAGAATAGTACAGACCTTGAATCCATTAGAATTTAAAATAATTGTCTATTATTTTGTTTTGACCTATTTCTTTTATTAAAACTTAGGGTAAAATAATTGATAAATTGTTATTACTACTCATTAGAGTAAAGGTTTTCAAAATATTATCAATATCATAACCAAAAATTTACGTCATACTATTTCTAAAAAAAATATTTACAATACAAGGATTAGGTAGGTATGTCTAAATAATAGCAAAAAATATATATAAAACTATAAATTTGTACCTTAAATCTAGTGTAGCTCAATTTTACCAAAAAAAAACAAGGGTTTTGTACCTGAATTACATCTGTGAGACCCAATTCACAATTTGAGTATATACATAACATAAATATGAAATTCTTAAAACAATAAAACCAAAACAACATTAAAATTAAGGGCATAAAAAAAATAATTGCATTTTCCCAGAAGCATTTTTTATAGATAAGGTTACCTGACTCTCAAGTACAGAAGAAGAGAGAAATTGGTTGAATAACAGTCACACTTTTAACTCACTCAAAAATCTTTTTTATACAAACTATGACATACTTCATCATTCTTTCTACTCCATTTCTGCATCCTTGTGCACACCATCCGCCCATACCTGTGTGGACAACCCATGGATCTAGTGTCAGCCAAAACTCTGTCGAGACCCTATAAAAGGCTCTGGATTCCTTGCATCTTACTACGTGATCTGCCTATATAACATTGTGCCCTTATAACTAAGACTAATCTAATTACGTTTGACGTACCCAAAACTTGAATACATACCTTTCAGTTTTATACTGTGTATTTTAAGTAGCAGGATAGCAATTTAACTGTTAACCAGAAACTGCGTATTCATTAGTGAATACACCACAAACCAAAATAATTACATTATCAATAGAGCAATAAAATATGCCTTTTAATATTTGAACAACCCAACACTTATCGGTTATAAAGACATAATAAAATTCTGATAGAGAAAATTAAAGTAGATATTTTTAAATATACCTACTGTTAACTCTTGACACAAGCCAATAATAACTTAAAAATATAATTATAACAATATTTCTACATACTATTTTAGTTTTTTTTTAATTCAAGTTAATTTGTTCTATTTCGATGTCACACCAGATGAAACCGTTTTTAAATTACCTACATCATTAAACATACATGTTATTTTATAAACATCCAAAAAGGTTAGGTTGGGTTATTAATAATTAATTAATTAATCCATTTAATACCGAATTCATATTTCATAACGATTTTTTTTAATTGTAGCTTTATTATTCCATTTAAAAATATGTTTTTTTCTATTTAATGTTTTTAAATACGTATTAATTTATAATTAAGATAGTTAAAAATACATATTTTCAACAAATTTTATTAAATTGTAAGCTTTATATTTTCGGTTAGGTGCCTTAACATAATTATTATATATTAGCATTTTCATTTAATTTAGGATTTATTAAAAATATTTAACCACATAATAATCCCATACTGCTCCAAATTTTAATAAAACGTGCTATTGCTAAATTTTCATTTATCTATCGAATTTAAAGTCTCTGAAAAATCATTGACAGATATATAAGTACCTATATAAATGTATATTACCTACATATAATATAAGCCCGAGTAAAATAATCAATCAAAATTTACATGTAATAAACAAAACATAATAGAAATCGGCTTTGTTTAAAATTTCAACCTCACCTTGGTTAAAAAAAGGAGCGAGTCCATTGGGTAGTTCCAGCCACAAAACCTCCCCAACAACGGCTGCCGTGTAATTAATTTAGCGTACAATTATATTATTACAACCATTGTCGGGGCCACTACCACGTAGCGCTATAGCAGGGTCTAAAAACCGGTTTTTTAGTTTAATCGGTTTTTTATTAAAATCATACTGGGACAATTATTTACTACGCAAGCGATTAATTTATAAGTTTATTAAAAAAAAATACTTCTAAAAATATATCCATCTTCTTAGATCGAACACAATTAGAACAATATTTTGCTTTATCGTCTTCAAAGACTATTCCATTGGTAATAAATTGGGGAATGCCTTATCATATCACAAAACAATATTTATTATACCCATAGATTTATATCCATACTATACCTATAGACACAAATTATGTTGGAACAGATTGGAACCGATGAAATGGGTAACACTAGTTTGACTAGCTCATAGATTTTTTTATCCGTTATTAAATATTATAGCAACCATAAATTAACCAAACACATGGTATAAAAATTAATAAAAAAGCTTATACTCAGTATTTTTCTACCATTTTTTTTATACGAACCCTTTTCAGATTTGAATTATTTTTCCTGAAAATAATATCGTCACTGTGCATATATATTATAAATATATACTGCCTATATATCTATCATATTTATAGTTTATTTAGGTACCCACTATTATTATATTTTATAATTTTTACTATGTATTTGATGCAGAGCAAGAAGCTATTGAGTTGAATAAATAGTTAATTTCAATTCAACCGTAAAAACATACACAATCTTACATGAGAAATATACTTATTAATAAAATAATATATTCTGTTATGCTCATTAATTACATCAAAATTGCGAGCAACTGAAGTGTTCGTATATTCCGGTAATAATTTGCATAATATGTATATCTCTGACGTATTTAATCAATTATCGATACCCATTCGATAAAATATTACTAGATTCCTAAATCGCATGCTTTTTTTATTTCAATAAATATAGTTTAATAAAAAAAACATTCCTCATTATAATCCTCTTTTAATATACTTAAACCCTGACGGCTAAAATTATTTAACATGGAACATGCTTTGACTACTGATTCTTTGATGCGAGTTATCCAAATTCAAAATAAAATAAAATTAATTGCGGGGCGCGGGTATACTCATCATTCCAGAATGGCCGTTCGCGGCCGATTGAAGGCTCTCGCAGCCGCGCTACTTTTTTTACGCCTGTGCATTTTTCGTAACGAATCCGTCCGGGAGATCAAGAAAAAAGCATGTACCCATGCTAAAATGAATATAGCATCACCATTTAAATCGAGACGCATCATTGCATAAATAAAAATGCGTAATCCACGTTATATTGTTAAATCCAATAATAATTGAATGTATATTAATGTACACCTTATTTATTGGGATTTCATGACTAAGGTCTGTATCTCAGATGATTTGGCTACTGGACAGCATTTTCCACGTATTTACTCAACCTCTCTTGGCATTCATCGACATGCAGAGTTTGGACCCTCTTCACTAGACTTTTGCACTTTCTCCTCTTATACTACTAGTTTTCTTTTTTCTTTATATAATAGTGTACAAAATTTAAGTAATCACAGCGTCTTACATATCTTTAGTTGGGTACTCTTTGTTATTCACTAATCTAGTGAAAACGCCCTGGCATGGATATCAGTGCCTTTTCAGACTGAACTCTGACAATATAATTTAGTTTGAATATCTCTATGCTGTTGCATACCTTCTGCCTGACACTATTTGAATAAATATATTATGAATGAATTCTAGTCATAATTTAAAATGTATGAAAACACCGGTATTTTATATTATAACCGATATAACGACCCCTGCCGCATCGGTACAGGATCTGGCATGCGAACTTCTCGCCCGCGCCAAATTGGCATTTATTATGAGCTTTTGTAGCGGCCATTTTTAAAACATTACTTGGACTGTACACTAAGGTTTGCCTTTGCATTAAATTATTTGTAACAAACAATAAAACTGAGCGATATTATTCGGCTGCCAACTAGCGTACCGTTAGTGTTTTACCTAAATAATAATAATCATTTCATCTCTACATGGCACAATTGTGATTAAAAAAATAAACACTCGTTATTTGAAATAATTGAATAATTATTTATTATAATATTTACTAGTGGTAGATTCCGCGGAACCCTGAGTTTCCGCGAGCCGTTTCAAGTGCTCCAGAGGAATTCGCAAAATTTTGCTAAAACTTAAAACTTCATCCCACGTTGTTATTTTATAAAAAAAAAATAACGTATCATATTTTAAACAATGAGATACATATTTTAAAGGTTTATCTAGATTTCATTCATTGTCATAATTATTATTAACCAAGGTACCTACCTTGTGAGAGATTTTCTTGGGAGCTTAAAAAGCTAACAGACTGTCAATGTTGGCGAGAGTGAATATCATAATTTTAAAAATCTGTGCATGTATCCATTTGAGATAGATATAATGTAATTAGTACGTAGTGGATTTATTATAAATATGTGAGAAATACAATAAAGGGTGCCATTTTTTATTTGCATTAAATATGTCACCGCTTACAGTTGTCACATATGTTTTTCTAATTTACCCTCTGCAGCTTTATTTGTATCAGACAGATAATATCAGAAATAATTCGTAGAAGTATGCTGCCATACAAAAAAGAAAATAAAAATCACTACACCACTCACCAATCACGTTAAAATATAATTTAATTAAAAAGGTCTCTTTACGTGCGATTAATATTGCTGACCATCTTGCCTAATTTTGAATTAAGGTATCGCTTCAAATTTTAGATTATTTTAACGGTCTGGCTCATTATAATTATTTTCATTTAACCTATTTTTCTATGAGACAAATAATATAATTACAATAATACATATCAGAAGTATAAGTACTAAGAACATATTTGCACCGAATGGGAATTAAATTCATACCCAATAAAATAGTGTTACCAGAATGCAGTGGTGATAGGTTAACCTTCCATTGTTACAAATGAGTATGTGGGTTGAAGAAGATTCCGCAGACAACGTGCACCGTGTCAATAGCATTTAAGTCATAGTTAAAAAACCTAGAAATATGTACATCATAAAACTAATCTTAAAATGTATTTCAAACCAAAATTCACAGCAATATAATTTTTACGATCAGTAAACTCGATTGTGTGAACCGACGCATTTACATTTCCCGCAGTCCGAAGGAATGTCTACGCGTCAAATTTCATCCGTTGTATTGCAAGAATCAACGAGTAAAAAACGTATTACTGCAACATTTTAGCAGAAATACATTATTTAATTGATAACATTTGTGTCATAGTCAAATTTCACAGACAAATTTCTAAGAAATAATTCACAGGGTGGGAACCTACAGCGGTCAGTCAACCACGCTGATTCTATAAAAATAAAGGTGGCAATACAACGGTAACTAGTACCTTTAAATCATTCAAACTAACTACACGCTTCTCGCTTCGACGTTAAATAATTTTCATTGCAAACACAATTCTTCATAAATATTATTTGTAAAATTCACATTGTATGAACTGTACTGTTACGACAGTATCATTGTTGATTAAATCTCAAATGCAATGCAAAAAACTGCACTAGACTGCAATTCCCTCAAGTCTTTTCTACGCATCGTAACCTACTGCGTCATCCCTTACCTACAAGTATGTCCAAATTTTCGTAATATAATTCAAACTATTTATTTAATATACCTATATTATACATAATTTTGTATAAATTGAAAAGGATTTAGTAGAAATAGTATGTGTAGCATTACAAATAACACGCTGACTACACGGTCATACATACCTAGTTGTCTTGCATTGCAATAATGACTTATTACCAAATCAAATAAATTGATATCAAAAGTGTATACGAGTGCTTTACTGGTAAATTACCTAATAGATTCCACATACTCATACAGTGGAAAATGGTACATTTAATCATGTGTTGTAAAAAATATATTTTGTACATTATTATGCAGGTATACACATTTTCTAAAAGAGAGTATAATGCAAATATTAACTTTTATAACAAACTATGTATTGTATCATTAATTGTCACTGTATACGTACTACGTATATTAACAGCTAATTAATTTAAATATTACAATATAACATAATACTTATTCCATATAATTCGATAACTATTATTAATGGTTTTTGTAGGGTGATCTACAATCTCTAGTTATAATAATTAGTGATGTGTTATTTTATTTCCTCTTTGCGCAAGATTTAGTTCCTCTGTTCTTACGCGACTCCATTTTATTCAATGTTCATAAATTTTCATCACAAAACGCTGGCGAGGTGAACTTTAACAACACATACAATAGTTCAAAACGAATACAATGCTTGTTAAGCACTTACTTATACGGTTTAACTCTCCATGGTTTTATATAAGCCAAGCAAAAGTTGAAACTTTTGCAAAACTTCAACGCGGTATTTCCGTTTCTCTACTTATACAGTGTGATCGAGGTGTTACTTATCTTGCAGCAGTATTTATTGGAATAGCTATTTATCAACAACCGGGATCGATCCACTACTAGATAAATACCTCTAAATAACCCTGAAACACCTTTTTTCATTCCCTATTTCGTATCTATCATGTTTTTATATGATACCAAATTTACAACCTGCAATTACTACTTGAACTTTCCATTAGAAACCTAAACAAAACCAAATTGAAAATATAATATATAAAACAAAATCATAATTTATTCTAGTATGTAGTGCGGTCTCTGTGTCCTCGATCCTGTGTCTATAAAAAATGCATAAATGTTGTGAGCTTGGAATATTACACCGAAACTCTTTTCCGTTTTAATGAATAATTTAATATCTCATAGTATTCAAAGTTTAACAGTGTGAAAAAAATTGTAATTTTTATATATGTAATTATGGCAGCAAATTGTAGTGTTGTTGATAATTTATAAAGCTCTACATAAAAAAAATCGCAACTACCAACTCAAAATCACATTGAAAATAAATAGTAATGGCACAATATTATTATACTAAACTGGGTTAAAGAAATTATATACACACCCCGTATTTCTCTCGACTATGAGCCACTCCCTGGCGCTAAAAATACGCTGGGGGGTAATTTTTAGTCGAAATGTTCGCACTTTGGTACAATCTGTAATCTCGATTGTAATATTTCTACGTTATGCTCCTCTAACATACAAAATTACTTGCTTTTTTGTCGAAAAACTTTGCGCAAGCTGTCCAAGACTTCAAAAAAACTTTTTTAAATTACTGTATGTGAAAACGGACTCTGGTATACGTATATACATGGTGTTTAATAAAAATTTAACACTTTTATGCAGTACAAATTTTTCTATATTATGCAACAAAAATATTTTACTTGAAATAACATCGTTTCAATGAAAATTAATGTACTAATAATGTAGTAAAATTTAATTTTATATAATAAGTATATAATTTGGAAGGTGACCATCGCAATGTAGGAGATTATCCATTTATTAGTTTCCATGCTATCTAAAAAAAAATAATAAGTAATGAAAAAAAATATATATATATTATATTATTTTTTAACGCTACAACACGCTATAAGGCCCAACGACAGTAGTATAGTGAAACACAATCAAAAACACACATTGATCAGCGTTTTAATTATTACCATCACACAAAAACACATAATTTTTTATTTTAATAAGTTTCTGTTTTTTGCGCCGTTATATTGATAAAACTTGTCTAACTATTGTCGATACCTAGGTATCAAAATTTTAACATTTTTGTGACTAATCATGTTTTTTTTTTCTTTTTTTACAGAATTTGAAGAATCAAATCATGACAACCAACGTGTGGGTAGAACAGGTAAGAAAACAATCGATGTATTATAGTATATAATTTTTTAAATTTAGACTGAGTGGGATCCTAACCCACGTGTTTCAATGTCCAACTGATCTATTTACCATTAATACTAACTTACATCTACGTTTTCTGAGGTTTCAAATTCCACAAATAGAAGGCAAATAAATACCTTCATTATTAATCAAAGTAATTATTCTACCAACATAATTATCGATGGTGTCCAGTGTTGTGGCATTTAATAAAAATGTATAATATATATGAATTTGAATGCATGTTACATTACCAAGATTCATTGGTTTAGTAAGCCAAATAATATTTATACGAGTATAGATATATATACGATTATTGATGAATTCTTCCTTGTCTTAAGAAAGGCTTTCCATTGTCAAGTGCATGTAAAATTTCTTTAAAATACCGTTTAAAATAGTATTCTGATAAAGCACAGTCAATAAAAAGGTAGCATTATTATAAATAATACCAAATTTTTTTATTAACAATAATCATAAACTATATTATTTTTCGCTGGGAATTTAAAAATATCGCAAGGATTCAGTATAGTACTACTATTTCTTATTGCAAGTGTTGTTTTGTCTTTCTATAAGACCATCCGTTATCCCTGTGTTATTAAACAAATTCGATTTCATCAGCTTCTACGGGGTCGATGGTGCATTTTATAGCTATAGAAAAGGATTACAAATAATTTGTGCGAATACGTTATGGCCACATCATTTGCAGATGACAGCAAAGCATCAAGACCGATATTTTCAACGACTGGTATTTTGTAGAAATTTTAAAAATACGTTAAATTTATTTTAAATCTGCCATTTCTGTTAGTAGTAGTAATAGTCCAATCTATTTTAAATAATTAAATATGTTATATTGAACAAAGTTTTTGTTATAACATAATATTATATAATACTTATTCTACATCATTTAATAATCATCAGAACTGATATATTCCACATCAGTTTAACTAGAGGTATATTATATATGATAGTGATGATAATGTCAATAATTTGAGCAATATAGATTAGACCAACAACTTGCAAAGATCGTCATCAAAGGTGACCTTCTTCTTATTATGCCATCCAGAGAAGACGGCGACAACTAGGGCAATATTTACTTTATCATCTGCTACCTGAAACAATTTTGTGGATATATTATACTCGTACAAAGCATAATGCGGCATTCCTTGAGTGACAAGTTGGAAATGCTTTAATTTTATTCTCTGATAATGTGGCCGAGGTATTATAGTTTTCTGGTTAAACCACGTAGAACTTCTCAGTCACAAGGAATTTAGAGGGTACATATCATAGAGAAGGATTAAGAAAATTTAATAACAGACCACACGCAGTCTTAGATTTAAGTTAACGTCTCAATTGCTAAGGAGGCATCTCATTCTGAGATATCCACTCCTTGATCATTGGGAAAATGGAAGAACTATGAGGAGACAACGAACGGATCCTCACTCAGAGAAGAATAGACGCAGACGTAGGTCGTAGTTAAAGCATCGGAAAATTGTAAAAAAATATACACTCAATTAAATAATAACTACCCAATCATTCTACAAATTACAAAGTGAAACTAAAAGAAGAACTTTTTTTCAATTCAATTGAAATGTGAATAACGCTACATTAGAACATGCTTATAACTCCACAGTAATAATAAATGTAGGAACACTAACGAAGAGAAAGGAGAGAAGTATAATATTTTAGTGTATGAATGTGCCAGACCAAAGTGCCATGATATAAAATGCAAGCTGATTAATAAATTAAATGAAATTCGTTAACTTTGTGGGCGCTGCACGAGCGCATACGAGAATCTCATTGCAGTAATCCGCTTAGTATGCAATGACCCAAAGAGAATACTGTTTTATTATGTTCTCTAGAGTCTAGAGTATCTATTAATGGTGTTCAACTCTTTCCACCCATTGCACGTTTAAATTTCCTTTACACATTTTATTATCAATAAGTCATCATCGAAGATAATTCTAGATACACAGGGTTGAATTGCTGACTATCTGTAGCACATAGTAATACAGTATAATTGCATTTAAACTCAGGTATTTTCTGACATTAATAAATTGTATTAGGTATTCGATTACAATAACATTAGCTAAAATCTAAATTTTCAAACTGGAAAGCCCAGTATTTGATTATCAAATCTTTGACAAATATGTTTTATCAAAATTTTTAAAGCTCTTCTTATAAAACCATTATTTTATAAAACACGATAAGAATAGATTACACCATGTAAAACATTTTGTTTTAAAAAAAAATAAAACTAATGTATTGTACGTATATATTTGCAGTCGTTTATGTCAATATGTTGATAATTATATTTCATTTCTTATTTTTCGTGATCTACGATAAATAATTGTATTGGTTAATTTCTTGCCGGTCTCAATATTTTGAAAGAACCTATCAAACAGTGGCGAAAAGTGGATGTAGGTTATCAAGATCTAACATAATTAGTGCACACTAAACTTTGTCAGTCATACTTATTTGTTTTCGTTGAACTAAAAATAGAAATTGCAGATAGTGCTGGTTTGTTTTTGAAAACTCAATTAAACCCTGCCTAAACCAAACAAACATAGCGGAGGTAGGCTGTAGAGATAATAAAAATAACAAAAATAGTGTACACTTTGTCAGTCAAGTTTAATTATTTTCATTGAATTAAGAGTACAAACAAAATCATAAAACATTAAAAATATTATTCTTTCTATAAAATATCAAAAGATTATACTTAAATGATTTTATAAATAGACAAATATGTATATCTATTATAGCTTAGTACGCATGGTTTAATTGCATTTTGAAAACTAACCAACATTATCTACAATTTGTAGTCTTAGTTTAATGAAAACAAATACGTATGACGGAGAAAGTTTAGTGTGCACTATTTATATGGGATCTTAAGAGCCTCCCTCCTCCCTTTTCCACTAGAGTATCACAAGTGGCCACCACCACTTTTGCCATATTTCCTGAGTTGATCACATTAGCAATTAGAATGCCAAAGTTTTAATTACATTATTAATACACTTAAAAATGTACAAAAAGAGCTCCAACACTTCTAATATTATATTATAAAAATGATTACTTACCATTTTTAATAAAAATAATTACAAGATAAAAAGAACTTCTTATATACAACGTTTTTTAAATTTTGTGTTTGTGTTGAATCATAAATATAAACTTGACTTGACTAGCTTAAACGATCAAAAAAAAAATATTTGATAGAAATAATACTGAAATGTCATTTTAACACTAATATTGATTTCCATAATAACGCACGTATATATTAATAATTTATTTGTTAGGACCCTAACAACCAATAATAGTGGATTGGATTACGGATTTCTTCCGAAATAACTTTTCATACAAAACAGAATTAACTGAAAATGAATTCAATTCTGCTTAAAGATGGCTAAAAGCATTAAAAGAATGCATTGTAATCGTGTTCTGATATATAATAAAAATTTCAAATGTCCAGTTAGTCGGGAAGTTAGTTAAAAATCGATTACAAGATTTGTACCGGACAAATAAAAATACGACCTAATAAAACGTTGTAAAAAATAAATAACATTTTAATGAGAAAAGAAACGACTGAAAAATAAACTCAATACTTCGGTCACAATAGATGGACTATAAATCCACATTTAGAACATTATACTATTAGATATTCTGGACTCACCTCCATTCTCCATTAAAGTAGATAATTCAAACAGTATTACTGATGCAATGAGAAGGCTTTTGTAGCGTCTTGACATTGGTTCGGCCAAAGCTTCAAACTTTAAAAGCGCGGTTCTGATTATCAAATTACGAAACTTGTATAATGAAGCATAAAAATTAATTTATTTGGAGCCATTAAAGGACTTCGCTTGGAAGGCATGTCGATTAAAAGTTTTGCAAACTCGTTCGGCGAGTGTAAATATTTTACGGTAACGATTAATTCAATTTATTTGGATTAAAATTGTTTTCGAAAGCACAAATATTTTTTCTCTACTTTAACTATTATCTTTTTATGATACTCAACATAACTTGAATAACGTATTTAAAAAAATATCGAAATAAAAAATAAAAAATAAATAAATAAACAATATTAAATAATTAATTAAATAAACACTTTGCTATCGAAGTCCTGATTTTAATTGGTCCAATTTAAAAATATTGAATATATTATAATATTAATAGTACGAATATTTATATTGTTGAACACTTAGTGTTCTTTTGAAGAATTTGTTAACCTTTTTGAGTTGGTAAAAAATATAATGTATTTTTTATTAAATAAAAATAACTGTATATTTTAGAAAAAATAATATTGCTTCAAACATACATTTATAAATTTAGATCCACATTGATTAATTAAAATACTTTGAAATTATATTAAAGGGCATATTGTTTTATAATTTTATCTCAAAATGTCACTGATGGCTGTATATTACTAAACTATTTTTCCTTAAAATTAGTATATTTGAGTCGCTTAGAGTCATAACTCACATATTTCAAAAATCAAGTTTTAAGATAATCGCAAAAAACCAACAATGTAATTAGAAGAAAAGTATTGAACTCTCTTGAATAATAATGAGTGAGAGAGTCAATTAACATTTTTTTTAAATAAATAATATAATACTCCTAACGTTGCAGACATACAGCTTACTATGAGAAATAGATCTCTCCGATTGGTTAGAAAGGCCTTGGTGACAAAACTCACAGTATTCTTTGAAATATGCGAAATATGACACCAACAGTAAACTTTGTCAACGGTTTTCACATGGTTTAAAGTGACTTTTGATACTCAACTATTTTACTGTATATATATTAATGCATTTAGAATCACTTGGCATATTTAACTAAAAAACGACAAAATTGTAATATGTGAGTTATGACTCCAAGCGACTCATTTAACTAGTAATCGATATCTCGAATAATCACCGATAAAACTTAATAACTTGTTCGTATAGATATAATACTCTTCAAATTAAATAAATAAACATATATGCGAAATCAATAATTATTACATTCACATTTTGGAATTTGTCCTTAATAGTTAAGTTTATCTAAATAAGCTATATATTACGTAACCTTAGACAATTTGTGGAATTATAGGTACCTAATATTACGTATCTTGTTAAATTATATAACTATCGTTTTTTTTATCAGCAACTTAAAACGAAAATAGCTTAAAACGGCTTATAATTATTATAGTGACCTTTCCTCGTTTTAACCAATCCTTTATTTACGCGTGGTGTCCTTTTAATTTACGTTATTTTGAAACCCATACTTTATTTTTTCTGTAAAGTTAAAAAAGTATCGATTTAGATTCTCGACGGAAATTTAAAATAATGATATATTTTTAATATAATTATTAAGAAAAACAAACACTTACATTGATTACAATTAATATCTTTAAAAATAAATTAGGGAAAAGATATTGCAACCAGCAAAGCTACCATATATAAAATTATAATTAATTACTTTTTTATTCAACGAATAATTCACAAGATTTAAGAATGTAACATTCTAATTAGAATTAGAATGTTTCATTCTTAAATCTTGTGAATTATTCGTTGAATAAAAAAAGTTATTAATAAAAAAATATTAGCAAATTCAAGGAAACTACAATACTTAGTAATTAAATTAATACCTACTTTGATTTAAAATATAAAAGCCGATAGCCAATAGTAGCTCAATACAGAAAGCGCTTCAGAGAGTAGGTATTATAAGACCCATTATTTAAAATTTGTCATAATATTTAAGTATGGTGCCTTTAGGATAGTAGTCTATGTGCGTGGGCGCAATACCCGTGAGATACAGGTTCGATTCCTGTGGGATTACTTTTTTCAAAAAGATTTTTTCTGTTGGTTATAAAATATTTTCTCAGAAGTGTTTTCAAATTATGTATAAAATTACAATATATTTAATCCTAACAAGATAGAAAGTAAGAAAGTAAGAAGAACATAAATATAAAGAAGTTACATATGAGTAAGTATATAATATTATTATTATTAAGTATATAATATTAAAATATGTGTTAAGTAGTATTAAAATATATGCATAATATGAGACAAGTGATCTAAGGTAGAACAGAAAAAGAGTATAATAAGAAAGGAATGAATCTAAAATACAATACAACCTCGAAATCTTTGCAGTCCTCGACTTGGCAGCCCGTGAGACCACACATCATTGCATGAGTTAATGTTTTATAGTATTATGCTATCCTATGGCGTGACTTTCCGCAACATTTTTCAAGTAATACCCAGTGCTCTAACTTTAAATAGTTTTTTTATAAAATTTTATTTTCGCTTAATTTTTAAGAATATTGATAAACTAATATTTATGTACGCATTGAGAAAATCTACTTTATTGAATTCTCCGCATGAAATCTACCTTCAGTTTTGTTGGATACCCCTTTGTCTAAATTATATCGTAACATTTCCGTTAATATAATAATTAATACATCTATCTACTATTTAAATGGAGATGGAAGAAGATAATAATAATTAAATAATTTTGAAGTAATTTCTAATTGCAGATTTTAGTGTTGTAAACTTCCTAACATTATCGCTATAGTTTAGGGTTATTTTATTAAATGTGTCGATATTTCCAATATAAACCATATAGCTTGAATTTTTTATAAATTTTAAAAAACATTCCCAGGCATAAAAAAAACTGCTGTATCTTCACACCCAAACGTAGGGCCTCATGATAAGTTTTATACGAGTGTGGTGTGGGGTAGGTTGGTTTGGAGGGGTCTGTGTTTGTGTTGTACTTACTTATATATTTTAATGTAGAAAATTACTTACCTGTTTAAACCAAGTATAGGGTTATTAGCTGTATAAAACTGGAATGTTTTTTTCAGTAATATCTGATTTTCAACTAATATATGAAAAGAAAATAATGAATTTTAATTGCTCTTAATATCTCAAATTATTTTATTTTATGCATACTGACACTGACAGCTTTGTACGTAAAATACAAATAAGTTTACTAATCAATTAATTTTGTTTGTTTCAGGAATGGAATGACTACAAGCTGAAATGGAATCCGGACGACTATGGGGGTGTTGACACCTTACACGTACCATCTGAACACATATGGCTACCGGATATAGTTCTCTACAATAAGTAAGTATATGGACATAATATATTATTAACATCGTCATCATCAGTCAAGGTCAATCTACTGATGGATTAAGGCCTCTCCTAACACGTTCCTGTCTTCTTGGGCTTTCGTTGTTTTGTGCTACGTACATTAACTTGATGAATTCATCGATTCCGTATGCACCACTGTGTGACTGAATTGATGAGGGATCATTAACATGACGTCAAGTTAGCAAATTTTATCACATCACATACCGTTGTCTTTCTGGATACAATGGTTTATTTTTTGATCTTTCCGCGTTACTCTCAATATGCATTTTTCCATGTTGTGTAGCTCTGCTGTTGTAAGTTTTGGATTTCCTTTTATGAAGATGAATAGATTTGACTCAACTATCATACCAGTTTTACCAATTACGCTAATGAGGCACCCACTAATCGAAGCAAGATGCAAACAAGAACGGTATGCGATTAAGGTGTTATGTAAAATCTCCTCCGACCGCAGATCAGTATCAAGTTAGATTAGCATCTTGCGTTGATATACAGTCACAATGATAAATCAATATGCTTTGTTGACTTATTTTATAAGCAATCATATAATTTATATTTATATTCAACACAGCAACTTTTTTCTAAAATATTTTTAATACTATACCTAATATTATATTAAAGTTCAAATAGATTCAAGATTATTTTAGAGCTCAATTTAAGATTATTTTATAGATTAATATTAGCAGACATATAAATACAGCTAAATTGAGCTGTCTTGAGATAGTATTTAAAAAACAAGATATGCCGAAATCTTAAAAGTTACGGGTAAATATCTTCTACTGAGTGCCAAAGCTCAGTGAATCTTGGTTTCATTTGCGATAACTTACCCCTGTAAAGCTGTAATAAAACCCAAAATATATACCGCTCAAAACTCAATGTGGAACGGAAAATGAGAGTAGCTGTTTGGTGAACAACAAGCTCACTCACCCCAATGGTTTATATTTTAGGACGCCGTTAAAAAATATGTATTTACTAAGGGCGCTGTGAAACGAAAAAAGTTCAAAAACCACTGCAATATAATATAATGAGTTTTTACAATAAATATTATAGTTTCAACCTATTTCATTCTAATTTTATATAAGTATATATATTGTTAATAAATTTATCACGTTCATACAGATCATAATTCACTCCTCGGGTCGGGTTCACTCCAGGTCAAAAATATAAATAATTACAAGATAAAAAGAACTTTTTATATACAACGTTCTTAAATTTTCTGTTGAATCATATAAACTTGACTAGCTTAAACGATCAAAAAAATTTGTACTTGATAGAAATAATACTGAAATATCATTTTGACATTTCATATTGATTTCCATAGTTACGCACGTATATATTGTTTATAATTTAGTTGCTTAGTGGACTGGATTACGGATTTCTTCCGAAATAACTTTTCATACAAAACAGAATTAACTGAAAATGAATTTAATTCTTCTTAAAGATGGCTAAAAGTAATAAAAAAAATGCATTGGCATCGTGTTCTGATATATTCTAAAAGTTTTAAATGTCTAGCTAGTCAGGAGGTTAGTTAAAAAACGATTGCAAGATTTGTACTAGATAAACAACCACCGGACAAATAAGAATACGACCTAATAAAAACGATGTAATGTAATATACTAGACTTCATAAATAATAACACAATATGAACAAACCTGCAGGAGCGTTACGCTGGTTAATTTTGTGACAAATTAATTCTAACGTCCGTTTCATACGTTGCGAATTTTATCGCCGGGACAAAAATCCGCGCGTTTTTTTCGTAAATTTAAAAAAAAAAATCGTAGTAGTAGAGTCAAAACCACTTGCCGAAACACAATAAATTATGTCGTATAGTATTAAAAATGTGGTGAATAGCAAGTGATAAACTTTTTTATAAATTATCACGAATTATTTCCAAGTAAATGCAAAATCTTATAAAAATAATATTTGTATTTATTTTTATAATATAAACTTGTGTCATAGTATGACATAAAATACACGAGTTAATTAACTTTCACTAACGATGATTGATAGATATTATAGATGCACTTGAATGAAGTTTCTAACTTAGAAAGAATAGAAATATACCTTGCGGCTTGTAACACTTTGATAAGAAACCATTTCTTTCATCCCTCACAAACTTTCTCACAAAAAGTAAAAGCGGATGATTAATCATAGACCATGTCAAGTATGAAGATAGTATTTCTTTGTACTTAGTTTTTAATCGTTGGCCAAGTTAAAAAGTAATCAAACCAGACGAAGCTATTTCTTCACAATTTATTCTGAAATTCGTTTAGCCATTAATTTTCCGCTGAACTTTTTGAGCGCGGGCTAGGTGAGGCTCGACATGAAAATGAAAGTATTTTTCATATTAAAAAAGCACTTTGTGTTTGGTAGATGTATAAATTAAATACAACACTTCCATAAATTGATAGCGAATTACTTGTTAATTAATTTCAAGAGCCGGAGATTAAATTTGATTAATTTATTTTCGGTTTGAAAAGTCTTTCTTGTATTTTCAGAGGCTTAGATTATTCAAGTGCAGTTGGAACATTCATTTGATAATTAAATAATATATATTATATATACCATTTTTTTTACTTGTTTGTTTTCTTGGCAACTATTAAAAGAACTGTTACTATTTCACACATTATTTATGAAAAATATAATTAAAATTTTATTAAGTAGCATAAATAATAATAATAATCTTTATTAAATAGTTTTAATTTATTTACAATACATAATAATTATTTTAATAATATAAGGTCACATAACAAAACCATATATTAAATGTATTATGAATAATAAATCACTCCAATTTTGTCACTAAGGTGACCATTATTTATAAACAATAACCCTTGATTCTACACTTTATCTAGCCTGTATTAAATTTTAAAATAAAACGATTCTCAAATTGTATTGCGATATATCTTTCCAACTCCACGATGGCCGAGTGGCTTAAGCATCGGCCTATAACGTCGTGGGTCACAGGTTAGAATCCTGGGTCTGACAAATACACATATTGTTTTTCAATTTATGTTTGAGTCAGAGTATGGACCTAATAGGTTCAGCATGTGGATAACATCATTTTTCGTAAAAACAAAACATCTGTTAATACCCATATAGTCTTATTAGGATTAGACATGGTCAAAAAAAATTCTAGCACTCCAGCATTTAACTAATATTTTCACGATGATGATTATTATTAAAAATAGAGTGATTGTGTTAAATTAACAGAATATTCGGTCAAAATTGTGTATCTGGAAAGTTATTTCCCACTATACACAAGATAAATATTTTTTTTAATTTCTTCAGGGTAAAAAAAAACCTTCACACTATGATATATAATATTATTATAATATATAAGAACAGGCAAAATTTTTAACTTAAATATAACTGTTTATCGAAAACATTACTTGATTTATATAATGTACAATGCGATTGATTGTATTTTCAAAATTAAGACTATAATAAATTATCAATTTATCATTTATATGTAAGTAACAACAGAAAATGTCCACTCCATATTTCAATGCTTTGTATATATTGTTTTAAAATTCAAGATGTAGAAAAAATGGTTAATAATTAGAAAATACATCAAATTGATTTATATGTAAGCTATCTTAAGATTTTACAATAAAACGGCTACCTAAATTTTGCGTAGAATAATATGTTGGCATGTGTTGCAATTTCTGGTAAACATGATGGACTCCCAATAATTGCCATCAATAAAAATAAGTTAATTTTAAAACCTATTAGAACGAACAGTTAGTTTGATTTCTTATGTCTTTATCAAGGACACATATATCAATACTATATAAATATGATATACCAATTGAGATGTAAATTGTACCTGTCTAAAAAAAATAGCCTGTGATAGATGAATAACAAAATGGCCAATTCGAAAATAGTGGGTCACAAGTTCGAATACAGGGGCAGGTAAATTCGTATATTATTTTTTAATGTGTTCTGAGGAGCTTAGAATTAATTATAACAATACAGCTCTAGACGAGCTTTTGCCTCCTTTAAAAACTTCTTTCGTTCGATATAATCCATCGCCAACGCTTTCCAGTTATTTTGCCAGATCATTCTTCAGATCTACTGTGGGACTATCTATTTATCTCAATTACGGCCATCTAACTCTTATAATTCCGTGGGTTACTGGTTCACATATTGTTTTATTACCTTATAAGTTGAACAAGTGGCTAATATAAATTTCAAAATTCCAAACATGGCAAAAAATATGTTTTAGTTATTTAATATGAAAATTATACTAAAAATATATGTATGGCTTCTTTGCGATAAGCCAATGATTATTAATAATCAAATTTTATCTTACAAGAAAAAGAAAGAAAAGTTTGAAGATCACAGAGGACGTCTGATGAATAATGGTTTTCCAATATCAGCTTATTACAATGTGATGTAGAAATATTTCCATTATATTGTACAATATGAGTATAATATTACTCAAGTTTCTTTTTAAAATATAATATACTGTTCATGACGTCAAAAGGGGCAAACTAATATCCTTCAGACAAACTTACGCGTGATAATGTAAAAACTTGATAAAATTACGTCAATCTTGTAACAACAATGTAATATTATTAAAAAAGTATTCCATCCAAAGATGTTGAAAAAACCTTCTTCTATATGAAGCCTAAATGTATGAAATTGAAACAAATACATCTGGTCGACTGATTAAGTTAGCTACAAATGACTTTTAGGGGGGACATGCTCGTCGAAGGTCAAAATTGCACCTAACCGTTTTTTTTTTATTTTATTTTTAAACGGTACATGTTCAAACACGCGCGTCAATATCATTTTATTCCCTACTTCAATTATAGTTTGTCAATTTATGGCTACGGCCGTATGTTGTAGCTTAACCACTGGGGAATGACAAAAGAAATGGCGTATTTAAAAAAAACACTACCTTATTCTTAGGTCAATAATTATTATAAAGCAATCATTATTCATAAGATGTTTATCACACTTGAATGGTCAAAGACATAGCTTATAATAAGTATCTTTAGAATCATCTTCAAATGTGTTAATCTTGCCGATTTTTTGAATAATATAATGCCTAATTCTTGTCAAATTTAGGATCACAGAGATTATCAATATAATTTTTTATCGTGAATATTTTACAAAAAATATCTCGTAATAAATTATACTTATGGTTTCATAAATGCGTTTAAAAATTAATAAACGTAAAAAATCTTAACACCACTGCACAGTTATGTACCGAAATATGACTATATTCTAAAACATTAGAGCGAGAGGTTTAAAAGAATACTATTTTATGTAACAAAAATACTTTATGCAGTCATCAAATGTGTAAAATAACTATAACGGATAATAAGGCTTCAAAATTATATAAGTAGATTATCTACAACGTTTAAGGAGTGTCCAGGATCATGGTTTGAATATACAATAAAAACTCAATTTTGACATACGACGAGCACGTATTTTGGTTTTGGCAAAGTTAGAGAGCCCAAATTTTAAACTACCTTTTCTCTTATATTATGTAAAATTATTGGATTGTTTTGACATAATCTCTAAACAGACGTGTCTATATAAGAGAAAATTTTAAAGCTTGATTTCTCTAAAACCAAAATACTATCTTTTTACGTAGCAGGGCAGAGCTGCACTTGTTTAATATGACATTATAAGTACTACAATAATTTGACGCCCTTAGTGTCAAAGTCGGTAACCACCCTTTCCACCTAGTTGCCAAAGAAAACATGAATCAATATTAAATTTAGACATGCAAGACAAAGCAAGCAGAAAATAATTAAATGCTTTTAACGTCATTTAAAATAATTTTAAAAATCACGTTTAAAGTCACTCGTAAAATACAAAAATAAATTGCGGCTGATAAATATAATCATCCTCTAGTTTAATTATATTTAAAGTAACAAACGAAGCTGGATTTCATGTTTTATGAATGTACATACAATGGAAAAGTTCTTACAAAAACAGAATCAAATAAAATATCAAAAACCTGTAAAAAACGAGGTAACCGATTTTGAAACTAATAGCCTTACTTCAGATTTACCTAGTTAGTTAATTACATACTTGCTTATATGAGCAGATATTACCAAAATAAATTAGTGTGTATACTTAATTTCGATCTCAATTTCACATTTAATGCATTTTACACATCGTTCGAAATGAAAATTTTACGAACCGGAGCGTCCGATAATTTTCCGAAAATATTAATATATTATTCGCATAAATAAACCTGTCAGATTTTTTGGTATCTAGCTCAAACGGTAAAATAATTTTTTCCACGAGACGGAGCGATAATTTTGTTGATTTCATGAACCGGAACGGCGCTTCGGTGCGCTCCCATTTATTTCAAGCCCTGATTTCACACAATATCGTATGAAAGAAAACATTTAAATATAAAATTTACGCATATATTACGAGGGTGGGTCAATAATTCCTTAGAAAAAAGCATTAAAACAGTTTTTATTTTTGTATTTTTTTTTATTTCTCAACATAATCTCCTTGGAGCTCAATACACTTGGTAAGACGTTTCTCAATTTTTTTTAAACCGTCAGAAAAATAAGTTTTCGGAAGGTCCTCAAAATAAGCATTTGTCCGATCGATGACTTCTTCATTTGAAAAAAAACGTTGTCCACTTATTTGATCGTAAACATGTGTGAACACGGGCATTGTCCTGATGAAAGAGGATTTTTTTCCTGTTTAAATGAGGCCGTTTTTCTTTAATTTTGTTTTTTAGCTGGTCCAATAAAGATGCATAATAATCCCTTGTTATTGTTTTTCCTTTTTCCAAATAGTCAACGAAAATAATTCCACGTGCATCCCAAAATACAGTAGCCATAACCTTACCAGCTGATTTTACGGTTTTCGCCTTCTTTGGACATGGTTCGCCTTTCGCAATCCACTGCTTTGACTGTTCTTTCGTCTCGGGAGTATAGTGGTGTATCCATGTTTCATCTACAGTCACAAAGCGATGAAAAAATTCATCCGGATTGCGTTGCATGAGCGACAACAGGGCTTTAGAGGCTACCACCCTATTGCGTTTATTGTCGACTGTGAGCAAACGCGGCACCCATCTTGCAGAAATTTTTTTCATGCCCAATTTGTCATGTAAAATAGAAATGACGCTACCTTTTGAGATCCCTGTAACCTCAATTATCTCACTCAACTTTAATCTTCGGTCACTTAACACCATATCGTGGATTTTATTGATCATTTCTGGTGTAGTCACCTCTACAGGACGTCCTGAGCGTGGTTCATCCTTTGTTGATGTACGACCACGTTTAAATTCATTTAACCAGTTATAAATAGTTGCAAGTGAAGGAGCAGATATACCGTGAACTAAATCCAACTCATTTTTTATTTCCTTTGCTGTTAACCCTTTTATATTAAAATGTTTAATAACAGCTCTAAACTCAATTTTCTCCATTTTCCATTTTTCCATTTTCCACAAGCAAATTTTTTTTAAATGTACGAGAAACACACAACAACCCGACCAATCTGATTGAAACTTCGCAGCATACTGAATCGGTAGTGCCGCTGCATGAAAACAAACCGCTTACAGTACTAGTCGCGCCACCTGTCGGCTTTTCTAAGGACTTATTGACCCACCCTCGTACCTATAGAAAGGTATTTTCTAGGCATTCAAAAACATGCTGCATTTATTAAAGACGTTAAACACCGATAAATCCATATATAGATTATCTAAATAAAGCAACAGACTTCAATCAGAACACGAGCCGCTATTATATTTTTAAGAAAATCAACACAAGACGGTGAAATTATAAACATGTTACTAATACTACCACACGTACAATCATTTGAATTTTTAATCGGACTGCTTCTGTTTAGAGTCTAAAATCTTTTTTTGCATAAAAGTTATAGTATATTATTTATATTTTAGTATATCACATTTAATTAGCACATATTAAGATAATGGAGGAATATTATTAACTTTTAGGTGATTCCGTATTTATTTAATAACTAGCTGACCCGGCAAACTTCGTACCGCCTCAGAATCAATAATCTTGTGTTAACTTATTAGCTGAATTAAATTCAGTTTTTTATTAAGTTAAAATGAATACTCAAAATGAATAAGTTCAATAAATGTGCAAAAATCAAATCAAAATGAAAAGTATTTTAATTATATTGAACTGTACACACTGTACACACACGATGACCGCGTGGATTAAGCGCCGGTCTATAGTGTTGAGGGTCCCATGTTCGAATCCTGGGTCTGGTATGTTCACATATTGTAATTCAATTTCAATTCAATGATGACTACCAAGCCAACCTTCAGTCGTAAATTGTGCGGTGGCAAGCCAGGCAGATCCAATGAGTTTAATAATTCAGTTGGATAGTTGGCTGCTTCGTCTTCGTTTGTTACACAGTCGATAGATTTGAAGGAATGCAGTGGACCAACGATTTGATTTTGAATTATGAAGTTTAAGTGATCCACATCTTTGTTCTTTACCGCAAGAATGCTCGTTCACTCAACCAATTGTCATGTTTGTGATTAGCAATGATGTTCGGTAACACTTTGTTGTTGAGTTCGTCCTTAGTTGAGACGAAATTGGAAAAATTCAGCGGAAACGAAATCAATCCGCTCAATTCATCGACAGGAACACGGCCGTTACCGATAGTCAGCAATTGGTTGGAGAAATGTTCGGCAGATGGATCGTTTAGCAATGCAACTCGCATGTTTGTCGTCAGCTGAAGTGTCTTCACATAGTACCACAGAGTCGATGATTTGAGGCAAGCATTTATATTATCAGCAGCGGTCGATCTTGGAATGACTGGTAGTGTTTGGCGAAAATCGCCAGATAGTAGAATCATTGCGCCTTCAAAACTTATTAAGTTATTGCGCAGATCTTTCATAGTTCGATTGAGTGCTTTCAATGCGCGTTTGTGCGCCATTGTGCATCCATCCTAGGTGATGATTTTACTTGCTAACAAAACTTTGGCCATTGCTGAGTATTTCGCAATGTTGCATGTCGGTTTTTCAGTCGGCAATTTCAACGTTGAATGAGGCGTTCGGCATCCTTCTAACAACGTGGCCGCTATCCCAGAAGAAGCAACTGCTACAGCATTTTCGGATCTCGCACGAACAGTAGCCAAAATCAATGACATGAGGAATGTCTTCCCAGTTCCATCGGGCGCGTCGAGGAAAAATAAGCCAATTGCCTTCATTAACGTATCGAACACTTCCTTGATGAGGGTTCAACAGTGGTACATTCGTTCGAACTGATTGATTCAATGCATCTCGATCATATTCACGATCACGTTCCAATTCTCGATTGAAAGCGTCGTTCATTCTACGATGTGGCGTTGGTATTCCTAACTTGAATAAAAAAACTGCCGCACATGAGGTAACACATGTATTCGATCAAAAGCAAAGCCTGGTTATGTATCTCCTCATTCACCTCGAGATCGGGATTCCCTGAACTGACAAATTCGATGTAAAATGTCTTCTGACATGTCATCCTTTCACTTGTTCCATAGTTCAGGTGGATTCGATGGGAAGCATGTCGAAATAATGATATCAAATAATGTGCGTATCTGACTTGGAGATGCAGAAACAATTGCTTCAGCGATTGTCATATCCCAATGAGTATCGTTTTCAAGCAAATTGAGCTGTTGACGTGAAGCACGAAATGTTGGGCACACTACACCATTGACAGATAGACATTTCGACTATTATTCTTTCTTTTGTTTGTTTCTTGTTTATTGTTTCTGTCATGTATCAGAGATGGCGTTGTATACGGATTGAATTTTTTTGTGTGATTTTCTTTTATTTTCGAATGCTCGAGGTCGTTTAAATTCATCGATATCGGTCAAAAGCCGTTCCTTACAAAATGTATGAGAAAATGAATTTTCTTCATAATTTATTTTTTCCGTGATTTATCCAATGATTTAATGGTTATTCTGCTATTCGGGGCGGAGACAAATCCAATAAATTATAGATCATAAAAATTGGTCCAGCCGTTCTTGAGTTATAAATGGTGTAACTAACCCGACTTTGTTTTATATATATATAGATATTGCCAAATATGTGTATGAAATATTGATGTATCGTTTGACAGTCACTACTTTCTTATACAATTATTATGTATTTACGATACGTAGGTACACTTAATATTATTCAATAAAAAAAATATTGTCCGTGTAAAACATACACGGACATGTTCGTGTTTAATTTGTTTTGTACTTACTTGATTTATGCATTGGTAATTTACTTGTAGCTGTGGCTAGTTGGTGTTATATCTAAAAACCACATGTTAAAATAACATAACTTGCCGATAGTATAATAACATTATGGTAGTAAATATTATATTAATCCGTTTCATATAGAAAAAATGTATTTACAGTTTATGATAACTAAAATATGATAAATGCAAAAGTCATCGATTTTTATTATTATAAATATCTATCAATACATTGTTAGTTATAATATTAATCGACCTCATTCTAACCATAGCAAACAACTAATAGATTATTGCTCCGCAATACTCAAATCAAATATTGTTAGCCTCTTTTTTTACTTGACTTCGATTTAAATTAAACAAATTTAATCCCATAAAGTAATTTTCTAACTACAATATGTATAATAAAATACGTTTCTTATATAAATTATTTAATATGGCAACAAAATTATATTTTATCGCGTGACCTTATTTTTATTACAATGTAAATAACCGACGTCTTGTAAGTATATGAAAAATTTCAGGGCGCATACTTAACACCTTTGTTGCATGCGAACAATAAAAAAAGTGGAGGAAACTTGGTAAAAAGCTTTTAAAAGCTCGCATATTGCGCTTTCGTTGGTAAAGGGATTAAATGCGATGCATCAACAGCTGTTGAACTGGCAGGCTACTATTAGTAGTAGCGCAAGCTGAAGCCAGGAATAAAGTGCTTAAAATAATATGCACTCAACCAAGCCCGGCTGGAGATTGGCGGGGCCATAAAGAAAGATGCATTTTTAATAGCAAATTTGCATCGAACTGCAGACACGGCGTAATAATACAACTTGGGTTAATATTGCCTTGTATAAAACATGTTACAAACATCATAAATCATAAAAAAGTACATAAAAGTACATGACTGAACTAGATGGATCCAATCTAACAAAATTTATAATACAACACCCACCGAACCCTGACTCTTATATAAATTGTGTCAATACATTTACTGCTTTCTAAATTAGCATTACCATTAGGTTACTGCTGCACCTTTAGATATCAAATAAGTATTAATCGTATTAGCAAAGCGAAACAATTATATTTATTTGTCTAAAATTGTTTACTTAAGTTTTTCGAAGGTTACGGCATAAAACTAAATATTTCTGTAACCTTCCAAAATATACTAAAAATAAGTTCTTATATAGTATAGGAAACTATTCAGTAATCAAAAAACATTAAATTAATACCAATCATAATATAATTAACAATTTTTTTATTCAACTAATAATTCACAAGATTTAAGAATGTTATATTCTAAGTATTGAACAAACATAATTTTGAAAACACTTCTGAGAAAATGTATTGTTATAAATACATTTTCTCAGAATTGTTTTCAAAAGTTATATATGTTCAATAACAATATAATTGAAGATATCTAAATTTTCTACAGATATTTTCTAGCAATATTAACATAAAACATGTTTTATAGAATCAAATTATTGAAACTTGACTTGCTTATCGTAAGAAATATATTTATATGGTGTCTGTAGTTCTGTATAGAATTATTGTGGTCTTCACCCTACTTCCATACGAAAAAAGTAGATGTTAATAGAAAAAAAACTGTAGCCAGACTACGAAGTATATAGCTTAATTGCTAAAACTATTCGCCCTACAATCTTTATAAGTATATTTCTATGACTTTTTAAGGAATTTCAACTCCCACGAAAATTATTTTTGTGCAACCATTAGTGTTATCAGTATTAATTTTTCATAGTGTCAAGTCATGGGTCCTAAAGGCAATCGAGAGAAAAGCAATTGATGTCAATGATATGTAGAAGTGGGGCCAAATGCTTCGTGTTTCTTGGACAAAACATAGGAAAAGCCAGTCAACTATTCAGAGATTCCGATTAAAAATACAGCTTTCGACAATTTGTCTAAGATGCATTTCGTTTTTGGGTAGGCACTAAGGAAGGCAAAGTAGTAGAAGAAGGTCAGTGCACTAGAGTGACCAAGCAAAAGACCTTGCTGAGAGCACCCGCTTCGAGAGAAACATAGAATATGGAGGGATAGAGAATTTCTTTTATTTTTTTAACTATCAATAAGGTGGAACTGTATTATATTGTTGTTTGATTTAATAAAACGCATTTTTTGTAGTACTTATTCTACTTTAATAAATAAATTTGGACCAATTTCGTCCACCTCAGAGGGACATTTTCAACTGAATACATTTTTAAAAACAGTATTTATCAAACAAAATCAAAGGCGACAGAAACAATATAACAATAGGTACATAAATTATCCGTCCAATTATACCTTCCCAATAATAAATTAACTTAAAATTAATAAGATCGGACATGAATATTTCATATTACATCAGGCGCATCAAACAAATTATTTTAAAATATTAACAAAACACAAAATATGAAACAATCAACACTTACAATAAAAATAATATCGACAAATATTTATAATTACTCAAGTCAAAAAATCTTGATGGCTAAGAAAACAGCTATATTTTGTGCTAGGCACGATGCTTAGATGTGAGGAAATGGCCAAGAAGTAATTGATATTAGTACATTTTATAAATGCGTGGAATACTTCGAGACAGCGATAAATCAGATAATCTCTCTAAGAGTAAAAAACGTTATATAAACATGTTTTTATATAGGCTCTATAGCTACTGACAACATCATTTTAATCTTTTTTCTATTAAGACGGTATTATTTCTTATCTTTACATGAAATATACATTTTTATTGTCTATGAAAACTGCACTTAGCTACGAAAACACTATATGACGTTATGACCCGAGCAGACAACACAAGGATGTGGCCATCTTTCACAAATAAGATATCATCCAAGCCTTCTTGAATGCACTCTCTTGTGGTTAAGTAGATGCCACTTACCGCCCTGCAAAACCGCCCCGGGGCGCTAAAAAAAGAGCGCTAACACCACGGCCATTAGTGCATTATGAGCCGAGGAATGGCGCATAATCCGTTCTTTTGCACTCTATATAATATGAGTATGAGTCTCGCCTTATGTTTGGATCATAAAGATGATATACTCCCAGGCAATTTCGTTTACACTCTTTTCTTTTTCTTACACCCTAAATTATTCCGCTCAGCAACTTGAGTGAGGCTATTTGTATGTATAGTATGTACATATTATGCATTTTTCTGATTAAATTATAGATTAATTAATGTGACAACGATTACAGTGGAACAAGTGACATAAACGTCATCAATGATGTGCTGTGAATTTTGTTTTTAAAAAATATATATATTTTATTGCTTAACATTATTTATATTGTTTTCTTCTCTCTTCTGATGGTAATGTTTTTATTGTATTTTTATTTAAGTACAAAATTAATTGTAACCGTTTTACAGCAGCATTTATACGTACAACATTTTTAACAATTTGTTAATTTTATAAAGAGCCAAAAATTATATTTCAAATATATTTACTGTAATAGAAGATAATAAATAACAAAGAAAAACGGACAATAAATTAGGTAATAAAAAATATAACAAAATGCTAAAATAAACTATGTAAAAATATCTTTCTATTTACAATTAATATTATATATTTTTAAAAACAATAAAATTAGTCTTTGTGAACTGAAATGTGAATTCATATATATTAATATATTCTTAAAAGACATAGAATATCTTATAATTCACTGCTACATTTACATTTACGCTAAAAAATGACTCAACAATCATTGTTGAAAATATTTGAGTGAACAAAATCATATACTATTCTAACCTACACAATAACGAATTATCATAATATGCAGCCAAAGATAGCGGTTATAAAAAAGATTTTACATCAAAATTTATAAATAAATTAAATACATTTTTTGTATATGGCTCAATTCAACTACACTTAAAAGAAATTACCATCAAGAGATATTTTTATATAAAAAGTTTATAAAACTTCCAACTGATGTCTTTATCGACTAAATTTGTTTAAGTATTTTAATCGATTTTCATCAAGGAAATAGTATCATTAAAACAAAATACAACTTTAAATTTAAGTCAATTCATTTATTTCTGCGGCATACAAACAAAATTCATAATAAATAAGATACTGTCAAAAGTATTTCGTTTGATTAGACAGTAATCGTAATCATCCATTCTAAAGTTTTCGCAAAGTCTTTTTCCGATAATTTTACTTGACAGCATTATTTTTATGTACAATAGGATATAACTTCTCCTGTAGACATAAGTTTGGCTGTATTTATTTATTAAGACTTTTAATATAAACCTTATCTCTTTTTCAAAATTCATTATTAAATTTAAAATTTAAAACAATATGGTAGAATACAATAAGTACATTTTAAATTACCCCGACGCCCTCTGCGAATCAAAGTTAGTTTTTTTAATACATTTATTTAGAAAAAATGTTCATCAATATTAATAGAATCTTACAGAACGTCTTAAACGTATAGTTGTAAAAAAATCCGTGTGATTAAATCGGAATACGAAGGATGTGAATTCAAATCCCATTTGATATATTTTAGTTATCTAGAATTTGTTTTTGATATTTGTGACGGTTTTCCAAATTATGAATCCAACGACTTAAAAATACTTTCTTCAGAAGTACTTTAGAACATAAATATAGGAAAGTGACAGTTTAAAATAATTGAAAGCTATTTAACATGTTATATTAATTTGTAGCAAACAACACTACTATTAAGTATCGCGTGTATGAAATGGCATGCATATTTAAATATTAAAACGTCAAAATAGCTGCCAATTATGGCGACATAAATGCAAATAGGCCGACATACAAAATAATAATTTAACATTAAAATATGTTTTATTTATTGTAATAATTTACAGGATTTAAATAAATGTACCATTCCATATTGATTATACATAATTCGGATCACCTCAGAAACATTGGTATTAGAAAAATAAAATGTGGCGAAGTATTTAGTTAATAATAATGGTTACGCCCACGATGAGCGGCTTACGCGATGGCTTATAATATTGTGAGTCCTGTGTTTGAATTTCTCTGGCAAATAGACATATTGATTTTTAATTTGAATTTGGAGTCAGAATATGTATCTTATAGGTCGAGCAAGTGGCTAACATCCATTTCTCGTAAAAACAAATTCTGTTAATACAAAATCTCTACTCTATAGAGAAGTTTTTATGTGCAGCCCTGGTGGCCACATGCCACCAGAAGCTTTTGCTGCGGCCACCAGCACTTTACAGAATAATATTTCAAAAATTTATTCATAAAATTATGACATTGGTTGAATACACATGACTTGTCTTAAATTTCTTTTCACTCTCAAATGATCCATAATGTGATTTTGTGATGAGATCATGTGTGAAATAGTCCATTTCTGAGAATAAAGTCAATTCAAAGAATTGGCAACAATTGCTTTATTAATATTGTCGATTTTTTCTAGTACTGTATACTGTGAAAGATCATTCAGTGTAATGCAGTTCATAAAAAATAAATATCGAAGCCAGTTGAAGCCACTTAGAAGCAGCCATGCGGCTCGCATTAGAAAAAGGAGTATTGAGGAATTTCCATTTGCATTATTTTCAAATAATTGATCCATTTTCTTTTAGTATGTAAATAAAATTTAGCTTTAATTTTTCTAATCACAACAAAAATGAAATTTGATACGGCCGCTAGACGTTTCCATAGAACTCTCAATGTCAATTGTGCGGCCACAGTTAAATTTCTCGTGAGAACCACTGCTGTAGAGGCATATTAATATGATCTTATTAGGATCGGATATGGTCAAAAGAAATAAAATAAAATTAATAGTTTAATATTAAATTATTAGCAAATGCAAGTAAAATTGGGAGAGGTTCTGACGCCGTCCAGGAATTAAGCTACTACCTAGATTCTAAGTGACATAACAAAAAGAGGTCGTAAATAATACTTACGAAATTTTAAGCTGTCTCGAGCTTATAGTTATTGATTAATTTTGTTATTTATATAGTGTAGGTTGTTTCAAATAGTAGCGCACATTGAGGTTCCGCCCATCACAATTATTCCAAATTATGTATAGAAATTTAACACTCACCTGCCAATTCAATCATTCTAAAATGTTACTGAATCGGCATTTTGTTGTTGAACAATTTCAAAAGCCTGATGTATTATTAATATTAATTCATTTGATTGAGGGTAGATAATTTATAACTCACACACAATGTACTTCCGTTACAAATAAATGGTTTAATCAATATTTTATTAAGATAAATATTTTACAATAAATATAAGGAGTACAGGAATAATTTAATTTAAACTATATACGTCCTTCGTAGAACATCGTCAACTCCTTATATTGTTAATACTGTATATTTTAGAGAACAGGTTAATCATAAGTGCTTTTATCAGAAGAAAATATTTTTTCTATGAAGATGAAACCTTTATATAATATTTATAATTTAAACTGGAGAGAAGGGTAACCATGATAAGAGAGCTATTAAGTTAGCTTTAAGTCATTGTGTATTATCTGCAGAAGATGGTATTTTTCACCACGCATTACGTATCGAAAAAACTCTAGATTTCTGGGCTTAATTGTATTGAAAAGTTCTAGCTACTTCTTTATTATCATTGAAATTATCGTTGTGTTTCTACGATATTTTAAGCATAATAAATGTTAAGTCCCCAAACAAAGATATCGATCCACCCCTGCTGAACACGTTCAGTATTATCCAATTAATAAAAATATATCAATTTCTTGAGAAGTATTATGTTTGAAGTACCTGGCTTTAAAACTATCATACCATCATGAAAAGAAATATAACCATCCTTATTCGTCAAAGTTCTAGGACATATCGTATCAAGGTTTCAAAGTATCTCTTCTATCAATCCAGATATATCTGGTTTAGCCACTGGGCTAATAAAAATATTTATCTTCATCAGATATTAGATTAATAAATTTAATATAAATGTGAATCCAGTAGCCGTAGATGAAGAATTTAAAACAAGATTTTCTTTATGACAATGCTGAATTGCAGGCCATAAATTACAATAATTTCAAAGATTCCTGAGTGTCAAATATTATAATAATTTTTAATGCGTGTTTTATTTACGTGACAATCTTTCAATACATACAGACATAACTATTTAAAATAACAAATTAAGTACCTATATCCAATATTATTATCTACACTCAAAAATTAAACATTATTTCAGCCTCACACAGAAGGCAACTCACCTTCCATTATGTTTATGTTTCCTGCCCATTATGTTATGTAAACTATTTACCTTAATTATGTAAGTAACGTATTATCTAACAATAAGCAGAGGCCGTGCAGGTAACTTCCGTATTTTTACTCCACGTTAATTCCGTCTCCCAAATAATGTATCTACATGTGCCAGAGTTCCTTGCACATATATACCGCCACTAACTTCTCTTTCGCCATGTTCAATGGGTGCAAGGGAAAAGAGGTATCAGTCTACATACCCAAAATCCAAAAAAACTAGAACCCGTCCATCACAATAATTTACTCATAGTCAATGGCTTCAATACCATAAATTTTGAGACTGTAATGTAGTATTGTATCTACAATACGTATAATAGAACTTCTAAATCCAGCTCTTATCTACAAAATGACGAACTTCTGTTTAATATTTTATAATTGAGTTGTGATATTAAGGCTAAGGCCACATAGGCAGGTGCCTTGCTTGGTAAGTACGTGCTAGGTGAAATATTATCCTAGCGAACGGACGCACACTATATTATCGCAATGGCCACACTGCACGCTTCACGCCTCGCTACGTGATTAATAGTCACCTAGTGAGTCTCCCCGCGAACAAACGTGTTGGTTATTTTTATTGTATCACCTAGTGATTTTGCAAGATGGCGGATGTTTCTTCAGTATGACAAACGTCAAACACCGTATATTTTGAGGTTATGAATAATGACACATGGTGTAGGCCTCCGAATCCTCGGCTAGCTCCGGGCCTGGAGTGGAGGTACATTCAATGTTTGGAAGAACAGGTAGGCACAGTATATAGTAAATGGAAACTAATGTTCACTCTGTTATAGTTAATTTATTATGTCACATTCACAAAAGTTATAAAGAAAAGTCAAGTAAGCGAAAACACAGACATACAAGAACAAAATCTCATAGAACTAATTTATTATTATGATATTGTTTATATAAAATTAATACTTTTATTATTTACTTATTCACTTTAACTAGCGTAAGCGAGATTGCACGAGCAGGGCTTTATACCGAAAGGTTGGGAGCCGGGTCCAATAGTAAAGAAACAAATTAAACTCGCGAAAACGACTAAGTCGCTATCTGACATTTGGAGGAGTAGGTATCGACCGGTAGGTATCTCGGACCTCGGTGAGTACCTCTTCTCAAGTTTTGATAAACTTGTATGGAGAAGAGTGAATAATTCGCGCCGCGAACCGTTGCAGGTTCGGGGTCGTAAGTGCGAGAGAAGACTGCTGATGGATTGCTTGCTGCTTGGGGTAATGGCAATGTTTAACTGGGGCGCCGACTCAAATGGGAGTCATCCCCGTTATCTCTAGTTACTGTCGTTGTGATTGCCTTAGGGTATTTTTGTACCGCTTCTGAGTTCGTTGGGCCTCGGTGGCTTCGCGACCGGACCGAGGCCCAATTTGTGGTCTCGATTAAGTGGTCTCTATTGGTTTAAGGAAAAGTTGCTGGCGCATTCTCACTTCTGCCGTCCGTCGATTGTCGTCCGTTTTCAGCACCTACGCGTTTGGGTGTCTGTCCTCTTCGTTGTCGTCGTCTTCGCCTCTCGGTAGGCTGGTTTCTTCTGCGGTCTTGTGTCGCAGGAGTTCAGGGTCTCGGCTAAAGGATGATTGATGCAATTCCCTCGAGTAGCAATTTATCTTTTTTGCTTAGCCCTTTGTCTGTGTGGTTTGGTATTTATTATTTTTTAATACCTAGGGTGGGTGGGTTCTGAGACTTGCACTTAAGTCAAGTGACAGACTGGCCACCATCTTTTTTTTATTTATTTTATACTCGAGGGAAGTTCGATCTCCAGGTGTCACAATGGGGTCCCGATTGCGGTCGCTAAGAAGGAATGGAAGGTCTGCAGGGAAGTAAGGATGTGGGTAGCTAGGGGGGCATCAGTAGAAGAACCTTTCTTGGCCGGTCAAATTCTGTCTGTGCGTGTATGTCGTATTGTAATAGGTGTGAAATTGTCGTGTTGGGATGGTTCGAGATGGAGCTGTAGAATTGCTTCGTGAGCTTGAGGATATGGGTTTGGAGGGTTTCCATGTTAAGATCGCTGTGTAGTGTTGTGTTCCTGACGAACCAGGGAGCATTGGTGATAGCTCGTAGTGTTTTGTTCTGTGTGATTTGTAGCTGGTTTAGATACTTGAGACCTGCGTATGCCCAGACGGGGCATGCGTAAGTCATGATCGGTCTGACTATGGCTGTGTATAATAGCAGCTTGCTGCGATAGGCAAGCTTGCTCCTATGTCCTATCATCGGTGTGAGCATGGCTAATACTGTGTTGGCTTGGCATTTTTTATCGCAAATGTGTTCGAAGAATGTGAGTCTTCTGTCTAGCGTAAGACCTAGGTATTTGACCGAGTCGGTCCAAGGGATTTTAGTCTTGTTCATAACCAGGTGATCTATGGTGCGCTTTCGCTTTGCATGGCGGCGCGCGAAGTAAACGGCTTTGCTTTTATCTGCATTTATTTTTATACGCCATTTATCGCACCAGGTGGAAACCTGGTCGGCCGACCTTTGGACTAACTCTGTTGCTCTGTTTCTGTTTATGGATTTGGACAGGATGGCTGTGTCGTCAGCATATTGTGCTAATATGCAAGAATCTGCTGATGTATCTACTGGTATTGGGATATCCCGAGTGTATAGGTTATACAGGGTCGGGGCAAGCACGGAGCCTTGAGGGACTCCGGCTGTTGCTGGTCTGATAGAGGATTTTGCTCCATACAGTTTGACTGCGAAGCGTCTATTGGTGAGGAAAGAATTCAGTATCCTGATTGTTGGCTGATCTATTTCGGCCTCTGATAGCTTTACTACGAGTCCTTCGACCCAAACTTTATCAAAAGCTTTGGCTATGTCTAAGAACAAGCCAACAGTGTAAGTGTGGTGATTAAAACCGTCTGTAATGTATTCAGTGACACGTAGCAACTGGTGATTAGTGGTGTGACCGGCCCTAAATCCATGTTGCTCGTCCGGTATGAGTTTTTTCTCAAAGATAGTGATTTGAAGTCTGGAGTTTATGATTCTTTCGAGAATTTTGCTCATCGTAGGGAGGAGACTTATCGGCCTATGGTTCTCAGGTAAGGTGTGGTTTTTACCTGGTTTTGGAAATAGGATAATATCTGCTAGTTTCCAATCGTCTGGGAAGTATTGTGATTCTAAACAGGCATTGATGATCCCTGTTAAGGCTAATACTCCTTTTTCTGGTAATTTTTTTAAGGTGAGGTTACTCACCCCGTCATTGCCTGGCGCTTTGCGATTTTTAAGTCGCTTAATTAAATATTCAACCTCTTGAGTGGTGGTTGGTAATATCGGTGTGGGTGGAGGATCTATCCTGTCGTGAATTATTGCGCTGGCCCTGTCCATAACTGAATTTACGTGACGGGTGATGTGTCTGTTATTGTAGTCTATGTCATTAGGTGTGAATTGACCTTGGAGGCTGTCCGCAAATACCTCGAGTTTCTCCTCTGTGGTATATACTGTCTTAGTATGACCTTTCAGGGGGTTGATCGGGCACTTTGGCCTTCTCAGGGCCTTAGAGACCTTCCAGTAGGGGTCGCTACCCTTAGTTAATTCTATGAGTTTGTTGTTCCAGTTATCCTGGGCGTGTTCTCTATTAAGTTTCCTAACGCTACTCCTAAGTTTTTTAAACTTGGCAACAGAGGGTTCATCTCCCAATATTTGGGCGATCTTCCTAGCGCGGTTTTTCTCTGTGATTTTTAATCTAGTGGCTTTAGGTATATCTAATCTATGCAATTCAGCCGGGCTGATTGGTGTTGAGGCGGCTTTGACTGCCTCTTGTATTGAGGTCGTCAAGTCCCTCACTGCGGAGTCTATTTTAGTAGTGGATGTGAGATCTGATGCTAGAGTGTGGTGTTCCTCCAGATGAATTCCGAAGTCCTCCCAAGATACTTTATATCTTGAGGTGTTCGGTGGCGTAACTAATGGATCTAACGGGTCCCCGAGGAACATTAATACCGGTTTGTGATCTGAATTTAATTCGTCAACCGTGCGAATAATGGGAAAAAAGTTTGTATTACGGAGGATGGCGAAGTCTATAATGCTAGGTCTCCCATGTACAGGGAACATGGTTGGCGTGAGAGGTGCTGCTATGACTGATTGAGTGTCCTGAGTGAACTGTAGTAATAACTCACCACGGGGTGTCGATTTGTAGTTGTTCCAAGCAGGATGCTTGGCGTTGAAATCGCCCGCTATTATTGTGGGAGTATCATTGATGGTGTCCAGAAGACTATCGTAATCTAACCTGGTTGGTGCCTGCTGGGGTCGGATGTAAATAGATGTGAATTTAACTAAGCCGTAATTCTTAGTTGTTACTAGTATCGAGGTTGATTCTATAGCCTGACGAGTGGCGCGCGCGGGTGGCTGAGAGTGTATTGAACAGTGCTCGATAGTTGATTTTACGAGGATGGCTGTTCCGCCACCTTTGGTTAGTCTGTCGTTCCTGTGTATAGTGTAGTTAGGTATGTTAAATCGATGAGAAGGTTTGAGCCACGTTTCATTGATAAGTAAGATATCAATGTCATGCTCTTCAAGGAAGTGTCGGATTTCGTGTTTGTCTGTGAGGAGTGAAGCTCGTGCGTTCCAAAACGCTGTCTGTAGTGACGTAGGTTTGATTTTAGCGGCCATATTGGGTTCTTGGGTAAGTCGCTAGGACAGAGTGGACCTGGTCCATCAGGGCCTTCATCGCATGGCTCAGCTCCAATAAATGTTGGGCCTGCGAGTGTTCCTGATGGGTTGAGGAGGTGGAAGGGTCGTGTGGGTGTGTTTTTTCCGCGACCTTGGAGGCGGGTTGTGACGGCATCTTCTTCGGGCCAGAGGGTGCCTGATTGAGGGTGTTCCGGTTCATCGCCCATGCATTGGGCGTTGGGAGTAATGGGGCGCGTGTTTGTGGCTCTGGGTTGTGATGGGGGGCGCTCCTTGTGTTACCTGGTCGGTATGCGCATCCTCTGAAGTTTGCGGGGTGCGGCCCCCTGCAGTTTGCACAGGTGGCCGGCCCCATTTGTCGTGTGTGAGTGCAAGTGTTTGTAAGGTGTCCTTCGCCGCAGCGGACGCACCTGGGATCTCCGTGGCAGTTCTTTTGGGAGTGGCCAAATCTTTGGCAGCGGTGACACTGTCCGGCTGAGGCTTTTCTATTTAATGGTTCTAATTTAATTCGCAGGTTTAAGAAGTTTCCCATGTTGTAGATTTCTCTGCCTTTGTCTGTTTTCTCGATGTCTAGTAAGACCAGAGGCATGGGGAGTCGGTTCGAGTTTTTTCTCATGCGATGTACTTTTTGAATTGGGAAGCCTTGGTCTGAGAGTTCTTTTGTTATTTCTTCTTCGGTATATTCAACTGGGATATTCCTCATGACTACCTTGAGTACTTTTTCTGACGCAAGGTCGTATGTGTTATATTTTATATTCGCAGTCTGTAGTAGGTCTTGTGCTTTTCTGTAGCATGTAATGGAGGGGAACGTGACTTTTATTCCTTCGCGTTGATTGACTCCTTCCACAATCTTTAGTCCCGCGCGGAACATGTCAGCAGTTAGTCTCTTGAAATCCGCCTTGTTGTGCAGTATAATTGGCGGTATTGCTGGTGTTTTGGAGATCGTGGCAGGATCGGGGGATTTAGGGCTTGATGCTGTACTGGATGGAAGAGATGGCGAGACGGTCGGTAGGTCGGTTTTGGTTTTCTTCATGGGGGGGGTCTCTTGGCTTTTGGGTTCTTGGGGCGAGGGCCGCGGGAGTTTGGTGTGTTGCTCCTGTTTGCGTTGTGGGCCCTGGCTTTTGCCTTTCTTTCCTTTTTGTTGGTTACTGGGGGATATGTCTGTGATTTTGGGGTCGATTGGTTCGACGGGATCGGGGACTCAACATCATTTTCGTTGATTGTGCTTAAGATGTTGCTGGTCGGTTGGCGTATTGTGCTGGATAGGCTCGATGCAGAGGAATCTAGTAGTTCACATTCGTCATCTTCTGGGCTGGAGTCTGGATCTGGGGCGATGGTCCATTGTGAGGCTGGGATCTGTTGGCTGGGCGGTGGTTGTTGCTTAGTCCTTGAGCTGCTCCGAGTTTGGACTCGGGACGTGGTTGGTGTCAATGTGACTGCCACTGCTGGGGTGTCGGTGGTTAGATAAGCGGTTGCGTTCTTCAGGGTCTCATCATATAGTTCCTTCATCGCAGGGTCCTGATGAATAGAGGGTGGCGGTGCCTTGGTTAATAATCGCAGTAATGATGAGATTAGTAAGTTGGCAGATATTTCGTTGGGGGGTGCCATTGTTAAGCGGAACAGCAAATGTTATGTGGGGTAAGTTTGAGCTATCTATTCTATAACTGGCGTATTTAAATTTATTTTGATTTTATAGTGATGGTAAGGAGAGTCAAATTATAATGTGTGAGAAAAAAAAAAAAATCATGTATTTATAGAGGTATACACAGCAGGTCACCGATCGATACTGACGGTGAGTCTTTGTATATTCCAGCGTATTTAGGGGTTTAGTTAATATATATTTTAAAAAGTGAGGGCTGGCTAAGTATGATAGATGTAATTTAAATTTAATATTTTAGGTAAAAATAAGAGGCTTAAGATATTATCATGTAAAGCAGGTTGGTAGTTAATAGAATGCAAGTTTTTAAGGGAATCGTATAGAATAATGGAGTATGATTATTACTGAGATATAATGTTTTAGTAGTGAGAAGAAGCTGTCAAAGTCACAATAAGTAGGTAATTAAGAAAGGATTTTATAATAGGTATATAATAGGTAGAATATAATATTTTAATAGTGAGATCAGAGGCTGCAAGGATATAATTAGTAAGCTAAGATGGGATTTTATGTACAAGTATGATAGATGCAATTTAGATTTAAAATATAAAAGTAGTTAGTTATAAGACTGCAAGTTAAGGTTTGATATAGGAGAGAAAAATTATGATAAGATAGCAGATGATAGGTAAAGAAATTGTTATTTGCAGAGAATTGTTATATATGGTAGGTTGTTGCTCAATACTAGCAGCAAGATTCCATATAGTCTACTGTAGTTTAGGTTATCAATAGTTGTCAATATCACAGCTATAAGTAATTAGTGAAGATTTTTAGTAAGTGGCTATCATGTAAGTTAAGTAGGTAGTTAAAGAGTGCGAGTTAATGGTAGAAGAGAGATAAAGTAAGAAGGAAAAAATATGTTAACTGTAGCCCGGTTCTGTGCATAGGTATGATAGATGCAATTTATATTTAAATTTAAGATTTTAAGTAGGTGGGTATCTTGTAGTCAAGTGGGCAGTAAAAATTAAGTAAGGTAAGTAAAAAGAGAAAAAGTAAAAAGATTGTTATCTGTAGCCCGGTTCCTTGGGCGCGGTGATCCGGCGGTCGCCTTGAAGCACGTTTCACTGACCGAACTGTACCGAACGGGAGCGATGTCGAACTATGCGATCCGGGTCGTCGATATCACGTATAAGATGAGATTGAAGGCTCGAATCGCGCACGACACCACACTGAACCGAACAGAACCGTCAGCGCCTGTGCCTCTCGGTTACACCTGATTCACGGCACTTGGGGAACAGACGAAGGCACTGGTCCACAGTATCACTATTCACGGGATGGTAGGTAGGTAGGTAGGTCAGTAGGTATGATGATGATGGGCGTATGTAGGTTGGTGAGAGAGAGAGCAATTCAAGTCTGTTTCGAAACGTATCGTTTCTCCACTATGAAAGCCCTGGTGAAGATTCTAGGTTGATCGGCTGTCGGCGATTATCTTGATAAAGACTGTTCGACGGCAGGTGGATGGCTGCTAGAGATCCTCAAGCTGGCGATAATAGCGGTGAATCGATGGATATCTTGGTGTCCAGTGCGTATTCAGGATCAAATTATTCTTTGCAGAAATAAATTCGATGCGCAAGCTGAATCGGAGTGGAGAGCAGAGATGTTATCGGATCGAGTGTCAGTCGAGAAGTGTGCCTGATGGATTCTAGAATCACGGGTTTTTATACAAATGTGCCCGTCGTGCAATCTTTCTTACTTTAACATCTAATACAGCTCGGTGTCGCCACGGGCACATACTTACGACTAGTTGGCGGATGTTATTCCGTCAACCAGACATATAGGCAGTAATAATTGCTTAGTACATACTCATACTTCGCCGATCAAAGATTTCCCGAGCCTTATTCCAGTACGCGGTCTCCTTGATCGACCAAAATCATTGATCCGATTCTCCCGTCGCGTGTGAGCGTGACGCCGTCATACATGCGAGCGAGAGGGGCTCTGTCACTGCAAAGCTGGCAAATTCGTATCGCGAAATCGGTTTCAAACACGTACGACAGAGACGCCGTCGTACGTCAGAGCAGGAAAGCTGCCGGAATACCGATTCGGAAACGCCGCGCGTGGAACAGCCGCGGATATTTAGGATCGGATTTACTATGAAAATTACGCGGGATCGTGATTACAATCGGATCGATGGTTGCCCTATGTGTTGCTATACTTTGTGATTGCACATCTGTACAAATGGAAGTTTTCGCAACAGGACCTATGAGCATATGTTAACAATTACTGCGCCGTGTACGCGCGATGCGTAGCGACATCGATCCATATACCCTTAATATTACAATACCAATTACTTTTAATTATTATATGCTATCAACGCCCATCTATATGTCCCCCTTTATTATTCTCGTTAACCCTTACATTTTTACATTATTTTATACATTAGCTTACAATTTACATTACATATTAAACTTATAATTCAAATCGTATTTTATATCCTATTTAGCTTAATTATCTCCTTATCTAAACATATATTTAATCCAAACTTAATCCTATTGTTATGCTTCGTCGAGGGTCGTCATCATCCAACCGGTGGCGCATTGACTACCAGGATCAGACCGAGCGGTGGGGAGGCACTACTCCTTATGGGAGTGCCCCCATAAGGGGCGGAAAATCTAGTGTGCGTCAATGGGATGAATTGACATTATGCACCCAACAAGTTCAAATTTAAGACTTTCGAAATTTTAAACTTAAATTCTGTTAGAAGTAGCTCGGTTAGTTTTGAGAGTGTTTTATCATTGTTGACTTGAGCGCTCCTAAATGTCAAATGAATTTGTACCTAATCACGTAGTGTGCAATGTGGCAGTAGTGTTTTTAGTAGACAAGCACTTCACTTAGCTTAGCACTAGCGAAGCACCTACCTATGTGGCCAAAGCCTAAGCGTTTCAGAATTTTGTTACATGTGTGTTAATTATTAGTATCTCGTTAAGCATGTAATTATTATATTACGTTTAATATTTAGCTCACGTCTCTACAGTATAAACATTTATTGTATCAAATTGATTATAGCAAAACCCTTGCCACAAAAACGTTTTAGCATTTTCCGATCACGATTTTTCCGAGGGAAAAGGTTCCTCTTTAGTACAACCCTCGTGTCCAGGTAGTGCTTTATGCCAACATTTTCAGGTGAGATAAGCAGGCAGTATAAACAATGCCACAAACACGTCGTGTTTTAGCCGCGCGTTGTTTTTCCTCAAGGGAAAATCATAAATACGCCTTAATAATGTTTTTCCAGGCCGCGATAACGCGTTTTATTACGCATGCGTGATTTTCCGTAATACACCTACGTATCTTATTTTGTGGGATTTATTTTTTATAGTATTTATTGTGACATTACGGATCTGCTTTATTGTATCGCTTCATCTGGTATCATTGAGTTTTCATGATACATTAAGCATCATTACAACATAAAACCACAAAAATATTAGATTATAATATAAATTTTTACATTTTCGAAAGTGTACTGAACATTATTCCATACAACATAAAAATTATACAATACGCCCAACATTGTAGATCAGTGGTTCTCACGTGAAATTTAACTGTGGCCTCATAATTGACATTGACAGTTCTATGGAAAAGTCTAGTTAGTGGCCGTAACAAATTTCACTTTTTGTTGTGATTGAAACAATTAAAGTTACTTACATTTTATTTACCAAAAAAATGGATCAATTTATTTATAGACAACTCCATTTAACTTCCGAATTTTGTTCTGACTTTTGAACATTTTAGTACATACCTATATATTTATTTTAAAATAATGCAAATGGAAATTCTTCAAATCTCCTTTTTTCCAATGCGAGCCGCATGGCTGCTTCTAAGTTTACATATTCTGTCAACTGGCTTCGATGTTTGTTTTTTATAAAGTGCAATACACTAAATAATCTTTCACAGTATACAGTAGTAGGAAAAATCGACAATATTAATAAAGCAATTGTTGCCAATTCTTTGAATTGACTTGATTCTTGGTCAACGTATAACTACGACCAAAAATTTTCAACCGTGGTATTATTAAAATGGTTTGTAAGTACTTGGTCATGAATCATTTCTAATATCGCATATTTAATGCTATCCCAGTTAATTTAATACTGAAAATTATGTTGGTGGCCGCAGCAAAATCTTCTGGTAGCCGCATGCGGCCACCAGGGCCTGACATGAGAACCACTGTTGTAGATGCTATATTCTATACTCATATAATTATAATATCAATTTATAAATTGGATTTCTCTAAAAAGTTTACAAATAATTACAATAAGCTCTCAATAAATTGTAATGCTTTACATTGAAAACACAAACATGACAATTCATACGTCTGCCAATTATGCTTTGATGCAATGAGTAATTTAACTAAAACTATTACTAGTCCACATTCTAATAAAAAAAAAATCTAATGTTAACCGCAGCCTTCCCTTACGATGCTAATATTCTATCCATTCCGGTGTTATCACCTTAGGTTACCGTACAAAATTGACAATATTACAGTAGGTAAAAATGAAATGCTTATTTTGTAAAAATAGATTAATCTAACAAGGTTTCATTATTCATTATTCGCTATTTGTTTATCTATAAATCGATTAAATCATGATAAGTTAATTATAACCATTTAACTATTTCTATACATTCTTACAGTGCACAAGTCATGGTAATTGATCCCGACCCTTACTTTCATACCTCTTTCTCAGAATCGAGTGTGTCTCTTTTTGTTGCATATACTTTTAGATTTATGTCTTTTGTTTTTAATAGAATGCGACGCTCTTTTTGCAGTGTGTATTTATAATTTATGACAGGTAAACGAAATATGACAGATATCTATCAATTAATATATTATGTACTTAATTTATAATACTTAAAGTTTTTTTAAAATATTAATATTTTAATTAGATGTAATATTAATGTGTTCTAGAAAAAATCAATGCTTACGGGACATACAAATTATTTATGTTTTCGGTAATCGCTTTTCAAATGCAAATAACACGTTAATTACAAAATCAATAAAAAGTGCCCGTAGCCATTTTAAGATGACAAAGTGCATATTAACAGAAATATTTACAGTTCGTTTGGCTGTGTAACCTAAGATGACATTACAGTAATGGGAGTGTTAAAATAACAATAACTTACAGCGCCAAATTACATTATATCAATTTTTATGTGCAAAAATATTATCAAAGATGTGATTTTACAGTTCAACTATGATCACTTTTCTTTATATGTGATATAATTTTATTATGTGCAATATATTGACTATATGTGAAAGCTATTATAATAGCATGTGCACTTAATTCCAATCCCAAAAAATACTAATCAATATTTCAAGTCGAAAGGGTGATTATCAACGATGGTATATTTATGATTTTCAGCGCCGACGGAAACTATGAGGTCACCATCATGACGAAAGCCATCCTCCACCACACGGGCAAGGTCCTGTGGAAACCTCCAGCCATTTACAAATCCTTCTGTGAGATCGACGTCGAGTACTTCCCCTTCGACGAGCAGACCTGCTTCATGAAATTCGGATCCTGGACCTACGATGGATACATGGTAAGCATGCAAGACAGTAATAATATCTCGAAACTATTATATCTTTCTTTTATGATATCACTATGGCTAACGTCCAGCAATCTTCTTCTTTTCGCTTTTGTCAAGATTTTTATGTGGACTATTCATTTATTATAATATCCTATCAAACATACGGCTTTTTTTCAATGTTTATGTATTTGATGCGATGCGGGCAATTAAGGGCTCTAGAAATAAAACCGACATTTTTTGTAAAAAGTCAACAAGTCATTTAAAATACCTTATTGCTCTATTATAGAATTTCTTAAACAAATATTCTTAAATTTTGTTTGTATACTAGAAACACAACATCTTAAAATGTTTTTTTTTCAGATATAATACAATATAATATATGAAATATTATTAAATATAGACTTGCTAACATTTTTCAAAAATTAGAAGTTGCCGTTTTTGTTTCTAGACCCTTTAATTAATATCTGTAAATAATATATTAATTGAAATTCCACTCCACGGTGGCCAATATGCTTCGCTTGAGATAGAACTTCTATATTAAAAACATAAATTTTGTGTGTACTTAATTGAATGATGAATCATTATGCTTAATAATTATTATAATATTAATAGGGCCAGAAAGTTTTTGATACGTAACCCTCTAAAAGAAAATGTATATCTACTTTGTTTATCGAGTGAGTAGGTATATTTCTGAAACTCCAAAATATTTAATGTCATTTAAATACCTTATTGAAACAACGAAACAAATAAATTAAACAACTACAAGGTGGCTTTGTTTCGGAAGAAATCTCTTCTTTTGAAATAATAATAATTGCTATTGTTTAAAATCAGCTAAGTATATACCAGTCAAAGAGGGGTACATTTAGCTTAAAGGGAGGCAAAAGACACAGTAAAGCGAGGCGGCAAAAAAACAAAAAATCTTACAATTGGTACTATACGTTTATACTACGCTAAACGTATTAAATGAATTCTTTTTCAAAACAATTTATGTATTTTTAGTATTGAACTTTTATTATTTACATACATAAATAATTAGAAATGAAAAATTATATTTTACTACATTCCTACATAATGTGTAAATACCTAAAAAATATACTTATTAGGTAAAATATATAACGCCGGAGAGGACTCTAACTTATATTCCTCGGATTCCGACCAATATGCTGTACCAATTTATCTAATTACGACGAAATTAGCTAATGGCATACAACTAAAGCACTCGACAGTTTTCAATGATGTTGGCGACAGGGTTTTATGGTTACCTTTAATTTGTTTAGTTTTAAAGTACTTTCACTTTCTAATAATTTAATCAACATGTTTTTTCTAATATGACATTGTGTGATGTTTCCAAATTATATAGGTATGTTCAATATAAATAATGTTACATTCTTAAAACTTGTGAATTATTCGTTGAATAATGAAAAATATTTATTAAGTTATATTATACATTATGTATTCAAAAAATATAAGAGATAATAAAGTTTACCTGTCTAAACCTGCGTACTCTGTCAAAAAAATATCTAATAATTGCACTGGTCTATTTAAACAATTAGTTTTATACGTTATTGACTTTTTTTATTCTCTTTCAAAAAAACAACTATAAAAATAATACCTATATGTGCTATAATATCCTATATATTGATTCCCATTCGGGTATGAGACCGAAACCAACATCAGTAATCTCATAACTGACAGTTAGTTTAAACTTGATACATAATTAAGATTTAGTTGTAGATATGTTAAGTTTGATTCAGTTGTAGATTAAAGAATAACATTATTGTAACAAACATTTTATCTACCTGGCCTAACCGAAATCCGGGAATTTAACCTTATGTCTGCTTTCGTTTGTTACCTATGCCGAATGAGTTTTGATACCTGGCCGTCGGGCAGTGCGTCCTTTGTCAGATAGATGACTATTATAATGTATTAAATAATTATTATAAGTATCATTATTTTTTAAACAAATATCTCTCAAATACGCCTCAAGTTCTATTGATTTTTGGATTCGATCAATATCTATAATAAGTGCCATAGTTAAGTATAAAGAGGTTTGTGTTGAAAAAAATGCGATACCATTCTTTCTTCTTTGGCCATATCCGCCCCTTAACTGGAGCATATGGACACCACTATTCCAGGTCGCCGGAATCCGGTCGGCTTGAAGAACAGGCAAGCCAGGTTAAAGTTCTTTTCTGGCATCCGCAGCACGTGGCCGAGCTAGGTCCAACGTCGCCTCTTCACTTTTAGCGTGATGAGAGGCTGCTTGGCGCGTTCTCTTATCTCCTCGTTGCTCCTAAAGTCACGCACATCCAGTATTCGTCGCAAACATCTGTTTTCGAAGCTCAGTATGCGGTTGCTCTGAGCTTTCGTAAGGTGCTATGATTCGCTACCGTAAAGCAGCACCGTCAGAATGCAAGCGTCAAATAGGCGGCATTTAGATAGCATACGACACCCAGTGAGAGTCAAATCCGCAGCCCTGAAATTCACGCCCTGCCAACTAAGCTATGTGCGTCCTCTCAAACTGCGACGTCATTAACTAGTAGTTTTTACAGTTTTCTCTGAAGCGTTCTCTAAAGTGCGTTATTTTTTTGGCAGTAGGCTTTTGTATTTTAAATCAAGGTATTAATTACCTTTATTACGAATAAGTTTCAGGATTATAAGCATTTATATATAAGCACTTGCTAATATTTTAATGAAAAATATTTTATATTATGTATCTATGATATAAGGCAATCTGTTTTGTTGCTGTGTTGATTTATAGAACGATATTTTTTAACGAGTATGTACAAAGTTTTATTTACAATGACAGTAACTAACCTCGCTAGCTTATTAATCGTATAACTATTTTTTATAATTCAGTGCTAATCCCTGTCGCATTCCGCTTTCCCTTGCCACTTCGCTTCACTGTGTCCACACCCAAAACACAAAGCGTAGGTATCGTACACAAAAGAAACTTTCCCAAACAATTAAAACAAGCGAAAGTTTTCATTACTATTTCAGCGGTCCGAAACTATTTTGGTTGGCCAAGCCTTTGTTCTAAATCAAAATATTATTTAAGCTCTACGCATTCCTTGGATCTCGGGAGCTTTTAAAAGCTCCAACAGCTTATGCGTGGATATATTCTCCATTTTAAATTACATGGCATAACATTTTCGAGTCACATCTTTACGGAGTTGTAATAAAACTAATAAAATTAGTTAGTTACACTTGTCAAGTAGCGCATTCAATTATACATTAGTAGACAAACTCTTGCTGTCTTATGATCCTGGAACAGGCCGAACAATTATTATTCTTAAAAAATATACACGTTAAGTATATCAAAAGTTCAATATTTACATCCAACTTTATTCTATTGTGGTCAAAATGTTACTATTGAGTATCCAAACCTTCTAAAATAATAAAAATGGTAAAAAAGTACTTACAACTTGCTGGTTTACAATTTTTGGTTACTAGTTGGGAAAACACAAATTATGTACCTATTTAAAATAACATAATAATCCAATATTAGCGTTTGGTTTTACCTAAAATTAAGTTAAATAAACAGATAAGCTAGAAATATTTTGAAATAGAAATGCTATTAACGTTAAAACAGATCATGTTTCCTTTTTTCAGTCAGTGCAAATAGCATACTAAAAATTACTTCGTTTTAGAGTCAATGACTAAAAACTGACATGAATAATATAAAAAAAATGCTTTAGGACATTTTAAAAGCTTTACAATAAATATATTTCGTTCTATTTCCTTTTTTTTCAAAATATAAAACTTTACACTCGCTAACAAACCTATTACACTAAAATTCTGTCTGTCTGTTTTTGAGTACAATGCGAAAAAACAAAAAGGAAACGAACACAAGTGTTAAAAGCTTAATTTTGTTTGTCCCTCGTCAGTGAGAGGGGGCTTTTTAATAATGCGGTCAGCCTTGAAAGCTCAGAAGTGTGACGTCAATGCAAAACCGCTTGAGCTTTGTAAAAATTAACAATTAATAACTTTGGCCGCGGACCAAAACAATTAGGTAACGTGTCGTGGCATTTTTTTTATTTTATCTTCTACGACTGCACAATCGTGCGATTTCATTTTTTTATATTAATTTTTCGTATTTTGTTTTTGCTCATTCCGTGAGCGAAATTTTAACGGGAATTATTATTTATTTTGAAATGAATTCGTTCATTTCTCTGATCCAATTATGAATTATTATGCGGAAGGGAATATTGAAATGTTTTGAGTTATGACCAATTTTCGGATTTTTTTATTAATTAATTTGAAGCGTTGTGCAATCGCCGGGTTTTCACAAAACCATTTGTGGTATATTTGGATGGAATTTTATAAAATTGAAGAGAATTTCAAATAGACAATCATGAATTAATTCTCAATTCCGTTGTTATTGTTAACAACTCCAAAATATTGATTAAAATATAGGTAGATACCTACTAAATTTGCTTTTAAATATACTTACTAAAATGATGTTCTTCAATATCGATATTACTTTTATAGATTTATTTAATAGAGAATACATATTTATGTATTAAAAAACTATTTTTAGTTTCACAGTAGTGGGTTATTTTCCGTAAACCATTATCATCACATGTATTAACTAGTCTGGCAGCACATTTCAAAAAATCCAGAGAATTTTCCACTATCCCTAAAATTACGAACTTTGACATTATGAATAGGCAATATATCGTAAAGGTCATTTTTACAATATTAAGCCGCATCAAAATGTATACAGGAGCTCCTAAATTCCAAAATGGTGGCAAAAATATTTTTCTATAAGTATTAATTTTACCGTTTCGTTCGTTTGATTTTCAGTTTGAACGTTTATGTTATGGTACTGACTACCATTTTAAAGTAAAATGTTGACATTTCGCGATTACAAGATTTAAAAATGTTAAGATTGCAGCCAAAATTTAAATTTCTATAATTACCGCAGTATTGACTTTCAGTTTAGACATGTATTTTATGGTGCTGAATACTAATTCAAAGTTCAACTTGACATTTTTCAATTTCAAGCATAATACTATGATTATCATCGCCATATTAGGCTCCACATTGTAGAGGTTGTATTAACAGATTTTTGTTTTTTCCGAGAAATAGATGTTAAGCAATTGCTCAATATATCAGCTACATACTCCGAGGCTGAACACATATTGAAAAAATACATGTGATTTATCTAGAGCCAAGACATTATAAGCGGACACGTTACCGCTCGGCCACCGTAGACGTAAAATATTTTACTTACAAAAAAATAATTCTTTATTTAGAATGTTGAATAATTAGAATTTACAGTCTGGATTATTATTATATGTTTAAACTATTGTATGCATTAACCATAGAATAAATAAATAAATAATTAAAAGACAACTTTTTCGTATTTGATATTTTTCTGGAGTATTTTCCGTGAATAGTCTCAAAGAGTAAGGTTCGAATTTTGTTACTTAACTAGAATCAAATCGAAGAAGTCCATCAGTCCAAACTCAAATGCAAATGTAATCCAATATAATGTTGACTCTGCCCACGCAAGCGTTAATACTACTGCAAATACTCCTAAAGGACTTTGTTTTCCTTTGCATTTCATTAAAAACTCATCTCGGCCAAGCTTTCTTGGTTCTCTTTACTTCAAAGCCAACTAATCTTAGAACGTTTTTCATTCTAAATATTTTCCCGCTGAAAACTTCTTTTGCACTGAGGAATGTTGTATTTACTCCAGTAAACTCTTCCTACAAATTTTCTCAAACTCCGTAAACTGCAGACCAGTAGTTTTATTGAAATATTACCATCATTTGTTAGGAGGCATTGTGATAAGTTTAATTGGAAAAATAATTAATTCTATTGTTAAACTAAATCATGCTTTAATAAATTCACTGAAATAATAAGGATTAAAAGGATCCAAGTGCATAGGTCACCAAGTTGATTAAATTATCTTCAACGTTAAATATGCAGTTATTAATTTTATGTAACTCTTTTCTACAATCTGTAAATTAATATGTACTGTTATACACAAGGGCAAGTTATTTTAGAATCATACCTAAAGATGTTTGACCCAAGAGAAACCACGCATATCCATGTGACGGCAAATACTTGTACACGCAAATAAAACCAGATCACAAAATCAGAGCAGTTAGCCTTCTACAATAAAGGAGCTGAATTAAATATTGTATATTATACAACCACGCATTTTTTAATTTAAATCAACAAAAAATACAACCACACATAGGCTTGCCACTCATAGACTCGCCACTCATGACGGCTCTCTGAGACTTATGGTTGCGCCTAATCGTCGTAATGGACGGAGGACCTTACAAACACTTTTTTTACAAATCTCATTTATTTATTATTAAGACCTCGTTTAAAAATATAATTACTAATTTATTGGTTTGCATCAATAATAATAATAAATTGAAAAACTCAAAAGCGCACCTAATATTTTTAAAAATCTTAGAAAAACGTTGCACAGAATGAGACTCGAAGTCACATCTTTTACTTGTCGAGTGAGTGTTATAATATTCTTTAAGCAATCGATCTGTCTATAAATTTATTAGGATTATTTTTAATAATTGCGTTTTTATTTGTGGTGGGTACCTACATCGTATTTTCACTTAGTAAAACATTTTTTTTACAGATTTTATAATCAAAACTGCTGCATATGAAGTAAGACTAATCTAAAAAAATACTACATCCACAAAAATCAACCATTTGGTCCGGTTTATACAATTTTGGTGTCATCAGATCTTATTTCTTATTTTTTTTAATGTGTTATACGGTGACTGTAATGATGGATTTATTGAAATCAAAAATTTGGCGATAAGTTGATTTCTCGAAATGGACCTGTCAATTGGCCTGGACGCCACGGAGGCCACGGAGGGCACGACCATGGAAGGTCGTGCGATTAGATACCTCTGGATTATTTCCAATAGGACTATGCTGATAAACCAGCAACAATAATATTGACGCCCTAGAAGCCAACATTGTTCGAGTTATTGGTGAAATACGGTCAGCAGTTCTCGAAAAAGTGGCCCAACATTAGACATTCAGAATTAGTTTTGTCAAAAATACTGCCGCGTTGGCCATATACCCGAGATCATTTTCAAATTTCAATGCCATGTATTGATCTTTTGAATATAAAATGATAAAAGGTTTATTTTTTGTGTTATTTTTTACAATATCAAGTTTCATCGGTCTAAAAAAACATTCTTTATTAATCCTTGATTATTGTATATTAAAAGTATTATTATTTTTTAAAGTAATATTATTTTTTATATTATTTTCTCGAAAAAATATATTAGCTACACTCTTTATAATATAAAAACTAAACTTTTATAATATAAATACTTAATAAACAAATATCTAATTTGAATTTGAATGCAATCGGTAGTAAAAATATTTCGAGCAAATATAATAAAACGTTATCCGAATTTGGTCCTAAAGCACGTATCGCTAGTGCAATATAATTACGATTATTGCTTAATACGAATAGAATACCAAAAATACCACGAAAATCGTATTTGGTAATACAAAGAAGAGGGTCAGAATTATTATTATAATGACCAATTTAGCCCGGTTTGGTGTGAATGACCGAATTCACACAACCACTACTAGCCAGGACTTTTGTTGTGGCTTCTATTGTTTTAATTTTTCCTTGTTCCGTTTGTGATTAATAAGGCACTTGCATACAATAGGGAGGAGACATTTGTGTGTTTGGACGTGTGCACTTCCCTAAAGAAAGGGATGTTTTAATTATTCATACATTTCAACGTGGCAATAACTTTTACTTACTATGTTTTATGCGTTCTTTTAACGTTGATCTAGAGCATGGAACATTATTAAATATTTATTACATTTGTTAAGTCGTAATTAATGACAACTATTTTATCCATCAGTAGATATTCACCTCATATAATAATGATTTAATACGTTACAAATTATTTGCGTTGGACTCCATGTAAAATAAATACAATGAACATTATGAATAGAAAGAAATTACTTTAAACACAAGGAAATAAATTAAATATATCAACATCATATTAATTAACAACCCAACAAATACAATTGTCGGTTTGATTCTCATACATTATTTATAATATAAAAATGTCATTGAATAAAATAAACTACATTAATATTATATTATAAAGTGAACCGCAAAATTGTTTTTTTTTTGTCTATTTAAGTATTTTTTGCGACCCGGCTATCATCTTTTGGAATCTTCGGGCACTATGCACATTGCACGCTCACCATTGGTAAATGCACAGTGTCAACAATACATATTTCTCGCATATATACCAAATTAATAATTTAAATAAAGAAATGTCCTGAAGGGGTTGGATTTTACAAGATATTCACTCTTAATACATTTAACAATATAAACTATAACAACATATTATATTGTCATTTATTTCCGTAACGTAATCACGATTTATTAATACATGTGGTATATAAAGAGATTTTCTTATTATACTCGTTACTTGGATAATTTGACTGTTAATTAGCCCCATGTATGACTAAAACGATTTTGGTATAAAACCACATGTTGTTCCTTACAAATTGGATACCAAACTTTACTGTTATTTTTGATATGTGTATTTGGAAGAAGCCTTATTTCGTTTTCTAAAACTATTGCTAGACCAAATCACAAGGGTTTCCAAATCCAGTTCTTCATTATGACATAATAAACATGTAAAATGATGCATGAAAAATCTAAATATTGATTAAAATATACATATTTGTTTTCTTAGATAGCCACTAGATTTAGCATAATATCACATCAACTCAGTTTTACATTTCAAATGCATTTAATGTCTGTATCATTATCGCCTCCATTTCACAATAATCTGAGACAAATTATTTATGCTAATTGAAATGAAAAATGGTATAACTAGTTGCATGGCCTCCATACTCTAAAGCGGGCCCCCAGGCCAGTATCTATGGCGCCCCTTACCTATCGCTAAGGTTAAGGGTAGTGTGATTTTCTACAGTAGTGTTCCCCAAGTAGTTTTCACGGAAACCCAGGGTTAAGAAAGAGTATTCCATGTATTTTTAGCGATTTTTAACTAAATCCAGTTGACTTATCGAGTTATCAGCACTCAGCATAATATTATGAAGCACTGATCGCAACCTTCGTTTGTGGTACCCAAGTAATATGGAACCCTTCGGCATATTGGATAAAAAGCCATTTTGTAAGTCAGGAAACACGCACAAAATAATTATAAAATAAAATATTACGCGTGAATTATCATTTACTTATATCAATCATCATACCACATCAAATTGCACCGCACAGTCACATATTTTGAAATGTTGATAGCGCCGCAGGCGACTCTTTAACTATTAAAGCAAGTTTGTGGTGAGTGTTTTTCTCATTTAACTGGTCGACTTGCCACGCCGGGCCCTTTTTAAGCCCGAGCCCCTAGGCTAGAGCCCTGTCAGCTCCCTCTTGTGGGGGCCATGACTAGTTGATTTTTATACGCATTGGCTATTATTTTGTCTTATTTAAATTATTGACATCAAAAGACAATTATAATATTTTCGACTAAAACTTTCTGTTACACGTTTTTGTTATTTGTTGAGTATTTTTGGTTAAAACATACTATAATGAATTATTTCTACATAGTAAATATTGTTATTTTAAAGTAAAATTCTGTATTTTACTGATTGTAAAATATAACGCATGATTTAGTTGGATTATTATGAAAAATACTATAAAAGTTCTTTAATGAACATTTACACTATGCCACTGTATTATTTAGCATCTCAATATTTAAGTGGACACATTAATGAAACTCTTGGAATAGAACGTTGCTGCAGATACGTCATGAACGCAGATATTTATTTATTTCATTAGTCAAACAGATCAAACACATTAGAAATAAATGCGCATGACCATTTTTCAACCACGTACATTTGTATTAAATGTGTTAAACAAATCACATTTTTTACGAACACCCATTTGTAGATGAGCAAGATTGTTGATGAGAGCCATTTTATTTTCCACATGCTGCATCCATTGATAAGTACCTATTAATAAGTGCACTATATTAGGTTACGTTATGGTAAATTAATATATTAATGATCACCCAATTTTCTTTAACATAGTAGCTGTTTGTAACAAATTTCGTGTACCTTTAAATTCAAATATATACCTATATAGATTTTTAAAAACATATGTGTACTTAAAAGAGAAATGAATTATCTCCCTTAGCGATGATTCAAAAGGTCAAAACAATTACAAACTTTGAACCTATAAAATTCGTGTGCGCGTATTGGTTTATGCGTGTGCGTGTTTACATGTGTGAGCGTCTGTGAAGAGAAAGAAAATTTTAGTACGCCCCAGGCTTGCAGAAGACTTTCAAAGAGCAAAATATTTACGACATACTCGTACCTACGAGATTAACACTTCTTCGTGCTGACAATAAGGGCGATTATTGTTTTTACGATGGGAATCTCGACGCAAATAAATAATTTATTGCCAAACAAACGATCTAAAGGAAATTATTGATCGTAATTATGAGCATCGCTCTACATAGTCTAAATGTCTGCTTGATTGAAATGAAGACTTCCAAAAAATTCACATATTGTTTTTTTCAGTTTATACCTGCAATGTCAGTATACTACCATTCGCATTTATGAGATTATACATTACGATTGATATACATGTATTTAAAATATATTTAATACGTTAAGTAATCCAAATTTTATTTATTCTGTGAACCCAATAAGTCAACGAGCAAAAATCTTTTTATTGATTGGTGTAAGAAATATTCTTTATTGCACCTCCAAAAATAATTAGCGAAAATAAATAATATCTACCCGATAAACTTCTACATATCCCGCATATACTTTAAAAGGCTTTACTAGCATCATTTTCATTTTAAATTATTTATAGTAAAATCTGAAAAACAATATACAATTCAAACAAAATATTTTTAGTTTTAATATCTTACTATTTATTAATTGAATGTTTTGTATTGAAAATTACTCACCATTTCATCAACCAAATTAAAAACATCATAGTAGTTGGCAAAAAAAAATGGGTTAACGACGAACCAAACACCCTTCAAGGAGCCTTACTTGACACTTTACTAGGGGTAAAGGGTAGGCGGATCCACTTTGCTTTTCTTTATTGTCTTGGACATGGCGTATATCTCATCCAGCTGCGTTTTTACTTTCCGTAACTTATCCGACATGAGACATCACACTTACAATATTGCATTTCATTACTTGGCCCAGACTTGACAATATTCAAAATTTGGAGACAGATGCAATAATATATCGGAACTACAACATAATTATAAAAGCATAAAATTAGCGAAGATTGTTTACTAATTTAACAATTAATCGTTAAAATATTTTTCACAGCATTATCATCTGTTAGAGAAATAATACTTTAATAAAATTTAAGTCAAACATATATTGTAGCGAAAACTAGGGCTTCGAATCGGAATTGAATCGAAAACCGTTATTTTTCTGGGAACGAAAACCGGAACCAAATCGCAAAAAAATACCGTTTTTTTTCGAATCGGTACATTTTCAACATTAACAGTTATCGTTCAGTTGCCGTAGGCGTAACACGTCTTACGTATTGGATCTTGGCTCTCATAATGTATAATATATTATTTTTTAAATGCATGGCTATAGCCGTGCAGTGCAGCATAACCCTTGATTTCGGAGCATGGCACCTGCAAATTGTATCATACAAGTATCATAAATTGTTCTAAATAATTGTGGTAGAAAATATTGTTTAATACAATGAAAAACATTTAAAAATTAATGACTCGGAGCTGAACCGAAAACCGGAAAAATCGTTATTTTTTCGGAACGAAAATCGGTACCCAACCGATAAAAAATAACGGTTTGAAGCCCCGGACAAAAGGTACCACATCATTAAAATTTATCATAATCTAAGATTTCAGGCGCAATTATTGTCCTGCTAGCCATGTTTTAATGTATATGATGTCCCCATTTTAAGTTACATTAACTTAATCTACAAAGTGAATTTATTAAGTTATGCTCCGTGATGTTAAAACTCTTACAATATTCTATGCGTCATCATTAAGTAGTAGGTAATATTATTCACAGATATTCCATGATATAATTCATAAAAATTAAGGAGATGGAACTACAGAAAAATATAATATCTTCAAATTTTTTTTTTCATAAAAATATTAAATTTCTATGAATCAAGTTTTCTTCTAGGGTGAAATAATTTACTTAGAAATTCAATTATATTATAGTTTGATAATTTAAAAACATCACTAATCGGTCAAATAACTACTATTCTCAAAGTGAAGGGTCGCAGAATTTTTTTTACCCCTCGCCTCAGAGAGTACAGTTTAAGATTGGTATTTTTTGATGATGAAAAACTGCTCAAATAAACCCTTTAAAATGGCAACTTAGCCTAATCACTTTAAATCAGAATTAAAATTCTGCTCCGATCCATTCATGGTGAATTTTACGATTATTTGAAAAGTAATAAATTAGCCAGATTCGTCGCAACGGTGATATCGCTGTGACCGACGTTTGTTACGTTTTTATGGCCTCTCATTCTCTCTTGATCTCGCTCTCTCTCTTTTATCTCTCAGTCCCTCTATATTTCTCTTTATTTCCTTCTCTCTCTTTTTCTTTGAAAATTTATGAGCGGGCCTCGTTTATTCACTGGAAGAGCATTATTCCATAACTTTTTAAGCCCTTGTCTAGCAAAATTAGGAAAACTTAATAATTGTATGAAAATCAAACATTCACTGGCGTACATATTATAAATAGATGGTCAATAAAAACAAAATATTTTGAAAAACTTTCTACTAACAGTACCGATAGAATTTGAATATAAATTCTAATTAATTTAACTATAATTTGATGTATACTTTTTTTTACCTACTTTTGACCATGTCCGATCCTAATAAGATCATATGGGCCTCTACAAAGTAGAGGTTTGTATTAACAGATTTTGTTTTTTACGATAAATGGGTGTCAGGCACTTGCTCAACCTATAAAGTCCATACCCTGACAGACACAAATTTAAAAACAATATGTGTACTTGCCAGACCCAGGATTCGAACCTGGGACCCACGGCGTGATAGTCTAACGGTTAAGCCGCGCGGTCACCGTGGGTGTTTAGTTAGCTCAATAGGTTAGAGCACCAGCCTTTATTTGATGTATAAGTATAGTAATAATAAATTGTAATATAGTAGTGAAAAATAAAAAAAAAAATTTAACCTGTAAGAAGATACGTGTTTTAACTGATAATCCTATCTTCTTAAAACCTCACGTTATGGTGATGCGTGTGATGCTTTTTTTAATATACCTTAATATTATTTATTTGTTTTCCATTTGATTTAGATATAATAAGTAAATTTTCTTATTAGCTAATTTTATTAAATTGCCAAAACGTACCTAATTCCATTGTTAACGAATAGTGGCACTTTAACCCTATTTGAACGTGTATGTAATACTTTTATTGCTGCGGCTCTCGTGGTGTAGTGCGTAAGGTGCTGGCATTCTATCCAAGAGTTTTGTGTTCAATTCCTGGTGAGGACACAATATTTATGTGTTTTTTTCAAAGCCTGGGTGTTAGTGACTTCAAAATTACTAACAACCACCTTGTCCGAAAAAACAAGTACATGGTTATTAATAATTCTAACAAAAAAAAAAAATATCGCATAATACAATGATGCAGACAAACGTTTTGTATACAATGACGTGAGCTTACTTAATAGTTTTTAGCTAAAACTGTCTGAAGAATAAATTATTCCTAGTGTATCAGTCTAGTAAAATAAAACAATCATAAAAATAAAAATTAATTAATTAAATGAACTACGCCACTGATATGTGAAGAAAAGAAGGTATATAAACAATATATCTACACCCTCTTGTTATGTCGTGACTTAAAAGTTTCAAATATTCAGTTTGAGTTTTGAAAATTAGTAAAGTTGCCTTATGAACGTTCTGAAGATGAGTTTATAACACGAAAAGCCCACCAACATAGATAACTCAAATAACAAACGATGTTGTTTTGAAAATGAACATATATAATTTGAAAACACCTCAGAAACACGCTTATTTTAACACTTGATATCTTGAAAAATATACAAAATCACAATCTTGAAAAATATACAGATCTCAAACAATGTCATTTACCATCGGCATCTTACCTAATTACAATTATTATATTAACGAATTGTCATGTAACTGACGCGCTCCTCAAATTTAATTAATCTGGGTTTTGTAATTTGAATCAAGGTACTTACCCTGATTTTTAGATACCGAATCTTTCAAAATTTTAGCTTTAATGAATTGGCAAAAGATTAATAAACCACTTATGTATTTATTCAATAAATAATTGTCAATATTGATAAAACAAAATATTTTGTGAATTATTACTTGAACATATAAAATATTTCATTATAATACATTGACGAAGAATACCTACTGAAGGAAAATAGGCTGTGGTAAGAAATCTTATGTCAGCTATATTAACGGGACATGAATTTGAATTTTGTTTTGTTTCATATTCAGTATTCTACCGATAAAATTTACTTTTTCTATTAGAAAGTAAAAGGCAACGTGCACTAAAATAGATATTATACAAAAAAAGTTATGCCCAACTGGGAATTCCACTTGCACTGAAAAATTCGTCGGCTTTATTAGTTGGTACTCTTATCCAGTAGACTACCCAAACTCCGTACAATAATATAGCCATTACACAATATGCGCAAAAGTAGGTGGGAGTTGTCTTTGGAAGCATGACTCGTTTCACATAATGAATAAAATTAGACAGTTCTCAGATTTCAAGGACAAATAGCGTCAAATTATATATAAAAAACTTTGGATTATCCACAGAACAGATTAAATACGATAGAAATGTAGGACTAAGGTTTTGAATCTGGGCTCGCCGACCGTCTTCAAATATTGGATAAGCTTTTTATTTACGTTACAAACTTTAATACATCAGACAGTTTATTCCATATTTCTCCACACTCTATATCTGAAGCCTGTTATACCACACCTAGTAGGATAAGCCAGTTCCCATTAATGTTGTCTTCTCTGGGATTATCCCAAACCTTTGTTTGCATGAATGTGAGTAGAAGATTCGATAGAGTTGGATACAATCTTTTCATGGGGTACTATTTTGAATAATCACCTAGTGTGTCGTCTTGACCACTGTTATATTTGAGTTCAGCTACGTAAACATCATTGCAATAAAATTAATAATATAAAAAAAGTTACTGCAAACTGTCTATACGATATCTACAACCCATTGATATCTACATATTATAGACTAATATTTACTAAATATGTTTTGTAGATACAGGTAATTGCAACTATTTTTCTTAATGATTAACATAATCGCAACGGCATGATAGTACTATGAATTCGCGTAGCCAAGTAGCGATCCGCGATTAGTCAAACGTCGAAACCGTCGGCTTAATTGCGCCCGCACAGTTTGCATGGCGGCAAACTCGACTCAGTTTATTTTATAGAGCAACTTGAGATGGTTTAGTCAGTAGTAAACTTTGCCCGGGGTGTGGAAATTCTGGAGCGTTTCGCAAAACGGGTGGGAAGCGAAGGGGTGCGGGGGTGATCATACTAAGAAATGTCGCCGTGGAGTGGCACAAAGTTTGCATTTAAAAATAGCGAAGACGTTTGAAATGCTCTGCGCGTTTTATCTCAACTATTTTATTTTTGTGTACAATCAAATTTTATTCAAATAAATTATTTTATGGTGCAGTTATTTTTCATGGTTGAAAAGTTATTTTTAGCCATAAAAAACGTACAAAATTTATAGAGCTACCATCATCATCATTAACTTGACAATCCAGTGTGGGTCCTATCCTCTTCCAAGAACAGATTAATAAGTTATAAAATATACCTCACATATATTTACTGCGCGATTTGTTTACGTGAATATGATACAGATAATATCGTCACTATTCTGGCAGAAGACACTTATTTGAAAAAATGACATATTGAGTTAGTACCAAAATGTTCCTTATTTCAAACTTTACCGTCTCGAAACCTTCTTAATAAATAAACAGTCTTTATTTTGGCTTCTAATTATTTGGTAAGTATAAATATTCAAAAATAGGAAGTATCTTAATAAAAGTATTTTATTAATCTTCGGGAATAATTTAAAATCATCAGCAAGTAAAAAATGCTAAATGGTAAGTATTTAAATAATAAATCAGAAAGTATTTAAATAAGCACAGGGAATTATTAAAATGTTTAATGTCAAGTATAAATATTTGTGTGTCAGAATAGATTAAAATTTGGGCAGAAATAATTTAATTGGCTGCTTTTTTTATTTAATAGGATAGTATTCTTCTCTATCATTCCAAGCAGGGTTATACCATAGACTAATATTCGAGTTAGTTGTATCATAGACTAATACCATAATCGTTTATGGTTATGTTGTACCTTGACAGATGACAGTTGACTTCCTCAGCACTAGAAATCTAGAATAGTATTTTTTCTTTCTCTTATAATGAATGTATCTATAAAAATGGCTCAAAAATTCAATGTGGGTCTTGTGAGCAGGTTTCTTAAGAAATTCGTTCTAGCCATCAGTTGTAACTGTTGGTTCTATGCTCTGGGTACAACAGAATTATGTAATATTATTAAATTGTAATCAATTATTAATGTTTATTAGAAACTGCTTTCAGTAGGCTGGGCTAATGACCATTGAAATTACATGCTCCATTATAGAATTATGTTGTATGCATAGTGTGTATAAATATATTTTTTTAACATTAAAAAAAATAAGAAGACAGGTAAGTAGATACACTATATGTGTCTATTATAGGCTTATTTTTGACATAAAAATAGCGAAGAAGGCAGACTTCAGTTGTTTACAAAAAAATACACGGCAACTTGAAGGGTCGCTTGGCTTGTCATGTCAACGGTGAACGGTGTAACCAGGTTATTGTAAATTTTATTTTCCCCACAGCAAAAAATGCCTAGCCATTGTCGATCAATGAACATTCCTTGTATTTTGTAAATAAAATTATTTAGTATAATTTATCGATATCCGTAATTTTGACATATGGAATAGGTAATAGGTAGGTCTCAATTGTCTCGACATTAATAGGTTCGTTATCTAAAAGATTTATACTAGGTAATATAATTGTTTTCTAATCGACATGCAAACCAGAAAGTAGCTATTTTATTTGAATTAATACAAATATCACATAAACTCATTCGATTATCGATTTATTAGTTCGATCAATCATATTAGGTGAGTATTTTAATCTCATTCAAAATGTATGAAAAATTTGGTTGAATCAATAATATTTCACAATATAACATTTTTATTGAAATTTAACCTTAAAATGAGGTATTTTTTTTCATTATTACTTTCTTTAAAAATATTTAAGTAAGTATATGGGATATAGGTTGAAATAGTCCATTAACTATCACTTAACTTTAAGCTACTTAGTTATTTTGCACGTAATATCAATTGAAGACAAATTATTCATAATCGTTTCAATAGAATTAATTTATGAAACAGGTTATTTCAATTAGATAATAATAGTTTAATAGGTATATTTTTAATTTCCATAATATTTATAAACCGTCAAATATCACTAAATTATTATATTTTGGGTTTAAAGTTATCGGAATTGAGGTTACCTTCTGTCCTATATGTATGATGTACTCATATAATTATAGCTCTTTTTGCAGCACTTTCGATTATTTCTTAGTTGGTGTTCTTTTAATAATCACAATAATGGTTATTTGTACCGAATATTCATGATTTTGGCGTGCGAGCATAGACAAATATCTTTTACGTGCGAGGATGGTAACCCTAAATTGCTATGCGTCCCATATAAAATTGTTTACTTGTCAAATAATCATAATAATAATAGATATATGTTTTATCTACTAACACGCGTAATTTAAATAATGATTATTTAGTTTTACAACCGAATTTTTAATATTATTACTTGCTCGAAGATTATTTTATCCTCCACATTAAAACCGGCGTCCTTATTCTGACACTTCGAAATAAATACTTACCAATGATTACAAATTCTGACACTTGGAATTTAAAAACTTTTCAATTTTGTCTATTAACACTTGCTTCAAAAGTACACGCCCTTTATTTTAAAGTCATCCTTTTTACGATTATTTAATAAACTCACATGGTAGACCATTATTTCAAACATTTTAACAACTTCAAAGTCAAATTACTCAAAACTAGTCTTCTCCAGTTAGTGTGTTCTGCCAGAACAGAGACGATATTTTCTTTAATGCATGTTTAAGTTAATACCATATTTTTTCACTCTCAACATTTAAAACTTATTACAACTTAATCTAAAGTAATACAAACTGTCCCTATCATATACTGCTACCTTTAAGATACCAATACCAACAAAATTTGAGCCTGCTAATGAACTTTTGACCATTTGGTTTGCTATCCAGGATACTCCTCGGTCGTTGAACAGTGTCTATTTTTGCTGCTTGGTCCGTACATTGGAGTTTATCAAGTTTAACAAATATAGGGATAAATACTTCTTTAAGCTCCAGGTTATTTTATATATAGCCATAAATCATACGCAGCATTTTTTTCTCTTCAATCGGTCGCAAATCTGTGACAAAACACATAAAATCAGTCCGTTTTTCGATCGTTCATGTGCGCTTCTCCATTCAACGTCGCTGTCATAACTAACCATTTTTTTTCTGTCGCGCTTAGCCTTAGTGACAGATGACTATTGGTGTCGGATCAATGTCTAGTATATCAGAATTTTAGTACAATTGGAAAGGATATTATACTTAAGTTGGTTTTGGAGACCAACGCGTCATTTGTTTATTACTACGAGTAAAATAATCAATTTAATTAATCACCTACCATACAACAAGAGTTAAGGCGTTCAAAAACTACTGCGATGGGTAAAATTAGCTTGATGTGTATAACAGATGTATCCCTTGTATTTATATTTATAAAGTATAGAACTAACCATCAATTGGTATACCAACCACCCTCCACGTAACTTTGCAATTTGGAGTAGATTTTTTTTTTAATTATTTTGAATTATTTGATGAAATCAGCCAATCAAGCGCCTGGCATTTACTTATACACTATGACGGATTGCGTATTACACACAAATCTTGTCACTGTGTACAATTCCAAAGTTACGTGGAGGATACTATAATTCCGTTTGAAAAAGCAATAACTATGTTCAATTAAATTACTTCGAATACTGATATTATATTCACTTTTCAGCTAACTCACAGAGTTTACATATTTGACTCAAATTGATTAAATATATATTTTAGTCATTATACTAATTACTTATTTATTTATATTTTTTTTTAATGTGAGACATCTAGTGAAGAAATGTCAAACTTTGACCGCGGAACATTTCGGAGGGTAGTACCCTCCATGTAACCTTGCAATTTGGAGTCATTTTTTATAATTATTTTGAATTATTTGATGAAATCACCCAATCAGGCGCCTGGCATTTACTTATACACTAATACGGAGTGTGTATTACACACAAATCTTGTCACTGTGTACAATTGCAAAGTTACGTGGAGGATACTATAATTCTTATTTACTTATAATTTAAGTACTTATTTATTTATAATTTGTTATTTCCATTCCGTCTAAATTATTATTTAATGTGAGACATCTAGTGAAGAAATATCAAACTTTGACCGTGGAGCATTTAATTACTATTTAATTACCACATTTAAATAACATACTAGCTATATCTAATGGCCAACTAATGAGGACACAACAGCTGTGCCGTCAACGCTGAAAGGGTTTTAAAGAACATACACGATTATTATCTTTTTTTATTATTTAGTTACTTACATATGCCAAAGTCTAACGCTTTTTTTCTTGTACATCAACAGGTGGATCTGAGGCATTTGCAGCAAACGCCCGACTCGGACATAATCGAGCTGGGGATAGACCTTCAGGACTACTACATCTCCGTCGAGTGGGACATTATGCGGGTTCCAGCAGTCAGAAACGAAAAGTTCTACTCTTGTTGCGAAGAACCTTATCCGGACATAATTTTCAACCTTACGATCAGACGGAAGACGCTGTTCTACACAGTGAACCTCATCATTCCGTGTGTCGGGATCTCGTTCCTCTCGGTCTTAGTGTTTTATTTGCCAAGTGATTCAGGAGAAAAGATTTCACTTTGTATTTCGATCCTCCTTTCACTCACCGTGTTTTTCCTCTTGCTAGCTGAAATTATCCCACCGACTTCCCTTACAGTTCCCCTATTAGGAAAATATCTCTTGTTTACTATGATGCTAGTGACATTGTCCGTAGTGGTAACGATAGCAGTGTTAAACGTCAACTTCCGGTCGCCCGTGACGCACAAAATGGCGCCATGGGTGAGGCGGCTCTTTTTGGAACTACTGCCTACTGTGTTGTGCATTAGAAGGCCTGCTAAAGAAGAGCCTAATAACGAAGAGGAAGACAAAGGTTTAACGGAAGTGTTTACAGTTCCGCCGGAGATAGATAAATTTGCTACGTACGGTGGGAAGCGGTTTAGTGTTGATTATGAGATCCCTGCTATACCGACGCCCAGGTTTGAAACGTCATCGCCTAGGTTTGGAGAGCCAGCGTTGCCGCTTTCTGGTGCTGATGATGATCTTTTTAGTGCTGGTGGAGGAAGTCCTTGTGGAGACGGTGGTGATGTTAGTCCTGCTTTTGATAAGCCTTACATCAGAGAGATGGAGAAGACGATAGAAGGATCCAGGTTTATTGCTCAACACGTTAAGAATAAAGACTCATTTGAGAGTGTAAGTATAATTTCATGTTTATGATTTTACTACATTCAATCTACAAATAATATAATATTATGTAGAATATTATTAAAACAAAGTTTGGCATTTTATTACTAGTAAAATTTTAATTACAAAATGTTAAAATGATAGCTAGTTATTATCATCATTCATACACAACTAAATTTTAATCAGAATCGTAATAAGAAACGTAAGTTTTTTTAACAATTAATAAATAATTAATATAATTCTATAAATATAATTTATTAATTTATAAGTAACGATCATTGATATACTACTGGATGAATCATATGCTTCTTAAAATGACGCCCGATTTTCAGCGAGTCGGCCTTTGTTAAAACTTACTGAGTAAGCCCGGTCTAGCTTGCATCTTACTCTAACTAATAGTCAGCGCATGACGACTTGCGTTGCAGCCACCCTTAGGTTCACTATTCCAAGAACGCAAATTTAGTTTTACAGCCAGGGCAATACGGGTGAAATTCGGGAATCCATGTTAACGGTCTTAACGCATTATACCTACAAGGAAATATTATAAGACGATATTCGTTTGTGGTACATTTTTAAAATGACACTTGTATGGGAACTGCTCATCTAGTAGTATATCAATGGTAACGATAGACATTATTTAGTTAAAATAATATTTTTTAAATTTAATACTTTTTTTATAAATAAAACAAATTACCATGTAAATTATTGTTAAAGCAAGTGCACACAGGATGCCTCGTTGGCACTTTTTTGTCTAATTTATAACCCATTGATTAGTCGCGAAATAGTTAAAAATCTAACAACCCTGAGCAACACTTTTGATATGCTCTCTTGATAAAATTTATGCACGTAAAATTTATGTCAATTCTCGGGGGGGAAATATTTACTTTCCCGATCGTTATAAAATCTAGTTTATTGAAGCAAAATACGTATAACAGGAATTTTGATAAACATGCATTACTAATGGGGCTGGATTTTTCAGTAAAAGTTATTCTGATAATAATTTACATTTCTTTTTTGGTGGGGCAATTAGTAACTATAATTATAATGAAACCAATATAATTGTCCTCCTTTAAAGCTGCAAAATGTCACTTACACCCTAATAAGCTTAGTAGTATTAAAAGTATGTGCATTACTAAGTATATATTTAGAATGCCTACTATAATAAAAGCTTATTTTTTACTCCAATATACCCATGTACAAGTAGGTAGTAGATACCATTATAAATCAAAAAAAAAACATTCCAATTAATTTGACTTTCATGTATTAGGTGGAAGAAGACTGGAAGTACGTCGCGATGGTTCTCGACAGAATGTTCCTGTACATCTTCACCTTCGTGTGTCTCCTGGGCACAGCTCTCATTATCCTGAGAGCGCCGTCTCTTTATGACACCACCAAACCCATAGACATCCTCTATTCTAAGATCGCCAAGAAAAAACTGGAGCTGCTAAAGATGGGATCCGCCAGCGACCCGGCTCTCTGAAATTCGTCTTTCGTCTTTGGCAGTAATTCGCCGCCAAAGACGTTCTGGGAGCTCATAGTCATGTGGTGGGATGGATGATAGGAGGCTCCATTTTTTGAAAATGGAACAAAATAAAAACCAAAAAGCTCTCGTCTGCATTTTGAATAAAAAAAAAGAACACTGAATATTGTTTTAAGAAAAGAACACTGGACTTTTTTTTTTTAAAGTGATTCGAATAAAAAAACAAATTAACTTACTCGTGACTCTTCAGCGAATATGTAAAAATATTTATAATTTAATAATGAAATCAATAGAGTGAAATTTGCGATTGACAATTATAATAAAAAAAACCGCAATGCCATGTCTTTTTGAGGTGCTGGCAAACTAAAAAAAATCATACATATATATATACAATATATATATATATATATACTTTAAATCACATTGTTATTATCGTGTTTCTATAATATATATATTAATGTGCCATGTTTAATAATATTTTGTGACAATTTTCGCGAATGATCGGTATTTGGTATACATTATTTAAAAAAAAATGACTTTTAAAATAATTCAACTCGTATTCTTTTTATAATATGTACATATTAAAAATTACGCTGTTTTGAAATATACATGTACGATTTATGAATTTATATGGTGTGACTCGTGAAAACCGACGAAGAAGGTTTTGAAATTCCTCGAGTAAGACTGTTAAAAATGATTCTTTAGAAATGATCTAGCCAGCGATATCTCTAATAATTAACTTAGTAGGCATAAATTTTTTACTCTAAATAAAAAAACAGGTATTAATTCCCTCGAAAATAATGTGTTTATAACTAAATAAATTGTCATAAAGTAAATTAAATAAAAACAACAAACACTCTGTTGTGTATTTCTCTGCGATAAAATAAAATCAAATTGATAATATTCGTGGTACTCTATTCAAATAATTTAAATGAACCGATACTAAATTAAGTTGTTTCATATTTTCTATGAAACAATATAATATTGCTCAAATAGTGAAAAATTCAATTGATTTAAGTTTTTGTACAAACACAATAGACTTCTGAAACGTGAAGATATTTAATACAATGGTTGGACTACTGGTCTTTATCCTTCTAATACATATTGAATACAATAGCACTATATTATACTAACAAAATGACTTTAATACTTGACTTTTCTGAACAGTGTTAAAAATTATGTGATTTTTATATATATATTATTTTTCTGGTACGGCACTGTATTTTTACCATGTTGCCCAATATTAATTTGAATTATAATGCAATGAATACTGGTAAGTTTTACATATTTTTAATGTATCTTTTTTATATGCTTTCAAAACCGGTTTAAAGAAATCTATATTTTATGCTTATTATTTGTTTATTATTATTTCAATTTTGTTAGTAGGTTCATTATTATTCACACTGAAATTTTCTAGGCGCTACAGAAATTTTCAGTATGAATACACTTGATTATATATTATGTGAATCGTTCAGTGTTTATACCCAAATGTATTAAAACAAAGATGTTTTTTACTATAAAAAATTTCTCAACAATAGTAGATAATAATACAATTTTCCAAAAGAAATACGTCATCTAAATAAAACTGTAATATCAGTTTCCTTTTGGCACTAACCCAAAAACATCTATTCACTTGCGCTGTTATTTATTTCAGTGTCTGTTTTTTTGGTATTTATGAAATTTACAAAGCTTTCATTTCATGTTTGTATTTTTATTTCAGACTTTTACGAACAATACAAAAATATCACAATTTTTTTATTCTTTTATAAGTGAATATTTTTTTTAATTATGTTATTAAAATATCTAGATACTGTTTTAGAAATTATAGCTCTACTGAAAATATTTATTTATTTGACGGTTTGATTTTCTATATTAATATGTTTTATCTTGGAAAATAAAAGACTTTTATTATTTTATAATCATGCAAAATGTTTTTTTTTATAAAATGTATGTATTGTATAATGTATTCGAATGCTCAGTTTAATTAAGTAATTTTATTATACATTTATTATTATACCTTATAGCTACTTTTCAATTGTATTATATTATATACACACTTGCGTTTTAATGATTATATAGTTAAGATTTTTATTTGATTCTCAAATATTATGTTTCTATAAACAATTTGGTTAATTTTAACATCACACTAAATGATAGTGTGTTTTTTACAAGCTTCGAAATTTTTGATAAGATCCGTAGGAAAATTATTTAATCGTAAGAATTTTATAAAAAGTGCTGTACAATCATTGCACGTCGCACGACTTATCCTCTCACATTTCCATGAAAAAGCATCTCACAATAATTCAATATAATATAAATCTAGCCAAAAAACAACAAAATCGTTTCAAGATTCAAATATGGCGGTTGTGTTTTGATTTTATTTCTGGTATTTTTAATCCGTCAGATTTGCTCATTTTTTGTATTATATTGTATAGAGTTTTTCACCGTACGGTGATATCTTTCGGTTAAAGTGGAAATAAGCCAGGCGAGGCGGGAAATGATGTTAACGAATCTTGTGTAATGGCTCATCACAATTTTCCAGTTTCCGGTTTCGTCAAGGGTAAGTTTTCAATTGAGCCGAATAACTCTTATGCAAACTTTGAGAATGCGTAATAACAATTAATGACAATTTATAATTATACTATGAGTGTAGTACGTGTACAACGACAGTACAAACACAGTATAATACTAAAGTATTACGTTCAAACATATTTTTAATACAGTAACTGAAGTGTAATCTTTTAGATAGAAATATTGTAAAATTGCGTAAAATATATCGTATCCGGTAGTGTATGATACACTTAAACGCCTAAAACGACTATATGTGGTACTAATTATAGGACTATATAATATACATACTTATATGATTGTTGTTGATAAATAAATAAAATTGATAAAATATTAATATGATTCCACTTCTCACTATTATCTGCGAATTGATTTCAGATTGTAAATACCGTAACGTATTAGAACAGGTGATGAAGCCCGATAGTTAGTTTACTATAAAATTTGTATTTTATAATAATAAATTAAATGTTATGTTACATTCGTCGGAACGGTTCCGAAGTATAGATTTAATTTCTTAGAACTGAATTTAAGATTATGCACGATCGCATACTATACAATTAAATACTACTTGTAACTGGATATTTAAATTACAATTTATTCTTAATAAAATTTGATTTAAAACTCAGGCTATGTGGATACTTGTTAATCATAGCTGTAAAAAATAACACTGTCTTTTTTTAATAATCTTTTGATCTTATTTTACATAGAAGTAATAAATACACACGAAAGCATTATTACAACACAGATATTATGGTAACTTAAAAATATTATTATGATATGAACAAAAAACGGTTTTAAAGACATTCAGTAGAATTAATCATCACCAATAATAATACATAATAGTACATAGCTCGATAAAATATTTTTCCACAATGTTATTAAATTAGATTTCAGCACAAAGGGCGTCATTTTTTATTATTAGATAATCACCTCGGAGTATTTTTTAAATTATTTCAACAACAAAAAAATGGAAAATTAAATAACAAAAACGCCTGCAACCATTTTTTATAACTAACTATATCATATTTCTAAAAATAGTTTATATTAAAATTATCACACCAGCTAACAATAATGTTGTAAGACAACTGCCAAGAATACGCCCTTACATGTATTTACGTATTTAATCAGTAGATTGCTAAATTATAAGGCTACACGTATTTAAGAATAATAAACTGTGAACGAAGTAATTATTTTATTGGCCCTCAATGTACTAATACCGCATCAACGATCAATTCTGATTAAAACTCAAAAAAGGTTATTGATGTATAATTGTTTTCAACCTCTGACTATTTTAATAATTTTTGTAAATACATTTTTCTATTGTCGATCCTCCTCGTAAATGTTTATGTATCTTACAATGTGCGTGTTGTTAATTTTCGAAAATAATAATAATTTAAATAATATTACTTACATTAATTTATCTTTTGTGTAGGGACAGGGTTGAATAAATCAAAGGCTGCGAGTGAATGATTTTATATAGGTCATTAACAATATTATTTAACGTATCTATAGGAAAGTTATAAAACTTGATAATGGATAGATAATGAAACGAAATAATAAGGTCTTTTGATATTGAAAATTTGTAAAATTCTCAAAACAATTACGAAAGTATTCAATTTTGACTTATTAGTAATACCACTTTTATGGAAAATAATTCGTACATTTTATTTTCAAACAATGTTAATTATAACATTGCATCATAGTAATCATATTCAAAGTCTACTTAAAAATATTTTACAGTGATAAAGAAAATTATTCATCATAAATGCATTTTATAGTAATTCATAATCATCTCAATTAATTTTAATAAGTTTTCTTAAAATTAATACGATTCGGTTGTGTCAAATAATTTAAAGCAATCAATGTTTCCAATTAATATCTTGTACAGATAGTCTAAACTAAAATATCCTTGGATGTGTGCATGTGAATATTTTCATACAACGAATTATTAAATTTGTGTAGCAGATTGTGAACGTATCTCGGTAGAAAATCGCTTTTAAGTTGTGCTATCCTAAATTAAAAAATACTCTCTATTTCAATAAGGTTTAATTAATGATCCATTTAGCAATATATTACGTGGAGTAGATACATGTTTATTTAACGTGAAATTCTCTTTGTTACTTATTTGAAGCAAGCTCATTAAATAGAATACAAACGGCTCAAAAATGCTAAACTAATCATTTAATTTATCTATTTTATTTTGTTAATTCCTGGTAACTATTTGCTCAATTATAAATATTATGATAAAATTACGAATTACAATTTTGTTGTTTATGTTTTAACGATAATTAAATATATGTTTGCATTTTATCCCCATATTAAAAGCTAGCGACTACTCTTTACTATTAAAACTAGCTCGTACTGAAATTTCATCAAGTTTTATATTAAGATTAGTTACATATTTACTATTAATTCGTCACTCCTTCTTTGATATTGTACTGTTGTTCTATGTATATTATGAGAAGAAGAGATTTGAATCACCACTGAAAAGCAGTGATTCCCGATGATTGTTTTTTGTTACGTTAATACAAACTATTGTGGATTATAAAAATTACAAAGACTTTTGTTTTTAAATAGTGGGTTTTCTTTATTAAAACGTCGATAAACATATAACATTTTAAATTTTAAAAATATTCCAATAAATTAATAAAATCTTTTATTTACAGCAAAATTGGGAAACCATGATTTTTCATTGTGTTTTTCTGGCCCAGGTTTACAGTTTATTTAATTAAAGTGAATCACGGTTTGTCAGTATTGATACTAATGCATCTATTTCTTCGACTTCAAATCAAAGGTCTTCCATTACGTCCGAAAAATCTTGCCGAATCAATAAGCTAAATTTTAACGTACTCTTAAACTAGATTATTTATCATTTTTTTTTCAAACTTCATTTAGAAAATTTTTAAATATAGTAGTGGCGTTATTTTTTATTTAGGTACCCAATAAATAAAAATAAATGTTTTCTCCCGCTGGATTCTTTATTGAATACTTCGAATAATTCTTAGATCGCAGAAGCGTTCACTTTAAAAATATATTTAAAAAGGAACAATTATTTTTATTCGCAGGTTCCGAGTCGAGCTCAAGTAATCATATTAGAACTTACTTCCCTTTTTAATTTCATATTAGAAACAATCTTCTTAATAGTTAAAAAACTTATTTACAAATGTTATGTTATATTACAAAAGACTTCTAATTTGGGGTCCGTTTTTTAATACCATTTTTGATGAAATTTCATTGAGACGTTAGTGTGTCAAATTTTAATGATAATAATTCCTATTAACAATAACATACGCCAAATTTTTAAAAGAAAATATTCATTTTAATAAACCCTTGAACTGAAAAAATAGTTAAATTCTTTTACTTGTCACAAAGTAGTTGAATTTCAAAATAAATATATCAATATATACCCACCTAGTAAATTTCCGCAACACGCGTATTATTTCACACTAAGACAGAAATCGCATGAGTGTATTAAATACATTTTTGTAAACCATTTGTATATATTTAATATATTAATGTACCTCTATTAACATGCTGGAAAGAAATAATGTTTGCATGCCTATATTAAAAACAAAATATAAATGTTAACTCTTATAAATTCAAATAAAGAATTAGATAAATCGATGTGTATGTAATAAAAAAATAAACCAAATGAAATGGATTCATTGGACACAGTGAATAAAAAATAATGTATATCAGTTCACTTAAGTGAATATGATAATTTCAGCCATATTTTACATGAATAAAAATCAACTAAGTATGTAATTAGCAAATACTTATTTTTATTCACTTTGTCCATCATTCTACGCAAATTAAATAAAAATCAATGTTCCTTAATGTGTTAGGATATTGATGTCAAACGCTATATTATTAATGTTTAATTAAATTAAAATACAAAAACATTTTTTTAACAATTAATAAATATGAACACTATAATATTCACAGTTCAATATACCTATCGATTTGATATAAATCACATCATTAATATATTTAATAAATTATGTTGTTTTTTCTTCTTACTCAAATTACTAATTATCCATTTGAATCGCTAAAGCATCATACACACGGCGATAATATTTATTCCAGTATTCATCCATCAGTATATTCAAGTCCAACGTAATATTGTCCATCCATCTTATATATGGTCGGCCGACGTTCCTTCTGCCCCTTTTTCATAAACAGTATGACAGTATTTTTAACATAACTTCATCGTGTGATAGATTCCCTTACTATGAAGCCCCTCGTATATGATTCATCATTGTGTGTACCTACGTCTCAATTTTGATCTCATATATTTCACATACCTATAATAAAAAAGTCTTTTTTTCTAAAGCTTTTAATTAGGAGAAATTCCTGGAAAAATACGGGTTTACTTATATTTTAATTAAGTGATTAAATATTATGTGCTACTTATATTGAATATATTATGTACAAGAAGCATATTAGGAAATTCATTATAAGATGAATACTTTCACAAATAATTATTATAATACTTTCTATACATATTGTGTATTAAGTTATTTCTCTTTTTTCATAATATTTTTTTCAACGTATCTAAAACCGTTTTTTTTTTACATCTTACGTAAAAAATAATAAATATTTACGGTTTTTTTTCACAATTTATATAGTTAAACGTGACGCACACATAAACAATATGGGTACCGATAATCTGAACTCTTAATCAATTCCAATATTTAATTATTATTTACAGTTATATAAAATAATCCCCTCCGGAATACTTACATTAATTATTGCTTCCTTAATGCAGAACCAAAGTGTAATGTTAACTCAATTGTTTTTTATTCAACAAATAATTTACAACATTAATTGACAATGTAACTTTCTTTATTGAACACACACTGATATTGAAGCGCTTCAGATGTATGTATATTAGCGAATTTCGCTATAATTAGATACAACCCAGGCACATTGGTGTGAATCCAATTGATGCGGGCGATTCCTGCCAGTACGTCAATATTTGAAGTATTTTCAAATTATCTATATAACAACGTGTTAATTATCAGAAAAACTTAAATTAATCTATGTCATATATTATATTATATTTTAAATTTTAAATTTCTGCAATAAAATAATAAAGTGTAGATATAGATTAACTCTCCTGAGTGGAAGTTTAGCGATTCAGGCTGACCTGAAATGAAGTTAATGTTTCTGCATGTAGTCGCTGTAATAATTATTTATAACCATTGTCATGAAATAACTCAGTAAAGCAAGTGTAAAAAAAATCTTTTAAATAAAATAGTTATTATGATAAAATATAAAGAGTATAACTGGCATTTTAAAATTAAGATGAATTTTGAATGTGTTAATTTTGGTATTTCTGGATTAAAGTGATGAATTTGTCATTTATTCCAAAAATATATTGATCAAAAAAATAGTTTTATCAATTATTGCTTTTTTAAAATGATATTTTTAAATTTTAATTCGGCCACCTCTTGTCAATGTGTGTGTGCGTGGATAACTATTACAGAAAAAAATGTTTATGTACCTACCTCAGTTGATGTAAAATTATTTGCTTAAAATCAAAGCGCTGTCGTATGGCCTACGCTAGTGACTAAACAATTAGCATGAAAATGATAATATAACTATTTTCTAATTCTAGTTATGTAGTGTTTAGCTCACTGTTGGCGTGGTTAGTAACAAACTTCTTACGACGCACAATTGTATTCAAAAACGAAAGATCTAGATAAGGCACCTTAGTAGAATTATTAAATGTTGCGGGCAAATCGTCAACCGCTCAGACACTTTACGAAACGACCGCATTCTGTAGAATGCCTGCAACAAAAATAGAGCACTGACAAGTGACGCATTGTAAAGCCACCATTAGAATTGACCGCTCACATTCCAAGCGATTTTAGTATCGTATCGTAGTATTAATATGTCACTTTGAATGTAAGCGCTTGACTTAACACTGGCTGAGCAATAACACCTTAGATAGCAAAATCATTCGAGCTGAGCTTCCAAAACATTTAGGTGTACATACTAATAAAAATATGTATTTATCGTATTTTATAATATTATAACTTCTGGGCAGTTATGCAAAATACGAAAGCCAAATTTCTTGCTCACTTATAAATGTGGTATGTAAAAGAAGAAATTTATATGATAATAAATTTAAAAGAAACGTCGTTTATAATAGTGTCCATTGTTTTATAACGAATTGATTAAAAAATCAATCATTTTTCTACACGATTAATTATAATATATTATTTTAATGTAGATTTATCAATAACGATTATGTTAACAACTAAATTAAAACACTATAAATTGATGTTTGAGAACAAAAGTTTCTTTATAATATTGTTTAAAAAATCACCTGAAGTGTATTATTATCAAAATAATAGTACAAAATAATTATATGGGATTTCATAGTCTTTATGTATAATCCCGATTTTTAAAATGCATTCAACGCATCTATAATAAATGTTGTACAAGATTACCGTATAAATATACCTACATATATTATTAAATACGGTTGCATTTTGCACTACATCCTTGGTGACCTACGTTAAACGCAATAACTTTTCTAACGTTATACTAAAAAACAATACTTTTTTAATAGTATTTTGAGTAACGGTAATACATACAAGTGCGCTTATCTGGTTAATTTATGTAGGAAACGACTGTAGTTCTACGATTTCTTAACAAAAAAAAACGTACAAATAATGCCCTTTCGCTTTGTAACCTTTGTTCTCAAGCAGTCAATGCTTTAGCTGACAATATTTATTATTTAATTTGATAGATGATTATTGATTTTAAACCGGAAATTACGAATAGATTTCAAAATGATTGAATACATTAGAACACTCGACTTTTGTTATTTTTATAACACATTTTTAACGCGTTTTAAAACCTTTAATATCTATCAAAATGTAATAATTTTGTTTTAATATAATCCCTTACGTTTTTTTATAAATTTAAGTGATTAATTTATGCATAAGTAAATTATTCTTTTTTTACGAACAGATTTTTTTTAGAATCAAGCTAAACATCGATTGTTATCAAAAACTACTTAAATTCAAAATGTCAACTTTGTTAAAAAAAAAATATGATTGTGAATAATTAAAGATTATAATTGTTAGATATATATATTTATATACACTAAATTTCTTATTATTAAGTAACCAATCATTGTTAATTAAACCTCTATTAAACCTATACTTACTGTTAACATAAAAATATTATTATTACATTATTATTATGATTGTAATTGTACAAACATTTTTTCGTTTTTTAACAATCATTATAACTACTGCAGGCGGTAGGTGGTACGGTACCGAGAATTCTGTGTGATAAGGTGGATTTTTTTAAAATTACCCCTTATGATATTTTTTTCAACACTGTTTTTAATTAAGTTATTCTTTTTAACTTAAGTTTTCCAATGATAATATAATTTGCAATTATTTAGCCAGATACCTACTTATTTTCCAATATAAAATTTTAAATTATTCATGTCAATTTATATAAACCATCGTTTATAGCACTTAACCAGGCTATTTTTGCCGAAATATATAAATTTAAAGGAAACCAATAAATGCACTTGATCAAAATCAATTATTAATTTGTGAATAAATTTTTAAATAATTGAATTCATGTTCCCAATACTTATTTATTAATATTATTATAGATTTGAATAAATCGTCAATCTTCAAATAATTAAATAATACTTAAGTTTTCCGATTAATTGTTTTTTTATTGAAGTAGATTCTTGAGTCGTACAATATGACAATATGTATCTCAATTTTAAATCCAATATTATCTATTATCAATAGTTTCGTTCAACAAATAATTTTACAGTTGTGGAATTGATTAATAAAATAAAAAAACCGATAATAAAGTTCAGAGAATTGATATGGTATGGTTTAGTTTAGAAGTGTAGAATAAAATTTAGGTACAGTTTCTAAATAATTAGAAAAAAATCGCATATACTTTTTCGGTATCGACTTCCTTGCGGCACGTAGAAAAAATGATATTCACTGGCAAACACCACTCTAATATATAAAATGTTATATATAAATTGTAATATATTAGTATTTAACTAGATTACCATATTATTCTAAGTGAAAATTTAATGAAAAAAACAATAATATCCCATTTATATAATATACCTTATGTAATAACGCATCATAAGAAATACTGTGACATTGGAATATGCATTACTATGTTAAGGTTTATAGGTAATAATTTCATATTAATTATAATCGTAATGAAAGTTTAATTTAGATATTTAATTCATAATTTTTATTGGAGGGAATAAGCACTTACACTATTGTTTATTATAATTATTATAGAATGTATTGTAAAATAAATAAACTATGAATTAAATGTTATGCGTTAATAATAACAAGTCTTTTTGTTTAACCCTATACACCTTAATACATAATATTATATAATGATAAACTGCTTGCTGCAATCCTTATCAATGCCACTCAAATCGAGCCGGTCAAGAACTACGTCTATTTTGGGAAACAAATATCAATTGACGGTGCCCAGTGACCCAACATCCTATTTCATATGTCAATATGATCCTGCGGAGGGTTACTTAGAGCCATATTCTAATGAATTTAAATTTTATACCATGCCATAAGATCCATATTTTCGATTTATTTACCTTTGCAAGTGTTAAGCTCAGTCAGCTTAAATGTTAACTACTAGTATATTGAGATTTCTCGCAGAATCAAATTGCATTTAAGTGTCTGAATGGCATCTTCAAAAGTAACCTCCCATCGTATATTCAGCGCAAAGTGTTCAACCAATGTGTGCAACGAATGCTCACGTTTGCACATAAAATATTAACACTAATCTAATAGAAATCCAAGAATTACGACTAGCGCAACGTGGCATTGAATGGTGAAAATTGGGCAAAAACGCGTAAAGATCACAAAATAAACCAATGGATAAGGAAGCAGACAAAAGTACGCGATATGGTAATTGCTTGGCGAGTGAATAACCGCTAGATAAATGCCGTCATACATGATTGGTATCTATCTCTATAGCACCGATATGAAATATGATAATTTGTATTTCTAATTTATTTACATACCTATTTTCTACTGTCTTTTCCTTATATTTCGGTAGTTTTTATTACGTATTTTGTAAGTGTTTAGGAACAAGTCGATTTACAGGAAGTCAAGCGGGAACCACGCCAATTTTCATAGCCGATTTTGACAAAATTCATGAATTCAAGAATAAAAACCTAATCTAACTTAACCTGACCTAACAAATAACCCAGTATATCGGCCATTTTCAAAATTTGTTGACCATTGGCTTCATGTAAACCGACAAGAACCGTCTTTTATTAATTTAGACATGAATTTTATCTCAGTACTATACGACCCAAAGAGGTTGAAAGGTCTTTAATATCCGACCATATATTTCCAATACACCATTTCACTGTGAAGTATGATATGGCGAACTGCATACGTACAAATATCCGGACACGATCTACCATACGCTGATAGGTATCATACTACTGCTTGAGTGCATATTAAATTTGATGAACTTATTGAAAACATTACGTTTAGTTAAACATTTAAAAACTGCATTAATATTATATTTTTATTTATATATTAATCAAACTATTACTTATTTTTTGCTCAATTTAAATAAGAAAGTGGTAGTTACCAAAAATAAAATAAATAAAATGCATAAAAAATTACGATGTAAGTCATATATTATATACTTTAATTATAGAAATGAAATTCATAGGTATATTATATCGATATATAATAATATAATATATATCATTTTTATTTTTATTTGCTGGACGGTGTATAGTGCCCAAGCGCTAAATCCAGTAGAGAAAATGGACACCTATTGAACCTGATATGACAATCGATTCCTCGTAAACCACTTCTATGTGCATGATCATACAGCACATGTTCATCTGGTTCGGACATTACAACTCTTGCTAAAGGTAAACTGAAAAATAAATCAAAAAATTCATTACAATAATATCATAAACACAAAATAAGAAAAGACCAAATGTGATTGTGAATAAAGTTGTTTTCCTACGTAAATATTGTCCTGAAGAGTTCCTCTACCATACTTCCACCATTTGGAAGTAAGTGTTGTGCAGCCTCACACAGCGACCTCAGAATGCATTCTCTTCCATTGTAGCCCATGCTGAAAAAAAGGATAAATTATTACAGTCTTAATCATTATTGAACATAGATAATTTTGAAAAACACTTCTGAGAAAATATATTATAAGCAATAGAAAAATCTTTTTGATAAAAGTAAGCCACCAATATTTTTATGATGTAACTGTAAGTGTTTTTCAAAATTATTTTTGTTCAATAATTAGAATGGTACATTCTTAAATCTTGTTAATTATTCGTTGAATAAAAGAAATAGTTAATTAAAAATTATTAGCAAGTTCAAGTTAGGTACATCATAAAAATATTGGTGAAGCCGTGACGTCGGTTAGTAATTAAAGTAGTAGGTACCTACTTTGATTTAATAAACAAAAACCGATTGCCAAAATAGGTTGATTTCGAAGAGCGCTGATGAGCAGGTATTAAAAAGGCCAAAAATTAAAGTTTGTCGCGGTTAGTACGTTGCTTTGTAGCATAAAGGATAATGCGTGGAAGAGGCGTAAACCCACGAGATGCTGGTTCGATTCCAGCCGAGTGGCTTACTTTTTTAAAAAAGATTTTTTTTATTTGTTATAATATATTTTTTCAGAAGTGTTTTTCAAAATTATTTATGTTCAATAATTAGAATATTATATTCTTAAATATTAAATCTCGTTGAATAAAAGAAACAGCTAATTTAAAAAAAAATCATTATTGATAAGGTCTGGTATAAGGTGGTATATGGTGGATAAGGTGAATATGGGCCTAAGGAAGGTTACTTAGAGCTATATTTTAAAATTATTGTATAGTGCTCTTTTGCTTTTATCTCAGTCAACTTAAATTTTAGCTATTCGTATGTTGACATTGCTCGCAAGACCAAACTGACTCGGGCATATTTGCCATTGCACTTGAATAATATTTTCATGAGTGACAATCCATTTTGACTTAAGTGTAAAGTATGCAACCAATATAAGTGCTCATATACGCATATGAAAAATAGATTCTTAATTTAAGAGGAATCCCAAAATTACTAGTTCCGCAACCATATACAACGCGTACTATGTTTTTTTGCCGAAATACTATATTTTTTAGACCGCATATTATAACTCGGATATAAAAAGATAGAAACACTAACACGTCATTAGTCGCAGTCATCTCAAAATATTCACGTTTTAAAGAGCGTATTGATCTATATATTGTGCTCTTGTGGAGTCTGAAGGTCCATAATCCATTTAATCAAAAAATGTGGAACTCTAATTGTAATTATTAATTTTTAGAAATTTTAATGTACTGCATTCATTTGGTCCGAGAATCAAATGTAGCATATAACTATTTTAAGTAATTTAACACAATCACTGCTGACCTTCTAATTACCTTTTAATTACCAAATTTAAATAACAGGTTAATTATATCTAATGGCCAAGTACTCCAAACGCGCCAGTCGCGGAGTTGGCAGTATTTAGAAAATTATATGGCAACAATTATTATTCACCATAATAATGTCATTAGTAATTAAGAACTTTTTTTAAATCACTACTCACTCGTTCATGACTAATTCCATTTTCGAATAAAAGTCTCTCCTAAATCGTCTCGCCACTACCGGTCTAGGTAATTTTCGTAACCTCTTGAAGGATTCAATTGACTGAGTTTCGTTTGGCAACTCATAGGCTATGCCCCAATTTAAGCCCCATGTAAAAATACCAGGTAATGGTTGTCCAAGTACTCCCACTGTTAAACAGGCGGCCATCTAAAAAATATAATAAACATTTTAAATAGGCTTAAATTAAAAAATATTTCTGAATCTTTCATTTTTCTCCAAAACGTGACTTCATTGAGTTTCATAGCAATTTTTTTTGGAATAATTGGATGAATAATTATTTAATCAATAAGATGTAAATATAATTATACCTTATTATGAGTAAGCTTATACAAGTTTATTCAATATAAAATAATGATACGAAGAAATGGTATATACTTTACTTTACTTAAATATACTCATTATATTCTATAGCTTCTCATATTGTAATTTCAATACTTAGAAATAGAAGATTCAATTATTTACATGAATATATTCAAACTGTGTGATCATAAATATCCCATTACTGCATCTTATTATTAGATACTTCTGATGCTACCTTATAAATATAATATTGTTAATTTTAAATTTGTTTACAATTAAAGATTTTTTTCTCATCTTAGCAACTTATTTAAAAAGTAATTGAGGAAGATAAAATGGAGAAGACCACATGGATCTAAGATTTTTTTAAAAAATGGTAGCTGTAGTGATATGTCTTGTAGATAAGAGGTCATGCGTTGCTTGGGGTGGAGGAGAAATGGGAATAGTATAACTTCAGCAAATTCCATGGAGTCGATAATTTTTTCGGCTGGGCACTAAGGATCTGTCTATATTATGTATATCGGATTTAAAAAAATCTTTGCGTGTATCCATTTTAAATAGTGAATTGTCGTAATATAAGAATGTAATGACTTTTCACAAATATTGAGAGTAAAATTATATGGGGTGGTATTATGAATTTCTTTCAGTGAAGATTGACTTAGAAAATAAGTAAAAAACAGCAGGTATATCCATCTCAAATGCATGTACTTTTGTATAAGTTAATATATTAGATGTTAAATAATTGTTTAAAGTATGGAGTTTTTGGAGGTACTCGGAATATCACTATGCAGAATATAGGAAATCCTGAAGTAGGTAAGTAGTAAATTTAGCTGCAAAATAAATATGTATCAAAACAAATGTTAAACTGTTTTTTTTCTCCGAAAAGATATTCTCATCAATAACATTTAACACGAACAAATGAAGAACTGCATTTATCTAAGACAACATGTAGCAATAAACGAACGTGTACTGACAAAATTTTTCGCAAAGTGCTTTTGGCCGCTTCAGTAATATCTTTAAAAGTGACCTCGCATTGTGCAACAGGTGTTTTCTTCAGTAAAAAAGATCCAGAGACTTAGTATAGCAATGTACGGTAAGGTACATTAATGACATAACATGAAAGGACTGAAAACGAGATGATAAAATAAGAAAATTAACAATGGATGGCGTTGTAATAGATATCGCTAAAAACTATAAATAAAAATGGTCTGGATTTTGGATATATGATTTAAATAATATGTAGACAAATCTAGACCATTTGTGTTACTTGAGAGTAATTAAAAACATTTAAAATATAGAGATTGATATTAGATCGAAAAATCAGTACTTAGCAACGCAAGGCAAGGGAATTATCTTGAAGAGGCCTTCGTCTATCAGTGAATTGATTAAACCTCATTAAGAGACAATATTGGTCTTAGGTGTCATCCCTCTGTTGAAAATAAGCTGCAGACTCGATGATATTAAGATGTTTTAAAGTAGGTAAGTATTGAAAATGCACTCACAGAGAAACTCGCACCTTCTGGAAACGTGACGTAACGTTTTCTTCTCGAAAGACTTTTGGAATAGCTTTCGTGGCTTTGGTCAACATCGTCTTGTGAATCTGCAAAGTCTAGCAAGCAAGCTAATGTCATTATAATCAAGCCAATCCAATTAGTAGAATTCATTTTCCCAACTCCCAACTCCTGTAGACTTAGAAGCTAATTTCTGAAATGGTTTAAAAATAGATTACATCTTAAATAAATTTATTAACATGGGTACCATTATTTAAATATGTTTTAATTAACGAGTTATATACAATATTTAGGAATTTAGGATTTATTATTGAACATATAATTTGTAAGACGTAAGAAATACCTAAAAATATAAATAATCTTTGAAAATATGTAGGTATACCTACTAAGTGGATTCAAGATTCAACCTAAAAACATGTTTATCATACGACATATTTTTGATTTTAAAAAAATATTCAGTAACTACTAAATTATACAAAATTGAATATTGGGATTTAGGATTTTGAATGATATGTTTCTGCGGTTTTTATTTCAAAATAATGTATATGTTCACTATATATTTCGTATATTGTGTAATATTCTAATAATATGTATGTTGCATAATATTTTCTGCACATGGCAGCAATTTAGGTCACAGTAATAAGTGAATTTATTTAACAAAGTTAAGTATGTATAAGTATTTAATATAGATAACATATCATTTAATAATCGAGACTTATTTCGTCTGGTTAAATAAATTACCATTGTAAATGATGTTAACAATGAACTTTTACACTTATTAAATACAATAAAATGCCAATACATAAAATACATATTAATACTATAAATTGTATATTAATATTCTCGCTTATATCCACGACAGCCAAGCAGCTTACGCAAGAGTTTATAACGTCGTGGGTCTCAGGTTCGAAACCTGGGTTCCAATTCGTGTTTGTATGGATCTTACTTGTTGAGGAAGTGGCTAACATCCATTTCTCATAAAAAAACAAAAATCTCTTTATACAAACCTCGACTCGGTGGAGGCCCATAATATGATCTTATTACAACGGAACACGATCGACAAAAAAGAAAAATATTATTCACTATATTACTGTATTTTTGATTTACTGAACAGCTCGTTTTGATGAAAATAATTTATCTGGTAAATAAAGTATGTAATTATAAAAAGCTTTTATTTTATTTCAACTTACATTTCCGAACTTGCATGTAAAAGGTTTTAATATAAGCACTTGTATATGATATATTATATATATTTAATAATATAACAGGTAACCACTTTATTTAGTACACGAGTTGCTACTTTATTATTAATGTAGACAAGTTTTATGATTAGATTTTTGTATGTAACTTGAAGAAGCAAAAACTTACCGGAATTTTGAATGAACAAATGAGACGCTGCAGTGTGAAAATATTAACGAGATCAGATAGAGGGGGGAAGTGGTATTTACAGAGTTAAACAACATTTTTATTAAAAGTCACCTTTTCAAAAGTTATAATTTATGGTTGCCATAAAATCTGTAAAAACATTTACACGGGACATTATGTATTATAATATTAACAAAGTGATCATTTACATCAGAAAACATATCAGTGGATCAGCGTTGATATTTTTTCTTTTGTTATAATTTTCACTCCTCGGTAGTTTTTTTATGGAAAATTGTTATTGGCTATTGGGTTTATGTTTTGTACTAAAGATAAATAAAACAAATAATATTTATAATAATCGAATGCATTTTTAATGAAATATCCCTCGACGGAAAAAGTTAGCCTTTTTTAATAAGCCAGTTTGCCTCCCTTTTCCAGATTTATTTACTTCTTGAGAAATCTATAGTATAAAACTTGTAATAAATAAATTGTTAAATACTTGTAGTTAAGGCATGGTTAATTGAAAGTTTTGTATGGATTCACATCGTGAATCAAACGTTAAAACATTGCGCAAACATGGACTCCTTAAAATCAACCCACCCAGCACCTCATTCTGTCTTAATCAAGCGTATTATAGGGCCCTTTGTTTTTCTGTGAAGCATCAGATCAGTATCAGATGTCTCATTAGCAGATACTCAACACTGACAACTCTACGTTCTCGAGTGTGCTTTGACTAAGTTTACTGAGACTTATTCTAACAAAAAATGCTCATGACATAGGATTATAATAATCTAAAAATAAAACATTATATATTATCAGTTTGCATGTTATTTATCATACACTATATTATTATAACACAATTGGAAATTTTGGTCTGTTGTATTGGGGAATACATAGATAAGTGAAATGCTAAAATATAAAATAATATAGGTACGAATTACTATGATATAAAATTGTTATACGTTACCATCGTCTGGATGTTAAACATTAACATATGTAATATACCATGTACAGCATGTATATATAAGTGTTACCCAACCGACTTTCTCATAGATATGCATACATAATAGTAGTGTAGAAATCAAAATAGATCTTACTATTTTTTTCTATCATATACCTACACAGTTTAAATTAGAAAGTAGATTCTTGGTACTATTGACATGGGTGTTCCTGATAACTATCCTAGAAATCGGGGCCGTAAGTTTTTTAATCTTCTAATGTAACATTACTACAAACCTCACAGTGCTTATGCCAATTGTGAGGGCAACAACTGTGTTTAACCAAATAGTTTCAAATATCGATGTATTCCACTTGCTTGGGGGTGAATTCATGTAGATGTTGCTTTATCATTTTTTTTTTTATGATCTACTTAGCTCACTTGGTGTATGTGCCGCAGTATACTTTCTTTTTGTGCTGATTTTTATTATATTGTTACTTATTTTCTTTTCTTCTAATGTAATTTTATAAATACCTTCAATTTCTAATTTTCACTTTTTCAATTAACTTCATTAGATACCTACTTCAATATATTAAATTATTGTGAAAAATATTATTCTTAAATAATACAATTTTAATTAAATCTTTTTATTCTTCTTATCACGTAGGTAAAATTAAGTTGCGACAATTTAAAAATACTTAATTATTTTTTTTTTTTATTATTAATTTACCATAATAATCATATGCCTAGTTGGCGATCACTAATGGTGACTGTAAATATATGAAGCACCTGTGACTATATAACATTTTTGAAAATGTCAGTAAAATATCACGAACAATATCAGTCAAGTTGACTCACGTTCACTATGAAGAAGTGAACCTTTTTACCAATGAACTCCATAGACGCATCTTCTTTCTCCTTATTTTTAGATTATAAAAAATACTAGATCTTTATAAATAAAATAACTAGATAAAATGAAAAACTATTCATTCAACAAAGTTATATTATTATTGTTTCGAAACAAAGTTATTTTTATTAATTTTACTTATAGTATAACATTATATTTTATATTATACTATCTGAAGTACCCGGCTTTGCACAGGGTCGCTTCGTGCTTATATTTATCTTAGATATTTAAAAAATAATAAGAGGTAATTATTTTTATAATATTAAAATATCTGTGTTATACAATATGGCAATATAAAAATAATTCCAATAGGAGTAAAGGTCAAACAAAAGACCACTAAATTAAAATCGAATCCAAAATATACAAACGTTATTATTGTTATTAATATGTAGTAAAAAAAATCAAAATTGCATGGAACAAACAAACAATGAACGTTGTATTTTATATAATACCAATTTAGAAACCTTTGCAGGTGTGCGCACAACAACTGACAAAAGTTTCATCGCAATCGGATGAATGGTATAGGAACGCATACGAATAGAAGAAGATGATGATTTTCTAATTCATAAATCTTCGTGGGCATGCGCACGACAACTCACCAAAGTTTCATTGTGAATAGAAGAAGATAAAATAGAAGAAGATGGAGATGGTTATTCTAATTCAGAAACCTTTGCGGGTTTTGGCACAATTATTGACGAAAGTTTTTTTGCAATCAGATGAATGGAATAGAAATGCATACGAATAGAAGAATATAAAATAAAAGAAGATGGTTGTACTAATTCAGAAACCTTTGTGGGTGTTACCACAAAAACTGACGAAGGTTTCATTGCAATCGGATGAATGGTATAGGAACCATACGAATAAAAGAAGATATAATGAAGAAGAAGAAGAAGATGGTTGTACTAATTCAGAAACCTTTGCAGGTGTTGGCACAACCACTAACAAAAGTTTCATCGCAATCAGATGAATAGTATAGGGACCATACAAATAAAAGAAGATAGAATGATGAAGAAGAAGAAAAAGAAGAAGATGGTTGTACTTATTTAGAAACCTTTGCGAATGTTACCACAACAACTGACGAAGGTTTCATCGCAATCGGATGAATGGTATAGGAACCATACAAATAAAAGAAGATATAAGGAAGAAGAAGACGAAGATAGTTGTACTAATTCAGAAACCTTTGCAGGTGTTGGCACAACCACTAACAATAGTTTCATCGCAATCGGATGAATGGTATAGCGACCATACAAATAAAAGAAGATAGAATGATGATGAAGAAGAAAAAGATGATTGTACTTATTCAGAAACCTTTGAGGGTATGCATACAACCACTTACCAAAATTTCATCGCAATCGGATGAATGGTATAGGAACGCATACCGGACAGACAGAAAGACAGACAGACATTCATTTGTATATATAAGATATAGCCTATACTCTTTGCGGAAGTGCAAGCAATAAGTTAACAAAGTTTTATCGCAATCGGATGAACGGTATGGCAGCGCATATAATACGAACAAACAAACAAATATTATTTTTTATATATTAGATAATGTATAAAGTATAGGAACCATAAGATATAATGAAGAAGAAAAAGACGATGGTTGTACTAATTAAGAAACCTTCGTAGGTGTTGACACAACCACTAACAAAAGTTTCATCGCCATCGGATGAATGGTATAGAGACCATACAAATTAAAGAAGATGGAATGATGAAGAAGAAGCAGAAGAAGAAGAAGATGGTTGTACTTATTCAGAAACCTTTGCGGGTGTTACCACAACAACTGACGAAGGTTTCATTGCAATCGGATGAATGGTATATGAACCATACGAATAATGTATAAAGTATAGGAACCATAAGATATAATGAAGAAGAAGAAGAAGATGGTTGTACTAATTCAGAAACCTTTGCAGGTGTTGGCACAACCACTAACGAAAGTTTCATCGCAATCGGATGAATGGTATAGGGACCATACAAATAAAAGAAGATAGAATGATGAAGAAGAAGAAGATAGTTTTACTTATTCAGAAACCTTTGCGGGTATTACCACAATAACTGAAGAAGGTTTCATCGCAATCGGACGAATGGTATAGGAACCATACGATATAATGAAGAAGAAGTATAAGAAGATGGTTTTTCTAATTCAGAAACCTTTGCGGGTGTGCATACAATCATTTACCAAAATTTCATCGCAATCAGATGAATGGTATAGAAACACATACGGGACAGACAGAAAGACAGACAGACAAACAGGCATACAGACAGACAGACATTCATTTTTATGTATAAGATATAGCCTATACTCTTAACGGAAGTGCAAGCAATAAGTTAATAAAGTTTTATCGCAATCGGATTAACCGAATGGCAGTGCATACTATACGAACAAACAAACAAACAAACAAACAAATATTAATTTTTATATATTAGATTACCCTAAAATGGTAGTTGAAATATTTTGTAAATACCTTAGAATAGATTATTAAGATAGAAATGCAAAAGTCTGTCGCCATATCCCAAGAAGAAGCCGACTGGCAAAGTTGCCAGTTTTGGTTTATGGTTTAATAGTGGTTAGGCCAAAAAGGGTCATAGTATTGGTTACATGTAAGTTGTACGTATGCCACTCTTCGTGGGACACTTATTCGTGCGCCGCAGTACGTGAAACATGAGTTCGTATAACATTTTATCAAATGACGAGTTCTTCGTGGAACATTTCACCGTGGAATACATTTCACCGTGAAATACGTATTCTACAACATGCGACGCTAGTTTGCTGTTCTAATTAGATTCAATACGAATTCTATGAGATATCTTTATTGGTTTTAAATAATTTAATGTTGAAACTACATAAATAATATACCTATACGATGTGATTGTATTCATAATCTACTTACCTACCTATTTTCTAATGTGTGTTCCTTGTATTACGATGGTTTTGTTTTAAGTGTTTTATTTAGACATTAGTATTGTCAGTTACCGAAATAGATATATTTTTTAAATATTATTAATAAATAATATTATATTTATAATTCCCTGTGTAATATATTAGTATTAGCTAGTATTGGTATATTAGTAAGTAATATTGCACTTTAATGTTATAAATTATCAACAGCTATTTACTGGTGGTAATTGGTAAAATATTATATTAGGAGATTATCTTTATTATTAGAATATTATGGTTTCAAATGTTTTATTCAGAATCCTATAATCTTACCAAAACATTTGAATAAAAAAATTACGTGAAAAATGCTCTCTTATTGTATTAATATGTATATTTATATTTGTATATAAAAACAGATCAAATGTTTCTTATACACATAAATTTTGCGTGTGCACAATGGACATGACGATTTGAAACCTTTTTTAAGTAGGCGTTATTGAAAATACAAAGATGGCAATACTTACCTACTTTAATTTAAAAAAATAAATGTATATAGGTACATATCTATGTAGATAAATGCTGTTGTTTGATTCATTTAGGATATTATTGATTTTTATAGATAAGTACGTAGTACCTACTTTAATTTTAAATATTTGTGCCCGAGTTGGGGGAGCGGTCGTTTATGAAGAGTGGGTTCGATCCCTTGGATGTACCAAAGTACACGTTGTTTTTTTAAATGTGTCTAATGTGGCTTATTGCGTTTTATTTTAATTAACTACCAAATATGTTGAAATTTTATTATAGTATTATAAATAATGTGTGTTCTTATTATTTTTCTTGATTATTATAAAATAATATTATGGACAATGTTGGTTTGAAACTTTTTGTAAATGGATATTATTGAAAATACAAACTTAAAAATAAATATACCTACTTATATAGATGACTGCATTTATTGAATTTATTTTGGATATGCTTGATCTTTGCAACTTTATAGATAGGTACTACTACATAGGTACTTTAACTTTAGCATATCCTGATAATACAGGTATGGTATCCGACTTGGCAGAGCGCTTCCATATAAAAAGTGGGTTCAATCCCGTGACTGGATAAAAAATACATGTTGTTTTTTTAATGTGTGTTAATCCAACGTGAGACCAACACTTATTGTAACAATTATTACAATAAGGTGTTTGTAATTGTTGCAATAAATTTTAACAGCAGCAAGATAGGTGCTGTTAAAATATAGCATACAAACCTACCCTAAGTTTGATAATCATCATCATCAGACTGAATCTATCCAATGCTGGATGAAAGCCTCTTCAAGCTGCTTCCACTTCTCTCGTTCCTGTGCGTTGCTTTGCCACGTACTTCCGCAGAACTTGATCATTTCATCGATCCAGCGGCCTCTAGGTCTACCTTGCGGACGTTTTGTACTTTTTGGATACCACTGGACATGGCTCCCACAAAGGGAGGGCTGATAGGGCTCTAGCCTGGGGGCCCGAGCTCAGGAAGGGCCCAGCGTGGCGAATCGACCAGATAAGTGATTTAAACACAACACAAATTCTCTCAAATAGTAAAAAAAGACAAATAGATGAATTCAAATATACAAAAACACTAAATATACACATTAATTTTACCGCGTACACCTTTTGGAAAAGAGCATCACACTGTCTTTATCTTTAGCGATAGGTAGGGGGCCTGTGAAATATCTGTAGGTACATTTATTTATAAACCCTAACTCCGGATATTAGGTATGTTACAGTGGCCAAATATTTTTTGTGCACACAATACTAGAAGCACGTGAAAGTTAAAGGACATACCTACACAATAAACTGACCCTAATTTCTATACAAAATCATTACCATCTGGATACGTCTTTTGTCATTTTTATGAAATGCAGTCTCAGAAGATTCCACCAAAATACAACGGATTTGTAATTGATTTATTTCAAAACACTACATGAGTTATTGATTTTTTAATTATATTTAGGACATGTTGGTAGGTACTGCATACTTTACATATATAAAGATCGATATTATCCTAAATGAATTAAATAACAGCATTTATCTATATACCTAGGTAAAAACATTTACTTTTTTAAATTAAAGTAGGTATTGTATTTTCAATAATACCTACTTACAATAAGTTTTAATTCAATTAGTCCACTGTCCGCACGCAAAATTATGTGTAGGAGAAACATTTAATTTGTTTTATTTATACTTATACCTAAGAAAATATTTTTCATATATTTACTTAATATATTTTTTGGTACTGTTCGGTTATACGAAATACAGCGGAAAACAGCTTTTGAAAATACCCGATATACTGGATTATTTGTTAATTTGGGTTAGTTTAGGTTAGGTTAGGTTGGGTCAGGTTAGATTAGGTTAGATTAACCTTACAAATAATCCAGTTTATCGGCTATTTTCAAAATGTTCTTCCTCTTTATTCCGTATAACCGAACAGTACCCATTTTAAATATCTATAGGTCATACCACATAACTGATTAATAAGATAGAAATGCGAAAGCCAGTCACCATCGATCAAGAATTTGAAGCCAGCATCGCAAGAAATACTAAGCCCGTTTAGTGACTTCAAATATTGCCAATATTGAATGCGCGTTTCGTTTATGTTAGAAACTTTAATGCATATTATGATATTGTTGTTATAATTTAATAAAACGCATTTTTTGTAGTACTTATTCCACTTTTAATTAGGACCGGTTTCGTCCGCATCAGAGGGACATTTTCAACTGAATACATTTTTTTAAAACAATATTTATCAAACAAATTCCAAAGCGACAGAAATAATATAACAACAACAATGCAGTTCCACCATAATATATAGTAAAGTTAACAAAATAAAACATATCATGATACTTACATAATGTAAATAACATATTCTTGATCACGTGGTTATTGACTATACTACTACTACTGTACTTGTATTAAAAACAACATAAAAAAACTATAGTGCATATTATTATTTAAATTATCAATTAATGACTTTGAAAGGCAAGAATCGTTTGTACTGGAAAAAATGACATATCGACATAACCACTTCTTTTACGAATGTAAAGAAATATAATATTTTTTATTTACAATTTTGAAGTAAATAATGCTATTTCGGTAACATATAATATTCATGTAAAATTATAACACTTAAACCATCGGAGTATATGGGAAAGACGGAAGAAAATATGTAGGTAACTAAATTAGAAATACTTTCATATTGTAATTATATTTATGTAGTTCAACATTAAATTATTTAAAACCAATAAAGACATCTCATAAAATTCGTATTGAATCTAATTGGAATAGCAAACTAGCGCCACATGTTGTAGAATACGTATTCCACGGTGAAATGTTCAACGAAGAACTCGTCATTTGATTAAATGTTGCACGAACTCATGTTTCACGTACTGCGGCATACGAATAAGTGTTCTACGTTGAACTGTTTACGTACAAATTTCCGGATACGCAGGGTATTAGGTCATCCAGGGACTACAGATTATACTTAGAAAGGAAATATATTATATACACATATATATTTTTTTAATACTCCAATGAGCCTAGAGGTCCAATGCAGTATTGTAGTTTAATGTATTTAATAATAGAAGTGAAATAATCACAAACACCCAGGCTTTGAGAAAATGACAAAATATATTGTGTCCTCACCGGTAATCAAACCCGGAGCTCTCAGACTAAAGGCCAGCGCCTTATGCAGTGCACCACGAGAGCCGTTTAAATACAGGATAAAACCGATATACATAAACGGCTACCGACAAATATGTTTGAGAAGCATTCTAAAGTTATTTTGAATATTTTGTTCGGCGTGGACTGGATAACTTGGAGATACAGGTAGTTTTTGGTATTCTCCAGAGAGGGCAAAGCAGAAGAAGAGCGTCTGTGCGCTAGAAGCGAGTGAAGAAGCTTACTAGGAGCAGCCTTCACTCTACTCTGAGAGAATCAGATGATTAAGGCTATACTTCAGCTGAGGCACGGTCTAAAACGATCGTGACTACGCGACGCGCAGATTTTTCAAACGACGCGTGACGAACAAAACATAATTTGTCATAAAAATTCAACATGCGTCCATTTAATGTTATGTTTACTGTTATTTAAGTAATAATAATAATATATTCATTGACATGTTTTGTTTCTCGAGTAAATACGTAACATTCTTTAGTCATATTTATACGATTTAAAAATTTATTCGTCCGACGCCATCACAAAACAAATTGACGTTCTGACAGGTCGACTATCGCTCTCCGACTGGCAACGCATGCAAAATTACGTCCCACCTATTGCTGAAAATTATTTGCCATTTCATTGAAGTATGCTCTTAAGACGAGTGAAAGGTCTTGTTCGCTCAGAAGATGACGGAATTTTAAAGTGGTCAGGATCCTCAGCCGTGAGAGATTGACCGAAAAGAAGAGGACGTAAACCGCAATAAATACAAATCCTGATACCAATATTGAATGACAACTATGATTGTTACATTAATTGTTAGTGTTGATCGACCTTAGAAAAAAAAATACAATTCACATTTTAGACAGGTACCCCTTGTTTATTTTCATCTAAAAGGCACTCTACACCACTGCCAGAGATATGACTAATCAATTAAAGTGGTTTGAAATCAATTTAATTTGCTGATACAATATTACCCAAGTACATTGACCCGTTCACTTCTGCCCGATAAAATACTCGTGATGTTTGTATACACGTTTCCGTGCCCAACCCCTTAGCGGCAATGCCTCTGGTTGTTTGCACTTGTAATTTGAAACAGTACGTCTTGCCTGCTCCACGAGGTGAAGTTTGCTATTAATTAACGCTATACTGTCGTGATCTTCGGTCATGACCGAGGAGAAGTGTTAAGTGTTACACATTATAAATAATATGTACACTAATTTTATAGTAACGTTACCTTTACTTAATTTCTGTCTGACATTATTACGACACATAGGTGTGTATTACAAAATACCGTGTAAATAGTGTTATTTTAATTTTATATTTACATGTCAGTATGCAGTGGCTACAATTTTTTGAGAGTTTTAATTACTTTTGTATATTGATTCTATCTAGTAAAATGTATTTTCAATACAATAATTACCTATCAAAACTGTGTAGGTATCTACGGAGCTTTAAGAAATACATTCAAAAATATGTTAGTTAGCCTTATATTGATCTGAAATAAAATGTTACTATTTTATGTATTCGTTCATTATATGAACATAATATGATCTTTTACAACATGTAGGCTATATAAACAAACGTTTTACAAGAAATAGTACATTTGTCAACAACAGGTATTTTTCATGCATTATCTATATAAAATGGATAATACTCACCAACACTAAACTAATGAATGATCACACATAATTTGAAAACATGTCATGTATATGCATACTAGAAAATAATTACAAGATAAAAAAGAACTTTTTATGTACAACGTTTTTAAATTTTCTGTTGAATCATAATATAAACTCGACTTGACTGGCTTAAACGATCAAAAAAAATTTTTCTTGATAGAAATAATACTGAAATGTCATTTTGACATTTCATTTTGATTTGCATAGTAATGCACGTATATATTAATAATTTTGTTGCTACGACCACCCCCTTAGCAACCAATAAAAGTCTTTTACTTTTTACGGATTTTTCTAAAAATAACTTTCCATACAAAACAGAATTAACTGAAAATGAATTCAATTCTGCTTAAAGATGGCTAAAACTAATAAAAAAATGCATTGGCATCGTGTTCTGATATATTCTAAAAGTTTCAAATGTCTAGCTAGTCGAGAAGTTAGTTAAAAATCGATTGCAAGATTTGTACCGGATAAACAACCACCGGACAAATAAGAATTCGACCTAATAAAAACGTTGTAAAATCGTTTTTGTAAAAAAAAAAAATACGATACTCGACGGGACTGGAACCTGTATCTGCTGGATTCGCACCAGTATATTTTATCAAATCACGAATCCAGCTAATATAGGTTCAAGCCCATCGAGTGTATTTTTTCTACAAAAACGATGTTTTTCTAATGTGTATATGCATGAGATGTTTTCAAATTATGTATATTCATTATATAGAATGTTATATTCTGAAATCTTGTATCTTGTTCGTTGAATAAAAAATAGTTTATTATAATGAATGATCTTCTAGATTTCTGTTGAGTATAATCATTAACATTTAATATATTTATGTTAAAAAGAAATCATTTATTTCAGTCGTTCAAATAACGAAAGTATCACGTACAAGGCCCATGCCATTTAATTAAATTGTTATCATGCTATGCTCAAATACAAATTCCACTATTATTGTCAGACCGTAACATGAAACTATTAATTTAGTAGTGCTAGTTATTGCTCATACTTCGAGTATAATATGGTAAACTGTTTTTTAAAAAAATGATGATTGTTGCATAGTGAAATGAATAAATTTAATGAATGGTCATAATTTCAACATAATAGACATTCAAAATTCTTTATTTACTCTGAACAGGTTACTGTATTGTATTCTGAAATAATCAATAACTGAATGACCGAATAGTAAGTTACGTGCCAATATTCATTGCTAAATAAATGAATAGATAACAATATTAACAATAAGAGAATAACCTCTCATGTCAAGATTTGTACATTATATTACACCAGTCTTGTCCAACGCGTCGATTGTGGAATGTATTTTGCTCGATCGCATCTTTGGCCCACAGTAATAATACAAAATAAAATGTAAACAGCGTATATATCTAATCATTGTAATATAATATGATTTCATTTAGATTTTGAATGGAAACCAATAACAATTCATAAATTTATTTCTCTAATCACTTTACGTGAAAGACGTATCAAAATTACATATGGCGAAATTCGCTTGACCTCATCGTATCACTTGATTCGTATTGAAAATTTCATACCCTACCACAGGAGTGAAAGAAAAAGAAGATGCTAATTTTTTCACTTCAAACTGAGGCGTAGTTCATATTCCTATTGCACAGTAGGCTCACATCTTTGCATAGTAGGAGAATAGATTTTATCTTTGTACAAATATTGTAACGCCAAATATAACACGTTTGTTCAAGATAAAAATTAAGATAGAAGGGTACGGTATATTACTGCCAATTTTTTACTGAATACTAGACCACGTCTTACTTAAAGACATGCCTGTATTACGCAGTAAGATAGAAAATTGATCATGCTGATGATATAATATAAAACATCACACTTGAGAAATAAATTTTATTTTAATTTTAATATAGATATCACCAGTTTTTAAACTATTTTATCATAAAGTGATCCAGCGTCAACTTTTTCCAGTTACTTTCGCCGAGCATCATCTCCAAGGTTTTTACCATACTGGTCTTATTTTATCTCCATGGAATACGTACACATAGCCCAGCTTACTGTTTACTTCTTCAGCATTCCGGAATGTCTAATTCAGTACGAGAATTTCCTATGCCAGTCGATATTTTTTTACTTCCATGAAGTATGTACCTCCCAGGTTTGGATTTATTAATCATAATATTTTTTAAGTAAGTTTAGGGGAATGATGATGATAACATTATAAAAATTATAATTCATAAATAACCTTTATTTTTTTTTAATATGAAGATGTACAAATAATTACTGTTTTAATATTTGTAATTAAATATTACATAAATCATTGGTTTAATGTTTAACAACAGTATTTTATACTATGTATAAAATTATGAAGAGTTGTTATAGGCTATTAGTTGAATACCTATAGAATTCTCTCCATCATCTTTTATTCCAAAGTATTTGAAAAACACTATTGTCATACTAAGGTGTTCAGATACAACATTAAATTTGCTTTCACAACCACATTATTAAATAATTAATTGTACTGTTAATAGCTTTGAAAAATAATATTATTATAAAATTACTAAACTATTGGCCAGAACATAATATTGTAGTATTAATGGATATTAACAACTTCCCAACTAAATTGCGATATTAACCAAATTTAACCAATCAGATGGATTATTTAATAGTTAAAAAAACACACGATAGAAAAGTTCTTAAAGAGCAAAATTCGTTTAAAACGTAAAATATATAAATCAGGCGCTGAGAATAGAACAAGTATAAGTTGACTGTTGGCCAAGTTCTACTTACCGATAAATTGACTTCAGAATCATTTTTTAAATTGTAAATTATATATATAACTGCTTTCAATATTCAGTAAATGGTCTCTCATTATTATTCAATGAAAAAATACTAATATTTCTTTCTGTCTATCATTTTTCATCAACCATAAATACGAGGAAAACGTTAAAATTATATAGACCTAATTACAATGGAAATTATAACGAAATTTTGTACACCTTATTCATTTGAAAAATTACAATTTTTCAATGTTGAAAATAAAATGGTTATATCTTCTTATACAGTGTAGATACGTTGTAGATAAAAATAAATATATGTATTTTGAAGTTTATTTGCGTTTTTTATACTCTGTCGTATGATAAAATTAATTCAAGTAACGAGAAGGGACATCCATTTCCGGCGCAATTTTTCAAATTGCTCGCTGCTGTATAGATGTCACTAGCGCCGCCTACTTCCGGTGCACTGAAAATAGAAGACAATTAATGTAATGCACAATTATTTTTAACTTGTATATTCCCAGCTAAACTGGTTTTGCTTCAGTTACCCATGTGTGACCTAGTAAGCCTAATGTTAGGATATAATTTTAATCCAGAAGATGTCAGAGTAGCGACGCATGTAATTGACAAGTACATACAAATTCATATTTTCATGATTGACATTCAAAACACTAGTGGTATATATTTTACTTCTGAAGATATTTTTCTGGCGCTTAAATACGTTCTATTCCTGCTTAATTATGCTATTAATCTCATTAAAAGACTATGTATTAATATCTAGATAACGTATAGAATAAATTAACGTAAAGGTAAAAAACGTGCTGTGCAAAAGTAAAAAAAATAATAATTTGCAGTATCTTTTAACAGTCGATTCTAAACAATTTTTCTATATCAGGATAATGAGTCTGACTATTTTTTTGACAAACTCTATACACTGCAACTGGGCCGTGTAGTACTATTCAGATAATACATAGCAAGATATGTACCTATTATTTATAAAATTTTAAAAATATTATATCATCGATTACTACGATATAAAAGTTTTACGTATCCTTTCAAAAGATCATGGGTTTTTTTACTTCTATTATATAATTTACATACTTTTAAGTATTTCTTGGGAACAATTTTTTTAGGAAGAATTATTAGTAAATTCTTTCTGAGAAATTCAGATCTAGAAATTTCTGGGAGAATTTCTCATTGAAATTAATTCAAAAGGTGTTTATTAATATTGACTTCTCGAATGAATGTTCGAAGTATGTTCTTAATACGTTTCTCCGTTTTCGTATAATTAAAACTCTAAGCCCGAAGCTTAATCATTTTATTTACAAAACCCGTCAAAAAACTTCCAGTTCCAGGACTTTCGAAAGCTCTTGAATAATTCACGCTGTCAGCAAACTTTGAAAAAATAAATGAAGAAAGTTTGCTGATTTTTTTTAAAGAGAAGTACAACAACTAGAAAAGCATTAATATTCATTTCGATTATTTTTGACAATACGCTCTCTCTGTCTCAAGTGTTTTTACAGAAATATTCATTATTCACTTTCCAGGTGAGCAAATAGTATTCAAAATTAAATTATTGCTTTTTAATGGGCTTAAACCAAGTAAGGCTTGTACCAAGTTTAACTCGATTTTAAAATACATTATAATATGGTAACCTTACATTATTTTTATTATGAAAAAAAATATGTTATTAATATTATTCAATCATTTTTTTGTAAACAGTAAAACTATATTATATAATATATACCATTTTCTTATCTAAACCAAATATTTTTGTTATTATACACTGAGTAGAAGTTTTATTATGTAATATAATCATGAAGTGATTGATTTTATGTAGATGACAAAAAAAATTACAAAAATTTAAAAAAAAATGAATTAATGAGTTACAGTGGAATCAACAAATTATCACTATACGTAACATCCTCAGGTATGCCATAGATGTAACTCTTCCGAGGAAGGCATACTAGTTGCAATACTATACGGTGTGCTCCGTGGGTTGAACCTCACGACACTCGCAAAGTGAAGACTCTTTCAAGCCACAGAGTTATATAAACACATATTCTGTAATATCCATACTGAATTTGGCTGCGGATCGAAAAGTTATATCAACGTCACGACGGTCGGTGTGGATCGTTGGATCTGGTTGGATATGCGCGTCTGTCAATGTAATTAAGGCCCGTTTCAGACGGGACACCGGTTTCGCGCTTGATATAATATAGGAGGCATTTATATTCAAATAAGGGGGCCTTTGTATTACTTTATGAACGCCCCATAGCTCATGAGTCAATGCATAATTTTGCGTTATAAATTATAACATAAAATTGGCTGCGGTAATAAACATAACTGTATCGGCGGCTTAAGAATGTAGCGGTCGACGGAAAAGTGTACCGGGCACGCGTTGACTCATTAGCTCTGGGGCATTCATAAACATAATACAAAGGCATCCTATATTATATAGAGCGTGACACCGGTGTCCCGTCTGAAACGGGCCTAAGTCTTACGACAGTATAGAAAGTGTGCGGCGTAGCCGGAAGGGGAGACGTTTTTTGGAAGCGGCTAAAAACAACATTAGATTATAGTGTAGGTGATGATGATTTACGTATAAACAGAAATGGTTTTTTGTTATATAATAAACGACAGTAGGTGTAATTCTAAAAACCAAAATATGGTTGATCTTTTAAAAACATATTGTATATTTACTGAAAAAAATATAAACTAAGTAAAACAAAGCCTTTATACAACTAATTTATCTATGGCTAAAACGCCCACTTTTGTCTGACATAATAAACTGCTTGTCTGTAAAAATTAGAGGAAGAGTGTGTATTTTGCACACATGTAAGTGGTGTTGATATTCTCTCGTGGGTGTTCGGGTCTAAAGGGTAAAAATAGCTATTTCGGAACGCAAATGGGGTGAAATGAAATATAATCTACATTCCACGGTAGGAAAAATAAATAGCTCCGTGTCTAAAATCTCCGGAAACTCGGCGCACAGAAAGCGCTACGGTGAAGCTACGCCAGTGCTACGATCGTGCTACGCGGCGCGGAAAATGTAGCACTTAGCAAGTGTTCAAAGTTTATAGACGCATCAATATATTCGAAGTGAAAAAGCAATGGAAATTAAAATACTGCCAAGTGACTGGGAAATATTTTCTTTTATGCAATACTTTTATTGGAGTTATACGATAGTTTGCAAACTATGATAACAAGTTATTTTATTGAATTAATTTTCAATATTTTATAATTGAGGGGATGAGGATCAAAAGGATGATCTATTTTAATGTCTTATAAACTATTTTTGGATTTCTCTTACATTAAGAGTCAATGTTTGGCACGTATACGTGAGCGCTGGTAGCACACATTGGTTGAATACTTTACGCTTAATGTACACATACTTAAATTCTTTGTTCAAGTAACGTGTAGATATTATATAAGTTAAAAATAATATGGAGTTTATATATTTATTTCGGTACTTACCTATTGGTGTATTTATTTATTCATTTCTTTATGTATTTATCTATTATAAACACCTCCTGAAGCGGGCCCCAAGGTCAGGATATATGGCGCGGCCTCCTACCTATTGCTAAGATTAAGGGCAGTGTGATTTTTCACAGTAGTGTGGTTTTCTTGGAACCCCATGGCTAAGGGTATTCCGTGTATTTTTAGCGATTTTTAAATAATTCCAGTTGATTTATTTAGTTGTTGGCACTCAGCATAATATTATGAAGCATTGATCGCGACCTCCTTTTATGGTAACCAAGTAACACGCAACCCTTTGCCATATTGGATAAAAAAAATCATATTGTAAGTCAGGAAATACACTAAAATTAATTATAAAATATAATTCTTCACGTGAATTATCATTTAATTTTATCAATCATTATATCACATCAAATTACGTCATACAACTACATATTTTTAAATGTTAATAATCATTAAGGAACATAGCGCTGCATGCGACTTTTTACCATACGAGCAAATTTATGGTGTGTATTATTTTCACTTAACTGGTCTACCCGCCTCGTCGGGTCCCCAGGCTAGAGTCCTGTCAGACCCTCCCCTTGTGGGGGCCATGATTATAAATATAACGCTCGTTACGCCACGATTTACGCTAGCATAACGTGTGTGGCGACGTTGCATGTGGTGAAGGGAAAGGCAAGGTAAAATAGTAGGATAGTATCAGATTGAATTTAATAACCACGGGCATCCTAGACAGATCCTAGCAGATCTAGATGGATGAAGATGCTGGAGAAAGCCAAAGCTCATAAACGAATATAGCGCCAAAATGGAGACGTTTTTTATTGGAACGCATATATTTGAATTATTTGAACTAACGCACCCTTTCCTACCCGTTGATCGAATCTTATCGTGCGAAGTTGTATGTGAGGTTCCATCCACACACAGGCCTAAATGACCTAACTGACTTGATATGAACTAAACTTTGATATATTTGAAAAGTTTGCTGCGTCGTATGGCGAACGGGGTAATTCCGATCTCTCATTAGATCCATCACTTTCCTAGCTCTCTGCTTTAGCAGAGTATCAGTACATAGGTACAGAGAATACAGAGGGCATGTCTTAATGTGACTAAAGATACCTAAATGACGGCAGACCTAAATGGATGCTATATTAGTCCCGTGTAGCTTCGTCTCGGGACAAGGAAGTGTGACACAACAATATTCTTATTCAGACATGTTTATAGTGTGATGGAAGGCGGCCGTGCACAAAAGTGGCCTCATACATATAAGTGGTTCACAAGCATAGTGAACCAAATCCATCCCGGTTATTTTTGAGTAAGCTAGGTTCAAACATAATATTTGAGTATTTCTAATTCTGTAAGGGTATGATTGCACTTCTGAAGTGTTAGTTTGAGTACATTTAAGTTATTGTGTAAGGGAAATCATACCCTTCCCTAACAGAATAAGAAATATTCAAATATTATGTTTGAACCTAGCTTACTCAAAAATAACCAGAATGGACTTGGTTCACTATATTTGTGAACCACTCATATGATGAGTGGAGATAAGGCAACTCAAATTATGTCCCACGATAGGGAGGTGAAGTGCATGTTCATCAACTACTTTCGATAGAACTCGTCACCAAAAGACGTTTTAATTAATTTTTGATTTATTTTATGAATAAACTCAAATAGTGAATATTACCTGAAAGATAATGATAAATAAGGTACAAAATCATAATTAAACTGTTTTTCCAAAATCTGACATAAGGCATACCGCCCTTGAGGTATAGAAATATTTCTGTACCACGTGGCTTTTAGTGAAAAGGTGAAATCTTTAATCCGAGCCCAGATGCAAAATCAATACTCGTCACCACGAAAACACGATCATCGAACTTTTTCCGGTCGCCCCTTAAAGCCGAAAATAATAATAACTTATCGCAAGAGTAATAAATTTCAGAAGAAGCCTGCTTGTTTTGTAGGAAACTTTTATAACGGAAAATTTTGTATTTAATCAAACAAGATTGTCTTCTTCGGTAGGTTAATTAATCATAACTTCCTGTCTGGGCGGATTATCTCGTCGGTGGCATCTGCTATGAAAGCCGACAGGGGCCGACAGCACGCGACAAAAGCCGAACCGTCGAGTTAAGTGAGGATGATGAAAAGTCTCACCGCATTTGTCAGGGCTCGTTTGAAAGCGTGTGAAAATTTTATGACTTTTTTATATACATCCGGTACGCGCGCTTTACGATTCTGTTGACCGAAATAAAAAAGACGGGAGACAAAGACCTTTTTTTCAATTATTTACATATAATATATTCGTAGTTTTCTACATTCTTCAACGGATTGTTTTCTGACTTGACTATTTCGATAGTATGAGCGTGGTGTCATTTTTATTATCTCATTTAGCACAACTTTTAAAATAATTTTAATAAATTATCCTAACCTTAAAATAATATTTTCATCATCAATTTTAAATCATATTATCGGACTAGTAGCAAACGATACCATATCTGGCTATAATGACGTAGATGCCGGGCTTGGCTCTAAAAAAATTACATGTTAATTCAATGTATATTTGGACCCAGCGTATGGGTCTAATAGATTCATTAAGTGACTAATGAATATCTCGTAAAAACAAAAATCTACTAATATAAGCCCTACTCTGTAGAGTTTTCTTAGAATCGAACATAGTAAAAAAAACCATCACTGGCCGCTGTGAAAGTTGGTTTTTTTATTTCATTATCCATCAGTGCATTCAATATATTATCGTTCTTTTAAAAATCTCTTAATTCTTTTTCTAAAATTGTATCTTTAAATTCTTTCAATATACGTGGCTTATTCACATAAACGTTGTCAAAACGTGAAATTAAACTATTAAGATACAAGCCTTAGAAAACTTATATTGTTTGACTCGAGATGTGACATGGCGTTTTATTGAAACCGCATATTTCCCACTACAAATTCTTCCATTTATAATAGCACCAAAAAGTTTTCAAACATTTTTCTGTAGCGTTCACCATTGACCATTTTCATGACACCGTTTTGTTTCTAAATTAAATATGGACCAATGGCTGTTTTTTCACAAATTTTATACCATATGTTGGCTTTTGTAAAATGTAACTGTGTCTCATAAATTTTTCTAGAGTTTTCAGTCACTCAAATCAGCTTTTTTTCTTATTAACTAAGTAGAAAAAAGATTGTAACAATATCTGAAAAAAAACAAGTTAGTTAATTTAATTTTCTATAAAATTTATGAAAACTTCACATAAATACTGCACGGTATTCACATAAAATGCTTTTGAAATGTGAATATTTAGTAAAAGCTAGATTAAAAAACATATAAAACCGTTACTAATCGTGGTTTGGAGATGTGCATACTGGGCATAAGGCATACAGAAAAAATTAAATGAGGATAAACGGGAAAAACAAACAAACGTTTACGATGTAACAGAGTTTCCTGAATAGGTGCGTAAAATGAAAATTATAGGACAATCGCTCGACAAATATAAATTCATTCATTAGTAGAGACGCTCTGATTGGTAAACTTATAGGTAGTTGGATCGAAACGCAATGAACATAACTGAAATTAATAGAATCACGAATTTTATAAAATAGATTATTACCTGATATTCACCACATATAGACATTGTTTTAACAACACATTTTTTGTTCACATCGCAAAGTTTTTCAAGTACGTGTACTGAAATTTACATCATAAATTTCCACCAAGTAATCGCTGAACTTTTTAAAATGATTAAAAATCATATTTATTTTTTACTAATATTTGTTTAATGAAATATTGTGCAACTTTGAATGTACGTAGCTTATGTAATTTAGAATATATTGACGGTTAGAGTTTTTATATACTTATATTATTATTAGAGGCCGCCAAAATCCACATTTTTTTTCATAATCCATTTATGGTTTTATTTGATCGTTATTACAACAATAGATAAAAATAGTGATTTACATTTCACTTAACTTTCAGATTTATTACATATTACACACATTTTAACATAAATTTTAATATAAAATTGTATCTACTTATACTAAAAATAGTTCATCAAATTGTATCATTCAAATATCCAGCGGAATCATTTCAACTATAAATTGAAGTATACTTTCACATATTTCTATCTTGTTTTTCATCAGAATAAGTAAACTTTACTTACGAAAATAAAGTCCTTAAAAGATCGTGAACAAGACTTTTATCTTTGGGTGCCAAGAATTGTTGTGCTTCACATATTGTTCGTATTATGCAAGCTTGTCCATTGACGCCACTACTGTAAAATAAAATTGCCAATGTACGTCACAATATATTATTTCGTAAACCGTTTATAATAACTGAAAGTCTCATAATAAATAGCATGCAAGTGATATTATATTGAATGATTTTGGAACAGTTTTTCACGTCACTGTGTATATATATTATGAATCTGGGAAACGGACCCAATAGTTTAAGGGTCATTCTACACGAGCAGGTAAAACGCTTCAAGTTATCGGCTACCTCTAAATTTTGCAAATTACACGTCGTCACCATCAAAATATGATGGATAAATTACGACCAAATTGCATTGACTGGCAGAGTATGTGGGAAATCGATCATAATAAAAAAAATATTACACTGACGTGTTCTGCTTTGATACAACTTATTTTTATAACAAACTATTTCATAGCATGTTTGTATAGAAACAGTTCATTTGTTTATTCAATCTGAGCACAGTACACAAGCACTATGACTTATCATGCTTGGCACAATGGCATGACGCAACCAGTATAGCAGGATAACCGCTAGGTAAAGTCTTCCGAGGCGTTCTGACCGCCGCATACCTCCTCCTCCAGCACATAGTAAAATATTCGTGTAGATAAGGTAATTTTCAACTAATGGTTATGTTTGATAGTGCAATCGGTAACGGGCGAGCCGCAGCATTTTACCTGCTCGTGCAGAATGGCCCTAACTACTATCTATACAAAATTATAATCATTTTATTAATAACTAGCTGAAGTACCCGGATTTGCACAGGGTCGCTTCGTAGTTATATTTATCTTAGATATTTAAAAAACAATAATAGGTAATTATTTTTTTAACCCAATGCTTACAGGTCCTTTTAATTAACGTGTTTATTTGCATTTGAAAAGCAATTAGCAAAAACACAATTTTGTGCGGCCCGTAAACATTGGGTAAATATTAAAATATCTGTGTTATACAATATGGCAATATGAAAATAATTCTAATAGGAGTAAAGGTCAAGCAAATAAAAGGCCACTAAATTAAAATCGAATCCATGCAAACGTTATTAATGTTATTAATACGAGTATGTAATAAAAACAATCAAAATTGCATGGAACAAACAAACAATAAACGTTGTATTTTATATAATAATACTAATTTAGAAACCTTTGCAGGTGTGCGCACAATAACTGACAAAAGTTTCATTGCAATCGGATGAATGTTATAGGAACGCATACGAATAGAAGAAAAAGATGATTTTCTAATTCAAAAATTTTTGTGGGCATGCGCACGACAACTCACCAAAGTTTAATTGCGAATAGAAGAAGGTAAAATAGAAGAAGGAGATGGTTATTCTAATTCAGAAACCTTTGCGGGTTTTGGCACAATTATTAACGAAAGTTTTATTGCAATCGGATGAATGGAATAGAAATGCATATGAATAGAAGAATATAAAATAAAAGAAGAAGATGGTTGTACTAATTTAAAAACCTTTGCGGGTGTTACCATAACAACTGACGAAGGTTTCATCGCAATCGGATGAATAGTGTAGGAACCATACGAATAAAAGAAGATATAATGAAGAAGAAGAAGAAGATAGTTGTACTAATTCAGAAACCTTCGCAATAGTTTGCACAACCACTAACAAAAGTTTCATCGCAATCGGATGAATGGTATAGGGTCCATACAAATAAAAGAAGATAGAATGATGATGAAAAAGAAGATGGTTGTACTTATTCAGAAACCTTTGCGGGTGTTACCACAACAACTAACGAAGGTTTCATCGCAATTGGATGAATAGTGTAGGAACCATACGAATAAAAGAAGATATAATGAAGAAGAAGAAGATGGTTTTACTAATTCAGAAACCTTTGCAGGTATTGGCACAACCACTAACAAAAGTTTCATCGCAGTCGGATGAATGGTGTAGGGACCATACAAATAAAAGAAGATAGAATGATGATGAAGAAGAAGAAGAAAAAAAATGATTGTACTTATTCATAAACCTTTGTGGGTGTTACCACAACAACTGACGAAGGTTTCATCGCAATCAGATGAATTTTATAAGAACCATACGAATAATATATAAAGTATAGGAACCATAAGATATAATGAAGAAGAAGAAGAATATGGTTTTACTAATTCAGAAACCTTTGCAGGTATTGGCACAACCACTAACGAAGGTTTCATCGCAATCGGATGAATAGTGTAGGAACCATACGAATAAAAGAAGATATAATGAAGAAGAAGAAGAAGATGGTTTTACTAATTCAGAAACCTTTGCAGGTGTTGGCACAACCACTACCAAAAGTTTCATCGCAATCGGATGAATGGTATAGGGACCATACAAATAAAAGAAGATAGAATGATGATGAAGAAGAAGATGAAGAAAAAAAATGATTGTACTTATTCATAAACCTTTGCGGGTGTTACCACAACAACTGACGAAGGTTTCATCGCAATCGGATGAATTTTATAGGAACCATACGAATAATATATAAAGTATAGGAACCATAAGATATAATGAAGAAGAAGAAGAAGATGGTTTTACTAATTCAGAAACCTTTGCAGGTATTGGCACAACCACTAACGAAAGTTTCATCGCAATCGGATGAATGGTATAGGGACCATACAAATAAAAGAAGATAGAATGATGATGAAGAAGAAGAAGAAGAAGATGGTTGTACTTATTCAGAAACCTTTGCGGGTATTACCACAAAAACTGATGAAGGTTTTTTTGCAATCGGATGAATGGTATAGGAACCATACGAATAAAAGAAGATATAATGAAGAAGAAAATGAAGATGGTTGTACTAATTCAGAAACCTTTGCAGGTGTTGGCACAACCACTAACGAAAGTTTCATTGCAATCGGATGAATGGTATAGGGACCATACAAATAAAAGAAGATAGAATGATAAAGAAGAAGAAGAAGATGGTTGTACTTATTCAGAAACCTTTGCGGGTGTTACCACAACAACTGACGAAGGTTTTATCGCAATCGGATGAATGGTGTAGGAACCATACGAATAATGTATAAAATATAAAGAATAATGTATACAGTATAGGAACCATTAGATATAATGAAACAGAAGAAGAAGATGGTTGTACTAATTCAGAAACCTTTGCAGGTGTTAGCACAATCACTAACGAAAGTTTCATTGCAATCGGATGAATGGTATAGGGTCCATACAAATAAAAGAAGATAGAATGATGATGAAAAAGAAGATGGTTGTACTTATTCAGAAACCTTTGCGGGTGTTACCACAACAACTAACGAAGGTTTCATCACAATCGGATGAATAGTGTAGGAACCATACGAATAAAAGAATATATAATAAAGAAGAAGAAGAAGATGGTTTTACTAATTCAAAAACCTTTGCAGGTATTGGCACAACCACTAACGAAGGTTTCATTGCAATCGGATGAATAGTGTAGGAACCATACGAATAAAAGAAGATATAATGAAGAAGAAGAAGAAGAAGATGGTCTTACTAATTCAGAAACCTTTGCAGGTGTTTGCACAACCACTAACAAAAGTTTCATCGCAATCGGATGAATGGTATAGGGACCATACAAATAAAAGAAGATAGAATGATGATGAAGAAGAAGAAGAAGAAAAAAGATGATTGTACTTATTCATAAACCTTTGCGGGTGTTACCACAACAACTGACGAAGGTTTCATCGCAATCGGATGAATTTTATAGGAACCATACGAATAATATATAAAGTATAGGAACCATAAGATATAATGAAGAAGAAGAAGAAGATGGTTTTACTAATTCAGAAACCTTTGCAGGTATTGGCACAACCACTAACGAAAGTTTCATCGCAATCGGATGAATGGTATAGGGACCATACAAATAAAAGAAGATAGAATGATGATGAAGAAGAAGAAGAAGAAGATGGTTGTACTTATTCAGAAACCTTTGCGGGTATTACCACAAAAACTGATGAAGGTTTTTTTGCAATCGGATGAATGGTATAGGAACCATACGAATAAAAGAAGATATAATGAAGAAGAAGATGAAGATGGTTGTACTAATTCACAAACCTTTGCAGGTGTTGGCACAACCACTAACGAAAGTTTCATTGCAATCGGATGAATGGTATAGGGACCATACAAATAAAAGAAGATAGAATGATAAAGAAGAAGAAGAAGATGGTTGTACTTATTCAGAAACCTTTGCGGGTGTTACCACAACAACTGACGAAGGTTTTATCGCAATCGGATGAATGGTATAGGAACCATACGAATAATGTATAAAATATAAAGAATAATGTATACAGTATAGGAACCATTAGATATAATGAAACAGAAGAAGAAGATGGTTGTACTAATTCAGAAACCTTTGCAGGTGTTGGCACAATCACTAACGAAAGTTTCATCTCAATCGGATGAATGGTATAGGGACCATACAAATAAAAGAAGATAGAATGATGAAGAAGAAGAAGATAGTTTTACTTATTCAGAAACCTTTGCGGGTATTACCACAATAACTGAAGAAGGTTTTATCGCAATCGGACGAATGGTATAGGAACCATACGATATAATGAAGAAGAAGTATAAGAAGATGGTTTTTCTAATTCAGAAACCTTTGCGGGTGTGCATACAATCATTTACCAAAATTTCATCGCAATCAGATGAATGGTATAGAAACACATACGGGACAGACAGAAAGACAGACAGACAAACAGGCATACAGACAGACAGACATTCATTTTTATGTATAAGATATAGCCTATACTTTTAACGGAAGTGCAAGCAATAAGTTAATAAAGTTTTATCGCAATCGGATGAACGGTATGGCAGTGCATACTATACGAACAAACAAACAAACAAACAAACAAATATTAATTTTTATATATTAGATATTGGAGTACATTCTTAGTACATTCACGTAAATACGTGCAAAAGTTTTTTGTTGGCATTTTTATGTTCTTTTATATTCAAATAATACATTATTCTTACAATGTATTATTTGAAAATCAAACCATATTAAATTTACAGAATATTGAGAATATCTAGACTTATAAAATTCATGATCATAAATTTATCTTTACTAAAGTTATTATAGTTACATAAATAATTTGTAAACTTCATAAACATATTATATATTAGAAAAATTCTGAAAAAAATGCCGCCGGACAAGACTTGAATCTTTTTCCATCGGATTTCAGCCAGTGCGTTTTATCAATTTAGCCACCTGTATCTTTTTTAATTACGACAAAAGCGCTTTACAAATTTCGCTAATATTGGCGACTGATTTTTATAATTTGATTCAAGGTATCAATAATAAGTACTTATTTAAAATACGTGTCCGTAAACTTATACGTACCTATGCAGTTTGCCGTATCACAGTTCACCGTGAAATGCTGTATCGGAAATATATGGCCGTATATTAAAAACCGTGCAACCTCTCTGTGTCGTATATAGTACTGACATAAAATTCATGTCTAAATAAATCAAGGTTCTTATCAGTTTACACTTTACAGGAAGCCAGTAGCTGACAAATTTTGAAAAAAGCCGATTTACTGGATTACTTGTTAGGTTAGGTTAGGTTAAGTTTTTATTCTTGAATTTATGAATTTTGCCAAAGTCAGAAAATTGAATTGATTTTCATATTGAATCAACTGGAGACCGTATAAGAAAACGGTCATCTCTTTTCGATAAAAAACCTCACAGCGAACTGTACCACGGTGAATTACAATTTACACGTAACCCTTAAGATGATCATACATTGGATAACATAATATTATTTATACATGACTACTAAATCGCACTATTTATTTACGCTTTACTAATTTTACATACCAACTGATAATATTGCAATGACCACTTACTAATCTAGAGTGTCTGCAAAACTGCTCCAAATATCTCTCCGTTGTCTATGACCTAATCCAAACTTATACCGCTTAGACCGTAAAATATCCTTAACTCCAGGAGTTTTGTAGAACAAATCCATCTCTAAAGCCTGATTCCAACCCAGTGGAAGACCGATTAGGAGAGCTTTCACGAGAGATAATGTTATCTGTAAGAAAACAGAGTTACGTACTTATAAATTGTAAATACTGACAACCATACCAATTTTATTTCTTTCGGGCTTAACTTAAAGATACTACTACAATATTTTTATAGTTTTTTTTTACAAATATTGACAGCCACCGTTTGTTAAAGCTATGCAATACGGAATGGAAAATTGCCTATATATTATATTTTTAGTAAAATAATAATTGTATATAATATTATTGACTGGACGACATATTATATCATTATAATATGTATGTAATACATATAATTTGATTTATATAAATCACATGGAAAAAAGTTTGAATGGGAATATTTTAAATTGATTACGTCTTAGGATAAAAATAATTATTTTCTTCCGTGCACACTTGGCGAATTAAAAATGAAAAAAATAGCACTCATGTATTTTATGTATATAAATAATATTTTTAATTCATATTAGATAATCCCATATTTATTTTTAATAATACTTAGTAACAATTTACAAAAAAACACAATTTAATATTAGGTGCTTATGTAAGTACTTAGACCACATTAATTTAAAATACTCGGGGCTAGTATTATAAGTAAATATCCACATTATTAACTTAACTCTTAAAAAAAATTGTAAATAAATTGTGGATAATTAGGAAAATTTCATAAATTATATATTAAGTTTTTCGGTACTTTTCTGTTATGAGAAATACAGCGGAAAACACATTTTGAAAATACTCGATATACTGGATTATTTGTTAGGTTAACCTCACAAAACCTAACCTAACCCAACCTAACCTAACTTAAACTAACCCAAACTAACAAATAATCCAGTATATCGGGTATTTTCAAAATGTGTTTTCCGCTGTATTCCTCATAACCGAACAGTACCAGATTTTCTTTTTTAATGTAAGACAATTTAATCTAAGTGTATATTACTTAATTAAAATAAAACGTAACTTGATTAAAATATAAATAAAACTTACCACAAAATTACTTCCTTCTGGATATGCAAGAAATCGTTTCTTTCTTGATAAAATATTATGCGATTTTTTCATGTTGGGACACAAGTTATTTTTAATAGTATACTCTTTCGGTAAAACAAAACTAACTTGATTTTTTGTATCTTCATTCCTTTTAAACGATCGATCAATTTTACAATCAATTATTTTACCAATTGTATTATTATAACTATACACTGTACTTGTAAAAATTAAAAATACATAAAACTTATTCATTTTCAATTATGTGTTTTCTATATTTAATAAATAATTATGATATTTTCAATTCAATTAATATTTGAACGTTCCCTTTATAAATATTTTGTTTTTTACAAAATGTTCTACAGTGAGACCATAGCGCAAGTAATTTTTGATTTGAAATACAAAGCGCCATTTGGGAATATTTGAAACAATAGCAAAACTCAAACAAATTAACAGAAATTTATGTTCTAAACAGTTTAAAGTGGTCCAAATTATTTTTAACTTTTTACCGATCACCAGTGACATACTCAAGGCATTTATTGGGCCCGAATCTCTAAAAAATATATATTTTCTAAAAATATAACTGTACAAAAACTATGCGCAATTCAATAACATCTGGGATATTAACATATTATTCTCGTATAAACTGAGCATATTATATGCTTTTACAGAGTGGAAGTTGTATTAACAGGTTAATATTTTTGTTGTGAGAAATTGATGTTAGTCACTTGATCACATATTAGATCCATGCTCTGGGTCCGAACACACTTTAAAAAAAACAACATGTAAATTCGCCAAACCTGGAATACGAGCCATAGAGCCACAACTTTGTATCCGACACATTATCGCTCGACCATCGTGAGTGCAGCGTTTAGTAGTAAATATCTAATTACTTTAAAGACGTTTATTATAGAGTTGAATATCATCTATATATATGGAACCGATATATTATGTAGAAATTATACTTAAATAATGTTACTAAAACTATTGATTAAAATTTCTAGAAGGTACATCAAATTCATTTATACAATACCACGGAATACTATCACAGCATTTTGTCAACAACAACTAGTATTTTCACATAATTTTAGATTGGGTCAATCAGTTAATTTATTTAATATTTCATATAATGAATACAGATAAATACTGAAACAATAATTTGTTATATGTGGTATTATTTTTAATAATAATGAATACGTTGGACATGGATTATATTTAATAGTTATAATATACGAGTATTATAATATATAACATTAATTAATCCGTATATTCTGATATCTGGCCACTTGTAATATATAATATTATATGTAAATGGTTTCAGAGACATTTGTGATATTATTTGACGAAATGATCATAAATCAAGTAGTCCATTTCCGAAAAATAAATGCCATATTAATGTAGCATGATAATAATATATTATGTATGACTTTCACATTTTCTCAAAATGAAATAAGAGTTTACATTATAATAGAAGTGAACTTAAATTTAGAACTTTTATTGTGTACCTCTGCCGCAGAATCAAATTAAAATAACAGGTTTTTTTTTTAAATATGCGTGTAGGTATATATTAAGAATACATTTTCTTTTCCTCCGTGAAATCATCGTGATACGATCAAACAGCTTGCCATCTCGACAGACATCAAGAGGCTCATGCCTTGACAGAACTCCCGACGATACCAAATATCAAAAGATCATAATATCATTGATGGGAGAACTACGACTATGTCTCGTGGCACTCTTCTGGCTGCTCAATCCATGTCGACTCATACGGCCAACTCTAGTCTGTCACAATTACATCGGTGTACAAAACACAAAGGCAAAGCAACAGAAATGCCTAAAGCATCACCATTCAGAAGGCTGAAGGTTGCCGAGGTTAGGAGATAAAAGAACATTTAGCCAAAGATCCGACTGACTTCGTGAAACAGCCACCAATCGAGTAGGATCTGAGTCCATTGGATCGTTTAAAGAAGAGGCAATTGTTTTCTTTCTAATTTCTATAATTGGATTGTACCATTTTTTTTTATAAACAGTTTATCTGGTACAGGTGTGTGAAGTTACATCACTTTTCCAATGGAATTCTCGATACGTTTTCCCAAGCAATGGTTGGAAATATGGCCGTTATCAAACTTTTAATAGTGTGAATTCAAAAAACCAGAAGAGCTAATTCCACTGTATTGCTTTAACCATCTGATATTTTAAATATTTATACTGTCAGAAAATATTCTCTCAGAAACATAAGAATTCACAAAAATGGTTTGATGTTGCTATAAACATATGTGTTAATTAATACTTCTGGCTTCTTAAATGTTTAAAGAGCCTACGTCTTTCACCATCGTAAATTATGCATTCCCAAACAATGCGATTTATATCATAATTGTCGCTTCCAATTTGACACTTAGGATCATTTTTATTATACCTAAGCAAAATATTAACATATTCTATTTTGAATATATTATATAATTTGAAAACATTTTTCTTTATGCTTCTTTATGCTTTTCAGATTAGGCTACGGGCATCTTAGTTAATTACGACGATTTTAATTAGTAGTTGTTACATGAAATGCTTATCAAATTGCGTTATAATGTTGGCTATCGGTTTTAGTATATTAAATTTAGGTAGGTATCAATTAATCCTTTAAGTACTAACCGACGTCGCGGATAACTCCATTATTTAGTTTTTATACTTGCTAACAATTAAAAAAAAAAAATTGTTTAACGAATGAGACTCAAGATTTGAGAATGTAACATTCTATATATCGTCGCTTAAGAAACAACACCGCTGAAGTCAATTAATTAAAATTTTCAGGGGATACAAAAAACGTATCAAAAAATTGAAAATTGATACCTTTTAACTTGTTTTTTTTGTGCTTAGTTAAAAAAATCATTTTTTCATTCAAAAAGAATTTTTCCATAGAAGGAACACGGTGTAGGATTTTTTTACCTACCGAATGTTATTCATAACTCAAACCCGCCAAATGGGGACTTACGCGGTGTTGTTTCTTAAAAGACGATATTTAATATACATAATTTGAAAACATCTCATGCATACTGACGCAAATCCAGCAGATACAGGTTCAATTCCAGTCGGGTGTCGTATTTTTTTCTACAAAGTGATTTTTTAGAGTATGTATATGCATGATATGTTTTCAAATTATGTATATTCATTATATAGAATGTTACATTCTCAAATCTTGTGTCTTATTTGTTGAATAAAAAATAGCACCTGTATTATATTCTCTTTTAAAGTATACAATATTATTTGCTTTAATTTTAAATTGAAGTAAGAATAAAATTAATGATAATATAAATTAGAAATTGACTCTCACTATCTGTATATATCTGTTTATTACGATAGAATATTTTTTTATGTAATGATTTTGGCATACTGAACTTCAGATAAAACTGAAAATGTACAAACCTCAATTATTATAACATATCTTGATTTTAAAATACTGTGTACCTAGACGATAGAGACAATGATGAGTGGATTACACTATAGAAGATTTGAAGATGTTTGATCTTGATAATTTGAAAGAAGAGGCACTATATCATTCAAGGCGGGTAAAGTTTCTGAATTAGCCAAGACCTACCATGGTTTGTAGAAGCAAAAATCATGATTATATTATGAACATATTTTGTAATACATCCCATGGTATAGCGGTGACAGAGCGCTTATACAGATTACGTTTCTTTTATCTTCAGATTAGATTTTAGGGAGAATAAAAAGATGTGTTGAGTTTCTGTTTATTTTATTTTGTTTGTATTTTACAATAAATTATTTACTTCATGTAATTATTACCACAATATCACAATAATATTTTCGTGTGCTCATGAAAATTATAATCTAATAAAAATAATATTATACGTCAAAATCAATAGTTTGAAAATAATTTAATTATTTTTGTCTACATATTGTTAAAAGAATAGTAATAATAAATATAGCACCAATGAGTTTGTAACAAAATAGTGGCTTTATTGGACGTTTTGTTTTTTCTTAATAGCCCACATGCTCAGCGTAGGTCAAAATGGAGCTTTTATGGTATTTTCAGAGCATAACCCTGGACATTCCTGAAACGTTGTAGATAATCTATTTATATAATTTTGAAACCTTATTATCCTTTATATTTATTTTAAACATTTAATGACTGCATAAAGAATTTTTACTACCTAAAATAGTATTCTTTTAAACCTCTCGCTCGAATGTTTTAGAATATAGTCATATTTCAGTATATCCATGTGCAGTGGTATTAAGGGGGGACATGCTCGTCGAAGGTCAAAATTGAGTTTTTATTGTATTTTCAAACCATGATCCTGGACACTCTTTAAACGTTGTAGATGATCTATTTATATAATTTTGAAGCCTTATTATCCTTTATAATTATTTTAAACATTTGATGACTGCATTAAGTATTTTTGTTACATAAAATAGTATTCTTTTAAACTTCTCGCTCTAATGTTTTAGAATATAGTCATATTTCGGTACAGAACTGTGCAGTGGTGTTAAGATTTTTTACATTTATTAATTTTTAAACGCATTTATAAAACCATTAGCATAATTTATTACGAGATAATTTTTGTAAAATATTCACGATAAAAAATTATATTGATAATCTCTGTGATCCCAAATTTGACAAGAATTAGGCATTTTATTATTCAAAAAATCGGCAAGATTAACACATTTTAAGATAATTCTAAAGATATTTATTATAAGTTATGTCTTTGACCATTCAAATGTGATAAACATCTTATGAATAATGATTGCTTTATAATAATTATTGACCTAAGAATAAGGTAGTGTTTTTTTGAAATACGCCATTTCTTTTGTCATTCCCCAGTGGTTAGGCTACATCATACGGCCGTAGCAATAAATTGACAAACTATAATTGAAGTAGGGAGTAAAATGATATTGACGCGCGTGTTTGAACATGTACTTACATGCACGAGCATGTCCCCCCTTAAGATTTTTTAAATTTGTTAATTTTTAGACGCATTAACAAAACCATTAGTAAAATTAATGTTAACATTATACCTACAGTGACATATGTACGATAAAAAAATATATTTTATAATGTAAATATGTGGGCCCTTAATATATATGAGACCCGGCTTTTTGCTTTTGACATACCCACAAAATTCATTTTTGAATACTTTTATTGTACTTCGTTTACAACGTATTTATATTTACAAAAGCAACGATATAAATAATAACAAATTACAGTCAAAAGGATTTATTTAAATATATAATATTCTACACTATCTAATGTATTTACATATATAAACATATTATGCTTCTAGTTAAGTAACGACAGTCATCAAGACTTAAGATAAAATACGTCTTATTTTAACAAACTTACAAAATAAACATTTAAATCTATCTACTTACTACATAAATACAATATTAATAAAAATAGGTATCAGTTTACACTTTTTCATACGATAATAATAATTCAAGCAATGAAAATGGGCAGTTATCTTTTTTTTCTCGGCTTGCGTTACAATTTTCTAAGTCGTTTGCTGACGTATAAACATCTTGAGGGCCACCAATATCCGGTGCACTAGAATAAATAATATGTTTTTATTAAATAATTATTTTATATAAAAGTTATAATAATGACATAAAATATGTATGAAAATAATCGGTTTTTAATAAATCGGTTATATCTTGATGTAAAGTTTAGTATCGTATCTGACAAATTTGGGGTTTTAGTTCTTCTGTTTTTTCGTAATGAAGTTTTCTAATTCCATCGATTATTATAATAATTTTACTCAATTTATTAATAGATAATAAGTAAGATTACTAACGTATACTGTCATTTTTGGATATCATTGATAGATATTATTGTGGCCGTCATCCGTGTGACCTATTTCTCAATTATAATATTATTTATTAAAATACATTTTCACGTAGAATCAGCCAGTATCAAATTACTACAAAGTCAGTAAAATAACTGAACTCAATTATATTATTAATTATATAATATGTTTTTATGATTTTATCGAGGCTTTGACTGCGACTTCAATTATCATATTATTTCTTAATATTCATTTCAACGACAGTCAGCGAAATGTCCAATTATCGCACACTCAACAAAATAGCTGATCCGTAATTGATTGAATAGCTATTTCAACACATTATTCAATGTTGTGTCCGTCTATAAATACCGGATCATAATTGATTGTATATCATAACTTCTCGGACAGAGCATATCTCAGTATCATAGCATCTCATCCACCGAGCCTTCGACCTCGGAACAGTATCATAACTCTTTACCGACTATTTACGCCGCAATAAAAACTCGCACCTCCATCATCGGAACAACCACCAATCCCGACTTCTCATTTCAACTCCTGTGGATCTATTCTATACTTATCGAACACTAAAGTAATAAATAGTATCAAACTTAGGGTAGGTTTGCATCAAAATATTAGCACTTATTGTAACAATTACAGGAAGCTGGTTTTTATTGTTGCAATAAGTGCGATATTTTAACAGCAGCAAGATAGGTGCTGTTAAAATATAGCACTTATTGCAACAATAAAAATCAGCTTCGTGTAATTGTTACAATAAGTGCTAATATTTTGATACAAACCTACCCTAAGTTTGATAATATTTATCACTTTATCACTCTAGCGGTCGATAAGTATAGAATAGACCCACTGGTCACCTCCTAAAGCGGTCTCATCACTTTACAACAAGACCGCCAGAGTAGATTTTAGCATGATTATTGCTATCGAAAAATTAATTGGATAACTTTTACAGTATATTTATCGTGATATATTATTATAAATAGTAGCTAATAGAAACAATTTTCATGGAGTTGGTTTGACACGCTTTGTTGTTATTATTACAAGGCCCACTCTAATTAGGCCGTCACACAAAACTAGATATTTTTGATGGCAGTACTAGTTATTAGTCCTACTTAAAATACAATACGGAAAACTAGTAGTAGAAAATTATGATTTTTGTATATTTAAATAAATTATAATAATCTAAAGACCACATTGCATTATAATATAATCTAGCATTACCATCGTAATTCGCAGTCCAGTGTCACGGCTTGAATACAGTCGTGCTTATTACTATTGGTAGGTACTGCATAAGTTCAAATACAAAAAATGTGGCAACTGATTTTTAATTTACTAGATGTGTTAAATTATTTACCAAGTATTCATTCCACGGTGGCCGCGCGGCTTAAGCGTTGGACCATCACGCCGTGGGTCTCAGGCTTAAATCCTGGGTCTGGCAAGTACACATATTGTTTTTCAATTTGTCTGTGAGTCAGGGTATGGACCTAATAGGTTGAGCAAGTGGCTGACATCCATTTCTCGTAAAAAACAAAATCTGTTAATACAAACCTCTACCCTGTGGAGGCCCATATGATCCTATTAGGATCGGACATGGTCGGAATAAAAATTCATTGGTATGATTTTTACCTCATATGTTCATATATTAAAATATGTCTATGTTTTTTAATCTTCCATATAGATAGTAAAGTGCGATTTTCTTTTAGATATTCTCAAAAGTTATCTATATGACGTGCATATAACTACTCATGATTTTAATATTAGGTACCTATTATCACTGATTTATTTTCCTCGGTCGATTAAAAAAATACAACTTCTTCATTTATCGATTTACATAGCTACTAATTTCGTGTATAATATTATATTTTATAATATAGGTAATTCACTTATTTATATATAATTCCTAATGAAAATAAGTATAGTATTATTATTGATTGACCTTTAACTTTTTTTATAAATTTGAATGATTCAATCAAGAAAATAAATTGTACGATTACATGTCAAATCATTATTACTAATTTATAATCATTCACTATTATTTAAACATACGATTCAAATATAAAAGAACGAAAGGATAATTGGAATTTAAATTCAATTCAACCACCAGTCGACAGTATTAATATTGTTTATAAATTTGTATCATTTATCCTCAGTTCGTAGTACCTACCTATTAATTATCTGAATAATACAACTAACTTACGAAAACAGTATCCTAAGTAAGTCATAGACAAGTATGTTACTTGCTGGTGCCAAATACTTCTGGGTTTCACAAATCATTCGCAGAATGCAGGCTTGTCCATTAACACCGCCTCTGTTAGATTCAAATAAAAAAATGACAATGGATATTTCAACATATCAAAACAATACAATCAAATTTATCTACATAATAAAATGATATGTAGCGCAATTATAAATATTTTGCGGTATTATATTCTTCAACATATTTATATGACAAGAATATTTCAGTATTTTTATACAGCTTATTTCGAGAAACTATTTTTACCAAATTTCTCAAACTCATATGTGTAGAAAAGATCAACAGAAATAACCATAAATAATTTGGAAATACCTCATAAATTTACATATTAGAAAAAATCTTTCCGGGCAACGTGCTTTACCAATGTAGCCCTCTGCGCCATACCTAATTACGATGAAATTAACTAGTAGTCATGCAACTGAAGCGTTTTACAAAAATCAATACTATTTTGACTGGAGTTGGTTTAAATCAAGATACCAATAATATATACTTAACTTGTTTAGGTGCGTATTGTTTCTTAAATTCAATGAAAGTTATCAGTAAAGTATCAAATTCCATTTTTTCTTAAAAAACATTACTCTCACCCTTAGGAAGATAGCATTTTTTTCAGCTACGGAATTTAAAAAAAAAAGCTGAAGATTGCCAAGTTTTATGATCAAGTGTTTTTTTGCAACAAAATAAAAAATTGCAAAAATATATTCTTAACTACTGAAGATTATGTCCCGAATATTCTGACTAAATGACCAAAACTTTAAAAATATATATACCGACTTTAAATTCTGAACATATTAATATTATATTGTCATTCAAATATTATAATAATATGGTAAATATGTCTGTAAATAGAACTCATTTTTAGATCATATTTATTCATTCCAATTATTATTAACTGCGTACTTACGCATCAAGAATAGCTTCAAAGCTGCCCCATACATCCCTTCGCTGTCTGTGACTAAGCTTCTTCAGCTTCGGGTATTTATAACTGCGTAATTCTAAGAGTCCAGGAGCTGGATAGAAGACATCTAACTCGAGGGCTTGGTTCCACCCAAGAGGGAGGCCAATTAAAATCGCCTTTACGAGCGAGAATGTTATCTGCAAACAAAACAAAAGTTTTTCAATATTTGTGATAAGGTTAGTATTTATAATATTAATTTCATACTTTTGACGTAACAATGGGAATAGTTTAATTGAATTTAATTGATGATAACATTATTAATAATAATGAAAAAAAAATTGACTTATTCATATTATCTATTATACAATTACCATTAAAAATGTTTCAAAATGTATTATTATGCACGCAACAAGTATTTCAATTAATTCATAATATTATGTAATTTAGATCTAATACGATTCAGATATAAGAAAAACACTAAATTAAGATTATAACATATTACACAACATCACTGAAAATGGTTACGTTTCTGGGGAGTGCATGTATTAACCTTGCAGCGCTTTCTATTTAATATATCCCTTAGTTTGATCCAGAAAATATGCAGGTAATCAGCATGTGTACAAATAGGATTAAGATTGTTAAATACGACATGTGAAAACAGACAAAAATGTTAAAAATAAGTGTAAAATTACCTATAATAATATAACATTGTATAAGTATTATAATCGTCCATAATAATATATATTTATGTAAGTAATATGTAATACATCATTTTATTAATATTAATAAGAGTTTGATATGTTTTTCATTTTCACTATTTACATGTTTTTACATTGATTTGTAGGACACATCTAATAATTGAATTATTTTTTAATTATTTTTAGGTAGATAAGTTTTAAAAATATAGATTACTTGTATTCAGTAGGATAACCAAAAACTGACTGTTTATTTGGGCAAGGTCGTTTTAAACTTTGTATAGCACTTGGTTTTTTTTTATTTTAAGATATAATCATAATGATTTTAAAAAAATAACACTTTCTGACATAAGACGTTGCTTATATGTAAGTGTATGTAAGTGACAGAAATTTGGAAAATTACAAGACGAGTGACTTCATTTTTTTCTTATTTTAAATCTTATAGAAAATGAATAGAAATAAAGTAATGCGTTTTGAATTTGGAATGTTTACATAATATTAACATAATATTATACCATCCTTTACATGTTTAATAATAATTATGTTTTTTAATCAATGGTTTCACTTAAATACAACGAACTTCTTTTAAAACAAATATCGGTTTTAGTAAGTTATAAAATACTGCTAAGCTTAATATCCATTATGGTATCAATGCCAAAAAAGCTATCGATTTTCGTAAAAAAGTATACTTAATAAATTATTAATGAATGTCTTTACGTTATACAATAACTTGTCACAAAATATACCCACCACAAAAGCAGTATTATCCGGAAAACCTAAAGTTCTTTTCTTTCTTGATAACACAATGCGAGAAGTTTTCAAATTTGGACACAAACCATTTCTATTCAATACCCCTTGATGTGTTGTTCTGAAACTAGTGTCCAATACTTCTTCGCAGTTATTTAGAGTACCAAAATTGTTTGTATTGATCATACTCTTATTATTCAGGCAATAAACATGTCCAAAAAGTTTCAATGCCAGTAAAATTATAAAAGAGATTTTCATTTTTTAAGTTGTCACTGTAATGTACTAATCATTCGAAGACTCACAAAATTTCATATTAAATTTCGTATTATATCTAATTTTTTTTATTTATAAATGAAATTTATTACTACCTCCTGAAGCAAAATTTAATTTGTTCATTTGTAACTGTGATACATAGCTATCATATATTTTAATAATATTTATTATTTAATAAATATTATTAAGTAATAAATATTATTAAGTATTTTAATAAATATTATTAAGTAATTTCAACATCTCAGTAAGATTCATATTATTTTTTTATCACATAATATTAAAAAACAATCTAATTCAAGACGCTATGTTTTACCAGGTGACCTGTCAAGGCAATGCAATTAATTGCCTTCAAATTTCTCACTAGTAACTTGTTATTATTGAAATATCAATATTCATTGGATGCAGCCTTATTACCTAAATGGGATTATACTATTTATTTTTTTATTAGCCATGTAAATTTAATTGATTTATTTTAAAACAGAGATTGTTTTAAAATATATTATAATAATGTATTATCTGCAATAAATAAATTACCTTTCAAAAATTTACTTGTAATTAAATTAAATATAATATGTATTATTGTATATTCTTTACCAGTTGATAATGTCCCTTTAAAGCAGATCAAACCAGTCTTGACTAATATTAAAATAGGTGAAACTAGAACTAAAAAATTTTACCATAAAAATATATTAGGAATGTCAAAATTTCCTAACAATACGTGACCGAGATGTTATTTTCAAATTACGTTAATTTCTGCATATTACATTGTTTTCTATCTAGAGAGTTTTTTTTCTATTTAATGACTTCCTTTAATAAAAACATTAACAATATACTCAATTATTGTCTAAACATTAAAATACTGTTAGCACTTTTTATGTAAATATCACTTTTAACAATTCACTTGTTCAATATAATTAGCATCTTTTGTTTTCAGTAGGTTCAGAGTTGGATTGTAAAAATATTACATTTTAGACACATTAATTTTGTTTATATTTTTCCGAATTATATTTATTTATTCTTTGCAATACACGGGCGACTTGATTTTCAAACATTAAACTTTGCCAACCCAAAAGCACTTGATAAAGGAATCTTGTCGAAAGTAACGTTTGAATTGAAATGCGAAGCGCCATTGAAAATTTTACGATGACGGTTTAGTTTGAACAAGTAAACAAATTTACGGAAATTCAAGTTATGCGTCTTCAAACAAACCAAGTCTTAAAAACGGGGTTTTGTTTACTCCACTTCAGATTTTTTTAAACATATTGTGTAAATATAGAACGATCACAGTTTACACAATAAATTACTTATATATCCTTTCCACAAATTTATTTATCTATTAACAGACTTTAATCTTAGAATTTAAAAAAATAGTTTTTAATTCCAAATAAACATGGCATATCATATTAATACCTATATTAACAAGTTTGACTTTGGCTAAATGACAAATAAGTACTCAACATAAAAAGTTTATAAACGATATGGATTGAGTGCCTGAATATAGGTATTGAATATGTTAATATAGGTACTAACTATTTCCTATCTGCATGTCGTATGCACTCTTTAATGTATTGTCGCTATACTATTATTATTACTTCTCTTTCTACACAATTTCCAATTGTGGTCTCCCGGCCATTATTTTGAGATCATCAAGGAGAAGCCTCATCAGTAGTTTGATGTATTCTGTCTGTGAGAAGTATCTTTCCTTGTGATATAATAATATAATAATGTATGTATCACTAAATTTAATTAATACATTTTGAGCGGAAAATTTCTAATAATTTTATTTAAATATTGATTAACTCAATAAATGAGAATGTCCTTAAAAATCGTTAGTATAAATAGGTTGGGTGGAGGGCGGCTTGAGACTGAAGAAACTTAAAACTTAAAATCCACATTCTATTATCATTTAGAAGAAAAACCTTTCCCGACTCTCCTCAACAGCCGGATTAACTCAATACTATACGCTTATCTCACATATTACAAAAATCGTACACCTTGCTACAAGACACATTAATGTTAAATAAATTTATACAACAGTTCACTAACTACAGAAGAAGCGGATAAGAGCTCAAAGCCCAGGTGCCCCACAATCAAGGTTTATCCGAAGTCAGGTATTTTGTATACGTTGACAAAGCCCCATTGAAGCGGGCTTAACTGATACTTATTAATAACTATGCGGAATAAGTAGTGCATGTTAGTATCTATTTTAATTCAATATTTTTCCAGTACGAATTAATTATTTAACACCATTAAACAAAATATCTTTATTCTAAATTAAAATGTTACCATATCAAGACTATTTAAGTTATTAATTTTAGTTTGTTGTCCTATTGTATCAATAACTAATATTTGCTTATTTTTATTATGGCTTATGTATAATGAGTCGCCTTGAGTCATAACACACCTTTTGCAATTTTCTCATTTTTTAGTTAAATATACAAAGTGATTCTTAAGGTATTAAACACATTGACTGCTGACTAGATAATTACTTTTTAATTACCACATTTAAAAAGCATGCTAATTATATTGAATTGCCACCTAATCATTACGCGCTGGGCGCTATATAAAGAAAAATAGTTAGCTATCAAAGGTCACTTTAAACCATGTGAAAATTGTTGACAAAGTTGACCGTTGATGTCATAACTCACATTTTTCAATGAATAATGTGAATTCTGTCATCAAGGCCTTTCTAACCAACCAGGGAGCTCTATTTCTCATAGAGTGCTGTGATCTGCAGCCTAAGGAGTATTATTTATATTTGTATAAAATAATGTAAATCTACTGAATCATTCATTAATATTCAAGGAAGTTTGATACTTTTCTTCTAATTACAAAAAATTAGTGCTCTCGTGGTTTTTTGCGATTATCTCAAAATTAGATTTTTGGAATATGTGAGTTATGACTCTAGGCAACTCTATAATATTTGTAGCTTTTTTTATTTTAAATACTTCAAAAATGACAGTAGTGTAGTAGCAGAACGAGACAGAAATTCCCAGGCTTTCAGAAAATTACAAAAATGTATTATTATTTCACCGGGAGTCTAATCCGGAGCCCTAAAATACCTTACCCAATATCTTACGCATTGGACTTCTTCTTATTATTTACGTATCATAGTAACTGCCAACTTCGTTTATGTCGTGATCCCCTATTATAGTAGCTACGAGGTCTGCGACCCTCCGCCATATTAGTATTAAATATGTTTTAGGTAGATTATCATTTAATTGTTGTACCAATCTGTTTATCATTTAGTAACCATTTTTATTTTATGTCATGGTTTTTTCATATGGCTTATAAATGATTTAGTTTTTGCGAATTTTTCAATATTGAGATATCTATAGCTCTTTCGGGCTGAGTTGTAAAGATAAAACGAACAAAATAATAAGAAAAAAATACTGGTATAATTTTGAATTGTCTTTCAACAGTAATGAAGGGAAAAATTTAAACTTATCATTTTCGCGATGAATGAAAAATTAAGTATTTCTGTGTGATAACATAAGACATTATTAATTGTTGTTTATAATAAACCATTTCTTTAATGCAACGAATAATTCACAAGTAATAAGTATAAGTAATAAAGAATAAGTAACATTCTATATATTGTTTTTTCAAATGTGATTTTTTCTATTCTTCTTTAGACCATGTCCGATCCTAATAGGATCATATGGGCCTCCACAGAGTGGAGGTTTGTATTGACAGATTTTTGTTTTTACGAGAAATGGATGTCAGCCACTTGCTCAACCTATTAGGTCCATACTCTGACTCATACACAAATTGAAAAACAATATGTGTACTAGCCAGACCCAGGATTCGAACCTGGGACCCTCGACTCTATAGGCCGGCATTTAAGCCACTCGGCTATCGTGGGTGTAATTACTATTAGGTATTATTATTATTATAATTATAATTAATGTCTATTAGGTATATAATATCAGAAATGTTTTCAACTTATTTATGTTGTTGTTTAATTTATAACATCTCAGTTTTTGAATGACACTGGCAGTATGTAGATTATTGTAGAATACTGCCAGTTTTTATATTGCCTACTTAAAACTGAATATGCCTGATTTAATAATATATATATTTCATTTCCGTATGTCACGCGGAAAAAGTTGCAGGCTATAGCTAGTTTTGAATAGTAATATCGGTATATGAAAATATATCCGGTTTTAATTAATATTATGTGTGAAGTACTTTCAGTTGACAGTACGTATACATAATTACTCTAGAAGATTATATTGTTTTTGCAAACCAACACCTTCTCAACGTCAACTTGCATAATGCGCCTAAACTAGTACCTCTACCAAAGTTAACAAGGCAGCCAGCCTGGCAAAGTTGAGGCGCAAGATAGAATTAAGTTGTACTGTTATTTCACCACCAAGTTGTGCAGAAGTATGTCATTCTCAAGTGTCTGTATAAACAATGCACTGATGTTGATAATGGGATTTCTGAGCACTCGCACCCTTTACTAAGTGCTTTAGCAGAGATATGCCACCTAGTTTTCTATACATTTAAGGCTTAACTACAAATAGAAGTCGATACAATAGATGTTGCTTTGTATCAGTGATAACAGAAGCGAAGCAATGTGATATTGTTGTCAAATTGAAATAATATTATTAATTTGATAATATATTACTAAGTTATAGCTGAATGCATTATAACGAGGATTAAGTCATATGTTACCAATACAGAAATTTAATAATAATATTACTGCATTTAAAATTTATTTAAAGAAATCTTTTTCTCCGCCTAAATATATGAAAGGAAAGTAAAAACGGACACCTGGTTTGACTACAAATAACATTGTATTGCAGATTCATTTTAAAAGAACTTTACACGATTTATTTGCCAATTTGCAGGCCATATCAAAAGACAATCCTTTACGATAAGTAAATAAACAGCCATAATTATTTTGTTTTTTGCAAAGTATATTTTTGAAGCCAGATAATGGAAGTAATAGGTTGAGCAATATGCTAACATCCATTTGTCGTAAAAACAAAAAAAAACTGTTAACACAACTTCCACCATTTGAAGGCTTCTTAGGATCGAACATAGTATAAAAAAAACTCTATAGTTGATTTACTTAATTTGATCTTAAAACGATGCATTTTTGTTCATTTAATTCTCAAGTCACCAACTACAAATTTGAATTTAATTTGTAAATAATTATTTCAATATAATAAATCACTATCACTTCCAACTCACTCCAAATCAGAATAAAATAAACCATGATCAAATTGTAAACAAAATACATATCGACTGTAGAAATGAAAAGGGGCGTAACCCTCGCTTTTTCAAAAATAGGTTTTATTGCTTAATAACGTTGTACACGACTAAATACACGTTGTATCCAAAGGATGTAACCTGCAAATGTCGATTTATTATCTAAATTTAGCTAGCAATTTTTAAAAAAAGAAGGAAGTGACGTGGAAAAACGACATAACCATCATTTTTGTTGATTTTTTTTTTTAATTAACTCAATAATTAATTAATAATATAAGAGTAGGGATGTAAAAACTAAATTATTAATTATCATGTATTTCAAGGGTATGTCTATTTTGTATTTTAACTTTAACCGAAAACGATAACAAAAACGTTTTTGTGACTCCTTTAAAATTTGATTTTTGTGGAGTACACACTTTTCCTTTCCTCAGTCGATATGCCTTAAAATATAATATATTATGAATACCATCCTGCTAGGTATCGTATTTTTTCAAAAAGATTATTTCTCAGACGTGATTTAAAATTATTCATATTCATTAAAAAATCCTACATTCTTAAATTTCATAGATTATTCTTTGAATAAAATAAATAGTTAATAAATATCATATTGTATCAATTATCATAATACAGTGTTCTTTACCTTTGTTATTTTTCTGTGACAAGCTTTTGCAACTAATTTGAGCTTTACAAAAAATAATACCTACTGAACATTTTATGCATCGTCTATCGATACAGGCTTTAAAAAATGTTGCATCTGATGTATGACTGTGAAAGTGGAAGAAGATAACATAGAAAATACATCGAGACGTAATGATTGAAGTAACATAAATAATAATAATCGACATAATATATCCATATGATTTTTTTTGTTTCCTCTAAATATACAGATCGAGTTAATATTCATAACTGCGATATAATATATAGTCCCATACGTTAGTTAAAAAGATTTTATTGTAGATATATTAGTTTAAAATATTTAATAATAAATTAAGCTCTGTAGCATCAATACAAGCTGACATATTGAATAAAACATCGTATTTCTGATATTTTTGAGAATAATTTAATCTTCTATTAAAATACTGATATAAATAATTTATATAATATTAAAATGTCAAATTTTTAAATTGTTTTTTATTAAAATTAAGATTTTTTTATTAATACACAGTTAATCAAAATATTACTTAATTATATCAAGGGCATTGTTTTTACAGAGGAAGTACATTGTGGATACAGTTCAGTACAGTTTTCAATGGATAGATGGGCATCGTCGTACGCCTGGTGGTGTAAGTCTTCAAAAGATTCTCCTTTTGGTAAACTGTCAAATAAATGAATAACAAATTGTATAATTAGTTAATACTATTATCCATTTAACAGAAGAAAACAGGTCACGACTTACAGTAAATTTTGTTTTTTTTTTTCACTAAAATATAGCGCTTTATTAATATTTAAAATAAAATAATTATATTCATATAAAATACTTTCTTTGATAGTTTCTCTCTACCCCAATTATGGCTAATATAATAAATATTATAAATTACAATTGTATAACTTCAGTACTCACGTAAATATAACTCTCATAATTTCTTCTAAAAATGATCCTTGTCCCGAATTTTTATCCTGTCCCATTTCGCACAAAGCCTTCAAAACACAATTTCTGCCATCGTTACCCATTCTGAAAATATAATCACGTATATGTATAAAAATAACCTTAATTTCTTCTTTTAGTGAAACCCTTTCTACAATATGTATTTTTAAAATAAAGATCTTCATTTATCTATTTTTATTTTTTAGCAAAAGCCACTTTTGATAAATTGATATCGTGTCAATGTCAAAATCAATGAGTGCTTTAATATACTTCATGTCATTTATGACAATTTGTTTTGTTCATTAACAAGTTACCATTTTCAATATATTGTTATTATAACAATCGTATATTCAAATTAATGCCTGATATATTATTATTAGTATAAGAATTAAATATTACAAACAAATTGTTATGGAATATTTTACCTAATAAAGAAGGTATAAAATATTGATTATAATATTTACACATTTTTCTATTACAAAATAAATAGATAAATGCATATTATTAGTTTATATAAAGCCAATTAAATATTTCATCACACTTCATTTCCATCTCTCGTCCGTTTCATCTTCCGCAATCCTCCCTCAATTAGTATTTCCGATCACTCGTGCATCCTAGATGATGTCATTCAACCATCGCTATTTCGGTCTCCCAATATTGCTGAACCCAGTTGACATTACATAAAAAATATTTCAGGTTGGTCGACTATGGTTGTAGTCTACTTTGGTTGGGAAATTTTGATAGTTAATTAATTGATTATGTTAGTATTGTTTCCCAAATTCCTCGTAAACTTTACACTTGTGACGTATGTACTACACTCCATCTTGATTCTTGACTGCAACTATTATCTTCATGATCTTTTGTTCGAATATAAGAAGACCGTTTTAATGATGTGTTACCTTATAAGCCAGCATTCTAACCCATATAAAAGGATTTATCTCAGCAATATCGTTAAATAATATAGCAGTTTTTTGTGAGACTAATTATGTTTGTAATATATTCAGTATATTCAACATACATATTATATAATAGAAATATATAACAAAATATATATATACATATTTATTTGGTGGTGGCTTTATATCCAAATATGTAAAAAAAATATTTAACTATGTATTGGTTTTTATGGATAATTCAAATAAAATTTTAGTAATATTACTGCGGCAAGTAAATATATGTAAATGACAGGTTATCATAGCAAACCTAATAAGGATTTTCAGTTAACAAAAATGACTTTTTATATGGAAGAAAACATATTATTTTATACAATAAGTTCTACTCAAGTTAAATACGTTGGTTATCAATTAATTGCACCATCAAAAAATTGAAACATACAGAAACGTAAATTATTCATGTCAATATATCCCGCACCGACCGCGTTAATACATTATTTAAATGTTATCAGTATTATCACCACCATATATGTAATTTAAGTTCTACAATATTACATCAATAAATAATTAATATCACTTAGAATTATTAAGTTAAAGCTCCTTACCCTCTCAGGAGCTTTTCGATCTTCTCGTAGAGGCCTCTACGACTAAATCTATGATACTCTACGCTTTCCTTATTCATGTATACGGAATTCAAATATTTTCTGTCTTTCTGATCCTTGTGCATTTTAACTCTGTCAATTTTCATGATGGAAGCTCTCTCATTTTTCCGCGTAGTTTTATTTGGCTGCAAGTCTTCAATGCTTCGTTTAGCGAACACAGGATTAAAAATAACCTTTCTATGTCTGGGAGCCACCGATGTGTCTTCTGTATAGTATTGATTTTCGTTCGTTTTCTTAAAGTGTTTTTGTGCTGAGGGTTGAATTGGTTTACCGGAAAATCTGTAGAAAACATAATTAAAACTTTCTTATAAATTTGGAAAAATATCAAGATTTCTGTTGAATTCACTAATAGTCAACTTCAGCACAACTCAATATTAATTCAAAAATGTGGTAAACAAAACATTTACGTAATACTTGACTGACAAAGTTGTCATTAACAGAATAATAAAATAGTCAAAAATTTTAAACGGTTCATGGAAAATTACAATTTTTTTAATTTTGTAAAAATTGTACGTCGCAAAAAAATCGCGCATATAAAATACTATTTTATAATTTAATTTTACGATTTTTACTTCCTATTTGTTTAATTTATGGTTACACATAATTTAAAAACATCTCATGCATATACACACTAGAAAAAATCATATTGTAGAAAAAAAATAAACAGAGACCCAACGGATCTTAAACCTGTGTTTACTGGATTTGCGCGAGTATACTTTTCCAATTAAGCTACGAAAATCTTATTGAACTACGACGATTTTAACTACTAGTTGTTACATGAAATGCTTATCGAATTGCGATATAATATTGTCTATCGGTTTTAGTACGAGTATATTAAATTAAGGTATGTAATTTATTAGCATATTTATTAGCGTATTAGCCTTAATTACTATCCGACGTCGCGGATGACTCCATTATTTAGTTTTTATAACGTACATAGACTTGCTAATAATTTAATAAACTATTTATTAATCAACGAATAAGACGCATTATATAGAATGTTGTGTACAATTCGTTGAATAAAAGAAATAGTGTATTTAATTTATGGTTGTTGTATTTTATATATTACATTTAAAAAATCTATATGGATTCATATTTCAAATGTGATAATAGAGTCTATATATTTATAGTCCAATTAAATTAATAATTTTCTATAATTATGCAGTGCTAAGTAACAGTGAGTGCCTGAATACGCCAAAAAGTACAAACTTGTTAATTTAAACTAATTTAATGTTATTAATAATTTAATCTGATAATTTTTGGTTAATATAAATTATCAATTTAGTTCATAATCACTGCAATAATATGTATATTATGCAATGCTAAAGCTATAAGATTCAAAAAATATTTGTTATGTTGATTAATGGAATTGAATTAATTATTATTTTGGTAGCAGCTATCAAATTCTACACACACGTTTTGCCGTATAAGTCGCAATATTTATCAAAAATTGAAACATAGTGAAATGTCTGTATTTATAATATAATAGTATTGTGTACAGCCTTGATATAATAATACGAGAAGGCTGAATTACTTTATATAGCAGCTTTTATTATAATTATAATTTCTTTAAAACAAAAGGCCATTATCGTCATATTTTGTTTCCCCACTATACATGCGCTCGGAAAGTGTACAAAAAGATACCAAATTGCGATAAATTTTATCAAAAAATTATATCCCCACCATTCATAATAAATTAAAGATACGAGTACCCTCCCGTAATTTATATCCAAAGTGTCGGAAATAATGGGCAAAATTGTTGTACCTATATTCTGTTTCCAGTTTTAATTAGGGTAGCTAGGATTATAAAATAATTCCCGCCATCTGTCTAAGTCATAATAAAATTCGTGAATTTTTGCCCTTTTTTCGTACTTTCTCTGGCACTCATTCAATCAACACTTCGTTAATTTCAGCACTCTTAATCCACTCTTAGTAATAATTTCATCGAAAAATATTCGGCATGAGTGATAATAATTGACGGAATTAGAGCACGATGGACACAAGTACGTTAGTGAATATTTTTTAATACTAATAATATTTTTTTTTTAATTTAAGGTAAATTATCCTAATATAGATTGTAGAGTGAGCATAATATGAGCCTTAAAACACAATCACTGCTGGCCTGTTAATTAACATTTAATTACCACATTTAAATATCATGTTAATTATATCTAATGGCCAACTTACGCATAATATGAACCTTAACACAATCACTGCTGACCTGTTAATTAATATTTAATCACCACATTTAAATATCATGTTAATTATATCTAATGGCCAACTTACGCAAACGCGACAGTCGCGGTGTTAGCACCAAATGAGTTTTAACGTAGATGTTAACTGGTTTTTTTTGTTACATTGTAATTTACTAAAACCATTTGTTTAATACAACTGTATTAAAATAATCAATCTAATTAGCAGAAATACAATAATATGATTTTGGCCACCATCTTGGTATTTGGTGAGCTTTCAATTATTTGATAAAAAAATCATCTTACAGTAATATTAATCTCCATAATAAAACACATATTCTCTAAATTTTAAAACAAACAAATCACACAGTAAGTAGCTACACAAAAATTTAATTTTGATCACCATCTTAGTATTTTATATGCGTACAAAAGACTAAGTTTAACTTCTTCAATATCTTAAAAATTAACCTTATGATTTGCCAATTTAGCTATGCTGTTGGACTACCACATAAAAATAGTACATATTAAAATAATATTATTTACCTATTTACCAAAATCTTGCTACCCCAAGTATAAGGTTTTTTAGTGTTCGGCTTGGAATCAATATATACAACTGGACCTTCGTCTTTCCTATGCAGCGCTTCGGCATGGTGATCAAATGGTGAATATGGATCAGTAGGAAGTTGCCAGGCCAATGATGCAGTTGCTCCTAGGTAGACGATATCAGCGATTTGTATGTTTGACGTGTATGTCAAACAAAATACTGAAAATAAAAATATATTAATAGTCCAGTAACTTGAATGCTGTGTACGCAATGACTTTGACAATAATTGTCACAAATTGAATACAACGTATTACAAGCCACCCAATGCAACTGCATGCTGCAACACTGTAAATACTTTCACAATATTGCATTCATTATGTATTTTGCAAGTATTTGTAGAAGTGACATTAAAATGTTTGAATTTACGTACTGCATATTTGCGCAGGTATAACTGCATGTGTAAAATAGAAACTTGCACAAGTCAAGTCGCGTAGTTTTCGTTTTGTTTTATAATTTAAGTGTAAACTGACACCATTCGTATGAATATCGCAAACAATATAACTATACCGTTCAGGTATGCAGTTATGAATGTAGCTATATTTACGATCAATATCTTATCATTATAAGGCCTTCCGCTTATGGAAATACTTTAAAAAGACGAAACTGAAACTAAAATTCTAGCCAGTATCTATCTAATGTATTTCAATGGCGGCTCGCTCACGGCAAGAGTGGAATCTCTCAGTTTCAAAACATTTGTGATTAAACTGAAGAGACGCGACATGCTAGTCTCCCAGTCTCTCAGTTACCAGTCATCCCATAAATCAGTGGTGCCAATATATTCAATAGATTCCACAAAAATCATATTTTTTTTATCAAAATTGGTAGCACTGAACTGAGCTAAACAAGCAATTACAAGACTTTAAGGCATCAAATTTAAAGATAGACGAACCAATTTTTAATTGAAAATTTGTGGCAGTAGTTGAGAAATACCACTACCTGTATAATTACAGACTCCCAGAATATTCCCGTAATGATATTACGGAAAAAGCTTGGAATGGAGTATCCAAAGGTCCAATTTGACAGTTTGAGGTTATGAGATTATTAAATATTCAATTAGGGTTTAGTAGTGCCGTGTGCAAAGCATCAGTCATTTGCCAGTTTATGAGTTTCATCAGCAACCAGTTCGTCGAATTTTAATTTCTCCATGAGCCAAAGGCCTAACTGAGTGTAAATTTTAGCTTTAAAAAATAGACAAATTATTTCATTTTTATAGTGATTTAAATAAGTGGTCCTTTTTTTCTGGAGAAAACTAATTCAATTCTGTCATTTTTACTGTTTAAATTTAAAAAAATAAGTAATATAGAATAATATGTTGGTATATAATATTATAATATAACCATATAATATATTAATTATTTAAGACTACTAATGGAAATATTATGTATTTATAGTATTATGCATAATATATTGGTATTCCGTTATAATTTATCATTTTAAAATGTTAGGATTGGTCACTGAAATGTCACTTATATTTATTATTTACAATCAATTTTTCTTTGCTAGTAAAAATAACAAAATATATTAACAAACTGATTTTTATTCAATTTAGTCTTAAGTATCAATCGCTTTATAAAAAGCTGTTCATTCAAACGTAAAGTGACTCAAAGCTTGTAGATGTATTTTACTTAACTACTTTGTATTTCTTCAAACTATATTTTACAGTAAACTAGATGAAACTTGCCAACTTGTAGCGAACTCCCTTCAGGGAAGATGAGATAACGTCTCCGTCTCCTGAGAGAAGTTCCATGTCGCGAATCTTCTTCTTTCTCAGCTCTTTGAATAGCCTCCTCTAAGGTAAGTGTTGAGTTACCAACTTGTATGCTATCACTTGAGCATATTTGCAAACAATACAATATGTAAAACGTAACTGCGAATGTGTGGTAATGCATATTATCTGGAAAAATTAAAACATAATATCAAAATTAAAGAAAGCAAGATGTTTTGTTAAATAAAACTTGAGTAAAAAAAAATAATTAGGATAGACAATACACGCACTCTTACTTGGCACCACCTTACTTTTGTTACATCATAGTGTACGACAGACTATCACATGGGGCGATGAGGGGAAAATTAATTACAACTTTATGTAAGTATCGAATTCATTCAGTAAAGTACCGTCAAACTCTGCTACAAGTATGTAGATATCTAAAGAGGATAACATATTATATCCTAAATCAAAAGATATATTGTAATTTTTAGCATAGCATTAGGTATAACTTAGATATTATTAATATTAATACTATAGACCGAAGGTACTTAATGGAATTTGAATTTAAATTCTAATGGATTCAAGCTACGTACTATTCCATTTAAGTCATTTTTTGCAAACCGGGTTTCGCCTTTCGACATCTTCAGGCGCCGTGTACACTCACCAAAGGTAAACACACACTAACAACGAACACTCTTTACTCTAGCTTATATAATAAATCAATATAATAAACTTGGTAAAAACTCCATTACCTACTTGCAAGTTAAAGCTCAAAAAATAAACAAGTTATGAACAGTTGAAGTGTCAGTAAAAAACCTAATTAGTAAAAATCATATCTTGTTAATAACAATACACTCGATAGCATATTAAGTCGTCAAAACCTAATAAAAGATAATTATTATTAATTTATAAACAATAAATACCTCTTGAGTGTAGTCACTATTTTTGATTCAAAGAGTATCATGTAGGTTTCCACAGAGTGGTGGTTGTATAAACAGACATTTCTTTGATGGATGTCATCACACTTTCTCAAACTATTAATTCCATATGCTGAGTTCAAACACAGATTAAAAAACAATATGTAAATTTTCTGACCCTGATTTCGAACTCTGGATACATGACATTATAAACAGATACGTTACCGCTAGGCAATAGTAGGTATAAGTAATATTGAGGAATATTGACTTTATAAATTATTAAATTTAAAAGGTACGTAAATATACAATACAAATTGTTGGAAAATAAAAACAACCACTAAGACCTTAATTATCATCATATAATTATTATATTATGGTAGTAGATATTATATTATTAAGGCTATACCTCAGTTGAGGCATGGTCTTAAAAGATCGTGGCTAGGTGATGCGCGGATTGCGGGTCGAACGAAATATAATTTGTCTTATAAATCCAACATGCGTCAATTTAATGTTCTGTTTATTGTTCTATTAGTAACAATACTAATATATGCATTGACATGTTTTCTTTTTCATGTAAATGGGTAACGTTTTTAGTCATCTTTACACGACTTAAGAATTAATACTCCCGTCGCCATAACGAAACTAATTGACATTCTGACAGGTCGACTATTGCTCTCCGACTGGCAACGCATGCAAAATTACGTCCCACCTTTAGCTGATTTTTTTACCTTTTCACTGAACTATGCTCTTTGAATTGACGTATTGACACCTCGACGTTCGCTCTCCGAATGCCAGCGAGTCCAAAATTTCGTCGCGCCTATAGTTGAAAATTATTTGCCGTTTCATTAATGTATCGTCTTAAGGTTGGATTTAAAAGTATTTTTAAATATCTGAGTAAATCTTTAACTAAGAAAGAGTTATTGGTAAAAAATATTTCGAAAAATGATACTCAGATAAGTATGTAATTATTTGTTAATATTATGCAAATTTCTTAGTATTATCGAAACAACAAATGAAAAAAATTACCACTGTATAAGGGTAAAACGTTGTGGTATAAATAAATCATAAACACTTTTATAAATATATATATTCCTATGTCACGGTATTTTATAACATAAACTATTTGAATTATCCACGTACCTTTTCAGTTTCTATCCACAAATAATATCAACGACGTCACAACTTTAATTCGCATCATACTAAATCACTTTTAATTCATGAAACGTATTAAAAAAATCTATTATTAATTTGAAGTGGTGATTAGGTTAACTTCAGATGAAAACAGTTGGCAATGTGACAGTAGAGGGCAGTTCACTTCCTCGCAAGTCGTTACTCGTTCATTAGAGATTATTCGTTGTCGTCACTTAGTCACTCATAAACATTTCTACCGCTTACATGTACAACAGTAAAACTTTATAACTGTATTTTATAAATGGGTCAATTTGGTATTGAACAGTACGTCATTTCACATATTATGATTCATGAATCAATAGATACATAGTACTTACTGGATTATAAATTCTAGTCACAATAAATTAATTATTTATAATGTGTCAGTCGAAATATTAGAAAAGATTCTACATGGACATAATATATATTTAAATGTTTATTTAAAACATCATTTTTTTCAATCTTATATTTAATTTTACATTTTCCAAAAAAATAAATGTGCATGGGTTCACTGCGCAATTATAACTAAATGTTAAAAACATTATTTTGAAGTCAATAACGTAAAAAAAACAAGTAATTACAAGATAAAAAGAACTTTTTATGTACAACGTTTTTAAATTTTCTATTGAATCATATAAACTTGACTTGACTAGCTTAAATGATCAAAAAATATATATTTGATAGAAATAATATTGAAATGTTATTTTGACACTCATATTGATTTCCATAGTAACGCACGTATATATTAATAATTTACTAGCAACTAATAATAGTGGATTGGATGACGGATTTATTCCGAAATAACTTTTCATACAAAACAGAATTAACTGAAAATGAATTTAGTTCTACTTAAAGATGACTAAAATTATTTAAAAAAATGCATTAGCATCGTGTTCTGATATATTCTAAAAGTTTAAAATGTCTAGCTAGTCGGGAAGTTAATTAAACATCGATTGCAATATTTGTACCGAACAAACAACCACCGGTCAAATAATAATACGACCTAATAAAAACGTTGTAATAAAAATAGTTGAGTCGAAGGTCAGAGAAAACAAAGATGAATTCTACAGTCTGATTTGCTGAATCAAGTCTTCTACTTCTCTCGGTCCTGTGCATTACGTTGCCACGTACTTCTGCAGAACTTTATCATTTCATCGATCCAGCGGCCTCTAGGTCTACCTTGGGGACGTTTTGTACTTCTTGGATACCACTGGATGACAAGATTTGTCCAACGATTGTCTTTTTTTCGAGCTATGTGTCCAGCCCATCTCCATTTAAGGCATTTAATAAACTCTATTACATCGAAAACCTTTTTCTGCTTCCTTATCCATTCGTTCCTTTTTTTGTCCTTTCGCGTTATGCCCAGCATGCACCTCTCCATACCACATCGACGGTCCCTACGTAAACTCGGACATCTATAAAACGTAATTTTACAGGAGAGCTATTTGAAGTAAAAATAGTTTGTTTTCTAATGTTTTATTACTAGGCACCTGAAATTCAGGGAGTATTATAAATAATATACACAGTTTATTTACTCATTATTACATTCTTTCTAAATTATATACTTTTGGTAGAACTGTAGTTGTCCGACTTTACGTCGACTTCCAAACATCCGTTAATGAGACAACTACCACATGTCTCACTTTATGTGGGAAAGAATTCATCTCAATTATTAGCAACTTTACTTATTACTATTGAAAACTTCACAATTTTAACTATTTAGAAGAATATTAACTTCCCATTAGCTAACATTTTATTTAAAAAATCTTCTTTTATCAATAATAATGTAGATGTTCATCTGCTTTATCAACATTCCGACCCTAAGCAATAAAATCCGATCGAACAGGATGCCACCGGATTACGTTTATGACACTAGTTAAGTGTTTAAGTATCTACATAATTGTTGTTTTCGCCGACAATATTGAAAAAGTATCCACGCATATGGTTGAAAAATCTAAGGATTGTGAAGTCCATAGGTACCTACCAGCGTTCATTTCAATAAACAACAATTTTTGTAGTTTATGAAGGCCATGTTTGTTTCGAGGATTTTTACGATGGTTTTCAGATTTTTTATTTTCGAGTTTTTTCGCCTTTTTTTGTTATGTGACCGCTCATTTAAATATACATATTATCTGATATAACGAACGAAAACAGTCAAAATAATACACGTGCTTTTCTAGCGTACTTTGTTACCGGCCACCTGCATGGAGTATATAAAGACAACTGGCCACATGCACGACGTACATAAAGACAACTGACATTTATCTGTTTATGTGACCGTAAGTGATTGTCTGGTGTCCGATGTAAATACGGACAAAATAACATATCCGTGTTTACGTGGTTCGTTTAATAAAATTACAGTATTTATCGGTTTTTACGTACATTTTTTTCCGAAATTAAGTGAGATTTTTTTTCTCCTAATTTTATATCAAAGGGGAAGTTATTTTAAGTGTTTTGGCAGAAAAAACTAAAAAATGCTTTTTTGGTAGATGTCCGAGTTTTTAGGGACCATCGACATTGTGCTACTCTAAGTTTCTGGATCTCTCTTTTACTTAGGGTCCATGTTTCACACGCATATGTGATCACGGGACTGGTTGAACACTTTGCGCTTTAGGCACAGTGGAAGGTCACTTTTGAAGACATTATTCAGGCGGCCATAAGCACTCCAACCTAGCTTTATTCTGCGAACAATTTCATCAAATATACATCCATCTATAGACACTTCGTCGCTATAGGATTTGTTTCCCGAATATCCATTTTTGTCGAAATCGACATTTTAATGCAATTCAATTTCTTTTATCGAACTCTACCGAAATCATTTATAAAAACGATATATTTTTATCTAGGAACAGAGATATTTTTTTAAAAAACCCGAATACGCCATGTTAAGTTACAATTACTCCGTGGTGTTCTCCCGAATATCCAACTATTCGTACCTGAATATCTAAGTTAATTTTGGTCGAAATATATCTCTGGCTGAGTGTTTATTTCCCGAATATGACTTTAGCCAATCAAACCGCGCTCACGCCGTGCATCTCGCTCCCACATTCACGCTGTCTAGCTCTAAAACAATCACGCCCACTTTAATATGTTTCGGCCGTCCGGAGACTTCTTTCAAATTTCGTCTTATTGATATTGTTTTTAACGTTACTATTGTTTTAATAGTGAATTCATCAAATTTGAAGAGATTATTCATAGCTGATACATCACCAGTTCGCCCTGAACTTACAGTAGAGTTGTGGAAGTGACTATTTTACCCTAAAGAACTGCATTTTGTTTTGATAAATGACACAAAATCCCAACGGTTATATGAATTCTACAGTATGACCCGGCAACTACTATGACGTAAAAAATAATTATTATTTCAAATTATTATTAATCAAACATTGTTTGTCTTTATTTTACTTTTAATCTAGGTATTTCTATGAAAATAAACGCGATGCTATTATTTATTTTTGAATGCGCTGATAGTTAATTTAATTTAATATGTATGTTAGTAACTATTTATTTGGTGGATATTATATACTAAGAATATTGGTACCTACCTAATATTAGCAGCTTATGGTAATTAATTTATACATGCTATTATTTTGTGTTATTATTCCTTACAATAGTAAATATATAATATTTATTTGGTGGTTTGTAATAAGTTTAATTGTCAATTATAGAAATATATAGATATAATAATATACAGATATTATATAAATAGATTTTTTTTTTTTTTGGAAAAAGTATTAATATAAAATTGTTAGCAAGTACGAGTAAGTACCATCATAAAATATTGGAGAAATGACCGTGACGGCGGTTAATAATTGAAGTAGTAGATACCTTATAATATATTTTCTCAGAAGTTATTTTAAAAAATTATGTAAGTATGTTCAATTATTAGAATGGTACATTCTTAAATCTTGTGAATTATTCGTTCAATAAAAAAATAGTTAATTACTTAAAAACTATTTTATTACTTAATCCGAAAAAAAAACCGAAAAAGCGATTACCGCATGTTATTATTACATACGAACTTGGGTAATTACGATCATTAAGTACCTATTTAAATAGTAGAGGTAATTATTAACAATTATCGTCTAAATAAATATAACATTTGAGGCGCGTACTTTTTGACCACTCAGTAATCTGTGAGCCGTGCAGCAATACGCTACGGTTTTAAATCCCGAACGTCCATGTTTTGTCCCGAATATCCATTATTCTGAGAGAGCGCTAAAAAATTCCCGAATATCCACAGTGAATACTTGTAAATAAAACGCATTTTCTGTGCATTTAATGATTTATACCAGTATATTACTCTTGGAATCTATTCTTAGATAATTTTGCAATCATACAGTATTGAAAGAATGATTGATACATCTACTGATATTAAAATATACGAAAATAAAATTTGTTTTTCGTCTCCTGTAAAATTGACATTTGGTCTATTCGGGAAACAAATCCTATAGCGACGACTTGTTTTCCCATATAGATGTAGCTTTTCACCTGTTCGAACCGAGTGCCATTGATGAGGATCTATTGTTGTTTTAATTTAATAAAACGCAATTTTTCATTTAGTATTCAGTTGAAAATGTCCCTCTGAGGCGGACGAAACCGGTCCTAATCTATTTATTAAAAGTGTAATAAGTACTACAAAAAAAATGCGTTTTATTAAATTAAAACAACAATACGATGCAGTTCCGCCATGAATTGACAGTTAACAAAATAAAAGAAATTAATGACGAGGATCTCTTTTTGGCCCGCAAAGCAGTTGAATATGACTTTCGTCTTTGTTACATTTATTTTTAAGCCAACTTTGTTGCTTACTTCAGCGAATTCCTGCATTCTGCTTTGGATGTCTTCTGAGTCTAGCAAAAAAAATACTATGTCATCGGCAAAGCACAGATGACTCAGGTATTCTCAATTTATGGGGATCTTTTTGTCATTCCAGTCAAGTTACCTGAATAAGTCTTCAAGGGTAGCCGTAAATAGTTTAGGTGAGATTGTATCACCTCGTCAGACTCCTTTGCAGATAGAAAATCTGCGCGATGGTTTATGGAGATTGGCAGATGCTGTTGTGCTATTGTATATATTATTGAAAATATTTATATAGCGCCCAGGGATTCCTTGTTTTCTGAGTGCGTTGAGTATTGAACATTTCTTTATCGAATCGAATACCTTCTCATAGTCTATAAAACTCATGCATTGTGGCAGTTTGTATTCCTGGCACCGCTCTATGATTTCTCTGACGACTTGGATATGAACCATAGTACTATAATATCCTCCTCTAAATCCGGCTTATCCTCTCGGTTGGTTTTCGTCTAGTACATTTTGCAGACGGTTTGAGAGAATTTTTGTGAACGTCTTGTAAAGAATAGGGAGTAGACTTATTGAACGATAATTTGCTAGGTCTTCTCTGTCACCTTTTTTGTGAAGAATGACAATGCTGGCATTTTTCCATTCCTCTGGGACATCCTCTTTGCGTATACAGACTGTAAACAATTGTGCAAGCACTTCATTTGCATCCTTTCCCGCTTTTTTGTGGATATTTATCGTTAGACCGTCTACCCCCGGGGGTTTCTCACTTTTCATGTAATTTAAAGCATCGGTTACTTCCTAGGATGTGATTTCGGGAGTATGATCTTCCGAATTTCCATTTCTCTGAAGATCTAAGTCTATAGTCGTATTGTCAGTGTCATCACTGTAGAGATCGCTGTAGAACTCTTTAACTCTGGCTTAGTCCTTAATTTAATTGATTTATGGCTAACTCAAAATCTATAATCTATAAGAACGAATATTTGAAAAAATATTTTTTGCGATTCTTTGTTTTTCATTTGAACAAAAGTAATTTAACTTAAGCTTTAAATTGATAAATTCAGGAGGTGAATTTCAAAAATGATCAACTCAAAAAAATACTGGCAATGCTAGAGTGCTTGACAATATGTATGTAATTTTCAGACTTGGGCAAATTAAATATCAAATTGTTTAAAAAACCTACTAAATATGAGACTAATTTAGAGACAAATTCAGCAGGTATATTTTCAAATAACATCAAATCCGTTTCAATCAATGACATCGTTGCAAATCCAGATACCACATTGTTTAATACCATACATTATGAAGATGATCAGAAAGATAGCTCGTTTGTTTTATTGGTAATAAGCACAAGCATTTCAGGAAGGAGAAATGAAAATATCATTATTTTCTCACTTTATCAAAAAATTTATTTGACCAAATTTGAAAACTACCTCCTTACAAGATAGTTACGGTAACTCGTATGAACTATCAAAACGCTACGTGTTTACATTGATCTACCTGGCGCATAATGAATTATTGTTTGCGCGAGTTGCAGTCAATTCAATAGGTCTAGGAATACTTTTATTATAGGTGCGTTCAGAGTAACGAGGCCTGAAGTGCCATATATATTAAAAAGGAAAAAGATAATAATGACATGCTTTGTTTTCACTTCAGAAATAATAAACTTTTATAATATGTCCTATGCGGTACATTATTATACAATTTATATAAAATATCCTACACGTATTATCAAACTTCTTAGTTGTCAAAATAATGACACATTTGTAAAATTGCCCACATTTTGTAAAGTTATATAAAGTTAATAACTTCGTAATTGACTTATATCAACGAGACACCTTTTTGATATTCAAACTGTATGTAACGAGTACAAAAATATAATTTCGTTATATGACACATGTTCACAAACCTATATAAGTCGTGACATGAATAATCAAATTGTCATAACTCATAACCTTACACGTGTATGCGTAAAGTAACTAACCCACAATTTTGTAAAAAATTCCTACAATTGCTCAATAATGTAGTTACATTATTTAATTTGAATCAAATTTGATTTTAGCACAGGTTCTGTAAAAAAAAATATTTTACTCACAGACAATTTCATATTATACTTATTAATATTGAATTGTATTCTAATGTGTCTCTAGGTATATTATTATGTTTAAAAAATACATTATTCAACAATTTATTATAAGTCAGAGAATTATACATTTAGATAAAAAATATAGTTATACAGCATTTTGTCATTGAGCTTTTAAAACGCCTGATGTACATTACAGTATTGTCAAAATATATTTTTTTATATTTACTATCCATTTATTTTTCCACATAATTCAATAAAACCCGCAATGTTAATAAACCACTAGGAAAATTTTAATATAATGTATTATAGAATCGTCCGATTATATATTATTATTTTTCATTAAGCAATACAGCAATACCCTAATACCTCCATGTGCGTAGTCATTACAATAAGTTTTTTACAAATTGTGGGTTGGTTGTTTTCTGTATATATACGTCCTTGTATAACGTTATGTATCAATTTAAATTTGTACACACCACAACTGTATTAAATCACGTGATTGGACAAATTTCACTGTAGTTTCTAGATCAGTCAACGGGAAAATATTTTTATCTTCAGAGAAAATTGCCCCAGTTGGTACTTTAAAGTTGTTTATCGAAGTTCATTGTTACTTACCGAAGGCAGTGAACTAACGTCAATTGTTACAAAAATATATATAATACAATTATACCGTTAATAATAAGCTCTTTGTTTAGGATATAATATATAGTATAATAAGTCATCGGTATTTTTAATACTTACATAAAAACAAAAATGATGTGAACCTATTTTTTTAAATGCAGTTATATGTAGATATTCATTAGAAGATTTTATTCAATATGGTGAATGCACGTGTTTACAGTGTGATGTTTTTAATATTGATATGTACAATTTTAAAAGCTTGCGATGGAGACGTGGTCAAAAGTAGACCCAGAAGATATCTCAATTTTTTGGAGAATACCAAAGTGTTTGTAAGTCACAGTTTCATTATTATTTTTTCAATCTAATTTTGTTACATAAACCATCGTTCTTTTATTATTAAATAATATTCGTATTTAAGTTTTGCTTACAATAATACTCTTTTATTATGGCAGTATCAGAAAATTTGAAAATGTAGGTATTCTTTGTAATCTGACCTGAAGTAATAAATTATATAATAAAAACATCGAACATAAATAAATTAGGTATCTAATATAAATAAAAGTAGGTAATATAAGTTTATTAATAATTTAATATAATTATTATAGACAAAAATTTTCAATAAAAGATAGATAGGTAGATACTTTTGTTATTTTCCAAAACAAACCATTGAAACAAAACGCTAGTATTGATTGCTAAAGGGTCCTTAGTAACTAAATTGTCATATACGTCTGTTGCTATGTAAATCAATTTGAAATGTCAAAATAACATTTCAGTTTTCCTCTCTATAGAAATAAGAGTTTCTTCAAAATCTTTGGTTATGACAGCATTTACCAAAATGTATTAAAGGAGTGGTAAAATGGTATTAGTTTATTATCCTTACGAAATCCATCTTCACAGAGCGTGAAAATTAATGGTAATAGTGCCGCAGATTCCCGCATGAGCATTTATAAGTTTATTTTTAGACCAAACCCAACCTAACCTAACTTACACCAATATAATATAACCTAATATAATCTTAGTGTGTGATAATGATGGATCAAAATGTATGAATATTTGACTTATAACTTCATTTATATAGTATATAATCACAGGATTTATTTAGTAAAAATAGTCCAAAACTTAACGTACTTATTTTTCAAGTACTTGCTTTTCGGTTAGTAATCGTAACTTTTTTAATTTCAAAATACATAACAATGTTCGATTCTAAAAGGATCATAATATGGCACCCCACAGCGTACAGGTAGTAGTAACAAATTTTTGATTTTATGAGAAATGGATGTTAACCCAATGTTTACGGGACGCACAAAATTGTGTTTTTGCCAACTACTTTTCAAATGCGAATTAACACGTTAATTACAAAATTAATTAAAAGGGCCCGGTAAGCATTGGGTTCACATCTTCCTCAATCTACTAAGTCCATACTCTGGTCCAAGCACATATTGAAAAATAACATCTAAATTTTCTTGCCAGATATTATAGAGGTCAACACGTTAACTGCTGGGCGTCAATGTTATAATACATGTTAAGAATTCTTCAAGGGTGCTTCCTGCTGTAGTATTGATATACAGCCTTATTTTTTCACCTAACAGATGCAACGTTCGGCTAACTATGAGTAACAAATACTTTTCTCTGAAAAGCATGTTTTTTGTTTGTGTTCAACTATTCACTATAGTAATAGTTTATTATAATTATATTACTTTAACCCATGAAATATTCAATGTTTTTTTTAATATAACCAAAAGGCAAGTTTAGTGAAACAACGTGGTTATTATACTTCGTTTTCTTTATATAATTCTAGGTTCGTCTCAATACCAAACACAATATGGTTACTGGAACAAGGATTTATGCTCAGGCAACTGGATTTCGAGTAAATTTTGACGTTCCTGTCATTAAATTTGGAAGGCGGCGTCACAAAATAGGCAGAAGAGATCTCTATCAAAACTTGGAAGAGTTAGTTATGCGGTAAATTATGTACAGTTACTTAATCAATACTTCAGTTTTATTTCCGGGTTTAAATGACATTAATGCACAAAAAATAGTCAAAAATTCATTCAGTATACATATAAAACTTATTAATTATATATATTGGTCACACATCTCAGAATCTTTTAGAGATAATAATATGAGAGTTGAAATTCCCAAAATAAACAATATAAATACTGCAATTTAAAACAAATATTGATAAAGACTATCTTTTGTATGAGTGAAATCACAAAATGCTGTACTATTAACTATTCCAGATAATTTATATCAAAATAAACGAATTATAAATTGGTTAAATAGCTTTATCACTGTATCAACCGGGAAGAAGTAGTTAAGTCTTGTTTTAGGTTAGGTAAGTCATATAGCTTCTAAATTCAGTAAGTTATTTATTTATTTAAAAAAAAAAAAAAATTCAGCTAACTTATAAAACTATACCATCTCATTTGTATATGTAATTAAAGAAACAGATTATTCCACAATTTAAAAAAAAAAAAAATTTTAAATCGTTCCCTTGACAGATTGCTTCTCGCACCTAACTAACTAACTTAACTAACCTAACCTAACCTAACCTACCTACTTCTGCCCAATTGATACAGTAGGTGTAACTAAAAAAAATATCCCAAAAACGTATGAAAATACACATTTTGCAATGATTATTTTTATTATAATATGTAATTATTTCAATGCCAACTCAATTTCTGATCTTTTTTTTCAGGCATGGTTTTGATGGGCGTGCATGCATTTTAAGAAATTTATGTGAAGCCTCTAGAGTAGTCACTCCGCAAAGTGGAATTTTACTAAAGTTATACAAGAAAATTTTCACGTAAGTAGCTATTGTCTCATAATAAGTTAAAATAAGACAGATTTAAATCTAGATGTCATCAATCTTCATCATGAGAATACATGAGAATACTTACAAAGAAACTTATACAAAAAAAACAAAATGGCAAAATTTAAGTATGGTTTTTATCTCAGTTGTTTTACGAACGTAGACATCTTATTATTGACATTTAATCTAAAATAACCATACGAAGGCTCCAAACATAACAATTAATGTGCTAATTTTACTATGCAAGTCTTTGTTGTGGAGTTTTGGAAGAGCACCCGCCTCTAAAGCCATTTGTTTTCTCTTGTAGAACGGCCTGTATAAACTTGAGTATGTTTATCTTACAAGGCTACCTACATCTAAAAATTTCTTAAAATAATATGTATTAAAACAGAAAACTTGCCTAATTCAATCCAATCGGGCTATATCTTGATTGAAATAATAGAAAATCTTTACGTTTTTTTAAATAGCGGGGTCATTTTACTGTAAGCAAAATGAAGGAGGTGATAAGTCTAAAATCGCTTAAGAAAATTAATTTCTGGAGAATTATATATAGGAACTCTAATGTTTATATGTAGAATTTAATATTTTTGATGCGATGATTTGACTCACAATATTTTTCTCATTTATGCACATATATATATGTGTATTTTAATAGTTCATTTTGACTTTTGACTGTGTAATCTGCAAACCAGCTAACTGCATTTTGTTATAAACTAAAGAATGTTTTCTATGCTCATACAAAATTTCAAATTCCTGAATTATAAATAAATGCGTTATCATTATTCACACAAAATAACCAACTGCAAGTGCCAAATTTCCAATATCATAAATGGCACGACTCCGTTATTTGTATAAATTTGCAGGGAAGCTAAAATAGTGTATTATATTATTAATAATTCATAGTGCAGTTTATTTGTAAAAAATAAAACTGTATTTTTAGAATTATTGTTAAATTCCACTCGATAGTTAAATTATTAAGTAGAGTTAGCAGGTTTGCAGATTAAGCATTCAATTTAACTTAACTATAACTCGTTTAGATAACAGGAAAGATAATCTCATCCCTTAATAAATTCGACAGTCTTTGCTTTTCTTACTTTTTACAATTTATTTTTACCTCTTTTATGTGTTAATTATGTGTTGAAATTCATCAAATCTCTATTTTATTCAGATATCTTTCCTAGAGTCGTCAAAAAATAGAGAATTTTTTTGACCAATACTTCAATACTTTTATATGATACAACGCCTATACCAGGTATTGATATGACAGCCCTAAGCATACCTACCAATTGAATGTGTGGCGGTTGTTCCTGAGATATTTTCAGATCCAAAACTGCAGATGTCGCTCGTCATTTTTTTGCACTCCAGGATACGTTGAATTAAAACTATATACAACGGGACTAGTTTAAATAATAAAAACTTTAATAGAATATAGAAATAGTACAAAAAAAAATTATAGCAATATTTTTTAATTACAGGATTCCAGAAGGCGACAGTGAAAATTATCCATATTTAAAATCTGAAGAATGCGAAGAATTACGAGATCACTGCCCACTACCTTTATTGGAACTATCTAAATTCACCGATGACTAATTTCAATTATTATAGAATTACCAATAAAATAGTATCGTTCCCCATTATTTAATTTTACTAAAGAGTAATTATTGGGAAGCTACTAAAAACTTTCAATTTAAATATGGCAAAAATATAAAAAAAATTAACAGACACTGTAAATTTGATACAATTTTTAATTATGTACCCTTATGCCGATACCAGGAAAAGACTCAACAAAAATTTTCATAACAATATATTTCTTAGTAACGTCTATTAATTTATGCTACTATTTTTGGATTGGATATTATAATATTTTGTTGTCCTAAATCGCAGATATTGTTTTCGAATCAAATAACATGCTTATTTAATATTCTTGTTACAAATGTATAATGTTTATTTTATAAATAGAATTAATTCATTCATTCACTGCTTGTCATAATATATATTACCATGAATTTATTTCAATAATAAATAAATGAAACATTTATTTTATTATATAACCAGTTTTTTATTATTTTTCTTATCACAATTGTAACACATTATGCTTTATTATTAATAGAGCGATATAACAAAAAATTAGCTATAAATTACGACTAATTGTTAGTACGTTATACCATTAAATTAAATACACAATAAAAAACAGCTACAAAATATATGTAAACGATTCGCAAAATTGCTGGAGATCAACTTGAAATAATTATAAATTTTATTATTTACATATATTTTTTTACTTTTTGCCCCACTGAAAATACTTATAACTTTGACATGGAATAACTCTTGCTGACGTACTTTTGTGATGATAAAAATAACATTCCAAATAATCCAACCTTTTCAACTCTTTTGTCTCGGCAAGAACCCATGTTATCTTCAAAGAGTTTTGAGAGTTCCATCACACCTCCGTCTACATACATGATAATACTAATAATAAAATTGAACTGTTTGTCTGTCATTTCGAAATATAAGTTAATACACATGCAACTATTCATCGGGAGTAGGTAAAGTGGTAATCTATTGCCTACTTCCAACCGATGTCGTTCGCATGGTCTTAATCGAGCTCTCAGATAACGTTACTAAAGATACTGAATGTATACACATGAAAATATAATGGTTGGCAATAGGGGTTGGATCCAACCATAGTATAATATTATCTTATATTTTTAAATTTGAATCAACCTATTGCATAGTTATATTATGTGACATTTGTCTACTTCATATTTTTGTATTACACGTAAACGATGATATCACGGACTTTTGTTAGTATACCACAAAAGATAAAACTGTTACATCAATAATTATGATTTAAAAAAATCACTTAATTTAACTTTGGCTAATATATACAAAAAATAAGTTTGGTTCAATACCTATATCAAATAATTAAATTCACATCTTCGTTTGATCTACGAACTTCTATAAAAAATATTTTAAAACAGCATGAATAACGTGAACATAATGCAGTTTTCTGAATCTGAATCCAGAATTTCATTAAAAAAACAATAATTAAAATAAGTTTTAAAGATTTTTAAAACCATCAAAACTCTTAAGATGTTAAACTAAGGGCAAATATTGAATATTGAATCAGTAGATATAATATACATCGTATGATCATAGACTAATATTATAGTAACATCTATCGATATAAAATAGAATTAACTACTTCAATCGATATCAAACCTTCCAATCAAGCAGTTCACAAATAATCTCTCGATTGATTAATCTTTCCTCGCATACTGTGTGTATCCGCAATACCTATACATTAAACTAACAAAATAACAAAACCATACTATCATATAATATTAAAATAGATATTAAATAATAAACAATCATAAAAACAGTTCTATGTTTAATGATCAAGTATATATCCATATTAAAAAACACTAGCAAAAAGTAGTTGGACGTCATAGCAAATTAAAATAACAAACAACTATAAATGGTGATCCCGACGGAAAGTGACGAATAACTAGGTACAACATTAAGATTTATTTCAAATTTAAACCATTAATTCTTCCAATTATAAATATGCCATCTTTATTAATTATAGACTATCTTTTTTAAAGTCATATTATCACTATTGACATTACATAATATTATGACAATATGTGCCATTTTTAATATACTTTAAATAATCAGAATTTATCAACATATTTAATTTACCTATAATGATAGTCCACGTAAAATAATATAAAAATATTGTATAGATCCTTTTTGGTATTGAGAAATACAAATCTTTAAATAAAAATAATTTATTATAAATAATACAACAATATTGATGTAGGTACACTGTTTAATACTGTTTGGTAAAACTTAAACTGAAAAGAGATATAAATTATCTTTGAGTAAATAATCACATGCATATAAAATATTTCAAAATGAACAATAAATTAATATAATAATTATTTAATACTATTGTAATGTTGATATTATATCAAACACTCCATGTCCCAGAGGACATTCTGGATAGATTCCTCGGCAATCATACATTTGCTTTCCAGCTTGATGGGCAGCATTATAGTCATAATCTTCATCAAGACTGCTTGTGTTGATGTCAAGAGCTTCATCATAAGTTGGTCTGAAATGGTATTAATAATTAAACATGATTTTTTCAAAACCAGCCAGGTATTTTAATAGTGCATAAAAAGTCTGGAAACCTGTATAAACTCACCATAAAAATTAGCACAATAGGGGATTTATATAAAGCAAGCCAGTTTGAAAGTTTGTGAGGTTAACCACAAAATTAAGTCAGTAAGCAAATTAAAAATGATTTTATTATGTCAAACCTCCATTTTCTATAACATATTTTTATGTTATTTATTGAAAAATCAATTACTTTTTTAATACTATTAATTGTTTTGTTTTAAATTTTTAAAAATTAAAAATCTTTTCAACAATCCAATTGTTTATAATCACTTTTAAAAAATCTACATATAATTTTGAAGGTGAAAAGGCACCTTTAAATAATTGGAAAAAATTTGCGCAATTTGGACCAAAGTTATTATAATAGAACAACTTAAGTTAGAAAATTCGCAGATTACGATTTCTGTCACTTCACACGAATTACTACATTGGATAAATTTAATTATTGTAACCGTTATTATTTGCAACTGCTCTTACGTGAAGCCTATAGCATCGTTTTCTTTCGGTTTTCGTCACTCTAACTATTTAATATTATCGAACTTCACGCGTATGTGGAATAATAAATTTATAGGTAAGTACTTTTACGGTACTAAAAACTACCAAATTTTTAATCGATTTGAACTCCACACTTTTATTGAATCGATTTTTAAGGCGATATATCAGTGAAACGGCAAATAATTTTCAACTATAGGCGCGACGAAATTTTGGACTCGCTGCCATTCGGAGAGAGAACGTCGAGCTGGGAACACGTCAATTTGTTTCGTGATGGCGACGGGGGTATTAATTCTTAAATCGTGTAAAGATGACTAAAAACGTTACCCATTTACTTGAAAAAGAAAACATGTCAATGAATATATTATTATTGTTACTGATACACAATAAATAGAACATTAAATGGACGCAAGTTGGATTTATATGACAAATTATATTTCGTTTGGCATGCGTCATTTGCACCCGCGCCCGCAATCCGCGCATCGCCTGGCCACGATCTTTTTAAACCGTGCCTCAACTGAGGTATAGCCTTAAGTATCTTTTATGGCATTTATTGTTTATATTGTATTTTCAATGAATATGTTATATTGGTCAAAAAACTGTATAGATATTATATACATATTATGGAATAAATTAATAAATAGATCATGCTTACGTTAATAGTAGATGTAAAAGTTCTCCAAAAAGACCGTTTTCATGGACAGGAGCTTCAGCAGCTTCACATATAGTTCTCAAGAGACATTCTTTTCCATTGACCCCAAAACTGCAAACATTAAAAAAATTTAAAAAAAAAAACCTCTATAAATATTTATTTTATTTTTATAGACTGCAGTGGGGGAAAGGCGACATATTATTCTAACAGTATTTTTTCATGATGGCTTATATAACAAATTACATCATTGTCGTTTCATTAAACCCTCCGGTGTAAACGTTGACAAAATTTATTTTTAATATTTTCTGTTAATTTATATAACACTTTGGTAAAACTCCCAATATTCTATTTTATGCTACTGAAATAAAATAGAATTATTAGTAATCACATCCGAACTATAACAAATACTTGACGATGACGACTCCTTTACTACTTCGAAGTTATTCACAAATTTTTGTCTCTTCTGTAAAACTTTATTTTTTACATCTATAGTTTTTTTCCCCACATGAATCATCAAAATTTTAAGAGAAAATTCATTAAGAAAATCTTGTTGCATTTCCTTTTTTATAAATACTTGTTAATACTGAAAACACTAATAATAAACATAAAATCCAATAAAAATTTTATGAAATAATTAAGTATCTGTGATTTTTGATTAATTCATTGTATGTATATAGGTATGTTAAACTTTAATTTCTCCATACAAGCTGAGAAAATAAACTGCAAAAGTAAATTATATAAAATAAACAATCGTTATTTAAAAACTTGAGTACATAGAAAACCAGATTTAACTCAGTAAAACTATAATATGTACATCTCGAACATAACAACTTCATTCGGTCAAAGATCGCATACATGTAGGAGTTTATAATATTCATAATAGCTATAAATATTTTAATATTATTATTTAAAGTTATTTTTATAAAATCAAAAGTTTTAGTCACTTATTTTACGATCGAATGCTCTTTGATCACCTAATTAAAACTGTTATTGCTTCCGATTGAGGAAGAAAACTCTACAGAGCAAACTTTTCATTTGCACTTCGCCTTTCTGAGTTTTATTTAAATATTTTCTTGGTCCAGGGTTAATGACATTAAGACTGACAACCCGATAGCGGATGAAAGAAAGGAACTCCGAGATAAATACAAAATTATTGCCGTCTGGATGTGATCGTAGCAAAGGTTAATATTTCACGATAAAACAATTTTTATGGAGGTTTTTATTTTTAAAAAAATATTTGAACAATAGACGATAAAATCTGTAGCAACAGTGTTACATTTTTATTGGTTTTATTAAAAATGCGGTTGTATTCCAGTTGTTCTTTGTAGAGTTTATTTTAGAACTGTTTCTTTATTTTTATTATCTTTTTCCTATACCTAGTGGGTTCAAAGTTGTAACAGAAACGATTAGGTTTACCAAATATCTTATACAAAGTATCGATATATATTTATTAAGTACAGTCATTTGGGGTAACATTGGAATTCAATGTAACATTGGACAAAACCTAAGCAACTGCATTTTTTTCTGGTGGCTGGCATTAGAATACATTAATACAATTGATAGAAAAAGCACACCCAATCTACTTTCTTTCTACGGATGATTTTATATTCAGCCACACTAACCTGTCAAACCATTTATAATAACCGTTATTGTAGCAAGAGCAGCATTCTGTATTTGAAAGGTCATTTTCAATTCATCATCACTCTTGTTATGGGTACCTTTCCCTAAGCCAGACAGTAAGTATGGGTAATAGATACTAAGTTGTGATATTTTGATATTTTCTATTAGAATAGAGTTTTTACATAAAAAAAAATCATTCCAATGTTACCCAGATAGCTTATTCAGCTACAAATCGGAGAATTTGGTCATAGACAATACTAAAGTCCATAGTTAACCAACTATTCATTTAACATTGGACCACCTATAAAAACAGCGTTTTAGTTGTTTTTCTATATATTATTTTATAAGATTTTATATCAAAATTAATTTATCGAACTTATAAGAACACCTAATAATCTAGATAGATGTAGGTAGCTGACTATTTCCAAAAACCAATCAATCGCTAAAAACACCTAAAAATAGTCCAATGTTTCATGAATTAACTGTACAGAGTATGTATTTTACTATTTTTTATAAGAAATACTCAATTGCTTGTGTAATTACAAGATTGATAGTCACCGGGAAAGTCCAAGAATGAAAAGGTTGTGAAATATCCCCGACTTTTTAATCAATTAATGATTATCGAAGGATGGATTATCATTTGATAAAGCCACATTTTCGTACATGACCTGCGTGGTTATGGAATATATTCAAATCATTCATTAAATACTAAATCGAATTAGAAATAATAGACAATCATGACAAATACAGATCCTAAAATATCTCAATTGCAAGCTGTGCTGTAAAATTTACTGAATATAATGTTACTACATAATATTGGAAAATTAAGAAAGAATATTTTGGAAAGTTATCTATTCACCGACATATTATGAACACCATATTAACAAAACCTACGAAACTCTACGAACCAAATTGGTGACAAATAGAAATAGGCTGCCGTGGGCCTAATTAATGTAAATAAAAATATATCACAACTAACTTAAAAATATATATTTAGTGTTTAAACAAGCACTTATATAGGTTTTGAAACTAAATATTGTGGATTTGAGTAGGTTTTTAAAGCAAATTGAGTATCCTGTTAATATAATGATTGTTTTTTTCATATGGTTTTAATTGGATAAAAAAATAAATAAGCCATTTTTCTGATGTCATTGGTAGTATGGACTATGGGAACACTATACTATTACAGACTTGAGTTGGTTTTGGAACTAAAATAGATTTTTAACATGCGTTATCTTTGTATTGAGTGCGGTTACACAATATATTTTGTTGTGTGGATATTTTAATAAGGAACAATTTGACAACATAATTTGAAATAAATTACAAGATTAAAAGAACTTTTTATGTACAACGTTTTTAAATTTTCTGTTGAATCATATAAACTTGACTTGACTAGCTTAAATGATCAAAAAAAAATTGCACTTGATAGAAATAATACTAAAATGTCATATTGATTTCCATAGTAACGCACGTATATATTAATAATTTAGTTGCAAGGACCCCGGACCCCTAACAAGCAATAATGGTGTCGAAATAACTTTTCATACAAAACAGAATTAACTGAAAATGAATTCAATTCTACTTAAATATGGCTAAAAGTATTAAAAAAAATGCATTGGCATCGTGTTCTGATATATTCTAAAAGTTTCAAATGTCTAGCTAGTCGGAAAGTTAGTTAAAAATCGATTGCAAGATTTGTACCGAACAAAGAACCACCGGACAAATAAGAATACGAGCTAAGAAAAACGTTGTAAAATAAGATCTTTAGGTATATTTTCAAACTAATATCATGTAGGTAGGTAGAAAAATAAATTTTTAAATAACGACATTTAAAATATTTTTTTTTGTACGATATTAATAATATATTTTATTTGGACATGAAACGTTTACTTCTTGGAACAGACATAGTAATGATATTTATATATTTTTCACAAATTATGGATATTGTTCAATTATATTTACCGAATATGTCCCAAATTTGTAATTTATATATTGCACTTGGAGCCTTAAAAAAAGTCTTTCGTTGTAATAAAATTCTATTATATTATTCAAATCGAAAATATTATTTTATTTAAAACTTTAATATAAAGTGAGTTTCAAAAAGCTTCAATACAATGTATAACAATCTTCTACGAGTTAGGGGTAGTTTCATTAGTACTATTTGAAGAAATGATACATCTCTGGATCACTTTGGTAAATTACTGTGATTTTTTTTTCTCGTCTGGCGGAATCAGCATTTGGGAAACGAGAAAGTTAACATATTTTTGCACGAAACTTGATGACTTGGTTATGTAATGGAAAATGGAAATTTCTCCTATTTCAAACAAACAATAATTTGTGTGAGGAAACAGACTGCATTTACTTATTGGCAAGGATTGTTTGTTTGAACTCAAAACATCAGAATTTATGAAATCTATTTATGTTGTAGCTGATTATTTAATATTAAGTAGTTTATCAACTATACAATTCTGAAACTTCATTGCATAAGGTAACGGAAACCTACCGCAATAAAAATACTTACGTATATCATATGAAAATACATCAGTAACAGAGATAAGTATAAGAAAAAATCTTCAAAAAAGTACGACGGTAGGACCAGCCAATGTCCTTTACCAATTAAGTCATCTGCGTCACACATAAGTATGACGAAATTAACTGGTAGTCGAGCAACTTAAGCTTTGAAAATTTCGATGATGTTGGTGACTGGTGGTAAGAAAATTTTGCAGAAGGAAATAATTGTTCATTTATAAGTCTTGATAATATTTTAATGTTTACCTAAATAGATTTTGACATAATTATTATGTGTAGGTACTTTGTTTTATTGTTGTGTTTTATACATGTTCTTCCAGAAATGCATGCACCGTTTATAAATAAATTAGTACTATTAACCTTTCAAATGGATTTCTCCCAAATAAATTATGCTACATAAATTTATAATACAATTATCTTTAACAAAAAATAATGATTTACCATATTATATGATAGGTTTTCAGCTAAATTCACACAATTTCTATCAGTTCAAAACGCATTTAGACCCACTCATTGGTCGGCGTAGTGGTGTTACACGATATAAAGCCAATGAAGTATAAACTGATTATTATAAAGTGGTTATCGGCCAATGATAATTTAAAATTTAATTTGTCGTGGTGTGTGGTAATGTACGATTTCCATTTTTAAGTACGTTTCCATAGACGCAGTGAAAAAATTAATCCTTATTGTTATAAAAATACTTTACCCATCCATTGTCGTCTCAACCGCTTTGTAGAACACATTTCGGTCACTAGTTTGTGGTGGTAGACTTCTCTTCTTTCTTGATACTGTGACGTATGGATAGTATTTCGAGAAGAAGGTGATATTTGGAGGTACAGCGTACTGATATTGGAAGTTCAGGGCGAATATAAGGCTGACATTTGCTGGGTTTTTGATGGGCATAGCAAAACCTAACAGCAACTGGAAGGAATTAATGTAATAATAAACATCTTTTATTGAACACGCATAACTTGAAACACCGCAGATATATACCTACTAAATTAAATTTAAAATGTGATTTTTGAAGTTATACTTCTTTTGGCGCGTTTGGGAAATCAGATCAGAGTTTTTTTTTTGGCGTGTGATATGTTACACATAATTTATTTTTTTACACGAAAAAAACGCGCTCGATTGGATTCGAACCACCGATTGTTCGGCTATCAGCCGAACGCACTACCTTTACGCCACAGTATGATACTGCAATCGTGACGATTATACAGTATAATAGTATAGTTTAGAATTTTTCCGTTACCTAGGCAGCGAATTTATCATTGTCGGCCATTTGCAATTCCTTACGTAAACAAACGATTAAACGTCAGAGTGACAGTTGGTACTTTAAAAATAAAAACAACGAGAAACCATTATATAATTTAGTAATATAAGTTAGAGTGTGTCATGTTACATTTCACGTGACATGTCTACTTTTCAAACGCAGATATTAAAATAAATAATGTTAATTAAATAACAAAATTTGGCACAACCTTGTTAAAAAGTGTGTGTCAACCCTTGTTTCCAAGACAATGACGGTTAAAAATAGGCCAATCGGATTCATTCCCGCTTTTTTGAAAGCGTCATGTCAACAAATAAATTATTTCCGCCCGCAAGATCCTCACTCCGGGATTAGTTTCAGTGCAGATCGGACGTCTTTGATTAACAGTTAGATACAGTTTCAACGCCATTTGTAGTTACTTCCTTTCGGACAGGAGGAAGGATTCGCAGTTCATAATTCCAGCCAAGATGAAGTTCCAGCCATCACAATTTAAACATAAAGTTAAGTAATAGTTACCATCTTCCAAGAAATTTCTCTATGTCCATACCAAGCAACGCTTCTCAAATTGTATTTTTTTTTTGTATCATTTTTAAATTTCAATGTTTTTGTGTAATTAAATAACACTTTTCACGATTAGCTGTGTTCTTATTTTTATACTGTTATATTTAATTTGTAATTACACATCTTTCAAGGCGCCCAAAAATTATAATTTAATATTTCAACGAGTTTACAAATGACATTTTATTTGAGGTAGATAAGTGATTTATAAAGCATTCTTTACACAGGGTTAAGTTGGCAGAAAGCCGAATCTTATAAGCTGTGAGATTAAATATTTCATGTTTTATTGATTGAATTAGTTGGCACTATATGTTTAATAATTGTGCATTACAATTATTAAACTTCTTTTACTATCATTCATACTAACTATTTACATTTTACTCCTTTCCCAATTTTCTATTATGACAAGTGTATAGAAATAAACCAACGGCGTTCCAATAAGCGGTCCTTTTTCTTGAGTGTGTAATTTAACAAGATAACTAAGAGCTAGTCAAAGAATCTAGTTTATCACAAGTTTTTTTTGTGTTTTGTTACGCCAAAGAAGTATAACTTCTAACGCGCGTACATAAGTACACACACCGATTCTTTTTTTTCTAGTAGGTATATATCTGAGGTGTTTTTAAGTTATGTATGTTCAATTTATGGAATGTTGCATTCTCAAATCTTGCGAATTATTCATTGAATAAAAGGAATAGTTTATTAAACATCTTTATATGTCACTTCAACTGTATTAACCGTTAAATAATTAAGGAAAAAAAGTGTACCTACAACTATTTAATTTAAATAAATCGATAAATAGGTATGCTATTTAAATGACATACCGGGTTTGTCCACTAAGACCAGAGGTCTGGGAATTAGGGTAATTAATATTAATAAATTAAAATTATAAGTTTATATGTAACGCTAACTTCACCGCAGTCTAACTTTTGACATACTAATGTGCCTGAAGATCCTAAAGGATTGACCAGTTAAATACGAATAGAATATCAGAACAAGATTGATCTCTAATCTTATTGAATGCCAAAAACCTCATAGGATTTTAAAATTGCATATTTGGAAGTACCCACGTTATACATCATTTTTAAAACAATAATTAACTTTTATATTTACTTTAAGTCTGAGATGTGTGGTAATATAGTTTTTGGATAATACTCAAAAAAAAAATTCATCCCATGGATTAGACAGACATTGTGAATGTCAAGTGCTAATCATATATTTCACATATGTATATTATAAATAATTTAATTGTAATAATTAATTTATGAAGATGTGAAACTGATTAAATATCTACAATATTCATTAAATTAGTTTTGATTCATCGAAACAAAATAGTACAATAAATTAAGAAGGTGCTACAATTCATTGTGATTACTATTACTCGAGTGTATATATTATATAAACGGTAAATAATAATGCCAAAGTGTACCATATATCTACTCATCGTGACAAATTGTCTTTTTATATGCCCTTCTAATTGGCAAATAAATGTCATAGCAGTTGTATAAAGTTATCTGCAAATTCACATGCAATGCATCGTTACTTGTAACTAACTTAATCCAGTGGTCAATTTTTGCTTCAATTTCATATATTTCGACTGTTCTACAAGGTTGTCCCAGAAGTACCCAACCTAACAAAGAAAAAACAAATTGGGATTTTTTTTTCTATGTAGTCTCTTTTTAGGTCGATATATTTTTTCCAGTGATGCTCAATAGCTTTGATACCCTGTTTATAGTGAGAATCGTCGAGCTCCTCAAAATAGCCATCAACCGCCGACTCGACCTCTTCATTGTTGGCAAATCTTTTACCACCGAGCCATTTTTTTTAAGTTTGGAAACAGAAAATAATCTGAGGGGGCTAAATCTGGCGAATAGAGTGCGTGAGGAAGCAATTCAAACTTTAACTCATTGATTTTGGCCATCGCGATAACGGATGTGTGAACTGATGAATTATCCTTGATGAAACGAAACTATCTTTTTCGCCAAATGCGTTTGTTTTTTTCTTGATTTCATCAGTCAAACGCTGCAATAAGTTTGCATAATTGCCGTTGATTGATTTTCTTTTCTGAAGATAATCAATGAAAATTACCCCACGCGCATCCCAAAAAACTGACGCCATGACCTTGCCTGCAGATGGAACTGTATTCGCCTTCTTTGGAGCCAATTCTCCCCTTTCAGTCGATTGTTTTGACTGTTCTTTCGTCTCAAGTGTGAAGTGATGGACCCATGTTTCATCCATGGTTATGAATATACGCAAAAACTCTGCTTTATTGCTGTGAAACTTTGCCAAATACTCGATTGAAACATCCTCACGATGCTGTTTTTGTTCCATTGTGAGTAATCGCGGCACCCACCTTGCTCACAGCTTTCTCATGTCCAAATTTTTAATCAATATGTTATGTACAGCACTTTTTAAAATGCCTACTATGTTTACTAGCTCGGGCAATTTCAGTCGATGTTCATCCAATACCATTTTGTAGATTTTCGTCACCATTTCTGGCGTGGTCACCTCATTTGGTCGACCACTGCGATGTTCGTCTTGGCAGCTCGTCCAAGCTCGTTTAAACTCAGCCACCCAATATGTTACTGTTGTTAACAAAGGAGCAGACACCCCCAGAGTAGAATCTAGCGCCGCTTTAATATTGGTTGGACTGAAGCCTTTTAAATGAAAATATTGTATCACATAAATATGACCAATTTTTTCCATGTTTACAAATTCACTGAGAGCGTTCACTGTTGTTGAATGACACATAATTATTGAACAACGTAGCGTCGTTAAACTACAAACTTAGGCTTTATAAGGTTAATACTTTCTATCGTGGTCACTATTTTTAAACAACAACTGCTATCTATACGTCAGGTCGGGTACTTCTGGGACTACCGGTATCTATATCCATAAATGAAGATTTTTTTCAACATCTTTAGAAAACATATTTTGATTGGAACCAAACCATTAATCCCTATTTTATTTGAAGGTATTGTTGAATTTTGAGTTCCATTTGCAATTTTCTCAAACGTTTAACTTTGGTTTATATTCGATCTAATTTTGTTCATAAATTTTTAATGTTTACTGATTTTTACGAAATAATAACGCCAATTCAATGAATAATTAATTAGACTCCGTATGAATAATATGTTTTGGCAAATTAAGTATGCTTTGTTAAAAATTAATAGTGAAAAATCAATACATAATATCTGAAATCCGTGTTGGTTTAAAGTAATTTGAACTAAGGTAAAAGACGCTTAAATATGATATTTTGAATATTTTTGAAATTATTATTTATACACGTTAATTGGAAATAGCTTTACGCATTGCCTCAAACTTTGCGTACCGTCTTCGGCGTTTTATTTTTCTTTATCACGGCGAGAAAAAGTCTTTTGCAAAGGTTAAGTTTTAATAGCTTTTCAAAAGCTGTTTCGGCCGCAAAGTAATTAAGCGCCATTTCTTCGTATCCACTCGCGGCAATCGAGTTAACGTTTTTGTGAAGGAATTATTCAACCTCAAAGAAGGAACGAAAGGGGAAGCTTTCAGCATTGGAGAGCTTTTGTCGGAATAACACGAATGTTAAGAATTTCCACCGATGTAACTCAATATTGGGCTTGCCGTCTGCGTCAATTCATCGAAAACTATCCCATCTGTCAATTAATATAATTATATTAATAAACTTAAACCACTGAACAAATTCTTTCAAACAGTAATATCTAGGGATGTCATATTCTGGAAAAAAATCCCAAAATCAGTATCACTATCGAAAGAAAGTACCGATACATTTTTATGTCCCTAGTGGTACTCAATGAGCACTTAACGATCACATGATGATGCCTTAAACCCCACTAGATCAACTAACTCATAATGTGTAGTGAATGTTCATGAAAGCGAATAACTAGGAACAAAGACAGGTGGATTGCACTAGTGAAAGCCTTCATCCAACAGTTAATAGACCCCAACTGACAGATATTACGTGTACTATCAAATCATGTGTACTAGGTATTCGTAAAATGCAACCGCGTCCCATTATATGTAGTTTTTGCTTTTACATATTAGTAAGTACAAGAAACTACCATATTGTTTTATTGTTTAAGACTAATGCATTAAATGCATGCGTTAATTGCGTAATAATTATTATAGCCATATTGAATCTAATCGAATTTTGATGCACTGACTAACTGACGAGCTTTTGTTTTTTACACAAATGAATGTGGTGAAGATATGACATACGTTTGCTCCTTTGGTTAGATATCTGTATAAATAATTTTTAAAATGTTATTAATTTATATTTTATATTTTTCAATAGTTGACGCATGAGTAAAATATACTTGCTACTAAATATACAGAGTGGTTACATAATAACGTGCTAGATAACTTTCGCAAAATGCAAACATTTCGACGTTATATTTTTTTCACCTCCTTCTACAATCCAATGTAGCTCTTGGACGCCTCAAGAAGATAATATTATTAGATTCATGCTCTGGGTCTAAATGTAATGGGTAATTTATTTGAATCGCGAATACAGTTTCTCTAGTATTTGGGGACATTACAAGCATGGACCTTCCAAACCAACCCACCCCGCACCACACTCGTTCTTAATCGAGCGTATCACGAAGTCATACGTTTGACGTAAAGCATCATCTGTTTGTTACGCCTTGGAATATCTCTGGACCAGTTACCCCATACTAAGGCCGCGACGCACTCAAGTGTGATTTGACTGAGTTTAAATCGAATTTTTTTGATAAAAGTGAGTTCCATGGTAAGAGAATTACGGAGAACTTATTCAAATACCATTATAAGTAGGTAATAATATTATAAAAAAGTAGTACAAAACAAATCTAATTCAAAACTGAAGAACATTCTATATCTGGACTTTTTTTTAAGTAATAAAATTGGCTTTTATGGCGACCTAGTATTTAGCGACAATACTACTTGAATTGTAAGTAATACACTACTGAGACAGTCACCCATCGGATTTCGGCCAAAAATAGCTTTATTTTAAGCCTGCTTTAGGGTCTCTAAAACTTTTAATGATAATGTACTTGGACATAGTAAAAAAAATTATTATACCATTTTTTTTCAGAGCCTTCAAGTGTTAATTTAATTTATTTCACATTCTTTATCAAACACATATAATTTGTAAATAAACCTATCATAAAAAATCTTGAAAAAAAATATAAATACCGCCGGGGCTCGAATCTGCATCCATCAGATTGCGACTAATGTACTTTACCAATTTAATAAAATTAAAAAATATGCCGTATTTTTTGATATACTTTTGATATGTAATACTCATTATTCAATACAACTTTTATTTGTCATATTTACTTGATTTCTGTTTGCAATACGTATTAATGTGACATCTGTCACACGTTATACGGTATGTGTTATGTACGGGAAAACTCGGTATGTACTCCATACGTTCAGTTATTTTAATAAGTCTGACTTATGATAGTACCATTAGATATTAATAAAAGAAATAATAAAAACTACTAGTGAAATACCTTGGATGTACCTCCGCTGGGAAATACTATGGGCAAACTGTTTCTTTTTTGCCTTTTATTCGTTATTGTACCATTAGATACTGAATGGGTCGTGGCGTCAGCATTTAATAATGATATCGTCCAACCAATACAAATAACTGCTAACAACGTAGAACTGAATCTGGAACCAATAATAAAAAAATATTAACTTTCTGAAAATGGCCGAAACATCAAAAAATATGAAGATATTTAACTAAAAATCATTTCTTATTGATGAAACATAATATTGTCATATTATGATCATAAAAATATAAAATTAGATAAATATTAAATATGAAGTGTAAATCAATAATCAATTTACTGTTTATTTTAGAAAAATATCTACATATTAGAAATAATTTTTGAAAAACAATCAAACCGAGTGGGACTTGATAATAAATAATAATTTCATTGTTCATAAGTACAAGAATGAGAAGTTGGCTGGCGTGCGTCGGACGTCTATTAAGATTAAATTAATCAGATTTTATTTATAGCGCACGTAGACACGTACATGAATTTACTTGCACCAATAGTGTGTATTTTAAACTATCGCGATAATAACTGTTTACACGTAAATGTACTGTCTGTCTCGCCAATCTCATTGTTCAAGAGTAAGCGAGACGCAATGTTTCATGGTACTATTTGACAGGTCGTGAAAATCGGTTAACCTCAAAATGAGTCTCTGCGCGGTGTAGTTAGTTTTTTACCGGCAGGTTTGCCACTATCGCAGGGGCAGATATCGCACAGTCTAATTGTCACGTGAAAATGTATGCATGCAATCTTGCAGTTTGCGTGGTAATACGTATTTACACGTGCACTTTTTGTTATGGCTGCGATAATACGTACTGTCAGCATTTACTCCATTCACATGTAAACGGGGTATTGCCTTAATTAACTCGTTGAGTGAGCACACCGCGCCTGGCCCAAGGCCATTAGAGGTCATTAGCATGTTATCGAATTGGGTTAATTAAGTGGTAATTAATAGCTCAGCAGTGAATATACTAATTGATTATAAAGCAGATTGACTTCCTGATCAGTGGACTTTGAAGTACCTCAGTTACATAAAACGCAGTTATAAGAAATAATTTGCATGAATCGTAGACGGATCGATAACTTAAAAGCGAAAACAATGAACATTTTTAAGCCTTATGTATATTTAATAAAAAAAATCAATCGTAAATATTTCATTGTCATCGATGAAAGCTTTACTTTGGGCTTTTAACCAATTTAAACTTAGTCTAGTACTATTTGACAAAGAAATCCTGTTAAATTTTGTCATTAAGAAATCAAAACACATTTTTTATTATTGCAGGAAATTATAATCTGGATGTACCTGAATACTTACGCCTTTAGTCACGCGTAGAGAGTGTTTTTTCACAATGTTTAACGAATTATGCTCAACATATTTCTTTTACGCCTGAACAACATTTAAAATTAAATCAAGGGAAACCTTTTCATAGAAAATTTATTGAAATAAACAAAACTGAAAACAACTTAATGCCCAGGCACTACTTTTGCCGTTTGTTTGAGCGTTTTAAGAGGATTTTATATAACTTTGAATGGACTTTCACAAACAATTGAAATGTTTCGAGCTAAATCAAATAAAAGATTCACTGTACCTACAGTTTTCATTAAAAATTATTTCAGCTCTTTATTTCGCAGAAATCAAATTATTTATAAAAATATTTAACTTTGACAATCTTTATTTTATGTTAGAATATAAATAATTTTTCGTGTTTTGTCATTGTTTTATTTCTTTACCTTTCAATAAAACTTTATCTTTAAACAAATAATAAATATATAGCAAAAAATATTAAATTAAATTATTTAAGCAGCTACACGATGTCCTTCAAGCTTTGTCGAGCTTTCAAATATATCAAATCAGTATATAAAAAACGTAAACCATTTTTATTATCATATACCAACACAAATACGCACTTGCGGTGGTATATTTGGTAAGGCTCGACCCACGGCTAGAAAAAAGGCCATATTGTTTTTTCAACGTAGGTTTAATCCAGACCAATAATCTAGTAGTCTGGGTAAATAGCCAATAACTATTTGTCACAAAAATAGTATGTAAATACTATTAACACACTTTATAATTAATGGTAGGTAATTACTTAGCAAATTGTTTGATAAATTCTTTAAATAGGGTTCATTTGTTACGGTTTATATTTCTGTGGTTGTACGGTAAAAGTTTTTAATTCATGTGTTTATGAAATTAAGATTGTGTGTAAATAATTGTGCTCTTTTTATCATAGATTTTGTCACATGTAATCAAAATAAATAAATATTGTAATTTTTAGAAATAGCTTAAATTGAGAAAATCATTTTGAACTCTAAGTAAAATTACTTATTCAAATATTTAAAATAACACAATATTAAAACCTTAATGATACATAAATAGTGTAAATAAAAGATACATAGATTAACTTATAAGTGAGAGTATTTAAAAAAAACTGTGATTTATTTCAAACCCGATTATCTCAGCTGCAACCAAACTGTCTTAAATGCTTTTACCTCGAAACCTCAGATTTTAAATCTAATTTCTCAAAACTCATGTCTTTAACTTTTTAAATTAACAGTATTTTATAAATTAAATTAGTACATTCTAATATCATTGCTATGTAATATTCATTGTTTTTATTGTAATAAAAATAGTTATTATATAAACACAAAATAATTGATTACTTACTTATTCATTTTTTCGCAATAAATACTTCAAACAGATGATGTACTTTCGTGATGTAGGCTATATCGGCTCACATGCGCAGTGTCAAATGCGCCCGGTCAAATAATCCCGCGCGGAGATGAAAAAACCGTGTGTGTGAAAAACCAAATAAACCTCCACCGCCGCAGCAAAATGGCCGGCGAACACTCGACGGACTGGCCAAGCGGGAAAACTCTAATTGGACGAGTAAATCTTTCGGCAGTGTCGCCATCTGTCGGGACGGGTAATAGCTATGTCGTGTCCGCTCCACGTTGTCTATGGTCTGGGTGCCGTAGCTTCGATTTCTCGACGTGATCGCGCTTTCACTGAAAAATGTATTAGGTATATTGGATGTTAGGTAAATTTGACTTGGGTATTGAACGTTTTGTGACAGTTTAAAAGGTGTTGAAACCGTTTAAGACTTTCTTTGCAATATTATTTATAATATAAGGATTAACAATATTACAAAAAATGTTTTAAGGCAGATAAATAAAACGGGAATAAGACAACTGGACGCCAGGATAAGTGGACGCCGCACTATCGAATGTAATAACAGTTATTATTAAAATAAATAGATTTTCGTTATGATTTTATACAGAAAGTAGACGAGGAGGTTTTATAAATTTCTATCTACTACTTAGTAATTTTAATTGATTTTATTCTTAACATATTTTTATCGCGGATTGGAAATAAGATATTATGCCTGACGCTTAATATAAAAATAAAAGAACTATTTTATCGTTGGAACATGTTTAAGTTACAATTATCAATTACAGTTAAATAAACAATTACAATTACAGTAGTTAACAATTAAATCATTATTTACGTGTACATATTTAAATTCTCACCAAGTATTAAATGATATAATAATATATAAGTATTTAATATATGATTGACACCGACAGTGGCCGTGTGGCTTAAGCGTTGGACTATCACGCTGTGGGTCTCAGGTTCGAATCCTGGGTCTGGCAGTACACATATTGTTTTTCAATTTGTGTATGAGTCAGGGTATGGACCTAATAGGTTGAGCAAGTGGCTGACATCCATTTCTCGTAAAAAACAAAAATCTGTTAATACAAACCTCCACCCTGTGGAGGCCCATATGATCCTATTAGGATCAGACATGGTCGGAAAAAATTAATATGTATTTTAAAAGTACCTATAATTCTCGAACATCTATTTATTTTCGAATTTCATTCGATTTCGTAGCACCCAGTTGCCCTGGCGCCAAATCGTCCTTGACCCAATAAAACATATTCTTCTTCTTCCGCGGCGCTACATCCCGGAGTGGGATTTGACCTCCTCTATAACCGCTCTCCACTCACACTGGTCTCTCGCCACACTTCTCCAGTTACCGGGTCTTCATATATGAAGCCAGTCCACATCTCCTTTTTGGTCGGGCTCTGGGTCTCTTCCGTTGGGGTAGCCACTTCGTCATGATCCTTGGCGCTCTTACTTCTGGCATTCTCTCCACATGTCTCGCCCATCGTAGTCTTTCGTAGTTTAAGTAATTGGAAAAATTTAGTCCTCTTTTCCAATTGATAAGTAATTTGAATCGACCGCAGTATTGACTTTAGGCTTTTTACTTTCTACATAATGATTATTTCTATAAGAAGCAAAGCCGGACTAATATGTAACTAATATATTATTATATTATAATGGCTCGGTGTTTTATCTCTTTGATATGAAAAAATCAAATCGAATAAGTCTGTTGCTCCGTTCTTTACATCTATATACTTTTTATTTCCATGTTTCTGATAGTTATAATTCTAATGGATACCATCCGAGTAATCATGAATTAATTCATTGATCGGGCGACATTTTTAAGGATGTGAGATAATAACTATGTCTTTATTTTTATTTTCATATTATAATTTGAATGTTTACTAGCAATCAAATTCTCAGTAATCCTTATCATTGTTTTTTAAAGTCGCTTGACTTATTAATACTGTGTAATCGACAGATTCATCTTTTATTAGGAGTGAATTGAGGATTTTGGTTTTAAGGCCAAATAGTCGTACATATAAAATAAAGCTTCATTGATACAGTTGATGGTAAATATTTACAATATTAACGATTTTCAATATAAACATTTAATCTGAATTATAAAATACTTATGAAACTAGTACAATACTTGATAAGTATTCCAGATCGTTTCAAGTACCTATGTGCGGATAAATAACTATAAAATAATATTCTTTTTAAAAAACCAATTCTTTTATTCAACTAATAATTCACAAGATTTGAGAATATGGCATTCCATATATTGAACATAAATAACTTGAAAACACCTCAGATATTATATCCACTAGAAAAATCTATTCTAAAAACTTCAACAAAAAATATGACCACTGGTCTACTGATTAAGTTGGCTACAAGTGATTTTGCATTGCAGAGAAATTCACACTACTGCTATGGCATTTATTTTCCAATTTGCGTGGCATATAAAAATACAATCCATCACGATGAGTAGAAATCGGCCAATACTACACGTAAATCGTTTGGAATTGTACTAGAGTAAGTAATCACAATGCACATAAACAATGGCCGCCTTTGCGTGTGTAAGAATATTAGTTTGGAAACAGAGCGGTGTAATTGTGGAGTTTATGAACTTAACCATTCTGCATACGCTTGCAAAATAATTTCAAATGTCATAAAAAAAATAACGTATTAAATTCTTTCTGTTTACAGCACAAATTATTTGGTTTTATATAAGAATGTTTATATTTAATATTTTTAGTAGATTTTATTTTTTTCATATTTATTTTTAAATGAATACGTATTTTTTATTTTTATTTTTAAATCTTATTTGGTTGTTGTCTGCATTGTATCGCTCATTGTCCTGGTGGGTCTTCGAACAATGACCCTGAGAGAGATGCTAAAAGCATTTTTAATTCAATTCCAGTTACTTGAGTAAAGGAATAAAAATCAACCATTTCACGCTTCATAGAAGTACTTTAATAAATAATTCATTTAGTAAGTGCTTGTTTATCAGTCCGAAATGCCTTTATATATTAAACTTGATAGCAATCTGATTAAATAAACAATGTAAAAATTATATTTTAGAAAATTTTAAATAAATCTGTACATTACATTACAACCAGATCCATTTCAACTATTTAACTATATAAAACTCAATAACACCTTTTTATAATAGTTATTTCCGACATTCAAGTTAACACCAACGTTTTACGGGTTTGAATATAGAATATACCTACTATATTCTGTATTCGAAAAGCAAATATTTGTGGTGGTAAAGTGTTGTGAATTATTCGTTGAATAAAAGAAATAGTTTATTAAACTATTAGCAAGTGCAAGTACTAAATATTATGTGATCCGTGACATCGTTTAGTAATTAAGGCATTTAATTAATACATCACCTTGTTTCAATGTACAAAAACCGATAGCCAACTTTAATAACGCAATTTGATAAGCATTTCATGTAAGAACTACTAGTTGAATTCGTCGTAATTAAGTAGTATGCTCGTAGCTTAATTGGAAAAGCACATTGCCGCGAATCCAGCGGTTACAGGTTCAAGTCCCGTAATTAATAATAAATTTTCTTCAATATCTGCAGTTAATATGTAATTTTTTTTTAATAAACTTGTAAATATAATATCCACTTGAGCATTTTTCTGCTCTGGACATGAATTTTCTTTTTATGCATTATAACATTGGTCCCCAACCCCCGGTCCGCGGACCGGTACCGGTCTATGGATCAAATGGTACCGGGCTGCCCAAGGAACATTAAATTATTTTCATGTTATTTACTGTGGTGTATTTCTCTAGGGTTTGTGCGACTTTCCTACAGACAAGGTTTCGCATTAGTTTGTTTAAAAAAAAAACTCATTGTTTTTGTTAAATTTTAATTGTATCAGACTGTTCTATGTGTATTTGTCAGTTATAGTTTTGTTCATCTGTCATAATATAAGATTTAAAAAATATTACATAAAAAACCATTTTTATTTCAGTATTAATGGTCCGCGATTTTTTTTTTCCTTTTTTTACCGGTCCGCAGGTGTAAAAAGGTTGAGGAACACTGCATTATAACATCTCAATAATATATGATATGACAATGTTTAACAAAAGGAGAAGAAAAAAATGTATGGCAAAAGAGCCTTATAAACCAAAGCAAAGGTTTTTAAAATTATTTGTTTTTTTAAAGTGGTCATTTTTATTTATCAAAAATGTATACTGTAGAGCTTTATTACTATTCTAATTTTAAAGTCGAGTGTAAATTAAATATGCCCCACATATATACAAATTCATTTGGTTCATTTTCATTTCACGGTCATTAGGCCCCTCTAAAGCGGCACAGTCAATTGCCGAGACTGAATTATTTTTATTTTTCCTCCAGGGGAGAGGGCACAAAAACTGAACGGGGGAGAGGGCACAAAAAACTGAACGGGGTGATTTAGTTTTATTTACGCGAGCGACTTAGCGCGCCCAACTAAAGCCTGAAGGATTAAAGGGGACACAAGATGGCGGCTCACGAGTGACTACTCCCCCACATAAAATGTTTGTATTTGCGGCTTTTTAGATAGAATGATAGGATTTATGGCAACTATAAAAAAATAAGTATCTAATATTGAATCAAGAGGGATACTTACTATTTTATCAATGGTAAAAATTTCTATAGTTGTAAGGCAGAGTAATATTATTTATTGAAGAGCAACATAGAAGCTATTTTTAAATGTACGATCTCACAAAAATTAAACTAATTTACAATTATTTATCTAATTTGACATTGTTTATCATAATGATTTGACAACCGAAATAGCCATAGACTATAAAATACAAATGTACTCGTATAATAAAAGAGAATAATATATTATGCTTTGTATACTTTAATTCTTTCTGCAGAGTGGATTAATTGTAAACAATGTTTTCACTAGAAATCTTTGTTTTCCATTCTCTTAATGGATATTTTTAATATAATTTTTATGATACTTTTAGGTAGCTATCCTTTAACATAAATCTGATTTTTTTTCAAGACGTACACTAACAACATATCCTTGGTATTATTGACTGTAGCCAGTGGCGTCCCGTTGGGGGAAGGCAGATTGAGCGCCGCTTAGGGGCGACAGTTACTCGAAGGGCGGCAAATCGAGGAAAATCGTTTGGTATATAGAAATAGCTACCTAAACTTAGTACTTAATAACGAAAATATCTTTCCATTAAAATATTCAGCTCACTGGTTGGAAACAAAATGTAATTAACATAAATGGTTTAACAGCACTGTATTTTTTGTCGGGTTTGCGATATCTGGTTTACTTCCGCTGTCCTTCAATGTCATTGGTGACTAGAAACAACACGCGCACGGATGATAAAACATACTGTTTAATAAATGGAGCGGCATTTTTACTCTGCCCAGAGGCGGCATTTTGTCTAGGGACGTCACTGACTGCAGTGCATACAAAGATATTCGTTTAATTTATGTGTCATTTTTCTGTCAATTCGTAGAAGAAATTACGACATAAAATGATACACCACAGTTTTAATGCATCCCGTATTATACTGTTTTAATCGAGCATATATCATGAGGCAAAAATAGATAACGTGAAACGTCTGGAGTGTTTTAGACGTGAGAATGTTTTATAAACAGTTGCCTGAAACTGAGGTCTCAAAGAATGGTTGAAAACTATAAAAAAACATAATAAAGAAAGCTGAAATAAAGCGGTCGAGCTAATTACTATAAGAAATCCTCTCGCTCGCATTTTTTGAAAGTATTACTCACGGGCAGTATGGTGCGTGCAGTGCGGTCTAAATTTAGAAGTTCATGTGTGCGATTGGTACGATGTTGCATCACCGCATCGCACATTATTTGAAAATTATTTTTTTCAACGTTCTTCTAAAAAAAATTTCACGCAATCGGTTTTCAGATAAAAACGTAAAAAATATATGGTTATCGATCTAATTTCTGATACAATTAACATAAAACTCAACGAATGTTTGAATATTTTCAGATATCCTACAAATATGAGCAACGTGGTGACATGGCATTAAAAGTAGTCGTTGTGGTGCTAGGTCAGATGCATAAATATCCCCAACAACTGACTGTTGCTACATTAATTATACCTCTCACCTATCCAAATGCATTCCAGGAATTTGTCAAAAATGTCGAGATCATCTTGCAATTCATTGCTACAGATACATGTAATAAAATCTACAAAGCGAGATTGAATGAGTTTAAAAATGTGATCTCGATCTTAGTAGCAGTAGGATGCTCTATAGCAGTGGTTCACATGTGCGGCCACCAGCGTTTTACAGAATATTTTAAAATAATATTTATAAAATTATAAAATTTGTTGAATACACATTACTTTGCTTAAATTTCTTTCTACGTTCAAATGATCCATAATGTGTTCTTGTGATGGGATCATGTGTGAAATAGTCCGTTTTTGATTTAACAAAATTTCTGCCGGTATACTAGGTATTTCACGCATTTGTTTAAATGTGGGACCAAATAATATGAAAGATTCGTCAATTTAATACTTATCGTATTCGAGAGAGAAAGAGATTAGGTAATACTAAAAAAATATTGGACTCTTCGGGCTGCAGTACAATATTTTAGTCAGTTTCACGATAACCTACGCTTATCATGTTGTAATCACGTGATTATTTTCGGTAATAATTTACCTAAATTTTTAATTTAAATCTAAATTTAATTAACTAGGGCCTAGGCTAACGTTAAATATGCGTAATTGGAAATGAGTCATGACCAAATACTTAAAAACCATTTGAATAATACCAGGATTGAAAAATGTTGGTCAAAGTTATACGTTGACTAAGAATCAAGTCAATTCAAAGAATTGGCAACAATTGCTTTATTGTCGATTTTATTACTACTGTGTACTGTGAAAGATCATTTAGAGTAATGCACTTCATAAAAAAACAAATATCGAAGCCAATTGACAGATGTACTTAAACGTAAAAGCTACCATTGCTCGCATTGGAAAAAAGGATTGTTGAAGAATTTCCATTTGCATTATTTTAAGATAAATAGATATATACTAAAATGTTCAAATATCTTTTATTAAATGGACTTGTCTATAAATTAATTGATCCATTTTTTTAGTAAATAAAATTTAGCTTTAATGTCAAGAGGAATACAGTGAAGCTGATTATGACCAACTTGAAACAGAGAGATTTATATAGATTCTTAGCCATTGATCTGAATAATATGTAGCACTTGGTTAAGTAAATTAAGTTACTAAGGACAAATTGTGTGTTATGGCGGTTTATAAACTTTAACATTACAGTTTCTAACGATAACGTCACTGTGCAAAATGATAATGTGATGATCCAGAATTTTATAATACATTGACTCTATTTTAAACGAAATTTAAATTAATAATTTATTGCTATGATTTAATTTTGACTTTTCAATTTAGAATTGTTTTTATATCATCCCATTACCGACTGCCAATTAATCTGCATTCATGTGGGGAAATATTATTTAAATGCAACATTCTGATCGTTTCATTTCTCGTTAAAAATATGTATAATTTTATATTTCACATAAAATGATTATCCTATTTTTTTCACACGTTTATATTGTATTTTTACCACGTTTTTATTAGCTCGTATTCTTGTGTGTCCAGTACAAATTTTTTCTTGTTTTTCCAAGATTTGTATTGGATGATTGAAGATTTCTAACTAACTTTCCGACTAGATAGACATTTGAAACGTTTAATAAATATTTAGAAATTTTAAGAATATATCATAACACGACGACAATGCATTCTTTTAATACATTTAGCCATTTTTAAGCAGAATTGATTTCATTTTCAGTTAATTCTGATTTGTATAGAAAGTTATTTCGGAAAAAATCGTAAAAAGTACTAAAAAAGTAAAACACAATTATCGGTTGCTAAAAGGATCCTAGCAACTAAATTATTAATTTATACGTGCGTTACTATGGAAATCAATATGAAATGTCAAAATGACATTTCAGTATTCTATATTTATTCAGTATTTCCATCAAGTACAAAAAAAAGTATTTATTAATACATAGAATTGTCAAGTTTATATGATTCAACAGAAAATTTTAAAACGTGGTATGTAAAAAGTTTTTTTTATCTTGCAATTATTTCTAATTAATATTGCTCTCCTTAAAATGAGTTGGTTACTCGAGATAGTATGCACGATCACCGAAAACAATATTTTTTAAGTGGCAGTTAGGTCTTGTTCAGATGGCGCTTGTCTCACCGCGCTTTACGTGCAAATACCAAATGTATGCTGCATCCATATAACGCATTTCATAAGCGTGAGATTCCTATACTAGATAGTATTCAACATGAGACGTAATAATAATTAAATAATTGTTGCAACTATCGGCAATTATTTTCGCCTTTATTATATCGACACACTCGTAATACGCGCGTACTCGAGAGTCTGGCGAATGCTCGCACTCTTTTTTCTCGTTTTTCCTTAGCTCTTTTCACTCTTTTCGGCCTATAGCTCTTTACTGCAACGTACATCTCCCAATATTAATGAGTTGATCGGTCCAGCAGACTTTACAGCGTCCGTCTGTTCGTTTAATCATTTAGCGTTCTTTTGTAACCTTATATTACTGTGATTATTCAATAGTATGTTTAGTATTTTGCTACTTCATCAACTTGGCAACAGTTATCATATGGCGTGGGTCCGAGGTTTGAAAGCTGATCCTGACAAATACACATATTGTTTTTAATTTGTGCTTAGAGTCAGAGCATGGACTTAATAGGTTGAGCAAGTGAATAAAATTAATTTCTCGTAAAAACAAAAAGATGTTGTAAAAACCTCCACTGTGTTGAGGGCCATATGATCTTCTTGGGATCGAACATGGTCACGTGGTATTAAGTACGGCGTACTGTTATTTTCCTCTTTATCCATTTGTTTATTTTATATTTTTTTCCGATTATGTCCAACATGTACCTTACAATGCCACGTTGCGCTACTCGTAGTTTTCTAATACACGAATTCTGGTAGCACACATTGGTTGAACACTTCAGACTTTATAAGATGATAATAATGCACCGAAATGCGTCAGTTTAATTCTGCGAGCAATCCTATCATACATTCTTCGGTTAATTGACATTTGCTATCCATGATAAATGTAGTTGTTAACCCGCGCGATTTCTTTTAAATTACTTTTGATGCTTCCTTTGAATAAGGGTAAAAAAGAGGTATGTAGTATGATTATATTACATAACCAACATAAATTTAAATGTTTATTTATCAATTGTTACTGCAATTAATTATGTGATAATATCTGCCTCTCCAGCAACCTTCTATGAATGGCCGGTGCAGTAATATTGTGATTAACTATTATCAATTAACGCTTAAAAAATGGCATGTATTAACTTTTGAGTTGGGCATTTCATTATAAGTCTAATCATTTGACAATCTGGTAAGATTTTGTAAAAAAAACACTAAAATAGTAAACCTATGGGAGTGCCTGTGACAGTGCAAAAGTTTCCTCAGCCCTTGACAAATTGTAAGAGACTCCGGGGATTTAATTTGGAAGACCGGAGGACGGAGGAGGGGGCGAATCGGAATAATGTGACATAAAAAAGACAGAAATCAGAGACAAATTGAGAGGGCGGAATTATACGTCGAGTTAAACATTATTTTTATATCTTCAAATTCAAAAAGATTTTGTGAACTCTTTTAAGCTCCCTCGGTGGATAGGAGTGGAGACATCTTTCAGCAATGAGAGACTTTTTCTGTCAGTTTGTAATCTGTTGAGCTGATATTGTGAGTAGCTTAAATTTTTTAATGATACGATTTGAAGTATGAATACAGAAATGAAATTTTTAAATAACTACTATAAAAATAATATATTTTAATAAAAAAAAGTATATATTTATTAAGCTGCTACTGTCCATAAGGATCGGGATACACTAGCCGCAAAACAAAGTCGATTCCACTGTCAACAGAAATAAATAACTTATTATTCTATTTGCTAGACATACCTTCAGATTGAAAATTAACATTATAGTGATCCGATTTAACCAATTTATCACTCTAGTTTGAACTCTTTTAATTTTTGAGTTAACCATATCATAAAATTGAGCTCACATAATATAGACAACATTTTACAGTGACTTTTTGCAAAATTTTGTGTTATTGAATAGATTTCTTGTTAACTATCAATTCTTAGTGGAAATAAGTGTATTAAATAAAATACCACACAAAATGTAGTAGCTACTAATCCCACTTCCTATAATAGTAATTAGGACAATGTACATCATGTACCAGTTGAAAATGTCCTTTTGAAGCGGGAAATCGATCCTGATTATTATTAAACGAAGAATGTGTGTATATTATGTTTATTATGAATATTGTGTTTTATTTTAATTAATACTTAATGGGTATTAAATTCAATTATTGCCAGGTATTACAATAGATTTATTTCCTAAGTAAATCATTTGGGTAGAAACAACGCTCAATCTATAAATTTAAACCTGCCAAATACCTTCCAACTTACTACATTAAAAATTATCTCTTTTATAAGAATCTTTTATTTCTTATATATAATATAGCCTTATACTAGAAGGATGAAATGCCGTTCATAACATAACCTGTATATTTTTCATCTCTTCCAAGTAGAATGCATCCCTACATTCGTTATTCTTAATCCGGACCATGTAGCAAGAATGGTTAGTGCCCAACTACCGTGGGGCATCCTGGATACCAGGTCGGACGGTCGACTGCAGGCCCAAACATCGGTGGTTGGACGGTATCATTTATGATACTAGAGTCACCGATGGAGATACTGGCCCAGGATAGGGGGAAGTGGAGAAAATTCTTGAATGTGACTATGACCCAAATTGTTTTGTTAAACCTGCTCATGCCGATTAATATTCATACATATTATAATCGATCGCAAAAATATTATTTAGTTATTTTTATATACATTTTTTACAGGTCGTCAGCCGTATCGGTTAGTGCCTACTCAGTGAGATTGTTTTTAAATAAGATTGTTTAGTACATACATTTTTAGTATACAAATTTTACACGCATCAAATTACGAATTGAAAATAAGAACTTTTACTTTGGTAATATTTATTAATATGTATTATGTTTAAATGCATTTTTCATAGAAGGCATGGGATACTCAGTATCAGCATTATTCAATCGTGAATGGTTCAATAAAAAGGCTATCACGATTGAATGAATATCTCACTCCGTTTTTATCTTGATCGTGTAACAGTCACTCCATATCAGTCACTCAGTATCGCCAAGTCTCCGGTTATATCTCACTAGTTTGAATATTATTCTATATGATTGACTGTATTGCACCTATATAACCGTCACATAATTGCAGTACCTACTTGTCAAGTCGAAAATAAATCTCGCCATCTTCTCCAGCAACTACAAGTCTTCATACTCCGCTTATCAGCAATCATCATCTCAACTCACACACGTCTCACCCGAAATAAATATTGTACAACACGAACAGTAGAGTCACAGAAAAAAGATATTATATTGAATACTTAATTAAAATATAACAGACCTGCGAGTATGTTATCTTTTATTATTGGGATCAATAAAACAAACATTTTTAACTTCTAGTCCAAAGCAAATTAATCCGGCCATTGTAATTATTTAATAAGGTAGATTTAGTGCATACAATATTATAGAAAAATATTTGGTACAGTTCGGTTATGAGGAATACAGCGGCAAACACATTTTTAAAATTGCCGATATACTCAATTATTTGTTAGGTTAACCTAACCAAACCTAACCTAAACCAACCCAAACTAACAAATAAACCATTCTATCGGGTATTTTCAAAATGAGTTTTCCACTGTATTCCTCATAACCGAATTGTACCAAATATTTTATTTAATGTAAAATGTTATCAAAGATAAGTCCTTTTTTGAAGGAGATACTTTTTTGATCTAAGAATAAAATTAAAAGCTATTAGTAATTCATCATAGGTACCTATTATAAAACTTTTGTATTGTTTAAAAAGCTCATGTAGGTATAGTATGTAAACAGAAAAACTTTCAGGTTTTATAGGTAATTAATTATATTAAAATTTCCACAAGCCAACGCTATTAAATACATTAAAAAGACAAATGGTCCTTGATTTTCCTGCCCTTGATAGAGGCAGACAATGAAAATATAAAAGCTAAATGTTATTTTTCAGTCTTTTCAGCTTATTAAAGAGACTTTTCTTAGCTTTATATTTCCTGTTCAAGTATCAACGTTACATTTCCGGTACATATATCCCTATTTATTTTCATAAGGACTTTATCTTTTTGAAAATAATATGCCATGAATAGCCGCCTAATTTAAAAGACAAATAAAAGTACACTAATTGGACAACTCATTACAAATAAGATTTTGCGATATGAAGTTAGTAATTTGAAATAATATCGACTTCCGCATATGTAGAATTGTATATTATATTAGAAGCAAAAGGGCTTCTCTTTACTTTTTAAATGCACATCAGTCACTGTCTGTAATTTTCAAATTAAGACTAATAAAGTTCTTATTTTTAACTTAAAATATGAATTATGTTTATTATTAAACTTAGTAAAAAGTAATACAATAAAATTTATAATATACTTACCTTTAACTAAGTTTACGTTTTTATCCACATATTATCACGATGGAAAAAAGTGTTGCTTTTAACCTACTCGATTTAGAAAATTGAAGGCTTTATTTTTAACTGACAATAAAAACTATCCAGGTCTATTATGGCCGGCTGTATATCCATCATCCAAGAATCTCTTTTCTGAGTTCGATCTTTCCCCAGTCAGTCACACTCAGCCATTTGGTGTCCCTGTTGGCTTCCCTCTTGGCGTTATCCGCCTATCTCTTTAGGTAGCTGCCCAGTATCCGAGTGCATACTGGGATTACTTCATAAATCTTATTGCGATCTATTAACCACTAGTAACTATTTAAATATATTAGCATGTTTCAATATCACTTCTGTCTTATTTTGTGCTTATAAAATTTAGTAGATTGATGAATAACCGTTTCCTTAGGTCGCATTTAGAAAAGGCATGAAAAAGAAAAACATTCCATACTTTTGTAGGAGTGGTCGATGTGAGGATCGATGGTGTTGTAGATGAAAGACGATCGTGGTTATTCGTGATGATGGAGAAGTGAGAGTTTATTTATGGTTAAATAAGTACAAGGGTACGATCGGTATAATAATATAAATAAATTGACAGTACATTTATACTGATATAGTAACGGGATAGGTATTTAGATTCGAGTGACCTTTTTAATGAATTATTTTTCGCTATTTATACATCAATATAATATCTAAACATTATAATTTAGTAAATAATTATGTTAATCGAGTCAGCGACTAAATGGCATGTGCGTCAATGGACATACTAGTAGCTAGGAATTTATCATTGCGGTCATATAATTTGATACTATGGAAATGGATATTAAAATAATTTGTCATTGCGATACAGTATTTAATATCGCCGATCAATCTGCTGACACAGATAATGAGTTGTTTATCGCCATACCTTTATACCGTGAATGTACATGGAAGAATATGAGGCTTCGCATTAGAAGCAACGATGCGCGGTAAGTAGTGGCACTCATATTCATCTTTAATCTTGGTACTATGCTTGGCACTATTTAGCTATATAATTAATTCTGTAATGGGTTGTATCCAGCCATCGCACGCTGCGCAGTATTGTGTCTATTGCATCGTATATTTTTCATCAATTATTTCGTTATCAACATATCTATTATTAAAGTCCATGTTTTACATGTACACGATTACGGTGAGCACACACTAGTTGAGCACTGCGTTGTAGAAACAACTTAATTCCATGCGAGGGAGCTTATTTTTTGAGCAATTTTTGAAATGGTATTTGAAATGTGTATTCATCTCTAGAACATAATAAAAAAATGTTCTTTCAGATTTCCCTTTACTTTACTGATGTCATCAAATCTTTAATGTTGCATATTAACTGGCTTGGGTATCATTTGGAGCTTTTCATAGGTTCATTTAATATGGAAGTTCATAAGAATTCTTTGTAAAAAAACAACGTTATGTATATCGTAAATGAAAAGGTTGTATATTTTTATGTGACCGTGAAAATGAATTATAGATAGACAGTAAAGTTATCTTAAAATATTATGACGCCATGCAAAATTGATAAAGTTTTAAAAAATCTTTCATTTGAATTGGAGATATTTTTTTTTAAGTTATTAGTCACTTAACTGAATAAAATAATACTTTCTAAAGCTTTCGAAATGTATCATCACCAACGTAGATTAATCCAATACTAGATGAAGGCTTCTACAAGCTAATACCATTACCCACTATATCCGGTGTTTTATACTCCTTCATCGTTATTCCTGTCATTATTGTGTATTGTGTTGCTACATATTTTTACAGAACTTAATTATTCTTTGATTTAAAGTCTTCCTGTCTTCTTTTGGATGTATTCTACTATGTAACGATACCATAGCTCCCACATCCTAAAGCGGGCCCCCAGGGCAGAATTTTTGACGACCCCTTCCCCCATATCCATCGCTAGGCTTAAAGGCAGTAAGACGCTCTACAGAAGCGTTTTATTAAAGGTGTTTAAGGTAAAATTAAGGGTATTCGGTGTATTTTTAGCGATAATTTTGCATTGTTGAATAAATTCACTTGAATTATGGAGTTGTCAATTATGAACATAGAATAATCAAAAATTGTGTTACACGACTAGATATTTTAAAATACTAATACTCGCTAAGTAAAATAGCGCCGCAGGCGACTTTTTTCAAATTGGAGCAAATTTGTGATGAATTTTTATCTCACTTATCAAAAAGACCCGTCACGCCACCCCCCCCCGCAGATCTCGAGCCCCCAGACTAGACCCCTTTCAGCCCCCCCTTGTGGGGACTATGACCGATACCATTAAATGACTATAAAATAACATAATCTTCAATACGTCGTATTTAAGATTATCCCATATTTCTCCATACTCGAGAATTGTACTTTCGTATGGACACATCCAGCCACATACCTTACTTATCTGTTCCCTGGTTGACAGAATCTGAATCTCGAGGTCTCTCTCTCTCTCCAATTGGTCATATTCACCCTCTCTGCATATCACTTCACTTGACTTTGTCTGATTGTCCCATCATCTTCAGGTGCAAGCCTGACGCAGCCGTCATAAACCTTATATATTATATTTTTTAGAATTAATAATAACCATTTGTTTTTTCGTACAAGGTAGTTGTTAGTAATTTTGAACAATCACAAACACCCAGTCTTCGAGAAAAACACATAAATATTATGTCCTCTCCGGGAATCAAATCCAGAACTCTCGGGTGGAAGGCCAGCTCCTTCCGCACACTGCACCACGAGAGCCGCCTTATTCATCGCATCTTGTGTCAAAAAATTTGAAGAGCTGAACATTTGGTTATGTTAGGTTAGATTAGGTTAGGTTGGATTATATTAGATTACGTAAGGTTTTAAGCAACAATCATTGCTGTCAAAAATATAAAGCAATTCAATTTCATAGACTACCTACTACAAATCGTATTGTTTTAGTTTAATGGAATGTCACTGTATTGTGTATAATATATTATAATATTCGTACTATTGTAAATTAATTCTATAAACAGAAAGTCATGTGGGCAGCCGCATCATAAAATGTTTAACATAATAACGAGACTAGTTGTTAAAACCACTTTAAATTTTACCCCGGCTTAAATGATATTTCTGCCACACCACTTCGTGATACAATAACTGTGAGAATTTGTATGTTTATTGGAAATACAAACAAAATAATATCACGATAATTAAACGTTCGGGTCGCAAGAGCACGGCACCGGTCAACGGACGTGTTTTTTTCATTTGATATTTCCACAGTTTCATGATGAGTCAATCATGTTAACACATGAAATCAGTTTCAATCTATTTATTATTGCACTGTTGTTCAATTTGTGAATACCTGAAACGTGTATTGTTATGACAGTTATGTTGTACTGAGCTTTTCCCGTTGTTATACTGTCTATAGCCTAAAAAGCGAGAACGCGTATAGTTTACTAAAGTTTAGTTTGTGTCATATTATAATTAATAAAACTTTTTTAATTTACCAGTTTAGTCATATAAAATTGGTGAACGTTATTCATTTAATAAAATATGTGATAGATATATTTTAAAGGTTATAATAACGGATCAAATATATTCTATTATTTGTCTATCATATTGTCTGTTTGACTAATGTTTATTTGTGTGTATTAACAATAATTGAATACGTGTTGCAATCAAATTATAATTTCATGTATTTAAAGTCAGTTAATTATATTTCCTATATTTATATATATATTTATATATATTCATCTTGATACTGTTGAATAATTTAATATAAAACTAAATTAAGATGTTTTGTTTACGTAATTTGGCAATCTGCATAACCATCTTTGGTGTCGGGATCCTTTCATCCGATTTAAATGAACTAAATGTAGTTGAGTTGAGCCTTGGAAAAGAAAACTCACTGCTTCCTGTGCCAGCGATTGAGACGCCCCAGTTAAAAGAAAAACAATTTCCCGTCCTGCGCCGACAGAAGAGGCAATTGATTTTTCCTATTGCGACTTTACTACAGGCGAGTGGATTTATATTGGTTTTATTTTTTTAATACCTACTTGATTATCCAGTTAGATTTTTATTACGGTTCACTTCTATTATCTCTGATTGCCTTTTGCTCGATGAATTTTCCAGGAAAATACATTTTTTTACTGCCGCTTAAATGCTAATATCCTATTAACATTACGAGTTTCATTCAATTTTAAATATTAAATATTACAATTTCATTTAATCTGATAAACAAAAGCTTATTACACTAATAAATAATAATATTATAAGTATATCATATTTTTTAATTTATTTAATAAAAACAATATTCAATGCAAAAAAATGTATAAAAAGTATGTTACCATTTTCTTTGTATACTATTTCATCAACTTAATTTTACTTCAGTTATCTTATATTATATAGTACAATGCTTTTTTATCAATTTATAGCAAATTAAACGTTATAGATTAACCATCTCTGTGAAATTTTTCGTTTGGTTAATTAAAACCATTGGAAATTTTTGATGGTTAGTTTTTTTTTACATTTACCATTGTAGTGCCTTCCATCTCTTTACAGAAAAAAATTAAAATTAACTATTTCTTTTATTCAACGAATAATTCACAAGATTTAAGAATGTACCATTCTAATTATTGAACATACATAATTTTGAAAAACACAGTAATTTGTCGGTTCGTCAAACGCCGGTTAGTAATTGAAGTAATAGGTATCTACTTTAATTTAATAAACAAAAATCGATTGCCAAAGTAGCTTGATTTGGAAGAGCGCTGATGAGTGGGTATTAAAAGTGGTCAATAGTTAAAATTTGTCGCAATTAGTATGTCACTGCGTAGCATAGAGGTAATGCGCGGATGGGGCGTAAACCCGGGAGATGCAGGGTTCGATTCCCTGCCGGGGTGGCTTACTTTTTTCAAAAAAGTTTTTTTCTATTGGTTATAATATAATTTCTCAGGAAGTGTTTTTCAAAAGAATGTATGTTCAAAAAATTAAAAATTCAAACTCTTCTAGTGAAAACTATCATTTTATAATATTCTTTACAAATATAAAATCAACCAAAAAAGAATACATACAAACGTCAACTTTATAATATTATAATGAAAGCATTTATAAGGATACAAAAAAATTGCAATGTTTCAAGATAAACATCCCCCACTTTTAGCCATTGCGGCTATGACGCTCAACGAAGCATAAGCGTTTTGCGACTATTACATGGCCTTAATCATTAATATGCACATATTTCTTCCCGTGTGCAGAATATAGGCGCCGCTAATAATATCTCTAGTGTACAATATGTTTACTATTTTATTTAGATCTCGCCTGTTATGTTGCCTTGTCTCGAATTAGTGCTCTCCCATTATCTCTTGTGCCCTGTCCAAAGTATCGAACATTACCTACTAATAATGCAATAAATTTACATTATGAAATGGCGTTTTCATCTACTGCCCATGTATCTAAAATACACTGATAAATAATAAATAATTTAAGTTTCAACAATCTTATATTATATTGTCGACACTGATATTAAAATATCGATCATCATGACGATATTATTCGCTTTCGTTTAAACTATATCATTATTTTTCATTCTTCATTCTTCATTTATTATAATATTATAATGTAGAAGAAAAAATATAATATAGGTAGTTGTATATTATGTTTTAACAGTACAACAGGCCACGAGGCCCAATGACAGCAATGTAGTGAAACAGTAGTATAATAATAAAAGTGAAACTAGGTTTTGAGAAAATTGCATAAATATATTGTGACTCTATTGGGTTGAACCCGAAGGCCCCGTATAAAATAGCTTACGCATTGGACTACAAGGTTCGTTAATCCCTATAATATCTTTGAATTACTAATTACCAACCTAAAATTTGATCATTTATTCAATTAATAACGGCCACTCTTAACATAACATTTCTTATACGAAAAATTTACTATAAAAAAGGTTTTATACAAAACACATGAAAAACGTTCATCTCAGAAGAAAAATAAATAATAATTGGATTGAACGGGATTTGAGCTCACAACCACTGTATTTCGGGTGGTATCCTTTACCATTTAAACTGCTGATCGACTCACTAATCATGACTGAATTTTAATAAACAATAATATGCAACGAAGGTGTTTACCTACTCCGTTTAAATTTGTGACCATATTTGTGTAATTTTAAATCAACGTAACAATATTACATCACCATATTCATATGGAAATCCACAGAATATAATATTATGTTGAATTAACAGAAATGGGCTTTAGCCACTTGCTCAGTACAATATTCGGTCTCCACTCGGGTCCAGTAAATTTTCCAGGCCTGGGATTCCAACACAGGACCCATGACATTATACGCCGATAAATTACCACTCAGACATAATTGATTAGGTACTTATTATTGCCTACATATTATGCAATAAGAATGCGATACTTGCGGATTCATGTCCGATTCGGTGCAGGTATGTCCCTGCGGCTCCATTCTATACACAAGGCGACTAAAGACCGCTAAAGTGATAAAATGATAGTATTTATTACATATTTGTATTGAGGTATTATAATTGTTATAATAAGTTAGCCGTCTAAACAGTCAAAACTGTCTATCTCGCTCTACATTTTATCACTGCCAAGAGAGGTGCTGTTAAAATATAGCAATTATTTTAACAACTACAACCAACTTATTGTAATAATTGTTACAGCTAATACTTTAATACAAACCTACCCTACGTTTGATAATATGTATCTCTTTATCGGTCGATAAGTATAGAATAGACACACTTATATATATATTACGAAAATTGTATGAATCTAATAAATTATGCTTTATTCTTAAATCTTATATAGGTACATAATAATATATACACATTTATATAAAATAGTCTGATTTAAAAAAAAATACATCATTTTATTTTCTAACGATTTTAATATTATTGTATTTTTAAAACGTTCATTTATATGAGATGTATTATAATAATATTTTTATGTAAAACGATTTTTTTTATAAATTGACTATCACAATGTAAATATATATTTTTTTATATATTTTATATATATATAGTTCAATTTTACTTTTAATATCTACGCATATAGATTGTTTAATCCTGATCAATCAAGCCGTAGATAGATACACAAAATGGACGTTTATTCGCTTATATCGCTTTCCACTGTCAGCTTAGGAATAGCCAAAACCGACATACAATTTAAATGCAATCAATTCGAACATACGTCATCAGAGACCAGTGGTCAAATGTGCTACCTACTATTATGCAATTTCTGGCTCAGATATACAAAACAATTTTCACCAAGCATCAACTCGCTGAATACAATATGGTAGATTAATCCAAACAATAATTTCAATAAACCCTTTGTTATTACATGAAATATCTAGTGCTGTCCATAAACAAATTTATGGAGGAAAATAACATCAACACTCTACCTACCACAGACTTCACATAAAACATATATATTATGATGTAATAATATAACCGACTTGTATAAAAAAGTAAGGTAAAAACACTTATTTTGTCCAAAATTCCCCTAACGCCATTTGGCTTAGTAGCGCAGATATCGTAACACACACTTTGTATAATTACAGATACCTCATTTTAAAGTAGGCACTTATATAAAATATTTTCTTAAATACCTCAAGTATATACATTACAGTGATTGCATTATTACCTATTTGGATTAAAGTAATCATTTGATATCTCAAAGTGACTTTTGGTAAAAGAGATTATGATAAGAAAATACAATTTATTTTATTTTTTTGACAATGTCCGATCGATGTAATACTATCATTTGGGCCTCCGCAGTCCATACTCTGACTCCAACCACAAAATTGAAAAACAATATGTGTATTTGCCAGACCCGGAATTTGAACCAGGGACCCAAGACATTATATGCCGACGCGTAAGCCGCTCGGTCATCGTCGGCGTTATAATATCGAGCCAAATCTTCTTTTTCTTCTTTCACCCTGTCACGCCCCAACACTGGGGCATAAGGTACGTACAAGTTCGCGCCACTTCCCTCGGTCAATCGCCAACTCTCGTGCCTCCCGCCATGCCACCTGCAGCGCGTAGATCACTTTTTTAGCACCGCTGTAGGGTGAGGGAGGGCTGGCCACGGTGTCAAAGCCCTTGAGACTATGCCACAAGGGTACGAAGGGTACTCTGGTGGCATCCGGAATACGTCATGTCCCAGCCACGTAAAGCGTCTCTTCATGATTACCTCAATCACCAAAGACTGCAGTGTCCGTTCACGAACTCGAGTGTTTACCAATGTACCCCAAGATTTGGCGGAGACATCGATTCTTAAAACGCAAAAGCCGAGACTTTTTAAGCTTAGTAAGATGCCATATCTCACAGCCATGCAGGAGCACAGGTAGCACGCACGCGTTGAATAAACAACATTTGGTCCTCACAGAATACAGCCTTTTTCTCCACGCGACTCCAAGTTGGCTGAATGCAGACCTCTACGTACCCATGCGTATTCCAAGCTCACTGGAAATACCACCATCGTTGGCAACAGTGGCACCCACGTATTTGAACTTGGTCACCAGATCGGCGCGCAGAGCGGAAACCCGCAGAGGAGTGTCGCGTCGATGCATGCAGCACTGCGCATGGATTTGGTCTTAGCCGCATTCAGATGAAGACCCACGTGTTTCGAGTTCACGGCGAGCCTGTTCACGGTTACCTCCAACCGTTCGATCGTCGAGTCAAACACGACTGCATCATCTGCATACTCCAAAACGCACAGTCTATCTTGGAATAGTTAGGTTTCATCATCATGACGTAGCCCACTATCGGGGCGATTATTATTACAGCCAATTATTATTACATAATATTAAGATTTTATAATCATAATCAATTTAGTCTTAGAGGGCGGACAATGTAGTATTGAAAAAGTAGTAGTACAATGTTTCTTAACCTTTAAATCTAACACAAAAACGCGGACCACCGGTTAAGAAACAATGTACATATGTGAAATTCCGAAGGGGTAGCCCTGCAATATTCAAAAAATGTTAACATACTCGTAATATAACTAGATATTGTAGAACCATTATGGACGTATAGTTAAGTATAATTTACAGTAGTTAAGATGCAAATTAGTATGAAATAGTATTTTATAGATTATTTTTGTGAGTGCTACCCAACTACACCATCTATTAACAGAACACCACTGCTCCAGATTCTCCAATTGTCTGGCTGCATACTCAAGGGATAAAAGATGACATAAATATTAATAGATTCCATTCATGTTCGTTACCACTTTTATGAACGTCCGCGGAGAGAAGGTTATTTCAACAATATCTTTACGACATGTTAGTTATTTACTCAACTGATTAAGTAAGCCTTTGCTCCGTTTCAAACACACACTGAAAATACAGCAGGTCAATTTGCCAAACGTGGGATTCAAACTCGCTTACCTGCACTTTAGAAGTACTATACATAAAATATAAATGAAATACTACACATTCAAATATCCAAACCACATAAAAATATAGTTTTCCAGCTTATAATACATACATAAAGTTTATTTTTAGTTACGTCGTGTTCACCAGTTTCCCATTGCTTTCAATAAATATTATGTATATTCGCTTAGACAAGCTATATGATATTATAATAAATGAAAAAATATCACTAAAAACTAACATTAAAATCATTTTCAATATATTTGCCATCCATGCACATCGTTTGATATCTGACAGACGTACCTATAAGCAGTGTATATGAAACTAAAGCTCGTTTATTTCTGGTGTACATACTCGTATATACATATTATTACAATTTCACTATGATTATGACCACAAAACCCATTCAAATATCTGCGGTAGAATCGTCTGCTTATGACTGTTCGTGATAGAATCATTAGCCGTTAGTTAAAACCGAATTCATAACATGAGTTGTAGGTATACCTACATACAATATAAATATATTAATATTAATTTTAGTATTTCATTAAATTTATTTGATTGAATTAAATTATTTGAATTTTCGAATTAAGTGGATACTTTTATTAATAATGGTAAGTACATAAATCTAACTATCAAAATTAATGTGTATGTATAAAATTCATATCGACTGTGAAAAGAAAAAATGGCGTAATCCACAGAACTCAAATTTTACAGGAGGCACAAAAACGTTTTTGTTATGGTTTTCGGTTAAAATTAAAATACAAATAACTACAAGATAAAAATAACTTTTTATATACAACGTTTTTAAATTATCTGTTGAATCATATAAATTTGACTTGACTAGCGTAACGATCAAAAAAATATGTACCTGATAGAAATAATACTGAAATGTCATTTTGACATGTCATATTGATTTCCATAGTAACGCACGTATATATTAATAATTTAGTTGCTAGGACTCCAGACCCCTAGCACCCAATAATGGTGTCGAAATAACTTTTCATACAAAACAGAATTAACTGAAAATGAATTCAATTCTACTTAAAGATAGCTAAAATTATTAAAAAATGCATTGGCATCGTGTTCTGATATATTCTATAAGTTTCGAATGTCTAGCTAGTCGTGAAGTTAATTAAAAATTGATTGCAAGATTTGTACTGGACAAAAAACCACCGGACAAATAAGAATACGAGCTAAGAAAAAAGTTGTAAAAAGATATAACCTTGAAGTGCATGATAATTAATAATTTGATTTTATATCCTTAATCTGATATTAATTATTGAATTAATTAAAAAAAACATCATTAATTATGGCTAAGTCGTTTTTCCCACGTCAATTTCTTCTTTTTTTAAATTATTTGCAGCTTACATCCTTTGGACATGTATTTAGTTGAGTACGACATTATTATGCAATAAAACTTATTTTGAAAAAACTGAGGGTTACGTCTTTTTTCTTTCTATAGTCGATTTACTTTATTTTTTTATTGCCACACATATTGGCATAATGTATCATCTGAATTTACAATTATTGATGTATTTAATTATTTCAAAAGGCACACATGCCTAATAATCCTTTAGTAAAGTCAATAAATTAATAAAGTTGGAAAAACTATGTGGCTAAATATAGATATTATCTTTTAGCGTACATCTTTAGGTCATTTGACTTGCTTTCAAAGCATAGCTGCAATACGTTTATCAACAAAGATTCCTCATAAAAACGGCCGGGTCCAATGGGTTAAGATAACCCCAATCAAATAGAGTCTAATATGATGTGCCATTAAGCTGAAATGGTAATTAACATATTTATAAAAAAGTGGTTCTATTCATTCAATATGTTTTACAAAATCAATCAAAGTTTTTTTGTAAAAAAAAATCGTTTGCTTTTTGAGTTAAAATGAAAATCACCAAAATGCGCTTTGTAACTAAATATTTTCTTTCTTATTGCAGTGCTCATTTGCGGTGGCAACTCCAGTCCAGCTTAAAGAGTATGTCATTTTCGTCAACCAAGGGTGGCAGCTTAATTTTATACTACCCTTCAACATAACGCAATTTGCTAGCGTCTTTCTGTTTGGATCCCCGATCATCAATGGAAGGTCAAGGGAGAAGAGGGACGACTTTCACCACAGTGGCTTTCAAGAAAAACTCGTTCCTGAACCCATTGATGCTTCTACCTTTGGTGATATAACGTCAAAGCAGATGTATTTCATGATAGAAAAATATTTAGATGGGTAAGCATAATTTCGTAGATATAACAATAAAACTATATAATTTTTTTTTGGTTCTTGGCACCACCCAACATGGTCACCATATTACGCTTTCAATAATTCCTGTCCCTCGCCAGTCGTATTGCGTCTTCTCAAGCCATGCTACCATCCCGTAGTTTTTACAAGTACACCATATAGAATTATAGATGATAATATTTACCTGACTAATCAAATTGGTTTGAAGAACGGGTAGGCCAAATTCTCTTGAGAAATTCATAGCACGTGAGCAAACTAGGCCCAACATCGCATCTTCGCCAGCACGTATCTGTTATCAAAGCTCAGCATATGCGCTTTCGTAAGGTACCATAAGCCAGCTTCGTCATAATGCAAGTGTTGAAGAAACCATTTGGTCATTACAAAGTATCATCCAAAATTCTGTCCAACGCTGATCTGAGGATAATATGGATTGAGACAACTGATATTACACATAATATAAAAATAAGAATACTAACACTATGTTAATCCATCCACATGCAAAACAGGAATTTTTGATAGATTTATTATGTATTTATCGCCCAATTTGCCTCCAATACTTTTAGGTACCAAACGGTATCAAATGTATAACCTTTATGTGTGGAATATACTAAAATACATTAATAGCATTACGGTTAATAAGGAACACAATATGTGGTCGGTCATGTGAGACAAAACACTAAATGCTAATTCATTGATACTTATATTAGGCAATATGGCACTGGGCCAATCTCATAGCCGTATTCGTTTTAACGATGACAAACAAAAAATACACATAATATTATTATTAACCATTTCCATAGATTCAACGTTTACTTGGTGGTTATTCATGATAATTTATAAAATGGCCTTATCACTTGGCATTCACATAGTAAGCTTTAACAAGTATGATACCAACAGAAATATGGTTTTTGTTTTCTAGTATAATCCTAATTTATCTCCACTCATTACGATTTTTAATGCCTATTCCTTCAACTTAATTTTAACTTAATCAGCAGACCTGTCCGTTTCTTATAGTAGATAGAAAGTTGTCACTACGTCAACTTAATGCAGAACTATTCTAAATATATATATATGTTACGCCGAATGTGCGAAATTGACTATTACATGAAATGGACAAAATTTTGGCTAATTCATGTAATAGTCAAGCCCGTTGCCTTATTCATGAATTAGGTAAATTACCTACCGAGTGCGTGAATTCGCCAGGGTATAGAATTCCTTAACTGTCAACATGACAGTAGAAAAAGTAAATTTAATACGGATGGTTTTATTAGTTATATTAGGTTAGGTTTTGTAATTTTGAATTTAACTGAATGTCCATTTTGAGGTTAGCTAACAAGTGTCAACAAACTATCAAATCATACTATCACAAACAAACAATCAACCATTGCACGATTGATACCCAAGCACGAATTAAATCGCGAAAATACCATTTAATAAAATTCTTCCGTTATCATATTATAGTTCTAGATTTTTTTTGGGCATAGTAAATGGATATTAACGTCTTTGTAGTTATTGATTGGTATATTTTTATATAATCAATGACATTTGACACATTTGGTTAGTTTGATTAGTTGCAAAAAACGCCACTGGAGCGCAACCATCTATTTTGACCAATGCATGAGCATTTGACACATTTGGTTTAGTTGCAAAAAACACCACCATAGCGCTACTATCTAATTTGCCCAATGCATGAACTAGACAGAAAAAATAGTGCCGAATTCACGCACTCGGCAGATATTTTGCATAATTCATGAATAAGGCAACGGGCTTGCATTTTTCATGATTTAGTCAAAATTTAGCCCATTTCATGTAATAGTCAATTTCGCACATTCGGCGTAACATATACATTAAATGTTTACGCCTACTACTCCCTAACGTCGCAGTATTAACAATATTTATGATATTCTTCAAACTTAAACATTTATTTTGTCATATTTGATAAAGCTTACTGTGTTAGCAAAACAGCAATCGTAAAATATTTTTATATCAATGTGACGAATACCAAGTAATATACACCTTTATAAATTAACCCATTGAAGACAGATTTAAAAGGAATAAAATTTTGATTAATTCTCTAGTAAATTGAACTAGAGTGTACTAAAACTTTCTTTTTATTTGTTTAATAACAATTAGTCTTTTATGAATGTGTAGTTATTAAAAAAATGGGTTCGAATAAATATCTAAAAGTAAAAAAAAAAAAGAGCAAGGACAATCGACGCTAAACTGATGCCAATAATTATCCAAAATCACTTGGTCTACAAAGGCGTCACATTGTAATATTATCGGGTTACTGCCAAAAGTTAGTAAGTCTCGAAATCATGTTATGGAGTAATTGCAATTTGAAGTTTGACATGTCTTCTAAAATCAGGCATAATGCCAATTTCTTTGTGCTTTATGTGCATGTTCTATATATCAGATGACTTTGATTGTTTTTTTTAAAACACACAATCCGTTGTTAATTCTAAATACCTAAATTATTGACTTACCAACTTTTGGCAGCAAATAAAATAAAAATAAATTTAAATAACTTGTAGCTTAACCTTTTTTTGTTTCATTTTCAATAATATGGAAGCTCCTACTGCACAGAAGAAAAAAATTCATCAACATCTTTGATATTAACTACTTTCTTCGAAAATGGTTTCCAGCCGAGGCTACAATGGAAGCGGTTGCGTGCTGCACTCCATCTGTGAGCATGCTGCTGCACCATTTCACCAGGACGACGATTTGATGCATGAAATATTACATTTCATCATGACGTAAGTTGATGGTTATTTCTATATATAGATTGTTTCATGTGCAATTTCCGTTTGTGAAAGTTATTTGATGTTGTTTGACAAATGACATGGCATATTATAATTAATTGGAATATGGCGCCTCTGCTAGAGATTGAAATAGCAGTTTATGGTTTTGCAAAAAATTACAATACACCATGACGTGAATACTGTAAACCATAAGTTGTCTACCATTCGGATATATTATGCATTTAATATGAAGTATTTTAAGAAATCATAATTTATTCCTTACCAAACTTTGCACGAGATCGCTTCGTTGATCGATTTAGATTTATATTACTTAACAAAATAATAATAAATACATTTTTAAATATCAAAATTACTATATCCATACAATATGTCGAAATGAAAATAATTCTGACAGCAGTAAAAGTCAAACAAAAGAACACCAAATTAAAACCGAATCCAAAATATGCACACTTTGTATTAATCTGTCGTAAAAAAAATTCAGAATTCGAAGTATATAACAAAAAAATACTTTATATTATAAAATATAAAAGTAAAGGTCGAAAATGTAGAATTTTGGGTTTTAGCAATTTAGCCTAGTTAGTCCAGATTTTGTAGGAAAAAGTATAATATGTCATTATGATCGTTGTGTTTTTCATCTTATAAATCAAGATTTAATGACCATATTATTATAACATATTACACTAATACCATAAAAGCGTATCGTCGTGTTAAAATTGAGAATACATCAGCTGATATCCATATTTATAGTAGTTTTTCAAATTGAATTATTATTTTGTCAACACATTCATTAAATTTTCAATAAATAATTTTATAAATTTAATATGGTTAATATGGTTAATAACGGAACGTGATTTTACATATCTGAAACTATAGGTATCTAGTTATAAATATTTTTCAAAAATCTTGTGTGTCGTCGATTTATTTTTCTAAATAATGAATCTTAAATGTTGGAGGGTTGGCAGGGGTATTTATTACTTAATTGGCGTTTCTTACTAGTGCACCTTGTATTCCATACAAACTATAATCATTAAGCATGCTCTAATATTTTTCAGCCCTTCTGAGCATGCCACACCAGATGACCTATCAATATTCTCCAGAAATAAAACCATGGCTGATAACTTGAGCCAAAAATACACTACGTTCGAAAATCCCACAGATGTCTATGAATATTTGGAGGCAGAGCTTATGGGACAGCAAAACGAAGACTGTGATAGCTTGTACTTTTGCCCAGTCTCACCTTTGGATACATTTTCTAAGGTTGTCTATGACCACAGTGATGAATACTTTGAATAATTTCAGTTATTATATGCTAAATTATAGAAAAATATATCATATGATATAAGTAGTTAGTTAAAAAAAGAAATATTTAAAGTGGGAAATCATGTACAAAAATACTTGTGGGTTTTGGGAATTGGGTGGTGGTGGGATGGTGAATAGGTGGGGCATTAGCATGCATTCATTGATTTGAATTATCTTATTGAATAAATGACATTAGTAAACTGTCAAATTAATATGATTATAATAGTGTAGTGCAGTTCAATATAATATCAAGAAATGACAAGAGCAGTGCGAAAACATGTTTACATTGCAATTATAATTCAGTACAATCTTGCAGTATCCTTAGTTTGTATAGGTATAACAAATGATCCTTAGAGCCCAATGCACAATTCGTACTTACCAAATTTTCCTTAAGGAACCGAAAATGATATGGTAACTATAGATTAAAGAGTTATGAACACGTCGCCTTATGTATTCATACAATAACGAACTGTCATTTTGAGAGTAAATTTAACGGAAAAAAACTAGGTCAAGTAGGCAGTGCACTTTCCACTGACAGATGTCAAAATAAAATCGCGTGTCTATATAACAGTACATACACACAAATTCATTATAAAATATCATCATCATCATCAGCCTGAATCTATCCACTGCTGGATGAAAGCCTCTTCAAGTTGCTTCCACTTCTCTCGGTCCTGTGCATTACGTTGCCACGTACTTCCGCAGAACTTTATCATTTCATCGATCCAGCGGCCTCTAGGTCTACCTTGTGGACGTTTTGTACTTCTTGGATACCACTGGATGACTAGAAATGTCCAACGATTGTCTCTTCTTCGAGCTATGTGTCCAGTCCATCTCCATTTAAGGCTTTTAATAAACTCTATTACATCGCAAACCCTTGTATGTTTCCTTATCTACTCATTCCTCTTTTTGTCCTTTCGCGTTATGCCCAGCATGCACCTCTCCATACCACGTTGTGCTACTCTAAGTTTCTGGATCTCTCTTTTACTTAGGGTCCATGTTTCACACGCATATGTCATCACGGGAAGCACACACTGGTTGAACACTTTGCGCTTTAGGCACAGTGGAAGGTCACTTTTGAAGACATTATTCAGGCGGCCAAAAGCACTCCAGCCTAGCTTTACTCTGCGAACAATTTCATCAAATATACATCCATCTATAGATACTTGTTGTCCCAGATAGATGTAGCTTTTCACCTGTTCGAGCTGAGTGCCATTGATGAGGATCTCTTTTTGGCCTGCAAAGCAGTTGAACATGACTTTCGTCTTTGTTACATTTATTTTCAAACCTACTTTGTTGCTTACTTCAGCGAGTTCCTGCATTCTGCTTTGGAGGTCTTCTGAGTCTTGCGAGAAAATTACTATGTCATCGGCAAAGCGCAGATGACTCAGGTATTCTCCATTTATGGGGATCCCTTTGTCATTCCAGTCAAGTTGTCTGAATAAGTCTCCAAGGGTAGCTGTAAATAGTTTAGGTGAGATTGTATCACCTTGTCAGACTCCTTTGCTGATAGGAAATCTGCGCGATGGTTTATGGAGATTTACAGATGCTGTTGCGCTACTGTATATATTATTGAAAATATTTATATAGCGTCCAGGGATTCCTTGTTTTCTGAGTGCGTCGAGTATTGAACATTTCTTTATCGAATCAAACGCCTTCTCATAGTCTATAAAACCCATGCATAGTGGCAGTTTGTATTCCTGGTACCGCTTTATGATTTCTCTGACGACTTGGATATGGTCCATAGTGCTGTATCCTCCTCTAAATCCGGCTTGTTCTCTCGGTTGGTTCTCGTCTAGTACATTTTGCAGACGGTTTGAGAGAATTTTTGTGAACGTCTTGTAGAGAATAGGGAGTAGACTTATTGGACGATAATTTGCTAGGTCTTCTCTGTCACCTTTTTTGTGAAGAATGACAATGCTGGTATTTTTCCATACCTCTAGGACATCCTCTTTGCATATGCAGGCTGTGAACAATTGTGCAAGTACTTCATTTGCATCCTTTCTTACTTTTTTGAGGATATCTATCGTTAAACCGTCTTCCCTGGGGGCTTTCCCACTTTTCATGTAATTTAAAGCATGGGCTACTTCCCAGGATGTAATTTCGGGAGTATGGTCTTCCGAATTTCCATTTCTCTGAAGATTTAAGTCTATAGTCGTATTGTCAGTGTCATCACTGTAGAGATCGCTGTAGAACTCTTCAACTCGGCTTAACAAGTGTTCCCGATTTCTGACGATAGAACCATCTTTTGCTTTTAGTGCTGTGATTTGACGTTTTCCTATCGACAAGCATTGCTTGTTTTTGTTTAAACTTCTGCCTGCTTTCACAATTGCTTGTATGAGGTTTACATTGAATTTACGAAGGTCTTCTCTAATCTTCCTTCGGAGGGTTTTGCAAAGTGATGAAAACTCCATATCGTTTTGTGCCTGTCTATTGCTCTTGGTTTTCCTTCTCTGCTCCATAAGATTCAATGTTGCCTTCGAAAGCTTGGTGGAAGGTGTAGCTTCTGAGCTTTTTACGCCTGTTTTTTCTGCACATTGTAGAATAATACTCGTTATATCCTCCGCGTTGGATAGGGAAACGGTTTCGTTCTCATCTAAGAAAGCCGATAGTGCATTTTTGAGTTCATTTTGGAATTCAGTATTGTTCTGCAGGTATACGCGAGCATTTGACTTCTTCTGCAGTTTGGATCTTTCTGATTTGACGTTCAATCTTATCTTACATCTCACCATCGGGTGATCACTGCCGGTGTTAAACTGATTGATCACCTTACAGTTTAAAAATGTATATTTTCTGTCAGTGAGGATGTAATCGATTTCGCTGGTCCTTCCTGTCGGGCTTCTCTACGTCCATTTACGTGTAGGTTTATGTTGAAAAAAGGAATTCATGATGTGAAGATTGTTGGTTTCAGCAAACTCCACAAGCATGTCCCCTCTACCATCCCTTGAGCCATGTCCGAAATGTCCGACCGCTACGTCATCTCTTTGGTATGATCCAATACGTGCATTGAAATCTCCCATTATGATGTTGAAGTGGCATTTACTTTTATTTTTCAAGGATGTTATTTCCTCGTAAAACTCTTCCACTTGTTCATCAGGATAGCTCTGTGTCGGAGCATATACTTGCAAAATCTGAATCCGGTACCTAGCATTGATTTTAAGTATCACGCTTGCGACCCTGTCAGAAATGCAGTTGAACTCGACTATGCGGTCCCTCCAGGCTTTGTTGACAACAAATCCAACACCGCTCGTGCGTCCTTCATCGGTTCCTTTGGAGTACAGCACATGTCCGCTTTGTAAAGTAATAATACTCTCAACTTTACGCCTTACTTCGCTGAGTCCGACAACATCCCAGTGGATATTCCGGAGCTCTTCTTGAAACTCTACAAGTTTGGCATCGCTGGACAATGTTCTTGCGTTATATGTAGCAATGGTCATCTGTTGGCAGCCTTTTCCGGGTCTCCGGGGATTGTTAGCACCATCTGCCTTCCTTCGCTGATCGCTGCCGTGATCAGTATCAGGTTGGCCTCCGGAGAATGAGGGCCAGGTTCTAGAAGTTTTTGTTTTCATATGAAGGTTTTGGACGTAACACACCACGCTGTCCAGACGGGTTGGTGTGTGGTTTTTCTGTCTGGGTGATCCTTCCCGTAGCCAAAGGTCTCTCGTTTTAAGGCGCCAGAGTTTCGCCTTGCACCCTTCTCTATTAGCTACAGATATGTTGCGTTATACAGCACATTATCTGCATTGCCCGGGGGACGCCACGCGGAGGCTAGAGATAGGATTTGCTGACTTTCTTGGACAGTGGCGTCTCAACATTTTTTATTATAAATAATATTATTTATATTTTTTATATTATATATTATATATTTTGAATATAAATAATATAATATAATAATTGTACTACAGCCCAAATAAATATGAAGTTGATATTTGAAGATCAATAAATGTTTCGTTTGGCGCTTGACACTAGTATTACCATGTTAAAAAAATATCTTACGGGACCTGTGAAATCACGTATAATAACTGATAACGGATACATAAAAGTATTATAACTAAATATTTATTGTGTATTTAAAGTTATTGCGTTTATAAAGTGCAGTTGTCATATTATTGTCATCGTTTAACAATTACAAAATAATTTACCTAAATTATGGAAAAGACATGTTTTATATATGGTATTATTTTCAATAGAAAAACAGAACGAAGCTATTTAAGATCCGGTGGACCATAAAGAACTCGATCATTACTATGACAAGCTTTCTGCATAGTGTTTTGTGCTAAAGAAATTTTAGTTGTGACAGACGGTTCTGCATTAGGCTCAAAATGTTATTGTGGAAGCGATAATGAAGATATCACGTTATTTTAGAATATTTACGTTATGCTGGTCAAATACAAAGACTAAGGCGTTTTTTGTACTTATTGAAATGTTTTTAAGAGAATGTTATCTGCGAGTAGGCCTATGAATTTTAATATTATATTATATTATGAAGCTTAAATATAATATTATTATGTACATACGAATAATTATTGTTTGAATAGAATGTAACAAGAGCGTTTAAATGGACAACTAAATAAGCCTCAGCTGAGACTTTATAGCTTAATTTAGAAAAAATACATATACAATTTAACTCGTGATAAGTATATAAATATCAATTTAAGAATGTATTTGTGTTTTGTTTAATTGTAAATAATTTTATATATTATACCCTAAATCCAAAACAATGTGTATCATTTACTATCATATTGAATCTATAAATAGATATTATAAAGGTATTAAATCAAGTGTATAAAATAATAAACTTAATGATAAAACACAAAATGAATGAAATAAAATCTATGTATAAAAACGTTGATTTTACAATTCGAAACTGTTTGGTTTAAGTAATGTATTGTAATTATTGTCCTGTTTCATTTCCCAATAAATGTATATTGACAATAAACTGTATTTATTACTAGTCTTAAAACTTTATTATTCAATACCCACTTTGGATCAAATATACAGCTCACTTTGACATTGTAGGTTTTCAAGAGTCTTTTATTATTAGAAGTTTTTCTATGACAATATTACATCAAATTAAACAGTAAGTTTATATTACTCGTATCTCTACAATATAATATTATTTTCTTAAAAGTTGTCATACTTGTGTATATTTTAAGCAATAATGAGAACAATTTTTAAGAGAACTAGATGGTCTCTATTTATCCAATGCCATCGTAGAGAAGAGTAAAAATGAAGATGAAATCTGTGGTATTCTTAGATGTCGTATATAGATAAAATGATTATCCATGCTGTGTAAAGTATATTATGTTTTATAACTTTGCACTTTTGACTACACTGATATGCCTCTTTCCATGATTACCTCGCATATAATTAGATTAAATGATATTCATTTGATAATAATAATATGTAGTAACAAGAAAATAAATTGATAATAAATATTTTTAGAATATATTAAGTACATCATTTTCATCCTAAAACCTTTGTGCAAAGTTATGAATCATTTATACTCTTCCTGTTTAATATGTACAATAAATTTTAATCCATACATAATTTGAAATTACTTCAAAAACATACCGGTTTTTAAAAAAAATTTAAAAGAAAATATGTCTATTGGAACATTATTCCATATATCCATTTCAATCTACGTGACATGTTTCACCGATTAAGCTACCAATACACACAAAAATCATAACAAAGCATCAGAAGTGGTAATTTTCTGCGGTTGTTCCAAATTGTTTGTTTTCAATAAAGAATGTTTCATTCTTAAAGCTCATGTATTAGTCGTGGAATATAGAAATTATTTAATTAATAATGTATTTTATTTTTTTTTTTAAATTGGCATGTTAATTTTGTCTGGTTATTTTATCAAATATATTATACTATCAAATTAATAAATGACATATTACAATTTCAATTAACTACATAAATGGTTTGTACTATTTACGGTAGAATATGGAATGGAAATTTTCATTTAAAATTCATTAAAATAAATGGAATTGCAAGGAATGTTTACATAGTGAATTCTATTTGCATTTAGCACAGTTTTCGTTGTGACGATGATTTGTTTTTTGTAATACATCGTGTACGTTTATAAAATTTAATTGGCATTCACCTGTCAACTACTATAAACAACAAACAACTACTATATACAATAAATATTATTACTTTAATAAACTATTTTTTTTAATTCAACTAATAAGACACAAGATTTGAGAATGTACCATTATATATATTGAATATACATAATTTAAAAACATCTCATGCATATACACACTAGAAAAAATCATTTTGTAGAAAAAAAAATCAGAAAAACATTCTATATAGTGGGTACGTATATACATGAGATATTTTCAAATTATGTATGCTCAATATATATTTATAAATAATGTTACATTTCCAAATATTGTGAATTATTCGTTGGATAAAAGGAATAGTTTTTTTTTTAATTATAAGCAAGTGCAAGAACTAAATATATGCAGTGATCCATGACATCGGCTTTTAATTGATACATACCTTGATTTATTATACAAAAACCGATAGCCAACATTAATAACGCAATTTTATAAGCAGTTCATGTAAGAACTACTAGTTAAAACGTCGAGTAAAGAAGGAAGTAGGACACACGGTGGAAATCCAAAAATCTACTACGATGGAAATGCATACCGGCGCGTATCCAGCAGATACAGGTTCAAGTCCCGTCGAGTGTCGTATTTTTTTTCTACAAAATGATTTTTTCTAAATATATTTTATGCAACATTGAAAGTCACGTCAAGTCACCAATAATTTTTAGAGTAGATGCATTGTAATAGGTCAAATAATATTTAATTTAAATTGTATTGAATATATTTCATACAACCATATATTTTTAATAATTAATATCACTGAAGTAAACTTTTAGAATATATCAGAACATGATGCCGATGCATTCTTTTAATACTTTTACCCATATTTAAGTAGAATTGAATTCATTTTCAGTTAATTCTTTTTTGTATGAAAAGTTATTTCGGAAGAAATCCGTAATCCAATCCACTATTATTGGTTGCTAAGGGGTCTGGGGTCCTAGCAACTAAATTATTAATATATACGTGCGTTACTATGGAAATCAAAATTACATTTCTATATTTGACAGTATTCTTTATTTGTTTGTTTGTTGCAAAATAGCAAAAAAATGATTTGTTGACAATTGCCTAATTTGTCTTAAATTATTAAAACATAGAATTGTCAAGTTTATATGATTCAACAGAAAATTTAAAAAACATGGTATATAAAAGTTCTGTTTATCTTGTAATTATTTTTTAAATCCTATTAGCTTTTCATATAAAGTAGTTACATATTATTGATTCTTGTTTCTCGCACGAATAGTTATGTGGTGATGTTAAAATAACAATTCTAACCGAAATTCTAATTATATCTTGTATTCGTATATTCGTCAATAGCTCAATAAATTTGTTATACATCTCCGTAGTATTTTCTATTCGGAAAATTGTTTTCGCTCTAAAACAGTGTGTAATTATAGAAATTGGTAATTAACCATTAATAATTCACTCAACCTAAATTGGTAGAAAACTTAATATAAGCTTTGTGATAATCATTATTATGTGGATTGGAAAATCACGACTTAAACCTCAAGACAGACCATGATATGAACTTACAAATTACGTTGATTCATCCTCAAAATCGAATGCATGTTTATACTCTCATAATGGTTTTGAAACAAAGTTTTATTTGTTAATTCTGCGGTGTATGTTTTAAACTCGACTATGATTTATAATAATTCAACCGTTTCGACAATGATTTTAGAACCAAAATAGCAGTCAACATAAATAACTAAGATAGGTACTATCTAATAATTAACAAAAAAAACTTAGTTTCAAAAGCATTATAAAGGAAATTCTAATTGATGAATATTTTTCAATTTTGCGACCCAGACTTCGTTTTTCGCACTATGCGCACTCACCAATGGCACATGCATACTTACACATAATGCAGTTGATTCTCGTTTGTAATACAAATTAATGCAATAACGTGAACATTATTACTAAGTACATAAATGTTTAAAAATACCGCAGTACATTAGAGACCCACTGTCTAAGCTTAAAATTCTAATTCACATCAAATACCTTCTGACATTAGTATTTATTTTCATTATAATGAAGATCTATCACGTAAACATAAGTTCAAGTAGTAACGATTGGCCTTAACTCACATTTTTGGCAAAGTATAATTAATAATTTTGGGAAGTTGCTTGTTTCCATAGTTTTATATAACTGCTTAACCATAAATATTATAAAACATATGTGTGTACGTTTTCATATATTAAATAAAAACTATTTATGATGCCCTTCTGAGGTCTAAATGGAAAAAACCGATCCTGATCAATATTAAATTATGCGAATCAAGTAATTTATTATATTGAATTGTGTATTTTACATAATATACAAGGACAACTTTGAGAGTAAGTATAATAATAAATTATAACCAGACTAATATATAATATTTTTATACCAAAAATTTTTATACAAAATATACCTTGCGAACACTGTGTTGGACGCATTTAAAGTGTGGTGCTGAATGCTGATAATGAGAGTCTCGGGGATGATCATACATTCACATGATTTAATCATCAGTTAACTCCATGGTCAATCCTTTACTTGATTTGCCTGCGCTGGACTCTCTTATATTTTGTCATACCCCACAGAGAGGATGACAAGAAAAGAAGAAAACATGAGGAGAAACTCATCCTATTTGGTCACATCCAATATCGTAAAAAGGCGAGGTAAACCTCTCGCCGGGCAGACTGACTTAATCTAGAATGCCACGAGATTTCTACTGATAAAGGCTTCGCATGCCATTGAATGGATGAATGCCATCTAAATTTCAGTAATGATGTTTCTACGAAGAAGAAGATTGCATTTTATTTATTTTATTATTTTATTTGTGTATTTACATAAATATGGGCATTGCTATGTCTAAAAACGTAATTTATTTACTAATTACTTATCTAAAACACGACGTTAAGGTTACTTATTTCTAAGATAATTTTAGTAATATGTTGATAGATAAAAATGTGAATTTTACACAGTGAGGTGAGGGTTTAAATCCATGACGCAACGATCAAAAGCTCAATACGCCAATCTCTTTGCTGGGATGTGCAGATTTATACGGATAGCCAAACGAATATATAATATGAAAGGCAAATCATTATGTAACAATATTGTATTCATTATACAAATTAATTAATTCTTAAATATATTAAATGTAAAAATAAATTTAATATATATATTATCTTTGGAGGAAACAGATAATTTTATCTTATATATTCTTCTATCCAAATAAAGATCCAACCCCGACTTGTGTAAACATATCCAATATGGATTCGTTGCATTCCGGGAACAAGGCTTCACAATCTGACCTTTCATCAGAGCCAAGTTTTTCGGCAGCGTGGTATTCGTTATCCGCATGTTTTGACAGTTGGTCTTGGCTTGAAGATGGCCTGGAAAGAGAAATTCGAATAATTACTTAGGTATAATTTTAACTACCAACTAAACCTGGCTGTCAAAAAAAACAGATCATATTTGAAAAGGTGTGTTTTATTTAACTAAAATAATGTAGATTATTGTATAAATATAATCAAAATTTAACGAAAAATAATTTAAAATCAGGTACTTATAATATAGCATCAAAATTTTAGCTTTTTGTGATCGTATTTTATCCTTTTTCCAATACTTTCAAATAATGTAACCTCATAATGCATGGATGGCGTGATAGGTATGCAGGATGAGAGATAAATGGAATCCAATCATTACTTATCGAAACGTTCCTAAACACGTATAGACATTTTCAAGCGTTTTCTACAAATTTTTTTCCCATTTCTACCATGTTGTAAGAAGATATAATAATGTGTGCTATTTTAATATCTTTTATTTAATATTAAAAAAAAAACACTACACAACAATAATATATATTTCAAATATTTTTTTCATAACCCAGTCACGCAGGTAGCATTGAGTATTGGCCAAAGAGTATGTTCATAATATTTTAATATTCACATTGACTTTACCCTATACCACACCCGCTCTTAATCGGACTTATTACGAGACATAGGTTTTAATATAAAAGACCTTTAATTTGTTAAGCCTGGAAATGTCTCAGGAACAGTTACCCAAGACTGAGATCACCGTGCACTTAATTATACTTTAACCTTTGACTGAATTTAATCTACTTTGAGCTAATAATGCCCATATGAGATTGAATAGTGAAAAAAATAATATAATTTTTTAATATAAAACAAAAAGCTAACACAAAACTGCCGGACAAATTATACAAAGACATCTTCACGCAATCTTCAAATGTTTTGAATTAGCTATGTCTTGTATCACTTTTTATATTAGTATTTATATTTTTATATTATCAGTTTTGTTAATTATCAGTGCTCCTCTCTCCCGTGGGCACTTTTTATTTAAAAATTAAAAATAAAGAACATCATTTTAAACTCAGTCAAACCACATTTTATGTGCGTAATGATCTTAGTCTTGGATAGCTGCCGCTAATACATTAACAAGCGTAACAAACTGCTGATGTTTCAGATCAAACGTAGAACCTCGTGATACTCGTACACTCGATGACCAAGTATAGTGCAGGGTGGGTTGGTTTAGTAAGTCTATGTTTATGTTGGCCCAGGATAGGGAAGTGTATAGCAACCTCCGATAGAAGGCGGCACCAAATTAAAAGTTTTAGTAAACTTTTTTCAGCTTCACTATTATCTACAATATTACATATATGGAAAGTGGATGAAGGTAGAGATGATAGAAGCTCATTTTTGCTTGATTGTTGAGATGAGAGTATATCGGTTGATACAATAATACACTGAACACAATAAAAAGGATGATAACCTGAGATTATAATCGCGATTGATTATATTAATGAAGTGAGAGACTTGATTCGAGTGGAATGACGGTTAACTATGTCGAGTGAAGGACTTGTGACAATAGTAGTGCATCTCGTGACGGACTCCATGAGTTGAGTGAGGACTCATAAATTGTCCTTCTTATTTATACTAATGCAGTATAATATATTACAAGAGATATTTTCATACTTACCAATCACTGATCTAGTTATGATTGAGGAAACGCTGACAGTTATTATTTCTATATTCTTTTATTTTAACAAAAAAATCTACAGACCTATTCAAGTGAGTCACTCATTTTTAATGCTGAGTGGTATGATTGGTACATGTATATTCTTAACTTAAATGAGATTTTTTTTCTCCCTTTACTCACTAACGTTTAAATTAGAGTAACATGAATTTTAAAAAACGTTATTTACGTGAATATTATATGCACAAGTTCTCCTAATAATCCGTTCCGGTATGTGAATGGGGTATCGGCTGCTTCACAAATCGTTCTCAAGATACAAGCACGTCCACTGAGCCCATTTCTGTATAAAAAAAATAATAATATCAACATAATACATTTTTATACTCAAATAATTTATGTTGAATTTTAACGTGTTATGCATTTGTTGAGGTGTCGTGAATTTGAGTGTAATATTTGTAATATAATTATTTTAATTATTACCTGCATAATATAATTTATGACGCCTCTGAATAATTAGGAAAACAAAATATTTATTACACCATAGGCGTAGAAAATAATAATTACACATTTTTAATTATTGTTAAAGCACGGTGACGTTTTATGAACGCTTATCAATATAACATATGCAATTAATTACACAATTCATTTGATTAATATATTTACCGAGCGGTAACGTATAAAGACGTGGGTATCGGATTCAAATAACAGGTCTGGCTACTTCACATATTGTTTTTTTTTCAGTGTGTGTTTGGTTCCAGAGAATAGACCTAATGAGTTGATCAATAGGTTAATAACCATTTCTCGTCAAAGAATCTGTTAAAAAACATCTTCGTTTGGCGATCAAGATCCAAATCACATAATTTTGACCAGGACTGTATTTTTGATGACACTAAGTATTCGAGGCACATCTTGCCTACCCTGTAAGCTACAATTCCTGCATATAATAATAAACTAAACATTACTGTTAAACTAAATTAGTGCAGTGTGATTCAAACAATCAAACTGTGCACATCTGCCCAAAAGCTTAACAGAGTGTCAATAATTATTCAAAAAGTATCTATGTTAAAAAATTAATTATATTGCACATCCCGGACAAAACTGATTATCATCAATCACTATGGCAAAATATATAATCCAATTTCTATAGAGTTCACCTAATTCTGTTATCTCTTTTACTGCCACATTTTGCAATAATTAAAATTGACAACATCTATCACATTGCCTGGAAATGACTTATTCTACAATCTGTTGTCACTAATTAATAAAATGACTTAATTAAGAAAAATATTTCTTACTCACTGATCAACCATGTGTTCTAAGATCTTGTAAATATCCCAGCGAGACGTTTTCGGCCTATTCAAATGCGCATCAAATATTTTCTTGTCATGTATTAGTTTACTCTCCTGGTCTTGCAGATGTTTATTTTTAGTCTCGACATGGACAAGGTCCTCTCCGCCTTCTGTATAAATAACATTACGCAAAAAACTACTGCCATTATTCAACTGAAAGTTTGCGCCGTTAAGATTACTATCATTGTTATCAATATGAAAAGGAACATCGCCATGACAGTCTTCCCGCATTTTATTTACTCCCATTTCCTGCTTAATAACTTCCGGCGGATGTTTCATGGAACCCGTAAGTGTATTCCCATTGGTTTTTATTACATTCTGCTGGTAACCTTGCTCATTCTTCCCGCGTATTTCAACTTTATTTGCTTCTCTAGTTACGGGTATTTCCCTTAATTGCGTAGTGTCGCCTGTTCTACGTTTATTTCTGTGTGACCTAGCATTCGGGGCAAAGGAGAACATTGGAGCCGTGTAGTCGGTACTGTTTTGTGGTATGTGATACAGCATTTTAATAACGTAACCCATTGTGACTGATTCATCATCTAAATCCACTGGAAGACCGACACCTATAATTAGCTGTGGACATTAAAACAAAACAATTCATTATAATATCGTCATTTCACTTAAAAACCGACTTATTACAAAGTAAGGTTTGTGTAGTAATAAAATTTTAATAATTATTGAATAAACTATTCATAAAAACCTGCTATGTAGGTCAACTTATTTTTTTTTAAATAAAACCCCCATAAATATAAACTTTTTACATCTTTTCAATTTGGTCATTTTCATTCGTAAAAATACAATAAAAAAATTATAGTTAATACAAAAACAACAAAAATAAAAATGATTACATACATAACTTGAAAAAACCTCAGATATATAATACCCACTAGAAAAAATCATATTTGAAAAAAAATACGATGTTCGGCGGGATTTAACCCGTATAACCAATGATATCGCGCCACTGTGCATTAACCAATTATGCTATAAGCCTCCTATCTAATTGTGACAATTTAAAAAAAAAACTAGTAGATCCAACATGAAATGCTTATGAAGTTATTTATGTTCAATATATGGAATGTTACATTCTCAAAATCTTGTGAAGTATTCGATGAATAAAATAAATGGTTTATTACAAATCGATTACGTTTAAAAATACTATGGAAAATTTGTTCTGTTTTTTAAAAATACTATTAAATTCGCGACTTTTTTCTCTCTCGTAGTATAGTTTTGCAAATAATATTATAATGTAATTATATATTATATAAATATAGCTGACTACTTCCTTACGTTCTCGGTTTCGCACATGGTTGCTTTGTTGATCTATATACACCTAACTTACTTAACAATGCAATAATATTAATTTACAACTTTCAATATCAAAATAACTGCTTAATCACGTCATATTATGTGAAAATAAAAATAATTCTGACAGCAGTAAAATTAAAACAAAAGAATTACAAATAAAAATAGAATCCAAAATAAGCAAACTCTGTCTTCATACGTAGTAAAATTTCAAAATTGGAAGGAACAAAATAAACATAATTTGTATTTAATTGTATATGATAATATTAACGATAAATTAATAAGCAATCAACAAAATATTTGGACTAATAAAAAGGGAAACTATCTAACTGTTAAAATTAGTTACAGAGTAGTTGATAGCAGTTCCAAAAGATTTTTAGAATAAGTAGTGACAATTAAATAAATGTTTATAATAATATATTATGTTATATGCTGAAAGGACTTAAATGTTCGAAATTGAACAAATTTGTGAACTACTATAAATTGACGTTATTATATTTTATTACAACGTTTTTATTAGCTCGTATTCTTATTTGTCCGGTACAAATCTTGCAATCGATTTTAACTAACTTCCCGACTAGCTAGACATTTGAAACTTTTGGAATATATCAGAACGCAATGCCGATGCATTTTTTAATACTTTTAGCTATATTTAAGTAGAATTGAATTCATTTTCAGTTAATTCTGTTTTGTATGAAAAGTTATTTCGGAATAAATCCGTAATCCAACCACTATTATTGGTTGCTAAGAGTCTGGAGTCCTAGCAACTAAATTATTAATATATACGTGCGTTACTATGGAAATCAAAATGACATTTCAGTATTATTTCTATCAAGTACAAATTTTTTTGATCGTTTAAGCTAGCAAGTCAAATTTATATGATTCAACAGAAAATTTAAAAACGTTGTTTATAAAAGGTTCTTTTTATCTTGTAATTATTTAGTCACTTACCTCTACACTGTTTTTATTACACTTGATTTGTGATTTTATAAATAATTATATTTTTATTAGTGCTGAGCATTCGAAATCTCTGAGCATATCTACAAAATCTGTATGTCTTTCTTAAATAAACTCGTACCTTCCACGTGTGTATGTCTTTGACAAAAATATCAATGGCACTAAGAATTTATGAATGAGAAAACTATTATTATATAATATAACCATAAAGCACTAGGTATGTAGCAGAAAATACTCACCACGAGAACGTCTCTTTACAATATAGCAGCAAGCGCTACGACTTACAATGTTAATATTTCTTTACATTAAAGACCTTATTATATAAAATGGCGGCTTAATTACAGCAAAATGGCCACCTATTCGACCTTACCTGAACCCTGGCAGGATCACCATTAGGGTAAAGCAAATATCTCTTATTTCGCGTTAGGGTCCTTGATGCCGGGATTGTGTGTTCCTTAAAAGCAATTACTAGCTGCATATAGCACAGCACGATAACATTTATTTTGTAAATGTTTTCCATTGTTGTAATTGGTAGTTTTCTGAAAACAAATTAAAATAAATTAGTCTTTAAACTATCTGTTTTTTTCTCATATTTGTTTTCCTTGAGAATATATTCGTATAAAATTAAACGATACTTTTAAGGTTAAATCATTTATTATACTATTTCGGCGTATGTACCTATGTAAAATGATGTTACAGTTTTTCAAAACAAAAATATAATTTTACTTTACATTGTTACTATTGTCAATTACATAGTATCGTTTATTAACATTTCCTTATTCGATTTCAGTATACACGGGACAATAAATTAAACATAACAATGTTTATGTCAAACGTTATTTTATTCTACGCAGCATGTAAAACAGAATATTAGGTATATTGGAAATCAACTCTTATTTGTTTATTTTGTTATGTAATAACATACTATATAATATTATATTCTTTATACTATAATATATTGACAGTTTTTCTACTGTTATAGTAATAACCCACGCTGTTGAGCATATAAAGCGAGTAGCTTATCTATTTCTCGTAAAAACATGATCTTCTTAAGGGGGGACATGCTCGTCGAAGGTCAAAATTGAGTTTTTATTGTATTTTCAAACCATGATCCTCGACACTCCTTAAACGTTGTAGATAATCTATTTATATAATTTTGAAGCCTTATTATCCTTTATAGTTATTTTAAACATTTGATGACTGCATAAAGTATTTTTGTTACATAAAATAGTATTCTTTTAAACCTCTCGCTCTAATGTTTTAGAATATAGTTATATTTCGGTACATAACTGTGCAGTGGTTTTAAGATTTTTTACATTTATTATTTTTTAAACGCATTTATAAAACCATTAGCATAATTTATTAAGCAATAATTTTTGTAAAATATTCACGATAAAAAATTATTTTGATAATCTCTGTGAACCCAAATTTGACAAGAATTAGGCATTTTATTATTCAAAAAATCGGCAAAATTAACACATTTGAAGATGATTCTAAAGATATTTATTATAAGCTATGTCTTTGAGCATTCAAGTGTGATAAACATTTTATGAATAATGATTGCTTTTTAATAATTATTGACCTAAGAATAAGGTAGTGTTTTTTTGAAATACGCCATTCCTTTTGTCATTCCCCAGTAGTTAAGCTACAACATACGGCCGTAGCCATAAATTGACAAACTATAATTAAAGTAGGGAGTAAAATGATATTAACGCGCGTGTTTGAACATGTACCGTTTAAAAAAAAAATTAAAAAAATTCGGTTAGGTACATGTTCAAACACGCGCGTTAACATAATTTTACTCCCTACTTTAATTATAGTTTGTCAATTTATGGCTACGGCCGTATGTTGTAGCTTAATCACTAGGGAATGACAAAAGAAATGGCGTATTTCAATAAAACACTACCTTATTCTTAGGTCAATAATTATTATAAAGCAATCATTATTCATAAGATGTTTATCACACTAGAATGGTCAAAGACATAGCTTATAATAAGTATCTTTAGAATCATCTTCAAATGTGTTAATCTTGCCGATTTTTTGTATAATAAAATGCCTAATTCTTGTCAAATTTGGGATCACAGAGATTATCAAAATAATTTTTTATCGTGAATATTTTACAAAAATTATCTCGTAATAAATTATACTAATGGATTTATAAATGCGTTTAAAAATTAATAAAAGTAAAAAATCTTAACACCACTGCACAGTTATGTACCGAAATATGACTATATTCTAAAACATTAGAGCGAGAGGTTTAAAAGAATACTATTTTATGTAACAAAAATTCCATATGCAGTCATCAAATGTTTAAAATAACTATAAAGGATAATAAGGCTTCAAAATTATATAAATAGATTATCTACAACGTTTAAGGAGTGTCCAGGATCATGGTTTGAAAATACAAAAAAAACTCAATTTTGACCTTCGACGAGCATGTCCCCCCTTAATGTCCCTTTTTAAGTAATGGCTTAATTCGACATGTTTAGAATTTGATGTGCAGGTATAATAATAAAATACCTGCTATGAAGTATATTAAAAAAATCATAAATATGGTATTTAAATATTATTTAAAATATTTATACCTATGCATATATGCAAACCTATGCACAAAATAGATAAATAAATTGAAATGTAAAACCCGTGGCAATGGACCAAAGTTCTGAAGCAGAGTAAAAGATTGACAGGACATTATATTAACGTGTCAAACTAAATTGCATAGTATTAACTATTTAAAATAGCATATTCTTTAACACGTGTTTAAGTTTATCTCATATTTTCCGCACTTGAAATATTTAGCCTGTTATACCACACCCAGTAGGTTAAGCCAGTTCCCATTAATGTTGTGTTCTCTGGTAGCAACTTATGTGACAAGCACTCTTGAGTGTGTGGCAACATGAGTTTAGGGTTACTTTGTAAATATTCGCATATAATTATTTTAATTTTAGGATACATCCGATTGAGACCAAGGGTTAGTTTTTATTATTTGACAGACTCGTCGTCAGACATTTAATCCTCGTAGGCTAATGCGTAAAGCATTGACTTCTCATTGGGGGCTTGCGGTTTGATTGCTTTTACCACCCTCACCACAACACATGTATGTATTATTCTAAAAGCATGGATTTTTCTATAAGTAATTGTTTCGCTGAAATTATTACACTACCACATTAAATCAGTCTCGTGGCGTGTTGAAAAGAAATAAACGTAAAAGGTTATATTAAAACAACTAATAAAATATAAGTAGATTATTTTATATCTGCACTAAAAATATCGAACGATAGATACACACGTCGCGTTGTAACAAATATGCACACATTTTGAATGATTCGCATCACTGAACTATATAAATTCTGAATATACTATGCTGTACAATTGTCGTCTCTATAATGCGTTAACGTTATAAATCAGATCTTTAAAGAAAACAAAAACTTACATAGCAACTTTTGTAATTATTTACTCATTCAGTTCGACTGAAAAGAATTATTCATTTACATCACTGCCGACTGTAACAAAACTGAATATTATAAAAGAAAAAAATACTGACAACTTCACAGTCAACTAATTAAATGACTCAAAATATTTCAGTGTTCATTGAAAGGTTTACTAGCAAACAAAATAATATATTACGTAACACTGTAGTGACACTAAACGTATGCAATTTAGTAAACGGTTTACGTGGAAATTCGAGCTGCGGCGAGAGAGCCAACGGTAAATCTTTCGTCAAACAAGTCTTAAGCAGTATTTACATTTACGGTAGCATTTACAGAGAAGGCGACATAACTGTACCACTTTCAAGACTAACGGTTTCGTTTCAGACTCTTAACCCTAAAAACGATAGAGTTTTTAGAAAAATAATTATTATTTTGTACAAATCGAACAACGATAACATAATATGTATTGTTAGTTAGTTCTTAACTATTGTAAAGCAGACCCGACATGGTCACTATTGACAGTATACATGAAAATATTGTATCCGTGTTTTATCAACCGTACACGATCAGTATAATATTAATATCTATTAAAATTTATATTTTAACGTTTTTACTTTACTTTAAATTGTAATTTTATAACGATATACATAAAGGGTACCTACCACAGAACAAATAATAAATAAAATACCGATAGGCTATATTCAATACGCCACATCTTGATGCAGGGTTTTGAATGTGTGAGTGTCCTACGAAAATGAAGCACGCATTATGCACGTGCAATAGTGTGTGTAATACACCAACTAAATGAGCGTAAATGCATAAACCGAGAGTAGTTTTCAGTATTCGACATAAAACGTATTCTAGATACGTATGTAAGTTTAACCCGGATTCTTCCTTACTCGAGTCGGTTACCTGCTATCGCCTTACCCGTTGTGTATTTCAGTTCCCATTATTTCTGAGCTCCCTGGTACCTGCTCATTAAATTTTCGTAAAGTTATTTTTTAATTTTACCATCATTCACCATCTCTTGAAATTAACAATCGTTCAAAGGTATTTTGGCTAAAATTTTAGTAATTTTGAATAAACTATAAACATACTATGCAAACGTGAAGTTTGATATTTTTGACAGAAAATATTATGTAGTTGGAGCGACGCCGAGTGAGATAAAACGATGGAATAAGCTTCATGTAAGAGCAGTCGGAAATAGTAACAGTAACAATAAAAAAATAACTTTACCCCATGTGATTCGTACGCAATAGAAGAAATCGCAATCTGCGTAATTTTAAGATTAAGTTATTCCAATATCGTAGAAAATCGTAGAAATTGAGTGAAAACCTGGCTAAAAATGAGAAAATCATACTCATTTCAATCTTATATCTACGATCTCAATTTATATCATATTACATACTATGATACTTCCAAATACTGATGGTCAAATATCAATATACGCGAATATTGGTCAATACATTCCATCACTCCATCGTTCTACCCTACTGATAGAAATAATATTAATCGTGTACGGATAACTTAACGGCCCACGTGCTCGGCGTAGGTCAAAATTGAGTTTTTATTGTATTTTCAAACCATGATCCTGGACACTCCTTAAACGTTGTAGATAATCTATTTATATAATTTTAAAGCCTTATTATCTTTTATATTTATTTTAAACATTTGATGACTGCATGAAGTATTTTTGTTACATAAAATAGTATTCTTTTAAACCTCTCGCTCTAATGTTTTAGAATATAGTCATATTTCGGTACATGAATGTGCAGTGGTGTTAAAAATTTTTACATTTATTAATATTTAAACGCATTTATAAAACCATTAGTATAATTTATGACGAGATAATTTTAGTAAAAAATTCACGATAAAAAAATATATTGATAATCTCTGTGATCCCAAATTTGACAAGAATTAGGCATTTTATTATTCAAAAAATCGGCAAGATTAACACATTTGAAGATGATTCTAAATATATTTATTATAAGCTATGTTTTTGACTATTTAAGTGTTTCTATATTGTGGAATCGCAAACAACTCTTGTAATACAATAACTTCATGAAAAAAAACACATAAAATATATCTTGACCTCACCTGAAATCGAATCTGGATCCCAGGATAAGAAACGAGTACCTTACGCATTGAAATACGTGGGCTTATAATCCTTATAATGATACTAAGCTCATGTTAATATTAGCCTAAAATAGCCAATGTATTTTAATAGTGTGATGAAAAATATGTATATGGTATGAATAAATTAGAAGTCTTATTTTAGAACCAGCCACGTGTTAAGTGTCACAGTATATTCTCTACATAACGTAAGAGGTTCACGTTAGTAGAGGAGGGGCACTAATGACCCGTTAAATTCATTAATATTAGTAACGGCTATCCATTTTCCCAGGTAATAACCGTAGAAATCCCATTAACCATCAGTTGATGTGAAAAAGTTTTTTTGATTTATTTGAATTGTTTTATCAAGTTTGGAGTATTTTTCTGTGAAACTAAATAATATTACTCTTTTAGGCAGTCACATTAGGCCGGCAATGGAGTAATGGACAGAACTTCTGAATGTCATGGATTCGAATTATTTTGCTGAATGGTGTTTTGATTTAAAGTATTGACCAATGGGTTAAACAAATTACTCACAATTAATGACTGGATTAATAATACATCAATAATTTTATTATAGAGACACATAAACATTACAGTCCTTAATGTTGGATGATTTTACGACCACTCTTTAGTATTGGCTTTATATTATTTTGTGCTATTATAAATATTACTTAAATACCTAAGTATCATCATTTAATATCATTTTAGAGATAGAAAGTAAATATTTACTAACATCTACAATAAAAAGTTTGAATTGATTTATTAAAATAGTTCTCTATATCAAACTAAAGTAATATGAAAACCAAATATCAAAAAAGTTTTTTCAGCAATTATTTAATTTTCTCTATTAAACAAAATATAAACATTAATCCATTGTTTTTGTTTCAATCCCATTTATAGTGTTTTAATCCGCTTTATTTTTTTATTTTATTCTCGTTAGCAATCAAATAATTGCATCACTGTCAATCAGCATTTGCAAATGATAAAAAATACAAAACAAGCTTTTATTGAAAACACGAAACTTTTTCGTGTTAAAATAATAATTCGCAAAATGCAGTTTTTATTCAACAAAGCACTTATCGCATCCCACCAGTTTTATACAGAGTGTTTACAACATTTTAAATAAAACCCAAATATTGATAATAATAGTTTACTCTCTCTTTTAGATTCCGATTTCAATTGACTAATTCAAATATTTTTTCATTCGATAGTTAATATAATATATTATATTGTAGTATTTTCATTTTTTTCACATCGTTTGAATAGTTATTGATCAAAATACACATAAAAACTGATGATATATCACTATATTATAGAAAAAATATGTATTAATAACTTCGTTAGTAAACGATCCATTGAAAAACAAATTTTTGTACGAAATGAAAAGTTTAATTTGTTTCTCTAACATGCAGATGTCTTTTCAGTTGATATAATATATAATGCGTGTAAACTTGTTTTATTTTTTACCACGTTTTTCTTAGCTCGTATTCTTGTTTATCCGGTGGTTTTTTATCCAGTACAAATCTTGCAATCGATTTTTAACTAATTTCCCGACTAGCTAGACATTTGAAACTTTTAGAATATATCAGAATAGCCAATGCATTCTTTTAATACTTTTAGCAATATTTAAGTAGAATTGAATTCATGTTCAGTTAATTCTGTTTTGTATGAAAAGTTATTTTGGAAGAAATCCGTAATCCAATCCACTATTATTGGTTGCTAAGCGGGTGGTCCTAGCAACTAAATTATTAATATATACGTGCGTACTATGGAAATCAAAATGACATTTCAGTATTCTATATTTGTTTGTTTGTTCCAAAATAGCAAAAAAAAATGATTTGTTGACAATTGCCTTATTATTTTGTCCTAAGTTATTAATACATAGAATTGTCAAGTTTATATGATTCAACACAAAATTTAAAAACGTGGTATATAAAAAGTTCTTTTTATCTTGTAATTATTCTACTTATATTTTTATGTACATGCTTCCTCAGTTCAAGTCCACCCTTCAGTTTAGGTCGCATATGGTGTTTAAATCCAACTCGTCACTATACATTCATCTTCTATAAAATCGACCTTGTCTTTATTTGTCTTCCAGCTTCCCGAGTGTCAGTTTTTTCATATCTTCGTCTCCGCCCCAAATGGGTGTCATTATTGGGTTGGAATATACCATGCAGTACACACCGCTTAAATGACCCAACACTGTTTTTTGTCATGAACCGGGTCTCCGAGCCATACATGACAATAGGTATAATTTGTGTTTTAAACAAGATGCATTTCAAGTTTCGGTTCAATTCCTTGGAACGCAGTACCTTCATTAGACTGAAGCGACATTTTTAGGTAGAATAAGGCATCTTTTTTTTCAAGGCTACTCTCATTCTTAATAGAGAACCCTTGCTACACGACATTTTTGACCCTTTCAAAAGCGCCGTTATGCATCCCGAAATTATCACAAGATCTGTCTGGCTATCTTGATACAATCATACATTTGGTTTTCATTTCCTGTATATATACTGTGATAAAAATCGCGAATAAAATGTATGGGCGAAAATTAATTTGGAGAAGGAAATTAGGGTGGCTTTTTGTGATTTTTTACCAATGTTATACATGTTTTGACTGTGGAAAAATCTTAATGCATCAAGAGCGCCATAAATTAAATAATTTTAGAAAACCATAGGTAATGGCATAAGTATATAAATATATGTATACCAAGCATTTAAACATTTTTTGCTGCCCAACCATTGTTAAAGTCAAACAAAAATAATTTGTATTTATTTAAGAATAGTCCAAGTTTCAAGAAAATAGTACTAAAAAGACATACTGCTGCATTTAAAATGACCATACCTCAGACTTCAGAAACAGTTACCTTACTTTTATTACAATACTTTCACATAAGTAATACCCTAGTGGCCTAGTATACGTGGACTGTAGCGGTGATAGAAATAAATTACTATTAAAATAATATTCTGGCAAAAAATTAAATTACTGAGTCGCATTGTTTCTGTATTTGATATTTACTGCGTATATGTGTAATATAAATGTATATACAGAGGAAAAGTGATTCAGTTTTCCGGCGATCGGGCCGCGTTAGTTTCACGAGCCGCCGCGCCAGCCCGGCTATATTGTCGACGCCTTCATTTAACGGCGCCGGGACGCATCGCTGAACCGCGATGCTATTTAGCCTCACGTTCTATTCAACTTAACACCAAATTGTTTCGACAAATAAAACACTCTTTGTCAGGCCCGTTATTAGGGGCTCTACGCCGGTTTTTCTTATATCTAGTTACGGATGATTTCTGCAATTCAGCAATCGTTAGCCAACTCTCAGTGGGACCCGACATATTAAATTCAAATAAAACTTATGTTATAATATTATCAACACTTAAAAATCATGTATTTTAAACAACCTCCGAAAGTAATTTTGAACTCATAAATTTCCTTTTCCGTTAATCTACCGAATCATCTGCATTATTACGATTAATTTATAAATAACTACCTACGCTATCTAATGTGTTTCAAATTCCACATGAAATGAGTACCAACCGTGTAATTTAAATCAAGGCAATAATAACACTAATATTTTATATCTCGAGTTAAATGCGCATATTGTTTTTTCAATGTATTTTGGAACCATAGTATGCACCTAATAGGTTCAGCAAGTGTCTAATAACCGTTTCTTGTAAAAATAACTGTTAAAAAAACTCATCATAAGGCACGGCCCAGATCCACATAAATGATTGTAGAGCCAATTATAAAAAAACTCGAGGCAGAAGTAATCATTTTTTTAGTTATGATATCCTTACGATCGCTATTAATTGTTTATTAAAAAAATATTCTATATTGAATATACAAAATATTTATGAATGTAAGATTCTTTTTATTGAAAATATTTACCTTTCAAAACCCGAAAGCATACATATTAGAAAACATCTCAAGAAAAAAATACAGAGTGTGATACAAACACAAATATTACTTTCTGTACTGAGTGTACTTATCCAAAAAATCTTATATTCTTAACAGAAAATAAGGGAATGGGATGACTGGCCTCCGGACAATTGGACGCTGCACTGTCGTAGACACGTGTAGACGAGGTATTTTAATCAGTTTCTATCTACTACTTAGTAGTTTGAATTCATTTTACTCTTATTATAATATAATCTTTATCGCGGATTGAGAATTACCATGCCTAAGGCTTTATATAAAATAAAAAACTCTTTTTTCGTTGGAACGATTTCATATGCACGATTAAATCATTGTTTACGTCTGCATATTTACATTCTCACCAACTATTAAATCATAATATAATCAATCATTGAAATACAAATAATAATATTGAATATTTTTTTAAAGTACCCAACGTCTATTTATTTTCAAATTCCGTGGCGTCCAGTTGTCCGGTGCCAAATCGTCCTATACCCGAAAATAATTAGAGAGAGCCTAAAAAAACTGTAGAGTGAGTGATTTATCTGCAGAAACCTACATCTTTGTATTGCAGCTTGCGTATTACTATGAAGGAAAAGCACGCTTGATGTGAGCTATCACAAATTTCCCCTTGATAAAACTCTCGCAAATCTATCATTTAGTTAGTATAACTTCTGGTATAGTTATCTTATGTGGCATGAACTCTTTTCTTACCCCAAAAGACAGTTTTCATAGATTTTATAGTAGATTTTTCCACATTGATTTTGTTATGAAAGTAGTTACTTGGAGTACGTATTATGCTTTTACTGCATATACGAAAATACACGTCTCATTTTTAGTCACAAAATTATAAATCGTCATCGTTTATGCAGGGCTCGCCAACCTGGTCCCTGCCGCCCACTAGTGAGCGTTCCAGCTTTCGTGGTGGGCGGTAGGGGTTTTAAAAATATTTTTATTATGTTTTTAAAAAAAAAAATGCCTGTCTTATATCCAAATATGTGGAAAATGATATTTAGTTTATTGATACCTTTCTCTACCTCATTTCTTGTGGAATCATATTATGACCAAATAAAAAAACCGCCTGAATGTTTCCAAAGAGGAGAACTTCGTTTGTTCATCACAAAAATTAAGCCAGATATCCAGTATTTAATTTTGCAGCATCGTCCTCAGGGATCTCTTTAATAATTTAATTAATTAAACATAATTTTATCAGAATTAATGCTACTATGTATGCAAAGCATAAATAAAAAGATAGATTTAACTAGAATGAGTTGTTTTATAAATATTTATTCTGCCAAACTCAGCGAAAGTCTGACATAAACTATTTGGTACGTAATTATTATTATATGCTTTAACTTACTTTAACTCTGCTTTATAAATTTTATTAAGTAAAGTTACTTACTACTTTCTAAAACTTACCTACTTTCAGAGATACAAAAGTTGGCGGTAGGTATAAAAAGGTTGACTACCCCTGGTTTATAGCACCACAACCCTTGGTGGGTCTTGGCCTCCATTAAAAGCTTCCTCCACCCTGGACGATCCAGTGCTGATACTATCCAGTTGATTTGACTTAGCATTCTTAAATCTTCTGTGACGCATTCTAGCTATCTCAATTTCGGCCGTTCAGGTCTTCTTTTTCTTTCGGGATTTACGTATATAGCCCGTCTTGCTGGTATATCCCCCGGCATTCTATGCACGTAGCTGATCCAGAGCGTTTTCTGCAATTTTTTACGCCACGTGATCTTTTCGCTCCTATTTATCAAATTATGAATACAGTAGTAAAACCAAACTCCGGTGTGCCAATAAAATCCTTAATAGGGAAAATGCAAAAATTAATCACTACAATCTTGCAGTATCCTTAGCTTGCTTAGGTATATTAAATGATCCTAAATGTCATTGCGGAAGCGACAACGAAGATATAAATCACAATATTTGGCAATGTTTGCTTTACGATGATCAAAGACAAAGGCTTCTTGACAAATTTGAGAAGTCAAAATTATCAATTACCACTTAATCTTGAGATGTTTATAGCTCAGCCAAATATCACATAATTCTTGTTAATCCAACAATTTCTCAGAGAATGTAACATGCACTTATCAATTATAATACCACAATGTTGGAGCTAACATGTAATATTATTTAAATTCTAATTTTATGGTTATTTTTGTTTTATTATCATTAATATTATATAAATGTATGGCTAAAGATGCCTCGGCTGAGACTTCATAGCTTAATAATAAAAATATATGAATTCAAAAAAACTGGGTAGCCACTCATTAGCTCAAAATTTTTTTAGCAGCATTGACACCCATTGTCCTTCTAAAACGATTTCAGCATTCATAACACACGTATTATTTTATGTCCAATAGTTTACAAATTATTTTCCAATGACGTATACTCGCCGAAATGCTCATTTATTTGAAAAGAATTCAGTCCTTTGTTTGCTAAAATTATACTATTAATTTTCTTGCAAAATAATAGTCATAATATTATGTGCAGTCTAATTACTGCGCACTAAAATAAAGTGAAAAGATTTGCGCATTTTCAAGGTTATATTATTATACGTAAAAATATTTTTCATTTAAAAGAAATATATTATACTGTTAATGATTTACTACATTCCTAAAAAAATAACGGGTAGCACTACCACCTGTCAACATTCTTGAATGTGGCTTAGTTATAAATTCTTCTTCTTATTGTGCCATCCCCTAGCGGAGGTCGGCCACCATCAAGGCGATCTTATCTTTGTCGTCTGCTACCCGGAACAGTTCAGTGGAGCTGCACTCGTACCAATCACGGAGGTTCTTAAGCCACGAAATGATTTTGATTAAAATCAAATTTAGACTTTAGTACTGCCTTACCTTTCCGTCAATCTATTACAAATTTATTCCAATGTCATTTAATGCTTTCTATATAAATATGTACTCTTGTATATGGTAGTAATCTACTATACCTAATTATCTGTCAAACTATTATGAGAGTATCATATTGTTTGTTTTCTGTCACGACCCGAATAAAATAAATGATTTCTTTATCTTCGTGTTAGTTTATTTTTCAAATTTAGAATTTACGTTTAGGTTTTTTGTTTTTTTCACATTACCCCATTTTTAATATGTCTTCTCCCTATCTCGCTCTTCTGTACACATTTTTATATGTTTTCTTTCATGCGTTACAGATAAATTAAGATATATAATACTATATTAAAGGTAATATTCGCTGATAACATTGTGTATTAAAACCGGTTTTTATGGGAAAATAATTAATATACTTATCGGTATTATTAATTTTCCGGTAGTGCAATCCCTGTAGCACAAAAATAAATGCCAATTGCGGTGAGCATCGTCCGTTTTATGATGGCCTGCTAATTGTATTTACGATGTTACGTGTACACTGTTATTACAGCTCAATTTGCTTTTTAGACCAAAAAAAGTTAACTAGACCAGAGTTTTAACTAATAAAACAACACTGTTTTGTTAATAAAAAAATATATGCAACTTTTTATTCCATATTTTATTGATTGCTTCGTATAGAAATGTACAAGTATCTCCAATAGGACTTTATATTGATCTTCTAAGATTTTTGACAATAAAATAGTGGTATGTATGACGTGGTCCTCGAAGAACCAATCTGATTTGAAACGTATTTAAGCGCCTGAATAGTATGTATCTTCAAAACTGACCTGCCTTTGTGTCTTAAGCATAACATTTTCAACCATTTAATGTAAGATAAATCCAAAAATTACGAGTAGCGTAACATAGTATGGAAGGTTGCGCGTTGAGCATAACGCGAAGTGACCATAAAATGATCCAATGGATAATAAAGCATACAAGAGTTAGTACGCGATGTGATATAGGTCGCCAAGCAGATGAAATGGCAATGGGCTAAGCACTTGGTGTATCTCCCAAGCGGTAGTAAACTGTCTCAGGCATTTAAACCCGTTGAATAGCTGAACTCACGAAATACAGTGGATGTATATGTCAGCAAAGAATTAACGACAGAGAAGAGTAAAGGAAGCTAGGAGAGGCTTTCATCCAGCAGTGTATCAACGCCGATTGATAATGATGATGATGAACAATTGACGTATTATATGGACGAAGTGTGTGAAAAATAAAATTGCAATCAAAATTTCAGTCTGCCCTGAAGTTTTTTCTACCAGAATTATTCCTTATTCTTTGGCAATAAATAGATAAAATAAATACAGATGAAAGTGTCGAAAAATTAACTTTACTTGCATTATAATAAATAATGTAAATTTTCAAATTACGTGAATTTGTTTGCCTCAATTTTATTATTACTTTAATTTAAAATAAAAGATAACAATTAAGTTTTAAGTGATACTGTTAAGGATAATAATCGTTTTAAATATATTTTGTATTTACTTAAGTCTAAACTCTACCTACATTGCAATAAGAGTGATTCTAACATAATTTTGTCAGTTGTAAGCTTTTTCGGGAAAACTACCTTTTTCTGTATTCAATGGTATTTCCTATAAAATAACGTTATGAACTCATAAAGTTCAGTGGATGTATGTGGCAGCAAAGAACTAAGAACCAGTAATAGTGGAAAGAGTTATGGGGAGGCCTCAAAATTAATAAATATATTTTCAAATGGTATATTAAAACTTTCGCAGTATAACATAAATAAATCCAAAAGCGTTAGTATTGAAATAATTGTTGTTTCGTTGAAATTTTTTATACTATTATGTAAATATGTATCTTTTTAAGTATACCAAATAATTAATGAATCGTGTTTTGGCAAAGAAAAAAGTTTATTCTATTGTTCAATGATTTGAAAGAAATTTGTTCACCATCTGCTCTGAACAAATGGTTATTTCGTCTCAGACTACAAAACAACTTTTGTCCTCTATTCGTGAATAATTAAAGTTCGGATGTCTCTATTTCGTGGCCCAAATAAAACATTCCCTACATTTTAATATATTTTAGTATACCAAACTTAAGTTTTTTTAATTACAATATTATATAAACTTGTTTATATCAACATTTGTATCTGAGTTGACCTAATATCAAAAGTACCTTCACGTGTTTTACTGGTCACCTCCACCAATAATCCCATAATTGTGAGTCGCCATGATCAAAAAATAAATAATATCTAAGTACCCCAGTGAAAAAAATTAACCTACCGTCAAAAAAAATGTATTCTGACAACATTTATGATACCAAATGCAAAACTATTTCGCTAAACCTGTCTACTTTAGACAATCAGAAACATTTGAACCGCCATTTTTTTTCAACATGGAGTACCTAGCATTGGCAACATCAATCCTACTACATAAGTAATAAATACATACAAAAAAATCTAAATATAATTATAATCTCAAATGCAAAAGCGGGTAACATATGAGATTGTTGGAATCGATCGAAATGAGGGAACTGATAGCTTAGCGAAAACAGCAACTATTGAGAGGAACATAAATAAATTCGCTATAGTACGTTATACAGACTTTTTTTAACTCTAAAAAAACAGCTAAAACTAAAATAAAAATTATTAAAACCAAACCCCGTACGCCAATAAAATGATTGATAGAGAATTAATTGTAATTATTAATCGCGGCAGAGCTGATCACTACAATCTTGCAGCACCCCAGCTCGCTTAAGACTAATAAATGAACGAAAATGTGTATGTGGAAGCAACAATTAAGATATAAATCACACCGTTTGGCAATAAATGTTAACAAGTCCAAAATATAAATTACCTTTTAATCTTCAGCTGTTTATAGCTCAGCCAAACATCACAGCATTTTTGTGAATTCAAATGTTTCTGAGAGTATACCTTTAACATGCAGGTATAAATTATCATAACACATGGTTGATGGTAAAATGTAATATTATGTACCTACCCATTATGAATAATAAATATGTAATATTTTTATATGTATAATCAATAATATATAAATGTAATAAAAGTGTATAAATGACAAATTTACAACTTAATAAGCCGCTTCTGAGACTTCGCTTAAACAACAAAAATACTTTTAAAAAAATAGACCAAAGCTATTTTTAAATAATTTTTACATTTTATAATAATCATTCAAAAAATATTATTTCACTTCATATATTTTTAAATTTCATAATAAATAATTATTAAGTCATAAGGTATCAAATTATGTACTTCAATACACCTGAAATCATTCCATAACACATAAGTGGCCACGACTTCTATTCATCATGATAAACAGTTAGTCAAATAAACCTTTGATTCTTATGAAATGCTGTCGACGAGCTATGACGCAAGGAGTGTAACAGTCTATGACAGTGATTGATAACCTTTTTTCATATTCTACTTAATTAAAAGATTGATACTACTTCTACAATTTATTATTTACCAATCTCGTAGTAAAATAATGCATTTTATTTGATACAATGCCAAACGCAGCGCCTATGTCCATTTCAATCATCTTCTCCGGTGGCACCCTAGGAACCGAGTGTTCATATACCTTATGGAGAACTTTTTATCTATCACATTTTTAGCAACGTAACTGATCCATCTTCTTCATCATCTTCAGAGTCTTCGCATTCTCAATATATTAAGCATACATTTATCCTTTACCTCAGTGATCATACGTATGCGCCATCTCTGGTTTTTTTAACCGTTTCAAGTATTCTTCGGAGATTTTTATTTTCAAATCCTTGGATAGCCTTTTCTTGTTTCTTCGCCAGGGTTACCCAAACTATGTTCCGCAGAACACCAGTGTTTTGCCAAACCTAAATATAATAAACTATAATAATAATTCCGCGACAATTTGTAAAGGTTTTATACACTGCACACATTCTACTAAGTAGAAGTAAAATAACTAAAGAATTTACTTCATATTGAAAGGCGAGCAAGCGGGTATCACAGCCGATATTATTTGAGTAATAATAAATCTAATAAATTTAATTAGGTAGTGACTCTAATTTGAAAAAAAAATACAAAGATTACCCTTTAAATGATATCTGGGCGAGTTTGTCAGAGAATACTCCAATTTATCAAAACAAGCTGTTATTGTTTTCTTCCGTTTTCTACAACCTATGCAAATCGGGATTTTGTTTTTATACTGCAACGAAGTCAAAGTACAGGAACAGGCTCGACGCCACACCAGATATTAGAATGCAACTTACCAATATTATACAAAATATAAATTCATTTACCTATCAAATTTATTATGCTTGCTCTTTCGGTCGGAAAGCTTAAAAAATGGATATACATATTAATTTTAAATATAGTTGCCAATATGCTAATATCAAAATCAAAACTTAAATCTTAATCATTTACTTAATGACAGCATCAAATGCCTTGCATTAACATACGTTTTTTATTGATTGTATTAATTGATCTGGCGTTTACGTGATTTTATACGTTTTATATTTAAAATCTTTCTTCCAATATTTTAGTAAATAATATATTTAATAGTTTTTTGTTCATGGATTATTCGAATGTTTACTATCACTGGCCTCATTGAACTGTACCTAACTGATAATTTTACTCAAATAAAAATTCAGTTTTCACGTAATTGTGTTATTTTTGTAAAATTTTGTACAGTACCGAGCGCGATGTCAACTAACGGTGTACGAAAATCGTCGCCATTTTTTCATTTAGTGACCAACAAAAGTGTGTTTGTACGAGATTTACGAGTTCCGAAGATATGAAATCTAATTATTATTGCATTATGTTGGCTTTGTAAGTGCATCCATATTAGTCGTCCAATTGATATATGTTTATTTAACTCCTGCAATGAAATGTTGCATATTTCAACTGCACATTTTTGTGCAACATCCGAAACGTGTTACCTTGGCACTACTAAACTACACATTATATACGTATGTTTCATTCATGGCATTATTACAAAATATACACAAAGAATAAGTAATATGTACGTTATAATTTACGAATATTTTTTTATAATAAATAATCAAATGCCATTAATAGGGAACAATATTATTTTATAATATGTACTCGTAAGTTTTGTGATCAAGGGTATATAATTTTAAAGTACATACTTTTTTTTCTATTAATGTAAAAATATTAATTTAAATAGATTAAAAATAAGTCATAGATTTCTTTTTTATACCATTATAGAAAACAAAGTTTAGTACTATCCAGCAATCAGTTATTCATTAAAATAATAATTTATTCACACATATATTATAATTGGTATGTGTTATGATCTTCCTTTTAAAACAATGATACAGCTAATTATAACGTGAAAAAGAGACGATTGAATAAAAACTATCTATATGTCTTATTTATTGAATTTTAATTACGGGTTTTTTATTACTTTATCTGATGTATGATAAAATTTACGAGAAACTTACAGCAGTGTATTATATATTAATAGAAAAATTTGAAAAAATGTTATATTTCTGTTATAGATTTTTATTTAATATGGGAAATTGCGAAAAATCATCGGATGTCCGATCCCGTCAGAAACGGTTTCTTCTAGAACCAGCGGGAACACAAATGGGGGTAAGAATTTAAGTTTTCTTTGGTTAGATTAATTTTATTTTTACTCTTTATATTATTTATGTGTTTTATCTCTTCACAAACAATTTTTCAACCACTTTCTGTGTACATGGAGACATGATTTTTATAAACTTATGATTGACTAAACGCCGATACCTGGGTATGTCGAATCGGCAATGCTAAAACTAGAAGAAATAAAACAACCCACATTAAAGTCGATGATGTAATTCTGATGAATTAATCATTGGTTTATGTTTAAATTTTATATTAAGTATTCGTTAAATCTAAATTGCAAGTATTTCTTGTATTTTTTTTTTCATTTTCGGTTGCCACTTTGTTCCTAAAGCTCGTTTATATATTTTTACATTATTCACCTTGCATGCCGTGCATCTTTTTATTACTAACTTACTTCTCATCATCATCATTTATGGCACTACAACCCTTAGTGTGTCTTGGCCTCTTTCAAAAACTTCTTCCATCCTGGACGATCCAGAGCCGGCATGTTCCAGTCGCTTTGACCGACCTTTTTTAAATCTCCCGTGGCACAGTCCAACCACCTCAATTTCGGCTGTCCAGATTTTTTCTTGCCATCGGGTGTTGTATACATAGCCCGCCTCGCCGGTATATTCTCCTGCATTCTACACACACCCAGCGCAGTCTCTGCATTTTCATATGCCACGTGATCTTTTAGCCCCCATAAAGTGTGTACAGCTTCTCATTATTACTACTTACTACTGCTATACTATAATATCACTCTCCAGTACTATGCTACACCAGCTATGTCAGACTTGCAGTGCGTAAATGTAGTGGGGGAGGATACTTGTGATACAAGGGTGCAAAGTATCGTTCTCTCAGACAGCATCCGAGACACATAATTCAGTCAGGTGTCAGCTCACGAACTCAAGTATCTTTCATGCGGTCGTACTGGTGTACCTATAAAATTCGGCAAAGAAATCGATTGAAAAACCTCAAAGCCATTCGATCACTTGGAAGAATTCAGTGGAGCTGCGCTAGTACCAATAAAAAGGTGCATATACTACAAAATGCGGCATCTTTTTTACTACATTTTCCGTTGATTATTATTGTATAATAGTGTACTTTGTGCTTAATGCTACGAATCCTCTAAACGTAAGTCAATAAAGGAAAATTCTCAATTTGTAATAAAATAATATTTCAAATAAAATTGTCAATGTTCACAACGAGTTGATTTTTTGCACATTACTCCTCCAAAGTGCTCTGAGCCAAGTAGCGTAACCCTGATTGATTTATGAAAAACATAAATGGTTAAATATCTACTCAGATTATCATTGCGAAAAATTTTACAGGGCTCCGTTTTCAATCAAATATGATTGATAATTTTGATTAATATTAAAATAAATCCAATTCCTACAGTTTTTTTCACTTCCTGAACAATTTGATATTTGAGGGTTGCGACAATTAGGTATTGGCTTGCACAATGACGATATTTTGTACCGAACACCAATTTATAGACTCACTTTTTTGTATGTTTCAGTTGTTCGCAACCATTTCTGCTCCCCTGGAGTTTGAGAAAACGACATCAGTGGCATACTTCTTCGAAGGAAACTATTACACTCTTGCTAACGCGACCTGGCTTAGGCCGGCGCTGGAAGGACCTGTAAGCATTATTTTTAATAAACGCTCTCGATGTTAAACATTGCACTCCGCTGCCGTTAGTTTAGTTAGGCAACTTACTATCATGCGATTAGCCTCAAGTTGTGATTATATTGAGATGCATATTGCGTATAGTCACGGTGTCACGGCGACAAATTTAGTCTATGAATTCATCATTTTGCAGAATATTTTGAACGAACACGATCTCTGTAAATTCAATAATGGAGTAACCTAGTAACAGTTCTCTGTAAATTCAATAATATTTGTACGGAACCCAACCCGCAGACTATTAATAATATACAACATTCTTATAGAAAATACATAGTGCCAACCGCTAAAAACAAAAAACACGCGATTTGGATATGATTCGAAAATGTGTAGGCATATAGAAAATGATAAAACGTTCATTAAGTCATGCAGTGCAGTTGTAGAGGTTTCGTATAACTTTACAAACTATCTTGTTGTTATATGTGGTCATTGATAGACCACAGATAACAACGTGACGATAATCAAACAGTTGTCTTCCGGTCTAGCTACAATGTCGTCGATACGCGCCCCCGCTCGTCCGCGTATTCTTCAAAATTCAAAATTCATTCTACTTAACTCAACCAATATAAATGTGACAGTCATTTACTCTGTGCCGTCTTTATACTAAATGTATTACTACAATATAAAACATGAAAATACCATATATTGTGTATTATTCATCACGTCCCGAAACACTCCATGTCACGCACACATCCGCAACCTTCAAAACAGATAAATATAACATCGGGGGTAACATCAACACACTACGTTCATCCCCCCAATACAGTACAACGTGAGGTGACCTCATTGTTGTTCTGGCGATTTCGGCAGATTTTGCTAACTGACAATCTTCGTTTAAAGGTTCAAAATGTGCTACGGGGTGAGAGCACTAGTCTGATAACATTTTAAACACCAAGAAAAACGACATTACACACTTTTCCCGTAGCGGCAGCTTAGTGTGACGTCATGTGTTAGGACGCGACATGCACCTCAATATATTTTGTGCGTTTGATTCAATTACCATATTAATCTTAGTATTATTATTGTATTTTTTTATAAATAATCATTTTAAATGAATTTAAAGAATAACATTATCCTATGGTGGCCGGTTTTCAATTGTAGAAGAAACCTCAGAGTAAGAAAAAACACATAATTAAAACTTGACATTATCATTTTCTCTTTCCGAATTACAAATACTGTGTATTCTGATCTGCAGCCTGCTAAGTATAATTGCCAAATGCATAGATGTCGTTGTTAAGTTTGCCTTCTTATTAAAAACACCTCGCATGTTTTTCTCACTGCCACTGGCATTGTAAGGTTAAGCGGTACTTACGACCACTTGAGCACGTAAGTATACTTATGCATTTGACCTTGAGTAAGTTTCATAATATAATAGAGTAATTTTTTTATCAGTATATGTATCAAATACCATTTTTCAGACAATAGCAAGAAGCAGACTTGAACGAGATTCCGAGGAGCCATCTCTATGGTTCGACAAACTGAGCAGACGACTAGCATACATGGTTTTAGAAGATAATATAGAAAAGTAATTAACCCCCATTTTGTTTTTGTTGTTTGAAAAATAATATATCATTGTTATATTTAAAATGCCTAACAAGCCTCTTTAACAGATGAATCCGGGTTTTATTAATACGGTCAGTTATGTAGCCGAATATAATTTAATAATCTCTTTTCCATTTATCTCTATACACAATATAGTGTGAAGCTTTTATATTTTATAAACGTTTAAAAAAAAACACACACACACACAACCATGCAGATTCTCTCGGAGTGACTGCCAGTCGCGTACACTGCCAATATACCAATATGCCAGTGTCGCGTTAAAAATGATAATTGTAGATATTTTTGAAGACACGCTATACCTATAATAATTCTAATATTAGTTCGTATTAACATTTACAGGTTGTAGTATCCCTGCATTATATTTTAATATCCCTAAAATAATAATTAAAATTATTGATAAAACTAGTTCATAGACACAGACAAATACTATATTGTATTATAATGATTTTACCTAAGGTGTAAAACTAACCTGCCATTGGTAATGCCAATTGAGCGGGCAATAACTGTATTGTACCAATTCGCTTAGGATATTTATATATTCCATCTACATGAGGACGAGTTTAAGCGGACATTATTTTATAAATTTTTAAAGCATGGTCTACTCATTTGGCGTAGGTACTTCCATGTACTTCATATAGATTGTATTTACTCTTTTACTAATTGCTTCTATTTCTTCATTTTTAATATTATTTGTTAGGTTTTCATGTCATTTTGTGAACATCTTGTATTTGCCATTTTTAAAGTTCACTATACAAATAAATAAAATTATCTGCTATTTTTTAATCATTGAATACTACTCATGAATAACTCTAAAAATATAAAGCTACACAAAATAATATTATATTTTATTAATAAAAGCCTAAAACGTATTCTACCGATGATGTTTTATGAAAACAGTTGATTTTTTTTTAAATATTCCAGGCAAGGACTTCCAGGGAGAGAGTGTCTGCTGAGGGCGATTTGTGAACACTCGAGATCACCTCTTCACCATAATGGAGTACTTGGTGATGTCTTGTTTATTATATTTACGTAAGTATAACATATAAAATACATTAATGGACTGGTGATTGGACTAATGAATGGACTGTATTTGGATGTTGGGTCGGGTGAAGTAGGGCGAACGGTGGAGCGCAGGGTACTAGCATTTTTGATGGAGGGTAGAGAAAGTCTTCCTGGACTCCTGAAGTACTCTTTTATCCCGAGTCACTTACTCGCACACTTTTTTTATGCTATATTATGTTTATATTATGGTTGTATGGAATTCATGGTATTGTAGATGAAGAAGTCGAGATTTGGTGGTTGCTCCGATGGATAGAGGACAATCGTAAAGCGACATCGTAAATCAACAAGCATATATTACAGTAGTTATGTTACAATACTAATAATACTGTTCCGAGGTCCGAGTCTGGGTAGAATGGGATGTTGTGCGGAATCATACAGAGACTGAGATACTAACAGACCGGAAACTTATATTTGAGTGACATGTGCAATGAATTATGATCTGCTATTTATTGACGTACGCACAATCAAAATAATATCTTAAAATGAATATTTAGGAAATTATCATTATAATAATTGAGTCAGCTACTCTATATGGAGTTTACGTCATTGGATATGGCTGACTATGTGTAAAAACGGATATTGCGGAAATTATAATTGCAGTAAGCTATTTACTAAGTTTGCCATAATTGGTGGATTCAGCACTAAATTGGGAGGTGCCCAGTAGCAATATGGATGGGTATAAATTTGGAAGGTAGGGAAGGAATAAGATATAACAATTTACACCAACATAAAGAATATAAGAATGAAAAATGAAGTAGTGATATAAGTACCTACTTTTTTACTAAGCCACGAAATCTCAGCTGAAGTTTATTTATCCCTGTATTTACATTTATATACAGTTTGTGGAGAGTTTATGAGAAATGGATGCTATCCACTTATTCAACCGATAAGGTCGACTCTAAACACACATTGAAAAACAATGTGTGTATTTGCCAGGCCCGGGATTCAAACTTGAGACACACGACATTATAATCCGACGCGTTAGCCTTTCGGCCATCGTGGGCGTAAACACAGTTATTACATGTATATAAAATTAATGGTTACAAAGAACATATCAGTATTCATAATGGATAGGTAGATAATATTAAAAGTTAGCTTCAACCATGTGGTATTGTATTTTTTACTTACCGGTTACGTTCTCTCAGAAACATTAAGATACACAAAAACGCTATGATATTTTGCTGAGCTATAAACATCTGAAGATTAAGTTGCAGAGTATATGCTTCATAACTTTGCACTACGGCTCTTGGATGAAAATGAAGTAATAATATATTCTAAAAATATTTTTTTACATAATATATTATTACCTGTATATTTATTTATTACTACATAATTATTATACTAATACAAGTAAATATCATTTGATTTAATTTTATACGAGATAATCAAACAAACATGCGTATTAGTATAGTAAAGAGTGCAAAAAATTGCAAAGTTATAAAACGTGTACTCTAATTGATAATTTTGACTTTACAAAATTGCGAACATTGCCAATCAACGTGATTTATATATTCATTGTCGTTTCCTCATTGACATTATTCATTATTTCATTTACTACAATCACTTTCTTCGATTGCAGGCCATCTACGTCAAATGATGAAGACCTTCCTCAAGTATTTTACGAAGCAGAAAACGCTGGAAGGTTGGATAATTGCCAAAACTATCTGAAGAATTGTCGAGTAAATTTCCTCGATTCATTTTCAATTACAAGTGATAGTTTTGAATGAACATTGAATAAGTTGTAAAAAAGAAACTTCTATAATACGAGTACTATGCTGTGATTGCCATACAATATTTTAATGAATTCTTCTTGAATGCTTCTTAATGAATTTACAACATACCTACTTATTAATTTTTATATTAGCTGGATTATTTGAAATATTGCAACATTTTCCAGTCGAAACAAAACACTAAATAATCCTATTTAAAATGCGTGTGATTTCAATTAAATGGGAATCATTTTATACCAAAACAAATGACTGCTATAAAAAAATGTTTGTTTTGTGTAACTAACAACATTTATTATGTAAGTATCTAATTTAATTTTTTCATTTGACTTGTGAGTGTGTGATTTTAGAAAAAACCAACTGCTTTTTGGGTGCAGTACTTTCATTATATTTATATTTCTGTGAATATTCCAACCTATTAAACAACGACATAGCAAATCTCAAATGACAGCATTATATAACTGTGTATTACCAATAGTAGGAACATAGTTTCGACTAGTCCAAAGACTTATTATATAAATAATTTTATTATTGTGTTAAATATTAATTATAACACTAACTGTATTATTCTTGACAATCTTTTATTTTTGGCGGAAACAATGATATAAAATAAAATATATAGATACTTCAAATTATTTAACCACACCTTACAATGAATTTTTAAGGCTATAGACGTTACCGGAAATTGCAATATGCTGGTACGGCTTGGCCACGACGCAAGCAGGCGAGGACATGCTAGGGACCACCGGCCATGCGATAGAAGTACGTTTACCTCCCTGCTTTCATCATGTCCAAACCTACCCAGCATTGAACATCAAACCTGCGACTTCTTATAATATAATATAATATTGTGAGACGATCCTTAGCTTAAAAATTCTTTCTGATCGAATTTTTCGAAAATTTTAAATTTGTTTTTAACCTTCCATATTTTAATCTAGCTAATTTTTGTTTAATGTACATAGTTTTTCTAGTTTATTAGTGAATAATTATGCATTGCCAATATTCTATGAATTATAAATGAAATAACTTATGATCTAAATTTGGTATCTACTTGTAAACTGTATAGGACTATGTAATAGGTACATAGTACTACATACATCCACAGTTTTTTTTAATCAGTTTGATCTAGAAATTGACATGACGTTTTTAACCATTTACTTACCAATTAATTGTTTTTACTTTTAATATTCAAAATCTAGAGGTATTCAATCTTTTTTCACTGTTGTTTATGAAATAAGAATGCTTTTTTGTTAATTGAATATTATATTTTTGTTTATACATTATTCAAAACTATCAAAATAAGTATATAAGTACACGTAGTATATAAGTTAAATAATTCTACATTTTACGGAACAATAAAATTATTGAAAAACTGTGATATGTGTGTTTAATTATTTATGTGGGTACTGTCAGTGGCAGTTTAAGCAATTCACAGGCCGATTTTCTTCAGTTTTCACGATAAGTAAGCTATTCCACAGTGCCATCCTGCTTCAGTAAAAAGTGAAAGAATTATACCTTAGTATGTTATATTATGTTAACCTCGATACAACGAGTTAACTTTAATATTTCATTCAGTAAAAAATGATAAAATGCTTCCCAAATTAATTCTCTGACTCACACAATGTTTACTCAATATTTTGGACAGAAATAGTTTACGCTGGTAAATAAATTAGTAGTAAAGGTCACATATTCACTTTCAGCTTAGGTTGTCACTACTATCAAAGCACAGAAAATCATGACTTTCCACAACACATCTTTTTATTATAGTATACCCATATATCTTTAATTTTAGTGATTTTTATCATTCATAATGAGTTTTTATTATTACTATTGGCTAAATCTATTGGAAATATGTCCAAAGCTTCAATCGCGGGGTGTATTTTTTACAGTTACACTATAGGTCCAAAGAAATTGAGCGTGTTGTCGAAAAAACGTGTACGTTCAGTTGTAACACAATACGATTTCATTGAGACTAACCATTCCTATTTTTATTTCCTCAGCCCTCAATTGCATGATGTTGCCTTTTAGGAACAAACTGTATAATTCTTAATATTTTTTGTGTGAATTAAATTGTATTTAAAAACTTGGTGTTCTCTGCGGGTCTATTCTATACAAAAGGCGACTATCGACCGCTAACGTGCTAACGTGATAATGTGTTAGTATTTGTTACATACATTTTATATTGAAATATTATAATTGTAATTGTATTGTAATCAGTTAATCAGTCGAAACTGTCTCTCTCTCGCTCTCTCTCTATCGCTCATCTCTAAATTTTAGCTCAGGCAGGGGGCATGCCGTTAAAATATATCATTTATTGCAACAATTAATACCGGCTAATTATAATTGTTACAATACGTGTTAATAATTTGATACAAACATACCCTAGTTAGCGGTTTTAGCGGACGAAAGCAGCCTTTTGTATAGAATAGACCCGCTGAAGCGGATAAAGTATGCTGACAAAATAGTTTTAGTTTTTATTCACAGATTCCACTGCTAATTTATCAAAATATTATTATTCTGATCTGATCAATTAGACAAGTTAATAAGTATACGCACGAAAGAGTTGCCATTATGCATTTAAGAGTGAGAGTCGTTTCCAAATTAACCATGAGAAAGCCCGCGTAACCTCGTCGTATCACTTGATTCGCATTGAGTTACTCATGGTCTGCCGCAGAAGTGAAAGAAAGATAAGCTATGATTCTCCGTGCTTTAAATATTGAGACTTAATTAAATCCTTCATTTGCAGAGTAGGCTCGTTATCGAGTTGAGTGAAATGAGTACATGAAAATGATTAATGTGTAATGTTTCAGTATCTTTAGCCAAATATAATACATCTGTCAATGTTTAAAAATGACAATATGACAGTGCGATAGATAAACTGCCAGGTTTGATACTGGACAGTAGATCACAGCCTACTATTGTACATGTCTGATTTCGTTTTAAAACGCAATACAACTAACCAACCCTCTACTAATAATAATGTATTAAAATATTTTTAAAACCATTGCTTTACTTCAATCAGCTACAGTTAGATTGCCATATATCAATGGAATTAACGTTTGAATTATTGGTTTTACTTTTGCTTGTTCCTCAACAAATTTTCAGTCAATAAAAAAAACTAGTTGAATGCGAAATATATTTTACATAAGTGCATATTTTACATCATATTAAGTTGATACAGTATTATGGCGTATGATGCGGTAATGGCTGTTAGAGCATATATGTGCGACATATTAACCTGGATAGTGCGCCCTTCTTGATTGGAGAACCTCCCCACCATACGAGACATAGCCAACAGTTGCGCGTTCTCTTCTGATGATGATTGGTGCCATTGAAGTGGATCAAAAAATATGTACATATATTATTACAATTTAAGGTATGGTACTATTTAATGTCAATGTACGAGGGTGGGTCAATAAGTCCTTAGAAAAGCCGACAGGTGGCGCGACTAGTACTGTAAGCGGTTTTTTTTCATGCAGCGGCACTACCGATCCAGTATGCTGCGAAGTTTCAATCAGATTGGTCGGGTTGTTGTGTGTTTCTCGTACATTTAAAAAAAAAATTTGCTTGTGGAAAATGGAAAAATGGAAAATGGAGAAAATTGAGTTTAGAGCTGTTATTAAACATTTTAATATAAAAGGGTTAACAGCAAAGGAAATAAAAAATGAGTTGGATTTAGTTCACGGCATATCTGCTCCTTCACTTGCAACTATTTATAACTGGTTAAATGAATTTAAACGTGGTCGTACATCAACAAAGGATGAACCACGCTCAGGACGTCCTGTAGAGGTGACTACACCAGAAATGATCAATAAAATCCACGATATGGTGTTAAGTGACCAAAGATTAAAGTTGAGTGAGATAATTGAGGTTACAGGGATCTCAAAAGGTAGCGTCATTTCTATTTTACATGACAAATTGGGCAGGAAAAAAATTTCTGCAAGATGGGTGCCGCGTTTGCTCACAGTCGACAATAAACGCAATAGGGTGGTGGCCTCTAAAGCCCTGTTGTCGCTCATGCAACGCAATCCGGATGAATTTTTTCGTCGCTTTGTGACTGTAGATGAAACATGGATACACCACTATACTCCCGAGACGAAAGAACAGTCAAAGCAGTGGATTGCGAAGGCAAACCATGTCCAAAGAAGGCGAAAACCGTAAAATCAGCTGGTAAGGTTATGGCTACTGTATTTTGGGATGCACGTGGAATTATTTTCGTTGACTTTTTGGAAAAAGGAAAAACAATAACAGGGGATTATTATGCATCTTTATTGGACCAGCTAAAAAACAAAATTGTAGAAAAACGGCCTCATTTAAACAGGAAAAAAATCCTCTTTCATCAGGACAATGCCCGTGTTCACACATGTTTACGATCAATGGCTAAAATTGAAGAATTGAAGTTCGAATTGGTCGACCACCCACCGTATTCGCCAGATTTAGCCCCCAGTGACTTTTTCCTTTTCCCAAACTTAAAAAAATGGCTAAGTGGACAACGTTTTTTTTTTCAAATGAAGAAGTCATCGATCGGACAAATGCTTATTTTGAGGACCTTCCGAAAACTTATTTTTCTGACGGCTTAAAAAAAGTTGAGAAACGTCTAACCAAGTGTATTGAGCTCCAAGGAGATTATGTTGAGAAATAAAAAAAAAATACAAAAATAAAAACTGTTTTAATGCTTTTTTCTAAGGAATTATTGACCCACCCTCGTATATTAATTAAGGTGAGTTCTAACTTTGTCCACATGAAATTGGTGTCCGACAAGGGTCCATCTTCTCTCATTATTTATTCGAAATATTATGAGATGACAGTATAATATGTAAAATGCATAGAATTTAGGAATAGTGGCAAATTCTATAAATTAATGGTTAAGCTCAGTCACAGACTGAGAGAGGAAGAGTAAGTAATTCTAATTGTATAGATAAATATAAGTAATGGTCACGAATATGCTATCATCATAAACAAACAAGATACATAATGATCTGGTAATCATTGACGACTCGTATAATATGTAATTATTGGCGAAATTACCAATCGCACCAAGGCTACCTTTAATACAAAGCCATAAACAAAGTTTTGCGCCAAAACTCCGTAGTCCTATTTTGTAACTGTCAAAAACAACATATTCGGTATTATACCGAGTTTTGTTTCAAATTAAATATTTTACTGGACTTTGTTGTGGTGTTATTAGTGAATTATCATACAAAATGAAGGACAAATTGAAAATATCGTAAAAACTAATTTATTAATATAAATTAATTTAATTTAATTAATTTATATTAATATAATAAAAATATATGTAACGTAATAGTTCTTCAACTAACTTTTGATTTAACCCTTAACACTTAGATATATTTTGAAGAACGATATTACAAATCCCTGGATATTCACGTATAAGCAGGGCTCGAAATGGACCGGAGCGCACCGGAGCGCCGTTCCTGTTCGTGAAATCGGTAAGACTATCGCTCCGTCTCGTGGACAAAATAATTTGACCGTCTGAATTAGATAATCCATATAAAAAGAAAATCAAACACACTTATTTTTATAAAATACATATAAAATTTGATAAATATGTAAATATCTTCAGAAAAATGTTGAGCGCTCCGGTTCGTAAACTTTTCCATTTCGAGCGCTGCGTATAAGACCTGCATATTGATGGTAGGCTTAGGCGCAAGTGTAGGTAACAATATTATTCTCTAGTATCAGTTGATTAATGGCTTACTGATTGATGCAATATTAAGCTTCGCCAGTAGAACTTTTGTCCATGTTGCTTCCGCTTGTAAAGCCGCTCCCAGCAATGCTGGTCCCACAATATAAAGTGAATAGTGAATCCAGCAGTTGATCATGGAAATATCAGGCATAATACCCTGAAATATAAGTGTTATTGATTTTTGATTTCAAAAACTAGACACAATAATATAAACTGTCTTAATAATATTAGGTATTAAAGACGTAACTTTTGAATTTTCAAGCCAAACAATTAACTACTAAGCTATATAGGTTATTGGATAAATCAGATTACTGTTATTTTATTACATTATATTGTCGTGGTTGAAAAATAAAACAGTAGAAACTATTCAAGTACTGTAAATATATCTAAATTTGGTCCAAATTAACACCATTTTTTACAATCAACTAAACGTGCTTTCCACAATCAAAAATTAGCGTTTACAGCATGGCTTTAAATGGACTGGAACTCACCAGAGCGCCGTTCCTGTTCATAAAATAACCAAAACTATCGCTCCGTCTCATGGAAAAATGTATTGGACCGTCTGAGCTAGATGGGCCATATAACAAAAATTATAAAATACATATAAATAAATATATATGTTAATATTATTTTCGTAAAATTATCAAAAGCTCTGATTTGTAAAATTTTCCATTTCGAACGCTGGTTTGCAGTGGTTTTTGTTTTTAATAATTTTCAAAACTTGACTTCGGTTTAACTTAGGTGCATCAATTCTGTTTGCCTTATTATTTAAAAACAATAGTAAGTTTTCGTGTAGGTTGATAGGTACTTACAGCGAAAGGGTAGTCAGTTAAGAAGAAGAAATTTACGATGATGACAGTTGCGACGACTCCAGCCACACTTGCAATGAGAAACTGAAACAGGTAAGTATGTGTGGAAGCAATTCAGGAAATTTAATCAACTTTCTAACATAATATTATATTTGCAACATTATGTATGGTACACACCTGCGAGTATTAGACGAACCGAGAGCTGTGGAAAAATTCGTGGCATGCAAGTAAGTAGATACAAGCGGCGAATGCGCGTCGAATGAGTTTTGTGCATTCCAACTTAGGATTTTGCTACCGCAGCGTGGACGAAGTTTGTCTCGCGATGTGACGTAATTAATGTTGGTGACGTGATTCATGCAGATTCATGATATTTCTACTACTTAACTCAATTGGTTCGTGGTGCGCTCGTTGGTCGTTCGTTGGGTACGCGTGGAAAAAATGACCATATTCTTGCTGCTCGCAGTTCGTATATGTGTATGCATTACAGCCTATTACATGTTCGTTCCAGCTAGGTATAGATAGACTAATATACTAATATTACTACTACTTATAGGGTTATTGATGGTTTTCTGATGTTATGTGCATGCCAGCGCTCGAAATGGAAAATTTTACGAACCAGAGCGCTCGACAATTTTCTGAAGATATTTACACAGTTAAAAATTTTTGTATATTTTTGTTTTTGGACTGGCTCTGCTGTCCGCTGACGTTAAGCACCCTGTATACCCGCATACTGAGTGTCACGAATTGAAATGGATGAGTCTACAGAGGAGTCGGGACTATCCCGCTTCCCATACGACGCTATGATTTGTGTTTTGTTCATGAATTAAGTACATGTATCAATTAGTCATTTTCAAATGGTAAGAAAACTGTTTTGTTTAACGCATGCGCACAAAAAATGTGAAACTATGTAATTCCATTTTATGATTTACATAATATATTACTTACCACAGGAAATAGACGTTCTGTTATAATTGCTGTGTTGTCAGTTAAAATCGATAAGGCCCTGCTTATTGATGTGAAACTAATACTTCCCACGTTCGTGAATTCCTTTGCTTTTGGGAAAAAGAAAGGCAAACCATTTCTTTTGAAGTCTATTATGATAACGTTATTATTATGTTTAAAGTTTTTCAAATGATAGTTCACATACTGCCACCGCAATAAACATTGAAATGAATCTGACATGTAACGAAACAATGCAAAATCTGTCGTTAAAATTCTGAAGAAGATAAATGCTTGCTCGTAGTAAGGATTGACCATCCATGTGTAATAGTCAGCAACATTGTAGAATACTGTGAATACTACAGTCACGAAAAATATCTTCGATACTCTGACTGAAGCGAATTCGTACAAATCATTTGGACTTTGTAGCAGCTGATCAATTTTCAGCAAATTATTAAAAATTACAGTCCTGTCATTTTTGCTAAATTTCGTTTCCACCAACAAGACGAATAAAGTATTCAAGCCTTCTAAAAAATCATACATCGCGTTGGCACTGATGTATAAGACATTTTTTACTGTATTTTTTATTCGACCAATTATTCGGCAGTTTTCATATAAATTAGCAGGAATTAACAATGCCAACTGAAGCATTGCGTAAAATTTTACATATGGCCAAATCAACACGTAGGCACCATGTTTTATTTTGACCGTTTGAAAACCCCATAAACTATAACATTTCCTCATAAAAATACAGAAGATATCTTCCTTTAACATGTTTTGTATATTGTTCTCTTTTTTAACACTTATACACAATAATTATTTTATATTATGGCATTGATAATTATAAGCCAAGTGTATTAATCAACATTTCATTTTCTACAATATTTTATTCAAAAATTAATTGTTAAGCAAATAATCTAGTTATTCAATTATTATCATAATGCAGTGTTTCCCAAAGTGTGGTAGGCGTACCCCCTGGGGTACGAGAAGAGTTTGGTGGCGGTACGCGCTGCACCGGGCTTTGGCTGCGCCTGGTACAACAAACATTAATACATCAATACAACATCCATGGTAGAAGGTTTATCGCATGCGGTAGAAGAGCAATTGTTGGAATTAGCTTCAGAAGGATCTTCATATCTATGTGAAGTTGCTTTTTCAGCATTTGTAGACCGACAGTCAAAAAAAGAAACAGGCTTTTGGATGTGGAACCGCATCTCAGATTAAAATTAACAACCAAGGAACTAAATTATGATGATCTGTTTCAACATAAACAATTTCATCCTTCTCATTGATTATAATGAACGTTGTTTATAATATAACTTTTATTTAATTTTTCGTTTATTATTATTTGGTTTATGTACTAAAAAGGGAAAAAATAAATATATTGTAATTGTTATTAAAGTACATGCATTTTTTCGACGAGCTGTACTTAGTGTTACAAATTTATTGAAGGGGTACACAGATGTCGAAAGTTTGGGAAACACTGCCATAATGTATCCAATTAAACTAATGATGTACATCAATTGTTTGTTTTTTCAGAGTGACAATTTATCAAATGTATATACTGTTTGAGGCAGCCGTCACATTCAACAAACTAATACATTTATTATCACTTTTGATGAAATTTAAGTAAAGTATGTACCTACAATGTAAATATTAAAATAATTAAACAGTACACTAATCATAATCTAATTTGATATAACATCTTATTCTATTGGTGCACTTTTAAATGCACGTGAAAAGGACATCACGTCAATTTTCTATAGACAATAAGACATAAATAAGACTAAATGGTACTCAACGTTTTCTAAATGTTATAAATTGCTTGAAGGCAGCACTTTAATTCAGGTAAATATTACTTTTATATTAATTATAGTCGATCACATTTAATATTATATTATAAATTAACAGCGATACCTGTGAATAAAAACTATAACTATCTATCGGCACACTTTGTGTACCTATTGTAGATAACTGCATGTTTTTTTTTTTTAATAAAATCTCATTCCAACAATAAAATATAATCAATAGTACAACACGTCAAAGGAATATACGTACTGTGTGGAAGAAGTTCCAAATTTATCGATTCGTCGTCGGCCACAGCGATTGGGGCTCTGTCCGTCCTTGACGTGGAAAATTTTGCACAAAGATATACCCGTATAAGATCCATCTGGTTCAGGAATTAAATCTACGAGACAATCAAATGCGTCATTTTTTCGCTGATTGGGCTGTAGAGCAGTTGGAAACTGACCCGTTGTTTCATCGCAAAATTTCGTTCAATGATTATGCTCATTTTTGGCTTAATGAGTTCGTTAATCCTTTCTATGCCGCAATTAGTTAATTGATAGTAATTAACATAAGAATTGGTGTAATTAGGGCGTCCAAAGACGCTTTGGGCACTTAACCGGTTAGAACATGGTGTGTAAAATTCCCACCTCCGCTCCCGTTATGTATATGCAGCCACGTCATACGCGGCCGGCTAACATAACCCTTACGTGTGCCAGATCAAAGAATTTAAGCCCTCATTTTGTCCCGAGCAGAGCCGCACGGGACTGGTGATGCAACCTTGCACCGAAGTGCGAATGCATGATGTTAATTTATATGGCAACTATCAGAGTGACTTTAGTTTGAAGAGTCGCAAGGGGAGTCGAGAGTGTCCCGCCCCCCGTATGCTCTGGCGAATTTAGTAAAGGCCGCAAAATTGGCCTCGGTTGCCACCATGTCCGCGTGTCCTATTGGGCCCGAATGGGGTCGGACCCGGGCAAACAACTCCGCTCGTTCGGAGCCCATAAGTGGACAGTCCCACAGGACGTGCTCTGCGTCCTGCTGGTCGTGTCCACATGAGCAACCCGACCCATGTCCTGCCAAACCAAACCCCTGCAGTTTGGCCGCAAAGTTTCCATGGCGGGTCATGAATTGACTAGTCCAGTGGGTAGGCACCAGTCTCCTCGTCATGTGTCTCACCGAGACATCTGGAAAGTATAGAAAAGTCTGGCGGCCCTTAGAGGAGGCCACCCATCTCGCCTGCCATGCCACATATGCGGTCTTGTAGACCAGCTCAGATACAGTTTTTCTGTAGCTCACGCCCTCCACTCTCGATGGCGGTGTCAGAGGGACACCGGCAAGAGTTGTATTGATCCTCCTCATAAGGAGAGTGATCGATCCTCTAATTTGAACGTGCAAGTCGAGGGAAAAGACCCCCGCAAGGACCGCCAGGGCATCCGAAGATGTGATTCTATAGGCCTTAGTAAGGCCAATCAGAGCAGCCCTCTGTCCGCTAAGCAGAGCCCTCTTCACAATTGTCAGCGAGGCTTTGGTGTGTCACACGCTGGAGGCATAGCCAGCGATGCCCATGAATATAGCCTCGTAGGCAATTCTCAGGGCCCGAGGCTTTAGGCCCCAATTGTTGCCCGCCAGGCGAGCAACCTTCTGATAGGCTGAGTTGGCCTTAGCCACAATTACTTTAGCATGCTTCAAAAAGGTCTGCTTCTCGTCCAGAATGACCCCCAAGTAGGTCACCTCTCGAGAAAACCTTATAGCAGAGTCGCCGAAGCGCACTGCGGGTGATCGCTTATTTATGTTTATCCTTGAGCTGCCCTTTAGAAGGATAGCTTCCGTTTTGCCAGGTGCAAATGCAAGCTTATTAAGCTTACCCCAGTTAAGGATTCTCGATAATGCGTCCTTAGCTACGCGCTCGAGTGTCGGACGGCTCGACGAGCCAACTAGTAAAAGAAGGTCATCAGCGTACGCAACGAGCGCGCAGCCCGGTGGCAGAGGTAACGTCAAAACATCGTCAAAAAGTATATTCCATAGCAAGGGGCCAAGCACGGAACCCTGCGGACACCCCATGGTGGTCTCCCTGTAAATCAATTCAGTGCTAGAGTCGTTTATAACTTCCCTTTTATTAAAATAGCTTTGCACTAGGGCAAAGAGGTCCCCCGGGATCTGTCGAAGCCAAAGCTTAGATAGAATTAATGGCCACCATGCGGTGTCGAAGGCACCGGCTATGTCCAAAAAGAAGCCTGCCACAATAACTCCTTCTGAGTCCTCAACAAATTTCTGTGCAAATCTGATAGCGTCCTCAGTAGACTTGCCGGGTCTAAAGCCAAATTGCCTATCCGAGATAGGGTAGATTCTCTCAAGGTGGTCCTCCAGTCTTCTGCTGATTAACCGCTCCAATATCTTACCCAGCACTGGCAGAAGAGTGATTGGACGGTACGCTTTTGGGTCATGCGGTGGTCGTGTGCTCATCTTAGGTATAATCCTAAGGAGACCCTTCTTCCAACAGTCCGGGAAGATGCCCCTGACTCATGCAGTCAGCATACAGCCCGACTATCTCATGAGGTGCTCGAAGCCACGCCCTTCTGGCAATCACATTGCTAATCCCATCAGGTCCGGGGGCTTTGCCCGCCCTGAGGCCATCAAAAATTAATCCCACCTCCGACTGGGTAAGCTCAGGAGAATGGTGAGTTTCCAACGGCAAGATTGCAGATAGTCTTAGTTGACAGGTTCTGTCATCTTCATGTGCCGTAGGTATGTCCTGTGGAATTAGAGCTTCCAGCAGTATGGATGCAGACTCTGCGCTGTCCATCGCAAAGGTGCCATCGGGGCGCCGCATAGCCGCCATGACTTTACCAGGCCTTGAGCCCAGCTTTATCACGCGGAAAGGCGGTCCCCACGGATCATAGCCAGTGCTTTTTCTTGGCTTTATTTAACTCTTTTTTGAATGTTGCCCTTGCGGATTTATAAGCAATCTCCGTAGGTTCGTAATTTCTGGGTAAGTCGTTCTGAGATCTTCTAGCTCTTTGCAATTTTCTTTGGGCAAGTCTCATGGTCCTTCTCAAAGACGTCAATTTTGGTATCCACCATGGCGCAAGGTTGGGTGGCCTCAGAGAGGTTCTACCCAGCGTGGACTCCGCAGTTTGAGTAATGAACGCAGTCAAGTCATTGGCTCTTTGGTGGAGATCGTCAGCCGACATGGCAGAGGCCAGTCCACCAATTTTGACGTCAAAAGCATCCCAATTGACACCGCTCGTCCGAAAGCGCCTGGGAAGTAGTAGGCTCTCGGTTTGGCTCAATGGGGCCGCATCTATCGCAACTCTGAACGAAAATGTGATCAGACGGTGATCGCTAGCCACCGCGTCCGTGTGGACCTGCCAGTCCACGGCGCGTCTGGCAACGCCGCTGGATGTCAGAGTGACATCAATATGTGACTCACCATTTCTGGTGGAGAAAGTGGCCGACCCGTTAGGGTCATTTAGTACCGTCAAATCAAAGGCGGCCAAGAGCTCCTCGAGTGGCTCAGGTTTGTCCTTGTTACGTTTGGGCCCAGAGGGGGCCCAGAGCAAGGACTGGACGTTAACGTCCGCCCCAATAATTATCTGCTTGCCTCTGCAAGCATATAAGATTTTCTCCAGTTGTTTTGTGCAATACAGGGTAGAAGAACTGTACTGAAAATACGCAGATATAACTACAATGGAGAGCCCCCTGTTATTAGCAACCTCCGCCACCGCGAAGAGCTCATTGGATAGATGCGAGAGATGCAACACAGTCAGTGCGGTGTCAATTACAAATATTCAAGCTAGAGATTTCGGGGTAGCTTGTATGATACGGCCACTGCTTAGGCCCCGATTGGGACCAAAGGCGTATGGCTCTTGTATCATAATTATGTCCGTATTCTGATCCCGAGCAACCTCAAGCAGCTCGGCAGATGTGGCTCGACCTCTGCCCACGTTTATCTGAGCGAAGGAGATCATTGCGGACAGTAATCAGTGCGGCTTCTTTCCTCCTCAATAGCGTGTAGGCGCGCGGGACAGTCGGGATCGGTGGCCAAGTGGCCGTTCGGCTTCTTGTAGCGCGTGCACGCAGGGCACTTGCCCTGTTCGTCAGCGGTGGGGCAGTCTGCTCTGTCATGCCCTTCTTTAGTGCAGTGGCCGCACGTTGTAACCTTAGCGTTGCAACCCTTAGCCATGTGTCCGTATAAGTGGCACTTTGCACACTTGACAACTCCGCAAAAGTCACGCACAGGGAACGAATTCCACCCCATGAAAAGTCTGCCATCATTAAGCAGCGCCTCTCGAGCCTTTCCAGGGATCGACATTATCATATGACAACGTTCGGTCTTCGGTCCCGCCTTGTGGCTCAGTTTAGTTCCAGCGTAACCCTCAGATGCAAGGCCAGACGCCTCCTGGGTATTGTTTATGATTGCCTCCTTGAGCTGCTCTTCTGTCGTCTCAATGGGTACATTAAAAATTATGACGCGGGGAAGCTTTCTCCCCGCGACTTGGGCCTTTAAGCCGGCCTCAGTCAGCCCAGGGGCAGCCATGAGCCGCTTAGCCTCGTCGTCACTTTTGGGATGCACGATGATCCCGCCTCTCCGGATCTTGCGTACCCCGGTGATGTGCACTCCCAAAGTTTCAGGCACAATAGTTTTCATGACCGCTTCCTTTGTGGCAGTCGATTCTTGGCCCTCCTTAGTCGGATAAAACATCACCCCCGGCCTGGTGACAGTTTTCGGAGGAACTGGTGGCCATTCGGAGACTCTAGTTGGTTGAGCCTCTCTACGGGTTACGTCACTCCAAAGAGCCCTGGGAGGAGCATTAGAAGGAGCCTGGATGATGGCTCTCGTTAAGGAGGCACGATCCTTCACAATTGCCTTGTGTGCCTCCAGCTCTATCGCCATGGCCCACGTTTCAGTGATTGCCATCTCAAGCTCCTCGGCAACTGCGTTCACGGTTGCTCTGGCAATACGACTGTCCTTCTCGAGGGTGGCAAGCGCCCTTTTGATGGCAATCGTCGCCCTAGACGCACTCTCCTGAGACTCAGAGAGAATACTCAAAGCCACGGGACTGATCTCCTCGCAAGATGCTGAGGTTGAACCAGCCCTTGACTTAACGCCCTTGCCCTTTGAAGTGGTGGAAGTGCTCTGCTTGTCTTTCTCTTTTTCTTTCTCAGGCCTTTTATCCTTGACCTTGGGGGCCTGCTTTGGGTCACCAATACCCTCAGCCACGTCCGACTTCCACTTCCTAGTGGACATTCCTTCCACTTGCATGGGGTCCCCTTTGTGGTTGACCATGGCGCTAGGTAACACTCGTCACACGTCACTCACTCAACCACAATTTATCGCACAATAAATATTATTGTTACAATAATTACGTAACTATTATTAAACGAATTAAAAGTCACAATTCCCGGGAAAGTCCAAGGGGAAAACACACAAAAGTTTCACAAATCGTATTCCAAGGGCAGGCGAAGGTATTAGTATAGAAACGGGATCAAAAACTTGTGAATAGCAGGGTCAAAATTGAAGATAACGAAAGCGAAATAATAGCGATGCAAAAACACGTCCGCACGGCTCGACAGTTCAGTCGCAACTCTGACTTAACCGGTTAATAAGCAAAAGTGCTGCATATGAAATGAGACCAATCCATAAGAGACCCTACAAACTCTATTTCAGTGGCGCACCCAGGGGGGGGGCAGAGGGCCTTGCCCCCCCCCCCCCCCCCCCCCCCCAAATATGAAAATCATCAGAATGATTTTACACACAGAAATCGAAAGCCAATAAATTATACCTTGGGCTTAGACAAACAACACGGCAAAAAATGATTTGTAATTCTCCAGCACCCTTTTTAGTAAAATTTCTTAGATTTTAATTTCTAACACAAAAATTTCGAAACACTAATGTCAGGTTTTTTTAGAAACCCGTTCCCTAATGAAATTCTCGGTGTCCACCCGAATTCCGGAGTGGTTATAGGTCATGGCTGGGGAGGGTTGACAATGCTCTAACTTGGGTGTCGGGTTGACCAGATAAGTGAGATAAACACACATCATAAATTAGCTTTAAAAGTAAAAAAAGTGTACTTCACGACTATGAACATTTTAATTTATAAAATTGTCCAATATATTTTCTGATTATTATATGTCGATACTCGACAGCTTTATTATTAAAGTAGATGTATTAAAAATTGCCAATAATTCACTGTATAAGTACCCTCAATTTGAATTAAAACACAATTTGAAAAACGTTAATGTAGTATTTCACACTGCCTTTAATCTAAGCGGTGGATAGGGGGCCCATCAAATACCCTAGCCCAGTGGTCGGCAAACTCATTAGTCAATAGAGCCAAATATCAACAGTTCAACGATTGAGATTTCTTTTGAGAGCCAAATTTCTTAAGCTTAAATTATATACGTAGGTAGTAAGTAGGTACACTGCTAATTTACCTAATAAACTTTAGTTAAAGTTTTAAGTCCTAATTAAGTTATAGGTAGGTACACTGAATAAAACTGAATATCATACGTAATAATGATCTTATTTATTAATATAAATTAAATTGTAAGTCAGGTATCCATAAAATTGAATCATGACAATGACTGACAAACTCAATGTGAATAATGGCCTTGCATCTCCTTATAAAGTTTTTATTAGATTAGGATATTATTTAAGTAATCTTTTAGCATACTAGGTACACATGTCCAGCATGGTCGCTGTTCACTTCCAATCCGCCAGTCGCTGATGACACGCTCAACGGTTACCGCCACTATGCCTCCAATTTAATAAAAACTAGGAGAAACTGTACAAATATATCGCCGTGTATTGTGAAAATATGTAAAAATATTTATATGAAGAAGAAAAAGAGCCTATGGCACTAATTTACATTCTCCTCCTTGCCCCCCCCCCCCCCCCAATAATAAATCCTGGGTGCGCCACTGCTCTATTTCATCTATAAAAATGCACGATTTTATCCGGTTTACACGCTGGTGGCATCATCGGACCTAATTACTTATGCTTACGTTACGGTCAGTGGAGATCGTTCCCCGACTATGATTAATGATTTTTTTTCAATATTGAAAAGTGAGATGTGGTTTCAACAGGATGGCGCTATGTGCCATACCATCGACTTATTGAAATCAAAATTTGGTGATAAGTTGATTTCGAGAAATTGACCTGTTAATTGGCCTCCAAGGTCCTGCCTCTGAATCTTTTCTTGTGTGCTTATGATGATTAACCAGCGACAATTAACACCTTGATATTGTTCGTGATTGTCGCCTTGATACTATCTATAGGCAAGAAGACTGGCGAGCGACAGGGATTCTTGGAAGCGCCTCGTGGTGTCCATATGCTCCAACTAAGGGGTGGATATGGCCGAAGAAGAAAGAAGAATTGTTCATGTTGGAGTCCAGAATTCACTTCGTCAAGAACAGCCGGGGTGGCAGCTATTATACAAAATTATTTTAAATGTTAACGCCATGTATTTCAAATAATAAGAAAAGATTAAAAGTTATATTTTTGTTATGTTATTGTTGGGTTTAAAACACCCTTTGCTTATCATATCTTAATAAACATTAAGTTGATACAATATAATAGCGTATGATACAGAAAATGTCGTAAACGAGTAAATGTGCTACATATTGATTTGCATGTTGCCCGAATCTTGGCTGGAGTATCTTCCCACCATCTGAGATAAAGCCATCAGCTGTCTTTTGTCTTCTATACGTCATTACAGTTGTCATATGAAAATATACAAAAAAAATAAATAATTATATTGAACGTACAGAATTTGAAAACACCTCCGATATATTAATAACTACCTAATAGAAAAAATCTTTGACGCCTGACAAGACTTGAACCCGAATCCAAGTTTATTATTATCATCCATTTTTAAATCATATAATTTAAAACACAGAAGCCGATAGCCAAAAAATAAAACAATTTGATAAGCATTTCAAGATATTATAAAATGTACCAGTCAATTTCGTCGTAATTAGATAGGATTCCCGTGGATTAATCGGTAAAGCACATTGGCGCAAATCTATATTATCTAATTCAATATAAAGAATGTTACATTCTCAAATCCTGTGAATTATTTCTTGAATATAAAAATATTTATTAAATAATAATTTATATTTAAGAAAAGACATAAGTAGGTAAATATTTTTTACGACTTAACATTATAAACTGAAACTCATGAGTAAATTCTGATCTACTGAGTGCAATATAAGGACGATTTAAACTAATATGGTAAAATATACTTTCGACATCTAACATTTGAATGTTACATTCTTAATTCATGTATTATATAGAACATTTCTGACGCCGCTTGTTTCCAGGTTACCTATATTTAAATTACAATGCTGGCAGCCGTTCTTTCGTGTAATTTAAAACACCTCAGATAGCGTGTAATATAATTACTGGGATTTATTAAATTGAAAATCTAACTTACTCAGTGACGCGGTGATTGTAAGTTTTGCAAACAAAGCTTTCGTCCACGCCGCTTCTGACTGCAAAGCTTCGCCTAGCATAGCCGCTCCAACAATATAAACTACAACGTGAATCCACAACATAATCATCGTAGTATAAGACAGGATAATCTAAAAGTAATTAAAATATTATTCTGATTTTGGTATCGCATACCCAGCGGACGGGTAACGATAGTGGCATGTCGCACACTGAGTGCTCAACAGTAATTTTTATTTAATTAATACATTTCAAACAAATCAAGTTAAATCATCGATAAACGTTTAAACTTTACGAGTCCTTAAACTTTAAGAACTCATATTATGCTATGTAAAGGTAAGAATTGTGGGTGTCTTGGGAGACTATTCTGAACAATCTGTAGACTTTGTAACAAATATTTAGATATTGTCATTATTATACCTTATCTTTTCTCATTCTATAAATCGACACTTCCTGGTCATATAAAATATATCAATGCCGTAAAAAGGTATTACAAACTATTTTTTTATTCAACGAATAATTCACATGATTTAAGAATGTATCATTCACTTATTGAACATTCATAATTTGAAAACACTTCTGAGAAATATATAACCGCTAGAAAGAATCTTTTTGAAAAAAATACGACACCCAGTAGTATTTGAACCTGTGTTCCCTGAGATTCACGCACAAGTGCTCTGACGCTCATATTTCTCAGAAGTAGGTAAGTATGTTCAAAAGGTTACCTAATATTGTCAACGGCATCGTTTAAAATTAAACGTACAATTGTAATGAATAAATTATTTTAATATCACATTGGCATAATAATGACATACCTATATATCTTTCTTAGAAACACCACATATTGTTCAAACTTAGATTTCAATATACCCCAGCATATTATTGCGGAAGTGAAGATCTTCACATAATTTTGTATTTCCGTATGGTTTCAGTTTTGTTTTTATATACTATGTATATAGAAGAATCATTTGTTTTTGTTAGTTCACCGTGTTAGTTCTCTCTTCCATGAGAACTTTTTATTAGAATGTGTCTATAAAATCAGTCAAAGTACACTTGAGTGCTAAGACTTGGGTATCTGTTCCTGAGACATAACCAGGGGTAAAAAACTGCTAATTCTTGACATCTAAACGTAAGGTCTCGTGATACGTTGAATAAGACTGAGTGTGGTACGGAGCGGATTGGTTGGGAGAGGTATATGTTAAATTTGTGTTGCTGAATTCATAATAATTTATAATGATTTCACGCGCCAACAGTTTCCACGAGTGCCAAGGCTGGCACGCGTATCATGAGTTCGCCACCAATACTACTTCTCAAAGGTAAAATAAAAAAAAAAACAATTAAATATTATATTACTTACGTTGTAGGCAGAGCCTTCTACGAAAAATATATTTGTGGTGACAACTGTGCCACTTATTGCTGCAAAACTGGCTATTCGAAACTGAAAAACAATAATTTTGAATTTATATAAATTTTAATAAAAATAACTGCTTCAAAAATAAAACCAAAAAAACGTTTTCTGTATTAATTTTTCCAACATCGTATCTCCTACGAGTATAATAATATACAGTCGTCGTTATTTTCAAACCTACTGAGGAACTCGACCTGAATGAACGTCAACCGAATGCTAGCCTCACCAACGACGATATTCTTTGGCTTGCATACCATTTAAGGCTGTACTTCAGTTGAGGCATGGTCTAAAAAGATCGTGCCTATGCGACGCGCGGATTGTGCAAACGACGCGTGTCGAACAAAACATAATTTGTCATAAAAATTCAACATGCGTCCATCTAATGTTATGTTTATTGTTATATTAGTAATAATAATAATAATATATTCATTGACATGTTTTCTTTTTCGAGTACATGCGTAACGTTTATTAGTCATCTTTACACGATATAAAAATATAATCCTCCGACTCCATCACAAAACAAATTGACGTGCTCACACCTCGACTGCCTACTGCTCTCCGATTGGCAACTAGTACGAAATTTCGTCCCACCTATTGTTGAAAATTATTTGCCACATTTTTCACTTATGTATGCTCTTAAGCCAGCTCTCACATCTAAACTCGCCCGCCTGCCGCACAGCCATAAATCAAACCTTCTCAAACTTTATCAAACCAAATCAATCCGGTGTTGCATTTATTTTGAAGACCGCGCACATCTATTTAGCGATAGTCGCACGTAATTTCATATAAACCATTTTTGGTCGCCATTTTCCCAAGATGGCGGCGTTTTCCTTCGGGTGTCAAAGTGTCATCCGCCAGATTCGTAATCAGCGGAAATAACTGAGTGGGAATCAGTCAAAAAAGCTTTGTCCGTCAACATTTCCAGATCATACCGAGATTTTATCGACTGGCGATTATTTTGGATTACATATTATAATATACAATGTACTTTCACCATCCAAGTGTTTCAAAGTTATCTTAAATAGTACATAATAAAGAGATCAAAAATAAAGTTGACAATATTATAATTATACAAATAGATAAAAGAAGACTCACCACAGGAATTACTTTTTCTCTTATAATTGACACATTGTCAGTAAGTAATGACACCGTTCTACTAATGGATTCCAAATTTAAACATCTCTGATTTATAACTTGCTCTGAATTGTGTAAGAACCAACTTCCATTGCGTTTTAAATCTATTACGCCATTGTTTTTGTCGTCACGAAATTCGAATAATTCCAAATTTGAATTCAAATGTTGCCAACGTAATAAACATTGGTAAGAGTCTGACATATATCGAAATATTGCTAAATTGGTTATTAAACTTCTGAAGAATATAGCCAGGTGCTCATAACAACTGTGAAGCCACGTATAACTGTCAAGGGTATGGCAGCATGTGGTGAAGATTATGGCAAATAAAAACAATCTTGAAGTATGAATTGAAGCAAAACCAAAATAATTATTATCGCACTTCAATAATTTATCGATTGTAAGAAGAGTATTGAAAATAAGAGATCTGTTATTTTTTCTAAACAATGTTTCGACCAATAAGACAACAAAAATATTTATCGTTTGTAAAAAATCCAATATTACACAGAAAGCTATATAAAATATATTATGATCGCTATTCAGTACTTTTATGAAACTTAAATAATTACGATATATGCTGACAGAACATACAAACATCAATTGAAATATTGCATATATTTTTACCCAAATCAAAACGTAGAAATCATTTTTTAATTTGATTGTTGGAAACCCCCAAAAACTGTATAAATTACGCATAAAAAAACAAAAAATATCCTCCATAACTTGTAGTCATATGTTATACATGACCATGACAATAATTAATTAGTACTGTACAAAATGCTTAATTAATGTTAAATTCATTTTGGTCCGGAAGTATTTATATCGTGTTATTTGTAAAAAAATATATTGAACACTGTTCGCAATTTTCCAACACTCTACTTGAAGGAAAAATAGATAAAATAAACTTGCTATGATAATAAATTGCTTGACATTAACGTAACTAATAAATTTATTTTTAAATGCTATAAAAATTATCGTTGGTTTTAATTTGAATTAGTGTGACCGATATATTGACGTTATACAAGGAAAAGTAACCAACTAAATAAATGTCTATTTTGCTTGATACGAATTTATTTATTTCGGAAATTCATACCAACAGGCCCAAGCCTTCCCGTCGTCCAGTGAAATATGTATATCATTAATAAGACTCAGTGGATGATATTCTTCAGTGATGTTCATTCGTCATGGTCTCATAGTACCTACAGTTACATGGTGTAAATAAAAGGGAAAGAACTCAGGAGAGTTCGATCCGCAGTGAAACAACTCGGAGAATAGAGCTAAGTTAAGTTTGAACAAGTTGAATTGTCCGAGTTGAATGATATTAGAACCATTTACATAAGTATATATATATAAAAAAGTAAGAAAGTAATATTAGTGACGCTTAGTTCATGTAGGTACAAGGGTTTATATGTGTGTAGTAATACAGCTAGATATGGTGGATAAATTGGGATTGATCAATAATATAATATTGCAATAGTCGAAATCGCACAAATCGAATATTCTCAACAATGGTCCTACATAATTAATAAATTACGGTGTCGATGATTAAGCAATAGATAATTTATTGTCATTGGGGAGATATCACAGAGAGAGGAGTAATGAATACATAAGAACAGAAATACATAATATCAAAGAATATTATAAAAAACAAGACAAATAATTTTATGCAAAAATATGTATGGGTACTAATTATCCACTAAGTTTGTAGATTTTACAAAATATCGTTAACGAGATTTAATCAAAAACACTCAGCCGTGTATTAAGCTTCCTAAAAATGCATCAGTAGCCTGATGCTGAGTACCTCCGCTACACAGAAGTACATTGCAACATGTATATATCAGAGACGAATTGTTTCTCCTAGAGATAGTCGTCTAAGTTAATATACCGTAATTTTGTCACTCATAGCACCCAACAAAGTGGCGCAGCGGTAGCGTGCTGAGCCCATAACCCTGAGGTCCGTGGATCGAAACCACGATCTGCTAGCTACTTTTTTTATCGAAGCAGGTCTTGATAAATTCAAATACTCTTATAAAATTAAAATAATAAATTACATAATAATTTAAGAAATACCTACTAATAATAAAATTTCACAACTTATTATCAGTTGTGTAAGTCGCAATTATTATAATATTATAAAGTAAAATCGTCACTATTGAGTTTCATGCCATGGCGCAAAGCTAGCACGCTCGGCTGGTAACCGAAAAATCATTGGTTGAAATCCAGCCGAGTGCGTTATTTTTTCGTGTGAAAAAAGCAGCACCCATACAAGTACTATCCGCGCCAGATATTGCTTAACTTCGGTGATCGGACGAGAACGTTTAACCACTCGGCTGGTAACATTCTGCGCAACTCAGTGCACACAGTTTCAATATCATGGCCAGGGATAAGACATATAAATGTTAAAATAAAATACCAGCGGTTATGTGATTACACAGTTTATAATGACACCACTTACGGACTGAATTAATTGTAAGCAGATAACAAGATTTATCTGTAGTAAATCAATACACAGTGACACGTGCGCCATATTATATGATTTGCGGTTGTAAACACAATGCTTACGGGCCCTTTTAATTAATTTTGTAATTAACGTGTTAATTTGCATTTGAAAAGTAATTAGTAAAAACACATTTTTGTGCGACCCGTAAACATTGGGTTAAAATTATTTACTGTAATGCCTGTTTCACTCCTAGCAAACAGTATCACTACATCTGCAAGTTGCTTTTACCCATGGTGCCCTTGTATACTGATTTAACTACACATAGCAGGGTGCGCATCAGTTGGTCCAAGAACCATGCTGCCACGAGTCAACCAACCGTGAACATGCATAGATGCTAGAATTAAGCAGAGCAAACGTGATTATTGTTAGGGTTGCCATTCTGGACTGCACTTAAATCAAACTGCATTGATTTTTGTCGCTCTCTCCGACTACGTCTTATTTTTTGTCAAAACTATTAAGCTTCACGCTAATGTGGTACGTTCATAATCAAATAAAGCTGCGATATATGTGAGCTTAAAGATAGTTTTACACTATCAGACATTTTAATTTAACTCACGTCTGCGTAGACTGAGATTGGGTGGAAATCCATAGCTAATATACCAGTTGTTAATTATTGGAGACATCCAGTAATATAGTGCCGATGTAACAGTAATGCCAGCCTAAGCAAATCCATCATTCATTACTTGACCTGTTGCATACATAATAACAATAAATGACCGATTATTATTAATGCCACACACCTCAGTAATTAGTATTATTTTATAAATATTTACAATATCACGTTTCTGACACGTTCGTTAAATGACAATTATTATTATCCTAAAAGTAAAATGTTGGCTTAGCCAGGCATATTCAACGCATCGTTATTGATCGACTGGTCGATCACATAATAGACCAGAAAACAAATTACATGTAATAAAAAACGTGCAATATAATAATATGATTTCGTTGAGATTTTTAAGGGAGAACATTAGCCATTCCTATGTTAATTTCCTCAACCGGCTTACGTGAAACTCATCAAATTTACCATGCGGAAACCGTCGTCGTTTCAGTTGATTCGTACTGCATCACTCACGGTCTACTACAGGAGTGAGATAATGGGGCGATGTGAATGTGAGTAGGCTCTTTGCACACTAACAGAACAATTTTACGATGAGTGCAATGAGTGCCCAAAAGAAGATCACGACTCACGACGAATGAGCAGTGAGTATTTCTTTGTGATGATAAAAAAGACATGTGTTATTTGTAATGGCTTAGTATCCTCAGCCAAATTAAAAAAAGTGAATAATAATTATGCATTGCCAATATTCTATGAATTAGAAATGAAATAACTTATTATCTAAATTTGGTATCTACTTGTAAACTATATAGGACTATGTAATAGGTACATAGTACTACATACATCTACAGTTAGCTTTTTTTTTAAATTAATTAGATCTAGAAAATGACATGATGGTTTTGACCATTTACCTACCAATTAATTGTTATTACTTTTATTATTCAAAATCTAGAGGTACTCAATCTTTTTTCACTGTTGTTTATGAAATGAAAAAGGTTTTTTGTTAATTTAATATTATTTTTTTGCTTACAACTTATTCAAAATTATCAAAAGAAGTATATAAGTACGCGTAACTATTAATATAGTAGTATATAAGTTAAATTATTCTACAATTTACGAACATTAAAATTATTGAAAAACTGTGATGTGTGTTTACTTATTTATGTAGGTAATGTCAGAGGCAGTTTAAGCAATTTACAGGCTGATTTTCTCCAGTTTTTACTATAAGTAAGATATTCCACAGTGCCATCCTGCTTCAGTAAAAAGTGAAAGAATTATACCTAAGTATGTGTAAGATTGCCGACGGTTAAAAAATGCCAATAATACAATACAACCGACAGATAATAAATAGAATACCGATAGACTATATTCAATATGACGCATGTTGATGCAGGCTTTTGAATGTGTGAGTGTCCTAGGAAAATGGAGTACGCATTATGCACGTGCAATAGTGTTTGTAATACACCAACATTAAATGAGCGTTAATGCATAAACCGAGAACGGTTTTCAGTATTCCACGTAAAACGTATTATTGACACGTTTGTAAGTTTAACACGGATTCTTCCTTACTCGAGTCGGTTACCTGCTATCGCCTTACCCGTTATGTATTTCAGTTCCCATTATTTATGAGTTCTTTGGATAAAATTATGCATCCATAACACACAACCTCGATACAACGAGTTAGTATTTCATTTAGTAAAAAAAAATGATAAAATGCTTTCAAAAATAATTCTCTGACATAAATAATTTACGCTGGTAATTATATTAGTGATAAAGGCTACATACTTACTCACTTTCAGCTAAAGTTGTCACTTCCATCACAGCACAGAATTCATGACTTTCCACACCACATCTCTTATTATATTATACCCATATATCTTTAATTTTATTGATTTTTATCATTCATAATGAGTTTGTATTATTATTATTAGCTAAATCTATTGGAAATATGTCCAAAGCTTCAATCGCAGGGTGTATTTTTTACAATTACACTTTAGGTACAAATAAATTGAGCGTGTTGTCGAAAAATCGTGTACGTTCAGTTGTAATACAATACGATTTCATCGAAACTAACCATTCCTATTTTAATTTACTCAACACTCAGTTGCATTGTGTTGCTTTTTATTAAAAAAAACTGTGTAATTATTAATATTTTTTGTTCGAATAAAATTTTATTTAAAAACTTGCAGTTCTCTAAAGCGGATAAAATATACTGCCAAAATAGTTTTAGGCTTTATTCACAGATACCACTACTAATTTATCCAAATATTATTAAATATTAAATTTGATCAATTTGACAAGTAATATACACATGGAAGAGTTGTCATTATGCATTTAAGTTTTAACCTGCCATGAAATTCGTTTCCAATTGACCGTCGTATCACTTGATTCGTATCAATTTACTCACGGTCTGTCTGCAGAAATGAGAGAAATATAAGATGTAATTCAACGTGATTTAAATGTCGAGGTTTAGTTGAATCTTACAGTTGCACAGTAGTCTCTCTGTCGAGTAGGAAAATAGTTTGACTATGAGTGCAATGAGTACCTACATGAAAATAGAAAATTGAATAGGCATTTCTTTGTGATGTTAAAAAACAAGTATTTTTATTTAATTTGTAACGTTTCAGTATCTCCAGCAAAATATAATATATCTTTTTAAGTTGAAGAATGACAATAGGACAGTGCGGTAGGTAAACTGCCAGGATTGATACTGGAGGGTAGATCACAGCCTACTGTTGAACACGTCTGATCTATAGTTTTAAAACGCAATACAACTAGCCAACCCTCTACTAATAATAATGTATTAAAATACTGCTTTACTTCAATCAGCTACTGTTAGATTGTATATATCAATAGAATTAATGTTTAAATTATTGGTTTTACTTTTGCTGGTTCCTCAACAAATTTTCAGTCAATAAAAAAAACTAGTTGAATGCGAAATATATTTTACATAAGTGCATATTATTTTACATCACATTAAGCTGATACAGTATTATGGCGTATGATGCGGTGATGGCTGTTAGGGCATATATGTGCGACATATTAACCTGGATAGTGCGCCCTTCTTGATTGGAGAACCTCCCCACCATACGAGACGTAGCCAACAGTTGCGCGTTCTCTTCTGATGATGATTGGTGCCATTGAAGTGGATCAAAAAAATATGTACATATATTATTACAATTTAAGGTATGGTACTATTTAATGTCAATGTATATTAATTAAGGTGTGTTCTAACTTTGTCCACATGAAATTGGTGTCCGACAAGGGTCCATCTTCTCTCATTATTTATTCGAAATATTATGAGATGACAGTATAATATGTAAAATGCATAGAATTTAGGAATAGTGGCAAATTCTATAAATTAATGGTTAAGCTCAGTCACAGATTGAGAAAGGAAGAGTAAGTAACTCTAATTGTATAGATAAATATAAGTAATGGTCACGAATATGCTGTCATCATAAACAAACAAGATACATAATGATCTGGTAATCATTGACGACTCGTATAATATGTAATTATTGGCGAAATTATTAATCGCACCAAGGCTACCTCTAATACAAAGCCATAAACAAAGTTTTGCGCCAAAACTCCGTAGTCCTATTTTGTAACTGTCGAAAACAACAAATTATTATACCTAGTTTTGTTTCAAAATAAATATTTTGCTAGACTTTGTTGTGGTGTTATTAGTAAATTATCATATAAAATGAAGGACGAATTGAAAATATCGTAAAAACTAATTTATTATTGATGGTAATTTTTAATAAAAATATATGTAACGTAATAGTTCTTCAACTAACTTTTGATTTAACCCTTAACACTTAGATATATTTTGAAGAACGATATTACAAATCCCTGGATATTCACGTATAAGCAGGGCTTGAAATGGACCGGAGCGCCGTTCCTGTTCGTGAAATCGGTAAGACTATCGCTCCGTCTCGTGGACAAAATAATTTGACCGTCTGAATTAGATAATCCATATAAAAATAAAATCAAACATATTTATTTTTATAAAATACATATAAAATTTGATAAATATGTAAATATCTTCAGAAAAATGTTGAGCGCTCCGGTTCGTAAACTTTTCCATTTCGAACGCTGCGTATAAGACCTGCATATTGATGGTAGGCTTAGGCGCAAGTGTAGGTAACAATATTATTCTCTAGTATCAGTTGATTAATGCCTTACTGATTGATGCAATATTAAGTTTCGCCAGTAGAACTTTTGTCCATGTTGCTTCCGCTTGTAAAGCCGCTCCCAGCAATGCTGGTCCCACAATATAAAGTGAATAGTGAATCCACCAGTTGATCATGGAAATATCAGGCATAATACCCTGAAATATAAGTGTTATTGATTTTTGATTTCAAAAACTAGACACAATATAAACTGTCTTAATAATATTAGGTATTAAAAACGTTACTTTTGAATTTTCAAGCCAAACAATTAACAACTAAGCAATATAGGTTATTAGATAAGTCAGATTACTGACATTTTATTACTTTATATTGTCGTGGTTGAAAAAAAAACAGTAGAAACTATTCAAGTACTGTAAATATATCTAAATTTGGTCCAAATTAACCCCATTTTTTACAATCAACTAAACGTGCTTTCCACAATCAAAAATAAGCGTTTACAGCATGGCTTTAAACGGACCGGAACTCACCAGAGCGCCGTTCCTGTTCATAAAATAACCAAAACTATCGCTCCGTCTCATGGAAAAATGTATTGGACCGTCTGAGCTAGATGGGCCATATTACAAAAATTATAAAATACATATAAATAAATATATATGTTAATATTATTTTCGTAAAATTATCAAAAGCTCTGGTTTGTAAAATTTTCCATTTCGAACGCTGGTTTGCAGTGGTTTTTGTTTTTAATAATTTTCAAAACTTGACTTCGGTTTAACTGAGGTGCATCAATTCTGTTTGCCTTATTATTAAAAAACAATAGTAAGTTTTCGTGTAGGTTGATAGGTACTTACAGCGAAAGGGTAGTCAGTTAAGAAGAAGAAATTTACGATGATGACAGTTGCGACGACTCCAGCCACACTTGCAATGAGAAACTGAAACAGGTAAGTATGTGTGGAAGCAATTCAGGAAATTTAATCAACTTTCTAACATAATATTATATTTGCAACATTATGTATGGTACACACCTGCGAGTATTAGACGAACCGAGAGCTGTGGAAAAATTCGTGGCATGCAAGTAAGTAGATACAAGCGGCGAATGCGCGTCGAATGAGTTTTGTGCATTCCAACTTAGGATTTTGCTACCGCAGCGTGGACGAAGTTTGTCTCGCGATGTAACGTTATTAATGTTGGTGACGTGATTCATGCAGATTCATGATATTTCTACTACTTAACTCAATTGGTTCGTGGTGCGCTCGTTAGTCGTTCGTTGGGTATGCGTGGAAAAATGACCATATGCTTGCTGCTCGCAGTTCGTATATGTGTATGCATTACAGCCTATTACATGTTCGTTCCAGCTAGGTATAGATAGACTAATATACTTATATTACTACTACTTATAGGGTTATTGGTGGTTTTCTGATGTTATGTGCATGCCAGCGCTCGAAATGGAAAATTTTACGAACCGGAGCGCTCGACAATTTTCTGAAGATATTTACACAGTTAAAAAAATTTGAATGTTTATTGTTTTTGGACTGGCTCTGCTGTCCGCTGACGTTAAGCACCCTGTATACCCGCATACTGAGTGTCACGAATTGAAATGGATGAGTCTACAGAGGAGTCGGGACAATCTCGCTCCCCATACGACGCTATGATTTGTGTTTTGTTCATGAATTAAGTACATGTATCAATTAGTCATTTTCAAATGGTAAGAAAACTGTTTTGTTTAACGCATGCGCACAAAAAATGTGAAAATATGTAATTCCATTTTATGATTTACATAATATATTACTTACCACAGGAAATAGACGTTCTGTTATAATTGCTGTGTTGTCAGTTAGAATCGATAAGGCCCTGCTTATTGATGTAAAACTAATACTTCCCATGTTTGTGAAATCCTTTGCTTTTGGGAAAAAGAAAGGCAAACCATTTCTTTTGAAGTCTATTATGATAACGTTATTATTATGTTTAAAGTTTTTCAAATGATAGTTCACATACTGCCACCGCAATAAACATTGAAATGAATCTGACATGTAACGAAACAATGCAAAATCTGTCGTTAAAATTCTGAAGAAGATAAATGCTTGCTCGTAGTAAGGATTGACCATCCATGTGTAATAGTCAGCAACATTGTAGAATACTGTGAATACTACAGTCACGAAAAATATCTTCGATACTCTGACTGAAGCGAATTCGTACAAATCATTTGGACTTTGCAGCAGCTGATCAATTTTCAGCAAATTATTAAAAATTACAGTCCTGTCATTTTTGCTAAATTTCGTTTCCACCAACAAGGCGAATAAAGTATTCAAGCCTTCTAAAAAATCATACATCGCGTTGGCACTGATGTATAAGACATTTTTTACTGTATTTTTTATTCGACCAATTATTCGGCAGTTTTCATATAAATTAGCAGGAATTAACAATGCCAACTGAAGCATTGCGTAAAATTTTACATATGGCCAAATCAACACGTAGGCACCATGTTTTATTTTGACGGTTTGAAAACCCCATAAACTATAACATTTCCTCATAAAAATACAGAAGATATCTTCCTTTAACATGTTTTGTATATTGTTCTCTTTTTTTAACACTTATACACAATAATTATTTTATATTATGGCATTGATAATTATAAGCCACGTGTATTAATCAACATTTCATTTTCTACAATATTTTATTCAAAAATAAATTGTTAAGCAAATAATCTAACTATTCAATTATTATCATAATGCAGTGTTTCCCAAAGTGTGGTAGGCGTACCCCCTGGGGTACGAGAAGAGTTTGGTGGCGGAACGCGCTGCACCGGGCTTTGGCTGCGCCTGGTGCAACAAACATTAATACATCAATACAACATCCATGGTAGAAGGTTTATCGCATGCGGTAGAAGAGCAATTGTTGGAATTAGCTTCAAAAGGATCTTCATATCTATGTGAAGTTGCTTTTTCAGCATTTGTAGACCGACAGTCAAAAAAAGAAACAGGCTTTTGGATGTGGAACCGCATCTCAGATTAAAATTAACAACCAAGGAACTAAATTATGATGATTTGTTTCAACATAAACAATTTCATCCTTCTCATTGATTATAATGAACGTTGTTTATAATATAACTTTTGTTTTATTTTTCGTTTATTATTATTTGGTTTATGTACTAAAATGTCCGATCCTGAAAGGATCATATGGGCCTCCACAGGGTGGAGGTTTGTATTGACAGATTTTGTTTTTTACGAGAAATGTATGTCAGCCACTTGCTCAACCTATTAGGTCCATACCCTGACACACACAAATTGAAAAACAATATGTGTACTTGCCAGACCCAGAATTCGAACCTGGGATCCACGGCTTTATAGTCCAACGCTTATGCCGCGCGGCAAAGGGAAAAAATAAATATATTATAATTGTTATTAAAGTACATGCATTTTTTCGACGAGCTGTACTCAGTGTTACAAATTTATTGAAGGGGTACACAGATGTCGAAAGTTTGGGAAACACTGCCATAATGTATCCAATTAAACTAATGATGTACATCAATTGTTTGTTTTTTCAGAGTGACAATTTATCAAATGTATATACTGTTTGAGGCAGCCGTCACATTCAACAAACTAATACATTTATTATCACTTTTGATGAAATTTAAGTAAAGTATGTACCTACAATGTAAATATTAAAATAATTAAACAGTACACTAATCATAATCTAATTTGATATAACATCTTATTCTATTGGTGCACTTTTAAATGCACGTGAAAAGGACATCACGTCAATTTTCTATAGACAATAAGACATAAATAAGACTAAATGGTACTCAACGTTTTCTAAATGTTATAAATTGCTTGAAGGCAGCACTTTAATTCAGGTAAATATTACTTTTATAATAATTATAGTCAATCACATTAAATATTATATTTTAAATTAACAGCGATACCTATGAATAAAAACTATAACTATCTATCGGCACACTTCGTGTACCTATTATAGATAACTGCATGTTTTTTTTTTTTAAATAAAATCTCATTCCAACAATAAAATATAATCAATAGTACAACACGTCAAAGGAACATACGTACTGTGTGGAAGAAGTTCCAAATTTATCGATTCGTCGTCGGCCACAGCGATTGGGGCTCTGTCCGTCCTTTACGTGGAAATTTTTGCAAAAAGATATTGGCAATATACCCGTACAAGATCCACCTGGTTCAGGAATTAAATCTACGAGATCAATCACGCGTGGTTTTTTCGCTGATTGGGCTGTAGAGCAGTTGGAAACTGACCCGTTGTTTTATCGCAAAATTTCGTTCAATGATTATGCTCATTTTTGGCTTAATGAATTTCTTAATAAGCAAAAGTGCTGCATATGAAATGAGACCAATCCATAAGAGACCCTACAAACTCTATTTCATCTATAAAAATGCAACGATTTTATCCGGTTTACACGCTGGTGGCATCATCGGACCTAATTACTTATGCTTACGTTACGGTCAGTGGAGATCGTTACCCGACTATGATTAATGATTTTTTTTTTAATATTGAAAAGTGGGATGTGGTTTCAACAGGATGGCGCTATGTGCCATACCATCGACTTATTGAAATCAAAATTCGGTGATAAGTTGATTTCGAGAAATTGACCTGTTAATTGGCCTCCAAGGTCCTGCCTCTGAATCTTTTCTTGTGTGCTTATGATGATTAACCAGCGACAATTAACGCCTTGATATTGTTCGTGATTGTCGCCTTGATACTATCTATAGGCAAGAAGACTGGCGAGCGACAGGGATTCTTGGAAGCGCCTCGTGGTGTCCATATGCTCCAACTAAGGGGTGGATATGGCCGAAGAAGAAAGAAGAATTGTTCATGTTGGAGTCCAGAATTCACTTCGTCAAGAACAGCCGGGGTAGCAGCTAGTATACAAAATTATTTTAAATGTTAACGCCATGTATTTCAAATAATAAGAAAAGATTAAAAGTTATTTTTTTGTTATGTTATTGTTGGGTTTAAAACACCCTTTGCTTATCATATTATCTTAATAAACATTAAGTTGATACAATATAATAGCGTATGATACAGAAAATGTCGTAAACGAGTAAATGTGCGACATATTGATTTGCATGTTGCCCGAATCTTGGCTGGAGTATCTTCCCATCATCTGAGATAACGCCATCAGCTGTCTTTTGTCTTCTATACGTCATTACAGTTGTCATATGAAAATATACAAAAAAAAAAAACTAATAATTATATTGAACACACAGAATTTGAAAACACCTCCGATATATTAATAACTACCTAATAGAAAAAATCTTTAACGCCTGACAAGACTTGAACCCGAATCCAAGTTTATTATTATCATCCATTTTTAAATCATATAATTTAAAACACAGAAGCCGATAGCCAAAAAATAAAACAATTTGATAAGCATTTCAAGATTTTATAAAATGTACCAGTCAATTTCGTCGTAATTAGATAGGATTCCCGTGGATTAATCGGTAAAGCACATTGGCGCGAATCTATATTATCTATCTATCTATCTCAAATCCTGTGAATTATTTCTTGAATATAAAAATATTTATTAAATAATAATTTATATTTAAGAAAAGACATAAGTAGGTAAATATTTTTTACAACTTAACATTATAAACTGAAACTCATGAGTAAATTCTGATCTACTGAGTGCAATATAAGGACGATTTAAACTAATATGGTAAAATATACTTTCGACATCTAACATTTGAATGTTACATTCTTAATTCATGTATTATATAGAACATTTCTGACGCCGCTTGTTTCCAGGTTACCTATATTTAAATTACAATGCTGGCAACCGTTCCTTGGTGTAATTTAAAACACCTCAGATAGCGTGTAATATAATTACTGGGATTTATTAAATTGAAAATCTAACTTACTCAGTGACGCGGTGATTGTAAGTTTTGCAAACAAAGCTTTCGTCCACGCCGCTTCTGACTGCAAAGCTTCGCCTAGCATAGCCGCTCCAACAATATAAACTACAACGTGAATCCACAACATAATCATCGTAGTATAAGACAGGATAATCTAAAAGTAATTAAAATATTATTCTGATTTTGGTATCGCATACCCAGCGGACGGGTAACGATAGTGGCATGTCGCACACTGAGTGCTCAACAGTAATTTTTATTTAATTAATACATTTCAAACAAATCAAGTTAAATCATCGATAAACGTTTAAACTTTACGAGTCCTTAAACTTTAAGAACTCATATTATGCTATGTAAAGGTAAGAATTGTGGGTGTCTTGGGAGACTATTCTGAACAATCTGTAGACTTTGTAACAAATATTTAGATATTGTCATTATTATACCTTATCTTTTCTCATTCTATAAATCGACACTTCCTGGTCATATAAAATATATCAATGCCGTAAAAAGGTATTACAAACTATTTTTTTATTCAACGAATAATTCACATGATTTAAGAATGTATCATTCACTTATTGAACATTCATAATTTGAAAACACTTCTGAGAAATATATAACCGCTAGAAAGAATCTTTTTGAAAAAAATACGACACCCAGTAGTATTTGAACCTGTGTTCCCTGAGATTCACGCACAAGTGCTCTGACGCTCATATTTCTCAGAAGTAGGTAAGTATGTTCAAACGGTTACCTAATATTGTCAACGGCATCGTTTAAAATTAAACGTACAATTGTAATGAATAAATTATTTTAATATCACATTGGCATAATAATGACATACCTATATATCTTTCTTAGAAACACCACATATTGTTCAAACTTAGATTTCAATATACCCCAGCATATTATTGCGGAAGTGAAGATCCTCACATAATTTTGTATTTCCGTATGGTTTCAGTTTTGTTTTTATATACTATGTATATAGAAGAATCATTTGTTTTTGTTAGTTCACCGTGTTAGTTCTCTCTTCCATGAGAACTTTTTATTAGAATGTGTCTATAAAATCAGTCAAAGTACACTTGAGTGCTAAGACTTGGGTATCTGTTCCTGAGACATAACCAGGGGTAAAAAACTGCTAATTCTTGACATCTAAACGTAAGGTCTCGTGATACGTTGAATAAGACTGAGTGTGGTACGGAGCGGATTGGTTGGGAGAGGTATATGTTAAATTTGTGTTGCTGAATTCATAATAATTTATAATGATTTCACGCGCCAACAGTTTCCACGATGATATGAATTAGCAAGATTGATTTTCATGTAAACAATTTTGTGCGTATCATGTGTTTTGTAAATCATAAATAATTATTTAATATAATTATTTTGCTAAATTAGCTTTCTGTTAAAAATTGATTTATACACATAAATCGCTTGTTTTGCTGTTTCACAATATTATGTTACAAGGTACTTGTAATTATAAATTGACTCGTGCAGATGGTAGGGTAATGACCCCTACAGTATTAAGCTTAACACTTAAATATATTCTGAAGAACGATATTACAAATCCCTGGATATTCACGTATAAGACCTGCATATTGATGGTAGGCTTAGGCGCAAGTGTAGGTAACAATATTATTCTCTAAATCAGTTGATTAATGACTTACTGATTGATGCAATATTAAGCTTCGCCAGTAGAACTTTTGTCCATGTTGCTTCCGCTTGTAAAGCCGCTCCCAGCAATATGCTGGTCCCACAATATAAAGTGAATAGTGAATCCACCAGTTGATCATGGAAATATCAGGCATAATACCCTGAAATATAAGTGTTATTGATTTTTGATTTCAAAAACTAGACACAATATAAACTGTCTTAATAATATTAGGTATTAAAGACGTTACTTTTGAATTTTCAAGCCAAACAATTAACTACTAAGCTATATAGGTTATTGGATAAGTCAGATTACTGACATTTTATTACTTTATATTGTCGTGATCGAAAAAGAAAACAGTAGATACTATTCAAGTACTTGTAAATGTATCTAAATTTGGTTCAAATTAAGCCCATTTCTTACAATCAAGTAAACGTGCTTTCCACCATCAAAAATTAGCGTTTACAGCATAGCTTTAAATGGACCGGAACTCACCAGAGCGCCGTTCCTGTTCATAAAATAACCAAAACTATCGCTCCGTCTCGTGGAAAAATGTATTTGACCGTCTGAGCTAGATGGGCCATATAACAAAAATTATAAAATACATATAAATAAATATATATGTTAATATTATTTTCGTAAAATTATCAAAAGCTCTGGTTTGTAAAACTTTCCATTTCGAACGCTGGTTTACAGTGATTTTTATTATTATTAATTTTCAAAACTTAACTTCGGTTTAACTTAGGTGCATCAATTCGGTTTGCCTTATTATTTAAAAACAATAGTTTCCGTGTGGATTGATATGTACTTACAGCGTAAGGGTAGTTAGTTAAGAAGAAGAAATTTACGATGATGACAGTTGCGACGACTCCAGCCACACTTGCAATGAGAAACTGAAACAAGTAAGTATGTATGATAGTAATTCAAAATATTTTAATTTTTAATTAATATCAACGTTCGAAAATAGTATTATATTTGACACATTATGGATGGTACACACCTGCGAGCATTACACGAGCCGAGTGATATGGCAAAATTCGTGGCATACGCGTAAGTAGATATTAGTGGCGAATGCGCTCCGAATGAGTTTTGTGCATTCCCACGTAATGTCGATGTCTTTGGTGAAAAGATTTTGCTACGATGTGACGTAATTAATGTTGGTGATGTAAATTCTGACATTTCTATTACTAAACTCAATTGGTTCGTGGTACGCTCACCGGTCGTTCGTTGGGTATGCGTGGAAAAATGATCTTGTGCTGCGCGCAGTTCGTAGATGTGTATGTATCACAGTCTATTTTTGTTTAGCCTAGGTTTATCCACGGCTGTGCATATATTATGACGGGTGGTGGTGGGAACTTTAACGTATAGCCATAGACTAATATACTTTTATTACTAATCCTACTAGCGCTATGGATGGTTTGTTGACGTTATGCGCACGCGCAATGTGCATTTCCGTCAGCACCTATAATCACAGCGGTATGAATAATTATAATCTTCTCTGCCAATGCTATCCAAACCGTTGGTAACGACCGATTATCTGTCCAAGCTCTGATGTTCTGATGCTGAGATGCAATCAGGTGCTATAGAATCGGCGCTCGAAATAGACCGGAATGCAGAAATCCCCGAGATTTTCGCCATCTTGCGGAAAAATTAAATATTGCATTACGGATCGTGAATGATTAAAAAGTACTAAAATACGAAACATGACGTGACGTAAGCATCGATTTTCATCCGCATCGCCGACAACATTATGCTCTACTCTTGTATGCCATAAGTTTAAAGACAGTTATAGGTAAATCATTCTACAGTGGCACTATAGGCGATTCGCGCGTGCATTGAATTGCTTGCGACAATGCCTGTTTCAATGCTAGCAAACAATACCACTAAAACTGCAAGCCGCATTTGCCGTACCCATGGTTCCACTGTAAAACGATTTACCTATACTCCATTTGAGGGGTTTGAACTTGGCATTTCTATATAATACATACTTAAATATTTTCGGAGCATTAACGAGCGCTCCGGTTCGCTTATCTTCCACTTCGAGCGCTACTTAGGATGTTACTAACTAGCAGCCAAAGTGACAGATAGTATAATCAAAAATATTCGTTACCTATGGTGAAATGTCAATGCTACTACATTAGGTATTGTATATGATTTGTATTGTGTTCATGAATTAAGTACATGTATAAATTAGTAATTTTCAAATGGTAAGAAAACTGTTTTGTTTAACGCATGCGCACAAAAAATGTGAAACTATGTAATTCCATTTTATGATTTACATAATATATTACTTACTTACCACAGGAAATAGACGTTCTATTATAATTTCTGTGTTGTCAGTTAGATTCGATAAGGCCTTGCTTATTGATGTGAAACTTATACTTCCCACGTTCGTGAATTCCTTTGCTTTTGGGAAAAAGAAAGGCAAACCATTTCTCTTGAAGTCTATTGTGGTAACGTTATTATTATGTTTAAAGTTTTTCAAATGATAGTTCACATACTGCCACCGCAATAAACATTGAAATGAATCTGACATATTGTAACGAAACAATGCGAAATCTGTTGTTAAAATTCTGAAGAAGACAAGCGCTTGCTCGTAGTAAAGATTCATCATCCATGTGTAATAGTCAGCAACATTGTAGAATACTGTGAATACAAAAGTCACGAAAAATATCTTCGATATTCTGACTGAAGCAAATTCGTACAAATCATTTGGGATTTGTAACAGCTGATCAATTTTCAGTAAATTATTAAAAATTACAGTCCTGTCATTTTTGCTAAATTTCGTTTCCACCAACAAGGCGAATAAAGTATTCAAGCCTTCTAAAAAATCATACGTCGTGTTGGCACTGATATATGCTTCAAATACACTCTATGACGATCGGTCATATATATGTCGAAAAACCCGTTTCTTATGTTGGCGTCCTGTGTCATAGGGTGTCACAGAGTGTAAATACGATGTCATAGCTCTCAAACAATATGTATGTATAATGTGTCGGAATGGCATAGATTTGATCATAGACACTAAAACGCTCTTAGCATATATGTGCCCGATTGTCATATAGTCTATTTGAACCTTAGACATTTTTTACTGTATTTTTTATTCCACCAATTACTCGGTAGTTTTCATATAAATTAGCAGGAATTAACAATGCCAACTGAAGCATTGCGTAAAATTTTACATATGACCAAATCAACACGTAGGCACCATGTTTTATTTTGACGGTTTAAAAACCCCATAAACTATAACATTTCCTCAAAAAAATACAGAAGATATCTTCCTTTAACATGCTTTGTATATTGTACTCTTTTTAACTCTTTTACACAATAATTCTTTTATATTATGGCATTGATAATAATTATCACAAGCCACGTGTAATAATCAATATTTCATTTTCTACAATATTTTATTCAAAAATAAATTGATAAGCAAATAATCTAATTATTCAATTACTAATTAATATTGCCATAATGTATTTAATTAAACTAATGATGTACATCGATTGTTGAGACCGATGATTGAGTGACAATTTGTCAAATGAATATATTGTTTGAGAAAGCCGTCACATTCAACAAACTAATACGAGTACATATCACTTTGGATGAAATTTAAGTAATTATGTACCTAAAATGTAAATATTAAAATAATTAAAAGTACACTAATCATAATCGAATTTGGTATAACATCTTATTCTATTGGTGCACTTTTAAATTCACTTGAAAAAGACACGTCAATTTTCTATGGACAATAAGACATAAATAAGGCTAAATGGTACTCAACGTTTTCTAAATGTTATAAGTTATAATAAATACTCATCTTAACGATTCTCACTAGTCATAGGCGTCTGTTTGTATGCCTATAGCATACAACTTAAATAACTTCTACTTACTGCATGAAGGCAGCACTTTAATTCAGGTAAATATTACTTTTATAATAATTATAGTCGATCACATTTAATATTTAATATAATATTAAAAATTAACAGCGATACCTATGAATAAAAACTATAACTATCTATCGGCACACTTCGTGTACCTATTGTAGATAACTGCGAGTTTTTTTTTAAATAAAATTTCATTCCAACAATAAAATATAATCAATAGTACAACACGTCAAAGGAATATACGTACTGTGTGGAAGAAGTTCCAAATTTATCGATTCGTCGTCGGCCACAGCGATTGGGGCTCTGTCCGTCCTTGACGTGGAAAATTTTGCACAAAGATATACCCGTACAAGATCCATCTGGTTCAGGAATTAAATCTACGAGACAATCATATGCATCATTTTTTCGCTGATTGGGCTGTAGAGCAGTTGGAAACTGACCCGTTGTTTCATCGCAAAATTTCGTTCAGTGATTATGCTCATTTTTGGCTTAATGAGTTTCTTAATAAGCAAAAGTGCTGCATATGAAATGAGACCAATCCATAAGAGACCCTACAAACTCTATTTCATCTATAAAAATGCACGATTTTATCCAGTTTACACGTTGGTACCATTATCGGACCTAATTTCTTAAAAAATAAGGCCAGTGCTTACGTTACGGTTAGTGGAGATCATTACCCGACCATGATCAATGATTTTTTTTTTAATATTGAAAAGTGAGTTGTGGTTTCATCGGGATGGCGCTATGTGCCATACCATCGACTTATTGAAATCAAAATTTGGTGATAGATTGATTTCGAGAAATTGACCTGTGAATTAGCCTCCAAAGTCCTGCCTCTGAATATTTTATTGTGTTTTATGATGATTAACCAGCAACAATTGACGCCTTGATATTGTTCGTGATTGTCGCCCTGGTACTATCTATAGAGTGTATACGGTGAAGCTACGGGATGCTGGTTTGAGCTGGAACGATGCAAGAAGACTGGCGAGCGACAGGGATTCTTAGAAGCGCCTCGTGGTGTCCATATACTCCAACTAAGGGGCGGATATGGCCGAAGAAGAAAGGAGAATTGTTCGTGTTGGAGAATTCACTTCGTCAAGAACAGCCGGGGCGGCGGCAATTATACAAAATTATTTTTAAATGTTAACGCCATGTATTTCAAATAATAAGAAAAGATTAAAAGTTATTTTTGTTATATTATTATTGGGTTTAAAACACCCTTTGCTTATCATATCTTAATAAACATTAAGTTGATACAATATAACAGCGTATGATACAGAAAATGTCGTAAACGAGTAAATGTGTGACATATTGATTTGAATGTTGCCCGAATCTTGGCTGGAGTATCTTCCCACCATCTGAGATAACGCCATCAGCTGTCTTTTGTCTTCTATTCGTCATTACAGTTGTCATATGAAAATATACAAAAAAAAAACAAATAATTATATTGAACACACAGAATTTGAAAACACCTCCGATATATTAATAACTACCTAATAGAAAAAAATCTTTGACGCCTGACAAGACTTGAACCCGAATCCAAGTTTATTATTATCATCCATTTTTAAATCATATAATTTAAAACACAGAAGCCGATAGCCAAAAAATAAAACAATTTGATAAGCATTTCAAGATATTATAAAAACTACCAGTCAATTTCGTCGTAATTAGATAGGATGCCCGTGGATTAATCGGTAAAGCACATTGGCGCGAATCTATATTATCTAATTCAATATAAAGAATGTTACATTCTCAAATCCTGTGAATTATTTCTTGAATATAAAAATATTTATTAAATAATTATTTATATTTAAGAAAAGACATAAGTAGGTAAATATTTTTTACAACTTAACATTATAAACTGAAACTCATGAGTAAATTCTGATCTACTGAGTGCAATATAAGGACGATTTAAACTAATATGGTAAAATATACTTTCGACATCTAACATTTGAATGTTACATTCTTAATTCATGTATTATATAGAACATTTCTGACGCCGCTTGTTTCCAGCTTACCTATATTTAAATTACAACGCTGGCAGCCGTTCCTTGGTGTAATTTAAAACACCTCAGATAGCGTGTAATATAATTACTGGGATTTATTCAATTGAAAATCTAACTTACTCAGTGACGCCGTGATTGTAAGTTTTGCAAACAAAGCTTTCGTCCACGCAGCTTCTGACTGCAAAGCATCGCCTAACATAGCCGCTCCAACAATATAAACTACAACGTGAATCCACAACATAATCATCGCAGTATAAGACAGGATAATCTAAAAGTAATTAAAATATTATTCTGAGCACACTGAGTGCTCAGCAGTAATTGTTATCTAATTAACACATATTGAGATAAACAAATCAAATTAAATCATCGATAAACGTTTAAACCTTACGAGTCCTTAAACTTTAAGAGCTCATATTATGCTATGTAAAGGATGAATGTAAAGGTAAGAATTGAGGGTGTCTTGGGAGACTATTCTGAACAATCTGTAGACTTTGTAACAAATATTTAGATATATGTCATTATTATACGTTATCTTTTCTCATTCTATAAATCGACACTTCCTGGTCATATAAAATATATTAAGCGGGGACGTGCTCAGCGTGGGTCAAAATGGCGCTTTTTTTCTATTTTCAAAGCATGATCCTGGACAAACCTTAAACGTTGTAGATAATCTATTTATTTAATTTTGATGGCTTATTATCCCTTATATTTATTTTAAACATTTAATGACTGCATAAAGTATTTTTATTACATAAAATCTCTCGCTCTAATGTTTTAGAATATAGTCATATTTCAGTACATAAATGTGCAGTGGTCTTAAGATTTTTTACAATTAATAATTTTTAAACGCATTTATAAAACAATTTGTATAATTTATGTTGACATTATTATAGTGAAATATTTACGATAAAAAATTATATTGATAATCTCTGTGATCCCAAATTTGACAAGAATTAGGCATTTTATTGATCAAAAAATGGGCAAGATTAACACATTTGAAAATAATTCTTAAGATACTCATTATAAGCTATGTTTTTGACCGTTCAAGTGTGATAAACATCTTACGATTAATGATTGCTTTATAATAATTATTGACCTAAGAATAAGGTAGTGTTTTTTTTGAAATACGCCATTTCTTTTGGTATTCCCCAGTGGTTAAGCTACAACATACGGCCGTACCCATAAATTAGGGTATATATTATTAATTCAAACTATAGTTGAAGTAGGGAGTAAAATGATGTTAACGCGCGTGTTTGAACATGTACCTAACCGATTTTTTTTAAACGGTACAGTTTTGTTTTTGTATACTATGTATATGGAAGAATCGTTTGTTTTTTGTTAGTTCACCGTGTTAGTTCTCTCTTCAATGAGAACTTTTTATTAGAATGTGTCTATAAAATCAGTCGAAGCACACTTGAGTTCTGAGACTTGGGTATCTGTTCCTGAGACATAACCAGGGGTAAAAAACTGCTAATTCTTGACATCTAAACGTAAGGTCTCGTGATACGTTGAATTAAGACTCAGTGTGTTAAGGGGCGGGTTGGTTGGGAGGGGAGATTGTTAAATGTGTGTTGTTGAATTCATAATAATTTATAATGATTTCGCGCGCCAACAGTTTCCACGAGTGCCAGGGCTGGCACGCGTATCATGAGTTCGCCACCAATACTAGTACTTCTCAAAGGTAAAATTTAAAAAAAAAACAATTATATATTTTATTACTTACGTTGTAAGGAGTGCCTTCTACAAAAAATATATTTGTGGCGACAACCGTGCCACTTATTGCTGCAACAGTGGCTATTCGTAACTGAAAAATAATAATTTTGAATTTATATAAATTTTAATAAATATAACTGCTTCAAAAATAAAACGAAAAAAACGTTTTCTGTATTAATTTTTCCAACATCGTATCTCCTACGAGTATAATAATATACAGTCGTCGTTATTTTCATACCTACTGAGAAACTCGACCTGAATGAACGTCAACCGCCTGCTAGCCTCACCAACGAAGATATTACGCGTGCCGAACAAAACATAATTTGTCATAAAAATTCAACATGCGTCCATTTAATGTTATGTTTATTGTTATATTTGTAATAATAATAATAAATTCATTGACATGTTTTCTTTTTCGAGTACATGCGTAACGTTTGTTAGTCATCTTTACACGATATAAGAATATAATCCTCCAACTCTATCACAAAACAAATTGACGTGCTCACACCTCGACTACCTACTGCTCTCCGGTTGGCAACGAGTGCGAAATTTGGTCCCACCTATTGTTGAAAATTATTTGCTACATTTTTCGCTTATGTATGCTCTTAAGCCGGCTCTCACATCTAAACTCGCCCGCCTGCCGCACAGCCATAAATCAAACCTTCTCAAACTTTATCAAACCAAATCGATCCGTTGTTGCATTTGAACATAGCGATAGTCGCACGTAATCTATCGAAACGTATAGATATTTTGATTTGGCGATCGGCGAGCCGGTATAGGAATTATCAATTCGTAGGTGTTTGTATGCGTTCTAAGCTTCACATGGTTAGCACATGCTTCCAGAGAGTACAACACCTCGTACCCATGTGGCACAACCTCAAGGGTTTCGTAGCCATGGCCGAAACTACTACTTGCAGGTCTCACATGGCGGCAGACGCGACGCAAACCGATGGACCGAGGGAAGTGGCGCGACCTCGTGCTTACCCTATGCCCCAAAACTGGGATGTGACAGGATGAAGTATGTAAGTAATGATGAAACAGAGAATAAAACAGTACCTATTACTAGGTTTCTTTTTGCATATGTTGAAAAAATAAAAAGACGGTTAATTGCTAACATTGATTTGTTCACATTGTCTACCTTTTTGTGTAGAATTTAACGATCTTCATTTCATTTTGGAAAAAAAAATCTGCGTGGATAATGGATAATGAAAAATATTACTCATAAACCATTTTTGGTCACCATTTTCCCAAGATGGTGGCGTTTTCCTTCGGGTGTCAAAGTGTCATCCAGCAGATTCGTTATCAGCGGAAATAACTGAGTGGGAATCAGTCAAAAAAGCTTTGTCCGTCAACATTTCCAGATCATACCGAGATTTTATCGACTGGCGATTATGTTGGATTACATATTATAATATACAATGTACTTTCACCATCCAAGTGTTTCAAAGTTATCTTAAATAGTACATAATAAAGAGATCAAAAATAAAGTTGACAATATTATAATTATACAAATAGAATAAAACAGATAAAAGAAGACTCACCACAGGAATTACTTTTTCTCTTATAATTGACACATTGTCAGTAAGTAATGACACCGTTCTACTAATGGATTCCAAATTTAAACATCCCTGATTTATAACTTGCTCTGAATTGTGTAAGAACCAACTTCCATTACGCTTTAAATCTACTACGCTATTGTTTTTGTCGTCACGAAATTCGAATGATTCCAAATTTGAATTCAATTGTTGCCAACGTAATAAACATTGGTAAGAATCTGACATATATCGAAATATTGCTAAATTGATTATTATACTTCTGAAGAATGTAGCCAGGTGCTCATAACAACTGTGAAGCCACGTATAACTGTCGAGGATATGGCAGCCTGTGGTGAAGATTATGGCAAATAAAAACAATCTTGAAGTATGAATTGAAGCAAAACCAAAATAATTATTATCGCACTTCAATAATTTATCGATTGTAAGAAGAGTATTGAAAATAAGAGATCTGTCATTTTTTCTAAACAATGTTTCGACCAATAAGACAACAAAAATATTTATCGTTTGTAAAAAATCCAATATTACACAGAAAGCTATATAAAATACATTATGATCGCTATTCAGTACTTTTATGAAACTTAAATAATTACGATATATGCTGACAGAACATACAAACATCAATTGAAATATTGCATATATTTTTACCCAAATCAAAACGTAGAAATCATCTTTTAATTTGACTGTTGGAAACCCCCAAAAACTGTAGAAATTACGCATAAAAAAACAAAAAATATCCTCCATAACTTGTAGTTATATGTTATACACGATCATGACAATAATTAATTAGTACTGTACAAAATGCTAAATTAATATTAAATTCATTTTGGTCCGGAAGTATTTATATCGTGTTATTTGTAAAAAATATATATTGAATTCTGTTCGCAATTACTCAACAATCTACTTGAAGGAAAAATAGATAAAATATACTTGCTATGATAATAAATTGCTTGACATTAACGTAACTAATAAATTTGTTTTTAAATGCTATAAAAAAATATCGTTGGTTTTAATTTGAATTAGTGTGACCGATATATTGACGTTATACAAGGAAAAGTAACCAACTAAATAAATGTCTATTTTGCTTGATACGAATTTATTTATTTCGGAAATTCTTACCAACAGGCCCAAACCTTCCCGTCGTCCAGTGAAAGATGTATATCAGTAATAAGACTCAGTGGATGATATTCTTCAGTGATGTTCATTCGTCATGGTTTCATAGTACCTACAGTTACATGGTGTAAATAAAAGGGAAAGAACTCAGGAGAGTTCGATCCGCAGTGAAACAACTCGGAGAATAGAGCTGAGTTAAGTTTGAACAAGTTGAATTGTCCGAGTTGAATGATATTAGAACCATTTACATAAGTATATATATATATATATATATATATAAAAGCAATATTAGTGACGCTTAGTTCATGTAGGTACAAGGGTTGATATGTGTGTAGTAATACAGCTAGATAGGGTGGATAAATTGGGATTGATCAATAATATAATATTGCAATGGTCGAAATCGCACAAATCGAATATTCTCAACAATGGTCCTACATAATTAATAAAATACGGTGTCGATGATTAAGCAATAGATAATTTATTGTCATTGGGGAGATATCACAGAGAGAGGAGTAATGAATACATAAGAACAGAAATACATAATATCAAAGAATATTATAAAAAACAAGACAAATAATTTTATGCAAAAATATGTATGGGTACTAATTATCCACTAAGTTTGTAGATTTTACAAAATATCCTTAACGAGATTTAATTAAAAAAAAAACACTCAGCCGTGTATTAAGCTTCCTAAAAATGCATCAGTAGCCTGATGCTGAGTACCTCCGCTACACAGAAGTACATTGGAACATGTATATGTCAGAGACGAGTTCTTTCTCCTAGAGATAGTCGTCTAAGTTTATATACGTTAATTTTGTCACTGTGTCACCAATGAAGTGGCGCAGCGGTAGCGTGCTGAGCCCATAACCCTGAGGTCCGTGGATCGAAACCACGATCTGCTAGCTGTTTTTTTTTATCGAAGCAGGTCTTGATAAATTCAAATACTATTATAAATTTAAAATATTAAATTACCTAATAATTTAAGAAATACCTACTAATAATAAAATTTCACAACACAACAAGCGTCCACCCATCCAAGTACTATCCGCTCCAGATATTACTTAACTTCGGTGTTTGGACGAGAATGTTTAACCACTCAGATGGTAACATTCTCTGTAACTCTATGCACACAATTTCAATGCCATGGCTAGGCATAAGACATATACATGTCAAAACAAAATACCAGCGGTTATGTGATTACACAGTTTATAATGACACCACTTACAGACTGAATTAATTATTGTAAGCAGATAACAACATTTACCTGTAGTAAATCAGTACACAGTGACACGTGCACCATTTATATGATTTGCGGGTGTATTAAAATGATTTACTGTAATGCCTGTTTCACTCCTAGCAAACAGTATCACTACATCTGCAAGTTGCTTTTACCCATGGTGCCACTGTATACTGATTTAACTATACATAACAGGGTGAGCATCAGTTGGTCCAAGAACCATGCCGCCACGAGTCAACCAACCTTGAACATGCATTGATATATGAATTACGCAGAGCAAACGTGATTATTGTTAGGGTTGCTATTGTGGGCTGCAATTAAATCAAACTGCATTGATTTTTGTCGCTCTCTCCGACTACGTCTTTTTTCACGTTAATTACATCGATCGGCCGCCTGGTCATTACGCACCGTGTGCGTCTTCCGCGTCCAAAGTATTAAGCTTCGCGCTAATGTGGTTTATAATCAAATAAAGCTGCGATATATGCGAGCTTAAAGACAGTTTTACACTATCAGACATTTTAATTTAATTCACGTCTGCGTAGACTGAGATTGGGTGGAAATCCATAGCTAATATACCAATTGTTAATTATTGGAGACATCCTGTAATATAGTCCCGATGTAACAGTAATGCCAGCCTAAGCAAATTCATCATTCATTACTTGACCTGTTGCATACATAATAACAATAAATGACCAATTATTATTAACGTCACACACCTCAATAATTAGTATTATTTTGTAATTATTTGCAATATCATCACGTTTCTGACACATTCGTTAAATGACAATTATTATTGTCCTAAAAGCAAAATGTTGGCTTAGCCAGGCATGTCCAACGCATTGTTATTGATCGACTAGTCGATCACGTAACAGGCCAGAAAACAATAATGACATGTAATAAAAAAACGTACAATATAATAATATTATTTCGTTGAGATTTTTAAGGGAGAACATTAGCCATTCCTATGTTAATTTCCTCAACCGGCTTACGTGAAACTCGTCAAATTAACCATGCAGAAACCGTCGTTGTTTCACTTGATTTGTACTGCATCACTCACGGCCTACCACAGGAGTGAGATAATGGGGCGATGTGAATGTGAGTAGGCTCTTTGCACACTAACAGAACAATTTTACGATGAGTGCAATGAGTGCCCAAAAGAATATCAAACCATTTTCACAACGAATGAGCAGTGAGCATTTCTTTTAGATGATAAAATAGACATGTGTTATTTTTAATGGCTTAGTATCCTCAGCCAAATGTAATACGTTTGTTTAAGTTGAAAATGATAATCGGAGTGACGTATGGTAGATCACTGTCAATTTTAATACTATAATATTGTATAACACAGCCTACTTGAAGTTGAACACGCCTGCTTATGCCAGGTACTCATTAGCGAGCCGTAACTGTGACCGTTGCCGATGCAGTAACCAGTATGAACGCCAAATAATTAGTTTGCGAGCCTAATAAATAATTTATTATTCCTGGTTACAGTATTTTGAACGGTTACAGTTACGGCTCGCTAATGAGTACCCGGCTTTAAATTGAAATAATTGAGCATTTGGCCACCTTCTGTGGTTCACGTATAGTCGGGTACTCATTAGCGAGCCGTAACTGTGACCGCTGCAGATACAGTAACCAGAATGTATGCCAAAAAATTAGTTTGGGTACCTAATAAATAACTATTTTGCGTCTAGAGTTGGTTACAGTATCTAGAACGGTTACAGTTACGGCTCGCTAATGAGTATCCGGCTTAAGACCGCAACGACTCTGTGTTTCGGACTTGTATATTTAGATAAAACTGATTTTTAAGACTTCATTTGCAATAACATATTTTTGATATGCCATGATAATTTCGTATGAAAATGCGTTAGAGTTTTAAACAAAATAATAAACCAGGCATAAAATTCCGTATCAAGTAAAAATAATATGCTTGGCATAATATAAATAACATTATCGATTATTTTTCACTTTCTTGCAATTCCCACCCCGGTTAGTAAAATTTTATTGTACGGCATCATTCAACGTTTCTGGCAGGCTGTAAAGCATGGGTGGCCAACCCGCGGCCCACTGGGTGTCAACTTGTGGCCCGTGGAGCAGTGAGAAAATAAAAATAATATCAAATGCTGCCGCTATATGTGCTAATTTCTCAAATTGAGATTCGATATTGGCTCAAGATTTTAAAAAGCACCGTGTGCTGTTTTTGCTGCATTTGCAACGCCATTTTCCGTAGACATGAATTTATTAGCGGGGAATTTACAAATAGAACATTGTGAAATATGTTGCGATGAACAGTTGAAGGAGAAATTCCGTTAGGTTGGTTTGGAAGAGTTTTACAAAACTTATTTGGACAAGGAGAAATATCCTTCATTTTAGAAACATGCTCTAATGCTGACTTCATGACTTCGCTATTTGGAAACACCTACACGTGTGAACAGCTTTTTAGTCGGATGAAGCATATCAAATCCCGAGTGACAACACAAATCACTGATGTGCATTTGGAAAACTGTTTGCGTGTAGGAACAACCTCACTCGATATTGATGCACTTAGTTCTGTCACACAAAATCAAACTTCTCACTAAAATTTATTATTTTTATATTATTTTGTTTATTTTTTATTATTTAAAAAAAAGTCTAATCTAATAAATATGTTGGATTCTCATTTTTGTTTTATTTTATTAATTTACTTTTAATATATATTTCTTTTTTGTTTTGTATACTTAATAAAAAAAATGGTTGTGCGGCGCGGTAGGAAGTCTCATTTTTAGAATCAGTCCCGGCTGCTGAAAAGGTTGGCCACCCATGGTGTAAAGGCAAGCGAATTAACATTCATTTGTTAAAAGGCTTTTCGTGCCAATTGGATAATATTAAAAATACTGAACGAGGCCGTAATGAAGCAGTCACAAAAACCTTGCATCTTCAATTAGGCTAATTGCATAATCGTGAGCTTTCGTCCCGACCACTGCAGTAAGTTAACACGACCGGACTTAAATTTTTAAGCTCAATACTTTGCAAATAAATTTGAAATTTTCTTACATACTATTTGAAATAATGTATTGGGAATATTTTCAGTTCAACAATCACTATTTGTCATTCATTCAATTTATATAAACCAAACCGAATAAATACATATTGAGTAACAACAAATATAGATCACAAACAAAACACAGTCTATGCAGCACTGTCTGTCTCAGTGCTTAGTTATCTATGTCCACTTTAAAATCTGGAGTGCAAATTTGCTTTGAAAACAATTTATTAAAGTGGTGATAGTTTAGTGGACTGTATCTGGGGTAGGCACTGGGTAGGGATCCCAATCCCGGGATCCCGAATCCCGAGCTATTTTCGATACCTATGAATCCCGGGATTGATAAACATAATCCCGGGATTTCGGGATTGATTTTTTTTATTAATTTTTATGGAAAATAAAATAAAAGCGAAAATAAAACAGAAAAAATACTTTTAATAAAAAATAACTACATTAGTAATAAACTGAGTTTGAATGAAGTTTGATTTATACCCATATGTAGGTTGCCGATTCATTTTATTTTTTCACATGAATTATTAGAAATGAGAAAGATTGGAAAAAACAAAGCTTCGCACTTTTAACAAAGTTATTCTACCACGATATCATACGTTTTAAGGCAGTTTCACATTTGGCTGACTAATTAGATTTTGCAGGTTGAGCAAGTGGCTGACATCCATTTCTCGTAAAAAAAACAAAATCTGTTAATACAAATCTCTACTCTGTGGAGGCCCATATGATCCTATTAGGATCGGACATGGTCGAAAAATTAGATTTATGATGCAGAAAGGCCATAAGTACGTCATGATTATTTGCTTTACTATTTTAAATCTCGCTAATCCATTCACAGCAATCTCATTTTAAATTCACATTATTATTTATATTATAATATTATTTACTCCATTAAACTTGTGTATTTCCAAGATTGAGCGTATACAATATTAATAATAAATGTCTTAAATAGTATAAATTATACTAGATTTATTTTTGACCGATTTTATCAATGTTATTTGTAAATATAAAAATTTTATATTAACAATGGAAAAAAATGCCAATCTCGGGAACAGTCCCGGGATCCCGGGATTGTCAAATTGTAATCCCGAAATCCCGGGATCAGAATTTTGGCTCGGGATTGGATTCCCTAGCACTGGGCAGACCGGGGTTTTGTTGTTCGTAGACACTCCAAGTACCGTTTTTTTTTTCTCTGGAGTGACATCGTAAGAGTGACACTGATTTAAATTATATCACAATTCACTTCCTCATTAACTTCGGAGTATTTTTCCCAGATACTAAATTATTGTATGCCCGGATTGGAAATTGTTTAGTACAGTAATTGAAAAAACTCTCCTCAAATAAAATATTTTTATATACATAGATACGCTTCATACTTGCAAGCAAATAGTAGCATAATCTTATTGAATTCATACAAGCATCACTTGTTATTACCACAATTAGTATGAAAATAGATATTTTTGTTTTTTTTTAATTTATCTTAGATTTAAACTACTTAACTTAGGCTTTGGTTTGGTGGAGTTATTAATGAGTCTAATAAATTTATAAGATTAAGCAATAGTTTTGTAGTATATCGAGGGCTTAGTGTCAAACAACACTATCTACAAAAGTGCAACTTTACAGTAGAGCCAAAAATCATTATTTTAGATTCTTGTAACTCAACAAGGGAAATGTTTATTTAAAACATAATATTAATATTTTATAATTTATTGTGTATTGTACATTTATCGTGCTTATGTGGGTCTATTCTATGCTTATCGACCGCTAAAGTGATAAAGTGAAAAATATTATCACACTTAGGGTAGGTTTGTATCAAAATATTAGCACTTATTGTAACAATTACACGAAGCCGGTTTTTATTGTTGCAATAAGTGCTATATTTTAACAGCACCTATCTTGCTGCTGTTAAAATATCGCACTTATTGCAACAATAAAAACCGGCTTCGTGTAATTGTTAAATAAGTGCTAATATTTTGATACAAACCTACCCTAAGTTTGATACTATTTATCAATTTAGTGTTCGATAAGTATAGAATAGACCCAATGATGATGTTAAAATTTATAGGGATAGTTTTAAAAAAATATGAAAACAAGGGTAACTTATATAGTTAGCGTTAAACTTTACTGACGATTTAATAAGAAATTAGAAAAGATTAACGTAACGTTGTTTGACTATCATGTAGCCGTAAATGTAAAATAACGTTATCTCAAACAAAAACAAAAAACACTTTTGTAGATAACGTTGTCTGACTTTAAGCACTCGATATGTACTCGTATTTACTTTTACATTCGGCCCTGTCAATGGGCTAAAGTCAACTTCCAACATTTTATTATCTCAGTAGTCACTCCATCCTTTAGCTGCGATTATCCGTTTATGTGTATTACATTTTCATCAATGATTTTAAGTGTTATATTTTTATTAATTTGAGATTTTCGCTTTATTAAAAACACAATTAAAAATCATAATTTTCACACATCATAATAATATTATTTATATAATTAATTAATATATTTATATCGAGTTTTCATTCAAAAAAGTGTACAATAATCAAACGAGGAAAATGTATTCAAAGTTAATATTATTTTATCTGTAAGTATTATTTTATATTTTATTAAGTAATGTATCTTGCTTATTACTTAGTTATTAATTATATATATGGCTTTAAGAGTCTCATTTGAAGAAAAATGAGATTAAGCTGATGCTAAGAACAGGACACACAATGGGTAAATGATTTGATGTCCTCGTGGGAAGAAGCGAGCAGCGGTAGCAGCTATGCGATGAATGTGGTGTTTTGGAGCGTGTCCGGGTACGTATGCAGTTTGCCGTATCACACTTCACCGTGAAATGTTGTATCGGAAATATATGGCCCTATATCAAAGACTGTCCAACCTCTTTGGGTCATATAGTACTGACATAAAATTCATGTCTAAATAAAACACGGTTCTTATCGGTCTACACTTTACAGGAAGCCAGCAGCAAACAATTTTTGAAAATATATTGGATTATTTCTTAGGTTAGGTTAGATTTTGTTTTCATTCTTGAAAATTCATCAATTTTGCCAAAATCAACTATAAAAATTGAATTAATGTTCATATTGAATCTAATAAAATTGGAGACCGTTACGGTCATCTCTTTCCGATAAGAAAGCTCACGGTTAACTGTGCCACGGTGAAATGTTTTACGTACAATTTACATGTATCCGTTTTGTAGGGCATTGTACATATATGTACACGTATGAACATAGGCAGTACAATGCCCTAAATATGAACGACACAGAGTACAGCTGCGAATTTGGGGTATCTTTGAGAATGCCGATGAATTGAAATGTGCCCTGGCGGTGGGTACAACGGAAGAGCTCGGTAGAATTGTAAAGTTCTTTAACAGAATTGGAAGGAAGGCCTGATCGGTAGATCCTCTTCCAGATGAGAACTGAGAGCCTCAGCAAAATCATAAAAAAACCTATATAGTTTTCTAAATAAGCATCTATCGAACCAAATTGTATTGTATCATTGGAATAAAAATACCATATTTTTTAGGACATTTGTTTTCACGAATATATTATTAATACATGGAAATCATAGAGATGAAAGAGCAATTTACCCTCTGAGAAGTTTATTAGGGGTAAGTTACAATATTATAATACTTATATAAATACCTATACAATATATACATTCCATTTTTTACCTCATGATCTTAATGAAAAATAATTACAAGATAAAAAGAACTTTTTATATACAACGTTTTTAAATTTTCTGTTAAATCATATAAACTTGACTTGACTAGCTTAAACGATCAAAAAAATTTGTACTTGATAGAAATAATACTGAAATGTCATTTTGACATGTCATATTGATTTCCATAGTAACGCACGTATATATTAATAATTTAGTTGCTAGGACCCCAGACCCCTAGCAACCAATAATGGTGTCGAAATAACTTTTCATACAAAACAGAATTAACTGAAAATGAATTCAATTCTACGTAAAGATGGCTAAAAGTATTAAAAAAATGCATTGGCATCGTGTTCTGATATATTCTAAAAGTTTCAAATGTCTAGTCGGGAAGTTAGTTAAAAATCGATTGCAAGATTTGTATCGAACAAATAAGAATAAAAGCTAAGAAAAACGTTGTAAAAAGTCAAACGTAAAATTAAAGCGATGAATGATAATTTATGTACCTACTACTGTTTTAGAAAAAATATTCATACCACCACTTTTCATGACCTTAGGGTTAATATGACAATTTCCAAGATTGCAAAAGTTCTCTAACAAGTAGTGGATGCTCGTTCCTTAAATCCGGAAAAATAAACTTTCAATATAATACGAAAAACTTTGCGCTTTCAAATAATATTCTATACTTTTAGGAATAGGAAAATAACATCGTAGAGTTTTGAAAGAAAACAGTTCTGTTTTTCTTTGACTGCGAGAGCTTGCGTACTTGTGAAGAAAACTGCATACGAGAATCTCTATCCTAGAAACTAAGTATCGTTCATAAATAAGTATACACATGAAATAACCGTATGCTAATTATGCAGTTTGCGATATTGTCAATAAACTAGTTACTAAATTAATTCTTAAATAAGCACAATAATATTATAATCGAGAGGTAAATCCAGTGACGTCCCTATACAAAATGCCGCCACTAGACAGCGCCAAAATGCCGCCCCATTTTTATACCGTAGTTTTTATCATCCTTTATAATCAATATTTGGATAAATTTTAATAGTATGTAGGTACTTACGTATAATTCAAATGTAATTCGCAAATATGCGCATGTCATTGCTGATCACCAAGGATGCGACGTCCATGGACAACGGAAATAAACTAGACATCGGGAACCCGATAAAAAATACAGTCCTGTTAAACCTTTTATAGTAATTAATACACTTTGTTTCCAACCAGTGAGCTGGTTTTTTTTAATGGAAAGATATTTCCGTTATTACTAAGTTTATGTAGCTATTTCTATACATACCTAATGATTCTCCTCGATTTGCCGCCCTTCGGGTAACTGCCGCCCCCAAGCCACGCTCAATCTGCCTACCCCCACGGAACGTCACTGGGTAAATCACAATAAGTACATGGCGGACCAAATTTATCAAAATTTGCAGACATTTATTATCAAAATGTTGTGGTATGCCTACGACAATAAATTAGTTGCAGCTTGCTTCGATAAAAATGTCAATTTCATTTTTATCATTATTATGAGATGAATGCATTCGGATGTCTGAACGGCATTTTAAAGAGCGACCTTAAATTATAATGAAACAGGCGAATTTCAATGTTTGATGTTCAATGCATTCAACGTACGCATACAAAACATCGTCAATTATTAATCCGATTAGAATTAAATTAGAAATCCAGAAATTCAGCGTTGTACAACGTGTCATAGAGACAGTGATATGTTGTTGTAGACAAGCCATGTATTGCTTAGGGGCGGCACGTTATAAAGGACGGAAAATGAAGGAACTAATACGAATATTACATCGTATAAAGAAATATGATCATTTTTAAGATTTTTTATGCATTTTTGTCTTTTTAAGATAAACGAAAATAAATTACAAAATAGGTAGGTTACCTTCCAACGGCGAAGGGTAGAAGTAGGCTGTTAAGATCCGACATAAATAGTGCTCATTAAACTTTGTTAGTCATACGTATTTGTTTTATTGAAGTAACACTACAATTATTTACAGATGGTGGTGGTTAATTTATGATAATCAATTAATCCCTACCTACTCCAAACCATCATAGTTGTGACATACTTTAGGCGATCCGACAAAGTTGTGCACACTTTTTCATTCATACTTATTTGTTTTTGTTGAATTAGAATTACATACTCGTATTACACATGTTTGTTGGTTATTTTTTTTAATTCATCAAGCCCTGTCTAAATCAAATTATAATAGATAAAAAATATTCGATCTATAAAATATTCAAAATTATGTATGATTTAATAGCATAATATTAGATATTTTATAGATATACGAGTATTTTTTTACTATTATCTATTATGGCTTGGTTTCGCAGGGTTTAATGGAATTTTAAAAACTAACCAACATAATCCGTTAATTGTAGTCTTAGCACACACCCTAAAACTGAATGACGTGAGTTCGATTTCCACTCGGTCCAACTTTTTTTCAAAATTTTTATCTAATATTAATGTTGTTGGTGAGTTTTTTTAAAATCATGTAAATAAAATTCATCATTCATCACAGTTGTATTTTTCACATTTATGATAAATTTCAAACGACTTTTATAATATTAAATATTCGTGTTTAATTGTGTTACTAATAATTTCCAAATGCGTATTAGTTTATTTTATTTTCAACAGTAGTTACCTATCACTTATATTATAATGTATGATCTGTTTCAGTTGTTCGTTGCCATTGCCGTTCCCGTGGATATTCCAGACAGTAGCGTTTTTGTATCATATAACTTTGAAGGAAATTATTACCTCCCTGCTAATGTATCGGAACTGGGCGACATGTTACTCTTATCCCCTGTAAGTTATCATAACACGTGACACGAAACTGTAAACTTTGATGGTAGTGCTATAACTAGACAACATATGCATGGCGTTTTTTTTTTAATTTCGGGTAGGTTCGGAATTTTTTGGTCAGTTACAAAAACGACAGCCCATATTACACGTAGCAATTCATTAAAATTACTTTCAATATGAATTATTAAATAACTTACAATATAAATCGCGCATTACAATGACATCTCATTTGATTCACTGTTTTGTTCTGAAAATAATAGTCATCACTGTCATCTGACTCCGCACCAATGTTTATTATCAAGTTTTCCATATGTGTGTATATTCCTAAATCACTGGCCCTATAAGAATCTTCGATTTTTATATCGTGCTCACAGCATTTTTTTTTTCAATTTATTCGGAGTGTAATTAAGGAATAACCGATCAAAAATTTTATGTTATGTAATATTTATCAATTCTTTGCCTTCCCGCATTACTCTCTGAATGGTGCTGATAGGTACGTCAGTCACTTCGTTTGCCGATTTAACAATATTATATTTCAAATTGTACTGTTTTTTCATCACTTTTAAAATCGGTCACATTAAAAACAATAATTTCTCGTGCTTTTCTTTGTAAAAGTTTTTGTCATTCCCCGATCGCGATGGGGTATTCATTGTAAAACTGTAAATATGCTATTGTATCGTGTAAAACAGACGCAACGTTTACATACCTACTCTATGCGCACAAAAGTAAGTGTGCTTCTGCGCAGCTCCGTGCTTAAGTTGTTTGGCCATAAATATTGCTCTTACTTTGAAGGCAGTTTGGTAAACTGATGAAAACAGAAAATGATGATCGTTGCATATTGAAATAAATGGTAATAATTTGAACGAAATAAATAGTTTCAAAATATATTGTAATGTGTATGGATTTAATACTTTCAGATAACTACAATACGAGAAGGTCGGGGTTTTAATAGAAAGCTAACATACAACATTTTGGAAGACAGGTTTAAAAAGTAAGTATTTTAAAAATATGTTTTATTATATTTACATAATTAGACAAAGAGGGAAGCCACAATAGGTAGAGAGATCGCCAAATAGTTGCTAGATTAATAAAATTTGAGGTAAGACGGTGGTTCTTGTGTCGCAACGTCATTATTACCGGTATATTGCGAGCTAGAGATTAACATGTCCAATAATTATAGCAAATGACTGCTTCAAAACGTTCTAGGCTTCCAATCTATGTAAAATAATATGGTACGATTTGGCGACGCTATATTAACACCACCATTTGAACGCCAAGACAAATCAACAATACTATTGCTAAATGGGCGATAGCCATCTTGACTCCAGTAAAAATTGATGAAATGGTTGAAAAAACGTACGTTACGACTTAAAATTGCCAGTAGTTAAGGGGAGACATGCTCAGCGTAGGTCAAAATGAAGCTTTTGTTCTATTTTCAAAGCATGATCCTGGACATTCCTTAAACGTTGTAGATAATCTATTTATATAATTTTGAAGCCTTATTATCCTTTATATTTATTTTAAACATTTGATGACTGCATAAAGTATTTTTATTTCATACAATAGTATTCTTTTAAACCTCTCACTCTAATGTTTTAGAATATAGTCATATTTCAGTACATAACTGTGCAGTGGCGTTAAGATTTTTTACATTTCTTAATTTTTAAACGCACTTATAAAACCATCAGTATAATTTATATCGACATTATTATAGTGAAATATTTACGATAAAAAATTAAATTGATAATCTCTGTGATCCCAAATTTGACAAGAATTAGGCATTTTATTATTCAAAAAATGGGCAAGATTAATACATTTGAAGATATAATGCCTAATTCTTGTCAAATTTGGGATCATAGAGATTATCAATATAATTTTTTATCGTAAATATTTCACTATAATAATGTCGATATAAATTATACTGATGGTTTTATAAATGCGTTTAAAATTAATAAATGTAAAACATCACTGCACAGTTATGTACTGAAATATGACTATATTCTAAAATATTAGAGCGAGAGGTTTAAAAGAATACTATTTTATGTAATAAAAATACTTTATGCAGTCATCAAATGTTTAAAATAATTCATATAAAAGATAATAAGGCTTCAAAATTATATAAATAGATTATCTACAACGTTCAAGGTATGTCCAGGATCATGCTTTGAAAATAGAAAAAAGCTCCATTTTGACCCACGCTGAGCACGTCCGTCCTTAACATACTATTATAAGTCTAATATATTGATAGGTATACTTTCACCAATAAGCAGTCATTCATCCAGATGGCATCACCAAGATAGCATTGTCGTAATCCCTGAAAAAAACTATGAAACTGTAGAATTCCTTGCAATTAAATAAATATGTACCTACTAGCACACCTGACGATTTTTTTACGTTATGAAAGAAAACATTATCACGTAACATTAAAAATTATCGCACCCTTTTTCCTTCTTGAAACAGATACCCAGGTGGAACTCGATCCCAAAACTTTTTAGGTAGGTATATGGTGGATTCGTTACCGTAAAGTAATTAAAAATTGTTTGAAGATAATTAAAATTATTAGCAATTCAAATTTTCGTTGTATAACGCATTAATTTCGTCTCATTTTACATTTTTGTAAAAATCGCCACACCAAAGGAAAGACTTTTCATCGTTATTTTTAAATGCCCCCGGAGAATTGAAGAGGATTATGAATTTCGGTATTGTTAATGACTCATTTTCATTAGAACAAACTTTGCCATTAAGAGATGACAATCCGGGCTCCCATTGGCCCTTAATGATGCCGCTCTGCACTTTCGGATATTATAAAGTCACACCTTTTATCACAAGTATCCTGTGGTCTAAAATATATATTATTTTTAAAATAAGTAATACAAGTGGGTCGATATTCACTTTGTAGACCCGGTGGTGTTTCCTTGACGGTATGGTGCGCAGATTTTTAATACGAGGGAGGTGACCCCAAATTTCTAAATAATAAACTAGATTTTTTTATCAATGATTACATAAAATTCAGCTGAAAATATAAATAATTCAGAAAAGTGCTTAAGATAAGAAAAATGCAATGCTTAACAGCAAATATAAATATGTAGAAATCGTCAAAATTAGAGAAAATGTGATGATTGATAATCCTCATCTAAGATTTTACTTTACGCTTCTTTTGAATGGCGCGTGTCTTCTTCATCCCATTAAATTGCCATCTTAATAATATGTTAATCTGGCTGAGTTTCTAGTAAAAATTACGTCTAAACAATATTTTGGCTCTTCAAATTTCGTGCAAAGTAGACGGTGGAACAACCAAAAATCACCACTTAGCCTCAAAATTATTGCCTATCTCCACAGATTTGAGATTATCATTCTTAACTGACCACTATACTCTCCAAAAGGAAAAGGGTAATATGTCTAAAATCAGTAAGTACTTTTCAGGATAGTTAAACGAAGCTTAATTTTTTCGATCACTTTGTATAGGAACTCCAATGTTTCTGTGTAAAATTTAGTAGATAATTCCGAGGCGTTGATTTGGCTTATTCTCTTTCTCATTAAATGTATGCATTGTTATTTAAGTAGGTACTTATTGTGGTTCATTTTCTCTGTATCATATCTGTAGAGGATGGACCAAGGCCTGAACAAAAACGATGCATAAGTGCGAGTGAGAAAGTATTCGACACCCTAATAATCTCTGCGACACTCACTAGAGTAAGGATAAAAGGTTTACAGATGTGGGAGATGGTTTGCTACGGTGTCGCCACCAAATCTAACTTTATTCCTTAACTAAGCGTCGATAACCGTGTTGCTAAAATTGCTATTGTTTGTGTCAGGGGTAAATATGTTTAGTTAATTAAGTAGAAAAGATGGTTCTGTGTGTTGTATTAAAATGTGGTAGCCGTACTGATAAGCAAGAAGGTGGTGTTACGTTTCATAGGTATTTTAACATCTAGCGACCTAGTGTTTCTTTAAAATAACTTAAATTATGGATATCTTTACCTAATGGTTGCATTTTGACCGCTTAAAAATACTATATAATGTAAAAAATAGAAAATTATATTTTAATTCTGAGCGTCTAGTGCGAGCACTTTGGGCGAGCACTAGCGAAATGGTCTATGGTCTCAAACATTTGTATACGAATCCGTTCGCTCGCTCACAAACCAAACGCACGGCACGCAGCTTCATTTAGCAATGCAATGAGTGGCGTCTAGATGTATCTATAGTCTAAGGGATGGACAAATTCTTATCATTATGGCCACAACAAAATCACTTTAGAACGGTCTTAGTGTCATTTAAAAGTAACAAAACCAACACCTAAATGAGTCGCCTGCACTGCCACAAGAATCTAACAGCATTCTAACTGCATCTACCTTTTTTCAGAGAAGGCTTGCCAGGAAGAAGGTGCATACTAAGAAGCATTTGTGAGGCGGCTGATACTCCATTGGCCCATAATGGAATACTAGGAGGAATCATGCACGTTATATTTACGTAAGGAAATTGAATGTCAATTTTTTCATTTACATTCATTATAAATATTTATACAAATAGATTGAAACGAGAATGTCACATCCAAATATTTTAAGAAAAACCTTCTATAGAGATGGTGTCGAAATGTATGAAATTTAAGGGAAAAAAGACCTATGGCCCATTGATTAAGTTAGACTTCGCATTGCAGAGAACTTCACACTACTGCTATGACATTTATTTGCCAATTTTCAGGATGTATAAACAGACAATTCGTCACAATGAGTAGATAAACAGCCAATAATACTACACTTCGGCATTACTATTTAGTTGAAAACACTGAAAACGATTAGGAATCATTATCTAGTTTTGTAGTACATAGAGTTCAATCGGCTACCTCTTTATTAGGTAAATTTCTTGGGTTATACAAACACTCTTATTCTCATTATTCAGGCCATCCACATCTATCGATGAAGAGCTTCCACCATCCTTTTACTTGGCAGAAAAACGAGGAAAGACTGGAGATTGTGGAATATACAAGAAAGAATGTCTGTCAGGATTATTTGATCCAATATCAAAAGTAATATATGAAAAATATACCACGAACCCCTATTAAGCTTCAAAATATACAAACACACTCCTATCATTCTGAAGATCTCGTCTACAATCACCATTGACTTACTAATGTACGCTGCACGTGAAGAATAAAAGGGCCTGCTAACTGGGTCCACTCTTACATATTTCGTAATCATCTGATAATTGTGATTGAAAAACAACTCTACCTATGATGGCCCCACATCCTGAAGTGGGCCCCCCAACCTATCGCTAAGGTTAAGGACAGTGTGATTTTCTACAGTAGTGTTCCCCCAAGTGGTTTCCATGGAACCCCAAGGTTAAGAGTATTCCATGTATTTTTAGCTATTTTTAAATAAATCCAATTGATTTATTGAGTTGTCGGCACTCAGTATTATTATGAAGCACTGATCATGACCACCTTTCGTGGTAACCAAGTAACATGCAACCCTTCGCCATATTGGATAGTCATTTTGTAAGTCGAGAAAATCACTTAAAATAATTATAAGGTAAAATTCCAGATGTGAATTATCGTTTAATTACATATCACATCAAATTACATTACACAGCCACATATTTTTAAATGTTAATAATCATTAAGGTAAATAGGGCCGCAGGAGACTTTTTTTACTATTCGAGCAAATTTGTGATTTGTTTTTCTCACTTAGCTGGCTCTGTCAACCCCCCCCCCCTTAATACATTGGACACTAAAGACTAATTAGCATGCAATTTAAATGTGGTAATTAAAAAGTAATTATCTCGTCAACAGTCAATGTGTTAAGGGTCCATGCCACACCTTATAATGCACTAAGAGTCATCATTGCAAATCCGAGTTCATGTCTTTACAGCATTGTTGTCATATTCTGCCAACACCATTCATATATTTTGAAAGTTTAAGAATCCATAAATTGTGCATGTGAATGTGACGCATAAAAAATCTACCTAATCCTAAAATCTCAATTTACTAACTATACTAGAAACAAAATAGTAGCAATAATTCCTAGAACACCGACCATCATTGGCTTAATATCTAGAAATAAAGAACTCAAAAAGGACAGCATACAGCACAAAATACCCTCCAAAAACTGAAGTGTTTAAATGGGAAGTCAGGACACATCCACCATATTCTCTTGACCCAGCACCATCAGATTACCATATTTTCCACAATCTGCAAAACATATCAATGGGCAAGAAGAAGATGGGAAGAAATCTTAAATAATATTGGAAAACATAATAATATATCTTGGATTAATCATTAATTTGTTGTATTATTTCCAACAATCTCAAAATATCGCATTATTTATGGGTGTATATTGTGTATTTATTATTATAACTGTTTGATTATATTGTTTTGTTTAATATAGGAGAATTTAGGATAATTATAATGATATCAATTTGACAATAATTTAGAGTCTTAAGTTATAAAAAAGCTTGGTGAAAGATAAACCAAACATAATACGAGGGTGGGTCAATAATTCCTTAGAAAAAAGCATTAAAACAGTTTTTATTTTTGTATTTTTTTTTTATTTCTCAACATAATCTTCTTGGAGCTCAATACACTTGGTAAGACGTTTCTCAATTTTTTTTAAACCGTCAGAAAAATAAGTTTTCGGAAGGTCCTCAAAATAAGCATTTGTCCGATCGATGACTTCTTCATTTGAAAAAAAACGTTGTCCACTTAGCCATTTTTTTAAGTTTGGGAAAAGGAAAAAATCACTGGGGGCTAAATCTGGCGAATACGGTGGGTGGTCGACCAATTCGAACTTCAATTCTTCAATTTTAGCCATTGATCGTAAACATGTGTGAACACGGGCATTGTCCTGATGAAAGAGGATTTTTTTCCTGTTTAAATGAGGCCGTTTTTCTTCAATTTTGTTTTTTAGCTGGTCCAATAAAGATGCATAATAATCCCCTGTTATTGTTTTTCCTTTTTCCAAATAGTCAACGAAAATAATTTCACGTGCATCCCAAAATACAGTAGCCATAACCTTACCAGCTGATTTTACGGTTTTCGCCTTCTTTGGTCATGGTTTGCCTTCGCAATCCACTGCTTTGACTGTTCTTTCGTCTCGGGAGTATAGTGGTGTATCCATGTTTCATCTACAGTCACAAAGCGACGAAAAAATTCATCCGGATTGCGTTGCATGAGCGACAACAGGGCTTTAGAGGCCACCAACCTATTGCGTTTATTGTCGACTGTGAGCAAACGCGGCACCCATCTTGCAGAAATATTTTTCATGCCCAATTTGTCATTTAAAATAGAAATGATGCTACCTTTTGAGATCCCTGTAACCTCAATTATCTCACTCAACTTTAATCTTCGGTCACTCAACACCATATCGTGGATTTTATTGATCATTTCTGGTGTAGTCACCTCTACAGGACGTCCTGAGCGTGGTTCATCCTTTGTTGATGTACGACCACGTTTAAATTCATTTAACCAGTTATAAATAGTTGCAAGTGAAGGAGCAGATATGCCGTGAACTAAATCCAACTCATTTTTTATTTCCTTTGCTGTTAACCCTTTTATATTAAAATGTTTAATAACAGCTCTAAACTCAATTTTCTCCATTTTCCATTTTTCCATTTTCCACAAGCAAATTTTTTTTTTAAATGTACGAGAAACACACAACAACCCGACCAATCTGATTGAAACTTCGCAGCATACTGAATCGGTATCATAAATAATTATTATGCAAATCACCTACCTATAACTTTTCTGGTAATGAAAACCCTGTAGTGATTTTTTGCTGGCCATATGTATGCTCTGATATAAGTCAATGACAATTAGAAACTCATTAATTTTGTAGGGAGGGACATTGGGAGTGATGATTTAAAATATTAATTAAGAAACTCAAATCTTTATTTGAAATAATAACTCGGTAGCTGACATTATTAGCAGTTATTTACATGTCATAAAATTTGTAGATATTTGGGTAATTCGCTGAAGTATTAATATGTACCATAGATAATAAGTATAATAGTAATCATACAATCATATCAATGCCATTGATCATATTTTAAATACATTTTATAATAGGTATTAATTATTATATCATGCCAAATTTCAAACTCCTTCATACGCCATTATAAAAATTGATTTCACATATCAAAAAAATGGTAAATTATATTTCTTCGATTCATATTACACAAGTGTCAATTATTATCAACTGTCCTATTCGAATTCATGTAATATTTATGGAATTCTTTTATTATTTTTATATTTTTCGGGTAAGTATTTTATGAGCACTTCGGCAAGTATTCTAAATGTCAGGCAAGTATTTACAGTAAATTATAAGAATATGTATCAGATTACAGAAATGTTGTTTAATAATTTTATTTGTCTCTATCATTGTAAACAGTTTTTAAAAATGAATGTGGTATTAACATATTTTTCACTTTATTAAAAATACAAAGACTTCTAGAAAATAAAATGTTTTAAACTTGAAATCATTTTCTATTAATATCAAATTAAGCTGCCTATTATGACAATGATATTTTTTTGAATTGTTTTGTAAATCATAATTATATAAAAAGGTGAATTATGATTTATAGCATACATATAAAAGGCTTCCACAGAGTGAAGATAATCAAACAGATGTTTTTACGGAGAATGGTCATACACCCAACCACTTGGGTTCTTACTCCGAATGAAACACACATTGAAAAGAACATGTGAGTTTTGCCAGACGCAAATACAAACCAACACTCACAGCTTCAGAGACGGGCGCTCTTCCACTTTCTACTGAGAAGATTTAAATATTTCCAAACGATTGAATGCACTAAGATTAATCAACGCAATGATTGAATATTTTATTATATTACATTAGGTGCATAATAGTTACTTATATGCAGGCAAAGAAAAAACATGTCATAGCTGCGTTATATAATTATTTATTAAGTATTTCATCGACTATGAATGTTGGTTGCTTGCGTATTGACTTATAAGATATGTGAAACTTTCCATTGACTACTTTACAGATTCCATTATTTCAGAACACTTGCAGTTAACTGATAAATACTTGCCATTTAGTCATATACACTTACCGACTATTTGGAAGCCTATTTTTATGCGGTTACATTAAATCCATTTGTAATATTTGCGTAACATAGCAGAGTTTGGAAACGTCAATCTCACAGAATATTATATTCAAAAACAGTTGCACAGAGCACCGACATACGTTAGGTATATGTTACTTTAACAATTTCATAATTTTTAAGTAAAATTTTGAAAAATAAAAGATTCAACTCTCAGTCAAATGCAGTGATGCATTAATAATCCTCAATTTCACCATCGAAACACTATCGTACCTACAAAAATACACTTTCAATTCCATATTAATTCATAACAACTACCTACAAATTGCAATAGTTTTACCTTTCTTAACGTAATATTCTCGCACACGTACCCTTTAACGCGCTAAGACGTGACATATCCACTTTTGTTTAATTCAATTGTAATATAACTTATCGACTTATGACCATCATTATTCATGGCACAAAAGCTGCATTTTTTAAATAATTATTGTATAGGTACCGTTGCTACCAACAATGACAAAAGAAAACCATTATTATAATATTTATTATTTCATTCATATTTAATTGGATTTATTTATCTAAAACCTCTTTTTGGACATGTCACGTTTGTGTTTCAAAGGCAGCATTATATAATATAATATAATATTATAATATGTAATATTTTATAATTTTATATGTAACCTATGACTATTTATTTATAGCATATTTATTTTACACAATTTATTAGCCTTCTAAATGTTTTTATATTCTCGTAGCTGTAAAATACTGCATTGACATTGAGCTGTTAAAACCTTTGATGTAACAAAATTTAAATTTTACAAAAGATACAAAAAACTGCTTTATAAACACAACACTTCACATCTCCAAATAACATTTCAGAAGATAATTTTCAAAAAAAAAAATATATTGACAATGCTGGAAATCACTCTCTAAAGAGTAGTACTTGACTTGATTGTCAGAACTCTCCAGATTCAACATCAAATCACTAAAAAAACATATTAAATATAGAACTAATTTATTTTCAAATAGTGTCAAATTCATTTCAACCAAGGCTTACTAAAAGCCATACATTATTAATGTGATTAAAGAGACAATATGTTTGTTTTGTTACTAGTAAACACAAACTTTTTTTCTGAATGTAGAGTGAAAGAGTGAAAATTTAACATTTTCTCGCATTTTGTCAAAATTTAAAAATTACCTCCAATAGGTTCGTCATCATTGAATGTTAAAAATAGCTCCAATGTAATGACTATGTACACTGGAGATTATTATGGTCTGATTAAAACAAAACATGTTACATATGTGATTTGTATAATTTATTATAGTTTAATGTCGGTGGGATATATATTGAACATTGAGTTTTACTAAACTTTGCAGTCTAATGAATATAAACGAACAGGTAATATAAAAAAAAAATTGACACATCAACACAATTGAACAGCTCAATGACAATATATAAAAGTGGTTTTGTAAAGTAACATTAAATTTTGAATGATGTGCAATGGCACCTTGTCCTGATCCAGACTACCCTTTGATCAGTGACAGTAAAAGGTATTAGATACCTGGGGGTGTACATTACGGGGTAATGGCACTCCGCAAACAGAGCTCGCTATATGAATGGGAATGACTGTGCAGCATTCAACTTAATGCAGAATGTCTCGGAATCGGTCAAAACGAAATGCCACCAGTTCAATGCTTATATTCAGCTTTACAGCATTGAGTCATAGCATCTTTCAAAAATTCAGAATATCCGTATGACAAGCTCGCAATGGATACTGGGTACGCCTAACCATGCAGCATCTCATCACATCATAGGTAAAGATGCGACGTTGGTCATGCATCGGCAGCATGCTACCGATGTGTAAAAAGTATCCTGCCTTTTCTTCAAGCCAACCAGATTCTGGTATCCTAAAAGACAGTTAAATATCATCCAAAGAGCTATGGGATGCTAACATGACTTGGAAAATTGCAAGAAGAGCGACAAGCAACATGGATTCTTGGAGGTGTCCTGATCTGTCAATGTTCCACTTAAGGAGCAGACATCGACTAATAAGATAAATTATAACCAAATGAGTATAGATTTATTACACAAGTTTATATCTTCTTAAGAGCGTACTTCAGTGAAATGGCAAATAATTTTCAACAGTAGGTGCGACGAATCGCCAATCGTCGAGGTGTGTGCACGTCGATTTGTTTTATCATGGCGTCGGATGAAAATATTGTTAAATCGTGTAAAGATGACTAAAAAACTTTACATATGTACTTCTTAAAAAAGAAAACATGTCAATGAATATACTATTATTATTAGGAATATAACAATAAACATAACATTAAATGGACGCACGTTGGATTTTTATGACAAATTATATTTCGTTCGGCACGCGTCATTTGCACAATCCGCGCATCGCCTAGCCACGATCTTTTTAGACCATGCCTCAACTGAAGTACAGCCTTAAATGGTATGTTTAAAAATTTTAATATCAGATTCTGGATTTATGAACTAAATTATCATATTATTTTTGTTGGTTCACTAGAGCACTAGAAATTATTTACACAATCTATAAGGAAAATATCATACATCCGTTTGCTACAGATACAGGCTGAAGCCATAGAAGCCGAACACTTGATGCATTTAAAAATGATTGGTTCTTTTCGTTTTCTTTTAAATAGTCAACCAATAACAATGGGGTTAACTATGATTGTCTTGTGAGAATATGATTGAATCACCAGTTCATAGGTAAAACTCATTAAGTGACATTATCGTGTTTTAAAAAAAATACTTGGTAGGTATATGCTATATATATGTATATATATTGTATGAAATAGTTTGTACATAACATAATGATTTTCCCAGTGGGTACATCTAAAAGAATGGTATATGCCCATTTTGTTATGATTGTATTTTAGTCATAACTGTGGAGTTGGGCACTTAATGATTATTTCACCTGTAAACTGATCATGTAAAAAATATAATTACGAACAACATTTAAATTTTCATTCTTCAGTTTTTATTTAATGTTTTATTTGACAATGAAATGAAACAAATACAAAAATTAGGTTTTCCCTAAATTTAAGTTTGAAAGCGTTTGATATTTTTTTAGTGAAGATTTGAAAAAGGAATTATACATAACAAAAAAGCAATTTGCAAAAAAAAAATATTTATTATGACAATAAATTTATTGTATGACATGATAAACAGTGGTATATTATTGTAATATTATATTTTATCACATTATAAAATGTCATCATTTTATATTCGCGTGATAAAGCGCTATTCAATTTGAATTCTTGTGAAGATTAACAATATACCGTGTAACAATAATATGTAATGGTAATATAAACATACATACATATTTTCAAATAAAAAAAAACTGACAATGCAGTAAATTCTAGCGATAAAAACAAGATTCAGATGCGAGTCTCTAAAACTCCACCCCATACATCCATCATCCATTTATAAAAACACACATTTCAATGTGCAATTTCAAAGAGAAATATAATATTCATAATAATCAGTGACAATAAAAAAATATTTTTACATATCTGGTAACACATTCCGACCGATTAGCCAAACACAATTACGTTACAATACGGGACTCCAATGCCTGGTACACCGCCTACATACATCTGTACGCAAACAAATGATGGAGATGGAAACAACGTACATACATATATACAATCAAGCAAGCTTCAGGCATTTGTGTTGGGTCAAAATTTTACAAACGTTTGTATAATTTGTTAGCAGGCAGGTGTATGTAGGTGTACTAGGCTTAATGTCAGAGGTGCATCTACAAAATCACAATTTTGAGACAAGTCATTTTTTACAATATAATAATAATCAGTTTAATTTGTCAGTGACTATTGCTCCAATGAGGCAGTGATTTGATAAGTACAGTAGAAATAGTGACCCCCAGAAATCACAAATAATTACACAAAACTACGCAAAAAGATTGAACTACTAGAATAGATGGAGTATTATGAACTTTTTGTATTACCTACTACGAAATGACTTGCGGCTAACTTAAATTTAATCATTAGCCTTAGCAACCACATTATCAGCTTCACTTTCATACTAAATAAAGGGCCATCTCTGTGGAAGTATGTTTGGATTCAAAATTTTTTAGTACAGTAAGGAACCTCGTTAATACGAATTCCATGGGACCGAAAATCGAAAAAAAATTCGAATTACGAATTATGAAATGTATGGGGGGAAAATATTAAAATTTTGAAAAAAAAAAAAAAATTGATTTTCTTTCCGATCATAGATGTGCCTACCGAATTGGGTCATGAAATGTCAGGATTATTTTTATTACCTACTTAAAATAAGTAATTTTTGATTTTTTAAGAAAAGTCTGTCACAATTTTCAATGACTGGCTCATGAAATAGTGAACATTATTATGATTTATTGAATATTTTTGTATGCCAGGGACTCTGAAATCATTTTGAATTACGAAATTCGAATTAAAGGTATGGTTTTATATGAAAATAATGTTCTAGGGACTTTTTTTCGGGAAAATTTCGAATTACGGCGAATTTCGAATTATCAGTGTTCTTACTAACGAGATTTTACTGTACACTGATTTTTGCCAGACGTATGGTTCGAATCCACGATAACACTTTGCTAGTATCTACTCCAATTTGGGGTTTTCATTGTAATGATAACTAACTGCCATACCAAAACTAATACATGAAGCTTTATCCAATTGTTTATTTTATTTAGACACATTCAACGGATGACCAAGCGTACAAATGTATGTAATGGAAGAGCTTAGCAGAGAGAGACACATTCTACAATTTTTCAGTTACGTGGTAAGAAGACATCCATGCAGCCTGGAGAGAAGAGTGATCCCTAGTGGCCGCGAAGCGAGAAAAGGTTGCGAGGGCGTACGCCTTTCAGATGGAGTGACATTACCAAGAAAGCGACTGAATCAACAAGGTCAACACAGGATCGCTCCAGATGGAAAGAAACCGTTGGTAACGCTTCTAAATTCACAAATTCACTGATCACCATTCTCAATAGCATGGCAAATGAAATGAAGAGAATAGATATGCAAGCAAAAATAAAAAAATACGTGAGCCGCATTATTCAATTATGTAGTAAGTGAAGTATGTAATACAAAAAGTTTGATAAGGTCCCTCTTTAGCAGTTCTATCCCGTTGGTTTTTCCCATACAGAAATTATTTTTTTTGAGTGGCTTTGTAGGTACAACAGTCCAACACAAATCCCGAACAATGTGTAATAAGATTGTGACTTCCTTATATGGGTATGTATTCACGTAGCTGCTGTATAGACACGGGATCAACGCTCTGCATCAGCTGATCAAATGACGGTTGGCCAACCTGACTCCGGAGTTCCTCCAACTATAATAAAACATACAAAAAAGTTAATATTTCTTCTTCTTCAACCATGTCCGATCCTAATAAAATCATATAGGCCTCCACAGAGTGGAGGCTTGTATTAACAGATTTTGTTTTTACGAGAAATGGATGTCAGTCACTTGGTCAACCTATTAGGTCTATACTCTGATGCCAAACACAAATTGCTACGCGGCCATCATGGGTGTAATGTTTGTTAATATTTACTTCATATAAAATAAATCTACACATGTCTATCGAGCAGCTAACGAAGTATCTCAGATGAAAATTTATCATTTGTAACATGCAAAACATACGATTATACACTGATGAGAAGTTAAAATTTAGTATTCTAGCTAAAGCTATAAACACGCGATAACCACCTGTGGATGCGACAGATCGCAACAACTCATAAATGGGGGATGTACCAGAGAAAGTGTGGTGGTCAATGGTAAAAGTGATTACTTGGTACAAGCAGTCCTCAGCCACAACCAATAACTGTAACATTTCTAAACTCCATAGTGAATTACATCTGATCAATACACGCTACAAAGTATGTTCGGACATCCCTTACAAACAATACAGTCTGCAACACGTGGTTACCACCCGTGGATGATGTCAGCAGTTATATCAACGCGCAGTGTAATAATTATTGTGAGTCAAGCAATTGCCTACAACATAGTCGAAAAAAATATAACCATTCGCAGTGAACCTCACCTTACTGGCGAGGTAAATTTTCAAGTCGAGCGTGTGGATATAATCAGAAGCGGCGAGGTCCTTCTTCATTCTGGTATAGTGCTGGTTCTCCGCAAAGGCGGCCGGGAAGATGGCAGGGTAATCTCTGCAAGGGGAAGAAGGGCACGACTCCTCGAACGGGACCAGCGAATCAACGTGATGACCATTATCGTCTGTCTTCAGCACATCATTCAGCACTTCCACAAGGTTTTGTAGGATGGAAGGGAACCGCTCTAGCACGCAGGGGATCTGCATGGTTAGTATCTCCGATAAACCGAGACCTGAAGAAATGGGAGGTTATTAATGTCAATTTAAATGAAAATAAGCACCTTTAATCATCTGACAGAGACGAGACATGAGACAAGAGACAAGGAATGGGACAAAACCTAAGTCCTACATTCAAACACCATATCAAATGAAGTCAAGTATCCGCAAGTAAAATTTTTGCATCAATGTTTGAGACAATTATTTACCTATAAATGCCAAGACATTAAATTATGTGGACTAGGTACATACCATATATTTTACTTCATGGTATGTACCTTAATAATTACAGTTAATTTAATCATCAGTCGTACGTCAGTTCCACACACTAACCTGTCTCAACTGCAACATGTCGATTTTATCGATGTGATTTTATTGGCATTCATAAAACACATGTAACTTAATGTTCTGTGCAACATTGTTGGTTGAGAAAAACATCTATTGACATACGCAGAAATATCAGCTCGATGCATGGTCTGGTCTATCAACCATTGTAAAAATGCGCTCTCCACTGCTCGCGGTCGGCTATCTCTAATCCATTTTTGTCATCATCTTTGTTTGCCAGTTTAACGACCACTGACTGGATAATTAAATAAAAATACCAATCTTCATCTTTCAACCCTCACCGATAATTTTCCGCTTTTTAATCTGGCTGACCAAGTTGAGCCTCTCGCAGCAGGTGTCCATGATCCTGGCCAGCAGTTCCATAGGATCGCCGTTGCCGGCCGCCTCCCGCACCGCCTCCAGAAAGAGGTGAGACGCACGCAACAGCAGTCTCGACACGATGCTCAACTGCCGAGAAAGAACTGTCGGAAAATCTTCACCCGATTGCAGTCCTCTGATGATTTAAAAAAATGCATTCAGGTAACATATTATAAGGGATTTTAGTTCATAGTTATTGATGAGGGCTTTTGTTTGAGCATTGCATCAGCGTTGGCTTAAATAATATGATGTCATTTTTGTTTTCTTCCGAATCTATCAAAATACACATAAGACGAGTTCAAATGAAGATATGTAATATGTATGAGATTAATAAATAATATATTAAGATCAATGTCATTGAGGACATGTACCTTCCAGATAGTGAAGACATGATCAAGAAAGCGACCAAAATGTCCCACAGTAGTCAATCATTACATGGTGCGCAGCCATGACCGCTAACTAGAGCCACCACCGCTGGTCACATATGCCACGTAGGTGTGTTGACCAGATGTAATTTGCTACTGAGGTCAGAAAGCTCACTACTACCTATCACAACTGAAGACAACTTCAGCCCCGCCTATTATCTCACTGTGCCTCGTCGCTAATCTCCGCACTTTCCCAGAGACATATGTCATACTTACACACTCCGTGCTTTGATTCATGCGATAAAACACCTAGCCTATAGCCATTAGCAGATAACTCAACGACAAGTCATTGTGACCTGTCACATCAACAGCTACTAAAAAATACTTACATAAAAACCCTAATGAGCGTTGGCCAAACAACTTTGATCCCAAGATAAGTAGTATCATTCCGGGACACTTTGAGGCAAGTCTCGACGAGCTTCAATACCATGATGACGCCTTCCATCCGCATATCACTGAGCATACTGTCCATTATCTTCATGCACTCGCTGCCCGGCCCCATCAGGAACTGATCAGGCATCAGCACTATGTACGCCTTTATCACATATGATACCAATTCCAGGTACTCGGTTGTTTGGTCTGCAAAACATATAAAATTTATCAAATCGAGGTCACTTTTAAAACGATAAGATAAAAGTAACCAACCATTTTAACCTATAAGCAGAGCGGTCAATGTGGAAGTTATAATATTAACAGTATTAACCAATATGTATTCTGATTACAACAGTCTCGGTTATCCAACCTAAACAGGATTGCGGAAGGGTTGGATAACCAAGAAAATACACAAAAATTAATAATGTACATACATAGCATTCTTCGTTAAAAATAGATACTTTCAAAAAGCCTCAGTGACAAATACTGACTCAGGATTCAAACATACATCTTTCGCTATTAAGGTGAGTCTTTCACTAAACTACCGACTAAATTTATATAAAGGTACGAGGGTAGTCCCAGAAGTACCTGAGACCTAATAAAGAAAACACAACAAATTTGGAAAAAAATATTTTTATTTCTCTACGTAGTCTCCTTTTGGGTCGATACACTTTTTCCAGCGATGTTCAATAGCTTCGATACCCTGTTTATAGTGAAAATTGTCGAGCTCCTCAAAATAGCCATCAACCGCAGACTCCACCTCTTCATTGTTGGCAAATCAATTTTACCACCGACCCATTTTTTCAAGTTTGGAAACAGAAAATAATCCGAGGGGGCTAAATCTGGCGAATAGGGTGCGTGAGGAAGCAATTCGAATTTTAACTCATTGATTTTGACCATCGCGATAACGGATGTGTGAACTGATGAATTTTCCTGATGAAACGAAACATTCTTTTTCGCCAAATGTGGTTGTTTTTTCTTGATTTCATCACTCAAACGCTGCAATAAGTTTGCATAATACACGCCACGCCGTTGATTGATTTTCCTTTCTGAAGATAATCCGAAGATCATCCCAAAAAACTGACACCATGACCTTGCCTGCAGATGGAATTGTCTTTGCTTTCTTTGGAGCCGATTCTCCCTTTTCAGTCGATTGTTTTGACTGTTCTTTCGTCTCAGGTGTGTAGTGATGGACCCATGTTTCATCCATGGTTATGAATAGACGCAAAAACTCTGCTTTATTGCTGTGAAACTTCGCCAAACACTCGATTGAAACATCCTCACGATGCTGTTTTTGTTCCATTGTGAGTAATCGCGGCACCCATGTTGCGCACAGCTTTCTCATGTCCAAATTTTCAGTCAATATGTGATGTACAGCACTTTTTGAAATGCCTACCATGTCTACTAGCTCGCACAATTTCAGTCGACGTTCATCAAATACCATTTTGTGGATTTTCATCACCATTTCTGGCGTGGTCACCTCATTTGGTCGACCACTGCAATGTTCGTCTTGGCAGCTCATCCAAGCTCGTTTAAACTCAGCCACCCACTATTAACTGTTGTAAACAAAGGAGCAGACACCCCCAGAGCAGAATCTAGCACCGCTTTAATATTGGTTGGACTGAAGCCTTTCAAATGAAAGTATTGTATCACATAACTATGACCAATTTTTTCCATGTTTACAAATTCACTGAGAGCGTTCACTGTTGATGGCTGACAAATAATTACTGAGCAACATAGCGTCGTCAACCTTCAAACTTAGGCTTTATAAGGTTGGTACTTTCTATCATGGTCATTATTTTTAAATAACAACTGCTATCTATACGTCAGGTCGGGTACTTCTGGGACTACTGGGATCAGAAGTGAAATTTTAATTTTGATGTACTTGTACACATTAAAAATTTTTGATTCAATTAATTTTATATTCAGAATTGAATATAAACAATATTTAAAAAACTAAACTAGTCATCATTAAAACTGGAAGAGCCTAAATCTACGCACAAAAATTTGATAGAAAACCAATATTTTGGTACTTACACATAATTTTGATAGTCGGTATTCTTACCGATCTTTTTTATGTTAGGGCCTATTTAAGTATTTTATATTTTCATAATTCATGTTTCGATTCCGTCAATTTCAAATTAACAGGGTTTTACTGTACATACATAATTATATTCCAACAAGATAGAAGATATCAAATGAATTGTTAGTAATACAAATTCAACTGGATTTACCTAGTAACGGGGGTAAATTATTGGCCAACTGAAGCAGCCGATCCGCACTGTGGGGTGGAGTAGGGCAACAGGCCAAGGCAGTTCGCCACAATTCCAACCCGTCCTCCTGAAGATAAATATGACCCGGTCTGTTTGTGTTGGTCGCCTCCTCTAGCACTCCCAAGACCAGAGTCTGCAGTTCGGGTGTGTGCCAAGTGCCCAGAGCCTGAAGATAACATTACGTTAATGACATATTCCGTATATAAACAGTTACTATATTCCATGGATTAATTACTATAAAGGGGACTCTCTGCAGTGGCCGTCTTTCATTAAGCAGATGATGCGATCGCTTTATTATAATATATCACAATCTTCGAAAGGCAAAATTTTCAAAAGGGGGTGTTCAAACCTGTCAGAGCCTTAATGGTTGGTCTAAAGTCATAAAATAGGTGTTTGTTACTGTGTGGGAAGTCTCATGATAATTCAGTATACTACAGTTGAAGACACTTAAATTACACTTCTAAATGTTTAAATTATCTAACGACAATATACTATAATATTGCAGTGGCGAAGGGTGGAGGTAGGCTGTTTGACAGTCAAACGTATTTATTTTCATTGAACTAAGACTACAATGTGTAGATAGTGTTTGTTAGTTTTTAAAATTCAATTAAACCCTGCGTAAACCAAGCCATAATAGATAATAGTCAAAAAATATTCGTCTATCTATAAAATATCTAAAATTATGCCATTAAATCATACATCATTTTAGATATTTTATAGATATGTAGTGGTCAATAACCTCGGGCATTGTCATCATTATTTCAACATTGTAATAATTAGCAAGTCATTTAAACTATCGCACAATCGTCGCATCTACAGACAGCATATTCTACATGTGTGACATCGAAGTGCAATAATGCAGAGGCCAGCAGATTTCTCAATACCAAACATCATCAACAATGATTCGCAATTTACCGAATATTCATGTAGGTATATAATTAGCAGCTCATAGTTGATAAGTTGCTCAGTCTAAATACCTATTAGTATCAATCATAATCTCCATCTGATCAGTAAGCTTCGGTAGTTCGGACCTCGGAACAATATCATAAGTATTGTAACCAATGTTCCCTGTAAGGTGTGCGCGTGTGAGCACGCACACTTACCAAAATATGTCCGCACACATGTTTTCATCCTCCGCACAGTCTTCACGCAAAAATATTATAATAGTTTCCTTTGCCAGATTTTAGTTTTGCTCGAATGCACGAAGGTGAAGGTCATGTGCGACTAACGCGAGCACGCAAGTGAAATTTTACATCTAACGGGATCACTCTATCCGTCCCGTTATATCGCGTGCCAAAATATACGACAAGAAATTAAGTACGCATCAATGACCACCTATGTGCCGGGTCCTGGCAAGAACATTATCAGTACAGTCTCATAGTGCTCCTTATTGTGAAAACATCACAGTTCTTACAATATTTTTTAAACGGTAAAAGTGTTGGTGCCAAAAAACAGTAAAAATATAGGTTTTAATGAAAAATTGTATGTGTGTTTGTGGGAGGGGGGGTGTAAATTTACCGCACCGGGTGACACCAACCCTAGTCGCCACTGCTCAGATGCGTTGAAAAATTAGAAGGAACGTTGATTGTAACACAACACTCTTGTATCAACTGTTTATGCTGCAAATAAAACTCACTACTCCATCCATCGGAGCAACCACCAAATCTCGACTTCTCATCTCTCCTCCTAACGACTCTACATCTACACCTCCTGGTCATCCCCAAACCCAGCGGGCTCGTCGTCAACCACGAGACCCGCAAAAGATAGAAAAATATTTTTTATCGATTATCTTTGGGATAGACAGGGCTTGATGAATTTTAAAAAACTAACCAACCACACCTGTAATATGAATTCTTAATTCAAAGAACATAAACAACGAAAACAAATAAGTATGACTGAAAAAGTATTCACTATTTTATCAGATCGCCCATAGCATACCTAAACTATTATAGTTTGGTTTAAGCAAGGTTTAATTGATTTTTAAAAACTAACCAGCACCATCTGCAAAATGTATTTTTAGTTCAATGAAAACAAATAAGTATGACTGAAAAGGTTTAATGTGCACTATTATTTATGTCAAATCTTAACAGCCCATCTCCACCCGTCGCCACTAATATATAAACTTATCAATATATTGTAATAGCTGATGCATCTTAGAAACTGAAAACCCTCCACTCTTTCATGTAGGTATATAATATATATCCCAACCCCTGCTTCTGTCCTTTACACTGCATACAGCACTATGAAATCACAGCCATGACATTTTGAATGATGAGTTTTATTATGAGACTGCTAAACATGTACTATAGATGTATTACCTTGACAAGTTGCACCAGCGTAGAAACGATGACACATCTCAGCATATTGTGTTGCTCAGCGTGATCCCATAATAATGGAAGATATCTCAGAAGATCACCAGCATGGTCGGAAACCGCTTCGCCATTTCTCTCCGCAACAAATGAGAGAACCGTCAGAACATGCATCTAAACAAAATGATACTTTTTGTAAACAATTAACAATAGAAATAACTCTTAGTTAATTGTATTAAGCTCAATGGATACAGGGGTCAGGGTTTGATTCCCGTTAGTTCGGTGAAACTCTCTAATCCAATCCCCTAAGTAGAAGTTAAATGAATAGTTTATAACTAATCTTCATTTCAAAGAAAGTCTGTTAACTAACCCTCGACTGCTATTTGCACAGAACTGTATTGTTGAGGAGAAATAAAATTGTACAGTTAAAGATCGAAACCGTCCTAAGAGGCTTCTATCGAGTTAAAAAGGGCTCTCAAGAAAATGGGACTACAGGTCAATGAAGCCAAGACTAAATACATGCCTGCTAGTGAGACTCCTTCAACTCCATCACTCATGACCAATGCAATGGTTACAAATTTGAGGTTAACGAATCCATAATCACACAAAATAACTTTAGTCAGGATGTTAGAAGAAGAATTACACTGACAAACAAATCCTAAAAGATTTGAAGAGACACTACAGATCAAGGATCTTCTCAATGAGAAGTTTGTTCACTGATTAACACTGACCTTTCTTGAAACTAAATAATCAGTGTAAGAACACCTGTATTACACAAAAAGAATAATATAAATTATATCAAATTCTACAGACTGATATATTATAGTTATTTTGGTAGTCACACCATTATAAAGTTGTGATAATAATAATTACCTTAGTGTCACACTCGTCCGCCTCCTTGAGCAGATCGAAGAGCAAGCTAAACGTCTGGTGGATGAACGGAGTGAAGTGCTCTGCGCTGAAGGTGAAGTCGTCGATGGCCAGACTGAGAGCGTCGCAGGACGCCAGCCGCACGGCTATGTCTTCCGTGGGATCCAAAAGGCTGAGGAGGTACTGATACAACATGGGTTGGATGCTCGGAGACACTTTTACACGTGACCATTTTCCTGATTACCACAAAATTAGAATTACTGATAAGTCATAATTAAAATAGAAATTATACCATTGTAAATTTTAACCAAATATCATAATTATGTTCATTTTATTTGAATTTTTTGATTTAAAGAACTTTTATAAATAAACATAAATGACCTGTTTAGTGCAGACCTGTTTAGAGTTATATGCACATTTGAAATCATCACGTCTTAATCTACATACACATGAAACACCCAACCTAATATTGGTATTCAAATTGATTTTACAGTGTAAAAAGATCATTGTTGCATTTGATATTTTCATGTGATATTTCAACAGACTCATTATAAGCTTTGCGTATAGCATTCACAAATAATTAATTGTACTTCATCTATACACGTGTTTGCATTTGGACTACAGAGTCTACTACTATCTACTACTTAGAAGTAAATATTGTTAGTGTTTGTTGATATAATGAGTTTTGTCTTGAGCTTTTGTTGCACTAAACAGCTCAAATTGAATGAACTATTCTTTCATCATATCAGATTTTATACTCTGCAAAATGCAACTTGACTTTTACAACAAACATTAAATAATAGAACATTTGCCCTATTTTCCATACTTATATGGAAAACTAACAATATAACCCAAATACAAATTACATCTTTCTTTGTAGTTACAAACAAATAAGATCTAATCAAAAGTTTTTCTATGAATTTAAATATATAACAAGGAGATTAAATGAAATATTACCAATTAACCAAGCTATCCTTCTTCTGATAATTCTAAAGTAGTCAAATTTGATACGTATCTCAGCTACCAGCCCATTCGTAAACCACTCATCAAAATCAACCTAAAAAAGAAAAATACAAAATGCTCAGTCAGAAATTCAGCAGACAGTAAGTTTTGTAGAATACCAATATGTACTTTTGTTTTGTTTGTGAAATGAATCTTGTCTATGGTTTTCAATTTTGAAGTATTGAAAGTACTGAAAAACGAGAGGAGGGGATGTAATTCTCCAAGCCGCCGCCTATCACCGTAAAGATTTCGCACTGTATTTTGCGGTGGTTGTCTATACTCAAAAAGTGGAGATTGCAAGTTTTCATTCGGGTAGGCTCTCGTAACATAGAGCCGAGTATGCAATACGTCCATTACATACTCTTACTCTCAAACAAATAAACAATGTACCTACAAATCGATGATTAAATTTTATTAAAACTCACAAAAATCCTATTTACACAGGAGAAAGTCACGTTAACGACAGAAGAACCTATTCCATTCGCAATACTGTTTAATTACATGCAGTAAATACTATTGTAGTGAAAAAAATTCTAAATTGCAGCAAATTTCGAATTATCTGTATTTAGATTATTTATTCGGTTTACTGTATCTTCTTTTCTGGGTACTCTCCAACCACCAATGATTGGAAGTATTCACGTTCCTAACTTTACAACCCCTGTACCGTGATAGAATTTTATCTGAATGAGGACGAATGGACTTTGAGATAAAAATATATTATGTAACTATCATAACACAATATGAAGAGTAAATACAGAACGCAATCATTTATAACATCTGTTGACAAAACCATGTTATGACAATTATATATAAGGATATGATTACCTCATCATACAGGTCAAATGCTGACAAGCCCACAGCATTGTAAACTGCATCCTTCCGAAGTATCGCCGTCAGGTCGTGGGGATCCAGTGGCTGCTGCCTGACCATGTCTAAAAGTCTCACGAGCTCGGGTGCTAATACATTACGGAATTCACGGATGAGAGTTAGGAAGAGAGATTCCGTGCAGGGCTGAAAGGGATAAAAGAACAATCAAATTAGAAACAAAAATTACCGAACAGGAAAATGGTACATATATTTATTTAATCATAAAAAAGACATCCCAGCAATGGTCATTGTAATATTTTAACATATAATTTAATACATATTGAAGAGCAGAGATACTAGAAATCTAGATCGTGAGTGATTTTGGCAAAGAACTAGGCCTTTATATTCGACAACGAAGGTCACTAACCAAATAGTAATAACGTTCAAAAGAAGTGCTACATTAGAATCATCTCATAACTTTTGAAGAACTAAAAAATTATACCACTGTGTAGACAAAGGAGAACCCTGAAAGTCAACGAGGCTGGTAAGGGAAAACAGGCCTCGATAACTACGTTCCTGGGGACATTTTAGACGCATAACTCTGTGATGTCCGGGCATTTATGATATACATACTTTGTAAACGATCTTTCATTCAAACATTCTATTACAGTAAAACCTCGTTAATACGAATTCCATGGGACCGGAAATCGAAAAAAAATTCAAATTACGAAATGTATAGGGGGAAAATATAAAAAAAAAAATTTTAATTTTAAATTTTTTCAGTAATTTCGTTTCTGATCACAGATGTGCCTACCGAATTGGGTCATAAAATGTCAGGATAATTTTTATTACCATCATAAAATAAGTAATTTTTGATGTTTTAAGGAAAGTCTGTCACAATTTTCAATGACTGGCTCATGAAATAGTGTACTTTATTACGATTTATTGAATATTTTTATATGCCAGGGACTCTGAAATCATTTCGAATTACGAAATTCGAATTAAAGATGTGGTTTTATATGAAAATAATGTTCAAGTGACTTTTTTTTCATGAAAATTTCGAATTACGGCGAATTTCAAATTATCAGTGTTCTTACTAACGAGGTTTTACTGTAATAAACAAAATGAATTTTAAAAACATTTCTTTCAGTAATTTCACCCATAACCACCGCATTGAGAAATGTTTTCTTCTTCTTCGGCCATATCCGCCCCTTAATTGGAGCATATGGAAACCACACGGAGCCTCCAAGAATCCCTGTCGCTCGCCCGTCTTGCTTCGTTCCAGGTCAAACCAGCATCCCGTAGATCGGTGTTTTACATCTATAAAATCTCCGGCATACTTCAGTGAACTTTAATGAACCACTAAAACTATTTTTATTATTTTCAAACTAGGTATAAAGCGTATCTTTTGAACTCAGTGAACTCAATACACCATGACATGTGACACTACGGGAATGGGACAACCGGGCGCCAAGACAATTGGGCGCTGCACTGTCAAATGAAATAAATAGATGCTGAGTTTAAAAATTCACCTACACAAATTCTTCATAATATGGAACCCTCTAGCTTAAATTAAAAATTCCTTGGGTTAGATAAATAAAATGTTAGCTTACCCTAAGACTGCATTTCCAAGTCTCGCATGCATCATCGGTGGCAAAACTTTCCGGGTCTGCATCCCAGAGTGCCAGATCATCGGACGACAAAAGGAAGTAATGAGTGACAAGATGGCGGCATATATGACAGACTGTTTGGTCGTCGAAAATGCTCAGCTTGGTTTCATGTGCTCTCAGTGTCGCTGAAAGGAATGAAGAAGAAAACAATTTGATAATAGGCTAAGATAGAACAAAAAAAAAGGCTATTCACATTAACTAAATCATTCAGCCACCAAAAGATGTGTACATATTATTATTTGGTGCAGTTTTAGAGTTGGGCAAAATTACTACTAAATTTGTAAAGACTGACACATCAAAATATATTGTTGAACTAGAAAAAATTACCAGGTGGCCGGTGCCGCCTGCTAACAATGTCATTTAATACTTTCTAAATATTTGATATGATAGTTTCGTGCTGTAAGCATCTATCAAACTATTGTGAGAGTATTCTATTATTTGCTATCTTTCACAACCGAATTAAAATAAACCATTCCTGTATTTGTGTCTATTTATTTGCGTCAGTTTATTTGTCACCTTACCCTTTTTAAGACGTCTTCTCCTTGTCTCGCTCTCTTCTACACATTTACATGTTTTCTCTAATACGTCATAGACAGATAAATCTAATGATTAAATGTGCGATGAGACCTAATACTGCCTTGAGATGTTCCAATTTCGTTGGTCGTTGGGCCAAATTATTTGGTATTAGGAAATCTGTATGTCGGGTGATAAAGAATGGCTGATCCTCGGGTGACGCTCGTAGTCCAATGCGTAAAGCACTGACTTCTCATGCGGGAACTCGAGATTTGATTCCCAGTGAGGTCACAATTGTATGTGATTTTCTCAAAGCCTGGGTGTTTCTGTGTTTGTTTCACTTCTACACCACTGTCATTGGGCCTCGTGGCCCGTGTTAACAAATAAAGTATAATAATATAACTACGTATTTCCTAGATATGAATTTTAAAAATCAAATTTTATGGGTAGTAGCAAAAAATGTAGCAATGTTGAGTGGCAGGAGACGATCATCCGCCTCGACCCGGCTCAGATAGAGCCGGTTTACTGATGTTCCAGGCCATCAAAGTGCTGGATTCGTGAGATTCTACTGTATTTAGATTATTGATTTTAAGTAATGGAACCCATCTCCTATTTTTATATGCACATTGTATCTTTATTTACACCGTAGTCTATGGAATGTATCCACCATGCAAAAAGAGAATTAGATGTAGTATTCAATGTTATATTTCCAAACTCAGCTTACCCGGTTCCTTAGTCCGTTCAATAATCTTAGCAGGTTTGTATTCCGCACACAGCAGGATCCCTTTGAGCAGGTTCAGACATTGAATGGTAAACCTCTCGTAGGACAACTGCGCCCCCTGCTCGGTGAAGCAGTAAAATATGGCAAACTGCAGAGAGGTGGCCACGAGGGGTACGTACGACAGGGGATGCCCCTCCAGCGTGCCCAGTGCCACCTTTGTCAAGTGGACGATGAACTTCTCACACAGCTCTAGAAGATATATACCCCTTCCTTTCAAGAGTTTTCCTGAAGTAAAATAATACATTGGTTTTAAAGATCCTGATGAAAGACATGATACACTTCACTTATCAGCTTCGAGAGTAATTCAACGACACAATTACAACGAATAAAAATGTGTTACCCTATTTACATCCTAAGTTACAATCATACAATGATCTATTGCTACAAATGAATTATTATACCATTAATTTAATAATAAAGTTCAGTCCGTAAATGTCTGTAAAACAATATTCAACAGATTCATACTGTTTACTGAAAAAAGTTTATAACTAGCCTCAAAAACCAATGGTGGATGTTTCAGAATTGATAGCGGCTACTATCTCAGCTTTCATCGGATGAACTCAAAATAAATGCTACTAAAAATGGAGCCGAACATTATCAACATCATCAGCACATAGAATAAAGGTTGAATAAAAAAATATCTCACTGCATTCCAGGCTGGTCTTCGCGCGGTCAAACACGACATTCAAAAAGTTGATGGCCTCCTGGCTCTGTTGGTGTTTCTTCATTCCGAAGATGGTCAATTTCCTCAATATCCTAAGGCAGTAGAGTGCTTTTTCTAAATTTTCTGTTATGACTTCCGTTGTGGCACCTTCCTGTATCTGTCTGAGGAATGTCTGGGTGTGTTCATCCCAGATATTTAATATGTACGAGTAAACATTTGATGTGAGTTCCTGTAAATAAAAAATTGTAATATTCTCAAAAATTATTCATTTCTATAATCAAAGAATTAACTAACAAATATGCTTTTTTTGTTAGAGGTCTTCTTTATTGTAAAATTGCCATTGCCACTGCCATTGCGTAATATTAGTGCCTGTATACATGCATGGATTTACTTGCACCAATAGTGTGTATTTTAAACTATCGCAATAATAACTGTTTACATGTAAGTGTGCTGACTGTTTCACCAATCTCATTCTTCAAGAGTAAGCGAGACGCGATGTCGTCATTTTACAGTACTATTTGACAAGTAGTGATAATCGGTTAACCTCAAAAAGAGTGTAATTAGTTTTTTACCGATAGGTTTGCCACTATTGTTCTACTGCGCAGGGCAGATATTGAAGAAATCCAACTGTCGCGTGAAAATTCAGAAGCTTCCAAACTTTTTTGATTCTTGCATGCAATCTTGCAACTTGCATGATAATACATATTTACACGTGCATTTTCTTGCTATGGCCGCGATAATACGTACTGGCAGCAGTAAGTCCATGCGCGTGTAAACGTGGTATAAGAACAAGTGTTGCCACAATACACATAACAATTTTGTCATATTTATTCCACTTTAAGATGGAAGCATTGATTTACGAAAATGAAGCCGATAATGAGATTACCAAGATTGATGATTATTATTATCTGCAAGTAATTTTGTATTGTGTTCATTAGTAGCCTTCTTCTATAGAGATTGTGCCTAATTGAGCCATGTCGTATAGCCCAAAATATACCAAAAGTAAAGGTTAAAAAGTTGAAAACTAACCAGCACCTTCTGTAAATTGCAGTCTTATGTAAATGAAAACAAATACGTATGACTGACAAACTTTAGTGTGCACTGATCATAACAGCCCACCTCCACTCTTCGCCACTGCTATGTGTCAGTTAACAGATGATTTATAATGTATTACAAAGAGTTTTATAGGATTCTTCTTTATAAGTGAAAACTCTTTTGATAAACGCTATGAAAAAAAAATAATCCGCCTTTCAGTTTATCAATAAGCAAGTTATTTAATAATATAATTTTAAATGGCAGCATTTTAGAAATCTATACACATTGGCATGTTTCAAATCTAGAAATAATGTGTTAAGATAAAAAGGTTACCGAACCGAATCCCCGGTCCACTAAATTCTATTAAGTCTGTATCATTCAACCTGAATCAAACAAACGAAATGGGACCGTTTGGTAAATGTCCACAGAAACGCTTTTCTGACGACTAATTAGTGTTGCCAGTACTTAAAATAATTCATAACATATTAGTCTCTAAAACAGAAACATATTTATTGAAACGTCAACTTGTTTTGAAATTCTAACCTCCTATCGTCGTCTACAATAATACAAATTCGTATTCATTCGTTTTAAATGTACAAAATATAAAGAATGCTTCGTGAATAAGTAGCCATTTAGTTAATTTATAAGATTTATAGGTATGACAAGTTTTTAAAAATTACTTTTGATAAGAACTTTTTATAATTGACCACTTGTTCATGTCGACAGTATGATTTTGTGACTTAGACGACAATCGAACATATTAAATTGATAAAATTCGTTAGGTAGGTAATATAAAGATCATTCCGGGTTGATTTAACACAGTTTGTAGTTTAGAATCTCCGTTACAAAATATAAATTAAATTTAAATAAATTCTTGGTCTGACATAATAATTATAGTAGGTAATGATATTAAATCGAACTCTTTGCATAGAAAATATGGCTGGATTTTGAGATAATAAGACCAAAAGCGGCGTCATGTTCGCGTATGGTTACTTATGAATAATAGGTATTGATTATTAATCTATAATATACATAATTCAAGTAAACTTCTATGGTGTAAATGTCTAACATATTAATATGAACACCTCACGATATATAAATGCCGAATAATGCTTATCAACACTTTGACAGATTGCCATTAGTCTATGGATCGTCCGAATCGGTTTGACGTTTCATGTCAAACCATTTCTGATGGTCCGAGAACGGTTTGATTTTCAATGATACACTGAACCAAACGTCAAATCTCAAACCATTTCCGGTCAACTTTCTACTCATACAATTTGTACGTATATTGTCTATGGTTTAATTTGATTTGTTTCGTTCAGGTTGAAAGAAACGAACCTTTATAAGCATAATAAAAAGTTGATTATCACCTGAAACATGCGCTTATCTTCGATGGTTCTCTTGGCAGACAGGGTTTTAACAATGTGATGAAACGTGAGGAGAGCTCTGTGCTGCTCCAACGCTCCCGGCCCCTTCATCACGGTCAGCAAACCTGGCACCAGTTCAGGCCAGTGCGCTGGACAATCATACCTGCAAGTACATTTTTGGTAAGCTTCAAACCACCAGATTCTGCAGGTCAACGCGTTTGGGTCAATTTACAATCTGCCGGAAATATTTTATATTTCTTTCTCTCTTTTTTTCATATGCGAGACGGAGAGAAAGCTCAAAGCATTTTTTTCTTCATATTATTTTGTCGCACCATTAGGTCATTGCCGAAAATCAAAGAGAGACATATTTTATATCGTTGTACACACAGAAAATAACTATTTCCGAGTTTTCTGGTCGTACAGTAAGTACCTACTACAGTACGCGATGACAACTCGTACTTCTGACAGTTGAAAAAGCTGTTTTAATCTTATTTAACCCTTAACACTCGAGTGCCGCCATATCGGCGGCATTAGAAGTTTCCCGTATTACTCGAGTGCCGCCGTAGCGGCGGCACCGCATATAAAGTATTTTTTTGTAATATTTTCAGAAATTTTTATAATGCGATTTCAATCAAGTTAGAATGAATAATAATAGGTTATTACATTTATCTGAGAAAGAAGTCGGCAAAAGAATACTGCGTGCCTAATTTCAACATAGTATTTTTATCGGAATCTTCTCTTTTTTTATTCGTAGGTCGTCGCTTGCAAGCAATGTTTTTTTGTCACATAAATTTTATTTATTGAACGTTCCCAGACTAGAGTGAAGTGTTTGTCACGCATGATTTTGAAGTGTGTTTATATTTTTTATTGGTTCTCGCTTGCGCAGGGGCGTCTCGTATAGTTTACAGTTTTATATTTGAATACTGTTTTTGATGACAATACTTACTAGTATATTATGCCGATTCGGAACCTATATAATGTGAAATACTCTAATGAGTCAAATGAAAATTATTACGTATCGATTTATTATTTTTTGAGAAATCTTTTGATAATGTGTACCGCACTGGGAATGAGTTGTTATGAGCCCGAAACTAATTTAGGAAATTTACGAGACAGCCGCTTATATTACAAGTGTATTTGAAGGCAATTCATTTGTATCATATTTACAGTCATAATGGACGATTTACACTTTATAGCCAGTTCTCTACATACCGCTATTTCATTACGATTCTGTGATAAGCCAGGATTACATATTGGAGATTGCTTTGTGAAATACCACACAATGAAGAATTATAAATAAACAAAAATAAGTACAGTATATTCATTATAAATTTATTTTACAGAATTAAAAAAAAAAAAAAATTTTACATTTTTTTCACCAATTAAATGTTTTATATTGAAATTATGCTTTGTGCGGGAAAAAGTCTCGAGTGGGTGGTATGTACCTATAAAAAAAATTTCGAGTGGAAAAGGTTAAATAGTATTTGGTACAGTTATTATAATAAATAGACACACAAAGCTTGGTTTTTAGTGATTTATAACATTTTTGTGAAGTCTTGTGGCATTGGCGACGTGGCAAGTGGACCTAATTTACAAAAAATTATAACGTGTTGTGTGCAATTTCGGTTAACGATGGTTGGCGATGTGAAAAATGTAAATGTATATAAGTATCTACCTATAACAATTTCTAGCACTTCTTCTATAATGTATAAAAAGCCAATTTGCAATACGTCTTTTAAGTATACTACGAAAAGGCAAATTAAAATAATATATTCAAAATTGACCCACTACTTTTTCCATCTTTTTCCATGGCATCTTATGCCAATGCATAAGATGCCATATATTATACATATATATTCTATTTGACACTACAATAGGTTACAAGGCCCAATGACAATTAATAGTGATCATACATTCTTACACTCATACATTTGGGGCAGAGGTGGATTACGGATTATTACACAAGTAAATAGGTTACGTACCTGGCGATTTTCGCAATGAGCACAGCCAATTGGGTGGCGACTTGGTTAACAGGCTCGACCAGCATTGTCGGAGTCAGAAGACCTTCCCGGAGTCTGGCTTTCTCGTCTTCGGCGATCCCATTCGGCGCATATTTCCTCCAATACCGGTCCACTCCGATTTTAAAGCACATTACGGCCAACAATCGAACATTTACGTCCACCGTGTGATTGGAAACAATATTCTGGAAATAGATTAGACGCTTACTATAATTACCATGCGGATTACCATGACGACAACATATATGTAATGAGGATTGTAATACTAGCAATGCTAGTCCAGCGTGGCGCTATTAGTAAATCACATGATCATCAATGTCTATATCATTGTTCGAATGGTTGCAGCGCAACAGCAAACAGTATTGGTCAGACTTACACCCACGCGAGAAGTCATGTTAATGTTTGCCTTCATAATATTATCGGGGGTGAACGTATGTGCTGTTCTTATCCCCTATATTATTGATAATGTTCTGGAAGGTTGCGTTGATTGTGTAATGCGTGACATGATTTATTCGGGACACAGTTAAATAATACACAGTGTTGATATTATTCGTTTTGTATTATAGATAACACGGCACTGATACAGGACTATTACATTCGTTTTTAAGTTGAAGTTTAAAGGTTTACATTGTGTTTTAGATTTGAGGTTGAACGTTATGCGGAGCTGCGCATATAATGTGACTGTATCGTTGAAGACCGAAAATGCAACTAAATTTGTTGCCTGTCATTTTCTATTTGTATTATTATCTATGCTATATAGGGTTAGTAAACCTCTATCTGTGACACTGACATTATTTCTTATTTGAACACGACAATATGAAACAAAGATATACGATTGCGAAGTGGAGAGTGAGATAAGTCTAAAATCACAACTTTTCAGGAGCGCAAAAAGAAGATTGAATTTTGGACACCTATATATAAGAACTTCTATGATTCTGTGTGAAAGTTACTAATTTAGAGAAATCTATTCGACCTGCCCTTTTTCTCATTTATGCATATGAGGAAGTTAATTTTAAAAAGTGGTTAACTCCAAAATAGAATAATTTTTATTGACAATGCTAGGATCACTCTCTCTTAACATTATGTGATAGAATTCACCAAATCGTTCAAAAAAACCTACCAAATATGGGACTAATCTTTGATAGTGGCGAAATCCAGCAGATTTATTTTCAAATAGCGTCAAATCCATTTCAACCAATCATGTCATCGCAAAGGCAGACACTATCTTCCTGTATGCCATACATTATGAAGATGATCAGAGAGACAATGTCTTTGTTTTGCTGCTAGTTAACACAAACTTTTTAAGAAGGAGTAATGAAAATAACGCATAATATAACTTTGTCAAAATGTGGATTCAGCTAAACTTGAAAACTACCTCCTGACATATTAATACATTGGACGCTAAAGACGCGCCTAGTACGTAACGATTAGGTGGCCATTATCGAATGGCCTATGGAGCCTCCAGCAAACTGCCAGCCTCGTGGATTTATCACAAATGCGTTTTGTCGGCGCCTTACTACACATCCGTAACAGGCTCAAATGATGGCGGTGGTCAATTGCTTTCGATAGACGTATCATCGAATGCAATCCAATACTCAGTCATCAAAGAAACATGATTTTTTTCATATTTAATTCAAGGTTTTACCAGCAAACAACATTCACATTTAATTTCTAAATAATATAATATATATCTAACTTAACCCTTAATTCCGAAACCGTTAAAAATTAGGATAAAAATACTATCATGTATTCCAAGAGTTATGTATCCTGGGATTGGGGTTAACTGGAATTAACTAGCATTTTTGACCATGAACTGTGATTAGTATTACAGCAACTTATTCAATAAAGTAGAATGATAATTTATCCTGGACGGATGTAACTATATTCATATTTTGTTGGTATTTATTATATGCAACATTGGAATCAGTCAAGTTCAACTCCATTACCATTGAGACGACTTGAATAAAATGGCTTACATAGACTGGCCCGGTTGTTGGTTAAACATTGAATGTAATATCTTAAGCATTAAGCTTACCTGTTTATATATAATTACATAATATAACTCAAAGTTGCTATCTGGGACAGTCAAAAATAACATTCTGCTGTTAAGGCGATTATCCGTTGGAATAAGTCTATGGGTATCTCTATTAATACATAATGTTAGAGTTCCTTACGAGTAATATAGAGTAGAATCCTGGCTCTGTCTCCCATTCTTGCAGCTTCTTTTCTGCCGGTTTTAATATCTCAGTGTTTTGATTACTAGCTCTATGGAGAGTGTCTAGAACTAATGCGTATGCTGTGTTGGGATCCATTTTGGTTATTAAATCTAAAACATAAAAACAAATTAGATTATATTACTTACCTAGTTGGATTTATTAATTTTAATGGTTAACTTTTGATAAAAATCGACCACTATCCAAAGACATACTATAACAGAGGGAATAATATGAACAATTTGCACCGTGAGTGTAAAACCAAGGTATGTGCAACAGACATAATTTGGATATATTAAGGTTTGAAGTCTTCGTTTTGTTAGCACAAATAGTTTCTAAAAAAAAAACATAATATTTGGTTTATATCTACATTATATTGCATGTTCTTTCGGTTACTTCACTTTTACATTATCAAGTTCAAGACTTTTGCAGTTGTTTTGCATTTAATCTCGAAATTGAAAAATTTGCAGATGCCTTGGTTTTACACTCATGTGGGTCTATTCTATACTTATCGACCGCCTAAGTAATAAAGTGATAAATATTATCAAACTTAGGGTAGGTTTGTATCAAAATATTAGCACTTATTGTAACAATTACACGAAGTTGGTTTTTATTGTTGCAATAAGTGCTATATTTTAACAGCACCTATCTTGCTGCTGTTAAAATATGGCACTTATTGCAACAATAAAAACCAACTTCGTGTAATTGTTACAATAAGTGCTAATATTTTGATACAAAACTACCCTAAGTTTGATACTATTTATCACTTTAGTGTTCGATAAGTATAGAATAGACCCAATGGTGTGAATTGGTATAATTTATAACACCTGATAGCGATTTCGGAAAGATTTTAATATAGTTGAATTAGTAACTATAGAATAAGTAATTTTCTGTGTTTGTATCATTAAATGCCGCATTGTTTATGAATAAAAAATGAAAATGACAACCCACTGTTAGTTAGTGTCATGCTTTGTTTCCTTTTACATACTGTCATTTGCGTTAGATGGATTATACAGCTCTGCTAAATAATGACAGTGCATTGTATAAAAAAAACATTTTGTATGGAAAAGTGTTTTTATATAAGTATATTCATTTGAAAAGCAAAATTACTTGTAAATAATTTAATCATTAGCCTTAGTCTGGGGCCATTGTTAGAATTCAATATGCATGATCAGAAAATTTGAAAAATTTGAACCTGTAAATTAGATCATAATATGAAATAATTCCTAGCACCTTTCCGTGTTGTTTTTATTACATTTTATCTCCATCCGAACCCCCCCTTAATTTTAACAATCGTATTCATTCATTTGTATGTCAATAGACTGTTTATAAAAACGTTTATATTATATTTAGGTACATATGTTTAAATTTTGGACAATTGCCTAAAAAATTTCCTGATCCGGTCTCGAGCTACTAATCCGCCTTTCGTAATCTCATGTGGAAACCGAGATGAATGAATGTCGCACACATTTACAAAATGTAAGTAAATTTAAATGTCATGTGTTAGAAAATTATAATCATGATCTCTCCAGTCTATTTCAATTCATTTTCACAATAGATTATCATTGTCCGGTGTAGCCAGAGAAAAGAACCGCAAAAATCATATTTTAAATAATATTGTCAAAACGAGAAAGTCGTAAGTAGTGGGTTGGGTTTATTTTTTTAACACAACAAACAAACGCAACTTAGTACTATAGTCAGATTTTTATACCATGCCACTTGCCGAAACAAATGTTCTATCTCAAGTTTACGATGAGAGCATCTATAAATAATAAAATTGTATAGCTGCTTAGGTGCTTAGGTGCTTTCAAATAGTATCCTATTTTTTACATCCATAATTAACGTTAAGTCTTTTTCTAGGTCGGCTAAACTGGACAAAGGTGACATCCAATTCCACTCCTATTATTAAGTGAAGCCAGAATATACATTTTGTTGTGTAACATTGTATGGTTCGGTATGATCTACTTAGGTACTTACATTCATTTTGATTTCCACATTAAAAAGTAATGATTTCAGCCCATTTTTTCAGTATACATGTTTACAACTGTATATTTAACAAAATGGATGAGATTGATAACAGAACATGTGTTCGGCGTATGCAATGAATGTTAACACTGCTTTCTTAGTGGTATGAGAATTATTATAAGTAATATAGGCTTGTTTATCATACCATATACTTGTAAATTTACTAAAATAGTGACCTAACAGGCTCTGATAATAAAGTCAATAAAAATCATCGACAAACAAACTTAATGTTGACATAAGATCATATGGTAAAAGATATTGTATAGGTAGGAAATTGGGTGGGCAATTAAATTACAATGTATTTATATAAAGTAAAATATAATTCATCAAAATGTTTACATTAGCAAAACGTTTTGGCATGTGGATATTTATATTGAAAAAAAAACAACTTTAGAAACATCCATTTAATGTCAGATATAAATTTGACTTATATTGGCCACCTGTCTAATACGAAAGTTATGTTGATATGATGCCATGCCTCTAATAGTTATTAATGTTATTCCTTCAGTAAAACTATTATATTTTCACTTCTCGCGGTCAACAAAATAAATAGCCATGTTCCGAAATGAAGTCACACCAACATACTACGCCGCTGTGACGAAACGTCAAATGACAAATCATTAAAAATATGGCAAGACGCCGACATCGTTCGAATTTGAACATACAGAATACGTAATAGAACCCAGATAGATACAGATACGCAAATTACATTGCCATTTATTAATCTGTAACAGGGAAACTACACGTCAAAGCAGCACATTGAGATATAAATTACAGGTATAACCGAATGGCCTCTCCTCGATAAGTTATATCTCGCGTGCAGAGACAATATGTTTGAAAATACGTCAATTAATCGGGCTTACAATAATTTCGTCACTGAGTGCAGTCTACATTTCTTTAAAACACGTTAGCAGTATCGCTATAAAACACATTTACACCGTTCGTTATGTCTCAAAAGTTACATTTCAATAAAGAATCGTCGTCTTTACCGGCCAAACTTCAACAAGATAAATAACGTCATGCACACACACGTGCAACGCAGCAATTACCGGAAATTTTAAAATATTAAATAATAATTAGGTATTTATACTAATTTCTTAATTTATTTCATATTTTTAATGGGTATTTTTCAAAGAGATCTTTGGCATTTTTAAAATTTTTCAAAATGTCGCTAACAATTTTTTAGCACAGGCAAAATTGCAAGAATTTTATGTTGTTATAAAAATAAGATAGGTAAGTAATAAAAAAACATACGTCATTTTTACTTTATTTTATTTATCTAAAACTAACTAAGTTTTATTTTAAGAATATTATTTGTACATAAGGTGGTGGCTTTTGAAACTCAACAAATGAACATTCAAAATGTATTTAATTATTATATCTAAGCAAATAGTCTAGACTCTACATAATATTATTATTATCTAATTTTGTAATGCAAAAATTGAATCTTGAATGAAAATTAAAAATCATATTTTAGCCACATCGCAATTGTCACAGATGAACAATCGTTTATTTGGGATTTCACTTTCCGTGCGGAAAGAATGTTCCGTCTATTCTAATTTCTAATTCTATGGGTTGCCTTTGCATTCATAATAAAAAAAAATATGGTCATAATTATTTGACTTTAGTTAATATTATTTAGCTGTTAATAATATACCCACAATTTGGAAAAAATTACTCAATGAAAACAACTAGATTATTTTTAACAAAGAGTTAGGACTATAAATACCTACCTATTATGAACCCATTACTATTTTTCTAGAAAAGTAAATTCCCGAAACACTGGTTTCATGGATTCAGGTTAGGAGACTTTATACAGTGTAGTAATTTTGAAAAATAAACACATAGAATTTCAAAATTGAGGAGCCCGAAAAAAATTAAAACATTGAATAGGTACCTACTTAGGTATAGAAATATAAATGCAATTAAAATAATGCCACCAACAAAATATGGTTCAGGAACAAACACTGTTTAGTTATAATATTCTGGGTGTAAAATAGCATTGAAGATAGGGTCAGCCTGTGTTTCTTTGGCACCGCTGGCAAACAATATTTTGGCGACTCCTAAATAAATCCTTACGCTCCAGGTGGCGGCCGAACCTGGTAGAAGGTTTAAAAAAGATACATTGATATATAGGTAGGTACAATGTTTGAGACTTTCACAGTTGTTTTTTATCGTACCTAATAGATTCTTGGGTTTTCACCACGTCATCAAGATTTTTATGTTGCTTAAATCGAACGTGACACGAAAAATGTTATACAACGATATAACGAGATAATGCTTATAATGAGCAAATTCAGTCAATCCCATCTTCCTCATAATAACCAAGTTCGACTGTATTTATGTTAAATTACTTACTTCCATAACTCTACTGTAACTTCAGGGCGAACTGGTGACGTATCAGCCATTATTGATCTCTTAAAATTTGATAAACTCACTATTAAAACAATACTTAAAGGGCTCACGTATGCCACGTAGGTCAAAATGGAGTTTTATGGTATTTTCAGAGCATAAGCCTGGACATTTCGTTGTAGATAATCTATTAATATAATTTTGAAGCCTTATTATCCTTTATATTTATTTTAAACATTTGATCACTGCATAAAGTATTTTTATTACATAAAATAGTATTCTTTTAAACCTCTCGATCTAATGCTTTAGAATATAGTCATATTTCAGTACAATCCATGTGCAGTGTTAAGATTTTTTAATTTTTAAACGCATTTATAAAACCATTAGTACTTAAAATTAATGTTAACATTAAGTATATAGTGAAATATTTACTATAAAAAATTATAATGATAATCTCTGTGTCCCAAATTTGACAAGAATCAGGAATTTTATTATTCAAAAAATGGGCACAATTAACACATTTGAAGATAATTCTAAAGATACTGATTATAAGCTATGTCTTCGACCATTCAAATGTGATAAAACATCCTACGAATGATTGTTTTATAATAATTATTGACCTAAGAATAAGGTCGTATTTTTTTGAAATACGCCATAGGGCAATGTGGGCCCTTAATAGCACAAAATTTGAAAGAGAACTCCGGATGGCTGAAAAATATGATAGTGGGCATGATTTTCTAGAGCTAGCGCGGTTTGATTGGCTAAAGTAGTATTAGGGTAATAAGAACTCAGCCAGAGATCTATTCTGACCCGAATTAACCTGGTAATTCGGTACAAATATTATTATTTACAAGGTATTTTTGAAATCATTACTACATGCTATTTTTACAAATAATTGGATGTTCAGGAGATCTGTTCTAGTTGTTCCTAGATAAAAATATTTTAAAAATTATTAAAAATATTATATTGTTTTTATAAATGTTTTGATAGAGTTCGATAAAAGTCTATAGCGACGAATTGTTGAAAAGTGCATTTTGTTACAATTTTTATATTAATCTCCATAGTTCATATCACAAAGCACTTGTATATATGACTCACATCATGTGATCAAGCTGCCGAATACACTGAGTGTCAGCAGTCATGTCTGTAAATAGCAATATCAAAACTACCGACTGTACCGTCTCTGCTGTCCCAAATCCAGTATCGTGCCTGTCTGACCTTTAATATTTTATTTAAAAGTTATGCATTTTAGTGCACTAAAAAGAAAATAAACCTCTGGCCGCAACTGGGTGTAACATGTGAAATAATTTATTTTGAATAGTAAAATTATGTGAAGAAGTATTTTCTCATCATATCGGTAGGTAGGTATAATATTATGTAAAATAGATTTTTTTATTTAGTATATTGGGATAGGATTCTGACAGGAATAAATAAATGTCAAGAAAATAATAATGCATTATGCGTGCAATACAATACAATATTTTATTTTTAAATAATATGTATATATATACATTTAAATATAAGCCAAGTTTTATTATAAATTACTGACACATCCTATGGCATCAAGAAGCTAGCATTTTGTATACTTCATTAAGAATATTTTCCACAACATTAATCTTTAAAACATACAATACTTAATCTTTCGTTGCATTTTTTTATAAATTTCACATACCTAATACATTTCTCATTCCGATCAATCATATGATTATTTGACATAAATACAATATAATTAAAAATAAGAACTGTATGATTTCATAATAATCATTAACTCATTTTTATGTTAACATTATACAACTATGATTTTTCCTTTATTAAAACTATTCAGATTCAGTATTATATTTTAACATTATATTATCTAATAGAATTTATAATATTTTTAAAAATTAATCAGCTTTTTAATGGGCATTTTGTCCAATACATAATTATTATTATATTGTCACTTTTCAAGAGCTAGGGTGAATGTCATGTCAAATCTTATTTTTAGGTACCATTATTATTATGGGAGGTATTTGAGGTAACATTCTATAATATAGAATATAGGATATAAATGTACGACTACTTAGAATCCATTATGCTAATACATTATTGTCTCCATTTAATAGGGGCGGATATATTTTCAAAACACTAACTATTACAGCAATAAATCCAATCTTCTCAAGTTTCTTCAATAATTTTCTGGATGCTACTCTTTCTGAAAATATTTACCAAATCGTTATTTATGATGACGAAATTGGTCATACATCAATGATCTAATTTAGTTTAAAAATATACATCTGTTTTTACATAAATAAACTTGAATAAAAAAAAGTATTTTTCCGAGAGAGCTGTGTTAAGTTTTGCCATTTAATTATAGGTTTCAGATTGTAGAAAAAAATCTATGACAAATTAAAATACACACGATTAGTATTTATAAACTACATATTTTCAGAAAATACTGTCAAGTGTTGTAAAGGCGACTATGTAAAACCATGAGGTATTGGGTTTACCCATTGATTAGACTACATTATGCATTTGTAGAATTTTTATGTGTTGTATTTTTTTTAACATAAAACAAAATTATTATATTGTATGCAATGGTACTCAAAACTCTCTCGAAGGAGCTGCCTTGGTGTTTGGATTTTTATTACCTATTTAATTTAAAGGTTTACTAGCAGTTGTTCACAACTCATTTTTGTGGCAGTGTCCTTGGATTTACTATAAATTTATAACAAGATCAAATTGTTCAATAGTTCAATTGTTTTTAAATGAAAATTTTATTATAATATATAGCAAGTTGATCTCTTTCTATGCTTTCACTATTATTTATTTTGAGATTCGTTGCAAAATCAAATTAGCAAACAGAAGCTGTACTTCTTAATATAATAATATGTACATCTATAACGGATTCTAAGAATTTCACAGAACTAATTATTCTCAACAGCCCAGCAGTAGTGCTATACAGTTGACTGTAAATATACCGAGATTGCGTTAATACGGGGGGGGGGGGGGGCGGGGGGCAGAATAACTGTTATGCAAAAAAAGTGAGAAAAAATGTTCATCTGTATCACGGCTTTTGAACATCGAATAATTAAATATGCAGTGGTGAAAAAATACTTTTAAGCCAATTTGAATTAGTTTTTTTTACTTGTGGTAGCTCTATTGAATAAATTTAATGCTAAGTGATCCACAGTCAACTTTATTATGTCAATCAGAAATAATCATTTTTATGTTTATTATATATTATTAGATTCTTTTCAATTTTCAAAATATTTTCAGCTGCCAATAATTTTATGAATAAATAAAACATTTTTCCTGAAATTTTGGGAATTAGTAAGAGTTTAAGTATTCTTTTTATTATTTTCCATGTTTGTATGATTAGGAATTGCAATACCGAATGAAAATACTAATACCGCTATTTCGGTATTTCCTTTTAAATACCGGTATTTGTGACATATATCGTCGTTTCCATTGCAAAATTGAATATCTGCAAAATCTCAAGTTTTCAGGGGAGCATAAAAACAGTTTACAAAATGTATGGCACTTGAATCAATTCAAAAAAGGTTTTCATAATTTAATCGATAATGCAATTTTTGTAAATTGTGTTATTTTGCATGTGTGTAAAGGTGATTTTTGCGGTTTTAATTATACAAAAATGTCAAAAACGCATATTTTGCAGATATACAATTTTGCAATGGAAACGACGATATGGAAAAAAATAGAAGTACCTATCAATAAATATATTTATATAAATCTCTTTAAAATATTAATCTTTTATAACACATGCCATTGGTAGTCTCCAAGGGCATTGAAGGGCAACGGAAGTAAGCCAGACATTGCGTAACCCGACAAAAAATACAATGATGTTAAACCTTCCACGTTAATTAATACATTTTGTTTCCACTTTCAATACCGAATATATCGGTATTATCTGATTTTTAAAACCGGTATTTTGGTATGGAATAATACTGGGATACCGTTTTTTAAATACCTTTATTGCAATCCCTATGTATTGATATTGACTTGTATTATTTACACATTTTCATAGACATACAATATTTTTTTATACAAACAAAATGGCACATTTTTCTATTGTCTAAATACTGTGAATTAGTTTGAACATGTTCACTGAAATATTATTAAACGAATCGATATATTATTATTTGCCAAAAAAAGTTATTCAATTAAATTATTTTTGAGAAAATATGTGGTACCTATGTAATCGTTAGGTCGGTAGAGGTATTGAGTAGAAAATATAATTAAAGATAAATTTAATAATCTTATTAATAAGAAATAAAAATAATATCTATTCCAACCATTTCAATAATTCGAATACTTAAGACTAAACATCAGATCCTTATTGATAAATTAAATTATAAAAAAAAACTTATAAGTAGATAGAATTATAAAGAAATGCCAAATACACTATAAAAATAATATTATTACAAAAATATCTTTGATAAGTACTAGCATTCCGTCCAATATAAAATGTAACGCGACATTATGAATATTTTTGCTGTTAATTTATAATACAATTTTATTACTATAAATAAACATAGTGCGAGTGATGGTCTTGTTTAAATTGAACTTGTTTTGTTAATAAATCTTTTAATCTAGAGGCCAGCCAGTACCAAACCAAGATTTTGCTAATACAACTTATTGTTAAAATATAATATAGCAATACCGACCACTCGCACTCTGTATACTTGAACATTATTCCTGTTTTGGAATGGCCTCTTGTATTATTCAAAAAATAATTAATTATCAATTTCAATATCAGGCATTAAAATGTTATGATAAGAAAATTGATTTGTAAATTTTCATATACCTACTCGTCCATAATTTTTAAAATTAAAATAAACGGGGGGAAAAAATTTGTTATTGTGTCAATTGTTATGAAGAAAGTTAAATTAATAAAAATTAAATAAAAATTATTGCATGTCGGTTGTAAGTTATTAATTATACATTTAAAAAAATGATGGAATGTTATGTGACATAAAAAAATATCTGTATGTAAAATATCTTTATGTCTATGGGTGTTTGAGTTTTATATTTAATTTTTATGTAAGCGTTCCATAATATATTTATTATGTTCTTTAACCTGCATATTTAGCATTTGTAGGATACAATAACATTATTGAATCATTTGAAACCAACATAATACTATATATTTTACAGCAACCTACAAAAATGAAAAATGGAAACTAAATCAATATACATATTATTTTAGTTTCATAGTCAAAACACATATAATATAACGTGAGCTGTTAAAAAACCTCCAATTTAACAAAATTGGAATTTTACAGAAGATTTGTACTTATGAAGTAGTCTTTATAAGTACAAAAATTAAGGTAAACCAAATTTTTTTTTGTAAGTTTATGATCTTGATTTATCCTGAGAAACTGAGAGAGTCACACCATCATCGTCTAGTGTTTATAATAACTCCAATATGATGACTACATACAATTGAGATAATATTACAGTTTTATTAAAATGAGACACATTACATTGGAGGTTTCTTTAATTAAACATTGATGTTTTTACTAAAATATATAAAATATAAATAAACAAACAGAAAATATAAATAAAAATATATTGATAAAATGTCATATCAGAGGTTTAAACAGCTCAATGACAATAAGTTATTTTTATTACATAGCAAGTTGTTTAATCAAAATACATAGTATCGGTGTTACAACATTCGATTTTTTTACAGAAAAATTTGGCATGCCCAGCTAAAGTAGAATGAATATACTGTACACATCGTTTTTACATCCTCCATGTTTTTTTCTCCAAATAAATCAATATGTACCGGTTTGACTAGAAATCTGTACTAACTTTTTATTTAAATATATCATGCAAGACGTACTAAAATGCAAATAATATTGTGCCATTTATCAAATTCTATGGCCGAAGATTACGAATTAAGAAAAATACCTAATAAATTATATTTCAATGGAAAGATACAAAAATTTGTTTCTTTACAGGAAAAATAACTAAATAAATCACAATTATTTATTGTCATTTATTAGCAGCTTTAAATTACATACCTTAAATTAGGGCACACACAATTTAATATTGTAATGACGTATTAATAGGTTCCTAATAATATGAACATTGACATTATAATACATGATTATATTATTAAGTGGCTTAAATATATTCTGAATATGCACTGAATAATGTAATAATATTGTAACGCTGTCTTACAAGTGGATATAATATCTCAATTTACTGGTTCTTAACTGGGCAGCGTATATTTTTTAGGAATTCTAATTAAATGTTGTATTTACGATTGCGCTACTGAGAAGTGCAAAGTGATCCACTATTAATTATTATATTTTTACCGATGACTCATTTTCGGTTGGCGCGACTGTAATTTATAAACATTCTTCATTATGCATTGGGAATATAATGATAATTGTGTAGTTTTGAATATGCTCATTGACTTTTTGGATAAACTGGGAAACTGATTTTCCAGGAAAGAGCATTTCACGAGTCAACTGTGCCTACTATATTTGTATGTTATTTCCATGACAATTAAGAATTACCAGTAATATATGAACCACCTTATCTCAGTGTGTAGTAATATGACACATATAATGTGTAATCAATATTTAATTAAAACATTAATGTTACTGTTGGAGTAGACTGGATTAGTTTTTTTTTTTAATGTTTTTGATCTTAATTGTTTCTTACAATACGACATAATATTGTGAATGTTTAACAACACTGACATAAGCTTATCTCTACCTGTTAAATATGTATGGTGGTCATTATGAATTTACTTTTCACCCGCTGAGGAATAGTGAACTGAGCACCCTGCAATAAATTACAAATTCGAATCACATGATGATGGTTCAAAAATTCACATCTTGTTTTTAATAAATAATAAATGTCTTTGTATGCAGAAGTTTTCCTTTAGATTACCAAATTAATTACTGAATTATAATGCTAGTATTGAAGTATATGAAAGAATTTTTAAAAAGGTGTATAGTACAATAATAATGTAATAATATTCTTAATAAATCTTAAAGTATGAAGTAACTCCTTTGGTTTTAGATGTAACATTTTGTGTTACATAACAGCTCTTGTTTTGCTGCTGAGGCATTATAGCAATGAATATACACTTTATGAGCAAGCGATGAAAAATGAGAATAATACAATCTTTTAGACATCATAACATTATGCATTTTATAATCTATTTACACTGGGATCAACATAACATGTGCCTAGTTTCAGCTAAGTATTTCATTTAAGTGGTTATAACTTAATATAAAAATAAAGAACTTTGTAACATATTAATTGTATTCTCATTAATAATAATAATTCTAAAAGTTTTAATTTATGAAGTTTAACATCTTTATCCACTGGCAGATCAGTATTCGAGAGGCTAACGGTTTTATATTCATATCTCTACGTAGATAAAAATATTTTGAAAACAATATGAATAGGCCATATTTTTTCTACCTTTTATTGTAAAATGATATTAATAAATAAGTATGAACTGTAATACTATAAGTGATCTACATAATAGCAACTACACCATGGTGTATCTATTGCTTGTGGTAAAAATTACTGCTGTATTTTGTTGTTGATTTTTATTCATAATTCCGTGATGTATTAAAGAGTGTTTAAAAACTGTGGTTAATGCGATCGATGAATCACTACAGCCAAGAGTGTTAAGTTTAAAAAGAAGAAATTGTAAAACACTAATAAAATTTTGACCAGTGATTGATAATATAGTCATATCTCATGATGATAATCGCTTCATTTTTAGATTAGCCAATTTCCAATATCGACTATCTCTTTAAATATTTAAAAAAAAAACTCTTTTCTTTCTGTTAGTTTTTGTGTCTATCGACCAACAACAGTGTGTGCAAAACGGCCCATTTATTTATTTTAGTTTGTGAAAAATCAATGATATTGTGCCTCAATGATTGTTCAAAGATCACATGGTATATGAAAATGCAGATATTGCACTGACCACGTGCATAGAATGCCGGAGGACATACCAGCAAGGAGGGCTATGTACACAACCCCCGAAGGAAAGAGAAGGCCAGGACGACCGAAACTGAGATGGCTGGACTAAACTGGAAATCAACCGGTGAGTGTTGGCACTGGATTATCCAGGATGGAGGAAGTTTTTGAAGGAGGCCAAGATCCGTCAGGGGTTGTAGTGCCACAAATGACGATGACACGTAATATCTAAAGCCTAATAAAGGCATGTTGATCGGTAATAAACCTTAATAATTTTGTTTAAGGTCTCAACAAAACATAATGCAAAAGTTTTGTCTGTTTCCAGAAAGAACCACATATGCACCAATATTGATGCTCGTGGAGATGGATGATATTGGAAATTGACGATTATTTTTTTCTGTATTGTTAAATTATATCATAATAATATTGTGATATACATTTTAATAATACGGAATATAACATTTGGACACTCTTGTGTATAATGGTTAATAGGAAATAATATGAACTTGGAGCACCTTTGTAAAAAAAAACAATACAAACATACCTACTTAATAATATTAATATCCTTAAAATAAACATTGAATACATAATTAATTTATTAATAAGTGTTTGATATTTTGTACACAAGAAATTGATATCAGATTGACCGACGGTAAATGACATTGACTAGGAATCTGTTGTCGGACCGCACCGAGATTAATTTCGTCCCCCGCACTCCCACTTTCAACTTCACATCCCATTAAAAGCTTCAGCTCTCTTCTCGATAAACTCAATTTGAGATTATTCAATGAGTATTTGATATTTACACATTCTCGATTGTTCGGTATTTTGGTGACATTTCCAAACAGGCAAACAAGGAATAACTTTTTATACCTACCTAACTAAAAAGTTATGGATGTCATATCAGAATAATAATTTATGTCCCCAGATAGTGGCCATTCTAATAGTCTAATTAAAGTTATTGGGACAATAAAACATGACAGTAGCTTTTTGTAGCACTTTGTTAATTGTACCTACTTCAAATAGTTTTCAATTTTCTACTATTTTTTACAATGTTTGAACTATAATACAGATAGTATTTTTTGTTTTAAATGCTTCAAAATGTTATAAAACAGCAATTTTGAAACTGATTTGAGGCATGCCCTGCAATGCGTTCCTCTAACGAATAAATAAAAAGCATGAATGTACTTACCTACCTACCTATAAATATTTTATTAAATTTTGTAAACCATAAGCAACAATCTGAATATTTTAAGTATGACATACTTATTCAAAAAAAGAATGAATATAAGTAATATAAATTCATCAACCATAAACTAACAGCAGCAAGGTATGACAATAATTATTGTGAATACATATACACATTTGATTTATTTTGCTTGTATGGTCACTGCTATAAATAGTGAGGTAAGTATAGATATTTTATAATTTTATTTGAAACTTTGAAAGACCTCAAGAACCCTTGAAAATCTCAAGTGACAATGATGTAGTCTGTTATGCTACTTATTAGTCATTTTTAATACATGTCTTTAAACCACCACTGATTACATTTATAAAAAGTCAATCCTGTTTACCATAATGTGGAAATGTGTTTCTTTTATAATTTAATTCTTGTTATAATATTTCAATTATATTATATTAACAGGTATCTACTGTTTTGCCAATTGTATGAATCTAACATAACCAATATGTAATAATAAGATTAATATTGGTCCAGTTATTGAATGATCTTTGATAAACCTAAAGGATATTTAGTCAGCTTTCAAATTAGTTACCAGTTTAAATAATAATTTATAATGGGCGATTATTGCAAGCGTTACAAGCATTATTAGCGTAAATTTGGAAAACATCAATATAAGATTATAACACTATCAAAGACCATCGCATCTTAGATTCTGTTTCAAATCAGCCAGCATTCTATTTATAATGAAGCAACCTAACGAGTAGGTATACAATTAAACTATAAACTCCATCGAAATATTATTAAGTACATAGATCATATTATTTGGTAGGGTTTTGGACCTAACTGCACTATTATGTTAGGTTAGGTTAAGTTTTGAAGTTTCCATTGTCAAGTAAAATGGTGGATACAGATTGACTCCTTTTGGAGAACATAATTATAATTTTATTATGTATGTAGCTGTGAAATACTGTACCTATCTATTAAAATCTACACAACAGCACATTTGTAATTTTTGTGCCCTGTTTGAATTAAGTTAAGTTGGCTATAGACATGGGTATTTCATGTATGACTGACTTTAGACACATGAGTCAGAGGCTGCCGGTATGTCAGTCGTACACCATTTTATAAGCGGGAGTGTCATGACTGTCTCACGACATCCATTCAGCCAGCGTTCATCATGAATGATCTAATTTGACTAGTAAAGTGAAGGATGAGAAGAAATTTGGTCCACGGTGACTCGGATTATGGCAAGGGGTGCAGAAATGAGTTGTAAGGTAAAGGGTGAGGTGAAATTTTGTTTTTTGTGACCTAATCAATCAGAACGAGTCATGAAATGTTATTGATGCAAAAGCTTATGTTCACATTTAACTGATATATTTCACATGACTAGTTGGCTGTTTGAAATCAAATTCAAGATGGATTCTCCCGTGTTAAGCATGGTGCTTGACAGTGCTACCAAAGAGATTAAAAGCGAAGGAAGGTTATTTTGTTTACAGGGCCGTCGAGAGCCTATATTGAGTGCTAAGCAAAGAGGAATGTATCACTAGCCTGGCCTCGTTTCAAAAGCAGGACGCGGCCCATCGACGTAACTAAGAGAGCTATGCTAAGTTTCGGGTGAGGATCCACGGGCGGAGGTAGCTCGATCGAACTTGGGATGCGATCTCCTCTCGGGAGGTTTTTTCTTTTGTTTCTTAACCCGCAGTTCGCACGCGCAGCCACTCCGCACTCGGATGTAGTCCAGCATCCAACCGCCCGCCGGTAATGAAGGAAACTGCATCTGCTTCCGCTGATGTCGGTGATGGTGTTGGTCGTTGGAATCCCGGACCAGAGCGTATGTGTACGAGAACTTCTGGACGCACCTGGACTGGTTGAAGAGCTTCCGGTCCACGAAGCGACACGGCTTGTCCTCCACGTCCTCGCGGCACGATAGTTCATAGAATCTGAAATGAGAAATATTTGACTTTAGCTTACACATCGATATTTACATAAGTAGTTAAAATAGTGTGTCATTACAAGTTGTCGTAGAAACTACGTGTAATATTAAGTGACTGTATGACTGAGGTGCTTCTCTTCTCGGGACACGACCAATAAAGATAGCATGTGGCATGAGGTCTTTTGATTGGCGAGTATTATAAAATTTAAAAGTAACCTTAGTAACATTTAATATAAAAGCTACATCTTCAACACGTAGCAATGGTGGTAGAATTATCATCAGTACCTTTGTTTATTATCGCCATCCCTGTAAAGTTCGACATACATGTCCTCTTGGTTCTTGCCGCCCTCCGGCTCCACCATCTCCATGATGGACGGGCAGCAGTCGACGGGCAATCCGTCAACCCCTCCCTCGCGACGCACCACCCCCTGCATCTCGCGGGCCGTCAGCCAAGACCGTGTGCGTCTTACCTCCGGGTTGTCCTCTTGTTCCCTGAAACATTTTCAGTTAATATTTATTTATCCAATGACTCAGAAGACCAGCTCTGGATTTACTATATTGCTAAACAGTCGATAACAACAGGGCCTCTTAATTTGAGCCTGAGAAATGAAAATATATGAAATGGAGTAAGGTCTTTTTCCAGATTGCGACAAATTAAACGTCATTTACACATGCAACACTATTACCTACAGTACAACTTTTATAATTATCAAGTCTACATCGCCACAATCGTTTCTGGAACTAAAACCCGTCTTCCGTATTTACTTTCCCCGCTACTACACTCCTTGCGCCTATAATTCAGTGTGTGTTCGATGGGGTTCGTGAAGTTTTATTAACATTAAAATGCTGAAACCTTCGCAGAAGCAGTTAAAGAACATTATTTCAAACGAAAAAGTATTGTCAGGAATAGAAACAGAAAAGAAAGCTTTTTTATTCCTCTCAGTAGTACCAAAGATATAGTATCTGCTATGGCAAGTCAACACACAAAGAGCATACGTGATGTAATAGTATCTGATGTAATAGTACGTGACGTAATAATAGTATAGTAGTCATGATATAGGTAATGGTAAGGTTTATAGCATCTAACTATACATTATCTCGAAAAAATTACCTTTACGATGAGCTCGATACGTCTAAGCTGGCTCTCACATCTAAACTCACCTCGTCTGCCGCACAGCCATGAATCAAACCTTCTAGGAACGTCGATCCAATGTTGCATATGAAGACCGCACACATCTACCTAGCGACAGTCGCATGTAACCTCTCGAAACATATAGATATTTGAATGCGGTGACCGACGAGCCGGTATAGGAATGACCAATTCGTATGTGTGTATGTGTTCTGGCGTCTTCGAATGCATGCGATTTGTTGGTAGCAGCACTAGATTTTTTTTTTCAAACTAGAAAGTCTCATTCGACCAATCTGCAGAGCTCCATTTGTCAACATATTTTTTGTAAATAACGATGACGTCATATCGACGAATTCGACACGTTGCAGATGAGACGGGTTTTGATGTGCGAGCCTGCTAAGTCAGAAGTTGGAAGAAAATACGGTAACAACTATAAAATGAAGTATATATCTACGTATGAGAATAATGACTTTAATACTTAGGATTATTTCATGAAGAAAATGCGTCTATGTATAACTCATTATGTGGCTTTAACGGCTGATGTGCAGATGGCTGAATCTCGGTTTGTATAGTAACTACCTGACTATAATAATTATTATATTATGTCTTGCTGTTATTGTGTTTACCAGTGATTGTTGGGATGAGGAGGCACGCTACGCACGGTTCTGCGCACGCTGTACGAGCTGTTGTCTAAAGCGCCACAACCCGGGAGAAGAGCCGCTGCCAACACCTGAAAAAATAAACAATTTAATCAATTAATAATTGTCCAAAACTGATTTTACAAACAATACTTTAATAAATGGACTCCAATTTTAATACTTATGGCGAGTTAACAGCCCATGATAATTTTTAAAAGATTCAATTGATAAGATCAAGTTTTCAAAAAACACCTTATATGGGGACTAAGACATCAGAAAATCATAATGTTTGCTCATTGAATTGATAGGATCTCAGAATAAGTTGACATTTTTAATGAAAAATAATGATCGTACATAATAATATACAAATATATTATTATACATCATAACCTTCATAACCTTTAGTCACATCGGTTCTAGTTCTAAAATGGAATAAGTTACATGCTATTAAAAATATTGAACTGAGATACAGCCATGATTTTAACCATAATATTGATTGTGCGGTATGTGCATTCATTAAGACCCTGAATAAATAAATATCTTTTTAAAGGAGAAGGTGAGCCAACAAAAGTTTAAAAAACCAAACTAAAGCCAAGAAGTGAAAGAATAAGGCTTCAAATAATATGGTAAGTATATATATGCAAAAACAGCAAGTATTTTGATAAAAAGGTAGAGTGTATTTTATTAAAATAGTGGCAATTATTTAATATTAACAGCAAGTAAAAAAATGAATATCGGTAAGTATAAAAATAATCTCTATAAAAGTATTTAAATAAGCATAGAGAATTATTTAAATAATTAATGGTAAGTATACATATCAATTTGTCAGAATAAAATCTAATTTGTACAGATTTTTTTCATTATTATATAAATAAATTATAATTATTATAGTATTCTTCCGCTCGGCTTTCCAGAACAGATTGTGCCTTGGTTGTTACCATTAGAATAGTATTTATTGTTTGTCTCTATTAATTCATCCCTTTCGCCCATTTGGTGTAGCAGCATTGATGTGTATTTATAAAATAGCTCAATGATGCAATGTGAGTGTCCTGAGCAAGCTTTTAGAGCCTTTAAGATACCTACTAGGTATTTAGTAAGAACGGTTAGCTAAATTTATAGAACAGATAAAAAAATAAATAGTTTGTTCATACCGATATTCATGAAAATCATGAATATTGCCTACGAATATAGTCTAATATACTTTATGTGCGATAATGGTAACCCTAAAATGCCGTGCGTCCTATTGAATGTTTTTTTTACTTTTCATACTATCAAAATAATAATGGATATCGGTTTTATCTATTGGCTCATGTCATTTAAATAATGATTTATTTTTACAACTGATTTTTGAATATTATTTCTTGCTGTACCAATATTTTACATTCAACATTAAAACTGGCGGGCTTATACCGATACTTATACTTACGAAATAAATACTTACCATTCATTTAAAATTCTGATAATTGATATTAAAAACTTTTCAAATTGTCTAATAGGTACTTGCTTCAAAGATGCACGCCAAAGAATAATATATTATGTTGAGCACGTGTGCCGTAGGTTGTGAATCCCTGCATTAATGAAGTCTATTAGAATTCCACAACTTATTAATATTATAATAAAAATGTGGGTGGTTTTGATACAATTTATAGATTCAATGGGCTGAGTTACGGGGAATACCAGACAAGCGACATCTGCACATTTTATGGATGATTTATTGACATAACTAATAATTAAGCCTTTACCGCCATCCAATAATCGTTGACACATAAAATTATATCCATTGTTGTCGTTTGATTTATTTGAATATACTTTACACTTGAATATACAATAATTTTATTATCATGTACCTATTATTATTTATCATGTGGTCTTTTTATTATAATAATTCACGGTAAAATGTTGACGCTACAGGCTACAGCCAGGGCTTGTCAGTGACGTCCCGTGAAGCTAGGCAGTTATGCCTCCAACGAAACGACATTTTTGCAACAATACTAATGAACCTAATGCCGGGTCCACACCGAAAACAAGTCGCGCGACAACTCGTTAAATTTTACGATAAGCATGATAATTATCGTAAAATTTCTTAAGCAATTATGATAATTATCGTAAAATTTAACGAGTTGTCGCGCGACTTGTTGCCGGTGTGGCCGCACTTTAATACCGCCTGTACAAGTGGATGGATTTACTTACACCAATAGTGACTAGTGAGTATTTTAAACTATCGCGATAATATCTGTTTACACGTAAAAGTGCTCACCGTCTCGCCAATCAAGAGTAAGCGAGACGCGATGTTGTCATTTTATAGTAATATTTGATAGACCGCGAAAATCGGTTAACCTCAAAATGAGTCTCTGCTGTGTAGTTAATTTTTTTACCGGCAGGTTCGCCACTATCGTTCTAATGCGCAGGCGCAGATAATATAGAACAAATCCCAACTGTCGCGTGGAAATTCAGAAGATAGTAGATTTATATTAGTCTATGTTCAGAAGCTTCCGAACTTTTTTGATTCATGCATGCAATCTTGCAACTTGCATGATAAACATGTTTACACGTGCATTTCCTTGTTATGGCCGCGATAATAAGTACTGTCAGTAGTAAATCTATGTACTTACGTGTAAACGGGATATAAAGATAATGTGCTTCTCTCGCGGCTTATTTGGTATTATTTAGTGAAGGGTGGTGAGGGTTACTCGACCAAAAAAATAGAATAAATTGATTGAGTCGATTAAATGATTTTACTAGATTATTTGTCTGTCCATACACGTTTAGTAATTAAATTATTCGCCATTCGACTAAAATACTAGCATAATCTGAACCGAGTTTAACCCTTTGGCTGCTACGATGTTGTGCAAACAGGGCTGCGGGAACAAAATTAAGCCTGTCGTAATAAAAGTGTAATCAGAAAACCATCCACGACGCTAGCTGGAACAGTGGGTCTATTCACTCTATTCTATACACAAGGCTGATTATCGACCGCTAAAGTGATAAATATTATCACTTTATCATATTTATTTTATGTATTATAATATTGTTACAATAAGTTAGCCGTCAAAACTGTCTATCTCACTCTAAAGTTAACACAGCCAAGAGAGGTGCTGTTAAAAGTTAAAACATAGCACTTATTGTAATAATTACAACTCATTTATCAACCTACCCTAGATAGCTGCCGTAGAGGCCGAAAAGCATTCTTGTGTATATAATAAACGCGCAGATGTATTGAAAATTTTACTTATTAGGTAGGTACCTATTCCTATATAGTATATTACAGACTGTCGATACTTTCAAACTCTCTGTACTATTAAGATGTGTTTCATTCTCGCCATTAACTACTGACTAGTTGTAGCTAATGGTATCGTCCAACCTTCATTGTAAGACTAGTATGATAGTGATCAAAATACTTTAGATAGCCTGTCTGCACAACGAGATCATTCTCGTTGCGTGTTTTCAATCGAACTGCATTCCTTTGTACGGAATTCAGCAACTCGCGGAGGCATCTTTTTAAATGAAATCAACTAAACAAAAATGCTTCGGTTAGATATTCAGGCGAAAATTAAATAGCTATACACGGTTACATTAATAAAATATCGTCACCGTTCAGGCAAAAGTCACCAACCCTAAAAACATAGTTTTGAGATATCGCAATTTGAAAGTTTGAAAATGCAGGAAAAATCAGATTTAAATGTTTTTAAGGTTTTATCTACATTACATTATTTTCTCATGTCTTCTTAATAATTTCTTTAAGGTACTTTTACTTTTTGATGCTACTCGTAATTAAAACATCTGGAAGGTTTTGAAGGAGGTAAGGTAGCTCAATTATGGTTTGGTGACTTTTGCTTGTTAATAATCTGACCAAAGCGATCTTATTATAACAAGCTAAAGTAAACTATTCCTGTTTGGTTATTTTTGCGTATTTCAGACATATGTTAGAAGTTTTCAAATGACAAATCAGTAAAGCACACCATCCATAGTATAGTGACTTTTGCTTGTATATTTATATCGAAGGATTTATTTTTTTAAAGTCAATAATGTCTATTCACCTATAAAGACTTTTGCTTGTTAAGATTTTATCGAAAGTCATTTAGTGGAAAACAAATAATTCGGATTTAAGCAACATTTTACTAACTAATGTACCGTGGTGACTTTTGCATCTTAAAGAACATAATTTTACGCTTCGGGTGACATACTCAACTCAAAACTGCCATTTTCAGGGTTGGTGACTTTTGCCTGAACGGTGACAACATTGCCCGTTACATAGGTATATGCATCTGGTTAAAGTAAACTGTAATTATGGCCGTGGATTCTATTTCAACTTGGCGTCGATAAAAACGTACTTAATAGATTTTTCAATCATAATTAGTTGCATGTATTGTATTTTATTTGTTTATATTTGTTTTTTGTAGGTATGCGAAAAAAATATGCACAAATACTGATGATCAAGTCCGGAGCATAGATCGATTGAAAAGTCGGTAATTTTTAGTATAACTTTGGCACTGGCAAAATAAAATAATTTATGTTGCAGAACTAAGGTACATCCAAGAATGTTGACAGTGATAGCACCTGTCACCCGATATTTTTTTCTAGTTCATAATAATGATTTACCACTAAGTCAATACTGAATCTCTTGAAAACAGTAAATACAGTGCAATAATATGTTTTTACCTAAAGAGCTCATAGTACATAATATCGATGGCCTAATATTATTAATATCCAGTAACTGACCTTTTACAAATTGTGCAGGAGGCTAAAAAAACTAAATATTTAATATCCCATATCTGACCGTTAATACCACACACAATATTATGTCATAACTATATAGCATACTAATAACCCGTAACGTAAAAAGTGGAAAAGCAAAGTAGGTACATAACGCCTAATGTAATGATAACATCCAATACAATGTGATATATATATATACATCTATATAAAGATAAACATCCAAATTTGTTATATTACTTACATTTTTACCTTTTAAATAATTCTAAAGTGACATTTAATTTTGAAACTGAATTCAGCACACGTCATGCAACACGCTTAGAATTAAGATACGGGCTATTACAGGTTTATTCCTGGAATGTTCAGATACGGGAAATTACTAAAATGGCTGTATCATTTTTGTTAAAATAACTACAGATACGGGCATATCATATATTTAACACCAAAAATAGCAATTTTAGCAACACGGTTATCGACGCTTAGTTAAACAATAAGCTAAGATTTGCCGGCTACACCGTAGCAAACCATCTCCCACATCTGTAAACCTTTTATCTTACTCTATAGCGTGTCGCAGAGATTATAAGGGTGCCGAATACTTTCTCACTCGCACTTGTGCATCGTTTTTGTTCAGGCCTTGGTTCAAGTATTTCGAGCTTTGACGATGTGTGAGCCTTCTGCGCTTCAAGGAAAAGTAGATAAATCTTATTTAAAAAATATACATACATAGTTTGAAATGCCTCAGGAATATGCATACATACTTTAAATTTGGTATGCAAAAGGAGTTTCGTAGAGTTCAACAAAATAATTAACTTAAGTAGTTATTTACCTGAACTATTCATCATAATGACTCAAGCAAACGCTGTACATAATATAACATCACGTGATAATAATAAAATTCTTTATGTACTTAGCCATACTACTCATCCTAATGACCATAATATCAAAACTGTACATAGTTTCATCTCTTCTCATCATCATTTCATCACGTGATAATAATAATGTTCGAAATAAAATTCTTTATGTATATTTTGGATATTATTTGATATTTTTTATTCCATAAAAAGACTATCGTGTGGGAGATAATTTACACCGATGTTTAAAATTCAATGATACGCTTTCTAATGAGGCAAACGTAGGCGAATCCAGATCATAATAAAGATTTAGATTTTATTCAATCAAATATAAAATCGAACATTTTTAGAAATGCCATTATAAACACTCATTTAACTACAATGTTAAGCGATGACTTTTATCTAGCAATGATATAGGTACTAAGATTTATAATGAAGTCATTTTTTTTAGAATGACAGCTTAATACGGATTAGATTATTAAAATATATCGAAAGTCAATGTAAGTGTAAGACATATTATTATCTAAAAAAAATAGAGTTTAGAGTGAAAGTGACGTAAATAAATTAATAAGTATGTATTTTCGTGTATTGCATACCTAATACAAATTTGTGTACTCTACTTTGTCATTATTGTCAGCAATGTCACTCCGCCTGTTCACGCGAACCTGTTGATGTAACTTGTGCCAGCGTGCGAGCCCGTTGTTAACAATTTATTTCGTACGACACGAAAACATAATAATATGTATATTTGATGTGCATAGTCTAAACTCTAAATCCTTAGAAAATAATAATAAAACAATTATTAAATACGCTAGGAAAATAACAAACTGTATGCCTGTGTTAGTATTTTCAAACATCGACAAGCAGCTTTTAATTTCCAGGATAAATTGATTGTGCTCAAAACTTAACTTGTTCGGTCTTAAGGGCGCATACACACAGCGTTGCAGTCGACGCAGATATTATTTTATTCTAATCGGATGCAATTGGAATCAAATAAGACCCTGCGTCGACGCACGTCCACCGCAATGCCGTGCAGCTACAGCTCTCTACTACTCTCAGCTCTCTACAGTCTACAGCCTAAGTTGAAATATCAGAGAAAACAAAACAAATCCAAGGTTTCGAGACACTGTTTGCATAACAAACGTCTAATGGATAATGCAAAATATGTGTATATATAAAACAAAGTGTTTTGAAAGATGGCTGATATATTTTTGTGAATTTGCTAAATATTTTTCCGATTTATCTCGTTTTGTTATTTGAAAACCTATGTCAAACGAAATATAAATAATAATAGTATATTTATATCTACTTAGTTGGCTGATTAGTTACCATTTTAAATTCTACATTGACAGACTTTTTACGAGGAATAGTTGATAGCCATCCGCCTAAACCCTTGGGTCGAACTTACATTATCGTATTAATATTGAAATAATTTTAACAGTTATTTAGTTTTTTTATTCAAACTATTTATTAAAATACGACCGCAATATTTTCTCATTTGCGAAAATGATGGCGTAATTACACAGTCGGAGCAGGTTCGCCAAAGTGGCAACACGTATTTCTGGCAGTGTTGCCATGTCTACTGAAATTTCAGTAGATCTACTGAAATTTTGGTCAGGAAAAGAAGAAATTATGATATTTGTGATGAATAAAAGTCACTTTTATATGATATTTTAAAAGACACTTGTGAGATTATGTCAATATGCACGCTTTCACCAAACACAATCGTTGAATTTCATACATTTTTGTCAATCTACTGATATTTTGAAGAAACAATCAAAAAATTTACTGAATTTTGAAAATTTTAGTTGGCAACACTGATTTCTGGGTCAAAATTTTTGAAAACTATTAAATGAATTTTAAAAAATATTAGGTACCTACTGAAAAAACTATACGCTTGCACTCGAAAAATAAATCATTACTATATATAACAATAATTGTCCCAGTATGAATGGTATCAGAAAAATTACGTTTTATTTCGATTGAATAGATAAAAAATGATTATTTAAATCTCCATAATTATTGATTTTTACATATTTGTTGTTCAATTATTACAATCGCGTCGGCCGCATATTACGGTTCATTCCGCGATTATTGGACAGCCATAAAGGGATTTAAGACTTATTGCATCTTGGTTATGGAATTAAAATGACATAGCCGTTGTGTGTTAGGCGTTAGCTAAGAATTTAATACAACAGAATTTACGCACGAAGTAAAGTATTTAAACTATTATTGTGGTCATAAGGAATATCTTTATAGTACAAGATAACAGGTAACATTGTAAAATTACTAACAATGTTTCACGATTACTTCGAAAAATGTCAACACTACAGCCTTTGAGTGCACAATAATACCTAATGCTCGTGCGAATATAATGCCGTGCTATCACATGCGTAGCGGGCAATGTCGAAAGCTCGATATTTACGACTTTGTCTCGTTGATACCTAGTACTTAGTGCCTAGGCCTAGAGTACTCGTTAGCAGTGGCGAAGACTGCTTTTTTAAAAATTTAAATCTATTTATATGAACTGAAATTGTTTTACAAATTACAAAGCGCTCGAAATAAAAATAAATTACGAACCGGAGCACTCGATAATTTTCCGAAAAACGGCCCACATGCTCCGCGTACGTCAAAATGTAGCTTTTATGCTATTTTCAAAGCATGATCCTGGACATTCCTTAACGCTTTCGCTGCTGAATAGATAATGAGATTTTAATTGCCCCCTTTAAAATGCACGTTAATTACATCGATCGGCCGCCTGGTCATTACGCACCGTGTGCGTCTTCCGCGTCCAAAGTATTAAACGTTGTAGATAATCTATTTACATAATTTTAAAGCCTTATTATCCTTTATATTTTTTTAAAACATTTGATGACTGCATAAAGTATTTTTATTACATAAAATAGTATTCTTTTAAACCTCTCGCTCTAATGTTTTAGAATATAGTCATATTTCAGTACGTCCATGTGAAGTGGTGTTAAGATGTTTTATACTTATTAATTTTTAAAAGAATTTATAAAACCATCAGTAAAATTTATGTCGACATTATTATAGTGAAATATTTACAATAAAAAATTATATTGATAATCTCTGTGATCACAAATTTGACAAGAATTAGGCATTTTATTATTCAAAAAATGGGCAGTATTTACACATTTAAAGATAATTTTAAAGATACTGATTATAAGCTATGTCTTTGACCATTCAAATGTGATAAACATTCTACGAATAATGTTTCCTTTATAATAATTATTGACCTAAGAATAAGGTAGTATTTTTTTGAAATACGCCATTTCTATTGGCATTTCCCAGTGGCTAAGCTACAACATACGGCCGTAGCCATAAATTGACAAACGATAAATAAAGTAGGGAGTAAGATCATTGTAACGCGCGTGTAAGTAAGGATAATAAGGCTTCAAAATTATGTAAATAGATTATCTACAACGTTTAAGGAATGTCCAGGATCATGCTTTAAAAATAGCATAAAAGCTCCATTTTGATGTACGCTGAGCATGTCCCCCCTTAAGTAGTTATTTTAAATAATAAAATAAGAGTATTAGATTTTTTGTTATATTAATCTACGTCAAACGTCTAAGAGCCGTTTCACACGAGATACTGGTGTCTCTGGACACTGCATACACATAATAATTATAAATGAACGCTACACACGTGTGTCTCCATCTGAACGCGCCCATTCATTTATGTGTAAATGCAGCGTCTCAAAACATTGGTATTTAAAGTTGTGACATGTAAGATAGAATCATTTACATGTTATCAGCACCGCAGGCGAGCACGGGGCTTACGACACGTCGTAAATATTATATTTCCACCATGAGTCCGTGAAGTTTTATATTCAACTTTAAAATATATATAAAGTACTTAAGTGAATTCAATTTTTTTTTAATTTTCCACGAGACGGAGCGAACATCTCAGGGAATTCTTGAACCGGAAGCGTGCTCCGGTGCAATTCGGCCATTTAGAGCCTTGCTGTTATGTCCAGTATGTACCTTTCTATACCACACTATGCTACCCTAAGTGATTGAATCTCCACATTATGTATACTGTATAGTAGGTACACAATACTTTAAGAAGGTCTCAGATGGGTCTGTAAAAGTGTATACAATAAATTGACAGGTCTTCTGAAGAACTACTACAGAAAATATTTACATATGTAAGTATTTATTGAACATACATAATTTAAAAACACTTCTGAGAAAATATATCACCAATAGAAAAATTCTTTAATGCCTATAGGCATCCAATCTAATTTCGGCACATTTTAACTAATGGCTCTTACAATACTCTCTGAGGCGTTTTCTAAATTGAGTTACTATTGGCAATCGGCTTTTATATTTTAAATCAATGTATTAATTACCTTTATTACTAACCGACGTCACGGATCACTCCAAGATTTTTTGTTGTAACTTACTTGAACTTGCAAATAATTTAATTAACTATTTATGTTAATAACTACTTATCTATGCATTAGAACGGTGGTACGCGGTGAACAATAAAATTAGACCTTCAGTTTAAAATTTTAGAAAATTATGAACAACACCTGTGTTGTTTAAAATTATGATATCAAAGAATTGTTGGATGAGACGTTCTATATTTTTCAATTTAATGCAATAATTTGTTCATAAAAAAACCTCGATATTTATATGTAAAAAATAATTTTGGGTTGATTGACTTGACAATTTCTCGAGGCCAGTATTAAGCAATTAATCCGCCCCTGATGGTATGTTAAATTTGCTCCACGGAATGCCAATAATTAACAGGTTGCGTTGCAGCGTGGAGTGGTTACATTCTTATACAATCGAGCCTCACCATTGGCCGTCCGCGTCTACCAACATTCTATTGGATATTTATTTATTGCTGGAAGTGGCAGGCGATAACATTGCCCTGATTGCAATATAATAAGCATTTTTAATGGTAAAAGTCACAATGAAACTAGCAGTGAAAAGCTGTAATAACTACGTTTATATTACACACTTTATGGATTGGGCTTGTGTGGAAAAGGGCAAATATAATAATTATGCAGACGAATTCAGATGCCTAAGCCCGGTCGCACATACAAACTCGTCTCGACTGCAACGTGTCGAATTCGTCGATGTGATTTTGTTTTCATGCGGCACATAGCGTCAGTGTAACATTTTTGGTGTAGAAATTTAAGCATATGAGAACATAGAATGAAAATATGAGAAAATATCATTTTTACAGAGCACCTTCAAATATATTCTCTACCAAGTTCTGGACATCACTGTTCTAGTGTGTATATAATCTTCTTCTTATTATTGTGCCATCCCCTAGCGGAGGTCGGCCATCATCATGGCGATCATATCTTTGTCGTCCGCTACCCGGAACAGTTCAGTGGAGCTGCACTCGAACCAATCATGGAGGTTCTTAAGCCACGAAATGCGGCGTCGTCCTCTGCTATGCTTCCCATTGATCTTTCCTTGAATGACAAGTTGGGAATGCTGTATTTTTGTCCTCTCATAATGTGGCCGAGGTACTGTAGTTTCCTGGTTTTGATACTTCGTAGAACTTCTCGGTCCCTATTCGATTGAGAATTTCAACATTTGTCACCCGGTCAGTCCAGGGAATTCTGAGGCTGCGCCTATACAGCCACATCTCGAAAGCTTCAAGTCTCCGTGACATCTCTCGGTTTAGCGCCCAAGCGTTACTATTATATGTATATAATAGTATGTATAATTGTAAATATATATGAACACAGCCGTTTTTTCCATCCGTTGATAGTATGTATCTACCTACGCAGAAACCAATATGATCCATGAGTCTTATACGATGTGGATTATACGTGCTGCGGCAATTATTTACATTATTGTTAATACTTTATGATTTTAATTAAACCCAAAATGCTAAAGAGGTGTCGATGGTCTTCAATATATGAAAACTTTAGACATTGTTGTCTCTTGTGTCTACTACTTCTATACTCTCTACGCTCTCGATGTTTTGCTCGTCGCCAATCAGAGGGAAATCTGGATCAGGACAGATGCTATTGCACAAAACATTAGTTTCTTCGCCTTGATTTTCAAACCAACGCCAGACGAGCTGTCATGCAACCTGTCGATTGTCTCTTGAATGCCCTCGATTGAGTTGTCGAATAGGACAGCGTTATCGGCGTATTTCAGGGCTCAGTGCTTCACCGTGGGGGTAACAGAAACAAAAAAACTACACTGAAAATAATGGCTAGAATATTGCAACTATCTGAATGCATTGAAATCGCCAATCAGCATTAAAATATTCGAACTAGATAAAAATTATAGATAAAATACATACCTATTGACGACTTATGTGTAGATATATCTTATTGTTTATGGCCGATTGCAATTATACTGTTTAATGACCATATAAACAGCAATTATTGTAATAGACTTACAAAGAGTTATGTATGAATAGTAAAATATTATAATTTTATTTGAATACCGCACCAATGGCGTCAATTTATACAATTATTACAAATTGCGATGCATTTGATTCGTTTTAACGCACCATTTAAACAACCTTGCGTCAAATTATATTCTGCAAATCGAGAATATATTACATTGTACAATACGTACCACAACAATATTTACAATAACAATAATTGATCAGGTTTACATTATCGCATTGAATAAGAATTAGCGCGCCTCCCCTTAAATAAATAAATTAATAAATGAGTGCCTACATAAGCAGTTGTCAAACTGTGAGAACATAAAACAATTAATACAATAAATAAGTTTAAAAAAAATAATACTAAGAGAAATCTTAAGAAAATGTACCTACTTAAATCAATCAACGTTATATTTTAGGTATTCGCTCAAGCAAGGGATAACATTTATTTTTATCATTAATTTAGGATGAGATTAAGCCACATTTTTAGTGAGAATCTGATGACATAATAATGTTTAATTTTAATATGTAATTGAAGTGATTAAAAGTTTTTCACAATACATAATATTAAGTAAGTATTAATTAGTGCCAAATAATATATACTCATATCAACAAAAAGTGTTGGAAAGGTCAAAATCTAACCATATTATTAATTGAACTTGTGTTTACTTGATATAACTCCATTATAGTTTTGAAAGAAAGTTATCATTGTTAATTAATTGAGTTAATTGAGTCATTTACGTTGACAGCGATTTCGGGCTATATACCAATCTTCGGAACGGTTGGAATGTTGGAATAGTCGACTACAGAATTAATAAAAATAACTTTGAAAAACATTAAGTACTAAAGTTTTTAGATTGAAACCTAAGATTTTAGATTAGATCCCGGGAAAAAATGTGGTGCAACCCGAAACAATCTTATTTTCACCGTCGAAAAACAGATTTTTTATAATCATCTACAAAGTCCGTTTTAATTTACTTACTTGCTGTAGTTAAAACACCAGTTGAGTTGAGAAGCAGGGAATACACACGCTTGTTTTTTCTGTTGAAATGAGAATTCATCCCGTAGGTATAATTCCACAAATTTAATAAAAGTTATATAATTTCCGCGTAGAATCCAGGCAGTAAGATTAAAAAAACTGAAGATCGGAAAGATTTGATTATATTATGTGGCAATTGCATGTTTGTAATCGTTAAGTAGCAAGTTTTCGCGGTTTCTACGTCTGGAGCGGACAAAACGATAGTGCAGTAAGTTATAAATGTATTAAACATTCGTTTTACAACCAGTGGCAGCCGCATTGAGAGGAATAAATCGAACTGTCGTGAAACTGTCATCGATTAAAAATGATTTTGAAAAATTCCATATCCTGTTGCGCACAGTTTACGACGTCGCAAATGCGCACATCTGGCGTGGAAAAGCGTCGGTCCGCGAACGACTAAGAGCCCGCATTGCACGCGAGGGACAAATATGCAATTAATTAATAATTTAATACTCAACCAACACGCCCATTATCTGCAGGCCTGATAATGCCAGAAAATTCTATCAGATATATGTAGGTGCCTACAGCTTGTCACTTAGGAGGGCATTTATTTAAAGGTATATTTTAGGATTTAAACCTAAGAGGACAGAACCGCTCCTTTAGTTTAAGTATACGTAGGATTCATTATTGTAGCGTCCCGTTCAACTCAGTTATTACTCGATCCATTGCTGGCCTCGGTAGAATGCACACGCATTACAGTCACACACAAATTTACATTTTTATTTAATCAACCCAAATAAACATACTGTATAAAATGCCCTCACGTGTTTCACTATGACTAGATCATCCACCACCAACACAAAATCCCACATTATAATTTATTACATAAACTTAATGTGGTAGCTAAATTGAACAAATTTTAAAATGCATTTAATTTTTATCACTATTTTGTAACACAAAAATCCAGATATTCAAATGACTACTGAGACTAGTCCTCAAACATGAACCAGAATGTTGAGTCATCAGTAACAAGTCTGAAAATGGTTTTCTGATATTCGAAAGAAAGATGCTGATAGCGATGTTGGAAGCCAAGAATGAAGATTATAGATAGCCGAGAAGGAAGATGGCGAATACATCACAACTGCGCAGGGCTGGAAATGAACCGGAGCTCAGGTCCGGTTCATGAAATCAGCAAAATTATCGCTCCATCTCGTGGAAAAGTTAATTTGACATCTGAGATAGGCCATATACTCGTAACAAAAAAATCTATCACGGTTTATTTTTATAAAATATACATAAAATTAGATGTTACTATTTTCGGAAAATTATCGAGCGCTTCCGGTTCGTAAAATTTTCAAATTCAAGCGCTGCAACTGCGATGTCTAATTAAGAAAATGCAACATAATCCAAACTATCAAAATTTACCGACTAACCGTATGGTCGGAGAAGTGATGGAAAACCCAAATTCGGCGCATTTTTGGCATGGCTTAGGATGCACGAGCAATCGGATTTCCAGAGTGGAAGAGGATTGTGGAGGACAGACCACACTGAGGGACGAAGATTTGACGAAGTTAGGGCCCACTTTGGGCTGTTACGTCACTTATGGCCACTTACGACCTTTAAGGCCGGTTCGGATTAGTCGAGTGGCGATAGTAACTAAAAAGTTTACAAACACAGTACATTAGTGAGTGACATGTCAAAATGAATAAAGCACTGTTCAGACTTCTCTCGTGGCTTGCTTGGTATTTAGTGGGAGGTGGTGGGGGCTGCTACTCGACCGACAAATTAGAACAAAATGGATTTACTTGACTAAATGATTTTAGTAAATTTCTCGACTACATTTTTCTGTTCATACACGTTTAGTTACTCAATTAGTCGCCACTAGACTAAACTACTCGACTAATCTGAACCGGTCTTAAGGTATGATAATATTATCATGCAACGTCGCTAAAATTAATTCTATAGACTCTAAAAATTCGTTAGCAATAAAATAAAGAGAAAAACGGTTACTAAATAGGTAACATATTTTAGTATTTTTCTAATACAAACTTTTGATTCGTATTTAGTACGTAATATATTTTACGAGGTTTTAATATTGTTTATTATTATAAATACAAAGCTTGAAACAGCTGTCATCATACGTCGTTATTTTTATCATAAAACTGTACGTTTTATTATCATAAGTTTACTTATATTATATTATAATAGTACCTACCTAATAATTGTTTTCATTTGAAGAAAGTACAGTTCATAGAGACGTCCACGGAAGTCCAATGAGACATTTTATCGCATTCGTATATCGTTTGTAGCTAGTTTGTAGCTTATTTCTATACGTCGCGTGTTGCATGTCAAACACCTACGCAGCCTTCATTGAGAAACTGCATGCTACAAATCGAAGCTTTCTTAGAACGCATTTAAATCACGCTTCATCGAAGGAACAGAATAAATGTGTCACTGCATGTATGCCGGACAGCTGTGGGCAGCGTACTTGCTACAGAGAGAAAATAAAGGGATTAGTATTTATTTTATAAGCAATAGAGGGCCTGGCGATTAAAAGGATCCAAGTGCATACATAATATATAACCAAGTTGAGTAAATCGACTTCAAATTTAATTGTGCGGTTGTAAATTCTACGTAACTATTTTCAACATTCTAAACATTAAATCTTATTTTCACATGATCCCGTATTGCTATTCCTTATTGTAATATTGATTAAGGATAGGTACCCATAAGCTTAAAGACAAATGTAATGTTTTTGATTTCATCAATAACACCCAAATTGAGCGTATCAACAACTCCATCTATCTCGGACAATAATGTCAACTGGTCAGTTTGTATAACGAGATTGTTTGCAGAACCAAACTGACGTGGAGCGCTTTTGGGCGCCTGAGTTGTACCTATCTATAAAAGTGTCCTCCCATTATGTATCCCCCATCGTAATCTCCCAATGTGTGCTACTGCACTATGCACCCAAACTACGATGCCGTATGTCTTAGCTCGTCGTGTCCGGAAACTTGTACGTATGCAGCTCGCCGTATCACACTTCACCGTGAAATGTTGTATCGGAAATACATATTTCCGTATATTAAAGACCGTCCAACCTCTTTGGGTCGTGTCGTATTAGTACTGACATAAAACTCATGTCTAAATGAAATACGGTTCTTGTCGGTTTACACTTTACAGGAAGCCAGCAGCAAACAATTTTTGAAAATAGCCAATATACTGGATTATTTGTTAGGTTAGGTTAGGTTTTCATTCTTGAATTTATGAATTTTGCCAGCTTGAATCAGCAATGAAAATTGTCTGATACAATTGGAGACCATATTGTATACGGTTATCTCTTTCCGATAAGAAAGCTCACGGCGAACTGTGCCACGGTGAAATGTTTTACGTACAATTTACATCTAACCTTAGCTCGTATGCCTAGTTCAAACCAAGATACATCGGAAGGTATCAGCGTTGCCAGATAATTATTTTACCAAATCGGTATTTTTACCAAGTGAAATTTAAAAAAAATCGGGATTTAGGAGCAAAACGCCGGACAATCTAAAAACGCATAATTCAATATCTCTATAATACCAATCATAAATGACATAACACACACAAACTACAAAACTCTTTAATTGTCAAAATAATAGTATTAAACAATATTTTTTCCCGACACTCGCCTATTTGTACTTATATGAAGACTTTACTTCCTGAAAAGTTTCTTTCTTAATTCAGCAATTGAGTATATTATTATCATGTTGAACAATCGTGAATCTAGCTGTCACGCGCGGGACAATCTATTTTTGCTTAAAAAGCGGGATGTCCCGCAAAAATCAGGACGTCTGTAAACTCTGGTAGGTGTACATACTGTTCAAAAGCTCTATCAAAAATGTCTCCAAACATTTCAATCCGAACATTTACATACATTAATCAATATATTCAGATATAAATATGCATGATTGTTTGTATTCCAATGCGGATAGAAAATATTGTACAAAATGTTCTTGGACTGGACTAGGTCTAATGCAGCGCTGTCCAACTTCTTTTAGACCGCGGGCCATTTTTTCTTTAGCAAAGATTTCGGGGCCAAAGAGGATAGGTAAATTAAGTCAGAAAATCTATTTTTATACAAAAAAAAATCAAAAATAACACATAAATAGAAATAATAAAAACAATAATATTATTAAGTTATTTAATTTTTTTTAGTAAAAATTTTTATTCATTTTAAATTAATTAATGACGTTTACAAAACAAAGAAGACGTACTTATAAGTTATTTAATGGGAGCATTGTGGCCTTAGTTGTTGAGCAAATTTTTTTTATATAAATATCAACATTATTGTTGTGGCAAGTCTAATTATATTTTCAAGCGTGGAGTCCTTCAAGCTGTTTCTATATTTTGATTTTATGTATTTCATGTCAGAGAAGGCACGCTCGCAGATATAATATGTACTTCCGAACATAGAAATGATTTGAAGTTTAATATTTAGTATTTTAGTGAAATGTTTTCATATTTTAATGTATGATGGGTAATTCTCTCCCCAATGTTTGATAGAAAATTTGCTGTATAGCTCGCGGGCCGCAAAATAAATTGGCAGGCCCCCAGTTGGACAGCAATGATCTAATGTTTATCCCATCCCTGTTTTAATACGGAAGTAATTTAAAAATAAATAAGCATTAGGTCCTAAGTTTATAATACTCCAACGTACTAGACCTCTATGCTTTTCAATTGAATTGCATTTTTATAACATAACGCTATCGTCACTATTAATAATAATAATATATAGGTAGATTGGTAGATAGGTAGGTATACCTATCTAGTATCTACCGAAGGTTATTTTTCTTATTTCCGATAGACACAAGCACGCACCGCTAGTAGAGACGATGTCGGAAACACAAAACATAACAAACAGCCTGCGATACAAATCTCATTTACATTAGCGTCAGATTACAAACTAAAAGGCATATTTTTGAAAATGAAACATGCTGTAATTACTTTCATATTTTACGTCACAGTTTAACTAATCGTCACTATTAGGGATATGAACACAGATACGGATCGATCAGATTATGGGCAATCGGGCTCGATCTGTAGGGCTCTGAATTAGCCACTCGATTTTTGGACTGATTTCAAAATACCTACATTATTTTCTATAAATATACCCACCTATGTAATGTATCTTAATGACGAATTTTAAATGAATGTGGATACACCAGAAAAAAGCACTAAACTTTTTTCACGTACTACTTAGGTCCAATGTTCCCTGTAAGATGTGCGCGTGCAGTGGCGTCCCTAGATCCCTAAAATGCCGCCCCTAAGCAGCGCCAAATTGCCGCCTTTATGCATTATTTTTGGCATCCTTTCATGAGTCCAATATCTACGAAATGTGTTGTATGGATGCATTACTAACTAAATATCAGACTAATAAGGACGTCGGAGGGCAACGGAAGTAAACTAGATATCGCGAACCAGACAAAACCAGTGAGCTGATTTTTTTTAATGGATATTTTCGTTATTACTTATATATATATATTATAAATTTGGGTAGCTATTTATATATATTCCAAATGATTTTCCTTGATTTGCCGCCCTTCGAGTAACTGCCGCCCCCAAGCGACGCTCAATCTGCCTTCCCCCACGGGACGTCACTATGCGCGTGTGTCTTACCTACCTACCAAAATGTGTCAGCACACATGTCTTCATCCTCCGCACAGTCCTCACACAAAAATATTGTAAAAGAAAGTTTCCTTTGCCAGATGTTAGTTTTGCTCGAATACACGAAACTATCACATGCACAATTCTTCGACTCATTTCCCGGAAGGCGAAGGTCCGCAAGTGTAATTTTACGTCGAGCGGGATCACTATATCCGTACCATCACTCACTCAAATCACTGAAATTAATAAATACCTTAAAAAAATAAGTTTTAATGAGAAATTGTATGTGTGTGTTTGTCGGGGGGAGGGAAAATATCGCACCGGGTGACACCAACCCTAGTTACGCCAGTGCTCAGATGCGTTGATGATCCACACACACACAATAGATAAATTAGAGGGAACGTTGCTTAGGTCCATAGTTTTCAATTTTTGACAGGAACCATCTCCCCCAATAGTCATGGCCTGAGGTATCCAATGCAAAAATGGTGTTTTTGTTAGGTGTCTCCACATTCTGTCAGACTATATAACAGTTAAATGTTGTTGATACGAATGAGATTTGAAGTCGCATTTTTGTCGCAATCCGGGCAAAATCGTTGCTGGTAAATTATGTATCGTTAGTAATTTTAACTGAGTTGTGATTAAAGCTCGAATCAATATTATATAGTTGTTAAAGCAGATTATTATTTTGTGAAGCTTAATTTTATTGTAATGTTGTGAACGTCCTGAATTATGATTTGTTCCGTTCACAATGTGTTATTTTTAAATAAATAATAAATTAATAAATAAAACATAAATTGATGATGAAAAATATATTTTTGCCGTCATTTCTTAACAGAAAGATCAGTTTATTTAAAGAAAACACAATATACGATACATACTCCACTGTCTACATAATCCTCAACAATGAAACCGGTCCTGGTCGTTAATAAGTACAATATGAATTACGTACTATATACATAATGTGGTTTATTTTTATTAATCAAAATGTATGATAACATTGATAACAGTGCTTACTAAAATCAATTTAAAAAAGTATATTTTCCCCAATAATAAATACTCACATACCTACATGTGCGCCGATTATAATATACGTATATGTATTTATAAACCATTCATTAAAAACTATCGTTTAATTACTAATTATAAATTAACGATGTTTTTAAAACTTTTTAATAATATTCAATCTTTCAAGGAATTGCTATGAAACCATTTCTAATAAAAATATAATTGAACAAAAAACTATGAATGAAAAATGTCTGTTAAAATACGTCAGACAGGAGAAGACCAATAACATCACAGGATTGCAGAGCAAATATTATACAAACGCGTATTGTTATACCCTTTATTACAATACAATTATCACACTAATCCAGCCCTGAAGGTAGCGTACCCGTTAGATGCTTAGTTGAATTGTAAACGTGGGTGGGAGGTCATTTTGAAAGTTTAATTCAGGCACTTTTTGGAAGTTGGATTTCAAATTGCAGTATAAACAAGTCTCACATATAATTAAATCGTTTAATCATGCCTGTTTTATTTCCCGTGCATACTTTCCGGGGCCACCTGTCCTCGCCGGTATTTTTAAATGTTCTAAATGCCATTTAAGGCAAAGAAATATGTTTTCGGGTTAATTTTTTCATTATTGCTTCCGTTATTATGCAAACATGTCCGTAAATATTTACATTTATTTGATAATATCAAATTATTTTTTAATTACTTCCATACAGATGAGTAATGCGGTTGTCAGTGTCATCTTTTCATATACGTGGATAATAGGTAGAATAGGTACATGCGTATTATCTAGTATCGCTAATAGTGGAGACTTTAGGGACGTATATACCGGACCCACTAACATAATATGTAGAGGCCCCCTAAGTTAATAAATACAATAAATTAATACTAACTACTAACGTTTATATTAATATTAATACTATCGACCGAAGATACTTGATGGAATTTGAATTTAAATGCTAATGGATTTAAAAATGGAATATGTAGTACAAAACTTAAATCCATTAGAAACTAACGTATCTACCAAAAAAAAAATATATCTCGTTCCTAGAATCACATCCTGTAAATGAAAATAATTATTTTAGGAGATGACAGTAGTCACAAGTACCTACTACGTATTTGTTTGGGTGTTTATGCTGTAAGCCTCTTTGATGTGAGTTCTAAAGATTTGGCTATACTTTGGATGATATTGTAGACCTACTTTGTGAGAAATATTCATATGTTTAATTAAATGTGTATAATTCTATGACTGATTCGTACTATTTCGAGGCCTCCTTTTAATTTTTCCGATGAATCAATTGCGTCATCTGCATCAAAGAAATTATCAGTTTAAAGTTTTTGTTTTAATAATTCTATTATTAGCAATGAAACAAAATTTCATGAAAATCTGAAGCAGTCTAAGATTAGTAATAGCACTTTGGTCTAACTTACAAAAAAATGTTGCCATTATTGAAAAAAAGATGCGTAGGTATTTATATCGGCATGGATTGTATTTGTATCGTTAGCTTAATTGTTAGACCCGATTGGTAAGACAAGCAAATAAACCGAGGAAACTTATAGTAAAGTTACTACCACGCATAGTTGCAACGCAAAGTTGCATACTTCAGCCTTAGTTTCCGCAGTAAGACGTATTGTTTACTCCGGGGCATGATGCAGGGAAAGGTATACGGCAGGGAACCCAGAAATAATGGAAACTGAAATACATAATGAGTAAGGCGATAGCAGGTAAACGACTCGAGTAAGGAAGAATCCGTGTTAAACTTACACACGTGTCAAGAATACGTTTTACGTCGAATACTGAAAACTGCTCTCGGTTTATGCATTTACGCTCATTTAATGGTGGTGTATTACACCCACTATTGCACGTGCATAATGCGTGCTTCATTTTCGTAGGACACTCACACATTCAAAAGCCTGCATCAACATGCGGCGTATTGAATATAGCCTATCGGTATTCTATTTATTATCTGTTCTGTGGTATACGGTATAGGCGGAAGGAGGGCTTATGAAACCACTATGGCGTTTGGTAATCACATACAACTGACCCTGGAGAGGGAGATGTACTGCAATTCGACTCGCGACCTTCGGTAGAAGACAGTACGGAAAGAAGAAGATTTGGTCCAAGATTTTTTTAAATTTGTATTTGTTATAATTATGTAAAATTAACATATTATTATCTAACTACTATTTATTTTTATTAATATGTAGACACCGATTATTTATTTTTTACAATAAAAAACAAATGCACTGTCCTTGTGATTGATCGTAAAAGATTCCAACGCGGAGACTCATATGATAGGATAAGACAGTAACCCATATAAATACAAGTTATTATTATTTCGTTCTGTAATGTGTGCATTATTTCTCTTGCACTGCTATCAGACAAGCACACAAGGGGATTATAAATCTACTCCGAAAGAATGATAAGAAATACCTTACATAAGAACAGCTTTTTTTTAATTAATGTATTGTTTATAAATGTATTAATACTCTATACATATTACGGCAGGTACCTGTCAAATGAGATGACGGTGAAAATGCACATTTCAAAACACTTTGAATATTTGCATACAATTTATTATTATACGTAGGTATTTGTTATTATACGCACAATGATATTTTATTATAAATTTATATTTGGCAGGTGTGTTCAATTTCTCATAACTGGAAATACTATCGTTCAATCATGAAGGAACTATATAATTTTCTTAAGGCTATACTTCAGCTGGGGCACGGTCTAAAACAATGATACTCAACCTTTTTTTTCTTCGGGCCAAATACATATATTTGTAAAGTAACGCGGGCCGCATCACTACTGGTGTGACGAAAAAAATCATGAAACCCCCCCTATTTTACAAAACATTTTTGAGATTTTAAAAATTATGCGTGTTTTTAAAATTAATCGTGTGCAATAGCAACACTCTTATACCAGATCTGATGTGGACCATAATGACAATCCTCTTCCGGTGTCACTATCTGTGCGTCAAAGTCGAATCGAATCTCAAAATATACGAAATTCCTGATAATAAATGTGTTTCGGGCCGCACGTAAAAGCTTAAAGGGCCGCATGTGGCCCGCGGGCCGCAGGTTGAGTATCGCTGGTCTAAAACGATCGTGACTACGCGACGCGAAGATTGTGCAAACTACGCGTGCAGAGCAAACATAATTTGTCATAAAAATTCAACATGCGTCCATTTAATGTTATGTTTATTGTTCTACTGGTAATAATAATAATATATCCATTGAAATTTTTTCTTTTTCAAGTAAATGGGTAACGTTTTTTAGTCATCTTTACACGATTTAAGAATCAATTCCCCCGTCGCCATCACAAAATAAATTGACGTGTTCACAGCTCGACTTTTGCTCACCGATTGCCAGCGAGTCCGAAATTTCGTCGCACATATAGTTGAAAATTATTTGCCATTTTACTGAAGTATGCTCTTAATAGGATACATTGCACCCTCGCAACTAAACTGCCACAATCCAAAAAACGTCAAACAGAGAAAATCAGCTTTGAAGTTTTTACCTTTCACATTTTTGTACTGTGTTTTTTAAATATGTTTAGATATTGAATGCAGTTTTGACTTGAATTTGATGACTTAGAGATATGAAATTTTCTGTACATATACTATGAACGATAGACAGTGAAACGTAGTAATTAACTCAAAACACGTAAATTTGGACTTGTGGCGGTTTATTTGCGAGGGTGCGACATAAGCTATGTGCGTTGCAGCGTCATTATCAGGCACTAAATTAAATATTTTTGTCAGTAATTATTTAACCACTAGGTACCATGGGCATTGTCAGTTTTTGATGCCACAATAATACATAGATCAGTTATTAAATGCCTCTTCAAAAGTCGTCGGTTTGTTTGTTTTAGTGTTTTTCAAATATTGAACAATCTTACTTCGATTTGTAAATCAAAACATAAAGAGTTGGGGAAATAATGTTTGTCCACATGATTTTGGTAGAATTTCACGTACAAATTTTAATCTTCTTCATTAGTGTTATTAATTTAATTCAATAAAACGCAAAAAAAATATACATAACACTGAATGCCCGTCGTCAAAAAAATATTGCATATACTTTAATAACAATCAAAATATATTTATTTTTCCTTTTTTAGTACATTAACAAAATAATAATAAACGAAAAATAAAATTCATTCATAATAAAATATAAATAACATTCATTATAATCAATGAGAAGAATGTAATTGTTCATGTTGAGAGAGATCATCATAATTTGGTTCCCTGGTTGTTAATTTTAATCTGAGATACGGTTCCACATCCAAAACCCTGTTCCTTTTTTGACTTAATGTCTACAAATGCTGAAAATGAAACTTCACATGGATATGAAGTCGGAAAAGGCAATATGTATTTCAGGACTTTCTCTGTTAAAACTGGATACACATGTTGCATTTGCAACCATAATGATGTTAAAGTACACTCCTTATATTTATTTTTCAAGAATCCGTCTGAAGCTAATTGTAACAATAGCTCTTCTTCCACATGCAATAAACCTTCTAGCATGGATGTTGTATTGATGTCGTATTAATGCTTGTTGCACCAGGCGCAGCCAAAGCCCGGCAGCGCGTACCCCCACAACAAACTCTTCCCGTATCCCAGGGGGTACGCGTACCATACTTTGGGAAACACTGATATACAGCATCTATGGACCGCATGTCACTGCTAAATTAATAATTCATCATCATCGTTACTAGAATCCATGATAAGTCTTGCCATATATTAAGAAACATTCTCATTCTTCTATGCATATCGTGAAGTCCTATCGCTCAAATTTCCTTGTCCCCACAAATACTTTGTCTCTTTACAGAGTCCAAGAATGTCAAACCTAAAATTTTGAATTGTTAAAATAGTACTTACTGAAATGTGATAGATGCTCATTGTTATTTTGCGTGTTGATTTCAATTTTATAAAATGTAGTTATTAGGAATAATTATTGTCTGTTTCTCTCCTCTGTCTAGCTTATTCTAAGCCCCAGGTTCGCTAACTTTGCAAAAATAAACCTGTCTACAAATAAAACAGACAACTCGATTATCTTCATGACGGTAACAAGTTACCTGCCTGTTTATCATAAATCCAACATCCAAATCGCCAGGCAATCTCATACATAATATCTTATTCATTCCGCCGTTGGAACAATTTGTTCGCACCTCATTTAGTTACGCGATTCTATATTATGCAAAACATTATTTTAATATGAAATAATTACGGATGTGATATTATTATACCGCGATTATAATGCATGGTTTGGTCGATCGTATTTGCATCTCATAATAATAATACTATACGGACTGACGAGAGATGAAATATTTACCTATTTGAACTACATAATAATATAGAAGCAGACTTAAGTTAACAATTAATTGTATTATTACGTTACTCTATCTGTCTGTCTCTAACGCACGACAGAAAATATATCGTCACCTCAATACTACAACTAGATAACTAATTGATTTTCATTGTTTTTGAGATAGATATTAAATATGATTCTAGCTGGAAAATAAGTATTTATGTTAATGATGTTTTTTCTCACAATTATAAAATCAGAGTCAGAGATTCATGAAGGTATCTGAATTTTCTTACTAACTGCTGCCATTTTCCCGGATTCGTCTCCGCGCAGTGAAAAGCGACGGGCTTGTACGCACGGGAACAATCCCTCCTTATGAAGCTCGTCATCGGACAGTGTATGTATATATTATAGTGTATACCTTATATCCGTTTTTTAATACGAAGCGCCTTTCAATTTTAAAAAAAGTATATAAAAAGAATAATATGTATAATATAAATGTATACATAAGTATATTCTTTATAACACTACAACAGGTCAAGATGCCCAATGCCAGTAGTAGGTATACTTAGTAATAATATAAGTGAAACAATCACAAACACGCAGGCTTTGAGATAATCACAAACATATATTGTACCGGGATTCGAACCCGGAACTCCCGGGTGAAAGGCCAGCGCCTTACGCATTGCACTACCAGATCCCCCAGTAGTCCCAGAAAAAAAGCTGTAAATGTACCTACTAACTTGTCAATAATATGTCATCAGTCATTCATATTATTGGACAGAGCACGTCATATAGATTGAGTAAAGAAATTCAAGTAAAAATGTAAAAGTTTAGGAATTCAAATTCAAATTCAAATTTATTTATTTTTAAGTAATAAAATAAGAAATGAAATAAGAAAAGAAATAAAATTAAAATAACAAAAATAACAAAATAATAAAATAAAAGTAGATGGAAGCACACAGAGTGAACTTTGATAGACCATATCTTAAAAACATATAAAACAACGTCCACCTAAATTCACCCTCACGTAAGTGGAGTATATCAATATCCGAAGCGATTTCATTAAATATGGTTATTGCCCTCCCAATTGCCATTACTAATGGCAGGTTAGTTCTGCACCGTGGGAGAACAAACAATGGATGCCCTCATAAAAATTGATAAGGTATTTTTTTCAGAAATATAATAATGCACTAACCCAGAGGTCGGCAGAAGCGGCTCTTTACATAGACGATTGCGGCGCTTCGGGCATAAACTCCAATTTCACCACATTTCAAGCAGCCTTGATAGCCAAAACAGAAACAATAATATTTGATACGGAATAGTTTGCCTGAAGCATATATGGCGTTAAAAAAAACTACCTTTTGGTATTTTTACAATCTTTAGCTCTACATATATATGCGAAGAAACATTCCCATCTATGAACCAAATAAAAAATAAACTTAGAAGCAGAATAACGGATGAAAATTTACAATCATGTATTCAATTTAAAATAAGTAGCTATTTTCCAGATATAATAAAGCTCTCAAAAGCGATGCATAGACGCCGTTCTAATTAAATTTTAATAAAAAATCTTGAACTTTTCCCCCCCTAACAATTCATATCCATATACAATTATTATTATGATGTATATATATCACATATATGCGGCTCTCTGGTACCTTTGTTATCCAGTTTCCTTGACAATTTGGCTCTTCTCACTTGACAAACTGCCGACCCCTGCACCAACCTTATCATTCGACATACATTTTAAAATTATAGGTACGATAAAATATTTTTTATTTTCATTATTGTCTAAGCAAGCATAGTTTTTTGGTAGGCTATTTTAAAATATTGAAGGGTATCTACATTAAAAAAGCTCGATTAAAAACCCCAGCAGAATTATTTTAATTAGAATTACGTGACATTTCATTGGAATATGGCGTCAGTAATAATAGTTATACTATTATTATATCGCAGGTTATAAGTAAAGACAAGTGACGTGAAAGACATTAAAATGACATGGCACTTACCTATTAAACTGCATTTATGATATTGTATTCGCGAGAGATCGTGGCAAATTAAATTGCGTTAAATTTTATTATACAGTGCACCGTTCACTATTCATAACCGCACAGGTATTGAATAATTATTGTTCAAGACGTATTATTGTAGCCAACAATAACATAAGCCAATCAAAAAAGTTTTATGTAATGCTAATAGGTACCAGCTGTATAGATATAATGAATAATCGAACCATTGACATCCATTTCTCGTAAAAACAAAATCTGTTAATACAAACATCCATTCTATGGAGGCCGATATGATAATATTCTTAGGATCAGACATGGTCAGAAAAAAATATTTATAGCTGTAAGATGTTATATTTCGATCAGTTGGGCATGTCCCATTGGAGCAGAAGAAACCGGTCCTGATCATTATTCAATTACGTTAAATAATACCTATTAATTATTATATGGTTTATTTTAATAGTTATTATGCCAATTTCCATTAACTGCTATAATTTCAAAATATGAAAAGCAAAATATTTTATTGGCAATGGGTTTTGTTCGAAAAAAAGTATGTCCAGCGCTCAAAATTAAAAAAAATATTAAAAATTTAATTAATCAAATTAAAAATTAAAAAAATATTAAAATGTGTTCGATTTTTATGTTATATACCTACCATGCGTTTCATATTAGATTTTGAGAAACAATATGCAGTATAAATGAAGTTAATATTTTATTAATAGATAATAATTCACAAATCAGAACACAGTTCATACATTTTCCACGGTTTCCACCTGTGATAGTCTTGAGGATTTCACAAACCGGAGTTGCATTTCTGTCCATTCCTAGCCTAGGTTATGTCTATAGAAAGCACTCGCAAAATGTCTTCTCATTAAATCGCTGTCGAAATGTGACCAAACAAGTGGCGCAACATTGTAAAGTATCAATGTCAAAATAATCATAATATAAGTAAGATTAATTGTAAGCTTTTTAGCCTCTTGAGAAGTCAGCTTTAGAGACATGAATGTACATAATTATTATTGCAAAAACACATAGCATTGCTTGGAACATAAATCATAAGATGGAAGTATAAATTATTATAGTTAAGTGCTAAAAAGTTGAACGATTGTGATATATTAAATATTATTTACCCACTATATTTTATTAGTATTTCATCTCGATATAAATATTTAAACTTTTGGCATGCATATCTACTGGATTTTAGAGTAAGAGCGCGATGCAGAAGCATACTTAGGCGCGTAAGTCCCTAAGATACGCGGATAACTTTAAGTGGCCATTTTCGACGATCTAAGTTCAGTGAGAAAACTATATATTATTCTTATTATAATGCCTAAGTGGAAGAGAGAAAGAACATGTGCGTGTTTTTCTTGTAAGAACGGTTGCTTAATGTCGACAACTCTGCATTACGTTCTAAGCATGCATTGTCAACACCGCAAAACAAACCTTTTTCCACGAAACTTACTCTTCAATTTTATTATCTATTCAATGTTCTTCACTTTTTACCTTGCCGTTACTGTTGATGATGGCGGAAAACTATCCGCGGGGAAGCGGACTATGAATCAAATCCATGTAGGCGCGTTTGGCGGAGCTTTGAGCAGCGCGCGCATAACCTTATAAACGTATAGCCAAAAAAAGACATTGTCTACGAACATTTTCACACACGGTTATACGTTTGAGTTGCGCGCGCCGCTCAACGCTCCGCCGAACGCGCATACAGCGGTGAAGACCTAGCAGAAAAGCTGGTACGCCTCCTGACCATTATTATACCAGTCAATTTTTGACTGAACGTGGTGAGTACGCTAGCAAGCGCAATGATCTCTATCGAACAAGTTGATGTGGCCTGGCGGAGAAACAAAGGAGATAAATCACATCTTCTGAAATCTGTACAGAAAGGGAAGGGTTGTTTAATCAGTTCAACCAGGTGTTGGCTCTATGGGGCCATGCGACCTGGCCGCTATAAAATTCAATTTTGTTCTGTTCTCCCTCGTTCTGCGAATGTGATAATGTCTTCATTTAGATCGTTCAGCAGTTTTATATTAGATTTTGTTTTATAATTTACTATCAATTTTTGCTGAACCATGAACCAAGAATCAAAGCCGACTATACTCCGGGCCGGGGCACTACGCTGTGAATTTCGATCGTAGCACCAGCTGTTGCTTATTGTTCGAAAGCAATATGGTAAACTGTTGTTTTATTTAATTAGAATCATCTTTTTTGTTCCCTCAACGTGCTCCTCTACCCATGCACACACTTAGCTTATCGTCCTTTTAACCCACTAAAAGCACACTTGAGTGAATGGCAACCTCAGTCTAAGCTCTAAGGTAACTGATTCTGCGACATTCTCAGTAAAAAAAATTCTCACCAAATGTTGGGTCCTGTGAATGCCCGACTGAGATCGTGTGAGGTGATCGAGCGAGTCCAAGACACTCCAAGACACTCGTCAGACCTAGGGGTGGCAGGTTATATGAAAGTATGGTGAAAAAGTATGGTGAAGTAGGCTGCTAATCAATTTGTGGAAAGATTTCCACGTTAACATTAAATTATATGGGTATGTTATAATGACCAAAGTAAATCCTCCGTGATACCCTGCATTTTTTTTTTATCGCGTCGCTAGTTCTCGTAAGTTGTCGGCTATTGTTGGCCTGCTTCATTCGTTGTACGAGAAAGCCGATTCCTTGCCCCTCTTTTCATTTAATACCTCTATGCGTCAGACTCATTTTGGCCTATGACTCAAAATGGCGCTCAGAAAAATAAAGAGAACCCTTAATATATTCGAGAGAAAGATCCAAAAATTATTGGATCTTTAAGGATGCGAAAGAGGGACAATGGGGCTGCTCACAATGGGTCTGTCATATCGCAGGATTGGAGGAAATGTAGTAAGTAGGTACCTAAAAATCGTATGATGACAATTCCGGAGACGACAAAGTCCAGCTGGCTTGACGGCATTGATAAAGACGCCACCACAGTGTGACTTCAAAGCTGGAGAATCATCTCTCAGTAGAGACAAATGTTCTGGAGGTAGTCAGGTTTATACACAGATTGTAGAGCCAATCGATTTATAAATTGTAATTCAGTTTATTTGTTAAACTTTTATGGAATTCATTTAAAAATAAATCAGCTAAATGCTAATATACTTGGGTAATAAAATATCCACAAGTAAATAATAAATAATTTGGCTGAACTAATAATAAAGCCTGAACTCAATACTTGGTTAAAATAAAAATAAGTATATTAATTTAGAATGCGGTTTAATTATCGCTTTTTAATGACGTTTGTTACTGGTGAAATACAATCATATAATAATATAATAACTTTAAATCAATATTCAAGTCATAAAGTTGGTTTATATATCGGGCCACGCTTACTTAATTGCCACCCAAGAATTCTTCATTTTTTTGAAAGACCTTTAATATTTGGAGAGCGCTAATGGTCAAATTGATTGATTTCGAATTTGAATCGACTTAATTTTAAAGACTGGCACAGAACAAAATTAGGACAAGCGGTGTCCAACTAAATGTCGGAAAGAAAATTTAATATTTACGATACATACCAACTAACATAACTAATATACATAACAATAAAAAAAAATACTTTACTTATATGGATAATTAATTAATAAACGCCAAACTGAAATATATTTGCTTTTAGAAAATCATTAAATCTTAAATTCTAATGGATTTAAGTTTTGTAATATTCCATTTGAGTCGTTTGAGTGCTATATGATCTTATGAGATCGGATATGGTCAATAAAAAAACTCTATCGTTGACAATGCAGGAAAATATTTTTAAAAGGATCAGTAAAGTCAAATCAATCGGAACGGGGTAATTCTTTATCATCCACAATGCGAGCTCTAACACTGTAAAATTACATGTGAAAATAATCAGGAGGTGTTGAGTTTATTACATCCCCCATAATCCCCGGATATCGCTACTTTGGATTATTATCTATTTAGGTCTATGGAACGCAAACAGTTTATTTAATAATGTGGACAATGTAAAAAAACACTTACTTACATACAAAATAAGAAATATATTAAAAAGGGGAATTAAAATAACATTTTTTTTAATGAACTTTTACGTTACCTGCTCTATGAAATAATAAATTTCTTTCCGGTCCTCCGATAAATGCACACTTTATATTCCGCTGAGTTTAAATTCTCGACTACCACAATTACAATATAATTCGTTTGATGATGTGCATTAGTAGTCATAACACGTAGCATCAAAGCTAATAAATTTTATAAGTTCGATTGGTGCTTATTTTTTGCTTCAATTTCAAATTGATATCGAATCGCCAAAAGTATTTCAATTTTCAATGTATTAATTAAATGCTTTCTGGTTATTGAGAACATAAAGTAGTGCAGTGTGGACATAATAACAATATATTATATAATATTAAGATACATCGAAGAATAATAATTAATTAATAATGTCCAGAGCAGGTTAAGTGACTGACTGATATATATTTCTTGGATTTTTTTGTTAGACCCTATTCGCGGGCGTTATTTTTTCACATTTTCATGTTAAATAACACCTACCAAAGTATAACAGTAGATAGTTTTGCTATGAGCATATGGATACATCTCAGTTATAGAGATTTCGACTGCAGATCGAAATGCTGTCCGATATGATGCTTTTTCTATGTGCATGCGTCATGACTGATTTAGATGCCAATGCTTAAAACAACGTTTACATCCAGCCAACGTCTTTCGTGAACGCTCTGATGATGTGAAAGCAGGAGCGAGTCAGACGGCACTTAATGAATGCAAGACAGAAGCAAGTGAGCTGAGAAGTCTGCGAATGCGTTTGATGAGAATTTTTGATTTTCTTGACTCGAATGACCTAATCAGTATGAACGAGACGTGAGATGTTCAAATTTAAGTGACTCATTTCCTATGGCTAAAATTATTGACATGAGAAACTGTTAAAGCTGGGGCTGGCGAATCCAATACTCAACAATTTGGACGGAGAATGGTTTCTATTTTACAGATCAAGACAGACAGCGTAGTTAACAATACAGATGTATTCTATAAATTATAGAATTAAAATGGAATGTTTCCGCGCGGCGAGAGGCAAGCTGCTCCCGACTGATATTACATGTAGTAATTCTCAGGTAAAAACAATTGACGATACTATCTAATTGTCAATGCTAAACGCTGATATGAACTTATGGGAAATGGCTCACTGGCAGAACATTCAGGTAAAATTATGTTACAATTTTACTGTTAATCAAATATAATATTAACCGTAGCTAGCTGACTTGCAGCCAGCTTATGGTTATAAGTCCTTATCCACAAACAAGGGTCGATTGAGTGATGGGGCCGCTTGTAAAAAAGGGCTAAAAATTGGCCTAACCACACAAAATGGCTGACAACGTCTGTCGATATATTACTTATGTAGGTACCAAATATTATAAATGGAAAAGTAGACCGATGCACGTACTACAAATCACATGTGAATCGATTAATATTTCACGGTTCGTGAGGCGAGCAGTATATTATGACGGTGTGTGTAGGTAATTAATGAGGAACTATGGAATATCTAACGCATTATGGAAGTTGCTAACTACACAGTCTGCGGGCTAGTTACAGGTGAAACACTATCATTCACGCAAGGAAACGGTAATGCCTTTCTTAATAGGACTTAGTTGGAAATCTGCGCGGATGTGGATTATGGACACCGATGCAATTTCACAGGCAGAATATGTGTACCCCTTATAAAACTTACACATCACATGTTTACTGTAAGATTATTGTATAAATATGTACATCATTTTCAAAGTATGTTTGAAGAACCTATTACCAACATAATAATATTACCTATAAAGAAGATTTTTTTGAGCCGAGTAGGATTGGAATCAAACGTCTTTTGCCTGCTGGATGAGTACTTCTAACCAATTAATCCATTCAACCAAATACCTATCATTATTATGAATAATTCTTAAGGCTATACCTCAGCTGAGGCATGGTCTAAAAAGATCGTAACTATGAGATGCGCGGATTGTGCTAATGACGCGTGCCGAACGGAACATAATTTGTCTAAAAATTCAACATGCGTCCATTTAGATGTATATTGTTATATTGGTAATAATAATAATTTATTCATTAACATGTTTGCTTTTTCGAGTCCAGACATAACGTTTTTTAGTCATCTTTACACAATTTAAGAATATATTCTTACGACGCCATCACAAAAAAATGCCGCTTGGCGATTGGCGTCGAATGCGAAATTTCGTTCCACCTATTGTTGAAAATTATTTGCCGTTTCACTTATGTATGCTCTTAATAACTATGCTATCTGTCAATATATCAAGAAATCGTTACCATTTACGTACAAAATAATAACATAATTACGGGTGGTGCGTTGTGTAAGGTGTTGGCATTTTATCCGAGAGTTCCGAGTTCTCAAATCCCTGGTGTTTGTGACTGTTTCACTTATATTGCTAAACAGAATACTGTTTCACCACACTAATGTCATTGATCCTCTTGGCCTGTTGTAGTTTTATAAAGAATTTATATACTTATATATATTTTATATCCATCTATTATTATCTATCTAACTTGATTTATATTGGCAATTTTGTTTATAATCTCTCTCGATTAAAAATTAAATATTTAATGAGATAATTTTCATATAGCTACATATTTTTATATGTACAATATTTTGTTTTTTCATACAATTTACTCCCGATAGATCTTCCAAAATCTAACCTTTTTATAATGCTATAAATCTGAAACCCTCACCAATAGTTTCCGAATGGGCTCGCTTTAGATAGGAATGTACAAAAATAACAATCAAAAACATAGGTGTCGTCGATTTACTTTTCAAGATAATGAAACTTAAACATTGCATTAGTTTTATTGAATGTTGTATTGAGTAACGGATCGTTCCCAAATTATCCGTCCGTAATATAAATCTACCAGTATTATCCCCGCATTAACACAATAAATCAGTGGCGAAGGGTGACTTTTGGAAAGAGGTAGGCTGTAGAGATCTAATAAAAAGAACACACTTGTCAGGTATACTTACGATAAATAAGAAGATAATACGATATTACTACTAATGAATAGGTAAACACTAATTTAATGAAACTTCAAAAACTCACTTACAACCTACTTATTTACAATTACGTAATTTTTCAAAGCATTTAAGTACACATCAAAAATCATAAAGATAAAAGTTCTTTTTATTTTAAAAAACAGTCTATTTTTATTTATTCTATGGTGTTTAATCGAATATTAATTCGATTACACACCATAGATATATTTTTTTTCGGTTTTAGGCTCTGCGATCGGAGCTTACCTCAGTTCATACAATTCGATAGACTGGGCGGAGCTACGTGACGTAAAGTCCATATGAAAAAAATGAGAATTATTTGAAACATAATCCGACCTTTATTTACGTCAAGACAGATGGCGCACTGTGGTATATATTTTTTTAAAACCTTTGCAGATTGTTTTGTAATTATCTGCGTAATACATTCCTACACATACGGTATCGCTCGTTGGCAAAATAAATTATTTTATAGAATATATAATCAAGCGATTATATAAATAAGTCAATATGCAATTAAAAAATATTTTTCTTAAGAAGGTAGGCTTCAAATAATCGCCTAGTATGGAGTCTTCGCCACTGCAATATGTGTACTGAATTTTAAATCTCTGATTACACGGGAAGTAAGCGAAAAAGATTATTTAATTAACGGGATAGAAAAACACATTTTAATGTATTATCTTTATTATATTAAAGAGTAGAATCTAGCTAATGTCTAATCAGTGGATAATGAATCTATGTTTGATACTTAACTATTAAAAAATCTTTTTTTTATTAAATAATTCATTTTTGTTTAATGTAAGAGCTCGTTGAGGAACACAGACGATCGCACTTTTTTAACCCGTGCAGATTTCTAATGGGAGTCAATACAACACCGTATCGCCTATAAATTAGATATGGGACGAAACATTGCATATCTGTGAGCAGTTAGCTATCAAGCTCGATATAATCGAAGCTTAAAATTACCGGGAGAGCTTCGGTAAGTGTCGGTATGCTCGTAAATTGTAAAAGCTGGTAAATATGGTCTGTCAGTAGAGAACGTCAGAAGTAAAAAAGGTCGTATATGAAGGGTAATAATAGCGATAATCCGATATCAGGCGGTCGATGTGCCAATATCGTATTTAATTACAGTATCTACCTACCTATAATATGTACATTTATTTTAGAATGAATTATTGCTTCTTAGCAAAACTGTTTATGTCTATCCAAGAGATGGCGTTATAATATTTATTATATAACACTGCAAAGATACGAGTACTAAGATAAATAATTGCAACACGTTGCAATTGAGACGACATATAAAGTGCTTCCATCCATTTTGGAAATGGTCCTCATAATTATTTCCTCATATTTTTTTTTAATATTCATATTTTTTTTCATACTTATACTTACATAAAATGTCACCAGCGGAACAATGCTTTTCTATTGCAAGGTAATATAAACCGTAAACCAAAAGATGTCACGGAGGGTTGAGGCTTATGATTACCATTATAATATATTTCAACCGTATTATGAGTAGACTAAAAAAGGTAATTCATTGTAATAATAAAAAAATATAGTTAAAATTTGAAACTAGTTTATAATAGTATCGTACGTAGTGGATAGCTTTTTTGTTGGAATACATTTTTATTAGCAAATATCTAGAAGAAACCAGTAGTTACTTATTAATTTATTTACAAAATAAATGTGTAGGTACTTAACTAAATTAATTATGTACCTACTTACTGAAAAACAAAATTATTGTGCTGTATGTTTAATTACTGCGGCCGTCCATCGACAATCACAGTAAACAAAACCAATAATTATTATATGATAATCAGTGGCGGCTACTTTGACAGCATAAAAGTGCACTGCACTCCTTGTATTTTCTTCAACCATCGGTGTCATTATTATTAAAACGTTATCACACACTTAAGTAAACCATAATCTAATAGTATGAACATGTATTGATGCACATCATACTGACGTTATATTCATCAATAGTACACTCTTTATAAGAGTATCCTCCACGTAACTTTGCAATTGTACACAGTGACCAGATTTGTCTGTAATACGCACCGCGTATTCAAATTCAAAAAATCTATTCCAAATTGCAAGGTTACGTGGAGGATAATATATCTATGTTTATTTCTCAGACCGGGCGCCTTACCAATTTTATTTACACATCAAAACTGGTACAGTTCGGTTATGAGGAATACAGCGGAAAACACATTTTGAAAATACCCGATATACTGGATTATTTGTTAGTTTGGGTTAGTTTAGGTTAGGTTAGGTTAGGTTTGGTTAGGTTAACCTAACAAATAATCCAGTATATCGGCTATTTTCAAAATGTGTTTTCCGCTGTATTCCTCATAACCGAACTGTATCCAAAACTGTTTGTATATACTGTGAGAAAAATATGAAAATAACTGCTAAAATAATATTATTCATTATGTAAGTATCAAAACATCTTAAATTTTGTCTTTCTGCTTTCTACTCTTCTGTTAAAAATGTATTGTAATAATAATATTATTAATCAATTCCTTACCTCGGTGGTAATTCCCCGTCTATACAGTTTCCCGCTTGTCACTCGGGCGAGATATTAAGTCAGCGAAAACCTGGCGAAGTACAGAGGATTAATACGCCACCCGTGTAGACGTTTCTTATTCCTGATCCCTTTTGATACGGTCGTCCGCCTCACTGTGACGGCATTTGCATCATTGTCAGGTTTGCTCATTATTCATGTGGGAATATTTTAGGGTATTTGATAAAATATGAAATTTAACCAATAATATCAAAATATTTATCTACCTACTTACTGAATAAATATTGTTATAATCATGGCCCCCACAAGGGGAGGGTTGACAGGGCTCTAGCTTAGGGGCCCGGCGTGGCTGGTCAACCACATAATTGAGATAAACACACATCTTAAATATGCTACAATATTTTAAAAAGCTCTATTTCACTTTAAGGTTATTACCATTTTAAAATATATGATTCTGCAGTGTAATTTTAGTTTATTATTTGTTGATAGTCGACAACTACATAATTCGATGTGTTAAAAATCGTCAACAATACACTGATTTTTTATTGACTTCAAACACCATTTAGAAAACGCCACTGTATAGCGTCAGACTATATATATTTAACCTTAGTGATAGATAAGGGGGGCCGCCAAAGATCCTGGCCTAAGGGCCCGCTTCAGGATGTGGGGGCCATGCATTGATATACTACTGGATGAATCATATGCTTCTTAAAATGACGCCCGATTTTCAGCGACTCGGCCTTTGTTAAAACTTACTGAGTAAGCCCGATCTAGCTTGCATCTTACTCTAACTAATAGTCAGTGCATGACGACTTGCTCTGTCTGTTTTGCGTTGCAGCCACCCTTAGGTTCACTATTCCAAGAACGCAAATTTAGTTTTACAGCCAGGGCAATACGGGTGAAATTCGGGAATCCATGTTAACGGTCTTAACGCATTATACCTACAAGGAAATATTATAAGACGATATTCGTAATATCTTTTGTGGTACATTTTTAAAATGACACTTGTATGGGAACTGCTCATCTAGTAGTATATCAATGGGGCCATGGTTATAATAGAGCCATATTTCCGTGATGTATGTACATTTTTTTTGAATAACTTTAATACTCAATAAAAACACCATAGTTTACTGATTAAATTAATTATGCAAACAATAGTGTAATGCATATACAAATATTGGCCTCATGATCTTGTTCGCATGGAGTTGTATTTTAAATTATTTTAATAATCAAGCAAATATCCGTGCGGTCAATTGCGAATACGCGCAATTAATCTTGATGATAATTTTTCGGATACATTGAAAAATAATTCTATATTGAATAAATAAGGTACATACGAAATGTCTTGGCAATATTAATTGTACAAATGTGACGATATTCTGAATTGCTTAAAATAGATTCTGACAACAGTGTAAACCAAGGCCTGAACAAAAACGATGCATAAGTGCGAGTGAGAAAGTATTCGGCACCCTTATAATATCTGCGACACGCGCTAGAGTATGATAAAAGGTTTACAGATGTGGGAGATGGTTTGCTACGGTGTCGCCGCCAAATCTTACTTTATTACTTAACTAAGCGTCGATAACCGTGTTGCTAAAATTGCTATTTTTTGTGTTAAACATAAAGTCAGTGGTAAATATTTTTAGTTAATTAAGTAGAAAAGATGGTTCTGTGTGTTGTATTAAAATGTGGTAGCCGTACTGATAAGGAAGAAGATGGTATTACGTTTCATAGGTAAGTTGATAAATGTTCGTGATAATTTATTTGTATATTATTATGTATTTTAACACCAAGTGACCTAGCGTTTCTTTAAAATAACTTAAATTATGGATATCTGTACCCAATAGTTGCATTTTGACCGCTTAAAAATACTGTATAACGTAAAAAAAATAGAAAATTATATTTTAATTCTCAGTCTAGTGCGAGCATTTTGGGCGAGCACTAGCGAAATGGTCTATGGTCTCAAACATTTGTATACGAATGCGTTTGCTCGCCCAACAAACCAAACGCACGGCACGCAGCTTCATTTAGCAATGCAATAGGTGGCGTCTAGATGTATCTATAGTCTAAGGTGTAAACGCATTATTCTATCTGTAGCCTTCGTCACAATATTTCAAGCCCCTTGTCAACGTAGGTATATGGAAGATACCAAACATCACTGACTTTAATAATAAAGGCGCGCTTGGCTATTTGGTTACAAATGATCTTCAACACCTTCTGAATTACAATGGTCGCTAGGCGGGTGCGTCTGCCTTCTTGTATCGTCTAGGAAAACCTCATTTTAAGGGTGCGTTGATAAGGTCTGACAAAATAAAGTATGCTACTATATCGAATTCAGGTTTAACTGGCATGCAAATGCGGCTTACACAAGTGAGTAATGTGTTTACACGAAACAAACACTTAATGACGTGTTTATTCAAATTAAATTTACACCTTTCGCTTACAATACTGAGCGCTTACATATAGCTTGACATAGCTTCCATAATATTATAATCCTGAAACTGGATTACTTCAATGACATTTCTAAGCTTTTTCTTTATCTTCTAGTATAACTACTTGCAATTTTAACTTTAGCAAGCTTTAAACCACCGACAGGCGAAGCGTCGATTTTGAATGGATGTGTGTTTATCGTTGTTCAGCTGCAAACCACCCAATTCGACTCAGTTAAAGGTGAATTTTAGATAGTATAAAGTATAATATGATAGCGATTCTCAACTGATCTCTTATCAGAAGCGTGCATGTGGCGGTGGTGTGCACATAATTCTACAACGAAACTGCAATATTTTTAGAAAGAATACACGCACAAGATCAACTATGTAACTACTTGTAAATACGTTGACCGATTAAACCTAGTTTTTTAAATTTCATTTTTTTAATTGACTCAGTACTACTAATTTTATTTAACTTTACACCACTGATAAAATTGATGGAATTGTGATATTACTATTTGTCAATGTAAAAAATAGAATTATTTTTCCTAGTGTGCAGATAATATACTAGTTCACTTCTGACTGATGTAGATAATTTTACGGAAATACATGACTGGAATAACTCGTAAATTATCATCATATGTTTTTTTTTACAGGTGATAGTAATAAATTTGGAATGATGTCATTGAAGTAAAATCAATAATTCACTAATCGTATGTAAATTCATGTATCGATGAAAAGTCAATGAATTTTAACACCGCTGAGTTATTTCAATTTGAATGATTCATAAAAACAAAAAACCTTTTATTTATGAATGGTGTTAGTTCAATAAAAATCCACTGAGTATTAATTTAAAAAAATGACTAAAGAAAATGTATTAATCGACAGTAATTGATCAAACAATAAATGAGTTGTTAAAATCTATGATTATAAATTAGTAGACAAACATTTGCCAATAAAACAATTAGGTATATATTAAAATATATGAATAGAAGTAAACGATAGAAGATGAAATATCTCGATGATTGATAGTTAATAGTGTAGTTTTGTTGTAATAATAATATGATTATGATCATAACATTTGTTTTATGACTGACTATAATAATCTGCAGTATTAATCATTATTTATAGCGCATCTTAGTTTTCAAAACTCGCTGAAATGCAATAGTCAAATAGTGTTTCCCAAACATACATAATGCTAGTACTTCTCTATTATTCACAAAGTTTACTTAGATACTACGTGGCAACTTACCGATTGAAAATTTTGCCAATTCGTGACTTTTTTAGGTCATTTCGAGTCTGACCTGCTAATCGAAAATTTCCTAGAGGTATTTTCCTGTATCAGTGTTTAAGCAAATATTAAGTACTCTTTTGGTGACCGGTGCCATATTATGTTACAATAACTATAGCATGGATGGCATCGTGAGCCGAACTACTGATAAGTCAAATATATTTCAAAGTTCAATCAAATACTCTTCCACGGTGGTAACTACATGTCCCACAGTTTGGGAAATACGGAATTAGTTGATAAAATGAATACACATTTTAAATTAATTTTATATGGAAAATGTTGGCGATATTAACTGTACCGTAATATATAACATACATTCGCTTATCAATTAATAGTTTGTTCAGTACCGCATCGTAGATATGGGCAAAATGTGCATTGCACGAAAGCGGCTGAATTTAGAGAGTGGCCAAACATCGTCTCATTTTTGTTTTCACTTTATGTTTAATGGGTAGTGATTATTACCGTTTACAAAGTTAACGTACCAGCCTAACGAACCTCAACAAACACTACTAAAACTGTCATAGAATAAATGCACCAAACGTAAAACATATGTTTTAACGAAATCGTAGCAGGTATATAATATTGTTACCTAATACATATATTATAAAAGGTTTCAATATATTTTAAACTGCTCTACATGTTAGTCCGTTGTGATTATTTTACTTTTCAACTACACTTCATAATACCCAAAATAACAATATATTTTAGTACTTGAGATATCGATACCTGAAATCAACAGTGATATAAAGTGAAAAAAAGACGACTTTTAAATAATTATGCTAATCGATTGATGATTGATGAAAGCTATACATAATGAATCACTGAGATTTTTTAAATATTGTAATATGTACCCCATTTAAAAGAAAAATACAAATATTGCATTTATTAAAAAATATCTTTTAACTTTAAAGTGTGATAACTGAAATATCCCACTGTTAATAATAAAAGAAAAAAACCAAAATAAAATTATAGTAAACGATTTTATTTGTATGAAATAAACACTAAGGTTTAATTACCTCAAAACAACATTTTTTATTTATCCCACTGTTGCTTTTAGGTAGCGATATTTAGTCATATTTTTTTATATTAATGTTTAACTGTGAATTACATTTCTTTCATTATTTTTTTTTGTTCTTGAAATATCTATGCTAGTGTTTTTTTATTATTATTTCAATGGACATAGAAGAAGGTCGGCTTTTTTAATATGCGTACGGGGGCAGCCGAGTCCCTTGGTGCGGCCCTGGATTTATTCTATCGTAAAATAAACATTTTATGTATATTTTTTTCAAATACCAGTCTCGGGAAACTAGAGCGTACAGCTTTCTTTATTGGAACAAAATAATGCTCTATTTGAGACGAAAATTAACAGGCGGTAGCTGATTATTTTGTAATAAATCATTTATACTATCTACCAGCGGTGAGATCAAACGATAGATTTATAACGCACGTCTAGACTTGCAATGATATAAATCTAGCAATAAATTATTAATTAAGATACCAAAAAACAGTAATTTATTAAGTGCAGTAGTAAGTTACAAAACTGTTGTAAACTTTCAATAAGCGATTTCTAGAATCCTACGCACACTTGTGACGAATCACAAGAAGTCAGTGAGTCTCCCTTGTCATGTAAGGAACCCCCGCGATGCTCTTTTTGATCGCACGACATATAAACTGCAATAAATCTGCTAAACAAATCACGATGACATTTAATTTGGTACTGACACGAGTGGGATAGACATGCGTCGTTCATGTACGACTGACTTGAAACATGTGAGTCAGAGCAGCCCGCGAAACAGTCGTACACTAGCTTTAATGCGCATGCGTAATGACTGATTCAGTTGAACCCTCTTGATAGAAGCGAGACAGAGGGTACTTAGTGAACGCTGTGAAGGCAGGAGCGAGTCAAAGTGATCTCCGTGAATGGTTTTTATTGTTATTTGTGACTCGAATGACCGAATCAGTAAGAACACAACACGAAATGTAATAAAATTGACGCAGACTTATGTTAAAATTTAAGTAACTCATTTCCAATTACTATATTGGGACTTGTGAATGAAGAGTTGAATATAGGTCATTTTAGACGACCAGTACCGTATTGTATCCGATCAGTTTCAGTTAATTCCGGTACGTTACAAGTTTACCAGTTCAGTGCGGAATCGGCGGTGTATTCATACGTCAGTTGAGTGAAGTTCAAATTACATTACCAGATTCTTATAGTAATTGTCTGCCACGGTCGCCATCGATCATGCAATGACATTTTGGATCATTTCCAAAATATAATAATTCCTATTTTTAACGTCCGTTCAGTCAACGATCGGTGAAAGTTTGGTCGAAGATTACCGTAAACGTACGAAAATAACAGAATAATATTGACGGTGAGCTTTCCAGTAAGGCTGTATGCGGCGTGTCTGTCATTAGTGTCATTACTTTTAACTGAACGCAAGTTTGATGCTTACATAATCGAAGTTGTTGACTATTACTATTACTTATTGAAATGAGAATAATATATTTGCTTGATGTTTTCATTTGTTCTTTGAAATCGATAGTGCTAAAATTGTAGCCAACATGCCTATGAAAAATAAAATCATCCATTTCGATAGATGATGAATGGTACAAGGCAGTGACGTCTCATATGCGCAGGCAAGTTATGCGTTACTTAGGGTGGTAAATGAAGGAACGAATACGAATATTACAACTTTTGAGACCTGTGATGGTTTTCCACATATCAGCCGATGCAGTTGCTTCGTAAGAAAGTACCGACATCTTAGTTAAAACATTCAAGAGTCTGAAAACTCATCCTATTTTTATATTGTAATTATCGCACTGGCAAAATTTTCATAAGGAGGCATCCAAACCTGTTATCGCATCAGATCTACATGTAAGTACCAGAAAAAAACCGCTGCTTGAGAGTATGTTTTATGCAAATCCTCTAATCCTCAGTGGATGATGTGTCAGATTTTTGTTACACTCGCTGTTTCAGAAAGATGAAAATTTTGAAAAATTAGGTAGGTATCTACCTAATTATTTTATATACAATTTGAGAATAAAAAATTTAAAAAAAGTGGGCGGCATACGTGTGGGTCTTTAGCTAGGGACGTCACTGGTGTTGCTAAATAAAATTGATACGTTAATACTAAACATCAGTACCTACTACCTACAATTGAAAATCTTGGTGCAAATTGGATAACAAGCAGGTATAACGTAATAATATCACAATTGAGTAAGAATATGTTTAAATACTGTTATCGTTAGTGTCGTTAAAATAATATATGCCTGTTGCTTTCATGAATATATTCAGTATTACTGTCGGTAATATTAACCGTGTATGGTCTGCTTATGAAAGCTCCGGGAACAATACCCACTGTCCACTAATTCTGCCAATGCACCCATGCGTGTGCCGTAATTCATTCGCGAAAGATGGATGGACTCTTTTGCCTCCACTTTGGATCCATCAATAACTTAACATTTTATTCTTTTTGAGAAACGACCGCGCGATTCGATTGACCCGCGGCGGGGTGTCAAGATGCCCGCGTATCTTTTTTTAAATTTCATTACTTTTTTATGTTATCGAGGCTAGTATTGATTTAAACCAAAGTGAGACCCATTAAGCTTTATAGTGCCATTAAATAACCATAAATAATGACACCTGTAACGTGTGGAATAAAATAATGTAGGTATACATGTGCCACGACATTGCATGAAGTTTCTACAATCGTATTACATCGGTAAGGTGTGTGAACCGATGTATTGCTTTGATCGTGATGAAAAGCAGAGACAGTTAGATTTGTATTTGAAATTTGCATCTTTTAGCGAGCCTTGTAAGAGCGGCTGAGTAGCATTTTATACCTAAAATTAATTGTTCGTTGGTCATTTTAGAAAACATTTAATTCAAAATGCAAACTTTTCCAGGTTTTTTTTTGGAGGCTAAAAAAAGTGTTGTAATCACGAGCCCCATTTCAATAAGTTTACATTAATTACATATTAATGTGCTAGGTCAAATGTTAAAAGTTCTTATTAAAAAATACCTCTCGGAGATTCGACTGTAAATGAAATACCTGTCATCAATTAGCTACCACTCAACTCCTCGAAATGAAATCATGACGAATAGATTTCTGCCGTTCATTAGTAATGTAAGTACCTAAGTCAAAAGGCTACAATAGGTAGGTACCTAGTGAGAATATTGTGGCATACATTTGTTTGCCAATGTACCACAAAATATACCTACGATGATTGATAACCATTCAAGTATGTAATAGGTACACAATATTTTTTGTAGGTTAGTAGAAATTTAAGGGTGAATTGGCCCGGCGGGATACTGAATTAAATTCCGGTAGGAGGCTCCCAAATGCATTTTTAGTCAAACATCTTTATTGCAAATCGTGCAGAAGAATCCGTGTATATATTCCAAATATGATATCACAGATCTTTGAAACTGCTGAATAAGATCACGTCTTATCGTGTTATGTTTATTACATTTTTATCGCACTCCGCATTTCTTGGATGGAGCACAGGACGAACCAGTCAATCATCCAGAGACTGAAGATAAAGGAACGGCTCTCGACGATATGTCTGAGAAGAATTCTGCAGTTTTTTGGACATATTGTTAGGCGCGGACCGGACAACCTGGAGAGACTGGTAGTTTTGGATAGCCTCCAGGGAAGACGAAGCAGAGGAAGAGCGTCTGCACGATGGAGCAACCAAATGAAAGAGCTGACTGGGGGCACTTTCCATTCTGCCCTGAGAGAAGCGGAAGATCGAGAAGGATGGAAAGTCTTGGTCGCTGAAAGGATGGCGAAATTTAAATGTGGTCACGATCCTCAGCCATGAGTGCACGACCAAGAAGAAGAAGATCGCACTCCGAGCCGTTCAATATTTGATAACACACTTAATTTTTTATTTACTGGGCGAGTTATCGTAACATACTTTTTGTAAAAAAAATATTTTGCAGGGCAATAAACAAATTTTGACAGAAACAAAATGAAAAGTATCTAGTACGAGGAGAAATTCATTACTGACAACCGGATTCCTTACCTTTTACTTTTAACCATAAAAATAATTTATTTTTTGAAAGCGCATCGCGTTATACCTTTTTTTACTGAATTTCTAAATTGCTCTCAAGTTGAAGCTTTTGCAAATTCTGGCGTAACTTATGACACAGCTCACGGAACCTGGTTAGGAACCACTGGTTCATGTTATACTCACTATAATTATGGTACGGTTATCAAACTAACATTTTAGGACTGTACATGGCTGTGTTCTTTTATATAGGCGTATATTCTGAACTACATAAAAAATCAATTTATCTAAGTACATATTATATAAAACTATGTTATTTTATCTAATTATCAATACACAATATCACGGATTGAACAATAACCATTCGGAGATCGAGATACAAAACTTCACAATAATCCTATATTATGAAGGAAGGTATATGATAAGTTCTTATGCGCTTTTCTCGGTTTTTAAAGCGTTAAGCCTGATACCAGATCGAAACTTTTATTTATCGGACCACTTTTGACTTTTAAGCTGCGCCGCGGGGTTTTATAATGATGTCGTTTATAACTTATAACTTATAATGAATGTTCAATAGCAGAGAAAACAAACTCCAATCTTTTACACAGTTACCATATAAAACACAATATTATGTTCAATATTCTTATCAGAGTGAAATACGAGTGAAATACATTTCGCAAGTTTTCTTTTCTAGACACTTGTTTTTTTAACAAACATCGTATAAATAAAGCAATATATGATTCTTTCGAAAGCTATAGGTATAGTATGTTTTTCCTATGTGAAGTATTTTTTATAAGTACATATTATATTATATTATTTATTTATTTATTTTTTATAGTTTATTTTTCAAAACAAAACTATACTATATCTACTATAGAAATATAAGTATAAAAAAAAATTAAATAAAAAAATAATAAGTCGAAATATCGAAGAAATAAATGCGATAATTGTCTGGTTTTGTACAACTAAGTATCATATCACAATATGTACTTGTTTGTTTGCAATGAAGTAACATACATTAAGTATAATTATAATGACCGTTATCAAAAAGTTTAAATATAAATTTATAATCTTGATATCATAATATTATCTTTAAAACAAGTAAGTATCTATTTGATTTTTAATTTACTTTGAATTTTCATCGCTAAAATATAAATAGTTGCATACGCCGGGACAATTTACAATAAAAATATTACTCCGCAAGACTTCTGTCCAATCGTGCCTCAGATTCGTCAAATGGCTGACTCACTATGGGCCAGAATGGGCCGGAACATCATTTTTTTAAACACAAATCTGAAAAAAAAATTCTGAATGAGGTAGGATTCTCGAATTTTAAGTGAATACAGGTGTAGAAATATATTATTTTAAATACACTAATAAAACTCAATATATAATAAAATAAGTATAATTAATTTAAAAAGATAATATATTAAAATTAAAGTTGTTTCAAAGATTAGAAAGATTTACGCCATGTTTTTTTATATATAATTATGTATGTATAGTTGACGATACTATAGTTTACATAAAAATAAATATGTTTATAAATTAAATATCCAATAAAAATGATTTATACCAAAAAACACACATATTCATAACAGTTTTACTGCACCAAGAACAATAATAGTAACAGAAAGCTACAATTATTCATCATCATCATCAAGCCGGGATCGATCCACTACTGGATGAAGGCCTCTTCTAGATCTCTCCACTCTTCTCGGTCCCTAGTTCTTTGTTGCCACGTACATCCACCGATATTTATGACCTCGGCAATACAATAATTGTCAGAATTTGGTCATATGTTTTTTTTTTGTTTTTTCATGACCATAATCTTCGTTTTTCTTTCCTTCTCATTTTGCTTAACATTTTCATTATTTATTTTATTTTTGAGAGGTAATCTTATAAACGAAAAGAGATAATACTTTTATTATATAGAATAGAATATAGATTCTCGATGTCGTGTTTTCTTATTTATTATTTATAATGTGGATTTCGTAAGTCTTTCTATGAGACACGCCTTTCAGCCATGCAGATATGGAAAATTAAGAAAATAACAGTTGTTTATTTACACTGTAATGAAATGCGTACATCAAATATTTTGAAATCAATGACCAGTTAAAAAATTCAGTACGACATTATTGCGTGGATGCAAATAAGTATCTTAATATATTACTTCATAGGTGCATTAAAAATTAACTACACATGTAGCCAATGTTTACCTTAATCAATTTAGCACCTAGTCGTTAGTTTTAATGGATTTCAACTTACCTACTGCCGTTAAAAAAAATATTGTCATGCTACAAAAATTGAAAGACAAAAACGGAGATATTGATTAGATTATTTATAGTAATAACAGAATAAAAATCTTTACATAATTTTATATGTGTGCAGGTACGTTCCTAATACTTAGAATATTTTAGTATAATCATAAATTTGTTTTAAATATGGAATTAATAATTAAAACTGCACTGCCGGATGTGTCGATGTCGCATTAACGGATCCGATTTTTTACGACAGTCGTGGATTATGGATATGTACAATAATAATTCACGATATTATTACAAAATTAGGTAAATACAACATAAGTTATATTTACTGTTTTCAAGATGTTTATCTCACATTTCGATCCGCTCATGTCAAAGAGGCTTTGAAATGAACATAACACGTTTTATGTACTATTAAACCACTGAATAATTTATCAGAAATACCGATATTTTCGTGTAGAAATGTAATTTAGTTGTCTACATATTGTAGTTTAAATAATGTGAAATAATATGCTTTTCTATTTTTGTATCACATTAATTGAATATACACAGCATGTTTTATTATTAGCTATTTCAACTGGTCAGTGCTTAGAATTAGGTACATTTTAAGAAAAAGCAATATACAAGTTTTTGTTATATCTAGATCAATTTTTACCGAGTATATTCCAACTAGAAAAGAAAACTAGGTGTCAGTATCATCTGTCAACATTCTTGGATGTGGCTTAATTTGTACATCTGTCAAACAATTATGAGATTATACTGTCACTTGTTTTCTTTCTGATTAAAATAAACGATTCCTTTATTTTCGTGTCAGCTGATTTATTTTCAAATTTAGAATTTCCGTTGACGTATATTTTTTCTTTCACATTATTTATTTTAATATGACTACTTCCTCTCTCGCTCGCTCCTACACATTTAAATAGATTATTTTCTTTTAGGTATACGTTTACATTATAATTAAAGACAAAATATTCTATAATGCAAATAATACTAAAATGTTCGAATACGATTCTGGCCGTTATAAAAGTACGAATTAGTTATTATTTCAAGCAACTCTTTTTGATTAATCAATTTTGTTGTGTCGCGAAATCATAATTAGTTTTAAAGTGCGCACGAAGACGTGTGTGTAGTAAGTTATTTATTCATTTAAGGTTAAGGGGTTACTATTATTTGTAATTGTTCAACTACTAAATTTTATTTTTAATCTGTGGATAATAGGTACATAATTTATTGATAGACAGAACTGTTTTTAATGGTTGTATGCACTTGCACACCGTACTACAATTTTGATGATTTATTATTTAGAATCTAAATAAAGTAACTAAATTAATATTATCTAAATTTTAGATAATATTAATTTAGTTACCTACCATCTATTTTAATTTAGTACCTATTTAATAATTGTACTATGTCATATTAGGACAAATAAAATATGCGTGGAACGACTATTTAATTGAGAGGTTAATTTTGAACTGCTTGATTCGAAGGTTTGATATCGACTGATTAATATGATGTTCGACGAGTACTAAATTATCGTCTGAGCTCGTTAGTTAGACTTTATGTTAATACATGTTATGTTACTATAAACGTAATGCGCATTCAATATAATTGACAATATTACGGCGGCTTTGTATTTTTTGTGTTTACCTTAAAAATATATTTTTTTAAGCGGTACTTGTTCAAACACGCGCGTTAACATGATCTCACTCGCTACTTCATTTATCGTTTGTCAATTTATGGCTATGGCCGTATGTAATAGCTTAGCCACTGGGAAATGCCAATAGAAATGGCGTATTTCAAAAAAATACTACCTTATTCTTAGGTCAATAATTATTATACTTAAATCAATCATTATTCGTAGGATGTTTATCACATTTGAATGGTCAAAGACATAGTTTATAATCATTATCTTTAGAATTATCTTCAAATGTGTTGATCTTCCCCATTTTTTTGAATAATAAAATGCCCAATTCTTGTCAAATTTGGGATCACAAAGATTATAAAATATATTTTTTTATCGTAAATATGTCACTATATAATGTCAACATTAATTTTACTAATGGTTTTGTAAATGCGTAAAAAAAATTAATAAATCTGAAAAATCTTAACACCACTGCACATGGACGTACTGAATTATGACTATATTCTAAAATATTAGATCGAGAGGTTTAAAAGATTGTTCAAAATAATAATAATTATATAAATAGATTATCTACAACGTTTAAGGAATGTCCAGGGTTATGCTCTGAAAATACCATAAAAGCTCCATTTTGTCCTACGCTGAGCGTGTGGGCCGTTAAGTTGTTTAGTTTAGACTGGCGGATTCCATAAGTTAATACTCAATTTAATATCGTATCCGGAAATTTGTACGTAAACAGTTGACCGCAGGACACTTATTCGTGCGCCGCAGTACGTGAAACATGAGTTCGTGTAACATTTAATCAAATGACGAGTTCTTCGTTGAACATTTCACCGTGGAGTATATTTGTACGTATGCTACAACATGTGGCGAATTTTATGAGATGTCTTTACTAGGTTAGGTTAGGTTAGGTTAGGTTAGGGTTAATCTAATTGGAACAGTACTATTTACAAACTTTCGCCGCATTTTGTAAGATACGTACAAATATATTCCACGGTGAAATGTTCAACGAAGAACTCGTCATTTGATAAAATGTTATACGAACTCACGTTTCACGTACTGCGGCGCACGAATAAGTATCCCACGATGAACTGTATACGTACAACTTACATGTAATATAAAGTAACAAATATAATTATTATTCTATATTGAAAACTACTGTATTTAAAATTAAATAATAAATTAATCATACTAACCAAGTGCCGATTGTCCTCATCTAAAATGATATTGACGCCTTAATTAATTCCTCCCACTAATAAAACGATTAAAGTAAATGCATTAATAATAAAATTGCCGTAAATAATCTGGGTATTTAAAAGGCGTTTAACTTGATATACAACGCAATGTACCAAATGACCCTATTTAATCTGCAGGCGGCGGGAAAATTGAAACCGATATTTTCAAGCGATATGGCGCCGGAGGGAGGCTTGGCGTCTAGCTAGGGATTTCAACGCCGGTTTTGTATGAATAAAACCGGTTTTATATTAACCGGTATTATACCAGAAATCGAAAAAAAATTGAAGTACCTACATACAGTCGAACTTGGTTATTACGAGGAAGATGGGACTGACTGAATTTGCTCGTTATAAACGTTACTCGTTATATCAGAGAAAAGGTATTTTTAAATGAGCGGTCAAATAACACAAAAAGTCGCAACTCAAACAAAAATACACAATTAGAATTTTTCCCCGAAACAAGCATGGCCATTCATAATAAACTACAAAAGAAGTTGTTTATTGTAATTAACGCTGTACGTACCTACTTAAATCACAAACCTTGGATTTTTTTTCAACCATATGCGTGGATACTTTTTCAATCTTGTCGGCGAAAACACAAATTAAGTAGGTAGTTAGACACTTAACTAGCTTAACTAGTGTCATAAACGTAATCCGAGCCCGGGCATCCTGTCCGGTCGGATTTTATTGCTTAGAGTCGAAATGTTTTAAACGATCGACACATTAGCAGTTTTAAGTACAATTTTGACGATATTTTAGCTCGGTATATCTGATAAGGAGCTCGTTATAAAAGTGAATAAATTGGAGAAAATCATAAACTAAAATGTCAACGAATGTTTCCTCGTTACATCCGCGATCTCGCTATATCCGTGATCGTAATAACAGAGCTCGACTGTATTTAAATGATGGATAACACGAAGTAGGATGTGTATTGTGTATTTTTCATAAATATGTTGCATGCGCCATAATATACCTAACTCAAGTAGTACATGTTATTAGTTGGCGTGAATAAACTAAAAGGAAGTGCACCTACTCAATGTACTTAATTTTTGAACAGAAATGTATTATCTTCTTAAATATAATATAATACCTGATTCCACCGTTGATTCAATTTTGCAAATCACAAGACAAATAATACGTCACTACCTGTCCAGTAGTGCCCTCTATGGAAGCAAAAATGGTTTGGTATGAGACGCAGTATTTCGTTGTGAAAAATTTAATTAATTTATATGGTATATAATATATATTGATAAATTATGAACTATTTTTAGTAAGTAATGCGAAAGACAGCAATACTATAAGCATCCATTTATTTTGAAAAATTAATATCGAATATTTTGTAGAAACGATGTATTTGAAAATTGGAATATGTGACGTGAAATAGGCTCAAAATACCCGTTACTATTTTAATATATAATACGTAGGTATAATGATTGTAACAAATGGTTTATATGATTTAAAAAAATGTTACTGTAAGAAATAAGTAGATAACTACATTATACATAATTTAAATAAACCGATAAACCGATTAACCGATGTCATTGCAAATATCCGGTTTTGCAAATATTGCAAGCCATATATTTGTATTAGTAAATGCGCATTTTCAACGTACGAATCATCTGCTGTCTTATCACATAATAATCATAAACCGGATTAGTTGCATAATAATCCGTATTAATGTAACTTTTAGTACCTAATGACATTTGCTATAATAAAACCGTTAAGGATCTAGGAATACTGCAAGAGTAACTCTTATTTATATAGATACTATATCAAAAGTTAGGTAGGTATATCATGCAAATTAATCATGTCTATTCATCCAATTTGTCTTATAAATGTTTATTTTAAATGGAGAATTACCAATTCGAATTTGAACCCACGTCTACTCTACAATCGAATAATCTAGATTTTAAAACATCTAACCTATTAAGTGATACAAAATAATAGAATAAATTTTAAATAAATCTGACCCAGGTATACACATTGACGCGTTGAATAATAATTAATGGATTATTAGCCAAGGGATGGATAGCCAAGGGTTCGTCCATATAAAATACCTATCACATTACGACCTAATGGGGGAGAGGACTTATATTATAATCATGGAACACAGAATTATACAGAATATGAGAACTGAAATACCTAACGGGTGTGGAATAGCAGGCAACCAATGTCGAGTGTGGAAGAATATGGGATAAACTTAAACACGTGTCAAAAATATGTCATTCTTGACACAACTGCTCTCGGTTTATGCACTGAGGCTCATTTTATATTAACGTATTTGAAAGTTGCAACACACACTATTGCACATCTATAATGTGTGTTTCATTTTCGTAGGACATTCACACATTCAAAACCCTGCTTCAAAATGTATGTATTGAGTATAGCCTATCTGAATTATATGTATTAATCTGTTTTGCGATTATAATGTAATGATTTCTGACGAAGGGGATAGGGGGATTGTAGAAAATGTGTGACGTAATACTTATATAATAGACAGGGGGTAAAATATTGGGTGATAAAATGTCGTTTGACGTTATTTATTTGTATGTACATAATAAACATATGATTAGAATTAAGCATTCAAGATTACATCAAACCGTACTTAGCATAGCTAACTTTTGTGAAATTTTTCACATATCCTCTCTTTTTTCTTATGTTCTATCCACATATTATTATGTTGATTACAACCAGTACCTAGCTACTAAAAACGGGACGTTTTTCTATCAGATCTATTGTGTTATGTTATATTGATAATAATATTATCAATATAACATAACACAATAAATCTGAATGATAATATGAAGTACCTACTATGTTTCTGCTGTAAAACCCAAGCTGCTTTGAGATAGACACGACAAAGATATTATGTCGACTTTTTGTGTACATGCGTGAACCTAAAACAATTTAAAAATTACTAACTGCAACATGTTATAGGTATTTTATACTAGTGTTTTTACAAAATAATATTAATTTCACACCGACTTCACCATAAAGATTATAGGCTCGGTAATTTTGTGCACTACATACATCGTCGTGGCATTCATAATTATTAATATGATTTTGGGGATACTGTATAAGGAAAACATTCTAAAAATATTGATGGAAGTCCATAGGACGAGATATCTAATATGACGACAAATATAATTTGATACCTAACTTACATACTATGTTAATTAAAATTGTATGGTGGGGGGCAGTTTGTGAAACATGGCCGCCATTTTATTAGTGGGTACAATTCAGGTGACTCCTCTTCCTAAATGTCAACATTTTGTTTGGAAATGATGTAATGTCAAGTTTGGTGCTCTCGTGAAAAAGTGCAGCTTATTTTCTTACTCATGTCATTACTAGTCATTTTAAAGCATTTCAAACTTCTTAATATAATAAAATGATTTCTGAAAGTTTCAATCTGTTTGGACAGCGTTAAGAAAGATATGCCATTTTCTTCAGCCAGTTACATCGTTTGGCGCTGTGAGCTTACACTCAAACTCGACGTAAAAATGCTGATAGATGCACATTCAGGGTGCACCTTGTATGAAAAGTTAGTAGTACATACTAGGTACAGACCCGCAAACTTATCTAAAGAATGAGTGGGGGAGCCAGTGACGAAAACTACCCAATCAAGACTTGCACCTGGACAGAATCTGACATTGGAATGACTTTTTTAAAAATTGCATCCATGTGGTAGTTCGTAGTTCCATTTTTGACAATTCTTTAAATAAGTTTGTAGGACTGTACTTAAAAATTGTATTTTCAAGGTTCTGTACTGATGCTCTCATATTTTAACAAGTATAGTACAGGTACTGTGCTTTTACCAATTGCTTCGCCCGCTCGTGATGCAACAATCTTCAAGTGTTAAAATGCATTTGTAAAGATTTAATAAGACAATAGAATTAAATATGTTGGTGTATTGAAAACGTTAATATTATAATTGTGTATTATTCCCGGGAGGCTATTATAAATAACAAACCAACAACCTCATTCTTATGCAACCAATAAATAAGAATGAGAATGGTCTTAACACGATATTGAGTAGGTATTGAGATTTCTTAGGACAACGTAGACACTTTAGTGATTTGAATATTAAATAGATAAACATTTATGTATGTTCTAGCATTAAACACGTAGGTAAGAATGATAAATTTAAATGTCACGTCGTAACTACCTATATTTGCGATGGGTTATATGATTGGCTAATGGTTTTTGCCAATAATGTATGTTTATTTTATACCAATACATTTGATTGGGTAAACATAATTGATGAAACAAAACATCAAGAATCATTAATATTAAATGAGAATTGAAGATATAATAATAGTATATTTTATTTCATAATATTATTCATTCATTCTAACTATCATATTGTAGGTAGGTATCTAGTATATAGACTTGTCTATGAGTCACTAGTAATAACTTTCAATATCTAGTCAATTGTTAGTGGGAATATAATATCATCTTCTCTCGCCAATATGTAAGAATACTGATACGCCCTTAAGTTTTTTTGTACAATTTCTCCATATTATAATTCGTTCTCATTCTTTATGAGTAGTGAGTACCTAAGTATAATTTTATTTTCAGTAAATTGTACGATGGTTACTTCCATCACTTAAAAGTGCTTATAAAAAGTTTACCGGAAAATGTTGTTGCATTGAGTAAAGTTGTCACAAGACAGAGGTTTTGTTTTGAATTAGTAGCAAACAAAATAATGCAGTACTGTGCATCGGATTGCTTGACCTCAGGCGCAGTTACAAGTTCACAGGCGATTTTATTTGATTCCCGATGCGTGTGGTCTGACTTTCGGCTGCCTTTATTTTCACCACACGCCATAAGAATAATAACTCTGTTTAAATATTTACATAAATACCGTGTTTATAATATTAAAAACAACACCTATATTTACACGGCTACGTGGAATTAAGGCTTTTGATAACATCACTATAGTTTTTTTCCTAATTCTAAAAATAGGTAGACATTTTTGAAGTCTATAAATATATTAGCATTATCTTCAAAATTCAGAAATTGGTATGCAAATAGAATCTTTTTTCGACTATTCAATATTTCGATACTTATAGACTATGTATCTACGTCACTCTGTCTACACATTAATAAAAATACATTTACTAACACGCTAACTAACATTCTAGGATAATTTATGAATTGAGCACTTTCAGTTTGAACGCGATATACCTACATTATTGATTAATTTAATAAAAAGCAAATTTTTTTTTAGTACTTATTCCACTTTTCTTTTAATAAACAAATCTGGACCGGGTTTGTCCTACTCAGAGGGACATTTTCAACTGACACAATAAAAGCGATATACATTGACAGGAGATAATTGAAATAAGTACCTATCTACTTAATGAAAAAATATTAATAAACAAAAAATACATCTGTATGCGAGAGGTAAACTATGATACAATCATATTGCCAAGTTTACAGATGATGAAAATTAGGAATATTTAACACTTTTAAGCATCGGGTATTAAAATTTTGGTAGTGAGAAGATTTGTAGGTCAAAATCAAAAGGGCTTCTCTCCACCAGTTCTCACCACACATTAAGATATGCGCGTAATAAAAATGACAGCTTTAAAGGCTTTATTGTAGTATTAAGGTGGTAAATTTTGGAGCAACTTAATTTGAAAGAGGCAAGAGAACAAAACAGTTCCACTCGATCATTATGATGATTCATAGTATTGCAGAGCTGAGCCACACCTACTCTAGAAAGGTTTTATATGCTTATTATATTATATTATATTAATATAGTATAGTGGGCTACTTTTACCATTGTTGGGATGTCATTCAATGGGTGAACAATCGCTAGACAAATGCAGTCAATCAATGGCTCTAAGACTCCAGTGTCCGCTCTAACACTCCCAAGATCGATGAACTCATCAAATTGGATTTACGTAAAAGCGAAGAATAGGGACTTATAAGAGTGGGATGAGTCGGGGGAGGAAGGCCTTCATCCAGCAGAATATCGACCCATCAATGATGATAAATGAGCAGAATTGCTTTTCAGATATCTTACCAATAATTGTTTGTACAAGTATTAGCATTTTTGACAACAAAGACTTCTCAAAAAAGTTTCTTGTATAGCCATTTGCTTCCATTCTTGAGACACGGTCTAGCGAATGGACTCACCTTACTTTTTACTTAAGACGATAGAGGAATTAGGTACTGTCCAAATACCACGAATTATGTACTCCACAATTTTATTTGTCACCTTGTCTCATCTTTAAATACGACTTCTTAAAAACCTCTCTCCTAGACATCGTAGAATTACTAGACATAGAAAATCCTTTCGATAATAATTCGTCAAACGATTGTTTTCTGACTGCCTCTCATCAAGGTGTGCTCGCTTGTCACTCTTTTGAAGCTCGTAGGTCACATCTGCTCTTAGGACATTTTTGCCTGCTCTCACGAGGAATGGTTTCCAATTTGATTCTGGCGTCATAAGCAGTTTGAATTTACATATGTCCGACAATAGTGTTACCTACGCTGTCACAGCTATGACCACATCTAGGTCAGAACTGTTTCCTCGATCAGGCTTAACAGCCACCATAAGCGAAGAGTGCGAGACTAATCAATGCGCTCCCCAAAGACATACACACAGAAATGTTCAGTGATGTGCTGTGTATTTTACAACGTTTTTCTTAGGTCGTATTCTTATTTGTCCGGTACAAATCTTGTAATCGATTTTTAACTAACTTCCCGACTAGCTAGACATTTGAAACTTTTAGAATATATCAGAACACGATGCCAATGCATTCTTTTAATACTTTTAGCCATCTTTAAGTGAAATTGAATTCATTTTTAGTTAATTCTGTTTTGTATGAAAAGTTATTTCGATACTATTATTGGTTTCTAGGGGGTCCTAGCAACTAAATTATTAAATAATATACACGTGCGTTACTATAGAAATCAATATGAAATGACATTTCATTATTCAGTATTTCTATCAAGTACCTACAAGTTTTTTTGATCGTTTAAGCTAGTCAAGTCAAGTTTCTATGATTCAACAGAAAATTTAAAAACGTGTATAAAAAGTTCTTTTTATCTTGTAATTATTATTGTTAACATTGTTTAATTAGAACCAGTTCTTTTCAGTATAAATCTCATGTTTAACTCCATCATGTTTTGTTTTTAAATAAATTAATTAATTAAATAAAAAATATTTCAAGAGATGTAACCGTCTATCTACTTATTAATTAAGAATCGTTCTTTATGTGAGTATACCTACCTTTAAATGCGTAAATGTAGATTTGCACCTAGGTGAATTTGCTAAAGTCATTTCAGTAAAATAAATGGCATTGGTTTCTCTACTAGTGCGAGTTAAATAAATTGCTTTCCTGCGCGAATAAAGTCGATCAACCAGTTTTATCAAAAACAGAAATTCTAGATACATTGTCGGTAATTGACAACTTCGATTAAAATACTCTAGATTCGTCAAATGCGAATGAATATAAATAAAATGTTGCATAATAATTTGTATCCTAAAAATTTAAATGTCATTTAAATAGTAATTGCAATAACAACCCTATATCGTACCTAGACGATTATCATTGCTAGGGTGAGCAAATTCAGGAGCTTATTAAAAAAACATTACTTACATAAATTAATAATCACTATGACGTTACAAAGCAATCATAATTATGTGGTGACTACGTTGATTTTCCGCAAATAATGTTTAATTAGATTGGAAAGAGTTAGCGGATTGTTTTGTCGACGCAGTTGACGCAATCGATTCGTCATAATATTTGAAAGGGGACCTCGAAACAATTCAAATAAGTCATAAAATTATAACAAAATTTTAAAAGGATGCGTATCTACTTCTCATAATTTAACGGCACACATGCTCAACGTACCTACGTCAAAATGGAGCTTTTATGCTATTTTCAAAGCATGATCCTGGACATTCCTTAAACGTTGTAGATAATCTATTTACATAATTTTAAAGCCTTATTATCCTTTATACTTTTATAATTATTTTAAACATTTGATGACTGCATAAAGTATTTTTATTACTTACATAAAATAGTATTCTTTTAAACCTCTCGCTCTAATGTTTTGGAATATAGTCATATTTCAGTACGTCCATGTGAAGTGGTGTTAAGATTTTTTACGTTTATTAATTTTTGAAAGCATTTATAAAACCATTAGTAAAATTTATGTCGACATTTTTATAGTGAAATATTTACAATAAAATATTATATTGATAATCTCTGTGATCCCGAATTTGACAAGAATTAGGCATTTTATTATTAATAGGTAAGACATTTTCCTCATCCGGCACATATTATATTTTTTAAATTAGCACCAGGTTGACTTTGATTGAGGTTATTGATTTCTCGAGAATATTCTTATCTTATTTCCGGCAAACAAAACATAGGGATATCTTTAAAAGCGGATTTTTTAAAATTCCGTTTTTGTATTATTTACTCATTTTTATTCGCTTAGTTGCTTACTTGTCATGTCGCGAAAGCAATTAATTAAGCAAGAAAGAATTGATAATTTGTCATGTTCGTTATATTATGTAAAGGCACGTTAGGTACAGTGGGAAGTTGGCGGGTGGGCACTGCAACCAGTGTGTACCTACTTCTCGTAATCATATAGGCGTGTGAAACGTGGATCCTAAGTAAAAAAGAGATCCAGAAACTTAGAGTAGCACAGCGTGGTATGGAGAAGTGCATGCTGTGCATAGCGCAAAAGAAAAAAAAGCGGAATGATTGGATAAGAAAACAGACAACCTCAAATAGAAATCAGTTGGACACATAGCTCGAAAAAGGGACACTCGCTTGACAAATCTAGTCATCCAGTGGCACCCAAGAGGTACAAAACGTCCGCGATCTAGAGGCCGCTGGTTCGATGAAATAGTTAAGTTCTGCGGAAGTACGTGGCAATGCAACGCACGGGACCGACAGAAGTGGAATCAGCTTGGAAAGGCCTCTATCCAGCAATGGATAGATCCAGATTCAGGTTCAAATCCAGATTCAAATCCAGATTCAGGCTGATGAAGATGATTATCGTATGTAAAATAAATGAATTTGAAATTTGAAATCATAACCTCTACAGTTTACAATTTACATGGATGTGTTTTTTACCTAGTAGTAAATAATTTGTGTTGAATAGTAGTTTCGTTTAAAATGTAATTTAACCATCTGTAGTATTTAATAATAATATTATATTGACAGTAGAAACAGAATTAGTTCAGTGGCAATCTCCGCATTGAGAGGTAAATGAATTGAAATGGACATGCCAACTGGTACCAACGGATTTATGAAAATTATTCTGCAATGTCTGATAGAAATACATCAAAGGAAACATTTGAATTTATCATTACGTTTACATACATACTATACAGTATCCCGTTTCTGCTACAGATTAACCTAGAAATTTAACATGCCGACTGACGCCTGAAGTTTTACGCAATAATACTTCACAGATAACACGATAAAAATAACTAGTTAGTTAGGTACGGCTACTCGTATAGAAAAGTAGAGTTGCAGTTCACGAGACTAAAGAATGTGATAACTGATAATACTGATAACAGAATACCTATTAAATTGATGATATAATCACAAAAAAACAGTAGGTATACGCTAAAAAAAACCACTTCCATAATTGACAATACTAACCTATTAGTAGTATATATTGCATCATACAATATTAGTGACGAAGACTCCATACAAAGCGATTATTTAAAGCCTACCCTTTTAAGAAAAATATTTTTTAATTGCATATTGACATATTTATACATGCATTGATTATTTTATATTCTATAAAAATAATTGAATTAAACATCTACAGAAGTCGTATAATAAGATGGAATCTATTATTTATTATACAGATTATAAAACAAATTGCAAAGGCTTAAAAAAAATATACCGTAATTATTGGCGTAAATAAATGTCGGACTATTTCTCAAGGAATTGTGATATTTTTTTCGTATGGGCTTTAATTTTTTCGTATGGGCTTTACATCACTCTATCGAATTGTATGATTAAATAATTTAAAAAAAATCTATGGTGTTTAATCGCATATTTTTTTTTAAATAAAGAGAATTTTTATCTAATGATTTTGATGTGTACAAATATTTTGAAAAATACGCAATTTGAACTAATTGTTCAATTTTATATCTGAGTTTTTGAAGTTTCATTAAATTAGTTTGTCGTTGCCATTGCTCATTAGTGTGTACCTATTCATTAGTAGTAATATCGTATTGCCTTCTTATTTCCTGACATGACAATTGAGCTCTTTTTTACTGATCTCCACAGCCTACCTCTTTCCAAAATTCACCCTTCGCCACTGTAGAATATAATATATACCTAACACCCACGATGTTCGAGCGGCTAATGTCGTGGGTTCCAAGTTCTAATCCCGGGTCTGGCAAATACACATATTGTTTTTAATGTGTGTTTGGAGTCAGAGTGTGGACCTAATAGGTAGAGGGTAGAGCAAGTGGATAACATCCAATTCTCGTAAAAACAAAATCTGTTAATTCAAACCTCTACTCTGTGAAGGCCCATATGATCTTAGGTAGGGAATCCAATCCCGGGATATTTTCAATACCTATGAATCCCGGGATTGGTAAACATAATCCCGGGATTTCGGGATTGATTTTTGTCTTGATTGATTGATTGATTGATCAATTTTTATGGAAAATAAAATAAAAGCGAAATATAACAGAAAAAATACTTTTGATAAAAAATAACCACATTAGAAATAAACTGAGTTTGAATGAAGTTTGATTTATACCCATGTGTAGGTTGCCGATTCATTTTATTTTTTTCACATAAATTATTAAAAATGGAAAGATTGGAAAAAAACAATGCTTTGCACTTTTAACAAAGTAATTCCACCATGATATCATACGTTTTACAGCAGTTTCATATTTGGCTGACTAATTAGATTTATGAAGCGGAAAGGCCATAAGTACGCCATGATTATTTCCTTTACTATTTTAAGTCTCGCTAATCCATTCATTAAGTCTTTACTATCAGAAACAGCAATCTCCTATTAAATTTACATTATTATTTATATTACAATATTATTTACTCCAATAAACTTGTGTATTTCCAAGATTGAACGTAAATAAAATAACGTAAATATACTAGATTTATTTTTGACCGATTTTATCAATGTTATTTGTAAATATAAAAATTTTATATTAACAATTGAAAAGATGCCAATCCCGGGACCAGTCCCGGGATCCCGAAATTGTCAAATTGTAATCCCGAAATCCCGGGATCAGAATTTTGGCTCGGGATTGGATTCCCTAATCTTAGGATAGAACATGGTCAAAAAAAAGTAAACAAAATTCGTTTATTTGTGGTATTATTTGTGGTTCCCAGTATAAAAGTTTTTGTTTTTTGTTATTAATGTTAATACAAATAACTTAACATTTTATAGAATCGACAAAAACTTAATTATTGAAAAGTTTTAATTTCAATTAGGTACTTAAATTAACGGTAAAATCAACTACAACAGATACAATTCCATCGCAAAGTGGCAAAATGTCCATTTCTTCGCGCGTTAGAACTCCGCATCTGACAAAACCACTATAATAATTAATATTATATAGATACCTTCAATATAACATATTATGTTATTTTGATCTAAAGCATTTAGTATATATTATAACATACATAATAGGGTAAACGGGTGGTCACAAAAAAACTACGTCAAGAAACCTCCGTATGATACAGCCAAGATCCTTGCAATGCAGTAAAACAGCGGTGGAGAAATAATAGAACATATTTTAGAAATACGGGTTCTAATAATTTATATTTGGATTTGAATACCGGGTCTTGAAAATTTACATGATATTTTTTCAATGAGCTTTTGAACCTATATTATGAACCTAATATGTTGGTTGAATGTATGTTTATAAACCTATTGTGGAATGTAGAATGAATGTAAATAATTACAAGATAAAAAGATCTTTTTATATACCACGTTTTAAATTTTTTGTTGAATCATATAAACTTAACAATTCTATGTATTAATAAAAATTTCTTTTATTTTGTTAACTGTCAATTCATGGTGGAATTGCATTGTATTGTTGTTTTTATTTAATAAAACGCAGTTTTTATGTAGTACTTATTCCACTTTTAATCAAGAGATTAGGACCGGTTTCGTCCGCCTCAGAGGGACATTTTCAACTGTTGAACTAGTCAACTAGTTGAAAATGTCCCTCTGAGGCGGACGAAACCGGTCCTAATTTCTTGATTAAAAGTGAAATAAGTACTACATAAAAATTTCGTTTTTTTAAATAAAAACAAAAATATTAATAAGAACTTTTTATTGTACCAAAAATACTGAATAAATATATAGAATACAGAAATGTCATTTTGACATTTCATATTGATTTCCATAGTAACGCACGTATATATTTATAATTTAGTTGCTAGGACCCACTTAGCAACCAATAATAGTGAGTAATGTTTTTCCGAAACGTACAACACAGAATTAACTGAAAATGAAATCAATTCTGCTTAAAGATGGCCAGAAGTATTAAAATAATGCATTGGCATCGTGTTCTGATATATTCTAAAAGTTTTAAATGTCTAGCTAGTCGGGAAGTTAGTTAAAAATCGATTGCAAGATTTGTACTGGATAAACAATCACCGGATAAACAAGAATACGAGATAAGAAAAACGTGGTAAAAAGGATCCTTCTACGTAGGTAAAAGTATAAATAATTATGAAAATGTGTGTAAAACTATTTGTAGAAATAGTATAAAACCTCAAAAAAAAGTCGTAAGCAGAACGTAAGGCAGAAAACAAACAGTCGTAGAAAATTTCACATAATTTTGTTTGGATAATAACGCATTTCATATTATAATAATATGTTTCCTCGGTCATAAGGAGACCAAGAAGAAAAAATTAAATAATATGCTACCTACCGAATACATAATATTATAATACTCGCAGTTCGTGAAATTAAAAGAAAACAAGTGGAATTTTCCACACGACAAAAGAGGGAGAGGTTCTACACCGAGGACAAGCGTGGCCAATCCAGGTAATGGTGCCTACATGACGATACTCATGCGATAGGTTCTCGCACGATACTGTGTCGGCATACAGAATTCGGGTCGCTTAGGAACCTTGGCTGTATCAAACACAGGGCTCGAAATGGACCGGAGCGCAGCGGAGCGCCGTTCCGGTATCACCAAAATAATCGCAAATCGAAAAAATTAATTTGTCCATCCACTATAACAAAAAAGTCTAACTCACTTATTTTTTATAAAATATACGTATAGGTAATTAGATACATTTTATTTGTTATATAAATATATATTTTCAGAATATTATTTAGCACTCCGGTTCGTAAATTTTTCCATTTCGAGCGCTGAATTCAAACACATATAGGAAATGGTGCTATTTATACACAGTAGATATACTGTATGAGACTAACGATACTTAAGATGGCGCCTCTAGGAATCTGTATCCCTAGCTCACTCTCCCACCAGTCGGTCACACTCAGCCTCTATGGGTGCCTCTTGACCTTATATATGACTTTATTATAATATTCTCACTTAAATATGACAAAAGTCTTTCTCTTGGTGGAATACCGAAAAAATCGTGTTTTTTGATAACACGTACTATTCCGCCAGAAAATCGCAAACAATATAAATGTTATCCATGTTGATGTCATGCTTTATACGTTATATTATATAATATAATAAGTATATACGTATTATATATGTATATATATGTTTTATATCATTTCGAACCAACTAGTAAGCGAATATGGAAAACCTCGAATTTTAAAAGCATTTCCAATCTCGTAAACGTTTCGTTACGTCGTGTCATGTTTAAGCGAGACTTGAGTTATTCGATTGTCAATGACATCCAAAACATTTAATTCTGTTATTTATTCCACAATATAGCTGTTTATACAAGTCTCGACGGGCTAGACGGGTGGGTACATCTCTACTATTGTGATTGACATTTCAAATATTTGGCCAGTGCACTCTACCAATTTGTTTGACGTCGCGCTCCGTCGCCTCTCGGACGGCCGCTGGAATCCAACGCTAAACATGGACAATAAAACACGCACAAAGGCTTTGATGCAATTTCATAAAATTTATTGACCGATAACCCGAGAAAGTTTGCATATTTGTCTACTGCATTACAATATTACACAAGATGTTGCTTTATATTGTAGTTATATATTTGATATACGTTTGTCTCACTGCAATAAACTTTCAGTTTTTAATTAAACTATATTGTATTTAATATAGTATATAATTCGGAATACCAGTTGACCCCACCACCGGGGGGTGGGGAATAGCGAAAATTATTAGCCTAAACTACCAAAGTCTAGGCAAAATCTAATTACACCAGTAAACTAGCAAACTAGCAGACTTAACCAGATTCAACGATCATCATGATTCATGAGCAATCGTCGGCTTTATATAGCAATTACACGGAACTATTCAGTAATCAGTGTTGCCATGTCTACTGAAATTTCAGTAGATCTACTGATATTTTTTGCCAATATACTGAATTTTTGATTTTTTTTCTAAACTCATGAAATCTACTGATATTTGTGTTTTTCCATGTAAGTAAACTGATGATTAGTTTAAAAATAAACGTGAAATGATTTACGCACGCCCTTTTTTGATGTGTGACACTTGTACATTGACAAAAAAAAACATTGTAACTCTACCCAAGAGCGCCATTTTACCCAATAACATAATCATTGTTTATACAAAATTAATATTATTAGTTATTGTTATTCTTATTAATCTTAAATCATACCGAATATACTACATTTTTCAAAATCTACTAAAAATTTAAATTTTGACTTGGCAACATTGATTCAGTTACCAGCTAGCTGCTAGAATGCTTGATAGTGTTGACGCTTGATTTGATTGGTTAATATACCTACCCTTAGTTGCTAGTATGAAAAATAATCATAAGTGAATCAAAACATATGTATTGGTCAGATTGGTGACAACACTTGACAACAGAAACTATTGGAAATGACATTTAGATAAGTAACGAATTGTATTTACTATTATATTATTGTCTGTTAAAATAATTAATACAATCAGGGCAACCTTCATTGTGTGAACGTCAAAATTGTGATGTTATGTCAATCGTAAGACTGGAGACGCCGCGTGCAGCCATGTCAGCTCCTTATCACTAGCTCAAGGTTCATTAGAATATTTTCGTACGTCTTCGGTAATCTTCGTGTGAATCGTGCCCAAAAAATAAGAATTGTTCCAACTCGGTCATGACTCCCAAAGAGCGACTCAAAGGTGACTTTTCACGATCGGGGGCGAACGTGGCAGACGGTCGGCCTGAGAATCTGCCAATATACTTTGAGCTTAATACATATTGACAATGTAATGATTACGATTTATATATAATATTATATTGTATATACTGTTTGACAGTAAGATTTACACGAATTTAATCCTTCCGCGGCCTACAGAAACCGCGGAAAAGACTCGTGAAAAACATCTCGCCCACGGAATCAATCATTCACAAGAAATTTCTACGATTCGAACATGGGTAGAATAAAGAAACGATTTGTCGCGGATACGACCGTTTTTCGGAATACTTTGAATATAGCTGCGAGGGGGCGTTCGGTATTTATATTCTGAAAAGGGGCAGTGGGCCAAATAAGTTTGGGAATCATTGCAAGATATATTATTTAATATGTATTATCTTACAGGTTCACTACACGACATATAAAAAAATCATGTTTTATCGGTATGATCGCAGAAGAGGGAGTTATTTCATATTGTTCTTTTAGCACTTTCAACAAGCATTCACCTAAGTGGCAACAGACCTCACTCTCCCACAGCCCATCGCAGTTTAGGTGCCTCTAAAATGATACTTGTGGCCTTTTTGTCACCGGCCTTGTTTATATGAAGAAGAATTCCAACTTGACACGTTTGAAGAGTTACTCGTGATTTATTTATTTGTTTATAAGCGGGTTCTAGTGACAGAGAGATGCATCTACAAAAACACAGTTTCAAGATCGGTAGTCGTAAAAAACTTACCGGTTACGAAATGCATAATATTATTGATCGGACTCTAAAGCATATGAAGGACATGAAGATCGGCCTTCGCCTCAACGGTATTTGAAGCCTATCACCAAGAATTCTCAAATTCAGTGTTTCCCAAATTGTCGGACACGTGCCTCTGAGAGTGCCTACCCGAATGATTTGAAGAGGTGCGCAGATGGACTTGGCCAACCGTACTATAATTTTGGTCGACGCACTATTTACAATAGTCAACACACATGTATAGTTTCTACGCCAAAATACTATAGTATCTTATTCTGAGGTAGGTTTTGCAAATTGGAAAAGTAAAACAAACTTAGTAAATTATGAATATATAACATTGTGACGTAATATGGTCACTTCAATGATATCAACTGTCATTCAAAGAAATCTAAATATTTATAGTTTTATAGATATTTATGCACATTCTTTAATAACAGGAACAATTCCGTCAACCCTAAAATAGGTGATCAACGGTTCAATTCCCACGAAGTAGACACAATTTTTCCCTAATACATATTATGTATACTTCGATAGCATTTGAGCAAAGATGCGGAGTGTCTGGGACTCAGTGGCGCACCCAGGGGGGGGGGCAAGGGGCCCTGGCACCCCCCAAAATTATCAGAATGATTTTAGACACCCAATCCCTAATGGAACTGTCAAAAAATTCTCGGTGTCCACCCGAATTCCGGAGTGGTGTAGGTAATGGCTGACAAGGCTCTAGCCTGGGGACCCGGGCTGTGGGGGGCCCGGCGTGTCGGGTTGACCCGATAAGTGAGATAAACACACATCATGCATTAGCTTTAATAATAAAAAAGTCGCCTGCGGCGCTATTATACTTCATAACCATAAACATGTTCAATTATGTAATTGTGCAATATATTTTTTGATTATTATGTGTCGATAATCGATAGCTCCATTATTAAAGTAGATGCATTAAAAATCGCCAATATTTCACTGTATGAGTACCCTTAATTTGAACTAAAACACAATTTGAAAAATGTTAATGTAGTGTTTCACACTGCCTTTAATGTTCGCGATAGGTAGGGGGCCCGCCAAATATCCTATCCTGAGGGCCCGTTTCAGGATGTGGGGACCATGGTATAGGTACACCAAGTGCAATAGACAAAGGGGCGATAAACGAGAAATTAGGGTGTGAAGAAGAAAAAGATCCTATGGGACTAATTTACATTATCCTCCTTGGGCCCCCTCCAATATTAAATCCTGGGTGCGCCACTGCTGGGACTCACGATTGTATCTACTCGGTCAAAACCAAATACCGCATATTCGACGCTTGCATTTTGACTGTATATGAAACCGTATACAGAGCTTCGAAAACAGATGTTTGCGACGGATACTGGGTATGCGGTGGTATGACTTTAGGAGCAACGAGGAGATAAGGGAAAGCACCAAGCAGCCTCTCGTTACACTGAGAGTGAAGAGGCGACGTTGGACCTGGCTCGGCCACGTCCTGCGGATGCCAGAAGAGAACCTCAACCTGGCTTGCCTGTTCTTCAAGCCGACCGGATTCCGGCGTCCTGGAAGGCCGCTAAATAATATCTATAGAGTGTATAAGCGGAGCTACGGGATGCTGGTTTGACCTGGAACGAAGCAAAAAGACTGGCGAAGGACAGAGATTCTTGGAGGCGTCCATACGCTCCGACTAAGGGTTGGACATAGAAAAAGAAGAAGAAGATACTAATTTGAAGGATTGTTATCATTTTAATTTGTTGATATGAAAACTATATAAAACAATTATTATCAATCAATATTTTTAGCTTTTTAAATTATCCTTATTTTTTTATGTTCTCACCGTTTTCAATGATAACTAATTTCTTTAAAAATTCTATATCTTTAATCCGGCTATTAAAACATAACCCAGTCCTGTTATTTTTTGTTTGCTATTTGTTATTATTTTCAGTTTTTATTCGAGGAATACTATTATAACATTAAAACAATAATAGATTCATCCAAATAATGAATAATGATTGAAGGTAAATAAACCAGTTTATAGTCCTGGCATTGCTCATTCAATTCAATCAGGCCACAAACGAGCTTTCTTTCATTCGTGATTTCTCTTTCCCACATGAAAGAACGTCGTGTCTGTGGCCTGCTATTGCTCTAATGCAATCGCCAATCTATTTGATTAACTCGCAGCCAGTTCTTAAAATACTGTGCTCCATAAATAATAATCATAGTCTATCGAAAAATAATATTTGTTTACGACCTTTGAGCATAAAATGTTACCGCTGCGGAATCCGGAAAGTAAATATTTAAAATACCGCCAACGGTTTTGAATGGAAGACCATGCTCAATTCACTATACGTAAGGTGGAATTAAATTGAATTTAATAAATACCCGACCCACGTTATAGATAATTTCAGCAACCCTGTCAAACATTAGCTACGTATCGCGGGTGAGGGACGCAAAACTGTTTAGTATCATATTGCTTGACAACTGATGGTGTATGACCAAAAAATGAGTTTCTAAATACCACCAACAAAAATAGACTATTAACGGCCCACATGCCCAACGAAGGTCAAAATGGAGTTTTATGGTAGGTACTTTCAAAGCAAAACGCCTAATTCTTGTCAAATTTGGGATCACATAGATTATAAATATATTTTTTTATCGTAAATATTTCACTATATAATTTTAACAACGATTTTTCTACTGGTTTTATAAATGCGTTTAAAAATTAATAAACCCAAAAAATTTTAACACCACTGCACATGGATGTACTGAAATATGACTATATTCTAAAACATTAGATCGAGAGGTTTAAAATAATACTATTTTATGTAATAAAAATACTTTATGCAGTGATAAAATGTTTAAAATAAATATAAAGGATAAGGCTTCAAAATTTAAATAGAATATTAATATTAATAATATCGCCCGAGGGTACTTGATGGAATTTGAATTTAAATACATTAGAGTATGAAATATAAGATCAAGAAACACGTTCTTATAATAAAGAATTTGTTCATACTATGTTCGGCAGTTTTGTATTAGCTTTGATTTGTTACTTACTACAATTTTTAATATTGCCTCTACGTGATCATCTCTCCCATGGGTCATGTAAATTCAGCCAAAGCACATTTGAGTGCATGACGACCTTAGTCTTGGCTAACTGCTCCTGAGACATTCCCAGTCATAAAAAAAATGATGTTTCACATCAAACGTAGGGTCTCATAATACGCCCGATTAACACCGGGTGTGGTGCGGAGTGGTCGTGGTTTGTTGGGGCTATTAACTTCAATGTTCATACTACCGGCCAAACATTTCTAGCGCCCTAAAACTGAAATTCAATAAATAAGTTATACCTCCTATGAAAATAACAGGGTTATTATCAATATTTGAAAGGTACTTCTTGATACTTACGAGCACCTACCAGAATTTTATATAAATATATACGATATGATTGTTTTTCAGTGGTAAGAAATGAAATTGATTTCAATGCTGTACGGCCACCGGTTTCCAATATAATATCTTAGAATTGTCCTATGGATAAAAGATATTAAGGATATATAACAAATGAAAGACGTTAACAACTATGTTCTTAATGTCTGGTTAAATAAAACGACAGATATCTGACGTTTAGGTTATCCTTACGTCACTAGTAAAAAACGGTTAAATTGCGACTTATGACATTCCATGCATCTCAGCCTAACTAAGTACGTGTACTTGGGGTGTTATACCACTTTGATTTGGGCAATTTTTGTTTAATGTTATGAATTTTGTATCAAGTTAAAAATACACCTTTACTTTAAAAATAAGTTCAGTGTTTATGATTTAGTATATCTGCACCGCACCATTTACGTCATAAACTATTTTTGAATGAAATCATTTCCGATTACGCAAATTCCCATAGACAGGAGCCGGGAATTTATGTGAGATCGTACACTCTTTACTGTACCTACTTATCAGTATTAGTTTTTAGTCCATTTTATGTTGTCCACTTTCAAATATATAATAATAAACTACAATGCTTAAGACTCGTAAGCGAGTGCAATACCGCATTTACAAATGTATAGGTAATAATATATTATGACATACTTTAGATGGATTTATCGTATCTCTGAGTATCTATTGTGGAATATTATGTAATATCATTTAACAGTTAGGTACATATATTCGGAAATACACATTAGTGCAGGATCCCTTAGACTTTTCGTATACATAATATGTGGAACGCATTCTGACAATTGGAATAGGTTTTTGGGGTCACAAAGATATATAATGTCGATGTTGCCAGGCGATATTAATGGTAAATTTTTTTTTTATTGAGGTTTTAATTTTTTTTCTTATAATCCACCAAAAACTGTTCTGAGTTCTTCAATAAAACGAAGACCGACTCAGGGATTGATTGAAAATGCAATAATTGTACCATGCCATCGGCATGGTCGTAGAACGGTTCATCCCATTTGAAAAAATAAAAATAGCGGGTAGCGCAATGTGTTCAAAATTATCGATTCTTAGGATCCTCCTTGGCTTAAATTATTTTATTTAGTAATATTTTTGTATAGAATCACCCAGATTGGTTTCTTTACCATATATATGCATATGACATTAGTTTTAGTATAATGGTCAATCCAGAAACAGTGTAGGTTGCACATATAGGTAGGTGAATAAATGAAATAACGATAACCACTAACCACACTAATTACACATTTATTAAAGTGTTCAAACTGCTTTAAGTAGGTATCATGATCACAGTTTTTACAAACACTACTTACAGATTTGCACAATGATATAGATGTCAAAGCTGATTTCTTATAACTACATGATAATGTACGGCAGTTAGAATTACATTTTCATGGTTTAACTAAATAATTTGGTAGAGGTTCATTCGTCATTTGTCTTGGATACAAATTATTTTCTCGTAACTCATAGCCAAGTTGCAGGAAATCAACAGGCTCAAATAGTGGATCAGGTGAGCTTTTCCATAAATTATAGTGCGAGGGTTAATAATGAACATAATGCGCCTGCAGCGCTAAATACGTTAGGTATATGATTTAAATGATTTCGCCACCATAATATACGCTAATGTAAACGCAATATGTGTCTCAATGCAAATGTAAAATTATTTCGAAATTACGTATTAGTAGATACGTGACGTTTTTATCGAATAATTAATTCTTAATTTGCCTTATTATTGATGACGGTGATCATTAAAATTACAGGCGTTACCAACCAGGGCTTCGAACCGTTATTTTTTTTCGTTTCGGTTTTCGTTCCGGTTCAAGTAAGAATATATATATATCGGTTCGGTTCCGGTTTTCGTTCCGAAAAAAATATCGGTTTTTCCTGCTTTCAGTTCAGCTTAGAGTGATTAATTTTTATTGTTTCCAAGACCCAATTACGTACGACGTGTTGCGCCTACGACAACTTAAGTGGGCTGGGGAGTAAGATAATGTTAACGCGCATTTATGAGCATGTACCGAACCGAAGGTTCCGGTTTTCGTTCCGACGAAAACAATGGTTTTTTCCAGTTTTCGGTTCAGTTCCGGTTCGAAGTTCTGTTGCCAACAATCTCCTTCGACTGAGAGCGATTTTGCGCAGATCTTGTAGCTTCAATAATAACGGATATTATTTTTTAATATTAACTTAAACTATCAGATTAATTTTGTGATTTAAGGGGAGGTCTTATTTTTACCAAGTGTTTCTTAGCTCGTATTCTTGTTTGTCCGGTGGTTGTTTATCCAGTACAAATCTTGCAATTGATTTTTAACTAACTTCCCGACTAGCTAGACATTTGAAGCTTGTAGAATATATCAGAACACGATGCCAATGCATTATTTTAATACTTTTAGTCATCTTTAAATAGAATTGAATTAATTTTCAGTTAATTCTGTTTCGTATGAAAAGTTATTTCGGAAGAAATCCGTAATCCAATCCACTATTATTGGTTGCTAAGGGGGTGGTTCTAATAACTAAATTATTATTATATACGTGCATTACTATGGAAATCAAAACGACATTTCAGTATTCTATATTTGTTTGTTTGTTGCAAAATAGCAAAAAAATGATTTGTTGACAATTGCCTTATTTGTCCTAAATTATTAATACATAGAATTGTCAAGTTTATATTATTCAACAGAAAATTTAAAAATGTTGTACATAAAAAGTTCGTTTTATCTTGTAATTATTAAATGACTAGTCATTCACAAATTAAGTGTCCTAGCTAGTAATTTATTCGAGCATATGCATAAAATAATATACTACATGGGTTCAGTTTGGTATTTGCAGGTGGGAATAAAAATACGTAACTGAATGATAAAAATGAAACTGGACCTAATGATTGAAAGTACTTGCGAATTTTTCATTAAACAACATAACTTTGCATAGTAGATTTTCATCTATAAAAATAGTCTATCGATGTGATAAAAAATAAATAAAAATATTTACAGTTCAATGTCCGGAATGTATATAGTACACGTGTACTATAAATACTGGATAACCACGATATGAATCATATAAAAACCTTCAAGTGGTGAATAATGAACCAATGTTATCAACAATTTCCTAACATTTTGCTTCAAAATTCGCAGAAAAAATATTTAGATCTGATAACGGAAATATGCGATATTAGCATCGGATATTACTTATAGATAATCTAAATATAGTACGCAGGTACTATGCGTTATCTCTTATTTATAATAAGTTCGTATTTTAGAGTATAAAAATGAAGGAATATCTATTGATAGCGTGACGTAAAGGGAACAGCTGTTTTTAACAGAATCGATTCGGCGCCAGAATATTTATTGATGTTTTTTATATCAATTTTCTTATAAAGGAAATCGATAAACATGTTCTAATTGATAAATTTTATCGGTTGGATTAAACATTGTGAAATGAATGCATAATATTGATTGACACGATAAAATATCTGAAATATTCGTTATGTATAAAGAAAAGCAGTGACATTTATAAATTATACTATAAATAATAATATATAGTAGGTTGGTACTTCTGCATTATAACGGTGCACCCTATTTTCCTTTTTTGAGTAGAGTTTTCGCACTTTGTTTAATTTGACGTAGAGCATAAAAACAAACCTAACCTAACCTAACCTAACCTATTAATAAGAGTCTACTTATTATGTTGTGTTCGGTTTTCGTTTGTTTTAATGTCCTACGTCTAATAACAATAAATTGCACATTGCAGCGCACTCAAAGACGAAAATCGGTAGTGCTGTTATAAACGCACAATTACCAAATAATATGTATTTATTGATATTTTTTATTTATTATTAAAACAACGTGGTGTAAAGCAGTGTTCTTCAACCTTTTAACACCCGCGGCCCGGCGTACATAGGAGAAATATTTCGCGGACAGGTATTAGCCAGGAATAATAACCATTATAGATATAATTGTATTTATTAAATCTTATGTTATAAAAATACAACTCTTTGTTAGTGCCACATCTGCTGCTGCTTCTTTGTAAGCAAATTTGATATACGCGTTTGCAACATTGTTTCTGAGAGACGAAGCGCTGCATTAGCGATGGTGCCCATAGAACGCGTCGAGCGGGCGAAGTCGGCGTATGAAGTGTTTATTCATAACCATAATCACACGTCTCTCGCCGCGCATTACCCTTCACCTATGTAATAAGCGGCCCAAGCAGCACAAAATAATTATTATTACAGCGCCTCTCATAACAAAGCAATAAAAATATTATATTATTTCGGGGCTTGTAATTAATATTTACGACGACATTATTCAACTAGCGAAATATAATGACACGGAATAAAATTAAACAATGGGTTCTCTGTTATTAAATAATGACTTCTCGCCCGTCGAACGACGACGCTTCCAGAGCGCGCTGTGTTCAATGAATGGACTGCATTGTATTTTCTTTCATTCGTATCGCCGAGAAGCCGAAAAACTATGATTCATGCGGCGGGCGCTTATAATGCGTCGCAAATCCAGTGGGCGCTGGCGTATTTGATTACGTTGTATTTTCGTTGATTTACGCGCCACTTGTGAAATTTTGCGCGAGAGCCACACTTGCTGCGTTAAGTGGGTTTTACGCCTTAAGGCGATGTCTTTACCTACCAGAGGCACCTAACGGAAAAATACGAAGCTTATTTAAGGTTATTATAGTGGGCCTTGTCCAAATATCAAAGATTCCCTCACATAGCTGCAGTAGTCCATAATCAGAAAAAACAGTTATCTGTCAAATATTCGAAGTGGCATCATTAGCAAAAATAAATAGGTATGGGTACGAAGAAGAATGACTTTCACGATTAACATTAGAAGTAATTTTACCACATGCAACATCAAAGCGAAATTATATTGCCACAATGTTGACTTGACATTATGTATCAGTATTGTAATTAAATATTGTCTTTGTTAAACGTGAATATTCGATGCTTAAATTCGGAGAGATATTGTTGTATTAAGATCGCTTGTTGCGAGTTCGCTTAAACAGTTTCATTAGTACAATGAAAAGAATGAAATTAACAACATGTTTACGAAATTTTGAAAAGTAGAATATCGTAGGCGAGAAAAAGTTCAAACCGAATGTAATATATAATAATATGAAATAATATAATATGAAATATTAATAAAAAATAGTGTCTTGCAAAAAAGCACCACAAAGGTACACGTCCTAATATGGGTAATATATTGAAAAAAACAGATAGGTACTAAGTTAAAATATAATAAGACAAGACTTACCGCGATGAGAGTTGCTAGAAGGTGTGCCACTCGCATAGTAGAGTGTCGGTAGGTTGCGGCAGATCGGCGCTGCTATGTGACGCCCGCGGATGCGCGCGAGGGCCGCGGGCCCTCCATCCGCAGAGCCTGCCGACCGCCCGCCGACCGCGACCCGACGCTCTGCCGGCCCTGGCCTCTGTCTCGGCCCGCCCGCTTCCGTTTCCGCTCGGCGCCGGATATGACCACGTGTAGAGCTTTTCCGCGCTAGTCCACCTAGCGCGTGTCGCGAATTGCTCTCTATCGCAGTTATTGTGGTGTTTTGACTGTGAAGTAGATACGCGGAGAATAGGCGCAGCAACTTTCTTCTAAACCACTAACTTTGAATGTTTCAATTTGAATACTTCTCGTCGGATTATTTTCTTACATTTCTTTTACTTCTCCTGTGAATCGATATAAGACTTCCCCATATATTTTTTTTTATAAAAAAAATAAACGTCACAAGTCACGTTAACACGTTTTAAATATGAAATTATTTTTCCTAATTATAACGTTACTTTGTCATTTAAATTTAAAACTATATATTATTCTGGATAAAATAGTTATCTTATATTTATTTCTGATTTTTTAAAATGCCATTTTATACACAAAGTTATTACAAAAATAATATCCGTAGAGATTTTTTTAAGTTGTCCAAAACTACGTAAGTAGTATATTTTATTGTCGTTATGAAATTTTAAAAATTGTTTATGGATAATAATAATTATAGAATCACAGCTGCTTTCAATGTGGAGATCGTATCTGAAAGGAAAAAAAACAAAATTAAAATTTGGACATTCCAAATATTTATAAGTAAATCGTTATACAGTGGCACTCTTGGTAGAGTTGCCACTTCATAACTTTGCACTCAGACTCTAGAGCAGTGGTTCTCATGTGCGGCCCTGTGGGTATATTCTATGCTTATCGACCGCTAAAGTGATAAATATTATCAAACTTAGGGTAGGTTTGTATCAAAATATTAGCACTTATTGTAACAATTACACGAAGCTGGTTTTTATTGTTGCAATAAGTGCGATATTTTAACAGCAGCAAGATAGGTGCTGTTAAAATATCGCACTTATTGCAACAATAAAAACCAGCTTCGTGTAATTGTTACAATAAGTGCTAATATTTTGATACAAACCTACCCTAAGTTTGATACTATTTATCAATTTAGTGTTCGATAAGTATAGAATAGACACACTGGTGGCCGTATGCGGCCGCCAACATCATTTTCAGTATTTAATTGAATTAACTGGGCTAAGGATAAATATGCGCTATTGGAAATGAGTCATGACCAAGTACTTAAAAACCATTTTAATAATATTACGGTTGAAAAATTTTGGTCGAAGTTATACGATGACCAAGAATCAAGTCAATTCAAAGAATTGGCAACAATTGCTTTATTAATATTATCATTTTTTCCTACTACCGTATACTCATTAGATCATTTAGTCTAATGCACATCATAAACAACAAATATCGAAGCCAATTGACAGGTGTAAACTTAGAAGCAGCCATGCAGCTCGCATTGTAAAAAAAAAGAGTAAATATTGTGGAATTTCCATTTGCATTAATTTTAAATAAATAGATGTACCTTACTAAAATGTGCCATAGAACTTCCATAGAACTGTAAATGTTAACTGTCCGGCCACAGTTAAATTTCACGTGAGAAATACTGCCTAGAGTGACCAAGATGTAATATATTATTCTGAAAACATTTTTTTTACATAATGTATTATATATTTATTTATTTATTACTACATAAGTATAATATTATTAACACAAGTGATTATCATGTAATCTAATTTTATGCTCTGTGTATTATATATACCTACACAAAGCGTATCTGTGTAGTAGTGCAAAGTTATGAAGAGTATACTCTACTGCAAAAGCGAATTGCTATTGTAGTGGTAGATTGTTTTCTAGCATCGAAACAGGCATTGTACCAAAGAATTACTGTGAATCGCTTCTGGTGCCATTGTAGAACGATTTACCTATAATAATAGGGAGGGAAATATGGAGAAAAACATCTTGATTACACTTTGTAATGCATAAGACCTATTGTGAATTTTGTTTACAGATATTTTAGCAGTAGTTTTTTTTTAATTATTAGTGATATTCTATTTTGAAAACACACAAAAAATGTAACATAGGGAATTTAACTAATTTGGGTAACTTCTAGAAATCATACCTGACATTATTATAATAGTTTTTGAATGAAATACATGTAATAAATTTGTAATGACAATTATTGTAGAATTCCACCATCAATAACAGTGCAAAACATTATGTTAATAATATTTACGGAAATCGTCGGTGGGTAGACTCTCGCATTACCAATATTGGTTCCCAATGCTCTGAGCCTTCTTTGAATATTTCGAATAGTGAATGATACATAGTTTGAAAGGTAAGAAATATGCCTGCAAACTAAAAACTGTCAAAATGGCGACCATTAACTTTATTGACACTACCTTGAATCATTAAATAAATAATATTTAGAAAACTCTAACGATGTTTAAAAAGATTTTTACAGGTTCACGATTCCGAAAATAACTGCCACATAAAAGCAAGAAAATCATCGAATACGGAAAAGGGCACATACATGCCCTCCAAACCAAACCCGCCCCGCACCACATTTGGTCTTAATCGAGCGTATCACGAGGCACTACGTTTGATGTGAAGCGTCTGTACACGCCTGGTAATATCCCAGGAGCGGTTACCCGAGACTGAGGTCGCCACGCTCTCGAGTGAGCTTTGACTGAGTTTACTGATGTTACTCCAATGCAAACTGCCGGGGAGAGAAAAGACACAAGGAAATTTAAAAAAAAGAAAGGAATTTAATAAATATAACAAAAAAAAAAACGTTTTGGTGAGACGTTTTATGTAATATTTTCAGTTCAGTCGTAGCCGTAGCTTGACAGCCGGCGATTTTTATAGAAACTGCTTTTTCGGGCGGCATATTTTAAATATATCTATACTTACATAAATTTTCGCATGAATGTCTTAATTTTACTTTCGCATCTGTTAGCATTTGACTTAATTTAACAATTAACGGTCTTCAATGTTTGACGAATATACTAATTACAAAAATATATGTAAATAATTTATTCAATCGATTAGTTACGTGCCTGATTATAAAATTTGATAAAGATACCTAAAATGTGTATCGATAAGTATATATTATATAATAATAACAGTAAATGTTGAATGAGTTGCAAATAATATAATGCATTCCATATATATACCGATGATAAGAAAAACGTGGCGCCATGGCACATGCCAATTTTTATCACGTTATCTTCTATTGAATATTTAATAAGGTACGCAGATAAATAAAAAGAACGTACTATAACAATCTTGAGATATATTGGTAAAATTTCAAAAAAAATCGTGATAATAAATTAAATCTAATGCTTTTAATAAAATTAAAAGAAAATTTTTATTCAAAAATAAATTTTAATTTAAATGATTAAAAAAACCATTGAATTAAATGTGCGTTCGATGAACAATTATAACATCGTAGTTTAATAAGTTTTTTCGAAGATTATAAAAACATTTTTTAAAAATTCGTAGTTTTATGTATTTATTAAAATAAAAAAATCTAAAAGATAAAAATGTGTAACACTTGACATCTTTGTTAGTTATATCAAACCGGTCTTCATTATTGTGACCATACCACTGTAATATTATTACGAAACACTATTATTACATTTGAGTTAGACAATCTGAGACAAAATAAAATCATGATTTTTCTTAACTAAACCTTATTTAACTATTCCTCCACTGATTATGTGGGTACCTACCCTTTATTCTTAATAAATTAACAACACAATGTCAATTACGAACACAAATTATAGACCTATTATTCATTTGATATACTGACGTTTGTCTTTACAGGTAATTTAATTATAATATAATATAGATTTTTCATGCATACTGCCTGTGAATTATTATAAATTGAATCGGTTAAATTTAAACAATTCACTAAATAGTATATATTATTATGTAATAACTATAACATACAAATAAATACGATACACTATTGCTATTATATTTATAATTTGAAATAACCTCAGTAACATCCATAATCGAAAAGCTTTTAAAAATAACTTGTATCGCAACCAGGACAGAGCTTTTTGCGATGAATGTCGATTCGATGTAAGTTTTTTGATTGACTTTTTCGGATAGATATGCTTCTGACGCTATTCAAAAGTATATAATAAAATATATTATTACATATAACAAACATATTTTAAAAATATTTATTTATAATTTATTCCACAATATAACAATATAGGTGCATTCAAAACATTTTAGAATTTTATTTGCATTAAGGCTTAACCAGCCATGGATTTATATTCATATATTGTGGAATAAGTACAAATGAACTAATAACTAAACATTTTAATAAGTTGTTTGTTATTTCTAATCAATAGTGAAAATAATTAATAATACAAAATATTATAATAAGTACATACCCCATAAAGGTTGCAATTCGTACTAAATTTATGGAGACATAAACTAGATGTTATTTAACTATTTTTAACATGACATGAATGGTTTAAATAACTTTATCACAGCACTGAGCTAAACTTTTAAAAATAAAATAGACTTAATTTTGTTTAATGTTCCGACCGGAAAAGCGACAAGTTGTACGTCGTGTTATATTGGTTCGACGCCGCGGATCCCCTGCGAATAACTGAAGTTTAGTCTCGAGTGACTCGCAATAATATATGTAGACGCCGACCGACGCCTGCGCCCTGTGCCGATAACGGCGTCGCGCCAATGAGGACTATAGTCACCCCCGAAGCCTGCGAAAGCCCACAGCCTGTCAGGCCATTGGCCACGCCAAACTGTTGATCCTTAACGGCGCGTTAACGATCGCCAATTAAAACGCACTCTATTATAACAGGTGCCGTCATAATGGAAAATGGAACGCCCATAACGTTGTAAATTTAAAAATAAAAGACCATAGCAAGGTATACTATATAATATACATAGATAAATATATGATTTCATTTTCAAAAAATATTTCAAAGCAATTTCCTTTGGAGGATCCCTTGAAATATTTTTTTTAAATCTTGGGACAGTTAGGGAATGACTACCACTTAATTTAGTATTCGACAGAGGTAAACTTTACAATTAAATAGACAGTAATGAATATTAATGTTTTCACACATTTAACGTTAAAATTGGCACTGGTATTTCACCTCAACAAAGTAATTTTAAGACCACCGGTTATACCTAAATGTCAATACGGAACGACCTTTAAGATATGCATCACGTTGTTTGGCGATATTCATTTTATGAAGGTCAAAGACGAGGAGTCCTCGAAAATTTAAGAAATCAAAATTATCAATTACCACTTGAGACGTTTATAGCTCAGTCAAACATCAATACGTTGTTGTGTATTTAAATGTTTCCGAGAAAATGTAACCTACATTATAATACCATATGGTTGAAGCTAACATATAATATTATGTACGTACTCATTATGAATAATAATATGTATTTTATTTCATTATTTATTTATTCATTAATCTTGTATGAATCGAATATTAGAACGGTGTATAAATATACAGCTAAATAAGCCTCAGCAGAGACATAATAACGGTTAATAAACATAATTAGATTAGGTACTGGTAATTATTGCCACCGGTATAGATTCGTATATATCTATATATGTATACTGAAACTGTTGGAGCTGAGGATTGATCACTTACTGGGGGAATTTAATAAACCGTCCTCCTGGATACATGTAACATTCATGACACAATGACTACTGCCCGTACCTGCGAGAAACGCCGTAATTGTACATACATAATTTGAAAACACATAAATATATAATTAATAGAAAAAAAAATCTTTTTGAAAAAAATACGACACCCGAAGGTTCGAATCCTGCTGATTCGAACCTGCGTCTCTCAGGATTCGCGCCCACATGCATTGACTACTATGGTAAGTAATCTTATCTAATTGCGACGAATTTTAACTTAATTATGGTTCTGACAATACTCTCTGAATCGCTTTCTAAATTGCTTTAAATCAAAGTAAATATTAAATTACCTTAATTACTAACCGACGTCATGGATCACTCCAAGATTTTTTGTTGTAACTTACTTGAACTTGCTAATAATTTAATTAACTCATTCACAAAATCTTATGAATTATTCGTTTTAATATAATAATATAAAAGCACGTTTCTAGAGAGCACACAATGCAAAAAAATAGTAAATTTATCCATTAGTGAATTCATTATTGTCGGCTGATCTTAACTTAATATAAATAATGAGATATTTCAGATAAATTAAGAATTGAATTGATTATTTATTTTTAAACTGCAATGATTTGATAGAAGAACTAGCCATGTTTTGTTGCATCTATGCACATTTATACTCGATTGGGATGGCATAATACCAGAAATATATTATATTATACATGCTGTTCCGCTTTAACATTTCTCTATATCAATATTTGTCAATACGATGTAACATTTTACAAGTGTCGGTAACTTTTTAATTTAACAGTTTGTATTTTAAATAATTATTTGTAGTATTGTTAAGCTATATTCTGACATCAATTTATATATATATATATTATAATGACATCAATTTTTAAAAAGCAAGTTATTAAATGACAGTGTCGTGAATTCATAGTTCATACTACTTGATTGATGATTTATGGGTGTTATTATATAAAAAGATAAAGACGTCATTTCCGATTTAGCTACGAGATCTAACTTCTTATGGTGGATAGACTATAATAACAGTAACAATTTTTTTTTTTACCAATATGCTTAATACGTCATACCAAAAGAAAAAATCGATAAGTATTTGTTATCATCGACAAAAACCTACATACCTAGAAGGTGTGTAGGTATTACCTACACATATTAATAGGGATATCACGATTTCAGACAGACGCCATGCATATCTAAGGAATTTTATAATTTCGTGGAAAAATGGAATCATTTAACAAATATGTTAATAAAAACGGAAGAGCCCTATTAGGTTATGAAGATACTTTAATACAATTATTCGTATGGATACTGCGTAACTATAATTTACTTATATGTAACGGATTATCAAACTCGTAGTACAAAGTTCACCGTTATGTCAGTTGTTACATGTGAAATATTAACCGCGTATTTTTTGACATATTGCCAGTCGAAAATCTACCATTAAATACAATGAATCTTTTCTCCATCGCACAACACATAAAAGTCGTTCAATCATGCTACGAAAATGGTAAATATGCGACGGTCGTAGGTACTGTGGAAATTAAGGTCAGAATTCGGTAGAAATCATCGCGCAACTAATGGTTGTATTCGCAAGGTGATTAAAAAAAGAGACTAGTAGTGTTTAGGATCGTCTGGCACATGTAGGTACATTTTTTTCCAGCTCGTTGACATGAAAACATTGCTGCTGTACGCGAAAGTGTGGCCGAAGGACCAAAAATGTGGATTCCAAGAAGATCGCAGCAACTTGGCCTATCATATTTTTATAATGAAGTTTACGTAAGATTACATCTATCAGTAAATTAATTATTGCAGATTATAATACAATACTATATGTAATACACACAGTCGCAGAAAATGGTAAAAACATCCGATGTCAAATACTGTAACCAACTTGGAAAAACTAAAATATTACCAAAACAACTAAAATGCATCTAGTATGATCTTGACTTGTCCTCCCAATTTGTATTTATGGCTTTGAGATTTGGAGAGTAAGGCGGTGGACGCAGATGCTGAAAATATCGTGGATGTCCAAACGTGCCAATAATTCCATCGTCAGCAAACTCCAGATTCGAGATTTGCTTTCAACGGACGAGAGCGAGAGAGAAAAAATAGTGATGTGGATCAGGTCGAAGGTCGGAGAAAAGGAAGAACTCCTTTCAGACAGACAGCGCAAATCAAAAGTGCCACGGGGTTTAGATTGACGAAGACCCCGAGTACCGCTGATTTCCAAGAGCGATTAACCAAAAAGATTTTCAAATAGTTAACTGCGGTCAGTCAAAGGTGTGATGTACTAGAGAAGAAGAGCAGATAGCCGGATAGGGGTTTGAGATGACGAAGGCCTACCACTGGCTATTAATTGTGCTAGAGAAGAATAAAAAAATATTCAAAATTGCTTTGGATATCGATATATTATACTTACGTGAGGTGAATTTAGATGGATTGTGTTTTTTTAATACAGTATATTATTAAACTCATATGTCGGACTAGTCATGATTCTTACTATAGATACGTATTGCTGACTTATTTGTTTACTTTGTATAACATGTATTTTTTTTCAACATCTAAGCGTCATGGTGTGAAAGTAGAAAACTAATAATGTGTAATGCGCTAAAATAAAAATAAACAATTGAATATAAACATAAGAAGCAATGATGCATTGTGTTTGCTAGTCTTTTAGAATATTGATTTATATTGAATACACTAATATTAAGGATGGATTGAATATCTAACTCTATGTAAGACTCTTGTACCCATAACACATGCAATCATTTAAAATCAATCTACTAAAGCATCTAAATACCAGGAATCGTCGCCATTATAATTTCGAAATGATATTAAAAACGAAAATTAAGCGGTTTCCACTGTCGATTTTTCCCAGATAGGCTTGAAGCAGGATTTTGAATGTGTAAGTGTCCTACGAAAATGAAACATTATATATTATATACGTGCAACAGTGTGTGTCGCAACCTTCAAATACACCAATATAGAATGATCAGCAGTGCATAAACTAAGAGCAGTTGTCAGAAGGATAAGCCTAGAATGACATATTCTTGAGACGTGTTAAAGTTAATCCAATATTCTTCCACACTCGAAATAGGTTGCCTGTTACTCCATACCCGTTAGGTATTTCAGTTCCCATTAATTCTATTTTTCTTGATATTTCCGTGTTTACGAAGTTTACAAGAAGGACATTTTCACTATATTATTTACGTATACCGTACAAACAATATCATATAAAATTTAAATACAATTATTAGAAGATACTTTGAAAACTTAATCATATTCAAAAATGTTACTGATAAAAGAACACCGGTTCATTTCATCATATAATGCAATTAAAAATAATACATAAACAATCACCTCACCAAGGTATATAAGTGCTTATATACTTAGTGCAGGTAAAGAATATTATAAATACTGAAAAGTACAATGAATCAATAAATACCAAATACCGGGTACTTCCGTTTATTCCAGAATCCAGCCATGATAAATTATTTATGATTACATTCTTTACTGAATCATCCATATATTATCAGCTGCAAACAATGTTTACGTTTGTTCAGTAATATCGGGAATTTCGATACAATCAACTATCGACACACCTTTTTGTTGTGAAATATTTTGATTAAATCAAAAGGTTTAAGTATTAAATTATTGTTGTTAGGTGTAAATCATTGATTCGAGTACTTAAACAATAAACATTAAACAATTTATGAATGTCTAAGTAGAAGTAGAATGTAGAAGTTTAGCGTTTACGTAGTGCCAATTCATGATAATTTATACGTGTTTCATCATTGCCATCATCAGCTGGCGTCGATCCACTGCTAAACGAAGGCTTCTCTTAGCTACGTAACCCACATAACTTTATAAATAATTCGTCTATCCGGTTGGTTTTAAGGCGTCCCTGTTATCATTTAGTGCCCTGTTGGTACCATTGTATAGCGACATTTGTCCAGCGGTTGTCCACTCATCGAGCGATATATGCTGGCATTGCCATTTTATCTGGCTAGCCACCTCTATTGTCTGCCAGGATATCCTTTGTGGTCTCTCCGGGTTATGACTAACATTCACCTTTCCATGCCACGTTGCGCTATTTGTAATTTTTGATTTATCTTACATTAAGGGTCCATGTTTCACACGCACACGTGGCACTAGTAGTACACATTCGTTGAGCACTTTACTCATAAGACACAATGGAAGTTGTGTTCACTTTTGAAGATACCATTCCGTCGCCCAAATATAATGAGTTTATCTCTTAGAATTCACCGCATATAAAAAATTCAATTGGTTACACATTTTAAAAATTTCAAATATTTAATATAATTTTATAACATAGTTATGAATGAGCAGTAGAGTAAACGCCGATCTCTTGCGGGGAATCCTTTGTAGAGACAAATTCCCGAGGCATTGAAGAAAGTTTTTTTCAAAAATTGTATCAAAATTCACACTTGTGGGCTCTGAAATGTACCTATTGCCCAGTGCTACACTGAAATCAAAACGCCTCGCAGCAGTGTCACAAATCTTGAAACAATATTTTTTAGAAATAATCATTATTGAAGAAAAAATTCCAAATGAATCAAATTTAAATGTATTTATTTACTATATTGAATTTTACAAAATAAAAATTCAAGACGTCCACAAGATGGCATGAAAAAATAATGAAATATAATTATATCACACCGATCACACGGTGTTATAAAAACCGTATAAAAATATTATAAAGAGAAGTACGCAGAATGATCTAAGTACCTACATACCAAGAGTCTGGCTAGACCCTACTTTTTCCGACCATGTCCGATCCTAATAGGATCATATGGGCCTCCACAGAGTAGAGATTTTGATTTTGATTCAGATTTTGTTTTTTACGAGAAATGGATGTCAACCACTTGCTCAACCTATTCTATTAGGTCCATACCCTGACTCACACACAAATTGAAAAACAATATGTGTACTTGCCAGACCCAGGATTTGAACCTGGGATCCACGGGGTTATAGACCAACGCTTAAGCCGCGCGGCCACCGTGGGCGGCCTATTTTAGGAATTTATAAAACAACGTCTACCTTAATACATCCACACGTAGGTGGAATATATCAATATCCGAAGCGATTTGTGATATACCGGTTGATAACACCATGCCATACATATATTAGAATCATTAGATATAGCAAATAGCGACACGTTTAAATAGACCGCCATCTTTCAACGCGCCAACGTATAGAACGTACCAATTCAATCATACTAAATACGATCTCGAATCGTCAGTATGCACTATAATACAAAAGTTTTTACGAATTCAATGGACGATATAGAAAATCGAAATAATTGGATTATTTAGTTTTTCATGAATTATTTATGGTGGATTTAACATGTCTAATCTTTTCATTCAGAATCGACAGTCTGTATCTTCCAATATTATTTTTCTCAGCATCGAAGTGTATGAGTGAAATAATGAAGTCAAATGATAGATATAGTGTGTAGTACGTAGTTAATTTTTTTTTTCGTATGTAGGAATCAAAATAATTTCAATTGAAACATAAACAAGGCATGCTTTTTGGGAGGTCTTTGCATTAAGCAAAAGCATTTGATGATAAAACAAAAGTGCTTAATAGGTGCAAAACGTGTTAACCCGTCTAATATTTTTTATAAGTATTATTGATTAGATATGTAGTGCCCAACATTTTTTAGTTTTCTACGTACTAAACTGCTGCTCAGGTGAGTAAGACGTTTCTACTACTGACCGACAACAAGATCTCGTCTCATCTCGTTGTTGTAGTCGCATATAGAAGACTTCCTTCATGACGTACATGTCATAGCGGCAATTCCAACTGGTGCGTTGCCCATCAGGTGGCCATTAGATATAATTAGCATGTTATTAAAACGTCGCAATTAAATATTAATTAAAAGGTCCGCAATAAATGGGTTAATTAAATACTGTATCGGATCTCTTTTTAGATGCGACTACTTTGCTTCTTCGAAATAAACCAAAAGTGTACTATTAATAATTCTAACATCACTCTTGATCGTTTTAGACATTTTTATTATAAAAAGCATCAAATTACGTAAATTGATAGATCCGTACGGCGTACACTACGGAAGCGTAAAATGAAATGATTGGGCGTTTCAAATGGGCGTGCCTCATTTGAAAACGGAAATGCGATTAACTGAACAGTAGGGGCTTATTGGTTCACAGTTTTAACATGTGGACAAGAAGTTTTTGTTTGGGAATAGTATATGCCAAACACACAGGTTTCGAAAATAATCCTCACCGAACACCCACCTGGGAAGCTAAATCTAATTATACCAGGCTCTGGATCTATGGTAATGTGTTGGAGATGCATGGTATGCAAGAGTGGTTGGAGACTGCCGTTCAGAACAGAGAAGGAAAATTGAGGAGGTCAAGGCTCGAATTGGGCTGTCGAAGTGAAACAGTTGATAAAATCCCGAGAAACCTTTATCTGGATGACACATAGGTACTATGTATAATAATATACATTTTTAACGATGCAATATGTAGGTATTTGGTTTTTAAAATTCTATTTTGTTGTTTAATTTGTATCTTTCTTGAATTATTATTGTTTTTTTTATTTTATATCCTTTGCTATAAAATAATTTTTTGCTTTGTTTTTTTCTCTAAATTGATATTGTTGTACTTTTATGCTAGATGTCACGTTGTGAACGTCTTGAATTAATAATTTGTTATGTGCTCAATGTGTCTTTTTTAAATAAAAAAATAAATATTATACTTATATAAGTGTTATTTTAAATACCTTTATAAAAATATTTATTAATAATAGCCAATAGGTAGATATGTGAAAATCTAATCAAGTGAAACATAATATACAATACATATGTACTTGAATGCTTTACACACTTTCATGAGAGCGAAAAAAAAATTGAGTTTTGGACCACTTTGAATGAGATCTTCTATACCTATTTCTGAATGTAAATTAGTAATACAGAGGCGTTGAGATGACTGTTCATTTTTCTCAGTTATGCAAATATTTATTATGGACATTATATTTTAAGACTTGTCTCCCTTTTCCTTATACGCATATTTTATAGATTAAAAAATGATCTTAATACTTACTATTTTTTTCATAATAATATTATGGGAGGTACTTACATTATTCTTTGAGAACTATACACATGAATGAACACAGGTAGGTGCACATCTTCTCAACACATCTTTAATCACAATCAAAAAACATCACTAAACAAAGCACAAGTAACACATTACCTTTATTAAAGAAAACACTCGACTATTATCGTGGGTTCTGTGTTTCTTTTAGCTAAACTAAAGTACTAATATGTATCCACTTCAATAAATAATTTACTTCCGGCCCCTTTTTATATTTTCGCGACCACTATAGCTCAGTAGCACGCGCTACGACCAATTGCAATAAATAATAAATAATACGCTAAGTACATACATACTAAGAGAATATAATAATTAATAAATAATCATATCTCTAACAATGTCTTGAGAAATTATAATATTTTTTTTATCGCGAATTTGCTTCAGCGGCTATAAAAATAAGCGACCTAGAACACGTAGCCAGTGCATATAACGTTATCGAAAGAATAATTAATAATACATAAAAAATCGATTGTTTATTGTTTTGTGCGTGTACCATTGATTGATTGGCATGTTTTTATTTACGTGTTATCAATCTCTCGCTATATTATAATGGACACTACAGATAAAGTGACCAATCCACAAAAATGAGTTATTAATGCCTACTGCTAATAAACCCTCAGTAATATTGTGTCAAAACAGTTTTGGCCAAGGCTTGAACAAAAACGAACTATAAGTGCGAATGAGAAAGCATTCGGCACGCTGATATTATCCGCAATATGCGTTAGAGTAAGATAGAATTTCTACCGCTGAAATGAATATTTTTGTAAACGTCGCCGGTAAATATTGATTTGAATGACTACGTTCATTTAAAAACTGCGAGCACGTGTTGCTGAAATGTATTGTTTTTGTGTTAAGGCTATACCTCAGCTGAGGAATGGTCTAAAAAGATCGTGACTAGGCGATGCGCGGAATGCGGGTCGCGGGTGCAAATGACGGAAGCCGAACGAAATATAGTTTGTCATAAAAGTTCAACATGCGTCCTTTTTATGTTATGTTTATTATTATATTCGTAATAATAATAGTATATTCATTGACATGTTTTCTTTTTTAAGTAGGTACATACGTAAAGTTGTTTAGTCATCTTTACACGATTTAAGAATATTTTCATCCGACGCCATGACAAAACGAATCGACGTGCAGACGCCTCCACTATCGCTCTCCGAATGACAACGCGGCTGTAATTTCGTTCTACATACAGTTGAAAATAATTATTTGCCGTTTCACTTAAGTACGCTCTTAAATATAAAAATAGTGGTAATTATTTTTAGTTTATTTAGTAGAAAATATGGTTAAAAAATATGTTGCGTTTAAATTTGGTAGCCGTACTGAGAAGCAACATGATGGTATAACGATAACGTTTCATGGTTAAGTTAACAATAATAAAATTGCGGTTTTACTATGCGTTATACGCAATAAACACGGCTTTATTTTGCCAAACAATAGCCACTCTCTTTATATTATTTCTCTGAGGTTTTGGCCAATAGAATAAAATAATGTACCTACATAGAATACAATAAAAAATCAATAGGTATTATTTAAAGGCATACGTATCGGCTTATAACGTCGTGGGTCCCAGGTTCGAATCCTGAGTCTGGCAATTACACATAACGTTTTCCAATGTGTGTTTGGAGCCAGAGATTGGAACTAGTATAGTAATAGGTCGAGCAAGTGGCTAACACCCATTTCTCGTAAAAACGAAAATCTGTTCCCTAATCACTACTTAGAATTTTGTCATCAAATTCGTTATGAAAAAAAATATATAAGTACTTAAAACCTTAGAACATACATGAAAATACTAGAAAACCAGTTAGACCGAATTGTACTCGAAACTACATGTTTCGCTTTCTGGGTGACTGCTTCCGCCTCTAAGCTATCGATCCGTCTATGGTTCGTGCGAATTATTTCTTATAACTATACTTTAACTGAGATAGAATAATCAGGAAGTCAATTTTTTTTAGAATTTTCCGACATATTTTTTTTTTAAATAAGTATGCTTTTTTCTGTAATAAATAATCCAACATTCTTATATATATTACGTATGTATATTCAGTATTTAATAATATGTATAATGTACCTATATGCTTTTTCTTCTTTTGGCGTTGTTATAACCATAGTTTTAATACCACCAATCATGGCCCCCAGTCCCCACATCCTGGAGCGGACCCCCAGGCCAGGATCTTTGCCGGCTACCTATCACTGGTTAAAGGCAATCTGACGCTCTACAGTGGAGTTTTCCAAATGGTGTTCGAGGTCAAATAATATTCAGTGTATTTTTTAGTGATTTTAATACATCCAATAATGGAGTTGTCGAGTATCAGCACACAACAACGAAAAATTGCATCGCACAACCATATATTTTAAAAAGGTATCAATATACCTACTAGGCACTTTAAAAATACCTATCTAAGTAAATTAAAATTAATAACATTTTTTAATATGTTATAATCGAATCACTAACTTAAATACTTACCTACTATTATTATCCACTAAATTGATCATTCTACGGGAATTAGCCGACGATGTAGACAACTATTATTATTATTATGTTTTATATATAAGTAACTAGTTTTATAGATTTCAAAAACTAATCATAATAGTGTCACTAACTTTATACCTGAGTGCACTGCCAGTGAGCTATTAGCAAGACCATATGGGCCGGGCGCTTGGCATTATAACTCTAATCTATAGAACAATTATTGTAGACTGTACAGTGTACAATGTACATAGTCTGTCTCTATTTGTAAAATATAAACTTCACTTATAGATACTACAGAAATACTGTTTCACTACACTACTCTCCTTGATTTGCATTGCCTGTTGTAGCAGATAGTTATAATATAATATATAAAAGCATGACACTATGATTAAATGAAACAAAATAATGTTTTTTTAATCATGATGAAAAATAGTGGGAAAATTGCACTAGTATTTAAATAAATTAAATACCGGTATTCTATTAGGCTTCCGCATTATTTGTAATCCTTAGTCTAGAAGCCAAGCGCCAGTCTTTCCTGTGGCTAAACACACTCGCGCCGCAGCTGACAGCTCTTAGGAAATTAATATCACAAACTGTCACCGGTGTAAAATAAGCCTATTTGAGTCTAGCAATAAAATTTACAAACTTATGATCGCACACAGAGATTGCTACGATGCGACACACATGAGTTTAATACATTTTATATTATTGTCATCAATTTACCACACATTGAAAAGACAATGTTATAACTAATGTCATGATTCAAACGTGGCAATTGAAAAATTACATCGCATTCTGTACGCGCCTTCTTATTTCTGTTTCAGATCCGACTTTCCCACTAATGTTCGATTCCAGATATACAAACTCGTCAAATGTTTCTAATAAAGCAGCAATGAAATACAGTGAAAAAAGTAAATTTTGAGATAAGTAGGAATGCCAATCGATTGCTGAAAGCTAAACCTACATAACTTTTAATACCCAATTTAAAAGAAAAATGCCAATTATATTAAAATTGTCTTGTAACTTTAAAGAAATATAGGGATAGGTACTTGAAATAACCCACTGTTAATAATGTTATAAAAAATCTTACCATTATTATATTAAGTACATAATATTATAGCAGAAATATTGACATAATGACGCAAACATTAATGTTTAATTAACTCGAAACTAGTATTTTTTACTTACGCCACTGTTACTTTCAGGTATATAAGAGTGTATATAAGGAGGCTGTATAGGAGTTGTTTGTAAGCAATAAGTTTTTTTTTCGTTTTTAGTTGACATTGCATATTGTAACCTTAGTGTGCGAGCACACTTACTAAGCAAAGTATCCAGTGCCTATTTACAAGCATATTTTACGGATTGTTTGGATTATGATTATGCTAATCCGTTCATCTGTTACCACCTCAATTATTATTGGATACTATGTATATCTTGAGCTTTGATACAAAATCGCTTTCAAAATAATTAACGCGTTTCACGTTTGTTTGCAATAATTTCAATTATTAATAGTCAATGAGAATCCTGCCGCCGTGAGATTTTTATTTAACTAGCCAATATGAAAATACCGCAAATTGATTAAGCAATTACATAATTTAAAATATTATTACCAGTGTTTTAAGTTGCAGATAATCTGTAGAAAATGTAGTGTGCTTGTACTGTAAATAATGATCTAGCACATACCATAGTCGAGACGATCGTTAGTCAGATTTGTCTTTGTCGTAAAAATATTGAAACCAAACAATTTTGACTAGCATAAAACGCACATTAACTCAAACGAGTCTTTGGATTACCACAAATTTCTTGGTTAGTTGAAAATAGACGTCACCGAGGCTGTTTCCCTGAACATCCTAGTATTACGTATATCCGTTATATCCTATACCAGTGGCGAAGTGTGGAGGTAGGCTATTAAGATCCGCCATAAATTGTGCAAACTAAACTTTGTCAGTCATTCGTATTTGTTTTCATTGAACTAAGACTACAATTTACAATTAATGGTGTTGGTTAGTTTTTAAAATTCAATTAAACTCTACGAAAACCAAGCAATAATAGATAATAGTCAAAAATACTCTATATTATCTATAAAATATGTAAAATTATGCAATTAAATCACACATAACTTTAAATATTGTATAGATAGAATAATTTCTTTATCTATTATAGTTTGGTTTAGGCAGGGCTTAATGAATTTTAAAAAAATAACAATATGTGCAATAATATTATGAATTCTGAAACCATCGAAAACAAATCCTAAGGAATGAAAAAATGTACACAATTTTATCGTATCGCCCAAAATATGCCAAAACTATTATGGTTTGGTTAGACAGGGTTTAATTGATTTTTTTAAAACGAACCAGTACCATCTGTAAATTGTAATGTTAGTTCAATAAAAACAAATACGTATGACTAACAAAGTTTAATGTGCACTTTTTATGGCGGATCTTAACAGCCTACCTCCACCCTTCGCTACTGTCTTATACGTATAGCGAAAGACTAATAAATGGAAAATTGTATACGCTTTATAGTAATTCATTATTATTTCTTTTTGGTTCTCTTCCGTAAACATGGTTTAGCTTTAGCAAATAGACCAAGACATAGGTAATACGAATTTTCCCTGCGGACGCTCGATTGTTTGGCGGAAGGTCGGAGGGATTGTTTTTTTTCTACGCGCTTCCATACATATCAAAGGGAAGTAGACAGCTGTTAGACTACAATCAGCTCACATGGCCGTTAGATCGTTTTGTATATGTGCGTATCTCCATTTGTTTTCATGGTCAGGAGTGGATACGCAAACTGTCTAACTACAGTCTTGACTATAGTCTGCGCTAGGTCTAACTAAATATGCAAATTATTGGAAAATACATCAATATGATGTATTAACTTGGTAAACCGCAAAAATCTATAAAGGTATCCAAATGCATTCCTTTCTACACGTAATGTCGATTTAAAAACAACAAAGGTAAAATGTAACTATTATTACGTTATGATGTAGGAATATTCAAGAACAAATTAATGGCTACGTTATTTATCCTCGATGTCGGGACCTCATGACTGTGACTGGATGATTTAGCCTCCTGACGACCGTCTACACGGCTTAGATCTACCTCTTTCGGTATTTTGCGACATGCAGAGACTATACATATGAAGGAAGATTTCCCTGTCCCTGCATGGCGGATTTAGGGACGTGGAGGCCTGACGCGTCGACTGATTTTTACCTATCCCCACGATATAAAAATAAAAGTCACATCCTTAACTAAAAACAGTTATTATTGGGGATGATAATGATGACACGACATAATATAAGTAGTCTTTTTTGTGTACACGTAGGTACGTTTCTGTTTGATTGGTTATGTTACGGCCCCTTTCATGTCATTTTTAGGGATATTGTTGTGGTTTGCGTAATATTAATTAATTATTTGGTGATAATGAATTGTATGAACTGTTTCGAGGCCCCTTTTTAAATTTTCCAACAAATCGATTGCATCATCTGCGTCACAAAAAATCAATACTGAATCTGAACAAATTCCATGAGTTTTTCTCGATTGTCATCCTCCTTGCAGGCTATAATGATTAAAGATTTGGAGAGCCTATAGAGAACAGATATAATATCAAGAAGTGTCTGTCTTGAATCTAGAGTTTGCTGATTATGGAATTTGTACCCGTTTGGGTATCCACAAGAATTTCAGTATCTGCTTCCAGCACCATATTTAAAATAGGTATAATATCTAGCATCTGTCCTCTCCTTGGTCTTGATAATTGGGACAACGTCGTAGTATTTTTTTTTTTGAATTATTAATAACCATGTCCTTGCTTTTTCGTGCAAGGTGGTTGTTAGTAATTTTTGAACAATCACAAACACCCAGGCTTTGAGAAAAACACAAAAATGTTCTTGTTATGACCGGGAATCGAACCCAGAAGTCTCGGGTGGAAGCCCAGCGCCTTACCCACTGCACCACGAGAGCCGCCTAGTAAAGCCTAAAGTTCTACAGTTTAAGATAAAGATACAACACATTCCTTACGACGAAATTACCTAATGGTTTAACTATCATATTCCATTGGGTAGCAAAAGAAAGTGAATTAATGAGCTTACCGTTAATCATATCAAAGACAAAACTGTAAGTTATAATATATCGTAATATGAGAATAGCAATAGCAAAAAATGCTGTCGAGATTGCAACCAATTTGGAAAAGTAAAAAGTTTTCGAAAGCGACTAACATGATTATCTTATCTTGCACGCGGAACAGATAATCTGTATATACCTACTAGTGGTTTTGGTTAGCCTCCAAGGAAGGCAAAGCCGAGGAAGAGCATCGGCACGCTGGAGTAAAGAAACTTACTGGGGATGAAAGAAGTAGGCTGTGGAGATTCAACATAAATAGTGCACACTAAACTTTGTCACTCATACTTATTTGTTTTCATTGAACTAAGAATACAAATTGCAGATTGTGTTGGTTAGTTTTTAAAACTCTATTAAACTAAACAAAACTCGATCTGGACTATTTATGTCGGATTTACACTGCTCTCCTCCACTCTTCACCACTGTGAGATAGTCTTTACTCCATCCTGAAAGAAGCACAGAAGAGTATAATTGTTTGAGCAGAATGGCTGCATTTAAGGGTAGACACGATCCTCAGCTATGAGAGACCGACAGAGAAGAGAGATCTTACCAATGTGTATAAAGGTAAATGAGTATGCTACATTCTTAAATCATGTGTATTTTTTGTTTAAAAAAAGGTTTAATTAAAACATTCATTCGTTTGGCTTATCTTTTTCTTGATGCCACGGAATTTTATTAATCATGAAAGGCAAAATGACAAAAAAGAATACCTATACCCACACATATTTTATATGATAGTTTCATTTAGTATTAATTAAAATATGATATCACAATCAATATCAAACAATATAAAAAAGACAAAAAATAAAATAAATCTGATTTTGCTAAAATTGATCCAGAAGTCAGATTAAGTAGTATTTAATACTCTAATAGTTTCTCAATACTATGCTTGAACCAAAGCTCGAGGAGTTGTATTGGCATATTTCGAAACACAAACAAAATAGTTATGATCTCCTTGATTATAATCTTCTGTGGCTACTAATTTTCTTTAGCGGATAACGATGACTTATGAGCTTTTACGTTATCTTTAACAGTTAATTTAGCGAATGTTGTTTGCCAGGTGTTTGCAAGCTCTTCAATTAAAACATAATATTATATTTGGTTTGTTTATTTTAATAATAATATATCTTATAAATTTACATAATGTTTCATTCAAAAACGCTATCGACAATTAATAACAATACATTTCCTATTAAGGCTATACTTCAGTTGAGGCAGTGACGTCCCGTGGGGGTAGGCAGATTGAGCGTCGCTTAGAGGCGGAAGATACACGAAGGGCGGCAAATCGAGGAGAATCATTGGGTATATATAGAAATAACTGTACCTAAACTTAGTAATTACGGAAAATTTTCATTAAAAATTTCAACTCACTGGTTGGTAACAAAATGTATTAAGTAATTACTATAAAAGTTTTAATAGGACTATAATTTTTGTCGAGTTCGCGATGCCTAGTTTACTTCCGTTGTCATTGGACATCACGACCTTAGTGAACAGCAATGACACGTGCATATTTGCGAATTATATTTGAATTTGGTATAGGTAGTACATACTTATTTAATTTTGTATAAAATGTTTGCCAGTCACTTGGAAGTTTTCAGGTGTATTTTTAAATGTATCTGAAACAGTGAACTCCCAATATTGTCTATTGAAGCAGAGATTTCATTTTCATTAAATTTAGTGGTAGGTATATCTTGTTAGTGATGTATCCATAAAACACATTTCTTAGATACTGGAGTCATGAAAGGATGATAAAAATACCCTGTAAAAAAAATGTGGCGGCATTTTAGCGCTGCCTAGGGGCGGCATTTTGTCTCGGGACGTCACTGAGTTGAGGCATGATCTAAAAAGATCGTGGCTAGGCGATGCGCGGATTGCGCAAATGACGCGTGCCGAACGAAATATAATTTGTCATAAAAATCCAACATACATCCATTTAATGTTATGTTTATTGTTATATTACTAATAATAATAGTATATTCATTGACATGTTTTCTTTTTTAAGTACATACGTAAAGTTTTTTAGTCATCTTTACACGATTTAAGAATATTTTCATCCGACGCCATGACAAAACAAATCGACGTGCGCATACTTCGACTTTCGGTCTCCGATTGGCGAGTCCAGGCGATGAGTGAGAAATTTCGTCGCACCTGCTATTAAAAATTATTTGCCGTTTCACTGAATTACGCTCTTAACATTTGAACATTCAAAGTAATACTACTCGCATTACTTATAAAATGCTCTGTATCTGTTACTTAACTGTATTTTTCGCATGTATTTTAATATGGAAGTTTATTTTAACAAAAGTTGAAGTTGAGTTTTTTTGCTATCCAGAAGAAAATTTGTCTTTCAACAATAATTAAAATAAACTAATACGTAGATAAGTAATAGCCACTCTATTTCTAATAGTCTATGTCTAATATCGAATAGTACCTACTCCCTATATGCTTACTTTTAGCATTTAAAGTATATAACTTAGTTAACATTTAGAATACACAGAAAAAATATTTTATTTATATACTCACAAAGTTCTACAATGTATTTAACATGACAGCATTTTTCATTGAAAAATACTTTTTCCAAGACAAAGTACTGTTAATTGCTATTAAGTTTTTATTCGCGACATTCTTTCGATCGTTGTGCGGTTGATTCTACCATAATTATGGTGACATTCTCGACTCAACAATTGAAAGAGTGGTTAAGTGGACTTCAGTGGTTTTCACTCCCTTGTGCGCAAAAAAATCACTCCAATAAAGTAACTAGGTATTAGATAACAGTATGTTTTTATCATGGTTGGAAGTTACACGTTGCGTTAGAAATACTAGGAACTTATTAATTATGTACCTACAGTTAGTAATAAAAAAAACAAATTTATAGAGCCAATATTATAGATTTATTGAGGGAGTGAGGATGTCATCCAAAGGAAAATAGCAATGGAAATACACTTTATCGAAACTAAAAACAATTCACAAAAGCCTTAATGAATCTAGTAAGATCTCATTATATATTCCTAATATATGCATAATAAATGTCTCCTGCATTCGGATAGGAAAGGCAAGAAAAGACAGAGGGAAAGCTTAGTCGAAATGTGGTGCTGGAGAAGGATGCTGAGAGTATCGACGACAGCCAAACGTACGAACGAGTCCATTCTTCTGTCGTCATCATCAAACCCCACATTAGAGACAGACTTTCCTTGGTTTTACTCACATGTGCAGAATCAATTACAGTCGTGGAATTTGTCGAAGTCGAAGATGGGATAGGACGATGAAAGCTCCCTTCAGACGGACGAACTAAATTGCCACTGAATGCTAAGAAGGGTGGAGTGAAGCCGTGGAAAAAGTTGATCCGCGATCATGGTGGAAAAAAGGGAATATTTAATGAATCAGGATTGCAGATATGACTCGTCAAAGCACAAACTCGTGATGACAAATACAAATATTCGAGAGATAATAAAGAAGGTTTAAAAATGTCCAGAGCGGATTTGCGACTCGACATCTCACATTTATATCAGTATCACGAAAACACTTATTTATATATAAATAGGAAACGTGGTCTAATTTCCTTTACATTCTGAGAATAATTATTGTTTATTATTACATCGCGGAAATATGTATGAGTACGTGTGACAGGTTGTAGATGTTTTTATAACCTGACCAAAATGATTTATCGAAATCTAGAATAATTTGACGTTTTAAGGTTTATGTAATATTTAACAAATATCATCTGAACGTTGTGGTAATTTATTTCATTTCAGACAAAGAGGATAAAATCTTGCCCACTGCATTTCAAAATGTGACAAACGCATCATTAGCAATGTCAATATGTAGGCATATTATTCTGATTTATTACGCATCTTTGACAAGGCTATCCAAATGTCACACGTTTTAGTAATATTATAAGGATTATTGCTATTAAGCATACGGTTTATTTTTCATTTAAATAATGGTAGATATATACCTTTTTGACATCACTCATGTCCGTTGTGAAATTCACAATTAACGAGCGTTTTTCCACTCACCAGAACTCACATAAGTATGTGGACGATTAGATTTATCATTTTTTATAATATAGGTAACTAATAGAAATAAATTAATTATAAGAGTTTTATATCATAATATAATATTAGTTTTATGAAACATTAAATATATTGTATAAATGAGTCGCCTTAGGTTATAACTGACATTTTGCAATTGTGTTATTTTTGAGTTGAATATACCTATCAAGTGATTCTAAATCTGTATAAAGAAAAATAGTTAGCTATCAAAAGTCACTTTAAACCATGTGAAAATTGTTGACAAAATTGACTGTTGGTGTCATAACCTCATAACTCACATTTTTGAACAAATAATGTGAGTTCTGTCATCAATGTCTTTCGAACCAATCAGAGAGCTCTGTTTCTCATAGTATGCTATGTTTATGCAGCCTTAGGAGTATTATATAAATATTTTTAAAATAATGTAAATCGACTCACGCATTCATATTCAAGGGAGCTCAATTATACCTTTCTTCTAATTACAAGTGTTCTGGTGGTTGTTTGCGATTATCTCAAATCTCGATTTTTGGAATATGTGAGTTATGACGCTAGGTAATTCATTTATCAGTCACAAGCAGTTAATTAAGGCAATTAATATTCCTTGATTTTAAACACAAAAACTGATAGTCTTTAATAACGCCATTTGATATACATTTCATGTAGGACCCACTAGTTTAAATTATCGTAATTAAGTAAGAGGCCTGTAGCTTAATTGGTTCAAGCATATTGGCGCGATACCAGTGGATATACGGGTTCAAATCTCGTCAGGAGTCGTATTTTTTTACAAATGTGATTCTTTTTAGTATGTATAAATCTGAGGTGTTTTCAAGTTATGTAAGTTAAGATACGTTTCAAAATTTCTAATACAAATTTATGGATATACAATCATTATTGACTTTAGAATCAGACTTTTTAGACCTACGTACGCTGGAGGCAGTGTTTTAATTTTAGGCGCGTTTTCACAAGGAAGATAAAACTTATCCGATAACGGTATCAGCGCATATTTCGCTCATTGCACTCCCGTGAGTGGGATGTTTCGCGCCAGGATTATCGAATTGTTATTACTCTAGCCAATTGCCTCAGGTATCCACGGATACAGCCCAGCGGCTCATCATTATTATGTAACTAGAATCCTGTATCACGACACTGTATCGTGAGTATTACCGTGCGAATCCGGCTTTATTTTAGTGTAATTTCGGAATCCGCCATGATAAAATTAAGACCAACAGACTGGGCAAGCCAGTTCCTGACCGGCCAAGCTACAAGGTTTTCGTTGTACGACCATCAAGATGCCCGCTGACGGGATTGGACCAAACGGAGTTGTTTGTTAGGGCCCATTTACACACGGGTCTAATCACGCCGACTTGATATCAAACACGGTCAACTTTGAGGCATTTGACAAGTTTACTGCGTCGTATAGATGGTGAAATAATTCCTATCCGTCCTTAGATTTATCATTTTAAGCTCCTGACTTCTCTGATACGGCAGAGATTTAGTACACAGGTATAGAGGACACTTGTCACTAAAGATAATTGACGGCAGAGCAAGTCAAGATTTTTTTTTCTTCTAAACTCTTTCTTTACGCACCAAGGTTGCTGCATCAGCCTCGTGCAGCTTGGTCTCGGGATAAAGATGTCTGGCACTAAAATCTTTTCATTCAAACACGTTTATTGCATATAGTGGAAGGCAGCCGTGCATAAATCGTGGCTGTATAGATATGACGGGTGGAGATGGAGTAACTCAAATCATACCGATATCGGATATATCTTCTGTGTAATATCGCTCAGTTTTAATGTCGCCATGTTATGCGAATGTATACAGTATGTAAGATGTATTAATTACTTATAATAGTAGAAACAAATACTGTGACAATCAGGCTCTCAGAGAGCTCGCACATCAGAACTATTCGTACATGTGAGAACAGAATTCGTCGATGTGACGTCATCATAAACCAAGAAACAAACGTTATCAAATGGAGCTTTGCAGATTAGCCGATGCAACTGCGACGCTACGACGCTCCTGCATGCGACGAATTGCGTTCGCTAGAGCCTGCATGTCGATATCGAAAAATGTCGACTCCGCGCATGCGCACAGCCGCACAATCGGCCATTTCTGTCTCTGTCTACACTGTCATTGCTCGCTCATCGCTGGTCACCGCGTTTGACGTTTGTTCATACAATCAACACAATAAAAATGGCAGACGAGAGACTTCTCCTTTTTCGCGTTTGACGTTTTCCGCTAGGCAAATGTGCGAGGTTGTAGCATGCAACATTCGCCGGCGGTCTTGGAAGTTTTGATTTATGGCCGTCAGGCTCGTCTCATCTACAACGTGTCGAATACGTCGATGTGACGTCATCTTTGTTAACAAAACACACGTTATCTTATGGACCTTCGCACACTGCTGGAATAAAACATTTTAGTGTGAAAAAAACATCTGGAGGTAAATGCAACTATTTTCACCCGACATGCAGCGCAGGGCAGGTATCATCCCGAAATGTCGCACTTCGTCATTCATTTTGGTTTGGCGAGTGACGTCACTGTCCTTGCACGGCCTTGCTATATGCACATAAGAAAGTTACATGTTGCGCTCAGTTTTGATTTATGACTATTATCCCAGTCGAGACGATTTTCAATGTGCGACTGGGCTTACATTTTTAGGACTGCGCAACAATTTGTCGAAACAGAACGTGCGTTGGTGGTTTGCCGAAATTGCGATTTAAAACTTCTGAAATTTATGTATCACAGATGCTTGATACAAAAAGACTGCTGATACTTTGCCCCTTTTTGTCCATTCAACTCTATTTCCTATTTGCAACCATGGACCAATATATAAAAAGCTTTCGCTCCTCTGGCGTAATATTTGTAATCAATTATATTTGCAAAGGGCACCTACTAATGGGCGTGCAGACAAATGCGCCCTCTACAAAATGTAAATCCCATTATGGCGGATTAGATACCGCGTTCAACATAATATCCCAATATTTATCATCGCGAAAGACTAATGAAGTTTACGCTTATGCCATAGAATATACATTAAATTAGTGTGCGTATGCCAATATCATAGAGAGTGTGGTTTTGATTATGATTTAAAGTTATTGACATAACAACATTATGTTAATACCTACTGAACTGTTTAAAGCTAGCAATTTAAATAAAGTGTTGTGGTTGGAATATTATATATATTATATATTAATAACGTCAGCGAACAATAGTCGGACGATATTATTCGCTACGTGTGAAACAGTGGTAAATGTATAATGCTACGTTTCCTGAAACCATAATTTTTTACATCAATTTTCAAATGGTTTGTTACTTAAATTTACAAATAAATACAACTGAGTAGGTACATTTCTTATGTACGTACTAATTAACCGCCCCGGTGGTAGAGTCTTCCATCGTTAGCTGATGATGATTAGATTTACTTACTTGATATTATATTTGACAGGAAGATCGTAAGAACAATAATTTTCGAAGCCGTATAACAATATGGCGTCTGGCGAATGAGATATAGGTATCTCGAAAAAAGAATAACACATTTTTAAAGGTACAACGTTTTTGATGGGAGGCTCAGGTCTAGGGTTGCCTTGCCTTGCTTCGTCCAGGATCCCGGGGGCGAGGCAAATCCTGGAGTTTAAGAAAAAGCAACCTATTTTTCGAAACTAATAGAAGTTGTAACGGAAAAACATAGCTGCCAACCGCAACCGGAATTTAAAACTTTTGCCCGAAAATTTTTATGACTTGGATTCTGAGCGGAATAAGAATATCAAAAAATCAATATACTACCAACCTAGAATTTTCAGGAAAACAAATAATAATAAAGTATATTAGGTACTTATTAGTTATTAGTAATTTTGTTTCGGAAAAATGTCCTGGAATTTTCTATACAAATTTGGCAAGCCTTGGTAGGTCACAAGGATGGAGGAAATGCAGCCACCAAAATTATTGCATTAATAGAGTCGCCACAATAATGGGTTTACACAATAATTCTTCTTCTTCTTCCACGGCGCTTTGGCCTCCTCCACAACCGCTCTCCACTCACTCCGGTCTCTCGCCACACTTCTCCAGTTACCGGGTCTTCCTATATGAAGCCAGTCCACTTCTACGGCGTCATCCCATCTCCTTCTTGGACGGCCTCCGGGTCTCTTGTATTTAATTGTACTTAATTTTTTTCTGGGGTTTACACAATTAGTTAACTATAAAAAAAAACAGGATATTCAAGGGGTTTAAATCTATCTACACATGAGTTTAGAGATAATGATGATGATAAGATTTTATCAACTCAAAAACGACACTACACCAAATGTCACGAAAAAATTTCGTAACTAACTAAAAGTAATAAATGTCAGATTAAGTTGAGATTTATCATCCATACTATAATTACCAGTATTATAATATAACCGTCGGGGTCAAATAATAAGACAGGCGCCTATATAAATGTGCACAAAGCAAAGGTATTAAATTCGATCAGAGTATTAAATGCAATTTGTCTAGCGATCCGTGAACAAATGATTGAAAACTGAACAGGCGATGCGGTCGATTTCCACAACATTTGCATTTTCTATTGTCCGGACCAATAAAGATAAAGCTTACGTTAAGAAACTGTCAAATCAGCTCAGTATGCTACTTTAAAAGCTGGATTTGGCAAAATATCAAAGAGACTTTATGCAATACGAAATACAGTATCATTATACAAACTTGCTATTTGGCATTGTTTGGCAATTTAATATTCCAATCTGGACTTTACATTGCAACATTGTAAGTATAATCCAACGTCTTTGTTATATAAAATTGGGATTATCTTTTATTAAAATATGACTTCTTTCTATTGAGATATCTGTAGAAAATAAAAATAAATGGATAAGTAACACATAATAAAATGGCGTCTTTCTCTCGTATCTGGAAATTTGTACGTAAACAGTTCACCGCAGGACAATTATTCGTGCGCCGCAGTACGTGAAACATGAGTTCGTGTAACATTTAATCAAATGAAGAGTTCTTTGTTGAACATTCACCGTGGAGTATATTTTTTGTACGTATGCTACATGTATTTTGATTACGTAGGTATATTATAAAATAAAACTTACATTGATAATATGTATGGAATACTCAGACAACAATATAGTTGGAAGGAAGTTTGAAACAATAAGCAATAAATCAAATCGTTATCAAATGCATTGCGAGACATTCATTGTACTGCTTATTAACATTTGATACGAATAATATAAAGATAAGCTCAGATTGCGGGACTATAACAACTATACTACGTTTAATAAATTTGATGATGTAAAATGATGGAAATTCCGTGTTATTGGTTCGATCATCTGAAGTGAACTCTTCCACGTTTTCAATTACCTTCGACCTGATCAAATTCCATGAGTTTTTTTCCCAAAAATTTGATAATCCGGATTCCGGCGCAGGAAAACTGTGGAATCTCTCTGATCGAAACATTAATTCGCTGACGTTTGATTGATTATTCTCAGCATATTATATCATTATTGTATACAAATTAGTTTTTTCATGTTGTCATCTTTTCTGTATGCTATACGATCAAAAAAAAATTGAGTCCGGCGCAGGCAAACTGTCTAGTCTCTCTGATTGAAACTGGGATTCGCTAATATTTTATTCATTCATTCGTAAGTCAAGCTGTCATCGAAACACTCAGCAGCCGTCTCCAGCACCAAATTTAAAATGTTTCTAGCTTCTTTCTTAATTATCACAGTATTCATATTTACCAGGAAATATCAATCCTGTGATGGTTCTTGATCTATCATACTCTATGAGATTACTAATGAGAATTGAATCATAAAAATGGAAAAAGGATTTTGAAAAGAAATCATTAACCATTCCTTTGTTTTTTTTTCTCAATCAGCTAACTTGATAATAGTTTTCTAATTAACCACGAGGAAACCCGCGCAACCTCGCCGTAACACTTGATTTGTATTGCATCACTCATGATCTGTCGTAGGAGCGAAAGAAACCAGGGCTTGGAACCGGAACTGAACCGAAAACCGGAAAAACCGTTATTTTTGTTGGAACGAAAACCGGAACCGAACCGAAAAAAAATATAAGTATATGAATCTTTACTCCCCACTTCAGTTGTCGTGACGCATCTCGACATAATTCTAATAATTTATAATATAGTATTTGTGTATATAGTATTAGTGCGGTGCAGCACATTGGTGTCGGAGCGTGGCGCCGGGCTATTCTACAAGTACCATAAAATGTTCTAAATTATGGTAGACTTTTTTTTTAGTACAAATAACATTTAAAAATTAATCACTCGGAGCTGAACAGAAAACCGGAACCGAGCCGATATATTATATTATAAACCGAAATGAAAAAAAATAACCGTTCGAAGCTCTGAAAGAAACAGAAGATGTGAATCCCCATACTTTAAGCTGAGGCATAGTTTCCTCTTACCTTCGTGCAGTAAGCTCTTTGCACAGTATGATAATATTTTGGCGATGAGTTCAATGAGTGCCAAAAACAAGACTAAAACACAATTTTGACGATGAATGGAAAATTGAGTTTTTTTGTGATGGCTCAAGGCAAGTTTTTTTAATTATTGTCATTAGTCAAATAATAAAATACCTTTGTTCAAGTTGAACATTGACAACGAGATATCATGGTTGAACATTGCCAGTTTTGATACTGAATATATGACAGCCTGCTATATTGAAGTTGGAAATGCCTGATATCTAATATTATTGAATATATAAAAATCAATATCTGTTTGTTTGTTTGTTCATATTTTATGCGCTGCCATACCGTTCATCCGATTGCGATAAAACTTTGTCAACTTATTGCTTGCACTTGCGCAAAGGTTATAGGCTATATCTTATATATAAAATTGAATGTCTGTCTGTGCCGTATGCGTTCCTATACCATTCATCCGATTGCGATGAAACCTTCGTCAGTTGTTGTGGTAACACCCGCAAAGGTTTCTGAATTAGTACAACCATCTTCTTCTTCTTCTTCATTCTATCTTCTTTTATGTGTATGGTTCCTATACCAATCGTCCGATTGCAATGAATCTTTTGTTTGACCTTTACTCCTATTAGAATTACTTTCATATTGCCATATTGTATTACACAGATATTTTAATATCAAAAAGATAAATATTTATTATTATTTTTTAAATATCTAAGACAAATGTATCCACGAAGCGACCCTGTGCGAAGCCGGGTACTTCAGCTTGTAATATATGAATTGTGAATAATCTTACTAGACACATTTTAGTCACGGTAGTAATATATTTGCTTTTTCAAATTGATTGCAGTTTCAACGTACCATTTTTTTTACATTACTTACTATTTATTGTTTGATACTCGTATCAACCCCTTTATAGATCAATTTGATAAAAGCAACCTATACTTTTATCCAGGTTTCAATATTCACTTAATTACTATTGATATTTTGATCCAATTTCGCCATACGATTAGCAGAGGCGTGCATGTGCATTTTATTTAACCTGTTCGACGAGACGAATCTTCCCGACAGTCAGGCTGCGCGTCGATTAATAAGGTGCAAAGTTGCGAACCCGCCCCGCGATGGTCCTCTCGAAGACGTGACCTGCGTTTTAACTCACCGACACAAGCGTTTAACGACACGTTCTCTACAACTCGTATTAATTTTGTAATCAATGACCGCGCAATGCCACTTTGCATAATGGATTTTTTCTTGCATAACCTCATTTTTTATTATTAAGATGATACTTCAGTGAAACGGCAAATAATTTTCAACTATAGGCGCGACGAAATTTTGGACTCGCTGGCAGTAGGAGAGCGAACGTCGAGGCGTGAATACGTCAATTTGTTTCGCAATGGCGACGGGGGTATTAATTCTTAAATCATGTAAAGATGACTAAAAACGTTACCCATTTACTTGAAAAATAAAACACGTCAATGAATATATTATTATTGTTACTAATAGAACATACGTTAAAGTGCCCACCACCATCCGTCAAATATGCACAGCCGTGGATATGCACGGCCCCTTTCTATGACGCTTTAAACGTGTCTGAAAGAAGTGATTTTAAGTGCTCATTCCGTCCCGAGATGGAGCCGCACGGGACTGATGCTGCAACCATGCACCGTAGTGCTTAAAGAAGAAAGTTAAGAAAGAAAATATTTGTTTTTGGACTGGCTCTGCTGTCCGCTGACGTTAAGCGCTTTGTGTACCCGCATACTGAGTGTCACGAATTGAAATGTATGAGTCTACAGAAGAGTCGGGACTATCCCGCTCCCCTTATGACGCTGCAAATTTCTCAAATGCCGCAAAGTTGGCCTCGGTTGCTACCAGATCTCCATGACCAATTGGGCCCATGTGAGGACGGACCCTGGCAAACAGCTCCGCTCGTTCGAATTCCATAAGCGGGCAATCCCAGAGGATGTGTTCAACATCTTGGTGGTCATGCCCACAGGTACAACCCGGCCCATCTACTATCAAGCCAAACTCGTAGAGTCTGGCGGCGAAGTTGCCATGGCCAAACAGAACATTAAATGGACGCATGTTGGATTTATATGACAAATTATATTTCGTTCGGCATGCGTCATTTGCAACCGCAACCCGCAATCCGCGCATCGCCTAGCCACGATCTTTTTAGACCATGCCTCAACTGAGGTATAGCCTTAAATAGCCAATACAGTAACAAAGTGTTATTTTTTTCATTCTATTTTTGTTATCTGAGCAAAATTGATGCTTATACCTATTTATAATTAAAATTAAAACTTTTATTACATTAATGACCCCCACATCCGGAAACGGGCCCTAAGTCTAGGATCTTTGGCGGCCCCCCTACCTATTGCTAAGGTTAAAAGCAGTGTAAGGATATACAGTTGCATGTTCCAAATGGTGTTCGAGGTAAAATTAATTATCTAATTAGCGATTTTTTGTATTTTTAATACACCCACTTTTATGTTGTTATGCACAATTATGAACTTGTCGAATATATATAACAATCAAAAAATGCATCGAACAACCACATATTATTAAATGTTAGTATGCTTGAAGTGAAACAGCGCCATTTTTACAACGTTTTTATTAGCTCGTATTCGTTTGTCCGGTGGTTGTTTTTCCAGTACAAATCGTGCAATCGATTTTTAACTAACTTCCCGACTAGCTAGATATTTGAAACCTTTTGAATATATCAGAACACGATGCCAATGCATTATTTTAATAATAATAGCCATATTTAAGTAGAATTGAATTCATTTACAGTTAATTCTGTTTTGTATGGAAAGTTATTTCAGAAAAATCCGTAAAACGTAAAAGACTATTATTGGTTGCTAAGTGGGTCCTAGCAACTAAATTATTAATATATGCGTGCGTTACTATGGAAATCAAAATGAAATGTCAAAATGACATTTCAGTAAGTATTCTATATTTGTTTGTTTTTTATTTACTTCATATCAAGTACAAGTTTGCGCATATTGAGCATAATAATTAAACAGAAAATTTAAAAACGTTGTATATAAAAAGTTCTTTTTATCTTGTAATTATTTTACTGTTAAGCCATTTTGTAAAGTGTGTTTATCTCACTTGTCTGGTCGATCCACGCCAGGCCCCCCTTAAGCCCGGACCCCCAGGCTAGAGCCCTGTCAGCCCCCCCTTCCATGATTACATTATATTATATTTGTTTCGATTTATCTATCTGTTTGTTTGTACACACAAACACTCTCTCTATCTTTTTTTCTCTATCTGCCAAAGGTATGTACAACTAACAATAAGCTGCCTCTCTTTGATGCACGTAAATATACATGGGAAAAGATGTGCGTCTATGTTGCGCGATCGCATAGAACACCCACGTTTCGTCTTTATGCTTAAACGCTTCTCAGCCAATACCATTGATACTCGTAAAATACACCGGCATCATCGAAATAGATACACACTAATCTATATTGGTATTCAAATCGACGCGTTTTTTAGTTAAGAATATTGTTACCCTATATTACCTCGCTTATGATATAAAACTATTATTATTATTAGCTAAATAGTATTATTGAGCGCACCGACAAGAATTTTTACTGATGGGACTGCCATCTGCTAATATTTTCTTGGTAATTATATTCACCGTTTACCTATTATTGATAAAGCGACATAACAAACAAATTTTTAAAATGGTTAATTAAAAGTTTATATTTTGAACTTATTCCTCAATATATGAATATATATATCTTTGGTCGGTTTCGTCCTGTACCTGTCCTTTATAGTTATAACTTCTCTCTGATGGACATTCTAAATTAGTATTGGATTTGGAATGGAAAAAGTAGCATGGAAAAAAACATATAATAACGAGTCGTTTTTGTGGATGGAAAAACATTATTTTGAACAGGAATATTTTTTTTTGACAAGAGCTGAAAAGGGATTTGTTCTCAATCCTGAATTTTTTTCATTTACTGAACGCGTAAATCTTAAATAAAAAATCTATAATTTTAAATGACAATTTACCATACGTACCATTTTAAAATGTTAACTCTTTTGAGAGTTAATGAGCACTTTTCATAATGTGTCTGTAATGCCTAAGACATAGATTCATCGATTTGGTGAACATACCTATTATGGATAACAAATGAACAAATTTAATGAAAGTCGTATTACCTACGTACTTACGTTATATAAAGCAATCATTATTCGTAGGATGTTTATCACACTTGAATGGTCAAAGACATAGCTTATAATGAGTATCTTTAGAATTATCTTCAAATGTGTTAATCTTGCCCATTTTTTGAATAATAAAATGCCTAATTCTTGTCAAATTTGGGATCACAGAGATTATCAATATATTTTTTTATCGTAAATATTTCACTATAATAATGTCGACGTAAATTATACTCATGGTTTTATAAATGCGTTTAAAAATTAATAAATGTAAAAAATCTTAACACCACTGCACATTTATGTACTGAAATATGACTATATTCCAAAACATTAGAGCGAGAGGTTTAAAAGAATACTATTTTATGTAATAAAAATACTTTATGCAGTCATCAAATGTTTAAAATAAATATAAAGGATAATAAGGCTTCAAAATTATATAAATAGATTATCTACAACGTCCAGGATCATGCTTTGAAAATAGAATAAAAGCTCCATTTTGACCTACTCTGAGCATGTTTTAAATTTAAACAAACACCAATTAATTAACCTTTAACTTTTCAAATATCAAAACATGACGATTAACATTAAAACAAAAATATAATACGTTTTTGTAAAGAAATCGACCTAATTTGTTATTTTCTTTATGAATATTTACGTCAGTAAACCTCTCGCAAATAATTATTAATATACCTACTGCAAACTGCGAAAGAATGCTGCTCAGTTTACGCATTTTTCCATGACACCTCATAACAAAAATCGACTATATAGTAAACGGTATAAAAGCAGGCAGGTATTGTCCTATATTTCATTAAAAGCTCATATTTGTGTGTGAAATATTTGACATTGTGCCAGTCTGATTTAGTACAGGTGATTCTTAAACGCATGCAATTTGTATCAGTCATTCTTTCGCTGTGCTAAAAAAATTTAACTATAGCGATTTTGTATGCGTAGGTCGTTATCATATTTGCATCCGCCTTTTTGCTTTGAGGAAAACTTGCCGCTCGGCGGTCTTTTTTTAAAGGGTTTTTTTTTTGTATAATCGCGATGCAATGATATGATTCACGTATTATGCACTATTATATCATAAATATAATATGTATTACAAATGTACAATATTTTGAAGATTACGAGACAATACATAATATTACATTGTATGATTCGTTTTATAACACAAATATCAGAAATTAAATTAAACATTTAATAATTTGTGATAAAAACAAACCATTGCTATGCTATTATAACGCACATACTTTTCAAATTGTAGATGAAAATATATGAAATACCCAGAGCCCTTTTTACGATAACTCAGCTAATGATAATGCTCGTGTTGATATATATTTATATTTAAATAATAATTTAATCCCGCCTATTGCAAGTTCTTCCTACACATTTAATTGTTAATTATTATCGTGGTTATAAATAATGTCAAGTCAGCAAGCTGTCAATGCAATTCTTTATGCAAATAATTCCCAGGCTTAGCATGTCAACTGTCACAATTTGCACTTGGGCATATTTAATTGAACGCATTTAAAACGAATTTGCATTGTGTGGATATATAATAATAATAATTAATAATATATAAGCTCATATTTATGATAGAGTTAAAAACTGTTGAATCACTTATTTGTATCTCCACTAGGAATTACTGTAACGAATATCCTGGGTTCCCTAATAATTAATAAATCTACTCGATCAAATAGAAAATAAGCTAAAATACGCAACGTTCTGCTGTTAAATTTCTCCTATTAGCGGAGGCTTCGACGGGAAAGCGCCGGATCGCGAGGCTGGCGCCCAAAGACACCCAGCAACTACCTCCGACAGTCCCGACCTGCTATGATCAGCAACGCCCTCGGACATGACACGCTATTATAAAGCCAGGGTGTCAATTTTATTAATCTGCAGTATAGAATCATGAGGAAAATAGTGAACATATTGCAGTGTCTAGGATGACTCGTACATGGACATTACCTACATGTAACATTACTGCTCCTATTGCTATTGCTATATATAATTGTTAAAAACAATTATATATTACATTTTTTCAATATCAAAATAACTGTATTTACTATCTAGGTAAGTGATTCCCATCCAAGGGCTCCGCGAGAATCCGTAAAATCTTGCGAAAAAGGTGCAAATTGAAACCTTTTTAGCAATAAGGTGAACACAATATATAACGTGGCCAATTATTCTAAAACACAACTTATACTATTTTGAAATTATAGGTCAGATATTACGGTGTATTTGGCAGTGGTAAAGGTGTAAGTCGCAAGAGATGAATGAATAGACCGGAGGTTTATCAGTGGATCGACGAGCGAGAATGTATTGCTGCGTAAATGGTATACAAGGTAATACAAGAATAAATAACGCAGGAGAAATGTTAGCGGTCCGAGGCTCGGTGGAAGGAATCCCAATCACGGTCAGACAATGCTGAGATACTGAGACTGAATCTGATATTCCATCAATTATGACTCGCTATTTATATAAATGCATATTCGATAAATTAAGCAAGCCATTATTGATGTAGGTCACTATTGGCATGTATGCTGACCGACGCACCGTTGCAATCGGGCTTTGTTGTTTGACCATCATAGAAATCACACTTGCAGAATGTGCTGACCGTGGTGATGTGCCACACTTGTGCAACTCGCTGATCAGCGCAATGTCGCAATTGCGCTGACATGGCCTGGGGTTGTTGACAGCCACAGTTATTATTGAAGTATCAGTTGTCATTATTGAATGTCACCGCTTACTATGGACTACTCATTTTATTTCTAACAAAGCTTTTAATTTTTGCACGTTAACGTTATAGGTAGGTACAGTAAAGAATTAATTATCCTATTGCTTTTTTTATTAATTCCATTAGTTTTGAACAACGTGGAAGTACGTTAGGTAATATAAATCGTGTAGGTATCCAAAGTGTAGGTAATAAATGGAATACTTTTCTAATATAATTAATAATTAATAAAAACAGTTCAATTTCCTATGCCCAGGCGGAATATTACAATTAAGGAAGGAATGTGATTAATATAACTTTTGGAGTAGGTAGATATGGCGTTGATGACAAAAATTTCACCTGCGGCACTATAAAGGTACTTATTAGTAATTGTGAATCCGAATTGTGACAAACATAGTAAAAGATGGCATTTTGAGCGTATTTTGTATTCCTTTCTGGGCCAAATATTATATAATAAATTAATACAAAATTATAGTAATAAAACTACTTAAAAGACTTAATTACCTACTAATAATATCCAATATAAAACGCGAAAAAATAAGAGAAAGTCAGCTTTTAATATATATTTTAATATAATAAAAAGAACTTTTTATATACCACGTTTTCAAATTTTCTGTTGAATCATATAAACTTGACAATTCTATGTATTAATAAATACTTTTTTTGTACTTGATAGAAATACTGAATAAATACACAATACTGAAATGTCATTTTGACATTTCATATAAATTTCCATAGTAACGCACGTATATATTAATAATTTAGTTGCTAGGACCCCTTAGCAACCAATAATGGTGTTTAACTTTTTTACGATTTTTTTTCCGAAATAACTTTCCATACAAAACAGAATTAACTGAAAATGAATTCAATTCTGTTTAAAGATGGAAGTATTAAAAGAATGCATTGTCGTCGTGTTCTGATATATTCCAAAAGTTTCAGATGTCTAGCTAGTCGGGAAGTTAGTTAAAATTTTTCAATCGTCCAATACAAATCTTGAAAAAACAAGAAAAAAATTGTACTGTACAAACAAGAATACGAGCTAATAAAAACGTGGTAAAATACTTTTTACAGCAGCAAAAGTCAAATAAAAGAACACCAAATTAAAATTTAATCCAAAATATTCATCACTAAAAATTCAAAATTGGAATAAACAAACAAAATATAATGCTTATATTACACCTACGTTGCATTTTATTATAATATAAATACTTATATATATTTCTCGATAGTTCATTTGAAAAAGAATTACAATATTATAATATCGACAGGGTGTTAACCCTAACAAAGCTTAAGCCGACGATTAACACGTGAATTTATTACACCGGTGAAAACGTGTGAGCCTTTGTTCACAACACAAATTTTTATAGCCTGTGTTTGTTTTTTATAAGGTGAATTGATGTTGCGCCGTGTTGGGGTGATTTAATTAAGCATTTCGCTCGTTAAATCATTTACACACTGTACCTTCAGGGTTTGGTTTTAGAGCAAGTGGGCAATAAACAAACTACTTTCAAAATATAATCTCAGGTAGGTATCACAAATGCAGTTTTCATTTTCAATTCATTTTCATTTCCAAGAACCTGTTTTTTGTACCACGTTTTTCTTGGCTCGTATTCTTGTTTGTCCAGTGGTTGTTTATCCAGTACAAATATTCCAATCGATTTTTAACTAACTTCCCGACTAGCTAGACATTTGAAACTTTTAGAATATATCAGAACACGGTGCCAATGCATTCTTTTAATACTTTTAGCAATCTTAAGTAGAATTAAATTCATTTTCAGTTAATTCTGTTTTGTATGAAAAGTTATTTCGGAAGAAATCCGTAATCCAATCCACTATTATTGGTTGCTAAGGGGGTGGTTGACATATCTTCAAGGTTTTTATGGCTTAGTTCAGTCGTGGCGACTCGAGGTGTCAAAGTATTTGTTTTATATTCTCTTATTATTAATATATACGTGCGTTACTATGGAAATCAAAATGACATTTCAGTATTCTATGTTTGTTTGTTTGTTGCAAAATAGCTAAACAATTATTTGTTGACATTGCCTTATTTGTCCTAAATTATTAATATGTACATAGAATTGTCAAGTTTATATGATTCAACAGAAAATTTAAAAACGTGGTAAGTATATAAAAAGTTATTTTTATCTTGTAATTATTTTTTACTCGGTTCAGGTTTTGCCGTTGTATTGTGGCTTAAATTTTTAAAAAATTGTTTCACGACTATGTACTTGAAATACTTAATAATTTATTTATCAATGAAAAAAGTATAAGAAACAAATGCAGCATAAAGTTTATTTCTGAATAAGTACAGAAAATTTCTTCATTCGTTATGCACGGCGATTGATAATTTTGGCTGTGTTATTAAAAAATACTTCGTATGCAAATGCCGTATGTTTTACTACAGTTAGTCATTATTTGCTGATTTTTTATTGATCTTATTTTTCCGGGTTCTTATTTAAAAATCTTAATTATTTTGGTTCATTTCAGCAATAAATTATAAAATACCGAACCAAATTGCAATGCAATGCTCGGTGTGAATCTTATGTCAAAGCTCTTAAAACTTTCAATCATTTGAATAATGAACGTGTGGGGAATGTTAGACGGTCTGAGTTATATTACATTTCGTTTGATTAATAAAAATGGCATTTGATGTTTGTGTGAATCACTTGCAGGCATTAGCAAAAGTGCGGCGCGTCCGAGACTATATCAAAGCGTTGCATTTCACACAACTTGCGGCCAAGGTAAATATTATTATGCGGTCCATTGTTTTAAGACTGACTTACCTAATATATATTAAATAGTATATATTATTGGTATTTATTCATATTAAGGCTGTTTATCTTTATGGCAGAATCAGAACAGAATCTCCGACACCTCTGACACACGACGCAAAACATTTTGATAAAAAAAACTGAACAACAAAACTTATATGCACTCTAGCGAAAGCCAGCGTCCACATTAATTACTGAAATAAAAATAGGCATCTATAAAGAAGAAATATTCTGATTCGATTTGATTTTCTTCAAATTGCTGACACGATTACTCGTGTGAGGCAGAACGTCCGACAAAGGTTGGATGTAAGCACGCGCCTCTCTACCTGCACAACTCAGATTTTGAATTACGCAAGAAAATTCCGTTTAGATTCTAAGTCGAGAGCAATTTTTAAGCTCTTCCGGCGAAAGTGTTTAAAGGAAAATTACTCTAAAACACTAAAAGCATGGCAAGAAAAATGCTAAGTTGCCAACATTATCTCCGAATGACAATATCTACCTACAATATTCTAGACATATTATTCAAACTCCTCGTTGATAATTTCTCGATAAATTACAATCTCGAAATTTCTGGGAAAAATAACTCAGGGCATCGAACTGTCACTGAACCGACCGAAAAAAACGTTATTTTTGTCGGAACGATAACCGGTACCGAACCGAGAAAAAATCAGTTTTTTTCGGTTTGGTACATGTTCAAACACGCGCGTTAACATGATCTTACTCTTCACTTTCAGTTGTCGACGTTATTTCATTTGAAATATGTGTATCAAAATCAAAGCGCAAAGAAATCATTCACGATCGTGTGACGCATCTCGACATTATTCTCATAAATTATAATAAATTATTATAAGATTATTAAGATTTATTGGGTTCGGAGCATGGCGCCGGGCCCGTGGGGGTAGGCAGATTGAGCGTCGCTTGGATGCGGCAGTTACTCGAAGGGCGACAAATCGAGGAGAATCATTTGAAATGTATAGAAATAGCTACCTAAACTAAGTACTAACGAAAATAACTTTCCATTAAAAAATTCAGCTCACTGGTTTTGTCGAGTTTGCGATATCTAGTTTACTTCCGATGCCTTTCGACGTTCTTGGTGACCAGAAACGACACGTGCAGATTTGCTGTCTGATTTTTGTTAGTAATGCATCCATACAACACTTTTCTTAGATATTGGACTCATGAAAGGATGATAAAAATACTGTATAAAAAATGAGGCGGTATTCTAGCGCTCTGCGTAGGGGCGGCATTTTATCAAAGGACGTCACTGCGCCGGGCTATCATACAAGTGCCATAACGAAACGAAAACCGAAACGGAAAAACATAACGGTTCGAATCCCTGAAAAATCTTGAGAAACGAGAATCAACAATTCATATTATTACTTCGGGTTCTGAGACAAAAAATCACAACCACTAGAGAAGGGAGAATCTCAGTAATGTGTAAGTTTGAGCAAAACGCATAGACTAACATATTATTTTAAAGTGTTATTTTTTATGACTGGTTTCGAAACTGACGGACACATTTCATGCACCTTGTGCGATAATTCGTTCAAATAATGATTATGCTCGCAGGCAGCGGTTCAGGTGAACGCGGAAAAAAGAAAACATCGACAAAACGACCCATTCATGTTTTTTTACCACAACAAGCTTTAATATAATATTATTTATAAGGCTGGAATTTGCGAGGTCATGAGTGTCGATAATTCAATAATCATGAAGAAATTATAGCAATAAAAATAACACGAGAATATAGACATAGGTACATGCAATGTCAATCTTTTGTTATTTTTCTCAAGGTTTTAGTCATGCTCGCAAAAGAAATCATGCAAATTTAAGACGATACATCAGTGAAACGGCTTATAATTTTCAACTATAGGCGCGAGGAAATTTTGGACTCGCTGGCATTTGGAGAGAGAACGTCGAGCTGGGAACACTTCAATTTGTTTCGTGATGGCGACGAGGGTATTAATTCTTAAATCGTGTAAAGATGACTAAAAACGTTACAAATTTACTTGAAAAAGAAAACATGTCAATGAATATATTAGTATTGTTACTAATAGAACAATAAACAGAACATTAAATGGACGCATGTTGGATTTTTATGACAAATTATATTTCGTTCGGCTCGCGTCATTTTCACAATCCGCACGTCGCCTAGTCACGATCTTTTTAGACCATGCCTCAACTGAAGTATAGCCTTAAGAGCGAAAGTGGTAATTTACTTAGTTACTATTAAAATGTACCTACATTACTACCGATTCTCTTTAGAAATACATCCACAAACCAGTATCAATCACGATTATATATATATATATATGTATTAAAAAATGTTTAGGTACCATAAATTACAAATTCGATACATTTTTATTGCAAGGAACATCACTAGCCAAAAACTTGTCTATACAAAAAAATGAGTATGGGGTAAGAGCATCTGACGCTCTCGGAATACAAATCACAATTTAAAACAAAGATACTCACCAAATATATCCTTCTTAGCACGAAAGATTGTTGAAATACAGATCGATTAAAAAAACATTTCCAACTTGATTTTTGACATCAAACGAATGTCAAACTCTTAGTTGTCATAGTGGACACAACAAACATTATTATGCTGCCATCCTTGGGTGTTGTCATACATGTATGGATTTGTAATATATTCCTATTGACGGCAGTGATTACATTCATTGCAGTACAAAGTTATTTAACCTATATGCTCTTCCCCCGTAGACGCACTTACCCTAACTCACCTTAAATGAAAATTGGATGAATACTTTGTACGAAAATGTCTGTCAATATATAAAAAAGGCGAATTAGTCATATAATACAAACAATTGTATTATGTTTTGTATATTGTAATAGGCATTTATGATAAGGATATAAATATTAAATAATTAACTGACTCCTGAAATTTGTAATAGGCAAGTATTAATTTCATACAATGTAGCGTTGAATAAAATTATCATGAAGCACATGAATAAGTAATTGTGGATACTGAGTATATATGAACACCTATGTGGTTCACGTGGCGTGAAATATAAACACTAAACAGCCTCCATTGATATGCAAAATCTTCGCTGACACCGCGACCTGTGAATGGCTTGTAGTTAAATCTCTTACGACAAATAATGCGATATTTATTGCTCCGCCAATAAGCCTTCTATACAATACTGAATACAGAATAGGTATTATGCTGAAATATAAGATAAAGTGGTTTTCTACTTATGATACGATTAAAAAAATAATATTGATTTCGTAATCAGTAAGTAGAAGGTTTAAATACCTGTCACAAATACAGTCAGCCAAATTTTTGTAGCCACTCACACTTAAAATTCAATACACAAATCGCATTAAAATGCAAATTCATTGCAAATAGTATTTTAATAATGTTTCCCACTCCAATTAGATTCATATACGTTTAGTTATTTATATTTGTATAATTATTAATGTATTTTTTAGAAAACGATTTTGTAAACTAAAATGACTATATTTGTATGTTACCACTAATTGTTATAGCCGATAGCGTATTGGGAGAAGATGATGATGAAAAAAGTACATCATGTAAAACTAAAAGATATTTTTATGTTACAGATATTATTATATCTAATATCACACATTTTTGGAAAATTGTCGAGCGTTCCTGTTCGTGAAATTTTCCATTTCGAGCACTGGGTGTTGTGCGACCCGGATTCCACCATTCGACATCTTCAGACACCATGTGCAATAACCAATGGAAAATTCACACTGACATACAATATTATATTCATATATGTAGCGATATTTTCTGATGCAAATAACGCAACCGATTCGTCATAAAATTTTATTTCCAAACAGTCCAAATCAGTCAGAAAATTAATAAATTTTAATTGTACTAAAATCTTAAATAAAAATACGTATTTTTCATCACGATTATTGAAGTTATACTTCTTTTGGCGCGTTTGGGAAAACAGATCAGAGTGTATTCTTAACGTGTGACGAAGTTGCGCGCGCCGATGTAACACACAATTTTTATGGTTATAGTCATTTCGGTCTCAAGGGTACATGCGCATGCTCATAGTGTCATTTAGTTAGTCGTTCAATACAACCAAGTACAGAGCACGTGTTGTAAATATAACCAATATTGTGTCATAATAAATATATTTATAAACAAATTTCTGGAGACTAACATTCTACACTGCTAATTTATCTGCATATAACTTTATTTTTTTATATTGGAGTGTATATTTATTTTTCATTGTAAAGATTGTGTGTCAAGATTTTAGGCTATATTTATGTAAGTATTATTTATGAGTAAAATTATATACCTTAAAAATAAATAATTTGTGAATGTTGAGTTGGTAAATAATTTTAATTCATCATGGGCACTCCTGAATAGATTATAACCGCAACACAATTAAATTACAATTATCATGTGCTATATGAGACACAGATGAATCGCGTGCGTTTTCATCAACCTAATCCACTGTAATATTAATAGATTAAGGTAACGGCTAATTTTGTTTTGTTACGCCAAAAAAGTATAATTTCTAACGCGCGTACATAAGTACGCACACCGTTTTTTTAATACCATCGATTTAGATCAGTAAACGATCAAATAATATCAAAATCAGTAGATAACGTCCCGTGGGAGTAAGTAGTCACGCACTGCTTCGAGCTTAGAGGTGGCAAATTAAGGCAACAATTTCGGATATTACCTATATACAGTTTTTATGGTAGATTCTGTAGACGTGAATTTTTTTAAAACAGTAAATAGTTTCAATATGTGAATTTATTTGGAAAATAAAAGTTCAATTACCATTTTTTTGTAGGGGACCTCTAAATCAGTCGGTGTGCTGGGCGTCTACGTTACTAAATGCGCCACTACACATAATATGGCGCTCAATGCCGATACCTATTCAAAACAATTATTCATTATAATTTAAATTCATTTCTATTAAGCACCCTCCTAATTCGATGTATTAAGTTAATATTATTATAGAACCTAATAATTAATTTTCACCGTAAGTATTGATTTCAAAACTAACATAACATTATTGTTATTATTATGTGGAAACATTTAACTAAGATGCAGTCGTAAATTATTATTATAAAGATAAATGATAATACATCATATAAAACGGGTTTTCATTGTATTCTATTGCAAACTGTTTCAGCTTCCGTTAAGAAAATGATGATTAATGAACCAGCTTACCGGAAATGATTGAAAAATACTTGATATATTAATATGTACCTATTGAGCTTTTACGAAACTTTGCATTCAAGAATTTCAAACTAGTTTAAATAACATAATTCCTTCTTGGTTTTCATAATCGTTTGGTTGTATCGCAATAATATACATGTGTTCCTATCTAAGCTTTTCTATTCTAATATATGGAAAAAACGTGCAGTTTTATAAAATGTACCTACTGGAAAATATATTTAAAAAAAAAAGAAAATGTTTTAAATAGGTACCTAATCAATATTAGGTATGAACTCATGAACTTATCTAAAATGTTAAAAATAAAAACTGACATTAAATAAAACTGTTATAAAACGTTGAACGCTTCGTATTATTATTACATTTTTTATGATTGTTTTACTTGAGAAATATTATTCTGTTCTCATGAATATATACTTAGTGGAGATCATTGATAATTTATAATGTTTTTTTTTATTTAATTACTTTTTGAATTATAAAAAAATAGGATATCATTATGTTGTTGTAATATGTTTTAATTAAATTCATTTTTATTGATATCAAAACAAGCGTCGGCATTATCATAATACCAATGGCGACAATCTCAACTAAAATGTGCAATATATTACAATGATATATTCCAGTGGTTCCCAAAGTTGACTGGGCTCCGACCCATCTAACAAAAATTTCCAATCTGGGACCCACCTCTTAGCTGTCTTAGAGAAAAGAGGGCATACATATTGGTAATGCTAAGATTCCCTAGTGGCGAGTCGTGGAATTAATTTTTACTGTCTTATTTGTTCTAATTGAAATAAAAAAAATATTTTTTATAAGTGTTACCAATATGAATGAAAGACTGTTGAAATATAAACACAACTTAAATAAAAAAAATATTACTTAAATACCTACACCGGCAAGGTTTTTTTTACAAAGTTATTTCAATGGGAAGGATGTGTTTGTTTATTATTTTTCTTCATTACAGTTTTAGCATCAACTTCAACTTCAGTTACTTTTAATCGCAGTGAGTTTGATATATCCAATTTATGTCAGTATTTAGTTTTAATGTTAACCATAGCCGAAAATCCGACTTCACATAGATATGAGGTAGTAAAGAGGAGGAGGACTTTCATGGCTTCATCGAACAAGCAAAGATAATTATCAGCAACTGAGAGCCAGAATTTCGTTAAAAATATTTTCGGTAACACTTAAGTTTATTTCAATATTTAGGAATTATAAATAGCTGAATGGAATATCAAATTTATCACTTCCTATTTTTTTTAATTCATGTATACAGTGGCGAGGGCAAACTCAATATTCGCTCACGACCCACTGGTGGGTCGCGACCCATAGTTTGGGAAACCATGATCTATTCTATCGTTATTTTCATACATATAACCAATAATAGGTAAAGCCATCGTCACAAATATTTGTGTAAAGAAAACGACAGAACATTCTAGTACCTAAGTACAGTAGTTTTATTAAATGTACTTAATTTTAATTGGAGAGTGCTATAAAACATATTATGACATTTTGAGATATTTACTAGTAATTAATAAGATTTTTACCTTGTTGTATTGCATTAACTTATTAGGTATATGAACAAGAATTAACTGTATTCGTTGTCAGTGTGTATTTACCATTGGTGAGTGCGCATAGTACTTGAAGATGCCGAACGACGTACACCGGGTCGCAAAAATGAAATAAATGGAATAGTATAAAACTTTAATCAATTAGAATTGTTATTCGTAGAAATTTTAAATTCATTGAAATTCGGTTAATTGGTTTAAAATAAAGATCATATGCCTAATATAAAAATGCGATAATTATTAGAAAAGAATTTTACGAAGATTATAAAATATAATCAATAATTATTACCTGTTGCCATCTGCTATATGTATATTTCTTTAATTGTGTTAACTGTCAATTCATTGTATCAATGCATTGTATGATTAATTTGAATAAAAACGCAATTATTTTTTTGTACTTATTTCACTTTTTACTAAATAATTTGACAAGTTTCGTCAGCCTCAGACTTAAAAATATCCCTCTGAGGCGGACGAAACCGGTCCAATTATTTAAGAAAAAGTTGAATAAGTACAAAAAAATGATTTTTTATTAAAATTAATAATAAGAATATAAATCTACTTACTTACTGGAGTTAGTGGAGTTATGTTAAATCATTCAAAAATTTATCTCTATAACTATGCCGTAGGTAGGCCAATAGAGCATTATTAAAAGTCATTAAAATATTTTCATAATACGTCTTACCATTCTTTAGGATAGCTTGATTATTTAAAGATTAAGAGTGTATTCCATAATATTGAAAGGTATAATATTCAGTTTATCCATAGCTTATAGGGTATCTGAAAATAGTATATAATTTCATCAAATTCAAATGATTACTATAATTTAGTGATTTTTTATATATAGTATAGGTATGTATACTAAAAAAATGTAGTAACCCGGGTTAAGCGCCCTGAAAGGTGCAATACTTACCTTAAAATTTAAATCGTAAGATGTGAGCCGTAAGTCAGTGTTTTTCAAACATCACTATACTTTCCAATTTAAAGTGTTTCAATCGATCAATCCAAAAGTAATATTTTTTTTTAAATTTTAAAGTAATTTTAAAAAATGTGTTTTTTGGAGGCCTTTATTGGATTATTACTTTCATTGAATGATGATTATTTTCATTTAAATAGCGAGTGTAGTTTGATATTTTTTCTTGAATGTACATACCTAAGATTTTAAATATCAATAGTTAATAAGTTAATAATATTATGTTTTATTTAATTTAAAATAAGTACTATGTAAGTATGTAGGTATATACATCGTTTTTATTTATATCAAACCAAAAAATACCAAAGCTCGAAGATTATATGATTATGCAAGTGTATACCGACGTATACTTTATTTAATAAAGTTTATAATAAAGTGTATTATAATCGTTTCTCGTGCACCTATCGTCCAAATTATATATTTATCTCCAATCTGTCAGAATGGAAAGTATCATTAATATGTTTCGTTCTAACATTTTGTGTTAGAACAAAATTACATTATTAAGAGCATAAATAACATAGCGCAAATCGTATCAGCGCCGCAGGCAATCATCGGTTGATTAATGAATGGATCGTTTGTACGAAAAAGAACCTACTCCGTATTATTATATTATGTATTATAGTTTACAATGAAATTTTCGTCGATATGATACAATAATAATGTGTGGTATTTTTAACACATAAAACAAAATAAATTCCAATAGTAAAATGTTTCGCTGGCAACCATAATGAATTACTGCGTTTAACTAAGATCGTGCAGGATTCTGGCGACGCGACTGGGTAGTATTGGGCGTAAGAAACTGCCTTCCAATAATTGTGAATCTGCAGGACGAACTTTGGTGCTTTAGGCTTCCATGAAAATACAGCGTGTGTCTAAATATAATGCAAATGTGGCTGTATGCATAAATGGGGTTTGAAAATAGTCGCATATATTGATTGATGCCTTGCTGGTTTCATTGTGTCTTGTTATGAGACTAGTTGAGACTATTGTCTCGCACCTCTTTTGTTAGACTGCATATTTAACAAAGGTTTGGAAAACACTGTATTATGTTAAATGACCACCCAAATTGCTCACGCCACTGATACGAGCCTTCTGATGGAGGAGTGCCGACCTCACCTCAGGAGGATGATTCCGAGAAAATCCAATTTGGGCAGCTTTTAACGCGAATTGGGTCATTATTTTAACTAAATGTATATCCATTTTGTTCGTTCCTTTTCATTTGTAATGCTTTTTTTTTTAAATAAAAGTATTTGAGGGATCAATTTGTTGAATAATAAAATAAGGAGGTATTAACACAGTGTTTTGGCGCTCAACAATTTATTAATAAATATGACAGGCTTAGATTATAGAATGGTGACAATGGTAGTGTAATAAAATAGGGTATCATCATTAGTTATTTAATGATAATTCCACGAAAATTTGATTAGACAATATTGAAGTAGACAAGTACAAGTAAAATTTTGTCCAAAATAAATACTATACCTACTTACAGAAAACATAAACGAAATTTCACTTTTAGTAGCATTTTATTGTATGATAATTAAAATTATCATCATCATCAGCCTGAATCTATCCACTGCTGGATGAAGGCGTCTTCAAGCTGCTTCCACTTCTCTCTGTCCTGTGAATTGCGTTGCCACGTACTTCCGCAGAACTTTATCATTTCATCGATCCAGCGGCCTCTAGGTGTACCTACATTGCGGACGTTTTGACAAATTAAATTTATACGGAACACCATTCTTTAAATTTCATAATTCCATGAAGGCTTAAAAAGTAATGGTATTTTTATGAAGTTTTGATATTTTTTATACAATTAACTTATTTATTTAAATTACACTTATGGAAGTGGAACACTATGGAGTTCGTATTTCTATCAAAAATCATATAAGAGTAACCGGGAAATCTTGATATTTCATGGATTTCGAGATCAAGAATTTGATCAAGATTGGATACAGTCTGCGTTGTCTAGCAATATTTTCATCTGGCAAAAATGAAGTTTTTCATCACCGCATACACATTGAAACTTCGCATAGTAAACCTTGAATATTATATCAGATTTGTTTGAAAATCAACGTGAGTTATTTTGTACCTTATATTAAATGTATGTACCTACATAATATTTTTGGAAACTATTTTTGTTGTTTTTATTTTTTTGGAACCGTGCTAATGAAGATACTTAAATCATTTTAAAAAAAATTGGACCGTTTTCTTATGTTATTTAAAAACCGTGCAAAAGAGAATCGGGGTATTTTATAAATAAAATAAATTTCGAACGTGCATTATTTTTAATTTTATGACTTAGATGTATTTACAACGTTAACAATAATGACATATTTTTTTGAAATGCGAATTTTGAGAAAATATAATATTTTTTCCGCCGTCTAACTTATTTTCTTATATTTGGCATATTTTTGTGAATGTATTGGCAATATTGCCCACACTGCCCACACTGCCTACAGTGTAATAAAAAATATATTCTCCTTTGGAATCTAGAGATTTGGAAATTTAGATTTTAACTTACAACCAGTTTTCATAAGCCAAATTAATTGCAAATATATTTCACTCTTAACTACAATGAGATAAAGTTATATTATGTGAGTTGGAGGAAGAATGATTTGTTCAATTTAAAATCAATTTAAACGTTGCAGTACTAAATTGTCTATTTGCAATGATTTGACATCTTGTTTATGTCCACGCAAATTATTCTAATTTAGTTAAATAAATTTGTTCGCTTGCTAACCTGGGAATAACGGTTTCAAGAAGCAAACTATCGTGAAAAATACGTACAAAGTATGCATAATAATCACAGATTAGACTTACATAAAACTAATTTGAACCACAGTTACGGTATTAAAATATTTTCATTATAGGTATATAATACTAGGCGTTTAATTTATTGTATTTATCATCAGATAAAACCACTAACCCTATTCTACGTAATATTTTGGAATGGGCATATTTAAAAATACATACCCTATATAGTACATACATCGTTAAATCTTATTTTGACATCCTAGTTTTTAAGATGGCATTTTAATCTTGAGAAAATTTAGCAATTTTTTCTACCCTTTCAACTAGTTTATTTCCTTACCCTATGTGACGTATGTTAACTAACGACAGTCAACGCTTACTAGAAGCACATAAATTTTAGATGCACCGGTGACTAGGGAATCCAATCCCGGGATCGTAATCCCGAAACTTTCGGGATTAATTTGTTATCAATCACAATCAATTAGTATGTGTACAAAATCAGTATGTCAGTGAAGTACATAATAATGTACCTGCACATATCATAGGGGGGTAATCGCCGCGTAAATAATAATATTATAATAATTCAAATATAAATGATAATATTAGATATAAGTATATTTTTTAAGTATCTATAATTATTCTCGAACGTATATTTATTTTCAAATTGTATTCGATTACGTGGCGCCCTTATATTAACATTAATACAGAAAATTAAGAAAACATCGATTTTTAACTAACTTTCAGACTAGCCAGACATTTGAAACTTCTAGAATATATCAGAACACGATGCCAATGCATTCTTTTATACTTTTAGCCATATTTAAGTAGAATTGAATTAATTTTCAGTTAATTCTGTTTTGTATGAAAATTTATTTTGGAAAAAATCCGTAATCCAATCCACTATTATTGGTTGCTAAGAGGGTGGTCCTAGCAACTAAATTATTAATATATATGTGCGTTACTATGGAAATCAAAGTGACATTTCAGTATTCTATATTTGTTTGTTTGTTGCAAAATAGCAAAAAAATGATTTGTTGACAATTGCCTTATTTGTCCTAAATTATTAATACATAGAATTGTCAAGTTTATATGATTCAACAGAAAATTTAAAAACGTGGTATATAAAAAGTTATTTTTATCTTGTAATTATTTATTAACTTCATATATTATATTCCTGACGGAAATAAATAAATAATCAATAGTACTTATTCCATTTATTGGCAACATTTTCGGAAACAGGAGTTATACATACTTCTATATTGTTTTACTTTCAATGCTTTGCTGTACCTACGAGGGTGGGTCAATAATTCCTTAGAAAAAAGCATTAAAACAGTTTTTATTTTTGTATTTTTTTTATTTCTCAACATAATCTCCTTGGAGCTCAATACACTTGGTTAGACGTTTCTCAATTTTTTTTAAACCGTCAGAAAAATAAGTTTTCGGAAGGTCCTCAAAATAAGCATTTGTCCGATCGATGACTTCTTCATTTGAAAAAAAACGTTGTCCACTTAGCCATTTTTTTAAGTTTGGGAAAAGGAAAAAGTCACTGGGGGCTAAATCTGGCGAATACGGTGGGTGGTCGACCAATTCGAACTTCAATTCTTCAATTTTAGCCATTGATCGTAAACATGTGTGAACACGGGCATTGTCCTGATGAAAGAGGATTTTTTTCCTGTTTAAATGAGGCCGTTTTTCTTCAATTTTGTTTTTTAACTGGTCCAATAAAGATGCATAATAATTCCCTGTTATTGTTTTTCCTTTTTCCAAATAGTCAACGAAAATAATTTCACGTGCATCCCAAAATACAGTAGCCATAACCTTACCAGCGGATTTTACGGTTTTCACCTTCTTTGGACATGGTTTGCCTTCGCAATCCACTGCTTTGACTGTTTTTTCGTCTCGGGAGTATAGTGGTGTATCCATGTTTCATCTACAGTCACAAAGCGACGAAAAAATTCATCCGGATTGCGTTGCATGAGCGACAACAGGGCTTTAGAGGCCACCACCTTATTGCGTTTATTGTCGACTGTGAGCAAACGCGGCACCCATCTTGCAGAAATATTTTTCATGCCCAATTTGTCATGTAAAATAGAAATGACGCTACCTTTTGAGATCCCTGTAACCTCAATTATCTCACTCAACTTTAATCTTCGGTCACTTAACACCATATCGTGGATTTTATTGATCATTTATGGTGTAGTCACCTCTACAAGACGTCCTGAGCGTGGTTCATCCTTTGTTGATGTACGACCACGTTTAAATTCATTTAACCAGTTATAAATAGTTGCAAGTGAAGGAGCAGATATGCCGTGAACTAAATCCAACTCATTTTTTATTTCCTTTGCTGTTAACCCTTTTATATTAAAATGTTTAATAACAGCTCTAAACTCAATTTTCTCCATTTTCCATTTTTCCATTTTCCACAAGCAAATTTTTTTTTAAATGTACGAGAAACACACAACAACCCGACCAATCTGATTGAAACTTCGCAGCATACTGAATCGGTAGTGCCGCTGCATGAAAACAAACCGCTTACAGTACTAGTCGCGCCACCTGTCGGCTTTTCTAAGGACTTATTGACCCACCCTCGTACCTACAACGTTAATGTGTAAATATTTGACATAAAAAAGGGGTAGTACGTGGTAGACGGTGATTTCAATAATGACAACTGCCTTTTCATTTTTTTATTCCTTCATTCCTTGTTGCTACAAAATTGTCCCTTCCCAGTAAAACAATCAGCACTTCAATAACAACTATAGCGTAATATTCAGCATACAATTTCAAAATACTATTTTTTTTCGTAGATTTTAGTGGTTCATGCGGAGCACCTGTCACATTTCGCATAGCCCCAGCGGTTGAAAATCAATGGTCTAACGCGTTTTCCATATCAGGTGTTTCTGCAAATCAGTTGTATTGACAAATTAATTGAAAACTTTGTGTGCGATTTAATCAGACGAGGTCAGTTCAAAATGCATTTAACCATCGGCGTGTTAGTGCTACCGATCTCTCTGCAAGTTTGCAATAAGAATATTATTGATAATAATTATCGTCGGCGCCATCTAGATATTGAGAGATTGACAAGTCTCGCCACTAGGCGTCGTTTTCATATATTAAAAGCAATAGATACGGACATGTAACCAATCAGGAATATTTAGAAAATTGCAGTGTTTCTGCACATCCAGATGCGTTTATTTACAATACAATACAACGAGGCAACGGGAGGCAAATCATACCATATGTGTACTAATGGGGAAGCACTTACGCGCAACTGGAACTTGGTGATTTTTATGGGAAAATAAGAGGATGTAAGATCTGAAAGAAGTCGGCCTCTAACGTCGTGGATCCCAGGTTATAATCCTGGGTCTGGCAAGTACACATATGGTTTTTCAATTTGTGTATGAGTCAGAGTATAGACCCAATATGTTGAGCAAGTGGCCAACATCCATTACTCGTAAAAACAAAACCTGCTGATATGCTCCACTCTGTGGAGGCCCATAGGATCTCATTAGGATCAGACATGATACAATAATAATAATAAATAAAATTTCAAACTCGTTGCGTTTTTATAAAAAGTATATAAATATACATTAAGTAAGTATCTATCGATTATATTTTTATTGTACGTACTACTTAGCTCTTTTTATTAAAAAAATAATAATACTAAGTACTTACTTAAAATCTTATTTTTTTCGAATATTTAAAGAAACACAAATTTAATCACTATATTTTTTTATTGATTTGTATCTTATAAACAAAAAAACAAGGGTTAGTGTTTCTTAACATTTTGACATGCATCAATGGTAAAATTAAAACACATTCATTACATGGCACGAACTATTCAAATGCTAGTGCCTTATTTTTTATCTTAATTTTTATATACACAGATATGTATATAATATGTATGAGGACTCTGGAAACAAAAACGGCAGTCTCCATTTTATTTCTTTCCAAAATATCTTACATCTTTCTTAAAGATATAATTTCTGAAAAAAAGTATTTTGAAATGTTGTTTGTATACTAAACGTGTTATAATACTTTTTTCAAAAATTATACCTATAAGAAAGGAAAGATGTAAGATATTTTTAATGCCAACATAATTATTGCAAAAATCGAGACTGCCGTTTTTGTTTCCAGAGCCCTCATATGTGTGTATGTAATATATTATATATGTATGTAGGTATACCAGTGGCGAAGGGTGACTTTTGGAAAGAGGTAAGCTGTGGAGATCAGAGAAAAAGAGCACACTTGTCAGGTAACTTACGGGAAATAAGAAGATAATACTTACGATATTACTACTGATGAATAGGTGCACACTAATGACAACGACACACTGGTCATAGGTTTCACCACTGAATTTGTCAAATTATTGAAATCACTTATGGCAGTAGAATTCCACGCACCCATACTTTTCTTTACCAAACTATACGCATCGCCAACAAAAAAGTTTGTTTAATGTATAGCTGCCAGTTAAAAACAAATATTTATCATTTAAATTTTTGTGAAAATGTCTAATATAAGTTTTTTTGCTGTATTGCTGTATCCTTGTCAGGTCTAGCTTTGATAATTTTTAATTTTCGAAGAAACGTCAAACTCGGGAATGATTTTTTTAAATGCAATCGTTCGCACATTTTCTATGGGGATACTACACAATTTAATAAATACAATATGAGATAATTTATCCACATTCAAAGTACAGTAACACACTGAATTTTGTATTATAAAATAAACCTTTATCACCGCTTTGAAATGTCAAAATGACATGAACTGTGAATAGCATGTTATGTTTGTCTATGACTGAAGTAACCTAAATAATAATCGCGAATTAATACAATATTTATTTTTAATAACAATTTATAAATTATATGTGATCGAACACAATAGTTACTATTTTTTTAATCATCCATATTATTTATTATTTGCTTTAAAAGATAATCATAGACAAGACAAGAAACAAATCAACATAGCGCATAAGCTTGTCTGTTTACGCTTCCAAGTGGGGAACAAAAACGCAGACATTCATGAAGTTGGCAACTGAATTGCGGTAGAAAAATCGGCTTGGATTATGGTTGAAATAATTCTAAAAATAGCACTCACGTTGTGACGTTCCGTCATTTATTTTTGATTCGAAACTTGACTAAATTAAATAAATAACGACGATAGATGACAATCAATATTTTTATTATAACCTTGTCCTAGACAATATAGATATTTATTTATTTAAATTAAATACTTGAAAATAAAAGGTAAGCTTTAAATAATCGCTTAGTGTGGAGCCTTCGCCACTGAGGTATACATATTATACAATATTAATGTAGTCACTTATATATAGGTACTTACCTACAGCTGTTACTCGATCGTTGTCTCTATATAAGATAGGTATATTCAAATATTATGTGCTTGTTAAAATCTTCTCACGTTATCTCCATCTACTAAAATAACTCTCTGTCATATTATGGTGTCCTTAAGTAACACATCTCAAAATGTCTTATTTAAGCAATATCTTATTTAAGTATTTATTCACCTTATGATAATGTTTTTACACAAAATAGGTATTATAACCACTTATATTAGGTACCTACATATGCAAATACCGTATAATATTATGAAAGTTTCAGCAAGTGAATTGATAAGTTACCCATTTTGACAGAAACTATTAACATAATGTAATCTCTGCGAAACAACATAGTTGTGTAAGTTTGAGGATTTGTGAGTAAATATGTGTTTGATGAGTATTACAACTTACAGCCAGAGGTTTTAAGCATACTGACGCCAAATCATTGCAGTATAAATAGATAATAGAAATCAGTTATTATAATAACACACTGTACCATAGAAAATAGAAACCAAAACTATGTGATATACATGATCATAAAATGTATATAATTTCGTTGAATAGAATCCAATAAGGAAATAAGTTAATAATTGAGGTTTTTAATTTATGGCTACGGCCGTATGTTGTAGCTTAACCGCTGGGGAATGCCAAAAGAAATGGCATATTAAAAAAAAAACACTACCTTATTCTTAGGTCAATAATTATTATAAAGCAATCATTATTCGTAGGATATTTATCACACTTTAATGGTCAAAGACATAGCTTAAATTTATTATTTTTATAATTATCTTCAAATGTGTTAATCTTGCCCATTTTTTGAATAATAAAATGCCTAATTCTTGTCAAATTTGGGATCACAGAGATTATCAATATAATTTTTTATCGTAAATATTTCACTATAATAATGTCGACATAAATTATACTAATGGTTTTATAAATGCATTTAAAAATTAATATATGTAAAAAATCTTAACACCACTGCACATGCATGTACTGAAATATGACTATATTCTAAAACATTAGAGCGAGAGGTTTAAAAGAATACTATTATATGTAATCAAAATACTTTATGCAGTCATCAACTGTTTAAAATAAATATAAAGGATAATAAGGCTTCAAAATTATATTAACAGATTATCTACAACGTTTAAGGAATGTCCAGGATCATGCTTTGAAAATGCAATAAAAGCTCCATTTTGACCTACGCTGAGCATGTCCGCCCTTAATTAAAACTATGAAGTATTAGATAGAAACTGATTAAAATTCCCGTCTACTTTCTGTATAACGAACGTCTATTTATTTCAGTTGACAGTGCGGCGCCTAATTGTCCTGGCGCCCAGTTCTCCGATTCTCTAAGGGCCCGCTTCAGGATCTGGGAGCCATGGACTACGTACTACGTATGTACCTACTACTACTACGGTCTTGTTAAAATGATTCGTGTGAAATCGGAGATGTCTATAAATATTTTTTGTAGTATATAGAACATTCAGAGTTTTCCAAAACTATGCGACGTAATATAATATAAATGAACGGAAAATATAAATTCTAACAAAACAGTCAAATCAGAGTTTAACAGATCAACAACGAAATACTGAAATTGTATATTAAGTATCCATTTAATAATTTCAGTATTTAGAAACAGGTCTATTTTGATTTTTTGTTGACTTTATTTTAATTGGCGAAAAATACACAAATATTGTATCTAAACATAATTAGGTACACCCACAGTCGCCATGAGCAAAAGCAACGAAAAAATAAGTGTATTTTAAATAAAAATAAATACGAAGAAAAATAATTTAGATAAGCGTATTTTATACAAATTAATTCTAATAATTAGCTAATTGAAAAAAATACAATTTGCAAAAATATTTACCTATGTTAAAGAATAAATTTAATAATGTTTTAAAAACATGCATGTTACAATATTTACACATGAAAATCAACGCAACATCGCATCCCCTGTAAAATACTGTCGTAAGTCTGAAAATTTACAATTATAGATATGATTGGATTTTTAATTTTAATAAACTACTGTTGTGTCTTAAACTCGAATAGTTTCAACGGAAAACCACTTTATTTATACAGTTTGACGTATACTATTACTTTTCTAACACTGTTAAATTACGCAAAATACTATTGTAACTTAGTTACGACACCAAAATCTATCTAAAATGTTATTTGAAGTGTTAAATGCAGTAATAAAATACTGTCGTAACTCAGAACTATTAAAATGACAAATAAGAAATATAGTTAAAAAGAGGTGACGTTTTTTAATAAAAAAAATTAAAATAAGTACATACCTACTCATTTTATACGTCATGCAGACTTCACCGATATTTTCAGAGAATATTTGAAAGAATTTAAATAACAAATATGTCTTCTACGATATCTAATGACAATTTTCGACTTACTATAGTATTTTACTGAGGGTGCGACATCTCCATATCGGCCCAAATTGATAATAAGTTGTAACACTTTTGTTTGAATTGATTAGAGTAAAACACTTTAATAAATTATTTATTTTCAATGGATATTAATTACACAAGATAGAAGAATATAACATTATTTATTTAACATACATAATTTGGAAAAACCTCAACAAATTGTGCCGAATTGGACTTAATGCGAATTCTCTACCTATATAATAAAACCTTATAATTAAAAAAATATTTTTCTTTTTAATGTTTTCATATATCTACATATTTATTAATAATTACAGGTTAAATTGTAAATTATCAAAAAAATGTCTCAAATTGCAAGCTTCGTATTTTTTTCGCTAGGTGTCTCTGGTAGGTAGAGACATCACCTTAAAGCCATATCTATTGTAAAGACCGATGAATGAATGATGTACTTACTGATATATTTCCTAATTACTTGGAAACTTCTCCAATGTACGAGTATTAACCGAGTTTTTGAAATAACACATAAAATGTACCAACAGTAAATAATTGCGAATCGAAGTATTTAAACCGAATTCAATAAATTGCATCTAAACACTGCTATCAATCGACATTGGAGTGCATGAAGACATCAGCAAGCATGTTACAAGTCAAAACGATCGATTTAAGACATGGCCAGCAGCCAATGGAGTCTTTGAAATTCTCAGACGGGAATAATATTCGCCATACGGAATCCGCTTTGATGAACGAGGACTGCGCAAATTGATTGACCGAATAATCGAATGTCATTGCCACTGAACGCATGCGATGCATTTTTAACCCAAAGCGCCGCAACATATTATTTGATTGGGCATACGCAGTGTGTGTTTAGTATGCAAGAATTCGCAAACATTGTGCTATGCCCACAGAATAGAATTATTTTGTATTCCCTTGTTATGACATAATAATTTAAAAAAAATTCGGTGCATGTACTTATGTACGCGCGTTAAAAGTTATACTTCTTTGGGGTAACAAAACAAAATAATCATACACCGCGTTAGTCAAAATTCATATAAACCAAAAATATTCAAACAGTTAGAAAATAGTTTTCACATAAACTAAATAATACCAAACAAAAGTAACATATCACACTTAAAAATATAAGTACGAAGCTTAGTTTTGACAGCTAATCACATAGAGAAAGGAGTACAATTTATTCACAAAGCGAAACAATATTTTTCACCAAGAAAAATCTATACTCCTTAGTCTATGGTCACTATGGTCGGCTATGATTACATCATTTCACGAGACGTCATGTTTCAGATCTGTCAAATAAAGAATAAAGTATGGCGCTTATTGGAGTGCCGCTGGTGTATTTCTATACACTTTAACTTATATCACTAAATGAAATAAACAAGTGGGGACTGACATGGCTCTAGCCTGGGGGCCCGGGCTCAGAAAGGGCCAAGCGTGGCGAGTCGACCAGAAGTGAGATAAATACAGATCACAAATTTGCTTTAATGGTAAAAGAAAGTCGCCTGTATCGCTATTTAAAAATATTTGGTTGCACGATGCAATTTTTAACTGTGTGCCGATACTACACAACTTTATAATTCAATTGAATGTACATTTTAAAAATACAAAAAATCGCTAAAAATACACCTTAATTTTACCCCGTACACCATTTGGAAAACGCTAATCACACTGCCTTTACGCTTAGTGATAGGTAAGGGGGGCACCAAACACCAGCTTCAGGATTTGGGGGCCTTGCTGTCAATACACATGATAGACACAATAGACATAAAATTGTGATCAATTTTATGTCTAAATAACACTTAAAGATACGTTATTAAAAACCAACACGAAAGGAAAAATACAAGAAAATAAGTGGGTACCTAAGTAAACCAGAAATACAATCATATATTTATGTAGTCATAACTTCTGTTTGATTCAAAAGTAGGTTAGCAAGTAGACGCCGTCGTAAATATCTAACATCTGATAATAATGACAGCGTTATTACCGGATATTTGATACCAATAATTAGATATAAAATTAATGTTCTTATTGAATCTAATAAAAATTTAAGATTACCGTCTGCAATGTTCCATTTATTTCAATGCTATACGGTTATATATTTCCGGTACAACAGCGCACAGCGAATTGTGATAATGCGAACTGCATACCTACGTTCGATTTATATGTTACCGTTAAAATATGCATTTTTTAAATTTTATTCAACTTCTAATCGACACTATTTTGTAGCCATATTAAATGAGATTTAGCTGGAAAAACTAAAAAGAACTTTCACTATTTTTCGAGCTTATAATGTGGGGAAGTACTTATCTATGTAATTTTTTTACAAAAAAAAATTAAATTTTTCTTAACATTCTTTGATATTCTTTTCACAATCCCGCGGCATAATGTTTGTTAATTGAATTGATCTAATAATAAATTAACTACTGAAAGATCTGCAGTTATTTATTTCCATATGTAACTAATTAAATATTAATTATATCACCTCAACTTTTATATTGAATTCTTTGTGATTTTTAATGCATTTTTATTACATTAAACAATCATGCAAAATCGATAATATTTTTCTGGAATGTAGACGTATATTATTGTATAATGTTATTAGTAAATATTTCATGACGTGTTAGGCCTCTTTTCCATTGCCGATTGATGCACTTTATTGCAGGCCACATATAATTGACACCAATAACGGCCTGAAGGGCAGCATGAACCGGCGATATGTCAATTACAATAAAGGGACAATTGCGCATAAATTATATGAGAAATGTGCGCAACTACTCAATTTTATTAATTTGCAAATAATTTGATAAATATCTTCTACTGAACGTCTCGCAAAGTGAAACGTATATTTAACTATCAATGTTTAATGACTCACTTAAAATAATTTACAATAGCAAATAGAACTTGTGGCATGGTGATATGTGCTAACCTCTGCACTATGACGGGGAAATTCAATACAAAATCAATGAGTTGAGCTTAATTGAGAGAAACAAACTTAGCCCACTGAGCTTTCAGTATTAATCAAAAGAATTTTATTATATAATCTATATAAAACAGGAGCTTTAATTCGAATTTTATTGAAGATGAATGAAAGTCACTTTATTAATTATTGAATAGGCGTTCACGTGGTAGAACTCTATTATATTGAGTTATTTTTTTTGCAGATGTTTTAGGCTATTAACTGTGGAGAATGAAAAGTTACTTTTCCTAATTCTTATCTAATTACAACAATATTAACAAGTAGTTTTTACATTTTTAAAGCGGTTAACAAATTAAGTTATTTTTTTGAATTGATCGTTGAATAAAAAAAGAGTTTATTAAATTATTAGCAAGTGCAAGTATGTCATAACTAAAATTTGGAGAGATCTTGATACCGGTCAGTAATTAAGGAAATTAAAAAATACAAAGCCATCTCCTAAATATACACAGTTTGTGAAACGCATAAAAAATGTAAAAACTACTAGTTAATTTCATCATAATGAGATATTTATAATTGGGTATCGTATTTTTTTCAATATGATTTTTTCCTACATAGGTAGTTAGAAATTTCTTTGGCGTGTTTTCAAATTTAACTTAATCTAATTTGGATTTTTTTTTTTTATCCAATTGGGGAATCTAATCGGATGCATTTGGAATCAAGTAAGACATGCGTTGACGCAGTGCAATTCTGTGTGTCCGAGCTCGAATGGGATAATATACAACACAATCGTTGCTAACCTTGTAATTACCTTTTAATTACCACATTTAAATAACACGTTAATTATATCTAATTGCCAACGACTCCAAACGTGCCAGTCACGGTGTTAGCACTAAATGAGTTTTAACTAGTTCGTAATGGTAGGTATCTACTATATACCTTCCTTAAGACGATACATCAGTGAAACGGCAAATAATTTTCAACTATAGGCGCGACGAAATTTAGGACTCGCTGGCATTCGGAGAGAGAAGGTCGAGCTGGGAACACGTCAATTTGTTTCGTGATGGCGACGGGGGTATTAATTCTTAAATCGTGTAAAGATGACTAAAAACGTTACCCATTTACTTGAAAAAGAAAACATGTCAATGAATATATTATTATTGTTACTAATAGAGCAATAAACAGAACATTAAATGGACGCATGTTGGATTTATATGACAAATTATATTTCGTTCGGCATGCGTCATTTGCACCCGCGACCCGCAATCTTTTTAGACCATGCCTCAACTGAGGTATTATAGCCTTAATCCCTACGCGGCACTAATTTTTCATAAATAATCAACACGCAATACGTTTTCTTTTTTAGCAAGATAAGAGATATATGGGCTGTGAATTCGTGATATTTTTTGACAACTTTTTCATTGAAATACGCACCTTAAGAGATTGCATTTTCTTTAGCTACCTGCTAATGCAGCTATAAATTGTTTGCCATAATGGCCGATAGGAAAACAAACATGCTTGATTTATGATCACGCCAGACACTTTCTATTGTTTCGTAAAAAGGGGTCTTAGAGTTGTTTGTATGCGGGACTTTCATTTTGTTGGTTCTATTCATTGGAAAAATTCTAAGTGGCGCCTACAACTTTGTGCAATAAAAACATGTCTTTTCGCCATCCTAAAAGATTCTTAGAAGACGACCCCATAACATCACACCATTTTTTCATAACAGGTATTTTATTGTCATTGTTACCTGTTCGGTAGATACTCAAAGTTAAGTTGTATGTCAAAAATAAACTTTTATAAATAATTCAATATTATACAGTCTACCGTATTTTACCACGTTTTTATTAGATCGTATTCTTGTTTGTCCGGTACAGATTTTTTCTTGTGTGTCCAGTATAAATTTTTTCTTGTTTGTCCAAAATTTGTATTGGACGATTTTTAACTATTTTCCCGACTAGCTAGACATTTGAAACATTTAGAATATATCAGAATACGACGACAATGCATTCTTTTAATACTTTTAGCTGTTTTTAAGCAGAATTGAATTCATTTTCAGTTAATTTTGTTTTGTATGGAAAGTTATTATTGTTGGTTGTTGGTTGATAAGGGGGTCCTAGCAACTAAATTATTAATATATACGTGCGTTAATGTGGAAATCAATATGAAATGTCAAAATGACATTTCAGTATTCTCTATTTATTCAGTATTTCTATCAAGCACAATAAAAAGTTTTTATTAATACATAGAATTGTCAAGTTTATATGATTCAACAGAAAATTTAAAAATGTGGTATATAAAAAGTTTTTTTATCTTGTAATTATTTACAAATTTTAATGTTGTCACTAACTTGTTAAAATATTTATAAGTATATGAATTTATTGAACTTTAGTATCAAGTGACTTCGACTAGGTACCTACAACCTAAAACTTAATAATCTACCTACTTACCTACTTACCTACTTAGAACTTAAAACTTTTAGCTAGCTTGAAAAAATCGAATCTAAAGTATTGCATTCGACGAGATTCTAATAATGAATCAATAAACTTATTGTAAAATTTCACGTAAAGCAATTAAGTAATTAAAACGTAGAATATTAGTTACCCATACTCAAAAAAAAAGTTATCAACCAATCCAGATAGGAACTTCGTAGATGTCTCATATTTTTTCATTAGAGAAAAATATAAAATTTCACCGTTCTCAAATATAAAAAGCTTCACCACTTTTTCTAGACAGTTTGTTACTGTTATATTCTCTGAATTCATTTAATATGGTGTGTTTTTATATAGGTACTTACGAGAAAGCTTCTTTTCAAATAAATGGAAGAATAACTGACATAGTCACGTACTTTTCTATATCTTCGATTCCGATCGATAAAAATATTTAAAAAGAATATGTAGTTACAGATAATACTTTATAATTATAACTCAAATTAAGTTGGTGATTATTGTGTATCTATAGTGTACATTCAGGGGCATTCAGGGCATATCGTGGTTATTCTGCGAATAAGCATTAAGTCAAAAATACTAGTTTTGAAATAATCGAGTTAGAAAGTTTGGACGGTCTTAACTTTTTTTATATATATAAAAGGCAAATTCCTTTCTGCGATATTGCTTTGAGTATGACTTAGTGCAGTTTCGCACGCAGAATTTTGTGAATATAGCCTGAGAATGAGAGAAGCAAATGCACTAAGTCCATTTAGTGCTTTTTCTATGAATAGATGTATGTCTTTTTGACTTATAACATAAAATATCTTCGCCAGTTTTATAGATATGACTGTGTGTGTTTTTGTAGACTATAGAGCGTACTCTTAATAAGATTACCTCATCATTAAGTCAAAACAGCAAAATTTTGACTTGGTGCTTTTTCGCAGAATACCCACGATATAGACAACTTACGTTGAGCGGGTCACTTACAACCATTTTCTCGCATAAAAAAAGATTATGATCCACACTGGACTACAGTGTCTATGATGATAATAAATTTTGGCCGGTAGTAGATACTATACTTAAATACCTATCGAATGAAAGATTTATTGAAATGCAATCGAGCACCTGTAAGCCACAGAATTTTGCTAAACCTATCGAAAAAGCTTTTAAAAATATATTTAATAGTTATATATTTATAATGATTGTATCTAACTAATAACTCAATTTCTAGAACTCATCTTGATTAAAACCCAATTACAATGGCGAGGGATGGAGGTAGGCTGATAAAGTCTGACATAAATTGTGTACACTATACTTCGTCAGTTATTCTTATTTGTTTTCATTGAACTAAGAATACAATTTACATAATTATAGTGTTAGTTAGTTTTTAAAAATCAATTAAACCTTGCTTCAACCAAACCATAATAATATACTTATTTGATATGTTGTTATAGTCGATCCGACAAAAATAATGCACACTCTTTCAGTCATACTTATTCGTTTTCTTTGAATTGAGAATACATAATCATTAAGCCCACCCTAAACTAAGCCATAATAGATAAAAAATATTCCTCTATCTATAAAATATCTAAAATTATGTATGATTTGATGACAAAATTTTAGATATTTTTTAATGGATTGGTTTTCGCATCGAATTTTAAAAACAAACTATTACTATCTGTAAATTGTAGTTTTTGTTCAATGAAAATAAATATGTACGACTGACAAAGATTAGTAGTGTGCACTATTTATTTTGTTCCTACCTCTACCCTTCGCCACTGCCCATTTAATAATAGTACACTAATGCTAGTTACGATTTTCATAGTAAAATATTAGATAATTATAAATAATTAACTGGGATTTCTAAAATAATTAAATAAAATGCAATGTATTGATACTCCCATAATCGTCAGAAAATAACGACTACATTTTTCTACTGTGAGAACTGAAGTTTACTAAGTCAACACAAAAATACTTGACGTCCGCTAGGTATTTATTTGATGGGTGCATTGAATCAATTTTTACATTGGCGTCGGGATAATTTATTATGTTGACATTATTTATATTATAATAAAATACCTACTATTAAAAACAATATATTATATTGAAAGTATTTTAGTAGTAAAGTTATAAGTAATATTAGGAATATCATTGAATATCATCGAATCGTTGTAAGTAACAAAAGTTCTGGTTTTCCACGGTTTAGATAATATCTATTCACTTGTAATTTTCATTTTATTAAAATAGAATATAAGAAAATATATTATATTCAGTAAACAATCATAGTGATTTTATGAAATTATGATTATAACATGGGCTAGTCGACCGGGCATCAACGGGACGAGAGTTAAAGTCGGATCAATGATCCAGCCCAGGTAACTGGCGGGGTCAAAGTATAAAACTGTGTAAAATGTCTCCCCGGATCCTTCACCGATGATCTTCTATTTGACATGAAGCCGTATCCAGAGATGGATAGCACCAACACGAAAATAAGGGAAGTGGGTTACCTTCTGAGTGTGACTGTAAGAAGTTACAATTCTCGAACGTGCAGAAATATGCACGTATATGCATATTATGTATATTAAAGAATATGTCTCTTTTTTTTTTAATATTAACGTATAGATATATCATAATATGCATTAACGTAAAGACTGTGTTTAGGAAAAAGGGCGTAACCCTCGATTTTTCGAAAAGAACTTTTATTAGATATTAACAATGTATACAACTAAATAGGTACACATTCTATAAAAAGGAAGTAAGCCGCAAATGCCGAATAGGTAGCCGCAAATGCCGGTAATATACCTAAAGTTCAGTTTTAATTGAGATTAATTAATTTTTAATTTATGGAAAAAAACATTTATCCGCAATTTTAATGATTTTTCTGTAATAACTTCTTTAATTATTATTAGATCGAAAATATATCACACCAAATCAACAATCATCATGCACCCAATGTCTGTGCCTATTTTTTTTTAAATATTAAACGAAAAACTCCCAAAAAACTTTTTTGCCTCCCCTGTAAAATTTGTTCAGTGAGGGTTACGTCCTTTTTCCTAAACACGGTTAGTATATAATATAAAACAAAGGCGTATTCGGTGTTGGTGATATTTGAGGCTACCAAGCGTGTTTTGTATTTCTAGCGTTTTAAGTCGTCAACCAAAACTAGCTATTTTATAAGCAATGATCACTAAATTCTACACTAAAATGTATAATACCTTTTTACCAAGAAGGCGTCGTTTAGCCAAGGATGCCAGAGTAGCATCTGGTAGATTCGTAATCAGCAGAAAAAACTGAATCAGAATCATTCAAAAAATCTTTGTTTCTCGACAATATCAGATCATGCTACGTTTGTATGGGCTAGCGATCAGACTGTAAGTAACTATTTATCTTTGAAGAATTTGAAATATTCTATAAAGTACGTAATTGTTAGTGTATGGCCTCAGTGGTAGCGTTTTACGGAGCGGGGCGTGCGGCGTGCATGTTGAACAAGTGTACACAGCATGGCCCCTACAAGAGGGGGGCTGACAGAGCTCTAGCCTGAGAGCCCGGCGTGGCGGGTCGACCAGTTAAGTGAGAAGTAAAAAATTTCGCCTGCGGCGTTATTCTCTTCAACGAATATTTACATTTTAAAATGCATGGCCATGCGATGCACTTTGATGTGATATGAATGATATGATAATTTATGTAATTAAATGATAATTCATGTGTAGAATTTTATTTTATAATTATTTTAAGTGGGTTTCCTGACAAAATGGCTATTTACCCAATATGGCGAAGAGTTGCATGATATTGGCTACCATAAAAGGAGGTAGCGATCAGTGCTTCATAATAATAATATGATGTTGAGTGCCGAAAACTCAATAATTTAACCGGATTTATTTAAAAATAAACAGAATTACCTTAACTCTGGGGTTACGCGGAAACACTAATGTCGAAAATAACACTGCCCATAACCTTAGCGATAGGTAGGGGTGCCCGCCATACATCCTGGCCTGCGGGCCTGTTTCAGGATGTGGGAGCCATGGTACACAGTAAGAATACACGTTGCACGCTCCGCACTACAAAACTAACGCTTAGTATGTTGCAAAAAATGTCATATTATATTTTAATTCTCGTTAAAAATCAAATAAATACGAACCGTCATCTTTCAGGGACATACCCAAATACTTGGAGAATAAAATACAGGGGCTGAAGAATGTATCTAATTCATTTTGTAAACAATGTTGAGTGAAACTTTCCCACGCTACCTTACAACAAATATTATCTACGATAATTCCTATTGTGTCGGATGTAATAGCTTGACCAAACATGATGTTTTCTTTGTTTCACCTTATCAAACACAATGTTGTGTAAAGTGTAAAATAATATTGTATTATTGAAAGAACTGATTCATGTTTTTTGAAGACGTTCATTTTGTAACAAACAGCTGTTAATCTTATCTGCTTGTAGACATGCTTGCTCTAATTATGTGTGCTTTAAAAATAAAGAAATTTCAAAGAAGAAAGTTAACGAGGCAACAAAAAAATGACGCGTTCTTTGTAGTTTAATTAAAACGTCATTTTTACAAATGTATTTGTTCACCTATTTAGACCAGCCATACTAAAATTTGACCCTATAGAGAAAAAAAACATTATGAAATGTTCCTTATTTAGAGGGTTTACAGGATTTTTTTCCTGTAAATTAATAATATTTAGACGTATCTTGAATATCTAAGTATGTGGATTTATTGTACACTTATTTGCTTCTTCATAAAACATTATTTTTTATTATAATCATAAGAAGGTTCGAAGACCATATTTTGGTCATTTTAGGATGAAATTTTCCGTTCAAATCTTGCCCCGTTCGATCACCCATGGTTACGCCACTGCATACAGCAGTGGCGAAGACTCCATACTAGGCGATTATTTAAAGCCTACCTTCTTAAGAAAAATATTTTTTAATTGCATATTGACATATTTATATACTTAATCACTTCATTATTTTATGTTATATAAAAATTATTTATTTTGCCAATGAGATCGCATATGTAGGAATGTATTACAGTATTACACAGTTTACAAAACAACTGCAAAGGTATTAAAAAAACCACAGCGCGCCGCGCCGTAAATTAAATAATAAATGCCGCAACTCTTCTCGACGTAAATAAATTTCCGATTATGTTTGGAATAATTCTGAATTTTTTTTGTATGGACTTTACGTCTCGTAACCTCAGCAAGTCTGCTGATTTGTACGAAATGAGGCAAGCTCCTTTCGCAGAGCCTAAAACATTCGCGCATAATATTGTTGTCACGACTGCGCACTTTGTCCAAAATCATTAATAATTAGATAATTAAAAAAATAATTTTAACGGCGTTTAATCGAATATTAATAAATAAGTAAGTATAGATTGTTTTTAAAAATAAAAATAAATTTTATCTAATGATTTTTGATGGGTATACATGTTTTGAAAAATACGTAATTTAAACACATCGCTCATTTTTATGTCGTCAATGAGTTTTTGAAGTTTCATTGAATTAGTGTGTCGTTATCATTTATTAGTGTGTGCCTATTCATTAGTAGTAAATATCGTACTATTCTCGTAAGTATACCTGACAAGTGTGCTCATTTTATCATATCTCCACAGCCTACCTCTTTCCAAAAGTCACCCTTCGCCACTGGCATACAGGAACTAGTCAACCTTCTAATGCAAACAAGAACAATATAAAAATTAATTAATCTATACAAAATAGTTTCAAATTAAGCTATATTGCACCGATTGCATACACACTCGATAAAAAGCTCAAAGACCGAAGCTTAAAGCTTTCAGAAAACAGATCTAGGTGTTTGGCTATATTGCGAATTTTTTATTAATAAATAAATAATACCGTCCCAATTATTCATAATGTTTGAGTCTAAAAAAACTTTCAACAACAAATAAAGATTAGATAAAGTCTATAAAGATCTATAAAGAAATCAATACCTAGGTATTATGGGGAATGGGACGACTGGCCTCCGGACAATTGGACGCCGCACTGTCGTAGACACGTGTAGACGAGGTATTTTAATCAGTTTCTATATACTATTTAGTAGTTTGAATTCATTTTACTCTTAACATAATGTATTCTTTATCGCGGATTGAGAATTACCATGCCTAAGGCTTTATATAAAATAAAAAACTCTTTTTTCGTTGGAACTTAAACATATGTACGATTAAATCATTGTTTAAGTCTGCATATTTACATTCTTACTAACTATTAAATCATAATATAATCATTGAAGTATAAATAATAATATTGGATATTTTTTTTAAAGTACTTATAAGTACCTAGCGTCTATTTATTTTTGAATTCCGTAGCGTCCAGTTGTCCGGTGCCAAATTGTCCTAGACCCGGTATTATGTTAGTAAGAAAAATCGAACATGATAATGTTATTCATTTGTAGTATGTATGCATTTTATTGTTTTCTCAAATTCGTGTCAAAAATATCTTCCAATTATTATTTGCAAGCGGCAATGAGTAACCACGTCATAAATTACAGAACAGTTAGTTGCACTAATAAACGCTGCACGGAAAGACTCAATTAATTAAAACACTCAGCTAAAATGGATTATTTAGTATATGAACGGAATGTTTAATGCACAAATTTAAATTGAATTCCCAATCAAAGAGACAGTTGGAATTATTCGCGCTTGATTTATGGCTTTAAAACAGATTTTTGCAGATAATAAACATACCATGATGATTATAGTAATAAATATTTCCACAATATAACAAGACTGATCCATGAGGTTTCCCTTTGTGAGTAGGTAGCGTAGGCACTAAATTTTTAGTTGCAATAACGTTACAATATTTTCAGCTTGTAGCTGTGTTTATTTTCCATATTTGGCAGTGACACCAATTCGTAAATTTGGTATGAATAAGAGTTTAGTAACTTAGTTCACTTCTACGGCTTTCAAAAACCAAGATCTTTCTTCTAACCAGTGTTTTTGTTCTCTGTGCTGCGTCCGAAATAACGGGCGTAGGATGATTCGGTACAACTGAGCGCTACGCAATCGAATGAAATTCGAAAAAATAATCGTTCGTTTATTAATATAACACTATTTAAGACTAATTGGCGAAAATTTAAATATAAACACGTAAATAATGTTTTAATTGTACATATGTTTAAGTTCCAACGAGAAGTTCGTTTATTTTTATATGAAGCGTCGGGCATAATAATTCTCAATCCGCAATAAAAAAACATTATATTAAGAGCAAAATCAATTAACACATGCGCTGCTGACCAGATAATTACAAATTAATTACCACATTTAATTATCATACTAATAGTATATAATGGTCATCTAATGGTTACGCGATTAGCGCGTCTTTAGCGCTGGAAGATTTAAAACTACTAAGTAGTAGATATAAATATATTAAACTTCGTCGAAATGAACGCTTATTTATTTCATTAATGAACGCTACTTCATTCGACAGTGCGGCTCCCACTTGTCCTTGCATCCAGTTGTCCCATTGTCGAAATAACGGATTCTTCGTGTTTCATTCATATCTCGCTATAAGTACGATTCTACGGTAGAATCGAAAAAATATAATGAAAACAAAAAATTACCCCCTCCCCCCAGCGGTATGACCAATAAACTTGTAAGTAAAGTAGGTACTACAATCCGCAATGTGGAATTCGCGTACCATCGATATTTATGGGTGTTTCTTTGTTTCTCTTATTACCTCTCTATTCTATTCTATACTATTCTCTTATTTGTTTTTCATATTACGCGGACGAAAATTATAGTACCTACCTATCTACTTACAAATACTATAATAATTATAGCACAGTTGGCCATATGGCTTTAAACTATATGACATTTGTGGATTATTATTGTTTTAGGTTAATTTTATTAAAATAATTCAAAGATAATTTTGCCTAGTCACCAATGATGGTCTCTTTCCACAGTTTCTCAGCAATGAGACGTCATATTATTATTGGAAAACTTCACTCGGCCTAAAGTGCTTGTTAGTAAATAATGTTTCATATGCACGGCCACATTGTTACTTCACACCTCTGTAGAAGTGAAGAACATAATATTATGATTAGGTACATTACGGCAGTTTACCCAAAGTCAAAGCTCTGCGTCTACTAAATAACAAATTACAGTTATTATGCTTCCAGTCAGATGTAACTTTATGTTAACCGAATGTATAACATAACCGAATGGTTAATTCGTAGGTAGGTACATAATATATTTATAAACTATTTCTTTTATTCAACGAATAATTTACAATATTTGAGAATGTAACATTCTGTATAATTATTGAACATACATAAACTTGATTTAATATGTACCTACCTAAAACAGACCAACATTATTACGCAATTTGAGAAGCATATCATGTAAGAATTACTAGTTAAATTCGTTGTCATTGTGTAGGATGGCCGTAACTTAATTGGAAAATCACACCGGCGCAAATCCAGCGGTTATAGGTTTAAGTCCCGTCGGGTGACGTATTTTTTTCTAGTGGGTATATATATGCATGAGATGTTTTCAAATTGTGTTCACAATTTATTAATTGTTCCCAAAGTTAATACTTTGTTTTATTTATTTAAAAGTCAAACTCTAGCTAGGTACCTACTACGTTTCACATAAAACTTATATGACACAATAGCAAAAATACACGCATATTTTTATGGAATTTTGCTTAGTATCATTTACTCAGGCGTGCACACAAGGGGAATTTTCGAGTCCGGATCCACCACAGAAACGGAAAAATTCAAAACATTTAGCTAAATAGAATATTACTTTTTCTCCTTTTTCATTAGGACCTCATGACTGAGAATGCCAGTAACTATACCTGCAGGTCTGACATTTATTGCTAGACTCAAATCGCGGAGTGTCTGGGTATAGAGAATGTACCCGTAAAAGTGCGGTATTCCGCGGACGGGGTAAATGTGGAAGTTAATGGCGCTTGTTTGCCTTCTCCTTCCACCTTAAAATCGATAAAAAAAACTAATATGGACATTTTTTCAAAATGGACACCCCCCGAATAATTTTCGAATAATAACGCCATGTAGGTATCTACTACCTAAGTCCTAGACTTTCATTTAAACAATTTTCACAATTGACAAAGTACTTATACCCACTACAACAAAAATACCAATTACCAATTGAATCTAATACATATTTCACATTTACATAGTTGCACTTTTTTCTGATTGATAATAAATTAATTATATGCCGTCATCTTTGTTAGAAAAAATAGGATTATTGATATTTTTCGGAGATTTTATAATGAATGAACAATTTAAAAAATGTTTGTACTGCATACTGGATTAAGAACGTATAATGCAGGCTTTAGTATACTTCAAGATGAATAATTCTTATGGCGCCATGAAGAGGCTGACAACCGACATATTTTAAACATTGCATTTGAGAATCCAAATCAGTCAACCTGTAGGTACAATAACGTCAATAACTATGAGATTTATCTTTAAGAAATCGATGATAATACCTACTGAATCTATAAGATACAATCTACAGAGGTGAAATCGCTAAATAATTCCATCTCACACCTTATATTATTATAGTAACTTTTTTTATTATTATTAAGGCTATACTTCAGCTGAGGCATGGTCTAAAAAGATCGTGACTACGCGACGCGCAGATTGAGGAAACGACGCGTGCGGAACAAAACATAATTTGTCATAAAAATTCAACATGCGTCCAATTAATGTTATGTTTATTGTTATATTAGTAATAATAATAATATATTCATTGACATGTTTTCTTTTTTGAGTACATGCGTGACGTTTTTTAGTCATCTTTACATGATTTAAGAATGTATTCCTCCGACGCCATCACAAAACAAATTGACGTGCTCACATCTCTCCGATTGGCAACGAGTGCGAAATTTCGTTCCACCTATTGTTCAAAATTATTTGCCGTTTCACTGATCTATGCTCTTAAGAGCGTACATAAGTGAAACGGCTAAGAATTTTCAACTGTATGTGGAACGAAATTTCGGCCGCGTTTCCATTCGGAGAGCGATAGTCGAGGTGTCTGTACATCGATTTGTTTTGTCATGGCGTCGGATGAAAATATTCTTAAATCGTGTAAAGATGACTAAAAAACTTTACGTATGTAGTACTCGAAAAAGAAAACATGTCAATGAATATACTATTATTATTACGAATATAATAATAAAATAAACATAAAAAGGACGCATGTTTAGTTTTTATGACAAATTATATTTCGTTCGGCTCGCGCCATTTGCACAATCCGCGCATCTTTTTAGACCATGCCTCAGCTGAGGTATAGCCTTAAGCTACGAGGCTTCTTTAGCTGTAACGTGGAGTTGCTACCAAAAGTTGGTAAGTGGATAATTTAGGTATTTAGAGTTAACGGATTATGTGTCTATATATGAATGATCATCGATGATAGAAAAAAGTCAGGATCATCCGATATATATATAACGGTTTCATGTAAATTGTACGTATTACACTTCACCGTATCATATTATTCACAGTGAGCTTCCTTATCGGAAATAGATGACCGTATACTATAAAGTTATCGCTATAGCACAGAGATGAAAAAGTTACGCGTTGTTCATGGAGCATTGGAGACAATTATTATGTTCCAATTGTATTAGATTCAATATGAGCATTTATTTGATATTGGTTGATTTCAAATATCTGATGCTAATTATTATTTTATACACTGTTATTACATTTCAGTACCTTTATAAGATTAATGATTATAAAAACAAAACCAAAATGTAATTCATAATGGATAAACACACATCACAAATTTTCTATAATAGTGAAAAAAGTCGCCTGCGGCGCTATTTATTATTATTATATTAAAATATATATTTGTGTGATACAATTTTTCACCGTGTGTCGATACTCGGCAACTCCATAATTCAAATGGATGTATATAAAATACACCCTAATTTTACTGAATACGCCAATTAGAAAACACTACTGTAAAGCGTCACATTGACTTTACCCTTAGCGATAGATAGGGGGGCCCGCCAAAGATCCTAGCCTGGGGGCCTGCTTCAGGATGTGGGGGCCATGGGGTAGACACATATTATTATGCAGGTTAAGTTCAACTGTGCGATACTATAATTATGACTACAGGTTTTCTCAGAAACAATTTGATTTACAAAAAAGCTTTGATGTTTAGCAGAGCTATAAACATCTCACAATTAAGTGGTAATAAGTTGGTTCTATGTCAAAGTAATGATGTTGTCTTGGTGTACCTCCCTACGAACATAATTTACAATTAATTCAATACACGTACTTTTAAATTTGCAATTCGTTGTATAATATTTATAGCGAATGAATACTTCATTGAAGGTATACCAAACCCTGAAAACGATCTAGCTTTATGGTAACCTATGGTAGTTTTTAATGAATTTTAATTTAGCGAATTTCTAATCCTGCGCCCAAGGCGGCTACGTCTCTCTCCCACCCCGTATTTCGTGACTAATAATTTGTACTCTATATTCATTACGATAATAAGTGTTTTGGATACAATAACCTAATTGGCAAATTAAGCCATTAAAAAATAATGACTGCCATTTTACCCTAAAGATATTTATAGTATTATTATAATGAAGTGAATACGATAATGTAAGTATGTAAATAAATTACTTCTTTATTACGATCCGTTTTATCAATGGGAAACAAATATTTATACACCGCTTTCACTTCATAGCCTCAGGAAATCCAATTATAAATTCAAGAAACATTATATATTTCGTCGAATAACAAAAAGATAACTAATTATATATGAATTAATTGACTTGTTTAACAAGTAAATCATGCGTAATAGATACCTGTATTCAATTAAGGTATCATAACATAAAATACTCGTAATTATCTTTTGTTTTACAACTTATTTATAGTCAAGTTATCCATAGAAGATAAAATAAACAAAAAATCTATGCCAGTGTACCCGGACGCGTATTGCCAAGCCATATACTGTGAAGTTATCGCGGCTACATCGATACAGCATTTGGCGACCTCATTTCAACGTCTGCCATACAGATTACATTGCCATACTCTATGAATACGGTTTACACGTCGTCTATATAAAATATAGTGGAAAATTTTACTCACACATCAGAGAAAATTGAAATAATAAATCTATTGGTGTAAGTGTTTATTAAATTTTAAAATTAATATGACATTTATTTTTGTCGGCACATGGAAAATTCCTTGATGGAGTGGGTCATATATTGTGGACAGGTGTTTATATATAGAAGAGAAGTATAATTTTTTGAGAGCACAATACTGGTTGGCTGTCGCCGATGCTACCTCGTATTGCTACAAAATGAATCTACGCGTTCCATGGTGGTTCCATAACGTGGTATAGATGTGTTAACTAAAGTTGAGGCGAAGCAATACTCACACAGACGCATTGTTTACAAACAGAACATCAACGCATGCGCATGTTGTCCTCTTTTCGCTATAAGCGCAATAAGTAGGTGTAAGCAAGACAAACAGCTATTTCGCATAGACGTTGTGCAATGCCCGTTGCCTCAGAAATGCACTAATACACACAATCCTTCGTATCTGTATTCGCTATGGCTCGCCTCAACTCTGGCTGAGAGACTTGTAAGCAGTGACGTCCCGTGAGGGTAAGCAGATTGAGCGTCGCTTGGGGGCGGCAGTTACTCGAAGGGCGGCAAATCGAGGAGAATCATTTGGAATATATAAAAATAGCTACCTAAACTTAGTAATAACGAAAATATCTTTCCATTAAAAAAATTATCTCACTGGTTTTATCGGGTTCGTGATATCTAGTTTACTTTCGTTGTCCTTCGACGTCCTTGGTGTTCAGAAACTTTCAGATTTGTGAATAATTAGTCTGATATTTTGTTAGTAATGTATCCATACAACACATTTCTTAGATATTGGACTCATGAAAGAATGATAAAAACACTATAAAAAATGAGGCGGCATTTTGGCGCTGCCTAGAGGCGGAATTTTATCTAGGGACATACTTGCTTGTAAGTAGCGCGACTTAGAGTGCTCCAACGCTAAAGTGTGAAATTAGAAAATAATATTGATTGACCGCTGATTGGAAGCACTAGCGTTATGATAACCATCAGGGTAGCGAGAATAGCGACAAGAAGGATCCCAGAATGCTTAGACTGGATGCCAAGACATGTGGATATATTATTCCCACTAGAGCGCATCTCTAGATAAGGGGAAATAGAGTAAATCAGTACCATCTTCTTAATGCCCGGGGCCCTGATTTTTGAGCCGACAGAAGCTATTATTGAGACTAAGATCAGGTCACATCATGGGACTGGAGATTTAATGTCCTCGTAGGGAGGAGCAATTCACAGCTCTTCAATGAATGTAGTATTCAAGAGGACATTGCACACATAGTGGGACAATACCTTAAATTTGAAAGACACAAGAGTAGAGCTGCGACTTGCAGATGTCCTCGAGGATGTCAAGGAGCTCAAATTTGTCATAGCATTGGGAAAGACGGTAGAGCTTGGTAAAATTGTATTTTTAAATAGAATTGGAGAGAGAGCCTGAATATGGATCCTCGCTCAGTGGAGAAGAGACGATATTACATCTTGTCGCAGTTAAAGCCTCGGTACAATTATTAAAAAAATTATCTCAAGATAGCTTTCAATGGAAACATGTCTATTGCACATATTGCGTGAACGATATTAAAACTCTTGCAGATTGAAAGATTAAAATTGATTCAATAATGATTTATCAGATACTTCGAAGGAAATATTATAACATATCATTTCGTAACTTGCACTGCTATAAATATTGTATAAAGGTAATTTATAATAATTTTATGTGTGTAACAGATTAATACATTTACCATTTTCATTCAAAATATTACATCTCTAAACCAAATAAATACAATATAGTAACGACCATAAAATATTAGTTTACGTGACAGATACTGACATTATTTATTGGATCAGATCGGTATTAGACTATCAAAGATATTTTATCAAATGTGTATTAGCATTTCTTTTAAGATCATTATTTTGTGAAAGATAACAAACTGTGTAAAATCTAATATATAAAAATCAATATTTGTTTGTTTGTTCGTATTTTATGCGCTGCCATACCGTTCATCCGATTGCGATAAAACTTTGTCAACTTATTGCTTGCACTTGCGCGATGGTTATAGGCTATATCTTATATATATAAATGAAAGTCTGTCTGTCCCGTGTGCGTTCCTATACCTACCATTCATCCGATTGCAATGATATTTTGATTAAGGGTTGTGCTCACGCCCGCAAAGGTTTCTGAATTGATACAACCATTTTCTTGTATTCTATCTTCTTCTATTCGTATGCGTTCTTATACCATTCATCCGATTGTCGATGAAATTTTGGCCAGTTGTTGTGCGCACGCCCGCGAAGGTTTCCGAATTAGAAAATCATCTTCTTCTTCTATTCGTATGCGTTCTTATACCATACATTCGATTGCAATGAAACTTTTGTGATTTGTCGTGCGCACGCCCGTGAAAATTTCTGAATTAGAAAATCATCTTCTTCTTCTATTCGTATGCGTTCCTATACCATTCATCTATTAATTGCGATGAAACTTTTGTCAGTTGTTGTCCGCATACCTGCAAAGATTTCTAAATTAGTATTATATAAAATACAAGGTTTTGTTTGTTTGTTCCTTCTAATTGTGAATTTTGTTCCTACATATTAATACTATTAATAACGTTTGCATATTTTGGATTCGATTTTAATTTAGTGTTCTTTTGCTTGACCTTTACTACTATTAGAATTACTTTCATATTGTCATATTGTATTTCACAGATATTTTAATAGTAAAAAGATAATTACTTATTATTATTTTTTAAATATCTAAGATAAATGTATCCACGAAGCGACCCTGTGCGAAGCCGGGTACTTCAACTTGTATATATAAAAATTAAGTTTTAAAAATATACAACGTATGTACATATCATTCGGCTTGTAGGTTTATGTTTCCAGTCTGTTCTGTTTCTAATTAAGAAAAATCGCAGTAGGAAAATAAAAGATAGTTTCGGAATTGGAAGTCCTCCAGCTTAAGGAAGCCCTGTGTAGTAGCCATTAAAGCCCACGCCTTAGTGCGGCCCAGATATAACCACATAATAATTATTATATTCCCAACGTACAACTTTGTTATTATAGTCAACACAGGTATCTGAGTAAAATAATTATGAGTAGGTACTTATACAAAGCATAGATGTATTGATAAAAATAAATAATTTATTGAGTTGTTATCACATAAACTGTGAAATACAAAGACATTTATACTAGGTACTTATACTGTGAAATATAAAGACATTTATACTATACCTAAATCAATATAATATTAACTGTAATAATATTTTCCATACTATTATCCAGTGGCGATTATGCTCGTCGAAGGTCAAAATTGAGTTTTTATTGTATTTTCAAACCATGATCCTGGACACTACTTAAACGTTGTAGATGATCTATTTATATAATTTTAAAGCCTTATTATCCTTTATAGTTATTTTAAACATTTGATGACTGCATGAAGTATTTTTGTTACATAAAATAGTATTCTTTTAAACCTCTCGCTCTAATGTTTTAGAATATAGTCATATTTCGGTACATAACTGTGCAGTGGTGTTAAGATTTTTTACATTTATTAATTTTTAAACGCATTTATAAAACCATTAGCATAATTTATTACGAGATAATTTTTGTAAAATATTCACGATAAAAAATTATATTGATAATCTCTGTGATCCCAAATTTGACAAGAATTAGGCATTTTATTACTCAAAAAATCGGCAAGATCAACACATTTGAAGATGATTCTAAAGATATTTATTATAAGCTATGTCTTTGACCATTCAAGTGTGATAAACATCTTATGAATTATGATTGCTTTATAATAATTATTGACCTAAGAATAAGGTAGTGTTTTTTTGAAATACGCCATTTCTTTTGTCATTCCCCAGTGGTTAAGCTACAACATACGGCCGTAGCCATAAATTGACAAACTATAATTAAAGTAGGGAGTAAAATGATATTGAAGCGCGTGTTTGAACATGTACCGTTTAAAAAAAAATAAAAAATAAATTCGGTTAGGTACATGTTCAAACACGCGCGTTAACATAATTTTACTCCCTACTTTAATTATAGTTTGTCATTTTATGGCTACGGCCGTATATTGTAGCTTAACTACTAGGGAATGACAAAAGAAATGGCGTATTTCAAAAAAACACTACCTTATTCTTAGGTCAATAATTATTATAAAGCGATCATTATTCATAAAATGTTTATCACACTTGAATGGTCAAAGACATAGCTTATGATAAATATCTTTAGAATTATCTTTAAATGTGATAATCTTGCCGATTTTTTGAATAATAAAATGCATAATTCTTGTCAAATTTGGGATCACAGAGATTATCAAAATAATTTTTTATCGTGAATATTTTACAAAAATTATCTCGTAATAAATTATACTAATGGTTTTATAAATGCGTTTAAAAATTAATAAATGTAAAAAATCTTAACACCACTGCACAGTTATGTACCGAAATATGACTATATTCTGAAACATTAGAGCGAGAGGTTTAAAAGAATACTATTTTATGTAACAAAAATACTTCATGCAGTCATCAAATGTTTAAAATAACTATAAAGGATAATAAGGCTTCAAAATTATATAAATAGATTATCTACAACGTTTAAAGAGTGTCCAGGATCATGGTTTGAAAATACAATAAAAACTCAATTTTGACCTTCGACGAGCATGTCCCCCCTTAAGAAAAATATTTTTTTATTGCATATTGACTTATTTATATAATCACTTGATTTTATATTCTATAAAATAATTTATTTTGCTAACGAGAGATGTGTAGGAATGTATTACACAGATAAATTACAAAACAATCAGCAAAGGTTTTAAAAAATATACCACAGCGCGCCATCTGCCTTGACATATAAAGGTCGGGTCGGATTATGTTTCAAATAATTCTCAATTTTTTTATATGGACTTTACGTCACGTAGCCCCGCCCAGTCTATCGAATTGTAGAATTGTATGAACTAAGGTAAGCTCCGATCGCCGAGTCTAAAACTAAATAATTAATAACTAGATAATTTAAAAAAATAATTTCTATGGTGCTTAATCGAATGTTTATTAATAAATATGGACTGTTTTTAAAAATAAAAAGAACTTTTATCTAATGATTTTTGATGTGTAATGCGTTTGATGATGTGTTTTGAAAAAATACGTACTTAATTTAAACTGATCGCTTAAATTTTATGTCGTTAGTGAGTTTTTGAAGTTTCTTTAAATTAGTGTGTCGTTGTCATTGGTGTGTACCTATTCATTAGTAGTAATGTCGTATTATCTTCTTATTTCCCGTAAATATACCTGACAAGTGTGTTCTTTTTATCAGATCTCCACAGCCTACCTCTATCCAAAAGTCACCTTTCGCCACTGCTATTATCAGAGTGAATGACAAATCAGTAAGTTCTTTTTAATCGTACGCCATTAAAAGCTCGTAGCAAGAAAAGCTTCGTTACATTTATACCTTGCATAAAAATGATTATGTCATAATATAAACCTGTCTTCCGTATTGCATGTATGTATCAATCCTTTTAGTAAGTGCATTGCGTACGGTAAAGTACATACATTATAAATGGATAACCTAAGAGCAGTGATTTCCAACCGGGGAATTCATAAAATCTTGCGAAAAAAGTACTACTTGAAACCTTTTTGGTAGGTACCTAATAAGGTAAACACAGGGTTTACCGTAGCCTATTCTAAATACTACGCTTTTTTGTTGGTTAGATTGTGACATATTTATTATTAAAGTAGGTAGCGAGAGTTTTATCTAATGATTGGATGTATATAAATGTTTAGGAAAATATATAAATTAAACTCATTGCTCAATCTCATATCGTCAATGAGCTATTGAAATTTCATCGATTTATCATCCATGGCCATCCATGGACTGAAACCGCATGCGGTTTCGAGCTGTGTGCTATAATACTAAGCTTATCTTTTCTGGTCATGGAAATATATTTCCACATAGTAAATTATAATCTGACCGTATCCGTGTATACCATACACTTACACTTGTGAAAATATATTTTCATGAACAAAAATCATAAGTTTAGTATGGCACACGGATCTAAACCGCATACGGTTTCAGTCCGTTCGTCCATTCAGTCGTTGTTATTAGTGTGTATCTTCCTATTTCCCGTAAGTACACCTGACAAGTGCGCTCTTTTCCTCTGATCTACACAGCCTACCTCTTTTTAAAAAAGTCACCCTTCGCCACTGGGAGCAACATTTTACTAAATGCGGAATGTCTGCGACTCACGACTGTACTCGTTTAAAACCAAATGCCGCATACACGACGTTTGCATTCTGACGGTTCTGCTTTACAGTAGCAAACCATGGCATCGTAAGAAGGCTCATAAAACCAGTATACTGACCTTCTAGAATCTAGATGCTACATTGAGAATGAAGAAGCGACATGGGGCTTGTTAGCCACGTCGTACAGATGCCTCAGGAGAATTTCAACCTGGCTTGCCTGCTCTTCAAACCAACCGGATTCCGGCATCCTGAATGGCCGTTAATCATCCATAGAGTGCAGTGGCGAAGGGTGGAGGTAGGCTGTTAAGATCTGCTGTAAATAGTGCATGGGGGGACATGCTCGTCGAAGGTCAAAATTGAGTTTTTATTGTATTTTCAAACCATGATCCTGGACACTTCTTAAACGTTGTAGATAATCTATTTATATCATTTTGAAGCCTTATTATCCTTTATAGTTATTTTAAACATTTTATGACTGCATAAAGTATTTTTGTTACATAAAATAGTATTCTTTTAAACCTCTCGCTCTAATGTTTTAGAATATGGTCATATTTCGGTACATAACTGTGCAGTGGTGTTAAGATTTTTTACATTTATTAATTTTTAAACGCATTTATAAAACCATTAGTATAATTTATTACGAGATAATATTTGTAAAATATTCACGATAAAAAATTATATTGATAATCTCTGTGATCCCAAATTTGACAAGAATTAGGCATTTTATTATTCAAAAAATCGGCAAAATTAACACATTTGAAGATGATTCTAAAGATACTTATTATAAGCTATGTCTTTGACCATTCAAGTGTGATAAAGATCTTATGAATAATGATTGCTTTATAATAATTATTGACCTAAGAATAAGGTAGTGTTTTTTTGAAATACGCCATTTCTTTTGTCATTCCCCAGTAGTTTAGCTACAACATACGGCCGTAGCCATAAATTGACAAACTATAATTAAAGTAGGGAGTAAAATTATGTTAACGCGCGTGTTTGAACATGTACCTAACGGAATTTTTTTTTATTTTTTTTTAAACGGTACATGTTCAAATACGCGCGTCAATATCATTTTACTCCCTACTTCAATTATAGTTTGTCAATTTATGGTTACGGCCATATGTTGTAGCTTAACCACTAGGGAATGACAAAAGAAATGGCGTATTTCAAAAAAACACTACCTTATTCTTAGGTCAATAATTATTATAAAGCAATCATTATTCATAAGATGTTTATCACACTTGAATGGTTAAAGACATAGCTTATAATAAGTATCTTTAGAATTATCTTCAAATTTGTTAATCTTGCCAATTTTTTGAATAATAAAATGCCTAATTCTTGTCAAATTTGGAATCACAGAGATTATCAATATAATTTTTTATCGTGAATATTTTACAAAAATTATCTCGTAATAAATTATACTAATGGTTTTATAAATACGTTTATAAATTAATAAATGTAAAAAATCTTAACACCACTGCACAGTTATGTACCGAAATATGACTATATTCTAAAACATTAGAGCGAGAGGTTTAAAAGAATACTATTTTATGTAACAAAAATACTTTATGCAGTCATCAAATGTTTAAAATAAATATAAAGGATAATAAGGCTTCAAAATTATATAAATAGATTATCTACAACGTTTAAGGAGTGTCCAGGATCATGGTTTGAAAATACAATAAAAACTCAATTTTGACCTCTGACGAGCACGTGGGCCGTTAACTAAGGCTACAATAATTCACAGATGGTGTTGGTTAGTTTTTAAAATTCAATTATACCCTGCGAAAACCAAGCCATAATAGATAATAGTCAAAAAATACTCGTCTATCTATAAAATATCTATAATTATGACATTAATCATTTATAGATAGTATATTTTATAATATTTAATACATAATATTTTTATATATTATATCTAATGAATTTTAAAAAACTGACCAACAACATGACTTGTAGGTAATATATATTCTTAATTCAACGAAAACAAAAAGTATGAATGAAAAGGTGTACACTTTTTGTCGGATCGCCCAAAGCATACCAAGGGGCTTAATAATTGATTTTTGTTGAATTGACCAACCTCATTTGTAAATTATAGTCTTATTTCAATATAAACAAATACGCATGACTGACAAAGTTTTGCACTTTGTATGTCAAATCTTAACAGCCTACCTCCACCCTTCGCCACTGGTATAGAGCAGAATTACAGGATGTTGGCTTGGTCTGGGAAGGTGCATGAGAAACTGACGAACGACGGCGATTCTTGTGGTATCAGAATTTTATAATGCGCTCCAATTAAGGGATGGACTGGTCGAAGAATAAATCAATGTCACTAGGTATCGGAAATGAAATACATAGTTATATTATTACCTACTTCCTTGATACTTTATCAATATAATGTCATTCAAAAACGACACGTTTGGGTAAACACGAATATTATCATTGTTAAGCTAACAATAGACGGCGCTAAAATTGAACAACAGCTCCACGAAAAATATAATGCATATAATATAAAACATCACAGCTAAAAGCCACGGAAGATAAATAAATCCAAAGAATAACATTTAACTGCATTCGCATTGTTTGGTTTGGTTACATTCTCTTCCTAGTCTTTCGGTTCTTTTGGAAATACAATCAGTCGGATGAATATAAAAAAAACAACAACAGATAACCATTAAAATGAGATTGTAAACAAATACCTGGCAAAAGGGACCATGTTATATTATTGTTATTACCATGTCACACCATACTAAGTGACCAATACTTTTCGTCAGTATCGGTATTATTATGAATAAAATTATTGAAATTCATGAAATAATATTTGCATTTAGTAAAGGCAGGACCGAAAGGTCTCGACTTTTGAGCTTTGAGAATCGATATCTATGCCGAATCTTGTGGGCACATTGTCAACGTTACCACTTATATTTCTATAAACTCATCTGAGCATAATATTAGTTTGTACAAAGAAATTACATGCCCAAATATCCACTATATTTTCGTAGATAAAATGAACTCGCCAATTTATTATGCCGCGATAGAAAACATATTAATAAAGTTTGTATTATTGTTTAGTCTATTTAGCCAACTACTAACTGTGTGTGGAATTTGGAAATATTTGTGCAGACAGTATTTATTTAATATATGCATATTTTCACAACATTAAAGGGATGTTATGTTGCACACTGCGATGACGGCTTCAGCTGATGAGCTATTTGAGCTTTCGAGCTTTCGAACTATGAGTTGACTGTCCTCGGTGACTAACGTGACCATGACATGCCGATAGAAAATGCGACACTCCATGCCCTTCCTTATGGCACAGCCTCCAGAATCCATCACCGGGGCTGACCCTCCCTCCCTCTGCAGCGGTGCTACAAAAGCAATCTACGTACAACAGGTCTCACATGGCGGGAGGCGCGAGACATGGTATTGGATCAAGGAAAGTGGCGCGACTTTCTGCTTATGCAATGATACAATTTTAGATGGTCACAGGGTGCATAAGTGGCATAGTACAATATAATAAACCCTACCCCAGTGCTCGAAATGGAACGGAACGCACCGGAGCGCCGTTCCGGCTCGTGTCATTTGTAAAATTATCGCTCCGTCTTGTGGAAAAAATATGTTGACCATCTGAGTTAGATAGGCCATAGAATAGAAAATCTAACACACTTATCTTTATAAAATACACATACGATTTGATGACTATGTAAATATCTTCAGAAAATTTATCGAGCGCTCCGGTTCGTCAACTTTTCCATTTCGAGCGCTGCCCTACCCTCTATCGTAGTCTATCACATCCACTTTAAATCGGGCATATCACGAACAGCAGTATATTAGGACGACGGTGTCTGCAGTTTTTTAGGGATGATAATATCTGAGAAGCGACTATCCAATGTTATTGTCCAATGTTATTTTTACTTAGGTATGTGCATACTCGATTTTTACAAAGCTACATCAGAGAAGAGCAAAGAAAAATAATGCCGCGATTTTAGAAGAGAAACGTAAATTTTACGTAAAACGTCACGCTGATAAGTCGAATGTTGGTGACCGTTTTTGTGGACGTTAAAATATTTTAGTTGCTTGGTGAGGAAAGGACGAAAAAAAGAAAGAAGTTGACTACTTAACTGTAGAGATTTGTATTTTTCGATCTCTATGAACACCTTTGTGCCTTTATTTTTCAGAAGTTTTCTTGCTTTTGTACGGCAGTTAGTCTCAGCTTCGTAAGCCTGTAATATAAAATTTGGTACCTACGATGCTGTTGGGCATTAGCCTTCTAAAAAGTATTTTATTCGTTAGTGTATATTGAGTGGTTCACGAATTAAATGCTGAAAGTATGAAAATGTTAGGTGACTCTGGCATGGCCTCCATTTTAGCAATTTTTCGGTGATTCTTCTTAAGAATATAGGCATAATTCCTTACCTTTCAAACGATGTATCGTTTACTTTTTAGGCACTGCAAACAACCGTCGTTAAGCCGAAGAGTAAGACGTTTTACGTCATAAGAAAATATTATAAACAAGACCAAATATACGAAATAAAAGCTGTCGAAATTTTAATCTGACGACAGCGGTCGTGTTTCAGCGGCAGGTATCGACATTGTTTCACTGCTTGTGTATATCAACCCTAACAATACATTGTCGCATACATTATGATTTTAAAATATTTTGTAAATTGATCTCGGACATTGATACGGCGGAACTTTTTACATATTCACGGCACGAGATAAGGGATGGTTTTGTAAGAGGACACACAACGTGTGGCTATTTCTTACCGCACACAATGACAAATAAAATGCTTTCGTGGACAGATGACTGTTGGCGAGCGCAATATTGATACTGCTTAAGAGTTTAGGTACTGTGTAAGGTAAGCGATAGCTAATAAACTTATCTAATTTTATTATTATTTAAACCAGTGATTCCCAACATTTTTGAATGAAGGAACCGTTGAAAAAATATTAAATTTCTGGAAACCCTTAACAGGCTGACGAAAGTAATTAGGATCGACAAGAATAAATAAAAGGTACACATTTTCACTTTATGTCTCGCTTGCTGATTATGTATGTACAGATTGTGCAGATTATGAAGAACTTTTAAAGAAGAGTTACTTGAAAAATACATAAAATTATACTTACAATTCATTTGTACCTACTCAATAACAAAAAAGGGGGGAAAATTTTACAAATTCTCATGAAACCTCAAGATTTCATGGTATAGGTTGTTAGGAATAATTTAAATGACTTTAGATTAGCATTAGTATTAATGATAATTCAGATAGCGGCGGCAACTTTCTCTGAATTATAAGGAGATTTCAGATATATTTGATAGTATTAAAAAAACCTTATAAAATAATACGAGCGTACATCGAACGATCCGCGACTAGGAACCTGTAAATTTGTAGAAACTCTTTGCAGTTCCACGAAGCTTAGTGAAGTGCTATAGAGGTAGAATTATCAATATAATCCAATTAGGTATATACTATGAACAAATAAATAAGCAATGATTTAAATCACGTTTTTTGTGTAAGTATCAATAGTCATGATTTTGTTATACTTAATATCCGTGTTTTATGAAGATTGCATTTTATTTAAGTATTTTAAAATCATGTCGAACCAATGTAAAACGGGTATAGCTTCCGTCAACGCCAACTAGTTCAGTCTACTGATACTCGCCGAAACTTAGTGGAGCATGTACTTACCTATATTTTCTTGTTTATGGTTATAAGTACGAACAAAGATACAATATAAAAAAAAATATAGTTGCTTAGTATGTAAAAAATATATTGATCATATTTAAAAAAGGTTCTTGTCATTTCTTGTCTTGGTTCATTAAGTGGAAGCCAGCGGTAAACAAATTTTGAAAATAGTCAATATACTGAATAATTATTTGTTAGGTTAGATTATCATTCTTGAATATTCATGAATTCTGCCGAAATTAGCTATGAAAATTGCTGCTGTTTCCACCTGGCTTCCAGTCAACAGATGTGTACCAAAAAATCATTATAAATACCTACTTATTCCACAAACATAATATTAATTTGGAGGAATATAAAAACAAATATTTCATAATATATTCTTGTGAATACATGTATATACTTACACCTGATTAAAACAAAGAGCGTTTCGTGAGAAATTTGACCGATCATGTTTGTATATTAATTGTATTATTTATTATTCAAGGCACGGTATTCTTGTTAATCTGACATTGTAGAAGAATATTCTGGTATTAAAAGCACTCGATTACCCAGAATAATAAAAATTTTATGGCTTTTGGTTTTCATCAATATTAAATCCCTACGCTGTTATTGAAAAGGGAGAAAATGTTTATTATTACACTGTTCAAATTCCAGTTAATTTTTCAATAAAATACTAAAGTACCTACTTTATGTAAATGCAGTTGCGATACATAACCTTATCGACTGCTGTATAAAGTTGGCAGTGAATCGAATTCGCAGATTGGTTTAACGATATTAATACATCGTCATGATTGGGGATTGCGATGGGAAAACAATAAACAATTGTATGCAACGACTGTCATTGCATGTATATTGGAAAAACGAGCAGAAATTTTAATATTACAATTAACGACCATATTTTATTGGATTTTACATAGGTAGGTACTGTAATTTATATATTTTTTTTAAATTTATAACAAACGAAAACCTAGCAAAATTTACCGTAATATATTGTCACTGAAAACACTATATTCTGTATAATACACATAATATCATGAGGTTACTGGCAAAAGTTTGTAAGTCTCAAAAACATGTTAAGTATGGAATTATGGCCATTTTAACGTGTGACATCTTCTATAAAATCAGTCTTAGCCTAAACCTGATTCAATTTAAGTTTTTAATAGATCAGAGTATATTCTATTACCTACCTCGGAATGTTACCTACATAATCTAAGAATCATACACAAAAGATTCTTTATTGAGAAACAGTCATCACAATAATCAGTATGAATCAGTAAAGAAAATCGTCGAAAACCTTATCGTTGTGGTCGCGTTGTCAGTGTAGTGGTTTTAGAAAAGCTTGATCAAAATTCAACAGTGTCAGAATTGTTCCCACTTTAATGGAACCAATAATTTATTTCTCCCAATGATATCAAATACACTGAAAAATACTAAAAATAGCACAAATTTATTACATATAGTTACAAACTTTTGGCATAATAGTTTTAAAATTAGAATCTATGTTTCGACACCGAGTTTCATAATGTAAGACTTTCATAAATGGTTTTTCAAATATTTTATTCTTCAGATATTTGTTAATTGGTAAGTGCCGACTTAGAAGCTTCTCACAAAGACTACATATAGAAAAATCAGCAGTTACAAAGTTTTATCAATATTATTATGACTACCTGAAAAAATATCGTCCTGTAGTCAGATCTGATCCATTTTTAGGCATAGCTATTAACATGAATACACATAATTGATAATTACCTCAAAATACCTAAAATGTCGACTTAATAACATTTGGCAGCAACCTCACGAATTATATTTCTCATTTTCGTCAACATTTCCATATAAGTATAACATTGTATTGGAGTATGAAACTGTAACGATCCGAGAATAAAACAATTATTATTCTTTTCACCAAAGAAGAAATCAAATTAGCGTTTCTCTTTCGATGACCCTGAGCGTTGTTAGTACACTTGGATTCCCGCCAAAAAATGTTAAGGTAGGTAGGTATCTAAAAAAAACAATAATAATAATAAGCGAAATGCACTTTGCGGAAAGCTGATGCAAAAAAGGTGATATATTTTATCATGTTTCGAGACCTCCCGTAAGAATAGGCATTAAATGTGATTTAAAACAAAAATAAAACACATTCTTGAAAAACCGTTTGAAAATAAAATAATACAGAGCTTTTAATACTTCATGCTACTTGATTAATGATGTAAACAAAATTGTTCGTTTACAAATAAACGTATGTTTTTTATAAACTTCTACAGAAAATGCTAATGAGCATATTGTGATTTCTGATAATCCGATCATTATATTTTTTCAATTGTTTAATTTAGAAACTCATTTAGTATTTTTGTTTGTGCTGCGTAATACAGCATTATTTTTATTTTACATAACACGTGCTTCCTTTATCAGTATTTCCCAAACTATGGCACAGTTGCAACCTTTGCAACATTTTAGACTTTCAGACTATGCAATTTAAGTTACCTGTTATACACAGGTATACCTAGATGTATTGTAAGATTTTTTTTATAGAATTTTCAGGTTGTGAAAACGTTCCTCCGCGGCAAACAAATCGACTGCCATCAAAAATGTGCGATATAATAATAATGATCCATTGAGTGTCACAACAGGAAAGGTCGAAAATATGAGGAGTGTATGTATATAGTCCCATAATAATGCAATAGGTGAAGTCACAGAACAAATTAATAAATATAATTCCGATAGTCTATGCATACTCTAATACCTACACAACATACTACTATGCAGGGTTTTGAATGTGTGAGTACTACGAAAATTAACCACACATTATAAGTATACGTGCAATAGTGTGTGTCGCAACCTTCAAATACACCAATATTGAATGAGTGTTAGTGCGTAAACCGATAGCAGTTGTCAGAATGAAGGACAATCGTATTTTTGACACGTTTTTAAGTTTATCCCATATTCTTCCACACTCGAGATCGGTTGCCTGTTACTACACACTCGTTAAAAGTTAAAAGAAAAAAGTTAGCTTATCGACAAAAATCACAAATTGAGTTAGTAGTGTAGGTACAGATAATGCTTTACGTGAAATTGTGAACCATTTGACATAAATTCAAAAGCAGTAAGTATAAAATTTATTTCGGTATAAAAATCGACATATTGTTTGTCGTTTTTCTTCATGAAAACGGTATTTATTCTAAACAAAAAGACAGTATAACGAGATTCATAAGCAAAAACACAGCATTGATTGAAAATATACTGATTTTTGCTTATACCATAAATCAAAAGATTCATCCACATTATTGACAAATTTCTTTAAAAAAAGTTGAAAAAACTGACTGAAAGAATGACTCTTATCTCAAAATGTGACTTTGGCAAATAGCTGCCTTTATTATGGGGGCAGTATTGATAAACAAACAATATATATACCTATACAAAAATATATAAGTAAGTAGTTAATATTCACATAAACATAATATTATATTATGTTATTATGTACTTAATCGAAATAATCGTATTTTGTTTTATTCGGTTATTTATCCCTTACGGTTTTTTTATGTTTCACTCGTGTATCCTTTTAAGAACGAATTTTTCTGATTAAGCTAACGCTTTCTGTGCTTCAGAAATAACCGAAACTGTGTGCTATGCGTATTCATATGAAATTTAAAGGGAAAGCAAAATATTTAAGTCTATAATTGCATAACAAGTCAATTTATTTGTCTCTGGTAGTGGTAGGTAGGTACTATCGTATTGTAAGTTTTGGAAACACTAAACAGCAAGCATTTCTTAATGTGAATAACTTTAATTTACTGTACAAGCATTGTACAAGAAAACAATATTTAAATTCAAATAATATCAATGTCAGTAAGTATATATATAATCGACAATATGAAAACGATTAATGATTTCAAATGTGAAAAGTACTACAAAGTGCTTTTAAAATACGATCATTATAAAATATGTTATCCAGTAGCAGGTATATCAGAAAATCATGATATCACTCGCTTTTAAATTGAATATAGAATTTAAAATAAATAGTTGTCAAGAACTATACAATGTTACATCAATCAATCGTCAATCATATATTACGCGGTGTTGATAGAATATTACATTTAGACACTCATCAAAGATTCCTTCTTACATACGCTTGTCAAATTTTAATCGAATTAAGATGTTCGGAAGCAAACTTAATGAATGGTAGTGTTATCTGAAAAAATAAGTTGGAAGGCTACCTTTTAAAAAAAATATTTGTTTATTTATTCAGTAAAAAATTAATATTTACATATTTAAAAATATCCAGCGACATTCCTAGGCAAAGTGTCGCTTCCCATTATTAGTTTAAAAATGGACAAATTAAACCAGCCAGCACGCTGGGAATAACACATAGAGGTATTAAATAAAAAGAGGGGGAAGGAATCGGCTTTCTCGTACAACTGAATGAAGCAGGCCAACAATAGCCAACAACTTACGAGAAATAGCGACGCGATAAAAAAAATACAGGGCATCACGGAGGATTTACTGTGGCCATTATCACGTACCCATATAATATAATGTTAACGTGGAAATTTTGCGGCAAATTGATTACCAGTCTGCCTCACCATACTCTCATTAACCTGCCGCCCCTAGGAATAACATCTAATTTTGACGTAGCGTTCTCTCGCAATAATTCGTAATATTCGTATATTCGCTATGCGTAAAATATGCGTAATATTCGCATACACTCGTTCACTTGCCACCCATTAGAAAGTGCTTTCCCTAAGCAGGGCATGACCTGTATACCACCGTCGGACATAACTGAATTTAAACTAATAATGAAAGACAAGAATGACAGAATTTTGTTTATGTGTCTTCACAACTTAACATCTCAGTTTCGGAAATATTGAATGATAATAAATATACTGAAATACCATACTTTCAGAGAAAATAATAAAAATATGAATAATTTTTATCTGTAATTGCATTTTATTGATTTCAAAATCACTTAACCTAATTAGAAAATTGAATATGACGATTTGAAGTAGAATATTCATTAATTCATTGTTGACAATCTGTTAACACTGTCAGTTGAGTATATCACATGCCATTTGGAGAATTTTATGATGTAGATTTTATGTAGATAAATATTTTCACCCCATTTGTTCATTTGCCCAAAACTTTTCAAACATAATATTATATTTTCACGAGAACGATTTAATATTATTTTGACAGTAGGTAGGTATATCGAAAGTGCGCCATAATTTTAAAAGGCAGTTATATCTAAGCTCTATCTCCTACATAAAAGCCGTATAACGAGCAGTCGTATAGTGAGGTTACGGATTGCAATACCTACCGGTATTTTAAAACCGGTTTCCCAGTATTTTTCGATACCGAGATACCGGTTGTAAAAATTAGACAATACCAATATATTCGGTATTTACAGTGGAAATAAAATGTATTGATTAACATAAAAGGCTTAATAGGACTGTAATTTGTTATCGGATTACGCGATGTCTGGTTTACTTCTGTCGCCCTTCATCGTCCTTGGTGACCAGCAATGATACATACTATAAAATATTCATATTTTAAAGAGATTTTTACATATTATATTATATTTATTTTTTTGGTAGATATTTCTGTTTTTTTCAGTTATTTCACGAATACCGGAATTGATATTTTCATTCGGATTTGAAATCCCTAAGTGAGGTTCATAATAATAGATAATAGATCATATTCTGTTACTGTATTACTTTAATAATGTATACATCTAGCTAGAACGATAAAAATACATATTCAAATAAATTATTTATAGTTTTAACATAGGAGCTGTACTCTCGCGAATAAAACCATTATTCCTACAGCTGTAGCACCACATTTCGATTTGTAAGCAATTTAAAAACAATTTATGATTCGAATATAAGTATTCTTCCACTTCTTGTCATAATAGGTATCACATCATTCTGACAGACGGTCGAGAGAATTATTTTCGTTCATCTCCATCTCACTGTCACGGCAGTGATGCACCTATTCAAACAGAAATAACAACCGGTACGCTGTCATAGTAGCTTATGTGCATCTTCTTAATTCTTAATATTATGTATATGAATTAAAAAATTAATATTAATGCAGAATGGGAATGGGAATGGAACTCATTAAAAAAACCGTATAATTCGATTAAAAAAAACCAAAGCGCACTATAGTCAGGCCGTTACACGAAACTGTAAACTTCGATGGTCGTACTACTCGTACTACGAGTAGTTATTGCTCACACTTTGAATGAAATATGGCAAACATATTGCGTGTCTTCTAGTTATAATGGCACTTACTAGGCATTGATCGCTCTTAATTGACTTTTTGAAATAAATGGTAATAATTTTAACGAAATATTATGCAATCGATTTCAGTATCATAGCCTGAATATAGTGGGCCTTCGACAAAACATTAGCAAACCATTAATTTGAGTTTTGACCATCTTTGAGAAATTTGACTGCGAACAACCGTCTTCGTTGACGGATGAAAACATCGTATCCGAAATAATTTAACTGAACCATAATAGAATTTATTATAAGCCGCGTCAATTGTCATAAAAAGTCTTAAATTATAAGTTGAAAACAAATAAATTACGATCAAACAAACAGAAAGTATCGCTGTGTATTTTATAGAAAACATATTATAAATTTACGTACGGATTATTACAACCTTTAAACACATGAGTATTGTGTTGGTGGTGAATATATGACGCAGCGCATCAATAGATCTATATTGCGAAAAGTATTACATTACAATATTATTACGTATAGATACCTCTGCTAGTTACTGAATTATAAAATGTATCTTTATTATTAGACCTTTTTTTAAATAATCGTCAAGATTTCTTAAATTTACTTTTTCTTCTGTCATGTTGACAGTTCAAGAATTCCATACCGTGGCGAATTCATGTACTCAGCAGAAAAATTACCTAATTCATGAATAAGGCAACAGGCTTGACTATTACATGAATAAGCCAAAATTTTGCCCATATCATGTAATAGTCAATTTCGCACATTTGGTGTAACATATACAGTTATAGCAAGCAATTCGTGATCTAGCTCTAGCATATCAGGTTCAAATCTCTGCTGGATTTATTGTATATATTGTAAATATCTTATTTGGAAAAGCTTTCATCATTCTTTCAATGAAAAAGATGGCCGATAATCATCGACAATGTGAAGTATATATTTTTTTAAATCCAGAATAGATTCAACGAAAAATATAACAACTGATTTGCAGTCGAGTTTATCAACCGCATCGCATGATTCGGCACGAGCCCACCTAATAGGTACACCACTAGCCGCCGATTAAACTGCTTTAGATTAAGCTGTCATCTCGCCTCTTGATAATGCCGGCCGACTGATATATCAAACGATTTTATTGCGAGAGGAGTTTTTATTCATACGTTTGCGATTATGCCAGATAGAAGAGGGCTAAGCGAAATTTATATGTTCTTTGATTCCCGCCTTTTTACTTGCGGCAATTATTGTATGCCACAGCGCGATTAAAAAATATATCGCCCCATAAGACTTTCTCACCGGACACTAAGTGTGACGTTAAAACATTTTATTACTTACGCGGTTTTGATAAGGAAACTTTATTTTATTATTTATTTTTCATTAAAAAATATATCCACTCAGATCCGATGAATATAACTTTAATACCGGGTAGACACATACATATACAAATAAATTTAATTGAAGACTGTCTCTGATTTCGAATTATTTAAGAAACCCTTGATCAACGTTTTGATGAATTCTATAATATGATACCTAATAATATCAAAACAGCATTTTTATTTTAAATTCTTGTCTAATTCAGTCTATAACCAATGTCAAGACATTTTTTTTTCATCTACATACATATTTACAGTAAAGTTCTCCTCCCAAAAATGTAATTTCCTGGGTTTTTTAGGTCAGACTTAGCTATGTTTAAGTTTGCCATGTGTATCTATTGTTTAAGTTATTGAAAAAATCGGGTCGGTAGACTCTAAAACTACAGGATATTACGCATCCTGGTTGGCGTTCACGGAGCAGGCTTTCATTTCCAGAATGATATCAGCTAAATAGGGACAGGCATATTGGCGGTTCTCTTATAAGTAAAACAGTGCTTTCGCTTGACAGCAAAATTTACGCGAGGCATAGGTTGACCGCCACTGTCCTAAGGGCTAATCAATGGGGCTAAAACACACGGCGCTGCAAACCGCCGCGTTAATACGGACACTAGGCCCAGTGACGTCCCTAGATAAAATGCCGCCCCTAGGCTACGCCAAAATGCCGCCTCATTTTTTATCATCCTTGCATGGGTCCAATATCTAAGAAATGTGTTGTAAAGACTAAGGATACATTACTAACAAAATATCAGACTAATTATTCGCAAATCTGCACGTCTCGTTTCTGGTCACCAAAGACGTCGAAGGGCAACGTAAATAAACTAGATATCGCGAACAAGACAAAACCTGTGAGCTAATTTTTTTAATGGAAAGAAAAACGTTATTACTAAGTTTAGGTAGCTATTTCTATATATCTATTTCAAATGATTTTCTTCGATTTGCCGCCCTTCGAGTAACTGCCTCCCCCAAGCGACGCTCAATCTGCCTACCCCTACGGGACGTCACTGACTAGGCCGGCCAGACGTGCATAGCATCCGTGTCTTAGCCCAAATCCGCAACACTGGTGGGTAATTGAACGTAATTTTAACTGTATTCCAATCTAGCTCAGAGCTTTACACGAGGTACTTTTATTTTTTACTAAATAATGTCACTAGGTAATAGGTATTATTCATTTCTAAAGTTAAAGTCAATTATGTAAATTAATGCTAACTCAATTAATTAATTGAGTTATATTGAATATATTATAATATATGCACAAGTACCTATCTTTAAAATTGTGCTAAATATCAGTTCATCATTTCGTTTAGCAGACCAGCAGGTTTAATAATTGATTTATCGAACTGTATCAATTTTCCTAAACTCGTGAATAGTATCTACCTAAGTTCATAGAATTCGTTAATTGTTGATAAAATATAAATATTCTTTAGAAATCGTGCCATTCCTGAAATCAAGTGAAAACGAAAGCACATGTCGAGACATACGATTATATTCTATCTCCCAAAAGCTGCGAGCAAGAATCATCAAACGCGGCACTGCCAAAACATAAAACATCAGCAGTTTTCTCGTAAATTCGCAGCAACATTTTTTTAAACTTAGACGCTGTATAAACAACGCGATGTTTATCAAATTTACGATTCTTCTACAACTACTTGGATTATATTTAATACAAGTGCTGACACCTTGGCAGTATTCGAAACTAAAGTGATAAAGTTAAGAAGGGATGGTGGTTATCAGAACAGAACTTTAATTTATTTCATTTTGGACAAATAGAAAATCTTTAATTGAAATAACATTTCCACCTTAGAGATAAATCACAATATAATTGCAATAATTAATTTTGCCTGGTCATATCAAGACTTAGTTTCATATCACTATACTAAATTTTAAAATACCATATAAAAAATTACCTAATTAAGTAATTTTATAAAGGTACATTTGTATGTTTTAATATGTACATAGGTAGTGAATACCAATATATAAAATTATCTTGATTTACCACCAGATAAACAGTGGCGGGTATAGAGACCTGGAGGTCGAAGGTGCCGATTGATATTGAGACCCCTATGATAAAATAAAATAAAAACCTTACTTATTCTAACTATTAACATAATTACCTAGTAAAATAGCAATGTATCTCTTCTCTAGTGACAAGGTGACACAATATAAAATATTAATATGGGTTATTTTTTATGTATACTTACATATCTATTTGAGGGGTCATGTTACAGGTTTTTAACGTCACTAGCAGGGATATTTATGCTTTAAGTACCTATTATTTTATACGCAATATATAGGTACTTATAATGCACCTTTTTAATATTTTGACATAATAAAATACATAATTGTGTAACTGATTTAAACGGTTTTGTGGCCTCATTTTAAATCTTTTGATGAATCGATTGCATCATCTGCGTTAGAAACACAAATGCCTTTTATTTCTTGAAAATATCTGCTTAGTTTTATTTGGTTACTTATTAGGTACAATTATTATCACAGTATGATTGTTATTATTAGGTAGTAGTCTTGTCTTGTTCTTCTTTTACCTGGTGCTACAACCCTATGTGGGTCTTGGCCTTTTATATTGTCCGCTGTAGTCCAGGTTTGCACAAAGCCTCTTCACTCCAATTTTGAAAGACGATGGTCTTCAAATCCAGCTTGTCACTATCCCTTTATCTTGTAAAAGCATATTATCTTTGTTTGCCTTTCGGCTTCTCGACTCTCGAAAAAAATGTATGTGTCCATACAACAATGTGATATATTTAAACTTTTACTATAACTATAATCTGTGTCGATTAGGCCATCCTAACAGAACGCGAAACCATATTGGTAAATAATTCTGAAATGCACAAAGACTGCAATGTCACATTGAGGCTATGCCCGATGAACATGACACCAAAGATTATGATCAGGTGGTTAGATACCCTAGTACAGGGGGGGGCAAACTTTTTGGATGGAGGGCCAAATTCATGAATTCAAAATGAGTGGCGGGCCGCAAGTAAAATACCATTTTTAGATATACACTATTTATTATCACGAAAAATAAACATTACAAAAAAAATAATGAGAAGAATGAAACTGTTGTACATTTTTTTTAAATTCAGGTGTTAATTTTGTAGTTGATATTCTCAAAACTGCTTGTAAATGGGCATCGGAGATATTTGATCGTAAAGACTTTTTATTGAGGTTCATGATCGAAAATGTTCGTTCACATATATAGGTTGATCAAAAAATAATGAACATTTTTCTTGCATAATCTTTAAGTTGGTCGAATTTGTCTGAATTAAGGGCATTGTAAAATTTGGAGATTTCTTCACGACGCGACGATGCAATTCTCTTAAATCAGTGTCACACTGCATATCAATAATCTCAAGTTGTAGCTTTGTCGGTACACTATCAATATCTATTGAAAATGGATCGCGTACTATCGCTATACTTGTCTTAATTTTTCGGAAGTCACCAAATCTTTGTGAAAAATCGTTATTCAGAACTTTAATAATTTTACCATATTCTTCAAATTTACATTCTGGTATATTTAGCAACTTCAGAGTTGGAAAGTGGACCACGTTGTTATTCAATATTTGTCGAAGAAATAACTGAAAATAATTGAAATCCATTCAAACTTTTTACCATATCATGGGCATATATTTTTTTCCTTGCAACGCGGAGTTAAAAGTATTTAAATGTGTCACGATGTTCAAAGTAGAAAATAGTGGTTACATAGTGTGAGATGAGACGCAAGGAAGACGTACTGAGATAATACATTTACGAAACAACAAATTTTAATCTATTATCAATATTTTTTAAAAAAATTATAAAAAAGTTATTCGTAATCAGAAGTACAATTAATGATGGCGGGCCGCAAAAAAATACCTGGCGGGCCACATGCGGCCCGCGGGCCGCAGTTTGCCCCCCCCTGCCCTAGTAGAACCGACCTAAAGAGAGACCAAGAATGAGGTAGATTAACGGTGGCAGAGGAAGGCCTGGTAAGGGATATGAATCAGTAGATCATCAATCATCAATCAGAATAAGAACCGACGGAGTAGGCTCAGTCCCATCCTGGGATATATCAAAGAGAAAAAAATAATATTTAATAGCTTAGATTATAGAAAAGTTAATAGTGTCGGACGATGCGAAAAGGCGGAGCCTGGGTTGCTCGATAAAAACGACTGAAGTGGCATAGTACTATAATACATTAATAAATTAGAATCAACAATCCAAATCCATGAAGTAGGTAAGTACCCTCAGTTGATGGTATAATTTTCTACGCAATGTTGTCAAAATAGTTAGTTACTTTGTTATAGGTACCTATATTGAATGTTATTAATTATATAGATCGCATTAATGCTTTGACATATCCAAGAATATATATTATGAAATGCTTGTAAAATCTTCAATTGTATTAAGTATGTAAAAATGTTGTTTTGGGCAGGTCTGCAATTAAACCATATTTATTATTTTTTCATAAGTAGGTAAGTACCTACATAATATATTTGAGATTAACAAAATTACAAGGCAAATATGTTAACCAAGCTTGTCAGTCGCTTAGTCTATAAATGCATGACGCCGTCTCACTGTTATAACTTTACTGATGTCAGTCAATTTGTCCCCGTGGACAAAACATTGAAAAAAAAGAAGCGAAAACAAGTTGTCAGATCACAACTGCGAGATCAGAAATAACCCTTGAGTCTACGCATTAAGTGTGCGTGTAACAATGTTGTGTTCTAAGATTGCGCTGCTTTATTGCAATGGACAAATCAACGGACGCAATATTTTGATTGTTTAAGTGCTTTTGGCCGTTAGGGCGACCGCGGCGCGTCTACATTGAAATGTGTCCGCGCAAAACAATATGAGCTTTTGTAACAAAAAGCTCTGACTCGAATTAGATTAACTCTAGTCTATACAGGAGCCACCAAACGAATTTATTGTATAATATGTGTGTTATAACTTAGTACCCACGACATATAACAAATATTTCACAACACGTATTTCCTTATTAATTAAATCTTACCAACCACATGAAATTTCATCAATTTTCCCTGTCTCATATTATTAGGTGGTCATTTTTCTACCCCTGCCATAGTATTGACCAAGGAACACAAAAATAATGGGAAGTGCGTTACCTCCTAGGTGGGTATGATTCACGAGTTTATAAGAAAGAATATATGTATAGGTAGGTACGTAAATAATTACTTAATACCTACAGGCAGCTCTCGTGGTGTAGTGCGTAAGGTGCTGGCCTTCCATTCGGGAGCTCTGGGTTCGATCCGGCGAGGATACAATATTTGTATGTGATTTTCTCAAAGTCTAGGTGTTTGTGATTGTTCAAAATTACTAACAACCACCTTGTACGAAAAAGCAAGGACATGGTTATTAATAATAATAAAATAATTAGTACAATTTTCTATTTAGTGAATTTAGTCGTTAAAACGCAGTGGCTAAAGTATTATGTACAGACCTACAAACTTATCTGTAGAATGGTCAAAAATGGAACTACGAACTATCATATGGACGCTTTTTTGAAAACGTCATTCGAATGTCAGATTCTGTCCAGTTCCGAGTCCTGATTGGGTAGTTTTCGACTAGTGTGGCTCCCCCATCCATTATTTAGATAAGTTTGTAGGTCTGAACCTAATATTATTCAAGCACCTAATAAAATTATATAATTCTTTATATTGTATTATAAAATAGTATAAATTATAATATAGGTACCTACGCATTGTCAATATATTCATATTCTCAAAATTCATGAACAAAACAATCTCGACATATAAATTGTAATTAGGCAAGTAAAAAAATAACACAATTATACTTATATATCATAGAATGAAGAGAATTCCTTTTAAAGTATTCGTAAAATTCCACATAAATTCCCTTCAGATGTCTCAACAAATTTACGAATGGTGCTTCATTAAACTGTTTGAAAAATACAAAGATGCAAAATTCTTGGAGATTATGTGCGACAATCCATTTAATTGAATCATCGTCGTGCATGTTTCGTTTAGCAGTAAATTTACAACAAAGCGTTCGTCACTAATGATTATTCTCTTTAATGAAAGAGGTACTCAACCATAATAGTATTTATCAAGCTTACAATTTTGAGAAATGATTTATGTTAAAGTTTTGCATTGTCAATGAGCAAACGCATAGCAACCGAATAAAAAGAACTACAGTGAAATGACAAAGGGATTGAAATAAAAAAATAATTGTGAAGGTTGGTACAATGTTATCTGAGGCATACTTAATTGCTCATGGGTTAAGTTAAAATTTAAGAAACATCTTTTACGATGTCTATTTAACATGGAAAGGCTCTTAAATACATATGATACTCCAGGAATTTACCACGGTATTGACTGAAAATGCTGTGTTGTGCTACATACTGGGAATATATTATAATATATATACCTAATGGTAAAAACTAATACAGCAAAAGTAGACTTTATATTTAGCTTGTAATGCATGTCTGTAAGAAGTAAATATAAGTATCTAGTTAATATAACATGTAGGTACTCGTATTACCGTATTTTCTGATATTGTCATAATTCCACGTAACGCAATGCAATGATACGTTAATAAGCATATTCTTATGCTACATAGTAAAATAATAATTGTACAATATGATATTATATTATTATCATATACCTACCTACTGTAGTAACATGTCAAAAATACGTTTGAATAATATATCCAGGGCTCGAAATGGAACGGAACGCACCGGAGCGCCGTTCCGGCTCGTGAAATTTGTAAAATTATCGCTCCGTCTCGTGGAAAAAATATGTTGACCGTCTGAGCTAGATAGGCCATAGAATAGAAAATCTGACACACTCATTTTAATAAAATACACATACGATTTGATGACTTTTTTAAAAGTGCCCACCACCACCCGTCATATATGCACAACCGTGGATATGCACGGCCGCTTTCTATGACGCTTTAAACGTGTCTGAAAGAAGTGATTTTAAGTGCTCATTCCGTCCCGAGACGGAGCCGCACGGGACTGATGCTGCAACCATGCACCGTAGTGCTGAAAGAAGAAAGTTAAGAAAGAAAATGTTTGTTTTTGGACTGGCTCTGCTGTCCGCTGACGTTAAGCGCTTTGTGTACCCGCATACTGAGTGTCACGAATTTAAATGGATGAGTCTACAGAAGAGTCGGGACTATCCCGCTCCCCATACGACGCTGCAAATTTCTCAAATGCCGCAAAGTTGGCCTCGGTTGCTACCAGATCTCCATGACCAATTGGGCCCGTGTGAGGACGGACCCTGTCAAACAGCTCCGCTCGTTCGAATTCCATAAGCGGGCAATCCCAGAGGATGTGTTCAACATCTTGGTGGTCATGCCCGCAGGCACAACCCGGCCCATCTACTATCAAGCCAAACTCGTGGAGTCTGGCGGCGAAGTTGCCATGGCCGGTGAGGAACTGGCTAATCCAGTGCGAAGGTTGGAGTCTTCTAGTTTGGTGCCTGCAGAATACGTCTGGAAAAAAACGGTAAGTGTGCCGCCCCTTGGGGGAGACGGTCCACCTCGCCTGCCATGCCGCAAATGCGGTCTTGTACACAATGTCACTTACAGTCTTCCTGTAAGGAACGTCCTCGGATCTCTGCGGTGGTGTCAGATGGACACCGGCGAGTATTGTGCTGATCCCCCTCAAGTGACTATGTAAATATCTTCTGAAAATTTGTCGAGCGCTCCGGTTCGTAAACTTTTACATTTCGAGCGCTGAATATATCTAATTTACTTCGCACTCTCAAAATTTAAAAAGAAACTTAAAGATTTGCTAAAGTTATGTAATTATGTTATTATAAAAGAACAATATCATACATTCTACACATAACCAAGGAGAAGAAACTATAAGAGTTAAGAGTGAGATGGAATATGAAGATGAAAATATTTAGGTTAATTTTTATTGCCTTTTCTCCTTTCTCGCTTAAAAGCAATGACATTAATATGGACGAAGCATCTAGAAAATAAAATGACACTCACTTTGTGTCGGGTCTGCCGGATGGCGAAATTCATATTTTAATATCGGTATCCTACGCTCAAATGAACATTCTGCTTGCAAGCGGTCTGGCGACACCGCTGGGTCTGCCCATACAAAATTTCTGACTGTCAGGTTTCGACTCCGCCGTTATTATTGTGTTACAAAATGCCAATGTGCCTAGTTAAAAATTGTAAAAAAATCTACTAAACACTCCAAGAAAGATGGGATATCACTTTGCATGTGTTAGTATTATTTATTATTTATAAAATGCCATTTTAAGATATTGATGAATGTTTATTCAATGCAATTGACTTGCGTCTAATCTCCGAGAAGTCGTAAGTAACCGAGAATCTGTTTCTAACGCAATGAGTCATGACACTAATACGCCATTACAATAAAGGTTATATTACTATAAATTCTCGAAGCTTGTATCGCATAATGGAAACGGATACGTCAATGGTCACGTGACATCTACCTATACATCTGTGAATGACTTTCATGCACAATTTCTCGTGCGCGCCGGGTATGAAGTGAGTCGTCCATTTAATATGTCATTGCTTAAAAGGCTATTAGTTTCAAAATAAACTGTTTCAAAATAGAAATAAAACTTTTTTTTTAAACTGGTTTTTGCTCTCCTGTCAACTATGCAAAATGGACATACGGTTTTATTATACTAAACCTCGATAAACGAGATACTTAATCCAATATTCGATTTCATTGTTAAAAGTTCTCTCCAAAACGTCGATTATTTTCGCGTTGTAAATATTATATTCCCGCTATTGTACGAATTACATATTTATGTATCACAAAATACATAATAGTCTTACGTCCACTAAGTGTTCACATATAACTTATAAAGAGGTATAGTCTAGTCGCCAGCCCATACAAATTTAGAATGACCTGGAAATATCGGGATACATTTTTTAAACCGATTTTGAATCAGTTTTCTCGGCTTATTACGAATCTGCCGGGTGCCAATTTTGTATCCTTGGAAAAACGTCACGTCTTGGAAAAATGGCGGCCAAATTGGTTTTTGGGTAATATTTAATCAAGAATTAATAAATATAATAGATTCTGTTTAATTCAACATATACAAGGTATTTTGCATATTTTTAATAAGTTTACCGGTTTTATCACAATGTGAGAAATTAATGCATTATAGGCATATAATTGTTTTTTCGATCTGTGTTACAAACATAAAGTAAATAATCCTGTTATTTAATAATTAACAATGTTACCTGCCCCATACCGAAATTTTAATCATATTGGATTCCATAAAAATATAGATTTTTCAAACAAATATTTCTTCAAAAATTCGATATAGGTATGTATCCAATAAATGGTGGCTATTTTTTCTTTCCAAAAATATTATTAATCCGCCAATGTTAATGGCAGACGAATACCGGCGCGGAAAAATGATGGTTGTTATTTAAAGGGCTTTTAAAAATGGAATGCAATTAGTTAACCGGTAACTGGCGATCACACCCACCGCACGCCACTGATGTTTTATTGTTCTTATTCAACAATACTGTGACCATAATTTGTTAAAAAAAAAATTATCTGTCATAATAGCCGACAAAATCTGGCCATGGCCAAACTGGAGCGGAAAGCAATCGTCCAAGAGGCTAGGATCCTGCACCTCGAAGGACTGCTGAAGGACAGGACCTCCGGCCTAAACATCCAAAAAAAAGCTATCAAGGACCTACACGCCCAGTCCAAAATACTCAAAACCATCCAGCCACAAGCGGCCACAAACGTCATACCCACTGTAACCACTCCTGCAATGTCATGGGCCACAGCACTGGGAAGGAAAAGCCGCCCACCCGCGGCGAATGCAGCAACACTTGCTCCACCCTCCACCTCAACTTCCGCCAACCAGTTTCCGTCCCTACTTCCCCTCGCCCCCAGACCGGGAGTTCTCTTCTTCCCGACCGGTTCTGGGGAGAAGAAGTCGGATACCACGAAGGAAATACTCAAAAAGGCCTTCGACCCCAGGTCTCTTGGAGTACAAATTACGGGTATCCGTAACATAAGGAACGGAGGTGTCATTGTTCACCCCCGTTCTGAAGTCGAGGCCAAGGCTCTCATGAAAGCCCTGGAGACCTCGGAGGCTGCCCTGCGAGCCGAACTCGCCGGGAAAAAACAGCCTCGCGTCATAATTTTCAACCTTCCATCGACCCTTACTGAATCACAACTCCGGGAAGCCATATTCACCTCCACCAGGGAACAGACCGGCCTGCCAGAAAAGGCATACAAAGACATCAGACTGAGCCACAAAGCCGGGCCAAGAACCGGCAGATGCCACTTCGTCGTCTTCGCCCCGGCGGCTATCTGGTCTGCCCTAATTGCAGAGGACAGACTCTACATGGGGTGGGAATCCTTCCCCCTTAGGGATTACGTTGGGGTAGTTAAGTGCAATATTTGCCACCTTTTCGGTCACATGGCCAAAGGATGTACGAGCAAAACTCCAACGTGCAGCCACTGTGCCATAACCGGCCATGACCGCGAGGACTGCCCCAACAAAGGAAACCCCCCCAAATGCGTAGCCTGTCACAAGCACAAGCAGCCGTCGGACCACTCCACCGGCAGTCTTGACTGCCCAACAAGGCTCCACGCTGAACTGCGTGAGAGGGCCATGGTGGACTACACTGCCACGCAATAATCTCCTTCGCTCAGTTGAACGTCAACCTGAGCGACGCCGGCTCGGCGGAGTTAATTGAGACTATGCGGGCCAAAAGCCTGTCTCTGGCGCTGGTACAGGAGCCGTACCACTGGGCCACTGAAAGGGGCCCAAAAGCCACTAAAAGGGGACTCGGGTGTGCGGGTCTTGTCGTCAGCGCCAGGGGTGCTGAGCCGAAGGCCTGCGTTTTCGCTCTTGACCCTCGCCTTGGCGTGCTGTCGCTCTCGCACCTGTCAACTGAGTTAGTCGCGTGTGCAGACATAAGTTTTTCCGGAGGAGGCAGCGTGGTGGTTATCTCCGCCTACTTCAGCTTTAAGAGTACAAAGGAACACGTGGCATCAGTGCTCGACGGCATCCTACGCGCAGTTGGTGGCAGGGATGTCATCATCTGTGCGGATGCGAACGCGCAATCCCCTCTCTGAGCGCCCGTTGATACCCCCCTGTGCGACGCGGACGTCATCGAGGAGTTGGTTCACCAGCACAACCTGGTCGTCCTCAACGACCCTAATAGCGTGCCGACTTTTGTGTCGCACGCAAACTCCGGAAGTACCCACATCGACATCACCCTGGCCACTGAGTCCGTCGCGAGACGTATCAGCGGCTGGAGAGTCCATGAGAGCGCTTCCATGAGTGATCACCGGTTGATCACTTTTGAGCTGGCCCCTGACTCCTCGCACGATGGCGGCTCTGACGTTTCCCCAACCCCTCCCGCGCGATTTAGAACGCGCGACGGGAATTGGGAAAAGTTTGAAGAGGCGCTTTCCAAAAAGCTTGACAGGACATCCAGAACCCGATTTCCGGACCTACACTCGGCCGCCTCACGACTGACTGCAGACATCACCGGATCAGCCGAAGCTTCACTCGGACGCTGCAAGCCCAAACCACCAAGCCAGTCGCCGTGGTGGACGCAGCATGTTTCTCGCCTGCGTGATCTTTTCAGAAAAGCGCGTAAGGCCCATCAACGTGCACGCCTGCGCAAGCAACCACCTGCCTCAATCGATCCCCTTGCAACCATGGCCAAATCCACTCGAACGGAATACAAGAAAGCGATCACTCAAGCCAAGAAAGACTACTGGCGTAATTTCGTCACCATTGAGGGAGGTTCGGACCCCTGGGGTCCTCCATATCGCGCACTGAGGCTGGGACTCAGACCGACGAGCCTCTTGTGCGGCATCGAGAAACCGGGTGGCGGATTCACCAGTACCGAGTCTGAAACGGCTGCGGTCCTACTCGAGGCCCTCATCCCCCTGGATGATGAATCCAGGGACGATGACGCCATGAGGATGGCCCGCTTTGAGGCTTCTCTTCCCATCGACACGGATCACTCATCGTTGCCTTCCGAACAGGAGATCAACCACATCGTGCGTTCGTTGATTGCTGGCAAGGCCCCGGGCCCGGACTGCATTGACAATTTACTTGTCAAACGCACATGGGCCATCGCCGCGCCAGAGATTACAGCCCTCTTCAGTGACTGCATCAGAAGCGGCACGTTCCCCGACTGCTGGAAGAGGGGCTTACTTAAGGTAATCCCCAAAGCTGGCAGCCGAGAACCGTCTAGCCCTAAAACCTACCGCCCCCTAACACTTCTGCCCGCTCTGGGCAAAGTGCTGGAGAAGCTACTGTGCCACAGGATTGAAGCCCACCTGGAGACACACTCGCCGCTTTCCGATAAGCAATTTGGATTCAGAAGAGGCAAATCAACAGTCGACGCCATTAGGAACGTGATTGCCATTGCTGAAAATTCTCGCCGTAAATACGTCCTAGGAGTTTTCCTGGACATTGCAGGTGCGTTTGATAGTGCGTCCTGGCCTCTTATACTTCGAAAGCTCCGGCTGAAGAGACTACCAGGAAATTTGTTCGCGTCAATTCAAAGTTATTTCACGAATAGATCGATCGAGTTTCGTGTTGGATCAACAACAATAGAGAGGAAAACCAGCATGGGATGTCCCCAGGGCTCAGTCCTCGGGCCCCTTCTCTGGAACGTACTCTTCGACGATCTCCTTAGAATTCCGCTTCCAACCGACTGTACTGTCATTGCCTACGCAGACGATGCGCTGCTGCTGGTCGAGGCCGACAGCAGGGCGAAGATTGAGAGCACCGTTGGCGAAGCTTTAGCATCAATTGAGGCTTGGGGTAGATTAACTAGACTATCATTCGCACCTTCCAAGACAGAAGCCATTGTCCTTAAAGGACCGAGACGACTTAGCTGTTCGAGACTACCCACAGTCCGATTCGGTGACACGAGAGTGAAAGTGTCGAAGATCGTCACCTATCTAGGCGTCAAAATGGACACAATGTTAAATTTCCTACACCATGCCGAAACCCAAGTCCACAAGGCTGGGGTGGCCTTCCAGAGAATCGGCCGCATGGCTGGTGAAGGATGGGGCTTAAAAGTAAGGGCGCTCAAGATCGCCTACGGCGCCATTTTTATGGGAATAGCGGCTTATGGCGCCAGTGCCTGGTGCCCGCGCATTCCCAAGAGTGTCAAACTTAGAATCTCTCTTTTAAGAGGACAGCGCAGCGCGCTCCTGTCCATTACCAAGGCCTACCGTACGACATCAACCGACGCGCTCCCGGTCCTGGCCGGTATTCTCCCACTTGACCTGCACATTCAGGTCAGCGGCGCTTCAGTGTTGCTCCTCAAAGGTGAGGAGGCCGACGTTGGTGATTTTCATCTCGCCCCCCCCCCTCGACGAGCCGGCGAGGGATTAGCACTACTGAAGCGCAAATTAGACTCATGTCGCTAGATGCGGCCATTAAGACCTGGCAGCGAAAGTGGGACGAATCCACCAAGGGCCGGCACACATACAGCTTTTTTCCAGACATTCAGTGGCGAATGGAGATAACCAAGTATTTGACTCCAGACCATTACACCAGTCAATTTGTGACTGGTCATGGTGGTTTCGCTGGCAGGCTCTTTGAGCTTGGACTTGTAAGCCATCCGACATGTCCATGCGGATGGGAGGTACAGGATGCCAATCACATCCTATGGTAGTGTCTGAGTATGTGCTCCGAACGGGAGGAAATGCTCAGGTCGGTCCAACCAGCTGTTGGACCCATCGGCCCGTCCGACCTGGTTGCTACTAAGGCCAACTATCTTGCATTCAAAAAATTTGCGGCGTCTTACTACGGGCGTGAAGATCTCTTCACATAAATTTTGCTGCCTGTATGATTAGCTTCGTTCTTTGTTATATTAAAATAGTAGCTTCTTTTTCTTTAAAGTAAATTCCATGTGCTTTTTCTCTCCCTGGCACTTTGCATTAGAGTAAACTCAGTAAACTCAGTCAGAGCTCACTTTGAGCGTAGCAACCTAAGTCTTGGGCATCTTCTCCCAGGACACTCCCAGGCCAATTTTTAGATGCTTCACATCACCAATTGATGGGTCCCGTGATACTCTCGATTAAGACCGAGGGTGGTACGGGGCGGGTTTTGGTGGAGGGAATTTAACTTCAATGTCATAATATATTATTATATTCCCTCGGAGACTATAAACATATTACATTAACGTGAGGTTCAATAGTTTAGAAAAATCGGTACTGTTCGGTTATCAGGAATACAGCGGAAAACACATTTTGAAAATAGCCGATAAACTGGATTATTTGTTAGTTTGGGTTAGTTTAGGTTAGGTTGGTGACGGGGCCTCCACTGCCGCGGCTAGTTCCAAGGGTATGGAAGTGAAGGTTGTCAATGCCAAGAGGAGTCACAGGCCAAGGTCTTCGTAGGGTTGGTAGTCAGAATAAAACTCATAGTCGGTAGATGGTCCATATATTGTTCAAGTTCACAAAAGTTCACAAAGTTCACAATGGTTCATCATATTATAATTATTAGTGTTCAAAAAAGTTAATATTATTCACATAAATGTTCGAAGCACGGTATACGGTCGTCCGTCAAATGATAAAGTACATTAACACTCGCGACAAAGAAATGTTAATTCGAAGAAAAGTTCCACAATTATCCAAAAGTATCAAAAGATTCGCTACTATCAAACTTAGGTTGACAGTCAGGTTCGTACGACCCGATGAATAGCAGATAAAAGTCGAAAAAGATTCGGGGCCTCCGTTGGAGAACCGCTGTACGAAACTATACTTTTCACTCGAAAATATTAAAGTACCAGATAGGTATTTATGTTCGAAAAAATTATTCGCGAAATTTTTCTAAGTCGGGGTTAGGTATTTATAAACGATTACTCGCGCCGAAACGACAAAGTCCAACTTTAGGTATTCTACCCGCAGGAGGAAAGGGGGAGTTGGGTGGTCCCAAACTCCTGTGCAGACTTGCACAATTATATGAATTTGTATGATATATCAGACCGACGTCCGACGTGGACTCGGTCCTGGAAGCAGTGAAAAACTGGATACAGAATTCGAAAATCCTGGGTTTTTATTCGAATCAGGAGATTTCATCCCCTCGGGCGAGCGTTCTACGGGTCAAAAATCCACATATCATTTTCACTATGAGATTTGGACTTAATCGATTGCCCCGCGAAACCGCAAGTCGCGAGAGAGCTGAAATCAACGGTATTTGATAGGCGCGGGCCGCCGGCATAAATCCTCCTTCGCGGCATCCCGCTGAGAGCGATATTTCACTTAGCTCTCCCTACAATGAATGCGTTTTTTAGCTTGTATTGTACTTTTAGTTTTTAATTAACCAAGCGAAAACTCAACGCATCGAAGAGTGTGATACCTCAATCTGCTCGTCACCGTTCAGGCTAGCATATGAGTATACACCCTGCGATGTAAGCCTCTCCCTGGCTGAGTGGCGGGAGCCACAAGTTCGGACCTATGAGTGGGCCGCCCACGCGCTACGTGTACATTTATGATAAAAATTAAAATTATTAAAATACTAGGTCTTATTCTCTATGTATACATATAAATTTTATATCTAATTAACTTATATTTAAGGCGCTAAAATTAATGGAATCTGACCTGTTTCTGAGCCCTATATCTCGCGAACCTTTATGGTTACGCGTACTATGGAATAATTGAAATCTCCGCGGTCCGTAGACGCGTACGTCATTTTAAATTTTACGTTGATCGGACACGCGCAGCTCTAGCTATCATTAATAATGTGTTTGTATTGAGATCTCGCGGCTGTCATGAATTGCGCAACAGGGACGGAGCTCCACACATGAGCCGGTCGGCTGCGGTCGCGGTCGGGATAGGGAATTGATCCAGTTGCGCAAGGGAGACAACTGTCCGGTTACCGACTGGCGAACGCAGCGCCAAGGCCGCTCATAAATGTTAAATATATGAACCGCGATAAAAACCGCGGGGCAATCGCGCGCGGGATGCGTGGATTACGCGTATGGTATTAATATGGGAGTGATGAAAATTAGAAGTCAGAGGTATACAGTACCTCGTGAGTGGTTTAGATGCTATGTAGATGCTATGTACAGAGCCCAGGTCTAGACCGATTCTCGTCTAATTAAATTAATTAAAATATTGATTAATTATTATCTAGCTTAATTTCGCGGATCGAATTATGTTATCATTATACTCATGGGTACAGATTTATATACTAATGTCGGTTTACAATTACACACGCTGACAATACCTAATCATCGCAATTATACAATACTAGATCCATTTATCTTAATTACATTATTACATTTACTCGAAGTCCAATACAGTATTATGCTATTTTAATATTTATATACCTATCAAATATTTATTTAACATGGCAAAATATCTATTACTAACATTATATACCTATTGCTACCATCTTAATTAGGACACATAATCTTCGTACTGCATCTTATTAATTGGATTTTAATTACTACTTTATTATTACTCCGTCGTTATTTACATTCTTACCATCACTCTTCGTTCTTACCATCACTCGTCCTTATGACCGACTTATCTCATCTACAGTTCACCCTGAGGAGCAGTGGGAGCTGCTGGAGCAACTGCAGGACTTCTCATACATCATATATGGCTCGTCTTTGTCGGGGGTCGTAAGCCTATTACTTTATAACCGGTGGTACATTGACTATTTTGATCAGATCGAGCGATTGGATGGTACCACTCCTTATGGGAGTGTCCTCTCAGGAGCACACTAAACGTGTTCGTGACATTGGGTTAGGTTAGGTTAGGTTTGGTTAGGTTAACCTAACAAATAATCCAGTTTATCGGCTATTTTCAAAATGTGTTTTCCGCTGTATTCCTGATAACCGAACAGTACCGAAAAATCTACTACTTATAGAAACCGTAATAATAATCATATCTAATTTCTGCGCACTAGAAGAAATCGCATTCACGCATGTTCAAGCCAAAATTTTGCCACAATAGTATGAGCGACATTGTGACAATTTCTGAATCTACATAATAAGAATGGTATTTAGGACACATAGGTATATCATTTTAATATCATTAGAAACCAATTAGATTAATTAGAAAAAAAATATATATTCAGATACATAGGTATAAACATTATTAAATCTTGACTATTTTTCAGCCTCAAGAAATAACAATCTAATTAATAATTAGGTATTTACCTAAAAGAAGGCGGTATTTACCTAAAAAACCATTAAGTCTCTCTATTCAACCCACCCTCGACGGCATAGTTGGTAGAGCTGCTTTCTTTAATGTCATGAGTCACGGATTCGATCCCACAACTGAACACATAAAAATCATGTTGTTTTTCAATGCGTGTTTGATTCAGGGTAGGGTTTATGGTAAGTGTGTCTAATGGGTTGGGAAAATGGCTAACGACCAACCTTCGTAAAAACTCTGTTTAAATCACCTTCATTCTGTAGAGGTCCAATGCTCCGCTCCGCTCAGGAGCGAAGGTGGTAATTTACTTTATTTTTATATTTGATATTAATGTTTGTTTATTTTACGAACTCGAACATTATAAAAAATAATTTATAATGATGATTTATTTTAAGACATTTATAACATGACATGAAAATTATATGACATAATTTTATATAGATTTATAATAATATAGGTAATATGCGATATAAGTTATCCTATAACTGTTAAAAGTACAGTAAGTAATAGAATTGTTCTGTAAGGATTGTTTACACATAAAAGTGTCAGATTGTGAAAACTACGTAAGGTGAGTTAGGGTAAGTGCGGCATATAAATTGACTAGATGAACTTTAAACGATTGTAATATCTCTTCCAAATTTTTATTGACTGTTCACCAATAATCTCTTTTTCGACTACCATATTCATTAGATGTAGATGTTGCATGATTAATTATAATAAAAACGTTTTAAGGAAACAAGGCGAGTAGACGCTCTTACTCCCCCCCCCCCCCGCATTTGGGGTAAGAGCATCTATTTAAATTATTTCTCATAATTATTACAAGTCAAAAAATATATCAACCTCAGGATAATATAATATTTTAAGTGCAACATTTTGATTGTTTATGGTGGTAAATTTCCTTAGGGAACAGAAGATATTAAATAAAATCAAAAAAGTTGGGTAAGTGCGGCATATGTAGCACTAGTGATGTGACTGTGGTAAAATAAAATAGGTAAGTCATTTTCTGCATACCTATAAGATACCATAATTTGTGTTACAATTTACAATATGACGGCAATAACATCCATACGTTATTAAATGTATCCCTAAATTAAAATTCGCAAGTATAGTCATCGCTGGGGTCATAAACCAGTTGGTCACTTTCGTGCACATAATATTTATTATGTATTCTTAGATGTTTTGTTTTTTAGACGTGGTCGCGTCCATTGGAAAACGGACCGCCTCTCGCGATGCGTCTATATTAGTAAAACAACAGATCATGGGCTATAAATCACTGGCCATTCAAAGGTAGATAAAATGTCAAATTGATGACTTTGAATAAACGTATTTCTACACATGTCACATAGGCATTGACTCATCCTTAAACAGGTTCCAAAATAATTTCAGTGTTGTAATTAAAATCACTAAGTTAATTTTAACTAACATTTGGTATTATATTTACCCACGGTGGAGTTATTGGTAGAGGGACCGTCTGTGAAGCCGACGATACAGTTTCCAATACCTGGCAAAAATTGTACACTATGTTTAGTTCCATATCAACGAGTTGGTCAAATGCACAAGCAACAATTACGTTGTTAGTCCCAGGGGCAGTAGTGTGTCGTTATGACAGTGGCGAAGTGTGGAGGTAGTCTGTTAAGATCCAACACAAATAGTTCACAACAAACTTTGTCAGTCATACGTATTTGTTTCCATTGAACAAAGTCTATAATTTACAGATGGTGTTGGTTAGTTTTTTTTTAATTCAATTAAACCCGGCGAAAGCCAAGCCATAATAGATAATAGTAAAAAAAAACCAATCGTTTACGTACAAAATATCTAAAATTATGCAACTAAACCATTCATAATCTTGGATATTTTATAGATAGAATAATATTTTTTATCTAATATGGTTTGATTTAGGCAAGACTTAATGAATTAAAAAAAAACTAACCAATATGACATGTGTAATATGAATATGTATTCTTAATTCAACGAAAATAAATAAGTATGAATGAAAAAGTGTGCTCTATTTTATCGAATCGCCCATAACATACCAAAACTATTATGATTTGGTTTAGGGCAAGGTTTATGTGATTTTTCCGACACCATCTGTAAATTGGACATAGTTATGCAGAAAGTAGCCAGTCCACAAAAAATAAAAAAATAATATATGATATAGATCAGATACGCGAAGGTTTTCTCTACGTTCTGCTGAAAATAACCAAGCCGCAAAAAAATATTCTTGAAATAAAATACTATTTACAATGTTACATTTTACATACATTTTTAATATCATGTTGTTGCTAAAGTGCCATTATCTCAGCTCGACATTATTGTGAACTGGCTACATTCTGCATGACTACGTTCAATTGTAGTCTTAGTTCAATAAAAACAAATACGAATGACTGACTTTTGTTTAATGTGCTGTGTGACTGAAGTTTAATGTGCACTATTTATATTGGATCTTAATAGCCTACCTCCACCCTTCGCCACTGCGTTATGGAGCAAGTGGGCTATAATATAACCTACTATAAATAAATAGCTGAGGACTATGTCACTGTTACGAATGAGGAGAGAAACATATATTGGCGTATATACCTACCCCCTCGCTCTATCAAAACCGTCCGCAGTTGTAAGAAGGTTGTTCAAACTAACAGTCAAGTTAACGTAAATTTAACAAAAAAACCTGCTGAACGTCATTGAAATGGGGACATAGAGCAAAAAAAGTTTGGGAAACTTAATATAGTATAATTATACTGATTAAGCTAAGCACAATTTAGTTGAGGTTCTCTGAATAGGGCGTTTTTCGTGAAACAATATAATGGTCGGTTTCACGCAGCCCAGTCCTCAGGCGCCGCTTGTAAAAACAAAGAGGACAAAAACGAATCGAGAGGAATTAAACATTAAACAAACGCTGCAGATCGTCTTTGCGCGCGCGTTGATCGTATGCAGTCCAAGTCAAAACTAAGTTGAGCTGTTCAGTTTATTATTTTTGCGGTCGCAAAGCTTTTGCTTTATGAAGAGCTTTGAATTTAGAATGTTGTTATTTTATAAAAGCACACAATCAAAATTGAATTTAGATACATTTAAGCTGAATAAGTATAAACTAGTTAAATGACAATGTTTGTAAAAAAAATCTGATACAAAGTTAGTGATGTTTAAATTATACCTACTAATATACCTACCCACTAAATAAAATTGCGCGACAGACAGAAACTATTTTTTTCCAAATTAGCGACACTCTTAACTGCAATACACATACTACATACCTATATAATTAATATTCGCAAAATTTCTCGCATTTCTGAAGGATCAGTGTTTCCACAATATCGTGTTACGATATTTACAATAATATTGTGTGAAAAACGTCTCTATTACCTACCTCAAACAATAGAATGGTTCATTCATATTACTTTCAATACATATTTCGTTACACTGATTTTACGTATTTTTTTTATTAAAACGAGGGCATGTGGTATATTTTTTGTGTACCTCTACGCTTTCGATGTTAGTTACGGAAACAGGAGTTATGATTTGGGTAAGTAATATTTTATGGGTACTCAATTTGTTCGAAATAATATGTACCTACACATCTTTATAAATATCTGTAGTAATATAATATCTAATTTAATAAATTTATGATTGTTTTGAACAGTTTCCAGGCCCCTTTTTACAACGTTTTTCTTAGCTCGTATTTTTATTTGTCCGGTGGTTCTTTGTCCGGTATAAATCTTGCAATCGATTTTTAACTAACTTCCCAACTAGCTAGACATTTGACTTTTGGAATATATCAGAACACGATGCCAACGCATTTTCTTAATACTTTTAGCCATCTTTAAGTAGGATTGAATTCATTTTTAGTTAATTCTGTTTTGTATGAAAATTTATTTCGACACATTTTATTGGTTGCTAGGGGTCTGGGGTCCTAGCAACTAAATTATTAATATATACGTGCGTTACTATGGAAATCAATATGACATGTCAAAATGACATTTCAGTATTATTTATATAAAGTGCAATTGTTTTTGATCGTTTAAGCTAGTCAAGTCAAGTTTATGTGATTCAACAGAAAATTTAAAAACGTTGTAAGTATATAAAAAGTTCTTTTTATCTTGTAATTATTAAATATTATTATAATTATTAACGAAAATCGCAAAAAAAAATATTTTAAATTCTGACTCATCCACTGACGTTTAGTCTTTAGGGTGTGCATGAATTATTGTTAAAATGTCCCACGGAAGCTAGTTTTAAAAGTAAATAGTATTCGATTTGTCTTCCTCCCTTGATTTGCCTCCTTTAAGTAGCGCATGACCTGCAGATATGCGATCTTCTCGTTCTGTCAATGAATTCCTTTTTCTTAAGGCGTTATTATTTAAAGCTTATCTCTCATTTTTATCTTAAGTTATTATAAATAACAATAAAAAAAAAATCTTCCGTTCCCATACAGTTTTATCGCGCCAATCAAACGGAATGACGAGATTGTAAAAGATTTTAAGTTGCACGGGCCACGGCAAAGTTTTATAGCTCGCTCCCGTAAGAGTTTTGAACGCTGGTTGGGTCGGATGGGCGGCTAGCTGTCGTTGGACAACGTAATTATCATAGCTAACGTTTTGACATGTAAGTGTTTTGACATATTGTTAAGTTTACACAATCGTTAATCTAACGCGCGCTAGATTTATAAAGCCGCGGCGGCTCTGTAATTTATTAATGACATAAAAAAAATGTTTAAGATGGCTTTTATCAAATAAACCATTGGTGCAGAACTAAAAGAATATTAATTGTTTCCAAATGATCAAACTCCAGACATACATCACCATCACACAACACAGGGATAACGGTAGATTTACAAGAATTAGTGACTAACAACTCAAATATTTCCTGTCATATATCAATATCATTATTAATTAACTCTGAGACCAGTTCAAAAGACGGTGTGGTGCTCTGAAATGATACAAAGTAATTTACCTGATTGATTATGGTTGTAACCACAGATCATTGCATTGCTATATGGCAGTGCATTTCATGAGACGTGCATTTTTCTGGTAACATACATCAGTTACAATTGGTGTATAATTTATTATCTTTACCATAGATCAATTATTGGTACTTGTTACGATTCCAAAACGTTTTTAGTGTGGAACTACGTTACAACAAAAAAAAAATATTCTCCATGTTGGCGTTGACAGCAACGTTCCCTCTATTTTCTGAGCAGTGACGTAAGTAGGGTTGGGTTGGTGTCACCCGTCAGTGATGAGCCGTCACCCGGTGCGGTAAATTTACACCCCCCCCCCCCCAAACAAACACATACAATTTTTCATTTACACTTATATTTTAAGGTACCTAGTTATTTATAAATGTCAGTGATATTATAAAATAATAACCATAACAACGATAATTTTTGAAGTAAATAAAAAAATAGGAAATAAAGAAAAAGGTATTCGTTGATAAAATATATTAAATACTAAACTTTCGGAACGTTCTTTTAGTGTTATTTTTTGTGTGAGGACTGTGACCTTACAGGGAACATTGGTTGGCAGCAATAAATCTTTTGTTTATAAATAAAATGCAAATGGCCATTTTCATTTGGCTGCTTACTTACGTAGGAACTATTATTTTTAACTTTATGTAATTAAAATATTTCTAAAAAAATAATCCTACTTTATAACTAGTTATCATCAATATGATCTACAGTCAGGCCGCGGCACTAAAAGTAAAATTCACAATTTCGTACTGCGGTTGGCTATTATAGGCGGCCTTGGATTACCACGATAAAAAATTATAATATGTACAATGTAGAACTATTTTTATTTTGATCTTAAATAACTTGAAAACACCTCAGATATACCTACCCACTAGAAAACATCACATTGGAAAAAAATACGACGCCCAACGGGATTCGAACCCGTATATCCACTAGAATCGCGCCAATATGCTTTAACCAATTAAGCGATGGGTTCCCTACTTAATTACGATAATCTTAACTAGTTGGTCATATATGAAATGCTTATCAAATCGCGTTAAAGCATATTGGCGCGATATCTGTGAATATACGGGTTCAAATCCCGTCGGGCGTCGTATTTTTTAAATGTGATTTTTTCTAGTGGGTGTATATCTAAGGTATTTTCATGTTCAATATATAAAATGTTAAATTCTCAAATCTTGTAAATTATTCGTTGAATAAAATAAATGATTATTTTTATTTTGTTTTCTACGGGATTGTTCATTTAAAAATATTGACAGTTCATAATATAAACAGCTTCCTTTATCTCAATGCGACCCTGCCAAATATATATCAGAACATTGGTACAATATTCTCATGTGTCATGCCGTTTATATGTGTAACATATATAGTCGCGATAGCCAGCCTTAAGGCCGTACATCAGTTGAGGCACGGTCTAAAAAGATCGTTGCTAGGCGATGCGCGGATTGCGGGTCGCGGGTACAAATGACGCCTGTCAAACGAAATATTATTTGTCATATAAATCCAACATACGTTCATTTTCTGTTCTGTTTATTGTTCTATTAGTAACAATAATAATATATTCATCGACATGTTTTCTTTTTAAAGTAAATGGGTAACGTTTTTAGTCATCTTTACACGATTTGAGAATTAATTGGCCCGTCGCCATCACGAAGCAAAGTGACGTGTTTCTAGCTCGACGTTCTCTCACTGAATGCGAGCGAGTCCAAAATTTCGTCGCGCCTACAGTTGAAAATTATTTGCCGTTTCACTGATGCGTCGTCTTAAGTTAGTCGTAGGACGCGAGGAGACGATATTAGGTAGATACCGCAGAGTAATAATATACAGATAGAGTGTATTGTTCAGCTATATGAAGCCGTGTTTCTTACGTATAACGCACAGTAGAACCTCACTTTTATTATTTTTAACTTAATTATGAAACGTTATACCTACCGTCTTGTTGCTTTTCAGTAGGGCTACCAAATTTAAACACAACATAGTTAACTATAATGCTCTACTAAATTAGCCAAAAATAATTACTGCTTAACTTACTAATAATACTTAACTTACTAGTAAATGACTTTACATTTAACACAAAACCAACAAATTTCAGCAATACGTCCTCGCAGTTTTGAATGACTTGAGTTATTTATTTCAGCCGTAGAAATTATATCGTACTCTAACGAGTCTAACCTTAAGACTAGTATTATTATAGATACATCTAGACACCACCCATTGCATTGCTAAATGAAGCTGCGTGCCGTGCGTTTGGTTTATGGACGAGCAAACGTATTCGCATACAAATGTTTGAGACCATAGACCATTTCGCTAGTGCTCGCCCAAAGTGTTCGCACTAGACGCTCAGAATTAAAATATAATTATCTATTTTTTTACGTTATATAGTATTTTTAAGCGGTCAAAATGCAACCATTATGTAAAGATATCCATAATTTAAGTTATTTTAAAGAAACAATAGGTCACTCGATAATACAATACATAATAATATACAAATAAATTATAACAAACATATACCAACTTACCTATAAAACGTAATACCATCTTCTTGCTTATCAGTACGGCTACCACATTTTAATACAACACACAGAACCATCTTTTCTACTTAATTTATTAAAAATATTTACCACTGACTTTATATTAAACGTAATACCATCTTCTTGCTTATCAGTACGGCTACCACATTTTAATACAACACACAGAACCATCTTTTCTACTTAATTAACTAAAAATATTTACCACTGACTTTATGTTTAACACAAAAAATAGCAATTTTAGCAAAACGCGCTAGCAGGTTATCGACGCTTAGTTAAGCAACAAACTAAGATTTGGCGACGACACCATAGTGAATTATCTCACACATCTGTAAACCTTTTATCTTACTCTAGCGCGTGTTGCAGAGATTATAAGGGTGCCGAATACTTTCTCACTCGCACTTATGCATCGTTTTTGTTCAGGCCTTGAGTCTAACGCATATTGCGGAGAATATAAACGTACCGAACGCTTTATCATTCTCACTTATGGTTCGTTTTTGTTCAGGCCTTGGTAGGTACTAATTTTGTTTAAACTTCGCAATGGTAAAAAAGTCTGATGTCTCCTGTATCGATTTGTATTTTATTAAATAAATAATATATGGTTTGCTATTGAAAAGTGATTCAATTTGTGCAGGATGTGTAAATTTTCAACCAGTTATAATGTAGTTCGGGACTCATCACGGACAGGTGGTTTGGCTTTAATGTCATCAAACTATATAAATATTCATATAATATGACACGATTTGCCCACGCTTCATGATATTATCGCTTCTTCTTCGGATTGAATAAACAACTGACGCGAGCAGAAAAAATTGATTATGTAATATTCATTATCGACTCCAGATAAATTCTAATATTTCTGTGATCAAAATTTACTATTATAATTTATAACTAGGGGCCGGATTTATATGCTAGTGCATGTTTTGTTAGGGTTTATGCACAGATAAGAGAGTTGCATATAAACCATTGATATACTACTGGATGAATCATATGCTTCTTAAAATGACGCCCGATTTTCAGCGACTCGGCCAGTGTTAAAACTTACTGTTTTAATATCAGCGGACTTAACTCGATATAAGCTCACTTAATATTTGTCTCGAAAACGACCTGGCAATAATTATGAGTAAGTCTGATCTAGCTTGCATCTTACTCTAACTAATAGTCAGCGCATGACAACTTGCTCTGTCCGCTCAGACATGAATTTTTGGTAGCTTGCAAGCTTTGGGTTGCAGACACCCTTAGGGTCACTATTCTAAGAACGCAAATTTAGTTTTACAGCCAGAGCAATACGGGTGAAATTCGGGAATCCATGTTAACGGTCTTAACGCATTATAACTACAAGGAAATATTATAAGACGATATTCGTAATATCTTCTTTTGTGGTACATTTTTAAAATGACACTTGTATGGGAACTCCTCATCTAGTAGTATATCAATTATAGAAACACGCTTTGAAAGACGCAGAATCCAAAAATAAAATTTGCATTTAATTCATATTTGAGACGTTAGAGCATATTTGAAACATTAGTGCATATTTCATAAATAAATGCGTAATAAAACTTTATATTGATTATTTGTGTTTTTTTGTTATTGTATTATATTGATTAAGATTGTTAATTTATTATTCGATTTTATATCAGTAATATTGGGTGAAGTGAGTACTTATTTGAATTTTTTTTCATAAAAATGTCAAATTTTAACTGCATATTTTAATGATTTTAAGTGCATACGTGCATGCATATAATCATGTTTTTTGTTGCATATAAATCCGATCCCTATTTATAACATGAAACTTTTAATATGTAGATGGAACTTTTCTGCTTGAAAGTGAAGCTGAAAAAAAATTAAGCCATATTAAAAAAAAGTATTATCATTAGATATAATATACTATTATTTGATGATCACCTGTCGATTTCAAGATGATGTCTGTTAATAAACAAATATTGTCTTTTAATGTGTGTTTATACCTAGATAATGGGGTTAATACGTTGAGCGAGTGGCTAACGTTCATTTCGCGTAAAAAAATCTGTTACGAAACCTCTCCGCGATGCGGGCATAATCTACATGGGATTGTTGATTAATAAAAACAGTACGTTAGTATGTAATATTAAAATTATAATAATTATCCTGCATACACGAATGCTATACCGATCGCGGAATGACGCGTTCGGAAAGCGGGAAAGCGGGCGGCGGTCGGAACGCTTCCGGAGGCGTCATTTTCGCCAGCGCGAAAACGGTGAACCAATCAATCTGCATAAAGCGATATTCGAATCTATTTTTGTTTTTCATATTAAATTTATAATTATTTCAATCAAAGGACTTTATATGTCTACTATCAAAGATGTCCTATCTCTGCGAGGAATCTTTCGATTCGTTAGAATGTAACACTTGATGCTTACCGATTTTAGTTTTATTTACTATGGACAAATTGTCTTTTACTATCGGGCATAAAAAAGTTATGGCTTTTTTATGATACACTAAATAAAATGAATCAATGACTCTCAAAGTATTTCCCAATGGAATATTTAGATTAACATTACTTAACACCTGTCGACTTTATGCGTTTTTCGTCTTAATTATCTATTACAAGTTTGCTTCCGTTTCATCAATTCAAACTTATAAAATATATGTATTATCCAAATCACATACAATAGATAGTAAGTATGATAATTATGTAAGTTTTAACCACTAACCACGTACATTAATTAGTTTAATACAGCTAATTAATTAACTCATGTAGGTCAGTTGTACAAACATATTATTCTCGTGTTTATATATCTAAATAAAATTTTCTTTCTGCCGTGATTATTTATTAATTCTTTTTATTGTACCTAATACCTATCTACCTACTTTTAATTATGATAAAATTTAAACATAATAAACATAGAACAGTCACATTATAACAATTAAGGTTTGATCAAACGGACCACATTTTGCGGTGAATGCGGACCGCAATCAATTCACCATAGAAGACGGAAGGACAGAGATAAGTAAAAATATATACCTATTTATATTGTATAGCTATTTAAAACATTTGGCATCAAATATTATCGATTACAAGGTACCAAATTATGGTTTCACAGATGTTTACATTAATTTATTAAATGCATGGTATAGCTAATACTATAGTGGTGGTACTAAGGCTCGCAACGGGGTCATTGTGCATTTATTACAAATAAGTAGGTATATGCCTAAATAAAAATTATTCATAACATTATGTTTATATGTTTTAATAAAGATCACAATATTATAATCATTCATATAATCGCATATCCATAACACTCAACTGGATGGATGGACTATGAATATTGGAGTATGTATCCTTTGGCAAACCTCAAACAAATAATATTTGGTGGTTCGAATAATTATGAGTAGGTGGATTAACAGATAAAGCGGTCCAAATGACCACCAAAAGAAATTTACTGAAGAGTAGACTTTCAAAAATAGATAGTTTTCAGAGGATGAATCGTCGTGATTAGACAGTGGACAATATATGTTTTAAACCAAAGCTAGCTGTCCTGAAGATGGGGTCGTAGCACGAAGCAAGTGTCAACTTTAATATAACACAATTATTGCACAATTAATACAAAACGTTTATTTTTAAATCTTTACACTGGGGTTCTACCACGTAAACGCAAATTCAATTAAGAGGATATTTTAATTGAGGTAGATATGTCAATTAGTAGACAATGCGCTAACGTAAACACGACCTTGTTTGTGTCATAGAACAATTTTATTAATCATATACCTATATTAATGTAAAATACTATTTAACACCTGATATGGTATTTTTGGAAAAAAAAATGTGAGGTTATTATAATTATAATAAGTACCTATACCTATAATACCTTTTTTATGAACTATATGTAAAATAAGCTTTATATTGTATAGGGGTGTCCTGGTATATTTTTGCGAGAGGGAGGCATAATAATTTAAAGTTTCACTCTATGAACGTCTAAATCAGGGGTAGCCAACCTTTTTATACCTACCGCCCACTTTTATATATCTGTTAGTAGTAAAATTTTCTAACCGCCCACCGGTTCCACAGTAATGGTGATTTATAAAATAGGGAAATTACTTTACTTTATAAAATTTATAATGCAGGGTTACAGCAAGTTAAAGCATATAATAATAATAAAATTACTTACCAAATACTTTATGTCAGACTTTCGCTAAATTTGGCAGAATAAATCTTTATAAAACAACTTACTGTAGTTAAATCTATCTTTGTACTTATACTTTGCATACATATAAGCATAAAGTCTGATTACATTTAATTAATTAAATTATAAGTGAGATCCCTGAGGCTGATGCTGTTTTTAAAACCCCTACCGCCCACCATGACAGCTGGAACGCCCACTAGTGGGCGGTAGGGACCAGGTTGACTACCCCTGGCTAAATATAAATCTATTCCATAATATTAATGAAAAGAAAAAGGTTTATATAGCATATCTCAGCTAAGCAAAACTGACGCATAAACGACGTTGGGCCAACCTCAGGAATATTGAGAAAAAATCTGCCGTATTGACCACAAAGTCTCAACCAGGAAAAACAAGGAAGCGTTTGAGAAATCCAGCTGTCTGGGCTACCTGTATGAGACAGACCTTACAATAATTAAAACTAAGAATATATTGGAGTATAAAATTAGATATTTTTTCACAATGTTTTCACGTCGTGTAACAAAATTAACTTTAAAATGATGAATATTAATTTTATTAATAATTGCTCTATCTGCATAGCAAATATCGTAAATAATATTTATAGAGGCCCAAAAAACCAAAGTAGTCTATTGAAACTGATATAGATCGAGATAATATTACATAATTACCTCGTATAAAATTCCACTGAATCAGCAGCAAAATCGAGTGCATCGTTGGCGCATGAATTTGCATGGAAAGTATACATAATTTATGACCAATCTTATTAACGTCGCCTCTTGGGGCGATAGCAAGAATTTACCGAAGCATTAATGAAACTATTTAATTAATAAACATTTTTTTTTTTTAAATATTTCTCTAGAATTGCATTAGAATTAAAATACGATATGTTATGTAACCAGGTGTGTATTTTGAAACTGATGAAATATTGCGTAGTATTAATAATGTCAATTTCCATCTAACTAAATAATACGTCTTGTTTTTAAATTTATTGAACATGTTTTATATGTAGTGTATCCATCTTAATCGTTGGCGCTAATTTGACGCCGCTTATCCTAGGTAAAAATAAACCTTTTTTATATATTATATTTCCTAAATCACTACAAATTTATCTACATATTTGTAAAGACAATTATAATATATTGAAATGTAGCAAACAAGTAAGTACCAACATAATATATATAAAAACGTCGTAGCAATTTTAATAAACTCCTGTAAGGCTTATGTTGGTCCATTTCTTTTTTACATTTAAATCTGTCTTCAATGGGATAGTTATAAGCTTATAAGCTGATCTCTTTGTTGCTATGGAGATTTAAATTGAGAGTTACATGTAAATTGTACGTATTACATTTTTTCCCCGTAGCACAGTTCGCCGTGAGCTTTCTTATCGCAAAGAGATGAAAAAATGACGCGTTGTTCGTGGAGTATTGCAAACAATAATGTTCCATCAAGAACGAGAACCTAACCTAACCTAACTTAACAAATAATCCAGTATATCGGCTATTTTCAAAATTTGACTTCCTGTAAACCGACAAGAACCGTGTTTTATTTGAACATGAATTTTATCTCAGTACTATACAACCCATAGAGGTCGGACGGTATTTAATATACGACCATATATTTCCGATACAACTTTTCACGGTGAAGTGTGATACGGCAAACAGCATACGTACAAATTTCCGGACACGTAAATTTGATACATTCAAGGCGCTGTTACAACAAGACTTACAGCCTTTTTACATAGTACTTATAAGTAATTATTGCAAATTAATTAAAATAAACTAACATTTATCACATAGTATGTACCTACACACCTACTGAGAATTCAGTTCTAACGGGAAACATTTTTTTTTCAATTAAAAATTAATGATATGAAATTTTCAATTCAATATGCTTCGATAGTAAAGTTATTTATGTATTAATTAAAATTGATGCAGAGTACAGAACATTGTTATATGATTTTGGTACGATTATGTCTCAACAGTCAGATCTTATAGTTTGACACTGAATAAATAACACATACTTACTTAATAATATTCGTTAAAAATGAATAATCCAAGAAAGACTCATGACACAGATGATTTATTTTTTGAACATAAGTACATAATTTTGAAAAACACTTCTGAGAAAATATATTATAACCAATAGAAAAAATCTTTATGAAAAAAATAAGACACCCGGCAGGATCGAATTTGCATCTCCTGGGTTTACGCCCCAATCCATGCATTATCCACTATGCTATGAGGTGACATACTAATGACGACAAACTTTAACTATTGGCCTTTATTAATACCTGGTCATCAGCGTTCTTCCAAATCAAGCTACAATTGGCAATCGGTTTTTCTTTATTAAATGAAAGCAGGTACCTACTACTTCAATTACTAACCAACGTCACGGACTTCTCCAATATTGTATGATGTAACTTACTCGTAGGTACTTGCTAATATTTTTTAATTAACTATTTCTTTTATTCAACGAATAATTCACAAGATTTAAGAATGTACCATTCTAATTATTGAACATACATAATTTTGAAAAACACTTCTGAGAAAATATATTATAACCAATAGAAGAAAAAAATTTACACCCGGCAGGAATCGAGCCTGCATCTCCTGGGCTTACGCACCAATCCGTGCATTATCCACTATGCTACGAGGTGACATACTAATGACGACAAACTTTAACTATTGGACTTGTTAATACCTGCTCATAAGCGTAAAGATCGCAAAAGACTTTTTCTATTGGTTATAATATATTTTCTCACAAGTGTTTTTCAAAAGTATGCGTGTTCAATGATTAGAATGGTACATTCCTTAATCTTGTGAATTATTTGTTGAATAAAATAAATAGTTAATTATTGATTTATTTTTAGTTGCAGAACGGTGATAACATTGAAATATAGCAAACAATACCTTGTACCAAGTAATAAACATACCGAATTTTAAACTTTCAATAGGTACCACAATTTTCCTCAAAATGTCATTCCTATCTAATGATGTATCTACTCACTCTACCCAACAAATGTCCCAAAACCATGTAGGTACCTACTAAGTATATACCTACATATTATTATTTAGTATAAATGTTTACTTATAGATTTCCAACGATACAAATCGTAACTAATCATATATTACCGGTTTACCGGTTAAATGTAGGTCTTGTTAAATTATTAGTATTTCTTAGTATTTCTGAAATTAAAAAGAAACGTTAATATAGATATACCTACATAGTCATAAGAAATTACAAATATATTATGTACCCAAATCATTCATAGAATCAACGATAGGTTCGAAGAGTGATTGAATATCTATAAAATCTTCGATTTTTTTTCGATCTGCTTCTAACAAAACTCATAATATTTTGGACGATAAGTATATGAATAAGAGGTAATATAATTATTATTATCGTGTAAATTTTTGACCATAAAATTATTACTAATGCACGGTTAAATTATTTTAATAATTGTCTCACTGCAATTTGATTTATTTATAAATATCTTACAAATAAATACCATCATAAATCGCCAGGTGTTCGAATTTAGAACTAAACTCATTACAGTATAACACGTATTAAATGATATGTCAAATGTTAGCATGTAGCGCCCTCACTCAGCGGACAACTTATAGCGATTTCGCCCACAGAACGCGTCGAGCGCGCGAAGTCGGCGAATGCAGTGTTTATTCATAACCATAATCACACGTCTCTTCCCGCGCATTACCCTTCACCTATGTAATAAGCGGCCCAAGAAGCACAAAATAAATATTATTACAGCGCCTCTCATAACAAAGCAATAAAAATATTATATTATTTCGGGGCTTGTAATTAAAATTTACGACGACATTATTCAACCAGCGATAAACTGAACACGCAATAAAATTAAACAATGATTCTCTGTTATTAAATAATTGCTTTTCGCCCGTTCATCGACAACGCCCCGAGCAGCGTAATTTTGGTAGCCGTGTTCAATGAATGGACTCCATTGTATTTTCTTTCATTCGTATCGCCGAGAAGCGGTGATTCGCGAAAAAACGATGATTCATGCGGCGTGCGCGTATAATGCGTCGTGAAATCCAGTGGGCGCTGGCGTATTTGATTACGTTGTATTTTCGTTGATTTACGCGCCACTTGTAGAAATTTTGCGCGAGCGCCGCACTCGCTGCGTCAATGGGCTTTATGCCATACTGGTAAATAGTAAATGGTGAGCTAATTTTTCTAATGTTTAAAAGCCGAGTACGGTGTGAATGTCGAAAATTATTAATTCGGGGTATCTTTGCGAGCTTAGCCTAGATAATATGTAGACTTTGTAGGAACTAGTAGTACTTATTACATTATTATACCTTGTCTAGCCTCATATTATTATGTTTTCTTTTCAATACTACAACAGGATATGAGGCCCAGTGATAGTGGTGTAGTGAAACAGTAGTGCATTTAGTAAAAGAAGAGAAACAATCACAAACACACATGCTTCACGTAAATATATTGTGACCTCACCGATAATTGAACTCGGGGTCGCCGAATAAAAGACGAGCGTTTTACGCACTGGATTACGAGGCCATTATGACCACATGACATATATTAATACCATAAAATAGTATTGTTGTTAACATCGCAGTGTTAAAATTGAGAATAAAGCCGTATTTGGTACATCAAATGTCCGTATTTATAAAACTTTTTCATTTTTTTTTATTTTGTCAACACGCGTTTTATATCTTCGACATTATTTTAAAAATTCATAAATTTTTGTGATATATATTATAAAACCTGTTTCAACTGTTTTTATGACCCTTTTTAAACTTTCTGACGAATCGATTGCATTACAATGCAAACAAAATCTCCGCTGACCAGGATACTGACCCAATAGGCCGAAACATTGACGAATAACCAATTCTTTAAATGTCTAGTAATTAACCTTGTACCTACTCTTTGGATCTCCATTATGTGCTTGCTGTTGCAGCGGAAATGGTGATTAAATTTATCATTAGTTTATGTGTAACTCCGACTCTGGCTATAGAAGCGTTCGCGAATCAGTGTGGAAGATCGCGCATAGATAATGTTTGATTATAGTTGAATTCATTTGATGAAATCGCCTCTCGGTGTGTTAATTACAGCTTTATACCGACCATAATTTTATAATTTATCAATAAATTTTATATTGAAGACTTTCAAATTAATTGAACATCCCTATAAAATTTATTCACTAATTTTGAGTGATTTAACATCCAATGGCGTAGGTTTGGTTACAATCTTTTGCGTCCAATATATTCCAATAAATAATTTTAAAAATATATAAGAAAATAGTCTCATTTGTATTTTTATCGTTGATTTTATAATTCATTCTCATTTATATTAGACAACTCGTTATAAAAAATCCAAATTCATTGCCCACAGTATTTATGCTATTATTTATTAATCATAATTATAATATAGTACATACTCAGCTCATATTCCTCGCAGCCATGCTTAAATTATATACATAGTTTGTTATTAAATTTATACAAACACTTTCGATAAGTTTCATTTTTATTTTGTGAAGTGACGATATAATATTATGTTGTCTTTAATCTAAACATAAAAATAATACAATAAAGGTAAATATCCTTATAAATAATAAAATGCATTGAATACGGATAAAATATTTTAACATCCGTACGAATAATAATGAATAATATTATGTAAACAGGTAGAATCAGCGCTCGAAATGGACCGGAACGCACCGGAGCGCAGTCTAGTGTAAAAAGTAAATATTGCATTACGGTTTGTGAATTATTGAAAAGTATATAGTTTATACGAAACTTATCGGAATCACAGTAAAAAAACAATATTAATGATGAGACATAAACCTCGATTTTTGTTTATGGCGTAGACAATATTGTGGCTTAATCTTACAGTTACTCCATTTGACTGTCTGAGCATTAAAGGTCGATTTCTATATAATACGTATAATTACCTTATTAAATAAATAATATGTAATGATTTTTATTAAATTATCGAGTGCTCCGGTTCGTAAAATCTTCCATATCGAGCACTTGGTAGAATTTAAATAACAACCAAAAAACTTACCCGAAAGCTTTGGTTATCTGCAGTTTCACTAGTTTGGTGGACGGGTTTCACTTGTCTCTCCTCATACCAAGTTCTAATAAGGAAAAGAAAAAAATCGGTTAATTAAGTCATCACAAAATGTATATGGGTCTGTACATGTGATATATTGTTATATCTAAATAAATCTTACAATAAAAAAATAAGATTTTTTAAAAATAATTTCTTACGTCATTTTAAATAAGAATACGGTTTTGATACATTAATTAAACTTGCATTGGTAGAACTCTTTTATAATAGTTTTGAAACCAAAAAATGTTTGTGAATTCTACGATATTTGTGTTATTCTTGCTGATAACTGTTTCGGGAAATAATTTTACTTTTGACATTACCTATTGCATTTCTCATTAAACATGTACGGAAAAAAAGCGTAGTTAATGACAGTCATGAGAAACCTTTATTTTCAGTAGGCTCAAATTAAACACTAATAACTGCTATGGGGCGGATTTATATAGATACCTATTAGGTATATATTTTTCGTGTTATTATCCAAACCGTGGCGGTGGCATGTGTTCGGGATACCACCAGAGAGTGCAATAATTATTGTCCGTACCTACCCTTGTGGGAAAACTTCAAGGGTTCTATCGGCGTGGCCTTCCTCATCTTGCAGCGGTAATACAAAAGCGATCTATGCACAGTAGGTCTACATCTACACTATATGGTGGGACCGAGGGAAATGGCGCGACCTTGTGCTTGCTCTATGCTGCTAAATGTTGGGACATGATAGGGTGAAATATGTATCTAAACCGATTATATGACAAGATAATAAAATCTATTCTTTCACATATCTGGGGGTCAGAAGCAGATGGCGGTAAGTACACTTTTTTCGAAAATGATGTTTTGGTGCCAATTTTTATATGAGACTAATATTTACTAGAAGCTGATTGCAACAAGTCCAAAAATGTTTTACTTTTAAAGATAAATCATAAATCTGTGCAGTAAGTTCTCTACCATGTAGAAGCAGAATGCAGCAGAGTGACTTATCGCATTACGCTTCTAAATTGTGACAATCATATCGACTACAATATATGAAAAATGTTGGACTTACTTCATTGTGCTATTAAAGTTCTTCATTTGTCTGGCAACATTTTCAGTAGCAGGGTGAAGTAAGTCCATTTTTTATTTCGAATGTAATGCTATTTTATATTAAAAGATACACTAATTTTGATATGTAACATTATGTTTTTTTATACTGAAATAAAAAAAACATTGTGTGTCTCATTCAGTGATACCAACCGTACTATAATTATAGTATTTGTACTATAATTTTGGTCCACGTACTATGTACGATATAAAACAGATATAGTACGCCCAAAATACTATAATTTTGAATATCGGAAAAAATATGTAAAAAGTACTAAAATTTCGATATTTCCGTTCGATAAATTGGTGCAAAGTACTATAATTTCGCAACATAAGAAGATTTGGAAAACTGGAAAAAAAATGCTTGAAAACGTAAAAAAATCCCTTGACATTGGTTGAAAATTAAATTTCTTGAATTCTTCGATAAGCATTTTTGGTCGGAAGAGGTACCTAAGTAAAAAGGGGTCTCGGATTTTCTCAAATTCTCCGTTATTTTTTTTAAGAGAATCAAACAACCTATACATTTTCAACTAGATGACAACGCGTACTATATTTTGACCCCAAATACTATAATTTTGGAGGCTATGTACTATAATTCCACTTTGAAAAGATGGCAACACTGCTCTCATTTGTTATATTTTACCGTTCAAAGCAGTTTTAAATTTTAAAAAGTAAAGATGTGCTTCAGAAGTTACATTTTTTTTATTATTGGTGCATAATTTGATTTTATTAATCAAATCATTATAAATATTGACATGGGCTGTACATCACTGGAAAAGAAGACGCAATAAATGCTATTATCAAAAATATGCATCTCTTTTTTTTCGAAATGTCAAACGGAGAACAAATGGCTAGAAAAATTCACTTGATTGTCACATGTTTTCATGTTTGAGATGTCTCGACCTAAACATGGCCGAACTTGTCGGTGGGACGCGGCCGATGCGAGGTTCTAAATAACTGTTTAATTACAAATTTATAAGACACATCGTCAATAGTAGATTTTGTCCGCGTGTTCATTTGCATTATATCGTCATTAAATCTGAGAATAGAAAGCAATATATCTCTTAATTACTAACTTCGGTCTCGACACTTTTCAGACAGTATTTAGTAGAAAAAATGCCATTTTTAAATATCTCACATTTCTTTATTCCGTAATAAATGTTAATTGATTGACTAATTAAATAAAATATTAACATTAACATTGATATAGAGATATAATATGATACACTATTCCATACAATATCTGACGACAGACGTGGGCACTTTTTCCAATGTCTGAAAAAAGTCTGTAAGAATCACTGTTTTTACAATATATCGATGGACTCATGTTAATATCCCTTAAGTGACTTTTTACAAATTGTACAGGAAGCTAAAAAAACTAAATATTTAATATCCCGTATGACTGTTAATAGTTTACACATGTTGTAACTACATAACATGCCAATAACCCGTAACGTAAAAAGTGGTAAGTAAAGCAAAGCACATAACGCCTAATATAATGATAACATCCAATATAAAGATAAACAATATTAATACTTTCGACCGAAGGTACTTGATGGAATTTGAATTTAAATTCAAATGGATTCAAGCTCTGTACTATTCCATGTAAGTCGTTTTTTGCGACCCGGGTTTCGCCTTTCGGCATCTTCAGGTGTCGTGTACACTCACCAAAGGCAAACACACACTGACAACGAACACCCTTAACTCTACCTTATATAGTAAACCAATACAATAAAATAGGTAAAAACTCCATTACATACCTATTTAGTCAGAGGTTACAACAAAAAATACAATAAACAAATTATGAATAGCTGAAGTGTCAGTAAAAAACCTAATTAGTAAAAACCTTATCTTATTAATAACAACACACTGGACAGCATATTATTATAGTAAATCATCAAACCTAATAATAGGTCAAAATTCTTTATAACAATAAAAATACTACACTCAAGAGGTGTATATCGTCAATTCTAAGAAAAATAATTAATCGAGTTAACTAATGAGATATTAGTCTTTAATAATACTCTTACAAGGTACGTACTTTTATAACATTATTTTTTAACAAAAACAAAATTATACATATAAACTCGCTCAATGTAATATAATATATATATATATATATTATACAACTATACATACCTAAATCCTCATCCATAGACTCTCATACAAACATATATAAATTTTGTGTCAATACAATTGACCATAATATAGTCTCATATGTAAAACATCATATAGGATTATAACAAAGGGCTACTAGGAAAGCTAAGTTGATCATTCAATATAGGTAAGCTCTGCAACTGTGCTCTATTTATTTCTAATATTTCTTGGTAGAATAATTTATAATTACCCGTATGACTGTGAAGTAGTTTTGCGCCCTTTTCAATGTCAAACGTGTGTTTTTCATTTAATAAGTGGTTAGCAAACGTTGAAGTATCCTTTAGTCCTTATCCTAAGTTTACCTTTTAAATAATGCTAAAGAGATATTTTGAAGCTGAATTCAACACACGTCACGCAACACGCTTGGCAGCTTAGAGGCAAGATACGGATTATTACAGGTTTATTTTTGCAATGTTCAGATAGGGGAAATTACCAATATGACTTTTGTTAAAATAACTACAGACATGGGAATTTTGCAGTCTATGGGAAGTATTTTTGTTGTTTTCAATAGACCAAAACGTCATTTTCGTCATATATGCCAGACACGGGGTATTGACATTGCAACATCGATATGCCGAATACTGGTATTAGACCATCATATATATTTGATTCACATGTTTTATAACAATTCTTTTAAGAGCATTATTTTATAAAACACGAGAGGACATAATTATTACACTGTAGTGATACTAACGTACCTTGTACAAAAAGCGAAAGCCTCCGGTACATGGGTTGGATATGGATTTCATTAATACGAACCAAATATATATATTTTTATAATGATATAATACGTTAGAACAGTGGTCGGTAAACCGCGACTCGCGAGCCGTATGTGGCTCTTTGGCCCCTTGAATTTGGCTCTGTTTCATATGATCAGTTGAAAAAACTAGCATTTCCTATTCTTTCCCTTTTCGGTTCTACATATTCATACGAACAATCTTTTTCAAGCATGAACATTATCAAGAGTAAATTGAGAAGTCGTATTATTGATGAGAATCTGGAATCGTGCCTAAAATTATAAACAACAATATATAAACCTGACTTACCCAAACTTTCCAAGGAGATACAAGGCCATTGTTCACATCAAGTGTTGAGAGTCATTATCATAATTTAATTTTATGGTTACTTTACTTAAAATTTAATTGTATCAATAAATAAGATCATTATTAAGTATTATATCAAGTTGTATTCAGTGTACCTACCTATAGTTTTATAATTAAGATTTAAAACTATATAGTATAGATATAGTTTAAGAAATTTGGCTCTCAAAAGAAATTTCTATCGTGTACTGTTGAATTTTGGCTCTGTTGACTAATGAGTTTGCCGACCACTGCGTTAGAATAATCAATTGGAAATCGAATTATCACAAATCATTTACAATATTGGGCGCACAATGTGCAAAATATATTTTTTCAGTTTTGGCCACACGATGTAGTTACTTTTTTGTTTTGTGCAAATATATAATATGTATAGACACCCTTTTATTAAGACTGTTAATATATATCTGTGCGTACTCGGCTTAATGTTCTAATTATAGTTAAGTATAGATATTCATATTTGGTACAAGAAACTATTTATTTTATGACAATTACGCGTCAGCGGAAATTCACACGAAAAAATTTATAATTTTGATTAGGTTATGACTTCCAACATCTTGTTTGATGCTGGGAGTAAATACCACAAAAAGGTAAAAATATTTTTAAACACTTCCGCTACTAAAACAGCAAATTATGAATTAATTTACGATAAATTTTAATTATTTATAATTTGTAAATATTTAATCGGAAGTTGATTATTTATTTATCTAATTTTTTAGTGTATGTTAATCTTTACACGTAGTAGTTATATAATGTTTTTCATTATTACATACATGGCCCCTATAAAGGGGGGCTGACAGAACTCTAGCCTGAAGGCCCGGCGTGGCAGGTCAACCAGTTAAATGAGATAAATACATACCACACATTTCCTCTAATAGTATAAAGATGTCGAATGCGGCGCAATTTCACTTAAAGAATATTAACATTTTTATAATGAGTGACTGTGCCATTGAAATGATTATAATATGATAATTCACGTGTAGAATTTTGTTTTAATTATTTTTAGTTTATTTCCTGACTAATAAAAATGGCTGTTTATCAAATATGGTTGACGGTCTCATGTTACTTGGCAACCACAAAAAAGGGTCGTGATCAGTGCTTCATGATGCCGTGTGCCGACAAGTGGATTTATTTAAAAATACAAAAAATGCGCAAGGTAAAATTAAGCAGATATCTTGTGAACCCTAGGGTTCCTATTATGGTAGAACATCACACTGCCTTAACTTTAACGATAGGTAGGGGGGCGCTGAACATCCTGGCCTGGGGGCCCGAGCCCGATCAGGCTATGATTACGTACAAAGATCACAATTATTGTACCAACATCGAAACCTTCTTTGCATTCCCACGTTACTCATGACTATGTATACTTATTCAAATCTGGAATTTACGATTTGCATTCACTTTTATATATACATAATTAATATTGCTTTCACATATTATTGTATATCACGTTGCCATTTTATTTTATTACTGTATTACTGAAATAATTCACACATCTATTGGTATTATAGATAATAACGGTTTATTGGTATTTTCTTTATAAGTAAGACAATGTTTTATTTAAGTAGGTAAATAAAGGACTATTCGAGGCAGGCCCGGACTCATTGGGCCTAATCGGGCTTTACAATCGAGGCCTGGCTCTCTAGAGGGTTCCGGACGATATGAGATATTTCTAATAAATGTATCATACTACTTTAATCGCAACTAGAGAGATAGAAAGAGACTGTTGACAACCCTTTTCACTGATCACCATCCTCAGTAATAAGGTAACACATATTAAGAGATATTCAAGACGAATATAGCATAAAACTATACCTACCGCCCCTTGGTATAATGAGAATTTCAAAACAATATTATTAACTATTTTGTTATAAATAACATTACACTTTTAAATGTTTAGTGAAGTATAGGTACGTTTTATTTATACTTATTCCACAATATATAAATACAAATCCAAGACCAGTTTCGCCTTGATGGACCAAAAATATCTGTGAGAACGCAACTGGTCTTATCAAAGAATTAGTCTATTGCTTATTGTATGCCTAATAACAACCACTATCTATATTATGTTAATCGTATAAGGTCTGTAAATATAGTGAATGAGAAAAATTTTACTTCAAACAGTTGGTATTCCAAAATTTATTTCTGTAGCAATCATACCACTCAGCATTAATTGAGTGACACACTTCAATATGTATGTTTTGTTGTAAAAAAAAAAAAAATAGAGCGCATTTCCCCAATCATAACTAAATCAGCAGGGCCTGTTATGATCTGTTAATAGCGAAAATATCTCTTGTAATATATGTACTGAATTTCTCTAAATTGGAAGGACAATGCATGAATCTCCACTCAACTCATCGAGTCCGTCATGAGACGCACTACTATTATCACGATTCTACACTATTCTTCACTTGACTTAGTTAACCATCATACCACTCGAATATAGTCTCTCAGTTCATTAATATAATCAATATCATGATCACATCGGTCTCACCAGTACATCATTACCCGCGATTATAATCTCACGTTATCGACTACCTCATGGAATAAAACACCAACTCAAAATAGTGTGTTTTTTTGTATTGTTGCATATATAAAAATACCACACCAGCCAGCAAGATTTTTTTCTCGAAAAACATCCAAAATACTGTTTAAAATAATACTCGTAAGTAGAGTTATGATTATATAACATTTTTTGTAATATCTTAAATAACATGGAATAATAATCCACCTGTAGTTGGTATCACAACTTATTGTTATTATTTTTATAATTTTTATAAATTATAATTTAAATAATATTTGCATAAAATAAACGGATTTTGCTACACATTTTTTTGATTGGTTTTTTTGCTCTCCTGGAAGGTTGATAATTTAGAGTTAGTGTGTTATTCCATGAGGTAGTCGTTATCATCCTTATTATTGTATTCAGAGTATTTTTGTAACGATAGAAAAAATCTCTTCCAAACATCCACGCAACAACGACCTTATATCTCCTCCACCTTCATCTACGTCCAAATTTACATCAGTGAGAATTTTTAAACGATTCCAGTATCAGGTAAAGTACGTTTTTAGCAATAAAATTAAATTTTTCAACAATTAACCTAATTAGATAAAACAAATGATTTTTTAATCACCTAATCCATTCATACTGCTATCTCTACCCACTTAGGTATCAGCCGTTTTTTAAAGTAAATACAAAATTTGTGGCCTTGCTAGGACCGGCCCTGAGTGATAGCTTTCTTAAAAATAGGTATGAACTAATAATTGAGTGAATTAATTAATTACATTATTACAAAAAACAACAAAATATATAGTAAACACGCAGGTAGAAGTGTAAGTTAATTTATACTTATAGGTACTTTACGTTTAAAGCCGTAAACCTTCATTCATTTTCAATCAATATAAGACATATAAATACCTTAAGGTGAAGGCTCAACCTACTAGAGGCTTAATATACAGTAGGTATGCAATAATTAATACAACTTACTCATAATTTACATTTAGCATACTATTTATTTTAATTAAGTCTGCTGATACAAGTAGTAGTTTTATTTTTAAAACAGATTTTTTAGAAAACGTGAAAAAAATGTGAAAACTTGAAATCGTTTTTATTTATATCGAATCGAGCTTTGGTATGTTCAAAATAACGAAGCTCACCTGTAAGTTTAATCTTGATTTTTTTTTCATTTGAATGATTTTAGATTGGTACGAATTTCATTTAAAACACTTTAAAATGTAAATAATCAAAATTTCATATTTTAGTACCTTTCATAATATTTTGTCCTAAATTGTATTTCGCCTCCAATAAATTAATAATGGCACTGCACTTCGCCTTAGTAGAAAATAATCATTATTACATCATCACAGATGAATTTATATGAAAATGTATTAATTTATTGGAAGTTAGTAAATACAAATGACGCTTTTATAGCGAATAAAACAACATTCCCACTATTATAGCTTTTTAATAACCAGAGTTTGAAATATGTTAAGTATATCTATATTATAATAAAATGCGTTTTATTGAACAATAATAATATATTTATATTGTGTTTGTCAACGAAACATAATAATGTTACAATGATGTTTGTATGTGTATATTATTACGCTATATCTATAAAGTTCCTTGAATTATTTAACTATTTTGGTTAAATGATTCGTTTGCAGCTTCTGTGTCAAATAACATTAAAATTTAATACGCCAGTACCTAGACTTTCTCTAAATAACAAAAGCAAGCACGCAATGAAATATCCACTTTATTGTTTTTCGTAGCCATCTTGAAAATGATACGTTGCCCAGCATTGGGTTTTAGTGAATTAATAAAGTACCTGTAGAGTTTATTAGATACATGCATAGTAATGTTTTGAAAAAACATAATATAGTAATGCACCAACTTACGCGAACTCGGGGTTTCGCGGTTCTTGATTTTTTCATTTGCCAACATTGAATGGTGTCTGGAAGAAGCTTTCTCCATTTATTTTTAAAAACGAGACGGGAACAATGCCAGAAACTGATCATGTCGCGCATGTGATAGAAGTTGGTAATCTTAGCAGGCAACAGGGCTCGAAATGGAACGGAACGCACCGGAGCGCCGTTCCGGCTCGTGAAATTTGTAAAATTATCGCTCCGTCTCGTGGAAAAAATATGTTGACCGTGTGAGCTAGATAGGCCATAGAATAGAAAATCTGACACACTTATTTTTATAAAATACACATACAATTTGATGACTATGTAAATATCTTCAGAAAATTTGTCGAGCGCTCCGGTTCATAAACTTTTCCATTTCGAGCGCTGGCAAGCAATTAAATCTGGAAGTCAATGGTGGTGATGTCAATAATCTGTTGGATATGTGAACTGTGGACAATGTGAAGTCAGACGAATTTGTTAGATTTTATGAAGCCATCGACATCGAAATATTTTTTTTAATATTCTGTAGGTAGATGCTTACATATTAATATGTACAAAGAACTACAATGTTATTAAATATTTTTCTTCCAAACTAATATTTTTGTTAGTCCTCGGTCCCAATTAAACAAAATTTATATGTATTTATATGCAAAGTGTTGTAACCCGACTTACGCGAAATCGACTTTCGTCGGACCCACCTATCGCGTAACTTTGGGGTATTGCTGTATCCCCAAATCACAACCATCCATCATATTTTACGCATTATGTAGGTACTTTTGAAAACATAGTTTGCTCATAGGTAGGTATCAAGGTTGCTGTGTTAAATTATAATATGATTTCATTATAGATTTGTTGTAACTATGTTATCAATATAATATAAAATTTAATCTGTAAGGACGGAAGATATAAAAATAAAGCTGTCACCATTAAATGAAATTTAATATTCTAGAACAATCTAGGTAAATAGTTTGTTGCCAGGACTTCCTAGCCACTGCCGGTAATAAGTTGCTTCATTGACATTGATAGAGAGAATATTTTGGGCCACTGGTTCTCAACCTTATTCGTTATGCGAATCCCCTTTTCTAGTATCCAAGTAACCTAACCTCTTGGTATAAAAAGGCTTTTTTTAAGTGACAACACACATTAAATACCTACAATCGTAAAATAAAACTTTACTAAAATAAATCTTCTCTCACTTTTTCAATGTCTCCATTATTAAAATATTTTCATTGACAGTTGTTTCAGTTATAAACTCATCTACAGTATACGAGAAGATAAAACGAAGAATATAAAAAGGAAAAGTTTGATATGATACAATATAAATACATAGTCATCAGGTCTTCATAATACAGTTTGATGCACTCAGGGCTCAAAATGGACCGGAGCGGACCGGAGCGCCGTTCCGGTTCATAAAATTTCCAAAATTATTGCTCCGTCTTATGGAATAATTAATTTGACCGTCTGAGGTAGATAAGCAATATAACAAAGAATCTAACACTTATTTTTATAAAATACACATAAAACTAAAGAAACTACGTATGTAAGTATCTATTATATTTCTCCATGTACCTAAATATTTTCGTAAAATTATCGAGCGTTCTGGTTGCTAAAATTTTCCATTTAGAGTGTTAGATACACTGCCTGATGAAGTCTTCCACTAACTTCTTTTATCCGTCCCCACATTTTAAATTGTTAATATGCGTAAAATAAAATAGCACCGCAGCTATTGTTCTACTATTCATGCAACACATTTAAATCCCCCCCCCCACGACCCATGGGTTGGTAACCCGTGCTTTATGACCTATTGTTTTTTTATTCAACATCTTTGGCTTTACATTAAGCGGATCTATATCTTTCCAAGAATGAGATCAAAATTCGCAAATTTATGAATTAAACACAAATTCGAATACACAAAACCCTTGGATCGAAACAATACATTAGTTTCATAAATCTTCATATTTTATTAAATTCAAAGAGAGAATATTTAATTATTCATATTGTCTCTACGTAGGTATCTACTGTTGTTTATACATAAAAGAATATACAAATAAAGGTTTAATAGCTTTTTATAGCGGTTCTCATGAGGTATAAATTAATCAATAAGCCAAGTCGCACACCACGCGTCAAGAATGCAAAGAATTTTGGAAAGGTTTACCGGAATAATTCAAAACAGGTGTCGACATTTATTTATTTTGATTCTATTCAGCAACAAAAAATACAACACAATCAAGCAGTCGGCTATTGTTAATGGTTATTGCTTAGTACAAAGTAGTGACATCCGCCAAAAGACAAATTAATTCAATAGCTCTGTGTGGGAAAAAATAATTAGGTATAATATTACACTCACTGCGGTAGCTGTAGATTTTTTTATCTTTAATATTAAATTTGTTCCACACCTTCGTATTCAGTTGGCTTACTGTTTAACTACGGATAAATAAAATTTAATGAACACCTATGATTTTCACTGTAGAGTGTAGACTGTAGATAATCAGTCACGTCCCTCCCCTGAAAAGACAAGAAACCTGAAAGAAAATTACCTCCCCTGAGTAGACTAAGAATGTCGTCCTCTTTCATACTTAGTTTCAAATTGTCTGTAAATTGATTATGTTCATATCTTACTTATAGGTTCTTGTCGGTTTACTGAAAGCCAGTGGCAAACAAATTTTGAAAATAGCTGATATACTGGATTATTAAATTTGTTAGGTTAGGTTAGGTTTTCATTCTTGAATTCATGAATTTTGCCAAAATCGGCCACGAAATTTGGCGCGGTTGTCCCAGTGCCGAATCGTCCTAGACCCCTTTTTCTGTCTTGTTTTAAAACCTTGTTAGTGCGAAGACACAAAACTGACTAATAATAAATGAATATATACTGAAAAAATGAGGTAAGTAAGTAATATCCACTAAGCGCCGACGGCCGAGTATCCGTTTGGTAAGTCGAAGGTCTCGGCTTCGATTCCGGGTATAGCAAATTCTTCAGTGTTTGGGTCCAGACCGTGAACCTGATAGATTGAGTAAGTGACCAACATCCGTTTCCTAGTTAAAAAAAAAACTCTTCGCTAGGCGGCCAAGATCCACACCAGATCTCAATGCTAAAGACCATCTGTTTCCGGTGCAACAGCTCACGGTGAACTATGATGCGGCGAACTGTGTACGTAAAACATTCGGGAGTTTGTATTACCTTTTGTTATCTAGTAGAATTTTTAATCTTGCCTCTACGTGCTCTTCTCTCCTATGGGTACTCTTAACTTACTCAGGTAAATTCAGTCAAAGCACATTTGAGTGCATGGTGACCTCAGTCTTGGGTAACTGCTCCTGAGACATTATCAGTCATACAAAATGATACTTCAGACCAAACGTAGATTCCCGTGATACGCCTGGTCTTAGGGTTTGGTGTGGGGGTTGTTGTTTGATTATTCAATGTATATTATGCAATATATAAGTAAAATTTTCTGGACTCGTCATCAAAGACCTTGTAGGTATAGCATAGCCCCCACATCCTGAAGCAGGCTCCCAGGCTCGGATTTTTGACGGGCCCCCTTACCTATCACTAAGTGACGCCTAATGTGACGCGCTACATTAGCTTTTTCCATGGTGTACGGCGTGCCCGGTAAAATTGATGTGTATTTTTAGCGATTTTTTGTATTTTCTCATCCATTTGAATTATGTAGTTGTCGAGTATCGGCACACAGTTGAAAAGTTAAAAATTGCATTGTACAATCAAATATTTCAATTATTAATAATTATTGAAGCAAAATAGCACGGCAGGCGTCTTTTTTTACAATTAGAGTAAATTTGTGATCTGTGTTTATCTCACTCATTTAGTCGACTCGTCACGCCGGGCCCTTCCTGAGCCAGAGTCCTGTCAGCCCCCCCTTGTGGGGACCAGTGGCGCACCCGGGGGGGGGGGCAGGGAGCCTTGCCCCCCCCCCAAAATATGAAAATCATCAGAATGATTTTACACACTGAAATCGAAAGCCAATAAACTATACCTTGGGCTTAGACAAACAACACGGCAAAAAATGATTTGTAATTCTCCAGCATCCTTTTTAGTAAAATTTCTTAGATTTTAATTTCTAACACAAAAATTTCGAAACACTGATGTCAGGTTTTTTTAGAAACCCGTTCCCTAATGAAATTCTCGGTGTCCACCCGAATTCGGGAGTGGTATAGGTGATGGCTGGGGAGGGTTGACAGGGCTCTAGCCTGGGGGCCCGGGCTGTGGGGGGCCGGCGTGTCGGGTTGACCAGATAAGTGAGATAAACACACATCATAAATTATCTTTCATAGTAAAAAAAGTCGCTATTACACTTCATAAATATGAACATTTTAAATTATATAATTGTCCAATATATTTTCAGATTATTATGTGTCGATACTCGAAAGGTCCATTATTAAAATTGAATCATGACAATGACTGACAAACTCAATGTGAATAAATGGCCTTGCATCTCCTTGTAAAGTTTGGGTACCTAAGTCAGGTTCGTATGTTGTTGATTTAATTTTAAGCACGATTCCAGGTTCTCATCAATAAATCGATTTCTCAATTTACTCTTGATTTCCTATCTTGGAAATCTTTTTACTAACCACAAAACCTGCAATATTAACATTGTTGAAAGATTTTATTTAGTACCTAATTAAATACAGAACATTATTTTTCTTGACTCTTCTCCTCAGCTACTTTCTTCCTTGCATCATCGACAGAATATTTAGCGCAAAATTACGAGTTTTTAGTTGTAGTATCTCTCTAAATTTGAATTCGCTAATTTTTCCCGACACATAAATAAAGGTCGGTAAGCCATTTAAGTTTTGAATAAACGCGAAGTCTCAGTCTATTCAACATTACATTTACGGGTATCCTCTTCCATTTTCTTTGCTTCTTCTTTGTAGCTATGTCAAATATGGCAGAGAGCATCTGTGGCAGAGCCGCACTCAAGGGGCCTAAGAGCCGCAGTTTGCCGACCACTGCCCTAGCCTGAGGGCCCGTTTCAGGATGTGGGGGCCATGGTGTAGGTACACCGAGTGCAATAGACAAAATACCGATAAACGAGATATTAGGCTGTGTTGTATTGAGTAGGTTGTGTATAATTTAAAAGCAATAATACTTTTTTTGTCCATTTTCAATTAATATGTTGAAACCTCAATATTAAAAAACCAAAAATCTGCGATAAACATTCGGCGAAAGAACATTTTTTTCGGTGGAATTCGGCATAAATATTGTAGCTCTCTAGACCAGTGTTCCCCAAACTTTCGACATCTGTGTACCCCTTCTATAATTTTCGTAACACTGAGTACTCCTCGTCAAAGAAAAATGCATATAAGTACTTTAATAACAATCAAAATATATTCCTTTTGTAGTACATAAACAAAATAATAATAAACGAAAAATAAAATTCATTCATAATAAAATATAAATAAAAGTTAAATTATAAAAAATAGCATTCATTATAAACCATGAGAAGGATGAAATTATTTATGTTGAAACGACAGATCATCATAATTTGGTTCCCTGATTATTAATTTTAATCTGAGATGCGGTTCCACACCCAAAGGCTGTTCTTTTTTTCGACTTAATGTCTACAAATGCCGAAAAAGCAACTTCACATAGATATGAAGTTGAAAAAGGCAATGTATTTCAGGAATTTCTCTGTTAAAACTGGATACACATGTTGCATTTGCAACCTAAATGATGTTTAAGTACACTCCTTATATTTATTTTGCAAGAATCCGTCTGAAGCTAATAATTCCAACAATTGCTCTTCTTCCGCATGCGATAAACCTTCTAGTATGGATGTTTTATTAATGCTAGTTGCACCAGGCGTAGCCATAACCCGGTGCAGCGCGTACCCCCACCAAACTCTTCCCGTACCCCAGGGGGTATGCGTACCACACTTTGGGAAACACTGCTCTAGACCAAGCGGGTAGCACAGCCGATATTATTTAAGTAATGTTTAAGCATACTAGGTACACATGTCCAGCATGGTTGCTGTTCACTTCCAATCCGCCAGTCGCTGATGACACGCTCAACGGTTACCGCAACTATGCCTCCAATTTAATAAAAAACTAGGAGAAACTGTACAAATATATCGCCGTGTATTGTGAAATTATGTAAAAATATTTATATGAAGAAGAAAAAGAGCCTATGGGACTAATTTCCATTCTCCTCCTTCGACCCGCCCCCCCCCCCCCCAAATAATAAATCCTGGGTGCGCCACTAGTGGGACCATGAGGCATAGTATATCTGAGGATTGTTGCGACATCACCAGATGCCATTCTCATACATGGAACCAATAATCTTTCAAAGATTCTAAGTTTAAATACCTGTAAGTTCTGGGAAGCCAAATATCTTACAGCAATAACTTCGGATGGTAATACAATACCAGAATAATTAATTGTCACCCTAGGATGAAGGGATATGACGCCATGTTTATTGGTATATGTATAAGAGTGGTCTTTTAATTAAATAAGCTAAGACCATAATTAAGCTGTCGTCTTATATGTCTAAGTATTTTGCTAAGCGAGATAAATTGCACTCAGGTGAAAATTTTCAAAACACCTGACCGTGCGAGTTGCAAAAATTATCGCCATAAAACGACTGGTTTCGCAATCAATTAATATGTTAAGCGGGCAATTAAATCCAAGTATCTTTAGTTAGATCACCTTTTATAAATAATAGGTATGCGATCGAAAAACTAGTATCGCGTGGTAATCGACGCTAAGTTAATATTTGCTATGCTCAATTAATACTCAATAGGCTGAGTCAAAAAAACTAATCGGCCAATACGAGCTTTTGTCAATTGAAAGAGGAATACGAATCGATTAATTTACAATTTACAATCATGTATAACTTTGGAAGGCGCTTTTTGTTCGTTACGATACGGTTTATATCAGAATAGTTGTGAAAACGTGGTCAGAATTTTAAGGAAAATCGTGTATAAATATGGTTTATACAACGACATTATATAATATATAAACACTGTACAAATCTTCTATATTAATGCCTGATAAAATTGTCCATTGGTTCGGTTATTACCTACTATTGGACGGATATTGATGAAAATTTTACAGTTTATATAGAGTTAGGTGACTATATTATTAACTTTCATCTCGATTCGCGATATCATAAAAAAAAACTTCTCGAGAATAACGCGCTTGCAACAATATGGACAGAGGCGATAGTTTGACAAACAACCGCCTAAAATCAGACAATTAATAATACGATATAATAATATATTATACCGTGTAGGTATAACCATGGCATGATTGTCTAGCTTTCCAAAACATTAAGACTTAATAGAAAATCTCGATTATGACTCAAATGACTTATTCGAATAAGCTAAAATCGGAAAAAAGTATATTATATGTGAAGAAAAAAATGTAGCAAGTAATATAAAATATTTTTACAAGTAAAATAAAAATGAATTATAAAACACTGAATTAATTGAAGCGTGATGTTTATCAACAAAAATTATCTTCGAATATTAAAACAAAATGAATATTATAATATTAATAATTATTATATTAATGACATAAATGTTGAGTAGGTAAGTAAGGAAATGAGTCTCTTTGACACGTCTTGCGTGAATGAAATATGATTACGATCAAACGGAATACAAATTACTACTTAAAAATAATTTTATCCAATCAAGTCAAAATCTTACAATAAAGAATCATTCTTAATAGTATTTCTTTTAAAAATCAGTAAAATTAAATTATACACTTGTCACCTTCAGATTACAAGTGCTTCACCTTGATGACAAAAGTCCACTATTTTTTTTTATTAAACAATGCCATTTTATATCTTCAAAAAAATCTTTCGCAACAATTTGATTATCATACTTATAGTAACTAATATTTTTGCATTGTATTGATAATTGAAACACACATCGTTACGCATTTATTAAATTTTATTATGCTGTTTAGAAGTATATTATATCGATAGATAATATAATAATTACAAGACAAAAAGAACTTTTTATATACCTACAACGTTTTAAAATTTTCTGTTATTATGCTCAATATGCTCAAACTTGTATTTGATAAGAAGTAAATAAAAAACAAACAAACAAACAAATATAGAATACTGAAATGTCATTTTGACATTACATTTTGATTTCCATAGTAACGCACGTTACGCACGTTTATATTAACTAGCTGAGCCAGCTGGCTCTCGCCAGTCTGTCTCGCTAGGTCTTGCAGACAGCTTGGCATCCTAATGACATGGTGTTGGATTTGAATACAATTATTGTGAAGAATGCATAGACGACGCCATAGTTTTCCATTGTCACTGCCAATACAAATTTGAGGTCATCCGCGTTGTTTAGTCCGGAGTCTGTCCTTCAGAATGTTGCCTGATACCACCTCAGGCTGCTAGGTCTAGCAAAACAGCTGGCAATCACCGATTGTTACCACTGACATTTGGATATAATATGTGTATAGGTAATATGAATGTTTCGTTAAATCACGTGCATTTAAATATGATAAATTATACATCTGAACCGCTCGAATACAAAGCAATATGTGATTATCATGAAAATAGCGATCCAATATAACGTGAATATTAATCTCCCGCGGGGCCCATTTAGAATAGAAGAAGGTACATAAGCAATGTAAAACATTAATTTTAACATTATTTTGTTTCAATGTTGGTGCGGGACATACATATCGAAAGAAATGTTGATAAATAATGAATCAATGTATACATCTGAAAGGAATAAATCAATTCTGATTAGAATAGTAATTTATAAGACCCAAAGGTATGGAATAAGCTTAGAGGCCTTCATCCAGCAGTGGATTAATCCAGATGATGATGATAATGACGATATTATGAATGGGTAAATATAATATCAGCAATTTTGATAAATATAGCAATTCATATGACCGACAAAAATACAAATAACTTAGAGAGGCCTTCATCCACCAGTGGATTGATTCAGGCTCATGATGATAATGGCATTATAAATATATATAATATAAAATCACCGATTTTGATAAATACAGCCATTCAAATGACAGAAAGGAGTAGAATCAGGCTAAAGATGCCTTTATCCAGCAGTGGATGGGTTCAGGTCGATGATGATAAGGACGATAGAAATAGGTATAATATCAGAAATTCGTTAAACCGATAGTAGTAGAATCAGGTTGCGGAACCCTTCATCCAGCAGTGGATTGATCCTGGTTGATGATGATGATGATGACGATATGAATATGTAGATAAATATAATATAACCGATTTTGATAAATATAGCAATTCAAATGACAGAAAGGAGTAGAATTAGGCTAGGGAGGCCTTTACCCAGCAGTGGATTGGTTCAGGTCGATGATGATAAAGACGGTAGACATAGGTATAATATCACAAATTCGTTAAACCGATAGTAGTAGAATAGAGGTTGCGGAACCCTTCATCCAACAGTGGATTGATCCTGGTTGATGATGATGATGATGATGATGATGACGATATGAATATGTATATAAATATAATATCAGCGATTTTGATTAATACAGCAATTCATATGACGGAAAGGAGTAGAATTATAGGCCATCCATGGACTGAAGCCGAATGCGGTTTCAAACCGTCTGCCATACTAAGCTTATCTTTTCTGGTCTTGGAAATTTATTTCCACAAATTATATTATAAGCATCTGATCATATCCGTTTATACCATACACTTACACTTACAAATTTAGTGAAAATATATTTTCATGAACAAAAATCATAAGTTTAGTATGGCACACGGATCTAAACCGCATTCGGTTTCAGTCCATGGATGGCCTCTTAGGCTAGGGAGCCCTTTATCCAGCAGTGGATTGGTTCAGGTCGATGATGATAAAGACGATAGAAATAGGTATAATATCACAAATTCGTTAAACCGATAGTAGTAGAATAGAGGTTGCGGAACCCTTCATCCAGCAGTGGATTGATCCTGGTTGATGATGATGATGATGATGACGATATGAATATGTATATTGGTTCAAAAAAAATAGTATTTATAGCCATACTTAAAAAAAAAGAACACTATGTGTGTATACATTTTTATGATGACGTTACATTTATTTTGAGGTTATGGGTACCTATTTAATTTTTGAGACGATGTTATGAATTAATTCGCATTTAATATCTCTCGGGAACATGTTAAATCAAATAAAGTATGTGTATCAGTCGATCCGATGTTTGTCAAAAATGAATTTTAATTTTAAATTATATTTATATCCAGGCTTTAAATAATTTTCATTGGTTCAAAAAAATATTATTTATAGCCATACTCTAAAAAACAAAAAAAGAACACTATATTGTGTGTATACATTATGATGACGTTACATTTATTTTGAGGTTATGGGTACTTATTTAATTTTTGAGTCGATATTGTGAAATAATTCGCATTTAATATCTCTCGGAAACATGATTAAATTAAATAAAGTATGTGTATCACTCGACCGATTAGGAATTGTCTGTCAAAATGCATTTTAATATAAATATCGCACTCAAAAGTATATTAGTACTACATTGTTGCAAACCTGTAAACGTGACAGCCGTAAAATATTATTTAAAAAGAATCAAATTTGGAACACCAGTGGCGGACGTGCCTGTTAGATTTTTATTTACGTAGTAAATTGTACCAAAATTATGGTTTTTTCACCGGAAAAAAGTGCGCCAATGCCTACATTACGATATTTGAATAAAAATAATCGAATCTGTTTGTCAAATAAAGGATTAGAAGGTCTTAAGCGACGTAGACGTCATTCTGCGAGGTGTAAACAGTAAATATGGCGATTGCATACGGTGTGTAAGAAAATATCGGATATAAACGTCAAGTACCTGTAAAATCATTGAAAATTTGTGAAATGTGGTCAATTCAAACGGTAGATGAATCGGTAGCGCTCATTTTGAAGTGAAGATGTAAAAATAACAATAAAATGTCGCTTAAATGAGCCGTTAGTGTATTTTCCAAAATCTCTTAGGATAATAATATATAGGAGATAATTTAGTTACTAGGACCACGACCCTTAGCAACCAATAATAGTCTTTTACTGTTTACGGGTTTTTCTGAAATAACTTTCAAAAATGAATTCAATTCTGCTTAAAGATGACTAAAAGTATTATAAGAGTGCATTGGCATCGTGTTTTGATATATTCTAAAAGTTTCAAATGTCTAGCCAGTCGGGAAGTTAGTTAAAAATCGATTGCAAGATTTGTACTGGACAGACAACCACCGGACAAAACAAGAATACGAGCTAGCTAATAAAAACATTGTAAAAATACACAGTTTTTAGAATTTAAATTAATTTTTAGGCTTTAAATTTTTTGGTAGGGGACTCTTTATTAACCTCAGATGATATTTGGAAAACCTTATATTTATTATTATTTAACTTTTTATTATTTAATGAAAAACCGTGATTAGTAAAAAAAAAAACCATGCTACTATATCTTACGATGGGCCTCATTACATCCAGAACCTCTTTCTGTTTTGTTAAAAAAAAACGTCATGAATAAAACACAAAACATCGCAGGATTTCATTTTTTATACCATCAATGAAAAAAATTCGCTTCAAATTTTATAGTTTGACGACATTTTTAACAACATTTGCCGCGCAAAGAATACTAATTTACAGAAACGTTTTATATATTTTTTATCATGTTAGGATACTGATTCGTTCTATTGAGACTTTGAGACAACGCTTTCCGGTATATCTGTAGGTATATATATTAAACTCCGAAATAGGAAATATTATTATGTATTTACTATTTAATTATATTATGTTGCATTAATTCTTCGATGTGCCATTCTTTGGCACATTATACGTAGGTATTTCATATATTCCATCATAAGATAAATTTTACGTAATTGAATGTACGGTTATTAAAAATAATTTTGCCAACACTACCCAACCAGACACCCTCACTTTTTCAACACACGGCTTTTTTATTTTTATTTCCCACGTCACGCAATATTAATTTTCTCTCATAAGGAGCAGTACCAGATAGCTAGTGAATATATTATTATTCGTTTCGCACATAGGAAGCTGAATTCTTAACCTCAAGAAAGATTGTATGGAAATTAGAAATACTGGTTAGTTGACAATATATTACACAATTAAAAAAAACACGTAAGTATTTATCAGGAAGGAGTATGAAGATAATTAAATTTTAAAATGAGAAATGATGTGTCGTTACCAATTGCCGCCAACACTTTGTGAATGAGATTTCTATCTTTGCTCAATGCAACCTCAAATGATAAGTATCGAGATGAATGAATGTTTTTTTATCGCGACGGATCCTCACTAAATGTGAAAACGACTACCATTTTGTTACAATCATTAATATTCAATTCATTATAATATCGACCAATGGGGGGAATATGCGCGAACGACCAGTACCGCAACTGGGTTTTCATGCGCCTTATCCAAAGTGTTTGCTATTTTGGAACTCATGTTTCGTTGGAAATACTAATAATTAAACAATTTGTAACTAGCATATAAAAATTGTTTAATTATAAATATTATTTGTTTATAAAATGAACATTAATTAATATGGTAGGCTTGTTGAGGATCTAAATGAATAATGAAGCCGGAGAAGCCCGATAAGTCTAATTCAGTGAAAGGTAAACTGTTCTGAATGCCTTTGCTGGGAGACGTTCTGCTTGTATACTAATAAAATAACCATTTTTCGACAGTACCATTTTGAGATGATGTTAATGGATTATAATATTATACTTTTGTCAACACCTATCCGCCGAATACTAGGTCGAGATCAATGAAAGAAAATATTTATTTTTATTGCATTTTTCTGATTTTTAGAGCAAATTTAATTCATCAATGATCTTAGATTATAGAAAAATATAGATAGAGCTATTGCAAGTGTTTGTCCTTCAAAACATGACGAACTTTTACACGCACTTGCCTCGCCCCCTTCACACTTCCTCCGCGACCCTTTCCTGGGTTATTCGAAAATATGTGTGACAGTGTGCGTGTCGTAGTGTTGCCAGATATCGAATATTTATTCCAATGTTATAATTTTAGAAGGGATGTTTTTATAAATTATATTATGGCAACACTGGCGTGTTGGCTATGAACTTGGTAAAACATTACTCACTAAAATCGGCTCATGCGGAGGGCTTGTCAATGATTTTTAACGATATCATATTCAACATACATAACTTGAAAACACCTCAGATATATTTTATACAAACTAGAAAAAATCATTTTGGAAAAAATACGATGCTCGACGGGATTTGAACCCGTATAACCCACTGGTATCGCGCCAACTGTGCATTAACCAATAATTATGCTACGAGCATCCTATCTAAATACGACAATTTAAACAAGTACTGTCCGACAGGATCTTCTTGGCTACGTGTTAAAACTGTGAACTAACAAGCTCCTCCCACTTTTAACCGCACTAGCGACCTCCGGTTATTGCGTAGTTCTTCTTGTCGGACAGTAGTTAATACATGAAATGGTTATCAAAAATCGACAAGTGCTTGTCCAATAGTCAATCTTGAATAATTAGTTACATATTGATTTTAATTTACTAAAACTTCTCTTACATGAAACAATTGAAACAGGAAAGCCTTCAGAACAGAAAAAGACCATTATTCTAATATACTGTAGAGCAGAGTTTGGGAATCATTTCCACATGGATGACGCAATATAAAGTCGTTTGCGTTGCGTAGCAATGGATCAGAGGCATTACAATTTTAAATACTTTATAAAATAATACATTTCACGGCCCCTTCGTTCTGAGTTGTGCGCCTGCCTAACTACAGCACTGGGTACGACGTGTCGATTAAATCTGCATATTATTTTGAAACAGTATCGTCTTAATCAAGCTGGGCGGTTATTGAAATAAAAAGAAGCTAATTGGCCTAACAAATTTCCCAATGGCACGACTCCACAGGTATTCGGGTGGTCTACAAATTGTCAATTCATATTCACGCCTGTCTATTTTTTACATTGACGATTTTGCTGTATCCACCATGCAACCAGTATTAATAGGTCATTGTATTTAATCGTCGAAATGACCTGTCTAAGGTTAGGTCTTTGTGCTACATAAAAACACCGTTGTCAACTTAGCGTTTCTCTTACCAGATCTAACATTTTTTAATAGGACGTATGTAACTTATTAAAATTAAAAATATTCATCTGGCGTATGGTGTTAAATCTAGCGATTTTTGACACTGCAACCAGATTAAAATGTTTAACAAAAAAACTTGAATATTAAATCAGACTTGCTTGAAAATCAATATGCTTGCGTAACTTATAACTTACATAATATACATGTCATCACAATACAATAAATATAACATACGTTATTTCAACGATAACGAAGGTTCATACATGTATTAATTTTTCATTGTACGTATAACAAATTATTCGTTAACGACCGATAATTAATGTTTTGAATATACATAATTTGAAAACATTTCATGCACACTAGAAAAAATCATTTTGTAGAAAAAAAATACAACACCCGACGGGACTTCAATCTGTATCTGCTGGATTCGCGCATTATTTACATAACTGTAGTTATTTTATTTTGAATATATACTTACATTTTATTTCGAGCTTCTGGATGCTACAGAGCTTGAATTACTTAGCCTACATTGTAAGATGTAAGGGGAATTTTGTATAATGGGGGTGTAATTATTAGATACTCAAACCATTTCTAAAACATGATTCCAAATGTTCTGTACTTCGATTTTATCATTATCATTTGCGAAAACGCTGATTCGCACAAGTATGTCGAACCAAAACAGGCCTACAAATTTTCAGCACATTATAATAGATTTGAATGCTTATCTGCTGGTTAATATTTCGAAAACTTATCTTCCGACGCTCCTGCTTTATAAATATCATTTTGCAGCGTAAATATTTCTTCTTTAAATTTCAACATATCCATATGAAAAGTGTTGAAAGGTTTCCTGCAATTACTTCTGCATTGTTTTTGGTATCAAATGGAAAAGTCATAAATAAAACTATGGCATCTGGTTTTTTAAAATTTCGGAAACAACTCAAATTCCATGGTTAATTTCTTGACTTCTTGGGTGTATTTATTATTGTCATAATTTGTAAAAACTGAACTCAATAGTATTGCATCATTTTCGGAAGATTATTTTTTTTCAAGCTTGGACACAAGCGTATTCAGTTTTTAATTAGATAATTACAAATTTGTATAATTGCAATACGTGTTATAAATAAAATCCCATTATACTTTCAAATAATGAATAAATAAATAAAATATTTGTGGCGATCGAACAAAAATCATTTCGCTGTCAACCGATAGATCGTGATCTACCTTATTGACACCCCTGATATAATAAATCAATGAAAGTTTGCTTAATCAAGCTTTAGTTTATGAGAGAAAAGTAGATTTTGGTCTTCTTCTTCTTATTGCGCCATGCTCTAGCGGAGGTCGGCCACCATCAAGGCGATCTTATCTTTGTCGTCTGCTACCTAGAAAAGTTCAGTGGAGCTGCACTCGTACCAATCACGGAAGTTCTTAAGCCACGAAATGCGGCGCCGTCCTCTGCTACGCTTCCCATTGATCTTTCCTTGAATGACAAGTTAGGGAATGCTGTATTTTTGTCCTCTCATAATGTGGCCGAGGTACTGTAGTTTCTTGGTTTTGATACTACGTAGAACTTCTCGGTCCTTCCCCATTTGATGAGAACTTCAACATAACAGGAAATAAAAACTAGAATTGAGATCGGAAGGAGCGCCTCTCAAAATGAGACGCCTTCTTAGCAATCGAGATCTTAACCTAGGTCTGAGACTGCGTATGGTACGTTGTTATGTTCTCTCAATTCTTTTATATGGTATGGAAGTATGGACGCTAAACCAAGAGATGTCACGGAGACTTGAAGCTTTCGAGATGTGGCTGTACAGACGCATCCACAAAATTCCTTGGACTGACCGGGTGACAGATTTGGTGGCTTATGTAAATAATGTTGAAGTATACTGATTATCATATAATACTACTTAAATCAAATTCAAATCAACTGAAGTCGTCAGAATGAATTGTTGTACTTTAATCGTTGGTAATCAACTGTAATTTCTTTGTGAAAAGCTGTTATTCAATAACATAATAATTTAATATAGGTTACAGTGCCTTTAGACTTAATTGTTCAAAAATATTTAATACATAATTACAAAATTTCAGATGGTATATTTTTTGTGTTTTACAAAATATGTCACTGTTCGAAGCAAAATTCAGAAAACCGCCCCCAATTTTCTATGAATGGGCAGACACCATATATACAGATACCAGCTACTGACATTAAGACTTGTCTGATGATGTATTTTTTTTAAATATATAATATTATGAATAGCGTCGCTGCGATATTCTGTGTTGATAGTAAAAATAATTTAGAGATCTTAATCAAATTATTAGATTTGTAAAAAAAAATATAATGTAACCTTTTAAATTTGGCGCCGCCGGCCAAATCGCTAAAACAAATTAGTCTATGTCCACAAATTTTACCGACCATAAATTCTGTCTAAATTGTGTGAAAAAGGTAAACATGAATATCAATTATAGCAATAAAAATCTTCGGCAAAGATAAAAGGATTTAATATATTTCTTTTTATTGGAAAATCATAAGAGAACACTGCCATAATATTTAATTGAGCGAGACTAATATCGATTTAACATTCTATTATATTTTATATGTATATAAATATAATATTACAGTAAACTAGGCGGTAATATGACGCCGGACAGAACGGAATTATAAAATTACTTCTCAAATCTTCTGAATAATATTATATAATTTAATACAGTTATCAGAATTTTTACGCGTTGTCTATTTTGATTGATGGTTTACAGTCAAATTGTGAAAAATATGCAAATATTTCACAATACGGGTCCACGCACATTATTCATCTACAACTTTATTATTCTTATCTCATAATTCGTTGTCGGGAAAATTCTTCATATATACCTAACTAGATTATTTTATATCAATGATTGTGTGTTACTTTCGACTGTATGGATATTATCCGTGGCTCTATCCGACTGACTTTCTCTTAGGTATGCTTACATACTGTAGCTTAAAATTTAGAAGAGATCTTTATTTAGCTACATATTTTTTCCGTCTTATACGCGGCGTAAATGTGAACTCTGCCATTCTTGGTGGTGTTGGCCTCTGTGTCTCTGATAATTACCTTAGGAATCGAGGGCATCCGTTGTTTGTTCTACCAAGGTGCAGAACTAACCTGCCATTGGTGATGCCAATTGGGAGAGCAATAACCATGCTTAATGATATCGCTTCGAATATTGATATATTCCACTTACGTGAGGGTGAATTTAGGTGGACGTTGTTTTATACGTTTTTAAGATAGGGTATATCAATAATTTACTTTGTGTGCTTCCATCTACTTTTACTTTTATTTTTGTTATTTTATTTTATTTCTTTTGTTTTTTATTTTATTACTTATTTTAACTCTCATTTCTCTATATTTTTATTTAAAAAAATGTAAACACTTATTTTATGTCATGTCGTGAACGCTTTGAATTTATAATTTGTTATGATCATAATATGTAAAATAAAGAAATTTGATGTATGTATGTGTTTTTAGATGATTTTAATCTAACTATGTGTGTAATTATGCACCCAAAACACTATTTTGATTTTTTTGAACATTCATTTAATATTAGTAAAATTAATATAATAATATACAAAAAGTTTTGACAAATGTAAAACAATGCATAAAAAATACAGACAGATGAAAACGAATAGATATACCTACTTATTTTTTTAAAATATTTTTTTCAATATAAAATGTGGCGAAGAATTTTCCAGTTGATGATTTCGGTGGCAAGATTTGTGGGATCGATAAATTGTCGTTAAAGAATTGTGAGCGAAGAATGTTCCGGAAACTATTTTTAAGATTTTCATCAAGGCTGACTTACTCAGGTCTAGTGAATCCAATCCCGAGCCAAAATCTTGATCCCGGGATTTCAAGATTACGATTTGACGATCCTGGGATTGGCATTTTTTCAATAGTTAATATAAAATTTCTATATATACAAATAACTTTGATAAAATCGGTCAAAAATAAATTTAGTATAATTTATACTATTTAATACATTTATTATTAATATTGCCTACGTTCAATCTTGGAAATACAAAGGTTTAATGTAGTAAATAATATTGTAATATGTATAAATAATAATGTGAACGTAAAACAGTTTTATTTATTTATGAAAAGATAATAAATACAAGTTCAATTAAAATTAAAATAAAAATGATAAATGCATTAAAAAACATGGTGGAATCACTTTGTTATAAGCGCGAAGCATTGATTTTTTCCAATCTTTCATTGTTTCATCATTTTTATTAATTTATGTGAAAAAATAAAATGAATTGGCAACACATGGGTAATAATTCAAACTTCATTCAAACTCAGTTTATTTCTAATATATTTGTATGTTGTTAAAAGTATTTTTCCTGTTATATTTTCGTTATTATTTTATTTTCCATAAAAATTGATAAAAAAAACTCGATTCCGAAAGTTTCGGGATTATGTTTACCAATCCCGGGATTCATAGGTATCGAAAATAGTTCGGGATCCCGGGATTGGAATCCCTACTCAGGTCGTGACACAAAACTATAAACTTTGATAGTAGTACTAGTTATTGCTCATACTTCCATTCTTGAGGATGTAGAACTCGGTTATGCCGAATACGCTATTGATCCCCTTCTAATATAGGCTCATATGTCGTACGAAGCAAATTCTTCTCAAATATAATATAATACAAAGAAAATATTATAACTAAAGTCTATTATTGTAAGGAAAATATGGCATCGGAAGAAATATTTACAATGCCCAAATATACAAAAATCTTTAGGTTTTTCAAATGCGTACAATTTTATGCATTCAGATCAAAGCCTACTTTAGTTGGGCCGTGATACTAAACTGTAATCTTCGATGGTACGACTAGTTATTGCTCATACTTCGAATGAAATATAATAAACTGTTTGTAGAAAATGATGATTGTTGTTTAGAATAAATAAATGGTAAGAATTTAAACGAAACATGCAATCTAAAATCTTCATTTATTGTAAACAGGTTAGTGCATTGCATTCGAATATTATCAACAAATAGCATTAGGTACCATCGTAGTTCGTGGTAAAAAGTGCCAAGCCTGAATATAGTCAGCTTTATATTTTCATAAGAAGACGAAGCGAGCATTTCGTCTAGGTCCCTAATTCATCAAAAAATTGGCACTATGGTTGACTTGAAATAGGTTGAATAGTTATGTCATGGATGTTTAAAATATGTGTCAAAATATCTTTTATATTCTCACAACTTTACTATAGTATTCGGTATACAGGTAATATTATTAAAATATGTCGGCTATTAAAATATCACAATATAAAGTTGTGACTATTAATATTAATGCCTGTCATAAATGACGCACTTGGACATTAATCTTATAAAAAGTATCGACGAAATATTCAAATAAAATACAATATCAATGGGAAAACAGTGATGTATCAATATTACGTGTCGAAAATTTAGCATTTTATTTATTAGAAAAGAAGCAGTGTCCGTAGATAATCGCAGTTTTATTGCGATGAACTGCGATATTTTTGGGGATAAGAACGATTAAAACGTCAGTTAGTCTACAAAGAAAGTTAGGCAGATTTAAAGCTGAATTTATCGTTAATGTAGCAATAATAGAATAGTCAAATGGGGCATTGTCTGTGGATTATGGCTAGTACAACAGCCAAGAGATTATGCTTATTTCCGGCAAGCAGTCACGTAGTTTTTGATATTTCTGTTGAGAAGGTCAATACGAACCACTATTCATAATAATATGTATTATTCGGTCATCGAAAATAATCTTTTTAATATTACAACAGGTCATGAGGCCCAATGAAACAGCAGTATAATTAGTACTAATACATATAAGGGAAACAATCGCAAACATCCAAACTTGAGTAAATCCGGACCCAGAGTCCCCGCGGCTGCGGCTGGACTACGAGGGCTGACTGCTTATTAAGAATACGAGCCAAACGTATTTTACAGGAAATTTATCTTATCTATCATAAACTACATAAAAAACAGTCCTATAAAAGGTTGTTTGAAAACCTGTCTGAAAATATGGAGACTAATTTCATAATACCTTACTTCATTAGCATTACTATTGTGAAGCGCGTTGGCTGTCTCCTGAAAAAATGAAATAAAACAGCCAAATCATAATGTTGAAATTTAAGGCAAATTTGTTTAGGAACTATAATTTTGTTGTTAAACTTGTCTATTTGGTTGAAATTAAAAAAAATGAGTGAATAAATCAATGCAAGGACCATTCACTGATTTAAAATAACAAAGTGAAGGCATTCATAAAAAAAATTGCAGCTTTTGAAATCAAAATTACAAAAAAAATAAGTTAACGTGGAATTTAGTTAATTGTGGAAACACTTTTTAATGATTTCTGCGCCAGATACCTATATTGAAGCAAACAAAAATCTATTTACTGAGTTATTGGTTAGTTTGCTTATGCGCTTTTCACATTAAGTATTTTATTAATCACAGAACAAATAATAAATAGAATGCCAATAGGCTATTTTAAATACACCGCATGGTGAAGCAGACTTTTGAATGTGTAAGTGTCCTACGAAAATAAAGCACGCATTATGCACGTGCAATAGTGTGTGTAATACACCAACATTAAATGAGCGTAAATGCATAAACCGAGAGCAGTTTTCAGTATTCGACGTTAAACGTATTCTAGACACGTGTGTAAGTTTAACCCGGATCCATCCTTACTTGAGTCGGTTACCTGCTATCGCCTTACCCGTTGTGTATTTCAGTTCCCATTATTTCTGAGTTCCCTGTTACTAATAGTAAAAAAAAGTCGCCTGCAGTGCTGCTTCGTTTTAGGGCTATTACATATTTAAAATATGTGGTTGTGCGTTGCAATTTGATGTGATACCTATATGATGATTGATATACTTAAATGATAACTCCCGTGTATAATTTAGGAAACATTACATTAGATCACCACACTACCCTTAACCTCAGCGATAGGTAGGTGGGCCTAGAGTTGGGGTTTTCCCGAGAAAATCTAAATCTCGAGATTCGGGATTTCCAGAAAAGGATTCTCGAGAATTCTCGAGATATCGGGAAATTTAAGAAAAAAACTAAAAATCAGTGTAAAAATAGACAAATTCCAAAAAAAATATATTTTTTTTTATTTATGTAAGAAGACAAACAAAATAGAAGTAAGAAAACAAAAATAATCCAAAACATTACTTATTAAATATAATTAAAAAAAAAAAAAACAGACTCAATCGCTGCGTCTGACAATCGCGTACGTTTTTGAGACACAAAATCCCCTGATGTTGCAAAAATTTGCGCTTAGATGCCCCCCCGATCAGTCTTTGAACGTTTTGTGTTTTCTGTCCACTTTTTTCACATAGAAAATCGTTTTTTCAATTAATATTTGATAATGTTAAATTTATGTTAAAATTAAAATGTTAAAAATTTTAATTCTCGAGATTCGGGATGGAAATTCCCGAAACCTAACTCTAGGTGGGCCCGCCAAAGATCTTGGCCTGGGGGCCTGCTTCAGGTTGTGGGGCACATGATAGAATCCATTTGTGAATGAACAACGATGAATTTGGATTGAATACTATTGAAATTGATTGTGCTGTTGTGCGTGTAGCACATTCATCGCATGAAAAACAAATTAATTTAAAAATGAATATAATATCCCTTGTTTATTTTTATTTTTATTTTTTCATTTTTGTATTAGTACATTGTTGACTATTTAAAAAGGTGTCTGTATTATTTAACGAAATAAAGGGGGGGAGGTGCCAATATACGATTTTTTTAAAGGGAGGCGTAGTAACATAAAGTTTGGAAACCACTGATGTACGAGCAGTCTGAAATAATAATTGAAACAATATTTAAATTTACGATATTGTAAAATTCCTGCGCTGTAGAAGAAATCGCAATTTGCGCAATTTCGAGGTTAAGTTGTCCCACTATAATACATCATAATCAAGGGGTAATTATAGCTAAATTGTATGAAAAATGACAATAATAAATTTCAATAATAAATCATTAATAATATGTCTTTGTAGATAGCCCTCTAGTTAACTACTAACGATACATACCTCTCATTAAATTTCACGATATTAAAAATAATATTGACTTCCGTATGTTATCTAAATTGCCCATCTGGCCAAAATAATGTCATAAATGTCAATTTTATACGTCGCTTCAGCAATTTAATGTCAAAACGATCATTAGAAAATATTACATGTGCTTGATCACATGATTTACCGTACGACTGTGTCATTCATAATATTATTTTATTGAGTTATGCTTTTTTGATTTTTCGGTCAGCATATTTATAATGATAGAGAATCAATATATAACACTGTTTCAGAACGACTGGTACAGGGCCCGCCCCAACTGACTCGGCCGCCCCTGTGCGAAATCCAAAAAGCGCCCCCACCCTAAAAAACCACATTAGGTATATTATAACAATGTTCAAAAACAAAAAAACCGAATTCACAAAATTATAATATATTTACCGAAATAAGTAGGTATTATAATAATTTAAATATGTCTATACCTGTACCTACATATCCCTGTATTAAAAGTATTTTAAATGGTATTTTAGCACCGTGAAATGTATTTGCAAACTAAAATAAACGTAATATGAGTTGGTACGGTGGCGGGTGGGCGGTGAAAATTAGCTTAGTCGATATAATAATAATTATAATACGAGGGTGGGTCAATAAGTCCTTAGAAAAGCCGACAGGTGGCGCGACTAGTACTGTAAGCGGTTTGTTTTCATGCAGCGGCACTACCGATTCAGTATGCTGCGAAATTTCAATCAGATTGGTCGGGTTGTTGTTTTTTATTTTCGTACATTTAAAAAAAAAATTTGCTTGTTTACAAAAATGGAGAAAATTGAGTTTAGAGCTGTTATTAAACATTTTAATATAAAAGGGTTAACAGCAAAGGAAATAAAAAATGAGTTGGATTTAGTTCACGGCATATCTGCTCCTTCACTTGCAACTATTTATAACTGGTTAAATGAATTTAAACGTGGTCGTACATCAACAAAGGATGAACCACGCTCAGGACGTCCTGTAGAGGTGACTACACCAGAAATGATCAATAAAATCCACGATATGGTGTTAAGTGACCGAAGATTAAAGTTGAGTGAGATAATTGAGGTTACAGGGATCTCAAAAGGTAGCGTCATTTCTATTTTACATGACAAATTGGGCATGAAAAAAGTTTCTGCAAGATGGGTGCCGCGTTTGCTCACAGTCGACAATAAACGCAATAGGGTGGTGGCCTCTAAAGCCCTGTTGTCGCTCATGCAACGCAATCCGGATGATTTTTTTCGTCGCTTTGTGACTGTAGATGAAACATGGATACACCACTATACTCCCGAGACGAAAGAACAGTCAAAGCAGTGGATTGCGAAAGGCGAACCATGTCCAAAGAAGGCGAAAACCGTAAAATCAGCTGGTAAGGTTATGGCTACTGTATTTTGGGATGCACGTGGAATTATTTTCGTTGACTATTTGAAAAAAGGAAAAACAATAACAGGGGATTATTATGCATCTTTATTGGACCAGCTAAAAAACGAAATTGAAGAAAAACGGCCTCATTTAAACAGGAAAAAAATCCTCTTTCATCAGGACAATGCCCGTGTTCACACATGTTTACGATCAATGGCTAAAATTGAAGAATTGGTCGACCACCCACCGTATTCGCCAGATTTAGCCCCCAGTGACTTTTTCCTGTTCCCAAACTTAAAAAAATGGCTAAGTGGACAACGTTTTTTTTCAAATGAAGAAGTCATCGATCGGACAAATGCTTATTTTGAGGACCTTCCGAAAACTTATTTTTCTGACGGTTTAAAAAAAATTGAGAAACGTCTAACCAAGTGTATTGAGCTCCAAGGAGATTATGTTGAGAAATAAAAAAAAAATACAAAAATAAAAACTGTTTTAATGCTTTTTTCTAAGGAATTATTGACCCACCCTCGTATCTACGTGACTTTAGGCTGCAGACACACGGGATTGCAGTCGACGTGCGTAAATGTGCGTCGACGCAGGGTCTTATTTGGTTTCGATTGCATCCGATTATAATCACCAATAACTAGATAAAACAAATCGAGCGCACGTCTGCGTACGTCGATTGCAATGGCGTGCGGTATCTTTTGAGGTCGGTTATTATACTCTTCGAAATCACACTCATATATTATTTTGAGATACTTATAACATTTTTTTTTAAACCGAATGTTAAGATTTACTGTCCGACAACAGGATCTCGTCGATAACCAGAAGTCGCTGTAGTCGCACAATATAAGACTTCTCAGTGACATACCTGTCATGGCGGCAACGTGTGTTTAAATAATGTATCGGCTCTCTTTTTAGGTACGACTCCTTTCCTTCCCAATAAACAAAAAGTTTACTAATAATAATTTTAATATTTTTCCTGATCGTTTTAAACATATTTTTATTATAAAAAGCATCAAATTACGTAAATTTATAGATCTGTACACCACGGAAGCGTAAAATGAAATGATAAATTTAGAAGCGTTCCTCATTTTAAAAAGGAAGTGCGATTAACTAAACAGTAGGGGCTTGTTAGTTCACAGTTTTAACACGTGGACTAGAACTTCTTGTTCAACAGTAAAAAAAAAAAATTCCAATGAATACTCAATGACAGATTTTTTCAAAACAAATTAATGTAGTCACTAGTTTCTGATTACATTTTACGTCGACAACGTTGTCTTAAAATAATAGTGAACAATGGAGAATAATATACCTACTACACGATAGCAAAGTTCTACATCTCACCCCAATTGCTCACATAATAAACAATATCGGGCACCTAGTATGTCATTAGATTTGCTTTTATTAGTCTTATGGATACTTATATTAATATCTTGGAATAATTTAGCCATGCACCACATCGACAACATCTATTCACTGCATACTACTGATAACTTGACACATTTACATTAAATTAAACTAAAATTACGCAAAAACATGTGGTTTACGTTTGGTGCACCCCTCGTTTTATACTCGACTGTAGAAAAGAAAAAGGACGGAACCCCCAGTTTTTAAATAAAGGTTTTATTCGATAATAACGTTGTACCTACCTACACGACTAAATACACAGTATGTTGTAAAAGATGTAAGCTGCAAATGCCGATTTATTATCTAAATTTAGCTGGCAATTTAATAAAAAAAAAAAGAATTGAAGTGAAGTGGGAAAAGTGAAATAACTATCATTTTTATTGGTTTTTCTTTAATTAACTCAATAATTAATATCAGATTAGAATTATAAAAACGAAATTTTTAATTATCATACACTTCACGGCTATGTCTATTTTGTATTTTTAATTTGACTGATAACCATAACAAAAATGTTTTTGTGCGGGTGGTGTGAGTGCGGCCCTGGACTAATTAATATACAGTAGTATTCAATTTTACTGAAAAGATAGTGTAAAATAATTTCGTATTTACAATATTAAAATTTTGTTCATCGACCTTTCAGTAAGAGTGAATCTGACTACAGCAGTATATTATTTTATAAATCAGTATGAGAATTGAAACAATTTAAATATTTTGATTGAACCGCGCGCTGGCTTTTGCGTGAAAGACATCAATCTTTCTCAAAGTCTTTCACTTGGCGAAGGAACATTTTGTCAAGTGTGTTTCACTTTTTGTCCGGCTGACTGTCGTCCGGTCGGTAAACAGGAGTGCAAAACATAAAATCGTAAATATACGATGTCTCACTTCAATGTTGTTCTGTGGAGATGGTTCATATGTAGTAAAAGATAATATTAATAGTTTTATTATTACGAATGGGGATAAATTCGATAAAATATATTTTTTTAAATTCATATTTATTGACGGTTATCCTCAGTAAAAAAGGTTTCACAAAATTTTCATAATGTGCCCGTAGGCCCATTTTGTTTGAAAAGGATTTGGTTTATCATAAATACCCTAACTAGGTACCTACTAACCACGAAAGTCTTTCTTTTTTTCTTACTTATCTTTTCTTTTTTTTAATTTCTTGCTTATCTTTACCTTACTTATACTTATCTGTATTATCATCATCTTAACACAATTAATTATATTAATTGATAGATTAGTGTGATCTTATTTAGATGTATGTACAAATATATTCATATATTGAACATTGAACAAAAAATGTATTTTTTGCACACCGCAGGAATCAAGTCTGCATCTCTTGGGTTTCGCGCCCGTGCACATTGATCACAATGCTAAAGGCGCCGTACTTAATTGCGACAAATTTTAACTAATTGCTCTTATAATACTCTCTGAAGCGATTTCCAAATTTTTCGATTTTTTCAGAAGTGTTTTAAAAGTTATGTATGTTCAATACTTAGAATATTACATTCTTAAATCTAGTGAATTATTCGTTGAATAAAAAAAATAGTTAATTAAATATTATAAACCTATCTTCTAGCAATTGGGCTATACAACGATAGCTATTATTAACACACGCTAAATTGACCCCCTTCGGAGATAAGATCGAGACCGGCTTCCGACGGTCTTATCACAAGGCCTTGGCTACAACGAAAATATAATATGATTGTATTATCAATCTCCCAAATTACATATAAGCATAAGGTGTGTTATAAACAATTTACTTGGTCCCCAGTGTGGTGTATAAGATGAATCGGTAAGTATACCAGAGACTAATTTATTAAATTGAATTTACAGGGTGCTATAAAATTTTTGATGGCAGTACTATAATGAAATCATAAATTAGACACCATAGAATATGAACTGCTCTCGTCGCAATATAGTTAGTTGGCCATTCAATTTATTGCGAGACATGTGTCGCGTGCTCTCGAAACGATCTGCACCCATCTAAACAAAGCGCGCCGGGCAATCAATCGACTGCCCCTCAAGTAACTCAATTTGACGTACAAGGTAAGCCGAATGGAATGACAGGCGAACTGTAGTCCGCTACCGTAGGTACGCTACGGTTTCCATTTTTTAACGCCAGGCACGCAGTGTCTCGAATTTCTGGTCAAATAAACATGATAGACGAATGGTCACAGTTAGATGAACGTAAACCTATGCTCATTCGCATAGGAAAGATATTAATTTAGTATAATAAAAGACGCAAGACAACATTGAATCGGTCATGTCAGTAGAAAGTGAGTCCGGAGAAGAACATGGACAACATGGTCATAAAAAGCCCTTAACATGCCGTTAACGAAGCAACGGAGTATTAGAATTATAAGATAAGACAAGCAAACGGAAGAATTTTATTGGCATGCGTTGAGAATTGAAGAGCCATGGTTCATAACCTAACCTAACCTAACTTGAATCGAAGTATTAGAAGATCCCCAACTACAGCGGTAGCAAACCTATAGTTGACAGTAGCACGCGGATTTTGTTGGCAGGATTATAGAATAATGTAAAATCAAAAGCTCTGAAGCGGTCAACCATGATTCTGAATGGAATTCGTTTTTTATTAATGTTTTGGCACCTTATCATACAAAGATTCACCAACTATGCTCTACTAGACATACGGGTGAGATCAGAAGAGCTACCAGACCTAGTTGGATTTGGAAGGTTCAACACCAGAAGTAATGGGAGAGGCAAAGGCCTACGTCCAACAGTGGACGTTTACAGGCTTAAAAATAAGAAAAGACTACTTTTACTATACCAGACGTTATACTGCAACTCTTGACAATATTGAACTAAGAAAAAACAAGTAAAAAAAAATACTTACCCAATAATGGCAAAGGAAAGCTTCCGTAAAAGTTGCAAGCATTACTACATTGTTGTTTATTACCAGGGAACACGGAATTTTGTATAACCAGTGGCCATTTTCGTTGACGCAAATGACATTTTTTTCGTCTTAAAATTTAAAAAAGGGGTGTCATGTTATTTATAACATGACACACTATTTTTTATGATGGAAACACTACGCAAAAGATCGACAGGATCAGGCATGCGCACGGGATAGTTTGTACGCAGTTCATCAAAACTATTTCCGGCGCTAAACGAGATAGCGGGCTTGGTACATGAAGGTGAAGCAGGAGTCGGGGCTCTCAGTTTTTAGCCTTCGAACGAAGCAGACGTCACTCTTAAGTTCCGAGCCAAGGGAACCGGGGCACATGGCCTTTATTTCCTGACGTTTTGGGAGACGTTGATGATGGCCCACTGAAGGACGTCCCCAACAGGCCAGGAGATCGAAGGAACCCCATGGACCCGGCACGTTTGAAGACGCACTCCTCGATTCCGTCCTGGAAGGATTCGAGGACAGCGAAGAGGCTGAAGAGCATTTGTGTTTTTGGTATTTATTGTTAATTTCTTTACGTTACGGTCCACCGAACTAGCATTTGATTTTTGTTCTAAATTGTCTAAATATTACATTGCATCAGGCGCTCGTAATTCATTTGATTAATTATACAACTGTATACACTGTCGCCCGCAAGTAAATTTTATATATATTAATTATACATCTGCTGAAATTTCTTTACACGCTTTTTATTTAAATTACCTTTCATCAATATTGTCTCTGCATTTCATAGAGTGGCGCTCAAATCCGAGATATCTAATAATTCCATTATTATGCCTTTTATTAATATAGGAACACACACGAATGAGTGAAGTAACCGGACAGGTAACTGAGGTCTTAGAGGTATTGTCAATCTACTCACGACCCTGCACCTTCCCGCAAGTCTCATGCTCTCCGCGCTCCTATCCCATCTCCACGCTCCATACCCAGGCGCACCTGCCTACATACGTCCCATCCAACTCCAATCCACTCCTCTTTTCCTTACGTCAGAATCTGATCAATTGTCACAATTCCCATCCTATCCATACTTACTGCAAATCGATATATGACAGGGGCCTCGAAACAGTACAACAAAGTATGTAATTCAATTATTTAATTATACCCTAATCTTAAAAAGGTACTTATTTCTCACAAATTAGATAGGATAACACAAACCATAAAAAAGATCCTTACGTACTTCTACATAAATAAATAAATCATTAATATTATTGAGTCATTTCTGTAATTTTCAATGATAATTATTGTTGGTTACAGAATATTATTTTAGGAAAAAGGTATATTGATATTTTTACTACGTTTGTGGTTGGTTTTTATTTTTTATCGTGACGATTCCACTATAAACTGAATACATACAGAATAATAAATTTTCATACAGTCATATGGTTATTACACAGCTGTTACGTTGCCTGTACCCGTCGCTGTTCACTTAGGAATAAAGCTCTCCGTGTTAATAGACGGCAGTGACACTGTAGCGACAGGCGGAGATACCTATGTCCAAGAAAAACTTCTGTTTGTTTATTTCTACAAGCCGAATAAATCACCGTGCTTAAGTTCGCTGAGCTTTTACTAGAGATTGCATATTATTACATTGTTGGCATCATAAAATAATATTGGTACATTTTCTATGACAAGCGTAAACTAAGCAACATTATCGGAGTGTTTATGAAACTTTGTAATAAGTGACATGCCTTACATGTCTGAAAACTAGTATCTTGTGAGGTGTCCATTTGATATGTTATTATAGACATAATATTATGCACTAGTATGTTTCCCAATTGATTTAAGTGATTTTCGGCGTTAACGGCATTACATGTTTGCTAAAATAGTGATTCTCAACCTTTTTGGTTGGTTATTATATAATTTTCCGGGAAACCCCTACCTCGGGGATAATATCATTGAATTCGACAGCATAAACATAGACCGACCAAACCAAACCACCCCGCACTACACTCGGTCTTAAGGCTATACCTCAGCTGAGGCATGGTATAAAAAGATCTTGACTAGGCGATGCGCGGATTGCGGGTCGCGGGTGCAAATGACGCGAACCGAACGAAATATAATTTATCTTAAAAATTCAACATGCGTCCCTTTTATGTTATGGTTATGTTTATTATTATATTCGTAATAATAATATTATATTCATTGACATGTCTTCTTTTTCAAATACATGCGGAACGTTTTTTAGTCATCTTTACACGATTTAAGAATATATTCATCCGACTACATCACAAAAGAAATTGACGTGTGAACAGGTCGACTATCCTTTCCGAATGGCAACGCGCCTCAACGCGGCCGAAATTTCGTTCCATATAGTGTTGAAAATTATTTGCCGTTTCACTTATGTACGCTCTTAATCTACGTTTGTATGGGAAGCATCAGCAGTCTCAGGAGCATTTACCCAAGACTAAGGTCACTTAGCACTCAAGTGTGATTTGAATGAGTTTTAATTGATTTATTTAATTAAAGTGCCCATGAGAGAGAGGAGTACAGAGAACTATCAAAAATAAAAAATATATAAACAATGAAGGCTGCTGAATATAATATGTAATAATTGACTTTGCAACCTACCTGCAGTTTGATATTATGTTACTAGCAAAAAGAACGGAAAATTGATATTTAATGTACTTGCGATGGGAAAGCACTTACAGAACCTGAATCGTGATAAATATCAAAATAAATTAAAATAGGTATTACCGACATTGAAACCAGTGACGTCCCGTGGGGGTAGGTAGATTGAGCGTCGCTTGGGGGCGGCAGTTACTCAAAGGGCGCCAAATCGAGAAGAATCATTAGGTATACAATATAGAAAGCTACATAAACAACAACAACACATTTCTTAGATATTGGAGTCATGAAAGGATGATAAAAAGTACTGTATGAAAAAAATGTGGCGGCATTTTGGCACTGCCTAGGGGCGGCATTTTGTCTAGGGACGTCAATGACATCATTGAGGGACGTCACTGATTGAAACCAATTATAGCTTTAGTTACAAACAAACAGTGTGCGTATGTTTTCTAGTGATTGTGTTTGAATATTATTGTTTTTTATTTATTGGTCCTCAAAAATAACTATAGCGGGAATATCCAACCAAACCTTCATTGTTGTATTAATTATATCAATTAAATAACGCCCGCAAAAGAAACCCACATGTACCACGCTCGGCGTTAATCAGGCATAACTCGGGATACAATAGATGTTGTGACGCATCTGTGGTTGTTTTTGTCCGGGAAGTAGTTGTTACCCACTCAATTGTGTTTAAAGAATTTACTTTCGAAACGGCTAGTAGAAGAAGGACAAAGTGTTACTATATTATATTATGCAAAAACATTAAGGCTATACTTCAGCTGAGCTGAGACATGGTCTAAAAAGATCGTGACTAGGCGATACGCGGATTGTACAAATAACGCGAGCCGAACGAAATATAATTTGTCATAAAAATTCAACATGTGTTCTTTTAATGTTATGTTTATTATTATATTCGTAATAATAATAGTATATTCATTGACAAGTTTTTTTTTCAAGTACATGCAGAACGTTTTTTAGTCATCTTTACACGATTTAAGAATATATTTCTCCGACGCCGATCACAAAACAAATTGACGTGCGAACAGGTCGACTATCGCTCTCCGACTGGCGACGACTGCGAAATTTCGTTCCACATACTGTTGAAAATTATTTGCCGTTTCACTTATTACGCTCTTAATAAAATGAAATATTTTAGTCAATTACAAAACGACTGCAATGTATGTTCCCTTGTAAACTTTTGTATCGCGGAACTCTGGTTGTGAATCACACTGTGCATGAATGAATATGAAGACTAAGTTACTTATGGTATATTCAAGAAAATTAATAAAATGAAAATATAATAATATCCTTAAATATGCGGTATAAACTAGACAATAAACGACTTATTAAAAGTAGATTTATAGTTTATAATAAAACTAATAAAAGTCTACAAACATTATCCACATACTATACCGGTGGTCCACTGTTTATGACAAAGTATAGAAACACAATGTAAGAATGGGGTAGCCAATTTCCTACTCAAATTCATTTGGTAGGTTACACCTTTCAAGTCCACTTAGTCATCCTGATAATTAATTATTTAAAAAAAAATACTATTTTAATTAATAACAATTATTGTAAGACTCACAAGATATTTTTTATGACAAAATGTCAATATGTCAAAATTAAATCACAGCAATAAAAAATATATATTAAATATGGTTAAGAATTGTTTCATTTATAAGTAGACATTTTCTTTAGTCACATTTTTTGTTTTCAAGTTATCAAGATGGATAAAATTGCATCTAACACCGGTGAATGTAGCAATACAACCACTTAAAAACAGTATAAGAAGGAAAACGTAACGTTATGGAAAATAATATATACTAAAGAAATATTATTCAATATAACCTATCCGTGCAATAATTTTTACACCTATATTATGGTAGGTAATGAAATCGAAATGCATAGAATGTCAAGTTGCGTTAAATCGAAATAATATCAAAATTACATGCATACATCAAAGTAGAATGATGGCTGAGATAGTGTGGCAGCGTTGTATCCGCAGTCAGAATTTTTACCATTTTTTTAATTTCAATTTCCCGATAATCATTAAAATATATTTGAATTTTCATATTATGATAAAGGTATACAAACGGCGGAATATAAATTAAATAATTATAAATACATGTTAATTTAAATTTTAAAAAGGTAGGTTATTAATTGAATGGTTAATATTGCAGTGTTTACTAAATTTCACGGTGTTTCTGCCATTATTTTCGAAAGTCCACCTCCTTTCAAATGTTTCAGTTTTGTAACACCATCCCGGTGTACTTTTTGACTTAAATGCATTTTTAAAATATACAACCTCCATTCAATCCACTTCTTTCCAGGCGTGAATTCTCCTTGTATAATTATTTGCTGCGGAGCATATTATGATGCATTTGACACAATCATCTGTTTACGAATAAACAAATATATCACCAATTCTTACTTTTTGCGAATGCATTAAAGATGGCATTTCTGTTTCGATGATTTCAGAGAGCCATTCCAATTAAAATTTATCACAGGATTTCTTCTTAATGATATTTGAAATATCACATCCTATCTTTTTGACATTTTTATGAGTCGAATAATAAAATTGTGCATGTGATAGTATCGTGCATTCGAGCAAAACTGAAATCTGGCAAAGGAAACTTTCTTTTACAATATTTTTGTGTGAGGACTGTGCGGGGGGTGAGAACATGTGTGCGGACACATTTTGGTATGTGTGCGTGCGCACACGCGCACACCTTACAGGGAACATTGCCGACAATAGATTCGTGACATTATATGCATTTTCGGTATGAGTAGTTAGGATTGATGATTAAATTTGAGTTTAGGTAAGTATTAAAAATAAATTATATTGAGAATGTCATATTTGGGAAAATTTTATCCCATGGGATGGTGTACTTTCTATATAGGTGACAAATATTCATAACTACGACAAGGCTCACTCATATAATTATTATATTTATTTACCATCGTGAATATTAAATGAAAGATTAAATACCTACTACTCTGTTGTCTATAAAGACTCTCCGTGGAGAGATTTTTATAATTTAATTTCGTAAAGCGATATTCGAAAAATAATAGTCGAGTCAATAATACTTACGTCGACTTTTTATCCGAATTTATCGCAAAAAAAGATCTAAACGACCACATTTATTGCTTCGCATTATGAATAATCTTACGGCGCTGTATGCATATTTGCCCCCAACCGGTCAATTAAGATATAAATATTATAAAAGTATTATTAGGTAGGTACAACTAAACAATAAACAATACAGGATTTCTGGCGAGTGTTGACAGCCGTGAAATATGCGTAAAAGTTATTGAACCATGGAAATATTAAATTATACAGTGGTTATTGAATTATTTACCAGTCGATAGTTGATAGCCAATCAATCAGTCAGTAGGTGCACGTATTTGCAAAACAATCAATCTATGTCTAGCTCTAGGGCATAAAAGGGTCAAGCGCAGATAGAGATTTAACTTCTATTTCTTGTTTATTTTTTACTTTTTAACTCAAGTGAACACTTTATTAAATTTTCACCTACTTATCCAGATTCCAGATATTTACATATTATATTTTGAAGAAGATGTAAGTATGCCTTATTACGTGGCGGAGCGCACTGCAAGAAGCCGTGCAATGTGCGCACGGCGCAAGAAGCATACTGTTTACATCTATCTATATCTTACACTCGCAGTATGCTTTGGCCCGAAGAGCACGATGCAGGACCATACTTAAGCGCGTAATTCGCTAAGATACGCGCCTATCATTAGGAAGCCAATGTCGACAATTTAAACTGCGTCGCCTACAGTATCCATACATAATAAAACGTCATACAGCAGGTAATAAATCTACGCAAAAAGGCAGTGGCTCAGAACGAAACCTTACTAGATATACCTAACTAAGTCGAGCTTAATTAACAACTCTGAATGGTGTTTATTAGCGAGTTAATCCAAGTGGTTCTGCATTGCACTCTTATACCTTATAATAAATAGGTATATCTTATAAGTATATTAGGAAGACGATCTTACGGCCAACTGCATAATATGTACAAATTTCCGGACACGGGATATAATATTATATTATGCAGCTATTCTATGTATCGTGTATATTGTATGTCCACTAAACGGGACGTGTGGTCATTCCCTGTACAATCAGAGATACGTAAGCGGGATAAGCCGGAATGTTTACACGTCGTAAGAGGTATTAAGCTGCAGTTCCAATCGTGAATTTAATACGCATTCTAGTGCAAAGATGTCAATGTGGCCGTTGGCGTTAATTTTAGTACACGTTTATCTCTCTCCACAAAATCGTTTACTTTTTGATACTAACACGATGTTCGATACGTATGCACGTCCATTTTAAAAGTCTAAAACTAAAAAAGAAGAGATATAATATATGTTGTCAACGTATTTTTTCCCAATTATACCTACCAGTAGCGAAGGGTGGAGGTAGGCTGTTAAGATGCGCCATAAATAGTGCACTTTAAACTTTGTTAGTCATACGTATTTGTTTTTATTCAACTAACACTACAATTTACAGATGGTGTTTACAGAAGTTTTTAAAAATCAATTAAACCCTGTAATATTTTACATAATAGTTTTGATATACTTTGGGCGATACGACAAAAGTGTGCACACTTTTTCATTTATAATAATTTGTTATTTTCCTTGGATTATGAATACATATTACACACATTGGTCATTATTTTTAATTCATTAAGCCCTGCCTAAATGAAACTATAATAGATATAAAATAGTTTTCTATCTATAAAATATCCAAAGTTATGTATTATTTAATTGCATAATTTTAGATATTTTATAGATTGACGAGTATTTTTTGACTATTATCTATTATGACTTGACTTTCGCAGGGTTTAATTGAATTTTAAAAACTAACCAACACCATCTGTAAATTGTAGTCTTATTTCAATGAAAACAATATATACATATGACTCACAAAGTTTAATGTTCACTATTTATGGTAGACCTTAACAGCTTACCTCCACCCTTCGCCACTGATATCTACATACCAGTGGCAAAGGGTGGAGGTAGGCTGTTAAGATTCGCTATAAATAGTTCACACTAAACTTTTTTAGTCATATGTATTTGTTTTTATTGAACTAAGACTACAATTTACAGACGATGTTAGTTAGTTTTTAAAAATCAATTAAACCATGCCTAAATGAAACCATAATAGTTTTGGTCTAATTTGGGCAATATGACAAAATTGAGCACACTTTTTCTTTCATAGTTATTTGTTTTCGTTGGATTAAAAATACATATTACACATATTGTTGGTTATTTTTTTTAATTCATTAGGCCCTGCCTAAACCAAACTATAATAAATAAAAAATATTATTCTATATATAAAATATTCAAAGTTATGTATGATTTAATTGTATAATGTTAGATATTTTATAGATAGACATGTATTTTTTGACTATTATCTATTATGGCTTGGTTTCTCAGGGTTTAATTAAATTTTAAAAACTAACCAACACTATCTGTAAAATGTAGTCTTATTTCAATGAAAACAAATATGTATGTCTGAAAAAGTTTAATGTGCACTGTTTATGACGGATTTTAACAGCCTACCTCCACCCTTCGCCACTGCTACATACAGAGTGTAAAAGCGAACTCTACCATTTTTTGTTATTTTTTGTATTGTTGACCTGCGCGTTCCTGAACCATCTTAGAAGTCTGGAACATCAGTAATCGTCAGCTGAATGCAGAACGATTCTACCTTACAATTGAAAATTTGAGGAGATAGTTTTGCAAGTTCTTACAAAGTGTATAATTTACTTGCACATTGGAAATGACAATTGGGCGGGCAATAACAATGCTCAGGCAAATCGCTTCGGGTATTGACATATTTCATTTATGTGAGGATAAGTGTTGTAGGTGGACGCTATTTTACAAACTCTTTAAATAGCTTCTTAACTCATTCGGCGTACTTTCGTGCACTTCATATTTTTTTGTATTTACTGTTTACATAATATAGGTACATACTCTTTTAATATGTAGGAACTGTTTTTCTAATACTGATTATATTTCTTAGTTTTTTTAAGAACGTATAGAATATTTCATATATAAGGTTCACTATATCTAAATAAACAAAATTCAATGAAAAAAAGAAGGAATGAAATTTTAATTTTGACTAAATTAGTGACATGCTATGACACTCACTTTTACTCAATAGCTGCATAGCTTAAGACGATACTTCAGTGAAACTGCAAATAATTTCCAACTATAGGCGCGACGAAATTTTGGACTCGCTGGCAATCGGAGACTGAACGTCGAGGTGTGAATACGTCAATTTGTTTCGTGATGGCGACGGGGGTATTAATTCTTAAATCGTGTAAAGATGACTAAAAACGTTACCCATTTACTTGAAAAAGAAAACATGTCAATGAATATATTATTATTGTTACTAATAGAACATACGTTAAAGTGCCCACCACCACCCGTCATATATGCACAGCCGTGGATATGCACGGCCGCTTTCTATGACGCTTTAAACGTGTCTGAAAGAAGTGATTTTAAGTGCTCATTCCGTCCCGAGACGGAGCCGCACGGGACTGATGCTGCAACCATGCACCGTAAGAAAGTTAAGAAAGATTTTTTTTTTGTTTTTTGGACTGGCTCTGCTGTCCGCTGACGTTAAGCGCTTTGTGTACCCGCATACTGAGTGTCACGAATTGAAATGGATGAGTCTAAAGAAGAGTCGGGACTATCCCGCTCCCCATACGACGCTGCAAATTTCTCGAATGCCGCAAAGTTGGCCTCGGTTGCTATCAGATCTCCATGACCAATTGGGCCCGTGTGAGGACGGACCCTGACAAACAGCTCTGCTCGTTCGAGTTCCATAAGCGGGCAGTCCCAGAGGATGTGTTCAACATCTTGGTGGTCATTCCCGCAGGTACAACCCGGCCCATCTACTATCAAGCCAAACTCGTGGAGTCTGGGGGCGAAGTTGCCATGGCCGGTAAGGAACTGGCTAATCCAGTGCGAAGGTTCGAGTCTTCTAGTTTTGTGCCTGCAGAATACGTCTGGGAAAAAACGGTAAGTGTGCCACCCCTTGGGGGAGGCGGTCCACCTCGCCTGCCATGCCGCAAATGCGGTCTTGTTACTGATAGAGAACAATAAACAGAACATTAAATGGACACATTTTGGATTTATATGACAAATTATATTTCGTTTGACATGCGTCATTTGCACCCGCGACCCGCAATCCGCGCATCGCCTAGCCACGATCTTTTTAGACCGTGCCTCAACTGAGGTATAACCTTAAGTAAAAATGCCAAGCCAGTATCACACAGTAAACGATTATGTAGTCAGCAGTGCGGACAATAATTTACCGTGCGTGTCACTCGGCTCGTTCACAATACGCGTTGATTTCAGTGATCAAGTGTACTTAATGGCCGTTTCAAATGCTAATTAGTATCCGCAAATGAACACCACCCGGCGACTACTATTAAATTTATTATTTGCGTCGAAATCATCCCACTAAATTAATTATACTGTGACAAGCATTCATACGTAAATGAGGAAAACTTGTTTATTTTCCGTGAACACCTACTCTAATGGTACTAGTATGCCCGTGTAATCTTGCCAGACAACGTTTAAAAATATTTTCCACTTGCGTGAGAGTGTGTTTAAGTGGATGCTGTTTAATCATTCTTATATGTAATAATTTAATTTGGTTTACTCGTAAAACTTTTTCCAATCTTATTTTATTTATATACGTAATATAATAAAGCTAGAAAGCGTTGTTTTTAAAGCTTACTATCTACCCATTTCTTTTTTAAAAGACATACTTATTAATAAATATGTTTAGTACTGATTTACGGGAAAGACATTAAGGGAATAAAAATAATCTTTTTATTCATCAATACAGGCCATAATTAATTGTTTGCCTGATGTTCCTACCCACATACCTGCTTCAAAAACTCAACATAATACATATAGTTGGAATATGACTGTGATCATTATAGTGTACCAGTGGTGAGGGGTGGAGGTAGGCTGTTAAGATTCGACATAAATAGTGCACACTAAACTTTGTCAGTCATATTTATTTGTTTTCATTGAACTAAGAATACAGTTTTCAGGTGGTGGTTAGTTTTTCATATTCAATTAAACCATGTCTAAACCAATACATATAATAGTTTAGGTTGCTATGGGCGACCCGACAAAATATTGCACACTTTTAAAATCAAACTTTTTTTTCGTTAAATTAAGAATACACAAATTACAGGTGGTGTTGGTTAGTTAAATAAAATTCATGAGGTCCTGCCTAACTAAACCATAATCCATAAAAATATATATCTATAAAATATTTAAAAGTATGTATGGTTTAATAGCATAAATTTAGATATTTTATAGGTAATCGAATATTTTTGATTATTATCTACTATGGCTTGAATTCTTTCTTTCGACCATGTCCGATCCTAATATGATCGTATGGGCGGGCCTCCATAGTGTAGAGGTTTGTATTGACAGGTTTTGTTTTCGTTTTGATGTCAGCCACTTGCTCAACCTATTAGGTCCATACCCTGACACACACAAATTGAAAAATAATATGTGTACTTGCCAGGCCCAGGATTCGAACCTGGTACCCACGGCGTTATAGTCCAACGCTTAAGCCGCGCGGCCACCGTGGGTGTCTTGAATTAGGCAGGATTTAATTGAATTTCAAAACTAACAAACATTATCTACATCTTGTAGTCTTATTTCAATAAAAACAAATACTTTTGACTAATATAGTTCAGTGTGCACTATTTATGTCGGATCTTAGCGCAGCCTACCTCCACTTTTCGCCACTGTAGTGTACCTACCTAGGAATCTACTTACTAAAATATTTTTATTAGGGACCTACAATATTATGTGCATTGTCGAATATCTGCCCGAAATTCATTCTGCGATCTTCACTAATTTGTAACAATTCAATAAAGCAAGGATAACTATAACTACAAAGGAAATACTCGTATATATTATGGCAATAAATTGAAAATTTACATCCATTAATAATTTATTCCTTGTCAAAAAGGCTACATTATACATCACGGCGTAACTTTGTTTCAATGGTATTCTTATGACGAGAAAAGATAGTGGTTGAATTACCTACAAATATCTTTCCAACAAAGTAAACGGATTTTTCAAATTTAAACTCCAAACTTACTCCAAATTCGTTATAATTATTACGTAAGTATAGCACTGTTAACGATATAGCCTGGTCATGGTTGAAAATATAAAATCACACACAGTTTTCGTAATCTCAATTTCTGAGAAATAAATTAATTTATCCAACTAATTAAATCGATTTGTCAAAATTCAAGAATCCTTACAAAATTTAATCCTGATTTTAACCATACATTGAATATTAAACAGTCATCCAACACTTGACGCTTACAAATTTGATATAATATTTAGGTACAGTAATATTATTTTATACGACATAAGTAGAATGACCGTATTTCATCCATTCAGTGGTTAAGTGGAAAACATTAATAAATGACAATTAATTTATTCGTATGATGTCATAATAATTGCAAATTGCAGAGATAACAGCCACTTTAAAGCGAAGATGCCACATGTCCTACACAATGTACATTTAATTTTCAAGTATCCACCAACCTCCCAAGTTGAGTCCATTTAATATAATTCAATAATTGATTTTTCAAAAATAGTTTGCAAATTAATAACCTACGGACAGAAAATATAAAGCTTTTAATTAAAATTATTTTTTGCTCATTGCTTTAACACAGGCTCTCATACTTATTTCGACTACCACCCACTTTGAGATTTTAAAAAAATCTAGTGCCCCCCATATTTTTTAACTTACTTTTTTACATTACCATCTGTTCCGTATCTTAAAATCAGTTATTGCAAATATAATTTTTAAACATGCATTATTTATTATATGGATAGGATAGATAGGGTGTGACCCATATTATATTTCTGAGTTCAAAGAATGTTTCAATGAGAGGAAATAAAACTAATACTTAATCATATTTAGTCAAGGCCTGAACAAAAACGATGCATGAGTGCGAGTGAAAAAGTATTCGGCACCCTCACAATCTCTGCGTCACGCGCTAGAGTAAGATAAAAGGTCTACATATATTCTGTGAGGTAGTTTCCAAAAGTATCGCCATCAAATCGGGGCGAAACGCTTTACATAGATAGTTGATAACTTGCGAGGTCGAGATGCTAAAATTGATATTTTTTGTGTTAAACATAAAGTCAATGGTAAATATTTTTAGTTAATTAACTAGAAAAGATGGTTCTGTGTGTTGTCTTAAAATGTGGTAGCCGTACTGATAAGCAAGAAGATGGTATTACGTTTCATAAGTAAGTTGATACATGTTCGTGATAATTTATTTGTATTTTATTATATATTTTAATATCAGTGACCTAGTGTTTCTTTAAAATAACTTAAATTATGGATATCTTTACGTAATGGTTGCATTTGACCGCTTAAAAATACTATATAACGTAAAAAATAGAAAATTATATTTTAATTATTCTGAGCGTCTAGTGCGAGCACTTTGGGCGAGCACTAGCGAAATGGTCTATGGTCTCGAACATTTGTAGACGAATGCGTTCGCTCGCCCACAAACCAAACGCAAGGCACGTGGCTTCATTTAGCAATGCAACGGGTGGCGTCTAGATGTATATATAGTCTAAGTATTTAGTAGTATTTTTATTAACATTAAAATAAGGTTTTGAATTTAAAACTTATCTAATGTGAAGGATTAATCTGATGCATTTCGACGAGTTTGTTAATATCAGGCGACTCTTATTTAACCGTTTATAGATAGAATGTGTCTGCCGTCACCCCTCTAAATTTCCTTAACGCCCCGTAATTTTCTTTGAACCTTCTACTGCCCCCCTGAAAACCTCCAGCGCCCACGCGGTGGCGTTATCGCCCACTTTAAGACAGACTGCTTTAACAGTACAACATTAACTCCTTCGTAAATACAATAACAAACACGACGGCTGCTAAATATCATGAATTCTAAAAGGCGCTTCGTGGTGTTCATATCGCACAGATAATCTGGTTACCTGGTGGTCAACTCTCTCTTTCTCTCTCTCATAATCATATAATATCTAATGATCTAGGTTTTTGTACGGTGTCAAGTCATGGACCCTGAGAGCAAGGGAGACTACAGATAAAAAACGGTTCTCGGCAATAATATATGCGATACATTCTGTAGTTATATTTAATATTATTCGGCGCTAACAGATAAGTTTGGTTATTATTATTATATGTATTTTTTTGTCTTCAAAATAAAACATTCGCGTGCCATAGGTTCGCCACCACTATTTACACAATAATTAGTTTATAATATTTCAATATAATATAATATAAATAATAAAGGTATAAAAAGGTATTTTGTAATAATCATTTTTATATGAATATTTATGGGTTTTGGAACGAATCACTAAAGTTTCAATTATTCCTTATGGGGAAATTCGCTGTGATATGGGTGCTTTGGATTACAAACGCGTATCCGGGACGAATTATCATCGCAGGTCTGACTGTAGGTATAATATAAATAAAAAACGTTACTTATATCGAATTTACACGATCAAAAAAATAAATACAATACATTGTAAAACAACTGGAATATCTACTAACTGTGGAAACATTGCCGGAATGCATTATCGTTTCTAATCGTTATCACTGTATAATCATTATATTAATGGCTATAACTAAGTGTTAGACATGACTTAATGGTAAAATGTTTAAAGTAGGAGGACCTGAGGTCGAACCCGGTTCCAACTAATGTATTTAATTTATAAACGTCTCTATGGATAATAAATATGCATAAAATAATTTGCATTCGACTGGCTTTAGCGCAATGCTCTATGTAATCATTGGCTTCATGGTAGGTATTATTAAAATGTAATGCTCCATGTTTCTCGTATTGATGAAGGCAAATTATATTCTGGATGATAAATCAACATTAGCGTCATCGAAGTTTTGTATCCATTGGAATTTAAAAAAAAACTAAAGTTTACAGGCAATATAATCCATATTCGAATCCCACTCGGTTCAAGATCTTTTCTAGAACTACGATGGCCCAGCGCTTACTCGTCAGGCCGATAATGTTGTGGGTCCCAGGTACGAATCCTGGGACTGGAAAATTCACATATCGTTTTTCAATGTAAAAATCATTCATGGCCCATCTGATCTTTTTACGATCGGACATTTTAAAAAAAATATGGTTTTGAGTTTTTGTATTTTCAATAAAAATATATATAATACTAGCTGACCCGGCAAACGTTGTTCTGCCATATAAATTATTTCTAGTGAATATTTTGGTTGTTAAATAAAAATAACGAATGTATCGTAAGTGTGTGGGGGATGGGATATATGACAGAAAGAGGAATAGAGCGCTGTAGACGATGACCGCCGATAAAAACAAAAAAACATCAACCATTCATTTTCTCAATTCAAAATGAGTAATGATGTTCATAATGAATGAATTACCTGTGACAGGATCTCGTTATTTAATGTTTATGCAATATCCATCTTGTCCCTTCCAGAAAATTAGCGGATATTGGAGAGCGTCGTATGGACGGTGTGTGTCAGCGATGAACTCCAGATTATTGTTTCTTCTTCGAATCACGATTTCTCGCGTCGATGTGCGGTCGCCAACCATGATTCCAGCAATGTCGTCAACAACAGGCACATTGAATCGACGCACGTGCTCTCCAGCTGGTGTTTTATCAGTATTGATGACAATAGCGTGATTATCACTTTGCAATTCGTGCATGTGTGCTTTGAAGAATTTCATTATGCTCATTCAACAGGGCGTCCAGTTCGCCGACGATGCGCCTGGCATTAGGCGAATTGAGGCTATTGTAGCCGCAACGTGCATCCACATGATTGATGTCCTCACCGCCCATGAAGTAGATTTGTAAAAAAATGATGTGGTTTCTTTTGGCATTGGCAGCAATGAGCCTACTTTGTGGTATACTTGGCCTTTGATTTTGAACGTAGAATGGAATTGTTGACCATTTGCCGCAGTATTGTGAACTATTTTTGTTGCTCCGAACGAAGTCATTTGGAAGCATGAATTGAATGTGCGAATGGACTTCAGGAACAGGTTTGAATCTGGAACCGTGCCGATGAGCAAGCCGTTAAATGGTTCTGGTGGTATCTCAATTTCTGGTAGTTGCACTTTTCCTGATGCGCAACACATCCCGGCTGACTCATGTTTGAATTTGAGCGCATGACAATGGGGACATTCTTTGTCCATAGCACTAATCAGCACTTTCGGATGAGCGGAATATTCAATATCTGGCTCGTACTCGAATGCGAGACAAAGGAACGAAGCGGATATAAATGTTCGATGTACTTGTTGGCGTTGTCGGTCATTTGCTCTGCGTGTGTTAACTACGAACCGGCGCACTTGGCTCCGTTCCAATTGTCGTTGTTGATTTCATTCAGCTCATGCATCTTGTGATTGAGATGCACGCAATTGCGACATGCTTACACGCACATTTTTGTTATCTTGTTGGATTTGTTCGTCTGTTCTTTCTGTTCTACTATTTTGCATGTTTGTTGCTTTATTCGTTCGACGTCCCAAATGGTCCCCCTTGCGTCTTGCTGGCATTGTGACTTTGATACACGCACATAAAAATAGATAAATTAAAATAAATTGTACAAAATTTTGCACGCACTGCGTTGTGATATGCCGAATGAAATGTCAAAATGACGCGACGCTTCTCTTGAATTCTTCTCGGACGTAGCGCCATCTGTCATTCAACAACATAAATAATTTCGTTCTGTTTGAAATACGAACGACGGTTAAATTTGTTCATACAAAAATAATATAATCGCGATTAAAAAATGGGAGGGTGGGGGTAGGAGGGTGAAAAATTTGAGTTATAGGTATTTTTTATGCCAAATAATAAAAAAAATACAAAAAAAAAATTGTCAAAAAATAAAAGAAAATTTTTCTGGATAGAGATACCCTAATCACCTAGCGGTATGAAATATACTTGTTGACCTATTCTCATACCTAACAAATACACATAAAAAAATTCATAAAAATCGGTCGAGCGATTTCGGAGGAGTTCGACCACAAACATCGTGACACGAGATTTTTATATATATAGAGATATTCCTTAGTCCTGTATTTAATTATTAAAATATTATGATGACAATCAGGACCAGTTTCGCCCGGTTAGAACAGGGGTCGGGAGATATTTTTTTAATATAGCTCCAAACTTTCGTTGAGAAAACGCAACGTCTAGGTACGAGTAGTAGGTAGCGCGTATTTATTGGTGTTTTTTGGCAATTTTGTGATTATATTATAAATATACGCAATGTGTGAATTGGGTAAAAATCAAATATGGTAATATCTATATATTCAAAAAAAATACATAAGACACTATAGCTTCTGAGGTACAACTTTGTTTTCAACGATATTATCCACTCGAGTTGAAATTTAGATTTTTCTGAATTCTTTACAATCCCGAAAACTCAAAGGGACTTTGAATTAAAACTAGTTTATTGAATCCATTTGTATGGAGAATACAGTCATAAAATATGTAAAAGAAACACAAAAAATTCAAATGAAAAATCAACAGTATGAAATACAAAAATAATATGAACCTACTTAGACAAAAAAAACCGTTAAAGGGCTAAAGAATGTCACTGAAAATATTTTCACTACAGGTTTTCGAGAAATTATGTTTCATTTTTAAACTACACAAATAATGGAGGGTTTTTATGTGAGAGTAATTTGGATATTTTTTACAGGATTCAACCGATTTCATAAGTAGAAATTCTTTTTCGCAAAAATTTATTGCTGCAAACGGTATCAGTAGTTTTATCGTTTTCTATGTTTTTTTTATTTATAGCTATATATTATATCATGATGGACAGGACGAATCAGTCAATCATCCAGAGACTGCAGATAAAGGAACGGCTCCCGACAATAAGTTTAAGGCCCGTTTCAGACGGGACACCGGTGTCGCGCTCGTATATAATAAGAAGGCCTTTGTATTCGAATAAAAGGGCTTTGTATTATGTTTATGAACGCCCCGAGCTAATGAGTCAAAGCGTGTCCGGTACACTTTTCTGTCGGCCGCTACATTCTCAAGCCGCCGATGCACATGTTTTTATGACCGCAGCCAGTTTTATGTTCTAATTTATATCGCGAATTTATGCGTTGACTCATTAGCTCTGGGCGTTCATAAACATAATACAAAGGCCCCTTTATTCGAATACAAAGGCCTCATTATTACATACGAGTGCGACACCGGTGTCCCGTCTGAAACGGGAATAATACGCATTATGCAGTTTTTAGACATAACAGACCGGACAACCTGGAGAAACTGATGGTTTTGGGTAGTTTCCAGGGAACGCGAAGCAGAGAAAGAGCGTATGCACGCTGGAGCGACTAAGTAAAGGTACTGACTGGGATTAGCATTCGCTCTGCCCTGGGAGAAACAAAGGATCGAGAGGGATGGAAAGTCATGGTCGCTCAATTTATAAAAAAAAAAAAATCTAAGGTGTCCACGATCCTCAGTCTCGAGGGAACGACCCAAAAGAAGATATTATGATATTTATTGAATTATGTCTATTGAGCCTCCATTACTCTAAGGATTTTTTTAACCGACTTGAAATAATTAACCACGATCCCCTGGCAAAGAGTGACATTCTGGATATTGTCAACCGATAACACTTATTTATGGAATTTATTTAAGAATATAATATTGGTGGCACTGTAAAGAGAATAATATAGAAATTTTAATGTAAGTAATATTTTAATACCTTGCTTATAGGACTACGAAGACATTTTTATGTAAATTACACAGTGGCCTACAAAAATAGAGATTTACTAACTAAATAATATGTACCTACTTACCTACATTATTCGAATATATAAATAGGGATGTAAAATCAAAATCGGAAATAAATTTAATATTGATTCTTTTATCGTGACCTTCTCAGGGCAAAAGTACCGATGTCCTATCAAAATATCTATATAAAAACAAAAATTATCAATCAATACAATCACTAAGGACTGGCTAAAGTGAAAAAGTGTAGTTAATGCGACCAATGTCCACCCGGAGCTGTTGTGACAGAGAAGAAGAAATTAATATTTTATTCAAACATTTCGAAAGCAACTGAACTATTGTATTTATAATTAACTATTTCTTTTATTCAACGAATAAATCATAAGATTTAAGAATGTATCATTCTAATTATTGAACATACATAATTTGGAAGAGCGCTGATGAGCAAAGTATTAAGTACCAATAGTTAAAGTTTGTCGCAATTAGTATGTCACCTCGTAGCATAGTGGTATATGTGCAGGGCGCGAAACCAAGGAGATGCAGGCTCGATTCCTGCCGGATGTCTTACTTTTTTCAAAAAGATTTTTTCTATCGGTAATGATTTATTTTCTCAGAATTGTTTTTCAAAATTATGTATATTGTACCTATTTTTCATTCATCAATCATAAATCATAACACACTATTATATACAATTTTGCGCTGTGCATGTCCTAATGCCATTGGTCCTATCCAATAAATTAATGTGATACGGAATGTTGTCAAATACTATTTAGCTCATTCGAACCTCAATAATTTATTGTGACGTGAACAACTGAGCGATAGGTTAAGGTTAGTAAATGAGGCAAACGTTCGGACGTTTGACGTCCGCGAGTTGCATTGATTAGTGAGAAATGCGTTTTGTATGCGTCGAGGCAGTGCGCGCATTGTTTGTCGTCAACGCTAATGCCTCGGTGACTTGTATTTTTTTATTGTCCCTTTCTACTCGCACGAAAGGCGTTTGTCAATTACTGTCTGGCGAGAAGTCTGCCTCGTCCATGACGGTGATGGAATCGAAATAAATTTATTCAGGGCCGGAATCATCGCCCGTCCGGGATATCTACAACACAACTGCATTTTCTCAATCTATAATGAATGCCGTCCATTTATAGATGAGACTAATAGCTCAAAACAATTAAAAAAAGCGAAAAGTGAAATAAAACGTCATATTATTTAAAGTCGTAAAATATTAAAAATAAGCCATTAACTGAGTCTATTAATCAGTGGATTAGGTTGATACGTACGCGATTCATCTGTGTCTCATATAGCACACGATAATTGTAATTTAATTATTGTATCGGACCAAAAATCATCTTTGCCATACAGCGGTTATAGTCGATTCAGAAGTGCCCATGATGAATTAATAAAAAAAACAAATTTTAATTTATTTTTTGAATTATTTACCAACTCAACATTCACAAAATATATTTATTTATTGATATATAATTTTACTCATAAATAATACTTACATAAATATAGCATCAAATCTTGATACAAAATATTTACAATGAAAAATAAATATACGCTCCAATATAAATACAATTTTATGAATATAAATTAACAGTGTAGAATGTTAGTCTACAGAAATTTGTTTATAAACATATATATTTATTTTGACACAATATTGTTATGTTTACAACACATGCTGTTTACTTGGTTGTATTTAACGACTAACTAAATGACACTATGTGCATGCGCATGTACCCTCGAGACCGAAATGAATATAATTATAATAATAAATTATGTGTTGCATCGGCGCGCGCAACTTCCGTCACACGCCAAACGTGTTACATCGGCGCGCGCAACTTCGTTACACGCCAAAAATACACTCTGATCTGTTTTCTCAAACGCGCCATAAGAAGTATAACTACAAAAAAAATGGCGACTGACAATAAACATCCGATTTAATTATACATATTTTACTAACAAATGGACATGAATTGATGTGTTTTTGATATAATACACATACGATGGAAAAGTACATACAGAATCAGAACCAATAAAAATATCAAAACAAATAAAAATGGAAGTTACCGACTTTCAAACTGATGGCCTCAGATGTTTTCGAAACAAAAAAAAATTAAGACACTCAAATAAGTTCGTTCAATGGAAATCGTCACCATCATAAATGCGGATCAATGATCAAGGAGGTGGTTGTTACGGCTCGATTGAGGTGGACTACAAATATTTTTAACAAGTATAATTGATTATTTAAAAAAAAAAAAAGACTGAAGGGTTCTTCTTATGAGAATTTAATTGTCAATTATTAAATTATTCTTCATTAGACTATATTTACCGCTATATAATATTGTTACACTCTCTCATTATTTATTTTTGACCAGTTCACCAATTAAGTAATGTAATCGAAAGCTTAAAATTTATTTAATGTATTAATGGTTTAGGACTTAGGTTTACAAGTTACCTATAATGTAAACGTCTGAATCGGTTGAGATCTCAGGGAGAAATGCGCATAAAATGGCCACCGGATTGCAGTTATCGAAAATTATCTGTTTGAAGAACAGGAAGGTCAGGTTAAAAATCTCTTTAGCCATTCGTATTACATGGCGGAGCAGATCCAACGTCCGTTCTTCACATTCAAAGAAATGAGAAGCTGCATGATCAAAATTCTTATCTCTTTGTTACTCCTAAATTTATACCACCGCAAACATAATATTTTCTCGAACTGATTATTTTAAGACTTCATAGGTTACCATGACTCTTTACTATAAACGTAAAGATTCACTATCATATTGCAAGCGTTGAACCGGTGTAATTTGGTTTTATCTGTGAGTACCTGGCATTCCAATTGAGTTGAATGTTGCTCCAGCCAATCCCATTCCGACAGAAAACATAAAAAACATAAATATTTTTTTGTGAAATTGTCATGAGATAACCGGGATTTTTTCCGGGTGCCATGCCAACCCTATTCGGCGTGAATTTATATTATACACCTTGTTTATTTCCTCAGCGTTTAAGCTGTCACTGTACATTGATAGAAAATACACATCGCTTAACCGTAATGAAATGAGTAATTGCTGAATACTTACTGCTCCTACAATATAAACATGTTCAATGCTAACTAATGCAACTCTACAGTCTAGTCAATTTTGTTTTGACATTTGGGTGAATGAAATTTCTCAAGGTATTTTCAATTAACTCTGCAAGGAATGCATTTAAATACCTAAGTGAATTCCATATAGGTAAATTCCAGACGAGAAAGCCCTGCAAATAGAATATCCTTGCTAAATAAATCATCTCAAAAAAATACCTACCCAATATATTACATATTTTTTCTTCTTCATTACCTACTTTATTGTTTCAAGTGCATTATTGAACAACGGTTATGTAAGCGCCAGCCTCTCTATTCACATCTCACATCAACACGCTACCATTACTATATCCATCTAAACAATTTACTTACTCGTGATGAATTGTTGCAAGTGCGTTTTTCAATAATGGTTGTATTTAGAAGCGTGCCCCTCTACTCGTGCCTCACCTCACCACTCCACCGCTGCTCTCTTGGTCCTGCTTCTTTTGGTCTGTGACCCTTACATCATAAATTATATACATATTTTTTTGTTTTGTTATTTACTTTTATATACTAACAAGCTGAAGTACCCGGCTTCGCACAGGGTCGCTTTGTGGTTATATTTATCTTAGATATTTGAAAAATAATAAGAGGTAATTATTTTTTTAATATTAAAATATCTGTGTAATACAATATGGCAATATGAAAATAATTCTAATAGGAGTAAAGGTCAAACATAAGAACACTAAATTAAAATCGAATCCAAAATATGAAAACGTTATTAATGTTATTAATATGTAGTAAAAAAAAAAAAACAAAATTGGATGGAACAAACAAAGAACAAACTTTGTATTTAATATAATAATAATTTAATAACCTTTGCAGGTGTGCGCACAACAACTGACAAAAGTTTCATCGCAATCGGATGAATGGTATAGGAACGCATACGAATACTAGAAGAAGATGATTTTCTAAATCATAAATCTTCGTGGGCATGCGCATGAAAACTCACCAAAGTTTCATTGCAATCGGATTAATGGTATAGGAACGCATACGAATAGAAGAAGAAGAAGATGGTTGTACTAATTCAAAAACCTTCGCGGGCGTGCGCACAACAACTGGTCAAAATTTCATCACAATCGGATGAATGGCATAAGAACGCATACAAATAGAAGAAGAAAAAGATGATTGTACTAATTCAGAAACCTTTGCGGGCAAGGGCACAACACTTGATCAAAATGTCTTTGCAATCGGATGAATGGTATAGGAACGCATAAGAATAGAAGAAGATGATTTTCTAATTCAGAAATCTTCGTGGGCATGCGCACGACAACTCACCAAAGTTTCATTGGAATCGGATGAATGGTGTAGGTACGCATTCGAATAGAAGAAGAAGATGATGGTTTTACTAATTCAGAAACCTTTGCAGGCGTGCGCACGACAACTCACCAAAGTTTCATTGCAATCGGATGAATGGTATAGGAACGCATACGAATAGAAAAAGATGGTTGTACTAATTCAGAAACCTTCGCGGGCTTGCGCACAACAACTGGTCAAATTTTCATCGCAATTGGATGAATGGTATAAGAATGCATACGAATAGAAGAAGATAGAATGAAGAAGAAGAAGATGATTTTTCTAATTCAGAAACCTTCATGGATGTGCATACAACCACTTACCAAAATTTCATTCCAATCGGATGAATGGTATAGGAACCAAGGAAGAAGAAGAAGATAGTTGTACTAATTCAAAAACCATTGCGGGTGTTACCACAATAACTGACGAAGGTTTCATCGCAATCGGATGAATGGTATAGGGACCATACGAATAAAAGAAGATAGAATGAAGAAGAAGGAGAAGAAGAAGACGATGGTTGTACTAATTCAGAAACCTTCGCGGGTGTTGGCACAATTATTGACGAAAATTTTATTGCAATCGGATGAATGGAATAGGAACGCATACGAATAGAAGAATATAGAATAGAAGAAAAAAAAGAAGAAGAAGATGGTTGTACTAATTCAAAAACCATTGCGGGTGTTACCACAACAACTGACGAAGGTTTTATTGCAATCAGATGAATGGTATAGGGACAATACGAATAAAAGAAGATAAAATGAAGAAGAAGAAGAAGAAGAAGATGGTTGTACTATTTCAGAAACCTTTGCGGGTGTTAACACAACAACTGACGAAGGTTTTATTGCAATCGGATGAATGTTATAGGGACCATACGAATAAAAGAAGATAAAATTAAGAAGAAGAAGAAGATGGTTGTACTATTTCAGAAACCTTTGCGGGTGTTAACACAACAACTGACGAAGGTTTCATCGCAATCGGATGAATGGTATAGGAACCATACGAATAAAAGAAGATAGAATGAAGAAGAAGAAGAAGATGATGATTTTTCTAATTCAGAAACCTTTATGGATGTGCATACAACCACTTACCAAAATTTCATTGCAATCGGATGAATGGTATAGGAACGCATACGGGACAGACACACAGACAGACATACATACAGACAGACAGACAGACATTCATTTTTATATATTAGTATAGATTATACTCTTCCCGCAAGTGCAAGCAATAAGTTTACAAAGTTTTATCGCAATCGGATGAACGGTATGGCTGCGCATTAAATACGAACAAACAAACACACAAACACACAAATACACAAATATTAATTTTTATATATTAGATTACTATATAAGTTAAAAAACTGTAATGTCATGTTTTACGGAATACATAAAGTAATGTTCATTTATTATGTATCTATTAAAAATACATTAATTTATTAGAGGGGATAATAATTACGTGTATGGAGTGAATAATATGGTGATAAATATAAAAATATCAATTCTCAGGACAGCTATTTGTAAGGTTGGTATTCTGTGATATTATATTGTAAATATAAATACTTTTACAATCTTTCCATCTGTTATTCAGTTTTTTTTCGGTATAAAGTCTCTGTGTGACGTCGCGTACTGCTGGGGCAGAACACGCTATTTTTCCCCGCGCTCCCAACGAACGACCGACGAGCCCATCACGAACTATTTGACATTTTAGCGCAAGGCACGAGCACCTCGTTAATAAAAATACCAGGAATCAAGTCACCAACACTACGTCATATAATTCGATGAGTGTGGCATGTTCCTTTCGCTAGACAAAATGTTTATTTATTTTAGCCCGTACACACCGCGGTGGCGAAACTCTTTATGGTCGTGAAAAACACTTGGAATACACATTCTCGTTCGACACGTGTTCGCGATACTGTCTATACTTCCGCGCACGTTGCGAATTCTACCGCAACTCACGCTCGGCTCGGGCGATATGCGCTGGTGTACGCCGGCCTTTATTATTCAATAAGTATAATATTGATTATAAATAAAGAGCGGTGAAGCTTCTCTGTTAGATATTCTGGCAAATACTCTAATGCTCTGTTTGCAACAACTTCAAAAACATACATATAGTAAAAAAAAAAACCTATAAATAAGTTGTCCTACCTAATGGGACATGAACCCACATTTATCCGAATCTGCCACATTTACCTTCAATAAAGTTCAACATTGACCTCGTGAATAAAAAAATAAGTAGGTAGGTACCGAATTGAATTAGTTCATCAGTGAGTAAGTAATGCAAATGACTCATTCAAGTTACGTACATTCTATATCGTCGGTGTTTTGTAAAAATGGCGAGTTAACCGAAATGCTATTTTACAGCTTTTTTAACTTTTGACACTTATTTGTTAATTAATTACCTGTAGATGATTATAAATGTCTAAAGAGTTTATAATAAGAATACTGTCCTTATATCTAACAGGCTTTGTAATATAATATTTTAAAAGGCCTACTAAGTATGTCACATTCGCTTTTTATTCGTAATTGAATATTCGCCGTTCCGATTATCGTTTTTAAGTATTTTCCTGTGGAGATACAAATTCGCCGTTTTAAACAACAATCTAGTGAAATCTCGATTTCGCGAAAATGGGTGATTCGCCCTTTTTACAAAACACGGACGAATATTGCATAGTTTACATAGTATGAAAGGCTATCTACATATACACCGATATAATCCGCATATGCATTCTACCCCGCCCTGACGAACACCTAGTACCTAGTACCACGAAGTACCTAGGTAGCTGTCAAAATCTGGATCACGCGACAATTTGCGGCGCTGCGGACAAATAAACAGCGCCGCAGAACCGCAACCGGTTTCGGCGAACCGTTAATTATTGATCGTCTATGGCCGAGAGGCGCTAATGATCGGTTCCTTGATATTGAACCAGTTCTGCGGGAAGCGCGAGCTAATGGGACACGGGAAAAAGATGTGTTCAAGAAAACGCCCTCGAGAAGGCGTTTTATTGCAACGGTGATTAAAATAAATAAGTATATTTGCAGCGGTTAAGTAACAACTAATTTACAAGAATTCTCGCAGAATTAACTTTCTATGTGTGAAAATTAAATCGATCGTACTTATTAAACATAGATACCTTCTTAATGATGGTCTAGCTAACATTTTCCGAAGCACTCTTATATGAATCAAACGTATAGAATAAACTATAATTTCAGATACATTTTGAATCCTCCAACTTATACTTTTGATGAAATACTGATTCTGTTGTTTAAAGTCAACACATGAATACTTACTTAATATTTTTACGAGAAATGAATGCCACTTGCTCAACCTATTAGGACCATACTTTGGGTCTAAGTAGAAAGAAAAACAACATGTAAAGTTGCCAGACCCGGAAATCGATTACCCGGGACCCACGATATTATAAATCTGATGCGTAACCGCTTGGCCATTGTGGGCATGGCCCTCACATCCCAAAGCGGGCCTCCAGGCCACAATGATTGTCGCCCCCCCCCCCCCCAACTTATCGCAAAGGTTAAGGGGTAATGTAATATTCTACATTAGTGTTCTCCAAATGGTTTTCCGCGTATTTTTTGTATTTCTAAATAAATCCACTTGAATCCACACGAATTATTGGGCTGTTAGGACTCAGCATCGTATTATGAAGCACTGATAGCGACCCCCTTTTGTGATAACCAAGTAACATAGCACCCTTCACAATACTGGATAAATAGTCATTTTTATTTTGTCAGAAAATACACTAAAAGTAATTATAAAATAAAATACTGCCCATGTAATAGCGCCGCAGGGCCTGCAGGTGACTTTTTTGATATTATAGCAAATTGATGGTGAATGCTTATCTCAATTAACTGGTCAATTCACCATACCGTCCCTCCGATGCCCAGGATCCCAGACTAGAGCCCTGCAGGCCCTCTTAAATACAATCATATCGACCGTGTTTAGGACAAAGGACGTAACCCTCACTGAATAATTTTTACAGGAGAGGCAAAAAACGTTCTTTGAGAGTTTTTAGTTTAACATTTTTTTAAAATAGGCACAGACATTAGGTGCATGATGATTGATGATTTGGTGTTTTATATTTTCGATCTAATAATAATTAAAGAAGTTATTACAGAAAAATCATTAAAATTGCGGATAAATGCTTTTTTCCATAAATTAAAAATTAATTAATTTCAATTAAAACCTGAATTAAGTTAATAATTCGGCATTTGCGGCTTACTTCCTTTTTATAGAAGGTGTATTTAGTTGTATACATTGTTAATATCTAATAAAAGCACTTTTAGAAAAATCGAGGGTTACGCCCCTTCCTAAACACAGTCGATATCGTTATAGAGCGGTCATTGTGCCAAAATTACACAAGCAGTATCGTAAATTCGCATCGACCGTCTGACCCGATCGAGAAATGTCACTTTGAACACTTTCCCGATCTAACTCAACGGTTGCGGTAAAATCTCATAGTCCCTAATAATATTGTCAGGACTCGTTTACTAAGCGTGAAAAATATCATTTAATCCGACTCAATATCTTGAACGTCTACAATAAAAACTATACAACATATTATAACGTAACTAGAATATCAGAATTCTACACTTTAATTGTGTATTCTAGAAATACATGCTCGGTATAAATTATTATTGAAGGGATTGTCCGGAAACTTGTACGTATGTAGTTCGCCGTATCACACTTCTCCGTGAATAAACTAGACAAAAGCATTTTAAAATCATCAAAGATGCAGTGGTTTATGGATTTAAGCCACAAAACTCTTTTGACAACATTTTTTGTACATTTCAATATTCAGTGGTCAAGAGATATAACACGCATAACTTCTAAGATACTATTGTTTTTAGTTATTTGTACAAAATAATAAAAAGTTAACACCACAAAGTACCTATATTCTATGTTCAAAGTTTTACCATAATAGGTATATTTAAAAACAAAAAAGTTCAATAAAAAATATGTTACCTTTTTTGTCACACAAAATCTATGTGCGCCTGTTTCTCAGCGTTATGATTTTGTGAACTGGCTCTCTTGACATTGACGGCGACGATATATAATAATATGGTCGTATATTAGACCGCCCAACCTCTTTAGCACGTATAGTACTGACATAAAATTCATTTCTAAATGAAATACGGCTCTTGTCGGTTTACACTTTACAGGAAGCCAGCAGCAACAGCAGCAAAAATTGAAAATAGCCAATATACTGGATTATTTGTTAGATTAGGTTAGGTCAGGTTTTCATTCTTGAATTCATGAATTTTGCCATAATCAGCTATGAAAATAGAATTAATGTTCATATTGAATCTAATAAAATTGGAGACCGTATAGTATACGGTCATCTCTTTCAGATAAGAAAGCTCACGGCGAACTGTGCCACGGTGAAATATAATTTACATGTAACCGGCCTGCAGCTATAACGACGGGTGCTCACCTACGAGTTATTACGACCTGCTGTCGCTTCCAAAATCAGTCATAATTAATAGGATCATTAGTGTCCATTTGTATCGTCCGCGTGGTATTATCTCGTAAACATACTGCGTCAGATATCAGAATACTAAAACAAATATAAAATGACTCAGATGGTTTTACCAATAATTCATGAGTTCAATTAATTGATTCAAGCTTTGCGTGTCGTAGAGTGCCAAGAGGAGAGGGGTTGACAAGGAAGGTGACGCATCAGTGAAACGCCAAATAATTTTCAACTGTAGGCGCGACGAAATTTTGGACTCGCTGCCATTCAGTGAGAGAATGTCGAGCCAGAAACACGTCACTTTGCTGCGTGATGGCGACGGGTCAATTAATTCTAAAATCGTGTAAAGATGACTAAAAACGTTACCCATTTACTTTAAAAAGAAAACATGTCAATGAATATATTATTATTGTTACTAATAGAACAATAAACAGAACATAAAATGGACGTATGTTGGATTTATATGACAAATAATATTTCGTTTGACAGGCGTCATTTGCACCCGCGACCCGCAATCCGCGCATCGCCTAGCAACGATCTTTTTAGACCGTGCCTCAACTAATGCATGGCCTTAAGACTAAGAAGAAGTAATATTATATTATTTAAATACTTTATATTTTTTTTAGTCCCTGAGGAAAGGGGGTCCGGAATCGAGTGTTTTGTTCTGGTTCGGTTTCATAAACAAGTGTTCGTTTTACCTAATTATTTATCTTTTGTACGAATATTCACATAGCATGAATCAGTATTCTAATAAATGACAAAGTTGTTGATTCATCATTCTACAACGTGCCAAGTAGATAGACTACTGTAATAATGTGATTTCCGTCTACTCTTCAAGGTCGCACAAAACATGCAACTCATAAACTTCAATTTCATTCATAATTTTTGTCGGTCAAATACACAGTTTTTGAAATTCAAATGAAAGGAACTTTGCATAATATATGTTTTTTTTTACTTTTTCAGACAGTTTGCCGTATGTTTCATATTAACATTACAAATTTCGTGTTGTTTGCGGTAGGTTATATTATGTTATAGGCATGGCCCCCACATCCTGAAGCGGGCCCCCAGGCTGGAATCTTTGGCGGGCCCCCTACCTATCGCTAAGGATAAAGGGAGTGTGATGCTCTACAGTAGCGTTTTCCAAACGGTGTACGCGGTAAAATTAATGTGTATATTTAGTGTTTTTTGTATAGTTTAATACATCCATTTGAATTATGGAGTTGTCGAGTATTGGATACAAAATTAAAAATTGTATCGTACAACCACATAATTTTTAATAATAATATTATTGCAGGAAAATAGCGCCGCAGGCGACTTTTTTACTAGTGAAGCAAAGTTGTGATGTGTGTTTAGCTAACTTATCTGGTCGACTCGCCTCACCGGGCCCTTCCTGAGCTCGGGCACTGTCACCCCCCCCCCTTGTGGGGGCCATTGTTATAAGTACTTAATTAAATCTATCGAGAATTTACCATCTTCAAAAAGACATTTAAAAAGATTTTTCTTTTTAAATCGACAATTTCAATAATATTGGTGTACAGCAGTGCCCAAGAATAGAACAAAATAATATAATATATTGTTGTCCTTCATAGATTTGACAGTGTATCAATTTGCCTAATGCAAAATGGCGTTGCAACACCTGAACGCCTGATTAATCTATCATTCAATATTATTTAATTCTTAGCAGACATGTCTGGCGAGAAAGAACATATTGTCAACGGTTGGGATGGGCAGCCACTTAACACCTATTCCCCTTACAAAACGACGGTCATGTTTCGCAAATTTTAATATAAATGTGCATATTAGATTGGGTAGTAAATTATTCAAAAAATATAAATTTGAAAATCTTTCGAAAACATAACTATTAGAAAAAAATCCCAGAAAAAATGCACATTGAAGTTAAGCGGCCTCCACCGAAACCCGCCCCGCACCACACTCAGTCTTAATATTAAAAAAAATCAAACACACATATGTAAAATTAACAAGCGCTCCGGTTCGTAAAATTCTCCATTTCGAGTGCTGAATATGCAATACTTATCTCATGTTTCACAAATCCCGAGATCCCGGGATGCAATCATTAATATAAAAATAATCCATGAAATATTAAACAGGTAAAATTGTCATTCCATAATAACAATTTAGAATATTTAATTAGTAACAGGGTCATGGAGTTAAACACGCGGTAAGTAGCGTGCCATCCGATGCGCGAGACATTCTACCGCCCAATTTTCTTCTATGCATTGGGAGATAATGCGCTTAAATCGAAAATTACTAAACAAGTTTCGTGCGTAATATTATGTAAAACGGCCAACTCGGATATCTTTACAAAGTTACGCCGCCTCCGTAAATGTGAGAAGTCGATATCTTAAATACCAATTCGGAATTAAATCTCGTGAGCCGTTCGCATTGATAACGCGCAACATTGTCGGCGTGTTACAATAATAAACAAAAATATATGCGACGCTAATGGGCGATTCGATAATGAAACGACACGTGGTGACGTTGATGGGTTAAAAATAAATTTGAATTTAAATTTCACCTCTGTTTGAAAATAAAGTAACCGATTTAAAGTTTTATTTTGGTTTCCGGTCTCACAAAGGTGACTCCTCATATTGCACCGAATGCATAATTTATAGAAAGTATCCACTCTGTGTTAATGATATTTTTTCTTTTGAACACTACAACAGGTCATGAACAACATTTTTTTCTACTGTGTACACGAATCATCTGACCAATAAACTTTTTCGAATAAAATGTGCTCAAATATTCACCATTTTTTGCGTAGATAAATTAACTCATTCGATTATTAAGCAATGGAAAAAAATACGTAGGTACCTAACTAACAAAAATCCAATTAATTTTATGTAAATTAGATTTTGGTAGGTACGTTATCCCAGTGTGCCGTACCACACTTTTACACGTTTACCACGTTTCGTTGAACCACTCAGTGACATTAAATTTATCCTGCTACAGGTTTGTACACTTTGGAGGGGGGCTGAGCACCCGTTGCGCTCGGCCTCGATGGACTAAACTTGGTGCATGTGGATTAGAAAATAGTAGGCAACCAAGGTTTTGAAACATAAGTGGCGGAGCACACTCCAACAAGCCGTGCGATGTGCACACGGCGCACGGTGGCTAAACGGCACTTGATTCGTGCACTACGCTGTGCGTAAAGCAAGTGCTTTTTACGCATCGCATAGCCACTTGTAGTGTGCTTTGGTCCACTCAAGTTATTTTTATTGAAAATCGAATAATAATCTGAAAATCTGGTACCTATCGCCAATTCACTTTTTACAAAAAATTCTATTTGCGGAGATGTACACGCACATACGGAACGTTTTACATGAGGTCCAATCATCTTCTTCTGCCGTCTTTTCCGCGCGAGATATGCCTAAACACTTTCCAATCACGACTTGGACACCGAAATGGAAAAAATAAGCTCAACGACAATACTCTATTAATAACAGTGAAACAATCACAGAAACACCCAGGCTTTGAGAAAATCATATATGTATTGTCATCTCACCAGGATCGAGCCCGGATCTCCGGTTGAGAAATCAGCAGGTATATTAAACACTGTAATTATTTTCAAATCTAATCTATACACAATTATCTGATTCTGGAAGGATTTTTCTATTAGCTTCTCAGAACATTAAAAACAAAAAAAAAACTCTATGATAAAACGATAATGTCTTTTATGTTTACTAAGAAAATGTGGTTACTGACTCATAGCACTTATACATAGAACATCTTATCATTCAAACGTACCTAAATGAACCAGTTAACCAGAATATTTATTATGCACTAAGAATATTCATCTTATTTTTTAAAAAATCAGGGAAAGTAGCTACCCAAAAGAAAACTCTTGCAGAAAAATTCCTACGAAATAAATATACTTCAATTTTATTTTCCTATTTATTATTTAACATTTTTAACGCATACAAAATACTCATTGTTCGTATAATATGATAAAAATAAATGAATTTTTTATGTACGTTGAATACCTACTTACTTACTACTAGTATTGTTAAATTTTATGGATACCACATATACCTATCTTATGTAATATAAGCATATTTTTATATCTGTCGATTAATAATTGACGTTTGTAGGACTAAATTAAAAGCATAAGTAATGTATATTGTTTACCAATCCATTTAAATCTTAAAACAAAAGCAAGTAATTATGCATATTATATTAACAGCAAAAACAGTAATTATCGACTATTTCATTACGTACTTAAGTACTTAAACCTAGTGGTTTTGCTATCAATCAAAGAATGTTCAAACGATCTAATAAAGCAATTTTCTAACTGGACTAATTAAAAAAATCAAGTTTTACAACTCTATAAGGTATGAGAATTTATACAGCGTTTAATGATTAAACACGTTTTCTGACAAATATGGCGAATTTATATCTATCGAAATGTAGTTATTAATGTTTTATTTTATAGTTTATTTAGAATGAGCAGTTTAATAATTACAACAGCTGCTCATTTTTTGCAGTCCTGGCGATACCTGATTGATACATTATTTTTTTTATATACATACGGTGAACATTACAAATTATATATTTAAGACGTTCACAGCATGATATTTTAAAACAAAGAAATAGTATTAAAACAGTGTACAGAAGACATAAATATATACAGTATCACAAAAAACATTATGAAAAGTAAAGTAAAAGTACACAAATTATAAAGCATGGAAGCACTGGGCCCTATTTTAAGAATTTATAAAACAATACCCACCTATACTCATCCTCACGTAGGCGATCGGCGTCGGCGATCCAACAAAACAACCCCTTCATCTCTTAAAATAATTTGTGCTTAATAAAACAGTGACATGCGAAAAATCATTACATGATTGTTCAATCTAATAAGAATACCAAATAGAGAAATAAAAATTTTGATGGAGCCTTTCTAGAAGAAGAAAAAAATCTCATTGCTAGCAATGGTTCTATAGAAACGAAAAAATCATACAAAGTAAGAAAAAAGTAAGTATAAAAAAATTAAATGTTCAATATAATATTTCTACTTTTTTGCTCTTACTATTTCAGGGTTGATATTTTTCTTTTTTGCAACAGAGAACATTTGTAGTCAATTCGTGAATACTTAACTTATTTTTTTAACAAACAAGAAAAACTAAAAATAGGCTTTTGTTACGCTAGTATCCCATATACTGCAGAGATAGAAGGTTGAAACTCTGTATTAGATTTATAAAAAAATAGGTTTGGTGAGATTTATAATTATGGTGAATTTTACGAAAGCAACTCCTGACCAGTTACCAAGTATTTGTCATTCAGGTATATTTTTTTATGAAACATTACCAAGAAATTACTAAGTTAATATAGAAAATTTGTACAATTAATGTTATGTATAAAAAAATCGCAAGAGAAAATAATGTATTAATTTAAGATTTTATTTGCGGGTAGCTAATTCGTCAGATCTGTGAAACACATGATGAAATGATAGTGTATATAAAGTGGTGCCTACTAACCGAAGTCTAGCAGCGTACCGAAATAAAATAATCAATAAATGCAACATGCTGACAAATTATTCTAGCATTTTATTTTCATATACGAACAACCGGGAAAACGATAATCGTTGTCACAAAATCATGATGTAAAAAAGAAGAATATAAGATATAGGTACTAATATAGCTTATTTATTGAGTGTAATTTGCTGGCTTAATAAATGTACCTGTAAAATATGTTAAATTGTATTCTGGTCGGAGCTTAGGTAACTATGCTGACAATTGACATATTATGTACATTAGTCTAAGTCAGAAGAGATCTGCATTTGGGCTACGTATTTTTTCCGACTTATAAGGGATGTAAATCTGAACTCAGCCCTGTCCCAAACCGTGTCCCTGATAACCATCTTAGAAATCGGGAACATCAGTTGTTTTTTTCTTCCTAAATGCAGAACTAACCTGTCATTGGTAATACTAATTGGATATGCAATGAATAACTGTGTTCAACCAAATTGCTTCGGATGGTGGGTATTGATTATTCCACCTAGGTGAAGATTAGTTGAACGATGTTTTCTAAATAGACTAGAACTTTCATATACCTACGTTATAGTTATTTTATTTATTATTTATACTATTTTCCAATACCTACCGCTTTTAGTTCTAAGCAAGCTAAATTTTTAAAATATGTCATGTTTATTAAACCCTTTTGTACTACATTGCCTAAAAGTTTAGGTAATTATGCGAAATCTTGTAAAACTACGGTTCTGCACCTTGGGAAAACAAATAACGTATACTCCCTATGTATAAGACACACAGGTCAATACTACCAAGAACGGCAGTGTTGCTGTAGTGTCTAGGATTGGTGGTATCAGTATTTACCGAGTTTGTTGTGTGTTGAATTTGATCGATAAATAATTGGTTAATTTCTTTTAGTAGTTTGTGTCTTTCAATCAGTGTTGCTATATTAGTAATAGTGGGGAATTTAATAGGTATGTTTATATGCAATTTCATTTTTTTTTATTTTAATAGTAGTTTTATAATTTCTACGTTATTATACTCTCATTTTCGTTGTTGTTTTATTTCCATGCTGACTAGATAATGATTTTTTAATTACCACCTTTAAAATTCACGTTAATTATATCGATCGGCTGTCTCGTCATTACGTGCCAGGTGCGTCTTCCGCGTCCAAAGTATTAATTTACACTAACAAATTTATTCCGGAGAAAGCTCTGCAAAAGAAAACCTTTGTAAAGAAGGTAATAAGTCAAAGTCAGTCGACATCCATGATGGCCGCGCGGCTTAAGCGTTGGACTATCGTGCCGTGGGTCTCAGGTTCGAATCCTGGGTCTGGCAAGTACACATATTGTTTTTCAATTTGTGTGAGTCAGGGTATGGGCCTAATAGGTTGAGCAAGTGGCTTACATCCATTTCTCGTAAAAAACAAAAATCTGTTAATACAAACCTCTACTCTCTGGAGGCCATATGATCCTATTAGGATCGGACATGGTCGATAATAATATAAATAATAAGTCAAAAAAGTTTATAAAACTATACTCTAGGTATAGTCCCAACACTTTATATTGATTTATTACTTATACATCCACAATAAAAAAGATACTGACAATTTTCTTGCTTAAATACTGGCATAATAGATATACACCGAACAAATGCTACTGATAAAAATCTTACATTGTCTCTTTTAGGCAGACTACCAAATCACCAATAACAGTCGTCCTCGTTTCTCGAGTTCTGAAGGAAAGATACCTACCCTTATCCACTAGCGACTCTTATTTATATCAATTTCTTTGTATGACTATAATAAAATAAATAAAGGTACCATTGTCACAGCATGAAGCAAAAGGATTAGATCTTTCTATTGCGCATTTTCCTCAGTACACAAAGCAATTTACTCCCGATTTTTTTAACCCATTAACTTACTTACATGCATATCAAAGAGAAAAAATATAGTAGGCGTATTTTTTTTATCATAAAAATGATTTTTTTCTAACCTACGAAGTCTCAGATGAAACTTATTTAGCTGTACATATCCACTATGGTTACATTACATTTATATAAGATTAATTATTGCATTATATATTAAAAAAATACATATTATTCATAATCGGTAGGTACATAATATTAAATGTTTGCTTCAACAGTGAGGTATTATAATTTATACTTATATACAGGTTACATTCTGCTAGAAACATATTTGCATACACAAAAACGCTTTGATGTTTAACTGAGCTATAATAAGTGGTAGGTAATTGATAATTTAGACATTTTCAAAGAGCCTTCAATGGCAAACAACGTGATTTATATTATCTTTATTGTCGATGCCGCATTGATATTTAGGATTATTTGTTATACCAGAGCGAGCTAGGGATGCTGCAAGATCATAGTGATCAGCTCTGCAGTGATTAATTAATAATAAAAAATAATGTTAATTAATGATTTTCTTACTCAATTTTGAATCAAGAAACTAAAGTTCAACACACGATGAAAATATTAGGTACAATACAGAAAAATCGTATTTTTTATAAATTCATTAATAAATAATCAAGTTATTTTTTATTCAACAAATTTTACATACCTACACAAATAACAACGCTAATGTATAGTAATGTATCGGGAGGCTATTTTTGTATGATACCACAACAGGACACTGGGCAAAATTAATAATTAAATATGGTAGCTAGTGAAAGACATTACAGAAACACTCAGGCTTGAGAAAATCATAATATGTACCTCTATACTGTGTCCTCACCGATAATCAAACTGTGTATCCTTGATATGAGAAATCAGTGTCTTGCACATAATACAACGAAAGTTGCCAAATATTTTTTTCTAATATGTATGTTATTAATTAATTATGTTAAATCATATGAAGTGCCGATATATTACCGAATATATACGAAATACTAAATGATAGGTCCATTCCAAGCATAGTGATACAGTAAATTATCATATTCGCTCCCAAGCAAGGCATATGCGCCTTTCCAGATGATGCAAACTTATAGGTTATGTTACAAGGAATAATTGTCAAGTATTCGGTCCAGTCATTTGGTGCTTGTATTGGATCAAATTCTTCTTTCTTTCGACCATGTCCGAACCTAATAGGATTATATGGGCCTCCACAGAGTAGATGTTTGTATTAACAGATTTTGTTTTTCACGAGAAATGGATGTCAACCACTTGCTCAACCTATTAGGTCCATACCCTGACAAACACAAATTGAAAAACAATATGTGTACTTGCCAGACCCAGGATTCGAACCTGGGACCCACGGTGTTATAGTCCAACGCTTAAGCCGCGCGGCCACCGTGGGTGGGTCAAATACACATTGAAAAAACACAGGTACTAACCATAAGCCCACGATTTCATATTAATACTAAGATGACCGCTCTACCAACTAGCCTGGCGTGAGTGAAAAGTAAATAACCATTACCAACAATCGTATCACCCAGTAAGCACCCAAAAACAAACCCGATTAGGAACTTTTTTTTTTAATATATCACCTAATAGTGTGTCCCTCTTAAACACATGCCAACATCGAATAATACGTAAGTTATAATAATTCAAATGTCACAAATATAAGTTTTTATTCATGTTATCAGTGGAGTTGATGCCAGAACGCACGCTTCTTATACCATGAGTAACAGATTTAAATCCAGAGATTGAGAAAAATCACATGTCACTTTTTTGTAATAATATGTGTGTTTGCATCCGGTGCAGATAGGCAATGTGATGAGCAAATAATAGCTAACAACCGATCCTTATAGGTACTGTTGAATTACGTCCGGAATGTCGAAGGCCATATTTTCAGAGCGGAAATCGTAATTTACCTTTACCTTAATAATTTATGAGTATATTTGTTTCTATTAATAAATTGATGAGTGAAATGAAATGTGTACTAATTTGCAGTTTAGTGATTATGATGAAACGAATTAATCCAGATCGCACGTGGCAAATGGAAAGATCAAAAGAGACAAAAATAAGTTTAGTTTATTCGACGTAATGCCAAACTATGATCGTGTAAATACTTTAAATAGACCAGCCGGCCGACCTATGATTTTGATTTTTTTTTAATCTCTAATCTTTGCAAACTACGTTAAACGAAACAGTGTAAGTACGTAGCACTAAATTTACTTATGTAAGTCGTACAATATTAAAACCGGTAGGTATATTTGTATACCCACTTCTTAGTTTATTTAACTCAGAGCTAGTTTGTCTTAGGTCCGATTTTGCCGAAAATTAATTTACAGAATATGTTCTTACCTAAATCATCTGTAATTCTGTAAGGCATAAAATCGTAAGTGTGTTAACATCAAGGGTATGAATCAATACTTAAGGCTATACTTCCTATGGCAACGAGCCCAAAATTTCGTCGCGCCTATATATGAAAATTATTTGCCGTTTCACTGATGTATCACCTTAACGTTTTCTCAAAAGTGTTCTTTCTTGGACTTAATATTCACTGGCTCTCACGTATAGACTTACAAGTTAACTTTCATTATACAGGTTAACAACCAATACCTACCTACACTATTTTTAAATAAAAGCTATGTTATGATCTATTTAAAATTCTGTAAATCTAATCATTTTCCCGATGTGTATCATTCATATTTATTTTTAATACCCCAAATGAAATAATCATCGTACTACAGGCCAGGTTAATAATCAGTATTTTGGTTTATTAACATATTGTAGATATTAGTGTAAATAAAAATATATTAAAAAAAAGAAAAGATTTTTTGAAATATGAAATTACGATTTCATACATTTTCAATATGATAAATTAAAACAAAAAAAAAATGATTTATCTGCATTTATCACGGTTGCATTCTTTGAATATTTTAAAAGCAATAAAAATTAAACTGTTACCGATTTGGTAGCTGGAGGAATGGAATTGATTTTTTTGTCATTAATAAAATTAGCAGAACAATGTAAACAAAAAAGAAACAAATATTAACCTGTTAAGTAAACTTTCGGAAACTAAAGTCCACCCTGGATTAATTTGATGATAAAAAATCTAATAAATATATTAATACCTGCTGAAAATAAATTATAAAGCTCTCATAAATCTGTTTGATAAGTGCTTTGAAAAAAATATCGAATCGAGTAATAAATATAATAATATATTCGGAAACTTTTTATTATGCAAATACTTCCATCCAATTTGTCCACAAATAGCCAATAATTTAAATAAAGCTGCAATATCTGACCGTATATAAAGTCTACGTACTGCGCCAAAGTTGAATGAATGTTTTCAAGTTGAATACTTACATTTTTTATACTTTAGCAATTTCCCGGTGTCTTGAACTTCTTGCCTGAATAAATTTACGACATTCATAAATCTAATAGATGTCTCTTAAACGCCTAGTTATTCCGAGATATCTTGATCAAAAATGTGTTCAGACGAGACATAATATTGTGATAACAGCAATTATTTAGTAGTCATGGGGAGTTTCTTTATTTGAACTTACATGATAACTTTTTTCAAGGTGACCTATTTATGATATTGGAGGCTTTTTATGGATAAAAGCCTTTTTATTTTAATCAGGCTCTGTTTTAAGCTGAGCTCGGAGCAGGAGCACGGAGCAGGAGCACGGAGCAGGAGCACGGAGCAGTAGATGAATTTGGTTTTACCCGGAGAAGGAGCGGACCGGAGCACCGAAAAATTACAGTGCTCCACTGCTCCTGATGCTTTTTTTATTATTATTAAATTTTCGTCCTAAAATCTAATGATTATATTATTTGAAGTATTAATTGAAATACGGCAACACAGCCGAGTGATAATTAACCTCACTTTTTAATAATGAAACTGACGAATAATAAACCTTGTTTTAAAACTACATATTTTTTAGATTTATATACATATAATACATATTAAAACTTTTTACCCGGAGTGGAGCAGATCTTGGAGCGGAGCTGGAGCAAGTCAAACAAGGGTCCGTTCCAACCTCTAATTTTAAGCAGTAATTCCCATGGTAGTTTGAAAACTCTACTTAAATCGACAAATCGAGTATAGTAAAATCTTATTTATGTATTCAAATACCTACATTTTTTGCCATGTTCGGTCATATGAAAATCATATAGACGTCCAACCGCTCGGCTCGCTCAACCTATTAGATCCATACTCAAGAGTTTAAACACACATTAAAAAACAACATGCGAATTTTTCCTAACCCCAGATTCGAACCCGGGACTCTCGATGTTATAAGCCGACGTTCTGAGATCGTGCACGGTAATGTCCAGTGCATAAGGCGCTGGCCTTTCATCAGGAGGGCCCGAGTTCGATCTCGATGAGGTCACAATATATTATTTATGTGATATTCTCAAAGCCTGGGTGTTTGTCATTGTTTCTCTTCTATTAGTAAATACACTACTGTCATTGGGTCTGGTGGTCTATTGCAGCGCTAAAAAGAATATAAGTACATATATTTATATATTATATAAAAATGTATTTATTATGTACCTACTTTATTAGTGTTAACTGTGAATTTTTGCTGGAAAGACATTGTATTGATAAGAATAAAACACAATATTATGTAGTACTTATTCCACATAATTTCATAATAACCAGAAACAATTTTTATTTTTTTCATTTGTATACAAGAAATGTTCTTAGAATATTGTATTAAATATATTTCATGTCTTCAATAAATACCATCATGGCCCCCACAAGGGGGGGCTGACAGGGCTCTAGCCTGGGGCCCCGGACTCAGGAAGGGCCCGGCGTGGCGAATCGACCAGATAAGTGATTTAAACACACATCACAAATTCTCTCGAATAGTAAAAAAAGTCTTATCTTCGATAACTCCATAATTGAAATAGATAAATTCAAATATACAAGAGACACCAAATACACGCATTAATTTTACCGCGTACACCATTTGGAAAACGCTACTGTAGAGCGTCACACTGCCTATATCTTTAGCGATAGGTAGGGGGGCCGTCAAAGATCCTAGCCTGGGGGCCCGCTTCAGGATGTGGGGGCCATGAATACCATCGTAAGATATCTGTTAGATATCGAGATGAAACTCTTGTTATGTATACACGCATTAATTTTACCGCGTACACCATTTGGAAAACGCTACTGTAGAGCGTCACACTGCCTATATCTTTAGCGATAGGTAGGGGGGCCGTCAAAGATCCTAGCCTGGGGGCCCGCTTCAGGATGTGGGGGCCATGAATACCATCGTAAGATATCTGTTAGATATCGAGATGAAACTCTTGTTATGTTGGCACCAGTAATTTAGTCGATGAGTTATGAACGTTTCATTAATATTCGTCCAGTAGTTTTTGAGTTAAAACAGAACAAATTGACAGACGAAAATAAAAATATAATTTGTGATTAACCACAAATACGTAACTCAATGTTATTATTAATTTAAGTATTTGCAATATAGTAAATTTAAATAGTTATTGTAATAACATAAATCATAATAATATAATTATTCAAGTCCTAAAAATAAGAATAGGATTGCGGAAACAGGAAAAATGTTGTAAAAACATTAAGTATTTCAGTGGATATTTTCTTGTAAAAATGTGACTGACAAATCAATAATTATTAGAATAGTCAGATATCTTCCGCTGGTAAGAAACTCCATCACAACGGTAATGGCCGAAAGCACTCAAACAATTTATTAAAATTGTGTGTCATTTAAGCTAGCTAGTGGCTTGTATTAGCTGTTATACAATCTTAAAACCTCTACTCAGTGGCTACCGGAATTCGTTTGTTCACAATGATATTTATTAGCGATATTATTTTTAACGTCAGTAGGTTTTTGTGTCAATCCGAATATCAATTCATTCCTTGTTTCAATGTTCAGTCAATAAAATTCTGCAGGTATTGTAATAGAATAGTATTGCTTGTTAACAATTTATAAACCTCGATATCTTTACAATTTGATTCGAGCACATTCTTAAATAAATTCACATTTTCAGAGATTTACGCGTTTTCAATCAAACGCCATATTATTTCACTTTTTTCTGTCCATCTGTCATAAATTAATCGTCATATCGTTTACTACTTTCTATCTACTCGATATATCACAATTAGTCACAACTATTATTCTAGATAATCACTTAAATCCTAAATTAAGGCACTGGCAAATAATAAATTTAAGCCAGTAAAAAGGATATTTCCCCACTAAATTACAACGAAAATATAATTTGAACATGACAGACTGGGTATCTACTTGTCTATCAAACTAGTAGTACGATACTGATTGTCATTTGTTTCCTTTCGCAACTCGATTATATAAATTCCTTTTCGAATTTAGAATTTGCCATAAACATCAAAAATTGATGTGACATTTCTATTGCCATAATAAAAATTAAGAGATTTTTTGTAAAATAGTTTTTCTAATATATTTACCTACCTACCTATTTCTTTCTGTCTTTCCCTATTTTTCCGTTAGGTTTTATTACTAACATATTTTGAATGACTAATTACATAAATTTTACTTCAATGCAATACGGCCATCGGTTTCGTATACAACAGCTTACGGTAAACAGCATACGTTCAATTTTTCTGATACGCGACCGTGTATTATGAATCTTTTCGCGACTGTTGGACAGCCTTAACAAAATGTCTACCAACTTATCTACGTTGCTTTATCACCATGTTAACTATGACAACGTGACATCGTATTGTACTTCAATAAACTATCAAATAGGTATCTCTACCTATATAATATTTTTATTATCGCCCGGATGAACGAGTGCTAACATATTTCATAATCGTAAACGTCACGATACACGATGAGTATACGGGCTAAGGATACAAATCACAGACTTTGAAAATTCACGTGATATTTTTATATGTGTGTGTGTACCCTTAGCTTAGACTTTAGAGTCTAGCGTGACCATGGCCGACTATATTCAGGCCGGACCATGAAGCTATGAATTTCGATCGTAGTGCTAGTTGTTATTTATTATTTGAATGCAAACTTGTGAACTGTTTGTAAAAAATAATAATTGTTATAAAATAATAAACGAAATATTCAATTCAATTCTTCATTTACTACAAACAGGTTGCCATATTCCAATCGAATATGATCAATAACTAGTACTAATGTCTTTATTCTCAATACAGTGCCATGGCCTGACTATAATCGACCATGCACTATAATCTACCCTAACATCTAATTTTCGTATAAAAATCTTTTAAAAACTCTCCGTGAGATGGCCAAGATACGCATTGGATTGGAATCTAAAGCGAATGAAAAAATTAACATTATAATATGATATTTAATTAATTCAAATCTATATTTCTGGTCTCCCGGGCACTTGCAAATATTGGTGATGTAGCTGAAATACGTATTAATAAATTAAACAGGTAGGTAGCTGTTATTCCTCTGAATTAATGAATTAATAAGTATTATTCAATTAAACGATATGGGAATGCAAAAATACGAATGTCGGGGTGATGTCGAGGATGAAAACGGTTAAAAACTAGAACATTGGCCACATCATGCAGGGGGGATCAAGAGAAGATTTCCGGTAATCGAGATCCTGGCAGAAGAAGACCGTCCTGTAGTAGTAACTCAGCACAACATCATAATAGAAGATTTTCTTACAAAATTGAGATAAATTTTAATACAATTTCAATTTCTGTCTACCTTCAGTGGACAGTGGAAATTATTAAGGTCAGCGGCGATTTTATTTTTTTGTCGCCGATGACGCAATCCATTCGTCAGAATATTTAAACGGGGGCCTCGAAACAGTTCAAATCAGACATACAAAAGTATTAATTTATACCAAAATCTTATGCGTGCTTCTCATTTTTTAAAAGCTTACTTTCTCTTATTTTTTCGTGTTTTATATTGGAAGTTATTAGTAGGTAATTAAGTCTTTTTAGTCATTATTATATATTATGGCGCATTGGCTAATAGTTGTAATGCCATAAAACTATTGTGTAATAAATGAATAAATAAATGAATTAATAAAATAAATCACCCAAATCCTAACAAAATCACTGCAACATCAAATAACGGTCCTATATCTATAACATCCACTCAAACAGATACGTACGTATACCTACACATAGAGTTGTGTATTTCCCGAGAAAATCTCAATCTCGAGATTCGGGATTTCCAGAAAAGAATTTTCGAGATATCAGGAAATTTTAAAAAAAAAACTGTAAAAATCCTAAAATCAAACAGACAAATTCAAAAAAAATATGTTTTTTTTTATTTATGTAAGAAGACAAACAAAATAGAAGGGAAACAATGATAATTCAAAATATTACTTATTAAAATTGGATTTCAAAAAACACAGACTGTCAATCGCCGCATCTGACAATCGCGTACTTTTTTGAGACACAAAATTTCCTGATGTTGCAAAAATTACGCTCATTTTGAGTCGACGTTGGCTTAATTGTGTTAAATGCCCCGATCAGTCTTTGAACGTTTTGTGTTTTCTGTCCATTTTTTTCATTTAGAAAATCATTTTTTCAATTAATATTTGATAATAAATAAATCCCGAATCCCGAGGAAAGATTCTCGAGATCTGGGATTTCCCGAAATGTTAAAAATTTCAATTCTCGAGATTCGGGAATGAAAATCTCGAAAATTTCTCGAGAATCCCCATCAGAAAATTCCCGAAACCCAACTCTACCTACACATAACATTAACTACTAATGTTATTATGTGCCAACACTGTCACCTTCAATAATAATTTGACAGGGAAGATACCTTTGTTATTTTTATATACGTTGTTATTTTTACTAGGTACGTTAGTTGTTAGATTTTTTATCGTAACGGCCTCAAAATCAGTCAGTGGAGTCCCTAGTCCCTAAGCTCGGCACTGATTGAAGAAGGTAGTTTAATTGTTAAACAAGCCTATGTATGTCATGTCGCACTATACCATTGCACACCAGTTATTATTTCAATAGTGAAAGAGAAGATTCTAAAGTATTCTAATGTGAACGAGGCTTTGACTTGCCAAGTTCATTCGTGAAAACCAGAAAATCTTAGCGCACTGTCAGTTGTCGGAATCAACCGTTCATTTTCAATTTTATTGCATCGTTAAAATGCGCCAGGAGATGTCGGTGTTAGCGGTCGTACACCAAGATTAACTTACGCTGACCAAAACGATAAAATTTACTTTGATTCATAGTTTTACATAAGGATAATAAATATTATGATTAATATAAACATGAAACATGCGGATTTTCATGTATATTTATTCGCGCGTCTCTTAGTATCTGTGTTGATGCAATAATACATCCTCTCATTATCTCACACTTGATAATGTCTACGACATAATATTATGTGAAACGTGTGCCGTTTAAGTTCTATTTTATTACAACGTTTTTATTAGCTCGTATTCTTATTTGTCTAGTGGTTGTTTATCCAGTACAAATCTTGCAATCGATTGTTAACTAACTTCCCGACTAGCTAGACATTTGAAACTTTTAGAATATATCAGATCACGATGGCAATGCATTCATTTAATACTTTTAGTCATCTTAAAGTAGAATTGAATTCATTTTCAGTTAATTCTGTTTTGTATGAAAAGTTATTTCGGAAGAAATCCGTAATCCAATCCACTATTATTGGTTGCTAAGTGGTTGGTCCTAGCAACTAAATTATTAATATATACGTACGTTACTATGGAAATCAAAATGAAATGTCAAAATGACATTTCAGTATTCTATATTTGTTTGTTTGTTTTTTATTTACTTCATATCAAGTACAAGTTTGAGCATAATGAGCATAATAATTGAACAGATATTTAAAAACGTTGTATATACAAAGTTATTTTTATCTTGTAATTATTATTATTTAATTTGTATTTTTTTTGAATTATTGTTGTTTTCTTATTTTATTTCTTTTGTATAAAACTATTTTTTGCTTTGTTTTTTTCTCTATCTTGTTTTTCCTTTAACTGATTACTTGTATTTAAATAAATAAAATAAATAAATAAATAATGTAATAAGTTATTTCAAAATGTAAATAAAATTATCGTGAATGCGGAATCTGCGGAATCAAGAAAAAATGCTTTCATTGCAATTAAAATATATAGTACTTATCTACTTACTTAGATAGTATCGTAATCCATAATTACATAATTAAACATTAGTTACAAACATGTACGTAGTACGCGCTATGTATTTAAGGCAAAGTATTTAATTCCTCCCCTCATCAACGTAGTTGGCACAGAATGGCGGATATCGTAAGAAACTTTTCTACGAATAATTAAGGCATTCCGCTTTACTTAGTGGCTCCTTACTTTGGATCAAACACATAAAAAGCAAAAAAAATGTGATTTTTCCAGACAAGATAAATATAAGTGGTCTGAGTGGCGTCACCCCCTAACCAAGCCTCTATCGGTGTAAATTGAATGACCCGTGCACCCCATCTCTCGTGTGGGCTCTGCTCTACAGTATTAAACATACTCAAGAGTCAAGGCGGTCGGACCCTCAGTTGGAGACTGAGAAAAAGTTTGTTGAAAAAGTCACACCAAACAAGGGCTTGAGAAGTTAGTCCTGGACACTCACAGCCAGGGTTGCACAGACATCCCTATTTGAGCGGGATATTCTCGTGTCCAATAGACAAATCCCGAGTCCCGTAGTGACTCTGAAAATCCAGACTTAATAAAAGTTGTATACGTACAAAAATGTACGTATGTAGTTAAAAAGGCTCGCTTACTATTTGTAGACAGCTTGGCGTACCACTTTTTATGAATAAAATTTGAAACTGTCAGTGAAATTACAATTAATGTAATGACTTTAGAAAATTTTTATCGAGCAAATATGGCAAACATAATATTTAGAAACAAGTTAAAAGCTCTGAAAAAATCTTTTAATTAAACTGTTATGATTGTATAAATTTGCACTTAAATCAAAATGTTATTCCTGCAGTGATTATATCTAATCAATATAATTTAATAACTGTGATTCCTGAGAATTATTATGTGGCTATTTTTATATGTTCTCTTCTGTGTACATAATCTACTTATTTACATTTATTATAATTTAAATAAAATTATGTTCTTCCTTAATTCTTTAACTTTTTTTTTCTTTGATCGTTCGAAATAATGAATGTCTCGATCTGTGATTTTGGAAATCTGGCAACCTTGCTCACATCACAACTCTGAAGGGTGCCCAATGTTCGTTAAGCTACAGTATACACCTGCACAACGTAATTGAGTGATCAGGCCACTCAAAAAAATAACAAGCTCACCATCGCCTGGTCTCCTCCTGTAGAATTTGCGTCTTATAGTCTTCAATATATTGACAGTATGAAGAATACAATCTTTTAATCAAATTAACTAATAAAAATATGGCTTGGCTGGCGTCAACTTCTCTTAATAACAATATTTTCAATATGTCAAAAAATAATACATGGTCGGGTAGCGATAATTAGTTTGGGATAGTACGATCGTGATTTTCAATGCTATATACTATATACACGTACATTCATTGATGATGCAGCCTCAACGATTTCATTTTAATTTTCTAACGAATGGTTCGCAGTCATTGATACACAAAACGCGGGGAAAATGTAAACTCCAAAATACACATCTGATATGAAAATGTGAAGACACATTAATGACATTAACCACGCGTCTTACGTGGGCGAAGTCGGCGAAGCGTTGGCGCAACTCAAACGTATAACCGTGTCTGAAAATGTTCGTAGACAAAGTCTTTGTTTGGTTATACGTTTATACGGTTATACGTTTGCGTTATACGCGCTTACCTAATGCCGGGTCCACACTGGCAACATGTCGCGCGACAACCTCGTTAAATTTTACGATTATATTATTAAGAATTGAAAATTTATTTTTTTTGCATTTTTTATTAAACGCATAGTTGATGGGTCAAAACTTTCTTTTTATGATGGGGTTGGTTAATAATTTTCGTTATTTAAAGAGAAGTTGGTAGCTATTTGACAATTGTAATTCTGCATGAAATGCATAGTCTAAATGGGTCTCTAGGACGATTCGACGCCGGCACAACTGGGCGCTACACAATCGAACGAAATTCCAAAATAAATAGACCTTCGTGAATTACTTATAGGTACTTTTAAAATAAATTATATTGAATACTTATGTATTATTATATTATTTAATACGAATTTAAATATGCACACATAATGATTTAATTGTGCATATTATGTTTAAGTTCCAACGAGAAAAGAGTTATTGTACATTTTATAACGCTTCAGGCATACCTACTTAATTAATTCTCAATCCGCAATAAAAAAATATTATGTTAAGAACATAAAGAATTAAAACTACTTAGTAGTAGATAGACTAACTTCCTGGTCTACTTTTTGTATCAAATCGTAACGAACGTCTATTTATTTCACGAATGAATGTTATTTCATTCGACAGTGCGGCGCCCACTTGTCCTGGCGACCAGTTGTCATAGAAATACAATGTCATTACAAAAACAACCAGTTTTTAAAAGTAATTTAAAAATAAATAATAAGCAGTGATGATATCGGATAGTCTACTAATTAAAACAAGCGGACAATAGGTATATAATTTATTTAAAAAAGCTTTCATCTAAATTAAACCTGAACTCTTCTTTCACGCAAATAGAACTCTTCGATATCCGAATCAATTATTTTGAATATTAATTATCTGAAATGAAAATGCAGCCCCAAAAATTCTTAAATACAACAAACTCGGAGAGAAGAAGAAATTGTTGAATACCCAAATTGTTGATTGCATTAACTGATCGGTACCTATGTCATCATATTATGAACAACGTCTCGGGGAACATAAACGTGGAGAAACATCCCGGAGGCCGCCAAGATCCACACACAATAATTGTAGAACCATTGATGATAATATCCTAATTGAAGGAGTTATCGCAAGATAATGATATGCCACATAATTATGAATTTGTTGATTTTGAATAAAACCAATTCCCAGGGCATATACTCACGTTTTACTTAAGACACTTTAAAAAAAAATACACTGATGTCTCAATAATTATGATCAATGTGTAGTTCTTACAAATTCAAATTTTGCTAAAAAAAATGGTTATAACAATAATATTATGATATCCCATGCCAGTCAAAATTGATATCGGCCTGTCATCCACGCCTTCTGCTCCAATAAGAATAATTAGATGTGAGATATATCGAATATTTTAATTAGGATAGTAAATTTTTCTGTTACAATAGTGAACGAACAAGAACATTAAATTGCTCATATCTCCAAACTATGTTTCTGTGGCATACAATAACCCCTTCAATTGTTACCACAACCATTGGACAGCTTAATTTTAATTTTTTGGAGTAAAAACGATTAGCTCTCGATTCCTGAAGTCGTTCAATATTAGAGAGAATGTCAGAATTGTCATAACACAAAGCAAACACGAAATAAATCCTATAGAGGCACACAAAATTAATGAAATTACGAGTATAATATGTAGGTATAATGTTTATTGAAAACGATAATATACGAGACATCGAACATTTATTTTGTTCAGATATTTTATAGAATGTTGAATAGATACCTAGCAACATGTTATAATGCGCGGCTATAAAATACAAAAAGGCGTAAAAATCATGAAAACACTTAGATGGGTAATCACTTCATTGGTAGGTAGAATGTAAAACCTTAATCTACTCAGGTACTACTTTATAAACTTTCCCCGTTGAGCTTTTCTTATCTTTTACGTTCGGCTTTTTGCAAGACATATTCATTTGCATCAGAGAGAAGTAATCATTTTACTCATGTTTACCCATTAGCAATTAAGCGACTATTATTGTCATGGAATTGTTATTTATTATAGAAATAATATTTACTGCACGACAATGGCCACTAAACGTAGAAGATTTATTTTGTAGCATATTAGCATTGTCTCGAAAACGCCGTCAGTTTAAAATGACCGATGTGGTTTCAAATTTATATGATTTATGGCGATTGTGGTCAAATACAAAGATTAACAATGTAACAAAACTGTACATCGACTGTAGTAAGCCTGGTGGTTTAACGCTAACGATGTGAATGAAAGTTTTCATAAGCTTTCATAGAGCGACAGCCGTTTGTACTGATATGAATAGGTACCTATTTTGAGCTTTCGTAATCAAACATTAAGGTGTTTGCTCCAGCTATCTGGGCTCTATCGTGACCGCCAAAAATAAAACGTACCTACCTACCTAAGTGGGTAAGTAAAGGCTGTTAATGGGTAACCGTTTTACGTGTTAAAATTAGATTTTTGGATCTACGTGTAAATCATTTCGTACAGATGAATGTCATCTATGGTCAAGGCCACGGGACGAAATGGCGAGTTCCGAAAAATTGCTGCGTCTTATTGCGGACATGAACGCGTCTCTTCACATAATTTTGTATGTCCGTATTTTTTTTGACCATGTCCGATCCTGATAGATCATATTATGGCCCCCATAGAGTGGAGGTTTTGTATTAACAAATTATTGTTTTTTACGAGCAATGGATGTTAGCCACTCCATACTCTGACTCGACTCAAATTGAAAAACAATATGTGTATTTGCCAGACCCATGATTCGAACATGGAACCCACGACGTTATAAGCAGACGCTCAAGCCGCACGCCGTTATTTATTCATTATTAAAATCATTTATTTTTGTTAGTTTGTACACAGGTATAAGAACTGCTGATGATTCACATAAAACGTAGGACCTCGTGATACCCTCCATTAAACTGAGTGTAGTTCGGGGCTATTACAACCTATTACAATTTTTTACAATATGAAACCATCATCATTTTCTATAAACAGTTTACCATATAAGCAATGACTAGCACTACGGTCGAAATTCACAGTTTCGTGCCGCAACCTAAATATACTGGGCCTTGATATAGATACCTTACATTATTGATATGCATGGATTATGGATCTACGCAATACCACACATAATAATATTTAACTGAATTTTTGTGTCGCAAAATATCATTATTTGTATCTATAGAGCCCTCGTAGTCAATTCAATTCATTTTTTAAACACAGTGTGGACATTACAAATTATAAGTTGAAAACGTTCACAATATGACATGGAACATTATTATAAAGAAGAAAAAATAGTAATAAAAGCTATAAAAATAAAAATATAAAAAGAGAACATAATATCAACATAAAAAAAGTGTAAATACAATTATTATGTACAATGTACAACGATAGAAGTTCAAAGAAGTACACCGAGTTTTCTAAGGAGTCCAATGTGTATAGCGCTGGTCTTTCACCCAGAGATTCCGAATTCGATTCCCAGTGAGGTCACAATATTATACCTATTTATGTGACTTTTTCAACGGCTAGGTGTTTGTGATTGTTTCACTATACTACTGCCATTTGGCCCCATGCCCTGTTGTAGTGTTAAAAAAGAATATTGATATATGTAGGTACTATATTATATACAGTAGGCGCTCGGTAATCCGGCACCCATATTTTTTCACCTATGCCGGATTGTCGGAAATGCCGGATTATTGGATTTCTATAGGATTTTATCACAGATTTGCACAGTAAAAATCTTTATTAGTTTATATAATCCGGCAGTTTGATGTGAAACCTGCCGTATTATAGAGCAGGAGAGCTGAGTTGCAAAATGCCGGACTATTGGACGTGCCGGATTGGTGAGCGCCGGATTACCGAGCACCTACTGCATTAGATAATATATTAAAACAAATGTGTTATTAATTTGAAGCGTTTTTGTAGTAGATATAGTGTAAAGTGTTATATGATTCTTGCACGTGACTACTACGTTCATAAGTTCTGTTTTTTTTTAATATACCTGAGAATAGTATGCATTACATGAATAATAATTAATTAAATTGTTCAAACGAGATATAAAATATTGCCTTTACTTAATTAAATCTTACATTATGTAACGAAAGTCAATTGGACGAATTGGTAACATTTAACATTTAACCAACTGATACGTAAAAGGTGGAGATTAATCACGCCGAGATAAACTGTGGCAGCCTTTGGTAGTACCTAATTCTAGAAACACAAGCAAATGAATGTTTTCCATTAGTGACACCTTTTCGACGTGTTGCGTTCGTTGCACACAAATAAACATCCAATGTTCCTATTGCACCATGTCCACACTACGTCTGCGTTAAATTTAACTCTGCACTTGAATGAGCTGGGTGAGTTACCACGTTTTTAACACACCTGCAGGCTTATTCCAGCAGGCCCGATTACTGTTGAATCATAATATTATTTTCATTTTAATAATGCATCACTCACACACTATAGCCAGGTGTGAAAATTCTGCGTCAGCGAAATAATTATGCCAGAAATAATTATATCATTATTAAATTATGGGGAATATGTGAGTACCTACTATGTATTTTGTTTTATTTTAATTTATATAACTCCATTTAATAAAATGGGACAATGGAAGAAAGTTTTATACAATCGTTCCATTCATGATGTAAACTAAAACAACGAAGTCAATCTAAAACTTAGCATAATAGACGGTATCGTAGAACGTGACTTAAATATATCATCGGTGTTAATGCATCAAGCCGATTTGCGTGAGCTTTTTTTAAGCTTTTTGATGTCCGTCCACGAAAAGTATTCTATAACGATTTACTAGTTTTGCTAAGTTTCCGTTATAAGTCATCATTTTTACATACGTACCTATATATTAGTGGCGAAGACTCTATACTAGGCTATTATTTAAACTAAAGCTTACCTTATTAAGAAAAATGATTTTAAATTATTTATTAACATATTGTGTATTTAAATAATAACTTCATTATTCTATAATCTACAAAAATAATATAATTTTCCAACGGCATCTGTCTGTATCATTATAAATTGATTGCTTGCTTGCCTAATAGGATCAACGCGTATGTGGCATTTAATGCGTAATAAGCTATGGCAGTATCACAATAAAAAAAAATCCTTTTAAAGTATTTTCAAACATTTCACGTATACAACACATACATACGATTACACGCGTATTGTAAAATACACACAAAATATCAAAACCATTGTCATACAATCACGCGAGGCTGTAGGTATTTTAGCCTAACGGGTTTTGCGGTACTAGCGGCGATGTAATTTTTGTAAATATATACATTCATGCATATGCTGGACTCGATGCTATAAATGATTTCACGGTCAAATCGCGCAACTATTAATTGTCAAGTAGAGTTTTTAGCCCAAGAGTTCGAATCGTGGTAGGGCATGACTTTTTTGTCCCTTGTTTTTTTCGTGTAATATCTATAAATTTTATAAACAGGTGAAATATAATATTCTTTGTGAAATACTGAATGTGAACAAAATTCAAATTCTCTTATAGTATGGTTGTCCTATGACTTTTTCTGTTATCTACCTACCTTCAACAGCCACCCTTCGGCACTGGTAGGTATATATTATAATGTAATGCTTACAAAATAATTAGTGTAGCGATATACCTAAAAATGATTTAATATAGGTACTTACGGTTGTATAGGTAATTGGTAACGGTTGACAAATTGTTCTATTTATCTTTGTTGAAATGTATGCTGTTTACTAGTTATCCTTAGTGAAACTAGAATAATATTATTTAAGGAATTTCATGAAAAAATGTGTACCTTTTATCAGAAGTGTGAAATACGTACTTATTTATACACACATCGAGTAATATCATTTAATCAATTGCATTTATTTCTCTTAACCACATTTGATTAGGTACGGATTTTCAAAAAAAAAAAAAAACGACAGTACTGCATGAATTTTATTATATGTGTGAAGTTTATACTTTTATGGCGGTATTATTGGCAAGAAGACAGTCACAGTGTCATGGATTTTTTTTTTAAATATTCATAAGTAATGTAATAAAAAGATTAATTCGAATGTGGGCATTAGCATTTTTATGGCTTACGTGAGATTTTATGTCATCTGCGTATATGTCAGGTATCCAAACACTTTCTCGGTTGTATGTACTAAGCTACACAGAAATTATAAAATTATACGTAGATACACATTTGCAATAAATAATATTCGATCGATTCTGTAAGTGAAACATGAAAAGAAAAATGCAAATGATTATCAAATCAAATAAAATAAATAACTATAAGAATAATAATATGAAAGAATTAACGAACCGATTGTTGGCGTGGTTATTACCATAATATAGAAATGAATTTAACAATTATCATTTAAACTCATTATAATATCCTAATTATATTTCTCATAATAATAATGTGTCGAATCAAGCCGTCCGGATTGTTTTAATTTTAAATACAATATGTACATTTATTCAAAAAATCAAGAAGGCGATGAATGCCTAGTGCCGACCAATAAATAAAAATATGCAAATTGGTTTAAGTCGTGTACTTTTCCATTTTCATTATTTTTTAATTAAAATAATTTGTTATATAATATGCACACGAGAATTACTTGTATTTTGTGAAAGTATGTGGTTTTGATTTCGGTCAAATCAATCAAAAATAAAATTCATATTCAGTCAAGTACCCAAAGTCGACAGTAGTGATTTTTAATATGCATAATACCTATAAATTATACAAAGTATCCACACCGTACAAATTTGTGCGCTAATAAATAAAATAAAACAATGACGCAAGAAGAATGGATGAAGGTTGCTACTTCCGATGAAACAGTAAAAATTTCCCCCCAAGTATGGTCACGTTTACTTATTTGTCAATACATTTGCAGATGTTTTTAATCCACGGCGGAAAACAGAAAACATATATGTAGGTATTTACATATTTAGACAAATTATTGTAAACAGTTAATATAAAACTTTTTATACAATGTTTATTTGTTTACGGTCAGGTGTACCAAGATCTAAACTGGTATAAGAAGTGAATGACATAGTATCAATGGGAATCTTCATTTTAATTAATCTCTACATTCTCTACGATTCCAAAGAAGCTCCCAAGTATGTCCAATTGCGTTATACGGTTCTACCACGTGCCTAAATAGATACCATATATTTAACGAAATCCCCATAAGAAAAAGTCCCCGCATGCTACTGATCTCTATGGTATAGTAATTATTTCCGTGAAAGTGTGTCCAACGCGATGTCCTGAGGCCCACCATATTCAGGCCGCGGCACAACACTGTGAATATCGATCGTATAACTAGTCATCACTTATGCTTCGAATAGAACTATTTGAAATCAAAAAATGGTAATACGTTAATTAAAATGAACGAAATGAGCATTGAAAATCTTTATTTACTGCGAAAATGTTAGGTACCGCATTGCATTTGAAATTAAAAGCAATAACTAGCACTAACATCGGGAATCGCAATTTAGTGCCGCGGCCTTATCATAGACGGCCTTGACCACATCCAGACGTTGTAGTGGGCGGATAGCATCCGAACGGTCATAGTCCGATTCGAATAATTAACAGAATTGATTAGGAATAACTTGAAATTATAAAATGTAAAGTTGCATAAATAAAAATGTTTATTATTCATTAATAGCGGAATAAAAATACGGGGTAAGTACAAACAAATAACTAAAAGAGAAATAAATCATTTGTTATTTGATTTATACCTATACAATATTTGGTTCCGGTAAACCAGACGTAATTTATAATATGTGTCAGTTTATTTAGTACTGTCAAACGTAATATTGTGTCAGCCAGGAAAGGGTTCCCTGAAAATAATTTAAGGATTCCTACAACCAAAAAATGTTGGTAATCACTGCACTACATAAACACGTTGCCAGTTCGAATCTCTTTAATTAAACTGATACAGCTATGGAGGTATAGATCAGGCCAGTCGGCAGAGACAGTAGGTAGAAAAATTATAATTATTATAAAATTGTCAAGGCGAAAGTTGTCATGGTAACATCCCGTTCGACCAATCGGCTCGCAGCCTTTGCGATCCGGTCGCCATTTGCGCCAATAACGCGATGCTTATTGGCTATATTTTATTCCGTTTATGGGCTAACAACTGTCTCGCCGTAATTATAATTACATCCGAGACTCGAATACCGCTGACGAATGAGGACGAAGAAATATTTCACAGCGACTTTGTGTTGATTAAATACCTGTTGTTTATTTCCCAGAACAATATCTACCTACCTAAAATTACATGAACCTCTGGCATCATCCGTGTGCAGAAGACTGTGTTAGTGCCGTTAGCGTCAAGTTATACAGAGATGACAGTGTCGTTGTGGTTTACTGTTATAGGTCTACTGAGTAAAACAATGTATGGAAAATGTATTTAGGAATAAGTATAGATCGGTCATTCAATGATAACTAATTAAAAAATGTTGTAGTGAAACTACTTTTGCCACAGTTCATTCAAACAGTGACGTCCCGTAGGGGTAGGCAGATTGAGCGTCGCTTGGGGGCGGCAGTAACCCAATGAGCGGCAAATCGAGGAGAATAACTAGGTATATATATAAATAGCTACATAAACTTGGTAATAACGGAAATATCGTTCCATTAAAAAATTCAGCTCACTGGTTGGAAACAAAATGTATTAATTAGGTACTTACTATTACAAATTTAAAAGGATTTTTTTGTAGGGTTCGCGATGTCTAGTTTACTTCCGTTGTTATTGGACGTCACGTTCTTGGTGAATAGCAATGACATGTGTATACCTAATTTAAAATTTATCCAAATATGTTTGCCAGTCACTCGCGAGTTTTGGAAGTTGTCAAGTGTATTTTAAAATGTACCTATATAAAACCGTAGACTCAATATTGTCTATTGAAGCAGAGATGGCGTTTAAATTAGATTTAGTTGCATATTATATTGTTAGTAATGTATCCATACAACACATTTCGATATTGGAGTCATGAAAAGATGATATAAAGTACAGTATATAAAAAAATGTGGCGGCATTTTGGCACTGCCTAGGGACAGAATTTTGTCTAGGGACGCTACTAACTGCATTCAAAGGGAATTAACAGACGGGTTTGCTATGGTGAGAACACTGAGAACAGCGCATTCGCAGTCCATGATGTGGCTAACGTCTACATCGCGCATTATGAACTGATAACCTACCGGTTATATTTGCTACTGTATCCGGTTATAATTATTGTACATAATTATTCAGTTCGCACAAATACATTATCACTGTGAGCTTTTGTACCGGTCACAGATGACAGTATAGCATCGAGACCAAATGGCTTGTTGTTCGTGGAGCATTTGACTTAATGGTAATTTTGTACGCATGTGCGTTATTTTTCTTGTTTTCTATATTTTCTTAAGAATGACTGATGTTGCAATCAGATTCAAATACTTATATAATTTGACATTAATTTACAGTAGGTAATAACGAGTACCTACTCTAGCTAGGTATTTTTAGATCATTCGAATTCATCCGGTACTACATTCTACTACATTTTATTATAATACTGATTTTTTTTCATTATAATGCTGTGGCATTACTTAGGTACCAATCTAACATACCTTCATTCATTTGTCTTCCTAGGGTCGTATGCATGAGATTCCCAAATACTTTATAGGCTATATACTGCTCATTTGTATGCATGAGTGCAAATGTAATCTGTTGGTTAGCGACGTCACGATGTGTCGTCATAATGTGTCATGGCGTCCAAATAATTGCAAACTTATAAAATTTCATTCCCCGACCATTAATTTAAAATTTTGAAATTGTTAATGTGTCTGAAAGTGTGCGAACGGTACCATATAAATTTAATAAGTATACATGAATAATTATTATGAACTTTAAATAATTTATCAGTTATTTTATCACATTTATTTTATAATTCTACTGTACGAAAGGATGGAGTATTGCCAGTAAACATTTCCATTTGGTGGCAATACATACAATTATATTATGACTAACTTCACTTCAATTATGAGATGTCAAAACAGAATAAGAATAAATGACAGAATTGCAAATGGATTTAGATAATAATATGTAATGATCTCTTTATAATATTATCATTTATACCAATCACCGTATGATACTATTGATGTTACCAGTGAATTTGAGAGCTGTGCCTTGTTTATTACAGTTATCTTACAATAATTAACTAGGTAGGTAGGTACCATAATATTTTGAAGAATGTAGAATGCTTCCAATTGCATATTTTAATGCCAGATACAGCAGTAGGTACCTATCTTTGCGGTCGTTTAGCGGAGGTATTGTATCGTAATCTTACGTAAATCTATCTTATCTCTCCATCATAAATACTGCGTTTTTTTATGTAAGCGAAATACAAGAGCATTGTATCAGTTTCCTACTATCTAGATTATAGACTATGGATCAAAATTATACGTATTTTGTAAACAGCCCGACTAGGAACTGTTTTTAAAGTTCGCAAATGTTTTACAGAGTCAGAATGCATTATTAAAATAACATTTGAAAGTGACAGATGCTTACGTCACAAACAGTGCTATACCCTATATGATGGAAAATCGGTTAAATAGCTTATAAAGAATTTGGGAATCAAATACATACAGCCACTAGTTTATTCCAGTTGCTATGGGTTTTATATTGTAGCTGACGTGTCTGAATTACTTAGGTGTAAAATTTTAGTTTTAATAGGTCACGGCGATAATGTATTCGTTGAACTGTACACCTACGTATTTACATGTAACCATTTGCTACGGTATGAATGAGGTGGACGTGGTATCTGCAAGATATTTATAATAATTAGTACAATTGATGACTGTATCGATAATAAATCGATAAAATAGATTTAGTTAAGTATCATAAACCGAGAATTTCATTTTTAGCAATTTAATTATTATTTATTCTTTATGACATGCATATTAAGTACGTTTACCATTATTATTATGATTGTTTCACTACAACCGTGCGCGGTCTATTTAGATTTTAGACATTCTTTTTCGAATATTCATTTTGTTACCAAATTAATATGTCCAGATGTTTCTAAAAACACAAAGCAAGCGTACCTATGTAATTTCTTACTATGTTACGAGTAAGTAAGTACCAATACCCATCTATTTTAGATAAGAATAATTATTATTCCGTGTGGATTTTCTCATGCTTCGTCTAGCTTAGGAGTAAGTCTCTACCCCTATGTCACATGTTTTCATTCGTTTGTGCAATAGAAAAAGATGCACAATATAATATTAATAATAATAGTCGTATAATAATAATATAATTTCGCACATTTGCATCCACTTTATCTGTCTTTATAGTAACAACTAGGGAATCCAATCCCGAGCCAAAATTCTGATCCCGGGATTTCGGGATTACGATTTGAGAATCCCGGGATAGGCATTTTTTTTCATTGTTAATATAAAAATTTTATATTTACAAATAACATTGATAAAATCGGTCAAAATAAATCTAGCATAATTTATACTACTTAAGACATTAAATTTATTGTTAATATTGTATACGTTCAATCTTGGAAATACATAAGTTTAATGGAGTAAATAATATCGTAATATAAATAATAATGTGAATTTAATATAAGATTGCTTTTTCTGATAGTAAAGCAAATCATGGTGTACTTATGGCCTTTCCGCTTCATAAATCTAATTAGTCAGCCTAATATGAAACTGCCGTAAAACGTATGAGATCATGGTAGAATTACTTTGTTAATAGTGCGAAGCATTGTTTTTTTCCAATCTTTCTCATTTTTATTAATTTATGTGAAAAAATAAAATGAATCGGCAATTTACACATGGGTATAAAATCAAACTTCATTCAAACTCAGTTTATTTCTAATGTAGTTATTTTTTATTAAAACTATTTTTTCTGTTATATTTTCGTTTTTATTCTATTTTCCATAAAAATTGATAAGAAAATCAATCCCGAAAGTTTCCGGATTATGTTTATCAATCCCGGTATTCATAGGTATTGAAAATAGCTCGGGATCCCGGGATTGGAATCCCTAGTTACAGCTAACCATTTTTTAAACTAATTGATAAATCGATTTGTACGGCGTATGCCGTATATAATCACCGACATAAGTAGGTACATATATTATGTACATTCCATTCTGAATATAAGTTTAATTATACAAGTACCTAAGTATAATATAATATATCTATATACCTATATATATGTATTTTAACGACCGACATTAAGATAACTTTCTACGAAAATTGCCAATTATTCAAAACAATACGGAAAGCGTAGGTACGTAATAGTTTTGACGTTCCAATGAGTGACATTATTTACTGCGCATGCTCCAGAGTAGATAAAATAGTTATATGTCATTCGAAAGCATTAAAATAATATCAATTTTAGCAAACCTACGCGTCATGGTAGCTGTCATTCATAAGGAAAGTCGAATCCATCGTTGCACGCATACTGTTTTTCCTCTCAGATCTAGCGTATTTGAGAATGCATTTCTAACTTTGTGTGACGTCAAATCTGGTTTTTTTCCGACCATGTCCGATCCTAATAGGATCATATGGGCCTCCACAGAGTAGAGGTTTGTATTAACAGATTTTGTTTTTACGAGAAATGGATGTCAGCCACTTGCTCAACCTATTAGGTCCATACCCTGACTCACACACAAATTGAAAAACAATATGTGTACTTGCCAGACCTATGATTCGAACCTGGGACCCACGGCGTGATAGTCTAACGCTTAAGCCGCGCGGCCACCGTGGGTGGTCTCAAATCTGGTTACAATATGTAAATTAGACATAATTAAATTTGGCCGTATCACAGCGGACTGTGAGCTGGCGTACCGGAAAGAGATGACCGTATAGCATTGGAATATAAAATGACGCGTTATTCGTGTAGCATTACAAACAGTAATCTTCAAATTTTATTAGATTCGATGATAACATTAATTTGATATTGAACTTGATATTTATGTCCACCTACTTGCTAACCTACGTTTGAATCATTCTAAATTTTATATAAATATAATACATACAATATGATTGTGTTTCTAATTTTTTTATTTAGACATGAATTTGATCTCAAATCTATACGGCCATCGGTTTCCGATACAACATCACTTGATCAAACTGTGATACGGCCAACTGGATAGGTACAATTTTCTTGTCACGACAACAAGAACTTTTCGTGTACATTATCCAGGCAAGTTCCATTATTAATATTACCTAAGTACTGATTTACCTCTTGTGAAACCATGCGTTCACATATAAAGCATCAGGATTTTTTTATAGTAGTGATGTATGATGTATCAGGAGCAATTACCCAAAACTGAGGTCGCCCTGCACTCAAGTGTGCTTTGACTGAATTTACATGACTATAAGTTAAGATTACAAGTGTGAGAGAAGAGGACGTAGCGCATTGGTTTCGCGAGAATTCTCATAAGCTTTTTAGTAATAAAGTAAAAATGTTTGAAGTAAAGCTTGATTAGAGATATCGCACCAAAGAAGTTTTGCCCACCAATAGTTTTACCATGAGAACTTAATTTTTGTAGCACAATGGATGACGAATTCGGTTGTCAGTAATATGCGCTGTAACGTAGGTACTGTGAAAGCATTAAAAATATATACATCAACTTTTCAGTTGGAGCACAGTTAAAACACATATTGATTTATAATTAATATGCTAAAGACGTCTACTCGTCTATCCAAAGCACAGGATAATAAATAGAATTCTGATAGGCTATATACCAATACAGTAAATATCAACGCAGGGTTTTGAATGTGTAAGTGTCCTACGTAAATGAACCACGCATTATAGACGTGCAATAGTGTGTGTAATACACCAATATTAAATAAGCGTCAATGCATAAACCGAGAGCAGTTATCAGTATTCGACGAATGACGTATTCTTGACACCTGTTTAAATTTATCGTGTATTCTTCCTTACTCGAGATCTGTTGCCTGCTTCTCCTTACCCGTTAGGTACTTATTTCAGTTCCCATTATTTCTGAGTTCCCTGATCCGAAGTATAGGAAGTATATTTTTCTCATGAGTTTAAATTAATATTTAGTATTTACTGACTATCACTAGTGAGTCCAGTACATATAGGTAAATCATGCGTTTTTAAAACCAGCGCTTTATAGGGGGTGGAAAATTAAGGGAAGAATGCGACCAATACAACTTTTGAGATTTGATTCTGTATAGATGACACCGTGGCAGCAGAATGGCAACACCGGTGACAGGCGGAAAATAGGAGAGCAGGAAACCATAGCAACCAATCAACAACGATATAGGTAAAGACCTACAAACTTATCTAAAGAATGGACGGGGGAGCCACTGTCGAAAACTACCCAATCAAGTCTCGCAACTGGACAGAATCTGACATTCGAATCACGTTTTTAAAATGACGTCCATATGGTGGTTCGTAGTTCCATTTTTGACCGTTCTTTAGATAAGTTTGTATTACTGTACAAGACTGATAGCAACGAACACGAAGTGAATATACCTATTACTGTTATTACTATTAGGTATAAATAACCGATTATCCCGCTCCCCATACGACGCTGCAAATTTTTCAAATGCTGCAAAATTGGCCTATGTTGCAATCAGGTCCGCCTGGCCAATTGGGCCGGTGTGAGGACGGACCCTGGCAAACAGCTCCGCTGGTTCGGATTCCATGTCTTGTAATTTACTCATTTGGATCTTAATGCGTGCCATCTAGCTATGGGTGCCCTGGGAATTGAATAAAATGCTACAAGGATTCCGCCAACCAAAAAAGGTTAAAAACCACTGGCGTAGAGGCATAATAAAATTAACGAAAGCTAATACAAAACTGCTGAACATATTTGGAATTTTAAAAAATATTCTGAATATATAAAATGAAGATTGGTAGTTATAAACTGACCACTGCCATAGACAAGTGGGTATATAATAAATTATATACGATGCACATACATGTTTAAAATCTCATTCGTTTTTACTGTCAAACAATTGCAAGAAAAGTCGTAAAAGAGCAATTGTAATGAATGTTAGAAGGGTTATTAAAGTCACATAAACTTTTGCTTAGAAATAGTTGGGACCCCGAATGATTTATTTCAGCATTAATTCAAAATGCACCTATATGGATTGAATGATAGCTGTAAAAATAAATGATATTCCGGTTCTGTAAAGTATTTTAAACGAGTAAATTATTTGAGATTATTCTACTATTAGACGTGTAGTTTATACAATATTTATGATGATTAGACAGCGATAGATGACAATGAATTACTGAATTCCAAATAATTAAGTGTAAAATAATAATATATATAACCTAACCTAAAAAATAAAAGAAATGTCACATAAATAACTGTATTGATTGGTAATTTAGTATAATATATCGAATATATTATGTACCTACGAAGTTAATGATTTTTCCAATCACGTATTAATTTATACAGTTTCTCGAAGTACCCAAATCAAATATGTAAAATCCCAAGATATCGAAATCAATATGCCGGGATTGAACCCCCTAACTGTGGTGAAGGGTGGAGGGTAAGCTATTAAGATTCGACATAAATATTGCACACTAAACTTTGTCAGTCAAACGTATTTTTTTCATGGAACTGAGACTAAACTGTGTAAATAGTGTTTGTTGGTTTTTAAAATTCAAATTAAACCCTGCCTAATCCAAGCTATAGATAACAGTAAAAAAATATTCGTATATCTATAAAATATCTAAAATTATGCCATTAAATATTTAAATCATGCATAATTTTAGATATTTTATAGAAAGGAGAATATTTTTTATCGATTATGGTTTGATTTAGGCAGGGCTTGAATGAATTTTAAAAACTAACAACACCATCTGAAAACAACTTTAGCTCCATTTAGTACCATCATTATGCATTCTGCGGTTTGCGATTGCACGATTATGCGTCAATTACATTGAGCTTCTTTACGAGCTGTTTGTTGGCGAATTTATAATCTGCCTGTAAAGTCGCCCAGTGTAATCATCGAACAAGCTGACATTTCGATGATTACACTGGGCGACTTTACAGGCAGATTATAAATTCGCCAACAAACAGCTCGTAAAGAAGCTCAATGTAATTGACGCTTTAATCTTAATCCAAGGTACCTAATGTCTGTAATATTCAAAGCTTTCGCCGAGTATTATTTTATTTAATGAAAAATATAAGTCATATAAATAAGATGAAAATTTTTTGACAATTATCTTTTATGGTTTGGTTTTCGCAGGGTTTAACTGAATTTCAAAAACTAACCAACACCATCTGTAAATAGAAGTCTTCAGTGAAAACGAATATGACTGACAAAGTTTAGTGAACACTATAATATATGGCTGATCTTAATAGCCCACCTCCACCCTTCGCCACTAGACTATATAGCCGGTATACATATCTGTAGTTTTTTAGAGAGATGTATGAAATAAATATTTTTAGCAATGAAACAGCGAATCATAAAACCCTTATTGGTACTATATTATCTTTATATTCTGTTATTACGCACTTCACATGTATATTATCAGATTAAATGCATAATATATTGGCAGTGCATAATATTATTAAGTATGACGTCCACCTACCGCCAACGTTGAAGAAACTGGGATAATATTTTACTCCATAATTTAGATATGCAAATATAGCAAACTCGCAAAAAATAATATATGGCAATATTTTAATAAGCACGCAGTGAAACTGAACCATTTGGCAATAGGTATTTCCTGCGGTTTGTGGAAGAATTGCGCACCTTCTCATTTTTCAACCCCACTCATACACATCAGAGGGTCTATTCTATACTTATCGACCGCTAAAGTGATAGATATTATCAAACTTAGGGTAGGTGTGTATCAAAGTATTAGCACTTATTGTAACAATTACAATAAGTTTGTTGTATTGTTGCAATAAGTGCTATATTTTAACAGCAGCAAGAGAGGCGCCAATACTTTGATACAAACCTATCCTAAGTTTGATAATATCTATCACTTTAGCGGTCGATAAGTATAGAATAGACCCACAGGTCTGAAAAGAGCGTATTATCAATACATGACGAACCTGCCGATACTAATTGTTTTTATTTTTTCTTCTTTCGTAAAACACAAATTACTATTTTATTCGATTAGATTTGCAGACTCGAGTCGAACGTTAGATCCGATTGGTAAATGTGATTATGTGGCTCCGGATCCCCCCCAGGAACGGAAAAATACAAATTATTTAGGTGAAAGGAAAATTATTTCGTCTTCTTTTTTGTCAGGACCTCATGTTTCATAATCGTAATTTAGATAATTTGGCTGTCGAACAGTCACTTCGGCCTATTCTCTCGGTATTATACGCCATGCAAGGCCTAATGCCGGGTCCACACCGAAAACAAGTCGCGCGACAACTCGTTAAATTTTACGATAAGCATGATAATTATCGTAAAATTTCTTAAGCAATTATGATAATTATCTTAAAATTTAAGGAGTTGTCGCGCGACTTGTTGCCGGTGTGGCCGCACTTTAAGGTAGACACGTGGCACTCATAAATTAGTACAATTATTATTTAAGGTCATCCAATGTATATTGTAATTTTGCGGCATGTATAAACAATAAGATAGTACGGACGACACAAATGGGCTCCAATAATTATTACCGTTAAGCCACGCGCACTTGTGGATGAGATAGCTCGCAATGGCTCTCCATCATGACACGCAAGACCTGTCAGTGGAACTCATGAATTGGTACAACCATATGAGACATCCAATGTGTGATTTAATTATTCTGACGCGGTATGTCCAAAAAAAACAAGTCAGCGTGGATGACACAAATGGACACTATTGATCCTAATATGTAATAATTATGACTGTGGATGCGACAAGTGCTAATTACTCGTAGTTATAAATGCAAGTCAGGCGTCTATCGCTCAAATCAAAGAGTGTCTAAGATTGGGGAAAGTACCTGAAAAAGTGCGGGGGAACGACAAGCCATAAATAGTAGGAGGAGAAAACGCGAAAGTCGGTGTCACCTGCTAGATTTCGTTAGCCGTACCCCCTCCCGCCCGCAAATTATCGTGGATATCTTTTTGAAATTAACCCCCTCCCCCACACTATGGTTCCGTGTGCGCGTCTGATAGGAGCTATACAATCAAGGTTACAAATTAGACTATGGTTTCCCATGACTGCCCTAAAACATGGAAATGGCCGAGTTTGAATCCCCAGCACTAATAAATAACAAAGTTATTGTATAACCACGACCAGATTATGTTAATTCCTCGCTAATAATACGGCCCGAAATTACCCATCGGTCGACTGGCGCACGATCGGCTCCAGGTTGAATGGGTTCATATCCCACGTTTACCTGTGTGCATACAGATCAATTTGATTACTTTGTATAAGCGTTAAATAAATAAAACGCCCGGTTGTATTCAAAACGTATACCAAAGATATCATGTAATAATGTGTAATGATAATATTGTATCAAATAAACTAACAGTGATTGTCAATAATGGAATCCAGTTATTCTACATTATAATGGCGACACCACTTTTTCTACTTTGATTGTAGTTGTCATGCCTTGATTAATTTATTAATTCGATATGGGACATAATAATTAATAACAAACAAAAACATAACACAACCTACATATTACTTAGTAGGTTCTAGGTTGTGTAAGGTTCTGGTTTGTCTCACGTCGAATAAAAGCTCAATTAATCAACTCAATTACTTAATTAATTTAAAGTCAGCGAGCTTTACCTAATATCAACACACTGTCCGATGCCATTTTGATACAATCAATATTAAGATATTTACACTGACACTTACAATATTCTTAATTACACGTTCGTCTAAAAAAACAATACGTGACACTAATTATTAAAACATTGCATACAGCCACTTTAACGTAGCTAATATTCTTCTAATCTTAATAATTGTTTTATACAATAAGGAAAACGGAAAATTGTAGGCATCAATTTCGTTTTCAACCGCACCTTCATGCAAATGTTTACGAAAATTTGTTTACGTACCGTATTATTAATTTTGACTTCTTAGAAAATCAGATGGGAAGTTATCAGTAGCTACGTGGCATGTACATACAATGTACATATTCTATTCTACACATACCTATAAACCTATTTATTAGTATTGTGTGTAAAATAGCGCCTACTCGCAGATGTTATTTTCCTTATTTGTTACATTATTATAACATAACCAAAGAATGAAAAACGTCACGAGTATCTATCTACTATACAAATAATTAAATTGGAGTGTGTTTGTCCGTTTTCTGCGGTATAACTAAAAAAACTACTGGATCAATATTTATCGAACTTTCACAGCTTTTAGAATAATATAATTCATTGTTGGTACCAACTAATTAGACATTCATCAGGATTCTCTATGTATATTAAAATAAAGCTGTCGAATATAACACACTTGCAATAATACGAGGAGAGGCGCGGATAGGGAAGCGCGCTCCTAGAAATTAATAATACGAATCAGTCTATTAAATCTATTTCTTCATTGTAAATATTTGTAGACTTTTTCATTCTTCAGTCGTGATATAAAACAGTTAGGTACTTACAAGAGTTTTTTATGCATTAACAAAATTAACTATTATGAAAATTTTATATTAAGCACGCGATAATATTTATGTTGGTTGGTGGCTTGGAATTAGAAAAATGACGATAATAATATGAATGACATATTATTTGTGATTAGTTATACAATTATTTTCTAAATATCTTGGCAATATTCTAACATATTCTATATTATAATGTATTGCTAATAAGTAAATTAAACATTTAGTTAAAATGCTTACGTTTTAAGTAAACTACAGACTAACTAAAGACCAGATATTTTTTTTCCACCTTCACTTATATAATATTACGTAGGCTCCGTCTAGTAGAAAGGGGTCTCTTCAATTCTTTGGTAAATTACCAAAACGCGGAATCAGAGACGGGCGCTCCGTCAACTAACTCAACTATCGTGAGTAAAAACAAAATGATAGAAGTGAAAATCATGAAATATTCATAAATCACATGGTTAACATTAATTAATTAATTTTACATTCGCGCATGCGTAAAATCGAAAATGATCAAAACTGTTTGTGATTGACAATCTAATATATAAAAATTAATATTTGTGTGTTTGTTTGTTCGTATTGAATGCGCAGCCATACCGTTCATCCGATTGCGATAAAACTTTGTAAAATTATTGCTTGCACTTGCGCAAAGAGTATAGGCTATACTAATATATAAAAATGAATGTCTGTATGTCTGTCTATCTGTGTGTCTGTCCCGTATGCGTTCCTATACCATTCATCCGATTGCGATGAAATTTTGGTAAGTGGTTGTATGCACACCCATGAAGGTTTCTGAATTAGAAAAATCATCATCTTCTTCTTCTTCTTCATTCTATTTTCTTTTAATCGTATGGTTCCTATACCATTCATCCGATTGCAATGAAATTTTGGTAAGTGGTTGTATGCACACCCATGAAGGTTTCTGAATTAGAAAAATCATCATCTTCTTCTTCTTCTTCTTCTATTCTATATTTTTCTATTCGTATGGTTCCTATACCATTCATCCGATTGCGATGAAACCTTCGTCAGTTGTTGTGTTAACACCCGCAAAGGTTTCTGAAATAGTACAACCATCTTCTTCTTCTTCTTCTTATTCTTCTTCTTCTTCATTCTATCTTCTTTTATTCGTATGGTCCCTAAACCATTCATCCAATTGCAATGAAACCTTCGTCAGTTTTTGTGGTAACACCCGCAATGGTTTTTGAATTAGTACAACCATCTTCTTCTTCTTCTTCTATTCTATATTTTTCTATTCGTATGCGTTCCTATTCCATTCATCCGATTGCAATAAAATTTTCGTCAGTAATTGTGCCAACACCCGCGAAGGTTTCTGAATTAGTACAACCATCTTCTTCTTCTTCTTCTTCATTCTATCTTTTTTTATTCGTATGGTCCCTATACTATTCATCCGATTGCGATGAAACCTTCGTCAGTTGTTGTGGTAACACCCGCAATGGTTTTTGAATTAGTACAACTATCTTCTTCTTTTATTCTATATTCTTCTATTCGTATGCGTTTCTATTCCATTCATCCGATTGCAATAAAATTTTCGTCAGTAATTGTGCCAACACCCGCGAAGGTTTCTGAATTAGTACAACTATCTTCTTCTTCTATTCTATCTTCTTCTATTCGTATGCGTTCCTATACCATTCATCCGATTGCAATGAAAATTTGATCAAGTGTTGTGTTCACGCCCGCAAAGGTTTCTGAATTGATACAACCATTTTCTTCTATTCTATCTTCTTCTATTGGTATGCGTTCTTATACCATTCATCCAATTGCGATGAAATTTTGACCAGTTGTTGTGCGTAAGCCCGCGAAGGTTTCTGAATTAGTACAACCATCTTCTTCTTCTTCTATTCGTATGCGTTTCTATACCATTCATCCGATTGCAATGAAACTTTGTTGAGTTGTCGTGCGCACGCCTGCGAAGGTTTCTGAATTAGTACAACCATCATCTTCTTCTTCTATTCGAATGCGTACCTACACCATTCATCCGATTGCAATGAAACTTTGGTGAGTTGTCGTGCGCATGCCCTCGAAGATTTCTGAATTAGAAAATCATCTTCTACGTCTATTCGTATGCGTTCCTATACCATTCATCCGATTGCAATGACATTTTGATCAAGTGTTGTGCCCTTGCCCGCAAAGGTTTCTGAATTAGTACAATCATCTTTTTCTTCTTCTATTTGTATGCGTTCTTATGCCATTCATCCGATTGTGATGACATTTTGACCAGTTGTTGTGCGCACGCCCGCGAAGGTTTTTGAATTAGTACAACCATCTTCTTCTTCTTCTATTCGTATGCGTTTCTATACCATTAATCCGATTGCAATGAAACTTTGGTGAGTTGTCATGCGCATGCCCACGAATATTTCTGAATTAGAAAATCATCTTCTTCTACTATTCGTATGCGTTCCCATACCATTCGTCCGATTGCGATGAAACTTTTGTCAGTTGTTGTGCGCACACCTGCGAAGGTTTCTAAATTATTATTATATAAAATAAAAAGTTTGTTGTTTGTTTGTTCCATCCAATTTTTTTTTTTTTACTACATATTAATAACATTAATAACGTTTTCATATTTTGGATTCGATTTTAATTTAGTGTTCTTATGTTTGACCTTTACTCCTATTAGAATTATTTTCATATTGCCATATTGTATTACACAGATATTTTAATATTAAAAAAATAATTACCTCTTATTATTTTTCAAATATCTAAGATAAATATAACCACGAAGCGACCCTGTGCGAAGCCGGGTACTTCAGCTAGTAATAATAATAAAAATGTTCAAAACATTTTTGTGACTGCACCACAAAAGAAAGCTTGAAAATCACTAGAAATATAAATTAGCTAATTATTCTCAAATTGAATCACACCAAGATGATTATGGACAATATACCGAAAAAAAAATCACATGGGCATTGAGGTAACCAAGTGAAAATTGTAAAATATTCATAAATCACATGGTTGTTACAATTATCAAACTATTTTACATTCGCGCATGCGTAAAAACCAGAGCGTTGGAGCGCCGAAAATTTGAAGTGCTCCACTGCTCCGATGTTTTTTTATTACATTTTCGTCATATAATCCAATGAAAATAATATATTTGATACTTTGCAACACTTAAATTATTTGAAGTACGGCAACAATATTACGGGATAAATAAACTCACTTTTTGACAGAAGAGGCAGATAATGAAAGACGATTTGCTGTTGGTTTTAGAATAAATGATGAAAAGGACGGATAATAAACCTTATTTCAAAACTACTTATTTTTTTATTTTTTTAACATTTGTATTATAATACATATTAAACCTTTTTACCCGGAGTTACCAGGAGCTGGAGCAAGTATTAGGTCCCGGAGCTGAAGCGGAGCAACTCAAAAAAAGGTCTGCTTTAACCTCCAACCCTCTGGTAAAAACAATCAAAAAAAATTCAAAACATTTTTGTGACTGCACCACAAACTAAATGCTTGAAAATCACTAGAAATATAAATTTGTAAATTATTATCAAATTGTATTACACTGATAAGATGATTATAAACAATATTCCGAAACTATTTCACATGAGCATTGAGGTAACCGTAACCTGCATTCTTCATTTGAACGATAAGTAATACATGTTATCAATATATTTTTATTATTTTATCATTGAATTAGGTAGCCCTATACTCGTATCTACGTATCTTATCAAAAATGTTGTTTTACCTGATGTAAACAAATAATGCAATGTATCAATACGCAATGATAATAAACACCTACATATTATATACCCAAACACACAGATAAAAATAATTATTAGTATGTAGAATAATTATTAGTAATGCTAGCAAACTAGTCGAGTTAGCATTTATAATATATTTAAAAAAAAAATACTGAAAACTGAATTACCTAGATATTGCAAATTAGTTTATAATATTTATATGTTTGTATTTTTTATTAGTAATACGTATAATAAGGCTTTGCTTGCGACCTTCTGTCATATCGCCTATTCTCCTCTGAGTGAGGATCCATTGTTCATGCCATCTCTTAAATTCTGTTAAAGAACTTTATAATTCTATTGAATTTTTACCCCAATGCCAGGCAAATTTCAGTTCATCGACGTACTTGGCGTATCATTTAGAGCTATCACCGCGACTGGCGCGTTTGTGTAAGTTGGCCGTTAGAATCAGGGCTCGAAATGGACCGGAACGCACCGGAGCGCAGTTCCGGTTCGTTAAATCCCCGAAATTATCACTCCGTCTCGTGGATAAGTTCATTTGATCGTCTGAACTAGCTTGGCCATAGAACACAAAATCAAACACATTTACTTTTATCAAGGATAAGGAAATATTTTATTATTTTTAGAAACTCTCAAGCGCTCCGGTTCGTAAAATTTTCTATTTCGAGCAATGCGTTAGATATAAAATGATATTTAAATGTGGTAATTAAATATTAACTAACAGGTCAGCAGTGATTGTGTAGGCGGTGGCCTTCATTACTGATCCTTGATTTTAACTTTACAAAAATATCTCAGTCTAAGAATAGTACACGTTAAACCTTTTTTACTCCATTTATTATCAATAATCATAGTATATGAACATTCACATTATTCAAACGTAGAACTTACCCAAGGCCCACTTAGTCAGGCTGTGACACGAAACTGTAAATTGCAATCGTAGTGCTGGTTATTGCTCCTACTTCGACTGCAATATGATAAAGTATTTGTATAAACTGATGATTGTTTCATATTGAAATACAAGGTGATTTGAACTAAATATACAAATTAAAAAAATCATTAACTGCAATGATCGCATTGCACTCGAAAATAATCAATAACTAACATTACTACCATAACTCACAATTTAGTCCCACGGCCTGCCTATAGTAGGCTTTGACTTACTCTGTAATATAATAATATATTATTGTTAATATGCAACACTACCATTTTTATATGGTGGCTGATTGCATTTGTGATTCACTCATGCACGTAGGCATAAAATATTCCTGAGGAATCCAACCTTCAAATAGTTTGCGGCCAGTGTTTTTTAGATGGTAACACTCAAACACTGTGATGTAATCAAAATGATTAATTCCTTTGCATTGTTTGTTCTGAGACAATAATATTAAAGACGCGAGCTTTAACAATCGTCAAAACAAACCGTTTCATAACTTTCCTTTTGAAAATCTTGATAGTCAATAATGCATACAAGAAAAATGATGACATAACAAAGATCGATTTGAACTTTCTCAAATGAGCTTTGTTTATAGGTATGCATCTCAGAATCGATACAGAAGGGTTTTCCATTCTTTTACACTAATCGACGATTCTTATCAATCGAGTCTTGGGTCATTTCGATTTTACTTTGACAAACTGTATGGTAATATTCATACTACATAATAACATGACATATGTAAGTATTCAATTCACAAATCACAACTAGGGATTGCAATACCGGTATTCCTGTATTTATCAATACCAAAATACCGGTTTTAAAAATCCAAAACACCGGAATTTTCGGTATTCAAAATCACACTCGTTTACGCTTTTGAAACTGAATTGAATGCTATTTCTACATTACTTTATACTGTATTGCCTATTAAATTTAGTGTATAAGTTATGTGCTGCTAAAATGAAAATATATTTACTGAACCCAACAAAATTGAAATAGTAATAAAACAAAATCCATCAAATATACCTATTTATAAAATTGTCACGATAAATTAACATAAAATTATTTCAAAATAGAAAACATCCGTGACAAACATTGATATACTACTGGATGAATCATATGCTTCTTAAAATGACGTTCGATTTTCAGCGACTCGGCCTTTGTTAAAACTTACTGACTAAGCCCGATCTAGCTTGCATCTTACTCTAACTAATAGTCAGCGCATGACGACTTGCTCTGTCTGCTTTGCAGCCACCCTTAGGTTCACTATTCCAAGAACGCAAATTTAGTTTTACAGCCAGGGCAATACGGGTGAAATTCGGAAAACCATGTTATCGGTCTTAACGCATTATACCTACAAGGAAATATTATAAGACGATATTCGTAATATCTTTTGTGGTACATTTTTAAAATGACACTTGTATGGGAACTGCTCATCTAGTAGTATATCAATGGTGACAAATGTCCAATTTTATTATTCTATACTAAAATTATTGATGACTGTACAAGCGTTCTATTGAAGAAGCATTTCCTGCAAACGCACTTATTTGCACGTCTTACTGAACTATTATTTTTGAGGGTCTTAGTTAAAATTATCAATTTATTCAAATTATTTGTAAAAATCACCAATTCTACAATATTATCATCAATATATATTTTAAATGTCAACGTAATAAAATAAAAATATTGGTAGGTAGGTTTTTGCTATAAAATAATGTTTTAAAGAAATTTTAATAGCTATATTTACTGATAAGAACTTTTTTTATGTTTCAACGAATATCGGTATTCATTGAGAAATACCGAAAAACCGGTATTGATATTTTCATTCGGTATTGCAATCCCTAATCACAACGTATTTAATATCTAAATGCAATAAATGATATGCAAACTTGCTGCAACTTAAGGTAATGTCACGAAATTTGTATGTATGCATTAGATTTGACGGTATCATAGTTCAACGTAAGTTGTTGTATCGGAAATTGATTGCCGTGTGGGATTGAGGTGGTAGATGACCAGGGAAACGCGTGAGGGCACTTTTGACTTGCGTTTATTTTTTGTTGATCATATTATAAAGATGTTAATTTGGACTTGTGTGCATGACTGTGTAATATGCGTGTGCTCTGTCCCAAGGCCTAAGATGGACTGAGTTCGAGCGGGACACTACATGTGTATAGTATTAAGATAAAATACATGTCTTAATGAAACACTTAAAAATACGGAAAACAAGGAAAAGATAGAAGAAAACAGGTACCTGATACCTTCAGATAAGATGATGATCAGATCATATGATATATTTATATAAAATTCCGGTAGGGTGCATTCACCAATTCTAGCTAGACATTTCAAACTTTTAGAATATATCAGACCACGATTCCAATGCATTTTTAAATACTTTTAGCCATCTTTAAGTAGAATTAAATTAATTTTCAGTTAATTCTGTTTTGTATGAAAAGTTATTTCGAAAGAAATCCGTAATCCAATCCACTACTATTGGTTGCTAGGGGTCTGGGGTCCTAGGAACTAAATTATTAATATATACGTGTGTTACTATGGAAATCAATATGAATGTCAAAATGACATTTCAGTACTATTTCTATCAAGTACAAATTTTTTTGATCGTTTAAACTAGTCAAGTCAAGTTTATATGATTCAACAGAAAATTTAAAAACATTGTATATGAAAAGTTCGTTTTATCTTGTAATTATTTCATATAATGCCATTGAATTTTAAACTTAATTCTGGTGAATATAACAAATTTAATCATCGATACTTAAAGTTGAAGTTATCTAGTTAAATTGGCAGTAATCTAAATTGCTATATATTTTTTACATCAAAATTTTATAACTCCTCAGATATCTTAATCACAGTACTTAACAATAAATAATCGTTATCTCAATACATTTCACTCCGTTCTGAATGTCTTGGCAATTAAACGATTGTGCAATATATACCTGGAATGTAGGTACTTAATTTATCTATTAGTTGTAATTTCAAAAGTAAATACATCTATAAATCCATACTATGACATATTGAGGTAGGAAAATTACCTAATTTAACAGGTGTTTTTTTCATTTCTACAGGTGAATATTATGTTTTTGGAAAACTAACCGTAAGTAAGCGGCATTTGGAATAAATTATAGAGTTGTATCGAACAGATATTAACGTTATTTACGTTAATTTTATTTACATGATTGTGTTAACACGGTTTTATTGAAATAACCTACAATCAATACTCAACAGCTCAGCCATAGTTTGTACGAATGCAACTCAATAAAACGGTAATTTATGACACATGGTATTGTGCATAAAACTACTTACACCGAAGTGTAAAAGACGACCGACCGCAAATATGTACGTTATTGTATCGATTTAATTCTGATAAAGATCAGTGAAATACAAAAAAAAATGCAGGGCTTAAAGATAATTCTTCGCGTAACATACTTCTAATGAATAAAACAAAACGTGAAACTTTTATAAAGTAAGTAATTTTTTTTCGGATTTTTAATTTCGTTATCGTTTTTAAAAAGAGTTTTTAAAATCATAATCACTTGGAATATCAAAAATTTGCATCGAAATGTTGGAGAAACAAAATCGGTTTTCGTGTGTGTTTTATTTTAATCACTTTATCGTAAGTAATAAATTTATCTTTTTTCTAAAATGTATGTTTTCTGGCGTATTTCAAAAGTATGTCTAATATTTGTGCATTTGCGCCGTCCACGTAGTAGAGTATCCTCCAGATAACCTTACCATTGTACACAGTGATAAAGATTTATGTGTATACGCAACCGTATAATTGTATTAGTAAAAGCCAGGCACTTGATTGGTTTACTCACGTTTTAATTCAAAAAAATCTATTCCAAATAGTAAGATTAGGTGTCGGCCACTCTACAAATTATTGCGTGACAATTGGACACCCTTAATTTTACATATTATCAATCTAGATTCCTTCAGTTTCAAAGAGTTTTTTTGTTATTTGATCAAATAACCAGAAGGGGAAACGACAGGTAATCTGTAAAACATCATCGTCAGCCTAAACATTAAGTATTGATGTGGAAGAGGGAAGTTGCTCACTCTATGGTTCGGCCAAGTGAAGGACACTATATCCTGTCAATACCTCCAGCTATGCGGACGGCGGAGTGTATGATAATACAAAAAATGACAAGCTCCAGTCGGGTACAGAGTCCAGACCAGACATTTTTAGAAATGGAATTAAGAGGAATGTTGCATAGCTCTGTATTGTCAATGACTCACTCAGGAAAAGGAATTATTAATTCAATAGCATGCATTAATAAATTATAGCCAGCTGCATTTAGCGAACTAAAATTCTCCAGTTATGGAAACGAGACAAGATTCTTGGGCAAAGTACCTACCCTCCTGTATCTATTATGATATCAGTCAGATAGAGGTTTTCCGAAATTTTACAAAAAGCGTGAGGATTCAGCCATACAAAAAGTTGGATAATCACTGACCTAAGTTCTAAATCAAAACTTCTTACTTCAAATCTGAAATAAAATAAATTTAATGTCCCATTCAATATCGAATGGAAGGTTTCCACGCTCGAGCGATAACTTTGTTGTGAACTTTTATTTTATAAACAAGCCTTTGTTCGCAAAGCTTTCAATAAAATTTACATCTGCAAATGTAATATTTAAACGATTAGGTATTATTACCATTGTATGTATCGTGGGGGGTACACAGTGACTTTTACGGATTGCTCGGTGACCATATTTTTTTGGAAAAAAACACAACTTTTGACAACCTCAAAAAAAAACAAAATTACACGAAGGTTCTAGTGAAAAATCATTATAATGTAATATTAATTGTGCAAGAAAAAAAAGTACAGAAATGGTTTTTAATGGCGACGAAACCATTAAATGCGATATATGCTGACATACAACCACATATACTGAGCTTAATTAAGAATACACATGTGCGAAAGATAGTTTATAATATAGAATGTGCCATAAATCACTCATAATATACAAGTCTACCACCGACGAAGATACAATTAATTAAATGCAACGTATGCTGACATTCCTATTTCACCATAAGGTTTGATGACTTTAATATTTAAATTATAATACAAATCATTGATTTAAGGGTTTAAAAAAAATATAATTATAATACTTTTAGTGGTAACGAAATTATAAGGTAAATGCGATCTATGCTAACATACAACCGCAAACTTAAATAATTACAAGATTAAAAGAACTTTTTATATACAACGTTTTTAAATTTTCTGTTGAATCATATAAACTTGACAATTATATGTTTTAATAAATAGAAATACTGAATAAATATTATAGAATACTGAAATGTCATTTTGACATTTCATATTGATTTCCATAGTAACGGACGTATATATTAATAATTTAGTTGCTAGGACAGCTTAGCTACCAATAATAGTGAGTAGTAAATATTACTTTTAACGATTTTTTTCCGAAACATACAGAACAGAATTAAATGAAAATGAATTCAATTCTGCTTAAAGATGGCCAAAAGTATTAAAATAATGCATTGTCGTCGTGTTCTGATATATTCTAAAAGTTTCAAATGTCTAGCTAGTCGGGAAGTTAGTTAAAAATCTTGGACAAAGAAGAAAAAATTTGTACCCGGAGACACAAGAAAAAATCTGTACCGGACAAACAAGAATACGAGCTAATAATATTTGTATCCTTTTTTAAATCGATTTGTATTTTCTGTCTCTTTTAACACTTGTTTTGTAATTCGGTATTTTAGAAGGTTAAACAAGAAATAAAGGACTAAAGCCGGTTTTTCAAGGGGGGGGGGGGGAACCAACGCTAGCATCCTGAAATGAAGGACTGCTCTCCATAATGTATTACGGATGGTCACCGTAGTCGTACTACGTAATATAATGACGTTCAGAATGAAATTGAAAGTATACAGGAACAGAATACACGTAGGTACATAATCAGTAGGTATGCCTACTCGGTTTTTTATAATCACGTAAAATCACAAAAACCAAAGCAATTCTTAAAATAGGTCGGCCAAAAAGGTTAACATATGGGCAGACAGTTTCTATTTTTATTTGCAAAATGTTTCCGACGCATATAATATTAATTTTATTGTTCTACATTTATATGATTCCCTCAAATAAATTTAGCAAACGCATAGCATGCGTTTCATATTAATTGGCACGTGTGAAAATTCTGCCACAATACCTACGTCTTTGGTGAAAAACTTCTCGATATAAATTTTGGATGTAAAAAATTTTCAGTGAAAGCAGTAATGCGGATTGTGTGATCAGATTGTTTTGGAAAGGAAAGCTAATGAAAAATGTGTCGACTTTCATTCAGAAAGATTTTTTTCTAACCGCTTCGACGGAGAAAAAATTGCATGGTTCCCAGTGTTTAAAAATCCACCACCATAAAAAGATTCCCTTCCTCTGCACACAGTCTCAAGTATAGTTCAAACTAGGTGTTCATACACATTCTCTATTCCAGGGTTTCCCAAACCTTTTCTGCAATGGAACACTTCGCAAACTCGGAAATTTTAACGGAACACTTAGTTTATTTTGTAAGTTATTTATTAGCGCAGCTAACCATTCTGCCATTTTGGCAACTGTCGTTAAACAAACAAGACTTGTCAGTATATGTAGTCAATATACCCCATCTTTTTCATGCGCACGGTGTGAGAAAAGATGGTCCTCCGTCTGTACCTAGATCATGGCTCCCACATCCCGAAGCGGGCCATCTACTTATCGCTATGGTTAAAGGAAAGGCAATGTGACGATCTACAGTTGCATATTCCAAACGGTGTTCGAGGAAAAATTAAGGGTATTTTTAGCGTTTTTTTTGTATTTTTAATACACCCATTTTTATGTTGATATGCACAATTATGGAAATGTCAAATATCGACAATAATCAAAAATTGTAAGCATGGCAAAACCACATATTATTAAATATTAGTATACTTGAAGTGAAACAGCGCCACAGGCGACATTATTTTACTATTAGTGCATGTTTGTGATGTGTGTTTATCTCACTTGGATGGTCAATTTCTCACGCCGCCCCCCCCCCCGTAAGCCCAGGCCCCCAAGCCAGAGGCCTGTCAGCCCCCCCCCCCTTGTGGAAGCCATGACCTATCTAAATAGTTGACGTCATAAACATTAATGGAGATTGATCATCACTCGCCTTTCAATATGAAGTAGATTCTTTAATTATTTTAGTTTTACTTATTTTACTTCTACTTCTTCTTCCACCCTGTCACGACCCAACATTGGGGCATAATGCAAGCACAAGTTGGGGCCACTTCCCCCGGTCCATCGCCAACTTCTGCGCCTCCCGCCATGTCAGACCTGCAGCACGTAGGTCGCTGCAGGGTGAGGGAGGGCTGGCCACAGCGACGGAACCCTTGAGGCTGTGCCACAAGGGTACGAAGTGCCGCACTCTTTGGCGGCATCTGGAATACGTGTCCCAGCCACGTAAATCGTCTCTTCGTGATAACTTCAATCACCGAAGGCTGTTGTGTCTGCTCACGAACTCGGGTGTTTGGAACGCGGTCGTACCAATGTACCCCTAAGATTCGGCGGAGACATCGATTCTCAAAGCTCAAAAGCCGAGACTCTTGAAGCTTAGTAAGATGCCATGTCTCACAGCCATACAGGAGCACAGGTAGCACGCACGCGTTAAACAACTTCTACTAAGTATCTTTAAATGTGTTGCAGTGTATAAAACCTTTCCAAATGGTCGCGCAACACCTATTCAAGGTTCGGCGGAACATAGTTTGGGAAACCCTGCTCTATTCCATTAATGGGAATGACAAAAAATCTTAAAATACGGTTTTGATTATTCCTGGAAAAAAATCATAACAATAAAGTACGTTAATTTCATATTTTACTTACTTAATTTTCCTACTTACGTTATGCAGGTTTGCATGTACTAATAAATTCAAATAAATATTTCAAACTATCATCTTGGCCGAAACCATGTGTACACTAACAAGATTAATCTGTTATTCCTAGTTTCAAAATGTCCGGATTTCAAGATGAACACCCTTGTTTCAATTGAATCGCTATCATAAATTCGGTCAATTAACAAATCATCACGCAAAGTGAAAACCCTGCCAAGCGATGTGCCGGAGACAATAATTTAAATAGTGGGTAACTCACCGATTAATTATCAGGTCCGCCGTGTTCAGTCCCGTCCCAGTGATATCTACGAACGTCGGCGCATCAAAGAGCACAAGAGGAAATGACAACACATCTAGTTTCTCACAGATTTTTTTTATTCGAACAATCCATTTCGGTCAATATCGAAATTCGAACAATCCGGTCCGGTTCGACAGACCGTATTATGAACACCTTCCGGTACCGTTCAGTCGAACAAATCCGGATCGACTGTACTCGATGAATATCGGAGGCAACGTTTTTTTCACACACGGTTTATTTCCTACAACTAGGTCTGCAACAAATTAAATGTTTCCACGCACACAATAATATTATTATCTTCCATTGTTTTGTATTTTTTTAATCACTTTTGTTCAAGATCCAAACCTTGCACTGTAATTAATTATAATTAATTATTATTAATTATGTCACTTACTAATTCACATTAATTTAGCCATCCTCAAAATATTAAAATTTGAAAATGACACGTAATCAATAATTTAAGTAGACATATAATGCATTTATATTTTCGTATGAACTAATGCTTTTGGACAATGACATTTTTATTTCGACATAATATATATATATTATAGTTATCCATTAAAACTCATGAGTAGTAGTAACCAGTGGCGAAGGGCGGTGAGATCCAACATAAATAGTGCACACTAAGCTTTGTCAGTCAAACGTATTTGTTTTCATTGAACTAAAACTACAATGTGTGTTACGATAGGATGATAACATTACCAAAGATGTCAACCAGCAGAAAAAGACGTGCGGAGGACCGTTCCGGCTGGAGGGCGGCGGTGGAGAAGGCCAGGGCTCGACTTGAGCTGTAGCGCTATCGAAGAAGAATACTACAATGTGCAGATAGTCGTCTAAGCTATAGTAGATAATAGTCAAAAATATTTTATAAATAAAAGAATAATATGTAATATCGATTATGGTTTGATTTAGGCAGGTCAATGAATTTAAAAACATCATCTTCAAACTGTATTCTTAGTTTAATATAAAAAAATAAGTATGACTGACAAAGTTTAGTGTCCATTAGTTATGTCTAACGGAAGGCAATTGATGCCTTTGAGATGTGGTGTTGGCGCCGAATGCTCCGTATTTCTTGGACGGAGCACAGGACGAACCAGTCAATCATCCAGAGACTGAAGATAAAGGAACGGCTCTCGACAATGTGTCTGAGAAGAATTCTGCAGTTTTTGGACATATTGTCAGGCGCGGACCGGACAACCTGGAGAGACGGTGGCCGAGGTCGAAGCAGAGGAAGAGCGTCTACGCTATGGAGCGACCAAGTGAAAGAACTGACTGGGGTCACCATCCACTCTGCCCTGAGAGGAGCAGAAGATCGAGAAGGATGGAAAGTCTTGGTCGCTCAAAGGATGGCGAAATTCAAATGTGGGCACGATCCTCAGCCATGAGTGTACGACCAAGAAGAGAGAAGATTTATGTCTAATCTTAACAGCTTACCTCTACCCCTCACCACTGGTAGAAACACCTTTAATCAGAAATAGATAGATAGTAATTTTCTCGGAAATATGAAATTATCAAACGCTTATAAGTTAACGTACCTATACCTTTTTTTAAAACAATCATGAAGTATGTACACAATAATAGTTACGCCATAAAAAAATCCACAGAAGTACAGAGCTACAGAATCGCGTTAACACTATTACACTACAGTATAGATAATAAGTATCAAAAGATAAATCATTATTTTTACACCTACAAGGATTTCGTAAACTAAAAGATCCATCATAATAGGTTGAAGCGTCTTCGGTCAGCTGATTTGGAATGATTATTTGATTCTGGTTATTATATTTTGCTGTCAAAACGACGATAGACACTATGATAAATCTGGGAATAATATATTTTTTCAGTTGGTAACTATAAAACACAGTGAAAACATTTTAATACCTACATACTTTTAAAGGAATTCTATTTCCACAGAACAAAAATATAAATGCAAAACCGAGTCGCCATAGACCAAGACTATAAAGTCAGTTTTTGTTTATGATTAATTTATTAATTATTATTAAATATTACCATTTCGTTTACATGACAAATTTTAATGCATATTATGATACATACGTAAATATTGAAAAATAAAATAAGCGGGGACATGCTCAGCGTAGGTCAAAATGGAGCTTTTATTCTATATTCAAAGCATGATCCTGGACATTCCTTAAACGTTGCAGATAATCTATTTACATAATTTTGAAGCCTTATTATCCTTTATATTTATTTTAAACATTTGATGACTGCATAAAGTATTTTTGTTACATAAAATAGTATTCTTTTAAACCTCTCGCTCTAATGTTTTAGAATATAGTCATATTTCAGTACATAAATGTGCAGTGGTGTTAAGATTTTTTACGTTTATTAATTTTTAAACGCATTTATAAAACCATCAGTATAATTTATGTCGACATTATTATGGTGAAATATTTACGATAAAAAGTTATATTGATAATCTCTGTGATCCCAAATTTGACAAGAATTAGGCATTTTATTATTTAAAAAAATGGGCAAGATTAACACATTTGAAGATAATTCTAAAGATACTGATTATAAGCTATGTCTTTGACCATTCAAATGTGATAAACATTCTACGAATAATGATTGCTTTATAATAATTATTGACCTAAGAATAAGGTACCTAGTATTTTTTTGAAATACGCCATTTCTTTTGGCATTCCCCAGTGGTTAAGCTACAACATACGGCCGTAGCCATAAATTGACAAACTAAAACTGAAGTAGGGAGTAAGAACATGTTAACGCGCGTGTTTAAACACGTACCTAACCGAAAAAAAAATCTTTTTTACACGGTACAAAAGCTCCATTTTGACCCACGCTGAGCACGTCCGCCCTTACGTAATCTCATATTTCTTCACACTCGAACTGTGGAGAACACACCATAGACAGAAGATGACCCCATTCCCTTATTTTTGTGTTCCCTGGGTTCATCATACCATCGATTTCACTCACCGTAGATAGTACGGTAGACTGTTGGACTCTTATTGCGTAATTAAAAAGTTCGAATCCCGCGCGTTGTTTGTTTCGATGTTTAAAGCTAATGGGTTAATCGCGATTTTATAGAAAAAAAAGACCGTTAATCTCCAGGCTGCGAATGTTTACATTCTCTTTTTAAAAATGGACTGTAAAATATTATTTTTCAAAATTGCATCATTTTTACACATTTTTGTGATACTGTAGGAATGTGGCGAAGGGTGGAGGTAGACTGATCCGCCATAAATAGTGCACACTAAACTTTGTCAGTCATACGAATTTCTTTTCATTATAATAAGACTACAATAATTTACAGATGGTGTTGGTTAGTTTTTAAAATTCAATTAAACCCTGCTAAAACCAAGCCATAATAGATAAGGGTCAAAAAATACTCGTTTATAAAATATCTAAAATTATGCAATTAAATCATACAGAACTTTGGATATTTTATATAAGTATAGATTAATCTTTTTTGTCTATTGTAGTTTGGTTTAGGCAGGGCTTAATGAATTAAAAAAATGAACCAACAACATGTGTAATATGTATTCTTAATCCAACGAAAACCAATAAGTATGAATCTAAAAGTGTGCACAATTTTGTCGTATCGCCCAAAATATACCAAAACTATTATGGTTTGGTTTAAGCAAGGTTTAATTGATTTTTTAAAACTAACACCATCTGTAAATTATTGTAGTCTTAGTTCAAACAAATACGTATGACTAACAAAGTTTAATATGCATTATTTATGGCGGATTCACCCTTCGCTAATACAGGATACTGAACGTAAAAAATATGCCAACGCTGACTGTCCTGTACTATCAACTGAATTTTTATGATAATATTATTTATAATAATAAAAAAATATTTATTTCAAAGTGACTTTTCAAAAAACCTCAATGTTAGATCTTATTGAAGTACATACATACTTGTATTCAAAACGTGCTGCACTTCATATTATCGATATGAGAGACTCTCAAAATAGTGGAACTGGCAAGATACGTGATTTCATGAATTAAATACCTACCTGGATGTTTGGACAATGATAAAAAAGAAACCTTTAAATTATTTATGACTCTGTTCACAGTTTGACTGTTTGGACAAATTATGGGTGCAAGCGCTTAGGAAATCTTTAACTCGGACAAACTCCTAATATCAGAGGCTTCAAAAATATTATCAGCATATATTTTTAATAAGTAATAAAAATTATCACGTAAGCAATTTAAACAGTACATTTGTGCGTTTTTCTACTATACATACATAGTGTGAATTCAAAAATCAGACAACTATCGATTTTTATCTTTATTATAAATATTTTAGGAGAATTAAACTGACATTCGGGAAGCCGGAATTCAAACTAAGACTTAACCAACCTCGTACAAGATGAAAGGTTGGTGTATAGTTGGATTTGAAAACCTTGTGTGTCCTAAACTGGAGTGAAGTGTCTCTGGACAGACATGGATGGAGGCAGTTACTGAAGGAAGCAAAGACTAACATAGAGTTGTACCTTCAGGAAGAAGATTTATTCAACAAGCAAGCGCAAACCTGGTCGACCTCGCACAAGATGGAGGGGTAATGTTGAGTTTGATTTAAAGACTTTACTCATCCAAAACTGAAGGGAAGCAACTTTGAACAGACGTACTGTATGAAGGTAAATACTGGACGAGGCTAAATCACGCATAGGGTTGTAGCGCCAGGAAGAAGAAGACGAATAAGATTTATTTATTTTAAGTTTATAATTGCTGTACTTGTAATACTAATAAAACTAGCAAATTTCCAGACGCCCACCGTGGGCAAAAGCCGTCGGCCGGTCAATCTACAATAATATGTCATTCTTCAATCAATAAGACATATATTTTTTTAAATATTTTGTTGTTTAAAGTTATTTATATTTTTTCGTTTGCTTTATAATTTTTTGCGTTATAATCAGGTTTTTTTAATTCAAATGTCATGTTGTGGACTGATTCAGATTTGAACACATTTTTTTTTAAATATACTTATACCAATATTATTTTACATTTTTATATTTCCGTCTAGAATGTTTACATGTCAATTGTACGTATTGCATTTCGCCGCAGCACAGTTTACCGTGAGCTGTCTTACCAGGAAAAGATGACCGTACAACATTGAGATCAAAACATAGCGCGTGGTTTGTGAAGCATTGCAGTAAAATTTCATTTTCAGTATCAAATATCTGACAAGCATGCTGTTATTTTATAGGTACGACTTGATACTTTAATTTGATATAAATATACATGGTATTATATATATTATTTACTTACCCACCTATTTTTTTCGTATTTCCTTTGTATTCTGGTGTTTTTATTTAGTACTTATATATTTTTAGGTGATTTATTTAAACATGAATAATACGTATAAATTTCCAGAAACTGTCTAGAATTGGTTCTCATGTGAAATTAACTGTGGCGGCACAATAAGTGACATTGACAGTTCTATGGAAACGTCTGGTGGCCGCACCAAATTTCACTTTTCTTGTGATTGAAAAAATTAAAGCTAAATTTTATTTACTAAAAAAAAGGATCAATTTATTTATATACCTACAAGTCCATTTAATAAAAGACATTTGAGCATTTTAGTACATATCTATTTATTTAAAAATAATGCAAATGGAAATTCCTCAATACTCCTTTTTTCCAATGCGAGACGCATGGCTGCTTCTGACTGTCAACTGGCTTCGATATTTGTTTTTTATGAGGTTGCATCACATTGAATGATCTTTCACAGTATACAGTAGTAGGAAAAATTGACAATATTAATAAATATTCTGTAAAATGCTGGTGGCCGCAGCAAAAGCCGCACATGAGAACCACTGGTCTAGAATCAGTTACGGACTCTTTAAATCTTCCAATCCCATTCTCTAAATATATGTGAATCGAAGGAATAATAATTATTAGTTACCAATCCTGCTACATAAGTCACACCTCACATTATTTGATGAAGGACCAGTGTTAAGAAATAATACAGTTATTATATACCAAGCGTATAATAAAACACAGTAATTAAAAGTACACATAATGTTTATAAAGAAATTATTGGTATTGGTGATAAAAATAAACATCGTATTGCAAGTATTGTTAAATTGAATGAACATAATATTGTCTGAAAAAATACATGCATTTTTAATGTTCAAAACGTTAACTTTTGTGCTAAACTTTAGCACATAATATTGTTTACAAAGCATTTAGATACATAATTAATAAAATTTACCTTTCACGACAATATATAAAATACTTACATTTTTTTTAGAAATTTTAAAATTAAATATCTGTAGAGATTTATATGTAATAAATAAGTTAGTACCTACATCAGTTAACGAAGAGAAAATTTTACAAGTTTAACGTTAGCTATTGATGCTAATTATCCGAAAGGAAAGTTATCCAATTTTGAATCTTTCACCTGACACGTGTGTAAGTAGGTACATGTACCTACAGTCAGAAGACCGATTAAGAATTTAGTGACATACCTCTAAGTAACATTTATTGTGGCGATAAGATACATCGATGTCAATAATAATAAGTAAAATTCCTAACCTCAATAAAAGACCTATCAGAAATTCTAAAAACTGTATAAGTTAACCAATTTGACACTATAAAAATGTTTAGACTTTGCCTAAGTGAACCGTTACTATTTACATCGGCGTTTTCAACATTTTTACTAATATGGCATAGTATTGTTCCTTTGCCAAACTTCTTCAGCACACCAAGTACCTACCTAACAACATAAAAATAAATAAACGTATGACTCCTACCAACTCACACCCTACATTAACCATGCACAATCGAAAAATTGAGCTAATACTAAGTCGTTATAAAATGACTAATGTTAGAATACCACAAAGTGTAAAGATATTAGATTTTGTAAAGGATGTAAAATAAGTGTTACAAAATCATATAAATTATCGACTTATAGATAAGCAACGATTACAATAATGTACATACTTGCTAATAATGCTCGCATTATTTTTTTAAAGGGCTGGTGGGTATGTTACTTATGTCTGCTTGCATCAGGGAACTCAGAAATAATGGGAACTGAAATACCCAACGGGTAAGGCGATAGCAAGTAACCGTCTCGAGTAAGGAAGAACCCGGGTTAAACTTACACACGTGTTAAGAATACGTTGTACGTCGAATACTGAAATCTGCTCTCGGTTTATGCATTTACGCTCATTTAATGTTGGTGTATTACACACACTATTGCACGTGCATAATGCGTGCTTCATTTTCGTAGGACTATCACACATTCAAAAACCCTGCTTCAACGTGCGGCGTATTGAATATAGCCTATCGGTATTCTATTTATTATCTGTTCTGTGGCTTGCATACTGTAGTAATAATAAAAGAGATCTAGGTATATTTAGCTACATATTTTTCCGACTTATACATGGTATAATTAGATACTGTGCCATTCTTGGTAGTATTTACTTGTGTGTCTCTGATAATTATCTTAGAAATCGGCAGCACCCACTGTTTAGTCTACCAAGGTGCATAACTAACCTGCCATTGATAATCCCAATTCGTGGACAACAACTATGTCCAATAAAATCGTTTTAAATATTAATATCTTGAGACTTTATATGGACGTGTACACTTTAAAATTTATTTTTTGACTGTTATTTTATGTCATGTGGTGAATACTCTTAATTCGTAATTTGTCATGTTCATTATAATACGTAAAACAAATAAATTTTGAATACTTATGACTTTGAATTTTTGTTATCCAATTTGATTTCAAACCGAAGGCACCAATTTCACAATAAACACCGTGTGACCTGAACTTAACGATTAATTTAAATTTATTATGTAAAACATCAAATATTATGATAATATTAATAATTTTAACCAAAGTTTAACTACCTTGGTCATTCAGCGGTAGGTAAGTGAAAAAAATATGAGAACACCCATGTATCCAAGAGCGCGTTTGATTTATGAAAGATTTGTGCATAAATGTGTTATGTGAGTTTAGTGAAAGTTTGGGGAACATAATGATATTAAATTGGAATAAATAGCTTTTATAATAATATACACTATATTAGGAAGTTAAAATATGAACTGCTTTTTCCTACCCTAAAATCAGTGCTTACGACTCACTGTTTATTATTATACTAATTATAAATAATTACAAGATAAAAATAACTTTTTATATACCACGTTTTTAAATTTTCTGTTGAATCATAATATAAACTTAACAATTCTATGTATTAATAATTACTTTTTTTTGTACTCGATAGAAATACTGAATAAATATAGAATACTGAAATGTCATTTTGACATTTCATATTGATTTCCATAGTAACGCACGTATATATTAATAATTTAGTTGCTCGGACCCCCTCAGCAACCAATAATAGTGTTTTACTTTTAACGATTTTTTTTCCGAAACATACAAAACAGAATTAACTGAAAATGAATTCAATTCTGCTTAAAGAAGGCCAAAAGTATTAAAAGAATGCATTGTCGTCGTGTTCTGATATATTCTAAAAGTTTCAACGTCTAGCTAGTCGGGAAGTTAGTTAAAAAATCTTCAATCGTCCAATACAAATCATGGACAAACAAGAAAAAATCTGTACCGGACAAACGAGCTAATAAAACGTGGTAAAATAGAAAAATAATTGGTACTGTTCGGTTAAGAGGAATACAGCGGAAAACACATTTTGAAAATACCCGATATACTGGATTATTTGTAATTAAGTATTAGGTAACTGTATTTATAATAAAAACTAGATCACCAATCCATTTCTATGACAGATAATACTAAAGATTGGTTGCTAGCAATAAATTCATATAGGCTGCTTTTACACTACTAAATAAAATACTATGTCGCCACGAACAAAACCTGGGGATCAGAATGAGAATGGTAAGATTAAAATATATTTGCACTCGCAGAAACAATGCTCAGAAAACTTTATGCTTCTGAAAATAAATATCAGTATACTCTGTATCAGCTGGAAAGACATTAATAGTATTATTATAAATGTCGAGGTGATGTCGATGGTGAAAAAAAACAAAGAAATTGAAACCAGAAAGTGGGCACACTTTGGCCGCATCATACGGCATCCAGAGAGATCATTTCTGTCACACGTCATTCAAGAAAAGATCTCCGGTAAGCAAGACCCTGAATAACGTTCTAGTTCAATCGCAATTATGAGGTCAGTACTGAATACCATACCTAGCGACGACAGACAGGTTAAAAGCACCCAAAATCATCACCGACGTCTGATAATGGTTATAGCACAAAAATAAGAAGAAGATACAACAAACTCGTGTAATTAAATAAAAAAAAATAATGAAGACTTGTGGATTTAAGTAATGAAATTGTTTGTTTTATTCTATTTATGGTAAGTATTATAAAATATTATTTTATTTACGTGAAATCATTTCCTTGAAATAACATGCATCCACAAGTTGTGTTTGATTGTAGTTTTCTATCGCGTCCTACCATTTGTACGCGTATATGTGATATATAAGGGGCGACCCTGCGATAGTCGTAATGCGCCACAATTTTCGGTATTGACAATAGGCCAGGTTAGAGCAATCGGCTTTTTCACACCTCGGTATCCTGCCCGGCCGACGGTTTATTTTTATTCACACTCCTCGGAAAGTAAAATATTTACAAAACTATTTCGAAGCCATTTAGGGATCGAAGTCATACGAATTGGTGAGACTTTTTTTGTCTTACTATTTATTCCCAGATCGAAATCTCGGTGGGAAGTTGGCTTTGGTTAATATGTCCAGGTATCTAGATAATGTACACACATCCAGTGGTGTTCTTAATTCCTAATTTAGACCAGAACCAAACATAGAACTGAGCAAATTGGCGAATTTAATTCGAATTGCAAACCATGTTCTAATCATCGATTCTCACAGTTCCAATCTAACTAAATATCAATAAAATGTAGGTGATACTTAGACTATAGATAAGGTGATACCTATTCCGGAATTCCGCTCCGCTCACGTTGGTCGAGCGGTAACGTGTCGGCTTATAATATCGTGGGTCGCTGGTTCGAGTCATGGGTCTGGCAAATTCACATATTGTTTTTCAATGTGTTTAGACCCAGAGTATGAACCTAATAGATTGAGCACATGGTTTATATTAATTTAAAAAAAACTATTAATAGATACCTCCACTCTCTTAAGGCCTTCATGACCCTCTTAGGATCGAACTTGTGAACTAGGTGAAGTAATGTAAAATGTAATTTCGCTTTTCCACTAAGCCTCTCAAGAATCTGAGAAATTGTTATACAATCAAACGTCTTGATGTATCAAAACTCCACATTATAAGTTTTAATTGCAGGATGCTTTTTTACCATTTATTTTGTTAATTTATTATAATAGGTAGGTACATATTATATGGTTACTGCATTATTCATAAATCAATAATTACTCATTAAATACGCTGTTAATTTCAATTTTTCAAAATTATAAGGTAACAAAAAAGACACTCCAATCCAAAGTAGGACCTACCTAAACATTATTTGCCGTGAAATAAAAATGGTCTATGGCACAATAATTATTTTTCATTACTTTCATGGTGATTATTAATTTCCTCCCAATATCACGTCGGTATGTAATATTTTTTTGAATAAGCTAATGAATTCATAATATGCCAGTGCAATTGGCCGCGTGTTTACTTTATTGGTGGTGGACGTTCATATTACGATATTTATAGGGATGCGCCAAACGGGGTGCGGAGTATCTGGGCCTCAAACTTAGGGGGCGAAAAAATGCACTGAATATTGGTATTATGTTAAAAAAGGGTAGGTATATAGTAAAAATATATTCAAATAAATACCTGTTTCCAAAGTCAGTTTTTTTTCGTTGTTCATTAGCTAGATTAGTAATTTCAAAGCTACACTTTGTTTGACTATTCATTGCGTAATTGAAATTACTTCATATTACTTTGTAATACCTATTATATATTTCACCTGAAACATAAAAAAATGATGAAAAGGATATTATAACGGTGGCTTATTAATGAAATACGTAAAAATCCACTTTTTAATATATAATTTAAAAGTAGGCACATCATGACGTTAATTAACTTTACTATGCTCTGCTATTTTATCTTTAATAATATGTGTCGACTGTTTACGGTCACGTGACGCTGTTAACATTAATAATTACGTGGACACCACTGCATTCGTGTTGAAATAATCTAAATAAATTCTAATCGAAGGATGTATGTTTAAAGACATCAAATTTACATACGGCCTGAGGTAGCTTGTATCAAATGTTTAAAGTATCCAATGACATTTTGAATTCCTACTTTTTTGCCTGATCTTTCACTGACCAGAGACAAAATAACCCGTCGATAAAAAAATACTTTAGTGAGTAAATTTGTGTCATACAAACCGTAATTATTTTACCAATGTTAAAAATAATATTACCTACAGTGATTAAAAAAAAAACTACGTACGGAGAGTATATGCTTCATAACTGTGCACTCCGGCTCTAGATGAAAATGATGTAATATACGTATATTTTTTTTAAATACATAAGTATACCTAAGTATTATCTATTTATTTACTCATTACTACATATTATGTATTATATTAATACAATTGAATATCATTTGATCTAATTTTATGCGAGGTCAGGAAAAAGAGGCGTATAAGTTTAGTAAAAAGTGCAAAGTTATAAAACGTATATCTACTCTAATATATTCTAAATTGTACATTGAGGTAAATTTTTAAAATATGATAAATAGGTAATTACGTATTTTTTTGACAATAATTTTTAACAATACACAATCCAATACGATAAAAAACCTTTGCTTACACAGTATTTCGCGGAAAATTTTTGCATTACATATACAAAATGAGGCAGCCCTAACACTTTTATAATTAATAAAAATTCTCCGCCATTTCTATGTGTCAATCACTATTACTTTAATAAATAATAACAGTTATATTGCGGTGTCAAAATCAACCGGACAATTTGCATTTGCATACAACCGTGCACCTAGTCGGCAAGTATAAAAGCGACTTAGGTTAAGCTATGTACAATAAGTACTTGTGAATTGTTATGTATTCAAAACACTCAGGTAATTGAAACTGTAGAGAAATAAAGCTTTGTCGGGCGATAATTTCACAGTAGACCGTAGATACTGAAAGCGAACAATGAGTTATTCCAAAATTTACCTGTAAAATATGAAATACGCTAAGCGGTTGATTGCCGCGCTGTAGCACGATGTTGTAAAACATTCATTTGATTGTAATACTTATTTAAATTTGGAATATTATTTAACAATTTTACAATATATCTGACAACTTGAATTATGAAGATAAATCTCATTTATTTTTCAAATTTATATTTATCAAAAATTCACAAACCTTTCACACCAAGAGGGGTTTGGATCTCATAACATGCATTTTACATAATATATAGGTATATGATATAGTTTTTATTAACTAATAGGGTAAAAAATAAAAGGTTGCAGTCTGTTGCAGTAGTATCTGCCTACTCGGAAGCGAACCTCAAATTCTGACACCCTCCTCCTATTCAATAAGATTTTATTTTATGAAATATTTTTAACCACATGTCCCAAAAGTTTAAAAATTTTATATTTAATTTTATAAATAAGTACCTATGTAGTATTCATTTTAAAAAATGCGCCGCAGACAAATTTTTTACTGTGAAAGGAATAAATTTATAAAAAGCGACAACAATAGGTAATTATCATGACTTTTATCAGAATTAAAAGATTGAAGCGGAATTGAGTGAAATGTTAAGATGGTCGGGTTTTCTTAAGGAAACATCGGACACTTTTATGGTAGGTAATATGTATTTTTTGGTATTTATCTCATTTGCGAACATACCACATTTGCATTCATCATAATTAATATTGTGCTGTGAGCATAGATATAGTAAATAAACAGATGGAGCGTTTATATACAGAAATACTATGAAATAGTTGTCAGAATGGATAAAAAGTAGATTCATCACAAAACTATGACAGTCAATGCAATTGGCGTACTAAAACCTGCCTAATTTTCAATTGATCTGTGCTACATGCTTGGTAGTGATATTTAAAATAAAAAATCTCTAGGGTACCTACCTAATTACCTTTCTAAATCAATAGAATTAGAGTTAGGTACCCTCAATGCATATTTCGGCGAGATTTATAATAGGTATAACCTGAATTTAAGTAATTTTATTAAAAACAAACATAATAGTATTAATATTAACCGCATGTCTTGATCCAAGTGGAAGCTTTTATACATATACATAATAATATATGGAACATAAAATACTTTGAATGGACGATATTTAGATAAGTGATTATTGTGAAATTTATTATTGATTATAGCTGTTAAATATTGTGAAAAATAAATATGTACCGTAAATTACACAGGTATCACAAATAAAGATCAGGTTAACAGACACGATTTCGTTTTTGATTAAGTAGGTAAAATTAAAAACATGTTTTAGGAAATCGGTTACACGATTTTTAATTATACGTACCAACCGATTGACAGTTTTTTAATGAATACGGAAAGTCACACTAAACAATATTTGAATTTGGAACATATTCAAAAGTCTTGGAATTATAGAAAATTTTATCTATATACGCACTGTCTAATAAATGTTGCAAATATTTTTTTTAAAATAACATACAGTTTTTAGAGTATTTAATAAATTATCACACACACATCGATATTACACGAGTATTTTTTTAACCGTCGCAAATTTATTACGCGGACGTTGGTTTTTTTTTCAAATTTCAACGTCGGGATTTTCGGCACGATTTTCACAAAAACTATGATGTACTACTGCAGTTGCAAAAAAGTGCATAGGGTTGTAACTCGCCCTGATATGCGTGCGCACTACGTGGCGCGCAGGGGCAGACTGGCGATATGCGCGCGCGCAAGGTGAGATTAAAACGAGCGCGCACCCGCCACGCGCATCTGACTATTTTTCCTTCGCGCCAAAAACATTTTGACAGCAAAGCCGCCCGACGAAAGCTTCGCCGGGCGAAATCCAGCCTGGCAGACACACGGAAACCGTAAAATGGTGTTTATTTTTACGGCGAGATAATAAAATGCAAAGAGATTTACGCTAATAATATGTAATGTAATCAATTGCTTCGCAAAGTCCAAACATTTCTTCTTATCCCTTTTGATTTCCACCGCCAGGTTCCATATTGCTTTTATAAAACTAGGGATTGCGATACCGAATGAAAATGTCAATACCGGTTTTTCGGTATTTATTATTGAATAACGGTATTCGTTAAAACAAAAAAACAGAAATACTAATCAGTATATATAGCTATTAAATTCTCTTTAGAAAATTATGTTGTAGCGAAAACCTTCCTACATGTTGACATTTAAAAAAATGTTTAAAAAAATGTATTGTAGAACTGGTGAATTTTACAAATAATTGCTATTTACATTGATGTTTTTAATGAAATCTTTCAATTTAAATGCAAATAAGCCTGGCTGTATAATTATAGAATAATTGAACACTTGCCACGGATGTTTTCTATTTCGAATACTATTATGATAATTCATCGCGACAATTATATAAATATATTTGATCGATTTTGTTTTATTATTATTTCACCTCTGTTGGATTCAGTGAATATTTTCATTTTAGCAGCACATGATAATTTGATAGATAACATTGATAATTCATTTTCAAAAACGTTAACGAGTGTGCTTTCTTAGTACCGAAAATTTCGGCATTTTGGATTTTTAAAACAGGTATTTCGGTATTTATAAATACTGGAATACCAGTTTTGAAATACCGGTATTGCAATCCCTATATAAAACATTATAAATACACAGTATCAAAAATAGCAACACCAAACACATATTTTATTATTAACACTCCCATTACTGTAATGTCACCTTAGGTTACCCACCCCATTAAACTATAAATATTTCAGCTAATATGCGCTTCGTCGTCTTCATTTTTCGATTATTCCTTGAATCAATCAATAACACTATCCAGTAAATGCTGTATGTAATTGATAGATATCAATCAGATTTAATTTACGCGACGACGCATTTCGTGGTTTAAGAACATCCGTGATTGGTACGAGTGGAGTTCGACCGATCTGTTCCGTGTGGAAAATTATTGAGAAAAGACCGACGTGACGGTGGCCGACCTCCGTTAGGGTATGTCATGATAAGAAAAATATAAAACATTACTTTTAATGTGCAAATGACATTTAACATTATTTGATTATCTACTTTTTTTAAATTTCTTTTATGATGTGAAGTGTCAATTCATGGTGGAAATGCATTGTAATTTTAATTGAAATAAATCGCAATTTTATAGTAGATACTAATTGATTACTGTTATTTCTAAAAATCTTGTAAAGTTGTGCCCCCAACCTTTTTATGGCTACAGCACATAATGAGTATGTGGGTCTATGGATGCCGCCAAAGAATGCGACACTCCGTACCCTTGTGGCACAGCCCCAAGTGTTCCGTCGCCGTGGCCGGCCCTCCCTCACCCTGCAGCGGTGCTACAAAAGCAACCTACCTGCTGCAGGTCTGACATGACAGGAAGCTCAAGAGTTGGCGATGGACCGAGGGAAGTGGCGTGAACTTGTGCTTGCCCTATGCCCCAATGCTGGGTCGTAACAGGGTGGAAGAAGAATAGCTCAGTTAGAATTTAAGCTATGAATTGTGTATATATATACTGAATGTACATACTTTTGCTGTTATATTTTGATAAGTACACATACGTCAAGTCTTCGTTAAAGCAGGAAGAAATCCACCCAGCAGTGGATCCATCCTGGATGGTATATAATACTTATACCTATTTGAAAGAATTTTTGTCAACCACTCTCACCAGATATGTATTTCTAGTGTGTACCTTACATGCAGGTCTACACATATATTATGAAAAATGAGTGTTTTATATTGGTTTATAGACCTTTCATACTGCATCAATAGTAATGAAAAAATTGTAATGAACCTAATCTATAATATAAGCCGACACAAACCACCAGTCGTTGCAATTGACCCCGCCACACGCTTTTCGACACTAACACAACGTAGAATAATTGATAAAATGACGGCGAGGGATTTAGGATCCTGTGGCCCCGTCCAACAAACCTGGGGATATGATTAAACTTAGCTGACTTTGACACGTTGGACTTCAATTAGCTTGATGGAAAGACATGCCAGGCCGAGAGAGGCCCTCGTAATCCAGTGCGTAAGGCACTGGCTTCAATTCTCAGTGAGATCACAATATATTATTGGTATTTTCTTAATACTTGGGTATTTATGTGATTGTTTCACTTCTACCACTTCAGTACTCTGTTTCACTACACTACTGCCATTGGGTCGCATGGCCTGTTATAGTTTTTAAAATATAATAATAATGTAATCATTATATATTTATTTCTATTATGCCTATTATATAATATAGTTCTAAATCAAGTTGGTAACCTATATAATTATTTTTTTTAGATATTCTTTCAAAATAACAATTATTGTTTCTATGCCACTATCATCTAAATTAAAATATAAAAAAGTTAGATGACAAAAAAACTTATTTATATTACAAGATTTCATTTTTATTGGATATATTCTTGGAAAATTGTATTTTAAAATCAATCCCAGCCATGATTATTCTGCGTAAACTGTGCGTTGACAGCTATATCGGGCGTTTGAAGAAATATTTTTCAATTAATTTGTAGTATTGCTCCTTCATAAATTGATTATAATGTCGTCGCCGAAGTATTTCTTGGAATTATTCTGTTAATGTTGAATAGCAATTAACAGAGTGATGACAATCTAACTATATTCATCAACTGAACACATTTCGCAATACATCCTTAACGATAAATTTAGAGAGTTACCTATCGTAGTTAATTTTTCACTTATTACCAGCGATGCCTCAGGTGTGCCTAGTGGTGCATATGATTGTCTGTGGTGCAGTGGAGCCATAGCCCGCCGGGATGATGATCCAGGACATTTTTTCAGGACGGAGATGACGCAATCAATTCGTTTGAAGATTTGAAAATGGATTTCGAAATAGTTCAGACTAAATAGTTACCTATACATTTTATTTAATTACTTATACCAAAATCTAATCGTGTCCGGAAATTTGTATGCATGCAGTTCGCCGTACCACACTTCACCGTGAAATGTTCTATCGGAAATATATCTTCTTTCATTCTTCTTTCGACCATGTCCGATCCTAATAGGATTATAATGGGCATCCACAGAGTGGAGGTTTGTATTAACAGATTTGGTGTTTACAAGAAATGGATGTCAGCCACTTGCTCAACCTATTAGGTCCATACTCTGACTACACTCTCATGCACAAATTGAAAAACAATATGTGTACTTGCCAGACCCAGGATTCGAACCAGGGACCCACAACGCTATAGGCCGACACTTAAGCCGTGCGGCCATCGTGGGTGTATATGGAAATATACGGTCGTATAGTACTGAGATAAAATTCCTGTCTAAATAAAACACGGTTTTTGTCTTGTTACAGGAAGCCAGCGGCAAATAAATTTTGAAAATAGCCGATATACTGAATTATTTGTTGGGTACTGTTCGGTTATACCGGAGGCAGCGGAAAACGCATTTTGAAAATAGCCGATAAACTGGATTATTTTTTAGGTTAACCTAACCAAACCTAACCTAACCTAACCTAACCTAACCTAACCCAACCTAACCGAACCTAAACTAACCCAAACTAACAAATAATCCAGTTTATCGACTATTTTCAAAATGCGTTTTCCGCTGCCTCCGGTATAACCGAACAGTACCATTTGTTGGATTAGGTTAGTTTAAGTAAGGTTAGGTTAGGTTTTCATTCTTGATTTCATGAATTTTGCCAAAATCGGCTATTATGCGCGACTTCCGCCTGGCTACTATCCGATAAGAAAGCTTGCGTCGAATTGTGTGAAATGTTATACGTACAATTTACATGTAACCAATTCTTATAATATGTTATTGTTTTGTGATCGGGTTTCTACGTCACTGAGAACCGCTGACAAGCATTGTATGACAATTAATATACCTAGGTATGTAGTGCTGACGATTCCAAAAAAAATGTAAATCACTGACTCAAGACATAACATTTTGGGAACAGTTCGACGAACCAGGTGTCACATCCATCACCATTTCAATAAAAATGTGAAATTGAACCATTAATTTCTTTATTATTTCACAAGAAGATACCACAGACAAAATCATCTTAAACCGTACAGCAGAGATCACAGCAAGGTCGGTAATGTCGCTCATAAAGCAATTGTCGCGAGAACTGTCATATTTAATGTGCCAGTGCAAGCGCCGACAGAAAATGGCGGTTTTGAAGGTAATTTGGCCGGTGTCCGAATGCAAATAAAATATTGTCTACACAGGCAAATGCAGTGGATTTGAAATATAAATAAAAATATAAAACATATTAATAAATACAGTAAATGACACTACACCACTGTTGTGCAAAGGGGAGATTATAGGCTAACATAATACACCATCTTTTTCTGTCATGGTAGTTGCAAACGTTTAGTTTGAATCTTTGAAAAATTGTTATTCCCCAAAACAGCGTTTCTATTTTGTTAATTTCCTTGTGCCTTTTCTCTCCCCGGCACTTTGCATTAGAGTAAAATTAGTAAATTCAGTCAAAGCTCACTTAAGAGCGTGGCGACCGCAGTCTCGGGTAACTGCTCCTGGTACATTACCAGGCGTAAACAGCTGTACAGATGCTTCACATCAAATGTAGTGCCTCGTGATACGCTCGATTAAGACCGAGTGTGGTGCAGGGCGGGTTTGGTTTGGTTTGGAGGGCGTGTTTGTGTTGTCAACAAAAATATTTCAAATATCGTAGAAATATGTTTTTAAAACCATTAATGAAACAGGATACATAACTATATTATTGTAACAACCATTTCAAATAAATGGGTAACTCGGAATCAAATACTTAAACGAATATATTATGTCATTATTATCGTACTTCTCCTTCGATAAGTTATTCACATTTAAATTTTCCAGAAAAATCGATTTTTATTTAAATCAAATTTAAAAATCCTTTATACTGTGAATTATTGAAAAAACATACTCGACTAAATTTTTTTTAACCATGTCCGATTCGAATAAAACCATATTATGGGCCTCCACGGAATGGAAGTTTGTATTAACAGATTTTTGTTTCTACAAGAAATAGTGATGTTAGCCACTTGCTCAACCTATTAGGTCCATACTCTGGCTCGGACACAAACAATAATAATATGTGTATTTTCCAGATCCAAGATTCGAACCTGGGACCCACGATAGTATCTACCTACAAACCGACGCGTATTAATTCAATGTTACTATTTTTTTCATTGTTGACATGATGGAAATATTTTGAAATATAAACAACACTTAAATGTTACTTATATGTATATCTCAATTTTTCCATGAGAATATTCATAGGATAAAACCTGTCTAATGTTGATAAATAAAGTTGAGGGAATTACATACATTATTATTGATAAAAATAACCATTTTTTTTTATTTTTAATAATAAAATAACATGTAAATTATATTTTATTGCATGCATCGTATTCTGTCGCTAGATGCCCTGTCGTTAATCGTTACTTTCTAACGACTTTCGACCTGACCAAATACTACAATGAGTCGTCCTGGCTGTCCATCCGACTGTCTCGAATCTGTAGTTCGCTGGTGACGGAATCATTTGTTCTTCTGTCCATTCACGATACTCTCAACATCCTCCTCCAGCCCTATATTTCAAATAAGACTATTAGTTTCAAAGTCGGTAACCTCAATTTTTACTTTTTTTATATTTTTCTTGATACTGATTCTGTATGTATTTTTCCACCGTTTACATAAAATATCAAATCTAGCTCCGTCTGTCAGTAAAATTCAATTAAACCGAAGGTTAATTGCGAAGTAGTTTAAATTCATCAGCTGTCATTTTTTTAAATTTTACAACTAACATTAAACATGATTTTTTAAAATTATTTTTAATGCCGTTTAAGATATTTTATTTCGCTATACGCTATTTTCTAAACAGGCATTTACAAATATGTTTGCAAAAAGAATATAGGTACATTCTATTTGCACTCCTAAATGTGCATGACTGTGTTTTGCGATTATCTCAAAATGGCGGAAAATGGAGGTTGCCGACTTTGAAATTAACAGTTTCAAATACAACTAGTATGTCATTCCAAGTTAAGACAAGAGATCCTACTAATTTTACCACTTTTTCTTAGCTCATATTCTTGTTTGTCCGGTGATTGTTTATCCAGTACAAATCTTGCAATCGATTTTTAATTAACTTCCCGACATTTGAAACTTTTAGAATATATCAGAACACGATGCCAATGCATTCTTTTAATACTTTTAGCCATCTTTAAGTTGAATTGAATTCATTTTCAGTTAATTTTGTTTTGTATAAAAGGTTATTTCGGAAGAAATCCGTAATCCAATCCACTATTGTTGGTTGGTAAGGGGGTGGTCCTAGCAACTAAATTATTAATATATACGTGCGTTAATATGGAAATCATAATGACAAATTGACAATTGCCTTATTTGTCCTAAATTATTAATACATAGAATTGTCAAGTTTATATGATTCAACAGAAAATTTAAAAACGTGGTATATAAAAAGTTATTTTTATCTTGTAATTATTAATACTTAATTTTAGTTGCTTTGTGTTTGTTTACTGTAATGTTTTTTTCTTTTCCAATTTCTTTGTAGTTTCAACATAATTCCATCATTGGGTGGGTTATGTTGTGGTAAAGTTATGTTATTTTTCAAAATCATCAAAATGGCAAATTATATTGTAATTAAATAAATCTTCAATCGCCTTGCATGTCTCAGAAGGAAAATTTAGAACTAGTGATAATATGAGAGAAATTAATCACTAGTTAAACTCGCTGTGCTCTCCTATCCTGTAATAAGAGCACCTAGCAGTCTATATTCGGATTCCTGCATTATATAACACATAAGATTGATATAAGGCGGATAAATAATATAATAACCACTATTTTCCGCAACATATCCCTATGTTGGGATCAACAAAACAGATGAAAAATAACTATTACGAGTATCATGCAAAATTTCTTTATTTTCCATAGACAAACGACTAAGTTAAGTACAGAAGCCAATCATTTAGGTTTGAAAAAAAAATCTTATTTTTTGACTCTATGACTCATAAATGTCTGCAGCAGTGTTTCCCAAACGTATATAATCTGAGTACATTTTTTTGAACGATCATATTTAATTTGTAAATACCTACGCCGATAAATATACATACAAAAAAAAATTGGCACGAATGCTGTCTGGAGATTTTTTTATTAACTTTTGATCCTAACCAAATAAATTTTCCACTGTACCAACAGATTATTCATTCTTTAAAATGTAAACTAATATAAAACATGTCTAACAAATTGATATTTATTGAAGTCTTATTTTACACAATATAATTGTCCACATATAAATATACCTAGTAATACATCAGTAAAAAACAGGTATTTGTTTAATGTTATAGGAAGCTGGCGCTATAGACCATTCAGACCTGCTGCACAACCGTTCTGCAGGTATCTCTATCCCGAGCTCCCCCCCTCTCTCTCTCTCTCTCTCTCTCTCTACAGTCGGTCATACTCAGCTTCTATGCGTCATCTTTTCATGTCGTTCGGGGGCGGTCCAGGGGTTCCTTGATAAACTTTACGGAGAGCTGTAGATCCATCGCATCTAACAACCGGTTCATCTGAGTCTTCGCGCTCTCAAGACATTGACTATATTGGGCTTAAAAAATAAATACGAACAAAAATGATTTTTCACTTATCCTGCGACGAACTTCGTAATGTAACATCACAGCAGACAAAACATTTTTTTTATGTTGTGAGTGAATTGTTATGCACAATTTATCAAATTTAGTATCCAATCATTGGCGAAAATATATTTTCTCTTTTATTCGTGATTATATAGTTTAATTAGGATGTTACGATATCTACCACTCATAATCAATTTGGGTTTAAAAATGTACCAGACGAATTTTGGTCGTAGTCACAGAACAGATTAATACGTTAGAATTTCGGAGGCCAGTCTCTATAGACTAAGACTTTGAATCCAATGTTGATTTATTACTTATAGATGGTTAAGCCAAAAAACAGTAATGCCGCTGAGTTTCCTCAAATATTACCAATGTCGAATGCGCATTTCGTTTACGTGATACGTACAGACGTAAATATTAAAAAAAACACATTCTTTAACACGTGATTAAATTTATTTCATATTTCTCGACTCGTGAATTATACCTACTTATAGATAACCCATAATAATAATACATATTTGCTTAATTAAAAATGTAATTTGCTTCAACAACTTTCATAGGGAAACCACAGAAGATACCACCGGCGAAGGGTGGAGGTAGGCTGTTAAGATCCGCCATAAATAGTGCACACTAAACTTTGTCAGTCATACATACTTGTTTTCATTGAAATAAGACTTCATTTTACAGATGGTGTTAGTTAGTTTTTAAAATTCAATTAAACCCTGCGAAACCAAGCCATAATACTCGTAGATAATAGTCAAAAAATACTCAAAATTATGCAATTAAATCATACATAAATTTGGATATTTTATAGATAGAATAATAATTTTTATCTATTATAGTTTGGTTTAGGCATATAGCTTGATGAATTAAAAAAATGAACCAACAATATGTGTAATACGTATTCGAAATCTAACGGAAACAAATAAGTAAGAATGAAAAAATGTGCACAATTTTGTCATATCGCCTAAAATATACCAATACTATTATTGTTTGGTTAAGACAGGGCTTAATTGATTTTTAAACCCCAACCAATACCATCTGTAAATTGTAGTCTTATTTCAATAAAAACATATACATTTGACTGAAAAATGTTAATGTGCACTATTCATGGCAGATCTTAACAGCCTACCTCCACCCTTCGCCACTGGAAGATACTATTATCATCTGGGTGATTTTTTGTGCCTATTAATATATTATTAAAACAATATCATGAAATATAGAGATAATTATTTAGAACAAAAAAAAACCATTGGGCTTAAATTTCTTATTTACAGAAAAGTCTAAGAATCTCATATGAAAATATAATAGATACGATAATATTTTATCTTTTCTAATATTTAGATATCCTTTATTTGCCTTCGGCAATTCACATATCAATATATTTTCCTCAAACCAATTACCATCTGTAGGAAGTGAAAAGTTTGAAAAGAAAATCAATTTTCCTACCAAAATGCGTAATTGAATCGCAATGGTTTTTTATAGCTATCCTACATGATATAATATTATAGTATATTATATTATACTACTTATATTATGGTACCTATATATTATAATTCTATCGATTTTCAGATTGTATTTGGAAATATTCGTAACTTATAAAATAGTATTTCAATTTCTATGCAAAGCAGATAATATTATGTATATAGGTACCCATCGTAAGCTTAAACTAATATTTACCAATTTTTGCTGACTTGTTAAAATTTTATTTTCAATTCACCCAGTTCGGTTACCATTGGAATTTTATTACAACATACATACTATTCTATGAATATTCCTAGGGATAGAACGAAGTATTTTATTCTATTTGTAGTTTCCAAACTAGTTGCCTTCTTTACATTTTCTATATAAGTAATAAGAATTGTTAACATACAGCTAAAGTTTTTTACAAGGCAAAAGAAATCGGCCGGATTTTCATAAAAAAAAGTCTATGTAATATTGTCTGCTAAATGTGAGTAAGGGTAAATAAATAATGTAACATCAGAACGTCCATGAAATAATTGATGTACCCAATATAATTAGTATTCATTTCTTATACCTGTGACGAAGAGTGGAGGTAGGCTGTTATGATCCGCCATAAATAGTGCACATTAAACTTTATCAGTCATAAGTATTTGTTTTCATTGAAATAAGACTACAATTTATAGATAATGATGGTAAGTTTTTAAAATTCAATTAAATCCTGCGAAAACCAAGCCGCTATAGATAATATTCGAAAAATACTCGTGATTTAACTAATAATTAAACCATACATAACTTTGGATATTTTATAGATAGAATAATCTTTTTTATCAATTATAATTATAGTTTGGTTAAGCATGGCTTAATGGATTTTAAAAAAATGAACCAACAATAAGTGTAATAATATCAACCTATTCTTAAACTAATGAACACAAATAAGTATGAATGAAAAAGTGTGCACAATTTGGTCGTATCGCCTAAAATATACCAAAACTATTATGGTTTGGTTTAGGCAGGGTTGGATTGATTTTTAAAAATAACGCCATCTGTAAATTGTAGTCCTAGTTCAATAAAAACAAATACGTATGACTAAAAAAGTTTAATGTGCTCTTTAGGCTTAAGACTTAGGCATCTCTCATGAGACATTCCCAGGCATAAACAATTGCTGATGCTTCACATCCAAACGTGATATGCTCGATTAAGACCGCGTGTGGTACGGGGCGGGTTGGTTTGGAGGAAACTATTAGGTAGTATATACGATAAGTCACAGTACCAGCCCCGGAAGTGGTAAAACAGGTGGCGAGAGCTCGTAATAATAGCTCCGAGGGTATAACTATGTAGTTCATTGGGGACATTACCATCTTATTAAAGACTGACATATCGGAGTTATCTGTAATTAATTATATTTTTAACAGGAAATATCGAGAGCTTAATGTCAAACAACACTATCTACTAAAGTGCAACTTTACAGGAGAGCCAAAAATCTTTATTCTAGATTCTTGTAATTCAACAAGGGAAATGTTTATTTAAAACCTAATGTTCATATTTTATAATTTATTGTGTATTGTACATTTATCTTGCTTATGATGATGTTAAAATTTATAGGAATAGTTTAAAAAATATATGAAAACAAGGGTAACTTATGTAGTTAACGTTAAACTTTACTGACGATTTAAGAAGAAATTAAAAAAGATTGACATAACGTTGTTTGACTATCATGTAGCCGGAAATGTAAAATAACGTTATCTCAAAAAAACACTTTTTTGTAAATAACGTTGTTTGACTTTAAGCACTCGATATAAGAATCATTTTTTTATTTATTCAACATTGTGATTTTTCACTGAAGTATATTATTTTTTACGTGTATGACATAAGTAGGTAGGTATATAGTTGTTAGTTGTGAAAGATTAAATTAGGTAGGTACCTACTCTTAAATTTTGTTTCTTATGGAAGTATTTGTAATTGTTGGTTTTTAGACATTTTTATGTTTTGAGAAAATCTAGCAATCTTTTCTGCCAACTAGTTTATTTTCCTAAACTCTCTGGCATATTTTAATCAAGGACAGTTGGCAACACTGGTATCTACGAATCATTAGTTCCGAATGCATCCGTATAGAGGCCGTGTATAAATAAAATTCATGGAATTTTTCAAGTTTTTGATCAGTTTGATTAAATTAACTATTGCCGATATAACCCTAAATTAAAATTTAAAACATACACATAGTTAAATGATGCAATTTATTTCATTATTATAAGGCACGCTTTCTTTATAATATGTATTTTATTCATTCATGCATTTTGCTTCAATCTTTTCTTTTTTAATGAAATTTTATAAAATAAACTCGATTGCTAGTATACTCATAGTAGAGGCCATTAAAAACCGGTTGCAATCTTAGCTAATGACAATTTTATTTATAAAACGTTTTCTTTATTTATTTGAATGCATTTTACATAAATTCAGTCGATACAGAATTGAAAACGTTGATGTCATAATTATTTATAATTTATAATAGTATTTATATAAATTAAAAAACAGCACTAGCCAAACTCGCTAATGGCTTTCGAGATAGGCATGATATACGAGTGATGAAGACAATCTTAATTGTGTTAGGTTAGGTTAGAATTTAATTTCAAAAAAATATAATATAAATTATATTAAAGAAATAGATATCGAGCATCGACATCAAATACTGGGCCACGTGTTCGAACCCGCGACTGCTCACAAGCTCTTAGCTCGTATTCTTATTTGTGCGGTACAAATCTTGCAATCGATTTTAAACTAGCTTCCCGACTAGCTAGACATTTGAAACTTTTAGAATATATCAGAACACGATGCCAATGCATTCTTTTAATACTTTTAGCCATCTTTAAGTAGAATCGAGTTAATTTTCAGTTAATTCCTTAGACTATAGATACATCAGAAGAAATCCGTAATTCAATCCACTATTATTGGTTGCTGAGGAGGTGGTCCTAGCAACAAAATTATTAATATATACGTGCGTTACTATGGAAATCAAAATGACATTTCAGTGTTCTATATTTGTTTGTTTGTTGCAAAATAGCAAAAAAATGATTTGTTTACAATTGCCTTATTTGTCCTAAATTATTAATACATAGAATTGTCAAGTTTATATGATTCAACAGAAAATTAAAAACATTGTATATAAATAGTTAGTTCTTTTTATCTTGTAATTATTACATTTTGATATTAATTTAATATTTTATGATTGATTTCAACTATTTGCAGATCCCTTTTTAAATTTTGAGATAAATCCATTGCGTCATTTGCATCAAAGAAAATACTTTTAAGAAATGATTGGAAATAAATATTATATAAAAAAAAATATTTGGATTCAAAGTTTTGTTGACGCGGCAGTACCTAGGACACCTAGCTTCTATATTTTCAAGGATAACTCAATTATTTTCTTTGTCTATTTCTCCTGTTTTTACTCTTGTTTCTTCGTACCTATTCACTTATATTATGTGAAAAGTTTTTTTTATTCCCCCATGAAGAAAACTCACCCTATTTTTTATGAGTGTTACTGTGCACATAACTATCTACCGTAAAGACGTTAGCAAACGGTCTATTTTTACTTTATTCGACTTTTGTTGTTTATTGATTTCTTTAGTTATATTTAGTCATAGTTATAATACTATAATCCCGTATTTTCCAATCTTGCTTGTTAGGTGGAAAGGTAATACTCAAATAATATGTAAATTTAAGTTGATATTACCTAACATTAAATCTTTTAATAACAATAAAAGTAAATTGCATTTTGAAGTGAAAGATTTCTTACATACTTAGTTATCACGTATCTAGTCACACAAAGCGAGAATTTGCTGTGCAAATATATTTATGACTCCTTTCGTAACTAATGAATAGGGAGCGGATTTCTATGCAACAAAAAACATGATTATATGCATGCACATATGCACTTAAAATCATTGAAGTATGCACTAAAACCAAAGAATATGCAGTTAAAATTTACATTTTAATGGAAAAATATTGTAAATACCCACTTCACCCAATATTACCGATAAAAAAACGAATAACAAATTAATAATCTAAAGCAACATAATACAATAACAAAAAAACACAAATAATCAATATAAAGCTAATCAATTACAATTTTCAAAATAGTTTGTTTACAAGTAGGTACAAATAATTGAACAAGAAATGCAAAATGTAAATGTAAACGGTGGAAACTAAACACAACTTAAAATAACAAAAACGACACAACTATTCCTTAATACTATTTGCTGTTATTTTTGCCCGAAAAAATAAGTTACAATATTTTTTTAAATATTCTCTGGCATAAAATTTTCCGCATATCTGTCGATATTTTGTTTATATGCGGAAAATGATCTCTCAACGTCCACAGAGGTGTAAATAAAGGTGCCCGAGTTGAATTCACCTTTTCTGATAAATTAATGAAATGCTCGGGGATGCCATTAAAAATGCAAGTGCACCTACCTGATTTAGTTATATTTCGATAAAATTATAAATGCAAAAGCCCTAAAATATGCATTTATTAATGAAATATGCACGAATGTCTCAAATATGCTCTAGCGTCTCAAATATGCATTTATATGCACAATAAAATTTTATTTTTGGATTCTGCGTCTTTCGAAACGGATTTCTGTGTAACTCCCATAGCTGTGCATACACCCTAACCAATAATGTAAGACCCTAACAAAACATGCACTAGCTCTAGCATATAAATCCGGGCCCTACTGATGAAAGTACTGGTCTTTTTCGAATACAATTTGTATACAACAACTAACAACGTACTATGGAGAAATAAGATAGATTGAAAATTTTATACACAAAGTTAATGTCCATAATATACTGAAAACTACTAAACCTAAACTAAAATCTATAAACCGAATATTCGTGTCCAAACAAATTAAGGTTAATTGACTTTACTATATTATTGTACGGTGGCCTCCCTTTGGGGCTAAGCAGGTCATGCATTGCTTGGGTGCGACAAATTACAAAGGGTGACAAATGAAGGAACGAATACCATAATTACCAGTAGCGAAGGGTGGAGGTAGGCTGTGAAGATTCGTCATAAATAGTGCACATTAAACTTTGTTAGCCATACGCATTTGTTTTTATTGAGCTAAGACTACAATTTACAGGTGGCGTTGGTTAGTTTTTAAAAATTAATTAAACCCTGCCTAAACCACGTCATAATAGTTTTGGTATAGTTTGGGCGATACGACAAAATTGTGCACACTTTTTCATTCATACTTATTTGTTTTCGTTGGATTTAGATTACACATATGGTTAGTTCATTTTTTTTAAATTCATTAGGCCCTGCCTAAACCAAACTATAATAGATAAAAAATATTATTCTATCTATAAAATATCCAAAGTTATGTATGATTTAATTGCACAATTTTAGATATTTTATAGAAGGATGAATATTTTTGACTATTATCTATTATGGCTTGGTTTCGCAGGGTTTAATTGATTTTTAAAAACTAACCAAAACCATCTGTAAATTGTAGTATTATTTCAATGAAAGTACGACTGACTGACAAATTTTAGTGTGCATTATTTATGGCGGATTTTAACAGCCTAAATACGATAATTACAACTTGGAAGCAAAGGTGGTTTGTCATGAAGCGTTAAAAGTACTATCTAAGTCATAATTTCTGTCAAAACTATCGAACTTCACGCTGAAGTGGTATGTTTATACATATGTGTTTCTTTTTAAAATATCATTTTTACTAGATATGGGTCAGACTGCAGACTGGATAAAAACAAATCCAATTGGTGATTATAATCGGATGCAATTGGAATCAAATAAGACCCTGCGTCGACGCACGTCTACGCACGTTGACTGCAATGCCGTGTGTATGCGCCCTTATCGATGTGTTCTACCAATTGAATCTATTGGATGTTATGTATGTTGCAAATAGGTACCTAATACTAATCTCAGGTGAATCATGCCTAATCACATCGACTCTCACCCGACGGAAGCGACTAAGATTCTTTAGATCTTTATCACAAATTCTTATCAGAAGCAGACATGCAAAGCTTACCAAACCAGTGTCACTCTTGTACCTATTGGATGCCGAACCAGCAAATATTATACATTATAGTATTCTTACTTCTTACTTATAAAATTATGTCATTACCTATAAAATATTTTATTTCTTAGTGGATTAAAATATATCAACTTTATTATAAATTAATATCCGCAAACACATAACATTTAGCTAAAAAAACATATCGATGAGATTGATGATTTGATTTGACTGCGCTAAGCCATTACTCTACATCTGGTATAATTCGTTGATATTCGTAATTATATAAAGTTTTTCAAGCATTCTATATTGGATATACTGTCAAACAGCGTTATTAATCTGTCCAGATGACGAGTGTCTCGCCGCGTTAAACCACGAGTGCATGCGGACAGTTCAACGACGTCACCTGCACCTTGACCGCGCGTGAGAAGTGACACGCGGCGATTACACGTGGACGGCTCAATGAGGTCACATGTACCTGAAATTCACGGGAGTTTTTACGCGCGAGTCAAATCGCGCCATCTGGACAAGGCCTTACGCGGCGTGTAAAAAAATATTTTTGTAGAGCGCTGCGGTGTCTCGAAAGATTCTGATGAGTGACGTCATAATTAATCGTGATCCCTCAAATTCCCGCCAAAATGGAACTGAGGATAACGAATTCTAATGGTTTCAATAGTGTTAATAATAATGATGCCTATACTCTGTCGTAATACCTACAAACTAAATCAATGTATTTGGAGGCTTCATGTTGAAACTGAGATGGTATTTACCTTTTTCGATGCATTTATAATTAAAAAAGAATAGTACCACCTATTCTGTAGTACTATTTACTCTTTCATATCGTATTAAATAAATAATATCAACATTTTCTTGCTACAAGTTGGTATTATTTTAACTAATAGTAGATAGTACGAATATGTATCAGACAATATGTCTATCCCAAAAGCTAAACCACGTGGTGTCAGATTTAATATTATTATCGTGTGCGGTGGAAAGAAAGAAAGAGCTTTATATTTCAGTGAGAATGATAAAATTTGTCCGCGACGATTCGGCGTTTTGAGGTGGTTGTTAATTTATTGTTCACTTGGAAGTTGGTTGCGAGCTTTTTAATAAAGCTCGCCACTCAGCGGTCCGGTCCGTTTTAAAAGTCCGACTGCTTGTCTCGTTGCATCGTTTTGGTTTGCTTTGCATCATAATTTTCCCACACAAGATGTGTTGGTGCGTTTAGGGTCATCAAAACAATCAGTTTTTACCGGTAATTATAAAAAGATTAAAATGTATTGAAACTATAATGTCAATTAACGTAATAGTAAAAGAAATATACTGCATTATTGAGTGGATAAAGAATATTTAAAAAATCTTCATTGAGGCTTGCAGAGCTTTGGCGTGTTATTGGCGTTTTTATGTGTGACTTCGTCCCTATTTGCATAATTGTAAGATTGACTTAATAATATGTACTCCAAAGATACACGTTTTAATTCATATTATTACATTTTGGCTCCATTTCTTTAGAAGAATCTTTTCTTCAATATTTTTTGTTTATCATTAAAACTTAGTTTATTTTATTTTCTCTTATGCAGCATTTTTTTTTTATTTTTTTTTTAATATATGTATAACTTGAAATTCCTTTTATTTGTAAAAATTGATCTTTACTACTCTGACCACACTAATATTAGATAATAATAGAATAATACGTTATATAATTAGGAATCCCTAACGAAATCATAATTTATAATGCCTGTCTCGCTTTTCCACCAATGTCATAGCTATAAAAATAAATGATTAGTCGTTATTAGTATCAAGAACCTGACGTATTCTTTTCATTCGCTATAGTTACATAATATGTAACTAATCTAAATACAAATTTGTTCATCAATATTTCAAAGCATCCAGCACCACCACTATGGGGTGAGAATGGTCACCTATGATTTATATTATAGTACACTTGATGTATTTATATAATATTTTTAACAAACTCACATACGCGAGAACATGTGTACATTTATATAACCGGTTATATGATAATATTATGACCGGGAATGAATAAACGATTGGCAACCCTTGAAATGGTAGCCAATGGCAATGGACACAACCGTTGAAATTATAATACGGCTAGACAGTTAACTTATCGCCCACGCCTGTGACTATATTATTATTTTCAAATAATATTTTTGTTCCTAAGAGAAATTCACCTGAGAATATTATTACAATTCCAAAGTCTTCGGACATTTTATGAAATCGTCTGGTCTGTGGGCCATTATTCCACCCTATAATATGTGAACTAGGTTATTCTAAAAACGCAACTATTATTGTTTTCGTCCACCATTCATTTATTTAGTGTTAAAATGATATATGTACGTGCAAATCTTGTTACCACATATTATATGATACGATTTGAATTAAAACCAAATGCGTTTTAAATGGGAAAATTTCGTTTTTCGACTCAAAAAACATGTGTTTTTCAAATTCTTAAGTAGTTAACAAATTTAACCCAATTTTACATTTTGGTTCAAATTTGAATAATGCAGTTTTCAATACATGTCATATTATTATTTATAACTTTATAAAAATAATTTATTATTTTATTTTATAGATCAAGCGACATTTTTTAAGCAAAATTAATGTGTTTTATTCTAAGCACTGTCGAAGTACCTAACATGAATGCTTATCTTTGTTTTTTTTAGTTAGAATCTAACTAGGTTTCACAGAGTGGTGCTATCGCCAATTTGTGAATGGTGAAGGGATCTAGGGAGAGTTGCTGGATCCAGGAGCAGTAGGTGATGCTTAGAAGCAAAATGCCAATAAGAAATATAGAACCAATATTATATAGACAAATTTATTTAAATAGTGTTATAGTTACATTTCCAAGATATTTGATTTCTAATTAGATATTTAAAATTAAAAAAGGTAATAGTCTTATTATTAATTGAGACAGAGGTGGGATTTTTTCTCGGGTACGCAGGGGGAGGCTGAAAAAATGTTTAAAATGGGATAATGATCCAAAAAAGTTTTTTGACCCCTTCAAATTACAAATAATAATATGAAAAACATTCGTATCGAGATCGGAAAACAAAAATGGCAGCTATAAACAAGTTGTCGTGTTTAAATTTGTATTCGCCAACCAAATTTAATTCACCACATTAAAATCGTTCAAGTTTTAATACTCCCTCTCATTTTAGTAAAATGCAGACAAGTAGAGTTTATTGGTTTACGGTTATTTTGTTTAAACATTAAATTTTTTTGTCATCCTACCAAACAACAAACACTCGAATAAAAATTTCTTACACAAACAAAAATGGTAAAAATCGAAAACGTCGAATAAACAGAAAGGTTCCCATACTAATATTTCTCACTATGTGAGGTGCTACTTACGTATTGGAAATATTATCTATCTACCATCGAAAGGCATATGAACTCATAAAAAAGGTGTTTTACACATTTTATTTATCTACAATTCGCCTCGATTCATCTACCGGTCTAAATTACACTTAAAAGAGAATCATCTTAACACCTACGTGCGATCGTCATTTTTGTACAGTAGATAGAAAGGAAAAAATATAACTGCATTATATTTATAATCAACAATCTACTAAATAGTTAATAATAAGTAGTATTAATATTAATAGTCAATACTCAAGGCCGGTTTCACCATAGGCTACCAGGACCCCCAAGAACCTGAAAAATTAATAAAACAATTCATGAGGCAGATGAAGCAGCCACCTCCACGCCAAGCTCAAGGAAAGTAGGTGGGTACTGTCATTAACATATAATATTATTCAAATCAATTCAAATCAATCAATCAAAAATGACTACATATATCACGCGATCCCACAGTTAAACACATAACGTTGGTGGACAACTCATATTATTAAGTTCTCGTGTTGCATTTTGGTTTTTCTTTTTACTTTTTAGAACTTGAGCATGCGTAATAAAAATTATCGTGAAGAAAATATGGAATCGTTTTCAATACCCACTTAATTAAATAACTAAATAACTGTATTGTGTTATGCTAAGTTTACATCTGAGACTTATATCGTGATACTTATGTCATGTATCTGACATACAATTTCACTTACTGTTTACATCTGCATGGTAGGTACCTGACATAAATTCTTGTATACTTCTCGTTGAAATAAGTCATTCAAGGGCAACATTTAGAATATATGCGGTGTTTACATAATATGGTACTGTAACTTATTCTGACACTTATGTCGTATACTTCTCTCAAAATGTTGTCAGTTGTCACTATAGAAATATCAACAAAAAAAAGTTGCAGCGACTGTTATTATTTTAAGTCTTTTGGCAAGAAAAAAATACTTAATTAAAAAAAAAATGTTCAAATAAGTTATGTTGTCGCATAATTTTTTTCACTCTGTTTTTATATTCTTTTGAATTCACGTCCTGTTGTCCCGTTTTTAAATAATATCGATCAATCAATTCGTCAATATTTGCGTTTAACCACTCCTTTTTATCATTCATCATGGATAATAATAATTTACAGTACACTGTTTCCGAAAGAATATCAACTCACCAGCTGTCAGATTACGAATAATGTAAAGTAAAGATACTTGACATAAAAGTAGACGGCAGCTCAACTTCGATGATATATCTCTGGAAGTTCAAACTTGTCATATACGCGGTATTTACATTTGCGTATATAAGTGGCTGGAATGTGTGAGAGGTGAGTGTCGACACACCGGATATAAGTAGCTGATACATGTATAACTACTGTTTATACTAAGTGAATATGGTGTCATACATAAGTATCACGATATAAGTATCAGATATAAAGTACCATTATGGATATATTCTGCGTCTAATGTCGAAAATATCTGATTGAACAGCGTTTAGGCAAATCATTCAGGTGATACCCGTGCATCACCCTTCGTACATACCTACGCCGTTTTCGTGACACACTTTGTGCGAACTCGTGCCTGCGAAATTATTGAAAACATTTTGGGTAATAATTATTACAGTTTACATAAGTAACACAGTCAGCAGAGGCGCTATTAACAAACGTCATTTTTGATATTTCATAACCCCGGGAAAGTTGACGCTCGGAATACATTATAGCATATTTATCACATCTATTATAACTACAACTCTATAACACTCAATAACACCGTTTCGTTATATCTATGATATCCTATATAACCCTAATGTGCTACAGATGTAATATGTGTGAATCCCGGTTATTTGCGGTTATCTAAAAAGAAGAGTATTTCGTTAGCACCCGTGTTTGAACACTTAATTTATTTTCTATACTTTGTACAATGTCACACTTCTACAGTGCGCTATCTCTAACGTTACAATAAATGACAGCTCGAGGAGTATTATTATTTTTGACGTTTCTTACTTTCTTGCTTGCCTTTTAATCAAATACTTAACATTAAAAAACGCTTTTCATTATGATCCCACGAAAAACTCGATGCAAATATAATATTAACTACTATTTGGTCGGGTGTATAATGATGGACCGCAATATGGAGCGAAAGCATTCCTTCTTATGCAAAATGTCAGGTACGAAGGTAAGGAAGCAGAGCGGCCTAAGTCTCGAGTGAGTCGTGTTCGTGATGGTGATTGACCAGAACCGAAATCAACCTCGCTCCCTCACTCAGCCCACTGCCGCGCACATTCAAAATAATTAACTTTCAGACATTTTGACCTTATCCCTTTAAAACGGGTGAGTTTTATTATATTACGCTTCACGCTACTTGGACATTACCAAAGACATAATAAGAAATAAAATATGCACGATAGCATAATATTAAATGCATACCTTCAAGATTTTGTTGTGTAACCAATTTGAGTTATATTCAATTGTAATTTTATCAAAAATACCACATGCTTACAATCAAATGCTTTCAGACAAAACACAAGACCCAGGGCAACCAGTGTTTTTAAAAACTTTAAGAAAATATAAAATCCTAGATTTTTTATTAAGTAAGTATCTATTATTCCAGGGTGTTTTCAAGGCGGTCTCATAGGCCCAAGCAGAAGTTAAATCAGCAAAACCCGATGTCAGTAGACGAATTGTTTTAATAAGGCATTTTTTCAACCGGCACTTCTATCTTTTCAATTAGCATCAAGTAGAGCTGTTTGCACCCACAGTAGCCTAGCGTAATCGTTAATCGTAAGCGTAAGGCTAATAATTTTGTGGGTCCTTGGTTAGAATGTCGGGTCTGACAAATTCACACGTTGTTTTTCAATGTTTGGACCCAGAGTATGGACTTAATAGATTGCGCAGGTGGCTAACATTATATTTATCATAAAAAACAAAAATCTTTTAATACAACCTTCACTCTGTGGAAGCCTATATATCGTCGCTTAAGGAACAACACCGCGGAAGTCAATTTATTAAAATTTTCAGGGGAAACAAAAAACGTCTCAAAAAATTGAAAATTGATACCTTTTAACTTATTTTTTTTTTGTGTTTAGTTAAAAAAAACATTTTTTAAAAGGTATCAATTTTCAATTTTTTGAGACGTTTTTTGTTTCCCCTGAAAATTTTAATAAATTGACTTCCGCGGTGTTGTTCCTTAAGCGACGATATGATCTTAGGATTGAAAAATATGGTAAAAAAATAAAATAGTTTGCATTCCAAAGTCCTTTAAAAACCTTTAATAGTAAACGCGGGGTATCCACAAAGTCATCTAGAATAATATTATTATTTATTCAGATACAAAAAAATATTTAACAAAATTCTAATAATGCATTTTAATAATAATGGCTTATTTTAGAATCCGAATACAATGGAGTGGGTATGTACTTACTGAGTTCTTTAGCACACATAAGATTTGACTGGTCAGTAGCTAATTAGCAGAGAGGCGTTTTATCTCCTGACTACGGCGCTGTGGGCCGCTGCCGGGGGCGGCCCGACCCCATATTTACACGTCACTTTAACGTCAATTTACGCGGCATTTTACTTTTTGCCGCGTTTTGGGAGCAAAATCTTCTCTACACGGAATAATTTCACGAGATTTTTGGAAAATGAAGAATTGGAAGATTTTTTACGAACAATATGTCTTATTTTTAACAAAGCATAATTGCTGAAAACATGAAGTGGAGTCGTAGACCTGCTCTATGATTTTTTAAGACTTATTAGATAGCTACCTAAAAGTAAGATCTGTTTTTAGCGTTATGACAGGGAAACTGTTATGTGGTCTCTCCGGTATGGAGTTGTAATTCTTAGTTTTTGAACATATTATGAATATAAGATCTTTATTTCACACGTCAAAAAAATACTTCATTACGCATCACCTACGCTTCAGGGTTGGTGAACAAATCACATCTTTCAGTGGTAACCAAGAACTACGAACTAAAGGGCATCCAATAACTTGGTGGATATATTCAAGCTTAGTGGAAGTCGATGTCGACAACAAGTTAAAGACCGAGAAAAGTGGAAATAAAACAAGGAGATGCTTTGATTCAGTGTGATAGATCGAGAGTGGCTTAGAATCAAACGACATAATAATTTAAATACTTAATATATTTTCTTTAAATTAATTTTTATTCAACACGGAATACCTACATAATATACACAACTAGAGATTGCAATACCGGTATTTCAAAACCGGTATTCAATTATTTATCGATACCGAAATACCGGTTTCAAAAATCCGAAATACCGGCATTTTCGGTATTAAGAAAGCATACACGTTTATGTTTTTTAATGTTATTTTTTCATTATTTACTACTATATTGTATAAATATATAGTGTATAAATTGGATGCTCCCAAAACGCAAATATATTGACTGAAACCAACAAAAGTTACGTAATATTAAAACAAAATCCCTCAAATATACTTATAGAATTGTCGCGGTGAATTAACATATTTCGAAAAAGAAAACATTCGTGGAAAATGTCTCCAATTATTCTATAACTATTGATCCAACATTGATAGTACATCCAACAAACGTTGTATTTCAGATAGATTTTCCTGTACCCGAACTAGTATTTTGTAAAAATTAACAGTTCTAAAATAAAGGTCAACATAATAAATGTAGGTAGATTGCAAAAAAATAGTATTTCAAATAGATTTTAATAGTTATATTTATTGATAGGTAGGTACTTCTTTCTTTCTATACTTTATAAGTTTTGACGAATACCGGTATTCAATAAGAAATACCGAAATACCGGTATTGATATATTCATTCGGTATTGCAATCCCTATACACAACATAATTTATTAATGTATTCTTTTTATTGAAGATAAACATTTTTTTAAAACCCAATCGTAGGTGGGATTCGAACTTAGTGACCACGCGAGTCCTCTTTATTATCCATTGATTTTTTTCTAGTTTGTCGATTTTTGTTTTATCGGTTTCATTTTTCAAAATAATATTTTTAATATTTCCTTTTATTAGGTCACTTATACGTAATACATCAAAAAGAAAAAGGTAGCTAATAATAATTAGAACAACTAAACGAAACTGCGCCGCAGGTGACCTTTAGCCGGCTCGCACATCACAACTCGCCTCGTGTGCCTGACCGCCATAAATCAAAACTTCCGAGAACGGGCAGCCAGTGTTCCTTGATACAACCTCGCACATCTGCCTAGCGATATCGACATTCGCCGCATCGTGGCTGCTCCGAACGCGGCGACAGTCTGGAGAGAAATGGCCGATTGTGCAGCTGTGCGCATGCGCGAAGTCGACATTGGCCGATTTCAACATGCAGGTTCTGGCCAACACAACTCGACGCATGTCGAAGTGTCGCAGTTGCATCGGCCAATCTGCGAAGCTCCATTTGATAAAGTTTGTTTCTTGGTTTACGATGACGTCACATCGACGAATTCGTCGTAAGATGCATGCGGCGAGTTCTGATGTGCGAGCCCTCTTAAGTATAATACGAATTTATAAAAAAAAATGTAAGAAAATATGATGATCATATAAGAATTTATAAGATTCAGACGTTGGCAACCTAGTGAGGACGCCTAGAATATCGCCAACCCGTTGCCGATTTCTGCTCTATACTATTGATTACAAAGCATTTGTACTCCTACTATAAACATGTAGAATTGTGGATATATTGATAATAACAATAACAGTGATGATGTATGAATATAATAATTAATACCTATACTTACAAATTATTGTTTTAAAAATTAATTTATTTAATACCTAATTCTAGCCATCACGCAATATAATGTCATGACTAATTTATAATTTAACGCCCTCTATGGCCTAGCGTTAATGTGCCGCCTTATAATGTCGTGGTTCCCGGGTTCAAATCCCGGGTCTGGCAAATTTAGATGTTATTTCCCAACGTGTGTTTGGACCCAGAGTATCAACTTAATAGGCTCATATGATCATTTAAGGAACGAACATGGCGATCTAATGTAATTTTACAATTATTGTTGAACTAGGTCATTGAAACAATATGTTAATACATATCTACAGTATTTTGACATACAGTTTATTGATTTATGAGTGTATTATGATTATCAATCATTCTGTACCATAACTAGTATTTATTTACATAGACGTGCTAATTCATAATACTACATGCGATGAAATTCAATTTGACTTAAGTCAGTATGTGCACAATACTGACTTACGACATTTAGCCTCCGAACTTTCAAACAGAATTATCAGTCTCGCCGATGCTAAATGCGATAGATTAATAGTATTTACTTTATCACGGGATATGTATACTCAAGGAAGTTTATGTATAGACTGATAACAGTGATAACTGATTGATAAGTCTACCTATGAAACACTCACAACGTGTCTGAAAACATTGATAAAGCAACCTATAAAAAAAGTTGAATAGAATATTATTGTCTTCTACAGGCCCTTCAAATAAAATTAGAAAATTGAAAAAGGTCAATCTCATTTATCAATTTAAATATTGCTTAAGACTTTCCCAGTTGGTAGTTACTGTATTTTGTTTTTGCTTGACAAATATGTGTGTTCTTCCTCTTCCTTGAAGCTTCTGACACGTTTGAGATGCAAATTCTCAAAATATAATTATATTGTATTTACTTAGGCGCAATACACACTGACATTTTACTCGACGTCAACATAACCATAAATCATAACTTCCAGCTATGTTGCAATTGACGGGTGGTGTGTATTGCTAGATTGATCGCAGACTACCATAGAGTGCATATGGACGCCTGAATAATATCTTCAAAAGTGACGTCCCACTGTAGTGTCCAAGCTTAGTGTTCAACCAATGTATGCTAGCAGTGCTTATGTAATGTGTATGAAACATGGTAACGATAGTCACGAGTAATGTTCCCTGTAAGGTGTGCGCGTGTGCGCGGGCACACCTACCAAAGTGTGTCCGCAAATATGTTTTTATCCCCCGCACAGTCCTCACACAAAAATATTGTAAAAGAAAGTTTCCTTTGTCGGATTTTAGTTTTGCTCGAATGCACGAAACCATCACATGCACAATTCTTCGACTCATTTCTCGGACGGCGAAGGTCAAGTGCGACTAACGCGAGCACGCAGGTGAAATTTTATGTCGAGCGGGATCACTACATCCGTCCCGTTCGATTCACACATTTTCCGGTTTATTAATCATTGCACATAGTGATCCAGATCAGTTTGATTGTATTTCAGTTTTGTCGTTGTTAGTGTTATTATTATATTATAAAATCACTGATATTAATAAATACCCTAAAATATAAGGTATAATAAAAAATTATATGTGTGTGTTTGTAGGGCGGGGGGGGGGGTGTAAATTTACCGCACCGGGTGACGGCACGACTGCTCATATGCGTTGATGATCCGCACACACAATAGAATAATTAGAGGGAACGTTGGTCACGAGTACCTAACGCAACGTGGTCTTGAAAGGTGCATGTTGTACATGGCAAGGAAACACCACAATAGAAACCATTCGATGGGAAAGCATATAAGAGTACGCGATGTGATAGATGTCGTTAAGTAAATTAAATGGCAATGGGTGGGTGGACAACCGCTGGACAAATACCGTCATACAGTAGTATCGGTAAATTTCGGTAGATGTACGTGGCAGCGAATAACTAAGTACCGAGAAGAGTGGAGGCCTTTATCCGGTAGTAGATCAACCCCGGCTGATGATTATGATGATTGTGGAATTAATAATGTTAGAGCTCGAGGTGTATCACAAAAATAAATAATAAAAGTTGAAAACTTAGCTTTACGTGGTTTTAGAAGTAGCACGACTAGTCCAGAGATAAATCATAACAATATTATGGCTTAACTTTACTGTAACTGCATACAATGTATATATGTTGACAGGTTACAAGGTATTTGGCAAAGCTTAGTAAGAATGTTGCGAAATGCTACTTGAAATAATTTCTATATTCTCTGGACTGTCATCGCAAGCAAATTTAATTACGAGTACATTAAATAATATTAAGATCTCAGATACTTACACGCATTTAACCATGACATTAAAACGTCGGGACAACATGTCACTAACAATACCTATTATGTCTTATTTTTTTCTATAAATTATAATATATAGATACATATTATACATATATATATATATTTAGCACTTCAACAGATCACGAGGCCTGACGACAGTAATGCAATAAAAGTGAAACATTCACAAACACTCAGGCTTTGAGAAAATCACATAAATATATTGTGAATTCACCGAGATCGAACCCAAAGCCCGCGGATGAAAGTCCAGCACTTTAGGCACTGGACTACAAGAGACGCATCAATACATAGGTTGGTATATGAATAATTTATATGAATATCGACTAATCATACCGTCAAAAACTAAGTCCAAAATATGTTCAAGTTGCAGGAAGTCACAGATAGGGGCTTTTTTACAGTCGGTTTGGACATGGACATGAAAGCGTGTTGCCATTTCAATAATAAAACACTGTCAGCGGAGTGCATTTATTAAATTAGATTGTGGTAAAGAATTTATAATTTACTATTGTAGCTAGGGTATATCGATAAGAAAATATTTTTAAAAATACGTAAAATCGGAATGTTAAAAACAACAGCACTTTTGATCGCTAAGAAAAGAACCATGTTGCCATTTTTCTAAACTGTCAACTGTGCAACGAGTTCGTAATTAGGTAGTTTAACATAGCGTCGCCATTTTTCTATAATCTAAGGTCGCCATCCTATTTGGCCAGTGGCGGGTTTAAATTAAGGACGCGGGGGCTGCTCGACGAACAGACTGATTTTGCCGCCCCTCACAATAAAATAATAAATATATAATATAAACTATAATTCATATCCATAAACTAAAAATAATTATAATTGAAGATGGCGATGGTGATACATTATACTATTAATTATTGGTTTGTGTAAAAGTGCACGTTTGAGCGATTACGTCACGCTACCCTCTTTTAAATGTAATAATTGTATGACCGGCTTGAATTGTTTCGAGGCCCCCTTATAAATATTTTGACGATTCGATTGCGTCATCCGCGTCAAAGAAAATCGCCGATGCATTTGACCCCAAAAGACTATTTGATTTTAGATTTTTCTGAGTCCGTATGAGCAGAGTTACAACGAACAGAATGTCCAAACGATTTTTCAGTAACAATAATTAATATTGATTGACGTCAATGAAATGTTTGGCACCAAATTGCATATTCTTTTGTCGATTAAGAAGACGTTATGACACATTGTCAAGAGTAATTTGGCAATTCAAATATAGGCTGCAAAAATAAATGCATCATTGCCATATTGAATTAAATTGAGATTGAAAGATCGATATGTACACAATAATGCCTTCGGTGTCGGCGAGTCATAAGACGAGGTTCGTTGCATTCGTCACGTGTGTGGAATGATTTAAATATTCGACATTATCTGATGACCATAATGATCGTGACACTATGTCACGTAAGACCGAACTGAATACTACGAGTAGGTACAAAACATGAAGAATGGAGATACTATATTGGTTGGTCTAGAGTCCAGTGTTTCCCAAACTTTCGACGAATGTGTACCCCTTCTATAATTTTCGTAACACTGAGTACTCCTCGTCAAAAAAAAAATGCATATACTTTCAAACATTGTATTACAATCAAAATATATTTATTTTTTCCTTTATTACATAAACAAAATGATAATAAATGAAAAATAAAATTCATTCATAATAGAATATAAATAAAAGTTATATTATAAATAACATTCATTATAAATTCAGCGCTCGAAATGGACCGGAACGCACCGGAGCGCAGCTCCTGTTCGTGAATTCCTCGAGATTATCGCTCCGTCTCGTGGAAAAATGAAAAATTGCGTTAGGATTCGTGAATATTTAAATATAATTTTTAAAGGTTATACGAAACTGAAAACTTAACTCAATTTTCATCTACCTTGCCGACAACATTATGCCCAAATCTTGCATGCCATAAAATTGTCCCAGCAAACCGTCTAATCTTGGCAGGTATATAACAAAAAATCTACAAAGTACATACACTCTTTTATATAATCTAACATTAATATTTTCGGAAAATTATCGAGCGCTCCGGTTCGTAAAATTGTCCATTTCGAACGCTGATTATAATCAATGAGAGGGATGAAATTGTTCATGTTGAGATGACAGATCATCATAATTTGGTTCCCTGGTTGTTAATTTTAATCTGAGATGCGGTTCCACATCCATTGCTTGTTGCACCATGCGCAGCCAAAGCCCGGTGCAGCGCGTACTCCCACCAAACTTTTCCCGTCCCCCAAGGGGTACGCCTACCACACTTTGGGAAACAGTGACTCTAAAATCTAGACCAGCGATACTCAACCTGCAGTCCTTTAAGATTTTATGTGCGGCCCGAAACACATTTATTATCAAGAATTTCGTATATCTTGAGATTTGTTTCGACTTTGACGCACAGATAGTGACACCGGAAGATTATTGTCATTATGGTCCACTTCAGATCTGGTATAAGAGTGTTGCTATTGCACACGATTAATTTAAAAAAACACGCATAATTTTTAAAATCTCAAATATGTTTTGTAAAAAAGTTTCATGATTTTTTTCGTCACACCAGTAGTGATGCGTCTCGCGTTACTTTGCAAATATAAATATATTTAGCCCGAAGAGAAAAAAAGGTTGAGTATCATTGGTCTAGACCAGGGGTTACCAACCTTTTTGTACTCTAGAGCACATTCTAAAGTATCGGTAGGGTGGCGGGCACCACCTATTTTTAATCGACAAACTCCTTCCATAACTTCTCATTTTCCCATAATTTATTTTCTTATATTCATAATTTATTAATAAATAATAAACAAAAATGTTTCAAAATAATAAAACTATTATTCAAATTGCTTACACACAGAGAAATGTATTTACAAAACGTAAACAAAGTAAACAAAAAACACAAATACAAAGAAAACATTTTATATAAAAATAGAATATCAATATGTCAATGTGATCTTTGGCATTTCATATCATTGGCCAGTTCCTCATAATTAGGAGAGTATGACGATAATCCTGTTAGCAAACAATCATAAAGATGCTCATCGGTGAGTTGAGATCTATATCTTGATTTTATTAAGTTCATGTTTGAAAACAATGATTCGCATAAATATGTCGAACCGAAAAATGATTCAATTTTATATGCCGCTTTTTTCAAAAATACTACTGTCACGTGCTTCGGCGTTCATCGGCTCAGTTCGTGGCGTTCGTTCACTTCGGGTTTCTGCGTGTGTCAGGCTAGCGTGAAAATTCTGTCTCTATCGAATAGTGGCGGGCACATACGAATCGTTCCGCGGGCACGGGGTTGGGAACCCCTGGTCTAGACTCTAGAGCAGGGATGGCAAATATGATTTGATCGGCGTGCTAAAATAAGCCGATTTTTTTTAATACGTGCCGCGTGCCATTCCTTTTTAGGTGTACACTCATGATATAAACTAAATCATATTTATTTAATATAATAAAAACGATTAGGTACCTTGATGACTATTTTGTTAATTGACTATATAAAAAAAGATACTTACACAAAATAAGGGAATATAAAAACATTAAATTTAATAACACATTAATTTTTGTTTGAGGTTTTTTGTTTCATGTTATTCGCTTTTTATAATAGGCAGCAGGCTGATATTTCGTTGACTGCAAATTAATACATGCTGCTGAATCTTCCTTTGTCAACCTATTTCTAGTCTTTTTAATGTAAATGATTAAATATACAAAAAAAAAATACTTTCAGATAAGTACGTGGAAGAAAAAATGGTCAACAAAGATATTGCTAGTTTTTTAATAGATATAAAAGTATCAGGCATGTTTTTACATGTTTTTAATATTATGTTTTCAATTCGGCATTCCGATTCATCACTTTGAGAGAGCCGATGACATTCCAATTTTTCAATACATTTTCACATGTTTACAATTTTTTCATTCTAAATAAGATTAAATAGGACAGTACATATACATCAACATGATTTCGCTTTTATTTTATATTTTTCCACTATAGACCTTTTGAATATTAAAAAAATAAAAGGAATTAATTTTTTGACGAGCCGTCGAAAACTTTTAGCGTGCCACGTATTTTCCATCGCTGGTCTACAGAATACCTTGTCATAAATAAAACAGTAAGTTAATTTTGGGGCGCTTTTCAACTTCGTGTCTAGTAATTTGCACGTAAACACTTTGTACAAAACCGAAACCATCACAGCTGATTCACTAATGACAGAAAAGCATTCCAGCCGAATGACAAATTATTTTATCGATCAGCATTTTCTAGACCTGTAATTTTCACAAAGTTTAGTACGTACGTTCATTTGAAATATGACATTATTTATTTCTTTAATAGTGTTGTCAATTATTAGTATGTAGGTAATTACTCAACCCACTTAATATTATTAATAATAATCAGAACATAACGTGGGACATATTTTTCAACTGATACACAATCAATGACATTAATATGGACGAATCATCTGGAGAAGAAAATGACACTCACTTTATTGTCGGGTCTGCCGAATGGCATAATCTGTTCTAACGCCATTACAATAAAGGTGATATTGCTATAAATCCCTGATGATTTTTGTTGGGTCTGCCGAATGGTTCGGTTCGAACGGGTTCGCTCAAATGAACATTGACATTAGAAACACTGCTCTAACGCCATTACAATAAAGGTCATATTGCTATAAATTCCCGATGCGTGATATCGCATAATGGAAATTGCGTGACGTCTACCTATACATGCGAATGCGCGAATTTACTTGCTAGCTACTGTATTGAGTGCGTCGTCCATTAATAATGTCATTGTACACAATATACAATAAAAAAAATAACGTGGACAATCTCTATATATATAAAAATCTCGTGTCACGATGTTTGTGGTCGAACTCCTCCGAAATGGCTAGACCGATTTTTATGAATTTTTTTATGTATATTTGTTAGGTATGAGAATAGGTCAACAAGTATATTTCATACCGCTAGGTGATTAGGGTATCTCTATCCAGAAAATTTTTTCTTTATTTTTTTGAAAATTTCTTTTTGTATTTTTTTTAATATTTTGCATCAAAAAATACCTATAACCCCAAATTTTCACTCTCCTACCCCTACCCTCCCATTTTTTAATCGCGACTATATATATAAAAATCTCGTGTCACGATGTTTGTGGTCGAACTCCTCCGAAATGGCTCGACTGATTTTTATGATTTTTTTTATGTATATTTCTTAGATATGAGAATAGGTCAACAAGTATATTTCATACCGCTAGGTGATTAGGGTATCTCTATCCAGAAAAAAATTTCTTTTATTTTTTTGAAAATTTCTTTTTGTATTTTTTTTATTATTTTGCATCAAAAAATACATATAATCCAAAATTTTCACCCTCCAACCTCTACCCTCCCATTTTTTAATCGCGATTTTATTATTTTTGTATGAACAAATTTAATCGTCGTTCGTATTTCAAACAGAACAAAATTATTTATGTTGTTGAATGACAGATGGCGCTACGTCCGAGAAGAATTCAAGAAAAGCGTCGCGTCATTTTGACATTTCATTCGGCATATCACAACGCAGTGCGTGCAAAATTTTGTACGATTTATTTTAATTTATCTATTTTTATGTGCGCGTATTACAGTGCACAATGCCAGCAAGACGCAAGGGGGGCCATTTGGGCCGTCAAACGAATAAAGCAACAAACATGCAAAATAGTAGAGCAGAAAGAACAGACAAACAAATCCAACAAGATAACAAAAACGTGAGTGTAAGCATGTTGCAATTGCGTGCATCCCAATCATAAGAGGCACGAGCTGAACGAAATCAACAACGACAATTGGAACGGAGCTAAGCGCGCCGGTTCGTAGTTAACACACGCAGAGCAAATGACCGACAACGCCAACAAGTACATCGAACATTTACATCCGTTTCGTTCCTTCGTCTCGCATTCGAGTACGAGCCAGATATTGAATATTCCGCTCATCCAAAAGTGCTGATTGGTGCTATGGACAAAGAATGTCCCCATTGTCATGCGCTCAAATTCAAACATTAGTCAGCTGGGATGTGTTGCGCATCAGGAAAAGTGCAACTACCAGAAATTGAGATACCACCAGAATCATTGAACGGCTTGCTCATCGGCACGGTTCCAGATTCAAACCTGTTCCTGTGGGTCTATTCTATACTTATCGAACACTAAATTGATAAATAGTATCAAACTTAGGGTAGGTTTGTATCAAAATATTAGCACTTATTGTAACAATTACACGAAGCCGGTTTTTATTGTTGCAATAAGTGCGATATTTTAACAGCAGCAAGATAGGTGCTGTTAAAATATAGCACTTATTGCAACAATAAAAACCGGCTTCGTGTAATTGTTACAATAAGTGCTAATATTTTGATACAAACCTACCCTAAGTTTGATAATATTTTTCACTTTATCACTTTAGCGGTCGATAAGCATAGAATAGACCCACTGAAGTCCATTCGCACATTCAATTCATGCTTCCAAATGACTCCGTTCGGAGCAACAGAAATAGTTCACAATACTGCGGCAAATGGTCAACAATTCCATTATACGTTCAAAATCAAAGGTCAAGTATACCACAAAGTAGGCTCATTGCTGCATATGCCAAACGAACCACATAAATTTTTACAAATCTACTTCATGGGCGGTGAGGACATCAATCATGTGGATGCACGTTGCGGCTACAATAGCCTCAATTCGCCTAATGCCAGGCGCATCGTCGGCGAACTGGACGCCCTATTGAATGAGCACCATGAATTATTGAAATTCTTCAAAGCACACATGCATGAATTTCAAAGTGACAATCACGCTATTGTCATCAATCCTGATAAAACACCAGCTGGAGAGCACATGCGTCGATTCAATGCGCCTGTTGTTGACGACATTGCTGGAATCATGGTTGGCGACCGCACATCGACGCGAGAAATCGTGATTCGAAGAAAAAACAATAATCTGGAGTTCATCGCTGACACACACCGTTCATACGACGCTATCCAATATCCGCTAATTTTCTGGAAGGGACAAGACGGATATTGCATAAACATTAAACAACGAGATCCTGTCACAGGTAATTCATTCATTATGAACATCATTACTCATTTTGAATTGAGAAAATGAATGGTTGATGTTTTTTTGTTTTTATCGGCGGTCATCGTCAACAGCGCTCTATTCCTCTTTCTGTCATAGATCCCATCCCCACACACTTACGATACATTCGTTATTTTTTATTTAACAACCAAAATATTCACTAGAAATAATTTATATGGCAGAACAACGTTTGCCGGGTCAGCTAGTAATTAAATAAAATTCTAAGAAATTTTCTGTTCAATAATTTGTTAGTATAAATAAATTCTGTAATTCTGTATTAGTAAAAATTAAATATCTGAGACCCAAGCCTGAGCGATCTCTAATCTTTTTAGAAATTGTGTATTATGTATGCCATTATGATGACCTGTCTTTTCTCGTCCTGGTAACCAACATGTCATAACCACATACAATATAATAATGAGCACGACTAGACTATTATTTTAAAACTCGTTGTTCTAAAATTGAGAGTAAAAGTATAAGACGTTTAGAATAATACTTTTTATTGTATTACTACGAATGACAAACGATATGTTATCATTATTACACAGTATACACCTTGCTCACTAACTCTACACATTTTTAAGACTTAACTCCCGAAGATACCACAGTTACATTTTCCACCTTAATTCGCCACATGGTCCCTCAAACACAATTGACTGCGTGGTAGCCTAAATAAATTCTAATCAGATATTTTCAGCTCTAAACAACTATAAATTCTTCAAGTAAACTTTTGTGCCTCGGGATACGCCCAATTAAGAGCTGGCGTACTAAATTCAGATACTGCTCACCGTACGCTTGGTTGGAACCGCAGCACCATTTCCATACAGTATGATGGAGTGCTGTTATTATTTTTGTTGATAAATAATACAAAATCGCAGCTGTCGTTCCGGTAGGTACCTATAACAAGACTTATGCATGTATGTAGGTACATTTTGATTTCGTATCTATGACAGCATCAAAAATTCGATTCATATTCTGTGTAGTACCTACCCACATAAACAAGTTGATACCGCAGCTGGGACATACTGGTGAAACGGTGATAGTGCACTTATATGAAACGTTATGTCGTGTAAAACAGACAATGTCAATTAATTTAGTCCGTGGGCAATATCAATAATATTCTTGTAAAACACGTTACGTCACATATCGTAGGGTATTTGAAATCGAATTCGACGAGTTCGAATTCGGCCAATATCAAAGTTGAAATTCGAATTCGAAATTCAATATTCGAATCCAAAACAACAAAAAAATCGATGTGTGTACTTATGTACGTGCGTTAGAAATTATACTTCTTTGACGTAACAATACAAAAACAAAACTTATGATAAACTAGATTCTTTGACTAGCTTTTAATTATCTTGTTAAATTACACACCAAGAAAAAGTACCGCTTATTGGAACGCCGTTAGTTTATTTCTAAACATTTTAACTTATATTACTAACTGACGTTTAATCGTTTGTTTACGTAAGGAATTGCAAATGGCCGACAATAATAAATTCGCTGCCTAGGCAACGGAATAATTCTAAACTATAATATTATACTGTATAATCGTCACGATTGCAGTATCATACTGTGGCGTAAAGGTAGTGCGTTCGGCTGATAACCGAACAATCGGTGGTTCGAATCCAATCGAGTGCGTCTTTTTTTCGTGTGAAAAAATAAATTATGTGTTACATATTATCACACGCCAAAAATACACTCTGATCTTATTTCCCAAACGTGTCAAAAGAAGTATAACTTCAATAACATTATATTATCGTTCCATCGATTCTTCTATGCTGACCTATACCTACCGTATTTTCACGTGGCGATTTTTATCGGTCAACTGTCTGTTGACTGTTGAACAATAAAACGAAATTAATATTCCCACGTATCGATGTAAGTTGAATCGATAGTTGTATTTAAGATGGCATCAAGTGTAACAAACAAGTGCCGATGCATCACCTTGGTTACTATAGGCAACTTGCTAGGCAACCAGTTGACTCGAATAATAAATCAGTGTTGAACCGACAAAAGTAGAAAGGACATCAACTTCATTCAATTCAACTTATAAGTTGGTCAACCTAATTGAAATATGGTTCCCACTTTTCAATTGATTTTTAACTGTCATTCAACATCCTACAGCTGTTGATCGACGAAAATCGCCACGTGAGAATGCAGTATTATCTATACCGTCAACTCCCAATAAACTGATTTATGTGGCTAGTTTTAGAATATATTAGAAGTACCTATACATAATTAGGTACGTGCCCATATTTATACTATATTGATACACGACTATAATTTAAAATAATACTGTCAAATATATCATTATCTTTGTAATTGTATTATCGTAAAACACATAAGTGTTCAGTATGTAACATTATTAATTATTTCAATTATTATACAACTGATTCGGTCTAAAAATACTCCAAAACATTGAATGAATTAGATATTTCAATAATGCACATTATTTATCTAGTATAGTTTTTAATAAAAATGTCTATAAATTAATAAAAATCATGTAAAATTGTTTGGAATTATTACAATAGGATGTGCAAAGTAGGCCATGCATTGTAATGACTTAAATAATTAAATGGTTCACGTTCGAATACCAAAGACAGGGAGTATTGTGAGCACGTATTGATAAGATTAGAGACTACTCAATATAAACCGCGTACCGATGGGTCTGGAGGTAGAAATTAACTGTATTAGTAGATACTATGTCATCATCATCATCATCAGCCTAAATCTATCCACTACTGGATGAAGGCCTCTTCAAGCTGCTTCCACTTATCTCGGTCCTGTGCATTGCGTTGCCATGTACTTCCGCAGAACTTTATCATTTCATCGATCCAGCGGCCTCTAGGTCTACCTTGCGGACGTTTTGTAATTCTTGGATACCACTAGATGACTAGATTTGTCCAACGATTGTCTCTTCTTCGAGCTATGTGTCCAGCCCATCTCCATTTAAAGCTTTTAATAAACTCTATTACATCGCAAACCCTTGTCTGCTCACATATGCGTGTGAAACATGGACCCTAAGTAAAAGAGAGATCCAGAAACTTAGAGTAGCACAACGTGGTATGGAGAGGTGCATGCTGGGCGTAACGAGAAAGGACAAAAAGAGGAATGAGTGGATAAGGAAGCAGACAAGGGTTTGCGCGATACTATGTATTACCCAATATTCACTGGGGTTTGTTACTGTGTACCAACAATCTACCAATTCTACCATGAATCTGCGCTACTGAAGGCAGCACTAAACCACCATTATAAACAATATAATGCCCAACTTCCAATACAAGGAGGCACTCGTAGAATATTTATTCAGGACTTGATTAAAAAACAATATATACTGGTACCTACCGATATCTATCAAGTTATTATCGAAGTCTGAAGATTCGCCGAATGAATGTAGGCACTTGCGTTATTTTATATTTCGGATTCGACAAACCTTAAGAAACCCTGCTAACACTATTGTATCGAGCCAAGCTTTTTAGTAAATGTAATAAGTGTGTTTGTTATTGTGACATTGAGAAAATTTCTTTTGGTTATCACTACGAAAAAGCTTTCGATTTAGAACCTTCTTAGCTGATTAGAAAAGTTTTCTGAAATAGCTTAAGTAACTTGATATTATGATCATATCAATATTCATAGAAATATATACCTTCTTACCATCAACCATAACGATAACTTTTACGTATTCATACAGCACAAAAAATAAGCTTAGGGATTGGTTATGTCATGAATTATGAATACACTTAATTTATTCATCATGAATATACGAGAATTGCAAAGTGAACGATTTCAATTCATTCTTTGGCTAGATTATTCCATAATATAATATATTATTTATTAGTAAGTCCTATACGACATAATTTTATATGTTTTTTTTAAATTCTTATACATATAGTGTAAACAATTCTATGACGTGGACAGTTTATAAATCATTTCAGCATCCTGAATAAATACCAATATCATATAAGAGCTACGAGATCCTAGCATAATTTGGGAAGACAGAAAAGGCTTGTCTAGATACTCTCGCTACGTAGATTGTCTAGGTGAGTGAATCTGAAAAAATCACTGTCTTCTGTTCTTGGTAAGTTATACACTTTTCATGGGTGTACATTATATACAACTCGTCTTTACTATACGAGCTTGTCCAGATGACGCGTGTCTCGCCGTGATACGCCACGAGTGCATGTGAACAGCTTAATGAGGTCACCTGTACCTCGACCGCGCGCAAGAAGCGACACGCGGCGATTACATGTGGACGGCTCAATGAGGTAACATGTACCTGGAATGCGTGCAAGTTTTTACGCGCGAGTTAAATGCAAGGCCTTGTCCAGACGGTGCGATTTGACTCGCGCGCATTCCAGGTACATATTATCTCATTGAGCCGCCCACATGCACTCATGGCGTGACGTCTGTCGCGCGACAACCGCAAGCTATCACCGGACTCTCAACAACGCGGCGTTATTATGGCCATTCAGTTCGAAACAAATTCAGTTTCATAGCCATTTCAAAATAAATTGTGTCATCTAGGTTGTACAATGACAAAAATACATCTTGCCAGTTATCGCGATATCAAAATCTCAAAGGAACCGTGTGTCATGATTGAGTTGTTGGCTTTTCTTCTCGCACTCGCGTTTGTTTTTTATGGCGATTCAAAAATGAATAACGTCACATAGCTTGTTTACTGCCAAATGTAACGCGCTATATAGGCGCAGCACTTTTTTGGTACTCGAGCGTAAAGCGCGGTGAGACACGCGCCAACTGGATAAGATCTAAGGCTCCAAATCAGTTTATTCTCCACTGATAGATCTATCTTCTTCTTCCTAGCTGGAGGATATGGACACCACGCGGCGCTTCAAAGAATCCCTGTCATTTATTATCCAGTCTTCTTGCATCGTTCCAGGTCATACCAGCATCTCGTAGCTCCGCCGAATACACTATACCAGAATTTAATAGGCCTCAAATATTTATTTATACGAATGTTTATATTATTATATGTATTAAGAAGAAGAAAAGGTGAAGATGGCAAGCCGAATAATAGATCATCACTAGACAAATCTCATGGTCCAGTCGTACTCTAAAGATATTAAAAGAATAAGATCGCATAATATTTGACAAACCTATTAGGATACGCCATTACTTGCATATTGTGTAAACTACGGCCCGTGATTAAAATCACCTGTCCAAAATATATGTACTATGTAATAACTGGAACTAGATACATACATATAATAGTATGTATTAATATTATTAAAACACCTGACATGCTTTTTGCTAACTGCGCTCTATACCTTTATCTTGGTAAATATTTTCAAAGTACACTACTAAGTACGGTAATAAAATAATAATATAATGTCAAGTGCATTTATTACATATTACCTGTTGAATAGTTTGATAGAATTCGTAGATTGCCGCCAATGCAAATAGGTAACTAAAGAATGTCATATTATTTTTACTATTAAATACAATTATTATTATTGACGTCATTGGATCATTAAATTTATGACATCGCGTCCATCAATGTATATGTTACGCCGGATGTGCGAAATTGACCAATACATGAAATGGGCAAGATTTTGCCTAATTCATGCAATAGTCAAGCCTGTTGCCTTATTCATGAATTGGGTAAATTATCTGCCGAGTGCGTGAATTCGCCAGGGTATGGAATTCTTAAACTGTCAACATGACAGTAGAAAAAGTAAATTTAATACGGATGGTTTTATTAGTTATAATTGGACATAATATAATATTGTTATTAGTAGATTAGGTTAGGTTTTGTAATTCTGAATTCAATTGAATGCCCAAGTGTCAACAAACTATCAAATCATACTATCAGCATCACAAACAAACAATCGACCATTGCACGATTGATACCCAAGAACGAATCAAATCACAAAAATACCTTTTAATAAAATCCTTCCGTTATCATATTATAGTTCTAGATTTTTTTGGGCATAGTAAATGGATATGAACGTCATTGTAGTTATTAATTTGTATATTTTTATGTACCTAATCAATGACATTTGACACATTTGGTTAGTTTGATTAGTTTCAAAAAACACTACCGGAGCGCTACTATCTAATTTGTCCAATGCATGAACTAGGCAGAGAAATTACTACCGAATTCACGCACATGGCAGATATTTTGCCTAATTCATGAAATAGGCAACGGCCTTGCATTTTTCATTATTTAGCCAAAATTTTGCCCATTTCATGTAATAGTCAATTTCGCACATTCGACGTAATATATATGTTACGCCGAATGTGCGAAATTGAATATTACATGAAATGGGCAAAATTTTGCCTAAATCATGAAAAATGCAAGCCCGTTGCCTTATTCATGAATTAGACAAAATATCTGGAGAGTGCGTGAATTCGGCAGTAATTTTTCTGCCTAGTTCATGTATTGGACAAATTAGATAGTAGCGCTACGGTGGTATTTTTTGCAACTAAACTAAATGTATCAAATGCTCATGCATTGGTCAAAACGTACGTATATTATATATGGTCAAAATAGTTGATTGCGCTCCGGTGGTGTTTGTTGCAACTAATCAAACTAACCAAATGTGTCAAATGTCATTGATTATAATATAAAAATATACCAATCAATAACTACAATGACGTTCATATCCATTTACTATGCGCAAAAAAATCTAGAACTATAATATGATAACGGAAGTATTTTATTGAAAGGTATTTTCGTGATTTGATTCGTGCTTGGGTATTAATCGTGCAATGGTCGATTGTATGTTTGTGATAGTTTGTTGACACTTGAAAGCTATCCTCAAAATGGACATTCAGTTGAATAATTTAATTCAGAATTATAAAACCTAACCTAACCTAACCGAATAATACTAATATTATAGTCCAATTATAACTAATAAAACCATCCGTATTAAATTTACTTTTTCTTCTGTCATGTTGACAGTTTAAGAATTCCATACCCTGGCGAATTCATGTAGGTACTCGGCAGAAAATTTACCTAATTCATGAATAAGGCAACAGGCTCGACTATTACATGAATTAGCCAAAATTTTGCCCATTTCATGTAATAGTCAATTTCGCACATTCGGTGTAACATATACAAAAATACCTACAAGTAGAATGTATCACCATTTAAATTATATAATATGACATAGATACGTTGAAGAAAAACCATTTATATACGACTTAACATAATATGTTATTTTTGTAAATAAACATCGTGTCAGGACTCTTTGCCCTCTTCAAGCATGGTAGAAGAAGAAAAGGATGTAAAAAGAAAATATACACACATAAATGTATTCTTTTTAACACAAGCCACGAGGTTTTTATTAGTTTAATAATATAACTATCGAACTATAAACTATCACAAATACCCATACTTTGAGAAAAACACATTGTGACCTCACCGGGTCGAACCCGGAGCTTCCGAATGAAAGGTCAGCATCTTACGCACTGCCGTCACCCAACTGTCTCCAATCACCCACTTGCCTTCCACCTATAAAAGTGCATTTTGCCACCAATGGATCTGCTGTACGAAATATTTACAGTCAATTTAATAATTTGATCACTAATCTATTGTAAGCAGTTTACGACTTTTAATGTGCCCACGTATGACATTATGGGTTTCTGGTTCGAATCCCGGGCCTGGAAAATTGACATATCGTTTTTCAATGTGTGTTTGGACTTAGGGCATGGACCCAGGTTAACCAAGTGGCTATCATTACTTATAGCCATGGCCCCCACATCCTAAAGCGGGCCCCCAGGCTAGGATCTTTGGCGGGCCCCCTACCTATCGCTAAGAATAAAGGCAGTGTGACGTTCCACAGTAGCGTTTTCTAAATGGTGTACGCGGTAAAATGAATGTGTATTTAGTGTTTTTTTGTATATTTTAATACATCCATTTACAATTTACATTGTACAACCATATAATTTTAATTAATAATTTCATAATGAAATAAAAGAAAATAGCACCGCAGCCGAATTTTTTTAACTAGTGAAACAAATTTGTGATGTGTGTTTATCTCAGTTATCTGGTCGTCTCGCCTCACCGGGCCCTCCTGAGCCCGGCCCCCCAGGCTAGGCCCCAGTCAGCCCCCCCTTGTGGGGGCCATTCCTATGGCACTACAACCGTTTTTGGGTCTTGGCCTCCTTCAAAACTTCCTCCATCCGCACAGTAGGAGAAAAGCCCAAAAACGTGGCCAAAACCCCAGAAATGAATTTTCGAAATGGGGATACTTGAGTAGTCGGTCAGGTAGAGGACTAATGACTGCATTTCATTGTGAAAGGGGAAGCGTTTTGACCGTATACCTTCGTCGCTGCGTCAGTTGGAAGTTAGCCTTCGTGGAGAGTGTACGCGTCGCGTGCTAAACAGACGAAAATAACGGTGACTTTGAAAACCCATAAATTTCAAGTGAAGTGTTCAATTTCAATTCTGCGACATGAATACGACTTCTGAAGGTATGCAAAAAATATTTTTACATTGGTTGAGTCTAAACTTAATGTATAAATTAATGAAATGTAGTATAAACTTTTGCATAAATAAAATTTAATAATTTTGAAAACTTGCATTTTTAACTATTCGAAAAGTTATATATTTTGTCACATTTTGCAAAGCTCATAGTCTAGGCCTTTAGTTTATTGTATAAACTTGCGAAATTTACAAAAGTTACCTGCGGAATAAGTGCGTTTTGTGCTTGATAGGCCATTTTGTTTACTATAATTTAGCTTTTGAATGCGTAATCAGTGACCTTCAAAACCCGCATATACCAATTTTTGTCATGATCTGACACTTTTTTAACATCCATGTCTGCCATTTTGGATCGGCCATTTTGTTTACAATAATTTAGATTTCGGATTCGTAATCAGCGATCTTAAAAACCCGTATATACCAATTTTTATCAAGATCTGGTACCTTTTTAACATCCATGTCCGCCATATTGGATCGGCCATTTTGTTTATGATCATTTAAATTTCGGATTCGTAATCAGCGACCTTAAAAACCCGTATATACCAATTTTTGTCAAGATCTGGTACCTTTTTAATATCCATGTCCGCCATATTGGATCGGCCATTTTGTTTATGATCATTTAGATTTCGGATTCGTAATCAGCAACCTTGAAAACCCGTATATACCAATTTTTGTCAAGATCTGGCACCTTTTTAACATCCATGTCCGCCATATTGGATCGGCCATTTTGTTTACGATAATTTGGCTTTCGGATTCGTAATCAGCGACCTTCAAAGCCTCTGTATGCCAATTTTACAGAGGTCATTTCAGGTTTTGGCCACGATTTTGGGCTTTTCTCCTACTGTGATCCGGGACGATCCAGCGCCGACACTCACCAGTTGCTTTGACCGAGCATTTTTAAATCTCTCGTGGCGCAGTCTAGCCATCTTAATTTCGGCCGTCCAGGTCTTCTCTTGCCGGTATATCCTCCGGCATTCTTTGCACGTGGCTGTTCTAGCGCAGTCTCTGCATTTTCATATTTCACGTGATATTTTCGCCCCCATAAAGTGTGCACAGTGTCTCATTATACTTTGACTTCCAAATGCCTCTTTATTGAACTCTTTATTGATTCTCCTCAAAACTCGCCTCTTAAAGATATCCATATTTCTTTCATCCAGTGCCCGGCATTCTGATACATATGTTAATACTCCATATGGTTTTTCTTGAGAGTGCTGTGTTCTTAATATTAATTTTTATTAAACGTTTTTCTTAGCTCGTATTATTATTTGCCCGGTGGTTGTTTGTCCGGTACAAATCTTGCAATCGATTTTTAACTAACTTCCCGACTAGCTAGACATTTGAAACTTTTAGAATGTATCAGAACACGATGCCAAAGCATTTTTTTAATACAGCCATCTTTAAGTAGAATTGAATTCATTTTTAGTTAATTCTGTTTTGTATAAAAAGTTATTTCGATACCATTATTGGGGTTGCTAGGGGGTCCTAGCAACTAAATTACTTAATAATATATACGTGCGTTACTATGGAAATCAATATGAAATGACATTTCATTATTCAGTATTTCTATCAAGTGCAAATTTTTTTGATCGTTTAAGCTAGTCAAGTCAAGTTTATATGATTCAACAGAAAATTTAAAAACGTTGTATATAAAAAGTTCTTTTTACCTTGTAATTATTACCTATTCAAAATACATAATTTTGAAAAACCTCAGAATACATCTATCAGAATTATTTTTAATAATAAGAATTTAAAGTTTTTAAATCGTTTATATTATATTCGATATTTAATTTTAAAAAAAACTTTACCTAATAAATTATTAATCACTCAAATAGCATTCGTGTCCACTACCGGACTAAATTTTCTAAGTATAAATCTTATTTAATTATTATTCCTCTGGGTTGGTAGCACGTATCAATTTTACATACGGCTGGAGATAATTAAAACAATAAATTATGACAAATTAATTACTAGTCAACGGGTGTTAATTTTGAATGCGAAATCACTCCCAGTGCTCACTCGGTTAATATTTTCAATTTGCCATATTATCGATGAAATTAATGAATAGTTATTTATTTAACCGCATGACGGATGGGAAGGCATAACGGGACATGCATTTGCATAATTTATGACACGTAATAGATCAATAAATAATATTACAAGCAACCACCGCACACTGCTATGGTTGCTAATAATATTACCTATCATTTTACCGCTTACCCTATTACTATAGTTATTATTAATTTTACGTGTTTACTAGCCATTATCGTCACTACAATGGATTGACAATCCAAATTAGACTTTCCATATTATATACATTCTATACTCTACTATATCAACGCCAATTTCAAAGTTTTAGCTTTTTTATACTTTTCAGGCCAGACAGGTAGCCAGTGGCGAAGGGTGACGTTTGGAAAGAGGTAGGCTGCGGAGATCAGAGAAAAAGAACACACTTGTCAGGTTCGGGACATAAGAATATAATACGATATTACTACTGATGAATAGGTACCTACTCACTAATGGTAACGACACATTAATACGATGAATTTTCGAAAACTCACTGAATTCATAAATTTGAGCGAAGAGTTTAAATTACGTATTTTGCAAAATATTTATACACATCAAAAATCATCAAGATAAAATATCTTTTTATTTTTAAAAACAATCTATAGGTATTTATTAATATGCGATTAAATGCCATATAAATTATTTTTTAAATTACTTATCTAATTATTAATTATTTTGGTCATGACAACAATATTATGCATGATGGTTTTAGGCTCTGCGATAGGAGCCTACCATTTTCATACAATGCAATAGACTGGACGGGGTTACGTGACGTAAAGTCCATACGAAAAAAAATCACAATTCCTTGAGAGATAATCGACATTTATTTACGGCAAGACAGATGGCACGCTGTGGTATATATTTTTAAACCCTTGCAGATTGTTTTGTAATCTGTATACTAAAGTCCTAGATATATATGACATCTGTCGTTGGCAAATTAAATTATTTTTATAAAATACAAAATAATCAAGTGATCATATGAATTTGTCAATATGCAATTGATACATATTTTTCTTAAGAAGGTAGGCTTTAAATAATCGCCTAGTATGGAGTCTTCGCCGCTGCAGGCAGCAGCAGGCCTATTCTAACGTGTGAATATATCACATTCAATTTATCACTTTATGTATTCTGGCGGTTAATTATGTAAAAAAGTTAACCGTCTGAACTATTAAAAGGTGATATCTATAGTCTAAGGGTGATATCTTTTAACAGGCCCTCGCTTGGCCGTGCTAACTTTGAGAACAAGACAGAGTATGTCAATTTTACATATTGAGAATTGAGACGCAAGGTCCGACCGTTTTGCTGCGATCGCAATAACATGACTAATAAAATATTGTAGGTTACTTTACGTGTCAATACAAAATTCATGTGTTCGGCTCATTACCGACTAGATGGCGCTGGTTTGGCTTTATCCGCTTGGGTTCGGCAGTACGAACATATCCGAATTCGACCGACATGTCTACCAACCTAAATTTTCGCCGTATTGTGAATTAAAGATAGCGGTCGATAACTGTTTTGTTTATAGAATGCATTCCGTGCTAATTTTCACCAATGAAAATAACGGAAACGTGCTAAAGTGATAACCGTTAAGAATATATCTGCAGATACGGATTTATCGGCATTGCTTACCTCAGTGCGTGCAGGGGTAGGGGTCGGCGTACTACATTAAAAAAATATTATAAAGAATGCATGCACTAAGTTAATTTCTGCTATTAAAATCTATTAAATAATGGGTGCAGATTTATTGGAATTATGAATGAAGTTTTTAAGTGTTGAGAATGATAAACTGTCTATGATAGAGTTTATAGACAATCTCGATTACGATTCAAAATAGAAAATATAAAAATATTAAATTTAATAATGCTGAAGGAACTCGGAACCATGTTTAAAGTTAACACAAGTTTATTATGGAAACTATTATTAACTTTCACTTGTCGCAAGGCCCTCTACACAGGACATTGATCTGTGATCAATGTCCTGTCACCTGTGTATGTTAAATGTTAACATTAGTGTATGATAGTGTAGAGGCGAAAAAAATGAAACCATCAAAATTAATGATCGTCTGCCTATTCAGAGAATAATAATATTACTTGCATCCACTCAAGACATTAAATACACCATTTTATTAAAAATTGTAGAAAACTTTTTTTTATCTATTGGGGGGGGGGCAATTGATGTTGTCGAATAGTTGAATTGGTTTTTTTGCCAGTCAGTTTAGTCAGCTTTCGTAGACAGAAAACTGCTAAACAAGGTTAGAAAGAAGTTGAAAATTAAAAATAAATACATCAGTAGTTACTATCGTTTGTTGCTCTAATGATAAATTATTATATTTTTGTCAGGTCTGCCGTAAATAAATTTTCAATGAAATTCAAAAATTTCGTATTACGAAAAAAAAATCAAAATTGAGGGAGCTTTTTTGCAGTATCGAAAAAACACAATCTTCAACTTTACCAATTTACGCAAAAATACAATTTTAAAAACTGACAAGTATATAAAAAAAAAACATGCGAATATGAAAATCACCTGTTGTCAGAACATACTATTTTTCTACCTATTGAATAAAATAGTTTCCCATGATAACGTTTCAATTCCCTTACTTATGTTGGTTTCCGATAAAAAAATTTAATGGAACAACTGTAAAATATTTCAAATCTGCAAAGCTTTTTACCGAAGAAAAATGTAAAATACCATCGACCTTTTCTGTTGAATAATATTTTTTATAAGTTCATCTGTTATCGGAGATCTTACTGAAATTTTGTTGCAACACTATTTTTCATATTTTTAGTGTTTTCAAAATGGCCAGTTGGGGTTCGTGAACTCTATGGTATATTTTATAGAATCTTTTACTGGCGAATTTTTCAAATAAGATTTTATTGAGCAGTCGTGTCTGCGAATCCGCGGACTTGTGGTTAAAATGTTTATTGCAAGTGTGACGGCTTACATACTGAAAAAGTTTCTTTGTCGAACGGGAGACAAGTCATCTTGTCAACATCAAAAAACTATTTTATATCTACTTTATTACTTTATGCGAATACCTATGTCATTACCTATTGTTACAAGGGTATTATTTTTAATGGATTTAAAACATAGTTTACATTTCTATAGCACATACATAATTTTAAAACATCTTATACATACTATACACTAAAAAAAAATTTTTTGTAGAAAAAAAAATTCTAGTGTGTAGTAACCTAACCAAACAAGCATGAGATATTTTTAAATTATGTATGTTCAATAATAAATAGGTGTTACATTCTCAAATCTTGTGTCTCATTCATTGAATAAAAGAAATAGTTTATTAAGTTATTTCTGTTGACGTATGACTTAAGACGGTACTTCAGTGAAACCGCAAATAATTTTCAACTATAGGTGCGACGAAATTTTGTACTCACTGGCAATCGGAAAGCGAACGTCGAGCTGTGAACACGTCAATTTATTTCGTAATGGCGACGGGGGTATTAAATCTTAAATCGTGTAAATATGACTAAAAAACGTTACCCATTTACTTGAAAAAGAAAACATATCTATTATTATTGTTACTAATGGAACATTAAATGGACGCATGTTGGATTTATATGACAAATTATATTTCGTTCGGCACGCGTCATTTGCACAATCCGCGTATCGCCTAGCCACGATCTTTTTGGACCATGCCTCAACTGAGGTATAACCCTTAAAGACATGACAAAAATGGAGAGTACGTTGTGTTAATATCATGTCCGGAAAATTATACGCATGTTTATAATATTAACTATTAATATTTATAATAATACCATTTAAATGGTGCACTTTTTGTACTTTCACCATTGTGTCATTTTTTTTAAATTAACGTTAATTCAGAATTTTTAAAATGGCAGCATTTTAGATCGCCAAAAGTGACGTTGTTATTTTTTATAATATATTGTATTTCCAAACTGTCAACTATGCATATGGTTAATACTTAATTAGATTTGCATACCGTTACATCTTTGCATTAGGATTAGGCTATCTGGCTCTCAATTAGGTTAATAGTATTAGGCGTTATATCTGCATATGGCCACTACTTTATCGACGCATATAAATTTGTTTCTTTTTCACTATTGAGCACTTTCAAAACAATAATAATATTATGTTAACGATCCATGGTACCAGCATAAAGGAAAGCCCAAATGAATAATGCATTATTATTTTGCCATTGAATGTGTGACGATGAACATTGGTAAGTACATGTGAATGATTTATGGTCCAGCTACTGTAATAACTTTATTTACGATTTAATACTCAATGAGTGATGTTTTTAAGCGTTTTGAATACGTAGGTACCGAATACACTAGTGATGGACCAAACAACCGGTACCTAATAAGAGATTATTATCAAGATTTCTCGTCTTGAGATTATTCTATTGTGAAATTTCAAGATTCTCATTTCTCGAGAAATTGTCATAAGATAAAATGATAATCTTAATGAGATAGATTGAGATTCGACAGTATGTAACATTTTAGAGTAATTTTCTGGGTACTGTTCGGTTATCAGGAATACAGTGGAAAACACATTTTGAAAATACCCGATATACTGGATTATTTGTTAGTTTGGGTTAGTTTAGGTAAGGTTGGGTTAGGTTAGGTTTGGTTAGGTTAACCTAACAAATAATCCAGTTTATCGGCTATTTTCAAAATGTGTTTTGCGCTGTATTCCTGATAACCGAACAGTACCATTTTCTGTTAAAAACTTTCACTGCAGAAGTAAAATATATCAAAAACTGTTGATTTTAAATCTGGACGAAATTTTGTTAAATAATTTGAGGGTGGATTTTAGACCTAAAAAGATCTCGACATTCATTTTGTGTTTGTGAAGTTAGTAGGTGAACAACTCTCGACTTCAAATCTGGACTGAAAAATATTTTTTAAGGAAGTTCACAAAAAATTGGATGCGTAATACCTACCCACAGAGGTATTAACTAAAAAGAGGGACAAGGAATCGGCTTTCTCATACAACTGAATGAAGTAGGCCAACAATATCCGACAACTTACGAGAAATAGCGACGCGATAAAAAAATGCTGGACACCACAGAGGATTTACTTTGGCCTTTTGACCGTCATTATAACAGGAATGGGACAACTGGACGCCAGGACAATTGGACGCCGCACTGTCGTAGACACGTATAGAGAACGTAGACGAGGAATTTTGATCAGTTTCTATCTACTACTTAGTTGTTTTAATTCATTTTACTCTTAACATAATGTTTTTTATTGCGGATTGAGAATTACAATGCCTAAAGCTTTATATAAAATAAAAAACTCTTTTTTCGTTGGAACTTAAACACATGCACGATTTAATCATTATTTACGTTTGCATATTTAAATTCTCACCAACTATTAAATCATAATATAATCATTTAAATATAAATAATATTATTAAATTATTATTAAAAAAGTACCTATAAGTACCTAACGTCTATTTATTTCCGAATTGCGTGGCGTCCAGTTGTTCCAGCGCCAAATCGTCCTAGACCCATTATAACGTACCCATATAGTACAAGTTTTACCGCAACTTGATTACCAGCCTGCCTGCCTCACCATACTTTTATAGAAACATGCCTGCTTCGCCATACTTTCATATAACCTGCCGCCCCTAGGTAATACCTTAAGAAAAATTCCGTATCTAAGGCATCTATGGACTGCACGTCATTGGGAAGTAATTGTTGTAAATCTTCTTCTTATTTCAATGGCCTATTATGCCGCCTTCCTCTACCTGGTGCGATACTCCACGGTACCTCTACCTTCAGAAGGGCAAGTGTGTCTCTCTTTACCTCCTCTTTCGAGATTTTCGAGATAATATACGACAGTGCAAGAAAAAAATGTACATTATAATACAATATAATAAAATACTTATTGTAATAATTAATGAACGAACTGTTATACATCCGAATACTTTTATTCACATACCAGATGCACGATACCCGTTACCTGAGTCTTTATAATCGAAACCATCACTAGTACTATCAATATTTGCATATTCAATCAATGGGAGATAATGCAATTCTCGATAAACAACTGTGTGGACTCGTGTTAAAAATAAATAATTATTAAGTGTTATTTTACAGCAGAATCACGAAGGCTGTCTTTACATTTGATTGGCGCCTGTGTTTAGGCTGCAAATAATTAATTTAAACATTTACACTATAAACACCATTCGAGATTGTTTGTTAAAAATTATATAATATAATATTGTCATTATACAGAACATACCGTCTATTTAGACTACTTTTGAGTATGAATTTTTTGTCTGGCCGAAGGTCGGAGAAGTTGTAGAAGAGATCAACCGACACAAGAAGACCGACTTTTGTAACGGGTAGGTATCACATGGTTTGTTGATAAATAAGTTGAGACGTAGAGAATATTAAATGACAGTAGAATCATTTGCGTCACAGTTTTCAGTCATGGGATTTTTTGACTTATAATATCTATTTCACATTATGATATAATACAATAGTCATAAATATATGTAACGAGTGTTTTCTGATATATGCCTCTTTATAATAATATGTAACCATTCCAAATTCAAAACGCATTATTTTGATATCCACTCATCTTATACAAAATTACAAAAAGAAACAAATGAATGTCACTTCTAATGTCACCTGCATACTATCCACTCAGTTTATACATGATTATAAAAAAATGAACACCACATCTTCTGTCACTTGCATAGTTGCATACAAACTAGGTACCTTTATGATAATTTATTCTCCAATGTGAGAAAGTGCATATAGCAAATCTCACACCATACCACGTATTTTACTTCCCTAGGAAATTGTTGACTTTATAACTGCATACATAATTAAAAATTAAATTTTGGATTCCGGTTCGTGAATAAAATTCACTAACTTTTATATTGTATTATTCATTTATTTTTGATAAAATTAGATAAATAGGTTAATATTTCTAAAAATTATCGCGCGCTCCGGTTCGTAAAATTTTCAATTTTGAGCACTGTCGTTTTTTATGTAAACTTCTATGTTTTCGTGTAAAATTTATTATCTCAGAGTTTATTTGACTCACTCCGTTCCTCATTTCTACATATATTACGGTTAATTTGCTACTTTATATTGATGACTTTATAAGACTTATTTCCATTTTCCGTCCCCACACAAAATTTGTCCATACTATTTCCTCCAATATTTTCTTTCTATATATTTTAATGTCTCGGGAGAGAAAAATATCTCACTATGGATTCATTCCTCTTTTATTACAGTATAATAATAATATTATACAGGTATATAATATCCACCAAGTGCAACAAGATAATAGGCTAAAATCTTTTCCGAAAGATTTTCTTTGAAAATCACAAAAAATCTGCAAAATATAAATTTCTTTATATTAAAAGAAATTGGTAACATGTACCTACAACGAATTTTACCACGTTTATTTAAAGAATATACTGCAACAATGTATTTATAAGAATGTAACAAAATGGATGACCCCACAGACATATGAAAAGCCTTTGGAAAACAGACTTTACTCGCCGACCACAAGAAATTCTCGCTGTCAATGCCAGTCCAGTTGTCATCTGAGGAAAGCTTCTTTGTGAAAGCTTTGAAAGAGTGTCTTTACAAGAAGTATGACCACAGAAGTTTCCACAAGTCACAACCTGGGCTCTGAATGTATGTAAGTGGGGTCGCCGAAACATTGAACACATTGCGAGTTTGCGACTATTCCTTACCCGAGCTGGAATCCAGCGACCGGATCACTTCAAATGTTGTCTTTTTTCAACTAATATGATGTCTACCGATTATATGTGTTTGGATCAGTGCATGAACCAAATGTGGTGGATAGTTATCAACCCTCGTAAAATAGTTAGTTCAGATACATACCTCCACACTACTTTGTTGGTCAATATGCTTGTCTTATACCCGAAATAGTGATACATACTCTGCCACCATACAAGTGAGAATAAATTTATCAGTACTTACCATTTTTTTTTTACTTTGAGAATTTATTGTCTCAAATAGTTTACATTTTTGTGAAAAATACTTATTCATTGAGAAAATGACATGATTTTAGTTCTTCATTTCCATTTTCACGGTCTTTCAACAGAGATGTAACGTGTCGGCTTATGAAGTAGTGGGTCTCGGATTCGAATTCTGGATCTGGAAAATTAATACGTTGTTTTTTCAATGTGTGTTGGACCCAAAGCATGCATGTAATAGGTTAATCAAGTGGCTAGCATCCATTTCTCGAATAAAATCCTTTACGAATAATCATGCCCATATCCTACAAAGGATTGTATAGCCATTTTTTTTCTAGTCCTCGTAGGTCGAATGTGGAAGGAAATGATCTTTCTTACACCGGAGGTTCCGAATTCGATCCAGGTAAGGTCACAACACAATACGTATACCGTATACCTACATATCTAATTATTGTAATAAGCCTGGGTGTTTCTGTGAAGAGTTTCACCACTGTTATTGGTGCCCGTATGCCTATTATAGTGATGAAAACATAATAATATATAATAACAATAACACATAATATTATAATATATTATACGTTTAGAATACTGAAGAATTTTTTAAACAACATTATAGCTAACTGATAATAATAAAAAGCATATCATTACTTATTTTTGATTTATAAGAAATAACACACACATACAGGGCTCGAAATGGACCGGAGCGCACCGGAACGCCGTTCCGGGTCGTAAAGTCTGCAACATTATCGTTCCGTCTCCATGTAACAGAGAATGGTCATATAACAAAAAATCTAACACATTCATGTTTATAAAACACACAAAAAATTAGATAGGTAACAATGTTAATATTTTCAGAAAATTAACGAGGCTCCGATTCGTCAAATTTTCCATTTAGAGTGCTGCACATATAATAATAATTAAGTATATTAGTTACAATTTTGTACTTTTCTCCTTATTGTGTGAACGTCTGCCCTAAGTAAGAACGGTCAGTTTCGACAAGCGTCTGCGATCCTAACCGTTGATCATTGACACATGTTATCGTCAATCTATCGCTGCAGAAGAACTACATACCTCCCTGTATCTTAATGTACAAGTACAGTCAAATGATTGAGCATGATTTGCTACCTTTGTATGCTTATGAATCCATGGATTGTAAATCTAATGCTTTATCCTGTACAGAGAGTGGATTACCTACTCTGAATAGTAATAAAACAATATTAACAAGCCACCAGACCGGAACTATTACGACCGCAATTCTGATTTACGACCCCTGGCCCATCGCCCCGCAATACTAGGGGTACAAAACTCACGGCCCGCGGAATTTCGTTAATTTTTTATTCTTAAATACTTGTGCTTGGACTCATTACCCGACAAACATGACCATGACGTGGTCATTAATTTAAATGTAAATTAATTTTTTTAAATTAAAAAAATTAAAAGTTTAATTTTATTGTGAACCATATTCTTGCATTTTTAAACACGATGGTCCTGTTATAGTTGTTATACTATGTTGCGTAGATATAGGTTATATTCCATAGTTTGCATTTTTCAAAAGTTATTCATTAAGGCGAAGTCTTCACTGAGCCTTTTTTAAAGAGGCACCTAGCGGAAAAATACGAAGCTTGCAATTTGAGACATTTTTTTGATAATTTACAATTTCAACTATATTAATGAATAAATATGTATCTGAAAACATTAAAAAGAAAAATATTTTTTATTTTAAGTCAAAGACAAACTTACAATTGTAAAAAATGTAATAAAATGTGAAAAGTGAAAAGATACTTATGCATAATCTATTACAAACAAAATTCCTGGAGTAGGTACCTACTAAATTTACATTAGGTACGAATTTAAGATAGAGTCTGAATGTGTAGTGAGTACTATTGTATAATTATTATGTTCCTCCGTTGATTTCTTTAATTTTGTTTAATGACCAGTGTTAGATAGTTTGTGTAGTGTTCCTGTATTCTCCGCTCCGGGAATCCATCGCTCCTTTTCTAGTATTGGGCAGTCGTTAATGACATGCCACGCTGTTTGAGTGGTGTTGCGTTACATGAACGGGGGACATAGTTCCTCAGTTTGAATCTTTTTAAATGGACTCTCAGTGCTTCGCGACATGTTAGTGTATGTGTGATGTTTTTATGTTGCTGGCAAATGGAATAAATCTCCGTGTTATTGATCATAATATGTTGGATGTTGTATATCTGTTCTTCTATAGGTTTGTTGTGTCTTAGGAAGAGATTAAAAGATTTTTGTGTATTGACGCTTGTTTAGCGTAGCGGCGCGTTTGACGCATGTGACGCAACCGATACGCCAGAAAATTTAAAAACAGGCCTCCGAAGAGTTAAAACCAGTCACAAAGTTATTAAACGCATTTCTCATAAACTTTGTATAACATATTGCAAAGCATAACAAAATTCCTGCATTCCTAATTTGGTAAAATAATATGTAGGCAGCTCATGCGTTGTTTAGATATAGAGAATTAGAAATTAGGAATATTACACACATATTTGATTGTAGATTCCGTGGTTGTGATTTTTTTTCGCCTGCGGTGCTACCGTCATACACTATGATAGTGATGGAAGTTTATATACTATGTAGATATATATATCTTTAAAGGTTTTGATTAAATATACCATTATTATTGTATTTCATCCACTTCTGGTCTATTTGTGTTTAATATTATGTATTCATATGAAAGCTATTTTCCAAATAATCAATTGCTAGGTATAGCTCTGTATGTAGGTACTTATGTATTTTTTTTTTTGAATTATTAATAACCATGTCCTTGCTTTTTCGTACAAGGTGGTTGTAAGTAATTTTGAACAATTACAAACACCCAGGCTTTGAGAAAAACACATTAATATCGTGTCCTCACCGGGAATCGAACACAGAACTGACGGGCGGAAGGCCAGCGCCTTACCCACTGCACCACGAGAGCCGCCGGTACTTATGTATTGTAATTTGTAAGAATAGAGGCGGTTTCCATTAAACCATGTTCGTATAATTATTCATAATTGTTTGACATGGATTTTCTTGGAAAATTCAAATTAGTTTCAATATTATTTTTTATCGTATAGATAAGGCCTCAAAACCACTCAGTGCGTCGTGCTCATACGTTCAGTGTATTTACAGGTCCTTCGTTTTTGGCTTTCCTTGTATGATTTTATCTCCAGAATAATCATCCAGGGTTTGTTTCTATCATTCAGAGGTGTGTGATAATTGTGAATTGCCAAATGCCAAGTCTTTGTCACTAGATAGCAGTGGCGAAGAATCCATACTTTTTAATTGCATATTGACATATTTATAAACTTAATCACTTCATTATTTTATGTTACATAAAAATAATTTATTTTGCCAACGAGAGATGTCGTATATGTAGGAATGTATTACAGTATGTACACAGTTTACAAAACAACTGTAAAGGTATTATAAAATATACCACAGCGCGCCGTAAATAAATAATAAACGCCGAGACGTCTCGACGTAAATAAATCTCCGATTATGTGTGAAATTTTTTCGTATGGACTTTACGTCTCGTAACCTCAGCAAGTCTGCTGATTTGTACGAAATAAGGTAAGCTCCTATCGCAGAGCCTAAAACATTCGCGCATAATAATGTTGTCATGACTGCGCACTTTGTCCAAAATCATTAATAATTAGATAATTAAAAAAATAATTTCAACGGCGTTTAATCGAATATTAATAAATAAGTAAGTATAGATTGTTTTTATAAATAAAAATAAATTTTATCTAATGATTTTTGATGGGTATACATGTTTTGAAAAATACGTAATTTAAACACATCGATCATTTTTATGTCGTCAATGAGTTTTTGAAGTTTCATTGAATTATTGTGTCGTTGTCATTTACTAGTGTGTACCTATTCATTAGTAGTAAATATCGTACTATTCTCGTAAGTATACCTGACAAGTGTGCTCTTTTTATCAGATCTCCACAGCTTACCTCTTTCCAAAAGTCACCCTTCGCCACTGCTAGGTAGGATTACTGACGTAAATGTGCCAATAGTTGCACTCCCCTAATTTGCATGGGTGAGTAATAAAATAACCATATTACAAGTCAAACAATAAGCCCGCACTAAACATGAGAAAGACCAATAACATATCCTGGCAGAACCAAAGGACCTGTTTTCTCGCTTTCATGACCCTTTGTTGCAATTTTTTAACTCGCATTACTGAATTGCAGTTCATACATACTCCACGACGTCTTGTTAGTGGGAGTTTTACTTGCATACGCAAAGCGAGACAATTTTTGATAACATTTTATTGTATGATAAAGATGCAAGTCTTGAAGAAGAGGCGATTATTTTCTACGTAACAGGACAACGTGTTTTATTATTCGCAGAGACAACGCTTAAATTTAATATTTATATAGCAGACATATCCAACACGCCGATAGTATTTACCGATAGCATCTATTCTATACATACACAAGACTGCTATCGGCAGCTATCGTGGGTACTTTTTCATATGTTTGTATCGAAGTATTATAATTGTTACAATAAGTTAGCCGCCTAAACAGTCAAAACTGTCTATCTCGCTCTAAAATTTAGCACACCCAAGAGAGGTGCTGTTAAAACATAGTACTTATTCTAACAATTAAAACAATGTAACTTATTGTAATTGTTACAATATCTGTTAACACTTCGATGCAAAACTACCATCGATAGCTGCCGATAAAAGTCTTGTGTATAGAATAGTTGCGCAGATGTGTTGGTAGATCTTGATATTTTTATTTTTTGTGCATACGTATCAGCGGCGCGTTTCTTTGACGCAACTGATTCGTCAGAATATTTAAAAGGGGTTTCCGAAGAATTAAAACCAGTCAGAAAGTTATTAAGTAAATTATATTGTTTTTTTAAAGGAGGTGTATTTCTCACAAACTGAGTGTAAAATATTACTCAAAGTATAAAAAATCTGCATTTATGATTTGAAAAATTAAAAATAGATTGTTATACTTTATCGTAGCGGGCTCTAAATCAGTAAATGTACGGGTTTATTTTCTTTATTAAATATTAGTTGTGGAAAGCTGGTAGTATTAAAATTTATGCCCTCTTAAAATAAACAATTATGGCTTGGGTTAAGATGGGGTATAGATAAGGGGTATAGATTGGGTGATTAGGGAATAAGGGACTATAAAGTATTAATTATTATACTGACTTGCGGGTCAGTGTTGGACTTTCACTGAGGCCGATGAGCTTGATATACTAGAATGAGAAAAATGGCATATTCGGCATTAAACTTGTTAGACTCCGACGTAGAAAGAATGGACAATGATCAACTGTCGAGAGTAATCCTGGATACCAGACCGGACGGTCGGAGGTCAACTGGCAGGCCTCAGACTCCAGTAGTTGGACGGTGTCAGCGAAGACACTAGAGCGATCAGGACACTGGCCCAGAATAGTGGATGGAGGAAGTTCTTGAAGAAAAGGTCAATACTTGCCCTGGGTTGTTCGGCCACTTATGATGTTGACGATAAAAGTATATAATAACCATAAATTAGTCATATAAAATACCAAATAAAGTAATGGAATAAAATGTAACTAAGCTAGGTACTTATTAATTAAAATAAAATATAATCTGTACTTAATTGAGATTACTTAATTATTAACATGGCAATTCTTGCAATTAGTTTCTTCCCCCGCCATGATCATTTATAGGATGTACCTACATAGCCTAACCAACAGTGCCAAGAGTGGACACTTAATTTTAAAAATTTAGAACCTCGAACAGGAACCGGAAGTCTTTAAACATCCGGTTTTGGTGGTTCAATGGTTTTTTAATTGTTATTTTTTTAAATTTTCTTTATATAGTTTTTTGCAACCTTCACTTGTATATATTATAAGCTCTGACGTAATGTTGTAGGAGCATTTTTTTGCTAATTTAGTTGAATACCAACAAATGGAATTAGAATATGTTTTTGGAATCAAGTAAAACTTGGCATGCCTAGATTTTGACCGCCGTGTATCTTGGCCCTAAGCAGATGGAGAAATTTATTGGACCAAGAAAAGACCCGCCATTGCACTAGCGTTTTCCCACGAAGCAGATGAGTCAACCGGTCGCTTTGTGAGAAAGTACCACAATCTTTATAAAGTTGTACATTTTCATAATCTGGGTGTTTTTTTTATATCCTATCCAAATTACTGTTGTTATATTTTGAATACCCAATGGCAGTTTATCGCATAAGAAAACTTTTCGCACCTCCGAACTTGTCAGCGCCTCGCTGCCACTGCACTTTGCGTTGTCTGACGGTGATATTAAATTTAATTTCGGTTTGTTCAGCCATAATAAAAACATCGAGTACTTACAACTCTGTTACTACTTAAAAACATCGAAATTATTGTCATAAGAGTGTTGCCATTGTAACTTGTAACAAAGCAATTTTTAAAGCTCTCATTGTGGAGGAAAATAAACTTTAATATTATTCCATACTATTGCAGTGTTTTAAGAAAGCGATACAGAGACAGTGTTCCTCGTTACGTTTTATGGTGTCTCATCCTCATGCTCATTTCGAAAGAGTTTAGTAAATCAAGGGCGAATCACTTTAATAAAGTAAAATTCTTTTACATCTCGCGAAAAGTATCAGAAATTTCTTTACATTGTCACAGTAAATACTTATACAAGTGGTGGCGAACCTATGGCATGCGTGCCAATAGTGGCACGCGAGATGATTTTGCACGGCACGAGAATGTTTTATGTTTAAAAGAAAAAAAATTGATGGGTATCTACTTATTTATTTATTTATTTAAGAAAACAAAACATTGTGGACATATTGCCGGGTCCACACTGGCAACATGTCGCGCGACAACCTCGTTAAATTTTACGATAAGTATGATAATTATCGTAAAATTTAACGAGGTTGTCGCGCGTCATGTAGCCGGTGTGGACCCGGCATAACACATGTAAATTCAAGAAGTATACAACATGAGATTTACATTATAGCAAATATTACCCTCACAAGAGAGAAGAAGAGAATATATAAAATAATAATAATGTTAATAATAATAAAAAAAAATACTTACATACAATTTTATAGGTACAGAAAAATAAAATTTCCTAATACAAAATACATAGCAGGTCACCGAAAATGTCTACGTCTTTGGGAAGCGCATTGACTAGTCTGGCACAACTCGCTAATGGCGCCTGATAGGCTTGACACGAGGAAACGGTTCCGATCCAGAATAAATCATGGCTGCGACCACCAAATATTAAAAAATAATGACAACATACCCATGGGTATTTTCTTCGGTTTTTAATAATATTTTACCACGTTTTAATTAGCTCGTATTCTTGTTTGTCCGGTACAGATTTTTTCTTGTGTGTCCAGTATAGTTTTTTTCTTGTTTGTCCAAGATTTGTATTGGACGATTAAATATTTTTAACTAACTTCCCGACTAGCTAGACATTTGAAACTTTTAGAAATTATCAGAACACAACGACAATGCATTCTTTTAATACCTTTAGCCATTTTTAAGCAGAATTGAATTCATTTTCAGTTAATTCTGTTTCGTATGGAAAGTTATTATTGTTGGTTGCTAAGGAGGTCCTAGCAACTAAATTATTAATATATACATGCGTTACTATGGAAATCAATATGAAATGTCAAAATGACATTTCAGTATTCTCTATTTATTCAGTATTTCTATCAAGTACAATAAAAAGTTTTTATTAATACATAAAATTGTCAAGTTTATATGATTCAACAGAAAATTTAAAAACGTGGTAAGTGTATAAAAAGTTCTTTTTATCTTGTAATTATTTACAAATAATGTTTACCAATCGATGCGCAAACGGAAATAGTCCAGTCAATCTGTACTTTATGGTTGCAAAAGGTCGGGTAGAAGATTTTTTTTTAATTTGTATATATGATAATGAGTGACAAGAAAACAAATTTTTCCAATTCGGATGACTTCGGCACAACTTTTGGTGGGCAAAAAACCGCAAAATTTTGGGTGTTTTTTGGGTTTTTCGCTTATATCTCAAAAACGGTTGGTCGTAGAAAAATATTCTTTTACACAGAATTAAATCTTATTAAATTTCCTAAACACGTTTTTTTCTATCTTTAACCGTTTATGAGATATTTGCTGTTGAAAACACGCGTTTTAGTAAAAATCAAACTTTAATGGGAAGAAATACTAATCTAACTTAAGATCTTACAAATAAAGTATATTCATAGTTTTAGTAATGATTGCAAAACAAATGTTAATATGTACAGAATAATAATATTCACCAAACATCTTAATTTTTTAACCGTTTCTGTCGCTTTGGTGAGGTGGAGTAGGCAAAGGTTTTACGTCGTCAAAGTCTTGCAATGCAGCTCCCACGTCGGAATCATTATCCTACAAAACTATATATATTCCATTAATTTGAAAAGAATTGAGAGATATTATATATATATATATATATATATTAATTTCATATCATCCATTACCTGTTCATCACTGGGAAGTTCTGCTTGAGTATAAAAGTCATCTTCTTCAGCGTCCTCTTCCTCCAATCCAGAAATATCTGCTACATTTTCACAATTTACTCCACTGCAGTTCTTGCAAATTGACGAACAGTTCATCCCTGATTTTCGACAGGTACATACTTTACTGCACCCCTTCTTGCATGCACAAGAAAGTACTTTCAGTATTTTTTCAGGCGCTGGATCTTTAATGATCTCCAACGGGTATTAGGCCATTGCTGGTTCGCTGCCACCCCCAATCTTCTGGTTTTTTAACATTGCCAAGCCAAGTTTGTATTTGGTAGTAGGATCTCAGCGTATGGTGTCGCGCTGCGTCTCGAGTTGTGGTAGTCTTGATAGATTAAATTTAATCTGTTGGTCCTTAGGTTTTATGCGTCACACAAATAAATGTCGCACTGACCTCATCAGGCGGCGGGATAGTCGTGCCGCGAACATCTGATTTTTATCGATTCACAATGCTTGAGACCAGACTGTAGCTAGAAAATGCCTTATCTTTACAATTTGCAAAGAACCAAACTAAGTAATACAGAAATACTCAAGAACTCAATTATATTTTTTGAACTTTTTTATTGAAATTCTTATAACTATTTTTTCCCTATTGCTCGGCACGTCAGACAGTCAAAAACTAATATTTGGAAAATTTTGGCACGCGTACGTAAAAAAATTTGCCAACCCTGGACTTGTGACTTTCTGACAATGTGAATAGCACAATTGTCATAACGGAACTCTATTGAGTCATAGATTTTACTTTTTTCTTATATTTAACATTATACGAAGAAACATCAAGAGGAAATTTCATTAAGTATATATTTAGAAAAAGTCTTCAACGGGATCTTTGAAGGTCGCCAGCTTGAAAGTCGCAGCATTTTAGTGATCATTATATTTCTACGCAATGGATATTATGATAATATATTTCAATATACGTACATTCCATCATCAACAAGTATCTTCCCATTTAGTTAAGTAACGAAATACAAAAATTGAAATAAGAAGGGTAGTTAATTATACGTCGGTACCTACTTTTTACTTATACGATAAAACCATTACCTACGAATCATTATTTATATTACTAGCTGGCACAACCAGTGATTACAGGCTCTTCTGCTAGCGCTTACATTTGCGTGCTAAATCACAATACTAAAACTAACAAATCATAAAATGGGTTATGTAATTTTTAAATATAAAACAACTTTACTCAGTGGTCACTATTATTAAAAGCCCAAGCGTAACACTTGGACACTTTATTAGCTAGTGATCTCACATTACATAGCCCTCTTTTGCTACCCCCTACTACCAGTGACGTCCCGTGGGGGTAGGCAGATTGAGCGTCGCTTGGAGGCGGCAGTTTCTCGAAGAGCGGCAAATCGAGGAGAATCATTTGGAATATATATAGAAATAGCTACCTAATCTTAATAATAACGAAATTATCTTTCCATTAAAAAATTCAGCTCACTTGTTTTGTCAGGTTCGCGATGTCTAGTTTACTTCCGTTGCTCTTCGATGTCGTTGGTGACCAGAAACGACACGTGCAGATTTGCGAATAATTACAGTCTGATATTTTTTTAGTAATGTATCCATACAACACATTTCTTAGATATTGGACTCATGAAATGATGATAAAATACTGTATAAAAACATGGGGTGGCATTTTGGTGCTGCCTAGGGGCGGTATTTTATCTAGGGACGTCACTGCCTACTAGAAATTGAATCTGGTACTTAAACTTATAAATTCTTACCGTAATATTTTCTATATTAATTTGGTGCATAGGTCTACTTAGATACATTTTATAAGACACATTAAATTAATAAAATTGAAACATGTTTATATTCGTCATATTTCTCAGTTCAAGGTTCGGAAATCATGACGAATACTTACAGTGATATTCAGAGTGTGTATCGCGAGTAATTTCTAGGGGCGCCGCAAATCAAAAAGAGACAATATTATTTCGGGGCTAGGATGATTCCGCACGTGACGTCCCTAGACAAAATGTCGCCCCTAAGCAATGCCGAAATGCCGCCACTTTTTTATACTTACTGTACTTTTTATCATCGTTTCATGACTCCAATATCTAAGAAATGTGTTGTATGGATACATTACTAACAATACCACTAATTAATCTAATATAAATGCCATTTCTGCTTCAATAGACAATATTGCGAATCTACGATTACGAGTACATTTAAAAATACGCCTGTCATCTTCCAAAACGAGTAACTAGCAAACATATTTGGATTAATTTTAAATTAATGTACGTATGACCTACCTAATGTAAGTATAACCTACAATTCAAATATTATTTGAAATCTACACGTGTCATTGCTGTTTACTAAGGACGTGACGTCCAAAGACAGCGGAAGTAAACAAGACATCGCGAACCCGACAAAAAAAATAAAGTAAGTACTTTTAAAACTTTTATAGTAATAATTAATACATTTTGTTTCCAACCAGTGAGGTGATTTTTTTAATGAAAATATATTTTCGTTGTTTTTACGTTATTAAGTGTAGGTAGCCATTTCTATATATAAATAATGATTCTCCTCGATTTGCCACCCTTCGGGTAAGTGCCGTCCCCAAGCGACGCTCAATCTGCCTACCCCCACGGGCAGTGGCGCACCCAGGGGGGGCCAGGGGGCCTTGCCCCCCCCCAAAATATGAAAATCATCAGAATGGTTTTACATATTGAAATCGAAAGCCAATAAACTATACCTTTGGCTTAGACAAACAACACGGCAAAAAATGATTTCTAATTCTCCAGCACCCTTTTTAGTAATATTTCTTAGATTTTAATTTCTAATACAAAAATTTCGAAACACTAATGTCAGGTTTTTTTAGAAACCCGTTCCCTAATGAAATTCTCGGTGTCCACCCGAATTCCGAAGTGGTATAGGTCATGGCTGGGGAGGGTTGATAGGGCTCTAGCCTGGGGGCCCGGGCTGTGGGGGGCCTGGCGTGTCGGGTTGACCGGATAAGTGAGATAAACACACATCATAAATTAGCTTTAATAGTAAAAAAAGTCGCCTGCGGCGCTATTATACTCCATGACTATGAACATTTAAATTTATATAAATGTCCAATATATTTTCTGATTATTATGTGTCGATACTCGACAGCTCCATTATTAAAGTAGATGTATTGAAAATCGCCAATAATTCACTATATAAGTACCCTCAATTTGAACTAAAACACAATTTGATAAACGTTAATGTAGTGTTTCACACTGCCTTTAATCTAAGCGGTGGATAGGGGGCCCTTCAAATACCCTAGCCCAGTGGTCGGCAAACTCATTAGTCAATAGAGCCAAATATCAACAGTACAACGATTGAGATTTCTTTTGAGAGCCAAATTTCTTAAACTTAAATTATATACGTAGGTAGTAAGTAGGTACACTGCTAATTTACTTAATAAACTTTAGTTAAAGTCCTAATTAAATTATAGGTAGGTACACTGAATAAAACTGAATATCATACGTAATAATGATCTTATCTAATATATAAAAATCAATATTTGTTTGTTTGTTTGTTTGTTCGTATTTTATGCGCTGCCATACCGTTCATCCGATTGCGATAAAACTTTGTGAACTTATTGCTTGCACTTTTGCGAAGAGTATAGGCTATATCTTATATATAAAAATGAATGTCTGCCTGTCTGTTTGTCTGTCTGTCTGTCTGTCTGCCTGTCTGTCCCGTATGCGTTCCTATACCATTCATCCGATCGCGATGAAATTTTGGTAAGTGGTTGTACGCACACCCGCAAAGGTTTCTGAATTAGTACAACCATCTTCTTCTTCTATTCTATATTCTTCTATTCGTATGCGTTCCTATTCCATTCATCGGATTGCAATAAAACGTTCGTCAGTAATTGTGCCAACACCCGCGAAGGTTCCTGAATTGGTACAACCATCTTCTTATTCTTCTTCTATGCTATCTTCTTCTATTCGTATGCGGTCCTATACCATTCATCCGATTGTAATTAAATTTTGATCAAGTGTTCTGCTAGCGCCCGCAAAGGTATCTGAATTGATACAACTTTTTTCTTCTTCTTTTTTTTCTATTCTATCTTCTTCTATTTGTATGCGTTCTTATACTATTCATCCGATTGCGATTAAATTTTGACCAATTGTTGTGCGCACGCCCGCGAAGGTTTCTAAATTATTACAACCATCTTCTTCTTCTTCTATTCGTATGCGTTCCTATACCATTCCTCCGATTGCAATGAAACTTTGGTAAGCTGTCGTACGCATGCCCACGAAGATTTCTGAATTAGAAAATCATCTTCTTCTATTCGTATGCGTTCCTATACCATTCATCCGATTGCGATGAAGCTTTTGTCAGTTGTTGTGGGCACACCTGCGAAGGTTTTTAAATTAATATTATATAAAATACAAAGTTTGTTGTTTATTTGTTCCATCCAATTGCATATTTTGAATTCGATTTTAATTTAGTGTCTTTTGTTTGACCTTTACTCCTATTAGAATTATTTTCATGTTGCCATATTGTATTACACAGATATTTTAATATAAAAAAATAATTATACCTAATTATTTTTTAAATATCTAAGATAAATATAACCACGAAGCGACCCTGTGCGAAGCCGGGTACTTCAGCTAGTTTATTAATAAAAATAAAATTGTAAGTAAGGTATCCATAAAATTGAATCATGACAATGACTGACAAACTCAATGTGAATAATGGCCTTGCATCTCCTTGTAAAGTTTGGGTAAGTCAGGTTCGTATGTTGTTGATTTAATTTTAAGCACGATTCCAGGTTCTCATCAATAAATCGATTTCTCAATTTACTCTTGATTTCCTCTCTTGGAAATCTTTTTACTAACCACGAAACTTGCAATATTAACATTGTTGAAAGATTTTATTCAGTACCTAATTAAATACAGATTTTTATTTTTCTTGGCTCTTCTCCTCAGCTGCTTTCTTCCTTGATCGATAGAATATTTAGCGCAAAATTACGAGTTTTTAGTTGTAGTATCTCTCTAAATTTGAATGCGTCAATTTTTCCCGACACATAAATACAGGTCGGGAAGCCATTTAAGTTTTGAATAAACGCGACGTCTCGGTCTATTCAACATTACATTTACGGTTATCCTCTTCCATTTTCTTTGCTTCTTCTTTGTAGCCATGTCAAATATGTATTATGACAGAGAGCATCTGTGGCAGAGCCGCACTCAAGGGGCCAAAGAGCCGCAGTTTGCCGACGACTGCCCTAGCCTGTGGGCCCGTTTCAGGATGTGGGGCCATGGTGTAGGTACACCGAGTTCAATAGACAAAATACCGATAAACGAAATATAAGGCTGTGTTGTATTGATTAGGTTGTGTATAATTTAAATGCAATAATACTTTTTTGTCCATTTTCAATTAATATGTTGGAACCTCAATATTAAAAAACCAAAAATCTGCGATAAACATTCTGCGAAAAGAACGACTACACCCACTACGGTGTTGGTGTAAATCAAAGAACATTTTTTTCGGTGGAATTCGGAGTAAAATATTGTATTGTTGTTTTAATTTAATAAAACGCAATTTTTTTTTTTTTGTACTTGGTTTCGTCCGCCTCAGAGGGACATTTTCAACTAGTTGAAAATGTCCTTATGTATATCGCCATGTATTGTGAAAATATGAAAACATATTTATATGAAGAAGAAAAAGAGCCTATGGGACTAATTTACATTCTCCTCCTTGGGCCCCTCCCCCAATAATAATTCCTGGGTGCGCCACTGCCCACGGGACGTCACTGGATTCGGCACTGGGACAACTGGGAGCCACGCAATCGAATAAAATTCTAAAACAAATAGACGTTCGTGAATTATAGGTACTTTTAAAACATACTTATTTAATATTACTATATTATAATTTAATACTTACTTGTTGAGAATTTAAATATTAACACGTAAATAATGCTTTAATTTAAGATTAAATTAAAAATCCACTGACATTGACAGTTTTATGGAAACGTCTGGTGGCCGCACCAAATTTGTTGTGATTGAAAAAAAATAAAGCTAAATTTTATTTACTAAAAAAAATGGATCAATTTATTTATAAACAAGTCCACTTAATAAAATACATTTGAATATTTCAGTACGTACATATCTATACACCCACGGTGGCCGCGCGGCTTAAGCGTTGGACTATCACGCCGTGGGTCCCAGGTTCGAATCCTGGGTCTGGCAAGTACACATATTGTTTTTCAATTTGTGTGTGAGTCAGGGTATGGACCTAATAGGTTGAGAAAGTGGCTGATATCCATTTCTCGTAAAAAACAAAATCTGTTAATACAAACCTCTACTCTGTGGAGGCCCATACGATCATATTAGGATCGGACATGGTGGGGGAAAACATATCTATTTATTTAAAAATAATGCAAATGGAAATTCCTCAATACTCCTTTTTTCCAATGCGAGCCGCATGGCTGCTTATAAGTTATAAGTTTACATATTCTGTCAAATGGCTACGATATTTGTTTTTTATGGAGTTTAGTGTATTACACTGAATGATCTTTCATAGTATACAGTAGGAAAAATCGATAAAGCAATAATTGTTGCCAATTCTTTGAATTGACTTTATTCTTGGTCAACGTATTCTTTTCTTCCGACCATGTCCGATCCTAATAGGATCATATGGGCCTCCACAGAGTAGAGGTTTGTAATGACAGATTTTGTTTTTTACGAGAAATGGATGTCAGCCACTTGCTCAACCTATTAGGTCCATACTCTGACTAGACTCTCATACACAAATTGAAAAACAATATGAGTACTTGCCAGACCCAGGATTCGAACCTTGGACCCACGGCGTTATAGTCCAACGCTTAAGCCGCGCGACCACCGTGGGTGTGGATGTCAACGTATAACTTCGTCCAAAATTTTTAACCGTGGTATTATTAAAATGGTTTTTAAGTACTTGGTTATGGTTATGACCCATTTACAATAACGCATATTTAACGTTAGCCAGTTAATCAAATTAAATACTGAAAATGATGATAATCTCGTTTGTAGTCCTATGAAATTTTCATCTGTCGTCATCTGAAAAAGCGAGGTTATCATTTGAGCGTGGAAAGAAATTTAAGACAAGTCATGTGTATTCAACCAATTTCACAATTTTATAAATACAATTTTTGAAATAATATTATTCTCTAAAGCGCTGGTAGCCGCATACGGCCACCAGGGCCGCACATGAGAACCACTGCTCTACATTGATATTATTACTATATTACTAGGAAATGGGTAAGTATCAAAGAGATTGGACTCGTAAGTATATACCTACTTTCATTTGCGTAATAAGGCAAATCATAAAACAAAATATATTATTTTGGGGGATCTGACAATCAGGCGGTGTGTCAGGTTTATACGTCCATATTATTTATATACCAGTCACTGTATAAATACGGAAGGTGCATTGAAATTAAAATGTTTGAAAACGATTGGCCTAGGGCAGCTAGTTGGTACGTACCTACTACGTATACCTACTCGAATCTCCAATGCAAATAACTCACGTGTGTATTCGCAAACTTTGAAAGAGTTGTTTCCGTGTATTTATACACTTATTATACAGTATTTGCGTTTTTATTTCTCGTGATGCATGGGTGGGCATTGCTTATTTCTGCAAATGAAATATCGTTCGCTTTCCTTTTGTGTAGTTTGACAAATTGCATGGAAACAATCGCGCGACGTCTACGACACTGCTCTCGACTGTAAGAATATTGTAAGGGGAACCACCATAAAGATTTCTTCCACCCAACGCGAAAACAAAAATAACACAACATTATAGACTCAGTGGCTTACCAAGGGAAGGATTTCCCGCGTTGTCTCAAGATCGTTTCCGTTCATTGATTTTATCATAATAATCAATAATATGATAAACTGTTTTACTGAACCAAAAGTCACCCTCATCAATGGTACTAAAAGCGAGTCAATGTCATTTTGGACAATACATGTAAGTTGAAGGTGATATGTATGATAAGATTACTCGCAGAATCAAACTGGCATTTAGACCATTTGGGTGCCTGAATAGTATCTTAAAACATCACATCTCATTGTGTCTTAAGCCTAAAGTCTTCAATCAATGTATGCTATTAGTGCTCACGTGTGCGTTTGAAACATGAACACAAACTCCAAAAATTACTAGTAGCGAAACGTGGTATGAATAAGTGTTAGGCATAATGTGGAAAGACCACAAAAAAAACCAATGGATAAGTAAGCAGACAATGTAATGCAGGTCACAAAGTAGATGAAATGCCAACGGGCTGGACATGTCGCTCGCCGAGTGAACAACTGCTGGACAAATGCCGTAATATAGTGGTACTGATGTACTCAAGGACATCAGAGATGCCCGAAAACCCGCTGGATAGACGAACTCAAAAAGTTCGTTGGGTGTTCATGGCAACGAAGAACTAGGTACCGAGAAGTCTTCTTCCAGTAATGAATCGACCCTGACTGATGATGGTGATAAAATACCTGACTTCACACAAGTCGCTTCATTAATCGGTATAAATTTATCATAGGTACAAGCATATCAATATTATTAAATATCAATATAACTGTATCTAGGTATAGGTACAATAATGTACAAATGAGGCAATGCGAAATAAAAGGAGGCAGAAAAGGGTTTACAGAGGATGAAAATTAAAATATCCACTACAGTCAACATCTTTCTTCCTTTCTTTCGTCATTCTCTCACTCATGTAGCTTAAACATTTTAACACCCTCACTAAATATATTCAATTAGTTTAGAAGTGTTTAATAAAACTAAACATTGCTAAATCACCTTATAACAATAGTGAATATCCCGACATTCATCATCATGGCTTTCGTTCCTTATAGGTACCAAAATGAACCACACACTTCTTATTGTTAATATTTTATTTGATGTAGGTATTACACGATATATTGAAAACTCTCTGAAAATGTGATAACTAACTTCAAAGTAATATAATATAATAATTCACATCACTTTTTTCATTAATCCTACCGGCATAACATATTTTCTACGTCACTCCCCTCAAGGCAACTGTAGTCTGAAATCATATCAGGTTCTGATAGATTAAGCTTGGGATTTAGTATCAAAATATCAAGATATTTTTTACTCAATGGCAATACATTTTTTAGGTCGGGCTCTAGGTCTATTTGCCGAATTCCTACTTTATAAAAATAATATATAGGTAGGTACCCAGTGAAGGTCTATGTCATTCAACAATTCAGGCTTTATTCATTAGTTTTTCGGGAATAAAGTATAGACTATACCAGGACCAGAGATGGCGAACCTTTTTACGTACGCGTGCCAAAATTTCCCAAATAATATTTTCAAACTGTCCGACGTGCCAAGCAGTTTTTTTTAAAGCGATTTTTTTTTATAAAGTTTTATAAAAAAAAATAGTTAATAATTCTTTTAAAAAGGTTTAAAAATTACAATAGATTTATTGATATTCTATCTTTCACAGTATTTCTAGCTGAGGACATATTTTTTCCTAGTTTTCAAATTACTCAAAGTGATCGTAGAAGCATTTAAACTACTCTTCTTTCATATTATATTCTCCATCACTGAGCGGTTTTCCATTAGTAGAGATTATGTTTGAGGTAAGCAGTAATTATATTTGAAGACTGACGATAATTAATTTAATATGGTTTGTTGATTGAATATTTTTATATTTAATTCCCCAATCCTGAGGACCGACCTATGCAATTGTATGATTACATTAAACGTAATGATTTTCCTGCAATTTTTTATGCAATGCGATTTGTTATTATTTATGCATGAATTTCATCGTTTCCGTTTACGCAACGATTGGTACCTAAACATATAATGAAAAACCAAAGAAAATGCGCATGGCTGTGTCATCATAATTTTTTTATATTATTTATTATATAAGTACTTACCTAAGTATATATTTCATTTGTAAAACCTTTTTATAAAAAAATATTATTTAAATATATATAAAATAGTAATATTTCTTTTCTCTTCAAAATGAAACATTCGTGTGCCATGCGAAATCATCTGGCGTGCCATAGGTTCGCCATCCCTGCACTATACCTATACACTGATGTAATCATATACTTACGTCCAACTAGGGTCGTTATATTGAAATAAAAAGTAAAAGTTTTGAAAATTAACCCCATTCCACGATATATAATATTATTTGGACGTCTGAATATTATCTTCAAGAGTGACCTACCATTATGTCTTAAGCGTAAGGTGTTCAACCAATGTGTGCTACCCGTGCTCACGTATGGCTGCGAGACGTGGACCCTCAACACGAGAGATGTCCAAAGGCTAAGAGTCACACAGCGAGGCATGGAGAGGTGCATGTTGGGCATCACGCGAAAGGACTGTAAGAGGAACGAATGGGTTAGGAAGCAGACAAGAGTACGCGATGTAATAGACGTTGCCAAACAGCTGAAATGGAGATGGGCGGGACACATTGCTCGCCGAAAGGACGGCCGCTGGACAAATGCCGTCATCCAGTGGTACCCAAGGGGTACGAAACGGCCACAGGTTCGCCCTAAAAGCCGCTGGATTGACGAACTGGTAAAGTTCGGCGGAAATACGTGGCAGCGAACGACACAGGACCGAGAGAGTTGGAGAAAGCTTGGGGAGGCCTTCATCCAGCAGTGGATTGACCCCGGCTGATGATGATGACTTTGTTATGCATTAAAAAATAGTTCATGTCACTGATGCGGGTCTCACTTTTATATGAAATGTAGGTATATGCTCCAACTACGGTGGAGATAATGGTTAATCGCCAATAATCCGCATTTAAATTTAATATTCCAATTAGGGACAAAGTATCGAATGTTCTAATAACTACTTTAACTCTACCTTTTTGACGCCCCGGCGCCCAACACGCATGCAAAAACTAAATCTGTCATTTATTTATTAGTTGAATTTATTATTGATAACGGAACGCAGGTGAACTTAATATTTATGGGTACCTAAAGGGTGGAGGTAGGCTGTTAAATAGTGCACACTAAACTTTGTCAGTCATACGTATTTATTTTCATTGAAATAGGTAATACTACAATTTACAGATAGTATTGGTTAGTTTTTAAAATTCAATACTCGTTTATCTATAAAATGTCTTAAATTATGCAATTAAATCATACATAACTTTGGATATTTTATAGATTGAATAAAAAAATTTTATCTATTATAATTTGGTTTAAGCAGTGTTTAATGAATTTAAAAAAAATGAACAAACAATAGGTACATAATATGTGTACCTAATTGTATTCTTAATCCAACGAAAATAAAGAAGTATGAATGAAAAAGTGTGCACAATTTTGTCGTATCGCCCAAAGTATATCAAAACTATTATGGAATAGTTTAGGCAGGGTTTAATTGATTTTTAAAAACTAACTAACAACATCTGTAAATTATAGTCTTAGCTTAATACAAATGCGTATGACTAACAAAGTTTAACGTGCACTATTTATGGCGGATCTTCACAGCCTACCTCCACCCTTCGCCACTGGTACCTAGTGTAGGCAGGTAGCACGTAGGTGGCACGTAGCAAGGTATTTTAGCTGCCGGGGTAGTAACGAAAAATGAGCCCTTTACGTAGGTAATACAAAACTTCTTGTAGGTTATAAACCTATGCACACTACCTATACCTAAATACTTTAAGTTTGATAGTGTCGGTTACCATTAATAGAAATAAAAATAGTAATTAAATAACTAATAAAAGGATAAAAAAATACCTACTTTAAAAATTAGCGTCACAGGCGATTTTTAAACGATAAAACATTAGGTACGTTCTATCATTCTCATAAAAAGGTTCGTTCCTCCATAATTTGGTAAGTTTAGGATAAAAAAAATCGTTTTTAGAGAAGAAACTCCGATTCTGTGCCCCTACCAGATCTGCACCCTGGGCGTCTGCTCCGCTCACACACCCCTCGTTACGCCACCGTGCATAGTGTACAAGTTTTGTATCACGCAAGGGGGCGCATTTTTTGTTACTGTCTCGGGCGCAAAAACACCTTGCTATGTCCCTGATCTGTATTACCTCAAATAAGAGAATGGTTCATTCGAGTTGCCCTTAATTCGACGCATGTTTTGATAAGATGTAATATGCAGGGCTCGAAATGGACCGGAGCGCTATTCCGGTTCATAAAATCCCGAAAATGATCGCTCCGTCTCGTGGAAATATTTATTTGACCATATGAGCTAGATATGCCATAATATAATAAAAATTATAACACACTTATTTTTATTAAGTACACATTCAATTAGACAACTTTTTTTTAAATTATCGAGCGCTCCTGTTCGTAAAAATTTCCATTTCGAGCACATGTAATAAATGATACTGTACCTTCCCACCTTGAATTTACATATCGCCGGTGTTTTGTAAAAAGGGCGAATTAACCAAAATGCTACTTTACAGGAGGATTTTTAACTTTTGACATTCATTTGTTTTTTACCTGTAGATGATTATAAATATCTAACAAGTTTATAATAAAGCTTAGAAAGAATACTGTCATTATAATAGGTATTATTATATAATATTTTAAAAGGCCTAATATGTCACATTTGCTTTTTATTTCGTAATTTTAATTAATTTAATTTTAGTCGATTATCGTTTTTAAGTACTTTCCTGTGAAGATAAAAATTCGCCGTTTTTACACAACAAAGCTAGTGGGGTACATATTGTATTTTCATTAAAATCTCGATTTCGCCAAAATGGTTGATTCGCCTTTTTACAAAACACCGACGATATTAGGGCCCCCTCTTCGTACTGCGGGATGTAGGACAGTGTAGTTTCGCCGCTGAAAGCATTTAATGTTTGAAATAAATCGAAAAAATTGAAAAAAAAAAAATCTCAGTGGATTTTGAAAATAATATCACCTATTTATATTGTCATTACTTTTTTATGTTTAATAACTGTCGATACTGACATCTATTAAAACTATAACTTTTTTTTTTCAAACTAAATTAGATACCTGTAAAATTAAGGTTTGAGTCTTGAAAAAACAGATTAAAATTTTGTTAAAAAAACATAGAGTCCGCTATTTATACATTCAACAGAATAATATGAACATAATGTTCTTATGTACTCATCCATTTACTGTTCTTCGCATGACACTAAATTTATTGTAGGAAGCTACTAACAGGGCTCGAAATGGACCGGAGCGCCGTTCCAGTTTGTGGAATCTGTAAAGTTATCGCTCCGTCTCGTGGTTAAAATATTTTTACCGTCTGAGCTAGATATGCCATATAACAAAAAATCTAGCACATTTATGTTTATAAAATACCCATAAAATATGATAACCATGTTAATATATATCCTCAGAAAAATTTCGAGCGCTCCGGTTTGTAAACTTTTCCATTTCGAGCGCTGGCTACTAATAATCTTAAATAAGAACAAATAAATAAACACAAAAATGAAAATACTGATTGAGGTAGAAATCATTTATTTCTCTTATCATTCAATACTATTAGAATTTAACTTAGGTGCTATAATTATTGTACTAATTAAGATTGAGGAGTATACTCCACACATCTGGAGGGATCTGTCGGAAAGTAATCCTGGCATTTAGTCATAAGTCGTTTGAGGGCCTGAATATATTTCCTCTGGGTCTCGTCATTCATCACGTGGGCGACATTTTTGGAGAAGATCTTTTCTCTTCCTGTTCTTGCGTGAATACCAACCATGGTCACTCCGATGGGCCACGGGGCATTGCCTATCGCCATCTGTAGATATGCATCGCTAGCCTGTTGGGATAAATGTTTTGATATATTTGAGGACTTTACAAATTAAATGACTCGGTAGCTACTGATACTAACATGTTTGGGAACCACCTAAAATGAGCCAGAATCACCGTTTAGCGACCTAAATATACGGAATTAGCCACGATAATCTATTGTTCAGATGCATTGTTTTATCTATAAGAATCATGCCTATCTGGAGCATTGCGTTAATAATTCTGGGAAGACAGACCATACGTACCATCAAGGACGGCTCTTGTAAAGGAGCATAAGTACAGCGCATCCCCGTGTTAAAATTAAAAGACAATTTCCAAAACATAAAAATATAATATGTATGTACGAGTTTGCCAGTTTAAAACTTCCCGTGGGCTCCTTGCAAAAACACTATCAAATCACAGCGAGCGTGTCCCCCGACCGTATTCAAACTTGAGGCGAGCATAATCGAATATATTCTGCCTGAAACTTATTTGTGACGTTATACCAATATGAATTTCATAATGAAACTGTTCGTGACGCTTTCAGATATCGAATATTTTAACCGTCGAATGTTGTTGTCCCAAAAGAAACTGCTTGTCACGAACTTTACTGAATAAAAATCTCCTTGAAAAGTTATAAATAAGTATTCACAGGAAAGTTCGTTAACTATTTACAGTATTGAAATATGACTATAATGACTTCACTATCCCCGCATGGTCCCGCGGAAGAGAGTTACAACATTGCTGGACGTTTTGATTTACGTCCATGTCGCAGTCGATACGATTTTGTATGTGCGATCGGGCTTAGTAATATTAGCGATAACGACAGCTCACTGGCTGCATACCAACTAATATACCAATAGACCGATCAATGAATAGCTCTGATTGCCTTATGAAATGTCAAAAACTGTGTACCTATGTGTCAAACCTATGCAAATTTAGCTAAACTGGTCTTCTATTCACTTCTTTCGACACCACAAAAGACTTTAGTGAACCCACCAAACTGGAATGATTTTAATAATGATAATCTCACAATTTGAGAAATTAAATAGATTCATTCCGATTTTTATTAAAATAATCCATTAAATGTCTGTACACTTACTCTTATATATACAGTAAAACCTTGGATTGCGGGTGTGTAACATGCAAAAATTTTTAATAAATTTTAACATGATAAGCGAGTGAGGTCTTGTTATACAAGTAGTATGTATACGCTACGTGTGCCGGGAGTCACATGATCACAACTGAACCGATGGTTCTCGTCTCTCTCTTGCTAAGAAATACTCAAAAGGAGGTAAAAGCAAGTGTCATTGGATAGGTTCCTTGATAAATAAAGCCACACAGAGAGAAAAAGATTCCAGTAAGCCAACACATGGACAGTGAAAGTCAACCTACATGAATATAATGAATAAATTCGATCACTGTATGTTTAATTTAAATAATAAAGATGCAAAAAGAGTTTTCATTATTTCTTATGGGGATATACGACTGCTTTGAATTACAAACACATATTCGGAATAGAATTATGCTTGCAAGCCAAGGTCTGACTGTATTCCCTTCTTTTAAAGTGTGCGGACGATGGAATAAATAGTAGCTCTAGAGTGACTGCAGCAGTGTTATCATAATGAAAGTTATCAATTTCCTTTAAACATACCATTATATAATTTCTGCTGAGGAGATGTTTTGTAATTTCACATAAGCTATCGGTAATGTCTTCAGGTAGAGATTTGTTCCTCAATTTTCTCAGTAGTGGTTTCAAATAAACTTGGGTTTGAGTGAAAGTAGCTCTAGTCATTTTGTGTTTCGTGGACATCTTTTCAACACCGCTCGCTGAGTTCAGCTGGTCTCCCCATAACTTCAAAAGAAACTAAAACAATATAAAACAAGATCATTTTATCATTTTAAGACTAAACATACCATGAATGAACACTTTGAATATAATAAGTACATATTTTTAGGGATTACATACTAAGTATAATAGTAGTAATTGACATTTTTTTATTTGCATTATCAGTTAATTTGACTTCCCAGTTCAATCTTATTCTAAGTTCAAGGACGCATGCTGGCTAAAATAAGTTGGTGATATGACATATTGTAATGGGTTTCCTCATATTCCAAAAGTATTCATTCTTTTCTTTGGTATGGTACATATTTTATCATAAGATGTGACATGGGTGAAGTACTGTCCAACAAGAAAATTTAGGCAATAGCCGGAAGTCGCTGTCGTCGACTAAATATGGGGAGCTTGTTAGTTCACAGTTTTAACACGTGGACAACTCGTCTCTAACCGGAAGTCGCTATAATCGAAGTGCGGTTAAAATGGGAGTTGCTTGTTAGTTCACAGTTTTAACACGTAGCCAAAAAGATGTTGTTGTACAGTAAGTATGTTTAATCCTTAATGATTATTTCATGTTATTACTGACATCTGTCCATTGATATTTCTTTACATATCCGATATTAAAAAGACAAGGTAAACATTGTTTACAAATAATATTCCAAAAATAAATTAAGAAATGCCATAAAACACAACATATTTAGTTGTTATTTATATCCATGGCCCCCACATCCTGAAGCGAGCCCCTAGGCCAGGATACCTATCGCTAAGGTTAAGGCCGGTGAAAATTTCTACAATAGTGTTCCCCGAGTAGTTTCCACGGACCCTCAGGGTTAAGGGTATTCTGTATATTTTTAGCGATTTTTAAATAAATCCAGTTGATTTATTGAATTGTCAGCACTCAGCATATTATGTAATATATAATAATACTATGAAGCACTGATCACAACCTCCTTTTGTGGTAGCCAAGTAACATGCAAACCTTCGCCATATTGGATAAAAAGCCATTTTGTAAGTTAGGATACACACTTAAAATAATTATAAAATAAAATACTACACGTGAATTATCATTTCATTATATCAATCATCATATTACATTAAATTACATTACACAGCCACATATTTTTAAATGTTAATAATCATTAAGGTAAATAGGGCTCCGCAGGTGACTTTTTACAATTAGAGCAAATTTGTGATGTGTTTTTCACATTTAAATGGTCGACCCGCCACGCCGGGTCTGCGGGCTAGAGCTCTTCCTTGTAGGAGCTATGTTTATACCTGTTTTTTTTTTTACAAAAATACTGCCATATATCAGTTAATTTTTTTTGCTATAATTTCATGGATGGTAAGACCATAACTAAATACAATAATTGAAAAAAGGTGAATTAATATTACTTAATATTATGCATATTCTCATAGGTTAAAAAATTCTATTTGAGAATGCAGATGTACTAATTTATATTTATGTTATTACCTGAAGCAAAATTTCAATGACATGCATATCGTGATCTCTGTCTCCATTTCCCATTTTCGTAGACATTTCCAATATTGTATCGTACGTTACGGAATCATCTATTTCATCTTCTTTTGACGTATTGTCTGTCAAACGCTGAAAACAAGATGTACTCATAATAATGTATCGTATCAATCTGCGTAGATTTTTAATATTTGTTGTGCTTCGTGATTAATATAGATAAAATATCTTACTTGTGTTCCGTGTGCTAGAATCTCATCCAGATATGCTTGATCCACTTTCTCCATAGCTTCTTGAAAATCATTTCTGAAGCCCTGTGAATTTAAAAATTATTTAATTACACATTCGATATTATAATATTATTAACATGGCCAGAAGATTCAAAATTTAAGAATCTCTTCTAAATTAAATGCAGTTTAAGGTGAGAGTGAGTGAGAGGGAGAGTCCTTGAAAAATATCATATGAAAATTCAGTGATGTCCCATGGGGGTAGGCAGATTGAGATTGATGGCGGCAGTTACTCGAAGGGCGGTAAATCGAGGAGAATCATTAGGCATATATAATAGCTACTGAAAAGCAACACACTGGTTGGAAACAAAATATATTAATTAACATAAAAGGTTTAAGACTGTAATATTTTTGTCAGGTTCGCGATGTCTAGTTTACTTCCGTTGCCCTTGGATGTCACGTCCTTGGTGACCAGAAATGACATGTGCAGATTTGCGAATTATATTTGTATTATAAATAGGTAGTACATAATTATTTACCTAATTTAAAATGTACCCAAATATTTTTGCCAGTCACTCGCGAGTTTTGGAAGTTGTCAGGTGTAGTTTTAAATGTATCTGAAACCGTGGACTCGCAATATTGTCTATTGAAGCAGAGATGGCATTTAAATTAGATTTGGACGAGATAGTTACTGACTTTGCAACGCCTGCATTGAGTATTGAGAATATTAATTAATAGTGTATCTATGATTAAAAGTAGGTGAATGTTAAATAAATACTAAGGAAAATTATTCTGTTTACATGTTGTATAATAATAGCATAGTAAAAATGGTGAGAAAATAATAAATATGTGTATTGCTAAATGGTACAAGCCAAATGTGTCAAAAATATCAACCAAATAGGACCTCAAACTCTGGTGATTTGGGTAAGTGTCTAACTTAATTATATTATATTATATTTATTCATTGTTTATATGTAAATTAAATTTTGTATGTTTTAGTGGTAAGTATAATATATTTTGTTAGTAATGTATCCATACAACACATCTCGTAGATATTGGAGTCAGAAAAGGATGATGAAAAATGGTCCGCCATTTTGGCACTGCTTAGAGGCGGAATTTTGTTTAGGGACATCACTGTGAAATTTTTTATGTTTTTTTAATTATTTCACATTTAAAACTTTCTATGAGCGTTTTTGGCCATATCCAAAAGCAATTGTGGCTGTTGGTCGACTTATAAAAATAGTGCAAATAGGCATAAAAGAATACCATTCATAAGGTCTTTAAATAAATGGCATCAGTTCATTTCAGACATGCTTCAAATATACAATTTTTCATCGAGACATCGAACAAAAGACAGTAATCCCTTTAACATACTAAATCAGCATATATCTGACTTTATAAAAATATTGAGGCAATGCAAAACAATGAGCCTCTGGAAAAATAGTGATCATAAAATGATCATTTTGAGATGACTTTGATTAAACATGTCATACTTGTTCAAAAACCATGTGTAAGGTGTAGTGCGTTACCACTTCAAGATGTCTAGTGCTATCTGATGTAGAGATTATTTATTATAATGATTTTTGGCTGATGTATACGGGGGGGGCTGATATATTATTTAAACTCATTCGCTAAAAAATGGAGTTATCACTATAATGCTCTTTGTCCAGGTTGATTTATATGATGATATATCGCACTCATTAATTCATCAACACTAATGATGTATTTTTCTCGAAAGAAACTCTCCATGTGTACATTATTTTTTTTCATTTAGGTACACATCATTTGCTACAACTGACAGCCTTCACACTGCAATAGTGCTGGATCACTTAAAAAGATCTGAACCTCTCTGATCTGATCATTCCCTAGCGGAGGTTGGCCACCATCAATGTGACCTTAGCTTTGTCATCTGCTACCCGGAACATTTCAGTGGAGCTGCACTCATACCAATAACGGAGGTTCTTAAGCCATGAAATGCAGTGTCGTCCTCCGCTACGCTTACCATTGATCTTTCCTTGAATGACAAGTTGGGGAATGCTGAACTTTTGTCCAAGGAATTTTGAGGATGCATCTATAAACCATATCTCGAAAGCTTTAACTCTCAGTGACATCTCTTGGTTTAACGTCCATACTTCCATAACATAGAAAAGAATTGAGAGAACATAACAACGTACCATACGCAGTCTGAACCTAGGTTATCTTCAAATATTTTTTATAAATATTAAAATTTTTACTCTGTTTGCTTCTGGTTCTTGAATTTCTATTCTCCTTAGTCTTTTGAACGCTTGCTGATCGCTCTCTCCAAACAGCATGATGGGATGCCCTCGATCTCGGAGTCTCGAAATGACTTCACCACGAGGAAGTGAGATGTTATTGTCTTTCTTGTCATCCTCGACACTTTCTTTTCTTATTTGATCTAGAAAATAAACCAATACATTAATCACACAAAGAAATCGAATCTTTAAAGCCTGGCTAGACTGCCACACTCAAGGATATTCATAGAATACACAATAATACAGTGTAAAATAATTGTATAAGTACTATGTACATATTTGTTTGGTATTTATTTATTTAAAAAAATACACATTGTGTACATAAAAAAGTATTAATTCAAGACTTTCACAACATGGCATTTAGAATAAAAAGTACAGGGAAATCAAATTAAGATAAAAAAACAAACCAAAAAATATTTTTATAGCAAAAGAAATAAAATAAAAAAAACCAATAAAATAGAATTTTAAAAACAAAATACATAGCGCATCACTAAAAATGTCTACATCTCTAGGGAGTGCATTGATCAGCCGCACAGCCCTCGCTATTGGTGCCTGGTGAGCCTGACACGAGGAAAGTTGTTTTTTTTTTTTTTTTTTTTTTCAACCATGTCCGATCCTGATAGGATCATATGAGCCTTCACAGAGTGGAGGTTTGTATTGACAGATTTTGTTTTTTTTACGAGAAATGGATGTCAGCCACTTGCTCAACCTATTAGGTACATACCCTGACACACAAATTGAAAAACAATATGTGTACTTGCCAGACCCAGGATTCGAACCTGGGACCCACGGCTTTATAGTCCAACGCTTATGCCGCGCGGCCACCGTGGGCGTAGTACACGAGGAAGTAGTTTCCACCAAGAATAGCTCATGACTACGCATGTAATTGACGGGTGCATAGAAATTCAAATTTTCTAGAATATCAGGATTGAAAACTATACCACGTGAGAGCAGAGAAAAATGCTTTAAGAGCAGAAGTGACCTACAAGCTTCGATAAAATGAAAGGCGAGCATGCCTTGAAGAAAGATAGTCGGAAAATACTTGTTTAAGGAACTTAAATAAAGATGTCGAAGAAATTTCTTCTGAACATGCTCTAAAACAAGCTTATAGAAAACCTCATAAGGACTCCAGATAATGGACCCATATTATTATCGCTTTTCCAACACCAAAGAGACAGTAATTACGACACGTAAACATGACAGCTCGTGTGGTTGTGTCACTGTGCGGTACACAGCCTGGAATCATCACAGTGATAAGCAAACATTGTTGACGCAGTCCAAGAGTCTGATCTGGCAAGAATTGATAACTTTTTATTTCATTCCAAACAAATTCAAATTGTTGGTACGTATGGTTTGAGCAGAAGAATGTCTTCCTCATTACATTTAACTTAGATATAAATAACTTCAGGTCCATTAGTATCGCAGAGGTACTAAACAGTTACAGGATTGCGGACATCTGCTAGAATCTAGCGGTTAGGTTGAAGACTTGATTAAATTTGATGGAAATACATGGTGGTAAAACTTAAGAATAGAGAAGAACGCATAAGAGGCCTTTTCCAGCGGCAGATAGAAGATCGACTCCAGCTGATGGTGATAACATACGATTCCATGGAAATTCAAAATTAAAAACAATTAGCTAACTATGAAGTGTGTGTGAGATTGGCATTAAGATAAAATAGTCAAAAACCTTTAGAATCTGCAGCTATGACTTCTTTTTCAAGTTCATTCCGGGGTCCATACTTCTTTATGTATGATTCTTCTTCATTACTGATAAGCTCACTTCTCTTAAAGTATCTTTTGTCAGGTTTCTGAAATGTTTGACTCAATAATTAATTATAGTGGAACAACTTAACCTTGAAATTGCGCAGATTGCGATTTCTTCTACTGCACACGAATTACATAGGGAACACCTTATATCTTCTTTTTATAAAAAGTACATTGCGAAAGTGAAAACTGCCAAAAAGGCCGCCGTCTGTCATTGGTCGCAGCTCAGCATGCCATTCATTAATTTTGACCTTTCTACTAAGACAACCAGGCGTACTGCTCTTTGCATTACACGATTGCTTTTTCTTGTATTGTTTTTCCATATATGTAAAGCTTTCCAAAAAAGCGCCTACTTGCACATAGTCAATATAAATAATATCTATAATGTTGGTTAACGTTAATTTAGATTTGAAGAATAAATTGACGTCTGCAAACTTCCGCGGGTTAAAATGTAATATCATACCACAAGATTACTTTCTTCCAGTAATTTTCTTTTTCTTGCAATTTCTGCTTTCAAAACATCCATTTTATTTGTAGTGTATGATAATAAAAATAATATGAGATTCAATAATAATGCGTTTCATTTACGTTTTTGACATTCGACTGTCAAAACACTCAAAACCATAAACAACAAAAAATTGTTTATTGTCTATGATCAAAGTGACTAGTCCAACTTTAGTCTATGTACTAGTCTATACTCTGTGATCAAGGTGACATTTTCCACCAGTGCTGCAGCACAAAAAATTATTACTTATCTTATTATAAATTGCTTCAAAGCACTTCAAAGTTTCAGCGACTGCTTATTTTTAATGTATTTTTCTTTTCTAATATTTGCCTTTCTTATCTATATATCTTCTTCTTATTGTGCCATCCCCTAGCGGAGGTCGACCACCGTCAAGACGATCTTATCTTTGTCGTTTGCTACCCGGAACAGTTCAGTGGAGCTGCACTCGTACCAATCACTGAGGTTCTTAAGCCACGAAATGCGGCGCCGTCCTCTGCTACGTTTACCGTTGATCTTTCCTTGAATGGCAAGTTGGGGAACATTGTACTTTTGTCCTCTCATAATGTGGCCGAGGTACTGTAGTTTCCTGGTTTTGATACTAAGTAGAACTTCTCGGTCCTTCGCCATTCGATTGAAAACTTCAACATTTGTCACCCGGTCGGTCCAAGGAATTTTGAGGATGCGTTAAATAACAGAGGTGACAATATACACCCCTGTCTTACACCGCTACGAATTTTTACCACTCCACTGATTTCGTTTTCGATCTTAATATTTGCTGTTTGGTTCCAATATAAGTTAACTATCAGTTGAATGTCTCTTGGATCGATGCCTTTCTCCTGTAAGAGTTCGAGAACTTTAGGATGCCTAACAGTATCGAATGCTTTCTCATAATCGATGAAACACATATTATAAACATCTACATTAACATCTAGGCATCTTTGCACTAGAATATCCAAGCTGAAAAGAGCTTCGCGAGTGCTCAAACCACTTCTGAAGTCAAATTGTGTGTCATCCATGTCTTCTTCACATTTTCGAAAAATCCTATTATTGATGATTTTTAATAAAACTTTTAACATGTGGCTCATCAAAATTATCGTTCTAAGTTCGCTGCACTCCTTTGCATTCTCCGCCGAAGCTTATGGGTACATTGGTACGACCGCGTTACAAACACCCGAGTTCGTGAGCAGACACAACAACCTTCGGTGATTGAAGTTATCACGAAGAGACGATTTATGTGGCTGGGACACGTATTCCGGATGCCGGCAAAGAGTGCGGCACTTCGTACACTTGTGGCACAGCCCAACAGATGATCTTAATCCAGAAGGAATTGCGTTTACAAATTTTAAGAAAATTACGAGCTCGCAGAATTACGATCGATTTAAAAATCGTTTCTAGCTGTTTTTTTGTGCACCGACTTATACGGTACATTCCTAGTCTAATCTTACATATTATTAAATCGCATATCGGTAAATTACAATTTCACTATTCCTAATACTCAATATCTAATTATTTGCTTCCGCTCATCCCTTACACCAGCAGAATCCCGCAAAATAACCAAGTGGTACGGTCATAGGTATTCCATTCCGCTAATTGACTTAGAAGGTCAAGAGCCGCTTTTTAGGCCTACAAAACCTTATTTCCGACTTCCCATTCAAGATGGGAAGTCCATGGGCATGTCAGTACCTACTTGTCTTATCCATAGGTCCATTTATTTAGATCACCCAACTTTGAAATTTCAACTTCTTTTTATGTGCGTTCGTTTGTGAACGCATTTATATTCATTAACTGGACTTATCAGTTTGTTTAAATGATATTCCAAATACTCGTAGCATAAAATTTGAAATCAACGAATATAGGTACTACTTACCTAGATTGCGGGGTGTAATATCTTCAGTGAATTCGAATACTCGCATGTACTATAAAAATATTACCTAGTCATTAAGCCTCCCCCACACCAAAGCGAATATTCGCAGCGAATTATTCGCCAATCAAGCTCGTATTGGCTTACGGGACAGAGCACGCTTGCGCGACCGCCTTGCGTCTTGAGTGCGAATTTGCAGCGAATATTCGCTGCGATTTTCGGGAACTCTGTCGACAGCGAATTTATTCGCGGCGGACAATTTCGCCAAGGGAATTAGTAAAATCAAAATGGCGAAGACATTGAGCAGCTGATCGAGTTGGTCCGGAAATATCCAATCCTTTATGATTTCTCTGACAGTGACTACAAAACATAAGAAAGAAAGATAAGATATGGGATGAAATTGGCAGGGAAATTGTTGAAAATGGTATGAAGGTCGTCATAATAATATTATGTAGGTATCTTTGTCTAACCAAAGTATGTAAAGTTTTTTGACAGGATGAATACGCTATTATAAATAAATAACTTTAATCTAAGGTCCCGATATTTAAAAAATACATATTAATTTGCGTCATGCACAGCCTTTAATAACAGAAACTTTATAACTTTGATTGTTAGTGCACTGACAGTTCTAACTTATTGCGATCGTTTGACGTTTTGGTTTCGACTTTTGAGCAGTCATATCAATAATGTTATAATTAGGTATCATTTACAATACCTACTTCAATCATATTCGGTATCGGTCACGTAAATACCCATGTTATATTCGTTGATAATATTTTTTTAGGTTAGATAGGTACCTAGTCTTTAAGATTATTTTTTTGCATCTAACATTATGCAGCATAGCATTTCTATTGTAGCTAAAGATATAATATACATATAGGTAGATAAGTAGGTACTCCATGTCGTCATTGTGGTATTTTGTAAGGTTTTAGACCAAAAACCTTACATACTACTTACTATCGGGTTATTTACAGTAGGACATACCTAGGTTGTGTTTGTTTTTTGATCTCAAGAGACCTCAATCACAAAAACGATATTATGTACCTATATACCTACTAGGTATATATTTCCTTCATTATGTATAGGTATATTGAGCTAATAAACTGGTTTTGCCCAGTGCCGACCGCGAACCAAGATAATATCTACATGTTCCATGTACCTATCTAACATAACCAATGTTTTCTGTTTCACATTAATTTGTATACCTACAAACATTTTAAACTTAATTGAGATGTTCTTAAACTTCTGTTCATGTAATATTATGTAGGTAGGTATATCTTGGTCTGCATTAGGCAATAAGATTAATAATTTTATGTGCATGTAAATATAAAGGTCAGATACCTCCTCTAAGTACATAATATTATATTATCATCATGGATACCTACCTGAATGATGTTGGAGATATACTAATGCTTTGTGATGAATTTAATTTTCGCAAAGATCTTCAACCTTTCAACGTAGGTACAAAGCACCAGAAGAAATTAAAAATGAAACCCCCGGCATTAACAGGAATAAAATAATATTTCATCATAAACATCAGTCGGGGTCATTCCACTGCTAGATGAAAGCCTCTTCTAGCTCCTTCTACTATTTTCGGTCTCTAGTTCTTCGCTGCTACATACTTTTATTGTACTTCACGTGAACAAAGAGATCAACTAAGTGAAGTGTCAATCAACAAAAGTGGCATTTGTGCACAATGTTAATGAATTTTCCAAAACATTAAGTGTGATAATATAATATACAAGGATGAATAAGGCGTGGGCGAGGGCCAAGGTCCATTTTATGATTCCTCTATTGATGTACCTATTTTTATTAAGAAAAATGTTTGCCGTAGAATGGGGTGAATACTGAATAGACCCTTTTTAAAATTTCTATTTTTCTGCTACACATTATTCGGACAAATATGAATGACTTAAAACCTGTTTCTATGGACATAATCATACTCTAAAATATTTTTAAACTACCATTTATTATCAAACAGCCAATTTTGTGTGATGTCTCTTTCTATCCAGCGTTGGGGTGATTATAGACATGGCGGGTGGATAGAATCGAATAATGGTAATTTCCTAATGTTAAAAATGTAATTAAGTACCTACTGTACATTACAAATTTATGTAGGTACATTTAAGTATGTAAATCAAAATCAAAAATATAAATTTAAATGTTATACAACACAGTATCATGTAAGTATTTAAAAAAACATATACTTACATAAACATCTATTTATCCAAGAATTATTTGATACTTGAATCTGTATTTTATATACCATATTCGATGGATGTATGTGGTGTATTTTGTAATATATTTGGTACGTATTTATTATTTAACTAAGCGTATTTAATTTGCTACGTGACCTGTAGCTCTTTTATAATCACAAATTATTGTTGAATGTTCCGAAAATGAGTTTATGTGCCGAAACAGCTGTCAAGGTAAATGACTCAGTTAAAGTAGAATTAACAAAAATAACTATATTTCAAAACCATTATAATCCATCTACCATATAAACACCATTTCAAGTAATAAAGAAATAAAAAGTCACCTAATTAAATAATATTGTACTAGAAAAAATATACTATCTATATACCCACTTAATTTTCATTTAAAGTTGTAAAACGCCCGGTTACTAAATAGAGGAAGGACAGAGTCTTCTGGCACGACCGAATCACATTGGAACGGTGTTATTGTCATTTGAAAGTAACAATACTGACACCTAAATGAGTCGCCTGCACTGCCAGAATCATCTGAACCCTGTCTACCTATCTATATACAATTTATTGTTATTTTTTTTCATATTTGTCCATTTTATTACAATATCGTGTTACTTTTAAAGCTCATTGTAATTCTAATAATTATATAAATATTTTTCTTGTATTCTGTGCAAAAATGATTATTAAAACTTTCTTAACCTAAACCAAGTATTTTTTATTGAATGATCCTGCAAAAATATTCAAGTACAGTTAAGTGACATATTTTGTTTCGGTGTATAAGCCATAAATAAATATACATAAATTATATTTAATATATACATGTATACTGTATGTATAGCCACGGTTGGTCTTGCACTTGTTGCTGTAGCTATGCGATCTGGTGTGGTCCATTATCCAAAAACACTCAATCACATCCCTGGTCAAACAGCGGGCAGCCGTGTAGTGAGTCTGGCTGGCCTATGGTGGCACTAGAATGATTTCAATATACACAGTCTGTTAATTTGAATATGTTTTCGACTGAAAGTTGTAAAAATATTAGAAATCAGGATTTAAATAATGAAAAAACTGTTTCATTAAATATCATATTCATACCTATGCAAAATTTTGATTCCTTTGAAGTACCTATACAAAATACGGATGAATATAAACCAAACAAAAATATTTGTTACTGGTACTGCCATAGTAAAGTAAAGTTTAACATCCTTCCCTAATAAAACAAAATTCCCAATTCTTGTCGTTCTGTAGATGTTTCATTTCAGTTTTTACCAACGATCCACTAAATATGAATTGGTCATAAACACTCAAAGGAAATCTGGCACTCACTGCCAGAATGTCCATGTCAGATACCTGCATAAAAATAAATGTCATGTTATGATATTATACGTAATGAATATGAATGTATCAGAAACAACATAGATTTTATTACGAATTTCACAGTTACAGAAAATTTTCTGCGCTCATTTTTGAAAGTCTCCAAGTATGACGGGTATATTCGCACATGGGTGCAGTTAATGCACCCAATGATTTTCGGGAAACCTGCCCTTTCTTGAAGTCTGAAATTAAAAAATATTTTTACCGACACAAAATAATATTCCCGTTAAATTCTTATTGAGTAGGTAATTTACTTGTTGTGTCTATGCGCAGTTACTCTAGTTACATGACATGTACATTGTAATATTGTATAAATTGATCAGAGGGTATCAACACAACACTAAAGACTGTCAGCGCTGTATGGCGACTGTATGTAAGTATTACTAAGCACTGCTATTATAGCATCGGACACGTTTCCTATGCATCTGCTTACTGATGCCTGGCTCATTGCGCAGAAGACTTGGCCTACCCGTTTTTGGTACGCTCCCTCTGCGTAGAAACGCAAAATAGTCAAAATCTACAATTCAAATAACGGAGACATGTTATTTCAATAGCATATTACCTTCAAATCCTGTTAACCCTTCATGGTAAATGCTTATTTATAATATGTGCAGTTATGAAACTGAGTAAATCTATCTTACCTATGAGCCATGGCAATCTTGCCCTGTCATAAAGTAAGGTTATATTAAATGTCGATGTAATTTGTCGCACGCCATCTCATTATATCTTCAGCGTGTAATAAGCATTCAGAAGACGTGTACATTTTGTCAACACACAACTGTCACTTTGACATTCGTATATGTATTTAGTCTATGGCTGCATCCAATGCTGCCACCTTGTTTCAGATAATTAAAATACACTTTACGCAAAGTGGGTAAAAGTTGTAGCAATTCTGAAAGCGCTATAGTGTACGTGTATTTTTTATATTTAATTCATAAAAATTATAGAATAATTGGCGTAAAATATTAATAATATTTACAATTTTAAATCTGGCGCGTAAATAAAATTATTTAGTCTATGGCTGCGTCGCTGACGCTTTGGTGTGGGGCCAAACGCGAAATTCGCATCAAATCCAAGCGGTAGCGACAGCGATAGCGAGGGCGTTGCGAATTCGCTGCGAATATTCGCTTTGGTATGGGGGAGGCTTTATGTTGCATAATTCCCAATAGACCCGTACCGGCAAAGCGTTCCTTTGCGGAAGTTTCCGGGGATACACGATCTTCTGGGAAGCCTGAGATTACACCTGTCTTGGAGTTCCCGGCTTCGACTGCAGCTGCATCGGGGAAAGTTCGCTCACGTCATGCTGTGATTTTAACAAGCATAGACAATAATAAGACGAGCGAGGAGGTTGAGAAATGTATCAGAGAAACGGTGGACGTCTCCGGTCTAGGGATCGCTGTCGTGTCATTGGCGAGGGCGACTCACAACAAGTGCATCGTCAAAGTCATGAGCGAGGACGACTCCCGGAGACTGGTGGACGCTGTTAGCGGCTCGGAGGTTCTCACCGCATCGGTCAGCTCACTGAAAAGGCCGAGGGTTGTCCTAAAGGGTATTGAGGAAAATTGTGATGGGGAACAATTGATAACTGCACTACGTTATCAAAATGCTTTCATCAGAACGTCACCGAACGATTCCTTCAGGGTTGTGTTCAAAACAAAAGGTCGCATCCAGGGCAAATCCAATTACATTCTGGAGGTGGAGTCCTCCTTGTATCATCAGATGGTGGAAGTTCTGACGGGTCACAGCCCTCTATCGCGCGCATGCATATTGCACCGCCAACAAGAAGCCAAGTCTACTTACGCAACCGACTTCGGAAACCAATAATGGCTATACACCTAAAAGTTGCACAAGCGAATCTTGCACGGTGCGAGGTCGCCACAGTCTCTTTCATCAGGTATATGGAATTTAATAATGTGGACCTGGCTTTAATCCAGGAACCGTACACTGGCAACACGGGTCAAATCCGTTTTTAAGTTCAGAAACCGAGCAGTCTGTATCGAGTGAAGGCAGCTATTCTTGTGCGTCGAACGTCATCTCTAACCCACTGCATTTTACTTTCCGAGTTTAGCTCATATAGTTGCGCTGTTGTAGAACTCGACTACTTAGGAGAAACGCTACTGATCGGATCACTGTACTGCGCGCCGTCGGTGCACATCGATGAATCGCTGACCGGCATGTCCTAACGTTTGAAACGATCAGAGGAACTCGTACGCTGAAAGCTATATTGATATTACTGCGTATTCCAACGCTCTGCTCACCAGAGTTGAAAATTAAAGAGTATGTCGTGTTGCAGCGTTGGGATCCGACCACAATGCGATTGTTTTTTCATTACAGGCCGCAGATAGCTACGCTGCAAACAAAACTTCAAATGTCAATCAACAGCGACCAGGTTTGTTTATGACGTCCAATGCTAACTGGATAAATTTTGGGCTTGCACTTATTTCCCAGATTCAGGATCACGGTATCACTATAGATAGTTTGGATAGCGTCACAGACGCACACGAGCTCAAAGACATTGTCAAAGAATGGTCATTGGCGAACGAGTCGGCATGCGAGAGCACGATGGTGCGCTCTTCGGGCGAAGGATTCCAAAGAAAAAGTAATCCATGGTGGAGTCCAAAACTGGATACACTGAAGACGGCTTTTAGAGTAGCAAGGACAAAATTTCGCAATTCAGGCGTGGTTCGACGGCTGTTCACGCTACAGATTTTTGAAGCCGCAAAGAATAAGTATGAAACTGCGATTGCGGAAGTGAAATTAGAAAGCTGGAAGAGCCATTGCTGGGCTCAGGGAAAAGAGAATGTATGGTCTAGTCTTCAGAGATTGCTCAAAAGTAAGGCGTTCAAACTGCCTGAAACTCTGACAACAACGGTCGCATGACCTCTTCGGCTCCCGAATCTGCAGAGGCTCTTCTTGCGTATTTTTTTCCAGACGACAATATTGCAAACGAAACGGAGCAACAGACATTGATCCGAAATGCCGCCTCGATTCCTTCAAACGAAGATGACGACGAGAACTTCACTCTCGAGGAGGTCGAAAGAACAATGAGGCTGTTCAATCCAGCTAAAGCTCCGGGACACGACAGCTTCACGGCGGATATCTGTCTCAATTCATTCTTAACTGTTCCTAGCATAGTTGTCGCTCTTTATAATGCTTGTTTGCGAATTGGTCATTTTCCAAAAATCTGGAAGGTAGCTAGAGTGGTGGTCATTCCCAAACCGGGAAAGGACGACTAGGCTAATGTCTCGTCATATCGGCCCATCGGATTGCTGCCCGTGTTCGGCAAAGTACTCGAAAAATTATTTATTAATCGAGTTTCCTGGAAACTTCAGACTAAACATCTGCTCAGCAAATACCAGTACGGTTTCACCCCTCAAAGAGTACTGAAGACGTGCTTCATGCAGTAATTGATAGAATCAGGTGGGCTAACCGCGATGGTCAGCTCGTAGTGGCGGTATCTCTTGATATCAAAGGCGCGTTTGATAACGCATGGTGGCCATATCTTCTTCAACAGTTGAAATCTAAAAATTGTCCCGCTAACATTTTCAGGCTCATCAAAGAAGATGAGAAGAGAGAAGTCTTCATCGAATATGCTGGAGCATCTGCTACCAAAGAGACATAAAGGGATGCATACAAGGTTCGTCTTGCGGCCCTGTACTGTGGAACATAGTTCTCGACGATCTTCTCTCTATGCCGTTTCCTGAAGGTGTACACGCACAGGCCTTTGCTGATGATGTATTGCTGATTATGGAATCCAAAGAACTTGGTTCTCTAGAAACCATGACTAACAGCGTGTTGGAGAGCGTCGAGGCCTGGGGAAGGAAGGTCAAACTGTCTTTCTCCGCGGAGAAAACGAAGGCCTTATTCATTACTAGGAGGCGCATCTCTCCGCCTTCGCTGGTGATGAATGAGCAACCTCTATCTTTTTCTAGGGATTTTAAACTTTTAGGGGTATTAATCGATGACAAACTAAATTGGTCAAAGCACGCGGACAGCATCTGCAAAAGAGCAGCGGTGACTTCGCTCAAACTAGCAATAATGGCCAAACCCACATGGGGTGTATCTTCTGAAACTCTTCGAATTCTTAAAGAAAATTCTCGAAGAGCTTACCGCACGGCTTTGCTCAATTCAACGCAAGCTCTAGCAGGACTTATGCCTCTAGATTTACGTTTAAAACAAATCGCTTTCATTTACAGAGTTAAGAAGGGCGAGAAGGGCCTCGCAGGTTTTCTGCCTGACGACAGGCTTTACGAAAAACCGGTGGACTATAGAAGGCTGCCACACCCGGCTCTAGACTATTTTCTGAAGTGATTTCTTATCCTGCAACGTTGTAAAGCAACGAATGCAATAACATGCCGATTTTCACGGACGGAAGCAAAACTGATGGCGGTACTGGTGCAGGGTTTGTGGCATACATTAATGGCAGTGAGATAGCGGCTCGTAAGTACCGCCTTGCCAGCTATTGTACGGTAATGCAGGTCGAACTCTATGCCATCCAATGCGCTCTTGAGTGGGCAGGCTCAGATCCAATCCAACGAAAACTCACCGAAAACCATAGTATTTGTCGGACTCCAAAAGCTCAATCCGAGCAATTGAAGATCCCTTGTCTACTAATCCGATTGTCTTTTCTATTCACAGCGAGTCCTACTGAGATGGCGCCACCCCGAGGTGCACTTCAAGTGGATAAGGGGACACACCGGGATAGAATGAAACGAAAGAGCCAATAAATTGGCTCGGCATGGTGCCTCTGAACCCAAGAGCGCGATAGCTTATGACAAATTTCCTATGAGCTACGCAAAAATTACAATTTAAGATATGGTGAAAAACGAATGGAACTCACGATACGTAAACTCATCGACAGGGGAGTTGACCCGAAAGTATTTACCTTCAATTTCAGCAGCACGAGACGTCAGGGTGCATAAGGGGCTGTGTTTTGAGATGACTCAGATTCTTACAGGTCACGGAGTCATGAGACCATATCTGCACCGGCTTAAACTAACATCTGATGGAAAGTGTCCATGCGACGACGGAAGCGACCAAGACGTCCTACATTTACTCCTAGATTGTCAAATCTTTAGCAAAGAGCGGCACAACCTGAACTTTTTATTACAGATGGCAGATGCGGGCATTCGAGACCTTCCGGGGACCATGGCAAACGAGGCCGGAAGAGATGCACTTTTTAATTTCTGTATTGATGTAATAAAAAATAATAAAAATAATAAATGGTGACATGTAATGATGATTCATGCCTTTCAGATCCAGTGACTGCAATCATATAAGATAGGATAAGTATAATGCTCAGAATATCAGTCCTATGCGACATTTCTTTTACCACCGGAAAAAACTCGACTACAAATCGCAGTCCTCAGTTCCCAATGAATACGACAAAATATTCATCAGAATCACCTCCGCCTTGCGCTACTAAGAATTTTCCAGGGTTTTTGCAAGGCGGTTTCATAGGCCCTGGCCGAATTCAAATTAGCAATACCCGATGCGGGTAGAAGAATAGTTTTCAATAAGGCATATTCTCTCAGCCGGCACCATTTTCATTTGTATAGCATTAAGTAGAGTAGTTTGCGTGCCAAAGTCCTTAAGAAACCTCGATAGTAAATGCGAGGTATCCATAAACGCATCTAGGAAAAAAATGCAAAAGAAACAATGGGCGATGGGAATTCTTTGCCGAGTAAATGAAAATGTATCCCGAAGGGTAAACTATGGCGCCGTCTATGCATACTTCACAATTTTATTAAAATCCAACACCATGTCATTAGGACGCCAAGCTGTCTGCAAAACCTAGCGAGACAGACTGGCGACCACCAGCTGGTTCTGCTAGTAAACATAAATATCTGAAAAAACCCTTATAATTTTAATATACATGATGATCCATGATTAAGGCCATTAAGGGTGATATTTTTGCTACATTTTAGCTTTCTACCTCAGACAACAACACTGCGCCCATTCATTCGTGGAAATCTCGACCAGCCAATATACAGGTAGGTCAATTAGTACATAACGTAAATTACCATTTTTTCGCTCCGATCCAGAGCATATGGGCCTCCACAAATTAGAAGTTGTATTAACACACTGTTTACAAAAAAAATATAGTCAGCTATTTGGCCACCCCCTTGGGTATTTATTCTCAATTCAAACAGACACTTTAAGGGGGATGACATCAAAAATTGTGATTTCATAGAGACATCTATTACACAAATTGCGAAGCATATACGAAAAATTATATTGGAATACCATTCCAATTGTATTCCAATTCAAATGAACCTTCGAGGCATCTTAACCAGATGTCTGCGTATTATAAATTGATGAAAAATATCTGAAAACCGGTGTTATAATTACAGTTGTTATTTAAACAATGGTTTTATACATTTATATAACATATTGCATTTTATTTCAATCGAACTGTCTTCATATTTTTATAAAAATACTGACAATCGACCTAGTAATAATAATTATATGAATGTAACTGAATAATAGTCCAGATTCTGGATTTTATAGTCATTCTAATGAATATATCTATTATTTTCAATCAATATCTACCGAGAAATGAAGAAGAACTCATGTGTTTAGATAATTAATTGTTTAAGTATGTTCTTACGTGGTCTTTCCATCGAGTAATAAATAATGCATCTTTGATAACAAAACAATCAATCCAATTGAAAAATTAAACAAATATCTGAAACCTGTACCAATACAATGATTATTGTAAATAACTATAAATTATTGTTTCAATAAAATACCTGAAACGTAGTAAACTAATAACATCATTTGTTTATTACAATGTGATCATAATACAGTCATCATCATCATCATCATCAGGGGCGCGACAACCTGGTATGGGTCCTGGCCTCCTCCAACAGCTCCCTTCACCTGTCCCTATCCAGTGTGGCCGCTTTCCAATTTGGTACCCCCAGAATACGGCAGTCACTGGCAGCTCCATCCAACCAGCGAATCTTTGGCCTCCCTCTTCTTTTACGTCCTATTGGATTGCTGGACATCACTCTTTTTGCCGGTTCATTGTCATTCATACGGTGCACATGACCTAGGCACCGCAGTCTCCCAATCTTAATTGATTGAACTGCGCTGCAATCTTCGTACAGCCCGTAGAGCTCAGCATTATATTATCTTCTCCTATCATAATACAGTCGGGTTTTATTATATTATCTTAAAAATACTCTCGATCTACCTACACTTTGGGTGCCCAATCATTTCCGAGTGCCAACCCTCTTTTTAAATAGCCTAGTAATCCGTGCCCCCCGCCAAAACACTTTTTAGTAGGTACTTAATGCTATTTCAATTAAAAGTAGGTAATTTAAAAATGCCTTTTATCAAAAAAAAATCAACTTAAAATTTTAAAAAAATCATAACAAAAATATCACACGGTGGTCACTTGAGACAATTCAATAATACCTATTATTCAAACAGCACAAATTTAAACATGCGTTATGTAGCCAAAACTATTTGTACTTAATTATTAAGTATTTTAAAAATTAATGAAAATATAAACTTAGGTACTGGTGAAAAATATCGCTAATATTTATTCTTTTCAACACAACACAGAACAAATTATGTACCAATTTACCGAATAGTTTTTAATATTATGTCAGCCTACAGGCGAACACCTCACGGCCATCGGCGATTTTTTTTTTTGATGCAGATGCCGCAATCGATTGGTCAGGAGATTTTAAAAGGGGCCTCGAAACAGTTAAAACTATTCATATAATAATTATATATATTGACCATGTTCGATCCAAAGAAAATCACATGGGCCTCCATAGAGTGGAGGTTTGTATTAACAGATTTTTGTTTTTACTAGAAATGGATTTTAGCTTCTTGCTCAACCTATTAGGTCCATACTCTGACTCCAACCACACATTGAAAAACAGTATGTATATTTGCCAGACATAGGATTCAAACCTGTGACCCACGACATTATAAGCCATCGTGGGCGTCATTATTATATTACATGTAAGTATTAAAATCTTAAAAGGATGCGATAGTATTTCTCACATATTGATTAGGTAGGTAGTAGAACATATTATTACCCAAATCATAACAAAATTCATACAACTAGGCACCGATACTATCTTTATAAGTACTGTCTTTACAGGATGATGTGATTCCAGGAAATAAATAGGTACATTGATATTTTTATCATTGTTGGTAGTTGAAATTTATCGTTCTTATTTTATTTTTTATCGTAAGGGACCGGTCATTGCCTCGGGCCTCCATGACCCTAGGCTCGCCACTGCTCACGGGAAAGGTGTGATATGAAGTGAGCATGGCCTCCACATTCTGAATCCCGCCCCCAGGCTAGGATCTTTGGCGGCCTCCCTACCTATCGCTAAGTATAAAGACAGTGTGACACTCTACAGTAGCGTTTTCCAAATGATGTACGCAGTACATTTAGTGTTTTTTTTTTTTTTTTTTTAATATATTAATTAATTTAAATACATCCATTTGAATTATGGGGTTGTCTAATATCGATACACAATTAAAAATTGTATCGTACAATATATACAAATAATAACATTACTGAAGGAAAATAGCTTTTTATTTACTTTAAAGCAAATTTGTGATGTGTGTTTATCTCAAGTATCTGGTCGACTCGCCTCGCCGGGCCACTCCTGAGCTCGAGCCCCCAGGCTAGAGCCCTGTTAGCTCCCCCTTTGTGGGACAATGGAAGTGAGCGACAAAATTTACGCACGGTAAATATTCTATCGGAGTATTGAAAAAGGGGTAGGTACTTACCAAAGTTTCATACAAGTTTTCGCCCTTGATATGTGTTTTGGGGTTTAATATTTTAGGTGGTTCGCCTTCCTAAACGTTGACAATGGGTATGGACTAGGGAATCCAATCCTGAGCCAAAATTCTGATCCCGGGATTTCGGGATTACAATTTGACAATCCCGGGATTGGCATTTTTTCCATAATTAATATAAAAAATTTATATTTACAAATAACATTGATAAAATCGGTTAAAAATAAATTTAGTATAATTTATACCATTTAAGACATTTATTGTTAATATTGTGTACGTTCCAATCTTGGAAATACATAAGTTTAACGGAGTAAATAATATTGTAATATAAATAATAATTTGAATTTAATATGAGATTGCTGTTTCTGATAGTAAAGACTTAATGAATGGGTTAGCAAGATTTAAAATAGTAAAGCAAATCATGGCGTATGGCCTTTCTGCTCCATAAATCTAATTAGTCAGCCAAATATGAAACTGCCGAAAAACGTATGAGATCATGGTGGAATTACTTTGTTAAAAGTGCGAAGGATTGTTTTTTCCAATCTTTCTCATTTTTATTAATCTTTGTGACAAAATAAAATGAATCGGCAACTTACACATGGGCATAAATCAAACTTTATTCAAACTCAGTTTATTTCTAATGTAGTTATTTGTTATTAAAAGTATTTTTTCTGTTATATTTTCGTTCTTATTTTATTTTCCATAAAAATTGTTAAAAAAACCAATCCCGAAAGTTTCGGGATTATGTTTACCAATCCCAGGATTCATAGGTATCCAAAATAGCTCGGGATCCCGGGATTGGAATCCCTAATATGGACATGATGCAATGTCGAGTTTGGTGTTTTGCTTGCGCAGTCAATAATCAGCATAGGTAATAATAACAATTGATTAAAATAATTGGCGAACTAACCGTTTTGTTTAATTGTTTTATTTATTTTTTTTTGCTATAAAACACTATGGAAACCAAATATTTTGGACTATATAAGAGAAGGATTATCATACGTTATTATTTCTACTATGACATTTGAAATTATTTTGGAAGCACATGCAGCATGGATAAGTTAACTCTGCATATCTACTCAACATGGTAGCGGATTGTCTTTTTTTATACGCCCTGTAAATTTGAAAAGAAATCTCATAGCAGTAGTGTGAAGTTATATGTAAATTAACCTGCATATCTAAGTGGACAAGTGATCCTTTTTTTGCTTCAATTTCATACATTTAGGTTCCATCTCTATAGAAGGTTTTTTCAAAAATTTTGATGGAAACACAACCTGTAATTATCGTTAATATTATTTTGACTAATCTTGCTCCAAGTAGTCAACCACATTGGCTGTTAAAAATTTCTATAAAATATAATAAACATGTTTTTAATTCATCACCCGACGATTGACTTACTTAAATCAATTGTGAGATTAAATAAATTATTATTAATTACCTATACTATCTATTTGTCTGCGACGATAAATTGTATGAGAATCATAAATTACAATCTGACTCTGACATTTTCTAAATCAGGGGTAGACAACCAGGACGTATTTTGCAGTCCAAAAAATTATTTTGGTTATGGCATGCGGCCCGTATGTTGAATTATTTCAATTTAATATGTAGCGTAATAAATTATATATGTTATCAAAATGGTGAATAGTTGTGAACATGCCAAACTTACAATAATAATTATAATATTTGTAAGTACAATAATATTCGTCTGCGTACTATGAATGATATAAAACAAGTATAGTACCTACGCCAAAAATACTATAATTTTAAATATCGGAAAAAATATGCAAAAAGTAGGTAGGTACCTACTTACTGTAATTTCGCAATATAAGAAAATTTGAAAATCAGGAAAAAAAATGCTTGAAAAACGTGAAACTTTGGTTTAAAATGGAATTTCTTGAATTCGTCGGTAAGCGGACGAGGTACCTACCTAAATAAAAAAAGGATCTCGGAATTTCTCAGATTCTCCGTTATTTTCTTTGGTGAGAAGCGAAATACTATAATTTCTTGGACCGCATACTAAGAAGAAGATGGCAACACTGATCGCCATGCAACTTGAAGAGAAAACTGGAGAATAGTACTAAATAATTACTCGCTGACTTGACTTTTTCAGAGTTTGTATGAAAATAATGGTCTCATAGGTCCTTTTTGCTTCATTTTCATATGCTCTATTTAATATGTTCTATTACGGGGAGTTTTACGTGGGCGAAGTCCCGCGCAACTCAAACGTATAACCGTGTGTGAAAATGTTCGTAAACAGTCTTTTTTTGGTTATACGTTTGAGTTACGCGCGCTGCTCATCGCTTCGCGCGACTTCGCCTACGTAAGACGGGCCGTTAGGGTTTATACTCGATATAGACAAGGTTTTTCAAACAACTTTAATTTTAATATATATTAATATATAGATAATTAGCATAAATTTACTATTTTCAGAATCTAAATTAAAACTAGGTATCCAATCATAAATGTTTTTATTGCAACTCTCAATAAATAATTTAGTATAGGTACATAAATGACTGCAAAACGATATTCTAAATAATCACACTAACATCAGATGAATTTTCTAAACCCGATTTTCTCCATTAGAATGATTGACAAATTTTCATTGTATATTAAATACCTAAGTACTTATTAGTTTGTATTTAAAAAAAAACTAGGTTCCACCGAGATTTGAACTCGGATCGCTGGATTCAAAGTCCAGAGTGCTAACCATTACACCATGGAACCTGTGTTTTATTAATAAGTAGATAGTGATTGTTTGGCCTTAGTATACATTTTGTAATCGTAATGTGTAATATTTTGCATCGTTGTTACAATTAATTATTATTATAATTTAGTACTATCAATAGTAACTTGGTATTTGATTGAATATCATAATATTAGAGAGTTTGTAAGTATGTTATTTAATGTTTGTAAGATAATAATATTATTTAGTGAGAGAGTGCAGTAGATAATTATATCTATATTTGCTTGCACAACAATGACCTTAAATAAAAAGAAACGTCTAAAAACTACGACAAACATAGTTTTCCTTAGAAGAATGCATATTAACCTTAACATGAAAAGGACATGAATTAGAACAATAGGTAAGAAGAATAAAAAATAAACAAATTTAATGTAGGTACATACCTAGATATGTTGAGACAGACTGTGGTGAAACGACTGTAATTATTTTATTAATCTGTAAATAAATTTATATAAGAAACGTCTAAAACGCAGAACAGATAATAAATAGAATACCGATAGGCTATATTCAATACGCCGCATGTTGATGCAGGCTTTTGAATGTGTGAGTGTCCTACGAAAATGAAGCACGCATTATGCACGTGCAATAGTGTGTGTAATACACCAACATTAAATGAGCGTAAATGCATAAACCGAGAGCAGTTTTCAGTATTCGACGTAAAAAGTATACGTAAACTTTACACGTGTGTAAGTTTAACCCGGATTCTTCCTTACTCGAGTCGGTTACCTGCTATCGCCTTACCCGTTATGTATTTCAGTTCCCATTATTTCTGAGTTCCCTGGTCTAAAACCTACGATAATCGTAGATATCCTTGTGACTGATGCATGTTAGGCATAACACGAAACATGAATTAGACCAATAGATAAGAAGAATGAAAAATAAATAAATTGCATGTAGATTTTATCGTATGGTGTTGAGTCATATACTCTGAAGGCAAGGGAGCGGAAGACAACTTTCTTGGACAGAGCTCAGGACGAATCATTCAATCATCCATAGACTTTAGATAAAGGAATGGCTCTCGACAATATGTTTTCAGTTGTTTGGACATATTGTTCGTCGCGGACTGGATAACCTGGAGAGATTGGTGGTTTTGGGTAGCTTCCGGGGAAGGTGAAGAAGAGCAAGAGCGTTGGCACGCTGGAGCGATCAAATGAAGGAGCTAACTTGGTCATGATTAGGGAATCCAATCCCGAGCCAAAATTCTGATCCCGGGATTTCGGGATTACAATTTGACAATCCCGGGATCCCGGGACTAGTCCCGGGATTGGCATTTTGTTCCATTGTTAATATAAAATTTTTATATTTACAAATAACATTGATAAAATCGGTCAAAAATAAATGTAGTAAATTTATACTATTTAAGACATTTATTGTTAATATTGTATACGCTCAATCTTGGAAATACACAAGTTTAATGGAGTAAATAATATTGTAATATAAATAATAATGTGAATTTAATATGAGATTGCTGTTTCTGATAGTAAAGACATAATGAATGGATTAGCGAGATTTAAAATAGTAAAGCAAATAATCATGGCGTACTTATGGCCTTTCCGCTTCATAAATTTAATTAGTCACCCAAATATGAAACTGCCGTAAAACGTATCATGGTGGAATTACTTTGTTAAAAGTGGGAAGCATTGTTTTTTCCAATCTTTCTCATTTTTAATAATTTATGTGAGAAAATAAAATGAATCGGCAACCTACACATGGGTATAAATCAAACTTCATTCAAACTCAGTTTATTTCTAATGTAGTTATTTTTTATTAAATGTATTTTTTCTGTTATATTTTCGCTTTTAATTCCATAAAAATTGATAAAAAAATGAATCCCGAAATCCCGGGATTATGTTTATTAATCCCGGGATTCATAGGTATCGAAAATAGCTCGGGATCCCGGGATTGGAATCCCTAGTCATGATCCTCAGCTATGAGGGAACGACTAAGAAGAAGAATGTAGATCTGTTGATATAGTAATGAGGTGAGAGAGACAGCCGTGGTGAATAATAATCTGGAAACATTGTATATTATATTATTATACTTTTAAAAAAGATCATATTATATTACATAGAGAAATTACATGGTGAATTATTAATTAACAAATAGATATACAATAATAACTATAAAAATGTTACAAAAAAACAAAACAACTTTAAAAATAGTGTAAAATAAAATTATAAATAGGTATAACTTATATCGAGCAAATTCTATCGGAAACGGTACTGTGCAAAATCAAGTATCTACCGCGGTGTATGATAATATTATTAGACATTGGATGTATCGGTGCGGGGGCGAGCTTATCACACGCTTTAATAATATTAATATTTTCATATAATAATATATATACATAAATTTATGTATATTATAATATTACATTTTTCTCAATTTGCTTGGGGGTGCTACAGTTCCGCAGTGCATATGGACGAGCCGCCACTGGATATAAGTACATATTATACTGTTTATATCAGATAAATCCCAGGTTTCTCTTGGTTTATAACATTTATCTCCTCCGGTCCCCTGGGCAAATCAGTCAAGCGACGACAGATCTCAACCATCGTCGTCAAAGTAGAGGGTCCCCACGGTCCAAATGTCTCGAAAGATCGACGATATAATTTGGTGACACACAGTCATATTAGCATAGTTGTATTTATATAATTATACTTAGTTTCCGTATCTTTATAGATAGAAATTATGATAATAAAAAGTCTAACGGACTCTCTATCTTCTCTTAAACGCTTGCGACCATATTAATTAAACGAAAAGTTAAAAGTGGCCCGTAAGTCTTAAAGGTTGCCGCCCCCTGTTATAATATAAATATATATGCAATGTAAACATATAAGTTAAGATTAATACGATTATAAAATTGAACAACTGTGTATTTAAAATACTATAAGAGAGCAATTTAAAAAAAACATACTTCAACAAACTTTAGAGGCCAAGATACCTATACCTATTGGGAAGATGATGTGTCGTCAATTAGAAATATTTTTTATTTTAGTTCTGGTGACAGTTACAACCGCATCGGTACCATCAAATCCTGGTAAAAACTACTTTACGTTTCGTTCATTATAAAATTAAGACTGTCAAAATATTGACAATCTATTGAGCTTGCATACTTTCTTATAAAATGCTCTGAAATGTCCACAATATGCAATAATATGTTCTCAACATTGATATACTACAATGGTTCTCAATAATAGTCAATGTATGACGTTTTTGTGATGTCTGATGGGCAGGTAATGTTCCAATATTATAATATACTCGTAAACGAATAAACATTCAATAGTTCTTATTCAATATTCAAAGTATTTGCAATTATTTGTAGGTAGGTATAAACATATAAAAGTATGTTTTTTTATATTCCGCCGCTGGTAGAAAACATGTGTTTAAATATTATAGTGACAAACAGACAGTGTGTTGTCATACGTTACACTCCAGTTTGTGTGGGTTACAATATGTAGATTGCACGTAAAACATTTCACCGTGGCACAGTTCGCCGTGAGCTTTCTTATCGGAAAGAGATGACCGGTCTCCAATTTTATTAGATTCAATATGAACATTAATTCAATTTTTTGATTTTGGCAAAATTATGAATTCAATAATGAAAACCTAACCTAACCTAAAAAATAATCCAGTATATCAGCTATTATTCAAATTTATTTGCGCTCTAAAAGCTTCCTGTAAAGTGTAAACCGACAAGAACCGTGTTTTATTTAGACATGAATTTTATGTCACTACTATACGACCCAAAAAGGTTGGATGGTCTTTAATATACGGCCATATATTTCCGATACAACATTTCACGGTGAAGTGTGATACGGTGAACTGCATACATACAAGTTTCCGGACACAGTTTGCGCGGTGACGCGTGATCTTGTGGAATATTGTTTTGACTTTGGACTTTCTATGATCAATTAATATTATTCTATAGACTGGCGAATTTGCACGTATATTCCGAAATAATCAATAAATTGTGTCGCGAAATATTGAAAAGTTTTTGTTCTGTGTAATGCCCGGGATGTAAATAAAGGTTTTAAAAATATGTACTAATCTTCTGATTATTACACATAACTACTGATCAGATGCAGCGCTCGAAATGGAAAAGTTTGGGAACCGGAGCGTTCGAAAATTTTCTGAGGATATTAACAAGGTTATCAAATTGTATGTGTATTTTATAAACACAAGGGTGCTAGATTTTTTGTTATATCTATGGCATATCTAGATCAGACGGTCAAATTATTTTGTCCGTGAGACGGAGCGATAACTTTACAAATTTCACGAACCGAAACGGCGCTCCGGTGCGTTCCGGTCCATTTCGAGCCCTGATCAGATGGTTAATTTCTTTTATTGTATCCAAAAGGTAGATCGATAAACAGTGATGAGTCTGTGGATTCGTCAGGCAGTCGTGAGAACAATGGTCGCAAACCAATATGTCGATACACTGATGGATGCCTCATCAATGATAACCAAAGATCACCAGGAGGGAATAACTACTGTGAGCATTAATATTATAATTCTTGTTTTATCCAGTGTTAGTGATCACTTTTCCTGTAATTACAAATCTATGTTGACACTAATGTTCCCTGTAAGGTGTGCGCATGTGCGCGCACACCTATCATAATTTGTCCGCACACATATTTTCATCCCACATGGTGGGGTTTATCCATTAATTATTAAATATACATACCCACCTACTTTGGGTATGAGTAATTTTTCAGAATAAATAATATGATTATCGGAGTCGTTACTTAATCACATCTAAAAAGCGTGCTTAAAAATATTAACTTAATTAATAATTATTATTATTATAGACCTACCGTTATCAGTTTTGAACAACGACTTACAGCGAGCGTTTTACTCACCTAGGGGTCATTTGATTCGCTCCCCAGTATGCGTATACTAACGCGAATGCATTCACATCCTTTGTAGAACGAGATTTGTACCGCGGCGACGGGATGGGAGTGATGGGATTGAGTGACAGCAAAAACTAACGCCATAGCTTTCTTAATTTGTACATAGGTGTCATCGTGAAATAGGGCGTATTTAATAAAATTAATTATTTTAATACCGCGTAATCATTATTATGTTATAAGATAGTCATTGGTTTATTTATTTGTGTAATATTAATTAATATTTCTATACAATTTCGACGGGTTTAGTTTGGTTTAGATGGATAAAATAAATTAAATAAGTATTTCATTCAATCATGTAATTAAGTAGGTATATTATGACAAGGATAAAACTATCGGAAGTGTATATTTGATATAAAATTGACGTGGGGATGGTCCCCATGAACCCTTAAGGTAGAACCGCCCCTGCGTAGCTATAACTGTATATCAGGTGCTCATCGCTAGACTCAAAGTGCGGAGTTTCTGGGTATGGGGCATGTGTCCGTAAAACTGCGAGGTAAGTGCAGAAGTCAGTGGTATCTGTAGTTATCTGCTAACTCCAAAAATCAGTAATTGTGGATATTTTTTCGAAATGGACCCCTCACCCCATACCTTGTTTCTTTGTGCCTATAATATAGAACAGGACATTTCCGGTAATGTAATTCCTTAACCACAATTTAATAGGGATATTAGTAAAACTAATTACGTGTTCTGTTAAAAAAAACCTTATGTTATGGAGTAATTATAGGTCCAAAATGCAAAGACCCCAACGCAGAATACAGTACGTGTAAAACAAGTGCAGTAAGTTGCGACGACCGAGAACCCTCTTTCACTGGTGAGTGCGTGCCAGGATGCTCCTGCAAATATGGATACGTGAGGTCTAGTAAAAAGGATGACACTTGCATTAAGGAATCACGATGTCCTAGTGAGTCCACAGATAATTATTCCAATTAATTCATCAATAAAAACATCGATTTTTTATAAAAATATAAATGTGTATAACTTGAAATCCTTTTTATTTATATCAAATCGAGTTTAATGTAGAGCCGCCCCTGACATTTACATTATATTACATATTATAATAATATAAGCCGCTCGGCCATCGTGGACGTGGGCGTACCAACCTACATGATAATATTATCAGATTAATGAAATATTGAAAACCTAATTACTATTTTTGCAAAATATATCCGATGGATATGGATTTTTAAGATTTACCTGGCCACAAGCGACATCATTTCTACTTAGCCCGGTAGCACATACGAACTTGTCTCGACTGCAATACGTCGAATTTGTCGATGTGATTTTGTCGGCATTCGCAAAACACATGTAATTTAATGGTACCGCCACACACAACGTGATTGTAACATATTTGATTGACACGCCTGAATGTCGCTTGTGTGCAGTTAAAAAGGTCGATTTAGATTAAATGAAATTAAATTTTATGTTAACTTCAAACAATTGGAACACCACGCATTCGCATTTATTTCTAACTGATATCTAATTTACTTAATATTTTTGTCAGATTTGTGATGACGTTTATCAATTTTAACAGGGGTGCAACAATACGGGCGGTTATGATTTATGTCCATATTCGTGTCCAGCCGAATATCAATATGCATTGAGCCTTAGTTATCACAGCTCTCACATCAAAACTCGTTCCGCCTGCATCGTGTCGAATACGTCAATGTGACGTCATCGTTATTCAAAAAACGCACGTTTCCAAATGGAGCTCCGCAGATGGGTTAAATGCGACAGATTGAAAAAAACATCTGCTGTTGCAATCGACAAGTTGCACGCTTCTCGGGCTGCGAGTCGAAGACGCCAGGACGTAAAAAACACCTACGAATTGGTCATTCCTATACAGGCTCGACTGCATCCAAATATCTATACGTTTCGAAGGTTACGTGCGACGAAGGTTTGATTTATGGCTGTGCGGCAGACGAGGCGAGTTTAGCTGTGAGACCCGGCTTATGGTTTACTTACATCTGACTACCATAAAATTATCTGCAGTTAAACCAGTGATCCCATCTATATTAACATTGATTATAGTACAATCTGTTAGAAAAAGCTTTTTTTTGTATCGCATGCATCAGGCATTTTTGACATATCTGGCGTAGAATTATTATTTTACTGTTTTACATTTTACGCGCAATCGAAAAGATAATACGATACTATAGGTACTATTTTGATACGTAGTGGGTAAGTAAGTTTGGCATCAATGATTTATCACCCAACTTTACATTTGTTGTCTTCCAGAAGACAAGCGGTGCCCCTGTAAAAACCAATATTACTCTTCATGTGCGGATCAATGTCCAGAGAGATGTCCCGATCGAAATGGTCCCACAACCTGCCCACCGCCCACTACGTCCTGCCAACCTGGATGTCAATGTATCGCAGGATATGTATTGACCAACAAAGGATGTATACTTCCGTCTGAATGCCGTTAGTCAACTATTTTATTATTCTAATCTAATTTTGAAAGGTTCACATTCATTAAATGTAGTATTATGTACCTAATTTGGAAGCTGGAAAAGTCAAACTTAATAATTTATATTAATCCGAACGCTGCCCAAAGAGATATTTGTTATTTTTGAGAGTTTTTTTACAGGAATCTATTCTGTCTTTATATAATATTTTACTATAGATAATATATACTTACATACTAAATGATACAGTAGTTTTAAAAATATGTTACTTGCCGATTCAACAACATACAGTTAATTTTCAAAAATCATTTAATTATTCTTTCCCTTCTTCCTACGAGTCCAGAAATCCAATTATTCAAATTACCTCATTATCAAATGACAGCGTAAGTTACAAAAATACGATTTAATACTAATTTAATAAATTGCATGGTTTTAATAGCTCCCTTCGTATGTGATGCTCATCCAAATGAGATATATTCGGAATGCGGGGAGAAATGCACGCCGAGCTGTTCAAGTGTCCTACACCAGGAATCTATGTCCTGCAAATTTGTGGACAGATGCTATCCAGAGTGCCTCTGCAAAAGGGGCTACGTCAGGGATGGATCGGGCACTTGTGTACCACAAAATAAATGCTGTGAGTTTGACTAGATAATACACTTAAGGCATATATACCAGTGGCGAAGGGTGGAGGTAGGCTGTTAAGATTCGCTATAAATAGTGCACACTAAACTTTGTTAGTCATATGTATTTGTTTTTATTGAACTAAGACTACAATTTACAGATGGTATTAGTTAGTTTTTAAAAATCAATTAAACCCTGCCTAAACGAAACCATAATAGATTTGGTCTAATTTGGGCAATACGACAAAATTGTGTACAATTTTTCATTCATAGTTATTTGTTTTCGTTGGATTAAAACTACATATTACACATATTTTTGGTTCATTTTTTTGATTCATTAAGCCCTGCGTAAACCAAACTATAATAAATAAAAAATATTATTCTATCTATAAAATACTCAAAGTTATGTATGATTTAATTGCATAATTTTAGATATTTTATAGATAGACATGTATTTTTTGACTAATATCTATTATGGCTTGGTTTCCCAGGGTTTAATTGAATTTTAAAATCTTACCTACACTATCTGTAAATTGTAGTCTTATTTCAATGAAAACAAATATGTATGTCTGAAAAAGTTTAATGTGCACTATTTATGGCGGATCTTAACAGCCTACCTCCACCCTTCGCCACTGATATATACTCAACTGGTATTCAGTTGCGTATGAAGCTATTTTTGCGCCCGGGACAATAACTAAAAATGCACCCCTTATGCAACACAAAACTTTTAGATAAATAATGTTAAGTTCAATGGTGTCCGGCTACCATTAACAGAATTAAATAACTTTAAAATGTATTTTTTTAAATGTACGGCCCCCGATATTCTTGTTAGTATAAAAATCATAGTACTCTTCATTACTTGATTGTGAAGGAAAGGCAGTAAATTTTCAACATATAATTATTAAACATAAGAAACAATAATCGACAACGTAATACATAATATTATGTAGTACCTATTACATAAAAGTGTTTTTAAAGATAATAAACACATAAGACGCAGGCGACTTTTTATCATAACTAAAGGCCGGATCTTTCGAGTCTTTAACCGTCAACCCATAAAAAAACACATTAAAATGGTGGACGAATCCAATATCCTAAGGAGACTTTTGCCCAAATGATTCTTAGTATGGATTTCTACAATTAGTCAGTTGTTTTTTCTGGCAGCTCAGGTGCGATGATAATTATTGTAATTAAAATAATCGTCTTGCCAATATTATAATGCGAAGTGTGGCCACTTCAAACGAATTCAAATTCGCAAATCGCAATTAAAAAGATCGCATTACAAAATTGATGGTTTGTTTTATTGCAGGTAAGTAATGGTAAACCATTTTTATAAACTGCGTGTAGAATATGTTTTTCATAATTAAATATCGAATAGCTTTTGCGTACCTACCATTAATATAAATACAAATATTGAAAGATTTTGTCCGCTGACCCGTTTTATGTTCTAAATGTATCATATTGATACCTATTAGTATTACCAAGTGACAATACCGATATCGCAAAAGTACCTACATATCTTTTATTTTGTTAACTGTTAATTCATGGTGGAACTGCATTGTATAATTGTTTAATTTAATAAAACGCAATTTTTTGTAGTACTTGTACCACTTTTAATCAATAAATTAGGACCGGTTTCGTCCGCCTCAGAGGGAAATGAGTTCAGCCTTTATGCCTTCAGTTGAAAATGTCCCTCTGAGGCGGACGAAACCGGTCCTAATTTATTGATTAAAAATGGAATAAGTACTACAAAAAAATGCGTTTTATTAAATTAAACAACAATACCTACATATCGATAAAAAAGTCATATACTTATTTATTTATTTAGATATTTAAGTATTTTGAGGATGCTCTGCCCAATCTGGTCTATTTGATTATAAACTATTGACATTGAAGAATTTCATCAAATTGATCGTAAGAAATTTCCTCTTCAAAATACCAGTGGCGTACGGTCTATAGAATACATATGTAGATGCGAGACATCCCTGGAAATATTCGTTTGAATAATTAAAATACCTACTATTATAATATTGTGTATTGCATAAGCCGTAATTGCATTTTTCTAAAAGGTTTGCAGTATAATATTACTTCAGATTTTCACTTATTGAATAGGTTTATTATAAATATTACGTATTACGTTAATATATTTAGATTTAGAATATTCCAGAGCTACTAATCCGCAATGCCACACACTAAACTACTCACCGTGATTAAATTAGTTATAAGACCTTGAGTATATAAAATGCATGTTACAGACCTACAAACTTATCTGAAGAATGGGATGGGGGAGCCAATGTTGAAAACTACCCAATCAAGACTTGTAATTGGACAAAATCTGACATTTTTCAAATTTTGACCAATTTTCAAAATGGCGTCCTATGGTAGTTCGTAGTTCCATTTTTGGCCATTCTACAGGTAAGTTTGTAGGTGTGTAACGTTAAAAAAAAGTCCCGCCGTCCCATTTAATACTTCAGATTTTCACTTAGTGATTGTATTGCGTTAATATTTATTGTTGTTTAATTAAAAAAACGCATTTTTTTGTAGTACTTATTCCACTTTTAATCAATAAATTAGGACCGGTTTCGTTCGCATCAGAGGGATATTTTCAACTGAACAAGGGAAGATTCAGTTGAAAATGTCCCTCTGAGGCGGACGAAACCGGTCCTAATTTATTGATTAAAAGTGGAATATGTACTACAAAAAAAATGGAGCCATTGTCGAAAACTACCCAATCAAGACTAGTAACTGGACAAAATCTGACATTCGAATGAAATTTTCAAAATGGCGTCCTATGGTAATTCGTAGTTCCATTTTGGCAATTCTACAGGTAAGTTTGTAGGTGTGTAATGTTAAAAAAAGTCCCGCCATCCCATTTAATTCATTGTACGCTAAAGGCGCGCCGATTAGGTGGCCATTCGACATAATTAGCATTATATTTAAATGTTGTTATTAAAAAGTAATTATCTGATATATGATTATATTATGTATTTGATTTAAATACTTACATATTATAAAGTGTAAAGAACTATTCATCACATAAAACGACTAGTACCTAGAATCTAGATACATATTTCATTAAAACACTTTATATGTACTTTCGTACTTTTTCCACATTTATTCCATAATGTTGATATTCAACCGATTTTATCCTAATGGACATTTTCAATTGAATAACAGTACAAAATATAGGTAGGTACATATTATTGCATAAAAAGTCAATTAAGTATAGAGGACGTGGGAGTCGATTGTTTACTTGAACTAACTTGTTGGTGATATTTGTCCTTATTTATTAAATGACTGATTTATATACATTAAGAAATAGCGTAACTTCAAAACTGTGAAAAATTTGCTGTGTTTAAAATTCCACATAGGTGTATGTATCAAAAAAGGTTCCCGACCAATGACAAAAACTTGAAGACGATTTTATTGCTTTTGTCGCATGATACGTACAAGAAGTCCACAACTTAAAAATGAATTATTTTCCATACGATAGTATGTATCATCATCAGCTGTAGTATATACCAATATTGTATATAAATTTATGTTTACATTTTAGATATAATAGTGCAACCATCTATAATACCGTGGATTTACAAGAATAAAATTACAAAGCAAAGGATAATCTTTGCAATGTGCTTTTAAAACAATATGAACGGCAGGTGTACATAGGTCGTAAGTGCATTTGCTAGTCACGCAGCCTTCGCTATCGAGGCTTGATAATTTATTATATATTATATACTTAAACAATATTATATATGTGACATATTATAATATTTAGGAATATTATATTTCATCCATTGTTGTTATTTTTAAGTTAATAAGTCAAAAGAATAATATCAACTAAGATTTAATAACAATAAACAAAAATGCAAAATGTACAAAGTGTTTAAAAGTACCTTATATACCTTCTAGAGGAAAGTGGTATAATGGTCTCTATATCTAACGGGTACGAGTGGCAAAAATATTAATCAATAAATTCTAATTGATTTATGTTTTGTACTAGGTATTCTATTAGTCATTATTTACGACCGGGTTATGCCTTCTGGCTTCTTCGTGCACTATGCGCATCACCGATCGTAAATGCACATTGACATAATAAAAGATTGTTAAAACCTTCTTACCTATTAGTAAAGGATCAAGTAAAAAACAAATTTTGATTATCTGAAGTGTTTGTGAAAACCCGTAATGAATATATTACATATTATTAATACATTCAATAGGTAAGCCCGTTAAAACGTCATTTCCCGTAAACAATGGAACCAGCTAATGTGAAATATCACGAAATATACCTACTCACTAAATAAAAACAAATAAACAATTTTAAGCTATAATCCATAATCGTCAAAACTGAAGTGATCTCGGATTTTAAGAAAATACGTAGATCAGTTAACAAACGCGCAGGTAAAGTTTTTTTTGTTTTTTCTACCATATTACTATAACATCAAATTATAGTTTCATGTGTGAACTCCCAGATTGGATAAAGCAATGGACTATTAGAACCAAGGTCAACTTGTTAAGGCAAATGGTAGGCACTGCAACTGTGTTATACCTATTTATATCTAATATTTTCTTGATAAAATAATTTATTATCAATGGTATTAGGTACTATATATACACAATGTATCAATGTCGACTAATTATGATTGTATCATTTTGATAACTTCAGAAATAAATAATTATATCGGGTTTATATATTTCATTGAAATAATACTATGATATATAATTTATAGTATTAGGGATTAGCAATTAACAGAAAACGCATGTACTTACATATTTTGCATGATGAATATAAAGTGTTTGAAAATGGCCTATCAAAATGTCAAAAAAAAACATTACAACATCAGTACCTACCTATATATTAAAATTGAATATCTCAATATGTCCAACCACTTGCTTGAAACACAAAAGTACGATTTGAAGTATCTTTCGTACGAAACTTTTTCTAAAGGGTTTCATTAACCACGTAGGTCCGATATTCCCCATTTTACCTATCCATAAATCCATATAATATAATAATATGTTTTCATATTATATATTTTCGTAGTATCAACATAATATACGAAATCATTCAGATTTGGTACGATTTTAATAATACACTAGCTGTCAGGTCCTTCTCATTATGGGAGCAAGTCTGATTTGTTATTTGATAGTGAAAATAAAAGTAGTTTAGTAGAAATTTTAAACTTTGATTTCAATAATAGGTATATAAAAAGTGGAATATTATTAAATATTATAGATATTACTATTAACAACTAATTCTTCCACTCTATACGTAAGCGCTTCATTAATTTCTCTAAATAGTATAGTATATCTACTAATGGCAGCGTTTCTATATAATTAAGTATCGATAAAGTCTCTTGCACATATTATCAATATCATTTATTTCATATTTCATTGTACCTACTACATCGTACAACTTATTTTTCTGAAAAACATAGGTTCCATAAATTATTAACGCATTTTTTAATTAAAAAATGTTGTAATATTCGAGTCCGTCCCAAAAAAAAAGGACTCCAGATGTCCGGTGTCTAATCATAACCATAAGAAGGTTCGTTTCCCCATAATTTGGTAATTTAAGGATGACATTTTCCATTCACTTTTTATTTTCGCAAGTTCAACAAAACTCCACTTCTGCATCCCAAATGTGTCTGCACCTTGGGCGGCTGCCCAGCTCGCAAACCCCCTGTTACGCCAATGTTAGTAGGTACAATAATATAGGGAGTACTTAATACCAAGTATTTTCATTAGATTATAACCAGGGTTCGAACTGGACCGTATCGCACCGGAGCGCCGTTCCGGTTTGATTATTTGCGTGATTACGTACGTGTCCGTCAATTCAAATGATGAAAGCTAATTTCGTTAGTAGACCAATCAGTAGATTTTTTATTGACAGCCATTCGCCCAACCCATTTGATTCTTCCACTGGGTCAGACACACTTTGAAAAAACAAAACAGGAAATTTTTTTTGATCAGTTGATTCATATTATCTAAATCTCTTTTTTCAGGTTCATGCAAAAATCTCAACGAAGAATATTTGGAGTGCGGACCATTTTGTGAAGCCAGTTGCCAAGATCAAAATCCCACCTGCAGCTGTACATCTTGTAAAAGTGGCTGCTTTTGCAAACTTGGTTTTATCAGGAACGGTGTGGAATGTGTTTCATTAAACGATTGTCTGACCCCGGCGAATGCATAGGGGCTCTAAGTCGTCGTGGACCTTCAAATCAATTTATTTTATATATCATAAAAAAAATATTAAAGAAAACTCACTAACTAACTGGCGTTTACGTGGTATAACTCCATTATAATAGTTTTGAAACAAAGTTTTTGGTAATGCTAATATATTTGAGTTATTAATGTTGACAGCTATTTCAGGCTATAAACCCACCCTTATAACCATAAACATACCTAATTATTAGTGAGTATCCTTAAAGGACATTGTTTTTAAATATATAAGTATTATAATATGTTTTATTTTACCTACTAAACAAAATTTTGCAGTATTCGTTGGGCATGGAACTTTAGAAAACAAGCCTTTTTATAAGATTTTACAATATATTATGAAAAAAAAATGATATCTTCAGAAGTTTATTTATACAATATACCTAGGTACCTATTATACCTACCTACATACTAGGCTGTTATGATTCAACATAAATTCATAAATAGTGTAGGTACCTACACTAAACTTTTTCAGTCATAGTTGTTCAGGCCTTGGTCATACTTATTTATTTTCATTGAACTATGAATACAATTTGCAGATGGTGCTGGTTAGTTTTTAAAATTCAATTAAATCCCGTCTCAGCGAAACCATAATAGTTATGGTATGCTATGGGCCAGTGGTCGGCAAACTCATTAGTCAACAGAGCCAAATATCAACAGTACAACGATTGTGATTTCTTTTGAGAGTCAAATTTCTTGAACTAAATATATTAATATTATGTAGGTACCAGTGGTGAAGACTCCATACTAGGCGATTATTTAAAGCCTACCTTCTTAGGAAAAATATTTTTAATTGCATATTGACATATTTATATACCTAATCACTTCATTATTTTATGTTATATAAAAACAATTTATTTTGCCAACGAGAGATATCGTATATGTAGGCAGTGACGTCCCAAGACAAAATGCCGCCCCTAGGCAGTGCCAAAATGCCGCCACATTTTTTTTATACAGTACTTTTATCATCCTTTCATGACTCCAATATCTAAGAAATGTGTTGTATGGATACATTACTAACAAGATATAGGTATACCACTAAGTCTTATTTAAATGCCATCTCTGCTTCAATAGACAATATTGCGACTCTACGGTTTCAGAAAGGTAGGTATATTTAAAAATGCACTGACAACTTCCAGTGACTGGCTAACATATTTGGATAAATTTTAAATTAGGTATGCACTTGTCATTGCTGTTCACCAAGAACGTGACGTCCAAGGACAACGGAAGTAAACTAGACATCGCAAACCCGACAAAAAATAAAGCCCTGTTAAAACTTTCATAGTATCTACCTAATTAATATATTTTTTTCCAACCAGTGCGCTGATTTTTTTAATGTAAAGATATTTCCGCTATTACTAAGTTTAGGTAGCTTTCAATGTATACCTAATGATTTTCCTCGATTTGCCGCCCTTTGGGTAACTGCCGCCCCCAAGCGACGCTCAATCTGCCTACCCTCACGGGACGTCACTGTATGTAGGAATGTATTACAGTATTACACAGTTTACAAAACAATCTGCAAATGTATTAAAAAATATACCACAGCGCGCCGTAAATTAAATAATAAACGCCGCGACGTCTCGACGTAAATAAATTTCCGATTATGTGTGAAATAATTCTGAATTTTTTTCGTACGGACTTTACGTCTCGTAACCGCAGCAAGTCTGCTGATTTGTACGAAATAAGGTAAGCTCCTATTGCAGAGCCTAAAACATTCGCGCATAACATTGTTGTCATGACTGCGCACTTTGTCCAAAATCATTAATAATTAGATAATTAAAAAAATAATTTCACCGGCGTTTAATCGAATATTAATAAATAAGTAAGTATAGATTGTTTTTATAAATAAAAATAAATTTTATCTAATGATTTTTGATGGGTATACATGTTTTGAAAAATACGTAATTTAAACACATCGCTCATTTCAGAAGTTTCATTGAATTAGTGTGTCGTTGTCATTTATTAGTGTATACCTATTCATTAGTAGTAAATACCATACTATTCTCGTAAGTATTCCTGACAGTGATCAGATCTCCACAGCCTACCTCTTTCCAAAAGTCACCCTTCCCCACTGGTAGGTACACTGAATAACATTTGATATAATACGTAATAATGATCTTATTTATTGATAAAAATTAAATTATAAGTATGGTATCCATAAAATTAAATGTGAATAATGGCCTTGCATCTCCTTGGAAAGTTTGGTTAAGTCAGGTTTGTGTGTTGTTGTTTTTAATTTTAAGCACGATTCCAGGTTCTTATCAATAAGATGACTTCTGAATTTACTCTTGATTTCCTCTCTTCGAAATCTCTTTACTAACCACAAAACTTGCAATATTAACATTGTTGGAAAATTGTATTCAGTAAATAAATACGCAACTTGATTTTTCTTGACTCTTCTAAAGTTCCTCAACTGCTTTCTTTCTTGCACCACCGACAGGATATTTAGTGCTAAATGACGCGACAGTGCGTATTTAGTTGTAAAGTATCTCTCCAAATTTGACTTCTTGTTATGCGCCAATTTTTCCTGACAAATAATACAGGTCGGTAGGCCTCGAATAAGCGTTTACGCGTAAGCGCGTAAGTTTTGAATAAGCGCAAAAGTCTCGGTCCATTCAACTTTAAATTCACGGTTTTCGTCTTTCGTTTTTCTTTGATTCTTCTTTTTTTTTTTTTTTTTTTTTCGACCATGTCCGATCCTGATAGGATCATATGGGCCTCCACAGAGTGGAGGTTTGTATTGACAGATTTTGTTTTTTTTTTTACGAGAAATGGATGTCAGCCACTTGCTCAACCTATTAGGTCCATACCCTGACACACACCAATTGAAAAACAATATGTGTACTTGCCAGACCCAGGATTCGAACCTGGGACCCACGGCTTTATAGTCCAACGCTTATGCCGCGTGGCCACCGTGGGCGTCTTCTTCGGCGGATTCTTCTTTATAGCCATATCAAATAGGGCAGAGGGCATTTGTGGGAGAGCCGTACTCAAGGGGTCAAAGAGCCGCGTGTGGCTCGCGAGCCGCGGTTTGCCGACCACTGCTATGGGCGATACGACAAAAATCGTGCACACGTCTTTTCAGCCATACTTATTTTGGTTTTCGTTGAATTAATAATATTAGGTAGGTACATAATATTACAGATGGTGTTGGTTAGTTTTTAAAATTTATTAAGCCCTGCCTAAACCAAACCATAATCGATAAAAATATTCCTCTATCTATAAAATATCTAAAATGATGTATGGTTTAATTTTTAATAGTTTAATAGAATATTTTTATAGATAAACATACGTATATTTTTTGACAATTATTATTGTAATATTCTACAATAGCATGGTTAAGGTAGGTTGAATTTTAAAAACTATCAAACACTACCTACCTATACAATATACTATGTAAGTACTATTTATATCGGATCTTAATACCCTACCTCCACCCTTCGCCACCGGTACTTACCTACTTAGGTACTTACTTCATTGTATACCTATAATATATTATGTCATTAGTTTTACAATAGGTACATAGGTAGTTTTTGTAAAAATATGGATATAAAATTTAAATACTTATTCACATAACTGACTAATATTCGAGCACGTATGTAGGTATCTAGATGGATAAATAGTTTTAGCAATGCGGTAGACAAAAAAAAATATATCTCTCACTCAATTTTAAATAAATGTTTGGGTGTTTACAGCAATGAATAATAACAAAGCCACGATCTTCTTTTGCTGTACTTAGGTACTGTTACACTCCCGAATGGTCCCCATTTGGGGATGTCTCTGTGTATCTGGAGAGGCCCTAGTCGGTATCAAACCAACAAATAGTAAGGGTTGATTGCGAAAATAATTAAATAATGTTAAATATCTGACCGGCAACATTGTCTGAAAGCCGTTACAAAAAAATACGAACGGCAACGCCGCATTTGTACCGCTCGTAAGCGGCCGTTTGTTTTAGAGCGAGAGAAGCATTTTTGACAGCAACGCAGTAAGCAGTATTAACCTCGCTATCCGCCAAAATTAAATTGAGAAGAATTTGTATAAAAATGTAACCATTAGATAATATTAAACGTAAATAGGTACATCTCGACGTTTCCAACACAATTCCGGTGTGTTATTTGTCCACCTCCAAGTCCTGAGTCCAGACGAAAAACCACAAATAATAAAAGTGACAGCGTGTTTTCACTTTCTAAAATGGAGGGAGATGACAGTACCCATATGATTTTTTCGAAAAATTTTTTTTAACTGTATCTGGTAACACTAGGTACCTAGGCAACATGATTTTTTTCGAATCTTTATTATAATACCTACTTATATATTTTTATTATACTAGGTATATTATAGGTAGGTTACATAGGAACTTAATTTAGAAGGCTATATACAGACCTACAAACTTATCTGTAGAATGACCAAAAATGGAACTACGAACTACCATAGGACGCCATTTTTTAAATTTCATTCGAATGTCAGATTTTGACCAGTGACGAGTCTTGTTTGGGTAGTAGTTTTCGACAGTGGCTCCCCCATCCCATTCTTCGGATAAGTTTGTAGGTCTGTACTTTTTAAGTTGTGTAACGGTTGGAGGTAACCGTGAACAGGCTCGCCGCGAACTCGAAACGTGTGGGTCTTCATCTGAATGCGGCTAAGACCAAACCCATGTGCAGTGCTGCATGCATCGACGCCGACACTCCTCTGCGGGTTTCCGGTCTACCCGTCGAGCTGGTGTCCATGTTCAAATACTTGGGTGCCACGGTTGCCGATGACGGTGGTATTTTTAGTGAGCTTGGAATCCGCATGGGTGTGGCGGGGTCTGTGTTCAACCAACTTGGAATCGCATGGGGGTCAAGGCTGTATTCTGTGAGGACTAAATGTCGTTTGTCGCGTGCGTGCTACCTGTGCCCCTGTATGGCTGTGAGACATGCCATCTTACTAAGCTTCAAGAGTCTTGGCTTTTGAGCTTTGAGAATCGATGTCTCCGCCGAATCTTAGGGGTACATTGGTACGACCACAAAACACCCGAGTTCATGAGCAGACAAAACAGCCTTCGGTGAATGAAGTTATCACGAAGAGACGCTTTACGTGGCTGAGACACGTATTCCGGATGCCGCCAAAGAGTGCGGCCCTTCGTACCCTTGTGGCACAGCCTCAAGGGTTCCGTCGCCATGGCCGGCCCTCCCTTACCCTGCAGCGGTGCTACAAGAGCGACCCACGTGCTGCAGATCTGACATGACGGGAGGCGCAAGAGTTGGCGATGGACCGAGGGAAATGGCAACAACTTGTGCTTCCTCTATGCCCCAATGTTGGGACGTGACAGGGTGGAAGAAGAAGAAGAATACTACCAAGCATCCATCAGATTATTATATTTTAGAATCACGCATTAACTAATAAGGGACACACTAATTTTATTATGATATTTTAATTCAAGATCTAGCCCTAGCAGAATACCTGGCGAGGGCTGTGTTTAATATTTAGGTAGGTACCTACCTAATCCTGAGGCCATCCTCCCACGGCGCAATTGAAGTCCGACGGAACTGAAACTAAAATTCCAGCCAGTATCTAGCTAATGTATTTCAATGGCGGCTCGCTGACGGCGAGACTGGAATCTCTCAGCTTCAAAACGGTCGCGAAGAGACGCGACATGCTAGTCGCGCGGTCTCTGAAGTTTCCAGTCACCGTAAAACAGTGGTACCAACATCATTAGATTCGGTGAAAAATCATATTTACTTACCAAAATTGGCCGCACTGCGAACATGTGTCATGCTATAAAAATCATTAACAACCCAAAACGTAAAAAGTACAAGATAACCAAAATTGAAATAATTTAATTCTATTCGAATAAACGCAGCAGCGTAAGTGCGTGTTGTCGGTTTTTGTACAAAACAGCTGATGGTTCAGTTTGACAGTTTGAGGTTATGTGATTATTATTTCAAGTGATTTCAGTAGCGCCGTGTGCGAAGCATCACATTGGCGAAAAATTTCAACTCCCTTTTTGCTTTTTTTATCTATTGGTATTTCTCAAGTTTTTATCTATGGCACGTCATACTAATAACGTTGCCAGTCTAATAAAATATTATAAATTATTCCATAGCAATTTTTAAATTGAATACATTAAAACGGGGTGACTTTGATCAACATATATGAAGTTAGTGGTCACTCTCAGCATTTAAAATATACTAATATAATACTGTCTGTTTCACAATACACTTTCAAATTTAAAAAAAAATAGTTTTAAACTATATGTAATCGTTTAAATAAATATTGTATTTGGGTGTGATTCAAAAAACAAAAAAATAGGTAGGTATCTTGGCAATAATAAATTTATAAAGTTTATGATTCAAAATTATATTCTGGAAGAATATAACTCATGAAAAGGTGATAAAATATAGACATCTACTTTTCATTATTATATCAATTAATATTCGGAACATTCTGGAATGTATTTCTCCAGTGCTCCATTGACGAGCCAAAAACCCGCGGATAATAAGCTGGCGCATTTGACTACGTTCTGTAACTGACTAACGGACGATTATCGAACGAGTAAAATAGCCGATGTCTGTTACCACTATTTATGCTTACCGTACCGAATATCCACCGATAATCCTGAAATTAGATATTGTATTACTTACCTGTTTTTATATTTAAATAAAATTATGGAAATATGAAGATAACACTAATATAGCGTTGTCTTTAAGAATCGTATAAATTCTATTTTAATGAGTAGGTACGTAGTAATAGTTTGGAGCTTATAGGTATCAATAAACACCATTAGAAGTATTGCACGTGTTCTTAGTTCGGACTGTGTGATAATTCAAGTTCGTGATAATGATCAAGTTCAATTATTGGTAATGAATATTTTCTGGAGAGTGATCAAACCAATTTGTAGCCAAATAAATCGACTCGGGTCGGTGAGAGCTGTAATAATGGTTATACCACGTATGTCCACGGACTCAAAGTACCATGTGAGGAAAAAACCCAACAACTTACAGTATACCTACCGTCTAATCTACGTGGAAGTGAATGACATGCATTATATTATTATGTTTATAATAATAATTTATAAATAATTTAAAGATAATTTATAATAATTAGGTATCAAAACTCGATCATTTTGTTCGTTTATTGATTTTTTATTGGTTTATTATAGAGCTTTTTAGCAAAGTATGAATATACCAACGGATTTTCAACCATGGACTTTTTGTTCGTCAATGGATCGTCGGCATTATGTCTTTTAACAAAAAAACCGCACTTCGACTAGGTACCACGTAGCTATGTCAAAATTATTGATAAGTATAATTTTAATATAATAATTGTATATTACTGGTTATTGTACTTATAATCGAAACAATAAATAATACCTACCAACCTATTTAGTTTTTGGTTATATTTACATTATTTCAAAAATGAAGACGACTCTTTTATTAAAAATCTCCATGAGGCGGATCCAAATTGTCTATTGCATTATTTTTATTTTTATGCGAAGAAACCCCATACTTTTTGAAAATACTGCAGACTTTACTTATGTAATGTATATTCCAAAAAGGTTATCAGCAAACCATATTTAACGTTAGCAACACTGGCTAATTGTTTGTTGAATGAGCGCGAAAATATCGGGTTTTTGATTATCATTCATTACAGTAAAGAGTTATTAATTTTAATACTCCCTCCCATTATATTAATTATGTCTTAATAAGCCATTTCTCATGAATAAATGATTCTTCCAACAGCAATTCAAATTACGAATAATATACTTGCAATAAAATGTTATATTATTGTAAATTTCATTGTAGATTTTGTACAACTATATTTTCACTATAATCATAAGTAAGTCCGTATGAAGCTTTAGAAACTGCAAGATCTGGTTTCATCTTTCTATATCATTAACAACTTTTTGATCAAAGTTAACTGTAAAAAATAAGCTTTAAAAGTCAGAGTATGTACGTTGCAGCAAAAAGTTCACAGCGGCAAAATCTCCCGCCCCAGGCAACACAAATATTGAACAACCTGAAGTAACAATTTTACAGACATATTTATATTTACTACTTCACTTTATATCAATTTAGTAATAAGAGATAGAGAATGAAGAGAACGTCGGATTATCTTGAAACTCGTTTAACGAACTACCTGCTCAAAAATGTGGTCGCGAGAGGTCGCGCGACGCGCATTACAAATACTCGAGAATCGAGTTGACGGTTGATCGTCGCTGTTTACGGTTGGGTGTCGCTTCGTCCTATTTAGATTATTTACTTTTTCTAAGTTTATTTATTTATACGTATGAATTGAAACAAAAGTTGGTTCATTTTATATTAAGAACTGTACATTATTCAACTTCATAGTTTGATTCGAGTTGTTTATGAGTTTATTTATATTTGCGCAAAATAAACCTTTGCAATTCAGTTCGTGTGTTGGTGGGTGCATTGGGGTGAAATGTGTCAGTTAAAATATTATTCCTTACAAGATCTTTTGCGTTTATTTACAAGTGAACCATTTTTATCCGTATGCATAGCAAAACCAGATAAACCAGTGCAGTGAAAAATATTTGATTTATTTATATAAAATAACGACATGTGTAAATACGTGCTTTGTATTTTCTACGCCTCGTAAAATTTACTCGACATTTCAAAGTTTATAGCCGGTAGTTATGGTTTGCTAATAATTTTATTGTATACACATATAAACGTTTAATTTCATCTATATTATGAAAGTATAATGGCTTTAATTTAAAATTAATGATTTAATTCATTGACCACGTTTTGATTCGCGTAAATAATTATACTTTTAAATAAATAGTAGTGGGAAATGCAACAGTTTAGCAAAAATAAATTATTACGCCAATAGCCTTGTTTTTAAATAGTAAGTATTATGTTTTGACGCTTTTTGGTATCAGTTTGTAGAATGTAAAAAGTTGTAAAAGTGATAAATTATGGAGGGAATAAATTGGCGGGCAGCGGGCGCGGGGGTCATTTGCCCCAAACAGCCCGCCGCGGGGGCCCCATTCGGCCTCCGGCCCGCTGGAAAGTACCCCACTCCAGCACAGGCGGTCCCTGAAATCTGCTAATCCACAAACTTCGCTCGTGATCAGTTCACTTCTGCCGCAGGGAAGGTCCCATTCATCGAAATTCCGATTACGAGATAGTTGTGATCGATCGATTGTGGTTACTGAAAGGAAAAAAAACGATAAAACAGGTTTTGTTAAATACATTTGCGTCGGTTGCAACACATGAGTATTCAAGATTTTACACAAGCAATAATTAGATGAATAAATTCTATTCGAAGAATTTAAATTCCTGTGGTAATAAATGACTAGACGGGACTGACAAATAAAGAAATACATAATTTAATTTGAATACGAGATTAAAAGCAATACTGTCGCTGGAAATCGATAAATTGCCAACCTTACAGAGACCACACGTTAATTCTTCTCCAAAATCGAAAGTAAAGATAATCACAACGCTATTTCTGAAGTAGAAATCTTCAGATCTCGGGAGGAAGCTTTCAAATATCGCGGGAGAGCGAAATGCTAAAGCACATCCTGACCGCTGCACCCGGAAGTGTGCCGCCGCCCAACAGTCAGAGGGCGGCGGCGACGGGAGAGAGCGTCGCTGATCGATCAGACAGGGATCCTCCCCCAAAACCTGAAGACAAAAACAGAGACAATATTAGAGAATATTCAAACTACAGAGAGCCTTCACGACAAGAACCTCGATACGAATACTCGACTCGAGATCAATTAAACGAATCCGTTCAGCCGATTAAACCGGAAACGAGGAATAATCTGATAAACAGAATAGAGCACCACCGAAACGAATACCATTACAGGAATACCGATTTAAATAAACAGCACGACCAGTACGGTCATCACAGATATCAAAACACCTCCAGGAACGGTCGTCTGAGCGTGAACGCGGTGCAAAGACTACCTCAACCCTTGAACGTGTCGACGTTGGACTCGTCGAAACATTCCCAAGGCGGGACTTCCAGTAGCGCCAGTCCAGGCGGTCGACCTCTACCGCCCCCAAAATTCCTCGGGCCTCCGCCCAGATTGACCCCAGCGAGCTTGGTCCCGGCCAACGTATCCCGTTTTATGAATCGTTCAAAGGAAGTGGGTATCAAGGAGATGCTGACGTCACTGGGCTTGCTTTGCCTGGTGAGTCTCCTTCTGGCTCTCCTGTCTTTGATCTTCCTCTTGAAAATATCGCCCGTGACGTCGACGGACGTCCGGGAACTTCTTCGGGCTGAGCAGCTGTCCGTCATCAGCGCGGAGGAGTACGTCGTGGTGTACGAAGTTACTCTGGCGCTCTGTGCCCTCACTTTGTCGCTGAATCTTTGCTGCCTTCTCGTCTGCGCTGTGCAGTTCCTATTTGCTGTAAAACTTGTTAATTCGCCGGACGGAGGAGGAGGACGGTACGTAAAATACTATTTCTCCTTAAACATATAAGTTTTTTTTGATGTTTACAGAATTTGTTTAAAAAAAAAAAACTGTTAGGTACATGTTCAAACACGCGCGATAACATTATTTTACTCCCTACTTCAATTATATTTTGTCAATTTATGGCTACGGCCGTATGTTGTAGCTTAACCACTGGGGAATGCTAAAAGAAATGGCGTATTTCAAAAAAACACTACCTTATTCTTAGGTCAATAATTATTATAAAGCAATCATTATTCGTAGGATGTCTATCACACTTGTGAATGGTCAAAGACTTATAATGAGTATCTTTAGAATTATCTTCAAATGTGTTAATCTTGCCCATTTTTTGAATAATAAAAATCACAGAGATTATGAATATAATTTTTTATCGTAAATATTTCACTATAATAATGTCGATATAAATTATACTGATTGTTTTATAAATGCGTTTAAAAATTAATAAATGTAAAAAATCTTAACACCACTGCACATTTATGTACTGAAATACGACTATATTCTAAAACATTAGAGCGAGAGGTTTAAACGAATACTATTTTATGTAATAAAAATACTTTATGCAGTCATCAAATGTTTAAAATAAATATAAAGGATAATAAGGCTTCAAAATTATATAAATAGATTATCTACAACGTTTAAGGTATATCCAGGATCATGCTTTGAAAATAGAAAAAAAAGCTCCATTTTGACCCACGCTGAGCATGTCCGCCCGTAGGATTTAAAATGATAGGAAGGAAATGGAATTATGTACGTTCAAAATATAGAAAGTTACATTCTCAATTCTTGTGAATTATTTGTCGAATAAAAGAAATAGTCTATTATATTATTAAGTATATTGATATAGATTATTGGAGATTATAAGCAGGGTCTTTTTGACTGTTTTAGCTCTTTCGAGGTCTCATTTTAAATCTTCTGACGAATCAATCGTGTCATCTGCGTCAAAGAAAACCGCCGCTGCCCTTCGTCAACAAAATACGACCATTTTGATTAGCTAGTAATTACTCTTCATTTCTATAATATAATATCAACTCTGCATAGTGGCCCGCATTTAAGTATATGGTATGCGATCAAATCGTTAATAGAAAATGAAAAAAACCTTTTCATCACGTTTATTGTATTATCGTTTATTTTTTGTCTTTCGCCTTTACAGCGCAGGGGCCGACTGGGCCCAATCGGATTGAGCCCGGCCCTGACTATTTACCCAGTTTGTATAATGATTAATGAATAATGATAATGAATTGTATCGCATATTATTATAATAATAATTAATGACTAATGTCAATGTTATGAAAACTTAAAACAGTCTGGTGTGTTTGTCCATTTTTAAAGGTAGTTGTTTGAACAGATCGTTCATAAGAAAACAATTAAATAATAGTACGTACGAATTGTTCATAGTAAAGTAAGATACGTTATTGACAAGTGGCTACATCTTATTTTAATGAATTTAATAATATTATATTGCTTGCTCTTTATCGGCTTGACGATCACCATTTGGCTCAACGTAATGATTAGAGTTGGGTTTCGGGAATTTTCGAGAAATTTTCGAGATTTTCCATCCCGAATCTCGAGAATTGAAATTTTTAACATTTCGGGAAATCCCGGATCTCAAGAATCTTTTCTCGGGATTCGGGATTTCTTTATTATCAAATATTAATTGAAAAAACGATTTTCTACATGAAAAAAGTGGATAGAAAACACAAAACGTTTCAAAGACTGATCGGGGCATTTAACACATTTAAGCCAACGTCGATTCAAAATAAGCGCAATTTTTGCAACATCAGGGATTTTTTTTATTTTGAGAAGTAATGTTTTGAATTATTTTTGTTTTCCTACTTCTATTTTGTTTGTCATCTTACATAAATAAAAAAAAATCATATTTTTTTTGAATTTGTCTGTTTTTACTGATTTTAGGATTTATACAGGTTTTTTAAAATTTCCCGATTTCTCGAGAATTTTCGAGAATTCTTTTCTGGAAATCCCGAATCTCGAGAATTCAAAATTTCAACATTTCGGGAAATCCCGAATCTCGAGATTGAGATTTCTTCGGGAAATACCCAATCCTAATAATTATGAACCCCCTTTTAGTTTAATCTACCATGTTCTATCACATGTACTTATGTGTATGTAATTATATTAATCACTATTGGGGGGCGTGGTACTTAGGTAGATACCAGGGAACTCAGAATTAATGGGAACTGTAATATCTAACGGGTGTGGAGTAACAGGCAACCGATCTCGAGTGTGGAAGAATATGGGATAAACTTAAACATGTGTCAAAAATACTGCATTCTAAGCCTGTCATTCGTTCTGACAACTGCCCTCGGTTTATGCACTGACGCTCATTGAATATTGGTATATTTGTAGGTTGCAACGACATTCACAAATTTAAAACCCTGCTTCAAAATGTAGTGTATTGGGGTATAGCCTATCTGAATTCTATTTATTAATCTTTTCTGTGGTAAAAACTATTTTCTCTTATTCTTATACGATGATGGTAAAATGTAATGTGCACTTAATTGAAATTGTCATTACGTGTGGTTGTAGACCATAGATATAAATAAGACTTAAAAGTCAAAACTGTAAGTAGTAAGCCGCGGCGGTTTTCATTGAGGCTACTGAACACAACCGATTTGTCAGAAAAATTAAAAGGCTGTCTCCAAAGCAGTCAGGAAATTATTCAATTATAACTTATAACAAAATCTAAAGAATATATTGTGTATTCTCCATAAATTTAGTTTTTTTTAATAATGAATTAGTTTTCACAGAGCAAACACTCAACTATCATTCGACAATGTTACAATTAGTGACGTCCCGTAAGAGTAGGCAAATCGTGCGTTGCTAAGAGACAGCAAAATAAGACAGAAATTGTGAAAATTAATTACTTATAAACTTACATAATATTTGATAGCAGATTCCGGGGAGTGAAGATTTTTCTGGAGGAGAATTGCTCACCTACGTGAACAAATTTACCTAATCAAATGCGACTTGATCAGATTATAATGTATATTCGTCTTTAATAGTAGTTATGTAGGTGATTAGCTATTACCAATCCATCGAAGATCAATCATTTCGTAATGCGTTTGGACTTGAAGCGTGCATGGATTTGATTGTTTTTTTTACGGTAGCACAGAAGTAAAATGCACGAAGCATGCACATAGTCAGTCAGTGGACACGAAGAAGGCGGCCTTAGCAGTTTGGAATAGCTACCTAAATTAGTTGGCGCCACCACACGTCTTAATACAATATAATAGCAGCAAACAGCTACGTTATTATTATAGTATGACTTGGATTATTTCCACATAAGAGTAAAATCCAGTGTTTCCCAAAGTAGGCGTTACCGTCCCTCTACGCTGGTGTGATCTAGGGAGGGTAATAGCCTCGGAGGCAATTGGGAGTTGATGAATACAGATTAGGGGACGGTGGAAACAAGAAGAAATTGAAAGAAAATTGCTCGTACATCTTTCATGGGCTTTGTAATGTAATATACAGTTTCATTCGTAGTGATTATAAGTATATCGTCAATATACAGGCCAAGTAGCGTAACCCTCACTTTTCACCAAAGTGACATTTTGATGGTAATGTATTTATTGCATACTCTTATACGTACTGGCCAAGTATCATAAATCCCAAAAAAATATTTCATATCAAAATAATTCAAAACTATTTTTCAATCCATTTGTAACTTGACAAAAAATATTCCAGCCAAATGCTGTAACCCTCTCTAAACGTAAACTACAGGGTACGTACAGAGTAAGCCACTCAATTTGTAGTTAATAAAATAATATAGGTACTTATATAAAATAATAAATACATACATACTATATAAAATAATAAGTAAATCCAATGCCCACAATTTTTTTCACTTCCTGAACAATTTGATATTAATTTGAGGGTTACGCTACTGCTACTTGGCCTGTACAGTGACGATATTTTCCAAATAAACACACAAAATGTTTCCATTTTCCATGTTTTACAAAACTTTAATACATCGCTCGCTAATGTATTTTTTTTTTGATAATATCTAGATTGGACCCAAGAAGAAAGTGTAGATAATAAATTAATAAGGCAATGATTTCCAACCAGATTCCGTGAAACCCTACTTAGGACTCCGCGAGTAGCGCCAGACGTCCTACGAAAGTTTTTGGAAATAAAGGTTTTACGTGTTCCATTTTTAAACAATTAAATATTTTGAAAATGTTGCTTGATTATGATTAGCATCAAATGCATCATTATTTAGGGAAAGCACATTATAAGGCGGTGGTAAATTAATGAAGGAATGCTAACAATATAACTTTTATTTAATAATCCTATATCCAGCCAATGAAAAGACAAAACAATATTTATATTTTGGGGCTCTACATTTGATAAATAAAATGTTCGCATTATCCACATCAAAAAATATTAATGATAACATCTTATTTTCATTGATTTATATTAATAATGTATTTGGTTCAAGATATGGCTAGTGACCAGTTGCGAATGGTGAAGGTAGGCTTTGGAGACCCGACAAAAAATGCATACTAAACGACTAAACTTTGTCAGTCATTAATATTTTTTTTGAACACAAGTTGCAGATGGTGTTTTTGTTGGTTTTTTTTTTTTAAATTGAATTAAATCCTGCCTATCCAAACCACAATAATGAGGTAGGCTGCGGAGATTCTTTTTGTTTTCATTGAACTATTGCAGATTGTATTGGTTAGTTTTAAAAAATCCGAGTTTATTTGATCAAACTTAACCGAACCATAATAGATAAAAAATATTCTTCTATCTATAAAATATATTAAATTATTTGATGATTTAAAGGCATAGATTTATATATTTTATAAATAGAAGAATATTTTGTATCTAATATCTATTATGATATAGTTTAGGCAGGGTTTAATTGAATTTTAAAAACTAGCAGACACCATCTGCAATTTGTATTCTTAGTTCAATGAAAACAAATAAGACTGAGAAAGTTTATAGAGCACTATTTATGTCGAATCTCCACACTGTCGGATCACCTCTACCCTTCACCACTGAGTTTAGATAATGCGAATGTACGTACGTGCATCACCTTTAGAGCTTTAGAGGCCATCCATAGACTGAAACCGTATGCGGTTTAGAACCGTGTACCATACTAAACTTATAATTTCTGTTCATGAAAATATATTTTCACTAAGTTTGCAAGTGTAAGTGTATGTTATATAAATGGATACGATCAGATGCTTATAATATACTTTGTGAAAATATATTTCCATGAACAGAAATCATAAGTTTAGTATGGCACACGGTTCAAAACCACATGCGGTTTCAGTCTATGGATGACCTGTTAGCAATGCATATTTTTTAGGCTTGATGCATTTTACCAGAAAAAAATAACACTTACTGACCTGACTCGATTTTTAAATCTGCCCCTCCGATGACTTACTTCGTGCAATTTACTAATATAATGAACATAACATTTTAAGTATACTTATACGTCCATCAAAAACTGACGTCTGTATATTCTAGTAGCAGTTATATTCTCAATATATACTTATGATTTATGAATTAATAACTAGCTAGAAGATTTTAAATAACCACCAATAAAGTACAACGTTCCAACCAAGTTCACACGCACAATAGAGATCATGGGTCATCAAATTTAGCCACTTTTTATCATTAAATCATTGTTACTTCTGACACAGCAGTTGGCTTGTTAAATGTTACTTAATTACATAACCATTTAATGTAGTTATTAAGGTCCTAGGCTTTCCAAGCAAAAACTAAACTAACTATATATAATATAATAATTATAGGTTTCTCAATGTCAATTTGTTTGGTTTTAATTCTAATGATCCATTTTCACATAGGTATTGGGTATGTACGAAAATGTTAAATGTACCAAAACATCTGGAAAGCATCTGCCTTTTGTGATCTATAAAATATCTAAAACGATGTATGGTTTAATGGCATAATTTTAGATATCTATTAAACGAATATTTTTTGACTTTTATCTACTATGGCTCGGATTATGCAGGGTTTAATTGAATTTTAAAAACTAACAAACACTATCTACACACTGTAGTCTTACTGCCGTATTCAGGGAACTCAGAAATACACTTTTGAACCGCATTCAACGCAGTAAGCGGTTTATCGGCCAAATAAGAAAACTATAAAAAATGCATACGTCACGAAGATGCGTACAGGAATGCGCACCAAACTTAAAATGGCGGCGATCTGCGCGAGCTGTCAGTGTCACTTTAATATACGTCTAAAATGAGTTCATCACAACAAGCGTTTAGTAGGAGACTTGAAACGTGCCGTTGTGCTATAATCGGATTCATGATGATGCTAAATGCTTGTAAAAATGTATACAGATCGTGGATCGATGGAGATTTATGTAATATTGTCAATGAAGCTGTATTACCATATTATGGAAATACTTACTGGGTATACTTTATCATTTTGTGCATTAAGAAGTATAAAATAAATATGATTTTACAACAAATAAATTATTTAAAGTTCATGATAATTATTCATTTATAATTATTAAATTTATAAGGTACCGTTTGCACAATTTCACAATTTCAAAATTTTAAATTAATTATCGAGAAATTTAAATTTAAAAGTTGGTAACATTAGCCACGGCATGCCGCGTATTACGTCAGCGACGTGACGTCACTATTCGACAGATTCAAATTAGGTTTATGCATGCAAATTTGCAGTAAATAGCTTGAATGCAGTTTGCTGTTATATGCATACGCCAGTTGTTCAATGAAAACAAATACGTTTGACTGACAAAGATTAATATTCACTGTTTATGTCGGATCTTAATAGCCTACCTCCACCCTTCGCCACTACTGTGGACTAATAGTAAAAAAATAGTTTCGCTTCAACTCATTTTAGTATTCAATTCTAAAAGCAATTAATACTGGTAGCATGATAGTGTTTATTCAAATCGGCTATTATTGCTGCTTACAAATTAGTATAACTGAAATTAATTAGGTATAATTATAATTTCTTAGCTTTTAAACCATTTGTTTCAGGCTAACAACCTTTTTTTGCTGTGGGATTATCTCAGGTATTTAGTGCATAATACAATGCTTTGCTAACTGGTTTTAAATTGGTTATAAGTTTTACATGAGACCACCAACCAAGGCTGTTTCTTCACATTTTGATGCGGTATCTTAAAATTCAATAAGTATGCATTGATCGTCACAAATCTTTATTCAATTTTCTCACAACATCTGATAAAATTAACTATTTCTGATTACATTTGGTGTCGTCCTCATCTCATCTTATATTGCTGCAGGTGCGTTCGTTATTTTCGACAAGTTTCTTTACGCGTGTGTTAGTTTCTTTTTCGTTAAAAATCTCCTAATTTGATGCCAATAATGTAGTCTATAAATTGTGTAAGTTTTATTAATATTCGTCCAGTAATTTATAAGTGAGCGAAAAGTGTATAACTGAACAAACCGACACAGAATTTTATTATTGGTGTAGGTACTAGATTTAGGTTTTTTTATGAATGGATACGGTTTTTAGGTTTTAGGGCGATTGGATAATTGAGTCCATTCGGGCCTAGCGCCCTGTGATGTCAAACATCGCAAGAACAGTTACAGCGTTGGAGCGGAGCTCAGAGCAAGAGCACAGGTCAGTGGAGCAATGGGGTTTTACCGGAGCCGGAGCACCAAAGATTTGTGGTGCTCCACTGCTCCGGATGTTTTTTTTATTATTAAGTTTTCATCGAAAATGTTATATTTGACCCTTTGCAACACTGGAATTATTTGAAATACGGCAACACTGCCGAGTGATAAAATAACCTCATTTTATTGACAACAGTGTTGCCATGTCTACTGAAATTTCAGTAGATCTACTGAAATTTTGGTCAGGAAAAGAAGAAATTATGATATTTGTGATGAATAAAAGTCACTTTTTACATGATTTTTTAAAATACGCTTGTGGGATTATGTCAATAAGCATGCTTTCACGAAACACAATCGTTGAATTTCATACATTTTCGTCAATCTACTGATATTTTGAAGAAAAAAACAAAAAATCTACTGAATTTTGAAAATTTTAGTTGGCAACTGATTGACAATGAAATAATAAACCTTATTTCAAAACTTCTTATTTTTATTTTATCAAAATTTGTATTCATATGATACATACATACTAAAACTTGTTACCCGAAGCGGAGCAAACCCTGGAGCGGAGCTGGAGCAAGTATTAGGTCCCGGAGTGGAGTTAGAGCGGAGCAACTCAAAACGGGGTCCGCTCCAACCCTCTGAGAGAAAAATAAACGAACAAAACTGTATAAACACACATTGAAGTTGGTTTTTAATTGCTATCAAACATTTGAATAAAGGTCTTACTCTTTGTGCAGTAAAATCGTAGAATTATCGGAAATTATCGAGTACTTACGCCGTTTTTCTAATCAAGTTATTTAGGAAGTAAATTAAAATTGAAAATCTTTCTAAAAACACATTAAAAATAATCACATCAGTATCGTAGAAGACGCAGTTCATTAAACGAATAAAATCCACCAGTTTTTCAATTGATCTGTTACTGAAAAAGCTAGATTCATTTGCCGACAGATAATTTTGTTTGACTATTATCAATATGTCCTTTAAATAATTATGCTATTGGTAATTTATTGATAAAAGATTGGGGTTTTATGTAAACTATTCATACCAATGGTAATCCGTAGTGTGGGGGGAATACCTAAGGGCCTCGCATCTACTAGGACCAGCCCTGAATGGATATGTATAATAATATAATATTACCCCCATTGTCGATACTATACAAACGGTAAATTCTTTCAAACAAAACAACTTTCAAAAAGTTGACGATCTGTCATCCGTTCACTATAGGTATAGATTACAACTCGTAATAATTATTATTTACAACACTCTTCTAAAACGAGAACGTTGTAAAATATACCTGTTTTGTCTATTATTTAAAAAATATATTTACAGTTAATGTTGTTACTTTTATTCTTTTGTTTATTGTCTGTGGAAAGCGGAAGTTTTCTAAAGGTATGGATTTCAAACTGAGCCCACATCTTTTTCCATAGGCGCCGCAATATAAATGTGTTCTATAATTTTAAATAGTATCTACTTGCGTTCCATTCCTATAATACCATTTTACCTGACTAATTATCAAGATCGCCTTTCTTTCGTATAACGTAGTGTGTACATCACCTTGAAATAATTGCAAAATCTAATTATATCCACTCACTAAGAAGGTACTTATTGCGTTTACAATAAATTAGGGACTGCAATCCTAGACAGAATTATCTCAATCCCAAAATGTCGGGATTAGACAAAAACCAGTGAAATTTTTACATTTTATGACAGACACAATTTAAGAATTTATAGATAGATACTTACTATAAAAAAAAAATTCTAAACATTTTTTCACATTTCGTAAGAACCACATTATTACATATCGACTGTGCTTAGGAAAAAGGGCGTAACCCTCAATTTTTTGAAAAGTGCTTTTATTAGATATTAACAATGTATAAAACTAAATACACGTTCTGTGAAAAGGAAGTAAGCCGCAAATGCCGAATTATTATCTAAATTCAGGTTTTAATTGAGCTTTAATTAAGTTTTAATTTAAGGAAAAAAGCATTTACCCATAATTTTATTGATTTTTCTGTAATAACTTCTTTAATTATTAGATCGAAAAGATATTACACCAAATCATCAATCATCATGCATCCAATACCTGTGTCTATTATTTTTTTAATTGAACCAAAATCATTCAAAAAACGTTTTTTGCCCTTCCTGTAAAATTTATTCTGTGAGGGTTACGCCCTTTTTCCTAAACACAGTCGATATTATTAACTGTATAGGTAATTTGTGTAAAAATAGTGAATTTTATTTCATTGTTTTCTCTATGCGTCGTATAAGGGTCATATTTGAGTAACCGATTGAGTATACCTACATGTTCTCTTCAGAATCAGATTTGAGAGCTTTTTTAGCCTTTATGAACTCTCAGTTTCAGTTTATGGCAAGTTTACAATGTAAATAACATGCGGATTTCCAAATACTAGAAAAAATGGGATTTAAAAACAAAAATAAGAACTGTCTTCTAAATTAAAAGATGACTGGTTTCCGTACATAGTATTTTATCTTCCGACACGTCATAATCTCGTGAAAATATTTTAACATGTTTTCTCTATAAGCTGCTTTATTTAAATATACGTATATCCATGGCCCCCACATCCTGAACCGGATCCCCATGGTGGTATATTTGGCGGGCCCCCCTACCTATCTCTAAGTATAAAGGCAGTTTGATGCTCTACAGCAGCGTTTTCCAAATGGTGTACGCTGTAAAATTAATGTGTATATTTAGTGTTTTTTGTTGTATATTTTAATACATCCATTTGAATTAAGGAGTTGTCGAGTGTCGATACACAATTTAAAAAAATATTGTACAACCATATAATTTTAAGTAATAACATTATTGAAAAGGAAAATAGCGCTAGACTTTTTTTTACTGTTAAATCAAATTTGTGTTGTGTGTTTATCTCACTTATTTGGTCGACTGGCCTCGCCGGGCCCCCTGGCTAGAGCCCTGTCAGCCCCCCCTCCCTTGTGGGTGCCATGCGTATATCCATAATTTACTCGACGAGAACATGCCTTTTTTCTAAAATTTCTTATTCCTAACTAATTACGATATCTCCGGATCCCAACATTTTTTGAAGGCATTCAAAACCCTATCTAAAATTATTTGTATGGCTGTATCTGTTTCTGTGGCGAGTTTCCTTGAAGCGATCACTTCGTCATCAAGTCCCAACCAAGATCATAAACAGATTCCAAGTTTTCTCAAACTGACACTAAATGTAAAGGTGTAACAATCCTTTGTACCACAACTCTATTAAGTATTATATTATATTTATTGTACAGGCGAAATGTCGCAGAGGAGCTATCAAACCTGACATTGAATACGAATACATAATAAATATGAAGTAATATGAACCAACATAAATTGAAAACACCTCAGATATTATATTAAAAATTACATTTGAAAAAAATACGACGCCCAACGGGATTTGAACCCGTATATCCACTGGCATCGCGCCAATATGCTTTAACCAATTAAGCTACAGGTCTCCTACTTAATTACGATAATTTTAACTAGTAGGTCCTACATGAAACGCTTATCAAATTGCATATTTGACTATCGGTTACCAGTGGATATATTCGGATTCAAATCGCTTCGGGCGTCTATTTTTTTTCAAATGTGATTTTTTCTAGTACCTATATATACCTATATCTAAGGTGTTTTCAAGTTACGTGTATTCAATATATATATATATATATATAATGTTACATTCTTAAATCTTGTGAATTATTTGTTGTATAAATGAAATGGTTTATTTATAATTAATAATATATGATTGAAATAGGGCCTCTTAAAGCATTTCTTTTTACTTCTTCGTGGGTTCATTTACAATCCGTATATACTGACAAATATTAATTTTAATGTTCCCACCAGGGAATTCAGAAATAATGGGAACTGAAATACATAACGGGTAAGGCGAAGCAGGTAACCGACTCGAGTAAGGAAGAATCCGGGTTAAACTTACACACGTGTTAAGAATACGTTTTACGTCGAATACTAAAAAATGCTCTCGGTTTATGCATTTACGCTCATTTAATGTTGATGTATTACACACACTATTGCACGTGCATAATGCGTGCTTCATTTTCGTAGGACACTCACACATTCAAAACCCTGCACCAAGATGCGGCGTAATTGAATATAGCCTATCGGTATTCTATTTATTATCTGTTCTGTGGTTCCCACCAATATCACTCGTCTACAGTCTTCAAGATACCTTGTCGCTGGACAGATGTTATGTTGCATGATGCTGTGTATCGTGCGATGAATTTATTTGATGGCACCTTAAAAGTTGATTTATTTTTTATTAACTATATAATGTTTGTGGACGTGTTCAATATGTTAAATTTATAATTGTATATATTATATTATCATGTTTCTTTAATATTTACATAAACACATGCTGTCTTTTCTACTTTCTTGTTATATTAGTTGTTATTTGTAATTAAGATATTTTTATAATTTTGTATTTATTATATATTATGGCGAATTGCTGTAATGCCGTAATACTCTTTTTCTAAATAAATAAATAAAATCAATCACCATTACAGAGCCGTCGAAAAAATTGTAAGATGTCGTGAATTTGAATTTGCTATGTAAATTTTTACATGATCTACATTCTAACTGTTCTATTCTATCTAAACATAACATCGTCATCAGAAAACCATTCTCCGCTAGTTTGTCACGTCAGGTTTGTCTTCATCACTTCAAAAGGCACCATAATATATCCATTGAATGTGTCTTGTGCGATATTGAATTGAACTATGTCCCGTTGACTATTTCAATTATCTTGGTCACAATAATTAATCCAAATTGAAATACACTACGATCTGCCGTATAATGTACACAATCGTGCTAGATGGAAAATCTTTCAGGCCGAAGACCAAAGGCGTCAACACTAAAGGGTCGTGTGTCGCCTTCGTTTTGTATCATTGTGATGTTTAGACACGATGCCACCGATAATGAAAAGTTTACGATTTGGCGACATTTTATAGATCAGGCGCGCACATAAGGGGGTGTTTCAGCTCCAGACCGAAAAAAACACAAATTATTTAGGTGAATAGAAGATCCCGACAAAGAAGAAGAAGTAGTATTTATTTCTTCTTCTTCGTCAGGACCTGATGACTGAGAATCTTGACCCGGGTGATATAGATATATTTTTAGAAATGGACGACCCCATAGACCAGGGATGGCGAACCTTTTTACGTACACGTGCCAAAAATTCCCAAATATTATTTTTCAACTGTCTGACGTGCCAAGCAGTTTTTTAATGGCGAATATTTTTTTTTAGTTTTCTTAAAAATAGTTTTTAGGAGTTCTATTAAAAAGGTTCGAAAAATACAATTTAGTTATTGATATTCTATCGTTCATCGTATTTCTAGCCGAATGCATATCTTTTATTCTTTGAATATTTTTTTCATTATTTTCATATCACTCAGAAATCGTGGAAGCATTTAAACCCCTCTTCTTTCATACTCTATATTTTCCATTTTTAGAGATTATGTTTGAGGTAAAATAACAAGCAGGTTTGAGGTAAAATAACAAGGCAGGCAAGGTTTTTGAACCGTGTGCCATACTAAACGTATGAATTCTGTTCATGGAAATAAATTTTATAAGCTACTGCCCGTATCCGTTTATATACCATATATATGTAAGCTTTTACACTTAGTGAAAATATATTTCCATGAATAGATTATTTCTACTCATGGTGATTTTATAACTTTAGTATGGCACTCGGTACAAAACCATACACAGTTTCCGGATAGCCTCTTGGATAGTTAACAGTACGACAGTCAACACATACGCAGAAAAAAATCAGAACACCCATCATCTATGTTTATTTGCAAATACATTATTGGATTCGCGCCAATGTGCTGTACCTACCATAATAATTATACCTGTTCAATAAAGGATATACATTATTAAATCATGTGAATTATTCGTTGAATAAAAAAAAGTGTGTGTGTACTTATGTACGCGCGTTAGAAGTTATATTTCTTTGGCGTAACAAAATAAAATAATCGCACACCTCGTTAAGTAGTCAAAATTCACATCAACCAAAAATATTTAAACAGTTAGAAAATAGTTTTCACATAAACTAAATACTATGTAATACCAAACAAAAGTAACGTACCTATCACACTTAAAAATATTATGCTTGGTTTTGACAGCTAATCACATATAAAAATGAGTAAGTAGGTACAATTCACAACGCGAAAGAATATTTTTCACCAATTAAAATAATCCATACTCCTTATTCTATGGTCACTATGGTTGGCTATGATCACATCATTGCGCGAGACGTCATGTTTCAGATCTGTCAAATAATAAAGCATGATATAAGATAGAATTGACGTTTTAATAGCCCCATATCAATAAAAACTAGAATAAAGGGCTGGTTTATTTCTAGACACTTTAACTTATATCACTAAATAAATTATTTACTTATTTCTCGTTTTTATTTTATTTTGGCCAACAATAATAAATTCGTTTCCTAGACAACGGAACAATTCTTCGTACATATTATAATAATAAATTCGCTGCCTAGGTAAGCGAGCAATTCTAAACTATAATATTATACTGCGATTGTTGTTTTCGTGTGAGAAAATAAATTATGTGTTACATGTCACACGCCAAAAATACACTCTGATCTGATTTTCCAAATGTGCCTAAAGAAGTATAACTTCAAAAATAGTTTATTTAATAGGTGCCTTTAACTGTTGATCAGACATTCTACGTCCCGTCTACCATGGAAACGCCATTAGTTTTGTTCTGTCCATCTGGTAGAGGTAGCTCTTCCTGTCTCTCCGACCTGCCTAAACCTTACGATCCTTTCCTGCTGAGTATGTTATTGAAAATTTGAAAAATCCGGCTACAGCACGAATGCATCTAGCTTCTGTCTTTCTTTTGTCTGTCTTACTTAACCGTCCATATCTTGAGGCGCAATTATATACAAATTGTAATGACATGAACCAAAAGCAACAATGATAGTATTATTTATCCTTAGAATAATTATTAAACTATTTGATTGCATGTTTCCGAATTTAATAATGCTAGTGGCGAATTCCTTTTCCATGTTTAATGTATGACGCAATACGTTTTTGTATCTACTCTCCTCTCTCCAATAAAAATTAATAAAAAGCCCGCTAAAATTATCAATTTGCAGCAACGTGGTTCGTGGTCTGATCGTCAGATTTACTGTTATGCATTCTTGGTTACATCAAACACGTTCGATTCTCGTTTAACTACGCCTAGCTGTCACTGGTCCCGCGAAGAATACCTGTTTCAGATGTTACCCGGTGACCTGTCATCTCCTTTCATCGCATTGGGTGTCTATTAAGTTTATATTAAATCGACGGCTAGAAATGGTATTATGGGTGGCGATCAGTTGCACTCGATTACGCGGGGCCTTAACCGTTATTATGGCAACTCCAAGCCAGGCGTCTCCAATGCTATTTTTAACGGGGCCTTGTGGCAAATTAACATTGCAATCTTAGTGCAGACTTCAGACGTGCTGTGGTTTTGTATATTTCTCATTGCGGACATTAAACCATAATATTACAAACGCATGATGGTATTCTGCATTTCTTGAAATGATTGTAATGTATTCCAAATAGCTAGATGAGCAAAAAATACATGTTCTATAACAGCTGTTTCCCAATTTATTTTAGTTATGAAACCCTTGAAATATTTTGAAACACATAAAAAATAGTAGGTAAGTATTACAATAATATAGTATTTCTCCATCTAGCTTAGCGATACTCAACCTGCGGCCCGCGGGCCGCATTCGGTCCTTTAAGCTTTTATGTGCGGCCAGAAACACATTTATTATCAGGAATTTCGTATATCTTGAGTTTAGTTTCGACTTTGACGCAAAGATAGTGACACCCGAAGTGGATTGTCATTATGGCCACATCAGATCTGGTATAAGAGTTGCTATTGCACACGATTAATTTAAAAAAACACTCATAATTTTTAAAATCTCAAAAATTTTCATCACACCAGTAGTGATGCGGCCCGCGTTACTTTACAAATATATGTATTTGGCCCGAAGAAAAAAAAGGTTGAGTATCATTGATCTAGCTAGTCCATATCCTATACGATTATACTACCTTCGTAGTAGGTATAGTATTATGTGATTACATGAGTAGCCTCCGAAGATTCGATATAAACTTGCTCATAATTTTTGTCTCGTAAATACATTAATAAAGTGATGGAAATAAGATATAATATAATAATATACTTACATACTAGTTAAACATTTTATTAAAAAAAACATGTTTAGGTACTACCTACTTAATTTACAAAAGTTGTTAATGGTCAGGATAGTTTCCACCCGTTTACTATATTATTATGTCATAATATATATTATAATATATAATAAAATTTTCATTTTATTCAACGTATAACTCACAAGATTTGATACATATTCACCGATCAGCGTCGACGGTCAACGTGACTGAAAAATCAGCCTTGAGAATGTCACTGCATAATTTGAAAACATGGTAGAAACATACACATTTAAAAAAATACGACGCCAGACAGTTAGGTACAACTCCAACCTACGAGAAGAGTATAATATGCTTCATAACTTTGCACCCCAGCTCTAGTACGAAAATGATGTAATTGTAATATATTCTAAAAATATATTTGTATATTGAGCTTCGAAAACAGATGTTTGCGACGAATACTGGGTGTGCGGTGGTATGACTTTAGGAGCAACGAGGAGATAAGAGAACGCGCCAAGCAGCCTCTCATCACGCTGAAAGTGAAGAGACGACGTTGGACCTGGCTCGGCCACGTGCTGCGAATGCCAGAAGAGAACTTTAACCTGGCTTGCCTGTTCTTCAAGCCAACCGGATTCCGGCGACCTGGAAGGCCGCTAAATACAATCTACAGAATGTATACGGCTACGGGATGCTGGTTTGAACTGGAACGAAGCAAGAAGACTGGCGAGCGACAGGGATTCTTGGAGGCGCCGCGTGGTGTCCATGTGCTCCAGTTAAGGGGCGGATATGGACAAAGAAGAATATTTTTTACATATATTATCTATTTATTTATTTATTTATTACTACAATTAATACAAATTAATATCATTTGGTCCAATTTTATACGAAGTAATCAGGCAAAGAGGCGTATCAGTGTAGTAAAAAGTGCAAAGTTATAAAACTTATACTTATATCCATCGGATTCAGGCCAATGTGCTTTACCAAGCAATCTGTATCCTACCTAATTACGATGAGTAGTCATACAACTGAAGCATGTTAAAAATTAGGTAATATTGGCTATTGGCATTTGTGGTTTGACTAAAAGTACCAATAATAGGTACTTACTTCGATTACTAGCCAACGTCAAGAATCTCTCAAAATTGTAGTTTTAACGTACTTGCACTTGCTAATAATTTAATTACTTACATAAGTATTTTTTTATCATCCAAAGAATAATTTATAAGATTTTAGAATGTTTCTGAGATGATTTCAAATTATGTATATGTAGGTATATATAATTACGTGGTTAACTGTTGGAGTACACCCCGTTAAATATTTCCCTATGGGCCGCGAAATAAAGTTGGCAATATCCTCGATAAAGTGTTGCCTTCCCATGTAGTTACTTCAAAGAGTCTCTTATGTGCCTCTCCTATAGAACACACTCCACTGGTAGACTGAAGACTGGTTATGCAAGTTTGAAGTTAACTTGATGACCGGAAGGTAGGTACGCCAATCGACACTGAGACTGCGAGTTGACATTTTCAAGAATGGTTGCCGGCGCGAAAGCACTTGCAAAGATTGCCTGTTGGACACAGCAAATGAACTGACGGAAAGAACAACAATAAGTATACATTTAGAGTTTAGACATTGTGTTATAATTATTTATATATCTCGAGAAATTAATTTTCAGATATTTCGAGAATTATCATTTCTCAAGAAATTGTCATTAAGTTAAGTTGCCCAAGAAAATGTGATATCTCGGTTACATTAGCTGAAAATGCTAAAGAAAGCTCTCGACTTTGATTGTGAACGTAAATTTCATCAGTGGTATAGTGCTAATCAAAAAAGTCATGAAGGTTGATTAGTAAAATTATAATCTTAAAATGTTCTCATTTAAGTATTTTAGGACGAAGTAAGTCAGCATTTAGCCTTTTGGTGAGTGTATTAACGTTAGATTAGAGTTCAAATAGACTATAATATGACGATCGGGCACATATATGCTAAGAGCGTTTTAGTGTCTATGATCAAATCTATGCCATTCCGACATATTATACATACATATTGTATGAGAGCTATGACATCGTATTTACACTCTGTGACACCCTGTGACACAGGACGCCAACATAAGAAACGGGTTTTTCGACATATATATGACCGATCGTCATATAGTGTATTTGAAGCATTTAGCGTGAATGATCAAATTATCAAATTGGATAAAGCGCTTGAAGCAAAGACCTTAATTTTTTTATATGTAATCGCTTCAAAATTGCAGTGTCCATGCCCAGTTTATTGGGTATGAATAGGTATAAGTAATTATTATTTCAGTTCTCGATTTATTTCCCAAGTTATAATTAACAACGACACAATGTTATATATTCACTTGGTTCAACATTATTGTATATAAAATACTTAATATTGATTAGAAATTTCATTTTATTTAAAATATGTTTGTATAGAAACCTCGGAATATTTCGTATTTGTATACAAGCTGGTGCAGCAGCGCTAGTTGTTTTCATAGATATTTTAAACACGATTACATAACAATAATTTCATACTATGCAATGACATTAACCCAATGCTTACGGGCCGCACAAAATTGTGTTTTTGCTAATTGCTTTTCAAATGCAAATTAACACGTTAATTAAAAAAATAATTAAAAGGGCCCGTAAGCATCGGGTTAATATGTCATTGATACTATGTATTAATTATGTCGCTAGTTTTTTACGATGTAATAATTTCATTATACTTTAAAGTACCTAATTTATGTTTGACAATTTCTCATTTTATAATTCAAAATCAACGTTCGGCATTCGTTTAATTGGATCATTGAGTTGGCAACTTTCATCTTCCACATCGATACTCGGTGTATCCACTGACAATAATCTTAATAAAAGAGTGCAGAAATACATTTTAGACTGCCGGTGATTTACCTCCATTTTCTATATAGTACGGAGACATTCTTGCAATGAGTTTCTTTATGGCCCTGAAATACCATAAGTCGAAAAGAAAAGCTTCGAGACGTGGCTCTTGAGGCACAATAATATATTGAGATTCTTATAGAGAAATTATTCTGAATTCAAAATTACCATGCCGACGTGTAGTAAAATTTAAAAGTGAACAAAAATATACGTCATGTACCATGTTAATTCAATTACACATTTGGTGTGTTTGATTCTAGTAATTGACAAATAAGAATGACCTTAAATCGATTCCAAATACAGAAACATTCGATGTGTGACCAGAACTTTCACATACTGCTTACTGCCACATCGTCCTCCCACGTGTCGTGTCTACTAATTTATTCTAACAGCACACGTGGACTCTCTCACAGTCTAAAAAAATAGAATTACAATAATAATAATTGTAATCCAAAGTAACAGAGGTCTGACCGCAGTTTTGAGTTTATTTACCTTTTTGAAACAAACTCATGCAATATTCATGAGGTAAAAATAATAAAATTATACTAATTTCGACCGTGACTTTTGTTTCATAATCTAAAATTATGTTATTCTGTGTTGGACTGTCTCGAAAATACTTTATGACATCAGTAAGTTTAGTCAGTGACGTCCCTAGATAAAATGCCGCCCCTAGCCAGCGCCAAAATGTCGCCTTATTTTTTATACAGTATTTGTATCATCCTTTCACGAGTCCAATATCTAATAAATGTGTTCTATGGATACATTACTAACAAAATATCAGATTAATTATTCTCAAATCTTCACGTGTCGTTTCTGGTCACCAAGGACGTCGAAGGGCAATGGAAGTAAACTAGATATCGCAAACCCGATAAAACCAGTGAGCTGATTTCTTTTTTGATGAAAAGATATTTTCGTTATTACTAAGTTTATGAAGCTATTTCTATATTGCCGCCCTTGAGTAACTGCCGCCCCCAAGCGACGCTCAATCTGCCTACCCACCCCTACGGGACGTTACTGAGTTTAGTAGTGTAACTATAGTCTATGAGTGTAACCCATATGACATAATGTTACTTTCGAAAGGACGACATCATGACTGGCGTGTCAATCGAGATTTCAATATGGAAGTTCCTCAGGTAACAATATATATTTTTATTTAAACATACACATTAGACATTAAATACAACGAATACAATTTGACAGGGTTATAATTAATACATTGATACAGTAAGGGAGTAGGGTATGGCATCGAAGTTCCCAAAAATTAATGGAATGATCACATTATGAAAATTAAATGTCAATTTTAGTTTAATTAGGTACTTGCAGATAGTAATATTTTGGGTTTCAATGTTCGCCGTTGACACTATTACGAAGAAAAGGTCTCGCCCAGGGAACTCAGAAATCTTTTCTTTTCTGTGGTCTCGCCCATCTGCGATTAAGGTAGCGTCTATTCTATTGGTATTTTTTTAAAACTTTGCTCGCCCAAAATGGCGCGACTTTTGAAATTAAAAATTTAGCGACCTGTTTTTGTCTTCCAACACACAATAGTACCCCCATAATGTCACATGCCCTATCGATGCATTATTGTGTTGCAAACAATGGGGATGGGGTCATTTTAATTTTCGTACAACCTGTATTGACTAATGGTCTTCTTCTGAGAATAACTAACAACACTCATTTACCCTTGTGGACATATTAACAAATCATGTGAGCGTATATAATCCAATAAAGCACCATTTTAATTTTACCTGGTTTAGTACGTATAACGAAATGCGTTAAGTTAAATAAATATTCAACAATTCTTCTCATTAAGCGCTACAGAATCTGTAATGATAATAAAATTATCTCCGGTTCCTACGCAGTTTTTCGAATTGGTACTTAAGCCTTTTACGTACAGGCGTAACTCGTATTTGAAGTTGAAAATATGAATGGTAATAATTACCGAGAAACTAAAATATCAATTAAGCAAGTGCGGACATTTTTAATATGTCTGAGGTTAATGATATCGTACAATTAGCGATGTTAAGCATTTTAATATAATAACAAATAACACAATCACAGATTCCAACACCCACATAGTATAAAATAAACGTTGGACATAGGAAATGGTTTCCAAGAATGGAAGTTTATTATGAACCTGCACACCTGTGGCGCTGAATGATGCTCCACTAGTTTACCTTCGGAAAAAAGAAGAATTTGGCGACGTAGGATTAATGATACAATCCCAAGAATGATCGGTCACTGGCTTGGTCAATTTTCTCGGAACTAATTTGGTATAAATTCGTAAGATTCCGACAAGCCACTTTCTATAGATATCTATCTGGCATCATTGATTTATGCAGACCACACCCTTAGATATAAAATTGATACGTTAATAGAATGATATGTCAAAGAGACAAACGCGAATTTAGAATAATATACACCAAGGCCTGAACAAAAACGATGCATAAGTGCGAGTGAGAAAGTATTCGGCACCCTTATAATCTCTGCGACACGCGCTAGAGTAAGATAAAGGGTTTACAGATGTGTAGAAGATTTTGTTGTCGGCGTAGCCGCCAAATTTAGTTTTTTGCTTAAGGTGACGCATCAGTGAAACGCCAAATAATTTTCAACTGTACGCGCGACGAAATTTTGGACTCGCTGCCATTCACTGAGAGAATGTTGACCCGGGAACACGTCACTTTGCTGCGTGATGGCAACGGGTCAATTAATTCTAAAATCGTGTAAAGATGACTAAAAACGTTACCCATTTACTTTAAAAAGAAAACATGTCAATGAATATATTATTATTGTTACTAATAGAACAATAAACAGAACATAAAATGGACGTATGTTGGATTTATATGACAATTAATATTTCGTTTGACAGGCGTCATTTTCACCCGCCACCCGCAATCCGCGCATCGCCTAGCGACGATCTTTTTAGACCGTGCCTCAACTAATGCATGGCCTTAAATTGATATTTTTGTGTTAAACATAAAGTCAGTGGTAAATATTTTTACTTAATTAAGTAGAAAAGATGGTTCTGTGTGCTGTATTAAAATGTAGTAGCCGTACTGATAAGCAAGAAGATGGTATTACGTTTCATAGGTAAGTTGATACATGTTCGTGATAATTTATTTGTATATTATTATATATTTTAATATCAAGTGACCGTGTTTCTTTAAAATAACTTTAATTATGATATTTTTACCTAATGGTTGCATTTTGACCGCTTAAAAATACTATATAACGTAAAAAAATTGAAAAATATATTTTAATTCTGAGCGTCTAGTGCAAGCACTAGCGAAATGGTCTATGGTCTCGAACATTTGTATACAAATGCGTTCGCTCGCCCACAAACCAAACGTACGGCACGCAGGTTCATTTAGCAATGCAATGAGTGGCGTCTAGATATAATCTAAGATATGCACCCTTATTGTTAACGTAAGTAGGTATGTAGAATTCGTTCGTGAACTACATATTTCGATATAAATATAATATGTCGCATTAGCCCATTGGACCTTGCTCTGGATCAAATAATTAATGATTATTGGAAAAAGAAACATGCATTTTTTGTGTCCAGCAGCGGGAAAAACCCGCGAGAGACACCCGCCTTCATTGATGACCGCTCTACCAACAAGGTTGCCATACTTGCATAATAGGACAAATTTTAACAAACGTGAATAATTTACTAAATATGCGGTTAATTCAATTTGGATTCTTTAATATTTCACCTCTTTCGGCCAAAAACAATTTTAAATATTACGTTCAGATTCAAAGTCGAGAACTTTTTAGCTCTTTCAGCCAATATAACCGAGATATCAAACTTTCCTTAGCGTAGTCATAATTTCTCTTATGTTTGATAATCTCATTGATGATTTATCGAGAAATGAGAATTTTCGACATTTTGGAAAATTAATTTCTCGAGATTGACTTTTCTAATTATTTCTCGAGAATTCTCGAGACGCGATTTCTCGATCACAACATCATGTGCAATGAGTGAGCAAAAGAACACCAAAACTTATCATTTTTCACTCTAAACTCATCTACTGTTTCAAGATCTCAGAATTCACTTGTTCCGGATAGAATTTTGGGTCGATCAATACCACCTATCATTTGAGGCTATCGATGGACATACGATCTCATGCTCGTCAATCCCCGCCTGTTTAAGGCACGCGAAGAAGAATAAGAATGTATGTAACAAGTATTATTTAAAAATAGCAGTGGACATGACAATGAACATAGCATAAGGTTAAGGCCCCTCGTGCAGGCGCGAATAAAATTTGACTCCCACACTTTTACTGCCTTGATAATGTTGAATGAATCACATATTTTCTGGACAAAGCAAACAGCAAATCTTACAGAAAAAACACTTTAAAAAAACTATGTAGCTTGTGGGAGGATGTGTGAACGCCTGATGGTCGATTGAGAGTTTAATAAATATTTATTGGCGATTTCCGATTGTGAATAAATTTTGAAAATATGGACAAATATCTAAGTATTATTGTATTTAAAATAACTAAATTACCGATAACTAATCATAACTAAAATTTGGAAAGATTCTGACACCGGTTAGTAGATAATTAAGATATCATTATCAATTTCTGACTGCCAAAAAAATAATACAATTTAGAAAGTGCTTCAGAGTATTATATAAATTACTAGTTTATTTCGTCGCAATTAGATAGGATGCACATATCTTAGTTGTTAGAGCACATGGGCGCGAATCCCGCGAGGCGACGTATACTATATTATGTTACTTTCGCTGTCATGTGGGGTGTTGCATATTGCAAAATAATAATAGTATTGTGTATCAATCGCCATAAGGCTTTCGTATATTGTTACAGAAAGCATGCCATGTGCAGGGGTAACCAAGCATCACGAGCGCGTGCTTCTAGCTAAGTAAATACCTACGCACGCGCACACCTTCAAGATGTCCTTCTTCACTTGTTTTTATTTCACAGGATGGACAGGTGCGATTAATCCTTATGGTCTTATTACGCAGAAAAACGTACAGTCACTGCTATAAATATGTACCTACACTCAAAAATTAAATATTTATTATTCTGTATTATTTAAGTATATAATATTTATTATAGATAGGTACTTACCACGATTCCGTAACCATTCTGGTTTGTATAAAACATTTATTTTATTGATGCTTTGTATCTGATATCAGTCGATTTCTTGTGGTTTTCAAAAATAACTGCAAGAGTGCCGTAGATCTACTTTCTGATATAATTTAAAAAAACTCAGTGTTTTCTTTTATTATAATGAGTCGGTATATGATAATAACATAATGTTGTACCTAATAATACACAATACAGTAATGATAAAACCTAACATTGTTAGGTTTTGTCTGCCAGTTTTTATAATTAAACAATTTTTTGTAAATCCAAATATACGCGAAGAAATCTAAAAGACATTTTTGTTCATTGAATCAATTGAGACCATTACTATCATAGGTTAATTAATATAATATTTTTTCATGTAAAGCAACACTAAGCATAATATCGTCAACTACAATCATCGTCATAGCTGAGTACGTTTTCTTTGCTCATTGCACCAACTAAATATTATGATAGAAAACTGTTCAATATTTGATAAATTCTGAATTTAACTGAATTTATAAGCAGTTGATGCCAAATAAATGTCATTCGCGAAAATATGCCACATAGCGTTAGAAAATAAGCTAAATGGCAGAAAAAACGCTGTACAACAGCCAGCACGTTGGTTTTCAAGCAAATCTGCCGCAATATTTTAGCGTTTTAATGAAAGATTTGAAGCTGCTTGCTGTATCAAAACGATAGATTTAATGCCATACGCCAGATGCGTATTATTATAAAATGCTTGATCTGGTAAGAAAAACGCAACGTAATTATAAGAGAGTAAGAGACTCACATCCCGAAATTACTTATTGCTTTAGTGAGAGTCTATGGACATAGAAATTAGCCAATCGTATCCATAGGTGTAGGTTTAAATCACGATTGCACAGTACTTTGATTAACTTGCTAATCGCAATCATGAAAATAAGTCGCTTCATCCAGATATTTTGCATAACGTGATTCAGTTCACGTTTCCACAACATCTGTCGTAGGAATAAAAGTATAAATAAACAATAATTGTTTGATGTGAAGTTTTTAAACAGTGCATCGGCGTTAACCAAACATTTTAACTCCATAAACACATCATCATGCAACATTTATATTACTAAAATAAACAATTTGATAGTGTATACCGTATAATATGATATTTATATGCTTGTCGAAATATGAACTGCCTTTTTTGGTTATGTAATGTTGCCATCATAAAATAAGTAGTTACATGTATGGATATAATATTTCACTCTTGTATGTATATACGTGCGTTATCTCGATGAAATTGACTTGATTGTATTTTAAAATAATTGTAAATTCAATAAAGAGTGTTAGTCTCAAATCTTGTGAATTATTCGATGAATAAAAAAATGTTTCATAAAAATATGCGTCAAAATACAGATACAAATAACTGCATATTATACTGTTTTAATAATCGTGTCCGGAAGTTTGTTCGTATGCAGTTCGCTGTATCACATTTCACTGTGTAATATTGTATAGTTAGGTTAGGTTAGGATCTAATAAAATTGGTACATTATTGTCTGCAATGCTCCACGAACAACGCGTATTTTTTTCATCTCGGTACTATAGAGATGTCCGTATAATATAAGGTCATCTCTTTCCAATAAAAAAAACTCACGGCGAACTGTGCTACGGTGAAATCTAATACGTACAATTTACATGTAACCTTTAGTAATTCTGTAACTAACCACGATATACCTAAGTCTGTATCATAGAATAACAAAAGTAGAGGGTGGCTACACGTGTATTTTATTTATGAGACTTGTGAAGACAGTTATTAATACGGTCCGGTATGGGTGATATTATACATCCATTCTTATTAATATAATATGTATATATTGATAGCATTGATAACCACCACACTAATAACTACTGAATAGCTTCACAACCACACCCAGCAACTGTCATTATAATATGATTTTGTTATTCTATGTTCTGTATCATGGTACGAATCATGGTGGATAAAAAAAATACAAACATTACTAACGAAATTGGCAATTATTAATTCAGTTTGTAACAGTTATTGGATACATAATTATGACCGTGACTGTGCGAATAGTTACATAGGTACTTTTACATTATTCGCCAGCTGTTGCCTGTTTAGTAGGGCCGGGCATTCGCATTGAAATTGTTGTTATCGAAAGGTATATGGACTGGGGGATTTAATCTTGACTACAAACATGAATAGACCAATGTAAAATATTTGGCTGATATGCAATCGCTTGAAATTTGGTTAGGATTTTTTATCAAACGTAAATTTATTTGGTTATTCTTTTTTATTTGCAGAAAAAGGTAAAAAAATATTTAGATAAGATTTTGGTGTCTTTTTTTAACATTTTTTTTTTGTAATAATTTCACTTTATTAGTATTCATAATAATATCTGATTATTTTGTTAGAAAATGGAAAATGGGTCACATAGCCCGCGTTTTCATATAATATTACTGTTAGAAAACGTTCGTTTGGCACGATTAAAAAGAAAAGTATTATTTTACAATCTGAAGCCAATGAAACTTATCGTGTAATATCGTTAAAACATTTTAAACGGTCGCGGTTTCTGATAAATAATATTAAACACGTTGAAAACAATACCGCAGGCGCTTTTCTATTATAACTAGATCAAAATAATTATTATTACAGCAATAATTGGCACTTTTAAAAGAAACAATACAATATACTTACCTACTTTTTTTATTGTGGATATTATATATATTTTTTTTCAATTGCTTCATGGTATATACATTTTAAACGATAATGGTGTTTGGAATCATTAAATTTAATATATACATATAAGTACTTAGTTTAATTTAAAAACTCATTGCGTTCGATGTGAGAAAGCCCATAGTAGAATTCGCTAGGGGTTTACGAGGTTATGCTCAAAGGACACAAACATCAGAAGTATTGAACTTTACTTATTGTTGTTATCTAGAAAAGTAAATCGACAGCATACTTTTTTTATAGTTCTATTTGGTAACCAACCACTAAGAATTGATTAACAAAAAATCAAATTGCAACAATAACAAAAATACCTCAGGATCTCGGATCTCGAGAAATATTTTTTTTCCGAACATTTCAAGAATTTTCATTTCTCGAGAAATCATCAATGAGAATCTCGCGAATTTGAGAAATTTTTACTAGAAAAAATAAGTTAACGAAAACAATTTCGTAAGTAATTTGAAACAGGAAAAGAAAGCTGTCGTCTTTTGTTTGAAATGGAAACTCTTAAATTAATTTCATTTGGGAAAAAAGGCAAACGACTTAGAACCGAAACGTAATCTATTAATCGTCGGTAATAAAAATGGTAAGTAACCCAAAAAATATCACTAATTTGATCTCAAACGGATTCGGCTGGAAAAAAATTAGAAAAATACCATTTCTCGAGAATTCACGGGATATGGAAAAATCAATGAATCAAACTCGAGAATCAAAAATGTCGAGAAATCAGAAGCTTGAGCCTCAGTAGTGTTACTCACTAATCAAACCTCTATGGAGCAAAGCCCAGGCAGCGGGATGATGGTGGGTGCATCAATTTTTCGATCGTAAACTCAGCCAAAACACGATATTTTGTAATACCGCCGAGCCCACCGATGGCCTATTACGCCAAAATATATACAGAATGACTGACGCTTAGATGTAACACACTTTGACATGTAAGTACTTTGAGCTCATTTGCAAAAAAAAATCATACTTATACATATTGGCAATATACGATGACCCAGTATTGAACGGTAACAAGTCAAAAATTCGACATTTCGGGATATTGATATCAAAATACTCGCAAAAACGAGCTCTTGTCGGGTTTGTACAGAATCAATTCGAAAATAATAATTTAGATACCCTGAGAGCCAAAAAACCCATATGAAATTTTACAAACTTAACAAAACCAGTTTTGTACAGATCCATTTCGAATTGTTTCCATTTAAAACTAGCGATTGACCATACATTTCAATTTAGAATAGAAAAATTCTTACATGTATCCTTTTAAAACTTGTCAAATCTTGTGTATTGTAAAATATTCAAAATATTAAAACATGATTATCTCACAACTACGTTTTTTGAGTTGTTACTGTTTAATACTGGGTTATCGATAATATAACATTAAAAACGTTTTGTAATTACCAGTTTTGTAATAAAAATCTTCATACGAATTCATCACAGTCTTCTGTTATAGGTCTATTGTAACTCTTTGGTTGTGTTTTTATTCTTTCAGATCTTCTAAATTTAGCTAGTCTAGGCGCCATATTTTTTGCTAATGATTTTAAATTAAATTAGATTAGCTCCCGTTTCGCTTCATTACCCTATTTGTGTTCGATGAATGAATAACTTGCTATCTCTTTATAACGGTTGACTAACGTTTTGTCGATCTGCGTGATTGGGTTTCGGAATGACAACCTGACATCGATAAGGTCTCACGATTTACTTTCGATTTCAGATTTCAACCTCTTCAAATTCCTTATTATAGGTACAATTACGAATTCACAATCGTATCTTTGCTATTGATTCCAGCAGTGACGTGTAAATAAATTTTGAGCTCAGGGATTTAACGCAGACTGTTATTAATCGAGTGTCACTTTAAGGGGGATCGTATATACCAACAGAGAACCTAGCGGAAAAATACGAAGCTTGCAATTTGACTTTTTTTTTTGATAATTTACAATTTCAACTGTATTAATTAATAAATATGTATCTGAACACATTAAAAAGTTTTTTTTTAAGTCAAAGATAAACTTACAATTGTAAAAAAATGTGAATTTGTCACATATTTGGTACATAGGTTAAGTTATTATTACATTATTTTTATGGTTATATTTATATTAAAATTTAGTTTATCAAGTTTTCAATTTTTTAGCGTTTAGATTTTTGACTAATTCATAGTATTAATATTTTTTTATATCTATTTTAAAAAACAACGATTTTTATAAAAAAAATTAAATGTGTTGAAATCTTGAAATTCTTTTTATTATTTTATAGGTTAATGCAGTTAGGATAATTTTTGATATAAAGACATTGTCAATAATATTAATTAAAATCTGCACCAGACAGCCAGTGTATTCAGTATTGTATGACCAAAAAATACTTTGGTGAAATTATCCCAATTTACGACTTTTCAAGCGCTATTTATCTATTTAGCTAGCGTCTATCCACTTTCGGCCTTGTGGTTTTAGGATTTTATAATTTATGTTATAATAGTCAGTTGGCTCTGAAATATCTTCCGACCATGTCCGATCTTAATATGATCATATGGGCCTCCACAGGGTGGAGGTTTGTATTAACAGATTTTGTTTTTACGAGAAATGGATGTCAGCCACTTGCTCAACCTATTAGGCCCATACTCTGGACTCATACACGAATTGAAAAACAATATGTGTACTTGCCAGACCCAGGATTCGAACCTGGGACCCACGACGATATGGGCCGACGCTTCAGCCGCGCGGCAATCGTGGGTATATAATACATTTAAAAAGAATATGGGTACGAGTATACTTGGCTTTAGAGGTATATACGTATATTATATTCTTTTTAGCACTGCAACAGGCTGTGTGGCCCAATGACGGTAGTGTAGTTAATCACATAAATATATTGTGTCAAGGCCAGCTTTCACATCGATTGTAGCCTTTGGCAACTGTATTTGCCTCTACGCCCTCTGCCTTGCTTTCTCGATGAGGAGTAGGATTTGGCAAGATGCCACTGGGAAACCGCCGGCGCCTTACGCACTGGACTGTGAGGGCTGCGATGACACGTTATGTACAAATACTGTACTTTCTACTAATTTTCTACATAAATACTGTACACTGGATCTGAGATACAGAAACAACAGGCAATATTATGTAGTACGTATTGGATTCCACATTATTAAATAACGATAAAGACCGGTTTCGTAGCTGCAACAGAACAATTTTACTAATATAAAACATTCAATATTCCAGCTATTTATACTAATGAATTTATTAATAAATTGGGCACAAATGTTTCAGTGAATCCGATTGCGTTTTTTGACAGATGCGGGCAAAAATTGTGAAGTTTGCTGCAACTGATCCATAATGCGAAACGATAAACGATTTTAAGGTATTCAAGTCCCCTTTCAGCTTTCCTTTCATAATTTATCTAGGCTTTATAATACATTTAGATTTTTAACGACTTCGGGCACGCCAATGGCTTGGCGGTCCACTAGCTGCCTGCAAAGAATTGCTAAGAATGGAATCTGTCTGACATTGAACAAGGAATGTGGACTTGGATTGTTTGTTAGTTCAATATGCGGGACAATTCGATTGTTTCGGTTGGCATTTTTAAAACATTCAATTTTGACACTAGGTTAGCTATCTGTATATTAAATAATTATAATCGTCTTCATTCTTTTTCTTCTTCTAATTCCTATACGCGCATTGAGTAAGGGAAGCCACCACTTTATACTGCTGGGTATTCATGGCCATTGCAAAGAGTGCGGATGCTATCACCACTCTAATTATTACTGAACTCAAAATCTTCTGTTAATCTTGGTAGTACGACTCTGCTATAATGGCATGGTACTATAAATAACACTAATCTTTCATGACTGGTTTCATTAGTTTAGATTTTAAAAGACATTGCCAACATATATTATTATATACCTACAATTTATTTAGATAAATAAAATAAAAATGGTAAGTATTTATTTTTGTTGTTACACAATGGTTTATTAAGATAAGTAGGTACAATTTATATCTTCGCAGTTTTAAGTTCGACTTTGCCCGCGTGTCATAAGTTAGCCATTCATGTTATATGCAGATGGTTGGAGCGGACCCTTTTTTGAGTTGCTCCGCTCCGGGATCTAATACTTGCTCCAGCTCCGTTACAGCGTCTGCTCCGCTCCGGATAAAATGTTTTGAAAGGTATGATATGTATACAAATTTAAAAATAAGGTTTATTATTCGTAATTTTCATTATTAATTCTATTAAACAAAACGACAGCAAATCGTATTTCATTATCTGCCTCTTCTGTCAAAAAAGTAAGTTTATTTTTATCACTCGGTGGACCACTACACATTTTCGGTGCTCTGGCTCCGCTCCTGCTAAATCCCTAGTACTCCACTGCTCTGTGCTCCTGCTCCGAGCTCCGCTCAAACCCTCTGGTTATATGGTTTATTTTTTTAATAATAATTATTGATTGGTGCCGTAATACCATACTAATGTTTTCTGAATAAATAAAATAAACAAAAATATAAATTCATATTTTATTCATTCACTAGGTCCAATTATTATAATATTATATAGACTTATCCTAATCGTTTACTTAAAAGTGTTTCATAAAAAAATGACGTGGGTTTTCAGGCATATAATTTCATTTTTATTATAATGGCCGTCTTAACTCGATTTCTATGAAAGTAATAAAAGTTGTTAAACACGCAATTTTTCATACCTCTCCATAACAATAGTGTTATAAACACTAACACGATCTCTAGGAATTTCAATAATAATTACTTATGTTAGAGAAAACAGTAAAAGGCCGTACTTACCTAATCCAGCCGTTGAACATGATATTATTATACCTTCAGTATATTTTCACGAACCGCTAAGCTACCGGGCTATCGGGCCACGTTGGGCTAGGAATTTTCTAATCGCGGCTTATGAAACTTTTCTAGGTTATGTAAAAGAAGTTAAAAGAACTATATTCTTACTGCTCTGTATGTCCAACACAATATTATTATGATCGTTCAATATTAACAATTTATTGAAATAATATTTTATTTATCATACGTCATCCATGACAAATTGTACCCATATAGGTAACAATAGCATGTATTACAATAATAAATGTATGCGTAAATCCTCATACAACGTACAATACGAGTGAAGATATTATTATGTCATATATTATTTAAGTCATTCTTTCATAATAGTTATAGTTACTATGTCACCATTCAGTCCAGTGGCAAAGGTTGGAGGGTAGGCTGTTACGATTCGATTCGATATGAATATTGCACACTAAACTTTGTCAGGCATACGAATTTGTTTTCATTAAACTAAGACATCAATTATTATTTGTAGATAGTGTTGGTTGTTTTTTTTTTTTAATTCATTAAGCCCTGCCTAAACCAAACCATAAGAGATAAAAAATATTTTTCTGTCTATAAAATATCTAAAACTATGTAGATATGACTTAAAGGCATTGTTTGAGATATTTTATAGATAGACAACTATTTTTTGACTATTATCTAATAATGGTTTGATCTACGCTGGGTTAAATTAATTTTGAAAACTAACCAATATTATTTGCATATTGTAGTCTTAGTTCACTCAAAACAAATATGTACGACTGAGAAATTTTAATGTGTAGTATTTATGTCGGATCTTAACAGCCATACCTCCACCCTTCGCCAGTGCTATTCACTAACCAAAACCCCCAGTTAGTGTCAGGCGCGCAAGGGGGAGTTTCGGATCATGATCCCTCCCTAGAAACATAAATACAAATTATTTAGGTAAATGGAATATTACTTTTTATTCTTCGTCAGGACTTTATGACTGAAGATCGTGGCCTGGATGATTCGGCTGTTGAACAGCCTTCTGAACGGGTTGGCTCCATCCTCATGGCATTCACCTGTGGCCACTGGAAGACCCGTGGCACTCATAAATTGGTGCAACTATCTGAGGCATCAAATGTTTGCTTTAATATTCCAATAAGGCATGTCTAAAAGAAAAAACGGCGCGGAAGACACAAACGGACACTAACGTAAGTACTTGATAATTATGACCGTTAAGTTACGCACATTCGACAACCACTTGTGGATACAACACCTCGCAATAACTCGTAGGTAAACGACCTTAGTAATACCTGTAGGTCAGGTGTTATCGTTAGACTTAAAGTGCGAAGTTTCTGAATATGGGGAATGTATCCAGATAAGTGACATTTTCGCCGTTGGAAATTTAAACATGCGATTTTTGCGATCCTATAACCAGGAAAACTATATTCTAATCTTATTATGAATCGTTGTCCACGCCAATAATATTATCTTATAATATTTGTGTTTGGCGATAATGGAGATAACAAAGTTTGTAATGGTTACAGTTATAATAGTCTAGGTATGTACTTCCAGTTCTCGAAATGGTCGGAGCGACCGGAGCGCAGCCGGCCGTTACATTAATTCAATTTAAGTAAATATTTTTTCTCAAAGTTTAATACGAAACTTGTCGGACGGGTGGTAAAACATAATACCATCACATATTATGTCGCAAGTAGGGATTCCAAAAGTAGGGATTGCGTCAAAATGCAGTGTATGGGGTTATATTATTATAGCTTATCGGAATTATATTTATTAATTTGTTCTTAATCTGCGGAGCCCCCCTTCAAAAATATTTCCCATACGATAAACCGTCAATGGTTGAAAATACGGCAAAAGTAATATATGTACGCCTAAACCTAACCGCATACGATGCCAACTAGGGATTCCAATCCCGGGATCCCGAGCTATTTTCGATTCCTATGAATTCCGGGATTGATAAACATAATCCCGAAACTTTCGGGATTGATTTTTTTATCAATTTTTATGGAAAATAAAATAAGAACGAAAATATAACAGAAAAAATACTTTTAATAACAAATCACTACATTAGAAATAAACGGAGTTTGAATGAAGTTTGATTTATACCCATGTGTAAGTTGCCGATTCATTTTATTTTTTCACATAAATTAATAAAAATGAGAAAGATTGGAAAAAAACAATGCTTCGCACTATTAACAAAGTAATTCCACCATGATCTCATACGTTTTACGGCAGTTTCATATTTGGCTGACTAATTAGATTTATGAAGCGGAGAGGCCATAAGTACACCATGATTTGCTTTACTATTTTAAATCTCGCTAACCCATTCATTAAGCCTTTACTATCAGAAACAGCAATCTCTTAAATTCACATTATTATCAAATTTATATTATAATATTATTTACTCCATTAAACTTATGTATTTCCAAGATTGAACGTAGATATACAATATTAACAATAAATGTCTTAAATAGTATAAATTATACTAGATTTATTTTTGACCGATTTTATCAATGTTATTTGTAAATATAAAAATTTTATATAAACAATTGAAAAAAATGCCAATCCCGGGATTGTCAAATTGTAATCCCGAAATCCCGGGATCAGAATTTTGGCTCGGGATTGGATTCCCTAGTCGTAAGACTCTTTATATAAGCAATACTGATATTCTGTATTATTTCAATTGTTATTAAAGTTCTCTCGTCAGCAATGAAACTTGTTTTTTATTGTACACCATAAAAGAACTGACTTCTTGCAGATGTATAACATGCACTGTTTATGGGTGATAGATAAAGAAAGGTGATTTAATTCTACATTTTTTTTACATTTCAAAGAGATCAGTGGTTTTCGTTAGTGGTGATAAAAACGTTGGTTGCAGATAATATATAAAAATAATACGAGAATATTTTCAAAAAATTATCGATCGCTCTGATTCGTAATATTTTATATTTCGAGCGCTGGCTACTCACTCTGTTTAAAAGTAACATGTTATTATTACTTGATGCAGCTCTGGTTATGTGCAATCCGCTGTACCTTCTGCATAACGGTAGACTGGCATTGAATGCAAAAAATGCAGCTTCATTTTCTCTATCTTGCATTCTATCACAAGAAGCGAAGGCTCCTTATTATCTGTATTTTCTGTACCAACCAACCGACTTGCGTTGGTAGTTACCTATTTAATCTTATATTGTAGTTATTAGATATAGATCTATCAGGTGTTGTGGACTGGCTACTTAGAAGCAATACAGATATATATCGATATATTTATGGAAAATCACCGGATAATTTCATATTATATAAGAAAATACAAGAAGATATTCAATAACTTTTTGTAGATTAACACGTAATTGTGAATTCAGAATGTCGTTCTTGTAGTCAAATTGATAACTATTGGAAAATGAATATTCTCTACGTTAGCAACATTGGATGCATTGTTTTTAAATAATAAAAAAATGGCTGCTTGCTGTTGATTTTTGTTACTAGGTACTTGCTTATTTCAATCAATATTACATTCCAGAGCATGACTATCAAATGTGTTAATTCGAGTGAGTGGGTAACAGCTAAACCGCGTATTAAGTATCTACAGTACTATTTACTAAGCGATTATTTAACGTTTACATTGATTTATAAACAAATCCTTTAAAAACAACGATTATTTAATAACCACAAAAATTTTATCAATTGGTGACAGGAAAAAAACTATTTAATCGTGTGTTTATTTAAATTAGGCAATAACATCTCTCTAGCTAAATTAATTTTCTCGACTACACGCATTTAAAATGTAAACAAACACACCGGTAGCTTCATAGACGAAATTCAAAAGTGTATGGGTGCACCGAGGCTATTTGCGACCAGCTTACTACATACCTACCAAAAATATAACTATGCTTGACGTCTGTATAATGTTAATCGTAGGTATCGGTTAAAAAGTCTAATACGGCCGTTTTATTTATCTGTTGGAAACTTTAGGTTTCTGGTGTTTGATCATGATTTAATAATATTCTAATACTTATAATGTAACTACTAGATAATATAATAAATAAAAAATGAATTCATTTGAATACAAATAAACTATTTTTAATATTTATACTAAGTACCTATTAGTAAAAAACAAAACTTGTGATAAACTAGATTCTTCGACTAGCTCTTAATTATCTTGTTAAATTACACACTCAAGAAAAATGCCGTTGGTTTATTTCTATACACTTTAACTTATATTACTAAATTATATAATTATTTATCGTTGTTTTTATTTTTAAAGTAACAACTGCCACTATGACGTTTAATAGTTTGTTTACGTAAAGAATTGCAAATGGCCGACAATAAGAAAATTCGCTGCCTAGCAACGGAACAATTCTAAACTATAATGTTATACTGTATAATCGTCACGATTGCAGAATCATTCTGTGGCGAAATAGTTGTGCGTTCGGCTGATAACCGAACAATCGTTGGTTCGAATCCAATCGAGTGTGTTTTTTTGTGTGAAAAAATAAATTATGTGTTACATGTCACACGCCAAAAATACACTCTGATCTGATTTTCCAAACCCGCCTAAAGAAGTATAACTTCAAAAATACTTGTATCTAAATCTAATGGGTTGAATAATATGACATACAATTCATCTAAAGTCACTTAAATATCACTGTTCAAGAGTGTACTTTTTTCGATTACTTATAGTCCTTATTATATTACCCTCCTAAAGGCACTCTTCGCCACTGTTCTACAATCTACACTACATAATACAACCTTACCCAACAATATGTAGGTAATTCATTGTATCCGTCGTCAAATGTCATTAAAATGAACAGGTCATGGTAGATATATGTGTATTCAAATTTACCTTTTCCATCATATAATATGATAACGTAATATATAGACACTTTGTATGTGGATTGTATACTTCAAGAGATAATTGGATTGTATTTATAACTATGCATGGGCCGTGGGCTAGGCGAACAATGGTCCGTATAATTAGGACATGATGTATTAGATTGGTTTTAGTCATGAATCAGCTGGAGATCTGCATTATAACACCGTGTATTACTTACTTATATGCTAGCTGTAAGTAGATACATATAGGTATACATTTTTGATTCCATTGATTCAAAATCCATCATCGAAATGTGTATAATAATAATATGGACAATCAATATTAATATGTACCTACATAACTGTTCATGGCAACATCGCATCCACACTCAATATTGGCTAAAGATACGTGAGTTGCGAAAACATTACCAACACTCGTGGACGATTAGATGACGACCAATTTGTCAACTTTTTTTAAAAGTTTTTTATCTCATTTGAATGAAAAGATTATTCTACAAGCCTTGAGTTTACTACTAAAACGAATACAATAAAATTTTGTTAGTTATTTCTTATGTATGAGTTTATTTATGTTATGTTTTCTTCTTCTTGTGGCATTAATTTATTATCGAGGACCAATCGTCAGGGCCGCGCCAAGGGTGGTTGCCGCCCGGGTGCCAGCCAAAAATTACCGCCCCTCCATTGACATGAAACATGTTAATTTTTTTATTGTATTTTGATGAGAATCTTTTCATTAAAATACGCCATAAAATAAAGCGAGATGTAATAGTGACAGTCAGTGGCGCACCCAGGGGGGGAGCCAAGGGGCCCTGGCACCCCCCAAAAATGAAAATTATCAGAATGATTTTAAACATTGAAATTGAAAGCCAATAAACTATACCTTTGGGCTTAGACAAATAAAAACACGGCAAAAAAATGATTTGTAATAATTCTCCAGCATCCTTTTTAGAAAAATTTCTTAGATTTTAATTTCTAACACAAAAATTTCGAAACACTAATGTCAAGTTTTTTTAGAAACCCAATCCCTAATTGAACTGTCAAAATATTCTCGGTGTCCACCCAAATACCGGAGTGGTGTAGGTCATGGCTGGGGAGGGCTGACAGGGCTCTAGCCTGGGGGCCCGGGCTGTGGGGAGCCCGGCGTGTCGGGTTGACCAGATAAGTGAGATAAACACACATCATAAATTAGCTTTAATAGTGAAAAAGTCGCCTGCGGCGCTATTATACTTCGTGGCCGTGAACATTTTCAATTACTTATATAACTGTTCAATATATTTTTTTATTATTATGTGTCGATACTCGACAGCTCCATTATTAAAGTAAATGTAGTAAAAATCGCCAATAATTCACTGTATAAGTACCTAACCTTAATTTGAACTAAAACACAATTTGAAAAACGTTAATGTAGTGTTTCACACTGCCTTTAATCTTAGCGGTAGGTAGGGGGCCGTCAAATATCCTAGCCTGAGGGCCCGTTTCGGAATGTGGGGACCATGGTGTAGTTACACCGAGTGCAATAGACAAAAGACCGATAAACGAGAAATTAGGCTGTGAAGAAGAAAAAGATCCTATAGCACTAATTTACATTCTCTTCCTTGGGCCCCCCCCAATATTAAATCCTGGGTGCGCCACTGGTGACAGTAGCTAGAAGCAGGACAGGGCATTACAGTCTCAACGAATCTTAAGAAATTAAAGTGGTAGATAGCCCCCAGTGTCATCCTCAGCAATCCACTCAAGATCTTAACCACATTGTCTGGCAATGTGATGCCTATGACCAGGAGAGAGAGGTGTTAATGAATAAATTGGGAAAATGCAGGTTATACCCTCCTTTAATTAATTAATTAATTCGTTCCTGACAAAACCAAATATTTCAGTTATGAAAATTGTACATGAATTTCTCAAAAAATGTTACGTAAATGTCTAGTGTATAGTGTAACAAAAATGTAATTCTGTATTATTAATAATGTAACTATTTATGTATGTAGTTAAAAAAGTGTATGTATAACTTTGTAAACCATTGTAAAGCAGAATAGCCTTCCATTCAGAGAAGAGCTCAATTGCTTCAAAAAAAAAAAAAAAACACAAAATGTGGCATATTTAACATTCTGAATTATAACGTGTAAATAACCAAATCGAATATAATTTATTTAAAATATATCTATATAGAGAGATATAAAAAAACTGACGAAAACGAGACAAATTGCTTTTCATCAAATGTAATAAGTACATGGATGGAATAGTTATTTTCGCCTGGTAATCGCTGCCTTTTGACAGTTAGTAGGCAACTTACAAATGTATCTCATAATGAGATATATTAATATTATATATAATATTATTATATCTCATCGTAAGATTCAGTTTAGGACTTTCACCGCCCCCTGAATCCTGCCACCCGCGTGTTCCTCACCCCCAACACCCCCGCCTGTTGCGTCCTTGCCCATCGTTACGTTTCGGTCATTTGTTAGCTTGAACATTGATACATTGAACAGTAATTAATACATATATCAATGGTCTTGAATAATGTGTTCAACGGTTTGAGAAGTCAGACTGTCACATGGGCTTGCGTCATTGTATAGGTAAATCAGAATACAGTGGCACCATGGGCACGTAAAATCGGCTTGCAGATGAGTAGTATTGTTTGATAGCATTGAAACAGGCATTGCAGCTTGCAGCAAACAATTTCATTACACCTGCGAATCGTGTTTGTTGTCACTGAATTTTGAATGATTTACTATCTTATACCTTACATTGATCGTCTGATGGAACCATGTTCTATTAGAGTGTTGAACATGTATTTTGTGAATTACATTAATTATATAACAACATTCATTTCGTCAACTATTGACCAATACACAGGCACTGAAAAACGTGCATGTAGTGAACTGTGGTTCCTTGCTGCAAATCATTATTGGCATCTAACATTCATCTTTTTACGTAAGTTTAAAATTTATTAGTATGTCTTTGAAAAAAAATATTACCTATTTCATAATATACTCAGCTAAGTCGGTTGTTGTGTATCTTTATAAGTAAATGATCTCGAATTGAATATAAAAGAAAAAACATCTTTCACTTTCTGCCGAACGACCAGAACAAATTCGCCAATTTACTCTCAAGCAAAACTGTGACAAAATTTTACCTGTTGTTCTTTCTAATAATGATTATAACTTCATGCTTTATAAATTTCGTTATGTCATCTTAACAAAAAAAAAGCTCTAGACCTACTTTGGAATTACTCAGAATTACAAATCAAGAAAGCAATTAAATACATATTGTTAAGTTATTTCATACTGGTAAATGTTTCATTGTGTTATTTTATTGCGACTAGGTAGTAACGGTTTTCATTTGTTCATTTTTCGTCATTGTGTAGATCGGTTGCAATTTGCAATATACGCACTCCAAATTGCACCTGTATCTAATGTCTGGAAGTAAGCCGGGTCTCACAATTTTCAAACTCGTCCGACTGCAACACGTCGACTTTGTCGGTGTAGTCCAGTCAATGAATGCTCAAAAGATGGGTGTAGAGTGCATGGAATATACGAGTATTTTTGACTTCAGGACTTTGTTAGGAGTAGTTAATAAGTAAACATACTAAAAGTCCCCGCCCCTGGGTGAGCTAAAGACGGAGGGGGGTCGAAAGTTCCGATTTTTTGGTTTTTCGCTTATATCTCAGAAACGTTGCATATAGAAAAAATGGTTCAAATAAAAATGAAAGCTAATTAAATTTCATATGAAATTAAAAAAAATATCAATATTATTTAAACATGAATTAAGCTCGCTCGCGCACCGATATATCCAATAATTTTCATACACGGCGGTACTGCAGTACCGTTTTCAAACGAATATGCTCGAATTGGCGCAGGAGGGGTGCGGGGAGCGGGGTACGCAGCTGGGAGCTTGATCGGTACTGCAGACTCGACAGTGTATCGCCGTTTCTGCGTTCGTACGTGAGCAAGCGCGCGACAGCGGAGGAAAAAAATACAGCTTTAATAATTTATTAACATTGTTAAAATTTATTTCTGCAAGCAATCTATGCAAAGTTATTAATATAATTAATAATTTTTATTTAATTTTTATGTTAATAGTAAAATATAATCCAAATAAACATTTATTTTTATTTTTAATCAAACGCTGCACCCCCAGATATCTTATCCACGAGCCGCTACTGATAATATCCCAAAACAGTCAGATTTTATTTAAGTTATGCGGAAACGTCACTTGGTCTCTCAATGCATAACGTTGCTCATTAATTTCCTAGTAAAACAATGGATATAAGTACCTAATTATTACCTGAATTTAAAAAAAACATTGATGTGACGCACGATAATTTGGTATCTGCCATTATTTTATATACAAATTCGATTCGGTTTACATACATTCTACATTTTGAGTAAAGATGCGTCATTCGGAAATGAGATGGCCTTCAGATGGATTTAAAATTATTCAAATGGCTTTTATTTTATTCATGTGGCTGCTTATTAATCAACTGATTTTAAAGTTGCATACGATGCACCGTTCACATGTGCTATTGAGTAAAAACCAATTAATTCGTAACAGGTTCATAAACCTTTTAGCTGAGATGTAAGCAGCGTTGCCTTTACGACTAGAGTAAGTTCTACTACATACCTAGACCCTATAAGTAGGCAAGTGCACTAATATTATTATGATTAATGTACATAGTGATTACTGATTACGTTTCAACAACTTGACAATATTTTCCATTATTATAAAAATATCGACAATATATTTATTATTTATACATAACGTGAGATTAAACGTGTTTTTAATAATGGACATATTAAATAATTAAATGAACGAAGTGTTTTAAAATTAAAATGACACCATGCCGCATACATTTATGCTGCCCGAGTCCTCTCACGCAAATTTCAATCCTTCGTAATAGATTAATTATTAATATAGTGAAGAGATGTTTGTCTTCTATAAGCTGGCGTGCCGGTTTCCCCCCCCCCCCCCCCCGCTTCACCATCCATCTCGTTCCCTCCCATTGAAAACTTGAACAGTTGAACGCGATGGCACAATGCTTTCCGTGTGACGTGTACGCCAGTTTATAGAATACAGACTTTCTACTTGAATTATTATAATATGTTTTCTATCTATACTCTATATATAATTTTATTAATAATAACAGTGAGCACAAAAATAATGCGAATTGGGTTGCATTCTGGGTGAGACTGAAAGAAGATTTAATTCTCGAGTGTGGAGAAAATGATTGTTATAAAAATATTGGGAATAGGTACTTATGTTATTTTCAATATTTGCGTCTGTATACGCATTTAATAATGTGGATTTATGTTGTTTCGTTTAATGGTCTGACCGTCGTTACTGTACGAAAACTGCCTTCTCGAAGTTTTTCTCACAGCACAAAGTACCTAAGCGGCACTTCTTTCTACGCCTCTCATGCTACGTGCGCATCGCACGGCCACTCCCAATGTGCTTGGTCCCACTCCCAATGCGGCGACAAACTACACATGTATCTACAGTGCGACAAAACTTGTCGCTAATATAACTATTAGTCTTTTTTAAGCTACACTTTTTATACTTATTACATAGTTAGATTCCGTCTTCTATAATATTCGACGTCTTCGGAGATATCTACCTATAAATTATTTAAATGACAATTATTGTGTTCCATATTTGAACATATCCCCATCGCCATAATAAAAAATATACTTTCGATGCCATTAGTAATTTATTTGTCTATGCCCAGCCGATGGCTGCGTTTGAAAACATGTCGTGTCCAATAATAAAACGCCTTCATATGTTTTCATCCGAGTTAAAACAGATGCTGTGATCAGAATCAATTAAAATAGTCTTTATTTTAACATCACGTGATGTCACTACAATATTTACTAACTTCTTTTGGTCACGGAGTCATCATTTTTTATTGGCCTTCGTTTGTTTATAGAATATTGTAGCATTTTTATTTTATAATAGGAATTATCTATGTACAAATAATAATAAAATGAATTCGATATAATAGAGCATTACACACAATTCCAGTTCGTTAACTTGCATTTTAGATAACCGTCTTGTATACAGAATTGATCCAGTAGTTATTGGTCTATTGGAGTTACTACGGAATTATCAAAAAAATTACAAAAAGATGTTATTATCACGTTTTTATTAGCTCGTATTCTTGTTTGTCCGGTACAGATTTTTTCTTGTGCAGTACAATTTTTTTAACTAACTTCCCGACTTTTGAAACTTTTAGAATATATCAGAACACGACGACAATGCACTCTTTTAATACTTTTGGCCATTTTCAGTCAATTCTGTTTTGTATGTTTCGGAAAAAAATCGTTAAAAGTAGTATTTACTCCTCACTATTATTGGTTGCTGAGTGGGTCCTAGCAACTAAATTATTAATATATACGTGCGTTACTATGGAAATCAATATGAAATGTCAAAATGACATTTCTGTATTCTATAATATTTATTCAGTATTTCTATCAAGTACAATAAAAAGTTTTTATTAATACACAGAATTGTCAGAAGTTTATATGATTCAACAGAAGATTTTAAAACGTGGTATATAAAAAGTTCTTTTTTATCTTGTAATTATTTGTAGTTACTCATTTTGTACATTTATAGAAAATATTTTCTTGGTTTCTTTAGTTTCTGGCTCACTTCATAACATTATCGTGCCGTAATACAAACAAGTATGTATGTCATTTATAATGGTGACGTTTTTTCTTTCGGATTGTCACAATATATCAAATTTGCATATCAAAAGTAATGTATGCTTGTATGTAAATAAATTTACTTTCGAATCATTAGAGAATGAGCTACGACGCTACAACTCGGGCCTCAATGACAAAGTTATTTACCTGACCAATAATTGTGTGTATAGTAGTGCAATGTCGAAATAAAAATACCTGCGCACCTGTGGATTATTTGCAAATCTCAAGGTGCCTACCTGCCTATTAGGAAACACTGCATTTTTGAACAGATAAGATATTATTTAGTGACCTACAAAATGATCTTAATGATATTTATTTTATATTGATGACGAGATGATTGTGTATTTTGAAAATAATAATATTACTGTGGAAATTACTCAGTAAGAACTCAATAATATTATTTAATATGGTTGTTATTTTTTAGTATTAAATTGTTTTGCGTATATTATGTATACGCCATAATACCCGTAGTGATTTCTCAACCAGGCGGTGATGCCAACCGTACTATAATTATAGTACAATACTATAATTTTAATTCCGCGAAAAATGTAAAATACTATAATTTTACGCCAAATATACGAAAATACTATAATTTTAAAGGATTCAAGACGAAAAATGTTCCTGTACTATATATTTTTTAGAAATACTATAATTTTTACGCCTTAGTACTATAATCAGCATAGAAAAAGATGGCAACACTGCAACCAGGGGTTCCAGTGATGCCAACCGTACTATAATTATAGTACAATACTATAATTTTACGCGAAATATACGAAAATATATACTTACTATAATTTTAAAGGATTCAAGACGAAAAATGTTCGTGTACTATATATTTTTTACACCTATGTGCTATAATCAGCATAGAAAAAGATGGCAACACTGAGTAACACGATCATTTTCAAAGATTGCTAAAAAATTACAACTTGAACCTTTTACAGTAAAAAAACTTTTGGAATATAAAAAGATAATTCTTGTATCCAAAGTGTAGGCAATAATAATAATACTCTTAAAATGTATTTTTTTTCTGAAATATTCGTTATTAAGTAATTATTATTTACTAACCTTAATGAAAGTGACGTCCCCGTACGGGTAGACAAGTCATGCATTGCTTAGGAGCGAGAGCGACACATTATTAATCTTTGATAAAAATGAAGGTAACGCATCGAGTGCCTATTGGGGTTTCTTCATAAACTTTATGGAGAGTTCTGGATCCATTGCATCTAACGTCGTGATCGCCCCATTTGAGTAACCGCGCTTTCACAATATTAACTAGGTATACCTAGCTACATATATTGGGAAACCATTGATTTTTGTAACCAGTTCGTAGAATTTATTTTTGAATACTTGAATAGCCAGCTCTGGTTTCTCCGTTGGGCTCCTGGTTTCACATCCATACAGAACTATTGGTTTTACGATCATGGTGTATACCTTCCAATAAGGTAAGGATGGATATTACAAATTAGCGACCATGTTACTTATTATGTTAAATATGTCCACTTTAAAAATGAGATTGCTTCCGTAGTCAAGGCTGGATTTACGCTTCATGGTTTACTACTTGGGCTAACATTAATTCATTAATTTTTATAACTTTTTACTGTTTTTGTTTACAGAATCACTTACTTATTATTTTATCAAAAGTCGTTTCAAACGCTATTGATAATAATGCAGACGAGCTTCAACGTTGAACATTTTGAATACATACATTTTAGCTTGTCAATTAGCTGAAGGTATACGTACATACTAAAAAAAGGTACTTATTTAGAATAGATTGAGGTCGCATCTTGTAAAAATTCGCACTTGGCGTAATACGTCCTCATAAATTTATCCATAAACTCATGAATTTCATTTTTTTCCAATTTATTTTCTGATCCCGGGATGCCTTGGTATATCCGGCTCTGTCTTCAATAATTATTGCTCTTATCATTGTTATTTCAACCCGACTGATGGAACTAATAATTAATACTATACGTTCAATTATTCTGTACACAAGTAGACTTTAATACTTTTAATTATTTATTATTGTGTCTTCGTGCTAGTTAAGCCAAACGATTACGATTGTTTTATTGTCATTCATTATTATCACTTCAAGGTCTGCCATAAACTGCTAATGAACATAAGCCATGTTTGTATCAATATCTGACAATGTACACTGCCTTCGAAACAAAATCTCAATATTTTAGTGGACATTCAAATTCTTTTTTTTTTTTTACATAGTGAACATTAAAAATTATAAGACGTTCACAACATGACATTTAAAAACATATACTTAAATATTATAAACTGCCAAAAGCGCGTTTACACGCCGTAATTACACCAATTCTTACGTTAATTACTACTAATTAGGTAACTAATTGCGGCATAGAAAGGATTTTAAACAGTAGAAAAGGCGTGTAAATACAAATTAGATACAAGGAAGTACACCGAATGAGCTAAGCAGACCCAATTTTAAGAAATTATAAAACAGTGCCTACCTATAATCATCCTCGCGCAGGTGGAATATGTCAATATCTGAAGTGATTGGTTGAACAGAATTATTGCCCTCCCAATTGGCATTACCAATGGCAGGTTAGTTTTGCACCTTGGTAGAACAAACAACTGATGGTCCCGATTTCTAGGATAATAAGTTATCAGGGACACATTAGTTCAACCAAGAATGTGGCAGAATAACTCAAATATATGAATATGAATCTGAAATATGCACCCTTATTATTGCAATATAGGTAGAAATTATTTTCAACCACATAAAATATTATGCAATGCGTATCTAATATTTAAACGAACACGTGCAGTTACTGGCGAGTATGGAGAAGTATGGGATAAACTTATAATAAAGAATATCATATTTTCAATATTTACGCCTGTATCATATTTTTTTGTTCTCTAGTATTAAATATTGGTAATGTTTAAGGACATTCAGGAGGCTTTATATTTATTGCTCGTAATAACCGGGCGGGCGTCATTAAATCATAAACCAAATTGCCTTCAAAGCGTAGACTATAGATACACCTAGACGCCACCCATTGCATTGCTAAATGAAGCTACGTGCCGTGCGTTTGGTTTGTGGGCGAGCGAACGCATTCGTATACAAATAATTGAGACCATAGACCATTTCGCTAGTGCTCGCCCAAAGTGCTCGCACTAGGCGCTCAGAATTAAAATATAATTTTCTATTTTTTTACATTATATAGTATTTGTAAGCGGTCAAAATGCAACCATTAGGTAAAAATATCCATAATTTAACTTATTTTAAAGAAACACTAGGTCACTTGATATTAAAATATATAATAATATACAAATAAATTATCACGAACATGTATCAACTTACATATGAAACGTAATATCATCTTCTTGCTTATCAGTACGGCTACCATATTTTAATACTACACACAGAACCATATTTTCTACTTAACTAAAAATATTCACCACTGACTTTTAACACAAAAAATATCAATTTTAGCAACACGCGCTCGCAGGTTATCGACGCTTAGTTAAGCAACCAACTAAGATTTGGCGGCGATACCATAGCAAACTATCCCACACATCTGTAAACCTTTTATCTTACTCTAGCGCGTGTCGCAGAGATTATAAGGGTGCCGAATACTTTCTCACTTGCACTTATACATCGTTTTTGTTCAGGCCTTGCTTCAAAGCTTGGTGATCCTACTAATCGGTTGTGTACTTCCTACCTTTGGTGATTGGAGAAAACATATACACAGTGATGTACCCACATTATGTAGTTACTAGTACAATAACACAATACTCGTGTTCACTCCTATGCATTACCTAAAACGGTATTTAGACTTAACAAATGCCAGTTACCTCAGGATATAATTATTATATTTTTGTAAGAAGCATACATAATGCACTGTAAAATTCATTATTATATTGTATTGAATAGTGGCGGGTAATGGCTACTCCGTTTCGAAAATTTTCTATGTTCATTAGAACGCGATGGTGTTGTCGATAAGTGGGTAATAATGATTCGTTCACTTTATTCATAAAAGGAAAATTGCTCCGAACATCTCAATTGATTTAAAAACGTTCCCTCCAAAGTATTATTATTATTTTTCTCAACGGTCTTCTTTGACCTTGAGACGGTTTAGAGAGACAGGGTGACCACAACAGGTGATTCCGTTTATTTGAAATGTATATACGTGGCTAACAATACATGCAGAATAGTAAATGCTTTGTAAAATTTTATCGCACACGTTCAAATGAGCACATCTATACAAAGAAAAAGAGTATTTACAACCAAGACTGATTTGGGAATAGTAGAATTTGGTTAATGTATCTGCAGGGCTGTTCCAACACGCTTCCGTTATTTTTCTACATTCGAAATAACATGGATATCGCTCGGGTCAATACTGCATACAAAACGATTATCTAATTACAAGTTAACACGTATTAACAACCGCTGCACATATGCCATGTCACTGGCATTTTTTATTTAGTGTCACCTTGACGTTTGTTTTATGTAAGTAGTGTATCCCAGTTAATAATATTGTTATTGTGGCGTTTATAACAATATAATATATTACATTGTATAATATACACGATATAAAGGTATATTAACAATACATGCAGAATAGTAAATGCTTTGTAAAATTTTATCGCACACGTTCAAATGAGCACATCTATACAAAGAAAAAGAGTATTTACAACCAAGACTGATTTGGGAATAGTAGAATTTGGTTAATGTATCTGCAGGGCTGTTCCAACACGCTTCCGTTATTTTTCTACATTCGAAATAACATGGATATCGCTCGGGTCAATACTGCATACAAAACGATTATCTAATTACAAGTTAACACGTATTAACAACCGCTGCACATATGCCATGTCACTGGCATTTTTTATTTAGTGTCACCTTGACGTTTGTTTTATGTAAGTAGTGTATCCCAGTTAATAATATTGTTATTGTGGCGTTTATAACAATATAATATATTACATTGTATAATATACACGATATAAAGGTATATTGAATGCGATTTGTTGAAAATATTTCAGGCAAACAATAACATTACACAGCTAGCAGGCGTGTAATACAACAACTGTGACTTGGAGCGCGGCGTGGTGTGACATTGTCGCAATACTCGCAGTTATAGTTTTCATTTCCGAAATAACCGTATCTCAAGATGTAATTGTCGTCCTTTATCTAGCTTTATGTAGATAGAGCGGCTGTCCTGATCCGCGTTAAAAACCGTTACGCCTGACAATTCATATCCCGAGGTAATTATTAATAACTCTTGAAATATGATAGCATATTTGTCACTTTTTTATTGACTTTGTAGTTAAGATATAATATAATCGAATAGCCCTGTTGGACTTCTATTGGCAGATTGGATGTTTATCAATTTCATGAAAAACGGTCTGAAAACAATAATTGTAACTGTAAAAATAGCTTTGTTTCCACGTTACACCAATTGATAATAATATTGTATTTACTCGCTAGAATTCACACTTTGCAATAGTGCAATCTTCTTCACTTAGTGTCGTTTTCTATTGACATTGAGCCACTTACGGAGTAAGCGTAGCTGAAAATTTCATTCCATCCATGCTTCTACAGCCCTCTACCTTTCCCTGCATTGTGAGTTGGAGTAAATCATACTTTTCGTTGCGAAAAATATAGCCAAAGTATGCAGATTTTAGTAGCTATAAGTTATCTTGTCTTAGTGGTTCGTCTTTAAAACCGTCCCATTGGTAATGTGTTCAGTCTAAGATATCTTCATAGTACGCTGATACAGCCACATCTATACATGAGTACAAATAATAGAAAAACATAAAATAGCGTAATAGACAAAAGTTTCAGTACTTGGTATCCGCATCATATGGAAAGAAAAATAACTGCCAAAAGTACCGAAATGTACGTTTTGGCAACCCTACCGGTGCGTACTGAGTTTGAAATTGTTTACGCGTGTCCGTAACGTGTGCTTACCCTACCGAACTCAACATTGAATTTCAAACGTCTAATATCGTGATACAATCTGCTATTTGGCCGTTGGGCTACAATTTATTTTAAAATCAACTATCAATATGCCAACCAGTTATTAATTTATATAACACTACGTAACTGACATAATGTTTGCTCACTTGTAACAGTCTTACACAGTACCAAATAGAAAAATGCGGTAAATCAAGTAAATACTAATGTAGTTATTAGTGGGAGAAGGTTTGATTTACTTATAGGGAAATTATTGAATAATTTAGGAATTTTCTCTTTAAATAAACAAATAATAAATACAATATGATGTACGTTGTCGTGACAATTGTCCACGCACGTGTTTTGCGAAGAGAAGCACCATCCATTTGTTTATTTAAAATAAACTAAAAGTTATAATTTTATTAACCGATAATAACATTAAATTAACCATATTATTATATCACTGAAAACTTATTTATAAGAGATTTTACACATGCGTAGAATTATTATCGCGACAAAAATTCATATTATGTAAAGACTCTATCGCGACCAGTGGCGCACCCAGGGGGAAGGGGCCTTGGCACTGAAAATTATCAGAATGATTTTAAACATTGAAATTGAAAGCCAATAAACTATACCTTTGGGCTTAAACAAATAAAAACACGGCAAAAAATGATTTGTAATAATTCTCCAGCACCCTTTTTAGAAATTTTTTTTAGATTTTAATTACTAACATAAAAATTTCGAAACACTAATGTCAGGTTTTTTTTAGAAACCCAATCCCTAATGGAACTGTCAAAAAATTCTCGGTGTCCACCCGAATTCCAGAGTGGTGTAGGTCATGGCTGGGGAGGGCTGACAGAGCTGTAGCCTGGGGGCCCGGGCTATGGGGGGGCCGGCGTGTCAGGTTGACCAGATAAGTGAGATAAACACACATCATAAATTAGCTTTAATAGTAAAAAAAGTCGCCTGCGGCGCTATTATACTTCATGGCCATGAACATTTTCAATTACTTATATAATTGTGCATTATATTTTTTGATTATTATGTGTCGATACTCGATAGCTCCATTATTAAAGTAAGTAGATGTATTAAAAGTCGCCAATAATTCACTGTATAAGTACCCTTAATTTGAACTAAAACACAATTTGAAAAACGTTAATGTAGTGTTTCACACTGCCTTTAAAATTAGCGGTAGGTAGGGGGCCCGCCAAATATCCTACCCTGAGGGCCCGTTTCAGGATGTGGGGACCATGGTGTAGGTACACCGAGTGCAATAGACCGATAAACGAGAAAATAGGCTGTGAAGAAGAAAAAGAGCATATAAAACTAATTTACATTCTACTCCTTACCCCCCCCCCCCCCCCCAATATCGCCGATCCGACCGATCGCGACGGCCTTTTTAACGTTTACTATCGCGGAAGTTCAATATGCCGGTTAAATATATGTAATGGGGTACCTACACCATGGCCCCCACATCCTAAAGCGCCCCCCAGGCCAGGATATTTGGCGCCCCCCCCTTCCCATCGTTTAAGGTAGAGGGCAGTGTGAAACTTTACAGCAGAGTTTCCTAACTGATATTCTACATGACCCAGTAGAGAAACATCAGAATCAGATCCAGTAGGATAACATGAAAAGATCACAAAATAACTATGAAAAAGGGGACATACAAGAAAGATTTCGCAATTTAATAGATATCGTCAAACAAGTTTTATCAAATAATATTTATCATATTATGATATAAAGAATGTTTCAGAGACCTAAAATTTCCGGTTTGGATCAAAAAATACGGAAGCCCACAATACTAATGTAATGAAAAATGAAAAATATATAGCTGATACCTCGTAAGCGACTTTTTTTACTAATAATATAACAAATTTGTGGCATATGGAATGAGTACAAACGGAGTTATAAAAACTGTTGTTTTCTGTCAATATTGCTTATCTGGCTGACCCGACACGCCTGGCCGGGCCCCTCCTAAGGCTGGACCCCAGGCTACAACCCTGACAACCCCACCTTGTGGGGGCCATGACCTACATCCATGCTCAAGTTCGGGAAACGCCACGATGACAATTAACCCTAGACTCTTAAGGGAACATAGTTTTATATGTTTTTATGTTAACATTATATTCCGTTTCTATGCCACCTTGTAGATACGGTGTAAAATTTACTCAAGTACTTCCATTTTCATTTATAATTACATAAATAATAATATATTATATAGGGTAGTTATCTTAATGACAATTCGTGGAGACCGTATAGGTACATTTGTCAGTCAGATTAAAATATTCTCATTTGCTTGACTTAAATTTCTTCCTTCATTTATAATACAGATAAACTCGATCGGCGCATCACCTTTACAGTTATTCACAGGTATTTGGGCTCGGTAGGTATTTCCTTTTATTTCATTGTGAATTGGGCCAGCGGAGCAAAAAGAGTTCAGCAAAGAAGCTGGTCACATACCCGTACCTGCAGAATAATCCACCGGAGGCGATTCGGTGAGGTCAGAATGACATGTGCACACATGTTTATGTGTCAGTGTTGCCATCTTTTCTTAACACAATTATAGTACATTTTACAAAATATTTCCGCCAAAATTTTTTTTAGAAACGCCACAATTGCCGGACTTACTATTAATTTACATACATACTTCACACGAAAAAAATGGAGCCTTCTTTTGGGGCCTACGGTATGCCGACGTTTGTGACGCTTCTTAAAAACTCACTTGCGTAAAAGAAGATATCGCATGCGGGCATACTTTTAGGTTTTTATTAGGTCGTATTCTTATTTGTCCGGTGGTTGTTTGTCCGGTACAAATCTTGCAATCGATTTTTACTAACTTCCCGACTAGCTAAACAGAATATATCAGAACACGATGGCAATGCATGTTTTAAATACTTTTTGCCATCTTTAAGTAGAATTAAATTCATTTTCAGTTAATTCTGTTTTGTATGAAAAGTTATTTTGGAAGAAATCCGTAATCCAATCCACTATTATTGGTTGAAGGGGTCTGGAGTCCTAGCAACTAAATTATTAATATATACGTGCGTTACTATGGAAATCAATACGAGTTTCAAAATGACATTTCAGTATTATTTCTATCAAATACAAATTTTTTTGATCGTTTAAGCTAGTCAAGCCAAGTTTATATGATATGATTCAACAGAAAATTTAAAAACGTCGTAAGTATATATGTAAAAAGTTATTTTTATCTTGAAATTATTATAATGTAACTACGAACTTGGAGTCATATTTTGTTAAGGTTTTCTTTGCTGCAAAAAAAAATGAAGAGCACTTTTTGGGTCTTACGAATTGCTAATGAATTTTCCTTCGAAATTCAAATCAAAAGTTCTTTTTATCGTGTCAATATAGATAACTTGTGTGCGATATCATTTTTTACCATTTTTCTTTTCTGATTTTCGAAATTATGAGTAGTATTTTAGCCGTACTATACACATCGTACATAGTACAAACACTATAATTATTGTACGGTTGGGTACACTTTTAAGTGCCTACGTCTTATATGCCAATCAAATTTAATCACAATGGTTCGTTTTCTTCTGAAGATTTTCTTAGATAAAAAGAGACTTCAACTACAGCCAAGATGTAGCTTGCGGCGTTTACTGTGTTTGTAAAATACTTATTCAATTATATAACTTTTACTAAAACTATTTTTATTAAAACAAATAATTAACGTTAGCTACTTATTATTAAATCAAAAATTCATCTCGACCTGAGATTTCCTGCAACCTGTGATAACCGCTAATGGTTGCCGTTTGTTACGGCACTAATAATGAGATAATACTTATCTACGTTACATCTGAAATAGTTTAGTGTATTTAGCCCTTCGATGTAAGTTTTTTGTTTAGAATTATTAATAACCATGTCCTTGCTTTTTCGTACAAGGTGGTTGTTAGTAATTTTGAACAAACACAAACACCCAGGCTTTGAGTGAAACACATAATAATTAGGACAAAATAATTATTATTGTGTCCTCACTGGGAATCGAACCCATAACTCTCGGGTGGAAGGCCAGCGCCTCACGCACTGCACGACGAGACCCGCCCTCGATGTAAGTATTACCTATGGTGTTAGTTATAACAACGATTATACCTAACTGATATCTAATTCTCCCAACGTAAATAATTGATGTGGTTACATTTAAGATGTCCGTATCACAGTTCACCGTGAGCAGTCGCACCAGTCGTAGAAAGAGACGTTCAGATAGTAGGTAATGCTCAAATTTTATTAAATCATATCAATTCAATATCAATTATAGGTAGGTACAAATTGATTCGGTTCTTGTCTATTTAGTGGACGGCAGCAGCAAACAAATTTTGAAAATAGTCGATATACTGGATCAATTTTGTTAGTTTATCATTTTTGAATCTATGAAAATTGCCGCTGTTCCCGCCAGGGTTCCAGTTCCAATAAATGAATCGTTCAGATTTCTTTACGCGATATGATTGTATAACAGTGATTTTAATTATGTATTTTGTGTGTTGTATTTATACATGAATTTGATCTCAATACTACACGGCCAACTATTTCCGATACTATAGCTCGCGGTTAACTTTATTCCAGACGTATAAATTTCCGGACACAACGTAATATGAAAACAGTAGATACTAAATTTTCAATAAAAATGAAATTCATAAAACTTCCCTTCGGAGCAGAGACCATCGCATTGCGCTCCTAGATTGTAGGTCACAAATTCAAATCCCGTTCGAATAATATTGTGCACCAACTTCATTAGCGTGCCTGCGGTGCTATTTTTATTTGTATATTAGTCTCTAATAAAAACCTTTCATAAGCACCTAATTCTTTAAAAATTAGAATGCTGTTACTACTCGTGACTAGATATTATTATATGCATCAATTTCTCTAGCGACATGTTCAAGAAAAAAATGTTGAAAGACATAAACATACGTACTTAATAATTTTAGTTTTAATAAACATTTGATTTTTTTTATTATTGATAAATTTGAATTTAGTAATAATAAGTAAATAACCAGCCAAATATACCTATGGAGTGTACATTTGATATAATATATTTCCTTAATTTATATTTATTTATTACATTAATATATTTCCTTGCAATGGCGAGGGTTGCCCACTAAACTTTTTCAGTCACACTTATTTTGTTTTCATTGAAATAAGCATACAAAGTAATTACAAGATAAAAAGAACTTTTTATATACTTACAACGTTTTTAAATTTTCTGTTGAATCATATAAACTTGACTTGACTAGCTTAAACGATCAAAAAAGTTTCTACTTGATAGAAATAATACTGATATGTCATATTGATTTCCATAGTAACGCACGTATATATTAATAATTTAGTTGCTAGGACCCACTTAGCAACCAATAATAGTTTTACTTTTTACGGATTACTACGGATTTTACGGAAGAAAAACACTGTAAAAAATTGGAGATGGTAGTGGTTAGTTTAAATCAAATAAACCCTGTCTGATCCAAACCATAAAAGTTTAAGTATGCTATGTGTAGGGAATCCAATCCCGATCCAAAACTCTGATCCCGGGATTTCGGAATTACAATTAGACAATCCCGGGATTTGCATTTTTTTCCATTGTTGATATTAATTTTTTATATTCACAAATAACATTGATAAAATCGGTCAAAAATAAATCTAGTATAATTTATACTATTTAAGACATTTATTGTTAATATTGTATATCTACGTTCAATCTTGGAAATACATAAGTTTAATGGAGTAAATAATATTGTAATATAAATAATAATGTGAATTTAATATGAGATTGATGTTTCTGATAGTAGAGACTTAATAAATGGATTAGCGAGATTTAAAATAGTAAAGCAAATAATCATGGCGTACTTATGGCCTTTCCGCTTCATAAATCTAATTAGTCAGCCAAATATGAAACTGCCGTAAAACGTATGAGATCATGGTGGAATTAGTTTGTTAAAAGTGCGAAGCGTTGTTTTTTTCCAATCTTTCTCATTTTTAATAAATCATGTGAAAAAATAAAATACATCGGCAATTTACACATGGGTATAAATCAAACTTCATTCAAACTCAGTTTATTTTTAATGTAGTTATTTTTTATTATAAGTATTTTTTTCTGTTATATTTTTGCTTTTATTTTATGTTTCATAAAAATTGATTAAAAAATCAATCCCGAAATCCCGGGATTATGTTTATCAATCCCGGGATTCATAGATATCGAAAATAGCTCAGGATCATAGACTATAGATACATATAGACGCCACCCGTTGCATTGCTAAATGAAGCTACGTGCCGTGCGTTTGGTTTGTGGGCGAGCGAACGCATTCGCCTATAAATGTTCGAGACCATAGACCATTTCGCTAGTGCTCGCCCAAAGTGCTCGCACTAGACGCTCAAAATTAAAATATAATTTTCTGTTTTTTTACGTTATATAGTATTTTTAAGCGGTCAAAATGCAACCAATTAGGTAAATATATCCATAATTTAAGTTATTTTAAAGAAACACTAGGTCACTGATATTAAAATAAATAATAATATACAAATAAATTGTCACGAACATGTATCAACTTACCTATGAAACGTAATACCATCTTCTTGCTTATCAGTATGGCTACCATATTTTAATACAACATGCAGAACCACCTTTCCTACTTAATTAACTAAAAATATTTACCACTGACTTTATGTTTAACACAAAAAAATAGCAAATTTAGCAACACGAACAACACGCTACGTGAAGCGATTTAGCACGATTTGCCGGCGATATTTTTGGAAACCAACTTAAAAATATGTAGACCTTTTATCTTACTCTAGCGCGTGTCGCAGAGATTATAAGGGTGCCGAATACTTTCTCACTCGCACTCATGAATCGTTTTTGTTCAGGCCTTGCTCGGGATCCCTAGCTGTGAGCGATCCGACACACATTTTCAGTCATACTTACTTATTTGTTTTTTGTCCAATTAAGCATAAGTACATAACAATACTAAAATATATGGTGATGTTTTTTTTAAATTCAATAATCTCTGTTAATTTTATCTATAAATTAATGTCTCTAAGTGTGTATGATTTAATGGCATAATTTTAGATATTTTATATATAGACGAATATTTCTTGATCTATTATGGCTTGGTTACGCAGGGTTTAATTGAATTAAAAAAAATAATCAAAATCATCTGCCATTTGCCTCAGTTCAATGAAAACAAATACGTATGAATGACAGACAAGGTTTAGTGTGCACTTTTATGTCGTTTCTTAACAGCTCACCTCCACTCATCGCCACTACCGTATTGGGTGATTAGGAGATATTAAAATGTTCAATTAAGATTTTCATTAGGTGAGTAGGTACTTAATTATTTAGATAAACAATAAACTAAAGCACGATCTAGCTGCTTATCGTGCTGTATGAATAAATAAGTATTTTGGAGCTTTGAAAGCTTAGCCAAAACGATCTATGGACTTGATGGGAATGATGTACATACTTATATATTATTATAATGTCATTGTAATGCCCGTGTTTTCTCAGCATGAGATCAACATGACACATAAAATATATGAATAGTGTTTATTTGTATTATAAGATGATGCCCGTGATTATAGCAATTTTTCGAGTTAATATTTTGTCAATACGCGCATAATACCTGTACCTATTAGGTAAATCTTTCCTTTATTTTCCGTGATATACCTAATTTAAAGACAGTTTAATATATTACATTGAGCTACTTTACGAGCTGTTTGTTGGCGAATTTAAAAGCGGGCGATTCAGCTACTGCGATTGTGATGATGCCACACAAAACTTTCCATTCGCTGAGAAGCCAACAAGCTAGCGACTATTTTGACAGAACGTAGTTCGTTTTTTACCGGGAGGTCGCTACTACGCTCTACTGCGCAGATGCACGCCGGCGTGTAGCGTGTAAAGTTGACCGGCTTTCAACTTTTCTCGGTATATTGTTTACAATCTGCTTGTTAGCTTGTTCGATGATGGCACTGGGCGACTTTACAGGCAGATTATAAATTCGCCAACAAGCAGCTCTTAAAGTAGCTCAATGTCATTGACGCATTAGTGGAAGCCAGCGGCAAACAACTTTTGAAAATAACCGATATACTGGATTATTAATTGTTAGGTTAGATTAGGTTATCATTCTTGAATTATTATTCATGAATTTGCCGAAATAGGCTATGAAAATTGCTGCTGTTCCCGCCTGCCTTCCAGTAAATAGACTTGCCCATATATTTTTTTTCTCATTTAGTAATAATGTGCATTGCAAACGGTACGTCGACGCTGATGCAATCCTAACTATAGGTAATAATATTATATTGACTAACATGTGAGTTGAATAAAAAATTTTAAGAGAAATTCTATCTATATTCTATAGCAATAGTTCAAAAAACTCTCATAAGTATGTATCTCTAATCTCAATTTGGTAAGTCTGATTTTTCGAACCATTTATTGACCTTTTTAGAATGTGAAAGACAATAAATTATTGAGCCAGATTGGAGCGATTTCGGAGACGGTGACCAAACCACAAACCCGCACCTCTTCCATTGTACATGTCGAATTTAAAATGTGGCAACATTATTTATTGACTTCTTCTCAGAACTTACACACGTTGGATTGTAAAAGAATGCTGGCAAATATGAATAATAAATTTTTTGGAAGGTCGTTCCCTGTGGTTTTTTATTGGTACTATTTAAGAGCGATAGAACAGTCATCAATGCAAAAAAACAATGTTGTATTCGAATTGTATCAGGGTTGGCACTAATTTTCGATTTCATAATTATTTATTCCGAAAACAACCAATTATTCTCAAAACACGTAAGTACATCATATAACTTTTTTTGGTTCTTGTCTGTTTAGTTTAGTGGAAGCCAGCGGCAAAGAATTTTTGAAAATAGCCGATAGGTACCTATACTGGATTATTTTAGGTTAGGTTATCATTCTTGAATTCATGAATTTTTTACATTCTATAAAATATATTCTCTTTATACTGATTTTACATATATATTCGGATATACACTGTTATTTACAATGATTGGTTATTCACAATGTTGAATATTGCTATAAAACAATTCATTCATTCACTTACATGGCGGCAGGGTGTCGGCGACAGCATAGAGATAATCACATTTTATATAGGTACTATTCCCATGGTAACTTTTCATAAAAATCTGTTCCTTATTTGAATCATATTATGTCATACATAAATGGGTAACATGAAATGCGAGCTTCAATATTGTTATTATACACCGAAATTAGATACACATTTTTATTTTAAATAGGTATATAAAAATCAATATTTTTTTAAAAAAATACTGAAATATAAACAAACATTTAAACTATGAATTAGTCAAAAATATTTTCAGTACATTACAGAAAACAAATAAATTTTAATAACAAACGCAATCATAAATTAATAATGTAATAGGTAATACGAATTATGGGTTATGTATTTATTGTGTTTGGTGACTTATTGAGTCATACACCAAAACGACCGTCAAAGTCTTGGTCTATGGAGATTATCTTTTACGTTAATATCTTATTAATCTGTTCTGTATATTATACAATACTAATAATAATAACACCACAACATGGTTGTGTGACATGTTTTAAAATTGCACAATTAGCAAAATGCCAACCCTAAATCGCTTTGCCTTCTTCATTCTTGTATAACTGAGGAACGGCATAGTAAGAAAGCATCGTGGTCAGGTAGCCACAGGTAGGTAGATGCAGGCCACTACAAGATTTGTATTACCTATATACATTTTCAAATCAAACGCACGTGCTTGGAATAATGTATGATTGGATTTAGTATCGTATCGTAGTAAATTAATATGTATTTCTTTTTTATACAACTATCTGTAAATCTGTAGCTAGGTATTCTATTATTCTAAATAATTTTGTCAATATTATATTATAATATTTTTAAATCAACAAGATAATTTAAATGCATTATTATTATTTTTTTTTCCTAATAAGATCGTAATATGGGCTTCTAAACTGTATTAACAGATTTTTTGTTTTTACGAGAAATATATGTTGGCCACTTGCTCAACATGTTGGGTCCATACTCTGACTCCAAACACAAATTGAAAAACAATATGTTTATTTACCAAACCCAGTATGCTAACCTGGGAGCCACGACATTATAAGCCGACGCGTTAACCGCACCGCCATCGTGAGCAGTATTATTATGCCCAAATAAGAAACTATACAATAATATTATAAGGGAACAGAAAAGGGTAAGTTCCTATGTATGTATTATAGTCATCCAGTGGTACCTACCCGAGGGGTAAAGCACGTCTAAAAGGCAGAGCTAGAAGCCGCTGGATAGTTACATTTTACTATATGTGGAAACAGAACGCACACGACCGATGGGAATATAATCAGTGTGGAGAGGCCTTCATACAACTGTTGTAGCGGTCAATGACCTCGGGTGTTATCAGCATTATTTTGGCAATGTTAGAATTAGCATGTTATTTAACTATCGCATAATCGTCCCATCTACGACATCTACTACTATATCCAATTGTGATCAGTAATCTTCTTGTCGGTCAGATCTCTGTCTCCGCATCGCTCCGCACAGCATATCATTGTAACATAACTCTTGTGTCGACTGTTTACGCTGCAACAAACTCTCTCCTCGACTCCAAACAGACTTTCATCTCTACAACTTCACCCCTAAACTGGTGACCCCGACGTGTTCCCTCTACAACGAGTCCTGTTAAAGAACAGTGAATTGATTCAGGCTGCTAATTATTGATGATTCCGCTATAATATAATTATTATCATTCAAATTTTACACGAGAATGGATATTGAACAGTCAAGAGCGCGCCTCAACGAGTAGATACAGGTAAATGGATACTTGCAGAAGACGCCGCGAGGAATGTCGAACGGGCACCCCCCTTTCCCTTCTATAAACCCCAAACCCCTTCCTTCACCTGCCGGTTCCCTACAGGTGCATCCTCATTGCAACCGTTTCCAAACACATGTTCATCGCTGCATTTCGGAATGATATATTGATTTGTGTTATTATAATATAACACTTCGTTGTTTTGTTACCTTTTTGGTCTATCGATATGATCTCTTTAATAATGAGCTTAGATAGGTAATATATATGATTTACTTATTTCGAAACATAATATAGTATAAAGTTTTAAGAACTAATAAGTATGGCTATTAATGGTACATACTTCTTGATGTGGATTTGATATTAAAAATTACATTTAGTGAAACCGATAGCTATTGTTGAACAAAAACTTCTTGTTCACTTGTTCAAATTGTGTACTAACAATCTCCTCCAGTGCAGCTAATCGAACTTCCGTTTTCAAATGAGGAACGCCCCCAAATTTATCATTTCATTTTACGGTCCCGTGGTGTACGGATCTATCAATTTACGTAATTTGAAGCTTTTTATAATAAAAATATGTCTAAAACGATCAGGAGCGATGTTAGAATTATTATTAGTAAACTTTTGATTTACTGCAAAGAAGAAAAGAAGTCGCATCTAAAAAGAGAGCCGTCACACTATTTAAACACGCCTGCCATGCGCGCGTTGCCGCCATGACAGGTACGTTACTGAGAAGTCTTCCATATGCGACTGCAGCAACTTCCTGTTATCGCCGATTTCTTCTTGTCGGACAGTATGTTCGGGTATGAAACCAGGATTCCGAAACAACAACAGGCTACAGTACCTAGTGGAGTTATATTTTTTAGTCCTGGCAATTATATATTTTCGGTAACAGGCAGTAAGGTGCGTTAAACTGCGGGTGTAGCGTGAAAATGCAATAGGTAGTTGATTTGATACCCGGATGCCAAGACATTTGGTTCCTCTACAAAGCTAAATGAAATAATTCTCCGAATATGTACTCCTCCACTATCTCCATACTGATGCTGAGCTTGTCCAATATAGTTAATATCTTGGCGAAAAGACGATTCGCATTAACAGATCACGTTGTTAGATGTAATATGTAATGCATCTTGAGCTCTCCATAAAGTTAATAAACCAACTTCAACATCAAGAGGGATTGTACGGACAGAGTTTGACAGACTAGAGACCATTGGCGAAGGGTGGAGGTACACTGTGAAGGTCTGGCATACATAGTACAAATGAAACTTATTTGTTTTCACTGAACTAAGAATTCAAATTGCAGATGTTTTTTTTTAATTCGATTTAAAGCCTACCTACCTAACCAAACATAATAGATGAGAAATATTCTAAAATTATGTGTGATTTAATGGAATATGTTATGCTATAGACGGAAGAATATTTTTTATTTAATATCTGCTTTATATTTTTAGTTCAATGAAAATAAACAAGTTAGTCTGCCTGGCAAAGGTTGGTTTGCACTATTTATGTCGGATCTCCAGAGCCTACATCCACTCATCGCCATTGCTAGACAGCTGATTTATTTCAGGACAGAGATCCTGGAGCACAGTAATGCTACCTTCACATACTAATCCATACCTACTGCAAAACCTCTTTGCCCATTTACGTACAAATAATCCGGCCTTTTACTGTTTATTTTTATTATTATTTATAACCACACCCTATTGTAACCAATTCACTGTGATTTTGAGACTTCTGTGTTTATTATATATTTTCTTTTTTTTTATATATTTAATATAATACGTAGTATATTATAATAAATGTACTTGTATTATAGAAACATTGCCGATATTATGACGAAGTGATGGAAACTGAAATAATTAATACTGTTTGTGGAATTTGTGTCAGTCATGAAATTCGATATTAATTCTTGTGGTTCAGACTCCAGACGATTTTTATCCCTTTATATTATATTGGCAGGTAAATATTTGCTTTTATTTATGCCTATGTTTGCTGTTATGATGTTCATAAAAATCGATAAACTATTCATTGATTTATAGGAATCGTTATTCATCAAGAATCACCATGGAATATGTATATCCATAATAATTAATAACTCATTTTTCATCGCTATTGTTGCTATATAAATGCATAAAGCTGTAAATTTTTATATCCTGTCCTGGTCCTTATGTACTTATATAGATGTCATTAAATTTGAACTCAAAGAAACACTCGAATGTAAGATAAAATGTGATTATAGGTAGGTACTTAAACGTTTGAATCGAAAAAAACCTTAAATTGGTAGTAATTAAACTTCGGAAATGGTCTTTTGACAACACGCCGCCTGCAGATAACATTTAAGTTTTTTTTATTGGTTTACCGGATATGAAATCTCACAATTTGACAGTTGAGTTTTTCCAAACGATTTTAATGATAATAACCTAATAGTTGAATTGTGATGGAAGAGGTTTAAAAAATCTGTATCGTGTATCTACCATATTCCATATTGATCGTTTTTTGCGACCTTGAATCCAGTCTTTGGCATCTACAAGGTGTATGTAGAGTTGGGTTTCGAAAATTTCCCGACTGGAATTCTCGAGAAATTTTCGAGATTTTCAATCCCGAATCTCGAGAATTGAAATTTTTAACATTTCGGGAAATCCCGGATCTCAAGAATCTTTTCTCGGGAATCGGGATTTCGGGAAAAACGATTTTTCTATATGAAACAAGTAGACAGAAAACATAAAACGTTCACAGACTGGTCGGGGCATTTAACACAATTAAGCCAACTTCGACTCAAAATCAGCGCAATTTTTCAATGTCAGGGAATTTTGTGTCTCAAAAACGTACGCGATTGACAGTCTATTTTAATAAGTAATGTTTTGAATTGTTTTTGTTTTCCTACTTCTATTTGTTTGTCTTACATAAATAAAAAAAAACTTTTTTGGATATGTTTGGTTTTTACACTGATTTTAGGACTTTTTACAGTTTTTTTTTCAATTTCCCGGTATCTCGAGAATTCAAAATTTCATCATTTCGGGAAATCCCGAATCTCGAGGTTGAGATTTTCTCGGGAAATACCCAACTCTAGGTGTATGTGCCTATAAGATAAAAGTTACGTATTTCTTCTTCTTAGCCTTTGCCCGCTGTTCAGGGTGGCTATTCTATACACAAGGCTGCTTTCGGTCCGCTACGGCAGCTAAATAAGGTAGGAAAGTATCGAATTATTAACACTTATTGTAACAATTACAATAATTTAGTTATAATTGTAACAATAAGTACTATGTTTTAACAGCACCTCTCGTGGCTGTGATAAATTTTAGACCGAGATAGACAGTTAAGACGGTTAACTTATTGTAATTGTTACAATAAGTGTTAATAAGTCGATACTTTCCTACCCTATTTAGCTGCCGTAGCGGACCAAATGCAGGCTTGTGGATAGAATAGACCCGCAGGTGGAGTATACCGATAACACGTGGCGCCTAAAAGAGTTTATCGTATCAGGACATGTCACATACACCCTGTGTAACCAAATCGCTCCCAATTAAGCCTCCTAGATGGTGTGACATATCTAGCAGTTAGGCATTTATATAGGAAGCCATGTAACCATTTTTAAATAATATTTAATCAATTATCTAATTGCACACTCGCACACAAGGATGGTCGAACGTGTACGTATTTAGCATAAGCCCATTCGCACATTGAAAATCGACTCGACTAGGATATAGTCATTAATCAAAACTAGACCCAATGTTGCAACTTTCTTCCGTGTACATATCCGAGATCATGCCGGGACAGTAACGTCACGTGGCGAGCCGAAACGAATGAAAAAGCACCTGTGCTGATGTGACAGTTTGATATTAAAAATACCTGTGTCCCATTTGTTCTCGACACCCGCTGTTTTTTCAAACTAAAATGTCGCACTCGAGCTGTGTCCGGATGTACATAAAATTACATGTGATTAGTGAATACCACCAAAATCACATCGATATGTAGTTGCAGTGGAGATGAGGTTAGACATGCGACCAGGCTTAAATGTAGCAATAATGTATATTTAATTATTGGTACACCTACGTGCTTTTATATCAAAGGCATATAGACATAGGTAAGTATAACAATTTTTCCGACCATGTCCGATCCTAATAGGATCATATGGGCCTCCACAGAGTAGAGGTTTGTATTAACAGATTTTGTTTTTTACGAGAAATAGATGTCAGCCACTTGCTCAACCTATTAGGTCCATACCCTGACTCACACACAAATTGAAAAACAATATGTGTACTTGCCAGACCCAGGATTCTAACCAGAGACCCACGGCGTGATAGTCCAACGCTTAAGCCGCGCAGCCACCGTGGATGTTACAACAATAGTCTCTCTGAAATTAAATACGAGTAGGTAATATAAATTCTAATACGTTTTATACTAGGTTTTTCATTTGTAATTTTTTGCGATTCGGGTTAGAGTGACAGTCAGTGTGCATTTGCCACTGGTGAGTGGGCATAATGCCTGAAGATGCCGATAGGTAAAACCCGGGTCGCAAAAAATGACTCAAATAGAATGGTACAAAACTTTAATCAATTACAATTTAAATTCAAATAGTATTATTTTTTTTAAATAATATAAAGTGAGTCATGGCCATGATCAGATTGACTCCAGACCATCGAACTTCTCAATACAATATTTAAACAAACTCGACAATTTTATCTCGTCTCCAAGCTCTTGTCGGTGTGGCATTCTGGCATCTCCTATCCTTTTTGTGATGAATTACATGATGCCGATTACATCCTCTGGTTGTCTTCCCTTATGTTAGTGGAGGAAGATCTGAGCCTCGGTTGAATCGGGTCATTCGTGTTGGCTTCTATGTAGGTTATAATATTTTATAGTAATAAGTAAAACATACGTTTATTAAATATTACTGTAAGTAAGTAAATACAATAGGTACAGAAAATGTCTTCCTATTTTAAAGTTTTTTTTTCCATAATCAGATATTAAAAAATATTCGACTATTCGAAAACATAAACATAAAATAATTACAAAATAAAAAGAACTTTTAATATACAACGTTTTTAAATTTTCTGTTGAATCGTATAAACATGACTAACGATCATACAATACTGAAATGTGATATTGACATTTCATTTTCATTTCCATAGTAACGCACGTATATATTAATAATTTAGTTGCTAGGACAATCCGTTTAGCAACCAATAATGGTGTCGAAATAACTTTTCATACAAAACAGAATTAACTGAAAATGAATTCAATTCTACTTAAAGATGGCTAAAAGTATTAAAAAATGGATTGGCATCGTGTTCTGATATATTCCAAAAGTTTCGAATGTCTAGTGTCTAGTCGGGAAGTTAGTTAAAAATCGATTGCAAGATTTGTACCGGACAAATAAGAATACGAGCTAAGAAAAACGTTGTAAAATATTGCGAAGGAACTGAAATACAATCTTGGAAAAATTAATTACTGAACACATTGCTGAACACATTACTGAACAACTGCACCATTTTATGTTTTGTTCCACCAGACTCATGAACAAAAACTTTGAACTGATTTCAACATAGGTATAACGGTAATAATATATTTCATCATATCATAATACAAATATACCAATCGGCTGGACATGTCGCTCGGCGAGCAGACAACCGCTGGACAAATAACGCCCTAATACCCGCTGGATCGACGAGCTCATAAACTTCGGTGAATGTACGTGGCAGCAAATAACTAGAGAGCATGGGGAGGCTTTCATCCAGCAGTGAATCGATCCCGGCTGATGATAATGATAAACAGACCATTATTGTAAAGTGTCTACATACAAGAAAATGGTTGTTTTTGGACATTATTTTAACCTTAACCCATCGGGTCCTTACTATGGATTAAACATATAATTTTTGACAGACACGATCTTTAGAGACAGGCTGTCTTCAAACTACGCCATCATGGGCCCACAATTATAATATAAAGGTAAAGATAATTTAAATTGTTAGTTTTCCCAGAAGTAAGTTATTACTATTAATACTTACTATTTACACGTAGTATTCATAAAACATTATTTGAAATTGAACACCTGGTCACCGTGGTTAATACGCCGTGAATTAATTAGTATTTTCTTCAAAAAAAGATTCTCTAAGAGGGTAATTCAATTACTTAAAAGTTTACAATCAGTGTGAAGCCTTACCGATACTAAATGTATTTTTCAATACCATAAATAGGGAGATTTAAATTAAAACAAGGTCTGCATATGCTTCTATATACCTTGTACTCAATAGTAATTGAAAAATTCAGTTATAATAATATATACTTACGACCCTTAAGATACCTTTACATAACCACATTAATTAATGTAGGTCATAAAAACAATTTTCCCTGTCTTTAAATTATAATAATATATAGGTACTTTTACTTATGTCCGTTAGAAACGATATTAATATAACATATTTTTTTATTATATATTTATAATAGGTGCCTGTGTAGTATGTACAAAAAGAATTTATTAAAAATAATCTAGAATTTTTTTATTTATAAATACATGGATAAAATTATAATTAAAATTTCGAATTAATCATTCCGATTGGATGGTGTCATTAAAAATGGAAATATCTTAATAATTCAGTCACACTAACATTAAACTGTTTATATGTGATGAATATACAATATTTCCCTACACCAGGGGTCGGCAAACTTTTGGACCAAAGGAGCCAAATATGAGTGGCACAACGGTTAAAAAAAATTCGAGAGCCATACGTATATTTTTATAAATATGATTTATTTAAATGAATTAATTACATTTTATAATTGTTTATTTATTAAGCGAAGAAGATTTCCCGAATAAAACTAACGTAAATATATGTTTTTATTGTTGAAATTATAAATATAATTTTTACAAAATAAGAATTACACGCATTCCTTAAAACTAATGTGAACAATGACCTTCCTTGCATTTCTTTGGAGAGTTTCTGTATGTTTGGTATGTAACTTGTAGTTTTTAGTTTCAGGCGCGACTCCAAATTCTCATCAGTTATATGGCTTCTCTAGATGCTATTTATATTGTTCATGTTTGAAAATGATTGTTCACATACATACTATGTATACTCGAATATGAGTTAGGAAAGCTATTCCATGTATTAAAAATCGTAGTATCTACCTTATGTAGATGTTTTAGAGCGCTCCATTTGTGTTGTGAAATTAAAATGCATTTTTCTCTCTCTAAATCTTCAATTTTGGTGGCAAGACCTAGAAATTTGGAGCTCTATAACTCTTTGCTCAATATCAAACGAAGAAAAATTTAATTCGACGACTTTTTCAATGGGCGGATTTAAAACAACAACAATCATACCTTTTTGCATCAACCATTACAGAGGAAAAATTGGTCTCGCGATAATTTCATTATAAATAATATAATAAGTGTACAAATCAATGATAAAAAATAAAAATTGTGAATTTTTGCAAAAGTTTTTGTAAAAATTATGAATTGGGAATTTGGCAAAGAGCCGCACGCCAATACCCAAAGAGTCGCATGTGGCTCGCGAGCCGTGGTATGCCGACCCCTGCCCTACATTAATGTAAGTAGATTTGGGAATCGTTCGCGTAGCGCCCACGATGGCCGAGTAGCAATGTATCCTGCATGGTCTGCATCCCGGGTTTGGCTATATGCATGTTTAGACTCAGACATAGACCTAATAGGCTGAGCTGGTGGCTAATATCCTCTTCTCGTAAAAAAATATTTTACTAATACGCTTAAAAATGTGACATTCCCATTTATTTTCCCAGCCACGAGGTCAATCCCGCGACCCTCACCGTCGCATGACCCGTCTGTCACCACAAGTGTTATAAAAAGTATGTGAGATAAATATATCCAAACTAGACAGCAAACAGGTTAAACTAACTAAATTTTCTGTTGAATCATATAAACTTGACTTGACTAGCTTAAACGATCAAAAAAAATGTACTTGATAGAAATAATACTGAAATGTCATATTGATTTCCATAGTAACGCATGTATATATTATTAATAATTTAGTTGCTAGGACCCCAGACCCCTAGCAACCAATAATGGTGTCAAAATAACTTTTCATACAAAACAGAATTAACTGAAAATGAATTCAATTCTACTTAAAGATGGCTAAAAGTATTTAAAAAAATGCATTGGCATCGTGTATTGATATATTCTAAAAGTTTCAAATGTCTAGCTAGTCGGGGAGTTAGTTAAAATCGATTGCAAGATTTGTAGCGGACAATTAAGAATACGAGCTAAGAAAAACATTGTAATAAAACCTTTTCAAACATACCCACAGTTTGTTTTTTGTCATGCAGGTCGCAATACGCTTTTTATCTATGGGAAACGCGTGATTTTTTTATGCCCAGTATGGTGGCAACGCGAATAGGCTATATTCTATACTATTAATAATGTAATGTATGAGTTCAGTGGAGACTGGAGATAGATAGATATCATAACGTAGTTTTTTCGTTGTCATAGTAGCGTACACTTCTTTACAAATCAAGGTGAACGTTAAATATTCAATAATCGTTTCCTATAGAGTTTTCACAACTTTACTATAGAATTGTTTAATGTTAAGCGTAAAGTAATTGCCTTAGCAATTGAAGAATAATCACTAGCTCAGATATATACTCACATTAACAGCTCATCGATGCATAGCGATGGTTTCCCTGTATTCTTACAAACTTCAAGGGTTTCTTTCCTTTAGACAGCGAAAGGGGTTGTTTTTGCATTGCCGGGATTTATATTGCAAAAGTTTATCGATCCCAATGTTCTATATACAGTACACTATAATTATATATCAGTGGTGTGAATACTCAATACTTTGTAGATTGTCTTTACTTAAGGCTATACCTCAGTTAGGCATGGTCTAAATCTAAAAAGATTTTGGCTAGGCGATGCGCGGATTGCGGGTCGCGGGTGCAAATGACGCATGCCGACCGAAATATAATTTGTCATATAAATCCAACATGCGTCCATTTAATGTTATGTTTATTGTTGTATTAGTAACAATAATAATATATTCATTGACATGTTTTCTTTTTAAAGTAATTGGGTAACGTTTTTAATCATCTTTACACGATTTAAGAATTAATACCCCCGTCGCCATCACGAAACAAATTGATGTAGGTAGGTATTGAGACATCGAAGTTCGCTCTCAGACTGCCAGCGAGTCCAAAATTTCGTCGCGCCTATAGTTGAAAATTATTTGCCGTTTGGAATGCTGGTGATAACTCGAAGTCCGACATAGCGAATTCCGAATGAACGAAATCCTGAAGGCCATATCACGAAAAATATTAATTTATTTAGTAGATATCCTTTTTAAATACGTAAAATGAATTCAATTTTTCAAAATGAGTGGGTAGTTGGTTAAATGATTATCTAGTTAATTAACTAACTACCACTCCTATATTTTGCTTCATTATTGATGATGTTGATTATTGAGTTAAATAAGATCACCCAGTAAGATTTATCTATATTATTATACATATGCCTTAATAATATTATAATTATTTCTGTGTAAACAATATTTACAATTTACATTAGGTATACTAGGTACCTTCCTACCTGAGTATCCAAAATAATTAAAAAAAAAATAGCGCCTGTACACGTGCATGGATTTACTTGTACCAATAGTGTGTATTTTAAACTATCGCGATAATAACTGTTTACACGTAAATGTGCTGACTATCTCGCCAATCTCATTCTTCAAGAGTAAGGCCCGTTTCACACGGGACACCTGTGTTCAGCCACCGGTGTGTCGAGATGCCGCATTTACATAAAAGTGAACGCGCCCATTCATTTATGTGTAAATGCAACCGCTCGACACACCGGTGGCTGGATACAGGTGTCCCGTGTGAAACGGCTTTAAGCGAGAAGCAATGTTGTCACTGTATTGTACTATTTGACAGGTCGTGAAAATCGGTTATCCTCAAAATGAGTCTGAGGTGTAGTTCGTTTTTTTTATCGGCAGGTTCGCCACTATTGTTCTATTGCGCAGGAGCAGATATCACACAGTCCAATTGTCGTGCGTGAAAATTCAGAAGCTTCAGAACATTTTTAATCCATGCATGCATCAATTTTGCACAATAATACGTATTCACACGTGCATTTTTTTGTTATGGCCGCGATAATACGTACTGTCAGCAGTAAATTCATGCACGTGTAAACGGGGTATTATATACAAGATTATCCTGAATCCATATAAAGTCTATAAGTATGTAAAGTCTCTTTTGAGAGTACCTACCTATTACAAAGTTGTCTTACCTAATTTGACTTTGTAATCTTCTACTGTCGCGTTCATGCGAGAGATCCGCATGGACTCTTGTAATTAAATGCATTAATTTGACCTATTAAATATACTTATATTAAATATTGTTTTTCGGGATTACAGCATCGAGGCTTCGACCCAACCTCTAATAAGCATAGTAAGTTGCCTATCCGATTTGACATTCTAATTAAATGCATCTTACCTATTAAAGATATTAGATCAAATTAATTTTTTTGAGATTTCGGTGTTCGTGATTTCAGCATTCGGGATTTCGACCCAAACCACTCTAAGCATAGTATTTACTTACAGGCAAGCCACGAATAACGTGAAATGATTTATTATCAGTGGCGGCTCGTCCATATGCACTGCGGAACTGCAGCACCCCTAAGCAAATTGAGAGAAATGGAATACTATAATATACATAAATTTATGTATATTATATGAAAATATCAATATTTTTAAAGGTGAATTAAGCTCGCTCGCGCACCGATATATACAATAATTATCATACACCACGGTACCGCATTACCGTTTTCAAACGAATATGCTCGAATTGGCGCAGGGGGGTGCGGAGAGCGGGGCACGTAGCTGGGAGCTTGATCGGTACTGCAGGCCCGACAGTGTATCGCCGTATCTGCGTTCGTATGTGAGCTCGCGCGCGTGCGGAGGAAAGAAAAATAGCTTTAATGATTTATTAACATTGTTGAAATTCATTTATGCAAGCAATTTATGCAAAGTTCTTTATTTTAATTATTTATTAATATAATTAATTATTTATATTTAATTTTGATGTTAATAGTAAAATATAATCCAAATAAACATTTTTTTTAATCAAGCGCAGCACCCCCAGATATCTTATCCACGAGCCGCCACTGTTTATTATTCCGCCTGTAAACATATGAAGATATACTGGGCTAATTACATTACCAATATGAAGGTTTAAGAGTTTAAGTCGAGCCAATAGGAAAAGAGAAATTATAACTATTTATTATCAAGCGAAGAAAAGCTGCATACTTCGGCCATATTTTCCGTAATGAAAAGAATGATTTACTCCAACTAATAATGCAGGAGAAAGTGTAGGGTAGCAGAAGCGTAGTTTAACTATCATACATATTTATTGTACCACGGAGAAGGTAGATATTCTAGAAACTAGCATTTTAATAAGAATGTCATAGTTATTTACATTGTTTTTACTAAAACAAAATTTCGTGTTTTACAACCTGTAATAAAATGAATTCAGATAAGATGTTTTCTCGGTACGTGGTATATTTTATTTTATTTATAAGATATGGGTCAAAAAACGCTAGATTTAACCCCACATGCCAGATGCGAATTTTGCAATCTATAAAAATGCTTGATCTGACACGATAAACACTGAGTTGGCAACGCTGCGACCAATCCTTTTACCACTGGAGCACTAACTCTATATTATTATTAACTAGTTATCTTGACAACATCTACTGTCGATGACCTGACATACTCTCCAAAAAAGATAACTATGGAAATTTTAAAATTTTATAGTAAACATATTCCCAATTGCCTTGAACATCCGAACCGTCCATTTCAGGGCATTGCTTATTATCTAAAAAAAGATTTAATAAATTCCATCGCATATCACTTATCTGCCGTATGCAATTCGAAAGGCGTTTAGGAATGTTAATCTTTATTTATATGAACCATTCACGTATCTCATACTGAGTGCTCGGCTAAATTCTAAATAAACATCTCAAAAGAATAAATAAAACCATGATGCAACATCGGTGCACTTTATAACAGCTCTGTAGATGCAATACCTCGGATCATATTATATTTAGGAGTTCCATATTTTCAATTTCAAGAACTTTTTATATACTTACAACGTTTTTAAATTTTCTGTTGAATCATATAAACTTGACTTGACTTGCTTAAACGATCAAAAAAAATTGTACTTGATAGAAATAATACTGAAATGTCATATTGATTTCCATAGTATATACTAATAATTTAGTTGCTAGGAACCCAGACCCCTAGCAACCAATAATGGTGTCAAAATAACTTTTCATGCAAAATAGAATTAACTGAAAATGAATTCAATTCTACTTAAAGGTGGCTAAAAGTATTAAAAGAATGCATTGGCATCGTGTTCTGATAATATATTCTAAAAGTTCCAAATGTCTAGCTAGTCGGGAAGTTAGTTAAAAATCGATTGCAAGATTTGTACTGGACAAACAACCATCGGACAAATAAGAATATGACCTAATAAAAACGTTGTAATAATTAACGCTCAGATACACCCGGCTAAAATTCTGCTATTTTTTCATCTTGTGGAATTAATCGACATTGCTATTTTAAATTAATTGATGTATATTTCATTTTACAAATTAAATTTATTATGTGCATGTATGGTTTAATATTTGTATTTTGCACATGTTATTATATGCCTATACATAATATTTATTAAATATAAAGTAATATATAGGTAGGTAGGTAATGCGAAATATTATATTTATTTGTTAAGAATTTTATATTTAAAAAGTGTGCATATTTTGGATTCGATTTTATTTGGCGTTCTTTTGTTTGAATTTTACTACTGTCAAGATTTATTTTCACTTTTACATATTGCATGTTTAAATAGATATTTTGTTATAGAAAAATGTCATAATATTATTGTTTTGTTAAACAAGATCTATCAAGAAAGTGACTTCGTGCGAAGCGGTGTACTTCAGCTAGTATTTTTTTGTTTTATTCATATTATGTAGGCACATCAATTAAAAATATGGAGCTGGAAAATTTTCTATTATTCAACATAGAATTTTGTATAACTAATATTATTTAAATCGAAAATTCTAGGCCGGAGAAGTAAATTTCTAATATATAAAACAATTATAAGGCCAGTGGTCACTTACGGCTGTGAGACTTGGTGCTTAACTCAAAACGAGGAAACCAAATTAGCTGTCTTCGAGCGCAAAATACTCCGCAAAATCTTTGGACCCACGTTGGAAAATGGGAACTACATAATAAAAATGAACCACGAATTGGAAGAGCTGATTGAACAGCAAACAATCATAAGGTACTGTAAGTCCCAAAGACTACGATGGGCGGGACATGTGGAGAGAATGCCTGAAGTTAGAGCGCCAAGGATCATGACGAAGTGGCTACCCCAACGGAAGAGACCCAGAGGCCGTCCAAGAAGGAGATGGGCTGACGCCGTAGAAGTGGACTGGCTTCATATACGAAGACCCGGTAACTGGAGAAGTGTGGCGAGAGACCGGAGTGAGTGGAGAGCGGTTGTGGAGGAGGCCAAATCCCATCCCGGGATGTAGCGCCGTGGAAGAAGAAGAATAATATTATTTATTATAAAATATGTAATTGACAATCGTGATATAAGGTATTGCACGTTCGTGGCAGTAAATTCATCTCATCTCATCCGACGACGCCCTATAATTTGTAGGCTAAATCCCTCTCCATTAAAAATACATTACGTACTGTGTAATACGAGAATGAATCTGTTTTTCTTTTTAATGTGTTAACACCTGACTACTAAATGTATGTTGGTATGTTTTTAATACAACAATTACTTTTGAATTAATTATATACGTTGACACTTAACGTGTTTTTATGACTGACAGAATGATGTTGATTTTTTGTAAGTTAAAATGTAAAATTGATTAATTACCTGAGTGCATTTTGAGAGATACTCTTTCTATATGTACTATTTCCATATTGATTCATTGCGCATGTATGGTAAATATACATTTCATGTTTTAGATATAAGGGTGTATTATTTTCCCAGATTTCTTCAATAGTATATACATACGGCGAACAAAATTATGAAAAGAAAACTCGAGAATAAAATTGGGGAAAAACGAAGTCGCGGTTCGAGGTCATAAGTTCCCAAATTTGAGATACGCGGATGGCATGTAAATTGCTCATTGCAATATCACCAGAGAGAAATGGCTATTTTGCTATAAATATATCCAAGACGAAACCAATGTTTATAAACAATAATAAAACTATGCAGTAACACAATTTACTGTTTAAAGGCAATTTAAGTTATCAGCTATGTAGGTGTATACCAGAGGCATGTGGTGACTTTCCTTTGTAGGGATTCTGTAAGAAAATACGTATTATGGTATATCTAATTATTTTTTTTTACTACGATCGAACTCTTAGAGGAATTATAATTAAGTAAGTTAAATAAATCATAGTGTTAATTACACAATATTATTGCATAGCGATTTATCGATTATTTCTGGACATGCTATGCATCTACAGCATCTATGGACTGCACGCCACTGGTAGGTACCTACATATATCATTAATAATCATTTGGTAGTATAACTACTGTTTCACAGGCACCTAGGTGCTACAGCATTTAACCTCTTCGGCTGTATCGATCGATCATGTAGGGCAGTTTGGCGAATTTAATTAGCTCATAAGGGATTCGACAGCTTCAAATGAATGCCATTTTGCAAACAGCGAATGGCTGCAGCAACGCTCAACTCGATGCGGAGTGTATGGGAATCACGAATGTACTCGGTTAAAACCAAATACCGCCTATTAGACGCTTAGTGTGAGGCCTCAGTGCCAGCGTTCGGCGCAGCGTTGAGCGTTTTGTGCATCTCAAACGTATAACCGTATAAATGTATAACCAAAAATAGACATTGTCTACGAAAATTTTCACACACGGTTATACGTTTGACTTGCGCAAAACGCTGCCACTCAGGACGTACACATTCTTTACGGTAGCGAATCAAGCTACCGTTTCTTCCATCCATTCCTCGGTTCGCTTGTTGTTCCTGGCGTGGGTCCAGGGTATTTGGAGATTGATTTGAGATCTAATAAAATAACACTTTATACTAGAGATGAAAGCGAAACAATTCAAAAAACTAAGGAAAACAAAAAGAAAGAAGAAGCGGTGGTAGAAGCTTCAGGCTCAACAATAATATCTACAGGTAGTAGCGTAAAGCCTACAAAAAATAAGAAAAATTCAAAGGGGAAGACAGAGGTTAACGCGATGGGAGAAATTATGAAAGTCTTGCTGAAAGGGGGAGACTGGCAGCAGATCATTAAACAACTAATAATTAAAGCAGTGGACTGGGTATGCAAACAATTCAAAGAAGGACACTTAAAGGAAATTATAGGGGAGGTTCTGGAGCAAAATGGATAATAAAAAACAAATTAGGATTTTACAATGGAATGCCAGAAGTATGAAGCAAAAAAAGGATGATATAGAACTCTACTTAATAAGACAAAAAATTTCAATAGCATTAATCTCAGAGACTTGGCTGAGGTCTGAATTAGACTATCTGAAATTCAATGATTACACGATGTATCGAAAATACAGAAGGGATGGATACGGAGGAGAGCGATTCTGGTGCATAAAACACTGGCGCCTAAAGAAGAAAGAAAGAAAGAAAAAGAAAGAGCTAGACAAAATAATTATAAAGCCATTTAACAGAATAGGAGTGAGGACCTGATCGAAGGATCCCCTTCTAGAAGAGAAGAGGCGATATGACAGCGAGTCGCAGTCAAAGCCTCGGTAAAATCACAAAAAAAAAAAAAAAAACACTATATACTATCACCATAATACCACGAAAGCAGCTGGGGTACTTCGGTAAAAGTATGCTGACATAAGCGTTTGTTATGCTGATGTAGTTCACCGTGTCTCTGAATTTGTACGTATGCATTTCGCCGTATCACACTTCACCGTGAAATGTTGTATCGGAAATATGTGGTCGTGTAGTACTGAATTAAATTCATGTCTAAATAAAACATGGTTCCTTTCGGTTTACAGGAAGACAGCGGCAAACAAATTTTGAAAATAGCCGATATACTGGATTATTTGTTAGGTTAGGTTTTCATTCTTGAATTCATTAATTTTGCCAAAATCGGCTATGAAAATTGGCGCGGTTCCCGCCTGACTTCCTGTAAACCGACTTGTACCTAAAATACGTAATAAAACTACGGAAATCGATGATCGTATAGTATATGGTCATCTCTTTCCGATAAGATACCTCACGGCGAACTGTGCTACAGTGAAATGTAATACTTACAATTTACATGTAACCGTTGTTCACTCGAGTAGCAAGTACATAATAATAAATAATGACGTATGGTACAAGGTTTGGGGGCTTTATTTATAAGAAATAAAAGCGGTAACAATATATTTTTTGTAAAATATATACTTTTTTGTTTTTTTTTTTGAATACTTGAGAACGCTTACGACTGGCACGTGATAAAAATCTGCTGTAAATTGGGCTCCAATATAGAAATTGTATAATCCATAATACCTGTGGCATGAATTTCATTATCGAAGTTCGTCGACATTCACGCTTATGATTCCGAATAAATAATTCACTCACTGTGATATTCAGATTATTATTTAAATTTTCTGTATTTATCATTCGTCAGTCACTGATTTTAACGAGCATCATTTTATTATACCGTAATAAGGGACGGTGTGGTGTTCACCTGGGCATATTGACCGTAATATTTTAGGTAGTATCATCAGCTCGCGAGAAATTGACCGCATACGAACTCAAAATTCATTATTTTAACTCCAGATTTTTTCATAATTTCGTTGTTTACCGTAAATTATTTTCAGGATATTTTGATCGCCCTTCCATACATCATCAAAATCCAATCTTTTATCACCCTCTGTGTTTAACGATGGCGAAATTTAAATGTGGTCACGATCCTCAGCCATGAGTGCACGACCAAGAAGAGAGTGTTTAAGGTGAAGCCTTTACTGAGCCTTTTTTAAACAGTCTTTTTTAAAGAGGCACCTAGCGGAAAAATATGAAGCTGAGACATTTTTTTGATAATTTACAATTTCAACTGTATTGATTAATAAATATGTATCTGAAAACATTAAAAAGAAAAATATTTTTTATTTTAAGTCAAAGATAAGCCTACAAATTACCAATAGAAAATTTAAAAACGTTGTATATAAAAAGTTCTTTTTATCTTGTAATTATTTTTTTAATCGAAATGTACTCTTGATTTTTCCACATTTCAAACTTTCATTTACCTATTTAAATTTGCTTTCAATGAAAATATCTTCAATTTCTTGTCATTATTGTTTATTCTTATCAATATCTAAACTGTTTCATCTCCTTGAATAGCTTAAATATTTAATTGTCAAAACTAGAAAGTTAAATAATATATCTTGCGCATAATGAATTATTTATGATGAGTTACTTATTATTGTTATTTTTTAACCGTTCCGCAACAGAGGACACACGTCCTAACGGTTTCGCCCGTAGATCTTATACTTAAATAAATTATTCTACATTATAACAACCAGCGAACTGTGAAATCCAAAGAAATGTATACTATTATGTATGTAAGTACAAATTTGATAAAAAAAATCAACATGCATTTAACGGTCATCCCACCTGTCTGACAATAGTTAAAGTTGAAAGTAAACAGATGAGATTCAAATTGGTTTATGTCTATAAATTTTATTGTGGTAGGGACAAGTCGACACAATTTTCCGGTGGATATCTTTTTCCGCGTGTCCGGAGATTTGTACGTATGCAGTTGGCCGTATCACAGTGGCGAGAGGTGGAGGTAGGCTGTTAGGATCCGACATAAATAGTGCACACTAAACTTTGTCAGTCGTGTTTATTTGTTTTCATTTAACTAAGATAATATGATACGTATGTTATGATATATATGTTATGTCTACCTTCTTTTAGTCAAATAAAAATATATCAACTAGACAGGTACCTAGTAGATTTTTTGTAACAATTATTAGACATTGTAAATATAGAAAAGTTATGTTTATTTATTTTTCGAAGTGAAATGTGAAGGAAGGAAGAGAATATTTTTATAAAAAGATTAAGTGCCGCCAACTATTTAAATGTAGTTTGGCAATGTTCATGTTGGTATTTTAATATTTTTAATTTGTAAAAAAATACCTTATTTACGAAAAACCAATGCAAATAAGACAAAATTTTATACAAATAAAAAACAGTTGGAATTTATCGTTTTTGTTTTATTTTTTTTATTGTGAGGGTCTCAAAATCGGCCAGTGCGTCAAGCCTCCACCATCCTAAACGCGCCATTGGTTATTGTAGTTTTGTTTTAGGCCCTTTTAATGTTAGTTGCAGTGATTTAGTTAGATATGCTTGGTAATATTTTGTACTCGATTTGCGAGAAATACGAATCGTTTAACATTTTGGCGTACTTACCTAATTTTATTGTTATTGTATGACTGGTTTGAACTGTTTCGAGGCCCTCTTTTAAATCGTACTACGAGTCGATTGAGTAAGCTGCGTCGAAGAAGCCGTCCGCTGCTGTAGGGAGTAGGTCACAGAACAGAATTTCTGAGTTCTCTGGAGTAGGTACTTCATATTAATTAATAAGGATCCATAGCAACTATGCAGGAATGAATACAAGGAAGTTATTTATTATTTTCTTTAGTGGTTATTGGCCCCAAAAACTGGAATGTCGTTGGCATTGCTGTGTAACCGAAAAGGCACCTCGATCGAATTCGATGCAATAATAATTTAGGATAAAAAAAAGACTCTTAGGACCACATTCCGCAAATAACAGTGTTGTGTAACGGCCAAAAAGGTTGTCTGTTTTACCGTTAAGATAATATTTTATCAAATATAATTATTGTATCCTTGATCGTAAAATTAGTTTAGGTTAGTTTATAATTCTTGTAGACTGCATTGGTATAGTTTATGTGCCGTTGGCGAAGGGTGGAGGTAGGCTGTTACGATCTGACATAAATAGTGCACACTAAACTTTTTCAGTAAAACATATTTGTTTTAATTGTCCTAAGACTACAATGTATAGATAGTGTTTGTTAGTTTTTAAAATTCTATTAAACCCTGCCTGATCCAAGCCATAGTAGATTGTAGTAAAAAAATATTAAAAATATAATAATACTTATCTAAAATTATGCCACTACATAATTTAAAATATTGTATAGATAGAAGACGAATTTAAAAAAACTAACCATCATCTGTAATATTACGTATTCTTTATTCAACGAAAACCAATAAGTATGACTAAAAAGGTGTGCACTATTTTTGTCTAATCGCAAATAGCATACCTTAACTATTAAGGTTTGGGTAGGGTTTAATTGAAATTTAAAAACTAACCAGCACCATCTGCAAATTGTATTCATAGTTCAATGAAAACAAATAAGTAGTATGACTGACAAAGTTTAGTGTACACCATTTATGTCGAATCTTAAGAGCCTACGTCTACCCTTCGCCACTGCTATGTGCATAGCTTCTCAACCAGTGTTCCGCGAGCGATTGGGAAGTGTATCGCAAAATATTGTTATAAGAGGAAGAGGTAATATTCTGTTTAAGTAGTTACCTGTCGAAAAATGTATTTTTTTTATCCCGGAGAGACCTAAGCACTCCCCAGGTGAGGCCCAGTGGCAGTAGTGTAATTAGTAATAGAAATGCAACAATCACAAATACCTGGACTTTGCGAAAATCACATAAATATTTACTGTAACCTCACCGTATCGAACCGGGAGCTCCTGAATGAGAGATCATTGCCTTACGCACTGGACTACGAATGATAAGGCAGGACTTAAAAGTCAATTAGGTTATGAATCGTTCTGTACGTAGACCAATTGAAACCAGGACCTCGCTATATGTATTCAGTTTAACAATGGTTTGCTTTCAGGCTCATTGAGTTTGTAACCATAATTTTGAATACTTTGAAGTATGGTGAATATCAATATCAAGTTAAGTGACACTGAATTGCGAATTACCTACGATGATAGTTCTAGTTATTGATTTTTTCGAATACAATTTTCTAAGCTGTTCGCAACTAATGAAGATTTTCGATTGCATACTTTGTTATTCAATATATTGCATTCGAAGTATGACCAATAACTAGCACTGGCATTCAAGTTTATAGTTTCGTGTTACGGCCTGACTATATTGGGCCTTGAGCGTATACATACGGTGAAAGAGGTTGGATGTCATCTCGGTAACATTATTGTTCATAAAGTTAATAATGGGTGCACTAATTTGTGGCTCTGTTATAATTTGAAAAACCTGTTAGTAAATTGAGACCGCGATGAAGTTTACGACCAAAGAACACAATATAGGTAGGAGATTTGTATTTCATTTACTACCTTTGGTTAAAGGTAGAAACGCATTAAAAGGTAACCCAGCTAACAGAGTAATTCTCAAAGAATAGGGCTGGGTGGAGATATTCCAAAAACGATAGGGGATATTTTTAACCGACGCTGAATAAATGCATACCTACTGAAAAGACTATAATTATTGAACATTCGCATGGGACAATAAAACATATTTTAATCGCACATGTAATGGCACAGAATGAAGACTTTGAGTTATATTAAAATTGAGAGTTACACCTATTGTATACTTTGTATATGTCATTATATGATACCCAGCCTTTTTTCATCATACAAATAATTATTTTACAGCACTATAAAAGATTATTAGTGTGAACGTATTTGATTTAAAATTGAGAATAGAACCATATTTACACGTAAATTGTGTACTTATCAAAAATTATTCTGTTACCAACACGTCCATTATATTTAATTGCTACTTAACGTTATATAGTAAAATATATTCGGTAAACATTCTTTCCCATTTCAATATATTATAACATAATATATTTGGATAGTTTTCACATTGAAAATGATTATTCGAATATCATCAATTAATTTTACTTCAACTTTATTACTGTTTAAGTACTTAATCTAACCTAATATTCCCATACACCAACTACCAATAAACAACAATAAAGACAAATTAAAAGTTATTGACGATACAGTTGGAAAAGCCTCAGAAACGGAATGAAAAAAACCAAAGAAATACAAACAAGAAAGTGAGCATACTTTGGCCACATCATGCGGGATCCCGTGATATATCATTTTCTATGTCTTAACGTTGAAGGTAAGATCTCCGCTAGGCGAGACCCTGGTAGAAGAAAAACTGCCTGGCTCAAGAACTTCAGAGACTGGTTTAAGCTAAGCACTCAATCTCGAGCAGCGTTTGACAAGGATAAAATGGCGAGGCACGAAAAGAAAGAAAATTCTCATACAGATTCGGATATCTCTGGATGTCGAAATGGAAACGTTCATTTACTTACACGTATAAAACAAATGCAATCGACGATGTAGATTTTTCTCGTATACCTATTATATATTATTATATTTGCAGTGTCCGACTTTGCCGATGGGCTTTTTACAGTATATTGTACCTATGTATTCTCTTGTATAAATAGCCGCCTGTCTGTAGTAATCGAGAGAGCTTAACAAATTCCAGACTGTCTGAGATTTCCAGACTTGCATGGGCTTGAGAAAATGCATGCATATGTATGCGTTTTACTGCATAGGTACAATCATTCAATGCAGACAGGTAAACATTGGATTATTTATCTTTATCATACTCGTATAGTGTGAAACAGACACTCTTAAACTTTGTGGACTCCGTAACTCTTTATTAGTTCATGATGTTAGGGGGGTCACATGTTGGCAGTATTCCACGAAGCAACTGGAGTGATCACTCAGTCAGAAAGTACAAACACATTATAAATATGTATATTTTTGACAATCTCAGCTCATCATTGTCAAGACAACAGCACTAAAGAGCCACCGTCATTGTCTCAATCCATACCAGCGCGTTATGGCCAGTGGTAGATGGCAGACTATCCCCAGGGAAGGCTTACATGATGCTCAGCGGTTTGGATTTCTTCGCATTTACATAAAGGAGAGAGAAATATATAAACTCCGCTTATTAATGTTATAGGCACATCAAGTATGTTGGCATTAGGGAATCCAATCCCGAGCCAAAATTCTGATCCCGGGATGTCAGGATTACAATTTGACAATCCCGGGACTGGTCCCGGGATTGGCATTTTCTCCATAGTTAATATATTTTTTTTATATTTACAAATAACATTGATAAAATCGGTCAAAAATAAATCTAGTATAATTTATACCATTTAAGACATTTTTATTGTTAATATTGTGTACGTTCAATCTTGAAAATACATAAGTTTAATGGAGTAAATCATATTGTAATATAAATAATAATTTGAATTTAATATGAGATTGCTGTTTCTGATAGTAAAGACTTTATGAATGGGTTAGCGAGATTTAAAATAGTAAAGCAAATCGTGGTGAATGGCCTTTCCGCTTCATAAATCTAATTAGTCAGCCAAATATGAAACTGCCGTAAAACATATGAGATCATAGTGGAATTACTTTGTTAAAAGTGCGAAGTATTGTTTTTTTTTCCAATCTTTCTCATTTTTATTAATTTATGTGAAAAAAATAAAATGAATCGGCAACTTACATATGGGTATAAATCAAACGTCATTCTTTTTTTCATAATTTAGTTATTTGTTATTAAAAGTATTTTTTCTGTTATATTTTCGTTTTTAGTTTATTTTCCATAAAATTGATAAAAAAATCAATCCCGAAATCTTCGGGATTATGTTTACCAATCCCGGGATTCATAGGTATCGAAAATAGCTCGGGATCCCGGGATTGGAATCCCTAGTTGGCATCGTATGCGGTTAGGTTTAGGCGTACATATATTACTTTTGCCGTATTTTCAACCATTGACGGTTTATCGTATGGGAAATATTTTTGAAGGGGGGCTCCGCAGATTAAGAACAAATTAATAAATATAATTCCGATAAGCTATAATAATATAACCCCATACACTGCATTTTGACGCAGGGTTTTGAATGTGTTACTGTCCTACGAAAATGAACCACACATTATAGACGGGCAATAGTGTGTATTGCAACTTCAAATACACCAATATTGAAATGCGCGTCAGTGCATAATACGAGAGCAGTTGGCAGAACGAAATACAAGCATATTCTTAACACGTGTTTAAGTTTATACCATATTCTTCCACACTCGAGATAGGTTGCCTGTTTCTCAACACCCGTTGGATATTTCAGTTCTCATTATTTCTGTGTTCTCTGGGGGTAACAAACCTGCAAGTACCTCGGGCCTCTACACATTTAAAACGGCCACTAGGATTGTAGGTGCGTGAGATATTATTAGGTCTGCCAGATTTGTTGCATGTTATGCAAATTCATTCATTCAGTGGAAGGCCTTGAAAGCTATTTTTCTTCTACGTATATTATAGTTCACGTAAAAAAGGTGTCTTTTGAAAATATTACAAAGTGTGTCGGAACCTAACCGGTTTATTCGTGGCGGAGGTCCTGCTTTACAGTCACCTAACTAATATTTTTTATTGTTTTTTTTTTTTTTGCATTTCGTACCTATTTTTTCACAATTATCACAACCAAGTTACGTAATTCTTTCTGCTAGAGTTGGTACACGCTGAAGTGTAGGAAACCTCATTTATGTGTAACTATCATCTTCAATTGAGCCCTATTTCAGCCAATGTAATGAACACTCTATAAAAACTAGTTTACCTAGTACCTACGAACATTTAAAATGCTCTGATCACCGAACAGATTAATAAATAGAATTCAGATAGGATAATAACACCAATACACTAAATTTTGAAGCAGGGTTTTGAATGTGTGAGTGTCCTACAAAAATGAACCACGCATTACAGACGTGCACAGTGTGTGTGTTGTAAACTTCAATACAACAATATTAAATTAGCGTCATTGTATAAACCGAGAGCAGTTTTCAGTGTTCGACGTATGACGTATTCTTGATACGTGTTTAAGTTTATCCCGTATTCTTCCGCACTCGAGATCGGTTGTCTGCTTCTCCACACCCGTTAAGTATTTCAGTTCCCATTATTTCCCTGGTTTTGATTCATACATTATTCACGTACTTACACTTATTATTCTTGGTCTGGACGAGACACGAGAAGAAAATATTCCGTGCGAACATTTTAATATTATGTTAAACGATAATTTTCAATGAAATTGTTTTTAGCCAGTGCTCGAAATGGAAAATTTTACGAACCGTTGCGCTCAATAATTTGCCATAAATAGTTACTTATCTAATTTTACGTAATTATATTTTATGAAAACAAGTGTGTTACATTTTTTATCAAGCTCAGATGGTTAAATTATTTTTTCCACGAGACGTAGCGAACATTTTGGATATTTCATGAACCGGAACGGCGCTCCGGTGCGTTCCGGTCCATTTCGAGCCCTGTTTTTAACAAATGTGGGAAAAGTTACGAAAATTAAGAAAAAAATACGTTTATTTAGATAGGGGATGGAGGAAATATTGTACGACGATGGGGCTGTGAGGGGGATGTTTAAAATAGGTACACAAAACTGTGTGACTCATTTATTGACGACCCCTATCTACGTACTTACGTACGTTATTGAAATATATTATATTTTCAAACTTTTTCGATTAACCGGTTTATATTACAAACGATTATCCGGTTATGCAAAGCGCATTTTGTGAAACACTAATCTTATATTTGTAATGTTACTATGCCTCATTGATGATGCATTTAATTATTAACACATTTAAGAGATTGTAGGTATATATATATATATGAAATCATCTTTTAATAATGCACATTTGAGAACTATCAATTTAAAATACCAAGGCCCGATTTTAATTTTGGACGAATATTTAAAATCCATTACACGGACATTTAGGCAACACCTATCTCAATATAATTGCCATGCAAATTGTATTAAGTACCCATGAGCACATTGGTAAAGGTTAGAAATGTAAACGTCATCTAAGATATTTGCTGCATCATGGCATGACCCAGTTAATTCCTGGTTTAACGAGGTCAATGTTATATAAAAATAATGGGATAAATATTATGTTATGTATCAATTCTTTACTAATTATAAGTAATTATAATCCATTTTATCAAAGAGACATTTAGATAAATATCACGCTTACAGAATATTTTCTCTTCTTATCTATGGACATGATAAATACCAACGTACGTAATGTTACAGTTGCATATTATTTTATTCCCAAACTGACAACATTTTAGAAAAAAGGAATCTATATTATTTATTTAGATTAATATGTAACCATTTTAAAATATCACTTTTAATATTCTGCCCTATGAAGTAATGGATTACATTTCGGTACTTAGGTACCCCTATTATGTACATTTTAAAACAACACCAGCAAAAAATAAGAGATTTTTGAACTATTCTGTAGGTAGATGGGTAAGTACACGCTATAAATCAGTGCCATCCCGTGATGGTAGGCGGGTCATGCGTTGCATAAGGGCGGCAAATGAAGGAACGGATACAAACATTACAACTTTTGAAAGCAGCGGCGGTTTTCCATGTAATTTAAAAATTAATCGAACCTTTGAAAATCCTGACAACATAACTATTACTGTATTGTAATGGCGGGTTATCAAACAAGGAAAAAAATCACGAGGGTGCCTCCAAGCCTGTCAGCGCCACAGACCTTCACATCCCTAACCACCACTGCTTGAGAGTAGGTTTCGTGGAATTGATCGAATTCACAATGAGATTGGTTTATTTGTTTGTTTTTAAGGTGGTTGAAAAAATAAAAATAATAGGTAAATAGGTAAGTACCTAACGAATTTGAAAATAAAAATGAAAAGGATCGTCATTCTAAATCTGCTTAAGGGCGACACTATGCCCAGGGGGTCTCTGGTACAGCGTATTGAGTTGTATAGAAAAGTTGATGAAAAGCTTCGGTTGTGTTTATGATTTTTAAAACAAATTATTATATTCTAAGTATGTGAAAATTTCAATATTCACAATATGTGAAATGCGTAAGTCCATAAAAAATTGTTTAGTGTAATGAGCGATTAATTGTCATTCATAACATTTATTATGATTTTGTGGCTTTTAAAAAGATTTGACAAAACAGAATATAGTGGTAAAAAAGGATGAATTCATTTTAATTTCTAGCTTCGCAATGACGCCATGATGAATGTAAAAGAGCGCGAGAATACAAATTGTCTATGTAATGACGTATTTTATGTCATTCGAATAATTATGCAAATATTTCGTTTGAATTTGAATATGATAACCATTGTATTCATATAATTTACCTAATAAAACGGTCCGTCTTTAAAATCAGTGATTTTATTTAAGCAATAAATTAAACGTTTCTTAGTTTATGATGTAAAATATAATAAACCCACTTTTTTAAAAGCGCGTTCTAATAAAGCATTTATTTTCAACGGAAATCGCCAATTTTAGTTGAAGTGTTGCCATGTTATGATTATAATTTCCCTAAAAAACGCGTCGAAATATTTCAACCGTCAGAAAGATAAACACGCGCGCACGCATACCTACCAACTAAATCTCTACCCGCCTTCAACACGCCTTATTTAAAACCATTGTATTATTATAAAAATACATAATTATATCAATCATGTAACCTGTGATTTTAATTTTCTCTCATCAATTCCCTTTTAGGGGAATTTTATTTAGATCTATTCGCATATCGCTGAAGAGTCTTTGATTTATATTATAATGTATTTTAAGAACTGTGGTTCAGAAATCTGTATTTTTCTTGAAGGATTTTGCATACCTACCAACTAAATCTCTACCCGCCTTCAACACGCCTTATTTAAAACCATTGTATTATTATAAAAATACATAATTATATCAATCATGTAACCTGTGATTTTTATTTTATCTCATCATTTCCCTTTTAGGGGAATTTTATTTAGATCTATTTGCATATCGCTGAAGAGTCTTTGATTTATATAATGTATTTTAAGAACTGTGGTTCAGAAATCTGTATTTTTCTTGAAGGATTTTCTCAGTTTGATGGACATTATTATTCAAAAATTAATCTTATACATCTTAATCATCGGATAACTGTAAATGTTTTTTTACCTATACCTACTTATTGTTACATGTACTTATAAGTTACCAATAAATTGAAATTGGTGTTCTATGTCTTATAATAGGTTTATTTTTGTTTCAGAACGAACAAGTATCTTCAAAAATCTGCAGTTACAAGAGTTTGTGCTGTTGGTGGCTTTTTCATCTCCATTCCAGTTTTTTTAACAGGTAATTAAGCATGATTATTTAATAATTTTGTTCAACTTAGATAAGGTACCTTTCGTTGGCAGTGTACTTACTAATATAGTACCCACTCGGTAGATTCAAATCCCACAAAGGCAAACGATTTCATATGTCATGTAAAATCAGTTTACTTAATTAAAAATAAAATAAATATTTTGCGCAAGGTCATCATAACTAAAATTTAGATAACTCCTGTCATATCATTAGGTATATACCTAGATTTTTATTACAAATTTGGTTAAGTGGTGCTTTTCTTTAACAAAATTTGATACCCTAGATAGCAGTGGCGAAGGATGACTTTTGGAAAGAGGTAGGCTGTGGAGATATGAGAAAAAAAATATACTCGTCAGATATACTTACGGGTAATAAGAAAATAATCCGATATTACTACTGATGAATATGTACACAACACAATGACACACATCACAAGATACAACTATTTTTAATTTTTTAAATCATTTTATGTATTTATTATTTGCTTAAAGCGACAGACATCGACAATAAAAATATTCCTAAAGAGTGTAGGGCCTACAGTAAGCGTATTCTGTAGCGCTTATAGATTCGGTTCAAATTTACAGACATGCTTGATGTTATGTGACGTCATAGCGATACAAAATGTAGTTTGGATTCTGTCGATCGGAAACCAAAGCTAATTCAGTTGAAAATAGATGGCGCTTGTGGCCACTTATTTTTTATTCGAAACTCAACTAAATTAAACGGTATTCTAAATTCTGACTATAGATGACTCTCAATTGTTTTATATTTTGCATACATATTTTTTATTTACCTATTTTAATATAAATCAAATACTTGAAGATATATTTTTCTTAGAAGGTAGGCTTTAAATAATCGCCAAGATGGAGCCTTCGCCACTGCTAGATAGCATAGTTATTTTATTAGGAATAGTTTGCATGAGTCTTATACAGATTCATAGATAACAGCACTCACCCGGACAGTAAATGATATCATGATATGAGTTTGAATTCCATTTGGTACTATGTCTTTGTTTTAGTGTACAACCAATTTTCAGATCATACTTAATCTTATAGTGTTAATTAGTTACTATATTTACTTATTGTCACCCTATTAACCTAACCTAACTTAATATTAATTTGACGCAGACAAAGTGTTTACAATAATTATTGCAAAGTAAATATTTATTTTGGCAGTGTCTTCGCGTAAATTTAGTTTTATAACTTAGGTGAATATTTACTTAATTTAGTATAACCATAGTATTCTTTTTTGAGTACCCACAGTGCTAAGGGCTTAGAATTTAATTTGGTAAATTAGCATACCGTAACTATTTTAGTTTGGTTGAGGCAAGATTTGATTAAATTTTAAAAAACTAACCAGCACCATTTGCAAATTGTATTCTTAGTTCAATGAAAACAAACAAGTATGACTGACAAAGGTTGGCTTGCACTATTTATGTCGGATCTCCACAGCCAACCTCCGCCCTTAGCTACTGCTAGAGAGAGATAGATGAGGACAGAAATTCCTTATTGAATATTTTTAAACTATTATCTACTATGGTTTGGATTAGGCAGGATTTAATTACATTTTAAAAATTAACAAACACTACCTACACCTTGTAGTCTTAGTTCAATGAAGACAAAGACGTATGACTGACAAAGTTTAGTGTGTACTACGAGGGTGGGTCAATAATTCCTTAGAAAAAAGCATTAAAACAGTTTTTATTTTTGTATTTTTTTACATACATTTATGCATTAGTGTGACCAATGACCATTGACTTATTGTGTGACTTTTATAGTCTAGTCACTCTAGTCCAGGGATCGGCAAACCGCGGCTCGCGAGCCACATGTGGCTCTTTGGGTATTGGCGTGCGGCTCTTTGCCAAATTCCCAATTCACATTTTTTACAAAAAAGGTATAATTGTTGTCGTTTTAAATCCGCCCATTGCAATAGTCGACAAATTAAATTTTTCTCCATTTCATACTGACACGAGCACTTTTGTGGATTTAACAAGAAAAGAGTTATGTAGCTCCAAATTTGTAGGTCTTGCCACCGAAATTGAGGATTTGAAGAGAGAAAAATGCAATTTAATTTCACAACACAAATGGAGCGCTCTAAAACATCTACATAAGGTAGATACTACGATTTTTAATACATGGAATAGCTTTCCTAACTCATATTCGAGTCTACATAGTATGTATGTGAACAATCATTTTCAAACATGAACAATATAAATAGCATCTAGAGAAGCCATATAACTGATGACAGCTAAAACACTAACAAGAAATACTAAAAGATCTACATAATAAGGTAAATATTACGATGAACAATATAAATAGCATTTAGAGAAGCTAAATAACCGATGAAAATTTGGAGTCACCCCTAAAATTGAAAACTACAAGTTACATACCAAACATACAGACACTCTCCAAAGAAATGCAAGGAAGGTCATTGTTCACATTAGTTTTAAGGAATGCGTGAAAATTGTATGTAACTCATTTTCTGTAAAAATTATATTTATAATGTCAACAATAAAAAAACTTATATGTGCGTTAGTTTTATTCGCAAAATCTTCTTCACTTGATAAATAAACAATAACATTCACTGAAATAAATCATATTTATAAAAATATATGTATGGCTCTCGAAATTTTTTTTAACCGTTGCTATACTCATATTTGGATCTTTTGGTCCAAGAGTTTGCCGACCCCTGCTCTAGTCGATATGTCTCGGTCATTTGGGGAATTAAAAATCTCCACTGCCCCCTCACATATTACATCTCTGTAGAGGTGAATTTAATATTTAAGACGGTCAATAACACCAACATAATATTTGTTATCCGATAGAATTTGCTTTAGACCCTACCCATTGGCCGATATAAATAGTCAGTATTATCAGTTATTTTAATTAAATTTTATTGTATTTATAATCTTTTAGTTTAAACTATTATTTTTGAGCACAAAAAGCTACACAAAACCGTCTTATAAATTTGTACTGAGTCTACCTGCCCATCCCTCTTACTACAAAAATTCCTCCACCATTTCACATACATCTCTATACCACCGGTGGCGGAGGATGGAGGTAGGCTGTTAAGATCGAACAGAAATAAAGTTCACTAACCTTTCTCAGTCATACGTGTTTGTTTTCATTGAATTAAGACTACAATGTGCAGACACTTGATTTGTTTTTAAAAAACCCTGCCTAAACCAAACCATAATAGTTTTGATATGTTATTGGCGATCCGCCAAAAATAGTGCACACTTTTTCAGTCATACTTATTTGTTTTCATTGAATTATGAATACATAATTATTACAGATGGTATTGGCTGGTTTTGTAAAATTCTTTACCCTGGATATACGAATAAATAGATGAATAGTTTTGACTATTATCCATTGTTGCATGGTTTACACAAAGTTTAATTGAATTTTAACTAACATTTAATTAAAACTAACATTTAATTAAAACTAACATTTAATTAAAACTAACATTTAATTAAAACTAACATTTAATTAACACTAACATTTAATTAAAACTAACATTTAATTAAAACTAACATTTAATTAAAACTAACATTTAATTAAAACTAACATTTAATTAAAACTAACACACATCTACACATTGTAGTCTTAGTTCAATGTAAACAAATACCTACGTAAAACAGAGAAAGTTTAGTGTGCTCTATTTATGTCGAATCTTAACAGCCTACCTCCACCCTTCGCCATTGCTATAAACAAACCTCTGCATACGCTAGATTGCCGACTATTCCCTCTCCATATGGAGGATAATATGATACCTAACTAATAGTTTTTTTATTAGGATTGGTTATAAATCGTTCACTTACCCTCCAATTTACTGGGGTTGGAAAAGGGGTAGTGGTACTGTTCGGTTATACGGAATACAGCGGAAAACGCATTTTGAAAATAGCCGATAAACTGGATTATTTATTAGTTTGGGTTAGTTTAGGTTAGGTTAGTTTAGGTTAGGTTAGGTTAGGTTAGGTTAAGTTTGGTTAGGAACTTAACAAATAATCCAGTTTATCGGCTATTTTCAAAATGCGTTTTCCGCTGTATTCCGTATAACCGAACAGTACCGGGGTAGTAAAGGGAGAACATTACAAAAAAAATATTTCAATGCGTGTATTTATTAAAAAAAAAAAATGTATATATTTCATCCCGCCTATAGGACGCATCCTTGCGTTTCAAATCTCAATATAAATTTGAATACGTCAGTATACAGATCAAAGTTATGAATGGGAATTAGTAATAAATGTTTCGGTATTGTAATGTTGGTAGAATTCATTTTTTAACCATATACAATATCATTGTCATCGTTAGCCTGAGTCTTTTCAACGCTGGATGAAAGCCTCTCCAAGCTGATTCCATTTCTCTTGTTCGCGTGTATTGCCACATACAATAATATATACAATGTAAATTAAATTCTGTCAGAAAGAAAAAGGGAAAGTCTAAAAAATTTTAAAATGAGTTGAATATACCAAATTTCCACAACAGGCAAATATACATAAAGGTGAAAAGGGATAAGTCGAATTAATGCTGTTAAATAAGTAAATGTCATCCAGAAACATGGACGTTTCTTGGAAAAGTTATCTAATATTTAAATCTTCTATTAAGTAGTGATTTTATCACTAATTTCTTTCCTTTCACACACAGATGCGAGACTTTTCATTATATATTGTATTATTCAAAATTACACGATAGCGAAATAGGACAAAAATGATCTAAAGACGTGAACCTGAATTTATTGCAATTTAGAAAGAGCTTTTTTTTACCACATTCATTTGTTTACAAACGAGTTAACATTGTATGAGCAGACTCAGGTGTTTATGGGTAGGGTCGTTTACAAAAACCTCTTTAGATTTGACGTCCATTAGTAATTCAATACTACCAGCTATACCACGGAGGGTGGCTAGCTCATTTCACTAATTACATTTTGATTTGTTTCAGGAATCATCCTCTACACGTTCATCCAGTTCCATTCAACTCCTGCCATCGTAACGAGTGTGTTCATAGGACTCGGGATAATATTCTGCGGTTGTGCGATGGTTCACAATGTATTTGTGTGGCAGAAAGAGAAGACGAATGCGGTGAAAGCGATGCATTCCCAGTCGCAGATATTGGATCAGCCGATAATGAACAGCACGCAGAACATTGGAACTCCGCAGTCGATGGCGTCCATGAACGGAAATGGGTTTTTGACCAATGGTCACATATCCAATTCAGCGAACACCACGCATGGTACCAATATGAGTTTCCACAATACTACGGGAGGGACGACTTATAGTCATCATCCGATTACTATACTACCGAATGGACCATATATTATAAGGTAAGATCTCTATCTGAATTACATAAATGTGATACAGACTCGTTTATTACCTTTTTATCATCTTGTGATTCTTGTGTATAACATATTTAATACCAATGCACTTTCATCAAAAAATCACTTCTGTCATACCTACAATTAGGGAATCCAATCCTGGGATCCCGAACCCCAGGATCTCGGACAATTTTCGATACCAATGAATCCCGGGATTAGTAAACATAATCCCGAAACCTTCGGGAGTGATTTTTTCATCAATCAGAATGAATTAGTATGTGTACAAAATTGTGTTAGTGAAGTGTATGTACCTGCACATGTCACAGGGGGAATCGCTGGATGCTCACGGATAATAAATAACCATTTTTTGTTGTCATACGCAATCCTAAGAACATCAGAAAAATAATAAATTCATTCATTTAGACGCTAGACACGCCACTGACGTTCTGGCACGCGAACGGCGTCTAACCGCCAGTGCCACGAACGTGCTGGCAAGCACTTGTTTCTACGCCGAATTTTATGAATGTTATCTTTTCTTAAATAAATAAAAAAAAAAACTATTTTACTTTCACATTATTATATATATTACAATATTATTTACTCCATTAAGCCCATGTATTTCCAAGTTTTTAGACCGATTTTATCAATGCTATTTGTATCAATGAAAAAAATAATATTAACTATCACAAAAACGCCAATTCCGGGATCGTCAAATTGTAATCCCAAAATCCCGAGATCAAAATTTTGGCTCGGGATTGGATACCCTACCTACAATAGTAATGAAACGTCAAAACAAATCAAAGTTGGTCACTATGATTTTAAAGTTTCTAGCTTAACACCTGTCGAGTGTACATAAGCTTCCTCGGAAGACCCTTTAGCTGTAGTTCAAACCCTTCAATCCAAACCTTCAACCCTCCAATACAATTCTGGGCTTTTTTAAATACTACAGTAGAACCTCAATTATACAGATTATTCAAAACAAATAATTTTAACAGTCAAAAATAGAGATCCAACAAATTTGTTATGGAACACGATCTATCGATATACAGTAGACTCCCGGTTATCCGGGCTAATGGTGGAGAGAGGCGGCACAGATAAACGTAAAACACGGAAAATCTGAACTATGGTTTTTTCTTTTTAAAATACTACATTATTATACATTTCTAAAGCAGACAGTTATTTTAACATGTTTAATACTCATTATTTATTAAGAAAATCTGTGATTTTGGTTTGTTTCTTATTTCTGCTCCCTTCAATGATCTTGGTTTTTTTGCTTTTCCAATCACCAAAAGTTTCATTTTGTGTGCACCAGATGCTTTGCCACAGCACATGATTGTGATACATTCTTTAGATGATTATGACCTGCGCATCTATTCTATGCACAATACTGCTTTCGGCATCTACGGCAGCTAAATAGGGTAGGTTTGTATTGAATTATTAGCACTTATTGTAACAATTACAATAAGGTAGTTGTGATTGTTACAATAAGTGCTTTGTTTTAACAGCACCTCTCTTGGCTGTGTTATTTTATACAAATTTTAGTCCAAGATAAACAGTTTTGACAGTTCAGTGTTAATATTTCGATACAAACCTACCTATTTAGACGCCGTAGCGGCCGAAAGCAGTCTTGTGTATAGAATAGATGCGCTGGACTGGATGTTTCTTTAGACTACAGTACTAAAGCAAGTGTCTTTGTAGGCTTCTTTGTAACACTTCAAATATAAGCCTGTCTCATCGGCATTATATATTTGATCGAGTTACAAATCTTCCGATTGGAAATATTCTTCGAATTCGATGCGGAATTTATCAGCGGTTACCATGTCGTTGCTTCAATCTGGTCAGCCTCATCTGGACATGAGGCTTTGAAGTTGCATTTTAACCCTAGTGCATCGTGGAATAATATAGTTTTAAGTGTATACATTGGACCCACGGATTGGATGCACAGATAATCCGCAAACCAAATAATGCACACAGTTTACTGTATATCGATACGTATGCCAGCACATGTATCAGGATGAGGTGGCTGTCTTCTAGTAAAGTAACCGTAAAAAGTGTTGGATATAATCAATGCCTTAAAAAATGGTGGGGCGGAACATTTTTTGTCTAATAAATAATAATATGGTGTCGGCACTTCAACGATCTTGAATTTAATAAAAAACATAGTGATGATACGAGGGTGGGTCAATAAGTCCTTAGAAAAGCCGACAGGTGGCGCGACTAGTACTGTAAGCGGTTTGTTTTCATACAGCGGCACTACCGATTCAGTAAGCTGCGAAGTTTCAATCAGATTGGTCGGGTTGTTGTTTTTTATTTTCGTACATTTAAAAAAAAATTTGCTTGTTTACAAAAATGGAGAAAATTGAGTTTAGAGCTGTTATTAAACATTTTAATATAAAAGGGTTAACAGCAAAGGAAATAAAAAATGAGTTGGATTTAGTTCACGGCATATCTGCTCCTTCACTTGCAACTATTTATAACTGGTTAAATGAATTTAAACGTGGTCGTACATCAACAAAGGATGAACCACACTCAGGACGTCCTGTAGAGGTGACTACACCAGAAATGATCAATAAAATCCACGATATGGTGTTAAGTGACCGAAGATTAAAGTTGAGTGAGATAATTGAGGTTACAGGGATCTCAAAAGGTAGCGTCATTTCTATTTTACATGACAAATTGGGCATGAAAAAAGTTTCTGCAAGATGGGTGCCGCGTTTGCTCACAGTCGACAATAAACGCAATAGGGTGGTGGCCTCTAAAGCCCTGTTGTCGCTCATGCAACGCAATCCGGATGAATTTTTTCGTCGCTTTGTGACTGTAGATAAAACATGGAAACACCACTATACTCCCGAGACGAAAGAACAGTCAAAGCAGTGGATTGCGAAAGGCGAACCATGTCCAAAGAAGGCGAAAACCGTAAAATCAGCTGGTAAGGTTATGGCTACTGTATTTTGGGATGCACGTGGAATTATTTTCGTTGACTATTTGGAAAAAAGAAAAACAATAACAGGGGATTATTATGCATTTTTATTGGACCAGCTAAAAAACGAAATTGAAGAAAAACGGCCTCATTTAAACAGGAAAAAAATCCTCTTTCATCAGGACAATGCCCGTGTTCACACATGTTTACGATCAATGGCTAAAATTGAAGAATTGAAGTTCGAATTGGTCGACCACCCACCGTATTCGCCAGATTTAGCCCCCAGTGACTTTTTCCTTTTCCCAAACTTAAAAAAATGGCTAAGTGGACAACGTTTTTTTTCAAATGAAGAAGTCATCGATCGGACAAATGCTTATTTTGAGGACCTTCCGAAAACTTATTTTTCTGACGGTTTAAAAAAAATTGAGAAACGTCTAACCAAGTGTATTGAGCTCCAAGGAGATTATGTTGAGAAATAAAAAAAAAATACAAAAATAAAAACTGTTTTAATGCTTTTTTCTAAGGAATTATTGACCCACCCTCGTAGTTTACTAATTGTCTAATGCCCATGGATGGTAGTTCAGAGCATTAAAGCATTAAAACACTGCAGCAGGTATAAACCAATTAAAAACCAAGTAAAATTAATTCCACCAAATGTCACATCTATAATACAACCAATGGATTAGGTGTAACACCTTTGAAAAAACCACTGTATTAGATTCCAGTTAATCTCGATCATCCAGAATTTTCCTTATCCGGACCATCATAATCCTCGTTTGATCTGGATGATTGAGGTTTTACTGTGGTTATTTTTACTCATTATTTTTTAATATCCATATGCAATTATAAAAATATTTAGCAGTTATAATATAATTATGATAATTTCAAAGTGCATTAGTAAAAAAAATTGGTTTTATTGTTTTCAGACCGTCGACAGGAACTCCTCCAACGGTGACAGTAGGGGATTTAACAGGCGGCAATCGACCTCCTCGGCCTCCTAGACCTCCAGCCCCCGGCTCGGTGAGCCCCCCGGGGGTGCCCACGGCCACCTTAGACCTCAGTCACGTCGCAGACCCCCATGAACTTAGTACGCTTGTTTAGCCAACCAAAGTTACAGTGTGTTAATATTTATTTATACTGCGAGAGTGTGGTCTTAGAGACATTGTGAAGTGTTATGAATTACAGGACGCTTTTAGATTTATGTTGAATTTAAGAAAAGGGAACATTGTTATTTTATGTTTAACATTCCTAGAAACAATGTAAATAGTTTTTAAAAATTTACTACGTGACTCTTTTGGGTTTATTATCTATGTTCTATATACATAATGATTGTTAATTTTACGACGGTTTTTCACTATTTAAATTATTTAAATTCACATTTAAAAGAGTATGAAAATGTGAAGTTAATGGTGTAAAAATTAAAGACAAAGTGTTAACGGTTGATAGAAATGGCTAACCACCAATACTTGTTAACATATTTAATAAACCACCGAATGGTTTCATATAGACTCAACGACTTCCGTCAATCTTCAGGAGCATTTGTCTTGCCCAAACAAATTGAATCTATGTTCCGATGAAACATTTAAACAAGTCAGTATATAATTAAGTTAAAATTTTGCTGCATACATTATAGAATAATAAAATTGGCACGCGTCAAAACGGTTAATCAGTTGTGTATAACCATGGTGTTTAAATGTTATAAGTTTACCAGCGCCTAAATAAATTAAATTATTATTGTCTAAGGTTGATTGACTATATTATGGAAATCTATCAAAAGATATTAATATATTTTTACTCTGTTTAACATTAAGATTTCCTAGTCAAAAAGTTTGTAAGTGCAAGTATTCCACAACATTTTTAACTTCTGACCGAAAAAGTAAATATTTTTTCACTTATTAAAATAGTTACCGATTGATTGGTGTAAATAAGAGTGGTTACAAAATAATTCAATTGGATACTTTTAATATTTTTTTTAACTCGATTTATGACCAACGCAATTTATGGGAACATAACTCGGTTTTAAGTCAAGGAATACTTGTACATTTTCTTCAATTTTGATTATTTAGCCGTTCATTCACAATGTTACTACTGTGATCTCAATTTTCTTTATTTTAGTAAGTACATTAACGTATTGTAATGTTTAATGGAGGAAAGCACTGATCCGATTTGTTAAAAACATATTCAAAGTACATTAGCATTCTGTATTCTAAACGCCTAAAGGGACTTATTAAATAATTTTGTTTCTTCTTAGAGCCAGGGCACACAAGCCACGAAACAACATCAAGTACAACTGTGTTTGAAAAAAAAAATGTATAACAATCTGCCGAAAGTGGTTTTGTTTTGTCTTGATGGTTTTTGACGAAGATGTACAGCGTTTTGTAAAGGAAGGACAGATTCTTCTGGCATTGTGGCCATGACGAAATGACATGACGTTAGTGTCATTTGAAAGTAACTATACTGTGACCTAAATGAGTCGCTTGCACTGCCACAGGAATCTGACACCATTCTACCTTATATGTGCTCACCGAGCCGAATAATAGGATTTTCTTGTCTCTCTTTTCCATGAGCATTTTTTTTCATCGAAATAATAAATAATATTAAGTAATTACCATGACTTAAAAACTCTTAAACTAGGCATATGTGTCTCCATAAGGTAGAGGTTACATTAACAGATTTTTTTTACGTGGAATGGTTGTTAACCAAGTTGAATATTACAACCCATTAATTGAATTTGAATTTACGTGGTAGAAATCCATTTTACAAAATGATAATATTTAATTCTAGAAATTAGTTTATTAGTATTTTGGTTGTCACACCATTATCAAAACTACAAACAATTTACCTTGGCTAAGTACTTTATGGAGATATCTTCCTTATTCACTTGAGCAATTATTTAAAAAAAATAATACCTTTTTAATAAATATTTTTACCAATACCTATATATAATAGTCATCTTCTTTAGGTAGGTACTGTCAAAAAGAAAATCTGGGTTGTACTAAACTACAAAATTATCTAATTAATTACTATCTAATTACCACATTTAAATAACATGCTAATTATATCGAAAGGCCAATTAATGAGGGCACAAAAGGTGTGCCGTCCATATTGAAATTAAAATTTATTAATTAAAATTTACATATTATACTGTAACAAGTTAGATGAACAAATAACCCAGTTTACCTTATCAAGTCATTAACAGCAGCCTTTTGTTTTGAAATTCACTTCGCCATGTGATCCAATTTCTCAGCCTAGCTTGGCATCTATCGTAATCACGTTCAAAGAGTGATAAGAAAATCAATCTATATTCTTACGATTCCTCAACAAGGATTAGTTTTCATTAAAACAATACCCATTTTTTTTTTGCTATTGCTTGCAACAATAAATTATAAAGACACTACTTTTGTAGTTAATTAAAATATGGAGCCAAGATTACCTAAAATTTCTTTCAAAATCTCCATATTTAAATTTCTATGCGTGTGTACTGTGTAATAATTTCCTTATTTTAATAAACGTTGCGTTTTTTAGCTTGTCTCTTAAATCCAAATAAATGAAATCATTTGACCAATATTTAAATTGACTCATACTGGTTTTAATTGGTTTTCATTTTGTAAATACTGCAAACTGGACTAATGTATTGATTTTTAGATTTGAAATCAACACATTAAACATCCATTGTATATCTATTTATACAAATACGTTTTATATATATAGACTTCGGAAGATAATATCTATGATAAATATAATATCTAAGATAATAAATAAGGTGATCGCATTTGGGATGTTCTATTTATGAAATGATTGTAAACATCACTAGTGTTTTCACTTATTTCTATCTTTACATCTCGTTCATATAATATATATATTTTTTTTTTTCAACCATGTCCGATTCTAATAGTATCATATGGGCCTCCACAGAGTAGAGGTTTGTATTAACAGATTTTGTTTTTTACGAGAAATGGATGTCAGCCACTTGCTCAACCTATTAGGTCCATACCCTGACTCACACACAAATTGAAAAACAATATGTGTACTTGCCAGACCCGGGATTCGAATCTGGGACCCACAGCGTTATAGTCCAACGCTTAAGCCGCGCGGCTACTGTGGGCGTCAATAATATAATTGAACATATCTCCCTTCAATATTCTAATGATGAAATGTGCTCTGTTGACAGTTAATAAATTAGATCCTCTTAAAACCTTTTCTATGCCACACAATATTACTATGGCAGTATCTGACAGGCCACAGATTTTTAACGACAAACGTTAAATATAGAGCGAAGCTCTTACTACAATCACTGTAATACTGATAATTAGTGGCTTTTAACCTTATCTTAACAGATGTCACTGTGTGTTTAATTTTTTAGATTATTCAAATCAATCGACAGTGGCTAGTAATTTGAGTTTAAAGTCAGATGAAATAATTTGCGAAATTTGTACATGCGGCCTGTCAATCGCTGCCTCATAGAGCGAGAAAACTTCCTGAAGGTATAGAACCGGTTAAAGAATATCAGTGTGACAATAGCTAAAGATAAGTAGCTAAGTAAAAAGTTCTAGTTATCGATGTTGATTGACTAGGTACTTAATTTCTTATTAGAGCTGAATACTTGTAAGCCATATATCATCACATTACAATTAAAACTTCGTAAGTCTGTTGAGGGGAAGGAAAAAACGTGATAAAAACAATATTGTAAACACCTCTCTAATCAATGAATCTGTTAACATTGGTTGTGAAATACGAGGTTTTAATTCTATGTTTGAAACCACAAAACTTGCGAGTTTTTAAAATTTGTCGATAGATGGACAGCATACTCTAGAGAACCGAGGTTTTGATATGATTTAAAATGTTTTTTTTGTTTAAATTTTGTCGAACAAACTTCATTTTTCCATATTCCATAATATCGGACTTACAAGGTCTTAATAGTAAGGTGACAATATTCACTATTTTATAGGGGAGCATTGAAACTGAATAAAATGTATAAAGTATAGAATTAGATCAAACTATTAACACTAAGTGTATTTTTACTTTTGTAATATCTTTCATACCAGGCATTTATTTTATTGTGTTAAGGGCACACATGCTTACCTAGAGTTTCTGTTTTTTCATTTAAAGTTGAACTATGACATTGAATACTAGGTATGATTTTTAAAGTGAAAGTGATATTATGTTACATCTCTTTTACGCATGCTAATATGATTAAAAAGTTTTTCTTTCTCTTTCTGTCACATTCGAATTTGATTACCAAAGTTTAAACATTTACTATGCGTATTAGCTGACGTGCTTCGTCGTTTACAAATTATAACATGAATTTAAAAAATATATGTATTTATAATATTAAATATATTTTATAATGTACACAGATTTTTTTAACAACTATATTATATATACTTTTATTTATTTGTCGCATATTCAAAATGTTCTTGCTATATTAAAATCTTTTTTTTAGCCGGCCAAGTAAATCCGTATTTTTGGCCATAGACTAATAGAAAAAACTCTCTGCTGTCAGATTATGTTGATAGCAAATTGCAAGATACCTAACGAAGGAATTGTGTTTTATATCAGGAATAAGAAACACTATCTGTAAGTACAATATTATGTTATTTATTACTGTAGTAGTATTCTGTGTGTTTTGCATATATTATTCAAGTGTTAATTTATTGTTTTCTTAGTCTACATTAGTTGCGTGGTTAGTTTAGAGGTTATTGCGAGAATGCCTGTGATTTCATATTTATTTGTTTGATATAATCTAAGGCGTTCTAGTTGTTATTAAACATGTTACCTACCTGATTACTTTATTTTAGTTAATCAATCTTTTTTGATGCTTTGTATTATCACTAATCCGTTTTAATTACCATTCTTCAAACAGTCGCACACTATAAAAGATTAAAAATCACACTATTAACAGTTCATATGTTATGTTTTTTGCAGATGGAGAAAATGTCTACCGAGATCTTTGCTTGTCGACGGTTTCATATGAATAAGATGGAATGAAATAAATCTTTTAATTAATAATGAAATAAATCCGACTTTCGGCGTACGATCCGAACATGGCGTGATTCATATAATATTATTTATGACGTAGACCATCAAGCATATATACCCATTTTATAGATTTAATAGTACAATTACAAAAGGTAAATATAAAGTGACTAATGTTTGTAACCTATAGCTATGTCTATCTCGCATACATATTTAAAAAATAAAACAATTTTATAATTACATTTTTGCACTAAATTTATTATCGATAATGATATAAAAGTTGCTAAATTGATTCATAATATTCTAAAATATAATATAATTTTGCATATCAGTTACTTGTATCATATCAGGTATGTCATTTGGTAGAGCTTACTCTCCAAGTCTTTTCTTTTTCATCCTCAATATCACTTTGATATTAGAAACATTGTCTTTCTAACACCATTTCAAAGACTTTAAGTTTTCTAGATGCTGTATATTAATTCTTCTCTTCGGCTATATCTGCATCTTAGTTGCAGCATATGGATACAATGCGGCGCCTCCAAGAATCTCTGTCACTCTAGTTTTTTTGCATCGTTCCAGGTCATACTAGCAGCCCGTAACTCCGCCAGATATGCTATATAGATAGTATTTAGCGGCCATCCAGGACGCCGGAATCCGGTTGGCTTGAAGAACAGGCAAACCAGATTGGGATTCTCTTCAGGCACTCGCAGCACGTGGCCGGGCCAGGTACAAAGTTGCGTATTCACTCTCAACGTGATGCGAGGCTATTTGGTGCGTTCTTTTATCTCCCGTTACTTCTAAAATTACCGCACACCCAGTATCCGTCGTAAACATCTGTTCTCGAAGCTCAGTATACGGTTGCTCGGAGCCTTTGTAAGGTGCCATGACATAAAAACTAGTAAGATATTTAAAATAGCTGCTAGAATGAATACATTGTTGAAAGGAAATGAAAACTGATAATATGATATATCAATTAATTTGTCCATCTGAAGTTGTAGATATCAGTTAATAATTATGTGTTATACCAGTAATTAAATGCTGACTTCAAATGAAAATTGACTATTAAATATTGAAATAATATATTACCAGTTTTGATTTTTTTAAGTACTATACTATATCCATGGTTCATATTACAATGTCATAGTAAAACTTAGAAGAATAAAATATGTCGTAAGACGAAATCAATCTTGGGGTTTTAATATAAGTTAAATAAATAGTACACAGCTAATTTGTTATTACTTTGAATACATGCCATGTCTTTACATCAATAAAAAACAGAAAAACAATTTAATAATGTATAAATATTTATATAAGACTTAACAACGTCTAGTTAGACATCTAGTTAGACACGATGACCTCCATTTAATTTCCTCTTATTTTAAAATTCACCAAGATATATCCTAATAAGTAGGTAAGTATATTACATTTGTACATATAATAAGTAAATCAAGTACTTAACATAAATAATTATACTGTAAAATTAAATTACAATTGAAGCAGTATATATGGACCCCACAGAGTAATTAACAATATAATAATTTATATAATTATATCGGGTATATACTATATTGACACATTTTAATGAAGTCTATTTTTCTTGGTACCTACGTTCAATGATAAATGTTGTTTTATATTGTAACATAAACAATGGTAATATGCATTGATCTTTCTGATTTTTAAACTGTGATATCTATTTTATATATCTATTGATTTCTATGTGTATTATTGATACATTATTTATTTCAAATACAATAATTTCAAAACTAACAGTAAATAATATATAGAAAGCGTCATGTTGTTTAGTTGGAACATCTACTAGGAAATTCCATCCAATCCAAATTCAATTTTTACCAGGTGGGTACTTGTAGGTCAGTTATTTTTGGAATAAAATGAATCCCTTAAAAAATATGAAATAAGAATAGAATGATAAATATTTGTGAAAATTTACCAAATCAACATGTTTAACGTGAATATTTTCACACTAAAATGATAAATATTGTTAAGAAAATATACACAAACAGTTCATTCAGAAGTTATGACGTTTAAAAGATCCCGCGAGTTAACTCGTGCGTGGCACTGATCATGAGGTGATATCAGTTATAATCATTTATGAGGAATGGTTATAAGCCATTGGCACAACCAATTTGGTTTTTGACCTTGAGAACAAAATGTACTTTTTACACGGAACCAAAACTCACGGCTGCAGAGACGAATGCTTATACAAAATATGGCGCAGTGGAATCGCCAGCAAGATCAGGTATCATTATTTAGATGTAAGTATACATATTATTTTGAATTTCATAAAATTACACTCGTTCTGGGTGTCTCGTAACAGTAAACTATATTAGTAAATTAGATATATCTTGATGAACTATAAAATAGTGATGTAATATAGACTTGTTGAAAATATATTAAGCATAATAAAATTTAAAATAAAAATTTAGAAATTCAGCCTTTCTGGTTCTCTAATATTCATAGATCTACTGGTTCTGGGATCTACTATTTCTGGCAGTAGACAATTCATATAAAAGTGATATATCTTTTTTTCAATCTTTTCAATCCAAAATGTCTCGTCTTTTTTGATTAATTCTATTTTAACAGGAAAATTATGTCCCATCCAAACTCCAAATAAACAGACATCTTTCTTAGTAATATGAAGCTGCCCCTGAATCTGGAAGTACCAATCGTGATTTTTATCTATTACCATATTCCTGTCTTTATCTACTTTCCAAAATTTAATTTTTTTCTGTACAATAGCTTCATCTGCACTTATTCCAGCAGCTGAGAAAGGACATTTTATTTCAATAATTGTATCATCATCGCTGATGCCATCTGGCGTTGCACCGATAAAATCATACACATCATCGATAAACAATCCACATCTCTCAATCTTAATCCGTTCTTGTACACTAAGCTGTTGTAAAGCTATTGATTCATTTTCTTTACCATATTTTACCGCTTTCACGTTGGCTAATGATTGGCTATATAATAAACGTTTTACCAAAGGCCCAAATTTTGTATTTTCTCGCCGCTTACACACCTTACCAAAAACAGAGGCAGTAAGAAGGTTTCGTCGCCTTTCTAGCCATTCTGCACATTCAGATTGTAATACGGTGCGTCTTTCTATATCCCTCCTCTCATAGTTTGTCAGTTTGAGTTTTTTCAAAAAAGTTTCTTTTAACAATTGATATTGATTTTTGTCCATATCAGGTTTTTGGCAACTCTCTCCATAATCTGGATTAGATAAAGGAACAGTATGTATTGGTTTTCGCCAAGATTTTCCTATTTTTTTTTTATTTATTTTCAACCTTCTTGATTCTAAGCGATTTATGAAGGCTTTTGGGCTATTTTTATAAACTTGTTTTTGAATTGTGCAATGTAACTTATTTGTATTAAATGCGATTACCGCCGCTGCACATCGTCCCATGTACGATTGTCTTTGAGAGTAGTTAATTCTCTTGCCGCCTACAAATTTTGCAATCATGTTATTAAAAGATTCTGAAATATTAGTAGAAAAATTATAAATTAAACTTTTTGAATTTAGCACCAAACGAGAATTATATATCATTAATTGAGAAAATAGACTGCATTCTTTTAATGCTGGTACATAATTTACATCAAGCATGTCCTCTGTATTTGGTTCATTTGTACAAAAATATGGTAGACAAGAAGTATGGTCTCCAAAAACATGGTGCGGTCCATTAAATAAATCTTTTTTCAGAGCGATAACCTTTTCTTCGAAAGTACTATCTTGTAGTTTTCTATACTTGATTGCACCTATGACGGCTTTCCGCAGACGTCTTTTTCTTGACGCAATGATTTTTCTTACATTCAAGGGATATCTTGTGTCTTTGGTTAATGCCTCTATTTTGCCACAATAATTTCTAATTAAATGGTTTTTACATTCAACTTTCTCGACAGTTACATTCGGATAAGGGTGACAATCAAGAATTTTTTTGTATGTGCTGGAATCTCCATCAGCAATCAATTTTGAATAAATCAATCCATGTGTATTAATAGATTCTTTAAAGCCTTCTAATATTGCTGTAGATTCCATTCCACCTGACGGACCGGTATAATTTAAAAAGCATTTATGTTGTTGAGCAGGGATATTTTTATTTTTAGCTTTGGCGCACAAATCGCAATATTTATTTTTCACTGACATGTACAAAATCTTTCCGGTTCTTTGACCAATGATCGTGGCAGCGCCAGATGCTGCGGAATAATTGCATCTGTATGAACGTTTCGACCAACAGCCGTCTGCAACAACTGATATCATGGGAATACCAGAAGAATCGACGTCACCATTTTCGATTGCAAGTTGTCGCTCTTCTTTCGCAGCGTTTTCCATACTCTTATTTTTGGTTTCTTCAAACCACTCGTACACCTTCTGTTGACTCTTTCTGTATGTTCTTGCTGTAATCGATGGTACGTCAATTGCTGAACACATTTCTTCCAGATTTGAAAATCCACTGCCGATACTGATTATACTGGATACAAATGCGTCACACAGATTCATTTTGTTTTTGTTCATTTCAGTGGTATATAATTTTAATTTTTTACCACAAAGTTTACATTGAATAAAAAATGTACTACTAAAGTTATCCCGATTTTCCCCAAAAAGTTCTAAATGTGATAAATTACAATTAAATGGAGAATCATGGTGGCTAATTAATTGAAGTTGTTGGAAAAAATATGAAAAGTCTATAATTCTACGGCCTTCTACACGGAATTTAGGGCTTGAATCTTCAATTTCATTTTCTATAATAAATTCTTCGTGTTCGTGTTCAAATGTGGGATGAAATTCTGGTTCAGGTAGTATGCTTTGAGGATTTCCATGCTCAGGCATAGTCTTCGGCAATATATCAATACTATAATACATTCAAAAATATTAGTTTAGTAGATAGTTAACAGAAAACAAAATGTATAGCTGCTATTAATTATTGTACCAGATTATAATTTTTGTCACAGACACACTAATTTCGAATAAGACATGGCACAAACATAATATAAAAATAATATAAGTACAAATGATCATTATACTTAATTGTGTGTATTAATAAGTAATACGCAAAACTTCCTTTTGCAAGATAAATAAATATTGTGAACCAAAATTTTCTGTGAAATGTGGTTTTTTCAACTATGTATAATTATGTCAAATTATAAAATAATAATTTCAAACCTTTGTGTTTTTAATGTATTAATATTTCCATCTTTTCTCCTACGTCTTTTTTTGGAACTTCCAGCCATCGGATAGTGAGTTCGTGGCATTTTTTGTAAGTACAATCGATATAAATAATTGTGATAATATTGTTAGGTACCTATGTCAAAAACCGAGGATGAAAATTTCGCATTCCCGCTGAAATAAATGACGTTCATAGTATTGCCAGGCTAAACTTTCGAAATTAAAGTTAGTTTTTAAAAAAAAAATTACATTGGAAAATATTATGTAAGTACAGGCATCCATTATTATGTTATTTGATGAAAGTATTCTTTAAAATCATCTGTATTATTATAATCTCGCAAATTCATAATTTAGTAAAAGTTAAATTTTCTGTAATATAAACATCAGTAGGTACCTAACCTATGTTGATTCATAATTTTGGCTAAGTAAAAAATATAGATATTTTTACTTCGCGATGTGTTTGGGGTGTTCTAAATTATGTAAGTATGTTTAATAACAAATGTGAAATTCGTAAAACCTCATGTGTATTATTTATTAAATAAAAATAGTAAAACTAATAGTAGATACAAATGGTGAAAAACTTCATTCTCTTATTTACTAAAATATCAATTCAATAATATTTTAGTAGATATGGCAATACTGGACGACCCGATATATGTCACTGAAATAAAATAAAATCTATCACAATTTATAAAATACATACCTACTACAATCATAATTATTTTGAATGTAGAGGGAGATAGTTATAGAAAGGGACAGAAAACTGATTGCTATGTTGCAATATTAGGCAAAATAGATTGCAACAGTGTTAAAAATTATAATGTATGATTTAGTATGACATAACGTAGAATTGACGCAAATACAAATTTCTTCAGATTTTTTTTTGTTTTGTCCTCAAATGTCAAAATATGTTTTCCTTTTGAATAATATGTTCGAATTTGTGTTTGTTTCGCCTATTTTTGTGTTCAATTTGTAGCATTCACTTTTATAAACATATTTTTGTACAATACTTGTGTGTTGGCGTATTTTTTTGGTCATATAAAGTTAAAATAATACCAGCTAAAGATTCCATACATCATACACCAATTCGCAGGTGGGTCTGGCGGATATCAAGATGGTCGAATATTTCGTGGAAACAGTTGTTTTAAAAAGGTCTCTATTTAGTATTACAAATTTATAACTAACAAGATATTTCATCATTTATTCAATGATTAATGATAAACCTTCTGATACGTAGCTTTATATTATTTCGTATGTCTATAATTGTAGCATATTTAAATAACAAAATGTCCACTCGCTTCCATTAGATTTAGAACCAATAGAAACTGCAAATATTATAATTATACTGAATATATTTTACTACATTATGTTTTATAACATTACAACTATCTATAATAAATCGTTTGAGATAATAATTAAGGGAAAAATTTGTCATCATCACAGCCTATTAATGTCACAAAAATATGGCTTCGTTCTCAATTATCACGTTTCACGGTTTCAAAGAATATTATTTTACGTCATAAAAATACTTTATGTAGTTATCAAATGTTTTACATAAATATTTGACGATGAATAAGCTTCATAATGATATAAATAGTTTTTCTACAAATCTTACGTACTATTCAGGCTTAACCTCTGAAAATACCAGAAAATAGCTGACATGGAACACCTTCCCCCTTAATGCTCCCCTGTGAAGTAGTGAATAATATGAAGGTTACAAGTAGTCATCTCAAACACAAAATTAGGTTATGAGTAGTCAATACATTGATCATAATCGTTAAAAGTTAATTAGTAGGTCCTTGCCTATATTTCTGTGGTATTATTACAAATAGTCGACCTTTAATAACAGAAGAATAAATCAGAGATCACTACAAGATTTAGTGTCAGATTCTATGACCTCAGTCTAAGGCCACTCCCTTACAGTTCAGTATCTGTACATTGACTCTGTAAGTACTTGACATGAGTGCGAAAAAGAAAGAAATTCGAAAGGTGTGAAAGAAACGTTTAGGACCATAAAGGAGTGGCCTAACACAAAAGCCTTTTTTTGCTATTGCATCTGATGCATGCGTACACATTATTTTGCATGGGATTTTGAGTACAGATGAAATGCAATAATCATAAATGATTCTATATGTTTGATATTTGAGGGCTCTGGTTTCATAATTCACAATCTCCGTCGATGCTTGTTTTTGGCCAATTCAAGTACAATTTCAAATAGAGTGTGATTGTCGTGCTGAATGCATTATCAACAAAGAAGTACTCTTAACAAATAAAATATTAGTTTTCCTATTGAGATTGTTTGGAAAATAAACAAAAACTGTCGACCATGACGGTTCAATGTAGCACCCTCATTGGCTCGAATAGAGATAGTTTTGAAAATTACAGGTAGTCAGAGAATGTAAGTTTTGAAAATAAAACATATTTTCACATCAATTTTCTGTTTGAATGAAGTTTCTATGTTTAGGTTGTTACGCCATACTTTAAATGGTTGGTGTAAAAATTAAGTACATTGCTGTATTCTTATCTAATTTTTTGTAAAATGTGAGTTATGTAACCAAAGCCCTCATTTAATCAGAAGAATTAGAAGTTAAAGATATAATATTTTGTTATGTAAGTGTTGTAACAAGACAGATGTCTGTAAAAAATTTCATTGTTATACATAATAGCCAGGGAACACAAAATTAATGGGAACTGAAATACCTAAAGGGTGTGGAGTAACAGGCAACCAATCTCGAGTGTGGAAGAATATGGTATAAATACATGTCAAGAATACGTCATTCTAAGCTTGTCCTTTGTTCTGACATCTGCTCTCGGTTTATGCACTGACGCTCATTCAATATCGGTGTGTTTGAAGGTTGCAACACTCACTATTGCATGTCTATAATGTGTTTTATTTTCGTATGACACTCACACATTCAAAACCCTGCTTCAAAATATAGTGTATTGGGGGGTATAGACTATCTGAATGTTATTTATTAATCTGTTCTGTGTTAATAGCCCTATCATTTTACATGCTTGCCTGTCCGCAGATAGTTCCTCTATGTATTGTAAATATTATATTATATTGATAATATTCCAATAACTCTATAGGAATATTCATTTCTTGCCATGCCTTGATATGTCATTAATTTAATTTACATTGTAGGACATAATGTCACGATAATAATAAAGTTTCCTTCTAAGATTCAAATCAAATGTACAAATCAAAATTAGCTGTAATCTAAATATATATATAGATACTTAGTGTAAGTAGAGAAATATGGATAGGATTTATTTTATATATTTTTCGATTTATAATGTCACAAAATGCCTATAATAATATATTGAAAACTAGAACACTGTAAATTATTATTTTATTCTCTAGATAGGTATTGTAAATATCAAAATGAAAGTCTAAAATAAGAAGAAAAAATGAAATTACATTTTTTATTATTTATTTATTTTGTATGTAATAAAACTCCCAACAATTTTTATTTTGCATTAAACAATTATTGTGAAATAAAGTTGTTATTACAAAAAAAAGATCTTTTTATTTTAACACAATATTATAATATTTGTAGGTGTGGGCCAGTGTATCGAATGTCCAAAAGTTGGTACACAACATTTTTCATGCCCCTTGATACAAAAGGTGAATTGGGCCCGAAAGATACGATAATTTAGATTCAAAATTTTTACTAAATTTCGTCAAAATTGGACTTAAGACATACTGGCTCCGAGGCACAATACCGGTTATTTGAATGTAATTCAATTAGCAGTTTGAAAATTAGAAGATTTAAAGTAGCGCCCTATACTAACAGTTTCGTTAACTGTTAACATGAAATTTATCACCTTAATCGCTTAATATCACTTAAAAAGTATATGCCTGTTATCTATTACTATAGCATTACTGCATGTGCTAAATTCCATGTTAACAGTAAACTAACAACTGCTAGAATAGGGCAGAAGCCCCATAGAAAGAACTCAATATACTGGTGGAGGATGCGCCTGTTTGTCTTTTCCAATATGATTTTAGCTCAGTACAATGGAGTGTAATAGTCAGGCGTTCTCATATTGTAAATATTATATAATAGTTAAGAATTTTAGCTGCATAATTTCCTAAGATAACATTTTCACGGACAGGTAAAGGATGAGACATTCTTCGCATGTGTTAGGATTGGCAGCAGTTGATCATCGATTTTTACATTATATGACTGGATTTTCTTTTTGAATGCCTGAAATAAAAAATACAGTTTAGTTTTATGGTATTTTGCAATAAGAAACAACCATTCCCGATTTCTGAAAAACTTTTCGGGACACTGAACACTAGCCGGAGCAGCAGAAATCTCGTTTACACCAAGGTTAAGTCTGAAATAATGTGTAGCTAGTCAAATAAAGATCTCTTCTAATTTTTGAACAACAATAATATGTCAGAAAGTTAGATGGAAAAAGTCATGAAAAGAATAAACACAGTTTCAAATAATTGTTCTGAAATCGCTGCAAAAAAGTTGTACTTCACTGATACAAGGCACAACAAATCGATCCACTCGCAAACTTGCATTAAATAGAAAAAATCGTTTTGATCTATGGAAAAAATAATGTTCTTGTAGCGCATAATGGAATTATCATATTGAAGAATATTTGAATTAATGCATTTTAATATTTTGTCAATAATTAATATGTATTAAAATAAAGAATGAGTTTGAATGCGATATCTACCCTTCTGCATTCCTTTGCCCTTGATATAGGCCGGTGTAATATCCGCTCATATACCAGCTGATCAACATTTTTGAGAGAGCCTGATCTCCGGCCGGTGAGGAGCTGTCAAAATTTCCAAGGAATGGCATCGGGGGCGGAGGCAGCATCTAAATATAACATTAAAAAAAAATTACCTACCATTACAGATCAACAATGACTTTCATACAGTTTAAGAGTGCACAGACAATGGTGAATCCTTTAATATACGTTTTTTTTAGATTCACCCAAGTTTTCCCAATTGTATAATGCAAATAGAATGTTTTGTTTGACCGAATGATCCAATTAATCAAATTAATGATCCTGAAACATGTTTGTTCATGCTGAAGACACAGGTCTGGAAGCATCTTCAAATGTTCAGTGTAATGTACGATTCAACCAAAAGTATTCTTACATTATGGAGATTCATCGACGGCTCATAGGGCGGGAATTGAAAAGACGGTAGAGACGGAACGTCATCCTGCTTCACTGACGTAGTAAACCTCAACGATTTCTTCTTCTTCGATGACTTTGCCAACGGAACAAATCCATCGGTTTTATCTCTAGGTGTAGCTGAAACAAGAATATTCAAATAAGATAAGTACTTATAATATCTCGTGATGCAATAACGGTACCACTGAACCGCAGCACTTTAGGCCAAAGGTTCCCAACTGGTCGATTCCAATAACGATTGTGAATTTTGAAAATAATGGTTTCCATATTTTCAATTTTACAACCATGAATGAAAAAAATAATAACCTGGTCGTATGACAAATTGCTTTCGCTAGATTCATGCTTTCTGTTAATGAAGCGATATAAAATAAAATTATTTTGTTTTTGCACATATTTAACGATACTTTCTTTTTAAAAATGAATATTCTCAACTTTGAAGAACTAAAAAAAGCAACAAATTATAAGATTCTTATAAGAAGTCGATCGCCATGAAAATTATGATAAAAAGTAGCTACCACTACCTGACACTACCTTATTCTTAGGTCAATAATTATTATAAAGCAATCATTATTCGTAGGATGTTAATCACACTTGAATGGTCAAAGACATAGCTTATAATTAGTATCTTTAGAATTATCTTCAAATGTGTTAATCATGCCCATTTTTTGAATAATAAAATGCCTAATTCTTGTCAAATTTTGTATCACAGAGATTATCAATATAATTTTTTATCGTAAATATTTCACTATAATAGTGTCGACATAAATTATACTGATGGTTTTATAAATGCGTTTAAAAATTAATAAATGTAAAAAATCTTAACACCACTGCACATTCATGTACTGAAATATGACTATATTCTAAAACATTAGAGCGAGAGGTTTAAAAGAATACTATTTTATGTAATAAAAATACTTTACGCAGTCATCAAAGTTTAAAATAAATATAAAGAATAATAAGGCTTCAAAATTATATAAATATATTATCTACAACGTTTAAGGAATGTCCAGGATCATGCTTTGAAAATAGAATAAAAGCTCCATTTTGACCCACGCTGAGCACGTCCGCCCTTAATGTAAATATACAATTGCATAGGTCGGTCCTTAGAATCGGGCAATTAAAAATAAATATATTGAATAAAATTAATTGTCGGCAGTCATTCAAATATAATAACTGCTTGTTATTTTGCCTCAAACATAATCTCTTAAATTTAAAAACCGTTCAGTGACGAAGAATATAATATGAAAGAAGAGTGGTTAAAATGCTTCCACGATCTCTTTGAGAATTTTGAATAAGGAACAAAATATTCAAAGAATAAAAGATATGCATTCAGCTAGAAATACGATGAAAGATAGAATATCAAGAACTCAATAATTGTAATGTTTAAGTTATTTTAATTGAATTCTTGAAAACTATTTTGTTAGAAAACTTTTTTCGCCATGAAAAACTGCTGGGCACGTCAGACAGTCGAAAAATATTATTTGGGAAATTTTGGCACGCGTATGTAAAAAGGTTCGCCATCCCTGGCATAGGCCATCTAGAGAAAAAAAACTCTCCTTCCACTGTTTCAAATACATCCGGCCCTGCTGTCTTTTACATGATGTGTAGGCCATATACAAGACTGAGGTCACCACGCACTCGAGTGTGCTTTGACTGAGTTTATAGAGATTTTCTAATAAAAGTGTCCACGGGAGAGAGGAGCATGGAGAATTAACAAAAATAAATGATTCTAATTAATTTACATATATGCAAAAACAGAGCTAAAAGGACATACCAAACTATGTGAAGAGATTTTCACGTCCATAATAAGACGCCGCAATTTTTATTATAAGCATTATAGTTGGCCTTTGTGGCGACAAGGTCGGACGGCCTGATGAGCCAAAACTGACTTCAACTGTTAAATCGGATCAAGCAATTATAGAATTTTTTTCTATTTCGTACACGATTCAAAGTGACGTTATTTATTGATCCAGCCAAACACTTAGTAGGAGTTGCACATACAATTTGAGTTTAATAAAAATGTGATATATTACTATGTCGTATTGTATTATGAAGAAAATCTTACTTGAAGGTGGGATGTAATCCCTGCCATGATCCGTAGACATTGCATTATCTAATTTTTTCTCGCTATCTGATATGTTGACCTGATCAGATTTTTTGGTTTCAGAATTGGCTTGCTGTGTTTGTAAGATTCTTTGATATTTACCCCAACTTGGCTCTAAAGATGATAATGGAACGACATCTTGATTCTCATAACCTACAAATAAAATGTGATTTTTAAAATCATGTATACATACATACACACAAACAATAAGCTGTACTGAGAATGGTTTTATGCGGGGTGGCCCTAGGTTGGTTAGTGCCATCTTAGAGAGGGCAGTAAAATTAACAAAAATGCTCTAATGACAGCCAACAAAATTATACAAGTTCTTCAACTTAATTAAATATAATATTTAACAGAATATTTTGATGGGTAGATGACAGCCTTGGAACTCAGAAATAACTGAAATACATAACGGGTAAGGCGATAGCAGGTAACCGACTCGAGTAAGGAAGAATCCGGGTTCAACTTACACACGTGTCAAGAATACGTTTTACGTCTAATACTGAAAACTACTCTCGGTTTATGCATTTACGCTCATTTAATGTTGGTGTATTACATACACTATTGCACGTGCATAATGCGTGCTTCATTTTTGTAGGACATTCACACATTCAAAACCCTGCATCAAGATGCGGCGTATTGAATATAGCCTATCGGTATTCTATTTATTATCTGTTCAGTGATGACAGCACTCTGGGTTCCACTAATTACACATCGCTGTCGCTGTCATTAAAACGTATTAATATTCCACTGTGCTAGAAAAGGCGAATCCAGCAAATATGTCCATCGATAGCAGTGACGTCCCTAGATAAAATGCCGCCCCTAGGCAGCGCCAAAATGCCGCCTGATTTTTTTATACAATATTTTTATCCTTCATGAGTCCAATATCTAAGAAATGTGTTGTATGGATACATTACCAACAAAATATCAGACTAATCGCAAATCTGCAAGTGTGGTCTCTGGTTTCTGGTCACCAAGGATGTTGAAGGGCAACGGAAGTAAACTAGATATCGTGAACCCGATAAAAGCAGTGAGCTGATTTTTTTTAATGGAAAGATGTTTTCATTATAACTAAGTTTATGTAGCTATTTCTATATATTCCAAATGATTTTCCTCGATTTGCCGCCCTCCGAGTAACTGCCACCCCAAACGACGCTCAATCTGCCTACCCCTACGGGACGTTACTGACCGATAGTGACATTGGCCAGGCATTAAATTATTTTGATTTATTTAATAAATTTGCCAGTGTTATGTATCCGCATCGTAACGTAAAACCAAACGTAAACAAAATATCATAAAATAAGTTTCCATTGAAATATTGATAAAATAAAAGCGATAATCTAATTTTTTTATACCTAATAAATTGTAATAATATTTAACTTTACTATTGATACAGGTATTTTGTTTTTTGATTCATTTCCAAATTACAACATTAATACCAGGGGCGGCTCTTCCTTAGGGTACCTAGGGGACAGACCCTGGTCCCCTCATCATTCTATAGTCAATATTTAATTGAATATTCATGTTATACGTTCCTACCATAATACATTGATTTTGTATAAATTAATTAAGTATATATTTTATTTGTACTGTTTGCCCATCCTTGATTCTTGTTTCTTAGCCCATCTCTAATGCTCTATGTGAGTTTTGGCTCTACCTACATAGTACAATACAACGATACTTCTGGGGTCGAAATTCGGTGGCCCCTTTAAAATCAAACAATGTTTATATTATGAGATGCTATATGCGATTGCCAGTTATGATTCTCAAAATTCATAAGAAAGCTGAACAATGCGTCCGTCTGTAGGCCGTTTTGCATGTGCTATGCTCATTTTACCCACATGTACCGATGCTGGACCGGGGACACTGTAGTAAATACCTGGTCTTGCATAATTGTGAGTTTATAATATATTATGAAGTTATCTTCTCGGTCGGCTGTAAATTCATATCCCATGACCCACCGGTTTAGTTTATTAGTTAGTTTGCCAGTAAGTGATCAAATATGTTATCTATCTCCTTAAGTTTTAAAATATATTTGTTAATACATACTATAATAATTTATAATATTATCTTGAATGATAATAACAAAGGGTAGGTATGTGCTATTTCAGTTAATTAAATCAATATTAATTTGTATTACCTAAATATTAATTATTGTAATGTACTAGTTGTGAATAGTTGAATTTCACGTTAGTAAAATAATTTTGATAAATAATATTAGGTATTATGATGAATGAGGTGGTTCATTTATTGAAATATATGTTCAGTACATTGACATTTGAAGACAACTAGAAGTGAAACTTTAAATGAACCTCAAGAAAACAAAACTATTACTAGTATCAAAAACAGCGACACCAGACACCAACACAAATTTTGTCATTAACAGCGAACCAATAGAACGTGTGACCCATTATAAATATTTAGGTATATGGGACCAGTCTCAGGAAATAAAAACTAGACTTGAGATCGCAAGGAGCGCCTTTCTCAAAATGAGACGCCTCCTTAGCAATCGAAATCTTAATCTTGGTCTGAGACTGCGTATGGTATGTTGTTATGTGCTCTCAATTCTTTTCTATGGTATGGAAGTATGGACGCTAAACCAAGAGATGTCACGGAGACTTGAAGCTTTCGAGATGTGGCTGTATAGACGCATCCTCAAAATTCCTTGGACTGACCGGGTGACAAATGTTGAAGTTCTCAATCGAATGGGGAAGGACCGAGAAGTTCTACGTAGTATCAAAACCAGGAAACTACAATACCTCGGCCACATTATGAGAGGACAAAAATACAGCATTCCCCAACTTGTCATTCAAGGAAAGATCAATGGGAAGCGTAGCAGAGGACGGCGCCGCATTTCGTGGCTTAAGAACCTCCGTAATTGGTACGAGTGCAGCTCCACCGAACTGTTCTGGGTAGCAGATGACAAATATAAGATCGCCTTGATGGTGGCCGACCTCCGCTAGGGGATGGCACAATAAGAAGAAGAAGAAGTGAAACGATTAGGACATCACCAACCAGTCACCAATAGATTTAGTTATTGTGTATGAACTAATCAAAACAAAAAAAGCATTTAACTCCGAACAGTTTACCAAAAACATGGTTGACGGCGAGTGTATCCTTGAAAAGACTATTTTGTTTTTCTTGTAGCAATAAGATTCTTTCGAACGCAGGAGGCATATGAAGATGAAGTAATAGCAACAAAAGATATGTTTTTTACGCTTTGATTAATATTGAATAGGTAGGTACTTATTAGATATTTCACGCCATCTGACCCCACTTACTGAAAGATGCTAGAGCCGCCACTGATTAATACATTGTATTATTCTGGGTCTATACGAAGAATCACACAAGCTCCTAACATTTTTGGCCTTACTGACTGTGACGCACGACAAAGCGTCTGCGTCAAACGTCAATATGCAGCAAATTGTATCACATGCTTAATAATTGGAATAATAAAATTACAAAATGACTTTAAAAAATCTAATATGGCACTCGAAAAAAGGAAAGGAGCAGTCAAGGGCAGAGCAAAAACTCACCAATATAAGTAACAATACAATTTTCTTTATCTAAAATATGTTCAATAGTAGCTTCATAGTTAACACCGTCTTCGGAAAATGTCGCCCTGCACATGTCGCCTACCTCCCAGACATGCTTGTTCATATCATTAAGATTATTAAGATCATTTTGTGAAAATGCAGCTCGTTTTTTCTTAATTTTTTTTACGGGTATATTTTTGAGGCTGGTGACACTTGAATCAGTTGGCATTTTAAATGTTGTTCCATCAACGTCTTCCTTTTCAAGCGTGTCTGAAAAAAAAAATAAACATCTATTTTAATTATCAATTATTCCGGTGGAATATAATCTCTATATATATAAAAATCTCGTGTCACGATGTTTGTGGTAGAACTCCTCCGAAATGGCTTGACCGATTTTTATGAATTTTTTTATGTATATTTGTTAGGTATGAGAATAGGTCAACAAGTATATTTCATACCGCTAGGTGATTAGGGTATCTCTATCCAGAAAAATTTTCTTTTATTTTTTTTGACAAATTTTTTTTTGTATTTTTTTTATTATTTGGCATAAAAAAATACCTATAACTCCAAATTTTCAGCCTCCTACCCCCACCCTCCCATTTTTAATCGCGATTATATTATTTTTGTATGAACAAATTTAACCGTCGTTCGTATTTCAAACGGAACGAAATTATTTATGTTGTTGAATGACAGATGGCGCTACGTCCGAGAAGAATTCAAGAGAAGCGTCGCGTCATTTTGACATTTCATTCGGCATATCACAACGCAGTGCGTGCAAAATTTTGTACGATTTATTTTAATTTATCTATTTTTATGTGCGTGTATCAAAGTCACAATGCCAGCAAGACGCAAGGGGGGCCATTTGGGCCGTCGAACGAATAAAGCAACAAACATGCGAAATAGTAGAGCAGAAAGAACAGACGAACAAATCCAACAAGATAACAAAAATGTGCGTGTAAGCATGTCGCAATTGCGTGCATCTCAATCACAAGAGGCACGAGCTGAACGAAATCAACAATGACAATTGGAACGCAGCCAAGCACGCCGGTTCGTAGTTAACAGACGCAGAGCAAATAACCGACAACGCCAACAAGTACATCGAACATTTATATCCGCTTCGTTCCTTTGTCTCGCATTCGAGTACGAGCCAGATATTGAATATTCCGCTCATCCGAAAGTGCTGATTGATGCTATGGACAAAGAATGTCCCCATTGTCATGCGCTCAAATTCAAACATGAGTCAGCCGGGATGTGTTGCGCATCAGGAAAAGTGCAACTACCAGAAATTGAGATACCACCAGAACCATTGAACGGCTTGGCTTGCTCATCGGCACGGTTCCAGATTCAAACCTGTTCCTGAAGTCCATTCGCACATTCAATTCATGCTTCCAAATGACTTCGTTCGGAGCAACAGAAATAGTTCACAATACTGCGGCAAATGGTCAACAATTCCATTCTACGTTCAAAATCAAAGGCCAAGTATACGACAAAGTAGGCTCATTGCTGCCAATGCCAAACGAACCACATAAATTTTTACAAATCTACATGGGCGGTGAGGACATCAATCATGTGGATGCACGTTGCGGCTACAATAGCCTCAATTCGCCTAATGCCAGGCGCATCGTCAGCAAACTGGACGCCCTGTTGAATGAGCACAATGAATTATTGAAATTCTTCAAAGCACACATGCACGAATTGCAAAGTGACAATCACGCTATTGTCATCAATACTGATAAAACACCAGCTGGAGAGCACGTGCGTCGATTCAATGTGCCTGTTGTTGACGACATTGCTGGAATCATGGTTGGCGACCGCACATCGGCGCGAGAAATCGTGATTCGAAGAAAAAACAATAATCTGGAGTTCATCGCTGACACACACCGTTCATACGACGCTCTCCAATATCCGCTAATTTTCTGGAAGGGACAAGACGGATATTGCATAAACATTAAATAACGAGACCCTGTCACAGGTAATTCATTCATTATGAACATCATTACTCATTTTGAATTGAGAAAATGAATGGTTGATGTTTTTTTGTTTTTATCGGCGGTCATCGTCTACAGCGCTCTATTCCTCTTTCTGTCATAGATCCCATCCCCACACACTTACGATACATTCGTTATTTTTTATTTAACAACCAAAATATTCACTAGAAATAATTTATATGGCAGAACAACGTTTGCCGGGTCAGCTAGTTTTACAATAATATGGGTTTTTATTGAAATTATGTTTAATGTATTTTTTATGAAAGATTATTAATAGCCATCTCAGAGGCATTCTATATAAGAACATTATATAATGCATAAGTGGATTTGAAAGACTCCCCACTTAGTGAGTGTGGTGAGATTCAGACCATGAATAATATCGTGGAGTCGTGCAATATGTATGCTTTCCCCTGAGGAGTTTCAGCCATACATCAGGCCAAACCAGAGTTGTTGCGTGTATTGATTACCTTGCCGGACTCACTGTGACTTGTTATATGATTTTCTTTTTGTGTAGTAATTAATAAAACAATACCATCTATTCGTAACAAATTCAAAAGTTTAGAGCTGTGCATTTATTTGTAATATTTTTGAATTGGCTGATTGAATCTAAAATTGTGTTAAAATTGATTGTGGAAAGATGTGGGTGGGAATAGTATGTAGATTGCTACAAATGAATCTACAATTCGATATGACTTGCAGCTAATTTAATAATAGTTTTTCTTCAGCTTCACTTTCATATACGTATAATAAAACCTCGAATAAACGGACTTCGAATTTAGTGGACAAAATTTCCAGTCCTTAAAATAGTATCTAAATTCAAGAATGACTAAATAATGTTCGACGCCTGATTAGCATGCGCCATATTGTCGGTAATTTTCTACAACACGTATGTATGTCAAAAAACACAACTTTTCAGGAGAGGCAAATAACAACTTTATTCTCTCAGTTTTTAATTTAGAAATAAATTTTCTTCTATGAAATATCCATTTATTATAGTTACACATATTTTCATGAAAAAAATGTTGTGTTTCTTCAATTTATCGCACTATACTTTCGACCGATCAGTCATATTGTCGAAGATACGAGAATGCGTTACAACTTTACTGTGAATATTACTGCAGTAAACACGTATCTTGACTTACGAGAAAGCACTTCAGTATAACCATCTGTCGGAGTTCAGTATTCTGTATACTTACAAACATGTAACTCAAGATACGAGTTTATAATATTTATAAAAGACTTTTATTGTGTTTGAGTTTTTGTAATTGCTTAAATCTATTATATTATAAAGTATGTTTTAAGATACGAGTTAGTGGAATATGTGCGTATTCAATTTCTGAATTCATTACATCAAACAACTCAAAACTGACAAAAATTGAAATACGTGTTTGTAGAAAATTAACAACGATATGGGATCACTTTTGTTTTGGTTCTGTTATGTTGCGTGATTTTTTGCCGCAGTTTAAACGTGAGTCGGTTATTGCTCCGACATAAGTAAATAGAATACTTTTTGTGTCTTTATAAAATTCAAACTTTTATTTTTTAAGCGTATTTTAACCCAATGCTTACGGCCCTTTTAATTAATTTTGTAATTAACGTGTTAATTTGCATTTGAAAAGCAATTAGCAAAAACACAATTTTGTGCGGCCCGTAAGCATTGGGTTAAGAGAGTTCAAAATCTGAGTGGTCTATTTTTGTCCATAGCAATTTATAAGATGCGCATAATAGCGGCATTTTAAACTTTATACTCCATAGACGAATCTTTGATTGTGCTTAGATTATGTAAAGATTTTATCTTTTTACCAGGAAGAGTATTTGTGCTCATGGCTAGGCGTTTAGCGACCTGCTCTTGAGCCACTTTCAAAGCCTTGTCGTAGAAATTGATAAGAACTGCGTCATCCCAAACGTCTTCAGAATATGCTGTTTCACTGTCACTCTCGGACTGCAATGGAATAACATATATTAATATAAGTTCATTTGTTTCAAGACGGAATTAGGTAAGGAATATTCCTGCATGCTAAGAAAATCAAACAATCTTGAAAACTGCCAAATTTGCAGCCATGTTAAAATCATCTACAATTTTAACATTCCCACAACTAAAACATTTATTATCTCACTGAACATAATAAATGCTTATGAACAAATTTAATACACTTCAGAAAGCTCCAACAACATCGCAACAAAATTTTATCTTATAGGCATGATGCCAAGACTAACTGCTGTGCAAAAGCAAGAAAACTATCAAAAACGGAAGAAAGCGAAGGGTTTCAGAGGCCGAAAAATTTCAAAAACCCTCAGCGGCAGAATTGTGAAATAGCTTACGTACATTTTGAAACGTTTAATATGTTCCGATATAAATATCGGTGCATTTTAGTTTTCCTACGTCAATGGAAAACAATGTTCTTTAGGCTTTGGGTTCCAAATTTAAAAAATAAAAGCTAGCACAAGCTACTTATTCGTGGGTTATGATAAGTTTTTAGGTTTTTGTTTGTTTTGTTGAAAGTCTCAAATTAATAATGTTTTTAAGAGATCGCGTCTACGATATGTAGTCGCGCTTTGTATTGACAGAAATTGAATTCGATAATAATATGTTACCGTTGTCTTTTTTCGATACAATACATCTCCTAAATTAGCCATTATCAGCAAAGTTTTATAATATTTTTATGATTATCTAGTCATCCACTTGACAGTAATAATACAATTAATTCAATTTAACACTTGGCTTTCGATTCCCACGCGTGCACATGAATTTTGCAATATATTATTATCATTATCCGTTAACTGGCGAAATGTCAAACAAAAGAAACGACAATAATCTAAAATATACCATAAACCAGTGTTGCCATCTTTGCAAAATGGAATTATAGTACATAGCCTCCAAAATAAAATTTGGGGAAAAAATGTTGAAAATGTAGAGGTTTTTTGTTTATCAGAAAAAATTATCGGAGAATTTGAGAAACTCCGAGACCCCTTTTTATTTAGGTACCTCTTTCGACCAAAAATGCTTACCGAAGAATTCAAGAAATTTCATTTTAAACCAAAGTCAAAGGATTTTTTTACGTTTTTCGAGCAAATTTTTTTCCATATTCTCCAAATCTTCTTATATTCCAAAATTATAGTAGGTACTTTGCACCAATTTATCGAACGAAAATATCGAAATTTTAGCACTTTTTAAATATTTTTCCGATATTTAAAATTATAGTATTTTGGGCGTACTATACCTGTTTTATATCGTACATAGTACCCGGACCAGTGATGCCAACCGTACTATAATTATAGTACAATACTATAATTTTGATTTCGGGGAAAAATGTAAAATACTATAATTTTACGCCAAATATACCAAAATACTATAATTTTAAAGGATTCAAGACGAAAAATGTTCATGTACTATATATTTTTCAGAAATACTATAATTTTTACGCCTTTGTACTATAATCAGCATAGAAAAATATGGCAACACTGACCCGGACCAAAATTACAGTACAAATACTATAATTATAGTACGGTTGGCAACACTGCCATAGACGCTAGACAACGTACATACCAAAGAGACAAGGTGCATACAAAATAATTTTGGTGCAATAGGTAGGTACCCAGGTAGGTAGTATTGAAAATAAACTCCATTAAAAATATTTTAAATACCTATGTACCTTGTCTTCAAATTAAACTATCCTATCCAAATTTGTTCTATTCATCGTTTAACTGCAACCTGTTACGAAAGAACAATGAACTCGATTAATAACATTCTTATTATTCGAATTTGACTTTGAAGTCCTTGAGATAGGGTTTGCTCTTTCTTCTTCGCGTGAGGTTATATTCTACTAATTTATTTTCATTTTTCTTGTCGTTGGTCATTCCTCCGTTTTTATTTACTGGTCATACCCGCGCGTCAATTTTTTATGTATGGAGTTTGGGATCCTTTTGTCTTCATTAAGGATTTGATTTTCTTATTGTTTACATGTTACGTCTGACAGTTCATTCTAACTATCAAAAAAATTATCTTGGACGAACGTTAAGTGATAGTGATTATGGCGCAACATCTGAATGACCGTGAGGAGGATATTCTAAAAGCAATGGAGACAACACGGCGAAGCAAAACTGCTACAGGAGGAAAAGTTCAACGTACGAGCGTCGATTAAGATGCTGATGTTTGAGGTATCCTCGTTACGTACCTTATTTCAGCAGGGAGTGGCACAACGCCCAAAAAACAATTCTTGGCGCCCCCTACGGTCGTAGAGTTAGGTCTAAATGACAAGTTGCGTCGGTGCGACCACTCGTCATCAGCTAACCATCTGACGGAGAGGACCATCGCGGCCCTCCAGAATGCGATGTTTTCCCAACGGGACAGCTTCTGAAAGGGTATGCAAGGGTTAGTGGATTGGGCAACCAATCCTCAAAACATCATAACAGCGATGAGCCTGTACCAAAAAATCGAAGAGGGTTTTGGGAACAACGCATAATAAAATTTGCGAGAACATGACTCAGATCCTTACCGGAAGGATACCTTCACTCGGGAGGCACTATCAAGGATTCCTCCGAGCTGAGAGTCTCGGAAGGCCTTCGAACTCACATTATGGCCGGGGTACTCCCAAGGGGCGACGTCCTGTGGGAAGGGAGTTCTCCATCGGAGGTACGGGCTCCACCAGGGATCCGTACTCTAAGCGAAGGTGACCGCATCTGGACGACTAACAACAATGGGGGCTGCCTAAGAGACTTTCGGGGAGTCTGGATGGCGTAGTGTACCCCCCCCCCCCCTAACATTGGTAAAAATAATAGCCGTAGCCCGCATACCTTTTGTGCGGATACCACCATTGGTAAGTCCTTCTTTACTTTTACGGAAAGAATTTGAAACGCAACAATAAGCAGAAGTCACTCTCGAGATCAGACACATATCCAATTCCTTCTGGGGCGACTCAACTTCACATCCTACCTCCACGAGGAAGGTTGTATTGCCGACGGCTACAACGCTCCAGTCATCAATATGGCCGATGTCCCATCCTCGCTAATTGATGACAATCCCACCACAGGCCCAACAGGACATCATGTGGTGACCCTAGGCGATAGGATCCTTAGATTTGACACAACGCAGGTACAAAAAGGCAGTTGGTCCCTTAGGCAGGCACATGTTCAATCCCTTCTGGGGCGACTTAACTTCGCATCCTACCTCCACGAGGAAGGTTGCATTGCCGACGGCTACAAAGCTCCAGTCATTAATATTGTCGAGGTCCCATTCTCGCCAATAGACGACAATCCCACCACAGGCCTAACAGGACATCATGTGGTGGCTCCAGGTGATAGGCTCCTCAGAGTTGACACACATCAATCACTTCCTGACGACAGACGCAGGTGACACAGGCTAGGGAGCCCAACTGAATGAACACCACCTATCAGGTACGTGGGAACAAGACCAGTTAGCATGGCATGGCATTCCAACAGGAAGGAAATGTTTGCAATTCAATCTCAGGTACAATCAATCATAGGATCAGATATGCTTCTGCAGACAGACAACAAAACAGTGGTGGCATACATCAACAACGAGGGCGGCACAAAATCTGTCACCCTCCTAAACCTATGCCGACAGATACTAGTATTTACCAGTCGAGCCAACATCACGTTTACTGCACAATACTTCTGCAGAAATTACAACTGCGTGGCATATCATCTCTCCCGCAGACAACTCATTCCCGAATGGCACCTCATCAACACCGCAACCACCCCCCTGTTACATGGAAATAACATCAAATTGAATGGTAGAAGAAAGGGCACTCCTTACTTCCAGATGGCGGCCTTCGACTCTAAAAACTTACAAACCAGCTTGGAACAAATGGAAGACAATGACATGGGTAACATTAACCTAATGGATCATAATAACCCTCAACCAATGGAATTGGCCAGATACCTAGGCTACATGCACAACATGGAGGGTTTGTCGTACAACACCATCCTGGTGCATATAAGTCAGCCATAGCCACTTTTTGCAAACCGATTATCATTGTAGATATCAGCATCAACGTGGTAGTACAACACAATATGGTACAGGCAATTTTGGTACATAAAACGAAACCCGTCAAACCACCGGTTTGGGATCCAGGACGAATAGTACATCATCTTAGGAAAACAACACCGGTGGAGTACAACCTATTCGAAACCTCTCGCAGGACAGCTACCTACTCGGCTGCTTCTCGCATCGGGACGAAGGGTTCATGACCTCACACTACTCAGTAATAGTAGACAATGGATTAGTGGAAAAAAGTGGCCACATAATTGTATGGCCAATGTTTGGCTCAAATACAGATAGGTACCGCCAAGCATCGTCAATCGGAATGGAAGCTTAGCGCTTCCACGTCGTGTGAAAACATCGACCCAGTATTCTGGTTACGGAAACTCGTCTGCATGTCGAACCCAAGGAGAGGGGAAGGTGGGGCTATTTCGGAGTTAATTATATCTTCAAGAGGATCACCAAAACCAGCCACTAGGGCAGTTATAGGGAATTGGATAAGGTCAGTACTGTTGGAAGCAGGGGTACAAGAACCACCAGGCAGTGTCCGCTCAGTGGTGGCTTCCTTAAACTGTAAATATACCCAATAGATGATAATATCTTAAAGAGAGGTAACTGGCGTAGTGAGTCGACATTTCACGACAATTACCAGAGAACGATGGATACACCACCATCAGAAGGGGAAAAGAACCCATTAACTTCTCTATTCAACCATATACATGGAAAGTCGCGATGGTCCATACCTCGTCAATGAATCATTGTCACATACAGGAATTTGGCATAGGTACCCAACACCAGGTGATAACAAACAGATATCTCAAGGACTTCAAAGTCAAATTCGAATAATGAAAGAAGTTTTACCTACCAATAAAACTCTTATTATTCATGTTGACTTTGAAGTCCAGGTAACCTTCTACCTGGTTCCTTGAGTCATATCATAATGAAGACAAAAGGATCCCAAACTCCATACATAAAAAATTGACGCGCGGGTATGACCAGTAAATAAAAACGGAGGAATGACCAACGACAAGAAAAAGGAAAATAAATTAGTAGAATATAACCTCACGCGAAGAAGAAAGAGCAAACCCTATCTCAAGGACTTCAAAGTTAACGTGAATAATAAGAGTTTTATTGGTAGGAAAACTCCTTTCATTGTATTTTTTTTTTACATAAATTAACTAATGAGTTGCTTGGATTTTACTCTTGATATTATTATAATTATTTAGACCAGTGCGAAAATTAAATTTACAAACAAAAAATAATAATATTAAAAAAATATTTCAAATATTTTATTAGCTATAAATTAATAGAAAACTAAACTCTCTCTTGTCTATGGTAGTATTGATAAAATGGCGGTCGGTTGATCTGTGACGTATTTGTGGAATTTGTTATTTTGACGCGCGAGTGAATCACATTTTGTAGTGTTTTAGATAATGTTGTGTTGTTTGATTGGCTGAATTGTTTGATTATCTGAATTTAAATATCAAAGGTATGTTCATTTTATATTTATTTATTCAAACTGTCTCCAAGAATCTCTATAATAGGTCACGGCCAGATTTCTAAGGCGGGTAGAACATTAATTTTGTCAAGGATTCACGGCGATTCTATCAGGTTTTATCGAAATTAATTAACAATACAGTTCATGACATTTTGTTTATCTCTTAAACACAGCATATTTTATTATTTTGATTACAATGAGTTATGTTTTTACGATAAATACCGCTGCAGATGTTGGATTGTTGATATTGCTGGTGCGCAACATAGTTGTTTACCCTTATTTATTATTCAAAGAATGTACAAAATATTAAGAAAATCAAATCACTCTCAGATTATACCATTGACATGTATAGTCGTACTTTTTCCACAATACAACTGTTCACCCACTCAAAATTATCCAGTGATGTTTTATTATGAAAATGTCCGCTTTTGACCGTTTTTTATGTCGTATTTTACGTTGCATGTTTACAATCATCTTTTTAATCATGCCCGTTATTCAACGATGAATTAAATATATATTAGCAAATTTGTGTCGATATTAACGAGATTTTCAAACTTTTCCTATATTACTACGAAGTATCTTCCATACGTCACAGGGATGTGAGTAACGTCATTGGAGTAGGTACATCTTCCCGTCAATATGTCAAGGTGAAATTCATTATTTCACATCTTGTTCATAGTACCTAATAATAAATTGTTTCTTCTGAATCAATTAAAACAAATTTACAGCACAACGATTCCTACTTGACGTCCGAAATATAGGTACCTAACATAGTTTTTTTTTCTTTTTTTAACCTGCATTTTTAACGCAAAACTTCCTGTTTCTAAGTCTAAACAGAAACATTTCGATACATCAAAATAATAGTAGGTACCATAAAGGTATTCGACCTATTTGGTTATATTCAGGACAACCCAAATAAAAATATATTGAATGGAACTGAATCTTGGCTACCAACAACTTTGTTTTGATAGGGGTACAAATAAAGTATAGGTACCTATACCTACATTGGACATAACAGATTTATAATAATATGTTCCTGGCTGGAAAATTCAATAAACGATTTTATATATAAGTACCTAAAGAGTTTGTTTATTGACTAAATCAGAATCTATCATAATATCTGTTCTGTTCTATAAAGATTTGGAGTATATATCAGGGCTGCTGCGAGGGGTAAAGTATGTGCTTCAGAACTCTGGGATGAAAATGATATACCTACCTAATATTTCTAAAAATATTTTTTTACATAATATATACCTATTATCTATTTATTTATTTATTACTACTTTAATACAAGTGAATATCATTTGATCTAATTGTATGCGAGTTAATCAGGCAAAGAGCCGTATCAGTGTAGTAAAAAGTGCAAAAAATGTGCAAAGTTATAAAACGTATACGAATATAATTCCCGAAATTTTCTGAATGAAACAAATGTACATATTGTGCCGAACCTGCTTTTTGTATTACTCTGCGAATGGAAAACATAAGCAAATGTCAAATGTAGGGACAAACAACCTCGTAAGTGTGGTAATAGGTATGTTTTTTTACTGTTTTATGGGAAGAACCGACGCGTGGTCTTATAGAATGCTATTAGGCCCCCATAGACGGACAGTTCTCGTAGCAGTTTGAACATGGCGCAGACAATAACTGTTCAATAACTGTACGTTAGTGGACACACCACAGATCAGTTTAACTACCCCATTTAAATCTGTCGAACTGTCAACAGACGTGCCCATATACGTACAGTTATTGTCCGTGGCAGAGCAAGTGTCAAAAACTATGGAGGTTATGTTCGCGGAGATAATACACAGGGGTATTGTTTAAATTAGTTTTAGGTAGGGTATACTTGAACGATGATACACGAATAATTTGACATAAATACACACCTATGACGTTGGTAAAATGAATCATGATTTCGCTAGTGGATTGTGTATTTTATCGATTCACCGAAACAATATTATACACATTCGTGTAAATATAAAATATAATCTTTTCTTTTGAATAAATTATTCCCTTTAATGGACAGTATTAATTAAGTAAGAAAACGGTAATATTTATAAAGGTATTGATTTTATATACAATAAGCCACAAAATTATATTTACATCAATCATCAGTATAATAATTAATTACTATGATATTATTAAAATATATACTTAGATTTTATTTAGATTTAGCGACATTGTCATTCACAATTAGGTATATTAATTTATGTTGTGAACGTCTTAAATTAATAATTTGTAATATTCACTACATACAATAAATAAAATTAGTCTATATTTTCACAATAACTTAATATTTATAATGCTCTCTAAATTTTTAACATTTATATTATATTGTATAAAATAATATGTTTACATAAATAACTATTACTTTGTTTTACTCTCGTAAAAATAAATAAAATATAATATTTGCGATCTCCGCGTACATAATATTATTATATTTTTAATAATAAATGAATTTGTATTTTATAACAAGCAACACCAGCCGTAGTTGTATCGTGCGGTATATTCTACTTTACGTTACCGCCATCTAATGTCAGTCGAGAACTTTCGGCTAGTTGAAATTCCAACAGTTTTACAAAAACACGGGAGTGGGGGGTCGCTGGCAGTTTGAACATGGCACATATCTGAAAGGTCGAAAAGTGTCCGTCTATGGGCGCCGCAGATTATCTACCAAAGATAACTGTATAGTTATTAACTGGCATGTTCAACCTGTTACGAGAACTGTCCGTCTGTGGCCGGCAATTTTGAATAAAGCGCGGACCGTCCAAACTAAATTCTATTTGACAGCGATGTTTGCAGGGGTGTACGTGCTGTGGGTTCAAATAATAATCTGTAAGGTGTATAATGTGTATCGTTCTGTACTTAGTTTTATTTTAACGCACAAACATCGACTCCACGGTGGGCGACAAATAAAAATAAAAAGTCTGATACCGATAAATAAACCTAGTCCTTCTATTTCTATTACTATGTAAGTAAACACAAATAACTCTGCGTGGGTGATCTGTTTTGTTATTATTATTATAGTAAATTTCTCGGTAAAATTAGACAGATTATTATGTTTTGATATGACTGTATTATAATATTCAATGTACTTAATTACTTAACATATTATTGTTATCATTAATTATTATACATTTTTATTTGTTTTTTTTTTATTATACTTATACATAACCGACACGCAGTCTAATAGGATAACCGCAAATATTTATCGATCCAGAACCCACCATTTAATAAGCACCTAAAATGTCCTAAAACATAATATTTCCCTTATTATGGTTTCTGTGCAGAGCATAAATAAAAATAACGCTTAGATGCGATTAATTTATTATCCATACATATTATATTAGAGTTGAATGAACACATTTTTTTAATACTTATAAATGTAGTATTTTCGGGATGCCTTAACCCTTAGAATGCTACGCAACGATATATCGTTGTTTTTGATAATGGCCAGAAATGCTAACAACGATCGTCGTTATGCTTTTGATGCCTGAAATGTTAAGTTAATTTCGGAACATACTACTGCAACAGTGGTACGAGTTTATCTATTTAGTTTTATTGTTGTGTAATATAACCCGATTCATATATGTTTTGTGACTGGGTAGGTTAGGTAGGTAGAACTTATAACTATTGTATTTTTTTGGCATCACCCTTTTTACAATAAAAACAATTCCGAATACAAATTTCAGTTTACCATATAAAAATTTGCTTACAGTCAAATTCTTGGTGGAATGACAATGTTTTATTTTATTTTATGCATTTGGAATAATGGGAAAGACTTTTACTCAACTCAGTGTTTAAAGTAGAGTGGATTTGTGGTATATAAAAACAGTTTCATTTATAAAAAAATAATGAAATAAAATCATTTGCAATACATATTTTAAATGTTCCAATAAACAAACACCATGAAGACCTTTTTCACAAATCACGCATATTGTACGCGATCTTTTAACGAGGCCACCATGCAAAATTTATCTTTTCAGCCGGGTAGTTTCCTAATTCTACTACTTTGTATTATCCCTCGTGTGGCATGACCGACTGTTTCCAATAACTGATAAAAATCAAAATTCTGTGCGCGGATCGTGCATTTCGCTCGCTCTCGCGATCACCCGTATGATAGAGCGAGAAAGAGATATGTCAATTACTTGCCTCGTTATCTATTCAAAACGATACATTAATTACGAAACGTGTTTTCATAATATTCCGATTTCGCAGAATCAATTAGAGTGGTAAGGTGTCTAAAAATAATACAATACTTTAATTTATCGACAATTATTGCTAGCAATCTTCGACCGGATTTTGCACAACATCGTAGCAGCCAAAGGGTTAATTATAATAAAGCCTACGCTTTTCACTAAAGTTCGCGTGCTTTCTGGGATTGCTTCTCTCTTTATTCGACGTCAATCGGAAGCTCTTCTGAAAATACTGCTTAAGACAGGCATCCGCGATACACAGTGGCGTCCCGTGGGGGTAGGCAGATTCAGCGTCGCTTGGGGGCGGCAGTTACTCGAAGGGCGGCAAATCGATTAGAATCATTATATATATATAGAAATAGCTACTTACCTAAACTTAATAATGATGGAAATATCTTTCCATTCAAAAAGCATTTCACTGGTTGGAAACAAAATGTATTAATTAACATACAAGGTTTAACAGGGCTGTAATTTTTGTCGGGTTCGCGATGTCTAGTTAATTCCGTTGTCCTTGGAGGTCAGTCCTAGATGACCAGCAATGACACGTGCAGATTTTTGAATTATAGGTAGGTACATACTTGCCTAATTTAAAATTTATCAAAATATTTTTGCCAGTCACTCGCGAGTTTCGGAAGTTGCCAGGTGTATTTTTAAATGTATCTGAAACCGTTGACGCACAATATTTCTGTTGAAGTAGAGATAGCATTTAAATTAGATTAAGTAGTATATATTTTGTCGGTAATGTATCTATAAAATACATTTCTTAGATATTTTAGTCATGAAAGGATAATGAAAAATACTGTATAAAAAATGGGGTTGCATTTTGGCGCTGCCTATGGGCGGCATTTTGTCTAGGGACGTAATCATGCTGAGTAAACGTAGCTGACCTGCTAGCGACACCCTGTAACCCGGTAAGACTCGTTATTTTGCCTGTGGTTACGTGGTTAGCATTGGGATTAAAGCTAAGATCATAAGTTTTCAATTAGACTATAATTACACATTTTCACGACTTTTATAGTGCATTGGTAGATAAGTACTAATTGTCAGCCATACTTACAAGACTTAGGACGATAATAATGATGTTACCACTGAGTACACACTAATAAATGTCAACGTATGCACAACAATATAGTAGATTTAAGAAAATAGATTATGTTAGTTTGTTTTTAAATATAATTAAGCCATGAACCAAAAAATCATAAGAGATACAATAGTACATTGTACAGTGTAATTTTCTATCTTAAATTGAGAGATTAATTTAAAAAAATACATGTAAGTTATGTTATAAGACAAAGCATTTTTAATTATATACCTATTAGGGATATCACGGTTTAACCAGGCTGCTACAATCATTATCCAAAATTAGTATTTAACAATGTTATCTTATTAAAATACTTGTTGGATTCAATTAATTGGAAATTGTTCAATCAGGTATTTAACATAACTCATAACTTATCAGTATGGCATCTGAAACAAGAGTCATCTTTACATTCGATAATATGGCTTGAATACTGGTTACATATAAATTTTACTTGCGATATGTTCCAATGGACAGCGGTCAATCAAGGGTAGAATATCTAGGTTTCATAATCTTTATAGAGGATATACAGCAGATGTTCCAAAAAACATCATAAACTATCGATTGTATGATATGAACAATTACAATTCACGTTACTACGGCAGTGTTGCCATCTTTTTCTATGCTGATTGTAGTACAAAGGCGTAAAAATTATAGTATTTCTAAAAAATATATAGTACAGGAACATTTTTCGTCTTTAATCCTTTAAAATTATAGTATTTTGGTATATTTGGCGTAAAATTATAGTATTTTATATTTTTCGCAAAATTAAAATTATAGTATTGTACTATAATTATAGTACGGTTGGCATCACTGTTACGGCCCCTACAATATTGTGGAAATATGGCTAGTTCGCAAATTACGCAATAAATCTAGTCTAATCAGTACTTAATCTAAAAGTAAAAGGTATCCCTTATTAATTTATATCAAAATATCCCTTGCTTTAATATTTAACAATATAATATAATAAATATTGTGGGAATACGATCAGTCATAAATTTACTTATTGATTCATGTTTATATCTAATAATATTTTATAACACTAAGTACCTACTAATATGTGAAAATCACATCAAAAATGTTGAAATTTTTTCGATAGAAAAATACGATATTTCATTTTGATTTGCCCCCATTCTTAATTTTGTAATAACTTTTTGCTCTTAGTTATTCAATTCTATCCCACGCCGGAATAGATATAGTAAAAATAATAATATAATCCATGTTAATCGGCACATTATTTTACATAAGTGTTTTACACACGCGTGATCAAGAGACAATAATATGCAAATGGTAGACACGATACCTGGCTCATTATCTTACAAAATGGTTGATGGTTCCGTCTTTGCGTAAGACCATCCAATTATCTATTGTATTTTATATTTTTCCAAGAAATTGGTCACACAATAAATCATATTGCGCGTCACGCATGCAATATAAGGTCACGATGATGAGGTGTTATTGCTCGTAGTCAGGAAACGGAAGCTATTCTGCCGAACCACGTATGGTTTGGTACCTTCGGCACGCAGGCTTTTGGGACCACTGCACGCTCGAGCGGCTCTGATTTGGACGATACTTAAATAAAATTCGTAAAAACGTCTTTAAATTTGGGATCTAGTCCCGGATTAATTAAAGAAATGTAAATGAATGCATCCATTGTTATTTTATTTGATATTTACGTGCTAGAACCTTACTGACAGGTGAGAAACTGGTTAAGCCAATGGCTTTCAAACTAAGTACTGCCCTACATTTCAGCAGCCCATCTTCTCTCAAAATCGCATTCAAATCATTTTTTATCGATACTGAATATACCGACACAAGATTTAAAAATGTGATTATTCTTTATCATAGAAAATACATAATTTTGAAAAACCTCGTTGACAAAAAAGTTGGATCGAGTGGGACTCTTGGGAGCTTTACCGAGTTGCCAATCGAAAGTGTCCTGGTTAGAATCCGGCGAAACAAGTTGTTCTCCGTATCAATCTATATTCTATGTGCAGTATATTTTTAATGAAAGTTTTACGTTTTTCAAAATTGTAACCAAACAATTATAGATTCGAAAGTATTGGAGAATTGTGGGGTATTGAAAGAAAAATAACATAGAATGAATGATGCGGTGATGGTGAGGACGATCAATTTACTTGTTATCTGGAGAATTAATACAGCCATGCGAATCTATCATCGTGATCGTACATCAGCGCATTGCATTAAGATTAAATATTAGCCCGGTAAATTTTAATAAATACATGAGCGTGATAAGGAGCTGACATTTGACAGTAATTTAAGCCGTGTCCACATTGGCAACAAGTTGGCGGCAACCTCATTAAATTTCGTTTAAAATGATTTTTGGTCAAACAAATTTTGATAATTTTCGTGAAATTTAATGAGGTTGCCAGCAACTTGTTGCCAGTGTGGACACGTCATAAACATCATTACAGTGTTGCCAACCGTACTATAATAATTATAGTACGTGTACTATAATTTCGACCCGCGTACTATGTATTTACGATATTATAAAAGTCAGTAAATATTATAATTTTGAAATTTCGGAAAAAAAATTGGCAGCTAAAAAAAAGCTCTCGACCTTGAAATGTGTTAATCGTGCCCATTTTTTTGATTAATAAAATGCCTAATTCTTGTCAAATTTGGGATCACAGAGATTATAAAATATAATTTTGTATCGTAAATATTTCACTATGTAATGTTGAACATTAATTTTACTAATGGTTTTATAAATGCGTTTAAAAATTAATGAACCTAAAAAATCTTAACACCACTGCACATGGATGTACTGAAATATGACTATATTCTAAAACATTAGATCGAGAGGTTTAAAAGAATACTATTTTATGTAATAAAAATACTTTATGCAGTCATCAAATTTAATGTTTAAAATAAATATAAAGGATAATAAGGCTTCAAAATTATATAAATAGATTATCTACAACGTTTAAGGAATGTCCAGGATCATGCTCTGATAATACCGTAAAACTCCATTTGACCTACGCGGCGCACGTGGGGCCTTATTAATCACTCTACGAGTAATTTTTTGAAAATGCAGCAAAGTATCGGTCATTCAACGGGTAGGTACTATATTTTTTGCCGAAATAGTATAATTTTTATGTATGTGTACTATAATTCGGTGACAAAAATATGGCAGCACTGAGCCTCAATCTCTTTATTGACGTAGTATATCAATGTTATTGACTAAAAAAAGTTCTCAAGGATTCGAGTGGCACGTAGCCTTTTATGGGTCGGTCGGTCAGGTCTTTATTTCGATGTTTACGAAATCCCAAAATCCCGGCTCGAAATTACCGTAGGTATACAAAAATCGATATATTTTGAAATTATAGCTTAAATATAATGGATGAATAAAATAATAAAATTACTTACATAGGTACTTAATTTTCAAATAATGAATGAATTTTCACACAATATAGGTACGTAGGTATTATTTTTCGATGCATTTTTTTGCAATGAAGTGTCCAAAAAGTAATTTACTTTATTAAAAGTAAGCATTTATTTTTCAATATGTATGTAACCGTTTAGAATGTCTGGCATTCGAATTTCACCCCTTTCGCATAAGGGGGTATTATGAATTCACATTCAAGATGGTAAGGCTGAAATTTGGCACTGTTTAGTATTTAGCCACATTTTTGTGACATGTAAGTTTCCATTAGCCCGGGTGGCGCGAAATACATTTTAGGGGCGGTCCTGTTGAACTTTGAGGCTTTTCATTCCTTGAATTATTACGTATCAACCATACATAAATGAAGTTCAGTTCGCCTATTTACACGCTGACTCAGATAGTTGCATTATGTTGATATAATTATTAATAGTTCTCTTGTTTACACCAGTAAGTACCTAATTGTACGTAAGTTTATGAATGTTCATAAATATTGTCTTTGCTTATTTTTAATCTCTTTATGTTGCTATTTAGAAACAAGATTCGTCATTGCAGATAACTCAGAATGCATGACTGAATGTAAATTTAATTATATCCAAGTGACTTAGAGCGGAATCTGGTGATCCGATGTTAAAACGTATGTTGTTGATCATTGGCGTCTGTTTCATACGTCTGTAGTTTGTCGACGTACCAAAATAAACATTGGATACAATCATCTAACTTGAACTAATAATTGTTAAATACTTCACTTTACGATTTCTAAGCAATTAGTAACGAATGACAATTCTGTCAAATTGATTTCTAAATATAACGAATCAGGTTTACCTACATACGGGCAACGTAATATATGCTTTTAACTTTATATATTATGACCTGTTGATTTTTCGGAGACGTTGCATCAAGGAGTACCTATTTAGTGAAAAATTACCGCACGATCGCAGTACAGTACATTCTGTACCTACATAATATTAATTAAAATATCCATGTGCTAAATATGCGTGTTGAGATTAAAGTAATGTAGTAGTACATAATAAAATTTTTAATAATATACTTAATTACTGACGCACACTTAATTTTCCGCCCCTGTGGGGGGCGCTCCCATAAGGAGTAGTGCCTCCCAACCGCTCGGTCTGATCCTGGTAGTCAATGTACCACCGGTTAGATGATTACGACCCTCGACAAAGCAGAACAATATTTAATATATGTAGAAGTCCCGCAGTTTGCTCTAGCAGGTCCCACCACTTCTCAGGGTGAACTGTGCAAGAGATAAGTCGGTCACAGACCATGTACATATAGGTAATAAGATAATAGGGATAAATTTTAATTAAATTTATGTTTAGGTAAAGGGTTAATTAAGGTAGATTAAATGTAAAATATGATTTGGCTTGTAAGGTAATTGGTAATATAAAATTGTAATATAACGGTTAATGTAATGTAATATGCAATGGGTTAGTTCAATAATAAAGCGAGACGTATGGACGGGCGTTAATAGTATATGGTAATTAAGGTAATATTAATATTAATCATTTTATGTACATCGATATCACTATATGTTTGGTTGATAGACTGACATCCGTCAACCTTATATAAACGTGTAGCATATAGCGGTATCGGTGTGAATAGGTATAAAAGATCGAGCGTCGGAAAAAGAAATGCGACCACCCCTAACGGAATAAAAAGGCAAGATTCTAAAATCCGATATCAGTCTGCTTGTGGATTCCGGGGGGCGTCTCTGCGACGCTTTGTTGCCCCGGGACCCGCGCGATCTCGTCTGCATAACTAATTAGAAATAATTAAGTTAATGTTAAATAATTAGTTAATAATAATCAAGTTAATTTTAAAATAATTAATTAATAATATTCGAATTAATTTTTAATTAATCAGTAATAAATGTGGTTATTTTTGTGGACTTCGAGATATAAATAAATCAGACGTTTTCAAATGTTTTTTTTTGAATTTCGAGATTTAAATAAATGACTTTTCATAATTTACTTGTGAATTTCGGATGCGAACAATTCAGACCTTTTCCTTTTGGATAATTGTGGCTTGTAGACGTTAAATAATTTTGACATTCGACTTATTGTGATTGTTTAACGAGAATCTAGTTACATATAAACATTATTTCATTGACATTTGATTATAAACTTTTGAATAAAGGGTGACCATAAGTTAAATTGTGTAACAACATTGATAATATACCAGTTATGAAGTTTAACCAGTGTTTTCTTGAGTTATCGACTTTCTTTCTCTACCGTAACTTCTTGGTTACTCCACGTCTATGAGATTCCTGCCTGTTCCCCCAAATTAACGAACCTCCACTTCCAAGTGCCTGAGCTAGTCAGGAAGTCGGAGGCCTTCATTACCCTAATAGAACCCAGTTACGAAGGGTGAAGGTAGGCTGTTAAGATCCAACATAAATAGTGCACACTAAACTTTGTCAGTCAAACGTATTTGTTTCCATTGAACTAATGCCGGGTCCGCACGGGCAACATGTCGCGCGACATTTTGCCAGTGTGGACCCGGCATAAGACTGCAACGTACAGATAGTATTTTGTTAGTTTTTAAAATTTAATTAAACCCTGCCTTATCTCCCTATGCCATTAAAACATACATAATTTTAATATATTTTATAGATATAAGAATATTTGTATCGATTATGGCTTGGTTTAGGCAGGGCTTAATGAATGTAAAAAAAACTAACCAACACCATTTGTAGTATTATGTATTTTTAATTCAACTAAAAGTATGACTGACTAAAGTTTAGTGTGCACTATTTATGTCGAATCTTAACAACTTGCCTCCACCCCTCGCCACTGTTGAACCTGTCCATCGGTTACATTCAATTTTCTGATGACCACGAAATGATTTCAATTCGTGGTTCGATCGGTTATTCGAAGGATAAACTGTACGAGGATAAAAGAGTGGGAGTCGATCAGAGATGTCCCCACTAATCACGTTTATGTCTTGTGCTTACCGGCTTCTAAAGGGAAAAATTGCAACCATAATTACCTGTTGAATTATGTTAGCGGCAAACTGTATGCAGCGCTGTCAAGAATTTTATTTCATACACGTTATGAACTCAAGTTAAGACACGATTTAGTTTATTTTTATATTAAAATAATAGTAAAGTTTCATATTTCCAGTATTTGATATTCAGATAGGAGCCCTATCATAGCAGTTTAGTAGGCAGGCATTTTTATGCAATAATGTGTAAGTCAATAAAAATGTCTCGAAAAATTACAATAATTACCCAAGTGACACTGTCGTATTGTATTATGTGGGGAAAATTGCTGGGTTTAAAAAAATACTTATAGTGCTTTAATTTTGTATAATAAAATGATTGATATCTTTGAAATAGCGTTGAAATTCAAACAAGTTTGCGTCCTAATCATCCTCATCATCATAACAATTGAATAATGACGTGGGAATACAACCAGCTCTCGCCATTGTATGAAGATGCACTCAATTTTTTTTCGCTCGTTCTTTTATCAGTTGCCTGCATTATTGTTCAACTTGGTCGGGGTTATGTCTCTAATTAACTCAACGCTAATTGTTGCATTCAATTGTTTGAAAAATTCTGTGCAAGGTCCGCTTTTCAAAATCGAATTTTTATTTAGCACAGTCTAAATTCAAATTAATATATTTTTACGTCATAATAATAATAATAGTGGACGTGACAGATTGCAGGTAGGGATTCCAATCCCGGGATCCCGAGCTATGTTCGATACCTATGAATCCCGGGATTGATAAACATAATCCCGAAACTTTCGGGATTGATTTTTTATCAATTTATATGGAAAATAAAATAAAAACGAAAATATAACAGAAAACATATTTTTAATAACAAATAAAATAACTACATTCGAAATAAACTGAGTTTGAATGAAGTTTGATTTATACCCATGTGTAAATTGCCGATTCATTTTATTTTTTCACATAAATTAATAAAAATGAGAAAGATTGGAAAAAACAAACTATTAACAAGTAATTCCGCTATGATATCATACGTTTTACTGCAGTTTCATATTTGGTTGACTAATTAGATTTATGAAGCGGAAAGGCCATAAGTACACCATGATTTGCTTTACTATTTTAAATCTAGCTAACCCATTCATTAATTCTTTACTATCAGAAACAGAAATATCATATTAAATTCACATTATTATTTATATTACAATATTATTTACTCCATTACACTTATGTATTTCCAAGATTGAACGTACCTATACAATATTAACAATAATGTCTTAAATAGTATAAATTATACTTGATTTATTTTTGACCGATTTTATAAATGTTATTTGTAAATATAAAAATTACATATTAACAATGGAAAAAATGCCAATCCCGGGACTAGTCCCGGGATTGTCAAATTGTAATCCCGAAATCCCGGGATCAGAATTTTGGCTCGGGATTGGATTCCCTAATTACAGGCGTCTAGTGATCTTATCCAAATTAAGTATAGGTACGTCCCGATTTAATTCAAGTTTTTATAAGACCAATTAAAATTGAATTGAAATCTTCCATAGTCGTCTTGTATGAATATGCCGTGAAGAATTGAATATTTTTTATCTCAATTTATGCATTTTGATATTTTGTCAATATGTGGTGTGAAATAAATAGATTAATAATTTTAATTAAATTCATATAAGTAAATATACAAACTACTTACCACTCTGTAATGCAGCTATCTTTTGAGCGAACATGACTCTCAGTTCTTCCGGTGCCCCAAGTAAGCTCCGTCACTTGGTCGCTCCAGCTCGTCAATATTCCTCCTCTGCTAAACCTTCCCACCACCAGCACCTCTGGATTCTCCGGTCCGCAACCGGCCCGACCACTACAAATTGAATCATCATAACATTCGTAATTTAACCGCTAAGTATGTTATTTTTACAAAGTTATTTAGTTTTAGAACATTAATAAAAATAAACATTTTTTGCTTCTCATGAAAAATTCTTCCAGTCAGGTGATATTATTTCTATTCGTTTTTCGTAGAAAAAAATATTCGAGCATTTTTTCCGCGAATCAAAAATTCTTTGCGCGAATGATGTGACTCATTGAAGTTTTTTTTACCTTTCAAAGCATACAATGGGATGTACAAGTAAACGCGAATGTGTTTACGTCAAAATCGTGTTTTGAATTTTGAACACGTAGGCATGTTGGATCAATGACCAATTGCGGATTCTCAATAATCCGATACTTAGGTAGGGTTAAGATACCTAAATAACCACTGTTTGTGATTAACAACTTTCAAACAAATGTTTCCAATTAACTTTTGGTCCCAAGTGTTGTAATCTCGTAGTATGGTATTTATGAATATTTAGTAATCTTCCATGGTTTGGTAGTCTATGCGCGGACGATTTTCTATGAGTAATTCAACTTGGGAAAACAATTTGTTCCTTCCATAAACAATAGGTATAAGATAATTCCCCGAAATCTAGTAATAAATGAAAAATGTCACATTTTCTGTAAATTTAATGTTTTCACTTTAATACATCTATGGTTTTCACTATTGAAAAAACTGTCTTCGGTCAATTTTTATTTAAAAATGCACTGTCACTGTAAACAATGTAATTAATTATACAAATATGCCGCGAAAATATCTGTAATAATTTTGTTGGATATAGGTATATATTCTGCGCCCTCGGTGAATGGCCTGGTTTACTTTATGTATTATATTTTTATAACGTTACCTCCGTGCATAAAACTAATAAAAAGCAAATTACATAATACAACTCTACATAATGTGTGTATTTCAGTTATATTGAATGGTAGGTACAAATTTAATATTAGTCATCATTTTCCTAAACAAATTTGGTGAAATATATTGTGTGTAAAATCATGAACAGAACATTGTTTTGTAAGTTATTTTATTAGTAATGAAGATCCGCTAAAACCTACACGCCCCCGGCGGTTTTAAATGCTGAAATTCGCCGGTTTAGTCGATTTGAAGAATAAATGCGAGTTTTATGCTTCCTTGAGATATCAGCATTTTATTGCGTAGGATCTTGCCAAATCTTCGCACCTTCTTCACTCTTGGTGCTAAGAAAATTTGCATGGTCTTTGGATTTTTGATTATTGAGATCAAATTTACTTCACTGTTGGTGCTAAGAAAATTTGCATGGTCTTTGGATATTTGATTATTCAGATCAAATTTACGTTATTTTAACCACAAAATGCGCTACAATAGTGTCAGCAAAATTGGAAATTGTTATCGAGGGAAGATAGGCTCCATGGGTAGATTATCCACAGGGCGAAGAGGGCCAAACTTTTACCAATTTTAAGGCCCACTATAGTCAGGTCATGGAACGAAACTGTATACTTCAATGGTACATACTACTAGTTACTGGTCATACTTCGAATGCAATATGGACAGTTTGTAGAAAATGATGATTGTTGCATATTGAAATAAATGGTAATATGAAATGGTTGAATGAAATATGCGATCGGAAATCTTAATTTATTGCCAACAGGTTACCGTATTGCATTCGAATATAATCTATAAGTAGCACTACCATCGTAATTAGCAATTAAGTGATGGCCTGTTATTTTTCGTTTTTGATTACGACAAAACTCTGTTTTAGCCCAGGGCCCCTTCAAACCAAAAGCGACACTAACCTACGCAAAATTTCCCGATGTGTTTGTTCGTCGCCGGCATTCAACTGGGGCAACCAAATCATTAAATAATTGATTGCATCAACCAAACTACCTGTTGCATAATCCGTACCGGACGGTTGCACCTACATACTGTCAACTTTATACTGAAGTTCAGCAATTTGTAACCTTTTTAGTCTACGGATTGAATATGTTTTATTAGTTTGGTGACATATATGATAAAGATTATCATACTTATTATTGACATTTTCGTTATGTTTAAAACTGTTTAATCAAACGATGACTGCCACAATCTCGTAGTTATACCAATTCAGAGTCGTGTCTTCACTGGACATTAACAATTGTGGCAATTTACGTTGAATTTTATAACTGAATTTTTTCCAAACATTCTTCTATTCGGATTCGTTCTCTGTTCTACATGTAGATATATGCATATTATAACTTAGTCTACTTTTGTTAAGTACGTCTTTCTACTTTGTTGCTGTCCTCTATAGTCTATAGGTTGTGCGACCAACTTGCAAAACACCCCCCTATACTGAACCATTTGTATTAGAGCCCCAATATACATTGAGTCACTTATGCAGGTTGCAAAACTTCGTCTGCATTGTAAGTTGGTGTTTATACTGTTAATCATACCATACCTACTTATCATAATATAATTGTAACTATTTTATTGTAATTCATATCTATTATGTTTTACTATATTTTAAATTATGGTTACTATTGTTATTTTGTCGACGTTTTAAATGTCAAAACGTAAAACTATGTATCTACATAAATTAAATTCTAAAGCTCAAATTACACCGGCAGATTTTGGCCGATCGTCTGCCCCGATCGCCTTCCTGATTATCTACGCCTATCGCCCCCGATCGTGAAATGCCTCTCTGGATCCTTCGCAAGGTATCGTGTCCAAATATAGTAATTCCTATGTTTCCCTCACGAGTCGATCGATGATCGGTGACATGCGGACGAAAAATATGAATTAGTATATTTTGACTACGACTGCAGTGAACGATCCAGTTTGACATTTTAAAATCGGCGTGAGACTGCTAGTGTATTTCCGTCTGTGCACTGCATCCATCGTTTATAAAAAATCTGCAGTGTTTCTGAATTTCCATTTAGATATTTATTCGTAACATTTTGCTGATATGTCTTGTTTTTGACTGATATGTCATGATTTTGACGACAGATCAATAAGAAAATAGTATGGTAACTGTAATGTGAAAGGCAATGCTTATTAATAAATACTACAACATAAATTATTATAGATACATATTGTTTTGAAGTACCTAATAGAACGTCTCGGATGTGGCCCGCGGGTCGAAGGTTGACAAGAGCCACTTTCATGTGTTACAGGTGACAGTCAGTGCACGTTGCATTTCCGCATAATCTATTCATTATTTTGTATGTGAAATCTGTCATGCCTATCAATGGGTCTGATTACCATATGAATACCGCTTGATGTAGGCATATTATTTTATTGCAGTGGGCAGTGTGCCTAGATGGCTATCTGTTTAAAATGTACACGTAACAGTACATTCAGTGACTTCTATTTTATGATAATTTTCTTTTGTCGGAGTTAAGTTAAAACTATTTACTTGATTTCTAAATAACAACTAAGTATTTCAGGTTACATACGTTACTAGTCCGGTATTAGACTATAAATATCTTCGACAGATATATTTTATAAAAGCTATGTTTAAATTATCTAGAACGGATGTACGTTGGCTTCTACGTTTATGTTTATATTTTCGTTCTCTGGGGGTGGTGATTATTGTATAGCTTTTTGATATTTTTTGTGTTCTACAATCAATAATTTTATTGATTAAATTTCCGCCGTCTTCAATTTTGTAATTAGCTGTCAAATCAGCAGTGACGAAACATGTTTTACGTTACATTGGTAAAGGGTAATGTCATAGTATTATATTTTATAAAAGATCTTTTATGAAAGACATATTTTATAAAACATTAAAAGATTTTATAAAATATTCTTTGTAAAAGATCATTGTTTTCAGTGGGCGGAGTTTGTTTACGTTTTTTCGCTATAATAGAGTGAAATAACGTTTAACGATTCGTGACTTTCCATGCATCAGGTTCTGTGTAAATAAAGTTGACTGCAAAAATAATATGTTCGTAATAATTCATTTTGGCCTGTTGATTTATATTTTCAACTGCTCGTTTTCAGTCTTTTGTACATATTGCACAAAGAAATCGCTGCAACGAATGGCCAAAAACGCACATCCCACCTGACAAGATAATGAGTGATGGAAAAAGTGCACGCATTGGCGAAATACACGAGCTGGCTGGCAATTTGTTTGCTGATTATTGAAACAGTGCGATGATTGATTGGACTGTTTACTTTGCTCGCGTGGAACCAACCACCCACGTTCGGTTCCTCGCAGTGGCCTAGCGATCTTCTATTGCATGAGGAGGGTTGTAGATTAGAGTAATAATAAATCTAATATACGTATACACTATACATTAATAAGGGTTAACCCGCTAATTCGCCTTCATAAAATATATTATACCTAGACTGATTTTTCTCAAACGGTTGAAATAACTCCGCGATTGACGCTACTCTACCCTCACATCACCAATACACTGCTGTTATCTAACTAATTTACATAATGGATTTATTTTAGAAGGTTTCAGATTGATTTATGACACCATCACCAAACAGTTAGTTTTGACGTGGATAAGAGTTTGGCTGTTTTCAATTATGGTTGAATCTATATCATGGTCACGCCTTAATGATAAGCCAATGTACCTACGTGAATGTTTAGTCCACCTTGTGCACAAAGTGTCGTGTACATGGGCATCCAAATAGATTTTGAATAGGCACAACCAAATCGTCAAAAGTAATGATGGCCGGCTAATTACGGTCGAAAAATTGGGTTTGCAACAAATAATGTCAATATTCGACGAATATTAAGACAATTTGAAAGAGACAAAAATATTAATTTAATGTACCTTCTGTCATTTCCCTCCACTTTCGAAAGTGAATAGCAAGCTGTCACTTTTATTTTGTTGTCTGGTTTTTCGTCTGGATTTTAGGATTTGGAGGTGAACAAATAACACACCGGAATTGTTTTGGAAACGGCAAGGTATATTTAAGTTGATATTATATAATAGTTACATTTTTAATAATTTATTTTACGGAGGACGAAATGTACGTGTTTGCGATTTGGCTGTTTGCGGCGTTCTGCCCGCCATCTTGTGTTTCGCTTTCAACCAGAAGCATTGTCAAAAAGGCGACGTTGAAAATATTTTTCAATGCCGTAGCATTGCCGGCTCTATTATTTTTATTATTTATTTTCGTAATCAGCGCTTTACTATTTGTTGGATTTGATACCGACTCGGGCCTCTCCAGATACACAGAGACATCCCCAAATGGGGACCATACGGGGGTGTAACACTTCCTGCAATACTGTCCAGTTGACAATCTGTACCAATATGATTTCAATTCAAATTTATTTATTTACATATATATAAAGCGATCTTTACAGTTTTAAGGCATCCTGATCACGACATGAAAAAACAAAGAAATCGAAGCAGTATTTTGAAAACACATATAAAGAGTAAATATAAAAATTATGGAAGTACGCTGAATAAAATATTTTAAGATTTTTTTCAATCAATTTGCTGGACCTACATGAAAAAGTATTCCACCGATTGGCTCGATTAGTACGCCACTGCACCTGTTAAACGTATCAATATGTTGCCAGCCACTTGCGTTAATAATTATCCAATTTAAATGCAGATAACTCTACAAGACGTTGGTCGTTTGCCATGGGCATTCCCTATGCATTCATAGACACGATGTTTCCGTACTGTGCTGCGAACTGTCGGCAATTTGTGTTTTTTTCCTGTTGATTTTGTAACTGTTGTTTTGATTCCATACAATGTCGGAGCGACAAACTAGGTTCAGTTCAATTTTAGACCTATATTCCTTATTCAGATTTTATTGAGTGCCGAACCGTGGGTCTTCCGTGCATTCCAAAATTGCATTATATATCTCCCTCGCCTAATCTCTGATGGTTTTGACTGCGATGGAATATGTGTTCTTGATTCTAGGTTTCGCAACATACGGTTTTGACATACGAATTAAATCAGAAACTCTGTTAAAATAACAATTAATTATCACCAGCAATGCGACAACTTCTGACTTTCGTCAACAATTCTCTACAATGTGACCTATTTCCAAACTGACACCCACAGCATAATAATATTACACTTTATCTAGCAGGCACCTCGGTTCCAGTGCGAAATATTGATAAGCCATCGAGCTCAGGATTGTATATTAAATAACTTAAATTGTAGTCACATGACCTACAATAGGTACGTCGGATGACTTTTTCATCACTGTTTCACGGGTAACCTCTCACTTTTATGTTTCAAGTTAGATGACCGACGCATGTCGAGTCCAAGAGTCCCAGGCACACGAAAAAAAACTCCATTCACATATTGTAATATAAACTAAGAATGAAATTATTTTCAATGATATAATAGGCATGATCAATTTACCTATATGAAGTTGAATAATGTTTGTAAGCCGACACATCCATTTAGGACTTGTCGAAGCTTCTGTATTCATTTTTTTGCTGTAATTAAATTCGTAATTAGTTCGCCAAAGTATTTTACGCAACGCACTTATGGCTAGGGCAAACGGGTTTCGCGTTTGGAAAGCGAAATCGGTCCTTAAATTTTGCCCACGACTGACCGACCACATGCAAAGTGTTGTAGGTTTCTCATGTCGGTCAATAGCAATAACCGGCGACTTCAAAGCGAGACCAGAATCCTGACATTAAATTAGTTTAACCCACACAGTCTACTATAAATTAATATTACTTTTACGTTTTATTCTAACTGTCGCTTAAAGTTGACGCTGAGATTACCTGAGAGAAGATAATGCATAGGTCAAGACAGTCAAGCGCTAATGTCAGATCATGTCATAATCAGAACGGTGGGCTCTCAGCAACATATTAAACATACAAATACATACAAATAATACATCGGGCATGTTCAACTTCAAGCAAGCTGTGATCTATCATAATCTCCACTTGTCATTCTTCAACGTGAACAAACCTATTATATTTGGCACATATTAAACAACAACACCTGTCTTGCACCATCACAAAGAAATACTTAATTCCACATTCGTCGTGAAAAATATAAGCTTTTTGTCTCTTTTTGGGCACTCATTGCACCAATCGTCAAATTATTCTCCCACTATTCGCAAAGAGTCTACTGCGTGACGGCAAGGGGTAACTACGCTTCAGTTTAAAGCGCGAGAATTCAAATGTTTTCTTTCTATCACTTCTGAAGCAGCATGTCTGAGCGATGCAATTCGAATTAAGTGATACGAAGTTGTGAGCTGGTTAAAAAAATAAAATTAGTACCTAATTGGTAATGCTTGTCCTTCAAAATCGCAAGTATTATTTTACAACTGAATGTACCTACACGCTTTTTACATTTTTACGACTCAATTCCTATTATGGTGCGATCGTTCGAAATCCATATTACGATAGATGCGTTGGGCATGCCTGATATACGTCATACAATCGTAGCTATCACACCTCATTATAATAACTTTAAATCCAACACATCAATGAAGGCAAATTACGTTTAAGTTTTATACACCATGACACCATGAAAAGTGAGCAATAAAGTAACTAAGGGTAACAATTGCAATAAAACAATGGGTAGAATTACCATGGGGAACCTATTACAAATCCAAGAATACTTTATAAAATAAATTTATTGAAAAATCATTCGAAGAAGAAAGTGTCAATTAATAGTTCAACTACATCCTATATAGGTATTTGTAAACATCAATATTTCCAACATTTTACCTTTACCTATTTTAAAATTTGCATATAATATGTACTTATTTAGATATTTTTGCTATAAAATATTAATATTTTAAAGAGATTTTTATATCTATATTTTTATTGGTTTCTGTTTTTTATATTTTTCACGAATACCGGTATTCAAATGGAAATACTGAAATACCAGTATTGGTATTTTAATGCAGTATTGCAATCCCTATTTGCAATACATTATGTATTAAAATATTCTGTATATATTAAATTAAATACATATTATGTAATCAGTGTTAGACTGCAGTTTTATTGAAGACTAAATCCATATACATTCAATTTAGTTTTTGCATACATTATGCTTATAACAGCTGTTTTCTGTAGCAAAATAGCCGGAAGTCAGTCAATCCCAAGTAGGATATGCAAATCCTAAAATTTCTTAATTTTTGTTGCCAATTAATATTGCTAAATATTGATCCAATCTTTTTTATTTCTCGATCTTACATCTATCTTTTCTGCGACCGGTTCGCTTGCTCATGACATGACAGTATGACATGTTTTAATCAGTGGTTTTCGAACCATGTAGGTATTTTATTTCACGGTGCACATTACTGTATAAATAATATTCTTTCATGACGCCAAATAAATATATTTTCTGAGCCAAATGACAGCAATCGTTTTGCCATAATTATCGTATCGAGAGAGCATTTTGTGTAGCTACTGAATGAACTTGCAGGTTGGGCGACTTTTTACTGTACGTTTATAAGAAAATAAGAATTTTTATCTTAATTTATACGATTTAAGGGACATGTTGAAATATTAAGAAGGTTTTTCCCATTCAGTTGTTTTATTATCTCTAATAACATGTCGTTCCATCAATAATTATCAGTAAAAAATATTAATGATATATTCAAAATGCTTCGCGAACACAGCGTTGGCAACCTCTTTGTTCTGAGATGTGAGTTAAAAATTCCCTTCAAATGACATTCGAGACCATTTTCTGAAAGGTGTCAATCGTTGATTGTCCTTTGGAAAATGAAGTAATATCCAACTTCATGCGTAATGTCTACAATAAAGGGAGAGCCGCTTAAAATGAAGAAAACAGTCTCTAAAATATACGAATCTATGATTGTTGTTCGTGATCATAGCATTAAATTAATATAGTCTGTATTTCATTAACAGTGTGCGGTGCCCCTGAAAATTGCTTGCGTCGCACACTTTGAATACCACTATTTTAAATCAATCAATATTCTTATAATAATCGCCTTAAATATCGCCAATTTGAGAGTTACCAATGTGCATCATGTGACATCAAAATAATCAAAAGGCAGCCAATCCTAAATGTGGAAATCCTAAATTATTATAATTGGCAAACGAATGCAATAAAATCTTACTTTATTTCTCAATCATACAGATATATCTTTTCTGCGACCGGTTTGCCTGCTCAAAATGAAAGTAAATGTGTTTTTCGATATCGATGTCTATATTTTAACACATAGCTATATACTTTCTATTATTCTTCAAACGAATATTTTCCGACCATCTTTCTTCAGAACATGCCCGCTTTTCACTGAATTTAGTAGGTCACGTATGCTATCGATGCATTTTTGCCAGATCTCACGAGGGAAGGTTTCTAATCCTGCCGTGTTCTGAAAATTTTTAATTGACATTACATTTTCTGGATCAGAACTGATTCCTCGTGTCAAGCTTATCAGGCACCATTTGCGAGGGATGCTAGACTATCCTATTCGCTCCCATAGAAGTAGACATTTGCAATGATGTGCTGTGTATTTAAAAAATATTTTATTAACGTAATTTTTTATTGTTAAATAATATAACGGCCTTAAATTGCCTCAATTTGTGAGATAACAACGAGTACTTAAGGGGGGACACGCGCGTCAATATCATTTTACTCCCTACTTCAATTATAGTTTGTCAATTTATGGCTACAGCCGTATGTTGTAGCTTAACCACTGGGGAATGACAAAAGAAATGGCGTATTTCAAAAAAACACTAAGTACCTTATTCTTAGGTCAATAATTATTATAAAGCAATCATTATTCATAAGATGTTTATCACACTTGAATGGTCAAAGACATAGCTTATAATAAGTATCTTTAGAATCATCTTCAAATGTGTTAATCTTGCCGATTTTTTGAATAATAAAATGCCTAATTCTTGTCAAATTTGGGATCACATAGATTATCAATATAATTTTTTATCGTAAATATTTTACTAAAATTATCTCATCATAAATTATACTAATGGTTTTATAAATGCGATCAAAAATTAATAAATGTAAAAAATCTTAACACCACTGCACATTCATGTACCGAAATATGACTATATTCTAAAACATTAGAGCTAGAGGTTTAAAAGAATACTGTTTTATGTAACAAAAATACTTTATTCAGTCATCAAATGTTTAAAATAAATATTAAGGATAATAAGGCTTCAAAATTATATAAATAGATTATCTACAACGTTTAAGGAGTGTCCAGGATCATGGTTTGAAAATACAATAAAAACTCAATTTTGACCTACGACGAGCATGTGGGCCGTTAAGTAATATTGTAGAGATGTGTACTTATATATTTTTATTAAATGTTACCTTGCAGCTGTTAACGATATTGTATTGGACAAATTCAAAAAGACGTACTCGCATAATATCTGCGAATGTTCGTATGGCGATATAATATGAAAATAATTTGACAATGAAATATTTTATTTGAATATTCGACATTATTTCTTCCGGGCCCGCTCTCGGATAAGTGGATATTGAATAATAAAAAAATGCTTCCACCGCCGCGCATACAGAGACCGTACATACAATTCTCGCAAAAACTCCCTGGAAATGAAATATTTTTATACTCTTGCTCCGCGGTGTAAAACTTGGGCATGTGCTCTCGTAAATTACGTTACATGGCTCCGTAGCATAGTGTGAAACAGATTTGTCATTCTTCAGAGTTGAGTTAGGGTCTCTTGACGTTTACGAGAGATTATCAAGAAGATATCAATGTTCAAATCCCCCTTTTAACGTACCTAACGTAATGTTCGATATTTTGTTATTAATTGGGATATCGTGAATTCCATTTTGTAATAGTGTAACATTAAATATCTGGAACACGCCACGCTACGTGTGTGGAGTGACATCGTAGCTTACCATTTTCTACCGCGTATTATGGAACAAACATACATATTAGAGTGGGAACATTCGATGCCACGCCAAGAGCTCAGGTAATACCGTACGCCGGGAATAGCAAACGAGAGCAGTCGGACCTCTTCCCTTACCGGGCCGAGTTGCTTGATTTTAATTCCCTAAAATGAACATTGATTATTTATAGAAACATATTGTCATCTGTACGCTGTCTGTGCTGATCGCTGATCTGTAAAATATAAACCGCCATCCTGTCTTCAGTTCTTGTTTATTGGATTCACCATCAAAGATAAATGACGGCAGAGCTGGTCAATTATTTTTAAAATCTCTTTCTCTAAGTATTACGGTGCACGATTAGTCCTGTGCGGCTTCGTCTCGCGACATGGAAGTGTGGCACTAAAATATTTTCATTCAGGCACGTTTATAGCGTCCGTGCACGTCTTGCGGCTGCTTAAAATGACGGGTGCAGATGGGGTAAATCGAATCAGATTAACATATATTATATAGTATGGGTCCATTATCTGGACTCCTTATGAGGTTTCCTATAAGCTTGATTTAGAGCTTGCTTAGAAGAAATTTCTTCGACATCTTTATTTTTAATGTATATAATTATGTTCCTTTTTTTTTATTTATTTTCCGACTAACTTTCTTCTAGGCATGCTCGCCTTTCATTCTCTAGAAGCTCGTAGGTCAGTTCTGCTCTTAAAGTATTTTTCCCTGCCCTCACGTGGTATAGTTTCCAATCCCGATATTCTGGAAAATTACATGCCTGGTCGCAGTGTCATGACCTATTTTGGGTGAACGCTGTTTCCTGTGTCAGGCTCACCAGGCACCAATAGCGAGGGCTGTGCGGCTGGTCAATGCACTCTCTAGAGATGTAGACATTTTTAGCGATGCATTATGTATGTATTTTGTTTTATCGTTTGATTTTTTTTTTGAATTGTTTTTTTTATTTGTTTGTTTTCTATATAATTATATTTTGCTTTGTTTTTTTCTCTACTAAGTTGATTTACCTGTAGTTTTTATTCTAAATATCGTGTTTGTGAACGTCTTGATTTGATAATTTGCTACGTGCTCAATGTGTCTTTTTTTAAATAAATAAATATCAAACACCTAAAGGGTAGCTATATCTACACACGTGATATATGATAGGTAACTAACGATATTCCGAATCACTCGTTTTTAATTATGGTATGTTACAAACGGGCTGTTAGTTAAAGTGAGTTAAAGTTATAATATTATTTTTACTGCAATTTATAAAGTGCTAAGTGCCAAGCATATGGCAAAATCAATCGGAAGTTACAATAGGGAGCTGCATACTGCTTGTCTTATACTGCCGTACTATTTTGTAGACGTAGATGCTCACCTTGTATAAATTCCATATATAAAATGCAATTAAAATGATTGCCGTTTATATTTTATGGTATATCGGTAACCCACTGATCACGCGTACTTTCAACGCTTATATTGACGCGATACTGTTATTGGTGGGTACTTACAATAGTTGAAATATGTATGTAGGCTTAATTAATTACAAAAAAGTGCGTGACAAAATGTTATTCCATCCTTCAATGACTCGTTCGCCATTTTTCGAGAAATAGTTTACATGCTAATCGCGTTAACATTTTAATAAATTAATAATTATGTTTGTAATTCTACATACGTTTTAATGTTTTAGTGCAGCCCCCTGTCACAAAAATTGCGAGATAGACTTGCAGTTAAACTAATCATTCCTTATCATTAGTCCATTTTAGTCCTTTTTCAACGCCATTTTCATATATTTAGTCTCCATCTGTTATAGAAGATTTTTTCAATGTCTTGGGTCCAATATTTTTTTCCGGCATTAAAATGTATTGTTGTATTAACCAACCTAGTGCAGACTAACATACATCTGTCCGTAAACACTTGAACATTGTATAAAAACTATTTAAAAATTACCATGTTTTTTTTTTGTATCCTGAATTTGCAAATGCACCTACTCCCAAACAAGCATGTGTGGAGATTTTTGGGGATATTTTTTTACTGTTTCATCGGAAGTAGCGACGCGTGTTCTCGTGCGCAAATTTGTACGATGTGGACTATCGAAACTACATTTAATTTGATAGCAATGTTTGATGGTGCGGAACATGTGTTGGGTTTCTAACAAATGATTTGCACGTGTATTTGTGAAGCGGCAATCGATTACAAATCTGTTTGCGGGCATATACACTTTGGTCTGGACTGGGCTTTAACGTGTATCTATATCAATTATAATGTAGGTACTTAACCCACATCATTTAATAACGATCAGCGCATCTATTTTATACACAAGGCTGCTATCGGCAGCTATCGAGGGTAGTTTATAATATTTATGTGTTGAGGTATTATAATTGTTACAATAAGTTAGCCGTCTAAACACTCTAAACTGTCAAAACTGCCTATCTCGCTCTAAAAGTTAACACAGCCAAGAGAGGTGCTGTTAAAACATAGCACTTTTTGACAGTTCCAACGGTTAACTTATAGTAACAATTAACCGCCTCAATACATAAACGTGATGCAATACCCTCGGTAGCCGCCGATAGCAGCCTTGTGAATGGAATATACCCACATGGTCGGTTTCGGTATTTGAAAGATACATTCCCGACGTATGAGTACGTTTTTCACTTACGAGAATGTCGGCTAAACTAAACGAAACCTTTCCCGATGGCAATTAAGTTATTTGGATAACTTTAATGTTTAAATTTATACGATGACTTTCCACGAAAAATATTCGGATAATTGCTTTATTAGCATTTATACGTTTATCGTGAGATAACTTACTATTGGGTACTTCTTTTCATGGGTAACTTGTTGTATTAACAGCTATCGAGCTCCTTGTACTACACCACGTAAGTATGTTATATATACTTAATAGAATTGTTGGGTGTCCTTTTCGAGATCCATTTCTTTATTTACCCTGCTGTTTGGGAAACACTAACACGTCCGTGTAACCGCACCCATTCTTTCGGGTATTGAATTATTACTGCATGTGTATTTTTATGCACTTTATATCCCCAAAACGTTTTCATGGCATAGCGATTCTGGCGCCAGAACATTTTATCAAATAACCGTCGCATTAATTTCGACGATTAAGTCTTTTAAGTGTCGAATCCCGTGCAAATGGCGTCATCTGTGTATTTAATAATATTTATGTATAGTCGAACAGTCATCGTGGGATTAATTAATTCCGCACGCAGTGCAGCCACCGATGGAAACTAACAATACGCTGCGGTAAGCATTTCCCATACTGTTTGCATGGGACGTGCGCACATGCTGTTTAGTTTACGTCAGATGTGCGACACGCTGCGGAGTTGGAAAAGTCTACAAATAACAGGTGCGACTGAACACCACTCGCACCTGGTAGTAACCGTACCACGTCGTGTTCTGCACTCTCCGTGCACAATCCCCGTACCCAAACACCGATTGTCACCCGACTTGCAGCAATGAGGGTGGGTTGAAAAGTTTGTATAAAAATAAATGGGACTTTTTTTATGAAACAAAATAACTTTTATTTTCATTTAGGGCTTATACACTTGTTCCAACGATTCTGAATCGCCCGTCTGAAATATGGTGTTTGTTTAACTCGGTAAAATCGTCATTAATTGCGACGATGATATCCTGATTTTTCCCACCGTGTAAAAACATACAAAACAAGAAAATGTTCATGTCCAATTCATGCAACTTTGCTATCGCACTCGTCGTGAGCCGGCGCGTTATCCCGTGGAAGTGTTTTTTTTTCTTGTTGAGCATATAAGTCGTTTTTTCTTCAACTCATTTTTCAAACAATCTAAAACTCCGTAATATCCTCCTGTCTTAGGCTTTTCCATTTAATCAATCATAATGATTTCTTGTATATCCTAAAAAAACTGTGGTCTTTACTTACCTTCCCAGCCGAAAAAACATACTTCGTATTCGCCATATTTTTTCCAGTCCTTGTCCATAGTTTTGAATGGTGTCTGGAGTCTTGTGTGTAATTAATTATTATTGTGGATCTAAGTTTTGTCAACAGTCACGAATCGACCAAAAAGTCTTTCGCATTGTGATTATAGGTACCTACCTCCACCGCCAAACGCCGCGTTGAGATGCCCATTCGAGTGCGTTCCATATCTGAATTTTCGTGGAGGATATTGTGCCCCTCCCCCGTTCACTTGAAACGATCTCAGTCTCGGCAATCTCGCGCAGATGTGTAGATAAATCACTATACGGTGTCACTATGCGTAGGGCAAAGTGATTCGCGGTTTGATTGGTAATGATTGCTATATATCAGAGTTGGCGAACATTTTTACATACGCGTGACAAAATTTCCCAAACATTATTTTTTGGCTGTGACGTGCCGAGCAGTTTTTCATGGCGGAAAAGCGAAAATAAAGTATTTAAGAATTCTATTGAAAATGCTTAAAAATTACAATCGAGTTCTTGAGATTCTGTCTTTTACCGTGTTAACAAAATTTGTTGACTATACTGTCATTAAAATTTAATGTCAATGGCAGTGTAGCCAGCTTAATTATATGGGAGTACGGAAAGATAATGAATAATCCGGAAATACTATACATATGAAAATGAATTTCTAAATCGTTCACGTGCCAGCTAAATTTTACTACGTGCCATAGGTTCAGCAACCCTACTGTATAGCATTGAAACAGGGACTGTATGCTCTTGTGCTCCACTATCCCATGGACATTCTTAACTGAAATTCATATAAATTCACTGAAAGCACACTTGAGGGCATGGCGGCCCAGTCTTGGGTAACTGCTTCTGTTACATTACCAGTCATAAATTGATGCTTTACACCAAGACGTAGGGTGCCGTGACACTTCCGATTAAGACCGGGGGTGATTTGGTGGGGCTATTAAATATAGAATTATTTATCTATACTGGGCGGTCGTAAGTATAGGTACGAGGGTGTATAGGTTAACGCCATCTGCATAGAAAAATAGTTTTAATTATTACTACCTCTGATTTAAACAAACGACGGAATAATACCTGTGTAATTTATTATATTGTTTTCTAAATGTTTCTCGTTCCTAAAATTGAATAACAATTTATTTTCTTCTCTCTTCATTCGCTGCAGTTTTATTTAAGTATCATTTCCTGCAACTTTGCATTTCTGTGAAGAAATCTCTCAGTAATGTCCAGACATTTAAGTTATTTATGTGACATTATTTGTGAACGCTTTCTGAATTGATATTATCATTTTATACGATTCATTCGAAAACATGCAGGTATTTTCGTCTTCCAATTGAAAATAGATTTTCGCCTGAATACTTACAATATTTAAAAATACGAAATATCACAATAGTGTCAAAATAATAAACATTTTTTACATACAACTGTTCGTAGCCACATCACGACTTAATGATCCTGCCGAAGTGTATCTCATTTGTCTGTAATAAATTCATCTTGTATTATTAATGAATATTTTTTTCTTGACGTTTCTCAAGTAAGAAAATCATATACCTACATACATTTAGTGCTATGTGATTCAAAACGTTATTAATTTTTATATTTTTGCGAAAGGTCTCTGCTAATTGTAGGTGAGCTGTGGCTATGGTTGCGTGTCACGTGTATTAGATTCAAAGCGTTTGGCCATTGATAAAGTCTGGGAAGCGATGAGGCTCGGTAAGATAGTAAGCGGGATAAGAGCTGTGTTTAGTTGAATCAGGTGTGAGCTTTTCATACTACCGGTGGCTGTGGTTAGTGTTTGCATCTGTGCGCGGCGTTAATCGATTTATTTCTCGATGCGGTCAAATGCGACACGCCGGTGTGATGTTACATGCGAAATTCACTGTAAGTACTTAGTTTTCGTCAGCAGTGACGGTGTGAGTGTTTCGGATTAATCGGTGGAGTCCTATGAGGCTATGACAATCAGCAAACAGTGTTAATAACACAGCGAAAGTCTTAATGTTAAATCATAATTATTTATAATACTCCATACTATTATGTCCTTATATGTAGCTATTCAGTGGCGAAGGGTGGAGGTAAGCTGTTAAGATTCGCTATAAATAGTGCACACTAAACTTTGTTAGTCATATGTATTTGTTTTTATTGAACTAAGACTACAATTTACAGATGGTATTAGTTAGTTTTTAAAAATCAATTAAACCCTGCCTAAACGAAACCATAATAGATTTGGTCTAATTTGGGCAATGCGACAAAATTGTGTACAATTTTTCATTCATAGTTATTTGTTTTCGTTGGATTAAAACTACATATTACACATATTTTTGCTTCATTTTTTTGATTCATTAAGCCCTGCGTAAACCAAACTATAATAAATAAAAAATATTATTCTATCTATAAAATACTCAAAGTTATGTATGATTTAATTGCATAATTTTAGATATTTTATAGATAGACATGTATTTTTTGACTATTATCTATTATGGCTTGGTTTCTCAGGGTTTAATTGAATTTTAAAATCTAACCTACACTATCTGTTAATTGTAGTCTTATTTCAATGATAACAAATATGTATGTCTGAAAAAGTTTAATGTGCACTATTTATGGCGGATCTTAACAGCCTACCTCCACCCTTCGCCACTGAGCTATATCAATTATAAATTAGTCTTGTTTATTACTTACTACAAATTAGTCAGTACAGTGTGGTATGCTGTTAGCGATTACTAAAATAAGTGACCGCAAATGCCATCCAGAAGGCGATTCATCGACCTCTCGTCCTTCCGATCAGGAGACTACTGGCTGCATCCTTGCTTCACCACTGTTGCCTCGTCTTTTCCGGTTAGCGCGTGCCAATTATCCGGTGGGCAGCTTAGCGGTTTCGCTTCTGTGCGGTTAGTTCTTGCGCAAAATTCCTTTAAAACAAATTTATTAATATGTTATCTTATCTGTATTGTTTCTGGGCCACCGTGCAGTATTTTAAGGCCGATCGTGGCGTGCCAGTTACAGCGGATAAAATTAATATATTCTTTCTTCAATCGATATTAGTTTTTTTGTGCAGAGGGCCAACCACCCAGCCTCATGAAGGGTATGTTATTATAATACTTTGACATTGTAGATATCTATATGATCCATATTACAGTGGAAATAGGTAGCATACTCTGAAAACTATTTAAAAATACAGATCTAGTACAGATGAATGTTATCGTCCTTTGTGGACGCAGGTAAGAACTATAGATATATGTTGTAATTATAATATACATAAATACAGATGTACACCGGTATATGAATCATACACCACTTCGTGTCCGGAAACTTGTACGTATGCCGTATCACACTTCACCGTGAAATGTTGTATCGGAAATATATGGCTGTTCAACCACTAGGGTCGTATAGTACTGACATAAAATTCATGTATAAATAAAACACGGTTCTTGTCGGTTTACACTTTACAGGAACCCAGCAGCAAACAAATTTTGAAAATAGCCGATATACTGGATTATTTGTTTGTTAAGTTAGGTTTTCATTCTTGAATTTCAAAATTAGCTATGAAAATTGAATTAATGTTCATATTGAGTCTAAAAAAATTGGAGAACATATATACGGTCATCTCTTTCCGATAAGAAAGCTCACGACGGTACAATTTACATGTAACCACACCACTTACTTTACTAAATATATCATCAGCTGGGGTCTATCTTCTGCTGGATGAAGACCTCTCCTAGCTCTATTATTTTCGGAGCCTAGTTCTTCGCTGCTACGTCGGTACATCCACCGATGAGTTCGTATATATTGCGGGTTTTAGGGCGATATTATTGTGGTCGTTTAGTGCCCCTTGGCACATTGTATGAACTGGTTGACCATTCGAAAAAACGACATGTCCAACCCATTGCCATTTCATCTGCTTAGCGATCTCTATTACATCACGCACTCTTGTCTGCTCCTTATCCATTGGTTTCTGTTTTGGTCTTTCCGCATTATGCCCAATATGCACCTTTCCATGTCAGTCTGTGCTACATGTTATCTATCGTAATTAACATATAAACTAGTAGGCACCCACTGCATACCGACTACTAAAACGGTTAGCTTCGTCACTCTATCTACATTGTAGAGTAACCCAGACTTTCCGAACTGTTTTGATCTACTGCCCCATTTTATAGTAGGTACTTATAATATATTTTCTGAGTGTATTGATAAAAAATTTAAAATGTGGTGTTACATAAAATGATACATAGTGGAGAAAACCCATTTTACTTCGGTTTTTATTCTTTTATAATATTTTACATGCATAAACGCTCATGATTTCGGATAAATTACTACAATGATTTACAGAAGGTAATTAATAGGTATCGATTTGTATTTTTTACTCCTTTTGAGTACCTACCCTAGGAAGTATATTCCTATCTACATCTAATTGCTGAAAATAATATCAAATTAATTTGTATTTTAAGCGGCTGTCGGGTTATTAATGAAATTGTCTCCCGCGAAGAGCTATCCCAGTTTTGATTTACGCTGGCAAATTTTGTACTAATAATTGTATCTTTCTTTGTTCCCCGCAGTGCACAGCGCGATCCTGGAGGTCGCATGATTGTGATCCGCTCCTCAAAGGAATACCGAGTCGGTATCGACCCGCCTCCCCTGAGCGGTGAGAATTCTTCAAACTTTCCACCAAGGTAGGAAAACTTTCTTCGCTGCTAATGAAATTCTTTGAAAACATCGCGCGTATTGTAAGATGGACCAAGCGTTTGTATATTATATACTACTTCGAAGTTGTTCGCCGTATACCTACATTTTACAACGTTTTTCTTGGCTCGTATTCTTATTTGTCCGGTGGTTCTTTGTCCGGTACAAATCTTGCAATCGATTTTTAACTAACTTCTTGACTAGCTAGACATTTGAAACTTTTAGAATATTTCTGAACACGATGCCAATGCATTTTTTTTTAAATATTTTTAGCCATCTTTAAGTAGAATTGAATTCATTTTCAGTTAATTCTGTTTTATATGAAAAGTTATTTCGACACCATTATTGGTTGCTAAGCGGATGGTCCTAGCAACTAGATTATTAATATATACGTGCGTTACTATGGAAATCAAAATGACATTTCAGAATATTATTTCTATCAAGTACAAATTTTTTTGATCGTTTAAGCTAGCAAGTCAAATTTATATGATTCAACAGAAAATTTAAAAAGTTGTAGGTATATAAAAAGTTCTTTTTATCTTGTAGTTATTTTTAATGTTTTTTTTTTCAAACACTCGTAAGCAGCGTTGCTAATTTAGCGTTTTTCTCGCCAGGTCTAGCATTTTTCGATAGGTAAATAATTAATAATAAATTTGGTAAAATAAAAACAGTGAGCCCAGACACTACAGTAATTAGTAATAAGTTTTAGGGCCCGGATAAAATGCATATTATGTATAATTTCACTAGCAATAAGACTGTATTTCATTTCAATTCAATGTTGATAAGACAGTTTTACAGTTTGATAGAGTATTTAACAGTTATAAAAATTGTATACTTAATTCACTCAAAACTGAATTTTTTGACACACTACTGACTACACACTACAGTCTAGTTTTATATTATGTACGTACACAAATGACACAAGAAAATTGTATAAACCGGGAATATCCCTGAAAGCATTTCTGAAAGGGTTCGATATTATCACTACTTGCAGGTGTTGCCTGGCTTATTTAATTGTTTAGTGCGGTGGCGCTTTTTCGTATGTTATTCTCACGGCTCCAGGGAAATACTTCTGACACACACGAGTGGATGATATTGTATGATTTACTGACAGTTTTTCCGACCTCTCCATTCCTAATTGATATTAACTAGTTCTCAGAGACTTAGGTACCTATAGGTATGTCACTTGGTTAGCTCATATATTTATCTTTCCGTTTATATATTATTATCTCCATGACTAAGACGCACTGAGATAATAATATATCCACGCCTGTATGCCGGTCTACCGTATCTCATTCATTTTTATAATCGGTGTTTAGCCCGTCATTGCCGGGTATTTTTATCGAACATGCCTATATCACATCCTGCGGCTCTAAAGGTATTTTTTTGGCCTCATTCTCAATTCTGCTGCAGTTGTCCGTGGACTCAGCTGAGCGGATTGCTGAAACATAATATGAAATATTTCTTGTTTTGATTGGTTCAGAGTGCAGGTGTTTCCCTCTTGTTCTTTTAACATTTATCCTACCAATCATGGCCAGTCTCTCCAAATCGTCATAACCCATATGCCTAAAGATTTGGAGATAATAATTGGAAGTCCAGGCAATCCTGAGTATAAATTTTGCAAAATGACATCGATGGAAATATCGAGTAGATTTAAACAGGCTTGAATATCAGATAAGTATATTAAATGCATACGCTCATTATATAGGTAGGTAGGTACTTCAAATAAATTTACATTTACATTACATCACTATGTTCGATCCTAAGAGGATCATAATTTGGGCCTTCACAGAGTGGAGGTTGTGTTAACAGACCTTTTCTTTTTCTGAGAAATTGACTTTAACCAGTTGCTTAACCTATTAGGTCCATACTCTGGCTGAAAATACACGTTGAAAAACAACATGTGAACGTTGCCAGACCCAGGGTTCGAATTACCGAAGTTAACGCTCGGCTATCGTGGGCATTAAAACAAAATAATTATCAATTAAACTATTTTTTGAACATTTGGCATTCTTTATTGAACATAAATAAATCGGCGTGCCTAGAAATACGCCGCCTTTTTGTGATTTTGAGTCAAGGTATTAATTCTTAGACATGGTCGCCGATATTAACGAAGTGCCCCGCCGTAATTAGGTATGGCGCAGGTTACTAAATCGGTAAAGCACATTGGTCCTGCCCGGTATCAATATTTTTTCAATAAATATGATTCTGAGATGTTGCAAATCAGTAGTTGCTATCGACCTATAAACATAATATGGCGATAGTAAAAATATAAATAATTAAAACATTTTATTCAATAAGAAAAAGTCATTCACAAACAAAATCACAGAACTAGTCATATAACAGGCCACAGTGGACCGGCAAGGCATCAATCCATGCAATAGCTTCCAGTTTGGCTTGGTGTATGGCTGAAACTCCTCCGGGGAAGTCATACATGTTACATGACTCCACGATGTGCTCCGTGGTTTGAATCTCACCACATTCGCAGTAGATCTTTCAAGCCCCACCCTATGCATCATCATCGACCTATTAATCTTCCTGATACCTGCGCATTGATGTTTCTTTTGATTACTTTCAATACCGACAGTCATACACTGGGTCTGCAAACATATTTTGACATTACTTGTCGATTGTTGATTCTCTCGAAAGATCTTCCCGTTGTGTGCATTATAAATGTTGAAAATGCGGGTAAGATGTTCCTGGGTTGTTTACGGGCCGCATTTTCTCACGTTGACACCTCCTTGCCCTGCGTGCGGGTATTAGCATAAACCATTATCGAATATTTGATTACTTATCGAAAAGGCGGTTATGTGGACTGCCCACCTATATCGTTTGTACAACTCATTATCGGAACACGGTCGCGTCAATATTTACTTTATTGCGTGTTTTATTATTTCCCACAAATTCTAGTTGCACCTCGCGTATTTTGACGTCATGACCATTGAACGATCTGTATCCAGTTTTCCAAATCAATTTAGAGGAGGGATATGTGAATTCTTTCGTGGAATGATCGTGTAGAAACTGACCAAAATCCCCAAGGCCGACTATAAGCAGGCCGTGGCACTAAATTGTGGTAGTGCTAGTTCTTGATTATTTTAGATTTAAATTTCGTTAAAATTATTACCATAATATGCAATATCAACATGTAGCGATCATTATTTTCTACATACAGTTAAGTAACATTATTGCATTCGAAGTGTGAACAATAACTAGCACTACCTTCGAAGTTTAGTTTCGTGTCACGGCCTGACTATAGTCCCAAACGGTATACGCCATTCGTAATATTATCGATTACTTTCATTAACAAATAACAAAGTTGGTAACAATTTCTTGACGGAGTTTGAAATACTTTGGAGATAGCTGCTTTCTTATTATTCGAAAGAAGAATAGTTGGATCGGCAGCTTAGTGGATAAGAGTCGTCGCCGGCAAAGTGAACGATACCAGTTCGAATTTTACTCGGGTCAATGTCTCGAATTTTTCTAATACCTACATAGTTTGATTATGTTTTAAACACACCACACATCATTCTAGTGTCTTTTTACCCAACTACTTTTTTTACTCGTTCCGATCAATCTATTTCCTATATAAGTAGATACTTATTAATTTATTATCGATTGTTTGTTAAACCTTGAGCGCCAAGTGCAAGGTTAATCAATTAACAGTATTAATAATATAAATTTACATATTTTATTACTAATACATTGTATATGAAACCGCCTTTGGACATTGATCGACGTCATATCGCAGTGAAAAATATTAAACATTATTATGTTATTATTTTAAATTACTTACTGACGTGATGAATAACAAATTAAATAATATGCATCATTTGAGGGGTACAAAAGCAAAGGCAGCAATCTCCCATTTTTATGTTTTTGAGAAAAAGACCAAAAACTTATAAATATTAAAGGAGCTTTAGTCGGAATCTAAAGAATACGTGATTTTACTATTTTGATATCAGGGAATAAATTCACACTCAGTTTTTCTTTAATATATGTCTATAAGAAGATAATTAGTATTTAAATCGGGAGATTGCCGCTTTAGCTACTACGCGGTGGAGATTGCTGCCAAAATTGGAGATTTCTGTGTTTGCCATAAAACTTTATAAACTGCCGACATCTTTGTTGTGTGTTAATTAGCTCAAAGGAAAACCTCATAACTTGTAAAGGGATATTAAAAAGATTTAAAATTAGCACCAACAAAAATCACCGCCAACTGTCTTTTTAGTATGGAGCGGCCATTCTGTGGCGCGACATTCTCTTGCATTTGATTAGTTGAAATGGAGATTGCTGTATATGCTTTTTAAAAGACAGTGAGATTACTGCCTTTGCTTTTAATAGCGATTTTCAAAGGTACGTTTTGGTGAGAGAATGCTGGGTTTGCCACTAAATATTGAATTTATTTGGTTCACAATTATAATCTCTAAGGAACTGTATTCGCAACTTTTTTTTCGAGTTTTCGGAGATTGCTCTCTGTCATTTGAAGTATGTAGGTACATTATGTACAGAATCAGGGGAGTTTCATGCATTAATTATTTATTTACTTAATTAATTTATTACTTATGCAATTTCTTCTCCATCATTTCGATTTCACGTATTCTTTAGCATAATTTTTAAAAGCACAACAAACTAAGTCGTTTTTAGCTATACTGTCGCCCTTACAAACAAAAATCGTAGATTCTACGCTTAGTTTAGGTCTCTGTCTTTCGCTAGCGAAAGACAATCTCGTTGGCTGAAAACCGCTTCATACCTAGCAGATAGAAACTGATTACAATTCCTCGTCTACTTTCTGTATAAAATCTTCGTAAGAACGTCTATTTATTTCATTTGACAGTGCGCGCCCAATTGTCCCGGCGCCCAGTTGTCCCATTCCCCATATAGGTAAGTACCTATGCATGGTTAATAATATGGTAAGCATATTCAACTTATTTTTTTCACTTTAAGACTTAAGATCTCCTTTTTTCGCTTATAGAATTAGGTGTAGGTACATTGCTTAAAATTTGTTAGATCTTTCTCCTGTTGTCCTTGTTGAGCCTTTTCCCGGAATACTATAATGAATTTACTTATCGTTCATTTCTTTAGTATGTGGGTGTACATACGAAGACGTAATTCATAAATAAAATTATCAGAATCGTGTATGTTTAATATAATATGACTTACTTTTAAGCTACTGCCTTCATAATTAATTGAGTTCTGAGTTTAAAACCGATGTAGGTACAAAACTTCTAGAACACGAATTTCACGTTTTCCTGTTGTGTGTAAATGAAGATAAATTGGCAAAATTATATTATTCTCCTGAATCAAATTCAACCATCATTACAGCCAGTTAGATAAGTATATTTGTACTATCTGGATGAGATTAATCGTAGAACTGGCATGTAGTGCATTCGTACACCACCTATGTTTAAAAAGTAAACTCCTATTTGTCGACGCGCTTGGCTTCGGTAATCCTTCATAGAAAAAAGAATCAAGTTCTGTTTGCACTTTTGAACTTACTGTTTTTATATAATCAACTCTCTAAAATTACGAAAATGCGTGTATTATAGTTGAATATCGTTATCTGACGACCAGTCAATAAATGTTATTAGATTGTCATTGGGCGTGTTGTTTTTTCTTCCTCGCTATCTTCACTTCCATACTCATTTTCTAAGATCATAACATCATCTGGCTATTTCACTTTCAGTCATGATATGATACCTAGGGTCACCTTCGTCTACTTCTAACCATTGTAAACTTATTGCATGGAGTTATAAATGTATAATATATGTTAAATTCGAGTAAACAAATTAAACTGCTACGCAGCTGTGTGAATTAGCGGCCAGCGTTGCAAACGTCAGTCCTACGTTCAGTCTACGAGCAGGACGGTATTATGACACGAATTCGAGAGCGAGAGGTAGGTATTACACGATTATCATGCGCAGAATATTGTTTACAAGCGGTGACACTTAGATTCAAATATGTGACAAGATGTTTTTAACAATGTTTACATTTTACCAGATACTTTGTCCCTTATATCCGAAGTCCGTTATATCGAGATTGTACTGTATGTACCTACACCAGAGCTCGAAGTAGATAAGTTTTATGGACCGGAGAGCTCGATAATTTTCCAAAAAATATTAAAATGTGGGAGTTTTTTTTTGTTATATACCTGACAGACAATGTTTGGGCAGGTAACGTACTTCAGCGCCGCAGGGGGAAAAACTAATACTGTCTGTATGTAATGCTGTCAAAAATTGTACTTATTATTAGTTTCCTTCCTTTATCTGCTGCATATAGGCAGTGCATGGTTAGTGTACTCCCGCGGGACGTCACTCTTTGCACTTATAAATAACGTAGATATTATTTACGATCGTTTAATTAGTTCAATTAGTAATATTATAGTAGGTACATCCACAGACATGGAATATGTCGGAAGGCGAATCCTGCAATACTATACCCAAATCCTATGAAATGGTACAAAATTCCCATTAAACAGAATTTATGCTATATTAAGATCGCCGAACAACTTTGCAATAAAACAAAACAACATTTTATTATTGTTTGTATAAATATGTGTATACGCATGTCAAGTTTCTTTTTAAACTATATTACAGAATATAAGTTAATGTAATGATTTTCATGATAGCTACGGAACTGGGGTTTACCATTTTGCTGCGTTCCGGGGCGTTCCAGTCGATTTCGAGCGCTGACTACATGTTGTTCCATAGAAAATTTTATGATCGTGTCTTATTCCTTCTTCTTCTTACCTTCAATCTAGCTGAGGGTGGGCCTGTACCGTTACTTGAGAATATATGCGTCTTTTAATACTACTTATCTAAGTATTCTATTTTTCCTGCCGAAGACGTAAAAATATAATCATCTCATTACTGCGTTTAATATTAATACAGGTGGAATAAGTAGAAAATTACTAGGAATTATTTTTATAACGTCGCATGTCATCTTTTTTCATACCGTAATTTCATCCATTTACGTGTCAATTACGTTTTTTATGTTTAGGAGATTTCCAGCGGCACGATAGCCAATAGGATTTGTACAATTAAATTACAAAAAAGTGCTTAGCTATCGTCAGAAGTAGATAATAATGTCGTGTCTTCGATTTCTTTGTTCGTAATTGGATTAATAGCGCTTTTCGACTGATGTCACAGTAGACATTGTTGCAAATCAATGATGCCGTTGAAACGGTCGAATTCGATCGAGACTGTTTTCGTTGATTTTTTTAAAAAGTTATGTCTTAATTACTCAATTACCCGACGTGGTGATTACTTGTCGTTTTGAAATTTCCCACAATTAACTGCGAACGTATTAATTGAACATTTTCCGGTATTACTTACTTCTGTACATGACACTTCACGTAAATTGATGTGCCTAAAGCAGGCGCGCACACAAGGAGGGGTTTTCGGGTCTAGAGCCTCCCCAGAAATGGAAAATAGATTATTACTCCTTCTTATTCTTCAACGGGAGTCAGGACCTCATGATCCGGATGATTTGGCCGTCGAACCGCCTATAAATGGGTTGGCCCCACTCATCTCGAAATTCAGCTACACGCAAGGCCTGTGGCCACTGGGAGACTGGCACTCATAAACTGGTATAACTATCTGGGGCATCCAATATTTATTTGCTTTAATATTCTGATGGGGTATCTATGTCTAAAAGACACAAACGGACACTAACAATCCTAATAATTATGACCGTTAAGCCACACGCATACGATAACGACTTGTGAGGTCGCAATAATTCGTATGTTATACTTGAAGGTCAGCTGTTTATAGCTACCAAATGTGCGGAGTGTCTGGATATGGGCAATATACCCGGAAAAGTGCTTTTGTCCACAGTAGAAGCGCTGAGAAGCTATGAGTAGTAGGTAGAATAAATGTGAAAGTCAGTGACACCTTCTGGATTTTGTTGCACACTCCCCGTTACGTCGCCTTAAAAATCGGTAAAAAATATTATAGATATTGTTTTCAAAATGGATCCCCAAACCATTTTTCTGTGTCCGCGCATGGCTTAAACAACTGGTAACCAGACAACTGTGAAGAATCTTCATGCATCTTTCTTTCATTCTCTTTCGTCATGGCAAATCTTTCAAATTAATGTTAGGTATCTTGTTTATATTTTCTTAGTTTTTAATAGGTATTTCTTATCTAAATTCGAATGGCATAATATAATGCTTACGTTAATATTCGCTAGCAGTTGTGAATCTGTGTGTATGGGTGTTAATCAATATGTACTAACGAACGCACTGTTTTTCTTATTTTTTCAATTATTATTTATCAAAAATCAGATTACAAGATATAAAATAATTATTACCTACACTCAATCGGCATATTATATTTAGGGATGTAAAATCAGCGCCGCGGGCGTATTTTTATTTATATCAAGTAACTAGAATGCGTATTCACGCCTTTGGACCCAGACCCATCCACCTACGTAAATCGTTAAACAAAATAATGATTAGTAACCATTTTTCGCACAAAAAAAACCTCTTGGGATGCGACCGAACGTCACGATGTATTGTAGAGCCGATACTGGCGTTGGTTATAATTTATAACCAAGGTAGGTTCCCAAAGTAGCGGCACAAGAAGACTGAAGGGAACGCTGTACGGCAAATGAGAGGGTGAATGCTAGGCTGCTCAAACGGGCAAGTAATACTTTTCGATACATCCGATAAAGTAATCTCATAAGTGTAAAGTCGTGTGTTTGAAAAGCTGTTCGTTTTCAATTTTATTGAAATAAAAAAACACATCAATCAAACCATACATCCAATTTGAAACAAAAATCTTTCCGTTGCACTTCAGACAATTTTGCTGTTTTCAGACATGCTTAGGACACGAAAGGGACAAGGAATAGAACTCGACAGGTTTCACTTGCACGAATCTATGTGATGAGAAGTTATGGGGATTTATGCATGTAAATAATTGTAAAGCAACAGACATCGCATTCTAAACACACATCTTTATTAAATTGATTGTAAGGGAGGGGGGAGGTTTGCGATCAGGTACTAATATAATATGCTCTAGAAAGGGTCGGTTTGATGAAAAAAGAAAATAAATTCGAATTATCTTCAGGGCTTCGAACTGTTTTTTTTGTTTCGTTTCGGTTTTCGTTCCGGTTCAAATAAATATATACTTTATATATAAAAATATGTACTATGTTCGGTTCCGGTTTTCGGCTTGGCCGCTTCAAATGTTTTTATCTGTGTAAAAAAAATATATTTTCTACCATAATTTAGAACATTTTATGGTACTTGACACACTTTGAAACCAATGGTAGTCATGCTGCACCGGACTGCGTAGCCATACAGTTTTAAAATAATATATTATAGATTAGAATTATGTCGAAATGCGTCACCACAATTAAAGTGTTATATTATGGGGATATTTTAAGTAATGGAACCTATCTCCCATTTTTATATGTGCACCTTATATTTTTTCACGGTTTTTTGCACTCACACGGCATGTATCCACTGTGCAAAAAGAGAATCGGGTGATATAAGTCACATCAATTCTCTTTAATATTTATGTTAAATTTGATTTCTTTTTAATTAAGTGAGGGTATCAATGAGACGACAACTAAAGACCAACATTATTTAGTATGTGATAAAATATTTAAAAAATTTCCATTTTTATGTGAAATCTACCTATTCTGATATAGATGAAGGTGCTTAACGAATTCGCCATCGTGTTATTATAATATTCTGTGCTGTATAAATAATATGGTAAGTATTGGCTTATCTGCTTGCCTTTTGGGAATCGTTGTATATTACCGGTGTTAATTAATTAATTGAATTCTTTTAATTTTAACATAATCATTCGTCGACTCGTGCGCTCAATTCTGCCATTTTACGGGAGCTGCCTACAAATTGTCCTAAATTAATTACCACCCATTCATTATAAATCACAATGCCGTTTCCATGTATATTCATATCACGTTATTTAGGCTCGTTTTGCCGTAGCTGTAATACAGATTTCATGGGAAATTTGAACCTATGTTTGGCTCATCCGGCTTATCTTACTTCCCACACTCGTTCGCGCCCAGGGGCTCTATGTTAGAACTTGCGAGTGCAAGCTTCCCGGTCGAGATGACGTCATATGACATCATTATGACGTACTACCGGAGTGATAATAGCATTCGAGAAAATAGCGAGTGGTCAGACAGCGGCGCTATTCATTGTCACCATACACATATAGGTGTATCATAATAAAATTTTCTATGGTTATTCTGTGCGCGGTCGGCATGCCTCGAGCGTGACGTCACAATTACGTCATCTCGTCTGGTGCCACACGAGACGAGAGTTAGGAAATCGCGGTCCAGCGCCACAATAACAGACGACTACTCAGGTATTGTTCAATCATAATATTCAATTCATTTGCTTCTTAATTGGACCACAGCTCCACTCTGCATCACACGGTGGGTTATATCTTACATTGTTCGCCTTTATACGAATTATGATCAACAATGGTGGAGTATAATAAACTCGTTGCTTTGGAGATAAAGCCATCGTTTGTCTCGTTGTTATTCTGATCTCCCTTTCTTATGCCTGTTTTAACGCCGTTTTCACGCCATTTTTATTATGCGACTTTATACATTGTGTGTATTGACACATCATTATACAATATGGTAGGTAACAATTTTATAAAGTTAAATAATCCATATTAACAAGTAGTAAAACCTTCTCATCCGTTTTAATCCCACTAAACCAGGTAGGTATCTCCAAAGCGTCGATCTCGGGGTAGATTTTAGTACCTAGGTCCTACCTAGTTCATACCCAAGGCTCACTTTAGTCAGGCCGTGACACGAAACCCTAAATATCGACGGTAGTGCTAGTTTTTTTATTGCTCATACTGAAAATGCAATATGGCAATCAGTTTTGTAGAAAATGATAATTGCTTTATATTTAAATTTCGACGAAATATTATGTTACCGCATTGCATTGGAAGATAATCAATAACGAGCACTACCATCAAAATTCGGAATTCAGTTGCCGTGTCTTGAATATAGTCCGTCTTGGATCATATCTATCATAAGCCCATAATAATTGAGTCGTGAAGCGTGAAAATTCAGTTATAATAATATAATGCGACTTCATTGGGATTTCGAAAAGATTAACCATTTCTATTTTTATTTCGTTAACCAGCTTTCGTGAAAATCGTTTGCAAATTAACCATGTGGAAACCAGTGTGACCTCGTCATAACATGTTTCGTATTGCACCGTTCACGGCCTGCCGCAGGAGTATTTGTAACGCGTCAGTGTCCTCAACCAAATATAATACGTTTGTTGAAGACTGATAACGGGAGAATGTGGTAGATCACTGCCAGTTTTCGTACTGGATAGTAGATCATAGTCTAATTGAAGTTAGACATCCCTGTACTAAACAAAGATCGACGACTCTTATGTTTTCTATCAAGGCGTTCGATGCATTTGAATAAACAACACACTACGTGGATGGTTTATTAAGTTGATTCCTTTCCCCGAAAAGAGGTATTATCAATAGACCGTGGTTATTTTCCTTTTACCATAAACTATAAAGCCATGCACAATAAACATATTTAGACTGTGGCTACCAGCACCCATGGTCTATAGAGGTTTTTTAAACGCTTTTTACTGATGCAACCCTGCTAAAGTATGCAATTTTTAAACACCGAACTGAACTGTTATGTCAAAAATAGGGAATGCAGAAATAAAGGAAGTGGATTGTCATCTGGGTGATGCTTTACGATGGTTGACTTCGCGAGAGAAATGTGGGATACATGTTCACACGTATTAAAGTATTATGATAGTTTCAATAGTTAGAAAAATATCATCATATACATTACAGTTTGTCACGTAAACGAAACGCGCACTCAATCTTGGTAATATTTGAGGATACTCGGCGCGTTTTGTATGTCATGTAATATACCGAATCTTGCTTCAAAGTCTTGTCCATGGCGACTGGCTTTCAAATTTATATATTATTAATATTTTCTGGGATTTAAAATATCTGCATCATTTTCTTGTTGCACAACGCGCACCAACTGATACTCGAATGCCTATTTCAGAAACTTATTTATTTTATTTTCAATCATTGCCAAAGTTCGAAGACTTTGTGTCAATTGATTATTATGTCAACTGAAATCAAATCATTTATAACTAGCTCATATTGCACATTGTGATGATGGTATATTATACTATTCAGCATGAATTAACTTTCCTAGTCAGCTAACATTAAATGTTTTTTTCATGTTTCACTTTGTTTCCCAACTGCTTTCTTCTAGTGTGTACACGGCTTTTTAGTTGTAACTTGTGGCTGTGTTATGTTATAATTAAAATTAATACTATCAACCGATGCTACTTGATGGAATTTTAATTTAAATTCTAATGGATTCATGTTGTGTAGTATTCCACTTTAATTATAATTAAGTATAAAAATATACTTTTTCCAATCTAATAAATTATTTATTTCAAAACATCAACATACTAATATTAAGCCATCGATAGCTTTTATATCTGACGCCACAGACAATAACGTAATACTTATTACACCGGATGTATAGTACCTTCTGTCTTTTTTGATACATAACGCAATATGACAAAACATACAGTGGGCATGCATTGCGACTTGCAGGGTTGCCAGCTGTCCTGGTTTGGCCGGGATCATCCAGGAAAAGAAGATTTTACCCTGGAACCGATTGCACCTCAATTGAGACGCAGAATGTACCAGAATTTTACCGAATATTTTTGAAAAGTCAGGTCAGAACAAAACGTAGCACCTTTGTACGTAGCAAACTTTGTGATAGGTAATAAAAGCTAAAAAAAGAGTCAAGAGCTTGAATAAATTTGGAAGAACATAGACAATGTTAGAAGTGGAGAGGAATTTGGATTTGGATTTTGTACGGATCTTTTTTCTGGCAGGTAACTGTTCTAACGAATTGGAAACGAAAGCTAGAAACACTCAAATTCTGGTGGAAAACTTTCAATACTAAATTTATTTGAAACTTGTCCCGGAATTATCTCGACTATGTCTTGTCTTGACAACACCCTGTTATTGCGACACGTATGACAAAATTAGTTAAAATGTCTTGTGTAGGCAGTGCATGCTCAATTCTCTTTGAATGCTTTCTGCAACTTGTTTCGAATGATTATCGTACAGCTCGCGAATGAAGAGATTGTCAGTTGGAACGAGATTCCAGATGATGATAAGTCGCCGAGCGGAAGTGTGCAAGAAAGCAAGCTGTATTAACTGGAGCAGGGCATTATTTATTATGATAAAAGAGACAGACACCACTGTTTATGTGTAAGACATTTAGCGACTTGCACGAACTAAAATAAGGAATGCACAGATAAATACTTTTTTATACAGTTATCAATGTTATCTTATCATTCATTATTATGACTGATGTTAAATTATGTCAGTTTTATCATATCTACTCGTATGTGTCATTGATTGCACACTGGATAATAATATGTTGTCCATATTTTCTATCAATAACCGGAAGAGACTTTTCACAGACAAAAAGTAGCAATACTCCAAAGTACAGTAGAACCTCGATATATAGCGGGCAAAATATCCGGTCAAGTGTGAAAATTGTTGTAAAAATCCCATTAATGTTATACAGTATGTTTAAATCCAAGTGTCACCGTTTGTAAACAATGTTCTGCGCATAATACTCACGTCATACCTCACGCACTCGAATTCGAGTCATGATGCCGTTCTCGTAGAGTAGACTGAAGTTTGCAACGCTGGCCGATAATTCACACAGTTGCACAGCAGTTCAATTTGTTTACTCGAAGTGAATGAATGCATTTATTACTCCATTCAATAAGTTTACAATGGTGAGCAATGTATGAATGTGACCTCATTACTGAAACTGAAATAGCAGATGAAGTTCTGATCTTGGAAAATGAGAATGGAAGTAAAGATGCCGAGGAAGGAGAAACAACATGCCCAAAAACAAAGTTATCTGTGATAAGATCGCATCTCGACGATCTAATAATATTTATTGGTTCGCCGTCCGAAATTCAACTTCTTATATTACACGCATTTTCGTAATTTTAGAAAGTTGATTATAAAAAAACAGCAGACATCAAAAGTGCAAAGAAGTATTATCGAAAGCAAGTGCGTCGACATCGAACATTAACGACACTCTACAACGGACGAGTCTGATCATCCGAAGACGAATACAGTGCATTTTGTTTATGTTTTTATACGACAGACTTTCGGCTTCAACGGACATCCCCTCACCCGCATTAGTCTGTTATATCTAGGTTCTACTGTATAGTGAACGCAGTGTGTGTTAGCATTTATACCAGCGGCCAAAAACATATAGGTAATTAATTATTAATCCGTGTACGTCATGCAGCCCAGCTAGGCAAATATCCAAACTGTTGCCCCACGGTGACGTAGTCGGTGGATTGACTGCGCGTCTGAAAAATGACATGTTGTTTTTTCAATATGTGTCCGGCGTGGACTCAATAAATTGGGTGAACGGCTGACAACCAATCCTCGTAAAGTCGTTAATAAGTATAACCTCCACTTCGTGAAAGTCTATACGTTCCAGTTAGGACCGAAAATGGTTTTTATTTTTATTCTGTTTCATTAACAATTATTATTTAATAACGTGTGGAGTATGATCTACCTGGCTGTTATCTGTCTGTCTGTTTGCCTACGATTACAATCTGTTATGTTTGATATTAAATTAACTCATAAAAATGTGTACCCATCGTTGAAGGTTTAGAAAATTCATTCTGACTATCTTGAAAGTATTTTCTGCTCGCATTTTTATTATGAAATTACCCTGATAAATTGCTCTTGAAGAAATATGGCGTCTGCGTTGCCGGTGTCTTGTATAATAATATGTACCTGTAGGTATACCTGCAATGCAACAAATCGATATATAGCTTAAAATGAAGATATCAACACTCGTGTCAGTTACTTAGTTTGCTGTATTATTTATATGGAATTCGTCGAGTAGGTATTTGACCTTTTTTCTAATTCGCTCCGGGTACGACGTCGGCTCCCACGCGAGCCGGAAATTATTTGATGATGATTGGCAGTCGTTCGTCCAAGGAAGACGTTGCTTTCATCTTGTATCAGTAACGAAGCGCGGCGGAATGGTTTTGATGGACCGGACTCCATTGACAGGATCCTCGATCTAATTTTGCTATTTTTTACGGTATACTGTGCCATACGTAGTCACATTGCTGTTTGCTTGCTCTATTTCGGTATTACTGACAATTGCCGAAATATGAACCGTGACTATTGATTGCTTTGCATTTTTAACTAGGTATTACATTTTTTTCTGTCAGTACGGCCTCGTACTACGGTTTATGCGAGTTATTATTTATGGAACTAACGAATTATTATTCGAATTGTCCAGTAAAAAAAATGATGTTCAAACGTGAACTTATTTTCACATTTCGTTTCCATCTGAGGTTGTGAGGTAAAGTACCCGACGGTTGTAGGTCCAAGAAGTCCCAAAATTAGTTTTTTGTATGAATTTTGTGAAAGATATAGTGTTAAGAGTGGGAGTTATTCCTCGAAATGTATATTATGAACTAAATTCAAATATATTATAATATTATCTACCGCATAATATATACAGACGAAATACTTATCGAAGTACATAATACATGACAATTGTATTGTAATACAGTCAATATCGGTAAGCAGATAGGTGTTTATCAGTTTATTTGTCGGAATAGGAATTGAAGTTATCTGTCGGATTAGACATCCGATTTATTTATACATGTGCTAACTTATCTACGATTCTTTCATTACTCATTGCTCATAATTTTAATCCAAAATAGGATAGGTGATGTTATAAATTTGATTGATAACCTCGAGTCAGGTCACAGTCGTAGTCACTTCCCGATTGAACGATTGACCGATTAATTAATATTCCTTCAGCGACGCTAGATTATCCGCTCAAATAATCGAGGACTTTTTCGCTCATTATATTAATTCGATCCAGCAGCTGATAAATATTATAATGAAATATCAGTTTATTAGGATTTGGCCCGAGAGTTCTTCTGATGTTTTTAAAATGTTTAATATATATTTATAATCAAATCTGACGCGAGTGAACTCTATGTAGGTATTCTGCAGAGTCGAAAGAGTGAAAATTTCCTTTTGTTTTTGATTATTTAATGCGAGCAGGGGATGGCTTGCAAAAACCGTAAATTCATTATTCATCGGGAAGTTTGGTTGTAACGTAGCGAGAGTGGTTTTAATACCACCTACCCAGTTTCCCAAATTTTCAAAGCGCTCTAGAAAAATTATTTTAACTGGGTTTGTTTTTAACTCGCTTACGCGAATTGACGTTATGTTTTGATTTAGTTGTTTTTCTTAAAATACTAATTTACTCTTTACTTTCTGGTTATATTAACGACCCTTCATCGCAGTTGTTTGGATCATACTCGTTCCTCATAATGACGAAAAAACAAAATTTATTTAATTTAATTTAAATATATAATATTATGTACTTCAGTATATTTTATCTCCATAAACAGTTTTGGCTACTCAAAACCAGGTGGCAAAATCAGAATTAAAGTAATAAAGGTGGTTTCACAGTGAAACCACTGAGCAAGAAACGGCTAACAACTCAATTTTAGAGGTGAAAATCAATTATTGTATGCCGGTTCTATAATTGTATATTGGAAATTTTAAATCTTTCTAACTTTGGCGCATACGAATTTATTTGTGTTAGAATGTCTAATGATACATCTGTAATGCAAACAAAAATTTTACGTAACTATTTTTAGCGTCGGGCCAGCAGTACTCCATGTGTTTTTTTTATTCTGCCTAAAAGGACATACATCTGATAGGTGTATTTATTTCTCCCTGACTCATGTTCTTCGCCACCCTTAATTAACCATCCGGTAAGAAACCTCGATAGTAAATGCGAGGTATCCATAAAGGCATCTAGAAAAAAAAATATTCGTCAAAGCAGTCAGCCCAACTGTTCTTTGATCTGCCCTTGAAACTATAAATACAATGAGGTACCTACATAATACACAATGAAGTAATATAGTGTCATACAAAGTGATAGATACAATGAAGTACACTAACTGAGCTAAACCATATGAGTTTAGAGAACAATCTCTACCCAAAGTCAAACACACGCAAATAGAATACAGCTAGATCCGAAGCAATCTATTTTAACATAAACACAATATCCATTAATGATCGCAGGTTAATTCCGCATCTTAGAGGACAAACAAGAGATGCTCCCGGATTCTTAGATAGTTAGGTATCAGTGGAGGTTGAGGTTATCATCAAGAATTCTCGAATCTTGAGAAATGAACAGTTAATAAATCACATGCTCTAAATCAGGATATAAATATAAATCAATATTAAGAGCTGCAGAGTTAATGCTACACGGCAAATATGTCGAAAAAATTACGTAGTCAAATGAAGATATATATTATAAATCAATTCATTCAATGTTCATGGGGATGAAGTCAACGAAACTAGATACATAGATCGATGTCATTTTAATACTGATAGTGATAATACTGATAATTCACTTTAAATCTTGACTGATAATGACGACAACGATACATTGTTCATTAGTATTCACGAGGCTGTCATCTGTTTACACTCCTTTGCAGTATGGAGCGTGATTTCATTTGCATACTAAACTTTTGTTGCTGAATGACCTCTTCTACTTCCAGCAGCTAAGCGGGAGGCGGGGATATCTTCACGATAGTAGAATAATATTCGCGGTTATCCGTTCCAACGCTTGTGGCATATTATACTTTCTTTAGATAGGCATATATATTTATAAAAAAACTGCTCTAATGGTTGTATTAGGCCGCTTTTAACTTTTCAACGCCGTTGGGCTCTGTGTCATCTCGCTTGCCTAATATTTCGACAGCGAAATGTGTGTATTTTGCTGTCACATTTTTTCATTAAATTTCCTTAACTCGAAAAATATTAACACAATGGCGTTAGAGCTTGCGTACAGGTATAATAAATAGTTTATAGAAAAATACGTACAGAATATACTCACACCAATAAAATGGAAGGTTATCATAAACTGCATAACTAATCATGTCGTTGAAATTCACAATTTATAGCACGGACTCCCAACCTTTTTCAAGTAGCGACCTCCTTTTAAAATAGCAAGTAACTTACGATCCCACGTCACATTTGTATGAAAATACATGTTCAATACGGAAAAGCATATACTACAAGAAAAACACATTTCAGATAATCATAAAATTTAATTCCCCTCGTGGATCAGCAATACCAATACAATTACCTCACGTTTTCCATCTTAACCATCATGTTTTCTTTTACTCTGTTTTTACATGTGGATTGTCAATCATCGCATTTTTATAACTATTACTAATCTCTGTTTGTCTACTGTCAAGTATTAGGTACACTAGATTTGCTTCTACTTTCAAATTATCAAACATTACATTTTTATTTCCCTTGACTAGTCTCGGATTGTTTATTTTACCTACATTATTATACCTTTTATATTCTCTTGAAGATTGTTTTTTGCACTGGGATTGCTTCCACTAAAGTTTAAATTAGCAAACATTGCATACATTAATTTTAAACAAAATTTATCTGTTCCTACTTTCAATAATTTTGAATTCAATAATATTAATTGCGTGTGGAAGAAAGCGTTATTAACACATACCTACGTAAGTTGTTCGCAAAATAAGTAGGTACCTAATTATTATTTTTTGAATGCCGATTTCAGTTTACTATTTTTTATTTACTTTTACCTAGAACTGCGATGGCCCTAAACCGGTGAATTAGAGAAAACCAACTCGTATTTATATCTTTAAGTTTCGACATTTAGATTTTTTACACGTGTGCACTGAAGAAGAATATCATAAATATATTCTCGTTACAAGAAGTAAAGAATTTTTTTAATTATTCGATTTTCTTTAAAATTTTTAGGTGTTGCAACAGGCCTATTAAACGAATTTACAAAATACGTGTCGATATGTTACGTATAGATTGCATAGATATTGAATCGTCTTCAACTAGTCTTCACTATAAACATCGCTGATCCATGTTCCAGTTGAAGTTAGTTGAATTTTTGTTTGTAGGAAAGAGACAGCAAGCAGGGTAAATCAGGGAGAGTTTCCATAGAATTTAGTGGAGTATTCCCAGAGAACGTGTTTTGCTGCATTGTAACAAGTTTCTATACAAGAATGTTTTCTTCAACATCTTTGAAAAATATCCTTAATGTAAAATCGTCATTATTCTATGTTAAATTTAAACAATGTGTTTGTTTTGTTTATTAGTTGAATCAGGAGTATAATATTTTGTTTTTTGGGAGGCGAGACTTTTTTTGGTTTACTATGTCTTAACTTATTATGAGGACAGAATATGCACATTTAAGTTTTAAATTATATTATATCAGACACTATCTCCAGATAAACAAATTATAAAAATACTCTTGTTTAGAAATGTTAATTGGTGTATCTATTTTTTATTTCTTTTACATTATGTATGTATAATAAAACAATCGATATTGTGTTATATTCAATGTTTTGAATATGTACCTACTTTTACACATGATTATCTCAATTTAAGCTATTTCTACAAAATAAAATATCTAATATGTATTTTGCTTACAAACTATGATACACAAAAAGACCACAAATCTTTACACACATTGGCATTAAAATCTTAATTTCTTAAAAACGCTACTTAAGAACTTTTACCCTGCAACCACAGAATTATTAAATATATATTGACTTATCTCGTGAAAATAACCTTTAATTTTATGTTAATCATAGGTGTTGACATTACTTTTGTTTATAATTTACAATAATTACTGTTCCGCATAAATAATCACAATCGCACGTTTCTTGGCACTCGATTCGTTTGCAGACCAGAATCACCACAGCAATACGTTGTTCGGGTTGCTTTGCGAGTTTGCGCTTTGATCAAACAGTTTGTGTTGGACAACGCGCGAAGCAGGTTCGTGCCGCGACTGTCCCACGTGTAAATTTAATCGGCCAGCAAGGTGTATAATCGTTTTTATTATTATACAATTTTATACCCTGGCTACCAAGTTACGCGCTACCACCAATCGAGGTATGCACACGTTGCATGTGTGCGATTGATATTATTTATTGATCTTATTGCAACTGATTCGATATTTGAAAATTCATGTTGATTTTCGAACGTCAAATTTTCGTGTTTGTTGTTTATTTTGAAAATGAAATTCGAACTTTGAACTCTCTTTGAGACGTTCGATTTGAAAATAATTTTCAAAGTTTGTGAATTTTTATATTGATCTTTCCGTGTTAGTTTTACATATTTACAATATTAGAATTCAGTATAGTGTTGAATATTTGTATTGGTTCTGACATTTCTGATTTATGTGTGTTTATACAACATTATTCCTGTGCAGTTTTCCTCGTTGAATAACGTTATAAAACATTAGAACGTAACATTATAATTACCTATATATTGTGTGGTGCTGTTTGTTTATTATAGTGTTTTATTTGGTTTTACATTGAAGGTGGACATACGGCTTGATTTGAATTGATTTTTAGCACGCTTCTCAGGTGAATATATTATCATACATTAATAATGTTTAATGTTTATTGCGCTTCCATTTAGATAACATATATTATATTTTATAGTGGGTTTCGTAAAATGTCTGTAGTTTTTTTACGATAATTTCATAACGTGTTTTGAATGTCCCATATTTACATATCGAATTTCGCATGCCTCAAAAAGCAATACGCAACAAAATCAAAGTTTCACCATAAGACCAATATACATATTGAAATACTTGTTAATATTTATTATGTGAAAAAAATGTTAAAAAGGCTTTACTCAACTGTCTGGAAATTGTGTGTAATTCTGGGTACCTAAGGTAATACATAATTAAAATAAAATGTAATGATTCTTTTATTATTGCATTATAAGAAACACTGGCTGTAAACACAGGGGACTTATGAACTTTTTTTTAATTCCAGGATTCCCCCAGTTTTAGTGGTAGAATGATAACTATAGCTAAATAATATTATACTAGTCATATGGGTACGTCGTTTATCGCTCCCATATTTGGCAGCACTATAACAGTTGACGTTTCGGTAGATTATATGATTCATAACTTTGCACTCCGGCTCTAGGATGAAAATTATGTAATATTATTCAAAAAAAATTTTTTTTACATATATTATTATCTACATATTTATTTATATATTTATTACTATATATTATATTAATACAAGTGAATATCATTTGATCTAATTGTATGCGAGGTAATCAGGCAAAGTGGTGTATCAGTATTAGTAAAGAGTGCAAAAAAGTGCAAAGTTATAAAAGTATATTTTTTTCTACTAAGTACGTAAGATATACCTACGTGATTTTTTGTGATTGTTCAATCCAAATATTCTAAATACCTTTCGATGGTTCGGTAAATTTTGCTTGTTGTCTATGTACCTACCTACAGTTATAGACACAGTCTGTTCTTTCCTAGGCATACATAATATTATGTTGCATTGCAGTGTAAATGTTTTGGTTTCGCTACACACTGACCGTATTTAGTGTTTGAAGTGGTCAATATATGTAATGCCTAAACTATAAAACACTACTATCCATTCATAACAAATTAAATGTCCAGGTTTTGTCTTGGAAATATCTGCACGTTCAATAAATAATTGAATGAAGTTGCATTTCAAGAACTCCATTTTAGTATTTCATTGGAAACATCACAAGTTCAGGTTTTGTGCACGATGTTGTTTCATTCTTGATAAAAAAAACATCTTTGATATTACGGCTTTTTGATGTCAGAAAAACTCGGATGCTGTCTTCGGGGTCTATCTGATTTCTTTAACTTGTTTTCAATGGCATTGTGGTAGAAACATAGGTTGTTGCAGAAGGTAGCAGCATTTTTGTCGCTTGTTTACTATATAATATCTTTGTAACTCGCTAATATTAAATTATTTAGCAGGGTTAGCGAACCTATGGCACGTACGTAAATTTAGCTGACAGGCGAACTATTTATAAATTCAATTTTTTATGCATAGTATATCCGGACTCCTGATTTATATTTCGCCTTTCCGTACATTGACATTAAATTGGTTACAATAATTATTATATCCAGCTGACGTTCGCCATAGAAAGTGTAAAAACTAAACAGTGTAGACGCGGCATTATGAGACAAAGCATAAATCACCCATAGAGAAAATCAAAGCAAAACAAAGATCGGGGAATTCAAAATAAAAAAATATTCAATCAAACAACCTATTTTTATCGGCAGTCATTCAAATATAACAGCTGCTAGTTATTTTAGTTTAAACATAATCGCTAAAATGGAAAATCGTTAAGTGATGGGGGGGGGGGGGGGGGGGAATTATGAAATAAGCGTGGTTAAAATGTTCCAACGATTTATTTACAAATTTTGAAAACAAGAAAAAAATTATTCAAAGAAAGAAAAATATGCCAATCAATTGTAATGTTTAAACTTTTTCAATAGAATTCTGAATCACTTTTTGTTGTATTCCCCCCCCCCCAACTGCTCAGTACGTCAGACAGTCGAAAAATAATATTTGGCAAAATTTGGCAAGCGCACGTAAAAAGGTTCGCCAAACTTGTTCTATAGCGACGTAATGCCTACGCCTAATTTGCAAACTAAGCAAGTCGGATATGACTCTTGCCTCACAATGAACGTTAGAGCTCTCACAGACGGGATTCCGGTGTCGAGCCACCGAAGAATCCAGCCACTCTACACTGCAGTGGCTATGGCAGCCACTGAATTCATATCGCACCATCACAACTAAACCGCCACAAGTGCGAAAATTATATGATTTGAGTTAATTATTACGTTTAATCGCTTCACCGCGGAACATTTAATTACTATTTAAATACCACGTTTAAATAGCATGCTAATTATATATAATGGCCACCAAATGAGGATACAACAGCTGTGCTGTCAGCGCTGTAAGGATTAATAGTAGGGGAAATGTGTTCAAAATGGCACAGTGGGGAAAAATAAACTTTTGCTCTCTGGCGAAATGGTGCAGTCTAACATGATGCAACTAGCTCAGGAACAATGCATGACCCTTCTTTTAAATATTAAGCCATATTGAGTTTACTCAAAACAGCCGTACAAGAAGATACAGTGGAAAGATTTGTGAACCAAACGAATATTTTTGCAGCTTGTCGACAAAAGGTAATATTACATGTATTTTATATTATTAAATCTATATATAGATTTAATATAAACCAGCTTAAGTAGCCGTTATTAGTGTTCATGTACGATGTAAATTTATCATAATTACTGAAGTGTAAACTGCATTTTTTTTAACGAATTTGCCAAATTCATTTGATTGGGATAAAATGGCATACATTATGGTAGGCTAAAACGGCATATTATGTGATTTATGATTTTATTGTTTCTGAAAGATTATGTTCCGAAATTACCTACGTAAAACTCTGTAAGAGACATGGGATACAATGAAAATAAATCAGGCAGTTTTAGCTGTGAAAATGAATGGAAGAACTTAAAGAAGGCATTTTTTAAATAAAAATAAAACAATAAAAACGGAGATAAACATCTTGGAAGATTTATGACTACTTTTCCAGTGGAAATTGAATGTCAAAATATGAAATTTTTATTTGATAATATATTTTTGTTTCTATTTTTGACAAATATTTTTGTCGTTTGCCATTTTGTACAACTGGAGGGGTGAAATGATTTTTAACTACACGTTTTTACTTCTTTTTTTAAGGTAGTTTTACTTTATTCATGCTCCGTTTTTATAATAAATTATACGTTTTGATATTTTTTTTTTCATTAAACTAAACACTATGCCATTTTGTACAGCCTTCTCCTACATGTAACGGAAATTTTATATCTATAAGTCAAAAGATCGTTCAATTTCTAAATATATTTCGAAAACACAGTACAAAAATGTGAAAGGTAAAACCAATTTTGCGTTAGGCGGTTTAATTTAAATGGTGCGGTTTCATTACTCTTCTAATTAATAATAATATAATAATAATCACATGTTGGTCGACGAATACAATACTATTATTATTATTACGTATTATTATTATGACGGTGAATCTAGCCGCAATAAAAATGTTCTTTGGTCGATGCAGTAATAACAAACCATTTATTTTATACAATGCGTATAGAATACGTTGTTTAATAATTATATGATATCTAATAGCTTTTTCGCAGGTACCTATAACTAATATAGATACATACAAATACCAACTAATATATACCTAAAGTAATACTATAACTAACTAAAATATACTAAACGTTAATTTATTTAGATTTAGAATATTTTATATCTACTTATCCGAAATGCCACACTATACCACTTACCGTGATTAAATTAGTTATAAGACCTTAAGTAGATAAAATGCAGGCTAACGTTCATTTCTAAAAGAACACACGCCCGTTCTATTTAATCATGTATTTAGGTATTACAGGAGCGAAGGGTGAAGGTAAGCTGTTAAGATCCACCATAATTAGTACACATTAAACTTTTTTAGTCATACGTATTTGTTTTTATTGAACAATTTACAGATATTATTGGTTAGATTTTTAAAATCAATTAAACCCTGCCTAAACCAAACCATACTAATTTTGGTATATTTTGGGCGTTACGACAAAATTGTGCATACCTTTTCATTCATACTTATTTGTTTTCGTTGGATTAAGAATAAATATCATTACACATTTTGTTGGTTGTTTTTTTTAATTCATTAAGCCTTGTCTAAACCAAACTATAAAAGATTAAAAAAAAATTATTCTATCTTTAAAATATTCAAAGTTATGTATGGTTTAATTGCATAATTTTAGATATTTTATAGATAGGTATTTTTTTACTATTATCTATTATGGCTTGGTTTCGCAGGGTTTAATTGAATTAAAAAAACGAAACAACAGCTTCTGTAAATTGTGGTGTTATTTCAATGAAAAAAATACTAATACCTGATAAAGTTTAGTGTGCACTATATATAGTGGATCTTAACAGCCTACCTCCACCCTTCGCTACTGAGGTATTATTATTTGATTTAAATATATATAACGTGGAAAGACACATGATTCATGACATGCAACGGCAGGTACCTTCCTACATATTTCATTCAAAAAACACTTTTAGAAAATAAAAGGTTTTTATTTTTTTTACTTTTTCCACATTTTATTTCATAATTTTGATATACAAGCGCTTTTATCCTAGCGTAAATTTTCAATTGAATGACAGTAAAAAATATAGGTACATATTATTGAATAAAAAAAAATTATAGAGAACGTCGGTTTCGATTGTTTACTTAAATTAATATTAACTTGTTGGTGATATTTGTACTTATTTATATACATTATGAGATTGCCTAATTTTATCATAGAAAAATTTGCTGTGTTTAAAATTCACCTACCGTATGTTAAAAAAAAGGTTCCCTATCAATGACAAATTTTGTATTGTACATTGTAGTGATGAACGCTCGATAAATACAAACTTCATTATTCCCATCCTAACCAAATAATAAAAAAATATATTTCCTATCTATAAAATATCCAAAGTTGTGTACCTATAATTTAATCACATAATTTTAGATATTTTAGATGCCTATTAATATTAATTACGCGTCAATGATAAATTAAAATTTACAAAATAAATAGCGCCGAGGAGTCCAATGAAAAGACAATAGGTAATTAGACCTGGCTTCAGCAATAAAAATAATTACACGACAAAGTATGGTAAATACATTGAGAGAAAAACTTGTTACTATTTATTTCTTTACATACCTACTTAAGTAGGTATTTTGAAGATGCTCGACCAAACTGATCTATTTGATTATAAACTATTGTCAATAATGAATTTCATCAAATCGATCGTAAGAAATTTTCTCACCAACACCACCATCTGTAAATTGTCTTTTTTATTGAAAACAGAATAATACGAGGGTGGGTCAATAAGTCCTTAGAAAAGCCGACAGGTGGCGCGACTAGTACTGTAAGCGGTTTGTTTTCATGCAGCGGCACTACCGATTCCGTATGCTGCGAAGTTTCAATCAGATTGGTCGGGTTGTTGTTTTTTATTTTCGTACATTTAAAAAAAAATTTTGCTTCTTTATAAAAATGGAGAAAATTGAGTTTAGAGCTGTTATTAAACATTTTAATATAAAAGGGTTAACAGCAAAGGAAATAAAAAATGAGTTGGATTTAGTTCACGGCATATCTGCTCCTTCACTTGCAACTATTTATAACTGGTTAAATGAATTTAAACGTGGTCGTACATCAACAAAGGATGAACCACGCTCAGGACGTCCTGTAGAGGTGACTACACCAGAAATGATCAATAAAATCCACGATATGGTGTTAAGTGACCGAAGATTAAAGTTGAGTGAGATAATTGAGGTTACAGGGATCTCAAAAGGTAGCGTCATTTCTATTTTACATGACAAATTGGACATGAAAAAAATTTCTGCAAGATGGGTGCCGCGTTTGCTCACAGTCGACAATAAACGCAATAGGGTGGTGGCCTCTAAAGCCCTGTTGTCGCTCATGCAACGCAATCCGGATGAATTTTTTCGTCGCTTTGTGACTGTAGATGAAACATGGATACACCACTATACTCCCGAGACGAAAGAACAGTCAAAGCAGTGGATTGCGAAAGGCGAACCATGTCCAAAGAAGGCGAAAACCGTAAAATCAGCTGGTAAGGTTATGGCTACTGTATTTTGGGATGCACGTGGAATTATTTTCGTTGACTGTTTGGAAAAAGGAAAAACAATAACAGGGGATTATTATGCATCTTTATTGGACCAGCTAAAAAACGAAATTGAAGAAAAACGGCCTCATTTAAACAGGAAAAAAATCCTCTTTCATCAGGACAATGCCCGTGTTCACACATGTTTACGATCAATGGCTAAAATTGAAGAATTGAAGTTCGAATTGGTCGACCACCCACCGTATTCGCCAGATTTAGCCCCCAGTGACTTTTTCCTTTTCCCAAACTTAAAAAAATGGCTAAGTGGACAACGTTTTTTTTCAAATGAAGAAGTCATCGATCGGACAAATGCTTATTTTGAGGACCTTCCGAAAACTTATTTTTCTGACGGTTTAAAAAAAAATTGAGAAACGTCTAACCAAGTGTATTGAGCTCCAAGGAGATTATGTTGAGAAATAAAAAAAAATACAAAAATAAAAACTGTTTTAATGCTTTTTTCTAAGGAATTATTGACCCACCCTCGTATTATTTTTTTTTTCAGAATCTGGATCAGTATGAAACACTGTTTTCATTTATGCATTTTATTTTGAAGAAATTTCTATTTAGCTAAAAAACATGCCTATTAATATTAATTATGTTTCAATGATAAATTCAATTTCAATAATAATAATAGCACACGTGTCGCCGCATCAAAGCGGTCTTTGTATTAATTATTATTATTATTACGATGGCCGGAGTTTCGACCGAGGCAATGAATAAAAAAAGGTAATAAAAACCGCGTTTGCAAATAATAATGAGTTCGAGCGGCTTGACATTGTGGCGGGCAAAGGAAAAGTGTGCGATTCTAGTAAACACGAGTATCTTCCGTCTGAACGCTCCCATTTAGTTATGTGTAAATGCGGAATCTCCGCCACACAGGTGGCTTAAAAAGTGCGATACGGGTGTCTTCCGTCTGAACGCTCCTATTTAGTTATGTGTAAATGCGGAATCGAGCCACGCCGGTGGCTCGACACCGGAATCCCGTCTGAAAGAGGGCTTAGTTTGTTCTGTATTTTGTGTGGGCTTCTATATAATTTGTATGCCGATCACGTGATGTGCGATCATACAATCCCAGCTACTTAATATTGTGTGATTAAATTTACATTCCGTCTCTAGTAGACAATTTATTGACATTCGCGAATGCTAAGAATTCGCGGTCGTGTTACTTCACAAATCAGAATCAATCAATAAGGATAATAATATTATGTTTTAAAAGTAGTCTAGATTTTGACAACGTCCTACGCAGAGATTAAATTGATACAAATTTATAATATAGCGTTGGAAATTTCGTAATAATATTATCCACCCGAAGTATCCATTTAGGAGGTAATTTTCAAATTTGGTCAAATCTAATTTTTTGCAAAGTGAGAAAATGCGATATTTTCATTCTTTCTAAAGGTGTGCACCTATTTATTAGCAACAAAACATACACGTCGTTTCCTTGATCACAGTCATAATGTATGGCACTTAGCAAAATAACGTCTATATTTGAGATAACGTGTTTGATATGGGTTTGATGTTGTTTGAAAATAAACCTTTTGACTTTGGATTTATCCACTATTGAAAATTACTACCATATTTAGTAGGTTTTTAAAGCGTTTTGACGTTGAATTCTCTAATCTCAAGCACGCTTTAGTTTTTAGACAGTGATCTAGCAATGCATTTTTTTGAGTTGACTACTTTTAAAAATTACCTCCTGATATATTCAAAACTAGGCACATTATATTCTAAGGAGGGACGGATATGATTTTTCACCACCTATTATAAATAAGATGTCAACTATTTCTGAGTTCACCCAACTGTTGTCGGTCGAGATCACAATACATTAAGTGTAATTTCATAAATTATTCACATACATTTTATGTAATTTTCTTAAGCTTAGATGTTGCTGTGATTGTTTCACTGCTACTGCGACATCGCTATTACAGTATTACTATACTATTATACTTGGTCTGTTGTAGATTGTTAAGTTTATGAAGTGAATGGAAAATGTATTGTATATTTTAAGTAAAGTGGGTAAAATATAGTATTTCCGCAAAACTTATAGTATCTGTACCTTGTTTTTTAGCCTTCCTTTTGTGATATTGTAACCCTCGTGGGAGATTTTTTTATTCGAGGCCGGGTTACTTTATCTAAAACCCGGGCTATGATAATCCAACAGATCCGGGATAGGGATTTCCATTCCGAAGAAATCTGCGGTTTCTTCGCAGGGAAAATCCCTATTTACAATATATATTACGACGGTCGGTGTATTGTCAGTTTAATGTACAATTATGTTCATAATATTGGTATACTGATGCCAGCTAGGTAGGATTGACCAGCTATAAGTAATCGGCTGTATGATATTGTGTTTGGTAAAAAGCCCACTCGATTCTGCATCTAGTAACCATCAAATATTGTTTTTTCAATGTGTGTATTTGACCCGTAGAAAGGAACCTACGGGTTGGGAGATTTACGAACAACTATCCTCTCTAAATAATGTTATTATAACTTCCACTCGGTGGATTACGCCTATATGTTTCAATCAGGAACAAAATTATAAAAAGAATATAGTAGATAGCTACATAATGTAGTTATTACTCCATAATATTATAATAGATTGACATTCGTGGCACGTAGTTTTATCTTCTTTGTTGTTTCATGTCACGTTATGAACGTGACATTTGTAATTTGCAAAGATCACTAGGCATATGTAAATAACTAAATTTGATTCTCCAGGTATGTGATTCTGTCAAATTTTATGTTTACAATGTATCCGGTTTCGAGAAAATGTATTGTTAGGATAGGATACTTACTTGGCAGTGCACAGTTACGGTCAAATTGAGTTTTAAAATCAATTTGCTCTGTGAGCAGTTCTCTTTGTATGAATCTTATGTTCGATGAAATCGCTGTACGGCTTATTTAAGGTGACGCATCAGTGAAACGCCAAATAATTTTCAACTGTACGCGCGACGAAATTTTGTACTCGCTTCGCATTCATTGAGAGAACGTCGAGTCAGACATACGTCACTTTGCTGCGTGATGGCGACGGGCCAATTAATTCTAAAATCGTGTAAAGATGACTAAAAACGTTACCCATTTACTTTAAAAAGAAAACATGTCAATGAATATATTATTATTGTTACTAATAGAATAATAAACAGAACATAAAATGGACGTATGTTGGATTTATATGAGAAATAATATTTCGTTTGACAGGCGTCTTTTGCACCCGCGACCCGCAATCCGCACATCGCCTAGCAACGATCTTTTTAGACCGTGCCTCAACTAATGCATGGCCTTAATTAATTGAGAGTTTAAAATATATTGTAAAACAGATTTTTTCTAGTAGGTACCCAACGCGGAACGCCTCATCGGTTTTTACACTGCGTTGTGCATTCACGCATCAAACGACATGGTGTATTCTCTGGTAATTGGGTTATCACAGTTTGTAGTGTACTGCTTTATTCCGTTTTGCCACTTCGAGCTCTTTAGGCAGTCTATTCATCTTTTGAGAATCGAGACTTAACGAGCCTTAATCTTGGTAAATGGAGGAAGTTTGTAAGTACACTCGGTGATAAGCGATAACTCTGATAAGACTTACTAAAGAATACAGGAAACGACCGTCAAAGTATGACAATATAAATACGAGCAACATATAAGAAAACATGTTATGAATTTCTTATTCAGATTTTTTAGATATAATAAAAGTTTAAATATAGATTCATATTTCTTTGATTAGATTAGATTAGAGTCATTGGCACAACAATGAATGAACAACGAATACAAAAAACTTTCAAGATAACTAATTATTTATCTTCGTTTCCCGAAAATGTTAGTTGATTCGTAAATGAATGTATAGTTCCGTTCAATAAATTTCAAGCTAAATTGAATGTACAATGACACAGAGGTAGGGGATCGCAGGTCACATTGGACCCCCGAACGTATACCGGAGTTGTGCCGCTAAATTTGAAAATAATTCGGAAAATTCATTTAATCTCATATGTCGTACTTTACAAGCAACTGGCTGGATATCTTGAGCCTTCCAAGTTTAGTAGTTCGGTGCTGACATTTCGATTTTTTATACCCATACCCATTATATGTCACTATACCGTAATATACGTGAATTTTTAACAATAATTCATAATAAAAATCGATCAAAAGTTAATCTTACTATTGCAAATAGAGCTAACATAATAATATACATTGTCGCTCGATCGTGCTAACGACCATGATAATATTACCTGTCCCGGACCTATATGATAATCCCTACCTATCGGTGCACACTAAACTTTGTCAGTCATACGTATTTGTTTTCATTGAACTAAGACTACTATTATTTATGAACCATCCATGCGAAAACCAAGGCATATAGTCAAAAAATACTTATCTATCTATAAAATATCTAAAATTATGCCATTAAATCATACATAATTTAGAATATTTTATAGATAGAATATTTTTTTTATCTATTATAGTTTGGTTTAGACAGGTCTTAATGAATTTAAAAAAAACCAACATGTGTAATTTTTATTCATAATTCAACGTGAACAAATAAGTATGAATGAAAAAGTGTGCACAATTTTATCGGATCGCCCAAAGTATACCAAAACTATTATGGTTTGGTTATGTAGGGTTTAATTGATTTTTAAAAACTAACTAACACCATCTGTAAATTGTAGTCTTACTTCAATAAAAACGAATACATATATGACTAACAAAGCTTAATGTGCACTATTCATGTCGGCATACCTCCTCTTAACAGCCTACCTAAACCCTTCGCCACTGCTACCTATATGAACCTATACGAACGAGTATTTATTTATGTATATGCGTTCAAGTACAATTTTACAGACTAGAATTGCATTGACTTTAAAAGTTGTTATCGTCTGCTCAAAATGTGCATATTGGTGGTGACTGAAATTTATCAACATTGCAGTACGTTAAATTTTCAAATTCAAACTTAAAATGTTATGCATATTGCGCTTTGCTCCGTGTTCCCCTCATGTCCACTCATCAAATTTACATTGTCAATGGAGCACGCAAAATAATGTGACCGGTAAGTATCCCCCGTTCAATTCATTATATTGACTAAGCAATGTTTATATTTTCATTTGACGGAAATGTACCCGGTCATAATATTATTAGATATTACATTGCGGGCATAATGGCGCGGATGCGGACAATTTGCAAGCACTACTTACTGCCATTAATATTAAAGAACTTTTACTTTTTCAACCGCGGAGATATAAAACAAACAGAAAACCTCTCAACTGTGACATCGTACGTCATTTTTACTAACCATAATAATAACTTCACATTTCTATATTAATGATTTACTTGCGGCTACCGTTTCCTGTTCATTTCTTCCTTGGGTAAATTATATTCTTTTCACTTTCAAAATTATGTTTTGTAAATCGATCGGATACTTGGATCAATCGAGCAGTTTTATCCAATGCAAATGGACCATTTGGAAATTACTTTGGACTGTAACAGGAACTTACACTTTCGTTTCCTAACATTTTGTATATTTTACACTTTCATTCTGATTTATAAGCATAATCACTGGCGAAGACTCCATACAATTATTTAGAACCTACCTTTTTAAGAAATATAAAATACCAACAGTCACCAGTCTCTAAGTTTAGTATTGAATAAAGATTCACAGACAAATGCATTTAAATACTGTATCCAAGTATATCGAATCTTCTACTAATACGTGCAAACAAAGGCTTGGTATAATCCAAAGTTGTTTGTACCTATGTAGTTTTATGCTATTTTGTCCTAGAGATCTCAAATTTGTCTACTTACTACTTACCTTTGCGTAATTGTTATTTTATTTTGCGTACGATGGACAAAGTCCGCGTGAAGAAGCCCGACTGACAAATCCTTTTTTTTGTACCTTATAAAAAATTTTGCGTTCGTTGTCTTTTGTTAGTGGATATCTTTTACTTCTGAAGAACGTTTAATATAATATGCTCGGTAAATTGTATCAGTAAAATTCTGAAGATAAAACAAAATTTAAAATCTAGTCCTGTAAATATGGCTGTCCTAGGACTTTTCTTCAGTTGCCTACAACAGTGGTGCACAACCTATTTGAAAGAAGAGCCAATTTTCTAATTTTTCACGGGCTGCAGTGTTGAAAAATAAAGATATAATATAGGTACTAGACGAGACTACAATTATTATTTTAAATTTAATAGTTACATATTTATAATGAAGTACTTGTTATTTTGGGCCGCGGTTTGTGCATCACTGGCCCACTGGCACCCTTTGCCACTGATATCAGTATTTTTCTTACTTCTGTCTTAAAGTGTTTCTCAGTTTTCTAATTGAATATATTAACTATAAGAGAAGATTCTCGGCACCGGGCGAACTTTCTTTCGCGGAGCGGAATTTTAAAGTTTAACTCAATTAATCGCTGCCATTACGTAGAATATACTACTCTTAATTGACTCAGTGGCTTATATTATTTTATACACTGGTGGGACTATTTTTTTCATATGTCGATTTCTGCTTTCTCTCACACTCTCCGCTTGCCGTGCATAATACATAATATTCGGCATTAAAAAAAACTAAACTGTGGCGATTAAATTGTAAACGTTACCCGGGCGAGATCGACAGATATTTGAGAACAATATTTTCCACCTGTCTCGTCTGTCCAAATAATTACCTGCTCACTCACTTGCATAGTATGATACGCGTTTGTAATGTATAATATCTCATCTTGAAATAAATTAGTTGGGAGAAAGTTTTGAAAAAAATACAGTAGTGTGTAGATGAGGGCAATTATCTTTCTGACACTCGCAACATACGATAGTTTTTTTAAGATTATTACTTAGATACGTGTTAATTTTTATTTCACTTAATACACGTATACATTTATTATTATTAAGTGATTCAACCATGTAATTGCCAGTTCATTTAAATTTAGTGTTTATAACTAACACAGTGTTCTTAATAATAAAACCTTGGAAAATGTTTACCATAGATAGTGTTTAAAATTAACATAATTATAACTTCTTTTTCTAAACATAGTTACACAAATAGACTCGTCAATTTCTATTAAAATATTCTCGTTGACGGTAACACCGGTTATACGCTACTTAAATGGTGTTTATCTGCTGTTATTAATAAATCAGTGTTTTCCAATCCGTTTTAATCTAAGGGGCTACCTTGATCATTTAATTTTTTTTTAGAAATACTATGATGTTTACATTTAAGTATTTCCTCTCGAGAGATTCGGCGTCTATCACTATCGTATATCTATACTGTCTCGATGAAGCTAATCAAATAAGCGACTCTTGCGACTTACATTTTTTTTTCCTGTGGTTTATACTAAGTAATAAATTCATTTAAAAAATCGTGTAATTCTCTTTTCCATTTATGGATCTAGCAAACTGTTCCATCGCATACCCTGAGTTATGTATTATATTATTTGAGTTCTAGTTTAGTTAGTAGAATTGTATTTTACAAAATCATAACATAGGTACTACCATGGTACTATATACTTGATTGTAGGTATAACGTGCAAGCCATCCCATTGTTTAAATTTCAAACGAAATTTATTAACCGTACTTGCAGCCTAGGTTGTTTCAACTAATTAATAATTAAGAACAAGCAGAGAGCGGTTACTGCTTACTTATTTTATTGCACGGGTGCATAATAAGATTCACAGCCTAGATCCCTCGTTTTGTACGCTGATGGCGCCGCGAAGAAATCTGGGTTACCAGTGAACTCTTGTCGGCGAATAAAATTATGCTCATCAAGTTATAAATTTAATGCGAAATTATCATGCATGCATTTTAACGGCGGGTGCACCGCGATTCAATTCGCTCGTGGATACAGTCACGTGACTCCGTCGATGACTGTGTTGCCACTGCAGTGGTTAGCCTTCCCCCACATTGCGTGGCCGTGAAAGCCTCTAGCGAATCCGAATAATGAGTGTAGTCGATGGAAACGTTTAATTCAACAGTTACAGTTAAATATATTATGCGAAGGTTTTTTTAGAAATCTAATAGTAGGTATATTTTGACCCAAGTAGAATCTACTATCACCGGAAGGATCAAGGGATAGTAAGAAAAGAAAGAGTGGGGTGAAAGCCGCAAATATATCTTCTAAAAATTGTCTGTTGTTAATATCAGCACATATTTTATAGAATTGCTTGAAAAATTAAAAAAAAAAAATGAAAGACAGTATGACGTATTGATGTGGGTATAGCGGAAAGGTGAACAAAATGCAATCAACTTTCTCAGAAACAATCTATAATTAAAACTAATAAGTTATAATAATAAATCTTAAAACTAAATAAATAGGAAAAAACAATAATTATGGGTCCCACATCCTGAAGGGGGCCACCAGGCCAAGATGTATAGCGGGGACCCCTACCTTTCGCTAAATGCTCGATGACATTGAACGAGTTTACAAGCTGTTAGTCGGCAAATTTAAAAGCGGGCGAGTCAGCTAGTGCGATAGTGATGACGACACACAAAACCTTCCACTCGCTCAGAAGCCAACAAGCTAACCAGTTGAAACCATATAATATGTTGTTTCTTTAATTTGCGGAGACGGAAATAGAAAATAAAAGTTCATTGGGATTTACGCCAGACCTCAATATGAATGGGTTCATAGGATATACTTTATGTACCAAAAACGTCATTTTTGGTACTATTTGACAGGATGTATTGAGTAGTTCGTTTTGTACCGACAGGTTCGCCACTATCGCTCTACTGCGCAGACGCAGATCGGCCCACACGCCAGGGAGTAGCGAGTAAAGTAGCCCGGCTTTCAACTTTTCTTGTAGATTGTTTACTATCTGCTTGTTAGCTAGTTAGATGATGACAATGGGCGAGTTCACTAGCAGATAGCAAATTCGCCGGCTTGTATCTTGTAACCTCGCTCAATGTCACCGAGCCTTAAGATAAGCGCAGTGTGATTTTCGTCATTTAATTATATCAAACATCATATCACATCAAATGCACGCATATTTTTTAATGTAAATTTACTTTAGGGAAAAGTATTAGAGCCATTAGAATTAGAGCAAATTTGTGGTGTGTGTTTTTCTCACTTATCACCGCCACGCCGTGCCCCCCAGGTCCTGTCAACCCCCTCTTGTAGGGGCCATGCGTATGATTCAAACGCTCACTGAAAACACAGCCGTCCCTACATGTTTTCCTCGCCCTATTAAAATACATATTTATTACAATGTGGCGGTGGTGTAAGTTGCTTGAGTATTATAAAGGGGGATCGCAACCTGAAAAAGGTTGAGAAGCTTTGTTTTTTCAAATAAAACTTCAATCACAATTTATATTTTGACACTGAAAAACTTGTACCTATTGGGAAAATCAGTACTTACCTATCTACTTTAATAACAAAATAGGTGATGCAAAAAAACTGGTATTAACTCGCTTATCATTCCCAACAATTATATGTCAGTATTTATATAAATTTTAATATACAGCATATTGGTTTTTTTCAGGGAACACATTGACATAAAAAAATCTTAAATGTATGAACGTAGATTGAATGTAAAATTGATGACTACAGGATGTCGTGTAGTTTTATATAGAGATAATAATATGACATATTATTATTATCTGCGTACGCTGATTCTGATATGTGAAGTATGAATGCAAAATATATTCACGTAAAATGCATTGCATAAGAAGATAGGTCGTCTCTCAGACCGGTTATACGTATTTACGATAATCGTTGCAATCAATCGAGTAATCATCGTATCCGTGGAGTTATTCAGTGTTCAGTACTTACTAAGTAATAATATCATATCTCTATGTCTTCTACACGATTTGCATTCAGACAAATGCCTATCTACGCAGTTTTGCGGTATGCACTCGGGTTATTTTTGCACATAATATATAGAAATATCTTTCTGAGATATTCGTATCATTATTTTATTCATATTTAGCATTCTTATAGGTTAGAATTTGGTTACAACATATACATATTTATCGATTGTTTCATGCCGTGATTGAGGACTATGTGATTGTGCTCCTCATGACTGTAGAATATAGGTTTCTTTAAGATTTACATGGAAAAAAAATGTGCATACAAAGTATCATGAATTGAGGAAAACAATAATTTCATTATTCATAAGTACAAGAACATCAATAATAAATTTGGCTCGCGCCGGACGTCTACCACTATTAAGTAAGTAATGTCATTTACCTTAATTGATCACAGATGACATTTGAAATACATCAATTAAAACGTAGTTATAAGAAATAATATCGATAGCTTAAATGCGAAAGCACTCATCGGAAAGTGGAAGATGTGAGTTCGAATCCCACTCGGATCAACTTTTTTTTCTGGATTTTTTCTTATAAGTATGTATGTTTCCGAGGTTCACCCGAGAATATTTCATACCGTGGGTATTCTGCGAATAAGCATTAAGTCAAAAATACTAGTTTTGAGATAATCGAGTTTGAAAGTTTGGACGGTCTTAACTATTTTTATATATATAAAAGGCAAATCCCTTTCTGCGATATTGCTTTGAGTATGACTTAGTGCAGTTTCGCACGCAGAATTTTGTGAATATAGCCTGAGAATGAGAGAAGCAAATGCACTAAGTCCATTTAGTGCCTTTTCTCTGAATAGATGTATGTCTTTTTGACTTATAACATAAATTATCTTCGCCAATTTTATAGATATGACTGTGTGTGTTTTTGTAGACTATAGAGCGTACTTTTAATAAGGTTACCTCATTAAGTCAAAACAGCAAAATTTTGACTTAGTGCTTTTTCGCAGAATACCCCACGATACATAACCAAAACGAACATACCTATGATTTCAGCGAATTGAAATAAACTTTGGACACGGCGTATTGCCCCTTTCGTGTCATCGACATTAAACGTATTTTGAGGACAATTAACCAGTGGCTCATGTAGAAGGTATCTATCTACACACATGCTCTGTTTGTCTGGTAGTATTGTGATCGTGGTCCATCTGAACCAAAAAGTCACATCTGTTTTATAGTTAACCTTGTTGCCACACGACGGTGACATAATACACATTTATAAAGCCGGTCATTAATTGTCGCTTACACATCTGCGATTCGCATCTTCTCTCACAGTCTGCGATGTGACAACTTTTTTGGCCCGGTACCCAAAAGAAAAACTCTATTTTTCACTACGTACCTACATATTTCGACATTTTTTTTTTAAATTCACATAATATATTTTACCAAACTCATGCCTTGAAATAACAGTAATTACTCGCTTAGGCAATTCTCTCGTGATAATAATGCCTCGGTGATAATTGAACGTCGTTTATCTGAGAAATTCTCTGTCCATAATCTCACTGACTTTCCGAGACGAAGATTGGAGAGAGTAGACTGTTCTCTAGGGTCGTACCTTAAAAGACAAATTTACTCTTACAAATTATTTTGCGTAAAAATTAATACTGTGTTGGTAATTATATTTTTCATAAATGTGTATCCTTACTTCCTGGGCAAACATTTTCTATGTGTATCATTTTCATGTATTATAATGAGAGTATTTTTACTTCTATGCGTTTCCTTCTATTTAATTAGTATATTATGGGCATTATGGGTCTTTTTTGATTGAAATACATTTTTAGTTTATAAATATTAATACGATATTAATTTATTGTACCGAACTAAAGCTTTGTGACAGACGAGCCGAGGTACCTACCTATCTGTTGAAATTCTTCAAAGGGATTACGTATCCAGAAATAATTGTATGTCAAAAATGTCAAAGTATTCAAGCCCACGGTAAAGTGTCAGTAAGCAGGAGGTAAGTACCTTTATTGCCTGTGGATGGAAGCTGTGGGTGTCAGGTGCCAGTTCGTCGGTAATTTTGAATTAGTAGTTGTGCCTATTATCAACGTACGTCATACAAAACCTTTGTTGCAAATCAATCAATCAAACCATACTCATTTTCCGTGGAATCAGAGTTTGTACAATCACAACTTCAATTTTCAATGTAAAAATAGAACTCTACTCCGAAACGTGTTTCGTGTTCTTTACCACACCTTCAGATACAGGTGACAATCGATGAAACCAGCAATAATCTTTTCGAAAAGTGGCATGTCACCTTGAGTACTGTATCTTCAGTTTAAATAACATTGTATTATAGATGCCCTACCCAGTCTTTGTACATATATATTATATTATCGCGAAAATTATTGTCCAAGTACCCTACAACTATAAAGAATTAACCACTTATGATCTACTCAGCAAAATTATTTAGTCTTCTATATTATGTACATATTATATTTAATATATTAAAATTATTAACGATTGTCAACATCAGAATAATTGTTAATGCATTGGAAAAAATTAGTAAATCCGTAATTGTAACACATTATATGAGGTTGTCCATAAATGATGTCCCACAATTTCTTTTTACCATTCCATCGTCAGTTTCGTCACAAAATCTTTACCTCCTGTCTAAATTACGTCATATTACTCCACCCCAATTTGTTGAAAATGGTAGATAGGTAATAAATAAGTCTATATGTTGTTGTTTTGTAACGTTACATTTCCTACAATCATCACGCTTATCCGCTTCGTCACAGATCACCATCTTATATCTAACCCCACCCCCCTAGGGCGTGACGTGGTATATGGACGACCTCTAACCCAATCATACCTGTGCTATCAATAAAAATGTATTTTGTGAATGGGTCTCAAACACAACAGATTAGAATGTACCTATCACTCGTCCTATTATTTTTTCGTTCACTAATCTCAAAGAATAAGTATAAAACACAATGATATTTTCAAAGTTCAAATGAATTTCACATACAGAAGAGTGCTTTGGCCGTTGCCGTATCTTATCCAATATGAATACACACTATAATCCTGTTGTACTATGACCATAAGAGTTCATAATCCAGTCGAAGTTGCACCATTTTTGAGTCAGGTGGGGGCTCCAAGAATTATCATGCGTTCGTCACGTAGCTTAATATAAGCTAATTTTGTTGCGCATGTGTGGATAACTAGTCACTTCCTTTATTTTTTTTATTGTCAATTTAAGTAGTGTGCGATTACGTCTTATACGTCTCCACGTTCTCACGAATCGCTTCTTCGTTAATAACGAATTATCTAAACGAAGCATCCGGATGTATCAGGTAAATTAAATTATACCTTGAAACGATTAATACATTTCGTTATCGTATGAGATCGGCATAACAACTATAGATTGATTTTTCTTGTTTGGATGTTTGCTTCCATCGTTTCGGATGATTTTGGTAGCCAAAAGGATAATGTAAAAATAACAAATGTATAATTCGCACTGTTTGACGTTGAGAATTATAATTAGTTTTGTTATTATCAAGGGGCACACTGTTTTATCTAATAAGTTCAAGTCGTATGTCAAAAATCGGTCACTTCTCTCTTCTTCTTCTTCTTCTTCACTTCTCAAATCATTTACATAGACATAGACATTTTACCACGTTTTTATCAGCTCGTATTCTTGTTTGTCCAGTATAAATCTTTTTTTGTTTGTCTAATACAAATCTTGCAATCGATTTTTTAACTAACTTCCCGACTAGCTAGACATTTGAAACTTTTAGCCATCTTTAAGCATAATTGAATTCATTTTCAGTTAATTCTGTTTGGTGTGGAAAGTTATTTCGGAAAAAATCCGTAAAAAGTAAAACACTATTATTGGTTGTTAAAGGGGTGCTAGCAACTAAATTATTAATATATACGTGCGTTACTATGGAAATGAATATGAAATGACAAAATGACATTTCGGTATTATTTATTCAGTATTTATTAATACATAGAATTGTCAAGTTTATATATGATTCAACAGAAAATTTAAAAACGTGGTATATAAAAAGTTCTTTTTATCTTGTAATTATTTATATTTTTAATAGTCAAGCGAAGTGTATTTGGTTTAATTATTTAATCAAAAAATAACCCATGAAACATATCACTAAAGTACATTAATCACGGTAGGCAAATGTGCCATATATGTAATTTTTTCGACCAATATTATTGATACTATACGAGATAGAAATCTCTGCTAATATCACAAAAAAAGAGAATTATACGTTGATGTTCATTGATAATATAATTTCTCACCTAGACGTCGAACGTCCGCTCGTGGACGTGGAATCAATGGACTTTTGTTACCCGCCAAACACGTGCGAATGGGATTTTAAGGAGTTGTTCTTGTTCCCTTGGAGAGAAATTGATTTGATGGAACCTGATGGTCACAATTCTACTTGCATCCATTATCTACAATATTCGATGCATTGTATGGCATAAGTGTGTTTCTACGTACGTATACAATTAACTGAATATTATTTGAATTGATTAGTCGATCATATTGTTTTCTTCTTAACTTTAAATTTACCGGACAAACAACACGAATTTTGGCGATTTTAATTTAGCAGCATGTTATATTATAATTATTATACATAATATGTGCTCACAAGTTTACATTATTAATATACGTTATTATTATGTATACCTACATGTATTCAAATGGATGACAGTTTTCCTGCTGTCCTCGGTGACATTTAGATCTTTATCCACGCATAGTTTGTAAAACCACTGAAGTGATCCTCCTCGACCAGATGACATATGATAAAGATAGCCTCGTTTTAAATTTGCTCTGGACCTTGGGCCGGCTGTGAATAATTATGTCGCGCACAGCTGGTCAAAATACATAATATACAAACGTCTACGATATCTCCTCTTGTTGGTTTAAGTTTAAATTAAAAATTTTGAAAGAATATTTTACTATCACAGCTTTGATTTGTTTAAAATTCGATGTTATAATTCTTCTCAATTATTATCTTCGAACTTTATTCTTTTAATACAGCGTTTCTCATTCGACGCGTCTCGAAGAAGTGGCGGGTCTGAGAAATAATATTCCTGGTATGTATCGAATTCATTATTTTGCTGCTTTCAATCGTGGGAATGAATTGTTGTAATTGCTCGCTTGTTTTTGGGTATTTCCGAAAGACAAGGCAACTCTTATTAGTGCAGGATCCCATAGACTTCTCGTATACATAATATGCGGAACGCATTCTGACAATTGGAACAGGTTTTAGGGGTCACCAAGATATATAATGTCGATGTTGCCAGGCGATATTAGTGGTAAATTTTTTTTTATTGACGTTTTAATTTTTTTTCTGATAACCCACCAAAAATTGTTCCGAATTCTTCAATAAAACCAAGACCGAATCAGGGATTGATTGAAAATGCAATAATTGTACCATGCCATCGGCATGGTCGTAGAACGGTTCGTCCCATTTGAAAAAATAAAAATAGCGGGTAGTGCAATGTGTTCAAAATTATCGATTCTTAGGATCCTCCTTGGCTTAAATAATTTTTTTTAGTAGCATTTTTGTATAAAATCACCCAGATTGGTTTCTTTACTATATCTATGCATATGACATTAGTTTTAGTATTATGGTTTATCCAGAAACAGTGTAGGTTGCATATAGAGGTAGGTGAATAAATGAAATAACGATAACCACTAACCACACTAAACACATTTTTATTAAAAAAAAAAAGAAACAACAAGTGAAGTGTTCAAACTGCTTTAAGTAAAGTATCATGATCACAGTTTTTACTAACACTACTTACACATTTGCACAATGATATACATGTCAAAGCCAATTTCTTATAACTCCATGATAATGTACGGCAGTTAGAATTGCATATGCATGGTTTAACTAAATAATTTGGTAGAGGTTCATTCGTCATTTTTCTTGGATAAAAATTATTTTCTCGTAACTTATAGCCAAGTTGTAGGAAATCAATAGGTTCAATAGTGGATCAGATGAGCTTTTTCTTAAATAAACTTATGCTGAAGCCCTTTAACAGTGTAAATACTTATAATATGTAAGCCTTGGTGATCGTCCCTTAGATGTGGTGGATTAATTGCAAAGATTTTTTTGTGAGCCCTCAAAATAAATTACAGCTTTTTAAATTTATTTGAAAAAATGCCTCACATTTTCAAAAATCAACGAAGAAAGTGAGCTGTACATTTATGGTGGATTTGACGACCACACACTATGGTTTAAATTGAAGGGATCAATTTCCACTGACGCCATTGATTTAAAATCAAAATCATTTAGAAGCAGACTCTAGAATGTTCTGTCATATATTTCATGCTGTAAGAATGCAAAATTTGGAGATTATTACAGTCCCGATACAGATGTTTTAATCTTAGGCATTTATTTCTGGAATAAACTTGCAACGATTGGTTGCCGTGGATTATGGTTTCAGGGATCTCAGAAGAAATCCCGTATTTTAGGATGCCATTGGGCAGCTGAATCTCTTGGTGAAAATATTTGTAATATTTTGCCAGCATTACATTCTTTAACCGGCTGCGACACCACTTACTAGTCGAATATGCACAGAAAAACAAGCTGTAACCATCTCGTTAATGAGTTTTGTTCAAGATGCACTTTCAGCTTTATGAAATGGATTGTTGGAGACCACAGCAGTTTCAAGATCTGGAAAAAGTTTGCACTTACTTATTTATAAACAAAAAACAACAGCGGATGAACTTCGATATAAATTTATTTCCCAAAATATTGGATTTAGTTTATATTTGTCAAGAGTGATATGCACATATGATTCATTGTATTTACAATGTTTAAAGACTTCAGCACAAGTTTATTTATGGAAAAGCTCACCTGATCCACTATTTGAGCCTATTGATTTCTACAACTTGGCTATGAGTTACGAGAAAATAATTTGTATCCAAGACAATTAATCACGAATGAACCTCTAACAAATTATTTAGTTAAACCATGCAAATGTAATTCTATAGTTCTAGTTATAAGAGATCGGCTTTGACATGTATATTATTGTGCAAATGTGTAAGTAGTGTTAGTAAAAACTGTGATCATGATACTTTACTTAAAGCAGTTTGAACGCTTGACTTGCTCTTTCTTTTTTTTTTAAATAAATGTGTTTAGTGTGGTTAGTGGTTATCGTTATTTCATTTATTCACCTACCTCTATATGCAACCTACACTGTTTCTGGATTAACCATAATACTAAAACTAATGTCATATGCATAGATATAGTAAAGAAACCAATCTGGGTGATTCTATACAAACATGCTACCTAATACGAGTAAAATAATTTAAGCCATGGAGGATCCTAAGAATCGATAATTTTGATCACATTGCACTACCCGCTATTTTTATTTTTTCAAATGGGACGAACCATTCTACGACCATGCCGATGGCATGGTACAATTATTGCATTTTCAATCAATACCTGATTCGGTCTTGGTTTTATTGATGAATTCAGAACAATTTTTGGTGGATTATAAGAAAAAAAAAATAAAACATCAATAAAAAAAAATTGACCACTAATATCGCCTGGCAACATCAACATTATATATCTTAGTGACCACTAAAACCTGTTCCAATTGTCAGAATGCGTTCCGCATATTATGTATACGAAAAGTCTATGGGATCCTGCACTATATTGTGTCGCAGTATAATATTACAGTCGCAGTTGATGGAATGCAGGATGTACTCGGCATGGTCATTGTTTACATCGACTTAGGTTTATCCTATCGATAATTTTATTAGCCCACGGACGACATAATATCCCTCAATAAATAGCTTCACACAGCTAAATTTAACAACAATTTTGATTAATTACAGCCGCGATTCGTATATGGTTGTATAATTTACAATACACTGTAGAAGTTATTTTTCTGTATAAGTAAGATACGTTAAATTCGCAGTGTTGCTAACTGTGTTGACAAAAATATGTCAAACGGGGTAAGAAAATAAGTTGTTTTACAGGAAAAAAATAATAGCTTATAACGATTCTCGTTTGTTTATTAAAAATCTCCGAGGAAATTGACACATTTTTTAGCACTGCCGGTGGAATCTAAATTTTTCCTCTCATAAATAAGGGGAGAGCTTTTCTTTAGCTCTGTTTGAGAAAACTAACAACCGAGCCATTTGTTTCTTCTCTCTATCTTCTTGATCATTCCCTCATTGATGGGATAGTGACCACGATTCAATTCAGTCATACTCTGAGCGACCAAGACTCTCCCACCTCTCGTAGTCCTCTTCTAATGTTCTCAAAATTACTATTAGAATCCGATGTTGAAAATTTTTTTGTTGAGTATCAGAAAAAAATAAGCTTGTATTTTGCAAATTTACATTTACCAGCATGGACGGTGTGCTAATTTCACATAGCGTTTTTATAAATGCCGGTCGCAATGTGAAAAATAAAACTTCATGACAAGCGAAACACACATGCAAGATTTGGCAAGAAAAACGTTAAATTGACAATGTTATTCGCGACACGCCTGCTACTTAGGAATACACTTCAACCGAAAATGTATCGACAAGATGACATATAAAAATTCCCACATTTCCCGTAAGTAAACAACCTCGTCTATATATCGCGATAAGCTCCCCGTCGAGTTTCCAGCGATCGTCGCGGGTCACACGAGTCGGCCGCATCGCGTGCGCCGGCTCGCCTTCGCGAGGCCGAAACGACTTTTGGTGTTTATGGCATCAATCAAGATGACGTGCGACCGTGCGAACCGAAAGGAAAAGTGTGTACATTATGCGAAAGGGATATTGGTTTCCCCCGATGGCGCTGATAGACACAGCTCTTTGGAGTATTCCACCTTCGCGATGGTGATGTCGTTATGATACTTACTTGAAAGATAGGGGAGCTAGACAGAGGCTGAATATTTATAAATACAAGTGAAGCTGAAAAAAGTGGCCCACTTTTTTCTGCGATGCATTTCTCATTGCGGGATAACTTATTATAACACTGCAGTTTTAGTAGTCGACCCTAAGCCAATCCGGCATAATTCATCATATTATTGTGACTACGGTTGTAGATCTTAGAAGTGCGATTTATTCAAAGATGATGAAACATTCATGATGATTGTATGACATTGCAGCAAAAAAGGATATATGGTCTACTGATCAAGTTGGCTACAAGTGACTACCCATTCCAGGTTAATTTGAAGAAAACTTCACACTTCTACTATTACATTTCACCATATTTTTAGTTTCCCCCTATTAGTTAATTACATTCACGATTGTATTTGAAGATATTGGCAAAATAAGCCTTGCATACTCGCAGGATTGGATAGTGTATTATCTTCGACTTCAATTTGACACTTCAAATACGTACGTAGATATGTAAACAAAGTAACAGACTTCAAACCTTAACGTGAGCCGCCATTTTGTTTTTGGGGCTGCCAATAGAAGAATAATAATTACAAGATAAAAATAACTTTATATACCACGTTTTTAAATTTTCTGTTGAATCATAAACTTGACAATTCTATGTATTAATAAATACTTTTTTTTGTACATGATAGAAATACTGAATAAATATAGAATACTGAAGTGTCATTTTGACATTTCATATTGATTTCTTTTATAATTTAGTTGCTCTGACCCTCTTAGCAACGAATAATAGTGTTTTACTTTCTACGAATTTTTCCCGAAATAACTTTCTATACAAAACAGAATTAACTGAAAATGAATTCAATTCTGCTTAAAGATGGCTAAAAGTGTTAAAAGAATGCATTGTCATCGTGTTCTGATATATTCTAAAAGATTCAAATGTATGTATAGTCGGGAAGTTAGTTAAAATGCTAGATTTGTGTTGGACAAACAAGAAAAAAATTGTACCGGACAAACAAGAATACGAGCCAATAAAAACGTGGTAAAATAATGAACTTGTTACCAATATATCTACATGTACAATCTTTCGATTCGAAAATCGAACTGCCTTCGAAATTTCTAATACGAAAATAGAAACTGAAACTTTCCTAGATCCTAAATTCTGTGGGTTTATTAGTTTTTAGATAATAGTTTAAAGATTTAATCCAAAAACATGCAGTGTTGGTGTGTGTAGGTACCTACGGCAGGTAGCAAGGCCGCCTATTGAATCTATTGATAAAATATGGCATTGCTGAACGAAGAGAGGCAAAAACTACACACATGTGATAACTGCTGACACTTTAATTTTACTAATATCAACTAATTAACAACTATTTTCACCTTCAAGTTAGAAATGGGATGTCGTCATGATACAGTACAAACCTGGGATAACTAGAGTACTCATCCACCCAATGATTATCTTCGCTCATTGGGAACCGGTTTAGTCAACATGCTATTGTCTGACTAATAAATGATCAAAAATGACTTATACAAATTGAGGCTGAATAAATGCCAACAATAGATAAACCGACAATCAGCAATGAAATATTACATGTTTCTACAGAATACTGCTGTGATACGATACACAACAAAATGCTTTCACTGTTATTGTTCATAATAATGAATTATTGATACTACAGAATTAGCAGGTAAGAATGTATTTAGATTTGCAGAGTGACAGATTATATCCGCAGAAAGAAATGTCCTATATTTCGATCTGATTTTGAATTTTATAAATTTGCACTGTACCTACCTATTCACTTTCTTTTTGTGCGTGTCATAATTGTAATTGCAAAGTAAAGCTAATGAGATATATTTTTGTTTTTGTTTTGGCGGTATTAAGTGCTTGCTTACTATTTTTCAAGCAGTAATTTCAATTCCCTCAGAATACCTAAATGTTTTAAAGATTCAACACATTACACATTTATAAACTTGTCGTTGTAATACTGATGATTTTTTTGGTCAAATTTACATCAACTTTGTTACTAAATTCAGCTAATTGTTAGCCATGCACATTGTCACACGTTGAAAACACAGATCTAATCTAATCTAAAGAGTAAGATAAAAGATCTACATATTTTTGAGTCAGTTTCCAAAAGTATCGCTGGCAAATCGTGGTGAATCGCTTCACGTAGCATCGATAATCTGCGAATTCGTGTTGCTAATTAATTTGCTATTTTTTGTGTTAAACATTAAGTCAGTGGTATATATTTTTAGTTAATTAAGTAGGAAAGGTGGTTCTGCGTGTTGTATTAAAATATGGTAGCCGTACTGATAAGCAAGAAGATGGTATTACGTTTCATAGGTAAGTTGATACATGTTCGTGGTTGATACATATTCGTGACAATTTATTTGTATATTATTATTTATTTTAATATCAGTGACCCAGTGTTTCTTTAAAATAACTTAAATTATGGATATCTTTACCTAATGGTTGCATTTTGACCGCTTACAAATACTATATAACGTAAAAAAAATAGAAAATTATATTTTAATTCTGAGTGTCTAGTGCGAGCACTTTGGGCGAGCACTAGTGAAATGGTCTATGGTCTCGAACATTTGTAGGCGAATGCGTTCGCTCGCCCACAAACCAAACGCACGGCTCGTAGCTTCATTTAGCAATGCAACGGGTGGCGTCTAGATGTATCTATAGTCTATGGATCTAATCAACCCTACCAGTGGTGTTCATTTTAACATAATATGCAACAAATATGCAGCGAGCACATTAATTAATTGACAATATTTTAATTAAACCTTATTTGGTTCCCACTCCTCACGATCCATCCCCCTTTTACTAATAACTCGTAATTTAACCAAATTTGTCTTTCTTACATCACACCACTATCGACGATAATTAATTATAATATCACATAAACTTAATCGTAATTTTTGGTACCCATACTTGATAAAAACTTTCAATGTAAGCCAAATACGTGCCGTCAAAGATTATAAACTATCGTGAATTAACGCCTATTGATCACTGCATGTCAGATATACATCAAGTATCTTAATCAATGTGCTGTAAATAAATCTATTATTTGAATAGTGTGTCATGAAGCGAATAAGCTTAAGAAACACTGAACTAGACAACGAGAATAATAAAAATTTCCGGTAAATTGTTATTATACAGTAAGTTATTAACGATAAGGTTTATTTTCCAAGTTCCTCCCCGCAACAGAAGGTTTTTTTGGGGGAGGAAATACTATACTTAGAGGGCTCGATCACACACTCCAATCGGGCATCGCACTGGCTTCGACCGGCCCTGGATAAGTACTATTATTTTACTTATGTGTGTTGCATAGAAATTTTACGCGCCATTTTTGATTGCAGCGGCTAATTAATTTTCGATTCCTGCTAATCAGGTTTCTGAATGATATTCTCAGCATTTTGAATGTCAAGTTTGTTGTGGCTGTAACTCTTCGTCGTATACGCAATTTACTCACTCCGAATTGATTTGTCATTCTTTCAATTAAAAAAAACTTGCGACGTAGTATTGTCTTATTATTACTATTAGCAGCGGACTGGTAAGGACGTATTATTTATTTTATAACTTTATAAGAAATTATAAGATAACATAACTATTATATAATAAGTATTTCATTGATATTTAATAGATTCGGTTAAGTATATATGGTGAAGGTAAATAGATAGTTGGATTAAAAATAATACGTATAATTAAAGTAATTCGATTTGGTGTAGGTCAGGGATCGGCAAACTGCGGTTGTTTGAAACGCTTGCAGTTCTTCAGAGATATTGAATGATGTGAAAATAATATTACAATATTTCCAAACCTTTTATTATTTTAAGCACTGGGAATCTTTTCTCTGAGATGTTCTGGAATTTATAAATCGAAAAATGGTCATAGGATTTGTTACAAAACCTTTATAATAATATGGCTCCTCCAGGTCTATTCTTAACGGTTATCACTTAAGCGCATTTCCATTATTTTCATTGGTCCAAATTAACGCAGAAGGCATTCCATAAACAAAACAGTTATCGGCGGCTATCTTCAATTCGTAATACGGCGAAAATTTCGGTTGGTAGACATGTCGGTCAAATTCGGATATGTTCGTGCTGCGTAACCCAGGCGGATACCATCGAACACAGGCGGATAAAGCTGAACCTGCGCCATTTAGTCGCCGAACTGCCGTCTAGAGCCGAACACAAGAATTTTGTATAGACACGTCAGACACATCAACATTACCTGCAATTTTATTAGTCATGTCACTCATGTCATTGCGATTGCAGTAAACCAAATAGTATGCCACTACTAGCCATTCGATATTTGACATTTCGCGGGGAACTATAAATTAAGACGGCGGCCGTGACGTCATCATAATTCAAAACAGTCGGATCTTCCATCTCAATTCTCAATATACCTATATGTAAAATTGACTCTGTACTCTTGTCTCGTTCTCGAAGTTAGCACGGCCAAGAGAGGGGCTGTTAAAAGATATCACCTTTTGACAGTTCAGACTTTTTACGTAAAAAATTAACCGCCAGAATACGTAAAGTGATATATTAATCTCAATTAGCTCTTTTTGGATGTTAAATGATATGTTAGAATGTTGGAGGGATTAAACATCGTTGTGTTGTGGTACTCATTTTTCTGTGCCAAAAATGTATCGACCCTGGTGTAGCTATCAGTGGCGAAGGGTGACTTTTGGAAATAGGTAGGCTGTGGAGATCTGATAAAAAGAACACACTTACTTACGAGAAATAAGAAGATAATACGATATTACTACTAATGAATAGATACACAGTAATGACAACGACACACTAATTTAATGAAAATTCAAAAACTAACTGACGACATACAATTAAGCGATCAGTTTAAATTACGTATTTTTTCAAAACATTTATTCACACCAAAAATCGTTAAATAAAAGTTCTTTTTATTTTTAAAAACAGTCTATATTTATTAATATTCGATTAAACACCATAGATTTTTTTAAAATTATCTAATTAATAATTATTTAGTTTTAGGCTCTGCGATCGGAGCTTGCCTTAGAGCATCGATACTCAACCTTTATGTGCGGCTTTTATGTGCGGCCCGAAACACATTTATTATCAGGAATTTCGTATATCTTGAGATTCGTTTCGACTTTGACGCACAGATAGTGACACCCGAAGAGGATTGTCATTATGGTCCACATCAGATCTGGTATAAGAGTGTTGCTATTGCACACGATTAATTTAAATCTCAAATACGTTTTGTAAAAAAGGGGGGGTTTCATGATTTTTTTCGTCACACCTGTAGTGATGCGGCCCGCGTAACTTTACAAATATATGTATTTGGCCCGAAAAAAAAAAGGTTGAGTATCATTGCCTTAGAGCTACGTGACTCAAATTCCATATGAAAAAAATTGAGAATTATTTGAAACATAATCCGACCTTTATTTACGTCATGTTGGACAAAAAAAAATATTTTATAGAATATATAATCAAGTGATTATATAAATAAGTCAATATGCAATTAAAAAATATTTTTCTTAAGAAGGTAGGCTTCAAATAATCGCCTAGTATTTAGTCTTCGCCACTGGCTAGTCATAGTTTTATTTTAGGTAGAATAATATTTAATTGAATATTGAGAAACAACTGAAGTATATTGATAGTTCTTGACGAAAGGTACAATATCTAGAAATACAAGTGTTTTTCTCCACACTGTTATGCATCTCTATCTACTACGCCACCGCCCACCAGTTCATTAAATATTTACTTCAGTGTTCTTGACATTGACTCTGGTATATTATGTACATTGATCATTATTAGCACAAAGAAACATGACTGTTTTCTGCAACTAATTCTATCAATAGGTGGGTATTATATTCTATATAGGCAGGCTCTGGGCTGTCACTCTCAAGACTGGGAGGCTTTAATGGAGAAAAAAAAATATAATCGTTGGCTAGTAGAGTTGCCAACTTTGCACTCCGGTTCTAGAATGACAATGATGTAATATATTCTAAAACTATATTTTTATTCTACATTTATATTAATACAAGTAAATATCATTTGATATAATTTTATGCGAGATAATCTGGCAAAGAGGCATATCACTCTAGTAAAAAAATGCAGAATAGTGCAAAGTTATAAAACGAAAACTCTACGAACGAAATCATGCATGAGGTGTAGGTATGTTTCGGAATTCGGTTGGGCTAGGTAAAATGTTTGTTACAACAATATTATTCTTAAATCTACAACTAAATCAAACCTAAAATACACAAATCGAAATTTTAATTTAATCTACTCCTAATTATAAGATCACCCGCAGTTGGTTCGGGCCAATCCCCAATGAATGTGACCATCTAGGTACTTAATATAATATTTATTTAAAAAAAAAAAATTTAATACACCACGATGCGTTGGCTACTTATCGTGAATATAATATTATGTTCATAGATAATAAATTACTTATTTTCTTCTTTATTAAATATATATGTTTTAATTCTTATTTATGATAGCATTAATGGTTTTTTTGCTTATCGATAAATGCCAAAACGTCTGCTCGTAAAATATTATATATTCTTTATTATTTTGGTTTTAAAAATTTGCTTCATTAATAATATAAGAGACGTGTATGGGATAAGACGCTAAAAGAATTACTTTCCTTTTTATTGAAAAAATCTCTTTATAACGGACGCTCTTTATTTATAGATCTCGTTGCACTTTGTTGGGATATTTTTAGGAATGCACGATTTCCAACACAAAGAACATTTTTCTTTAGTTATTTGTGAATAATTCTTTGGCGGCTATTTTTGTTTTGGTGGGAATTAATCGCACATCGTGAAATTTTACACCAACAAAAATATTCAAACATTTAGAAGATTAATATTAATAATATCGACTGAAGGTAGGTACTTGATGGAATTTGAATTTAAATTCTAATGGATTCAAGCTCTGTACTATTCCATTTATGTCGTTTTTTGCGACCCGGGCTTCGCCTTTCGGCATCCTCAGGCGCCGTGTACACTCACCAAAGGTAAACACTCACTGACAACGAACACTCTTTACTCTAGCTTATATAATAAATCAATACAATAAAGTAGGTAAAAACTCCATTACCAACCTAACAAGTCAAAGGTCACAAAAATACAATAAACAAATTATGAATAGTTGAAGTGTCAGTAAAAAACCTAATTAATCCCTATCTTACTAATAACAATACACTCGATAGCATATTATAATAAATCGTCAAAACCTAATAATAGATCATTATTTTTTATAAACAGCAAAAATACTACAATCAAGAGGTGTAAATCGTCAATTCTAAGTAAAATAATTAATGGGTTTAACTAATGAGATATTAGTCTTTAATAATACTCTTACATGGCACCTACTTTTTTATAACATTATTTAAAAAAAAAATACATAAACTCGCCTAATAATTTATATAAACTCATCTAATATACACCTATACATACCTAAATCCTCATACAATATTAGAAATAAATAGAGCACAGTTACAGAGCTTACCTATCTTGAATGATCAACTTAGCTTTCCTAGTAGCCCTTTGTTATATCCTATATGATGTTTTACATATGAGACTAGTATTATGGTCAATGTTATTGACACCAAATTTATATACAATACTTACTATTAAGTATAGTCATGTTGAAATATGTATTCATTCAATTAATTTAACCGCAGAAGAAGAGCAAAATGTATTTTCCATTGATACACGTATTCATTTTTGAGTGTTACAATAATCTATTGACAAGTGAGAACTATTTCTTTCCGTAGTGAAAATTTACCATTTGACAGTGTTGTCGATCATTTGTGAAAACCATCCATTTCCGTTGTGAATTTCATATTTTTTCATATTGGCGGACAATCTATTTTATTGTGCGAATATAATATATTTCCCTTTTTGTTTTAAAAATATAACTCACCATAATTTGTAATTTAAATATGTAGTTTTTTTTTCTTCAATGTGAGAGTTAGTGAATACCTCTATGATTATTTGTAATAGTTTTTTTTTTCTAATCGGTGTGGTGTGACTACGTATATTATTTTTTGAATCGTGTAGGACGTGGGTAGTAACTACCTATACAGTTTGAGACAGTAAGATTTTTTTACGATGTTTCAGGGAATTCTTATACCTATATTTGTGTCGTCATTGTCAGAATTTATAGATGTTGTGGATTATTGGGAAGTGAAATATAGCAGTACGTATATAAGGGTGTAGTAATAAAATAAACGGACTTACATTTTAAATGTATCCGCCATGCCATATATAAATTATCACGATCATAGCCAGGGTCGATCCACTGCTATAACCGCACCTAAATTTACGAGTTCGTCTATCCAACGGGTTTTAGGGCGTCCTTGTGGTCATTCAGTGTCCCTTGAGTACCATTATGTGACGGAATTTGTCCAGGAGTTGTCCAGACCATTGCCATTTCACCTGCTTAGCCCAATTTTTGGATTTCTCTTACATTAAGGGTCCATATTTCACATGCATACGTGAGCACTGGAAGCTTGCATTGTTAGAACACTTCACGCTTACCTCAGGAAATTATTGTAACGAGATTAATAAATAATTCATTTATACTGCGTTCACTCGATTAGATAACTTGAAAAAACTTTGCAGATACTTTTTTGTTTGTTTCTATGATTATTTTGTTTAATCATTCGGTAGTTCGATTTCTATAACATACGACAGGTGGAAAACTCTGCGTTTGACTCTTTCCGTTGTGTTGTTGATCTATCGGACTGTAAATCGATGGATTCAGTGATCGATCACAAAATCACTTTTCTTACAACTAAACATAAAATGCCGGGTACGTCACGAATCATTTTTCTTTTAGTTCTGAAAGACTTGGAAAACTTAATGTTGGCACGATGTTATTGTGCTTGTGTGCGTTGATTCCTTGGGAAAGTGTATCAATATAGTGACACTAAGGCCCGTTTCAGACGGGACACCGGTGTCGCGCTCGATATAATATAGGAGGCCTTTGTATTCGAATAAAGGGGCCTTTGTATTATGTTTATGAACGCCCCAGAGTTAATGAGTCAAAGCGTGTCCGGTACACTTTTCCGTCGGCCGCTACGTTCTCAAGCCGCCGATACACTTGTTTTTATTACCGCAGCCAGTTTTATGTTCTAATTTATAACGCGAAATTATGCTTTGACTCATTAGCTCTGGGGCGTTCATAAACATAATACAAAGCCCCCTTTATTTGGATACAAAGGCCTCCTATATTATATCGAGCGCGACACCGGGGTGTCAAGATTCCGCATTTACATATAAATTAACGCAACAGTTGTGTGTCCCCGCCTGAATCCGGCTGCAGCACATACATGGGCGCCTTCAGACGGAGACACACGAGTGTCGCGTTCATTTTTATATGTAAATTCGGAATCTCGCCACAGATGTCCCGTGTGAAACGGTTCTAAAGCGTGTCTGTGAACTTAAATTTATTGTGTTGCATTTTACTACACTATGGTTAAAAATTTACTCTCACCCATTCTAACGCAAATGCACCGATTACTTGTACGAGGAATCGACCCCTATTACAGCCGGACTATTTTATAATAAAATATTATAAACTATCAATTTTATTAGTGAGGTGAGCGCGCTGATTGGGGAGATAACATTATGTTTTCGCTTTGAGATAATAATGTTATTATTCAACAGTAAATAACTGAAGGTAAAACAATTTAAAATAATAATAATTGATATGTAAATATAGTATTACACTAGACATAACGCCATCGCAAATCGATATGAAGTAATAATTCATAACGTTTACTACTGTAATAGAAAATAAATAACGTAACATATAAATATGACCTCTGTCGATAAAGCTACAATGTCTACTTCGATATTGCACTTTTTTATAGATACACTCACAATGAACTTGAAATTGTTTTCAATTTTATTATCGGTAGGAATCGTAGCAAGGAAGGATTTATCTCTGTTGTTGTCCCTGATATCAATGTTTACGGTGATATCACTTTATTTATATTTCAATGATGGGCGAATCATTTAGTTGTTTAGTCACTGTATAAAAGACTGACGAGTGATGTCATTGATTTACATGTCTAGTGGTGTACCTATATCGCAGGAAAAAATATCGATATCGTATCGGAACAAAAGTATTGGCACGTTCAACGGGTTTAACGGATATAAAAAAAAAATATATAATGAAGTTTCTATACTTTAATTCACTAGTTAATAACATTTGGTTTGGGCAGCTTTGCGATGATTACAAAATACTATAAGAAACGATAGGGGGCTAAACAATGCTAATTGTATCAGTGTCTGATAAGAGTGATAAGGTATTCACTTCTTATGATATATTATGCAGTCTTATTGCGATATGTGTAGAATTATTTTGTATTGTATGTACCTGTTTACCAGGGTACCTACACATAAATAAGGGAAATGGTTTGCCTTCTGGGTGAGGCTGTAAGAAGATCTAATTCTCGAGTGTTGAGAAATATGTGATGAATTTAAGCACACATATGTATGAAAATATGCAAACGAAACGCGCATTCAATATTGGTAATATCTCAGGACATTCGGCACGGTTTGTATTTCTTGCGTTTTGGGACCTGACCGGCATAACGTATTAATCGAATCCTGCTTGAAAGCCCTTGTCCGTGGCGATTGGCTTATTTATCTGTTCTGTGATATTTATATACATAACTATCTGTTTACGAATGAATGAGATTTGTATGTGCAAACCCTGATATATAGAGGCAGTATCATTTACAATTTACATGACCCCTCTTAATCGTTAGATGCTGCGTCCACTAAGTCCACAAGTCAATGACTAAGAAATACTGTTGGTTTGTTTTCTAAAGAAATGTATTGATGTGCTGCCAGTCTAGCGAACCTGATAAGTAACATCCTTCTGATTCTGTAATATGTTTTTTCTCGTAGTCATCTAGGCGCGACAGACGTTTAATTTTTAAAGCACTGACACGTACGCATATTGGCAGAAGATTCGTTTTTAACGATGTGATTAATAAGTGGTATAGAAAATAATTATTTAACGTTGTTAGTGCACAGGTTAACACTGCATAATTGTCAATAATTGGAACGTGCCGAAGATCGTTAAAGCTGCACTAATAGGAATAATAATAATAAAATTAACGCTAAAAGCTTTCTTCGAGGCGCTGAATAATGCCCAGCAGAATGCGAGCAGTTAGCGTCCACTTCACGGTAAAGTGAAGCTGGTTGCGCGGGGAACATCGCTCGATACGTTGGCCTCTCATGCGCCCTTTGGATGCCGGAGTGCACCCGTAATTCAATTTCCCGTTGCAATCACGACGTACCTATTCACTAGTTGTCTAGGCATAGGTACCTACAGAAGTTTTTCGCGGAGCTTGGGTGTATGGTTTTTTTTATTTTTTTTATTAATTGGTTGAGTTCGAAGCCTTTCAATTAGTTTTTGACGTAGGTATACTACGTTTTTCAAATCGGTCTCACATGGGGTACCATCCTGAAATAGGGGTGTTACGAATTGGTAGTTACCAATTTTTAACATCTATAACGGCCCTCGTCCAGTGCGTAAGGGGGCCTAGGACGATTTGGCGCCGGGACAACTGGACGCCACGCAATTCGAAAATAAATAGACGTTATGTACTTATAACTAGATACTTTAAAAAAGTCAGTCTGTGAACTTGTGAAGATCGGTTACGATTTCTGAAAGTTATAACGTTTAGAGGTGTCAAAAGTGGTGACATGTGTGTAGCTTTTAAATACTCTTCAGAAACCAGCCACGGTCAACATACATCCCCGCGTTAGCTTGTTCGACACCAATGTCCTCTTCGATGCCGTACTTAAGTACCTATTCTGAAATCTTTAGGGCTGTCTTTCCATCAGTTTGAAACATTAATATACCTTAGCCGAGATTTTCGACTTACCTGCGCGTTTAGCCGGAATCGTCTACTCTGGGCAACACTAGTATATAACTAGTATACAATTTGTAAGAAATCTAAACGTAGTTTGTTTGCAATTTGTATCATTAAACAAGTAAATGCAGTTACTGAATCTAACTGCCATTTCATTTCTCAATCCCTAATCTCAAAATATATTCCATCAAACATACACTTACCGATGTATTATTCAATTATTGTATTCTTAAGATTTTTGTTTTTGAAGTAATGTTATTTTCAGATAGTTTAATAGACTCATAAAAATTCTCATGGAAAAGTATAATAATTTATTTAAACATTTTTACTTAAGTATTTTTCAATGATAATACTTTTATTTTACGTAATATGAAATGTTTATTGTCAGTTTGAATCGTCCACATCATGATATACGAATTCTAAGTTGTTGCAAAATATATTATTATAAAATAGGTGACCTCAATAATCAGTTTAATTGGACATAAATGTGAATACACGAAATAAAAGAAAGACTAATGATTTGGGTAAGTTAGACATGGTGTATTTAAACTTTGTCTAGTACCTAATACTACAGGCTAGTATCTTCCAGAAATATATTCTTATTTGTACTCGACGATAATAATTATTATTAGCGTTTGTCCTATTGCTATACGGAGAATAGCAATAACAAACATTTACGAAACTTGAATCAATTTCGAAGAGCAAATATTGGCAAAGCGACGAAAATGGCCCCAGTAAGATCTATTGTCTTCGCAATTTGTATACATACACACGAATATATGCCTCCAAGATTTCGACGGTAAAGTCGAGAGAAAGGGACTTCTCATACTTACTGGGGAGCTGTGTTCGATTCTCGCCGAGTTTGCAATACATCTTTGTGTTACTATGATTAATACTACTACACGTAATTGAACCTCGTGGTCGGTTGTAGTATTAAAAAAGGCAGAAGCTAGAGTAGGTACCTGCTGGAGGCGGTTACTAAAAGTCTTGTGGACGGCCGAACAGAAAACAATTTCGTGATTAGAGAACTCGAAGCGGATGTTAACTTGGAAACCCCGTGATATTATTTGGTTAGGTCGAAGACGGTAGAGAACGAGTTCCCTCCAGAATTCAAGATTTTTACGAGTTTTCCACTGATACAGGTATTTCGTGGCGGTGAATAAAATGGTGAAGCTAGGCCGTGTGAAAAGCTTTCAACAATCCTCATTAACGGGGTTTCGACAAATAAAAATCATATTCCCATGTATATATCCGCCTATTCCACCTACGTACCAAATAGTGATAATATTATGTAAACTATAGGGAATGATCGATCAATGAATGGAACCTAAAATTCCTTATTATAGACCTTTTGTTTTCAATTCTATGACGCTATGCTATATGTGTAATTTACACTGATGAATTATTATTGTTGACTCTACGCCAACCGTAGAGTCAAGCGATGTGTGAATTTTCCTCTACGGCACTCTACGCCAATCGCTGCGAGAGGGATTTCCGCTTAGCGGAATACTCCGCTGCCGTTAATTTCTTTGGTAAATTTAATATAGTCAGCGCGTTCGTTAACCAGCGTCAACTATATTTCAATTTAATTATTTTCTACATAATACCAATAATAAAAAAGCTTTTTATAGAATAATCGACTAATCCCAATAAGTAAATTAGGCAGGCTAGCTGATACGCTGATATATAATTTTGTCCATTTATATTTAGGTATTGTACTTTCATGAATTTCCCATCACAGTATAAACATCCTTTCTGGCGTACACCGTGGTGTACCAAACAATGTGCATCCTTTATATGATAAATAGCAAATTAGTAAAAAAAATACATGCTGCATTACAGTAGCCCATGGATATTCCGCCTACATTATGCGCGTTGCGTAGACGTCTTGTAGTTTTATGAGTGTTAGGTCATAGCCATTGCATTTGGAAAGTAATTTGTCACAAGTCGCAAGAATCCATGATGCTGCCGTGCCAACACAATGCGCTGTAGTACCCGCCTCTGACACGAAAGTGAACGATTATAACTTCTAAAATTGCCATCAAGTCATTTCTAAATAAACTGTCGTACATTTTCTTTGTGCTGCTTCATGCATTATTAATGTCATATTCTATATTAGGTATCAGATATGACCAACGCACCTTACAGTCACGCAGTACGCTCTTCAGTGGGAGAATAGTGTAACGTCTAGTGCAAGAGTGCAAAAAAGAAGATAACAAAATTTCACGATTACAATAATTTTTACGACGAATGGGAAATTGACCTCAGAGTCCTCACTCAAATGTAATACGTTTGTTCAAGTTGGAAAATGACAATGGGAGAGTATGATAGAATTACTAGATCACTGCCAGTTTTGATATTGGATAGTAAATAACAGCCTGTTTGAAGTTGGACACGCCTGCTCTATAGTGCTTTTTGATTGAACGGTATCGACAGACAGGCTAATCATCAGAACAAAAGTAAAATAAACTTACTGACTGGCACACGCGATGCGATTCGTCCCTTTATTCTTTATTGTAATAATTTCAATAGATTTCCTAACGGTATATTTGGACAGCGTCGAAAGGCACATGTGGAAATCGCTTTTTATTTCGTTCTCGGTAAACATTGAAAATTTCCAACTGGATTTTTTAGTAAATAACACACAATATATTTATGTATACCTACACGTGTATACTATGCATACATTCATCCAGCCAGCTAAACGTGTATGGTGCATTCTTTCCAAACGTATTGTTTATGAACGATACGAGGTATTTACTCTGTGATCTCAATTCAAACACAGCAATATTCCTTGTGTTATATTATTTTGTGTAGCTCACAGGTTCCCAACCGTTTCAAATTTTGAAATAAAATAAAATTTTGATGCCGTTACATTCTTCCTTTTTTATATAATAGTAGGGTTTTTGAAATTACTTTATATATTACTTTAATGCCTACATATTTTTAAAAAAATCTGCCTGAATATCAAGCATTCAGTGCCAGTGTCATAATTAAAGAAAAACTGTTAATACGTGGACAGGTTACATGTAAATTGTCCGTATTTAGACATGAATTTGATCTCAATACTATACGACCACGTATTGGTACAATGGCTCACAATTAACTAGTGTGATACGGCCAACTGTATACATACAAATTTTCGAACACAATTTGGACATTCTATATAATATTAAGAGTCTCACGGAAAGCTAAGGTCAACACTCAGCAATAATGTTGGACAGTGTGAGATAACAGCAAGTATTAATTATTACTATAAACATGAACAGTAGAAAATCAACAAACTTCGGGCATGTCAAAACTGTGGGTATTCCAAGAAGAATAGAAGGATCTGGAATGCCGATGATTTCCTGGCTGGACAACATCCAACAATGGTTCAGTTGCTGCACATAACCACTGTTCGAAATAGCTGCATCAAGGGACACGTGGCGTGGCAGTGATGATTTAAATCTGTGGGTAATATAATATAGACAATGCAATGCACATCTGCAATACCAAATCGACCTATAGTATTCAGGTCAATGCGGTACGATCACGTCAACTTGCAGCGCTGTATCTTAGTTTAACCCCAGAAGAAAAATAATATAAGAGTTATTGAAAAAACGGTTTAGAGATTGTAAATGCAATTATTGGTCGAATAATATCAACGTTTTTTCTGGGCTACATGGAATAGAAAGATGTGATATTTTTCATTTGCTTACGAGTACGTCAACTTGTATATTTGCTTCGAGATTGACTGATTATACCTGATGAACGATGTACCTACTTAGGGCCGTGTGTACACATTGTAGCGTTTATCTTGAAATGACAAATTGTTCAGTTTGACTACGCGCATTAGTTATTTATAACGAACGTGTGCATGTCAACCCGACGATACATAGGTACGTCTTAAATAAAGTTTTACTTAAAAAAAAAACCGTTTTATCCGTTATAGTTTTTTTTATGGTTTCGACAAAACAAATATATAATATTACACCGTGTCATATTTAAAAATCGTTATAAAAAGTGGTTGGGGTTGTCAAGTTATATTATTGGTAGGTATCGCAAATATTTTCAGTGTGTGAAAATATTTATTTATATTGTCAATTTTCATAGTTTGAAGACAGCCGATTTTCACAAACATCCTCCCAATTGACCACTTTCCAAAAACCAATACATAAAACTATAATATGAAGGAAACTTTGCAATGTAAAATATCCGTTTTGGATTAATCAAACATTATAAATTATAACATTCATAACACGTATTAACATAAACAAGGTTTCATGTTTCACATAGCCGAAAATTACCATCGAAATGAAAAAAATGCATGCTTTATGAGATTTCCATGATGGTGGCCAAGTCCATTATGTCGGGCATAAATCAAGTGATCAAATAATATTTTAAAATTATCATGAATTCCCACTAACCAAACTTGTCAGGAAAAAATTCTAAATTGGTTGAGACGTATCTGCTGAAAGACACGATCGATACAAATGTAGATAAAAGTATCCTTGCCTACCTGTTGTTAAGTTAAATGTATTACAAATTAGCTATAAACTTCCCTACAGTTCCATGTGTTATTATTTAAAAGGAATAAACTATGTGCACAATGCTTGTAGTAAGCAGTGGCGAAGGGTGGAGGTAGGCTGTTAAGACCCGCCATAAACAGTGCACATTAAACTTTTTATAGCGAATCTTAACAGCCTACCTCCACCCTTCGCCACTGGACTAGTAAGTGATTCCTTCTCAACTTCATACAAAACAAAGCCACATAATTGTATAATTAAATTTAAAACTACGCAACAATGTATTGTTGACTGTTAACCCCGATAGCTAAATTACGTCATAGAGTTACTTAGTTTCAAAAGGCTTTTATATTACGGTGTGACAATAGAAAAATTCGGCAGTGCTTAGCTACTGTCCACATGTTTGCCTATTACGATATTTTTATTATGAGCGGCCAAATTAACAATTTAGCATTGATATGCATCGTACAAGTGATTTTTGTGTAAACGAATTACGAAATACGCATTTCCCAACGCGATCGCACGGCCGTGCATTGTAATACGTACTCCAGCAGTGTTGCCAAATCACGGGACTTAATATATTTATTTTACAAAATTCTATATATACTAAGAGGTCATCTAATCCAGGGTTTCCCAAACATTTCCTGTGGTGGAACACTTCGCAAATCCTGAAATTTTAACGGAAGACTGTTTATTTTGTAGGGTTGGTAAATAATACATAATTACTAAATTTAAACAAAAATGAGAAAAATACAATAATTAAGTATTTATTTAGTAAGTAATTATTTTAATGACTTCGATGATTGCAAATCTTCTAGACATCAAGCACAATATTAGAAAGTTGAATTCCTATATTATGTGGTATGGCGTTGAGCCTGTTTCTGGACTTTGACTTCGTTGCATGATAAGGAAATCCTGCTTAAGTCGTAATAAACGGAAGTAAGACAACAATAGCTTGTTTTGACACACTGTGGTACCTACTGTGTAGAACACATATTCTAACCCTGGGAATTCTAATCTCTCCAGAATTTTAACGACTATTGGCTGCCTGATTTCCAGGTTGTTCTGTGTCACTTTCAGTAAAATGTTCAGGAGAGCAATTTGAAAGTTCACATTGAAACAATAAATTGCACTACCAATATATATATCGCTGTCTGATTCCCAGGTTGTTCTATGTCACTTTCTGTAAAATTCTCAGAAGAGCAATTTGATAGTTCACATTGAAATAATTGCATAACCTATATATATTAAATACACTGTTCTGCATAATATAAAAGAATAACTTATTTTCGACATTATCGACAATTGCGTTCATAATTTTTGTATTCTGACTAATGGGTTAAACCGTTAAACAGAGTTCTGGAAATAGAACGAAGTGGCATTAAAAAGTCATTTTGCTTAAAAATGTGATATAGAACAACCTGGAAATCAGGCAGCGTATTATCGCCAGGTACAATGTTTTAATAAATAAATAATTATGTACTTACGTGGTAGAGTTTTGGCTTACCTATATAATATCATTATACATATATATAATATCAAGGAAAATGACGAATTCCGATCTCTCAGTTTTAGTTGTTGCCTATACTTAGAATTGATTGCTGTGAATGGTTGGTTATTAGTTATTATTTTTCATATTATGTTATTAAAAAATACATGTCAATATTAATACGAAGGAAATAATAGAAAATTGACATTTTAGCCGAAAAAGACGGGTAATTTGTATTGGATTTGAAATAATATAATATTATGTAACCGCGATCGGACTCGACTGACTTATAGAGGACCTTGATATTATATAGATTAGAAGATTTTGTTGAAAATCCACGGTATCACTATCATCGTTGATAATAAGGTATGAGTGGATCATTGTACCATAATATCTTGATTTTCTTCCATCGCAGGGCAGACGCATCTCCCTATTTTCTCCATTCCTTATAAAACCGGAAGCTCTCACTTTTTCAATTTCTAATATAAATTCAATGTTGTGGAGGCTGTTTTCATATAAGAAGAAGATAAAAGTTGTCTGTTCGTCACCGTCCATGTGCATTTTTCCAATATTAGAACCACCTAATCGAAAATTATCATATAGGTTTTTTCAATACAGTAATAATTTCAAAATAACACATCGTATAAATAAAGTACGTTAAAATTTAGATTTATAGTTTAGATTTCCTGGAAATAAATAAAAATATTAACAGCAATAATATATTAAATAACAACATTTTAACCCCCAACTGCGTCCCACTCCTCATGATTTCCATTTGGAGTTCCATCCCTCTTAACAATTTAATATTATTTACAGACCCGACTGATATATTTTTTTTCTTTTCTTTACAGGTGAGTGCAATTCTGCTCAGCAGCTGCTATGCAAATAATTGAAGAAAGATTTCGCCTGCGGAACATTTCTCAGCCATGTGCTAAACAGCTAAACGTAAATAGTTTTACCTATCTGGCTTACCCCCCTCCCCCTTATGATTGTGAGTATTGTGACGCCCCTAAAAAATTGTCACGTCCTCTGGGCAGAATGCTAAGATGTCGACGTGATATAGACTAATTATTTTGTATATAAATTATATTTTGCTATGTTTGACAAAGCTATATATATATATCTTGGCATCTTCGTTTTTGGCGACATATAGCGTTATTACCATTTTTTAAATTCGGTTTTCCGTAAAAAATGGTAATAATATGAAAACTGCATTATGTGAAGTTAATATACATATAAACATGGTGACCACAACTTTATCAACGACGGTAATATCAAAATTCTTCTTCGCATGAATAAAGTCAGTTGGTTTAAAAATTATTGTTTTAGAAATCCTAGAATTAAATTTAATTCATTACCAACATTTTATACCCAAATTGCTCCCCATTCCTAATTCCTTACGATATTCCCCTTCGGAGTTGAATCCCCTCCACTTAATTATAACTGAAAATTTACCAACTATCCCTTCCCTACGTTACATTGAACTATATTATACCTACAACTAACTTTCTACGTCCTACGAATTTGAGTGAATACAAAGCGATGAACTTTACTTATTTTATATATTATCAGTAGGTATTATCACCATCGAGTGAACTCTAAATCTCTCGAAAAGCTGATACAATTTTCTAGAGTTTTGTAAACTACCCGATTCTAAGAATAAATTGTTGCTTTGACTTCACTGCGGTATGTAGATATTACTCTACTTCTACTGCATTGTCATTTTAGGTTCCGATTCCTACACACGTCATAATATCGTTGTATTACCATCACACCTGTCATTTATTATGCAAACGAGGCTGGCGGATTTCACGTCGCTATTGTCACCGTGTTAGGAATGTCTTTCAAATGCTGCTCCCATCGGAATGAATAAAATTGTATATAGGCCAGTGTTATTGTTGGAGTTCGACTGGGCCCGAATTGTGCATTTATCGAAGTTATTGACGGGAAGTATTGTGAAAATGATTTTCATTTAAACGTTGATGTACCTACATAAATAAGCCACGAGCGGGTTTTGCCTTTTCAATTTACATTGTGAAGCGTTTTTAATGTATTTTCCATTCAAACATTATTCGTGAGTCGACATTTGAGTACTTGGAACTTAAGTACATAGTACGTACCTACGTGTAATTCAATCATATCGAAATCATTCTGTACTCTTGTAACCTACAAATTTACGTATTCTACGGGAGAGGCAAAAAACCTATTCAACCACTATTTTATTGTTTTATATAGACTATAAAAAATTACTACGTGGCTGTACCACCTGTCAAAATTTTTGTCGATGCGATTAATAATACTACTAATAGCTTACAATAATACTATTTTTATATGTTATTTTTATGCGATCGCGCAAGAAAGACCCAAACTTTTTCGCATACAAATTTGCGTGTGTTTAAGATACAGCTGAGGTATTCTTAGCTGTGCATACCTTTGGCAGACAGGGAGAGAGTGTTATACTTTTGATTACATGTTATGATGTTGAGATGTTTTTTTTTCCATTTCTGAATTTATCAAAAATCTCAATATTGACTTGTGAATGTGTAAGGTTCGCTGGAATTGGCTGTGCAAATCCAATCACCGATGCACGCTCATGGAAGTGTCGTTCAACAAGGGCTTTCAATTCCTAACTCGTTTAAAATTCAAATCAGCGCCGCCTGCATTTTGCACTGTCCATCCAGCAGAGACCAACGCTTTGCCGTCAGTTCGGAAATATGAATTTCATTTGCAAAGTTAGTATGTATCTACCTTTATAATGTAAAGATTCTTTTATGTCTATCTAAATTGTAACCTATATTGTGATATTTATAACGTTATGCGAAAATTTTGATAGCTTCACTTCTTTTTGGAGAATAGAAACTTATAAAGTATACCTATCGCTGTATAACTTAGATATTATATTGTTTCACTGGCTTAGTGACGAAGAGTATCGTGCCGCCATTTAATTAATCTTCAGCGATCTATACATTCAAATGCCATAGCTGAAGGTATTGAGAGACATGTATGTTTCGTCCTTCGTATGGTCGGATAATAACGAAGGCAGCTTCCTTCCACATCGACCCTTGATGTTTCCTCTGAGTCTTTGCAAAGTTTTGTTTTCTTTTCTGACCATGTGGCCAAAGAACTGTGCATAACTCTTTGGAAGCATTGATGAGAGACGATAGTTTTCGTGTATTTATTTCAGAATAGATAAATTCATCCTCATTGCTATTTATGGAAACATTAGCATGCGATTCCTACACATCTTAAAGGAATTGATAGGATGCAGTTATTGTTCATTTATGTTCCAAGTGTCAACCATGAAGAAAAACGGAGAGGACCGGGCGAACTTTGCTTCATGTTGATAAGGCACTATTTTTCCATATTTTGTTGAAGCCTGGTTCGAAGTTATAGTATATTGCAGTGTTCATTCCTTACCAAACTCCATGTGTATTTTTTTAAATTGCAATTTAATGTTTCTTTCAAATCAAATCACCCGTAACACGCCGCCCATGCAAATGTTCAAATTTAAGAATGAATGCTATCATATGGCGTGTTTCATAATGGGCTGTTGTATACTAAATCCAAACTAATTGCAGTTTCTCATCGTCATTTTTGTTCTAAGATATAATATACCCTGGAATCCAGTCATTTTGAGTTGGAAATAGTTATAAATATACGGTTCAATATTTAAAACATAGGTACTTACGTATTACTGCTTTAGACCGAAACGTTTGATATTTCGTTTGATATGACCTTTAAAAACTTATGTACTTTCGGTAGGTAACTAAAGAACATACTAATATATCTTTCAAAAGAATCATAATATTATGTTTTATTTCTATTAGAAAGTAGGTAGGTATTTTCGAAACGGTGCATTTTTTTTTTGTTTCTTTAGCCAGAACGCCCAGAACTACATCTTACTCCCAAATTGATGTAATTTAAAGGTTTCTATTGACCTTGTTGTGAGTTGTGATATCTCTTGTGTTTACGTGTGAACCGCGTTTTCCAAATTTATTATGTTAATATAAAGCCTGACCGTCCTTTACAGAGTGTACAAAACCGAATAACCTTCACTTAGTAGAATGATGCGATGTGCTCATCTCGTAACTACAAATAACACGGTCATTTGTTTGGAGGTCGAGCCGATATTTGCGAAATTGTCGTAGCATGTAGGTACCTGCGTATTTTGTGTTTAAGTACAATTAAATTTACCTTGTACCTAGTTGTACATTATTCTGTTGAACGCTATGTCCACTTTAGACGATTGCAACAGGTGCATTAGCGTAGTAATTATTGATAATGAAGAAATATCGCTGCTTTGTGGATTCAATTGGTGTTATTTACGACTTATGTTTTGTTATGTCACGTTATATACGTTAGGCATTAGCGGTTTTCCACGAAGAATGAAAATCTTAAATATACAGGCTTTTTTTCACAGTCGAGTAGGTATTAAAGAGTTTTTCATGATCAGTGATCATAAAACATTCCTTCGGTAAATTCATAGTGCCATTTAGTAAATGTATGCCATGTAGCAAAGCCGTATATATTCAGGCCTAGACACGAAATGGCGAGTTCCCATACTAGGTATTGGTAGTTTTTGCTTAACTTTGAATTCAATGCGGTAATCTGTCCGCAGTAAACGAAGATTTTCGATTGCATAGTTCGTTAAAATTAATTAACGTATTACCTAGATTTTTTTTCTTCAATTTGAAACAATCATCATTTTCTACAAACATATTGAAGTCGAAGTAGGAGCAATAACTGTGTAGCACTATGATCTAACTAAATTCACTGTTTCGTTTCGCGGCCTGAATATAGAGGGCCTTGTGGAGGGATTCCCAACCCTGTGCCCGCGATTAATTAATAAATAATTAAAAAAATTAATTAAATAATAAAATTAATAATTAATTATTTTCTCTTTGGATTTTTAAATCGATTAATAAAAATAATTGCAATTGAATTTTTATATTGGTTGATAAGATATATTAAATTTGTCGTCGATTTATTCATGTGTGGTTGAATAAGCAACCCTGTTTCATTATATTTAATAATATTTTAAAATATTGCTTGAAAAACAGAACCTAAATCCATTAGTTTCATTGAAAAAAAATATGCCCGCCATTCCATTTTTCGCTACAAATGTGCTCGTGATGACAATAAACCCATTGGAACAACAAGGGCCCCTGAGCATATGGTGCCATCTTTCTGAAACCTACATGTTTGTCGGATCCGTATCTTCCAATTGAGGCCAAAATATATCCCGGATCATCGTAAGATCGCAGTGCCTGTCTCACATTATTAAAGAAATGCCAAGGATGCCGCCAGACTGCACCAGACAGTCACTTTTTCAGATTGCGACGGAGGTACAAGGGGTGTATGATCCATTACAGACTATGCGGTTTCAAATTTGGCCACAATTAGACGAATTATGTCTTTTGTAAGACGATGATGCCAACCGCAAACCATTCAAATCGAACACTAATTTTGATCACGAAATTTTATTATTTCAGTACACCGTGTTAGCAATTAATAGACAAACACGGACGAATACAACTGTCTGAAAATTACGGTAAAAGTTTCTGATAACACCCTTGTATATTTAAAGAAAAAATCAATTCATAACACAGTCAATGAAGTGTAAAAATGTCCTGGCATCATAATCATTGCTGGATTTGTAACACTTGATGGCGGTATAGGAGGTAAACTATCTTCAGAATGCAGATATAGCTAGATATATATAAATAACCAAGCCATTATTTCAATTGAGTCACGATGGTCAACAGTGATGCATATGGCGAAGTATGTATTCTAAATTCTTAGTTAATTGCCTCATTAGCCTCATCTATACACAGTTCAGCCCAAAAGCGTTAGGTCGAGCAAGCTCGCGCCACTTCCCTCAGTCCATCACGATATCCTGCACCTCTCAATATCAATCTTGCATCAGTGTACAATTTTCTTCACTACAGACTTACTAAGTATTATATAAATGATATCGATGTCAAAAAATGCGCTCAATGTAAAGTGACTTGTCCAATTTTCAACGCAAACTAAATAGGTATACAGGTTGCCATAATCTTACATCGACCGAAATCAATTTAGCGAATAATTGTTCGATTTAGACATACTTGTTATTGAGTATTCACGATTTCACCTGTTTGAATAATATTAGTAAACGACGTAAGTGAAAGCATACGAAGTTATTTTTTGTTCTCTACTATAATATTGTGTACCTACATACAGACTTTCATACATTCATTATTGGTTTGCAATATGTAAACTAAGCTGGAGTGACAAATTATAATTCATTTCAATCTGTTGAGTATATATGACTGCGGCTTTTAACCTGGGTCGATTGATATATTGAGTGGGTCTTAAAATATTTTCAGCAATAACAATATTTGCGAAACAGTTTGCAAATGTACAAAATTCGTTTATTCATATACATTTCGAACCGCTGTGCGTCGATTGTTCAGTTTTATGGTGACTCCCCACCATGGCCCCCATATCCTTAAGCGGACCCCCAGACTAGGATCGTTGGCGGGGCCTCTACTTATCACTAAGGTTAAAGGCAGTGTGACGCTCTACAGTAGCGTTTTCTAAATAATGTTCGAGATGACAAAATTAAGGTTATTCAACGTATTTTGTGTTTATGAATACCTATATTACTCGAATAATTATGGAGTTGTTAAGTATCGATACAATAATCAAAAATTTGCATCGCACAACCACTACTCCCGGAGTAAAATAGCGCCGCAAGCGATTTTTTTTTAACTAATGGTGCAAATTTGAGATGTGTGTTTATCTCACTTATCTGGTTGACCCGTCACGCCGACCCCCACTAACCCCGGACCCCCAATGATATTATCGCGTCTCGCTTACTCTTGAAGAATGAGATTGGGTAGACAGTCAGCACTTTTACGTGTAAACAGTGTTATTATCGTGATTGTTTAAAATACACACTATTGTTGCAAGTAAATCCATGCACGTGTACAGGCGCTATAACACCAAGAATTAATACTGTTACCAATAGGTAGTTTTTTTTTATTAAAATAAACAATTTATTTTAACCGTGTTATTTTATTGATATTTTCTTGGGTCGCAAAACACCGTAAGTTAAGAAACCCTGATTTATAATAATCAATATTGAAAATAGATAGTCCACGCTAAAATAATACGGTAGTGACGATACTGTTGTGATTATAATTCAATTTATTAATATATTGAATAAACTGTTTAAAATGTCAAAATGAATTCATGGATTTAAATGTTAAAAAATGTAAATGTTTAATTATCAAAATGTCACATTACTATGCATTGATTAGTTGCGCAATATGCAAATTTTATTATTGATCAAAATTCCACCATGTTTGTCCCAAATGGACTGAATTCAGCGGTCGTATTGGCCTTATCACTCAGAAAAAAATATCTCATAGAAAATTTTCATAGAAAATTTGCATGTTCGCCATGTGCAACTGCATTTTACGGCCGGTATCATGATGCGGATCGTGTGAAGCATGCATTATGAAAGCACTACATATTGTATTTAGTTACAGTTTTCTTTGACGGAAACTCATCGTAGCATGTTAAAACAAAATCAATAATTATAATTATATATTCATTTATAAGAGTTTTTTTTTTACTATTTTATTACTACTAGTCCCTATTACTTCGCTGCCACGTTCATCCTTCGAACAATAGTAAATATACAACTGACAATCAATTATAATTTGAATTCAATGTTCATCAAGCACCCTCAGTAGATAATAGGTACTAAAACTAGATCAAGCTGTAAATGCTTCTCATGATTCATGATATGACCTAAATAGACTGATATTTTACAATTACCTGCTAAATCTTTTGATGGGTCGCGATGGTGGCCCGTGAATTGGTGACTTATGAAGTCGTGTGTAGCGGGGTCGAATTCACATGTTGTGTTCACATTTGTTTGGTTCCAGAGCACGGTCTTGATGGGTTGAGCAAGTGGCTAATATCCATTTATCGTAAAATAAAATCTGCTAAGAAACCCTTTCAGTAAGCGGCCAATACCGACAACGGATTATAGCCAATGAAATGAGTGTTATTTTTTCTATACAAGTCGATTACTGGATGACTTTTGGTCGATCGTACGAAAGGCCTCGTATATTCGTAGGATTTATAAATTTGAATCATGAACATGTAAAAAACGTATACATTCTGTACATTTAGTTGTATTATAATATGATTTCGTTGTTATTTAGAAGGGGAAGCGTTAACTATTCTTATTTTTATTTTCTTAATTAGATTACTTACATGACAGATGTCAATCAAATTAACCATGATGAATCCCGCGTAACCTCGTCGTATCACTTGATTCGTATTGCATCACTCACGGCCTGCTCAGGAGTTAGAGAAGGAGAAGATTTGAATCCCCGCGCTTTAAATTGAGGTGTAGTTTCATGACCGTCACACAATATACCTACTCTTTGTACAGTATGATAATAGTTTAACGATGAGTGCAATGAGGGCCCAAAAAACACCAAAACTCAACATTTTCACGTGGAGCAGGAAATACAGGTGGCGTTGTTTAATGTGTAACGTCTCCGTGTCCTCTCACTCTTCAGTCATATATAATACGATTGTATAGTTGAAGAATGACTATGTAAGAGTATGATAGGTAGCATTATGCCCCCCACATCCTGAAGCGGGCCCCCAGCTTAGGATCTTTGACTGCCCCCCTACCTATCGCTAAAGATAAAGACGGTGTGACGCTATACAGTAGCGTTTTCCAAAAAATGGTGTACGCGGTAAAATTAATGTGTTTTCGTGTTTTTTGTATATTTGAATTCATCTACCTATTTGAATTATGGAGTTGTCGAGTAACGATACACAATTAAAAATTGTATCGTACATCATTTTAAATAATAATGATATTGAAGATAAATAGCGCTTTTTTTACTATTCGAGAAAATTTGTGATGTGTATTTAAATCACTTATCTGGTAGATTCGGCACGCCGGGTCCTTCCTGAGCCCGGGCCCCCAGGCTAGAGCCCTGTCAGCCCCCCCTTTGTGGGGGCCATGGGTAGCATACTTGAAGTTAGATAATATGTCTCTAACATTATATTTTAATCGTTGATGAAAAGTGAGAGTATTTACGTATGAGTAATAATGACTATTTTGCAATATTATTGAAATCCAATACACTTGCGATTTCAAAAAAACATTATAAGGGTGTAATTCTATATTATCTCTTGTATGACACAAACAAACACTGTTACCTAGCGATTATGAATGCTATTCATTTCATGATATTGATATTGCTCACGTTATGCTATGAATTTGAATCTATACGTGCATCAGCAACAGTCTAGTAATTATGATTCAGTTTTTTTAAATAGTGCACTTCGGCAATATTATATTATTGGGTTGGTATTGCTGATAAATTGATTACGTTTTGTTTTGATCTCCATTTTTTAGATTTAGTTGATTCATCGACTTGATATAAGGTGGGTGTGGGGTGAGCGACCCCAGCCAATGAATCATGTTTTTTTCCCTATCAACATAATAACATAACGCCTACAAGTTGGTTTATTAGTTGATAGGTAGGTATTTCGATTTTAGTATAATTTATACTGGTATAGGGGTTTATGGTCTGTTGATTTTGCATTGGCGGGCTCAGATACGTGGATGTCCTAGGCGCAGAATAATTTTGATAAAACAATAAATAAATTCCAACTCGTAACGTACATACTAAAATATGAATTTATCTCTTTTCTATAATCATATACTGTGAATAAAAATAATAATTATTAAAGATGACCACGATGGTACGCTGCCTATTTTGTTATGCTTTGGGTAATATTTATATAGTTATTCAATTTGTGAAATGCATTTTTATTATTATTTTAGTATAGTTTAATAATTATTGTACGACCGTTTTGAACTGCTTCGAAGCCCCCTTTTAAATCTTCTGACGAATCGATTGCGTCGAAGAGAGTCACCCCTGGTTTTGCATTATGTAGTTTAGCCATAAAGTCACGCATAAAGGATCAGTATTACTGTCAGTACCATGTGTAGAGGTGGAATTATATATTATTGACCGCCAGTATTGGCAGTAGGTATCATAGACATTATGAGATTAATTGTGAACTTAGGTAATATTATATTAAAAATAGTCTTCATCCTCTTTCTACAATTAACCAATTTACTTAAAATTGATAATGCTAAAATTATAGTCAAAATGCCGTTGAACGATAGTTTATTTCGATCGATTGTGAATAACAGCAGATACCATAACCATAGACTAAAATACTTACTATCTGTGCTGCACAGCCATATTGACCGTAATGTGGTCTGCTTGTCATGCCAGTAGTAAGTTGTTAAATTTTGTGTGTATCATGCTTTATGGAGTTCCAGTGAAACGCCCGCCATTATATGTGCTAATTTCGTCATAATTAGATAGGACATGCATAGCTTAGCGTTCATATACGTGGGTGTCGTATTTTTTTCAAAAATATGTATATTCAATAAAGAATGTTACATTCTTAAATCTTGTGAATTATTCGTTGAATAGTGTATTATATGTATTTACTATTATTTCGCTGGGATGTATTTGGTAGATACTATTTTGATGATCCTATTCCAGGCCCTAGGGATGATCTAGTTTTCGCTAATCATCACAACTTGTCCAAATTATTATCACCCATCTGTCTGCCTCAGTGGCAAAGGGTGACATTTGGAAAGAGGTAGGCTGTGGAGATCTGATAAAAAGAACACACTCGTCAGGTATACTTGCGAGAAATAAGAAGATAATACGATATTACTACTAATGAATAGGTACATACTAATGACAACGATACACTAATTTAATGAAACTTCAAAAACTCACTGACGACATAAAATTAAGCGATCAGTTTAAATTAAGTAGGTACGTATTTTTTGAAAACATTCTATATTTATTAATCTTCGATTAAACACCATAGAAATTATATTTTTAAATTATCTAATTATTAATTATTTAGTTTTAGGCTCTGCTATCGGAGCTTACGTTAGTTCATACAATTTGATTGACTGGGCTGGGCTACGTGACGTAAAGCCCATATGAAAAAAATTAAAAAGAATTATTTGAAACATAATCCGACCTTTATTTGCGTCAAGACAGATGGCGCGCTGTGGTACCTATATTTTTTAAAACCTTTGCAGATTGTTTTGTTATTATCTGTGTAATACATTCCTACACATACGGCATCTCTCTTTGGCAAAATAAATTATTTTATAGAATATATAATCTAGTGATTATATAAATAAGTCAATATGCAATTTAAAAATTTTTCTTAATAAGGTAGGCTTCAAATAATCGGCCAGTATGGAGTCTTCGCCACTGGTCTGCCTAGTAGGTACTGGTTGAATGCTTCCACAATCCCCGTAAACTCCTCTACCTTGTCTCCCAAAGTAACATTATACATACCTACTTTACTCTGCGGTCCGAAAGGAAATTGTTTTTAACACATACTTTCGTACTACATAGTTGAATTGGAATGATTGATTGGTAAATATATTATTACCTATATCGAGAAGGTTTTTTCCCAATATTGCCAATAAATGACGAGCGTTAATAATATTTGTGATATGTCAGGAAGGTCAATGAAGAAACTTAGTCATCGTTGTTTTTTTCTAATTTTTTTCCGTTAATTACAACTTGTAGGTACGGTCCAGGATGTCGGAACAAGTTACTAGGCAGGTAATGTAGTAATTACTCATTCATTGTGTAATGTTTTTGTTTTTAACGTGAGTTACTTGTAATTTGCGTCATTTTATATGCCTTTATATTATTTATTACATTTTAATGTTGGCAAATCGATATTATATTATGTATAATATAAATATACGTACGTCATGGAATGGTTCCATCAAAACACTCCTTTTCTTTATTCGTGAGTCAGTCGAGAAGGAGAACGATTAAACGTGTATGCAAATTGGTTTTAATCATTTTTCTATATATACCAACCTGGTATTTGTTTTTTGTTAAATCAACACTAAATGACCTTTTGTCGAATTATGAATCTACGACTCGGAAAATATAATATCAATTATAAATTGGGCAACATGTGAAACACTTTGGTTTCGGCGTCATGCGGTCTGAATATTATTTTTTTCAAACGAGGGCAGTTTGATAACTAACGTAAAGGAAAAAAACCACATTGTAGGCGTGAAATTATGAATAATATTAATATTATTATATTTCCTCGCGTGTCCCAAAAATGAATGGTCCTAGCAGATGGCATCTAATGTTGGCTTATTCGCCAGCGATTCGCATATATGTGTTCACTGTTTTGATTTTCCTCCGTTTTGTGTATCATTTATTTAAAAAAAATATATTAATTCAAGAGGCAGGTGATTCACAAAGAAAACTGGCGTACAGAGAGGGGGGTAACTGCGACGTGTGTTTTCCATGGGCGGATAGCCAGGTAGCATCGCCCGATACCTGAACTTGCGTTCTCAATTTTTTTGGTCAGCTGACATTCGTATAATCATTAATCTTAGCTAAATAATTGCAGCCAACTCCTGGTTATAAGAATATCAGAAGTCAGTTCCAGCCTAATCTCCGAAGGGTTCAATTTAGCGGATGTTACTAGTTGTCAGATTTACCTTAGTGTCTGAAAATTTGTGCGCAAGTAGTTGGCCGTATCACAATTTATCGTGAGCTGTTTTATCGGAAATAGATGGCCGTACGTACCTACAATTTACATACCAACATTACCAACGATTTTCCTTACCAAACAAAATACTAAGAGCGGAATGCAGAAACATTTGTCATAATTAAAATTTCCTTAGCAGAAAACACTATGCAGAAACATTGTCCTTAGTTAAGATCATTTGTATTCAAAATAATACCATATTTAAAAATTCTCTTTCCTATAGTTTAGGTAAATTATTTTATAATTGTTAAACGATGACAAAAATATGACAACTGCATTTTATAAATGCAATAACTATAAATACATATTAATATTTAATTATAATACTCTTATGTTTCTGTTATAAGTCATTATACGTGATTCCACAGGCACCGCAAGATATTTTTTTTAACATGGTAACACTAGCGTCAAGTGTCATTCTTCATCTGGCATTTTGTATTTCTGCGGGCTGGCGTATAAAAGTAAAATAATATTCTGCAAGTACATGCCAAACGAATTAACACTATCAATATCCATATTGAGATACATTGTTAAATGAATTTGAGTGTATGGGCTGTTTTATAGACATGCCAATTTATTTTGACAGCAGCTGTCAGTGGTAAATGGTAATACAGAAGGGGGCGTGTTCATAACAAAAGTAGTCTATGGTTAAGGATTCCTTAACTCTATACTCAGGATTGTCTATAGTTAAGTCATCCTTTTCGGCGACTTATCCGTAGGAACGAAATCTTAGATTGTGCATGCTGCTCTAAGGTTGTAAGTTTTACTTGCACATGGCATTTATGTGTGATATGCAGGTAAAAGCATAATGATATCAATTGATAGGTAGGTAGTAGTGCTTTTTAGTCGTATCGGTGCACAGAACAGAATTTCTGACACACTGTATCAGTGTTAATATTTTTTCTTGTCCGTTGAAACTCCACCACACATGCCGTCTCGCCGTCTGTTGACAAAGCTGATCATAAAATAGTAGTATGCACATACATACATACTCGCACATCCAACTAACACACTTTTCTATGAGAAAAAATATAACCTGTTGCTTCAATAATAATGGCTCAGTAGCAAAAAGGTGAAAGTGTGCGAATTCTCTGCGAGTGGAATTAAAAAACAGCCGTTAATTGTTTTGTTTTTTATTTACGTCATCTTCGTTAATTTCGATACTCGTTTCGTCATTCAAATTATACTAGTCTTTACAATACTTTACATACAGTTAGAGTTTGGTTGCATTGCAAGTTGTAAATACCATAAGTATTACAGACCAACATACACGTGCCTACATAGAAATAAACAATGTGTAAAAACTGTTTACAAACATTTGTGTGTGCGTTTTTTTTTTATTCCGCCGCCGATGTCAACCATGTGCAAACAAACGCAATGACAAAATAAGCAACTACCTATTGACATGTTAACCATGTGTGATCTTGTGTAGTGTCGTTTTCATTAAGGTTGTACCTCAGTAAAGTTGAGGCACGGTCTAAAAAGATCCTGGCTAGGCGGGTGCAAATGACGCATGCCAAACAAAATATAATTTGTCATAAAAATCCAACATACGTCCATTTTATGTTCTGTTTATTGTAAACTAGAAGACTCCAACCTTCGCACTGGATTAGCCAGTTCCTCACCGGCCATGGCAACTTCGCCGCCAGACTCCACGAGTTTGGCTTGATAGTAGATGGGCCGGGTTGTACCTGCGGGCATAACCACCAAGATGTTGAACACATCCTCTGGGATTGCCCGCTTATGGAATTCGAACGAGCGGAGCTGTTTGCCAGGGTCCGTCCTCACACGGGCCCAATTGGTCATGGAGATCTGGTAGCAACCGAGGCCAACTTTGCGGCATTTGAGAAATTTGCAGCGTCGTATGGGGAGCGGGACAGTCCCGACTCTTCTGTAGACTCATCCATTTCAATTCGTGACACTCAGTATGCGGGTACACAAAGCGCTTAACGTCAGCGGACAGCAGAGCCAGTCCAAAAAACAAAAGTTTTCTTTCTTAACTTTCTTCTTTAAGCACTACGGTGCATGGTTGCAGCATCAGTCCCGTGCGGCTCCGTCTCGGGACGGAATGAGCACTTAAAATCACTTCTTTCAGACACGTTTAAAGCGTAATAGAAAGCGGCCGTGCATATCCACGGTTGTGCATATATTATGACGGGTGGTGGTGGGCACTTTAACGTATGTTCTATTAGTAACAATAATAATAATATATTCATTGACATGTTTTTTTTTTTAAAGTAAATGGGTAACGTTTTTAGTCATCTTTACACGATTTAAGAATTAATACGCCCGTCGCCATCACGAAACAAAGTGACGTGTTTCCAGCTCGACGTTCTCTCTCAGAATGCGAGCGAGTCCAAAATTTCGTCGCGCCTATAGTTGAAAATTATTTGCCGTTTCACTGATGTATCACCTTAAGGGTATAGGTATCTGTGCTGAGGAATGGTCTAACTATATAGTAAGTAAATAGCAGGTAATAATATATTAGGTAGGTAGTGTCATCTCCCGTCAAGTCAGAGAGTGTGAAGATGCTTCCTCTTCTCGCTCAGTATGGTGGTGTTTGACATCGTCTGTCATTTGGACTTGAAGTGAACAATAATACACCGGAATGGTCGAAAACGGCGATTTTTATTTGGAGAATACTTGGGACTATATTTTATATCATTTCAATAACGTAAATCGAAATACACGTGTTTATAATTTGACTGCCAAAAATCTTCTTCTCTCCTGCGCATGCTCGCCAAGAACCTTTGCTTTTCGATCCCGCCGCCGCAATAATTTAGCGCTGCGCGCGGACCACAAAATGCAATGTTGCCAGTATCTTTTATTTTTGACGTATTTGAATTTACAGCATTGGCAGTTTTATTATTATTTATTTTCGCAATCATCCCTTACTATGGCGTCGGCCTGATAATGGTTCGGGCCTCTCTAGATCCACAGAGACATCCCCAAATGGGGACCATTCGGGGGTGTAACACTAGGTACGAGGGTGGGTCAATAAGTCCTTAGAAAAGCCGACAGGTGGCGCGACTAGTACTGTAAGCGGTTTGTTTTCATGCAGCGGCACTACCGATTCAGTATGCTGCGAAGTTTCAATCAGATTGGTCGGGTTGTTGTGTGTTTCTCGTACATTTAAAAAAATTGGAAAATGGAAAAATGGAAAATGGAGAAAATTGAGTTTAGAGCTGTTATTAAACATTTTAATATAAAAGGGTTAACAGCAAAGGAAATAAAAAATGAGTTGGATTTAGTTCACGGCATATCTGCTCCTTCACTTGCAACTATTTATAACTGGTTAAATGAATTTAAACGTGGTCGTACATCAACAAAGGATGAACCACGCTAAGGACGTCCTGTAGAGGTGACTACACCAGAAATGATCAATAAAATCCACGATATGGTGTTAAGTGACCGAAGATTAAAGTTGAGTGAGATAATTGAGGTTACAGGGATCTCAAAAGGTAGCGTCATTTCTATTTTACATGACAAATTGGGCATGAAAAAAATTTCTGCAAGATGGGTGCCGCGTTTGCTCACAGTCGACAATAAACGCAATAGGGTGGTGGCCTCTAAAGCCCTGTTGTCGCTCATGCAACGCAATCCGGATGAATTTTTTCGTCGCTTTGTGACTGTAGATGAAACATGGATACACCACTATACTCCCGAGACGAAAGAACAGTCAAAGCAGTGGATTGCGAAAGGCGAACCATGTCCAAAGAAGGCGAAAACCGTAAAATCAGCTGGTAAGGTTATGGCTACTGTATTTTGGGATGCACGTGGAATTATTTTCGTTGACTATTTGGAAAAAGGAAAAACAATAACAGGGGATTATTATGCATCTTTATTGGACCAGCTAAAAAACAAAATTGAAGAAAAACGGCCTCATTTAAACAGGAAAAAATCCTCTTTCATCAGGACAATGCCCGTGTTCACACATGTTTACGATCAATGGCTAAAATTGAAGAATTGAAGTTCGAATTGGTCGACCACCCACCGTATTCGCCAGATTTAGCCCCCAGTGACTTTTTCCTTTTCCCAAACTTAAAAAAATGGCTAAGTGGACAACGTTTTTTTTCAAATGAAGAAGTCATCGATCGGACAAATGCTTATTTTGAGGACCTTCCGAAAACTTATTTTTCTGACGGTTTAAAAAAAATTGAGAAATGTCTAACCAAGTGTATTGAGCTCCAAGGAGATTATGTTGAGAAATAAAAAAAAATACAAAAATAAAAACTGTTATAATGCTTTTTTCTAAGGAATTATTGACCCACCCTCGTATATAGGTATATTTCAAGTATTTCAATTGACAGGTTTTTGTATTTTTACATAAGTAGGTACCTACTTATGAAAACTTATTTCACTTAGTCTCCATAAGAATATAAATATAATACGGCGACAGTAAAAAAACAGTTGGCTTAAAAAGACTTCAGAAAACAAAACAACAAAAAATATAAAATCAATAAGTCATAGGTATGTGTTGTCTGGTATCAAAATTTGTCAAAATCCATGATGTTTTTCATCTAAGTATGCCGTATGAAACTTTGGTTTGGCATCTACAAAAATAATGTAATGTTATTCCATGAAAATTGTATGTAGTGACTAGTGACTGGTGTTCATTATATGTAAAATAGAGTGCTTCGATAAATGCCACAGCAGTGATGAGAATGTTTTATTTTAAGTAATTTATTTATTTTCATTTGACACAATATTTTTGTATGCCAGTCTTGTCGGTTAATTTTGTCTAACGGTTTTGTCTGGCAGTTTTGTCTGAAAATTTTGTATGGCAGTTAATCCGACAGCTTTCATTAAATTACAAATTGATGAGAAATTGATATTGGCGGGTTCATTATCTGTCTAAAATAGAGTGTTTCAATAGACGCAACAGAAGTGATGAATGATAATATGGGAATGTTTTTTTAACTAATTTGTTTTCATTTGACACTTATAATCAGACGGTTTGGTCCGATAATTTTGTTATGGAGTTTCGGTTCAGGGTTTTCAAGATTTGAAGCCAGGGTTCCACTATGATTCTCGTGGTTCAAGGGTTCGGTCCCGGTTCCATTCTCAGCTCTGGTTTGATCACCACAGTTTCCAAGACCAAATATAATTATTCATCATCATATTTTTTCGGTGAATTCGTGTATATATTTTACTTAATACATTAGTTTGCGTTAGTATTATAATGTATAAGACGTAGGTATATTAATATTTGGCGTATCAAAAATTACACTCCGATATTTCGTATATTCTACTGGTATCTGTCGGAAGAGTGTTAGTTGCATGTTTAAAAACTCGTTAGGAGTTTTTTTTTTATGAATTTCTTACAATTTGGACATGTTTCTATATTTATTGGATAATTGGCGTGCAGAATTGTCAGAATCTATCGGCATTCAAAACAGATTACCTTTTAGTGTTATGCAACAAAGCACGAAATACCAAAACACTTATATTCCGAGTTAATTGATTTTGTTTCCTGGGTGGGCAATAAATCGAGAAGATATTTTGACAATCTTTGATTGATTATTGTATACCCCTTCATATACAACTGCGATTCCTCGAAGATTATGAAACAATACATAAGGTGTAAAATTCAATTATTATAATATGTGAAACAGTTAAATGTTTCGTAAAATTTAAATTAAACGATTTAGTAAATAGTTACCTAAATCCGGTTTATTTTACTAATTTAGACTTATTGCAGCGTAGTCAAACCTTTGGCATACAGGTTGCATAATTATCACTTTGAATATGCAGTTATTGATTAGTAATTAGTACGTTTCGCTACATGTCGTGTTTTATTCAAAGCCAAAAATATTTGTACGATGTGAAAATTCCGATATGACTGACAGAAAAGCATTTAAGTCGAATGTACGAGTATTTTCAATCGATCATACTTCATGTTGAAACAGTAATTTGAGGTACAAATACGTATCATTCGTTATTGTTCCATATCTTTTGAGATTCGGGTGAATCAGATATACATGTTTTTGGATTCAAGTCATGGACCCAATTAGTTGAGCGAAAGGAAAACATCATTTTTTTACCATCGAATTCTAGGTAGGTAGGTATTCCATAATTTACGTTTTTTTACCCAATCGCGATAAACGAAACAAAATAAAACAATTCCATTTTCAAATCTCCTAAGTCTGCCTGTAACAAAATCACCGGATGCGCTTGAGTTATTCGTAAGTGTTAATCGTTATCTTCTTCTTTTTCTTCGCTGTGTCCGTATTTCGTAATGTCTGTTGTTTGTTTTTACGGTCATATTACTATTTGCAGTTTCCCATCTTTCAAGTTTATACGTAATACGTATTATTAAGATTTATTGTGCGGCTTAGTTTTATCTATGGTCTTACTTCTTACTAGGACGTGTAACATCGGAAACGCTATTATTTATTACATTAAACACTCATCATCAACAGATGAATATATTTGTGTATACGTTATTTGGTTAGCAACAGTGACGTCCCGTGGGGGTAGGCAGATTGAGCGTCGCTTGGGGGCGGCAGTTAACCGAAGGGCGGCAAATCGAGGAGAATCATTTGGAATATAAGTATAGAAATATGATACTTATATAGAAATAGCTAAAATTATTTTGTTGACGTTGTACAATAGTATAGTAATATAGTAAAAATGGTATGAAAATAATTACTCTATGTATTGATAAATGGTACAAACAAAATGTGTCAGAAATATCAATCAAATAAGGCCTCAGACTCTGGTGATTTGGGAGTCTAACTTAACGGCCCACATGCTCGTCGTAGGTCAAAATTGAGTTTTTATTGTATTTTCAAACCATGATCCTGGACACTCCTTAAACGTTGTAGATAAACTATTTATATAATTTTGAAGCCTTATTATCCTTTATATTTATTTCAAACATTTGATGACTGCATAAAGTATTTTTGTTACATAAAATAGTATTCTTTTAAACCTCTCGCTCTAATGTTTTAGAAAATAGTCATATTTCGGTACATGATTGTGCAGTGGTGTAAAGATTTTTTAGATTTATTAATTTTTAATCGCATTTATAAAACCATTAGTATAATTTATGACGAGATAATTTTATTAAAATATTTACGATAAAAAATTATATTGATAATCTCTGTGATCCCAGATTTGACAAGAATTAGGCATTTTATTATTAAAAAAATCGGCAAGATTAACACATTTGAAGATGATTCTAAAGATACTTATTATAAGCTATGTCTTTGACCATTCAAGTGTGATAAACATCTTATGAATAATGATTGCTTTATAATAATTATTGACCTAAGAATAAGGTAGTGTTTTTTTGAAATACGCCATTTCTTTTGTCATTCCCCAGTGGTTAAGCTACAACATACGGCCGTAACCATAAATTGACAAACTATAATTAAAGTAGAGAGTAAAACGATATTGACGCGCGTGTTTGAACATGTACCGTTTAAAAAAATTAAAAAAAAATCGGTTAGATTTGACACTTGAATGGTCAAAGACATAGCTTATAATGAGTATCTTTAGAATTATCTTCAAATGTGTTAATCTTGCCGATTTTTTGAATAATAAAATGCCTAATTCTTGTCAAATTTGGGTTCACAGAGATTATCAATATAATTTTTTATCGTGAATATTTTACTAAAATTATCTCGTCATAAATTATATATGTATAATATACATATATTATATATACTTATGAAGTAAATATTGCAATATTTAAATGAAAGGTTAATGTCGTTTGTTGTAAAATCATCAAAAACAGAACGTTTTATTTGGATTTTGGACTATGAATTTGAAAAGTTTAAAAAATACTTTGCCCGTTGAATCAATAGTTACGATTATGCTCTTAAGATAGATTTTTCAATGTAAAACAATGATCGTTGGTATATTATAAATTATAATATATACATAAGTATAAATGTAATCGTCATAATACATATTATATGACAACTTTTCCTTGTGCATTGCTGTCAGTGTCAACTAAATAATATGAAGTAAGGTTGTGAAATTAAATTTATATTCAATCCTGAACTTATGAAAAAATGTCACAACCTCGTAATTCACACAAAGTGTAAATTAAGTGTGTTAGCATTATCAGTGGGTCTATTCTATGCTTATCGACCGCTAAAGTGATAAAGTGAAAAATATTATGAAACTTAGGGTAGGTTTGTATCAAAATATTAGCACTTATTGTAACAATTACACGAAGCCGGTTTTTATTGTTGCAATAAGTGCTATATTTTAACAGCACCTATCTTGCTGCTGTTAAAATATCGCACTTATTGCAACAATAAAAACCGGCTTCGTGTAATTGTTACAATAAGTGCTAATATTTTGATACAAACCTACCCTAAGTTTGATACTATTTATCAATTTAGTGTTCGATAAGTATAGAATAGACCCACTGTTGCAACATTGCGAGATAGTAAATACAAACCGTCTAAGGAAATATTAGATATACAAATATTGTTTTGAAAAATTTTTTTTTTTGTTTATTCTATAATATTATTTGAGCTGTTTATGTTGACAGTTTTTTGGACGCATAAATCCATACTCAGAACGATACAAAGGGAAGTAATCTTAAATTTTTGAAAATTGACGATTCGCAGATCACGTTAGAAAAAAGGGTATGTATTATACCTATCTGTGTTGCCACTTGGTACTGGTACATAATACCAGTGCCGTAGTTTTAATTTAATTTTCAAATGCTTTGGAGTTTGCTTATCTGAAATATTCCTAGATTTGTAGAGATGTTTTGAAAAAAAATAATTCAATACTCGGTCATACTGCAACCTCGGCTAACCCAAGCACCATTAAACGTAGATCCCTGCCTGCACCCATATAAATTTGGTAAAACATAAGTAAATTACTCTTTACTGGAAAACATACATATATTTTCTTGCTCTTATTAATGTACAAAAACAATCGATCTATACCATGTGCTACGTGTGTAAGAGCACTTACCGTACAGTGTCGTTCCAATATCAACCAGGGTTCCACTTATATGCAGCCATGTAGGGTGTCGGCAGAATTTTGCCGTGTGTGTACGCGTACCATAGATTCGTATAGAGAAATATTGTAGGCCCTCGTATGTATGAAATATGTCAAAAAATATCGATACCAGTTTTTTTTTACATCCCCTAGGTCAGGGTTGGCGAACCTTTTTGCATACGCGTGCCAACATTTCCCAAAACATATTTTTCGACTGTCTGACGTGCCGAAGAGTCGGCTCGTTTTTTTAGGACAATTTTTCGCGGTTGGCTCGTTTTTCTAGGAAAATATTTATGTCGTCGTTATTTTTTTATATGTAGCTTAAATATAATATTCATTTGTAGCCTTTTTAAATTTTTTATATGTTTTCGTTCGCGTGCCGTGAAAATTTATCTCGCGTGCCATAGGTTCGCCACCCCTGCCCTAGGTATTTATCATTTAGTGTATACGTTACGTCTGGGGGGCTGTGAGAAAATATTAAAGGAAATAAAGATATTTACTTACCTTGAAATTACATATTATATGTACCAAAACTCTAATTTTACTCTAAAATTTTACACTCATACTAATAAAGTCTAAAGACTCAGTGTCCATGACGATATAAGATGCGCAGATACTATTTTTTGGCCTGTGCTAGAAGTAGAGTAGAACTTTTATAGAGTCGCTATCGCCGACGGTATCTATGTAGCTCTTGTTTTGCTTGCCCCCCTCACCCTTCCCGCTCTTTCTCAGTATCTGCTCAAACGATCGAACGTTAATTAATATAAATGTAATTGGTGTATATTTTATAATGATAATAATAAAAAATTAACTACACATTGATAATTCCATTGATTGGACACATTTTTGTGTCAAATAGCAAATAATGTATTTTTATGTAAAAAAAAATGTAAATTTTTCAATTCGTTGTTGCATTGTTGACATTTTTATATGGATTGTAATACAGAATAATATGGGTTGGAAAATATCACAATGTGTTGCAGTAAATTTAATTATTTTCTGATATTTAATGCAGATCGTGTTTTTGTCATTTGGATTTGCATAAATTTCTGCACTGTGCACATTTGTAATGTCACAAAGTTTATTACATATTCCAAACATTGAAATGTGTGATAAGAATACAACATATGTTTGGCCTCTAACTCATCATAAAAAATAATTTCCAATCTGCTATTTGATAATAAAATTCTAGCTTACCTATGTTTTTATTTATAGGTACTGGAAAAAAAATTTTAGTTACCATGCTAAGAACCTACAAAGTAGTTTATAATATTATACTTACTCGTCTAATAATAAGAATATGACCTGCAATGTTTCTTAAGGGGGAGTGTGTTGCTATAATACGATCTTCAAAAGTGATTTAAAAACATAAAAACGTAATATTGAATTCTAAGTTTTATACTATTCCATTTGAGTCATTTTTTGCGACTCGGGTTTCGCCTTTCGGCATCTTCGAGCACTATGCGCGCTCATCAATGGCAAATACACACTGTCAACGAATACAAATAATTCTTGTGTATATAGTAATTTAATTCGATAAAAAATGGTAAATTTGCCATTGGTGAGTGCGCATAGTGCCTGGTTACCTAGTTATTGTCCTTTCAGTCAGCATCACGTGTTTGCCACCTTGGGAGAACAAAAACTTATGCTCCCAATTTTTCAACGTCATTGACTTGTTCATGGCACTGTTACTTAGGTTTGAACAATGTTAGAATATATCATATCACGCATCTACTGTTGTCCATTCTGAGAGTCAGTGATATTTCTATATGGAACTGTTTATATTAAATAATGGGATTTCTTTTTATTTCATTCATCTTGCATTGTATTCAATATCTAATATTATATTCTCTTTTTGTCCTCAGGTGGAACATTGAAAGCGGCACAATGTGGTCATCACCAACGTTAATATCCTTCGAGTACCTTCGCTGAAGGCCCATCGAGTCTGAACGTGAATCAACAACTACGGGTGCTACGGCTGTGAGAGTATTTCAAAATCTAGGCCGAACGAACAGCGCAGAGAGTGCGAGAGGAATTAAGAGAGAGCGGGTTTCGGGCGTGCGCCACGAGAAGGCGCGCGCGCCGTTATGAGCAGCCATAACCTACACAATACCACTATTACACAAGTAAGGCCATCCTCCAAATTCATTAAATAATTTTACCGACATTAAATAAAATCTTCTCTACTAGATGTGGACCATAAATACTATATTATGAAGATTCATGAATAATTTGCCGAGTAATTTTAACTTGAAATGGCATAATATGACAATGGTGAGTGAAAATGATTAGAGAGAAACATCCTGATATGATTGGGTAAGAGATATAAAATTGAATCATAATTTTTTACATATTAGGTAAGTTCGTGGATTCAGCAGAATGAAATATTATATTTTGTGAATATTTAGATGAACAATCACAAATATGTCAAATGTGTTTATTATTTGTATTGAAAAGTAAAGACAAAGATGTCGATTATAAACATGCCACCATATTTCAATTCTATCAGGCGACTTTTTCTTGTGTGTCCAGTATAAATTTTTTCTTGTTAGTCCAATATTTGTATTGTACGATTGAAGATTTTTAACTAACTTTCCGACTAGCTAGGCATTTGAAACTTTTAGAATATATCAGAACACAACGACAATGCATTCTTTTAATACTTTTAGCTATTTTTAAGTAGAATTGAATTCATTTTCAGTTAATTCTGTTTTGTATGGAAAGTTACTATTGTTGGTTGCTAAGGGGGTCCTAGCATCTAAATTATTAATATATACGTGCGTGCGTTACAATGGAAATCAATATAAAATGTCAAAATGACATTTTAGTATTCTATATTTATTCAGTATTTCCATCAAGTACAATAAAAAGTTATTATTAATACATAGAATTGTCAAGTTTATATGATTCAACAGAAAATATAAAAACGTGGTGTATAAAAAGTTCTTTTTATCTTGTAATTATGTTATAGTTATATTGTTAACAATAGAAAATTTAACGTTGTCTGTGTTGGTAGCATTTAATATTTTTTAAGTAATACAATATGAATTGCCATTAAATTTAGCCTACTAATAGTGTCTTGAATACCTCTGATGGACTCGACAGTGTAATTGATGTGTTTAAAGATACTTAAAGATAGCTTTGGTCAGATATTGGAGACCCCTAAACATCCTATGACAGCCATATATCATTTTTACGCAGCATTCACTAATCCCATGTCAAGATTTGATCAGGAGATGGTACTAAAGTCAGATGTTCATTTTAAGCACATGTCTGTGTTGGGCGGAGGAGCGGGCTGCTGGTACACGGCTGCACCGCCTCACCAGCTTCCACCTACCGCGCCCCTTCGACAGAAGAGACATCCTTCGTCAGCATCTAATCATCAGGTACCTATGCCAACATATTAATAATTACTCTTTTGTAGAATTGCCACTGCACTTGTCAGCGAGTTTCAATCGTATTTTAAGAAAAATAGAATTGAAGGCTTATAATCTACAGCTGGATCATTCGCCTTACGATATAAACCAGTTAAGTCAGCTACTCTTATTTCATTCATGCAAATTTATTTCTCGAATAGTAAAAAATATATTGAGAACCACTATAATTTTTGGTGTAAACGGCAAATTTTAGTTCTCTATGTGGGAAATTCTATAAATCTTATCTGACAAAACTGGTTTGACAAAAACTATTATATCGTAAAAAAAATCTCATGCTTCCTTGTTCATTAGTTTCTTTTTTTGCGTTTTCACATTATACTATTGGTTCACCAAAAATATGAGGCAGCTGAGTATTGAGGACTGAGAAGGATAAAATATACTAGCGGTCGTCTTCATCAGGCAGTGGATCAATCTGCATTGATGATTATAAATTAATATTTTATCATATACCAAAACATTATCCTATTTTACTGTTGATTGATTATTTAAAAACATGAGTAATATATTTTCTTTCTTATCTTTATTTTATCTTATCATATTCTTAATGTCCATTCATAAGCTTGAAACAGCTGTCGATGTAAGTCTTAATATTGTAAAATTAACAAAAAACTCTGTTTTTGAACCATAAGCCACATGACAACAATTTTAAAATGAAAGAAGATGACGTGATGATGGATGCAATTTAAATGACAATCCATGTACAAAGTTTTATAGCGTGATTATTAATTGTTTACTCATTCTATTATAATTGTTTTTTAATGCTAATGTGAGGGGGGTCACTTGTCTAACTTAACTAGTAAAGGAGGTTGCAATATGAAAAAGGTTTAGAATCACTATCATTGTAACTGTCTCAATACATAAATATGATAAACTACAGTCGATAACCGCCTTGTGTATAGAATAGACCTACTGGCGTTGGGTTTACAGACGCACAATGCAGATCGAGTTGATTTTTTCATCACTCGCATCTGTATTTATCTGTTTATTATTAGAAAAGGATAAAAAAAATCTTGTTCACTTGTATTTGAATTCATAGTAAAAAATCAAACCACAGTGTTCATTGTTTATTGAAATTTAGCAAACAACTGTTATGGAGGATGAAGTATTCTCTAGTTTTTCTAATGTTTGGATTATCAAGATTTTGTGAATGCAAGTTTTACAAACAAATATATACATACCTATATAATATTAAAAAATAATGACGATATAGCCAAGCTTATTTTCTTTATTTCGGTTTTTAATATTATTTTTACAAATAATATTTACCAATCGATGCGCAAACGGAAACAACGAAATTCATAAATTAATGTAAATATATAATCTATATACAGGCCGGTCCTTAAGGGGACGCTCTACAGAATTGCCCTTGAGAATTGAAAATATGATTTTTTTACATGTGGTCCGGAATTGTTGCTCTACTGGTAATATGCAAAGGTCGCCGACAATGCTTTGGTCTAAAGTAATAATAATGATCTCTTATTTAATTTAAATCATAACACTGTCAAAGTGTATAAAATATGGGGTGACCAAAAAATGATATCTTCTAATATACGTAAATGTTACTAAATTCAATTTGTTAATCAGGTGTTTGGTGGAAAACATTGCAACCAATATGATGGATAGCCACGATATAAACTTAATAATAATATATTAATAACGTTTTAACCTGAAATTGTCCGAGATGATGTTGAAATACATATCTACCTACATCTTTATTTCATGTGCTATCCAAAAAACATTATTAATGAATAGTATTTATTTTGAATATGTAAGACCTATTACATAACTATTTAAAAAAAAAATGGGTACATATTGTTTAATTCTAATGCATATTTAAAAAAAAAATTAATATAGTGATGTCTGTTTATTATAAAAGAAAGTGACTTTTTATTAAAAGAAATGAAAATATAATTAATTATATTTTCATTTCTTTTAAAATGGAATTCTACCAAGTAAATGCTAACTCAATTAATGACTTTTTATTACTTACCCGATTAGTTTAATTAATTTAGTCTGACACTTTTACAAACAAGTAACGCAACTTTACTTTTAGTTGGTAGGTACAATAATTATTAATTAATAAAAGCCAATGCAAGAAATAATTTATACTCATAAAAAATGGTCACCCATAGATTTTTTTTATTCAAAGCTAGCGATCGCAGAGAACAAGACAAAAAAAACTGCCGACTTTATCGAATCAATCACCCAGGGCTGTCGAAGACGTCTTACTTGTTTTTATGATAAATTGTTTTTAATTGTGTGCAATTTGGCGGGAAAATATAATAATATACAGTTGCTTACCATTCGGTTATCCCATGAGCTGGGTTTTGTTTACTCTTTTGCTGACATCCTACAGTTTTATCTGATATTATAAAAGTCACACAGTACAACAGTGTTTAAATCTAATATGTAATTGCACCGGTTTAATTAAAAACTATAACGAAATGAACATTTTAATGATTTACAGATTTTCCTATGTTATATCAACTTAATAGCAATTTTAATGAGACCAGATACATATTACGATATATCCAAAATACACATCATCAGATAATGTGTGAAATATTTTGATAAGCAAAAAAATAAGAACAATACAAAAATAACATAACATAATCAGCTAGTCTTTTCATAATTATTTTAGATGAATGTTGTATGCCGTTTGACGCTTGGAAGTATGTAATTATTCCATCTGTACAGTAAGCTATTTTTAACTTTAAATTTTTTGACAGCCCTGTATTCGTTCGGCGGGCTTCAGGTTACGTCGCATACATGTTATGTTTGAAGGGAATAATAATAATGATATTCGTTAGACCGAGAATTGTAATTAATAATTATTGCGTTTCTTAAAATAAATCCCCGATGGTTAGAGGTTTTTGAGGTTAGACTGAATTAAAATGACGTCCTTTCAACGCTGAGGTTTATTTCTGACTAAACTATGAATGACCTTGTTCCTGTTCAGCTGAGTCTTAAGCTTTGTACTCACACATAATATTATCGCACTTACCTCACCAGATGGCGGAAAAAGCTGCGTCGTCAACCAATGATTTTGATCGATTTACAATGCTTGAAACAAATCAAGGAATTTAAAATAAAAATATTCATTTAACAAACCTGATGAAATTTATCGGCACTCATTCAAATACAAATCGCCGATTGATTGTTATTTTTCCTCAAATATAATCGCTAACAATGAAGGAATAAAAGAAGAAAACATATATGAAGAAAAGTTTGGTTAAAATGCTTCCACGATCTCTTTGAACATGAAAAAAATTATTCAAAGAATAAAAGATATGAAGGCTAGAAACATGGGGAAAGATAGAATCTCAAGAACTCAATCCTAATTTTCAAACTTTATTAAAGAATTTTAACAAATATATTTTTTCATTTTTTCCCCATGAAAAACTCCTCGGCACGTCAGACAATCGAAAAATAATATTTGGAAAATTTTGGCACGCGTACGGAAAAAGGTTCGCCAACCCTGATATATGGTATATAAACTATAAATTCAAAATTATCTAAAAAATTTAAGATTCCGTAAGGATCGTATTTGATATTATATCTTTTCAGAGATATATTTTTTCATGTTACGAATAAAGAAAGAGCTGCTCGATATACCACAAGATAGATGGGCAATGGTTAGACTTGAAGATGATCCTAGACATCTAAATTTAGAGGAAGACAACTTTGGATAGACCTGGTCAAATGCTAACTCAACCAAACGCCAAAGTTAAAAAATACTCTATTATTTTGAAAAATGTTTATTAATTGCAATTTTGTTTTCTTGCAGCCCCTTAGCGTGCACCATGTGATGCACAGCCAACAGCAACAGCAGCAGATGTCTCAGCAGCAGCAGCTGGCTGCCACCACCTTCACCCCCATCAGTCCCCCCAACACCTTCGCCCCCATCTCTCCCCCGGGGGGATTCACCCCTCTATCCTGCCCCCAGCAGCCTTTGGCACTGCCCCTGTCCCCGAAGACGCCAAACGGGCCACAGCATCAGATGATGGGTCATATGAATCACCATGTAAGCTATCACATACTAATCACTCATTTCAATCATTCCTGATTAAATGTTCGCAAGTAGGGATTGCAATACCGGTATTTCAAAACCGGTATTCCAGTATTTATCAATACCGATTTATCATCGATTTTTGGTTTTTTAATATTGAGGTTCCAAAATATTAATTAAAAATGGACAAAAAAAGTATTATTGCATTTAACTTATACACAAACCTACTCAACACAACACAGCCTAATATCTCGTTTATTGGTCTTTTGTCTAATGCACTCAGTGTACAATTATATAATTTAAAATGTTTATGATGTGTGTTTATCTCAATTATCTGGTCAACCGGACACACCGGGCCCCCCACAGCCCAGGCCCCCAGGCTAGAGCCCTGTCGGCCCTCCCCAGCCATGACCTACACCACTCCGGAATTCGGGTGGACATCGAGAATTTTTTGACAGTTCCATTAGGGATTGGGTTTCTAAAAAAACCCGACATTAGTGTTTCGAAATTAAAATCTAAGAAATTTTTCTAAAAAGGGTGCTGGAGAATATTACAAATCATTTTTTTGCCATGTTTTTATTTGTCTAAGCCCAAGGTATAGTGTATTGGCTTTCAATTTCAATGTTTGAAATCATTCTGATAATGTTTTTATGTTTGGGGGGGTGCCTGGGCCCCTTCCCCCCCCTGGGTCACTGCCATTTAGATTAAGTTTAATATATGTATTTATGACTGTCGGCGAAGAAATGATTTTTGACTATTATAATTGCTTATACATTTAAGAAAAAAAACCCTAAGCCTGCTCTCACATCAGAACTCGCCTTGTAAGTAACATGTCGATATGACGTCATCATTATTTACAAAACACATTGCCCAATGGAGCTCCGCAGATTGGTCGCATGCGACTGCTTGTTTGAATAAAACATCTCGCTGTTGCAAATCGACAAGTCGCATGCTACTCAACCTACTTGTCGAGATCGGCTGCCGATATGGGTTAGCCTGCGTGCTTGCGCAAACCGCTCTCAGCGAGGAAGGTTTGATTTATGGCTGTGCGGCACACGAGGCGAGTTCTCATGTGAGAGCCGGCTAAGTGTAATGCCTCTGTGGTAGTGTTTTGCGGAGCGGGGGTGTGCGGCGTGCATGTTAAACAAGTAAACACAATATGCACGCTACACGCTCCACATTGCAAAACGCTGTTATTGAGGCCTTATGCCAAAGTTTCATCTTGATTTATAATACTTGTATAACTGTATTGGGTTATATTGGATACCTGAGTAATATACTATAACAAAAAATATACAAGAGGGTGTATGTATTTTTCAGAATCCCCACGCTGCAATGTCGCATAGTGTAGGTGTGTCCGTCCATTCGGGTCAGCCCAACAACATGGGCATGTCTGTGCAGAGCGCGCTCCTGATGGCCCAGCAGCCTCCCGGGACTGCCAACGGTTCCATGGCCACTTCGCTCCACACAATGTCAGGTGAGTGAAACACGACTATATGATTATGTCAATGCTGCTGAAAATTATATGTTACTTTATTCAGTAAGTGGTGAATCTTGTACTTTTTTTTTTACTACAAATCTTTTATGTATTGTTATACAATGTCACTGTAAGTGAAACTGCATTAAAACCTGGCAATATTTATATCACTCAACACATTTTGTATTGATACCTTCTTAGGCCATAGACATAGACACCCAAACATTGCAAACTGCACCCAGAAAAAAATTGATCAATATTAAAAAAACATACTTAAAAACTATGACATTTTTTGAGGACGAAGTAATAACCTGATGTGTGAATTAACGAACCCTTGACAAGAAAGTGAACTTAATATTATAGGGAACGGTTGTATTATAATTTATGAATTTGTATATTATGTAAATAAACAATGTCATGTTTCTATTCTAATGTAGCGATTTAATTTGTTTTTAATGGCATTTCTATTAACACATTACATTAGAGTGAAGTTCGGTAGTATTGACATAAAACAAGACACAGTCGACGCGGCGGTGTTGAGCAAGGGAAAGCGATGCTATAGGCTCGATGTGAGTAGTCAAGAATAGCAACCGTAACAATAATCACATTCGTTGATGCCTAATTCCTGCGCACTAGAAGAAATCGTATAAACATATGTTCAAGGTTAAATTGTTCCACTATTGAGAGAATTGCTCAGCATTTTTTAGATTTTTTAAGAATTGTCAGATAAAAATAGATTATACTCTATAATTTAAAGACTATTATGATGTTTTGCATTATTTTTTTATTTGGTGTTAAGTTTTAAAGTATGATAAAAATGAATGAAAGATTTTGTTTGTTGAACTTTGAACTACCTTATCTCTCTTTCTTTAAATGCTAAATTCTTCTAAAATTTTTAATTAACCAATTTAAAATTTTCTAAAAATTTCTATAAATAGCAATGACTTTGAAATTGTCATAAAGCGCACATATGAATTTCAAGTTTTTAATATTTGATTATCAAGAGTAATGTAACTGTTCCATGTACAAACATAAACTCGGATTGAATGACCAAAAAACATTTCAGAAAGCCAGTGGTCAATGGGTTAATGCATTGACTCACGATTATAATATCTTGGACTCATGATCATGGAGTGGACGTTAGATTATCTTCACTGTTCCGTGAACTCTCAGTTCTCTAATGTGAGTGACCAAGGTCAGTTGATTTTTCACATTAGGCCAATATTTTATATATAATTTAAAATCAATCTTTAACCTATATAGTTTTAGGTTTCTGTCTAAATTTGTGGATAATAATATTATAGTATGTTAGTGTGTTTAAATATAAAATATTGAGCCTGAAAAAACTAATGATTTAATTTAGCTGCAGGTCAGTTCACATTCTGGATTCTTTTGTTCACCTTGTTATGGTTTGCATTTTTTTTGATAACTGCAAGCATTTCAACACAACTTCAGATTCGCTCAATCAATCTATTTCATGAATTATTAAATGTGTTAGGTTATTATTGATTTATTGATTATATTAGAATTAAACCTTGAAACTTCAGTTTGTAAATAATCATTATTAATTAGAATATTTAAAATCTGAATAGTTGCAAAAAATGAGTGTGCCCTATACATAATAAGAAATAATGTTGAAATAAAACAAATCTATTTTTCTTTTTCTCCGTGTGCCTTCAACGTATCAAATATTAATTTTTCTATGGCTACCAATTCAACCTAGTTTCAAAAGGCCCTAAAGGTTTTTGAAAATTTTTGAGTTAGATATGTATTTAGATGGATATTTTTGTTACCTAGATGATGGCCAGAGATTGAGCTTGGAAAAATGCCAAAAACCGTCAATACGTATGATCAAAAATTAGGGTATACAGGAGGACCTCGACTTTCGCACATAATTGGTTCCTGAAAAGGTGTGCGAATGTTGAATGTTCGAAAGTAGAGGGAAGTAAAAAAAAAATTAAATTGTGTGTATTTTGAAATATGTATTTATCAAGTAAATATAAGATGTTTAAGAGACATGTTTAAGTGGGGTTTGCGGATGTTTCCCTTAAAAAGTTATCAAGAGTTAACTGTTTGCCACTCTTCTTTTTCTTATTTTAAATGGTAAATTATTAACTTTACAATATTGCTTAACTGCTGGCACGAAATTTAAAGTGAACCAATCTTTTAATATTAACGCAGTAAACCCAGTTTTTTTATCTTTATTTTATTACTGGAAGCAATTCTTTATCCTTCCCTTTCAATGCCCTGGGATTTTCTGGTTGATAAATTAACATTGGCATCAATTTTAAATCACCAGCCAAGTTTCCATCAAGAAGCAATGTCAATCGGTTTTTAGAAGGTTTATGCCCAGGGGCAACTGATTCTTCCTTAGATAAGAATGTACGACTAGGCATTTTTTTTCAAAATAAACCTGTGTCATCTACATTAAATATTTGGCTAGAAGAATATTCTCCATCTTCAATAATTTTGGATAATGAGGAAATAAATTCTACGCAAAAATCAGCCGATTCTCCAGTGAATTTAATATAAACCAATCGTTACTTACTTGAAAAATCGTGTTAGAATCTTTTTTTAATCTAGCCTTCCAATCTTTGTGCAAACTAAGAGCCTTCGCTTGAATAATTGAAATATTCAGAAGGACATCTTTTTGATGTTGGTCATCAATCCATGATGACAAATATTTTTCTATTTCATCCATAACTATGCCGTGTCTTTTGGAAACAACCTTTAAAGATATATTTACACAATTTTGAACGTATTCTTTAATTTTATTTTTATTTTTCAAAATCGAACATATCGTAGTAGACCTGTTTGTATCATACGAACGTCCGATTGAAGAAAAAGATTCACCGCAATCAGAACGTCGTGTGAAGTTTGTTCGTATCAACACTGCAGTTTTTCTGTTTCTCACTCTTGTTTATAAATCTTTAGGGTGAAATATTTCAAATGAATAAAATTAGCAAAACGCACAACTTAACACGCCCGCACGCGCTCCTGCGCAAGACAAAACCTATCCTAGCTAGCTCACAAGCAAAGTGACGAGTGCGAGCAGGATGCAAGTGACGCAAGAAATGCACTTGCTTGTGAGCGAGCGAGAAGGGGATATCTTAACCCCACGGCCAACGCGACGTTTTAAAAAAACGATTTTTTTTGAAATGTGCGAAATAGCGAATTGTGCGAAAGTCGAACGTTCGTAAGTCGAGGTCCGCCTGTATTTCAAAACCCGCTAAAATGGTTGGGTGTACTTTTCAAATACCCCTAAAATGGAAAGCCAAAATACTCTTTAGAATGTAACGAATTACAAAATAAATACATAAAGTTCACAAATTTAATAGAAATGATTTTTTCTCATTTTTCTCAAAACTACCTAAAACGATTTTTCTCAGAACTACCTAAAGTCGTTTTAGGGGCTTTTGAAACTAGGCGCTTCAAATAATGATTAATGACTCAATATGAATTGTGCCCTTAGGATTACTGCAGCAGCAAAGTCACAACATCTCCATGCTGCAAGCTCATCATCAGCAGCTGCACTCGTCCAATTCCAATGTGAACCCGGCGAGTGCCCTCCACCACCAGCAGTTGCAGCAGTCCTCTGCCCCCATGGCTATGCCCATTCCTGACATCAACAGCATCCAGCACGGTCTACCGCAGGCCCTCAGAGGTGCCAAGTCCTCGGAACTTAGACCCGCCAATATGCCGTGAGTACTCAATTAATTCATTTTAAAACATCTTTACATTAACACCTGCCCATATTCTAAATGAACAGATGGTCATGTTCGGCTAGTTTAGCGTAAACCGGTCTTTGTCAAACGTGTCCCTGATGTGGTTACCCTTAAGTCGCATCTCTTCTACTTTGAGAAAATCTCTTCTTTTCTAAAAACAGCCATTAAAATCAGCAAACTTTCAAATTATCCAACCATTTTGACTCGAAAATATCGTCGGTGTTTTGTAAAAAGGGCGAATCAACCATTTTGGCGAAATCGAGATTTTAATGAAAATACAATATGTACCCCACTAGCTTTGTTGTGTGAAAACGGCGAATTTGTTTCTCCACAGGAAAGTACTTAAAAAACGATATTCGACTAAAATTAAATTAATTAAAATTACGAATAAAAAGCGAATGTGACATATTAGGCCTTTTAAAATATTATATAATAATGCCTATTATAATGACAATATTCTTTCTAAGTTTTATTATAAACTTGTTAGATATTTATAATCATCCACAGGTAATAAACAAATAAATGTCAAAAGTTAAAAATCCTCCTGTAAAATAGCATTTTGGTTAATTCGCCCTTTTTACAAAACACCGACGATATATTGACACCACACTGAAATACATTCACCAGTATTCAGTAATTTTTGAATTGAAATCCTGGTTCAATTATCCAGCTGTTTTACTGACCAATGTTTAGTTGACTACTTCACTTTAGACACTGAGTCATAAAATAAAAATAAATTTTGTATAGATTTTGAATAGAAATCGAAAAATAATTTTGAAAGAAAAAGAAAAGAAAAGAAAATGATTTTGTATAGAATTTGGAACTAAGCTCAACACAATATATAAAGTATTAAATTATGTGTCAAATTATATGACAACTTATAGTGGGTGGATCTATAGTTTATTTATCGTTCGTTCAAAGACAGGCTGTAAAAGGCAAAGGCGTTCAAAGGTTTTAATAATTTGTACTTAAATGTTTCGTGTTTAGTATGTATAGGCATTCTAAATTAACATTACTTGACATTCTTACGAGGGTGGGTCAATAAGTCCTTAGAAAAGCCGACAGGTGGCGCGACTAGTACTGTAAGCGGTTTGTTTTCATGCAACGGCACTACCGATTCAGTATGCTGCGAAGTTTCAATCAGATTGGTCGGGTTGTTGTGTGTTTCTCGTACATTAAAAAAAAAAAATTTGCTTGTTTACAAAAATGGAGAAAATTGAGTTTAGAGCTGTTATTAAACATTTTAATATAAAAGGGTTAACAGCAAAGGAAATAAAAAATGAGTTGGATTTAGTTCACGGCATATCTGCTCCTTCACTTGCAACTATTTATAACTGGTTAAATGAATTTAAACGTGGTCGTACATCAACAAAGGATGAACCACGCTCAGGACGTCCTGTAGAGGTGACTACACCAGAAATGATCAATAAAATCCACGATATGGTGTTAAGTGACCGAAGATTAAAGTTGAGTGAGATAATTGAGGTTACAGGAATCTCAAAAGGTAGCGTCATTTCTATTTTACATGACAAATTGGGCATGAAAAAAATTTCTGCAAGATGGGTGCCGCGTTTGCTCACAGTCGACAATAAACGCAATAGGGTGGTGGCCTCTAAAGCCCTGTTGTCGCTCATGCAACGCAATCCGGATGAATTTTTTCATCGCTTTGTGACTGTAGATGAAACATGGATACACCACTATACTCCCGAGACGAAAGAACAGTCAAAGCAGTGGATTGCGAAAGGCGAACCATGTCCAAAGAAGGCGAAAACCGTAAAATCAGCTGGTAAGGTTATGGCTACTGTATTTTGGGATGCACGTGAAATTATTTTCGTTGACTATTTGGAAAAAGGAAAAACAATAACAGGGGATTATTATGCATCTTTATTGGACCAGCTAAAAAACAAAATTGAAGAAAAACGGCCTCATTTAAACAGGAAAAAAATCCTCTTTCATCAGGACAATGCCCGTGTTCACACATGTTTACGATCAATGGCTAAAATTGAAGAATTGAAGTTCGAATTGGTCGACCACCCACCGTATTCGCCAGATTTAGCCCCCAGTGACTTTTTCCTTTTCCCAAACTTAAAAAAATGGCTAAGTGGACAACGTTTTTTTTCAAATGAAGAAGTCATCGATCGGACAAATGCTTATTTTGAGGACCTTCCGAAAACTTATTTTTCTGACGGTTTAAAAAAAATTGAGAAACGTCTAACCAAGTGTATTGAGCTCTAAGGAGATTATGTTGAGAAATAAAAAAAAAATACAAAAATAAAAACTGTTTTAATGCTTTTTTCTAAGGAATTATTGACCCACCCTCGTATCATTCTGTCCATAGTATGTGCCTGATTACAAAAATACACCTCTTTTAGTATGTGTATGACGTATCCTATTGTAAGAAAATCCTATTGATAAAATAATGTTTTTTTACAAGCTAAAAAAAAATGATTAGTGATTACATAGGTACATAGTAAATACACTTCCACAATCAGCCTCTGGTGACGCATTATATAAATACATTTATATACAGATAATAATCATTATTTTTTGTGATAAATAACAATATTTGCTATGAATCAGGTTGCGATAACAATTTTATCATCCTCAAATGTTTTATGGAAACCTACAATTCATAATATTGCAACACTGTCAATAATGATAATGTCTAACAATATGTCACTATGACTTTACGTACTACGTGATTGTGTGATAAGTCAGCATATCAATTTTAAAATGACAAAGTCAACTGATGAGGAGTCGTTAGGAGTGATTCAAAATGTGATTGTGAATGTCATGAAAGTGTATCTGCCTCCTGAAACGAAAAAATTTCAATCACAGTAAGATCGTTTCATATTAAAGTTTGATTTATAAAAGGCTTTGACATACTTCTGACTGTTTGTTATTTAATTATATCAATTTTAATTTTGCATCTAGAGTGAAGCGAAAGTCAAAATACTAATCCGATATGTTTTGTTTAATCCACATCCCTTTTCAATCAATCATTGTGTTCTAACTTCCAAGACTGGATCCAATGAATTGAGTGAATCATCAGCAACCAATTGATTTGAAATCACTGTATTTTTAATTTTTCTAAATATATTATCATGAATTTTGTATTTAGAACAAGATTTTCCTTTTCACTTTTCCTCACATTCCATTTCATGGGAATTATACGATTACCTAACAATATTAAGAATCAAAATGGTGATCATAACATTAATTTCTTAGATTGTGGTAAAATCGTTAAACTTGCCAAAAATATGCAGGATACCTTTTTTATGAAGAATTTACTGATCTTTATTTCATCTCAGAATAAAATTTCTGTGGGTATAACAGTCAATGAAATATTAGCCGAAAACCATTTTTGGTCACCACTTCGGCGTTTGCCCAAAGGTGCGAAAGTGGCATCCGTCGGATTCTTAATTAGCATAAAAATCTAAGTTAGAATTAATCAACCAATCTTTGTCCTCTGATATTTCCAGCTGGCTAGCGATCAGACTATATTAAACTGCAAGAGTAAAGAAAAATATGAATTACAATTTTAGATATATCGATACAGTCAGGGAACTCAGAAATAATGGGAACTGAAATACCTAACGGGTAGCAGAAGCAGGCAACCGACCTCGAGTAAGGAAGAATACAGAATAAATTTAAACACGTGTCAGGATTACGTTATATGTCAAAAACTGAAAACTGCTCTCGGTTTATGCATTTACGCTCATTTAATATTAGTGTATTACACACACTATTGCACGTGCATAATGCGTGTTTCATTTTCGTAGGGCACTCACATTCAAAACCCTGCATCAACATGTGGCGTATCGAATATAGCCTATCGGTATTCTATTTATCATCTGTTCTGTGGATACAGTCTTCAGTCTTTTATTGCACAGTGTCATATTGTTTACCGAGGTCCATGTATCAGTAAAGTAACTGACGGTTGCTGAAATTCTAAAATATCATTCAGATTCAAAGGATTATGGGTGACATGGTTTGGTTGTGTATAATATAATTAATTGTCTGTATTGTTTCCAGTTGGCACCACGGCAAGATCAGCCGAGAGCGAGCGGAGCAGCTGCTGCAACCGCGGCAGGATGGACTGTTCCTGGTGCGCGAGAGCACCAACTTCCCCGGAGACCAGACATTATGTGTGTGTTTCCAGGCCAGAGTAGAGCACTACCGCATCAAGTGCGGCGCTCACTCCACCCTCACCATCGATGACGAGGAGTTCTTTGAAACGCTACCACTCTTGATTGACGTAAGAGCCATCATATTATCAACTGACTCCCCATATTCCACTAAATTTGGCTTCATGTATAAATGGTATATAACAAGTGGCAAAAAGTCGATATCTAATACATTAAATATAAAAATAATTTAAATAAACTTAACATTTTCAGTGTATTCTGAAATTTTCGAGATAAGCTGAATAAGATTGTAATTACCATTTTACTTCAGGTATTATTTCAGTTTGTTACAATAATTGTTTACCTACATCCAATAGGTGATCTTTTTTAGTGACAAACATTGAAATAATGCACATGCCATCTGCTTAGTTTCCTGTACTAATAGCCTAGCCCGGTGGTCGGCAATAGAGAGTCAATAGAGCCAAATATCAACAGTACAACGATTAAGATTTCTTTTGAGATCCAAATTTCTTAAACTTAAATTATATATTATATAGGTACACTGTTTATTAACTTATAATTATATTATATATAATATATACTTATACTTATTATAATAAACTTTAGTTGAAGTTTTAAGTTTTAATTAAACTATAGGTACACTGAATAGAACTGAATAGGTATCATACGTAATAATGATCTTATTTATTGATAAAAATTAAATTGTAAGGTAGGTATCCATAAAATTGAATCATGACAATGACTGACAAACACTCAATGTTAATAATGGCCTTGCATCCCTTTGGAAAGTTTGGGTAAGTCAGGTGTATATGTTGTTGTTTTTAATTTTAAGCACGATTCCAGGTTCTCATCAATAAATCGACTTCTCAATTTACTCTTGATTTCCTCTCTTAGAAATCTCTTTACTAACCACAAAACATGCAATATTAACATTGTTGAAAGATTGTATTCAGTAGGTACCTAATTAAATACAGAACTTGATTTTTCTGGACCCTTGTCAATTGCTCTCTTCTTCAAAATAGTGGTTTGCTAATTTTTAAGTCACTTTGAGTTAATAACATCTTCATTTTTACTTTTTTAAAATATCAATTTGCCTGCGTGTCATGGGTTCGACATCCTTAGAATAGACAATTGTTAATAGATTATAATGATTAGAATAGTCTCTTTTAGATGCATAATAATCTGTTTACATGTTGCTTACAGCACTACTTGCAAGACGCGGACGGTCTCTGCACACAGCTGGTAAAATGTCTTCCCAAGCAGCAACCCCCTCTGATGACGTCCAGCCAGATGGCTCCACCTACTGCCGCAGTACCGTCAACGCAGATACAGCAACAGCAAGCCAATCAGCAAATCACCAATCCACAATCTGTGAGCGTAAGTCAACAGAATGCCAACCAGCAAGTGCAGGCGCAACCGCCCATGCACTCTGCCCAGCAACAGAAGTTGCAGCCGCAGCAAACTCAGAGCCAACAGAACCATCTACAGGGAGGACCTCCCGGCCAGATGAATCAACCACAGGCCGCCAATCCCGCTGACCACAATATGGCACCCTGTTTGGCGCCGCAGGCATTTGTCGATGCAGGTATGTATTTACATTATTCTCATTCAAACTGTTATTCACACTAAAGCACCAAAATGTTGACAAAAAGGGATGGAATCTTTATATGTACATATAATATAATACAGTGAAACTGATACGTATTAAGGATAATAATATTATACCAGTATAAGTTGTCTACTGAGTGAGGGTGCTACAGTAAAACCTCATTAATACGAATTCCACGGGACCGAAAATCGAAAAATAATGTGAAATATGAAATGTATGGGGGAAAAAATATAAAAATTTTGAAAAAGACAATTTTTTTTTGATTTGCATTAATTTCGTTTACGATCATAGTGTGCCTATGCAATTTCCGTTTCCGTGTGTGTAAATGGGTCATAAAATGTCAGGATTATTTATATTACCTTCTTAAAATAAGTAATTTATGATGTTTTAAGAAAAATCTGTCCCAATTTTCAATGACTGGCTCATGAAATAGTATACTTTATAACGATTTATTGAATATTTTTGTATGCCTGGACTCTGAAATCATTACGAAATTCGAATTAAAGGTATGGTTTTATATGAAAATAATGTTTAAGGGACTTTTTTTTTCAAAAATTTTGAATTACGGCGAATTTCGAATTATCAGTGTTCTTATTAACGAGGTTCTACTGTACTTTGGCATAATGTCTCGAATTTTTTTGTCCTGTGATAATCTTAGTTCCAAATTCTAACAGCGAACAAATTATTTTAGTATATCTATGATAATGAAAACACTTCCTACATCCTAAATGGAGCATATGGATTTCCGCAGAGATTATTTTTTTGGTAAGAAATAGTTGTTAAGCATTCATTCAACCCGTTGGGTCTTTGGTCTGAATCAAACACACATTGACAAACTACAATACGATTTTTTTCTAGACATGATTCGAATCTGTGACACATGATTTTGAGTTTCTGTTTATTAGTTATGAATATAATTTTTTTTAAATATTTATTTCTCCAGGCTGGATGATATCTGAACGAGACCTAGAGATTCGAGAGAACATCGGAAAGGGAGAATTCGGAGATGTGATGCTTGGAATCTTGAACGGGCAGCGAGTGGCCGTCAAAATGCTGAAGGATTCCGAAGCGGCCAGTAAATTCTTAGCGGAAGCCAGTTTAATGACGTGAGTTTAACATTTACATCATTCACATTTTCTCCACCCTATGTATTATATGAATCGCTTAGACGCCAAATCCACTCTGGGTGATTTGTTAATAAAATTAGTTTTGAATGTAAGTATGTGCTATATCGATAGTTCTACCAGCCTATCGAGGTGCAAGTTTTAAATTCTGCCCTGTTTCGTCAAAAAATCAAAATGAATATTGATTTGAGTTGCCAAATCTGCTTTAGGATAAATAACAGGTTACTAAATCTGCTCTACATAGCTGACCAATCAGATGTCGCGATTCAAACCATGATTTTTAGCATACGTTTAGATCGCTATACAAACATCACCATTACTAGCATCAATATCATCGTAAATGCACATAACAGTTCTCGTGATTTACTCGAAACTCAAAAAAACTTCCAGAGCGGGTTTAGTGATTAAGTGACTCATCTCCCTCTATTTATGAAAGTGGAAAGATGTTGTCACTTTGTTTCTTTGTATGGTTTTTCGTCTGGATTCGGGACTTGGAGGTGGACAAATAACACACCGGAATTGTGGTGGAAACGACAAGATTTATTTACGTTAATATATACTAATGGTTACATTTTTATAATTTATTTTATGCGTAGCGCGAGTTAACAATGTTTACTGTCTGGCCGTCTGCCGCGTATTGTCCGCCATTTTATGTTTCACTTTCAACAGAAAGCGCTGTCGAAAACGGCGACAATCGCGATATTGCAGATATTTTTAAACGGCTGCAATTTACAGCATTGCCGACTTTATTATTATTTATTTTCGTAATCAACCCTTACTATTTGTAGGCTTGATACCGATTTGGGCTTCTCCAGATTCACAGAGACATCCCCAAATGGGGACCATTTGGGAGTGTAACATGACTCATATCACTTGTGGAATGACCAAATAAAACAATAAAATCATCAAATTAAATTGATATTAAATTAATACTGCATCCAAAATCATGCACAGTAATTAATCCTGTGAGAGTCTGCCGCCATAGGTCAGTATTAAAATAATTTTATGTGAACACGGCATGTTCACATATGATTCAATGTATTCAACACGGTACATATAGAATCTTGTGTGATGAAAACATGGAAAAATCTATGATTTTTCTATTGAATAATAATTAATATATTATAAATATAATATGATTATCAAATTTTAATATATGGTTAGGATAAAAAATGTTAAATATTATATTATCATTTACAGCTATTTCTTAAAACAGTTTTTTTCGATTATCTCAGATTATGACTCAAACCACATAGGAGGTATTTAATATACAGTGAAGATCAGTTGGTATTTATATAGATGTTTGATTGTTTTCATGTTTTACCATTATGTTCATATTTTCAGGTCTCTGAAGCATGAAAACTTAGTAAAACTGTTGGGGCTGGTATTCAACAAACAGCACATATGCTTGGTGACGGAGTACATGAGCAAAGGAAGTCTCGTTGACTACTTGCGGAGTAGAGGGCGATTACATGTCACCAAGAGAGACCAGATCATGTTTGCATTGTGAGTTGAAAACTTTTTGTTTTTTACTCTGATACTTTACTGATTTATTACTTATCTTTCTCCAGCTTCTTCGAATAATGTGGTGACAGTTTTTTCCTGTGTCATTTTACACCACGCTATAATATAATGACATCATTTTTTTTTGAAATAATTAAGCGTGCTGTCATAAGCTAGCATTTTTTTGAAATCCTTCTCAATTTTAATTCTCAGTAACTCAAATAATGTTGCCGACCCTTCATCTTGATAAAACAACTATTGACTCAAAAATTAATTTGAAGACAGTATAATTTATAATAATTCGAGTCGGTGTTGTACAAAATATACTTTTTACATTTAGAATCCTTCACAATCTTGTTGAGTACAATGGTTTTTGTTTTATTTGCAGCGATACGTGTTCAGGAATGGAATACTTGGAAGCAAGACGTGTTGTCCACCGAGACCTGGCAGCGAGAAATGTTCTGGTTTCGGATACCCGCCGCGCCAAGGTGGCCGATTTCGGTCTCGCTCGGGAAGAAGGTGGCCCCGATGCTGCCGCTAAACTGCCCATCAAGTGGACTGCGCCCGAAGCCCTCAAGCACAATGTATAGAATGGTTTTCTTCCAATAATTAAAATGTGTAGTTTTATTATATTTTAATTCCGCTCATATAATTATGTACATAAATAAATAGTTAATGTCATAATATTCAACGGAATACAATTGCACCTAAATCCTTAAGTGTGCTAGCAATGCTTAGGTGTAAAAGATTTCAAAAAATTAAATACTGCATGAAAAAGTGCATAATATATGTAACGTAATACCTGTCTATGTGAAAAGAATGAAATTCAAACGCACTGCACTCTAATTATCTAAATATTTTTTGTTAAATAATAAAAATAAATGTAAAATATAAACTAAATAAGATTTTGGGTACCAATATTACGGCAGAAATTTTTATTTTGTTGGCAAATTTATTTTACTAATTATTTTTATATGAGGTTTGATTATTATTTTTTAGCTTTAATTTGATCATTTGTTAATAATAAAGGCTAATTACAAGCCAATCCAGGCAAGAAAAATATCTAAATAAAGACCTGGATTGCCTCATAAAAAACCCCGTGCCGCTTGGACCACTGGGGACGTTTTGGTCAATAAGGAGGTTAATGGCTACATTTACTTGAAATTTTAGCATTATTGTTGCCTAGTATGTTACATTAACTGTTAATATTAACATAATATTTTAATTGTTTCCTTGTTTTTCCAGAAATTCTCTAACAAATCAGACATGTGGAGTTTTGGCATATTGCTATGGGAAATATATTCATTTGGAAGAGTGCCATATCCTAGAATTGTAAGTTTATATTCTCAAAAATATTTTAACAAATAATGAACACTGACAAACCAGCAAATCATAACATCTGTTTTGTTGAAAACAGCCCCTGGCGGATGTGGTGAAACACGTCGAGAAGGGCTACAAGATGGAGGCCCCCGAGAGCTGTCCCCCGGAGGTATACGAGCTGATGCGGCAGGCGTGGGACCTCAACCCCGATACCCGCCCGACCTTCAGCCAGCTCAAGTCCAAACTGGCGCACCTCAAAGCCAACACGCCTCTCCAGTAATGGCCGGCGATCGCCTCACAACTCCTGTGATGCTTACGGACACTGTTTTAGTTATAATTATTATTGTGATTAGACAATTATATTGCATGCCCCATGAGAGATGTAACCGTATTATATTATTGTTCAAATTATTCTGGTGTAAGGCGATGATTTGGTTGTGATGCGGCAAATTTGCATTTTAAGTGGCCCATATTTGATAAAGCTTTTTTAAGAATAATTATGTATTCTACAACTTACTGTGTCTATTCATAAAATGATTTTTTCTATTTATTTACTAGACATCTCCATAGCTGATACATATTATTGTGTTTATAAGAATATTTAATACTATTTAAACGGAACGAATCTATTACAATCTAATCTAATACAAACCTATTCTACGTTTGCAAAATTCATAGATATGGGTGAACGTTGATTTTTTGATTTTGTATTCTATATCACTGGTTTCTTCACCGTTAAAAAATTTGATTGTTGCGTAAATTCAAAGCATTTTTGAAATCCGTGTGGAATAGATCTGTAAAAAAAAGAGCTATGAATGACAATTCCTTTGAATAAATGCCAGTGTAGTATTCTTTAACGGCCCACGTGCTCGTCGTAGGTCAAAATTGAGTTTTTATTGTATTTTCAAACCATGATCCTGGACACTCCTTAAACGTTGTAGATAATCTATTTATATAATTTTGAAGCCTTATTATCCTTTATAGTTATTTTAAACATTTAATGACTGCATAAAGTATTTTTGTTACATAAAATAGTATTCTTTAAACCTCTCGCTCTAATGTTATAGAATATAGTCATATTTCGGTACATAACTGTGCAGTGGTGTTAAGATTTTTTACGTTTATTAATTTTTAAACGCATTTATGAAACCATTAGTATAATTTATTACGAGATAATTTTTGTAAAATATTCACGATAAAAAATTATATTGATAATCTCTGTGATCCCAAATTTGACAAGAATTAGGCATTTTATTATTCAAAAAATCGGCAAGATTAACACATTTGAAGATGATTCTAAAGATATTTATTATAAGATATGTCTTTGACCATTTAAGTGTGATACACATCTTATGAATAATGATTGCTTTGTAATAATTATTGACCTAAGAATAAGGTAGTGTTTTTTTGAAATACGTCATTTCTTTTGTCATTCCCCAGTGGTTAAGCTACAACATACGGCCGTAGCCATAAATTGACAAACTATAATTGAAGTAGGGAGTAAAATTATATTAACACGCGTGTTTGAACATGTACCGTTTAAAAAAAAATAAAAAAAAATTTGGTTAGGTACATGTTCAAACACGCTCGTTAACATAATTTTACTCCTTACTTTAATTATAGTTTGTCAATTTATGGCTACGGCCGTATGTTGTAGCTTAACTACTAGGGAATGACAAAAGAAATGGCGTATTTCAAAAAAACACTACCTTATTCTTAGGTCAATAATTATTATAAAGGAATCATTATTCATAAGATGTTTATCACACTTGAATGGTCAAAGACATAGCTTATAATAAATATCTTTAGAATCATCTTCAAATGTGTTAATCTTGCCGATTTTTTGAATAATAAAATGCCTAATTCTTGTCAAATTTGGGATCACAGAGAATTATCAGTATAATTTTTTATCGTGAATATTTTACAAAAATTATCTCGTAATAAATTATACTAATGGTTTCATAAATGCGTTTAAAAATTAATAAACGTACAAAATTTTAATACCACTGCACAGTTATGTACCGAAATATGACTATATTCTAAAACATTAGAGCGAGAGGTTTAAAAGAATACTATTTTATGTAACAAAAATACTTAATGCAGTCATCAAATGTTTAAAATAAATATAAAGGATAATAAGGCTTCAAAATTATATAAATAGATTATCTATAACGTTTAAGGAGTGTCCAGGATCATGGTTTGAAAATACAATAAAAACTCAATTTTGACCTTCGACGAGCATGTCCCCCCTTAATGTTCCTTGATTTAATAGCCAAAATTCAACCTAACCCATTATGATAATATTATTAATAATGTGGCGTAGCTGCCAAAAGTTGGTAACTTAGGTGTTTAGAATTAACCAACGGATTGTGTCTATATACAAATATGTATGCCAGAAAAAAAATACATACTATGGAACATGCACATGAATATGCCTGATTTTAGAGGGAATGTCAAACTTTCAACTTGCAATTACTCCATAACATGATTTCTAGACCTACCAACTTTTGGCAGTAAGTAACCCGATTTGAAGCAATTATTGTATTTAACAAGAGATCTTGATTTACTCTTCAGGGGTTGGTTGGTTGTTTCATGTGAATGCTGATTTAAAAAATCATTGCCGAATGAAAAATATTTTACAAGATCTGAAATAAACATATAATCATAGATACATAATTCTTTAATATAGAATGAGCAAAACTTTACATAAATCTTGTTATGTAGGTATATATGCAAAATAGCAAGGATATGTTGCCAATATTGGGAACTGTTTAATTTTATTATTATTGTTGTTTCTAAACCTTTACTTCCAATAATCACAGTATTGTGTTCAAATATTTTTCACTATCGTGTCAATAGAGGCTATGGATATACTATGTATGACAATTGAAACTCATTCTTATAAAATTAGCATATTTTTGGAAAGCGCAAAGACATAAACTAAATATAAAAAAATTATATATTATGTAACCACGATATACAATCCTATATTGTCTCTGGTAAGAATTAAAGTTTAATAATAAAAATTTATCATTTTTTTTGTTAAAGTCAGTAGTATTTGGTTGGTTAGTGTAAAAAGGCGATTTTTTTGACCCTCAAATTGTTATGATTTTTAAAATTGTAAGACTAAAAAAAATATATAAAATATACAATATATCCTTAGCTGTTTTAGCGATTTGTTTTTATGTAGAAAATATATTCTATTTCGTATTAAAAATTTATTATCGCCAAACGCTGTAATATTTTTATTGTTTCGCTTTGTGATGATGGTCAATAATTGAAATGTCATAAATTAAGTTTCGGTTTTATAATAATGAATTAGCAAAAATGTGATTACTTTAGATAAAAATATATCGTGTAATATATATCTGTACGGTGCGTTTTAAAGGAAGAAGAAACAATTTTGTCGATTACGCAAATAATGTATTTAACGACAGTATCGAAATCTGCCGGCGCGAATTATGATTTAGAAATATTAAACGGTGTCTAAGTATCAAACTACTATTTATATTAACCATTTTCGGCTTAATTATTAAGCACAATTTTTAAACTACGTAATGTAACTATATCGCCAAATGATTCAAGACTATTTTTCAACTCAAAACTGCAACAATCAAATTTTATTTTATATACTTACATTAGTATTTATCCGTAGCAAACAACATATCGTCTATGTAAGTTTAATCCGTTCGTCCGCTGCATTGGATCAGGGAAATACGCGGTCTTGCTTGCTTTTTTAGTATGGATAATTCATATGTGGTATTGATTTTAACCGAGTGCAAGTAGTCTATTGGTCAATTTCAAAATTTGAATGCACCAATCAATGCGACTTGTGCCGTTTAACTGAGAGCGCCAAAAATACGTATATTGAACATATTCGCACATACGCGGTATTGAACTTACATAAATGATATTATTCTAACCAGCTGTTTCAGCCTTTTATGAATTATAATTATTACTCTATTACTTTCATTTAAATGTCATTTAAAAATTAGTACCATGTCTTCTAAACAATTTGGTTTAAACACAACCTGCTATTTCACATCACGTGTAGTGTAACAGCCCGGAGTGGGCCATGACCTTCTCGAGTCGTCCCCGCTCCGGTTTATCCTCCTCCGATCGCATACGCATCCAAAGCGACGCCATCCAACGACTGCAATTTGGGTCTCCCAACACACTTAGGCCCGGACGGCTTTGCATCAAAAACTTTATTCAACGTTGAACATGACCAGCCCATTTTGATGGCTAAGATATCTTGAGAGCAATACTTGAAGCGATAAATAAAGATGGAGAATTATAGTATATAGATACTATAATTCTCCATCTTCATTTATTGCTCTCAAGATATCTTCAAAATATCAGAAGACCTTTTGTTAATGGTAACCCAACGGTCTGATTCATCATATGACGAAAGCAAATATTTTTTGGCATATAGCCACTGAATTAGTTGCTCAGATCAACTGCAAATGAGGTTTTCTGTTAATATAATCTGTACACAGTTCACTTCCATCTTAAATTCAGAATAAGCAAGATTCTGCACGAACATGGCCTGCGTCTTTACCTAATCTCATTAAAATATAGGTTGTCATTTGTGGGTTTCACAAGAAATAATTACTTAAAAATGTTAATTTGTACATACATAAGATATTTAATTGATTGTTTTTTTTATTATTACGATATTATTATTATTTGTATAGATTTGATTGTCTCTTGTGAGGCCGGGCCAATCCGGCGGCGTATTGGTTTTAAGTATAATAAATATTAATTAATTATTTTAAATTTGATGTTTATAAAATTTATTAAGGCTGCATCTAATACTAGTCTGACAAACTATTGAGAATATGATATTGTATATTTATTAGTGTTTCGTAACGTAATAACTATTATATTATTATTTGTTTGATGGACGAATCGATTCGTATCAAACACATACACATGCATAAATTACCAAAACTCCAGTATAAATAATGTATTAATATAATGTAATGTTTGTATGTTTTCTTAGGTCATTATTAATTATTACGATAAGTTAAGGTTTACGTCCGTACTTATCCATTTTACCTTGTTGCCAACAATTGAAAATATCTTTTCCCCATTCAAACCGTGGAATTGTAACAACATTGAAACCGATTTAAGTGTCAGTTGTTTTTTTACAGGTACAAATGCTCCATAGATTGGTTGTGTAATTCGGGTTCCGTTAATATATCTGCAATTTTTTTATTAAATCATACGCAATGGAACAAACAAAATTATATTCACTAATAATTGGAAAAAAAAATTCTATCCCTTTTTAATTAATTAATTATTATAAATTCCATTCTCATTATCAAATATTGTTTTTGGAAACGGACTATGATGATTATTATTGTCTACGAAAAGTGATTAATGCAAACAGTCAAGTAAAGTTACTTGTCATAATTGACTAGTAAGTTTTTTTTTAATTGTATAATAATAAGTATTAAATAAAAGTCTTTTTCGTGCTCATTTTTCATCCTTATGAATTTAGAATTTTTATTTACTAAGTATATCTTAATTGGTCATCAATGAATTTGTAGGATTTTTATGTTTTTGATATATCTACTAGACAAGGAGAAAATTATAATATTAACATCATCACATCAATGGCAGTTAATTATACTTGATGTTGGCACATTTATCATCAGACATAAACCGTTAAATGGATGATTTTTTTTGCTTGTATGTTAAAGGGGTTTAATGTAAGATTTTTGAAATAATAAACTTAATCCTCTTTATCCCTGTGATGAATTAATTTTATATAAATATAAGTAACCTCACAAGTTTTTTTAAAATATATTTTTACAATAGACTGATTTTAGCCGACTGCAAAAACGGTTAATCTTTTGGTGCTATCGAGATTTGAGAAAATCTGCTTTATCCCCCTCTCGTGCAAGTGAAATTATTACGTCGTCTCTTACATACATCCTTTCACTTATGATTTTGCAAATGAAAATGGGATATGTAGCTTATTATGTATTCGTAAATTGTTTTTTGTAAATTCATTTGAAATTTGCAATATTAGGCCTAAGTGTTATTTTGTTTAATATTTTTTATTTTGGTTTGATGGTATAAATGTTTTGTTGATTGTCTGGATTGGTAAATAATTGATGAATTATTAATTATTATTGTTTATTTGAAAAAAATTACTCAACTTGCATTATACTATTAATTAATTTCCCTGTAAATGTGAATGTAAATATATTGTATTTTTATTTATATATGAAAATATACTATACATTTTTATGTATGTATATCAATAAACTTTCGCCAATAATAAAAACAAATTACAAATATAAAAATGAAGTTTCATTTAAATCAAATTCATAAAATTTTGGTATTGCCATGGTTTTATTTGTCTAAACCAAGGGTAACGAACCTTTTTCTGCTGGAAGGCCGCATTCATTTATTTTAAATAAAATGAATGAGAACTCTTGTCATCCTTGATAGTTTTGATCTGTATCCAAGAAATAGGGAGCATTATTGTTTGTTCACGCAAAGATGTACGGGGTACGCCAAGTTGGACTGCCCACTTTTGAAATTCAAAATTTTGAAATAGCCAGTCGTTAGTGCTGTTTAGTGCTGTTATATTAAAAAAGTTATAGGCAACTCAATGTGGGCAGTCCAACTTGACGTCAAGTTGGACTGCCCACTTTGTAAAAACAAATAAAATCCAAAATAGCTAATCGTTAGTGCTACATTAGTATTGGTTAGTGGTGCAAAAATTATCGTTATTGCCATTAAATTACAAAAGTTATGGGCAAATCAAATTATAAAAAACGTCGAGTTGGAATGCCCACTTTTTAAAAACGAATAAAATTCAAAATCCAAAATAGCCAATCGTTAGTGCTACGTTATTGTTAGTTAGTGCTGCAAAAATTATTGTAATTGCCATTAAATTATAAAAGTTATGGGCAAATCAAATTATGACAAGCGTCTAGTTCAGTGGTTCTTAACCTGGTTCGATCGAACCCCAGGGGTTCGGTGAGTCAGTCTCAGGGGTTCGGCGGAGGTCAAGACACGCACCCGACACATATTATTCGTGATGACACGCCCCGCCCACTTTTGAAAAATAAATAAAATACAAAATAGCAAATCGTTGGTGCTACATTAGTATTGGTTAGTGCTGCAAAAAATATCATTATTGCCATTAAATTACAAAAGTTATGGGCAAATCAAATTATAAAAAACCTCAAGTTGGAATGCCCACTTTTTAAAAACGAATAAAATTCTAAATCCAAAATAGCCAATCGTTAGTACTACGTTAGTGTTGGTTAGTGCTGCAAAAATTATTGTAATTGCCAAATTACAAAAGTTATGGGCAAATCAAATTATGACAAGCGTCTAGTTCAGTGGTTCTTAATGAGATCCCCGGGGTTCCAGCGGCTAGCTCAGGCGTCCATCGAACCCCGGATTCACAAAAAAAGAAATTCAAACGGTTGGAGTATAAATAAAACACGGTCTTTCGTGCTCGTAACGTGGTCTTCTTATATTTTACATTTTCTTTAAACGTTTACATATTTTGTTTTAACAATAAGTTTCGCAGGTCCTATCCTATCGGAAAGGGGACGCTTACTAATTACTTTTTTCTTTTTCAAACTTCGCGTACCCACGCCATTCCAGCTAAAAGGACTCTTGTGATTGGCCAAATTTTATCGCGTGATCTTTGATTCGGCGAATCACGAGCCTGACCCTGGCGCCGGCGCGCGAGGATTTCACGCACAATGCGCGGCAAAATTTATTATATTTAAATCCTTATATTTAGTCTTAAAATTATCTCTTTCATCCATCATCATTTTTACTTTTTAAATTAAAAAAAATACTTACGTGGTTGAGCAAGGAATCAGATTAGATGTTTTATGAAGCCGTTTCTAGAGGTTAGGGTTACGTTTCGACTTGAGCTACTAAATGATTATTTTACACCGGGAGAAGCCCGCCTGTAACAGGGGTGTATCATTCGCCCCATCTGGATTAAAGTCGAAAGGTACGCCCTGATCTCATCGGCCACCCATCCAATTCCTTGTTCATCCGTTAAATACATGGCATGATAACAGTTTATATAAAAAAAATTCAACTACAATCTAACTATTCTAACAAAAAAAAAAAAAAACAACTAACTTTACGTATTGTTTCAATATTTATTTTAATTACTATTTTCCTGCTCAAAGCAATGCTCCTGAATAAGTCAGAGTTTGATTTATTTTCCTTTCTTATTATCATTTGTCATAATTTATTATTATTTTATTTTTCTCCTGTAATGTCGTGCGTTTATTTTGTTTTCGTAATGTTTTTGTTATTCTTCTCGTTCTTTTATACTAGTCAGCGGAGGGGTCGTGGAGCTGCAGTCTTCGACTCTTGGGCTCTCCAGTTTTTTTGTATTCCGAGAGGCTACATTTGTAGACGTTTGGCCCTCGTTCGGAATTATTATTTCGTTAAGCACTTCTATTTTCTTTCTGGCGCTATAGGAACGTACCTAGCCGGACGTCGTCTGCCTTCGCGACGAGGGCGAGATAGTAGCGTGACTACTGGGCCAGGCTCGTCCCGAGCAGCGGATATCTTTCTATGGAAAGTTTCCCACTCGTCTGCTGGTCTCTGCAGCATCACCTCATGGGTAGATACTGTGCTTGCATTCATTCCTACCGCTGTGGGCAAAGCGTCATTTAGCGGTACAACGGCCAGGCTCGTTGACGGCGTGGCTTTCCCACCGGTAGTAGGATGGTTTTTAGCCGCAAGTATTCTCTTCCACTTCCTCTCCTTGGATGGCAACACTTCGAGAGTACCTCCCGTTGTGCCACGACTTCTTTCAGGCGTCACGTCCCTAGCCTCCTCATGAACCTGCGACGAGAAAGGAGAGTGCGCACTCTCCACACCATCAAGCTCTGGTATCATAAGTTTCCCGGTTACGCTGCCTTCAGATTCGCTCACTTCGAGAGGAGACCCCCTTAGTGCTTCCAAATTATCTTCCTCGTCATCTCCTATATCGTCTTCCGCTTCCGTCTCAGCGGGAGGGTAATGTTTACGGATTTGATCTACATGAAATTTATAAGGTCGGCCACGCCGAGCTACGTAATACGTCACTTTGCCAACTTTCCAGATAATTTTATGAGGTCCTGTCCATCTAGGTTCAAGTCCCGCACTTGCTCCTGGTCTTGTTTTGGGATATTCCTTCGTGTATACCGATTCCCCAACTTGGTAAGCCGGTGGTTCAGCCACACGATCCTGTCTTCGACGTTGGAAATACCTTTCTTGATTTGCAAAGACAGCCTCATTCATACCTTCACGGTTCCACTCAACTCCATTACTCTCTCTCGACCTTAACGGGTTGGACCAATATCCAGGCCTACACATTTTCGCTCCCCAAAGTACTTCAGCAGGGGTGAATCCCGTGGCTGCATTGCGCCGGCATCGTAAATCACCCAGTACGTCTGTGAGATGGGCATCCCACGTACTTTGGTCCAAGCCTGCTAAACGAATACGCAACCCTTTCTTAATCTCCTGGTTACGGCGTTCAGTCGGATTCTGTCTGGGATTGTAGATGGCAGTTGTCCATTGTAAACAATCCCATTCTTCCAAGGCTGCGAGCCATGCCGGGTGACTAAATTGCGTTCCGTTATCCGTTAAAAGCGCCCGTGGACTTCCATAACGCAGGATGATCTGATCGCGAACTAACTGGATGATATTTGATACAACCGCTGATCGCAACGGAAAGGCTTCAACCCACCGTGAAAACAAGTCGGTGATTACCAGAATGAATCTATTTTTTAAACGTGTGGTAGTATAAGGTCCCATCAGGTCTAATGCCATGATCTCCCATGGCCGCTTAGCTTCCATATGAGAAGTTTCCGCTGCCCTAAGCTGCAACGCACCACGCTTCCGGGTGGCACATATGCCACAGGCCCGTACGTAAGCTTCCACTTCGCGTCTACGCCTGCGCCACACGAACTCATCGCGGATAGCGTAGTCCGTTTCCAACGATCCTGGGTGACCATTTTCGTCGTGAAAAACTTTCATCACCTCCTTCCTTAATGAGGCCGGCACTACTATTTGTGGTGTCTGACTTCCACTCAACCGTACCAGCAACCCGTTTTTCACAATCAAGCCGGCGGGTTCTCTACTCGGTCCAGCATTCGAATTTATGCGCCGTATTAATCCTTGTATCGTAGTATCCGTTCGTTGTTTATCCATAATCTTTTGTCGTAATGTGACCGTTGTTAGTAACATAGCGGTATGGGGCTCAAGTTTTCGCGTGGGCGCTTCCATCCGCTTGTTTATCTCCTCAGCATCCTTAGCGTTGGTCGCGTGCTCTTGAGGGAACCTTGAAAGGTGATCGGCCAGGTGGTTTTCAATACCGGGGCAATGTTCCGTATCAAAACGAAACTCGCTCAAGAGCATCGCCCACCTTGCCAATTTACCCTTCTGATTTTTCGCTGTATTTAGCCACGTGAGTGCCCGGTTATCGGTAATCATCGTGAACTTTCGATCCTCAAGGTAACCTCGGTATTTTGTAATACCGAAGACTGCCGCCAGGGTTTCAAGTTCATTACTGTGATACCTACTCTCAACTTCATTCACGCGTCTACTTGCATAGGCTATGACATCGCGTCCACCGTCTTGTTTACGTTGAAACAGCACGGCCGCAATTCCATGTCCTGAAGCATCGGTTTGTAAGCAGAAGGGCCTTTCGAAATCCGGTCTGGCCAGCTTTAAAGGTTGTTTCATAGCTTCTTTTATTTGTCTGAAAGCATTTGTAGCTTCATTGGTCCAGTGAAATTTTACAGTGGTTCGAAGTAATTTCGTCAGAGGTATTGCTATTTCTGCAAACCTAGGTATATACTCCCGTAACCAATTGCATAAACCTAAGAAGCTACACACATCTTTCCTGGTCGTTGGTTGAGCGGCCGCTTCTACCTCTCGCAGATGGTGTAACTGCGGCTCGTTTCCAGTAGCCGTAATGCGGTGTCCAAGGTAGTCGACCTCTCTGAGACCAATTTGACACTTATTTGGTGCCACTCTCAGTTCATGGTATTGTAGTCTTTCAAATACCATTCGTAAATGGTTCACGTGGTCCTCCCACGACCGACTATATACAATAATGTCGTCCAAATAGACTAAGCATATATTGTTTATGAGTCCGACCAGCACCTCTTGGCTCATGAGTCTCTGAAATGCGCCGCAGGCGCCTTGCAAACCAAATGGTAAAACGTTGAAGTGATAGCAGCTACCATCAGCCGTAGCGAAAGCCGTCAGTGGTCGAGTATTTTTATCAAGTTTTACTTGCCAGTAACCGCTACGCAAATCTAGGCTGCTAAAAATGGTGGCAGTGCCTAGGTCCTTGAGTGTCTCTAAAATAAGAGGCAGGGTAGTAGCCTCCTCTTTAGTGAGGGCGTTAAGTTTTCGGTAATCCACACAAAACCGGGTGGTACCATCGCGTTTGGGTACTAAGTGTACAGGAGAGCAGTACGGAGAGTTGCTAGGCTCTATTACACCGTCCGCAAGCATCTGCTGCACGCTTTCTTGAATTTGTCTTCGCTTATTTTCGGATTGTCTAAAAGGTCCCAACCTGAAGGGTGTAGTATCCTTTAAATGAATCCGAAATTCCGTGGTTCTACTCGGTGGTCCGTGTTCGGCAAACCGGTCACTAAAGTCCGTCGTAACTTTAGTTAAAGCAACGCGCGCCCTTTCAGGAATGTCAGGTGACAGTTCTGCCAAGGTAATTTGTTCGCTAGGCAATGGCGGTCTCGTCGTTTGACAGTGAACAGTTTGTCGTATGTGGTTTCCAAAGTGTACACAGCGACGCTTCATGTCAATGACCGCTTCTTGTTTGTCCAGCCAATCCATGCCGATGAGAAGATCTACCTGCAAATTGTTCAAGGCGAGAGCATCGAATTCCACGGGGCTGTCACGTAAATATCCGCTGAGTAAAACGTCCCTGCTTGTGCTCAAAGCTTCGCCACTCGCGGTAACGAGCATTTGAGGAGCGCCCTTAACTTTGTATGGCGGGCATACCAATGCCTTCCGTACGAGAGTTCTCGTGGCTCCAGTATCGACGACGGCCTCGTAACGTCCGGTTACTCCGTGGATGCTCAAAGGCAGTTTGAGAAGGGGCGCACCTCCGTTATATGAGCTGACCCCATACCCAGACACACATACCCCAGCAGAGGCTACGTCGTCTTGTACCCCGTATTTTAAATTATTTACACTACTAAAACTATTTCTACGCAGTGTATTTAAATATATTTTATCACTATTGTCATTATCCACACTCTTATTACTATTATCAGTATGTGATTGAACACTATTACCGTTCACTTTTTTATTTAACACTAAATTTTCGTAATAATATTTCACACTTTTATCCAGTAAACATTTATTTAAAACATCTAATTTATCAGCTACAACATTATTATTATTCACTAAGGCGTCACTAAAACTATTGGCAATAGCGATCTTCTTTGGTAGTACGTTTTCGCACGCCATAATGTAAGTTGACCCGGTACTGCCAATTTCATTATAATTAAATTTCTTATCAAGACTTTCCTTATAACTAACATTTTTATTATTACTTATTTTACGTTTCTTATTATTTATCTTATTTATTACAGCTAGAATATTTATTCCCCCTCGATTGGATGAAGACATTCGTTCATTTAGTTTCTCGCGAGCATCGTCTGACGTTTGCGGCGACGCGAGTTTGCTAGCTGATCCTGACCTAGGCAATCTGCGGTAGGTCATGGTTTCGCTGAACGTTTTCGTGCTCACTACTTTATTTTTAGAACTCCCGTGCGAGTTTTGTATCGATTTATTCCCGATAATATTATTCGTTGCGTTTGAAACGTTTATACACCTAATATCGTCTTGAGCCGACGTAGTTTTTGCAAATACATCTTTATATGTATCAGATTCGATTCGCATACAATTAAAAAGGGCCAGTGGCGGCATATTTAAGATTAAATTTATTATCAATATTTTCAGTGTTTTTCAAAGTCAAATTATTTATTCGTAATTTACCGATGTTGTTTTTGTCAACATTTACAGATTCGAATGTTGAGTTTACTATATTTTCCTGAAGGGAATCAATAAGCGGCTTTACTTGAGCAGTTTGGTTATATTTATCAACGAAATTACCAGATGCGGTTAATTCTTTACTCACTGTTGTCGCTTCACCGATGTCCGCCGCAGGGTCTGCTCCGAGAAACTCGTCATAAGAAATTGGCGCGTCACGCATTCTTTGTTCATCCGTCATCTTTCTTACCTTTTTAATCCTAGTACAGTTTGTATCTTCGACGAGCAACACCAGCTGATTTTCATTCTCTCTTTGCGGAATATCGTTAAGGCCAGGATTCAAATTAATTGCTCCGCTATCGTACGGCGTACTATCAAATCCTATGCCATCAACTTTATTTTTAGAGCGAAATACTCTCGTTTTATGGTTAACCGGAAAGTTTACTTCGGAAAATTGTCCTGAATGAAAATCGGTGTTGCTTGACGACACATTTTTACAATGATTATCTAACTTAACACTAGCAACAATAGGCTTTATAAGAAAGTCACTATCTATAAACTTATCACTAGATTTAACGGGCACTTTAAGAGGGTCCCGATTAAAGCACTTGTCACTATTTTCTTCATTTTTTCGTATGCCATTGTAGGTGGCATCCGCAGGATCACGAGGTCTCCTCGAGAGCCCAAGTCGACTTCTCGGTTCTGCGGCGCCCCATCAATGTCCCTGCTCCGTTTCCAGTGGACTCCATTCTTGGTTGCGTCTCCATGCAGGGTAGTTCGGGCATGTATGGTTCTGGTGGTAACCGAACTCGCAGTACTGACACTTGCGAACGCCGTTTGCGTCATAAAGTTGCGTACGGTTTCCGCCATGGAAAGCACCTCTGCGTTGTTGGCCTCCTCGAGCCAGAAAGGCTCCGTTTGGGGTTCTGGCCTGATTATTATTTGTCGATTCCCGCGGTTGCGGAGGCGGTTCAGGGCGTGTCTCAGCCTTAAATATTTGTTGACGTGGTTTCGGGCGTGCGCTCGACTGTTCTAAATTTTGATTACAGTCGCATAGGCAGCCGCATTCTTTTCGTCCCGATCGTTGCGTGGCTATCGCTACGGGAGGTCTAATCGTAGTTGGTATAAGGCGTTGAGCCACCACCAGTAGTTCGTCCAGGTTGGACCAGCCTGCTTGGCCCACTCGCAGTTGATCCCTTTCACTTAGCAGGTCGAAAAATAACTCGCCAAGTTCTTTCCCGGGGATATATGGTAGCAATATGGTCGCCAGATCCTTCTTATTCAACAGAAACCCGAAGACATCTTCATCCGGTCGTTGTACCAAGTTTTGTAGTTCCGTCCGTTGTTGGCGACGTTTGAGGGACGATTCGAATTGCTGGCGCAGCAGGTGAATAAATGACTGCCAGCAGGTATTCGAAGATATCGTCTTCCCCCATATTTTTGCCTCATCTCTTAATCTATTTAGTGCGAGTCCTGTCCAACTTTCGGGCGGGCTCTTAGCTGCGGCGAAGTACGCCTCACACCCTTTGATAAAATCTGACACCTGATATAGTGGGTGTCCCGTGTAGAAGACTTCAAGCTCCGGCTTCAAGCCCCAAGGTTGATACAATTGTGGTATGACCGGCACTGCTTCTGACGTAGGCTTCAGGGCTGTTGATGACGCTACAGTCGGCAAATTCACGTCCTCGTGTGGCCTCATTTCGAACACCAGAGGAGGGCTCTCCCGGTTTGATGTTGGAGACAGCACTTCTTCTTCGATGAGGGTCACGTCGGAATCCGCTTTTTCGTTAGCCATTTCTTGGTTGTTCCGGCTCCTGGATCTCGTTAACATTTAATACACAGTATGTGATCTCAAACTTTTATTTAGCGTTCGCGGGTTCGGAAGAATTAATGCGATTCTTCACGCCCCACGTTGGGCGCCATTGAGATCCCCGGGGTTCCAGCGGCTAGCTCAGGCGTCCATCGAACCCCGGATTCACAAAAAAAGAAATTCAAACGGTTGGAGTATAAATAAAACACGGTCTTTCGTGCTCGTAACGTGGTCTTCTTATATTTTACATTTTCTTTAAACGTTTACATATTTTGTTTTAACAATAAGTTTCGCAGGTCCTATCCTATCGGAAAGGGGACGCTTACTAATTACTTTTTTCTTTTTCAAACTTCGCGTACCCACGCCATTCCAGCTAAAAGGACTCTTGTGATTGGCCAAATTTTATCGCGTGATCTTTGATTCGGCGAATCACGAGCCTGACCCTGGCGCCGGCGCGCGAGGATTTCACGCACAATGCGCGGCAAAATTTATTATATTTAAATCCTTATATTTAGTCTTAAAATTATCTCTTTCATCCATCATCATTTTTACTTTTTAAATTAAAAAAAATACTTACGTGGTTGAGCAAGGAATCAGATTAGATGTTTTATGAAGCCGTTTCTAGAGGTTAGGGTTACGTTTCGACTTGAGCTACTAAATGATTATTTTACACCGGGAGAAGCCCGCCTGTAACAGGGGTGTATCATTAACCTGGTTCGATCGAACCCCAGGGGTTCGGTGAGTCAGTCTCAGGGGTTCGGCGGAGGTCAAGACACGCACCCGACTCATATTATTCGTGATGACACGCCCCGCTTGGCCATCATTGGCTGCAGGTGATCACGCAACATCGCTTGGCCTATCTGTGCTCCAGGGAATTACCTGTTAGCTAAGAAAACTCTGGAGATTTTCATACCGTTTGTTACAACATATCTTTGCGAGCAATCCTTTTCGAGGATGCTGGACATAAAAACGAAGAAAAGGAACAGACTTTGTTGCAAAAATGACATGAGAGTGGCACTTGCCAAGGTGAAGCCTAGCATTTCTGAACTGGTCTCTGAAAGGCAACAGCAGAAGTCACACTGATTTGCAGTAAATATTCATTATTTTGTTTTTGTGTGAAAATCATGTTTTAATGGTTTTGTTCTTTGAACACAGTGATGTTGATGCACGGTTCATTTTGTACACCAGTAAAATATATATCTATGTTTTGAATTTGAAAAATATACAGTATAAACCTCGTTTTTACGTGCCCGGAATTCACGTTTTCTCGGCAATTGCGTGTAATTTTTTCAGTCCCGATGTATTTCAGTACATTTAATACCCGCATTTACGTTTTTCTTTCCCGCGATTTACGTCGGAAATATTAAAAATATGCGAGTTACGCGCGCTTGACAATGATTGGGTCATGACATTCGAACGGCGTAAGGTGTTTGGAGGGAAAACTCCGTGTCTTTAGAACGGTGCACGGTGATTGGTCGACGAGCGACGCTGTGATTGGCTCGAGTTCGGCGCATAACAAGGTGATTGGTACATTGGTTGCCATCTTTTCTTTTGGCATCGTGTTTGTGTTTTGTATACACACCGTCTGTCATTATTCTGTCATCAGTCTTACAAGTTACAAGTTCGCGGTTTATTTATTTCATATTGCTTTCGGTTCGATTATTATTCATTTTTACGTCCTCATTCTTTCAAACACATAATGTCTAACCAAAGGAAAGCTTTGTCAGTGCAAGAGAAAAGGAACATTCTCGAAAAAGTAAATAAACACGTTGGTTCACGTAAAAATAAAAAAATTTTCAATAAAAATTTAAATTGAATGTTGTTTTTAATAAAACGTTTTTAGAAACATAAAATTTAAATGTTCTTTTTTCAATACCCCCTTTTACATTTTCCCCCCAATTAGGTTTTTTTTCTTCAGTCCCTTAAAAAACGTAAAATAGGGGTTATACCAAAGAGATTGGACTCCTCCGCAGAGGTAGCACACAAATGTCAGTGTGCACTCGTTTTGTGAGAGAAAGTTCTATTTCTCTGAAATTAGGTACACTTTGCTGCGAATGGGCCATACTCGGACATAAAAACGCCCCACTGAGTATTTTTTTTTTCAACACAAGCTTACAACCAATTTATGATAAACGTATTTTCATTATAAATAGTTCCCGCAATAAAAACTTTATTAGGATTCAGGGTAAGAAAAAATAATGCAAATGTAAGTATTTTATTTTTAATAACACAAAAAACACAATAATATTATGAAAAATTATACACAAATCAGTTAATAGCAAATGGTTAAATATTGGAATAACACATATGGTCTTGTTTTTACATATTGTTCTATATAAAATAACATAGGTAGCATTATTGTTTAGATAAAACGGTTAAATAAAAAACACAAATAATTACAGTTAATTACAAACAAAAAAAAAGTTTATTATATTACCTACCTATTTACACATGTGTATTTTGAAAATATTTTATGAAATAAAAATATAACATGGGTTCGTTTTTGACATATTGTGTATACAATTACTTGTTTATATAAACCTATTAGACACGAAATACAGGTAGGTATGTTGAAAATTTGATTATATAGTTAATTACAATATTTTATCTATTTAGCATAATATTATTATCATAGAAGCCCTGCATATATATTTTATTTTAATTTTGGATGCATACGAATGCCTCCGCTTTGGTGCAGGACAAAATATATTTAACTCTGAAAACTATTATAAATTTATCTAAATAATGAATGTCATTAACTAGAACTAATATTTTTTACTTTGAAAAACAAATCTTATATTTTGGGTTCAAAATAATATTACAAGTGCGGCCCTGGCACATGGCATTGGAGAGTAAACATTTGACGTTTGACATAGGTAATTGTTATTGTAACAGATGTTTTAGGAAAAATCTAATCTCTTTGGGTTATACTGTATTTTATTTTTCCAATTAAGAAGGGTTCGGTGAATGCGCATATGAAACTGGTGAGGCTCAGTACCTCCAAAAAGGTTACGAACCACTGGTCTAGTTGGAGTGCTCACTTTTGAAAACCAAATAAAATTCAAAATACAAAATAGCAAATCGTCAGTGCTACATTAGTATTGGTTAGTGCTGCAAAAATTATCGTTATTGCCATTAAATTATATAAGTTATGGGCAAATCAAATTATGACAAGCGTCTAGTTGAAGTCCCCACTTTTGAAAAGCAAATAAAATTCTAAATCCAAAATAGCCAATCGTTAGTGTTGGTTAGTGCTGCAAAAATTATTGTAATTGCCATTAAATTACAAAAGTTATGGGCAAATCAAATTATGACAAGCGTCTAGTTGTAGTCCCCACTTTTGAAAAGCAAATAAAATTCTAAATCCAAAATAGTCAATCGTTAGTGTTGGTTAGTGCTGCAAAAATTATTGTAATTGCCATTAAATTAAAAAAGTTATGGGCAAATCAAATTATGACAAGCGTCTAGTTGAAGTGCCCACTTTTGAAAAACAAATAAAATACAAAATAGAAAATCGTTAGTGCTACATTAGTTTTGGTTAGTGCTGCAAAAATTATCGTTAGGTATTGCCATTAAATTACAAAAGTTATGGGCAAATCTGTATCTATTGTCTAAGGGCAAATCAAATTATAAAAAACGTCGAGTGGACTGTCCACTTATTAAAAATGAATAAAATCCAAAATAGCCAATCGTTAGTGCTACGTTGTTGTTAGTTAGTGCTGCAAAAAATATTGTAATTGTCATTAAATTACAAAAGTTATGGGCAAATCAAATTATGACAAGCGTCTAGTTGGAGTGCCCACTTTTGAAAAACAAATAAAATACAAAATAGAAAATCTTAGTGCTACATTAGTTTTGGTTAGTGCTGCAAAAATTATCGTTAGGTATTGCCATTAAATTACAAAAGTTATGGGCAAATCAAATTATAAAAAACATCGAGTGGACTGTCCACTTATTGAAAATGAATAAAATCCAAAATAGCCAATCGTTAGTGCTACGTAATTGTTAGTTAGTGCTGCAAAAAATATTGTAATTGCCATTAAATTACAAAAATTATGGGCAAATCAAATTATGACAAGCGTCTAGTTGGAGTGCCCACTTTTGAAAAACGAATAAAATTCCAAATTCAAAATAGCCAATCGTTAGTACTACATTAGTATTGGTTAGTGCCGCAAAAATTACCGTTATTGCCATTAAATTACAAAAGTTATGGGCAAATCAAATGATGATAACCGTCTAGTTGGAGTGCCCACTTTTGAAAAACGAATAAAATCCATTATTTCCATTAAATTACAAAGGTTATGAGCAAATCATTTACTATCTAATTGTGCAGTTGAAGTTTTTATATAAGGTGAGTTAGGATAAGTGCGTCTATGGGGGAAAAGCATCTAGGTTAAATAACTTTTTACTGCAATGAATGTAATTACTGCCGTCGATAGGAATCTATTACAAATACATAAATGTATGCCAACACCCAAAGATGGCATCATAATAATGTTTGATGTGTCCAGTATGACAACTAAGTTTGACATTCGTTTGAACTCAAAAATCAAGTTGGACGTGTTTTTTTCAATCGATCGTATCGCAACAATCTTTCCTGCTAAGAAGGTGATATTTGGTGAGTACCTTTGTTTTAAATTGTGATTTGTGTTCCGACTGTAAGATTTATGATTAATGCAAATGATTATGTTTTATTGAACTAGATGCACTTACTCCGCCAAAAATATATCATGGGGTAAGAGCGTCAGATGCTTTTACCCCATATTCTCTATTTTTTTTGTATGGACAAATTTTTGGCTAGTGATATTCTTTGAAATAAAAAAATGTATTGAATTAGTAATTTGTGGTACCTAAACATTTTTTAATACAATCTTTAGATTCATATACAGATATAATAATACCTACCGTGCAGTGCATATTACACATCGACATGACCGATTACTTCATGGAATAACGCACCATATCTAAAATGTTAACTTTTCAGTAGGGCGAAAAAACTTTTCTTTTCTTTCAGAAATAGGAGCATCTCGGCATTTATTATTGATTTATGAAGTCATACGTCACACTTCACTTTCAGCTTAATAGAAGAAGCAAGAAAAAATAATGTCACAATTTTAAAATTGCCTCCTGAAAGATGCTCGGGATGAATCATTGGTGAAATGGCAAAGACTACGTACACGTACACGTAGGCTCAAAACTGCCTAAAATGAATTTTCTAAATTTCTATATAACTATCATCTGTTTTTGATTATTTGGTAGACAAGCTTTTTCTAGGTTTCTGCGACTATTCTTGAAAATCCATTTTTAGGCAGTTTTGAGCCTTCGTGTATGTAGTCTTTGCCATTTCACCAATGATTCATCCCGGGCATCTTTCAGGAGGCAATTTTAAAATTGTGACAATATTTTTTCTTGCTTCTTCTATTAAGCTGAAAGTGAAGTGTGACGTATGACTTCATAAATCAATAACAAATGCCGAAATGCTCCTATTTCTGAAAGAAAAGAAAAGTTTTTTCGCCCTACTGAAAAGTTAACATTTTAGATTTGGTGCGTTATTCCATGAAGTAATCGGTCATGTCGATATGTAATATGCACTGCACGGTAGGTATTATTATATTTTAAGTAATGTACTATATGAATCTAGAGATTGTATTAAAAATGTTACGTACCACAAATTACAAATTCAATACATTTTTTATTGCAAGGAACATCACTAGCCAAAAACTTGTCCATACAAAAAATAGAGAATGTGGGGTAAGAGCATCTGACGCTCTTACCCGTGATATATTTTTGGCGGGGTAAGTGCATCTAGTTCAATAAAACATAATAATTTGCATTAATCATAAATCTTACAGTCGGAACACAAATCACAATTTAAAACAAAGGTACTCACCAAATATCACCTTCTTATCACAAAAAATTGTTGAGATACAGATCGATTGAAAAAACTTGTCCAACTTGATTTTTGACTTCAAACGAACGTCAAACTCTTAGTTGTTATACTGGATACATCAAACATTATTATGATGCCATCTTTGGGTGTTGGCATATATTTATGTATTTGTAATATATTCCTATCGACGGCAGTAATTACATTCATTACAGTAAAAAGTTATTTAACCTAGATGCTCTTCCCCCATAGACGCACTTACCCTAACTCACCTTACTTAATGTTTTCACAGGAGTTTAACAAGATTTTTAGCGCCCGTTGCATTAACCAAACATATTACATGGTACTTCATATATACAACTGTGGTAGGTATGCAAACTTGTGCCTAAATAAAACGAATCATAATATTATAATATAATATAACATACTTAACATACCTACCTAACTTATTATAACGTTATAACTACCTACTGATATAAGCGGTTAAAATAAATACTGTCACTTAGAATACTATTATGACAGCACTTGATAACTGCGTATCCTCTGTTTCGCCTTCCCTGGAGGCTACCAAAAACTACCAGTCTCTCCAGGTTGTCGGGTCTGCGCCTGACAATAGGTCCAAAAAACTGCAGAATTCTTCTCAGACATATCGTCGAGAGCCGTTCCTTTATATTCAGTCTCTGGATGATTGACTGGTTCGTCCTGTGATCTGTCCAAGAAATGCGAAGCATTCGGCGCCAACACCACATCTCAAAGGCATCAATTGCCTTCCGTTTCTTGCCTTCAGGGTGCACGACTCGACTCCGTATAGAAATATCGAGAACACTAATGTTTGCACAAGCATCATTTTTGTGGCAATCGAAATTCCCCGATCCTTCCAGATAATGGTAAGGCATGTCATCGCATTTTTTGCAATCTGTGTGCGCCTTCTTATTTCCGCTTCGCATCCGCTCTTTCCACTGATGGTCGATCCAAGATATACAAACTCGTCGACTTTTTCGAGGTTTTGGAGTGTACTTGGTGTTGGTAGAAGGTTGGCCCGATCAACAACCATTAACTTGGTCTTATTCCTATTAATAAGGAGGCCGTATTTGCGACTCTCTTCCTCTACCCCGTGTAGCAGCTCTGTGAGTTCTCTTTCATCAGCAGCGATTAGTGTGGTATCATCTGCGAATCTTAGGTTGTTTATTTTCTGGCCACCAATTGTTATTCCGCCTTGCCAATGATCTAGGGCTCTTCGCATTATATGCTCTCCATATATATTGAGGGGAGATAAAACACATCCCTGACGAACTCCCTTCTCGGTTCGGAAACTCTCAGAAAACGCACTATTTACTGTTACCTTTGTGTGGCTATTGTTATATAAGTTTTTGATTTTGATGGAACTCCCATTTCCAGAAGTACCTTCCACATACAGTTCCATCTTACGCAGTCGAATGCCTTCTGATAGTCAATAAAGTATAACATCATAGGGGTATTAAACTCTCTGCATTTTTCAATTAGTTGTCTGATGTTTAGAATTTGCTCTTGAGTTCCCTTGCCCATAACAAAACCTGCTTGTTCTTTGGGTATTTGTCGGTCGATGAAATGCTTCGGACGTCTGCTGATTATATGTAATACGATCTTGCTTGCATGTGGAATAAGTGAGATTGTTCGATAGTTTTCATATTTACGTGAGGAACCTTTTTTGTGCAGGGGGATCAAAATTGACTCTGTCCAGTCCTTGGGCCATACACCACTTTTCCAGATCATGTTGCATAATTGATGTATGATTCTTTTTCCGTCATCATTGACATTTTTAAGGCTTCTGTAGATATGCCATCGCGTCCTGGTGACTTGTGGGTTTTTAGTCTCATTATCGCCTCTATCACTTCACTAAAAACTATTTCAGGTTCTTGCTCATCGATACTTACGTCAACTACCTCATCATCCTCTTCTGTATCTCTGTATAGGGTTTCACAATATGTTTTCCACCTTGCCGTGACCCTGTCCAATTCCATAAGTAGTGTACCGTCCTCTTCCTCGATGGCCCAGTTCATTTTCTTGAAATCTCCTGTGATTTCTTCAACTTTTTGGAAAAGATCGCGAGTTTCTACTCTGACAGCATGGGTTTCAATGTCTTCACACTTATTTCTGAGGAAAAGATTCTTGTCCCACCGACAGAGTCGCTGAACAACTCTGTTTTGTTCAGAGTACCTTGCATGTTGTATAGTTGAATTAAGTCCCTTATTTCTAAGATCGGCTCTTGTTTGTATGGCCTCCTATGTTTCAGATATCCAGATCTTGCGACGTTTCGAATGTTCCTTACTGTTATTGAGTTTCTGGACTTCCTCCATCGTGCATAAGGTGGCTTCCTTCAACTTATTCCATGTGGTTTCGACGTTGTCGCTGGGGTCTACGTATAGTGATGCCATTTTACGATTCACCTCCTCGCTAAATTGCGATGTCGTAGTATCGTTAAATATAAACGGTCGAGTATTCTCACCTCGTTCAGTCTTTTTCAGCTTTAGTCTCATATTGGCAACAAGAAGTTGGTGATCGCTACCGCAGTCTGCACCTGGCTAGGTTTGTACATTAAACACTGATGACCGCCATCTTTTATTTATTGTTATGAAATCAATCTGGTTTCTATAGCGATCACCAGGTGAGATCCATGTATATAATCTCCTAGGGTGATGATGGAACCATGTATTCATTATTGCAAGATCCTGCTCTATGCAGGACTGCAAAAAATCTTCCCCTCTTGCGTTTCGATTGCCATGTCCAAATTTACCGATAAAGTCTCTGAGATGATTGTCGTTCATGGTATTACCAACTTTGGCGTTCATATCGCCTTGAACAACGGTGATCTCTCTTTTGGGTATTTCTTCGATTGTGCTTCTTAGCTCATTGAAAAATTCTTCGCTATCCTCGTCTGTTGATGCAGCTGTAGGCGCATATACTTGTATAATGTTCAGCAAACATGGCTGGACGTTGAGCTTTATTGTTATTATCCTGTCACTGATCGAATTGTATCCAATGACACTATCTCGGAGAGTTCGTGGTACAATAAAAGCTACTCCGTTTCGACTTCCGTTTTGTCCTGAACAATATACCATGTTGCCAAGTTCAGTCTCGAAATGTACGGATCCTTTCCAATGTGTTTCGCTTAAACCCATTATATTTACGTTGTATCTCTGCATTTCTTTTTCGATGATTGCGAGCTTTCCGGGGTGTTGTACAAGTTCCCTTACGTTCCATGTACCTATTTTCTTTGGGATTTTCGTGACCGATTTACCAGTATCTGATTTCCCACACGTTGCCTGATAAATCACACCCGTGTGCCCAGTAACCAATTTCACACCACGCGGCCCGGACCCTGCGTGGCGCCGGGTGTCAGCCGGATCGCCTGACGAACTGTTACGATTTTGATGTTGCATTTCATGTGGTTTTCGTGGGATTTTAATGTGGTGGTTTCCCGTTGCCTTCCACATCGCAATATTGAAACCGTTCATAAGTACCCTTAATTTGAACTAAAACACAATTTGAAAACGTTAATGTAGTATTTCACATTGCCTTTAATCTTAGCGGTAAGTAGGGGGCCCGCCAAATATCCTAGCCTGAGGGCCCGTTTCAGGAAGTGGGGCCATGGTGTAGGTACACTGAGTGCAATAGACAAACGACCGATAAACAAGAAATTATGCTGTGTTGTGTTGAGTAGGTTTGTGTATAAGTGAAATGCACTAATACTTTTTTTGTCCATTTTCAATTTTGGAACCTCAATATTAAAAACCAAAAATCGACGATAAACATTCGGCGAAAAGAACGACTACACCCACTAGTGGGTGGTGGTGTAAATCAAAAGAAAATTTTTTTTCAGTGGGATACGGCATAAATATTGTAGCTCTCTGGGCCAAGCGGGTAGCACAGCCGATAATATTTGAGTAATGTTTTAGCATACTAGGCGCACATGCCCAGCATGGTCGCTGTTAGTCACTTCCAATCCGCCAGTCGCTGATGACACGCTCAGCGGTTACCGCCGTTATGCCTCCAATTTAATAAAAACTAGGAGAAACTGTACAATATACCGCCTTGTATTGTGAAAATATGTAAAAATAATTATATGAAGAAGAAAAAGAGCCCATGGGACTAATTTACATTCTCCTCCTTGCCCCCCCCCAATATTAAATCCTGGGTGCGCCACTGATCCCGGGATTGTCATTTTTATCGATAGTTAATATTAAGGCATTTATTGTTAATATTGTGTACGTTCAATCTTGGAAATAGATAGGTTTAATGGAGTAAATAATATTGTAATATAAATAATAATGTGAAAGTAAAACAGTTTTATTTATTTATGAAAAGATAACAAATACAAAATAGAAGTTCAATTAAAATAAAAAATAACCTATTATGTGGAATTTTTAATTTATGTTAAACTATTTAAAAGTCTAAACGATTTTCATTTATACAATTTTGTAGAATCAATATTGTGTTTTTTTTCCCGACCATGTCCGATCCTAATAGATCATATGGGCCTCCACAGAGTAGAGGGTTGTATTAACAGATTTTGTTTTTTTACGAGAAATGGATGTCAGCCACTAGCTCAATCTATTATGTCCATACCCTGACTCACACACAAATTGAAAAACAATATGTGTACTTGCCAGACCCAGGATTCGAACCTGAGACCCACGGCGTGATAGTCCAGCGCTTAAGCCACGCGGCCACCGTGTTTAGTGTTTACATAATACTATATTATATGAGATTGCTATTTCTGATAGTAAAGACGTAATGAATGGGTTAGCGAGATTTAAAATAAGGTAATCATGGTTTATGACCTTTCCACTTCATAAATCTAATTATAGTCAGCCAAGCCAATTATTATGAAACTGTCGTAAAACTTATAAGATCATGGTGGAATCACTTTGTTCAAAGTGCGAACCATTGTTTTTTCCAATCTCTCATTTTTATTAATGTATGTGAAAAGATAAAATGAATTGGCAACAGATGGGTAATAAATCGAACTTCATTCAAACTCAGTTTATTTCTAACGTAGTTATATGTTATTATGTTATTAGTTATTAAATGTTTTTTCTGTTATATTTTCGTTTTTTGTTATTTTCCATAAAAATTAATAAAAAAATCAATCCCGAATGTTTCGGGATTATGTTTACCAATACCGGGATTCATAGGTATCGAAAATAGTTCGGGATCCCGGGATTGGAATCCCTAGTTCCGAGTATTGTATAAGCACATACAATAGTTTACGGCGGAACCTCTTACATGCATTTAGTTGTACCTATGTGATATTTATTATAATCGTCGTCATGGTTTTGGTGAAATATATTGTATATGCTAGATTCAATTCTTTACCTAGGATTATTTGCGTATTTAAAATCATAATGCGGTAATTACACCTAAATTTTATGGTATGGGTCGTTAGATAGGTAGGTTAGAAAAAATACTCTTTGTATAAAATTGCTTTTATTGTCATTTCATAAAACATACAATAAATTTAAGACTCTCATTTATTTATTTATTTATAAAAACAGTATTACGGCATTACAGCTATTGATGCCAATGTGCCATAATACATAATAAATACAAATGTATAAAAATATCTTAATTACAAATAACAATAAAAAGACAGCATGTGTAAATATTAATGAAATATGATAATTTATACAATTATAAATTTAGCCTATTTAATACGTCCACAAACATTATATAGTTAATAAAAAACAAATCAACCTTTATGGTGCCATCAAATAAGCTAATTGCACGATACACAGCATCATGAAACATAACATCTGTCCTGCGACGAGGTATCTTGAAGACCGTGGAGCTACGAGTGATATTGGTGGGAACATAAAAATTAATATTTGCCAGTATATACGGATTGTAAATGAACCCACGAAGAAGTAAAAAGAAATGCTTTAAAAGAACAATCACTCTTTGGGTAGACAGGGATTGCATTGATAGCATACCCAGAAGAAAACGAGTCGGGAAATTCATTTTATTGTCATTATCATAAGAAAAGAACCCGTATGTTCTTAAGTAGAGAAATCTAAGAAATCTATTGTGGACTCGATCCAACTTAATTGTGTGGATGGACCTATTAGGACTCCAAATAATGCTGGCATATTCAAGAATACTCAACACAAATGATACGTATAATGTACGTAGCACTCGGACGTTTTCGAATGATTTTGAAACCCTCATTACAAAACCAAGCATTTTGCTAGATCTAGTACTGATGTCAAGAATATGCTGATTGAAAGTGAACTTTGTATCATACAATACTCCCAAATCTTTTATCTCCGTTACCTTACTCAATATTATACCAGACAATGTGTATGGGAACAATAAGGTGTGCCTTGAACGACTGAATGAAATAATATTACATTTAGAGGTAGCGAATTCAAGTTTATTCAATATAGACCATTGCGAGATAGCATTTAAGTCAGACTGCATCATCGCACAGCATAATGGGGTTTCAATAGTTCGAAAAAGTTTAATATCATCTGCGAACAGCAAACAAGAAGAATTGGTTATAACTTTGACAATATCATCAAAAAATATTAAAAACCAAATTGGGCCAAGATTTGAACCTTGAGGAACACCAGATTTTGTTCTAAAAATGCGCGATTCATTCCCATGGTAATCAACAAATTGACGGCGATTTTTCAAATAAGAAGCAAAAAAACATATTATACTAGGTATATGACGCGCCAAATGTACAAAGCTTTTGTAATAAAATATCGTGATCAACACGATCAAATGCCTTGGAAATATCTGTGTACACAGAATCAACTTGAATTGACTTATCCATAGAATTTGAAATAAAATTATTATACACTATAAGATTTGTTACTGTGGACCGCCTAAGTCGAAAACCATGCTGCGAATCGGAGAGGCGAGAGTCTATTTGACGGTTGATGTTTATATGTAATATCGATTCAAATAATTTATATGGAGCCGAAAAAACTGCTATTGGCCTATAGTTAGATATCTCTGATCTAGATCCCTTTTTATGAAGCGGCCTTAGGCGGGTTATTTTCCATGCATCAGGAAAAGTGCTGGATGCTATGATTAAATTAAATATATGTTTAAGCGGAAAGGATATATGTTCGTAACAGCCCTTAACAACATAAGGTGGCAAGCCATCTGGACCAAATGAACTTTTGGGAGACAAATTTGAAAACCCATATTCCATATCTTTCTCGTCAAAAGTTGAGATTTGAATATCTTGCGTTGCAGACGAAGGACCAGCAGAATCAGGGTCAAGTAGCGGTTCTATTGATCTATAAAGTGATTCAAAATGCTTAGCAAATGCATCAGATATACCATGGTTCTCTATAGGATCATTATTCAACGTCATCATGTCATTGTCTTTTGTAGTACTACTGGAACTAAGCGAATGAATATATTTCCAAAAACAATTAGGATCTGAGACAATATTTCGACCAATCGACGTTAGATATGATTTGTGAGCCGAAGAGATGTCACACTTCAATGAGTTTCTGAGACAGGAAAATTTACTATAATCTGCAGTCCGTCTATGTTTTTTCCACAGTGCGTGATAATATGCCTTTGACCTCAGATTATAAATAATTTCTGGCGTAAACCACTTAGGATATGAGTACTTCGGTAGATGAACGAGCCGGCGAGGGAAACAGGAGTCCAGACTGTTATAAAATTTATTATAGAAAATATCTAATGCCGTGTTTACATCAATTTGTTCATATAAAGAGGTCCAATCTGTAGTACTCAAAGAATTATACAACGCTAAAAAATTTCCATTTGAAAAACTCCATTGCGGATTATGCCTATTCAGTGGAGGAATCGACGAATCATTTCTGTGCGATACACGCTTAAAAGATACAATTGTGCAAGTAGATGGATGATAGACATCTTCAGGAACGAGAGGCTCGTCACACTCGCTGACCACCGTGCAACCAACGTTAGATAGCACCAAATCAAGCGTCCGACCGAGACTATTTTACACAGAAGAAAATTGTTTTAAATTAAATAAATTTTTAAAGCTGGTATAATCAGATTCAATTATACCAGCGGAATACAAATTAAAATCTCCCAAAATAATAAGTTTTTTGTTGAGCAGTACCAAATTTTCTATTATGTGAAAAAAGTCACTGTATGTAGTCGCTGAGCTGCCGGGAGGGAAGTATACAGCGGCCAAGTACAGTGAACAAAAGTTAAAATTAACTTTACACAAATTAAAATCAAAATCATATTCACTCAAATTTGATCTGGTTGGATATAAAGTTTGTGTGGATAATGCTACCCCATTTCTAATTGCCAGTAAAACGCCCCCACCTCGTCTACCATTTCGACGGTCTGTTCTATGCACAGAATATTCACTTCCGAACAGCTCATTGGCCGATATGGTGTCGTCGAGCCATGTTTCGCTAAGAGCAATTATCGATGGTCGGGCACACAATAAACCCTCTTTAAATGTGAAATATATTGTATATGCTAGATTCAATTCTTTACCTAGGATTATTTGCGTATTTAAAATCATAATGCGGTAATTACACCTAAATTTTATGGTATGGGTCGTTAGATAGGTAGGTTAGAAAAAATACTGTTTCTATAAAATTGCTTTTATTGTCATTTCATAAAACATACAATAAATTTAAGACTCTCATGATGTGATAAAAATTTAACATACAGAAAAAATGGAGAAGAAATAATTCCAATCAAAAATCCAATTCAAGGAAGTACTTATATAAATAATGAAATAAAATTAAAAGCATAGAAGAAAAATTACAATCACTTCAAGCCAACGTTCTTACTAATTCTTGGTACATAAATAATAGTAAGTCAACTATCAAAGTAAAATCAGACAAGGGAATAACAAATGATCATTAGGTGGAAGGGTGCACTTCAGGAAGTTAGAATATACATGAAACTGAAAAAAAATCATTCTGCAACTATGTTTTAGTTTATAATGAATTTTCAATTATATGATGCAAAAAAAGAAGCAAGCAAAATTTAAAACATACAACCGAAAAGATATTGTTTACACTGACATATTAATTATTAAGCTGACTTTCTTTTCATCATATAAAAACACAAATTGCTATAGGTGTTATTAAAGTTTGTAAATTTATGGCTACGGCCGTATGTTGTAGCTTAACCACTGGGGAATGCCAAAAGAAATGGCGTATTTCAAAAAAACACTACCTTATTCTTAGGTCAATAATTATTATAAAGCAATCATTATTCGTAGGATGCTTATCACACTTGAATGGTCAAAGACATAGCTTATAATGAGTATCTTTAGAATTATCTTCAAATGTGTTAATCTTGCCCATTTTTTGAATAATAAAATGCCTAATTCTTGTCAAATTTGGGATCACAGAGATTATCAATATAATTTTTTATCGTAAATATTTCACTATAATAATGTCGATATAAATTATACTGATGTACTGAAATATGACTGTATTCTAAAACATTAGAGCGAGAGGTTAAAAAGAATACTATTTTATGTAATAAAAATACTTTATGCAGTCATCAAATATTTAAAATAAATATAAAGGATAATAAGGCTTCAAAATTATATGTATAGATTATCTACAACGTTTAAGGTATGTCCAGGATCATGCTTTGAAAATAGAAAAAAGCTCCATTTTGACTCACGCTGAGCACGTCCGCCCTTAAAATACGCAGTTATCAAGTGCCATCATAATAATATCCTAAGTGACAGTATTTAACCGCTTAAATCAGTAGGTAGTTATAACGTTATAATAAGTTACAGTGGCGCACCCATGATTTAATATTGGGGGGGGGGCCCAAGGAGGAGAATGTAAATTAGTCCCAAAGGCTCTTTTTCTTCTTCACAGCCTAATTTCTCGTTGACTATTGCACTCGGTGTACCTACACCATGGTCCCCACATCCTGAAACGGGCCCTCAGGCTTGGATATTTGGCGGGCCCCCTACCTACCGCTAAGTTTAAACGCAGTGTGAAACACTACATTAACATTTTTCAAATTGTGTTTTAGTTCAAATTAAGGGTACTTATACAGTGAATTATTGGCGATTTTCAATACATCCACTTTAATAATGGAGCTGTCGAGTATCGACACATAATAATCAAAAAATATTTTGCACAATTATATAAGTAAGTAATTGAAAATGTTCATGGCCATGAAGTATAATAGCTTTTACTTATTTATTTATCTAGTTTAATAGACTTTTTTTACTATTAAAGCTAATTTATGATGTGTGTTTATCTCACTTATCTGGTCAACCCGACACGCCGACCCCCCCACAGCCCGGGCCCCCAGGCTATAGCCCTGTCAGCCCTCCCCAGCCATGACCTACACCACTCCGGAATTCGGGTGGACACCGAGAATTTTTTGACAGTTCCATTAGGGATTGGGTTTCTAAAAAAACCTGACATTAGTGTTTCGAAATTTTTGTGTTATAAATTAAAATCTAAGAAATTGTTCTAAAAAGGGTGCTGGAGAATTACAAATCATTTTTTTGCCAGTGTTTTTATTTGTCTAAGCCCAATGGTTTATTGGCTTTCAATTTCAATGGTTAAAATCATTCTGATAATTTTCATGTTTGCAGGGTGTCAGGGCCCCTTGCCCCCCCCCCCCTCTGGGTGCGCCACTGTAACCACCTCACTTCAGTGTGAAAAAGCAAACATTCGTACTTTGCTTCCATAGAAATGCAAAGTTTTTTTTAAAAATGCCTGTTTTTAAAGGTCTGGATTTGATGAAATTTACCATATTGGTCTAGTACAGGTTTTAGCACTGCGGTAATGTTTTCGAAATTATAGATTCCCTGTGTAAATAAAACAGTGCGTAGATATAATGTTAGGGTTTCTTGTCTTTGCGAGGGTAACAAATCCTTTAAATGAGCCTAACATTGATGGAGCACCATCCATACAAATTCCTCCATAATATTTTAGATTGTCTAAATATGAAAAAATAGAATCAAAAACATCTTGTCATGTCATACGCTCGGTGAGTTCTTTGCAGCATAGATATTGATCCACTTTTTTGTTTTTATTTATGAAACGAAAACTTGTGAGGCCAACGGTAGACGCGTGCGATCGATTTGGCAACATCGAAATCACATTAGATCTTTCATCGGCTTTCATAATTTCACAAAGGACTTTTTTTTCAGTTTTCGCTATTTCGCGGATTTTTCTGCTTTTATCATTATTTTCGCGGTGCCCTTGCAACAAGCCAGCGGTGCACCGGTTAAGAATCACTGGTCTAGAGCCACAATATTTATGCTGAATTCCACCGAAAAAAATGTTTTTTTTTTAAATTTACACCACCACCGACTGTGGTGGGCATGGCCCCTACATCATGAATGTTTGGCGGGCCCCCTTACCTATCACCATGGTTTAGGGGAATGTGATTTTCTACAGTTAGTAGTGTTCCCAAATGGTATTCCGTGGATTTATCTATATTGTTAAATAATTCCCTTGAATTCTTGATTTGTCGGACCTCATATATTATCGATCGTTATCATACTATGAACCACTGGTCGCGACCCCCTCTTGTGGTAACCAAGTAGCATTCGACCCTTCGATATTGAATAAATAGCCATTTTTATTTTTCTAGAAACACTAAAAATAATTGTAATATAAAATGATACACGTGAATTATTTATTATCATGTAGTTACGTATATCATATTTTCATCATACTTCATATTTTTTATGTTAATTTTGATGAATTTTTTTATAATATAACAAATTTCTGGTGTGTGTTTATCTCACAATAAGACGAGCCGCCACGCCGGGCCCTCTTAAGCCCGGGCCCCCAGGCTGTAGCCCTGTCCGCCCATGGTGGTGGGTGTAGTCGTACTTTTCGCCGAATTTTTATCGTCGATTTTGGGTTTTTTAATAGTGAAGTTCCAAAATATTAATTGAAAATGGAAAAAAAGTATTATTGCATTTAACTTATAGGTACACAAACCTACCCAACAGAACACAGCCTATTTCTCGTTTATCGGACTTTTGTCTATTGCACTCGGTGTACACCACTCCGGAATTCAGGTGGACACCGAGAATTTTTTGACATTACCATTAGAGATTGAGTTTCTAAAAAAACCCCGACATTAGTGTTTCGAAATTTTTGTGTTAGAAATTTAAATCTACGAAATTTTTCTAGCGGGTGCTGGAGAATTTCAAATCATTTTTTTGCCGTGTTTTTATTTGTCTAATCTATTGGCTTTCAATTTCAATGTTTTTGGGGGGGGCAAGGCTTCTTGGCCCCCCCCTGGGTGCGCCACTGATAAGTTAGGTATGTTAAGTAAGGTGAGTCGGCGTAAGTGTAACTTTGGGATATGTGTGTAGACTAAGATATCTCAGTATCTACTACAAATTGGATGATGCCATCTATGGAAAGGTGATAGCAAAGTCACCGATTTATAAAAATAATCAGAAATGGTGTCGATATCATGTTTTTTGAGGTGACTACATGGATTATTCTCCAGACGACATTTTGAAGTTGACGAGTGAGATGGTCTTCTCTTTTGCCATATGCCATATCCGCCCCTTAACTGGAGCATATGGACACCACGCGGCGCCTCCAAGAATCCCTGTCGCTCGCCAGTCTTCTTGCTTCGTTCCAGGTCAAACCAGCATCCCGTAGCTCCACCATATACACTCTGTAGATTGTATTTAGCGGCCTTCCAGGACGCCGGAATCCGGTCGGCTTGAAGAGCAGGCAAGCCAGGTTGAAGTTCTCTTATGGCATCTGCAGCACGTGGCCGAGCCAGGTCCAACGTCGCCTCTTCACTTTCAGCGTGATGAGAGGCTGCTTGGTGCGTTCTCTTATCTCCTCGTTGCTCCTAAAGTCATACCACCGCACACCCAGTATTCGTCGCAAACATCTGTTTTCGAAGCTCAGTATACGGTTGCTCTGAGCCTTCGTAAGGTGCCATGATTCGCTACCGTAAAGCAGCACCGTCAGAATGCAAGCGTCGAATAGGCGGCATTTGGTTTTGACCGAGTACAATTGTGAGTCCCAGACATTCTGCATCGAGTTGAATGTTGCTCCAGCCATTCCCATTCGGATAGCGAGCTCTTTCTGCAAAATGCCATCTCCCGTAATGTGTACCCCCAGGTACTTGAAGCTGTCGACGCTCTCGATGTTTTGTCCGTCGCTAATCAGAGGGATATCTGGATCAGGACAGGTGCTATTACACAAGACATTGGTTTTCTTCGCGTTGATTTTCAAACCAACGCGAGAGGAGTTGTTATACAACCTGTCGATTGTCTCTTGAATGCCGTCGATTGAGTTGTCGAATAGGACAGCGTCATCGGCGTATTCTAGGTCGCATAGCTTCACCGTGGGGGTAACAGGTATGCCTCGGTCGGGTGGTATTGACTTCCGTAGTATGAAGTCAAAGAGAATGATGAAGAGAACCGGTGCAAGGACACAGCCCTGTCTGACTCCGGTCGTGACCCCGAACCATTCCGTGACAGTGTCTCCAATTCTGACACAGCATTCTCTAAATTCTCGTGCAGGCTTTTGATTATGGCAATGATCTTGGGAGGGATCCCGTATGCTCCCAGTATCGTCCAGAGGGAGGGGCGGTACGGACTGTCGAAAGCCTTCTCATAATCCACAAAGCAGCAGGCCATCGGACTGTTCAGCTCATGGCTCTGCTGGAGAAGACATCGAAGGTTGTGGATTTGGTCTGCAAACGCTCGACCAGGTAGAAACCCGGCTTGGTTTTTCCTGAGGACGTGCATTATTGGGTCCCTTATTCTCATCAAGAGGATGTTTGCCAAAATCTTTCTCGGAACACTGAGTAGCGTAATGCCTCGGTAATTGTCGCAGCTTAGAGGGTCACCTTTTTTGTGAAGTGTGATGATTTTACCGTTCACCCAGTCCCTTGGACAGCGCTCTTCTTCCCACACCTTTGTCATCAAATGAAACATAGGGTGCAGGATTGCGATCAGGCTGTACTTGAGGAATTCAGGATGAATCCCGTCTCCCCCCGGTGCCTTTCCGTTCTTGAGCCTTTTCACAGCCGATTTTATCTCGGTGTGCGTGGGCGGGCAATCGGAAATGTCGGTCGCTCGGGGACCAGGGCGATCGGGGGTACCGTGAGATGGTAGCTGTTACTAAACTATTTTTAAAACACGGAAATCTGCACATTATGGTTGTAAAATTTGGTGAGTATATGTGTTTTGATACCCTGCTTCACGTGTTGTTATCGTTTTACTTATTGATACGCATTTTAAAGCTTTAATCGAGTAGATACACTTTCCCCACGAAAGTAAACGCGCGGGGTAAGTGTGCCTTTGTTTTTTGTCACACTTCCCCCATATATTTTCTATGAATTCGCATAGTTTAACTAGTGATGGGACACGACGCATTATTTATATCGATCGAAAAAATGTTCACAATTGAAATAAAATTTTTATAATCTTATTGTTATATTTTTATGTTAGCTAAGTAGGTAGGTACTCGGAAGAATGCATGTGTTTCAATTTAATACACACGTTTTTAAAATAAGTGCTTATCTAACATGTGATAATAATTAATGTGCATTTTTTTCACATGTAAATTTAAACGAAAGACAGATTAATGAGCTTACGATCAAGGAAAATGACAGAAAACCGTTGAATGTGTAAAAAAACAGGATATTTCATATGGATAAATGTATATTCATATTTACGAAAGAAGAGAAGACAGTTTTAGCAGACGTACAATATTACCAAAAGTGATTGAAACATCTTTTGCAGAAAATTTGCATTCGTTGGAAAAGCATGTCTCACAAAAAAGTAGTCCTCGAATTAATTGTACAGTATAGAAAATAATATTAACACACCGTTTAAAAACGAAGTACCCGGACACAATTATTGGTTTTATGAAAAGAAATAAGTTATTATTTAAAGATGATGGTTACTTAAACCCTAACGGCTAAAATTATTAAACATGGAACATGCTTTGCCCATTGATTCTCTGAATGCTGGTTGTCCAAATTTGAAGGAAAATAAAATAAATTGCGGGGCGCACGTTATTCCAGAAGCGCCGTTAGCGACCGACTGAAGCCACTCCAGCCCGCGCCGCGCTACCTTCGTGACTTTATTTTTTGTTTTCGTTACCGCTGCCTGTGCGATGTTTTCGTAACGAATCCGGCTGGGTGGTCAAGACAAAAGCATGTTCCATGCTAAAAACCGCAAGACGTAGAATATGTTTGAAAAAAAGTTTACGATCCTTTTGTAATCAATTGGTACCATAACTTGTCTTATTAAACAGTACAATCATCAACCTGAATTTAAAGGATTGTCCACAATGGATATAAAATGTTGACTGTCAACTTGACATAACAAGTTTATCCCATGATCCTTCAAAAAGTAAACTCTTTAGTGTCATCGGATTTACAACTACCTACGTTAATTAATAAAAAACGTCGTTTTTCTTTCGGGACATCACTAGCGCTTCATAGATTAGTATGACACACTTACCCCAAAAAAATGTTTTAGTCCATTTTGTTGAAATTCTATACTGTAGTTTTAAGACAAGACTCAATATCCATTAAATGAAATATTACTTTTCTATACATATTATACATTATGGTTTTGAAGTACTTTTGGAATAAAGATGAATTTAGTTACACTTACCCCAATATTGGGGTAAGTGTAACAAACTGACTAGTGATCAAAAAATATTAAAATGTCGTATTATAGTAAGATATACAGTGGGTTCCTTCTGTACATATTAATTGTAATGCTTTTGTAGATCCTGCGGTAAAGTTTTCAACTGTTTAAAACATACCTATTCATCATGAACCACGTTGAAATTCATCTCATTGAATTATATGTCACACTTACCCCGACTCACCTTATGTTATAATATTACGATTCGTTTTATTTAGGCACAAGTTTGCATACCTACAACAGTTGTAAGGTGAGGTAGGGCAAGTGCGGTATATAAATTGACTAGAATAACTTTAAGCTGATGTTGAACTTTAATCGTTTGTAATATCTCTTCGAAATTTTTGTTGACTGTTCATCAATAATCTCTTTTTCGACTGCCATATTCAATAGATGTAAGTGTTGCATGATTAATTATAATAAGAACGTTTTAAGGAAACAAGGCGAGTAGACGCTCTTACCCCCGCATTTGGGGTAAGAGCATCTAGTTAAATTATTTCTAATAATTATTACCAGTCGAAAAATATATCAACCTCAGGATAATATAATATTTTAAGTGCAACATTTTGATTGTTTATGGTGGTAAATTTCCTTGGAACAGAAGATATTAAATAAAATCAAAAAAGTTGGGTAAGTGCGGCATATGTAGCACTAGTGATGTGACTGTGGTAAAATAAAATAGGTAACTCGTTATTTTTAAAATATTTTATTTTCTGAATAACTTGAGATGTAGGTACAATGTAAAATTCAACATGTTCACAGTACCTACATAATATGTTATAAAAAATGTTCTTTTTGATTTTTATTGTACCTAATTACACAGTTGCCACCATCAAAACGTATTTTAAATATGATTTCTCCCCTTCATCCTGTAGTAGTTGTCGGTAGTACCAAAATTATATGCTCATGGGCAATTTCGAATATATATCCTCTACTTAAGGGTATGAAAAATTATTGGCCCTCCCATGCGATTTTCTTACAAATTTTACAGTTTTATGATCCAATATCATAATTTTTCCAAGAAAATATTTTTCACACTTTTTCGCAAGGCATTTCACAAGTATTTCTTTTAGTTGCCTCACTGGTGGAATTTAATGGAATATCAGAATTCCACATTTCATTAGTAATTACAACCCCTTCGTCCATTTTAAAATCGTCAAGCAAATTGTTCTAATAATCTTCTTCGACTATAAGACCTTTACCTATAAAAATCGACAACATTTTCCTCTTCGGAAGAGGATTTCTATTCAGACTCACTCTCGTCTTATCCACTAGTTGTAACTGACTTTTTTTTAAATTTCTTAAACATGTTTTTGTAAAAACTTTTTTTTTGTTTGGATGTTTTCAGATGATTCAAAACATCGTCATAGGTAATTATAACTTCTGCTGCTTGATTTTTTAAATTTTACAGGATCCTCCCTTTTTATCCGCATTGAAAATAATCTAAAAATTATTAAATTTATAGTTAAATATAGTTATAATTTCAAAAAATAGTTTAATTTAAAATAATAATTTCGCAAAAACAGTTTTTTTATATCAGTAGTTCCTACTGGCGGTTTTATTATTTGACAATCCAAAATTTGTATTCGCTTAGTAGATTTCACTGGTGTCATTCATTCATTAGAAGGTGCTTGGATAAATATGTTATTTTCCTCGCCAAATATTGAAGAATCTGTTGATTTTTGATGTGTTAATTCATCCGCAGATTGTGTCATTGCAAATGATCCCTGATCAATACAGTGCTCATAATGAATTAGAGTTTCCGTAATATTTTTACTGTCAATCATAGGGTCAAACTTGTCTTAGCCTATTATAACATTTCGATTAAATGGCTGAATCCTCCTTTTTTATCATCTGTTTTTGATTATTTGGTAGACAAGTTTTTTCTAGGTTTCTGCGATTATTCTTGAAAATTCATTTTAGGCAGTTTTGAGCCTACGTGTACGTGTACGTAGTCTTTGCCATTTCACCAATGACTCATCCCAAGCATCTTTCAGGAGGCAATTTTAAAATTGTGACATTATTTTTTCTTGCTTCTTCTATTAAGCTGAAAGTGAAGTGTGACGTATGACTTCATAAATCAATAATAAATGCCGAGATGCTCCTATTTCTGAAAGAAAAGAAAAGTTTTTTCGCCCTACTGAAAAGTTAACATTTTAGATATGGTGCGTTATTCCATGAAGTAATCAGTCATGGCGATGTGTAATGTGCACTGCACGGTAGGTATTATTATATCTGTATATGAATCTAAAGATTGTATTAAAAAATGTTTAGGTACCACAAATTACAAATTCAATACATTTTTTATTGCAAGGAACATCACTAGCCAAAAACTTGTCCATACAAAAAAAAGTAGAGTATATGGGGTAAGAGTATCTGACGCTCTTACCCCATGCTATATTTTTGGTGGGGTAAGTGCATCTAGTTCAATAAAACATAATCATTTGCATTAATCATACATCTTAGTCAGAACACAAATCACAATTTAAAACAAAGGTACCTACTCACCAAATATCTCCTTCTTAGCACAAAAGATTGTTGAAATACAGATCGATTGAAAAAAACACGTCCAACTTGATTTTTGACATCAAACGAATGTCAAACTCTTAGTTGTCATAGTGGACACATCAAACATTATTATGCTGCAATCTTTGGGTGTTGGCATACATTTATAGATTTGTAATAGATTCCTATCGACGGCAGTAATTACATTCATTGCAGTAAAAAGTTATTTAACCTATATGCTCTTCCCCCGTAGACGCACTTACCCTAACTCACCTTATATGAAGTACCATGTAATATGTTTGGTTAATGCAACGGGCGCTAAAAAATCTTGTTAAACTCCTGTGAAAATTTCAAATTACCAATTTACCTATTTTAGCATGTCATTACGGAGAAAATTGAATGTACCATTTAAACACACGAAAGAAGGTAAGTACACAAATATAAATACATTATTACCATTTAGTGCTGCCGATTATTAATTGTATAATCCGCAATATTATATTCTGTATCCGAACATGTCTATCTTTGGCAACAGTGTCTGCAGTCTGCAATAACGGAAAGGCCGATGGACACAATCCTTTGCTACCTGCCTTCAAACAAAACACCACCCTTCGCCTCATACAATCCACCGTTGCCCGCGCACACCTACTTGTATTCGCGCATAAAACTTTGCATTATTTTCAGGCTTCAATTCTGAATGGTGTTATTTTCAGGCTTAATTCTAAATTTCTACATTACCTACCTTTATTCTTCTAGGTAATCGTATCCTTCCATATATATTTTCGGGTGAAAATGCTTAATCTAATGATCCTTCCAGGCTACCTACCTCCGCATTTCAATAACATCAGCTCCTCATAAAATAATTCCAAAAATTACTAAAACTAAAATCATTGAGTTTACGATACACCCCTGTTACAGGCGGGCTTCTCCCGGTGTAAAATAATCATTTAGTAGCTATAAGTCGAAACGTAACCCTGACCTCTAGAAACGGCTTCATAAAACATCTAATCTGATTCCTTGCTCAACCACGTAAGTATTTTTTATTCATAAGTAAAGGCCTTCGTCCGGTGTGTGAAAATCACATATTGGGCGGAGGTGTAATTAAGATAAATTTAATTTAATTTAAAAAGTGTAACGGGGTGGTCCTCGTGATTCGTCAAATCAAAAGCATCACGCGATAAAATTTGGCCAATCACGAGAGTCCTTTTTGCTGGACGGCGTGGGTACGGGGAATTTGAAAAAGAAAGTTAGTAAGCGTCCTTTGTAAACCGTGTACGGACCTGCGAAACTTATTGTAAAAACAAAATATATAAACCTGTAAAGAAAATTTAAAATATAAGATAATACCAAGTTACGCATGAGACAGACGTGGTTTCATTTAATTTCTCCTCAATTTAAAATATCTTTTTTTGTGAATCCGGGGTTCGATGGACACCTGAGCTAGCCGCTGGAACCCCGGACATCTCATTTACCTTCGGAAATCAGGCTAAAAATGTGTACCTATCCATTCTAATCTCTTTTTTTTTCACTCTAATAATTGCGCTAGGCAGGCTATATATAAAAACTTCAAATGCACAATTAGTAAATGATTTGCTCATAACTTTAATTGTAATTTAATGGCAATAATGGTAGATTTGCACTAACCAATACTAATGTAGTACTAACGATTGGCTATTATGGATTTTATTCGTTTTTCAAAAGTGGGCACTCCATCTAGATTCTAGACGCTTGTCATAATTTGATTTGCCCATAACTTTTGTAATTTAATGGCATTAATGATAATTTTTGCTGCACTAACCAACACTAACGATTGGCTATTTTGGATTTTTATTTAGTTTCAAAAAGTGGGCACTCCAACTAGACGCTTGTCATAATTTGATTTGCCCATAACTTTTGTAATTTAATGGCAACGGTAATTTTTGCAGTACTAACCAACACTAATGATTGGCTATTTTGGATTTAGAATTTTATTTGTTTTTAAAAAGTGGGCAGCCAACATGACGTTTTTTATAATTTGATTTGCCCATAACTTTTGTAATTTAATGGCAATAACCAATACTAATGTAGCACTAACGATTGGCTATTTTGGATTTTATTTGTTTTTACGAAGTGGGCAGTCCAACTTGACGTCAATGGACTGCCCACATTGAATTGCCTATAACTTTTTTAATATAACAGCACTAACGACTGGCTATTTCAAAATTTTGATTTTCGAAAGTGGGCAGTCCAACTTGACGTACATCACGCAAAGTGAACCTGTAACTGTTGATGCCAATTGGGAGGGCAATAACTTTATTTATCCAAATTATTTTGGATATTAATTTATTTTGGGTGATTGAATTTATTGTTTTATAAATTCTTAAAATAGCGGTCAACCGCATTCTGACAATATGTCCTTATATTTGTCATAATTAATATTTTGTTTGTCAATTATTTATTTTTATCATGTACGTAGGCACTGCAAAAATTAGTGGTCGGCAAACCGCGGCTCGTGAGCCATATGTGACTCTTTGGCCCCTTGGGTGTGGCTCTGCCACAAATGACCATGTCCACGGGCTATAACAGTGAAATGTCTTCGAATAACCAGAAAAACCAGCAAGTCGAAGATCTTAAATTGGTTTCAGCTTTATAAATAGCAGTTAACGAGTGACATAAATGAATCAGGACAAGTTTCACGTTTTGTACGATTTATTTTATATACAGGTCCTACCTAAAGAAGAACTTGTAGGATTATTGCCACTCAAATGTCAAACACGTGGAGATGATATTGCAAATAATGCTGTAATTGAGTGTATGGGAAAATGTCATATTCCACTCGATAAAATTGTGTCAATTTCAACAGATGGGGTATGACCGGCGTAAGAAAAAGGGTTGCTGCTATTTTGAAAGAAAAAAAAATCACAAGATACTTACCATTGCATCATTCGTCAAGAAGAGCTTTGTGCGCAAACATTTGCAAAGTTATGGAATTGGTGATTAAGATTATCAAGTCTATTATAGATAAAGCTGATGGATAAAGAATTATGGAGCTCTAAATTTGAACATCTCTTTGCTGATATGGACATATTGGAGAAAAACAAATATGAACATGTTTCACAGCACAAGTTTAGTAGTCTGCTTTGAAAGACCTGGAGAAGGAAGATATGATGATTTTTAATACCTGGAATGGTATTCCCGACTCATATCAGTTGAAAAAACTAGCGTTTGCTGTTCCGTTTCCGGTTCTACATATTCATGCGAACAATCTTTTTCAAGCATGAACCTTATCAAGAGCAAATTAAGAAGTCGCCTCATTGATGAGAACCTGGAAATGTGCCTAAAACTAAAATCAACAACATACAAACCTGATTTACTCAAACTTTTCAAGGAGATGCAAGGCCATTGTTCACATTTATTAAGTGTTTGTCAGTCATTGTCATGATTTAATTTCATGGATACCATACTTACAATTTAAATTTTGTTAATAAATAAGATCATGATTAAGAACGATATCACGCTAACACTTTGCGGCGAGCTTATAGGTCTTTTCTCATCGAGAATTGACCGTAATACATATCGAAGTAGGCATCATGCACACTCTAGTGAGTCTAGCTAGTGCACGCCAACCAAGGTCTTGGGAAGTTGCTCCTGGGACACTTTCGGCACAAATTTGAAAAGCGCCTATCGTTCGTTACGCAACGGTATACGCCTGCATAACGGGTGTGGAGACTTGGCGGGTGGTGGAGGGAAAAGCAAGTGTACTTACCTATATAGTAAGTTTAATAAATTTGGCTCTCAAAAGAAATCTCAATCGTTGTACTCTTAGGCATAAAGCCCACCAAAAGCGTCGGATTGGTGCGATCACTGCGAAGTAGGCCCCTGAAGCGTAAATACAACTGAAATGACCCTCCTACCAGCCGCGCATTACCCTTCAACTATGTAATAAGAGGCACGAGAAGCACAAAATAATTATTATTTTCAGCCCTCTCATAACAAAGCAATAAACTTATTATTTTATTTCTCGGCGGCTTGTAATTCATATTAACGATGACATAATTCTACTAGCAATATATCGCATACCCAGCAACTAAACAATAACTTCTTTGTTATTAAAATAATGGAGGCGCCCGTCTATCGACAACGCGTCCAGAAGCGGATAAAATAAAATAGCGCGCGCCCCTTTTGCTTGCCGTGTTCAATGGGCTTTGATATATTTAACAATGTAGTATTTTCGTTAATTCGTCCCGCTGATAAGCCAAACGTGTGAATCATGGGGCGAGCAGGCATAGCGCTTCGTCAAAACCAGTGTACTCTGCCATATGTGATTACGTTGTATTATCGATGATTCACATTGAATATGTGCGAGCGCCCCGCACACCCGATTTATGTACCCGGCGCCTTAGACTATAAGATACATCTAGACGCCACCCATTGCATTGCTAAATGAAGCTGCGTGCCGTGCGTTTGGTTTGTGGGTGAGCGAACACATTCGTATTCAAATGTTCAAGATCATAAACCATTTCGCTAGTGCTCGCACTAGACGCTCAGAATTAAAATATATTTTTCTATTTTTTTATGTTATATAATATTTTTAACTGTCAAAATGCATCCATTAGGTAAAAGTATTCATAATTTAAGTTATTTTAAAGAAACACGGTCACTAAAATAATAATATACAAATGAAACGTAATACCATCTTCTTGCTTATCAGTACGGCTACCACATTTTAATACAACATACAGAACCATCCTTTTGTACTTAATTAACTAAAAATATTTACCACTGACTTACGTTTAACACAAAAATAGCTATTTTAGCAACACGGTTATCGACGCATAATTAAGCAATAAGGTAAGATTTGGCGGCTACACCGAGCAAACCATCTCCCAAATCTGTAAACCTTTTATCTTGCTCTAGCGCGTGTCGCAGGGATTATAAGGGTGCCGAATACTTTCTCACTCACACTTATGCATCGTTTTTGTTCAGGCCTTGGTTGTACTGTTGATCTTTGGCTCTGTTGACTAATGAGTTTGCCAACCACTGTGTAAGGGTAAACAAATTTGTCTTATGAGAACATTCATAAATTGTAACAGTCAAATAAATCTGTATTTAAAATAGTTTCTCTCACGGTGTTACTTGCTATATAGATGTAATTTGTAATATTCACTCATATAAATAAATGAATTAGAACTTATCTCTGCCTTCCATAGAAAAAGTTTGCAGAGATCTGTATGTACTTACAGTCTTACGTTTCCATCTCTCCGGTATCTATTGAACAGCGGTGCGGTGTTATGAATGCGATGAAGTAAAAAGTAAAATGAAAAAAAGAAAAACAATATATAGGGTGATGGAATCGTTATACTAAAGTTATTCATTTTATTCAAATTTACATACAGACAATTTGATAACATATCTCCGTTGGTTTTCACAAATCAAAACATGTTTATTTTATTTTATTAACAGTACATTCAAATAGTTCGCGAGTATGCCTTACTTGCAGAACGCATCGATTCAAGTCAATGACAGACAATTTTAAATAATAACATAATAAATACATCAACTGCGCCTTATAAACTAGAGTAGGTACTTATTATTTACAATGTCAATTTTAAATGACATAATTTGATTTATCCTTTTTTATTTAGCTAAATATTAAAATACTTATAAAAACAAACAATATTTTCTTTGACACAGAATTACTGAAGGAACAAAATTAAATTGATTCTACGTATTTTCATGACAGATCGACGGCAATCGATACAAAAGTGTCGTTAGAGAAGCAATGCGAAAGTTGCCGTGAGAAAGGTTGACTTGAATCGACGCAAGACACGCTTCCTCGTTACTTTCATTGCAAATTCAAATATTTTGGCAAAGAGGCATACTTAAACCGAATTGTACAAACAATGCAGAATGGATTACTTATTCGTATAAAATTTTCACAATAATTAAATAAGCGTTTTTTTGTTTGAAAGTATTAACTAAACACGTATAAGGGTTATATTGAGTAAAATCATATCCCGGTAGATTAAATAGTATTGAAAATTTTAAGCTATCATATTTACAGACACGTCCGGTGAAAACTGACATCGCCCATTCCTCAATTCGTAACAAATCCAATATTTTCATCATGACAATTTTTTTTTATAATAAAAGGTAACAATACATATCAATATTTCGTTTGAAATATTCTTTTAACATGAATTTAGTTATAGACTTCCTTTCCTAAATGACATTCATTACGACGGGTCACCGTGAGAACCGCTCTCGTCGGCGTGACCATTTTCAAAAATCACGCCTTGGAAAAAAAATCACAAGAATATTATCGTAAAAAAAACATGGCTCATTTCCCATCAGCCGTCGTATGACAAAAACAAATTGGAATATCAATATCAATGAATAACGTAATATGTATAAATAATAAATAAAAAAAATACAATGATTAGGAATATCTTATCAATTCCTTATAATAATATTGATGATTTTGACTGTGGAAATTTCAATTGCAAAGGCCACACCTGACATTGCCGACAATCTTACAATACAAATGTCGAATGGACCCTTTCGACTCCCTCTCGTGTTCCTTACGGCGATTGAAATTTACAAAGTCCACCTTTAGATTTAAGATTTGCAATACGGCAGTACTAATACGAAGCGAACATTTGAAAGACTTTATGGCAATATTGGCGAAGTATTGTTATAACTGTGTATAATCCTACGAATATGATTCATCAAACAAAAATATTTGTCTATTTTTAGTCCTCAGCAATATGCGCTTGTAACTTTCTGTATGCATTTTGGAATTCGATTCATATTTCCCGTCATCGGAAGCATTATTATTATAATATATATTAAGTGTAAAAATTTAAAGCTTACAAAACTGAAATCATCCAATGAACACTCCTTTAAACTGCATAATATGGACGCCATTATCTTTACCGATATAGATAAAAGAAATATGTGTAAAATAATTCAAATTACATATTACCAAAACAACACTACATCAGTTTCAATACTATTACCGTTTGAATTCATTTTGCAACTGGCATGTCAATTTTCAAACAACAGATTTACATTCCATATTAATTAAATGCATATAAATCTACTGAAAATTTGTTCATCATTAACAAATTGATAATACTTTACAAAATCCAATTCATTCATTGACCTATTAAGCGTACATGACACGATTCAGACTGAAAGGTGGCTACGACACAGCTATGGCTATGCTAATCCAGTATTATAATATGGTAACAAGCGTCGCCGAGAGACGGGAAAGTATAGCTCTGACATAATTGTTCTAACGTTCGCCGACTAGCTATTGCTTAAAAGAAAGACCGGAGGCTTCTTAGGCTACTTAGTTTGCACGGCGGTTAGTGTAAATACTGCAAGTGAAGGGTCTGACAATCACGCGTAATAGATCAACGAAGACATTAATTTGTTAAACATAATTAATTTTATTTCAACTAAAGTTCGCTTGCAGTCAAGAAAATTATGCAGTAAATAAGTTAGTTTGTATTAAAATCTAAGATATTTAAAGGACAGCCAAACATAAGCTCGGGGCTTTTTTTACAACTTACTGTTTAGATTCAGGCTTCATAATTTACATTGCATTTGGCAAAATAACGATTAAGATTGCATTATAAAATATGAAGACGTACATTTTAATGGATGTGAAAAACCTATTATATTAAAATAATAAAAGAATTATAGTTTTAAACTAAATTTAATCTCAAATGACTTTATACACAAACATTCAATTACATAATCACTTAACTATCCGTGTCCAAAGGAGGGAGGAGTTCCGAGGTTCCCGATCACGTCACCGGCGCATAACATGCCAACGATTCAATAACATCATTTGGTATTATAATAATTAAATTAACTACTGTGGTTTTACTGGTCTCATTAAAAGTATTATAGTTTTAAAACTGAAATAGAGGTGACGTAATCATCAATTTATTGAACTTAAAATGATTATCAAACCCTGTTTTATTTATGTTGTATTACGCCAGTTTTCCAGCTTTGATTTTGGGCGCGGACCGGGTGACCCGCAACTTCTTCGCAATTCTTTGAACACATTTTCAAATACCTAAATTGACTTCAATAATATTAATTAACGCTTTCAGGCCCGCACTTCCTTTAATGCTCCCCAAATCCGTACAAAATAATAGAATTTATTATATACAAAATGATTTTCAGAGTTTTTATCACTCACTAAAGATATATCCGGGAGCAAAGTCAACCTCCTGTACGTATCTTTGATTGAATATAAAGTTCTAGCGTAGTTCACGATAGTATTCCAAAAGTGTATGCGGTAAGGTTTCAAGGCCACACCTGCCCATGATTACAATACAAAGATAAACTCGTCATCAAATTTTATACAGAGTAATAAAATAAATTATAAGTTCCATGCGACTGAGCTTGAATAAAAAAGGGGATGGAATATGTACACAATGATTTTTTCCATGATCGATGATATTAGTTATAATCGTGACAGTAAACATAAATAAATTATCGCATAGACAGTTTTACAATTATACCGATGACATTTGAAACACAAATGAAATACAATTTTAGCCCGTATTAATTGGTATAATTAGCAATTTTACATTTGAGAAATGCAATTGAGAACACTGCTGTACGTGGATTATTTCAATGATATGACAAGTCGAGCTTTTAAATGTTAAAGTGAGTTGCAATGCCGTTTTGTCAGTCCTCATAGTGTGGATACGAAGAGCGGAACGGGTTTCACTGCAAAGAGGGGTGAATTAGAGACGGGTCCGAAAGCGCTAACAAAAGAGGAACAAAAGCGGTCACTGTGAATTCAGAATGCGTATATAAAATGAATATAATACAAATATGAATAATTGAAATATTGACCCGATTAGGATATGTTTGAATAGTGTCCGATTTCCTCCGAGAGTTGTAATGATATCACATTGTTAAATTTATTCAAACACGAAACGGCACAGAGTGTTTCCGATTCGGTAAAAAAACCAGTCTTCCGATCCGTCCGATCTTCTTTAATACATTAAAAAGGAAAAGGCCGACTCGATCTAGTCGAGATAGAGAAATAATACATATATATTATAATATATAATATGTTTTTAAATACATTATGTTAAGCTTTAACAATTGTTTTATATGTATGTACATATATTAATACTACTATAATAGTATTTGATCAGCAACCGAGCAATATCAAAAGTCAAAAATGGTGGCATCCACAACGAGATGGTCCCGCCTCCTCCCTCCCGAGTGTTGACCTCTTTAAGAGATTGAGTATTCATTATATTGACCTAAGCCGAGAGCGGGAATTTTCTCAAAAGATGCCATCGGGTAAATTAACTATGCAGATTTATTTGATAATTTTTGAAGTAAAAATTTTCAAATGGGTCACCTAAAACGTAGTGTTTTTTAAGTAAAACCCCGTTAGTACGAACATGATCAAATCTAAATATTCGCTAAAATCTATTAATAGCGATTTCTACTAATTCAATGAATGAATCATAATTAATTGTCACCGCTGATATTAGATTAGAAAGAAATTATATCAGAATTAGAAACAATATTAAAAATTTGCAATAAAAAACTGTTTTTTGCCATATGCATAAACATACAACGTGATTGTTATACTTCGCCAACATATTATGACCCTGCTAACATTCATTCTTTATGTTGAATGTAATAACAATTCCACAGGAGAAATTTTCAATTTCTCTGAAATAATATGTAACTGGCAGGAATATTTAATATTGGCTCATATTTTGATCAATGTCCACATGGTAAATTTCAAGTAACAGTATGTGACTTACACAAGAGCATGCGGGCAAATTTTTGTCCAATTTTCATAGTAGGTATACTCCACTGATTAAACGTATTAATAAAAATAATGGACATGTTTCTAGTGAAAAATAATAGTAAAAAGCTCCAAGAGGTCAACACTTCATGAATTTCAGGAAAAGAGGGCAACAGAGATACGGGTAAACGGCGAGTCGGCGATTGTTTGTAATTGTGACAATAAAATGTATGCAGACAACCTCCGATGGACGTGAACCGAACGGGGTAACATAACATTCAGTACAATGATTACTCGATAAGAATGATTCAATGTCTCCTCGCCTTTCAGCTCACGTCCACCGGGCGGCACAATCTCACCAGTGTTTAAAGAAAGAGCGATGAGCATTTCTTCACCTCTCTTTTATGTACTAGTACAATGACCGACTCGCACGTTGATCAGGATCACAAACGGAAGCCATCTCAGAAGCGATGCGAGAGATAAAACAATGAACAGTGACAGGTATCGGCCCGTACCATTCACCAAGTCTAAATAGGTTTCTCCGCCGCAATAGTTCGCACTCTCTCTTCAAAGTGACTTCACGATAATAATAATTATCAAAAGACGCGGGGCACTCGACCATCTTCATTATGTAAACACCATATTGTCGGTTAATAAATTTGGTTGATTCTCGCTCACACAATGAAACATTCAACAATCAAACTGATTTCTCGCATTCCACAATATTTGACAGCAGTGCCACAGTACAGTGGTGGTGGTTTTCAAGGGCATCAATCGATAAAATTGTTGAATTGCAGCCACTGAAGGGCGGCGTCGGCCACTGCGATCGACTACCGCGTCACCTGAAGGCCTCAAAGGTGACATCTAACACTCTAGCGATATAAAATTGATCATTTTCGGTATATTAGCATTCTGACTTCGGCCGGAGACAAACGCATTCGAGCTCATTATAAAAATTGTAACAGTAAGCCGAACGCGTGTTCTCTTTAACAAAACATTGCAACAATCGATGGCGGTCGGTCGGTGATCTATTGTGGAAGTTTTAATGCCATCTATTAACGATGGCCGTCTGTAAACACCATCTGATATACAGCAGAGATCGTACAAATTTTGATGACATTGGAATTTAAATAATTATCATACACGGGAGCAATTTTAAAATGCAAGGGAACAATAATTGCGGGACAAGGGTGTCGGCTGAATTCTGGCCAAAATTCAAAACGACAGCCTCATCGATCGTCCTATTGCATCATCGGATCCGTCGTGCGTATTCCACTTCTATATAAAAAAAAACTCAGTGGTAATATGCGAGCTCCTCTCTGATAACGCAATAAATAATCATTTTATAGTAACAAAATATAGTTCAGTGAATGTCGGGACGCCGGCACAACCGGGAGAGAGCCGCGTGAAAGAAGATGACTCGCCGGACGGCCCCGGTTGTCGTAGAGGGCGCGGCGGGCGGGGCGGGTCGGATGCGAGCTCAGGATTGCGAGTTGTAGTGTAGCGGGGGGAGGGGCGAGGCGTGGCGGGCGGCGCTCGCCCCCCCCGCGTCTATGCCGAGTCATTTCCCTCTTCCCGAACACTTTTTCTTCTTGCGTTTGAAGAAGCAGCAACACCTGTGAAATGCAAAAATCCTCTTATTATTATAACAATTTACATGTCACATTTCAAGGAAGTGTTATTTTTGTCTATGTAATGTGTTCAAAACCCATCTGATCTTCTGTCTGAACTCTAATGAAGAGGTTAAGAGGGAAGAGGAGAGAGGAAGAACGATCTAAGTCTATTTTATTTGTCATTTGTCCAGTAATTATTCATTAACTGATTGATGATATTTATTATGTGTACTGTAAGTTGTCTTTTCCGCATTATGCTAGTCTTAATAATACGCTTTAAGGCAGAAACATGTTATTATCCACGTTACGTGAGCTCATATGCTACAACCACCAGAACATTCAATAAGAAAAATTGATAACCCTCAAAAATATTGTGTCAATTGTGTCATTCGTAGTCCTTCCAAACCATCAGAAACAAAGAAATGTGAGGTCACAAGACTCGAAATTGTGTACATCTGCAGTAAAAATATACACCTATATATTATATAATATATTATAGTGATTTGTTGGGCGAGCGGCTTAAGCGTCGGCCTATAACGTCGTGGGTACCAGGTTCGAATCCGGGGTCTGGCGAATACACATACTGTTTTTCAATTTGTGTTTGAGGCAGAGTGTGGACCTTAATAGGTTGGGCAAGTGGCTAACATCCATTTGTCATAAAAACAAATTTGTTAACACCAACCTCCACTCCGTGGGCCCCATATTATGATCTTATTAGGATCGGACATAATCGGGAGCTTACCATGAACACGCGTGTCATGATGATATCTAATGTGTTTCTGCCTTCAGGCATAATGTGAGATCAGTTAGTGATATACCATTCAATTTATTTATAAAGGGTTATCAAATTCGTACTACAGATTTTAAAAATGTTATAGCAGCCATATTTTTTTTCTGATTCCCATCAAAATTGTCATTTTTGTGTTCAGTATTGTTTGAAAAATCATCATGGAAAGATACACAGGTGTACAGCGTATACAAATCGTTATAAAAATGGTGAATCTATTTGATCGATTCCAAAAAATCATCATCAGTTATGAAAAGCTCATTTTGGTAAATAAGCACATTTGTTGCATTTAGTTTAGAGTAATGAAAACCCACATGCTATTCTTGAAACAACTTTACATCCACAAAAATTAACAGTTTGGTGTGGTTTATGGTCTGGTAGTAGTGTAAATGTACCCTATTTTTTTGAGAACGAAAATGGCAATGATTGATGATTTTGATCTGGACGATAATGTGGTTGCAACATGCAATACAGCTTGTGAAACAATCAACTAATTGAAGGAAAAGTTCAGTGAACGTGTAATCTCAAAAAATATGCCAAGGTGAACTGGCCACCATGATCATGCGATATAACTCCATCAGTGGCGATGCGCTCTTGAGAGCGCTAAAGCGCTGAACACCCAATTCATAAAAAAAGATTTTTTTTTATTTTAAATATTTGATTTATTAAAAGACAGTGTCCTGATTTCGTAGTCATTAATTCATATACAAAAACAAATTCTAATGTGTTTTAACCGCCTATTTTAAATCCTATATACAATGTCCATGGGAGCGAATTTTCAAAGCACACCAGTAATGGTAAGAAGAAAAATGGTTTCTGCACATATTAATTAGTTTCGTCTGCTAGCTGTCAAATAATTAATGAGTGCTTTCGTGATTATTTTTCAATATCATATTTTTAGTTATTGTGTACATTCATTTTTGTTTTAAAATGGCACTGTTTGATGTTGAATACAAAAAAAACGTTCTACTTAATACTTTTGAAGAACGTCTTCATATTAAAAATAGCAGTAGACCTGCACCTAGCCTAAAATTAAAACAACAATGCGTTTAAAAAACTAAAAAGTACGAAAGAACATTCAACATAAAACAATATGCACAAAATTCGTGGCTATGTGGATGTGACAAATTAAATGCACTATTCTGTTTCCCATGTCTCGTGATTGACAAACGTGTGATTGATAAATTTGTGTCGATGAAAAACAGAAAAATGGATTACTCATACAAATGAACAATAATATGTAAGTACTTAAAAAAAAAGTGAACTCCCAGTAAAATAACTCACCGGTCGCCACTGAACTCCATTGGACTTTTTTCTCTTAGGTTATGTTGAACCATTGCTTTACTTTTACCCCAATAAACCACACTCAATACCTTCAAACCAACATTATTTGTGTCATTGGTGAAATAAGTATTGATTTATGTGGGAAAGTGACTTTTTAAGAAAATCCAGAGGCGGTCATTCATATGAAATCATTTTTAAAGTCAATGCCATGAATTAATCTTCAAAATAAAAATAATATCACATTGATGTCTTATAACTAGTTTAAATATTTAATTTAATAGTATAAATAGTTTTTTTTCAAATTAAAAATATATATCTCCTATTTGATAACCCTTTATATTCAATTTAGATGACAGTACGATTCATGATTATGACTCGAGTTAGAAAAAACCAAGTCTTCTGGAATAGTAATTTGGCCAAACGAATAAGAAAATAATTTTAAACATCCGCTTCCCCGTCTGTCATCAGTGTACTTTGTAAATAAGTTTATGATTTTTAAATCAGAACGAGATAAGGTTATAGAATACTTTTTTATTGCTCGTGTGACTAACGGAAAAACAGGTTTGATTACGCGAACAATGATATTGGACAATCAGAACGGCGGGGAAAGGAATGACAAACTAGGCCGGTAAACATAACGAATGTATTGATAATAAAATAAAATAAACATTTTGTCACCGAAGTGGAGCATGGCAGGACGAGATTGTTTGAAGGAAAACACTCGACAGGAGGGGGAGGCGGTTAGCGGGATGTGGTAGGTAATTTGGCATCCAACCTACAAGGACAAAGCATTTTAGTACAGTGAAAGTATGTTATAATTAACGGTTGAAATTATTTTTCTTCGGAGGCGATGGTTATAAAAACATAAAAACGGGGAAATAGGAAGAGTGAGAATAGATACTGACTTGGTCTCGTCGACAACGTCAATCTCCTGCTGCGCCTGCGTGATGGGAGTGTTGGAGTGGCCGGCCGTGGGGTCGTCTGCCGCCAGTTCGCCGTTGGTGGAACTCACCACCTGCACAACCACAAACATCTCGATCACTCCTTCATTCTTATCACATTGATAATAATATAATAGAATGTCAAGCTTACAGCAAAATAATTTAATCATATTTTTTCTTTCCAGTTCCATGATTAAGAAATCTTTTTCAGAACCCGTTCTGTTCCACGGCCCGCTTTCATGCGAGCTTTAGAATATTGTATTAATAATAAAACAACGGACACCAAAATAACTTCAAATGGTATATTCATTTTGTGAGGGTGAGCTCATCAATTATTATTAAAATTTAACCTGACCTCTTTAGGATAGAGGATACGAATGATTACAGACTTTATCTCACAGGTAAAAACACAGTGATATTGAAAGAAGCCATCACTGATACACCAAATGTATATAACATTGTTTTGAAAAATTTGCATTTAGGAGTAATTTGGTGTCACGGTGTCACAATATTAAGAAACAAATTTAATTTTCGAACAAAGATACAGGCTACTAATTTTTTAAAAGATCAGATGTCATATTTTTCTTAAGCCGCGTTGACACGGTCTAAGTACGATCCAAGTACACTTGGACCGAGTGCCATCCAAGTGATCTCGTATGAGACATCTTCATACAAATTATTCCTATCCAAGCTACTTGGACCACGTCCTACTCATCCAAGTTAACTTGGATAGGAATAATTAGTATGAAGCTGTCACTTGGACCGTGGCAACGCGGCTTTAGCAACTAAATTAGAAATATCTCTCAATATTATTTACTTCAAAGTCACAAAAATGCTCAGACTTTAGACTTTTATAATTTTTTTGTATTGCTGTTATAATAATATATTGTAAATATTTTTTTTTTTTATAACTCAATTTTAACCAAGCTTTATTTAAACAAATTTATGTTGGGAGGGAAGAAAATGTTCTTTAAATCCTCGAAAATCAATATCTTTGCGAAATGTCAGTAAAGTTATTAATTTTTTGGTACCTAATTTATGACAATATAATTTCTCGTATTAAATAATAAAAATATAATAACTATAAGAAACTAGCGCATTGGTGTCAGTATTACAATAAATATATAAATCTACCATATAATTGGACGAATGGGGCTGAAACACACACAGTAGGAACACATAATACATACATTAAAGAGGGATAGGCACGAAGCATGCATTCATTAGGTCACGGTCATAATGGTGCATCCTCTTATTGTTTGTAAGTGATTTTTTAAAATCGACAATGATTCAAACAGACATATTATTATGAGATAAGAAATTATTGCAAAATTTCTGACCACTGTTTTTGAAAACACATTTAAAATATCAATAAATTGGACGTATAAATTGATGTGAAAAAAAATATTTTTTAAGTTTCATAAATTTTGTAATTTGTAATTCAAACTTTCAGAAGCGTTTTGCAATATTCGAAATTTTGGTGGCATTTTGCAAATTAACCGTTTTTATTGTACTATGATACGCTCTGCTTCGAGTTCCTGACTTTCTAATTTAAATAAGGAAAAATAAATAATCACATCAGGCAGACGATGGATGCACGCTTATGACAGCGACCGCATAAAATAAAGCAAACTATCATTAATCACAACAGACACGACACATTTAGATGTACGGATACAATGATCGTGATCGGATTAGGTCTAAACAATTTTTTAATAATCTAATTCCTACTTACGTGTTAGTGAAAATGTATACAATACCAATGAAAACACAAAAATATTACAGGCAGGTAGGCCACGTCGAGCGGCACATCTGCGGGTCTGTCCCGGTTCGTGTCAATATCCATATCGAGGATTATCATCATCGGCGCATCATAATTGCAATAAAACAGAATAACTATTCGGATGATACTTTGATTTACGTTAAACTAGTTTTTTTTTTTTTTTTTTTTTTTCCCGACCATGTCCGATCCTGATAGGATCATATGGGCCTCCACAGAGTGGAGGTTTGTATTGACAGATTTTGTTTTTTACGAGAAATGGATGTCAGCCACTTGCTCAACCTATTAGGTCCATACCCTGACACACACAAATTGAAAAACAATTTTTGTACTTGCCAGACCCAGGATTCGAACCTGGGACCCACGGCTTTGTAGTCCAACGCTTATGCCGCGCGGCCACCGTGGGCGTATTAACTAGTTTGTCCCACAATAAGCTTGGCAAAATGTAATAATTGAACCATGTCATCAATCAATATATAAAAAAAACAATAATATACGAATGGCAACTGTCAATAAAATTAAGTATTTGCCTTTTCAAATATACAACAGTTAAAAAGGCAAATATATTGATCCATGTTAATATGAGAGTTCTGAATTAACACGTTGACGGTTAGTTTGGAATTCGAGGTGCCATTGATATATTCACTTATTTTAATTTTGTTATTTTTTTGGATATACAACTTTTTATCAAGCTCTAATTAGAATTAAAATAAGACTTTCTAGTAGAATTTTTTTCAGAACTTAAAATTGACATTTTTTATCACAAATGAAGAAATTGATTGACAAGTCTCGATGTGTATCTGGTCATTATTTTTCTAATAACTATGATAATTGACCGAATGACAATAATACTAGCTGTAGGTTTAATGTAAGCATAATAAAATACAAAGTGGTTAGATTCAGATTATACTGCATTCACTCCACACGGACGGCTACAGCGGTCATACTTGCGGCATGAACTTGGGCGACGGATGACATACATTGATATTGTCCCATAAATAGGATAGTTGCAGTTGACAATGTGCCCATATGAATGAGTTTCACATCTGCAACGACTGTCTTTCCAGTGCGATCGATGGATTCGTCACATTTCATCCACAGTGTATATGTTCATGTCCTGTCCAATGGATTTCATGCGTAAGAGCACCCACTGACACTGTCTGTGATCAGGCAAATTATAATGTAACTTTCATTTGTATTCAACAAATATATCTGATTGCAATATAACCTATGCAGTGCAGCAATCGTATCATGTTCATGCCATTATAAGGGTTTATTAACATAGACTAACTCTAAATTATATTAAATTCACAGGTGAAAAATACATGCAGACGACGGGGAGAATTAATTTCTAGATCACAGAAGATATAAATGCAGAGCGGCGTCAGTCGGTACTCTTTGTCTCCGGTTAACTCTTGAATATTCACAACCGCATATGATGATAATCCTATATTAGATATTGCATAACTCTCGAGATATTACAATTTATTGATTCGCGCGAAAAGCATTATTTTTCATTCAAAAAAACACGTAGCGAAGACATCAGCCGCGATGTTACGATAAAGCTTTACGACAGTGACAAACGATGCACCGTGCGGTTTCACCCGAACTGTCAGTTCACAAATTAATAACAAAACAATAAGAATAAAAGGCCAAACGATAAAATGAACAGGTAATCAAAAGAAAAGAAATGAAGGAGACTGACCGTGGTGACAGACCCCGGAACTCGGAAGTACCAAAAGTTTGTTTTGGCCGTTGGCTAAAAAAGAAGTTAACATAACTCAACTCATAATATTGGGAGATTCACACGCACATACATGTACACGCACGCTCTCGCATAAATTGACACGCACGCCGACCACAAAATAGAAGTGTTACGACACAGGGAAACTCTCATTATTTCTTACTATAGAAAGAAGGCAAATTGTGAACAATTCTATAAAAAAAATATGTTGCGCACTTTCGATGCTATCGATAAGCAGATACATATATGAACTTCAAACATAAAAGTACAAAATTTCATTGATTCAGTCTCATTTTATTAAATCAAACATATTTCTTTCATCTATTGCTTCACCGTGTCTATCATTCAGTCAATTGAGAAATCGAAAGCTGTTTAATAAATAAATTGTAATATTATGTAAAATAATAATTATTAAATGCAATGTGCGAGTGAAAAAATAACAATATGTATTTAATTCAATTTGCCTTCTCTATGTACTAGTGATTCGGTCCTAACCAAAATCGTATTAATGGACAAAAGCACTCTCACTAAGGGACAGTACGCAGGAGGATAAATCGGCTAAGGATGTTCAGATAGCATAGATACCGACGTCACCTAGAAGAGTGTGATTCCATTGATGCTCATATTTAGAGATGACAAAAAAATCCGTACAGTAAAACCGTGTTAATACGAACACAATTAATTCGTATTTCGCCATAAATCGAAATATTCAATAAAATTTATAAAAACTATTTATTTAGCAATTTCCACCAATTCGATGAATGAATTAATCATAATAGTCCTCGTTGATAATAATCTGAAAGAAATTGAATTGGAGATGAAAACAATCTTATAAAGTTGCAACAAAAAAACTTTTTTTGTCACATTTAGTTTTTCATAATTCGATTTTTGGTCCTGTCAATTTCGAATTAACGGAGTTTTACTGTAGTTAATTTTATTAAAAAAAAAAAAAAAATAGTGTTTAATTTGATCACACATATTTTCATTCAGTGTTGATACAATTTTTTATCTTTATGATTTATTTAGAGCAATAGCTATCTATGGTAAGCGAAGATCAAATTATTATATTGTATAGATCTCCCATGACGGTTGTAATATGCTAAATTCAATAATATAGATTATAAATCACCATTGAAGCTACCGAAAAGGAAATCTCTTTTCGACATTACTTCTCCTGACTGCGTACACTCCTAAAATGTGAACAGGGGGTCAAACGTAAATGATCCGTCACAAATAATATGCCCGGCCCGTGGAATAAACATGACTTGTGGGGAAAATAATAAATTAGTTATATATCATATTGCATTAAAAACCTCTCATACTTCTTTGATGAAATAAGGACAACAAAAAGAGAATGAAATTAAAGATAATATTTATGTATAGACATTCACCAGAGTCAAAGCAATATAAATGTATACAGTATACTCTCAGTAATCCGCCGCTCGATTATCCGACAACTACTATAATCCGCCGTTATTTTTAATAGTTGAAAGCACAAAATCAAGTTCTATAATTCACCGGTATTCGATTGTCAAATTCAGTAGTCCGCCGCGTACAAGTATACAACGCAGATGAGACGGGTTTATTTCGAAAACTTCTCCTTCGTAAAACGTACGTTCATCGCGAAGAAAGTAATGTACCAGGGAGGAAAGTGCCCAAGGACCGCATCACAATTATGCCGTGCTCCAATGCAACCGGGACACACAAAATGAAGCTTTCGGTCATAGGGAAAGCCGGGAATCCTAAGCCATTCAAGAATATCTGCCACACTGAACAACTGGTTGTGTCAAGTGATTTACTGTTTAATATTTAGTTAATAAACTCAGTTTATAAATAAAACCGTAATTTTTTAGTACAAATTACTCAAAAAAAACTATTTTTACGAAATACCTGTTTTAATTTTTACCATATTTTGGATACATTCACTATAATCCGCCGCTTTCACTAATTGGACACTTGTCTGGTTTTGGGGTGGGGGATTACTGAGAGAGTACTGTAATAATAATATGTATTAACAAATATTTACTCGGATTAATTCTGCATTTTGCTGGACAGTCGGATCATTCTTGAAATACAACAAAAGTCATATCGATCCATTTTTTTGAAACATGCGCGAAAACTATTTTTAGTGCAATATGTATGACAATAATTATTTATCGAATAGTTAAGTTGATATCAACGAATTTCGTACAGGATTTGCAAATGCACTGGTGCCTTTTGAAAGGTCCAAAAATATAACAATTAGCCCAAAATGGGAAAGAATATAAAATAACCTAACACTCAACAGCAAACTTAATATTTCATAGTGCATATACATAAACATATACATGTAAGGGTACTGGCATAATTGATAAGAGTGCAGAGGAACACAATCACATAAACGGCTGACCCGGGGCAAACTGACAATTGATGTAGAACTGACAGACATCACGCTCATGTCAAAAAGATTGACTCCAATATAGGTGACACTAGATTACTGATGGGAAATTGAAACATTTTTGAATACCATTTACAGTTAAGTGAAACATGTATTTAAGTTTTGTATCATCTTCAGGCACTATGCATATTCACCTATGACAAATATACAACTGACTGATATGACGTTAAGCCGTCAAGCGTCAAGACATCTTTAATATAAGGTTAGTTCAATATTCAAAATATGATATTTTGGAAAACTTGCCAACTCATACTTTGTATGTAATAGGTACGTTATTTCGAAAACTAATTCGGAAATTTTACCTAGTAGGCTAACAATTGCATAAGTTTGTGTATAGACTTACTTATTCCTGTCTCATTATGTCTATAAATATCAACGAAATAAAGGGAGTATCTTAAAAATCATTAAGACGACACCAATTTGAGCTGTGAACTATCACATGAACAATCAGTCGTTGACTCAAAAGGCAAAGACGAATGAATGCAAGTTTGTTTATCACCATTAGAATGGAGTTCTATAATACGATCGCTGGTCCGATCGATCGATGAAATGATTATCCGTCAGCCCCGGGTGTACCCTATTCGATAACCGTTATTGGGTAAAATCACATGGTGTGGAAGTTGCAGTATGTATGTGAGCGGGGTAGAAACCTGTACTGATCCGTGTCTGTCGGCCGGGGTGAGGTGTCCCAGAGTGGCTTTGCCTCCGGCTCCGCCTTCCGCCCACGCCCCTCCGCCGCCCCCTCCACTCTTCACCCCCTACAAATACACAAGATCCGATTTTAATCAGAAATTTATTGCGAGTAAAATATCATCAGGGTGAAAAAATGTTTGATCACTACCATATTAGAAGTTAAGCGTAAACTATTGCAAATTGACAGGATTCAGCTCTCTGACCGTCTTCCTGCAAAATAACACCTACATATCTTGTTATTTACGAGACATTCGAAACGAAACACTGCTACCATCCATTCGTCTCCCTAATGCTCAACCAAAGAATGCGGTGACATTTTAAAATGGATCATATGATTTCCACAGATCTTTGTTATACTGTTAATTCAACCTACTAACTGCATAGGATCATCTCACTTGAGATTGAACCCTACAATGTTGTCAAAACATTGTGACGGGAATAATTAGGCGCCCAATCAGCAGAAATTCGAATTATTTCCGATCACTAATAATTGTCATAGTAGACATTTGAGAAATTGGTACTACAATAGAAATAGTTAAAACTATCACAGCTATATAAATGATGTCACTGTCAGAGACATGCATATATTGCAGAATATTTATGTAAAAAGTATATTGATATCAGACAAACAGTAGCTATAAGTAAGTATTTTTTGTTATTTTATTGATAAGTTCCAATAATTCTTTATACAGATAATTTGATAAAAAAATATTTGGCCATGAAGTTGTTATTAGAAAAATCAATTATTCATGGGTATGATTCATCTTCAATCATTGGATTAGTTTTAAAAAAAATTTACTCAAATGATAAAATCAAGATATGTAATACACTAAAAAAACAGTTCACCATAATCATGATAAATCATCCTAAATTCTAAGAAACTGTGAATATTTTACAATGTCTTATATTTATAAAATAATGCCATGTACACATAATATACAAGTTTTCAAACAAGAACCTACTCTACTCAAAAGTGATTTCCTATTTTATCAAATGTCCACACTTCATGAATGAATCAACAAATATTTGTGCAGATGGAAAGTCAGGAAATTACCAATGAAATAAACTACACAGTTTATTCACAATGAGGGTTGCACAAAAAATAAACCAAGCATGTATGCAACCACAAAGGGAAAAAAATGTAATGATGAACGATGGTATAGGTACGTATGAATAATTCATATTCTACAGTAACTAAGCAAAACAATCTAGAGATGGTTAAGAAAGTTTTGGAACGAAAGTGAGGCGCATCCGTCATGGGGTTTGGCCGAATGTGGTATGGTCAGAATGATTATGAACCACAATGGATACTTTATGGATCACAGAACGACACCGGGCAGCTAAACCCCACGAACGGATGTATGACCGACCTGTGGATAACATTCGCAAAATTTAAAAAAAATCGCCTAATCCGTGTGATTATTGCAAAATTTATAGATGGATTTAAAAGGTTATATTGTCACTTCAAAGGTGCAACTTATTAAATAAGATTAAAGAAGACAAAAATTTAACTTTATTTTGTATTAGTTTGCAAATTCTAGATCAAGCTACTATTACTCATATTTATTAAAAAATTAAAGATATTTTGTTGGAAAAAATTAGGTACCTACTTATTTAGTTATGTATACTGCTTTTAATTAGACCATTGACCTACCTATACTTGGATACAGCTTTACATACAATATGTATGTCAATATTTGAGTGGATACAAAGCGAGTTGTCAATATATCGCACTCCCGCAACTAAACTGCCACAATCCAAAAAACATCAAACAGAGAAAATCAGCTTTGAAGTTTTTACCTTTCGCATTTTTGTACTGTGTTTTTTAAATATTTATTTAGATATTGAATGAATTTGATGACTTAGAGATATGAAATTTTCGGTACATATACTATGAACGATAGACAATGAAACATAGTAATTAACTCAAAACACGTAAATTTGGACTTGTGGATGTTTAGTTGCGGGGTACGATATGAGGACCTCTCTAGGAACGGGGGTGGGGCTCATATAATGTGTTTAATTGGTACAAAGAGTTGTAGAACACGAATGTGACATCACAAAACAAACAAAAAATATACTCCATTTTCTGAGAATAAAACATAACGTGAGAACATTATACTGAAACTGATCATTGTCAATGAATTTGTTTTTATAAAAATAAGGGGAATGACTTAAAACATTTATGTAATTCAGACAGGGGATAAAAGATTTTGTGAGAAAGTGTAGGTCAAAAGAACCGAAAATCATGTCACAGAATTTGAAATAAGTACTCTTATAGTAGGTAAAAGAATCCATATATCAACCACATTAATATATAATATAGGTAAAATATACATTAAATGTAGAAATATTTAAGTTAACACGTTAGTAAAATACGACAACAATGATACAAAGGTATGAAGGCAAATTTGCAATATTCACAGTTACGAAAGAGTGAGCATGGGTTCACACCAGATGTCTATGATTAGGGTTGTTTTATTTTCCAGAAGATGCGTCCAAGTAATAAGTCAACTACCAGTAAAAGCCTATTAATTCGCTATCGACAGGACCGAAAATTGAAAGAGAAAAAAACTCAAATTACCAAATACAAAATGTATGGAAAAAAAAACTGTAAAACTTTACAATTTCTTTCAGATAATTATTAGTGGTGACTATTATGGTTCAATCATTAAATTAGTGAAAATCATGTTGACCCATGTCCGATCCTAATAAGATCATAATATGAGCTTCCACAGAGTGGGGTGTTGTTACGAGAAATGGATGTTGGCCACTTGCTCAACTTATTAGGTCCATACTTTGACTCCAAACACAAATTGAACAAAACAATATGTTATAAGTCGACAAGTAAGCCGATCGGCCATCGTGACAAAATCACTATAGATAAATATATTTTATGAATTTTACCAAATATTTCGATTTAGGTGATTTCGAATTAACTATGTTCGTATTAACGGGGTTTTACTGTTAATACGATGGCTCAAATTTCAAAGTAAAATTGTAACCACCCACTTAGTGTTGAAGTGATTATATTGTGTTAATTGTGGCTGGATTCGCTGAGGATACACCGTCTCGCAACTACATCTGTCTACCTACATGAAACACTATCTAGTCTAAAAAAAAATGATCATATTCCAATGTGGAGTGTTTGAATTAGGCGGAATAGGATATCACACGAATGGGGCATACATAGCATATGGACATTCGTCAGAAAAGATGAAAGATGAAGGACGGACGTCTCTGCAATGAGAGTTGTCTGCGCAATGACAGCGGGCGGGAGCAACGCTTACCATACCATACCATCAAGCCAAAACTAATTTCGATGCCTTTACATCGGGTACTTAATAGGATGCAAACATAATTCTGTTGCGAGTGGCGAACCTGAGCATAGATCAAAGCAGCTTCATCATCTTCACCCAAGCCATCCAAATATTCACACAAATTATCCTGCGCAAAATATAACAACATTACTTTACTCTGTCGACTAAACCTTCACGATGCATAAAGTGGGCATGGAACAATTTAACGGTATGATTGCCATCTGGACAAAGAAAATAAAGAATAAAACGCCATTAAATTTAAGATTAAAACATTAACCGAGACATTATTAAAATAACTATATTATAATATAGTATAAGTAGTTACAAAGTTGGTTACTTTACAAATCGCAAAAACCATCAAGCACATTGATTTAGGTCTGCAATAAATAATTATAAAAGGGAAGTCATTAAAATTAATAAAAAAAACCACATTTAAAACTAGTCAAAAAATAATATAAAAAATGGCAGCTAATAATTATAATTGACTTTGCAGTCAACATCCGGTATTATATGATCTTACTAATAAACGAGACTGGAATTGATAGTATGTATATGGTATAGATATGAGGAAAAAGTACTTAAAGCCAGAATCAAGAATAATATCAAAAAATAAATAAAATAGACGTAACCAACCTACTTTGAAACCAATAGCCTGGATTAGTAAAATATTAATAATTATTAGGAGATAATTATAATTGACTAAGTTTTGTATGATACCGTTTTGAGCGACCCGTGTTTTTCTTTTCGGCATCTTGAAGCACTAAGCCCACTACACCGATGGCAAATGCACACTGACAAGAATAAAGTTAGCTCGCACCTATTATTTTACAGTACTTAGTAAACTTTGATTACATTATAGGTTTTAGTGTCTAGTTATTTTTTTTTAAGCGGGTTAAATAAATAAAAAAAAAGCTTTGCATAGTGGAATTGCACGATTCAATAAATTACCATATCTCAATCATCTTAATCCAATATGGCTTCTATTTTTAAGTACGGGTATGTCCACAATTCAATATTTCTGGTAAGCAAAATGCTAATTTTTATTTGTCAATACGTAAATATAAGCAAAATAAAATTTGACATAATCAGCAATGTATGTATATAGTACCTAAGTAGTCATTAAATATTTAATTATTTTTTCCATATCGTCTGCTTAACTTGCAAACTGCTTATCAACATTTTAGCAAAATTTTCAGGAGAGCATAAAACTGAACAAATTTGGTGTCCTAATGAATTCCACATTATGTAAATAACAATATTTATCGATTTGACATTCAAGATTTAACAATTTTAGCAGTACTTCAAAAAAATTCTGATATGAATTATTCTCCTTCCGCCAACATGGAGTTTAGGGATAAGCGACAAAGTGTTTGAAGTTATGATTACATAATATTAATAGATTTTGACCATACGTAGACTTGGAATAGGTGGAAATAGAAGCTTCATATGTAATACCTTTTTACTGGTAGATAAATGAATTAGAGGGAATGGTAAGTTATTATTACCACATGAAAAGATTATGCACCATAATAAAATGACCTTATCACGATATTCTAATCATTTCATCTATGTAATATGATTGACGTAATATATCAATGATAGTGTTTTCAGTTGCGTATTTTTTTTATATATAGAAATTATAATAATATGACACATAGGTACATACGTACTATAGTAGAAATTAGATAGCGATTATTCTGATATCAATGACGGAGTGGTAATTTTATTATGTTACAATTGCGCAATTTTCAGCCAGTATTTATTGGATTACAAAAGATCTTTGAGAAAGGTGTTTTAAAATAGTATTTCTTTTAAAAGCATTCTTTTATAAAATAGACATAATATTACACTGCGTACAATATTTTATGAGTCAAGTTTAAAAAATGGACAACGAATATATGTTGGCGTGTATTCTAGTATTTAATTTATTTTTTGTCATCTGGATGGAAATTATCAATATTTGGTCAATTTCTTGCTCTCTTCCATATTGAAATGAACTGTCAAAACAGTGACGGAAGGGCTCTATTCCAATCTTTGATAAAATGTAATGTGCCATTATCTTTTATAAGATGACCGGATATTCAAAAAGTAATAGGTATAATTATTACATAGCATGCTTAAATTGTTTATTACCAAACGTTTGTTACGCGTTACATGTTATGTACTATGAACAACTAAAAATTCTGATAGCTTTTCCACATTACATTTTTAGCAGTTAATCAATATTACAATTATTTTCCAAACTTGATGGTTAGTGTTATCAGCATGTTTCTTTACGCATTTTATTCTTCATTTCTGTCGTCCAGTTGTCTAATGCCGTGATGGCCATGCCAAATTGTCCATAAAAAGCAGTGATCCATCAGTTCCAGACTGAGAAAGAATCGAGTCTGACGCCCCACCATCGTGGAAATTATAATATATGCGGTGATAAAAGAATAATAAATCTGATGCTTCAGAGGTGTCACTCAATTCATCGGCATTTCTGACAATGGTACTTTTAATGGTTGCATAACAAAATAATGTGACAGCAAATTGACAACTTTTTATCGGTAACTATGAATACTAAACAATTATTATTTTTTCCTTTGTATATGTACATACTGACATAACGAATTATCGTTGTTGAAACTCGAATAAACGTGTAACTCTGTTTTCATTAAAAATTCAGTTACCTAAGATAAATGATTATAAATTTTCCATCTTGCTTTTAGCACCATAAATTTCAATTCGTAAATAAAAATAGTGTTATACCTCCAGTATCTTCAAGGCAGTTTAACGTTAACTAACATGATCTGCGGTTAATACGATGTATCATAGTCAGTTTTCTAGAGTTATAACTTTTCATATTACATGATTTTTTCTCCATTTAAAAGTGACATTACTTGGAGGTATCACCTACACAATTTTCTAATTTCAATGATTATAATTTAGATTGTTTGCGAAATTTCGAGTATCCATTTGAAATAGTACAATATACAGTATCACCATTCTTTTTCTAGTATGTGACATTTCAATGAGTATACATAGTCAGAAAAAAACTAAGCATACTAGATTTAGAAGACTGAATGAAATCAAGAATACTAGAAGGTAAAAAACAAAAAGTCCAATTATTATTGACAGGAAAGAATGTCACATGAGAATACAGTAGAGTTAGAGTAGTGTAGTGGAATGTTAAATCACCTTGTGGAATGGCGGATGTCTATCTCTGTTTGGAGAAACGACCATCTCGTGGCCAGTCTGTAGAGAGCCCACCGGAGTCGACTGAAAAATGTAAACAAATATGAATACAAATGAAATTAATATTGTCAAATATGAACTAGGCGCCCTTTTAATACCGTTTGCTTAGTCCAGACCAAGAACATATTCTGTATGTAAACAATGATTTTCATCAGTTTCATTACAAAAAAAATTAACATTTTTATCAGAACATTTTAAATGCATGGAAACAGTTTTTATACAATGTCCATTTGTTCATACAGAGATGTATGACACTCTGGACTAAGCATTAGCTTTTTGATCTCAATACAAGAAGGGTTGATATAATTGCTACTAAAAATTACGAGGACCAATTGATAACAATTACTAAATTATCATCAGCTGTCTATAATCTACATTCTACACCATTATTAAGCTGTTCCCCATTCTACAGTGAGCATGGTAGGGATAGGGTAAAATAGCATACATTATTAATTCGATAGTGGACAGATTCTTCCACATCCTTCTGCATCACACTTTTATGCTATAAAAATATTGCACATCCAAATAGGGTATTTTGAAGGTTTCATTGGAATACATAATTATAAACATTTTAGCCTAGTTTTTCGATATTGATTTGAATCATTCAAAATTTATTTAATTTAAAACACAAAATTCAACATAAATCATCTGTGCAAACCCCAATATAAAAAAAAATACATTCAAGCACCAAAATAACACCTAAGAGAATGGGTAACAACATTTACTGTCATGTTACATTTCACGTAACATGGCTACATTTCAAACGCAGATATTAAAATAAATAATGTTAATTAAATAACAAAATTTGGCACAACCTTGTTAAAAAGTGTGTGTCAACCCTTGTTTCCAAGACAATGACGGTTAAAAATAGGCCAATCGGGTTTCTTCCCGCCTTTTTGAAAGCGTCTTGTTTACAAATAACTTATTTCCGCCCACAAGATCTTCACTCCGAGATTAGATTCAGTACCGATCGGACGTGCTTGTTTAAACAATTAGATACAGTTTCAACGCCATTTGTAGTTACTTCCTTTCGGACAGGGAGAAGGATTCGCAGTTCATAATTCCAGCCAAGATGAAGTTCCAGCCATCACAATTTAAACATAAAGTTAAGTAATAATTACCATCTTCCAACAAATGCTCTATGTCCATACCAAGTAAACGCTTCTCAAAGTTGTATTAAAAATCTGTATTTGTTTTAGTATGTTTTTAAATTTCAATGGTTTGTGTAATTAAATAACACTTTTCACGATTAGCTGTGTTCTTATTTTTATACTGTTATATTTAATTTGTAATTACACATCTTTCAAGGCGCCCAAAAATTATAATTTAATATTTCAACGAGTGTACAAATGACATTTTATTTGAGGTAGATAAATGAGTTATAAGGCATTCTTTACACAGGGTTAAGTTGGCAGAAAGCCGAATCTTATAAGCTGTGAGATTAAATATTTCATGTTTTATTGATTGAATTAGTTGGCACTCTTATGTTTAATAATTGTGCATTACAATTATTAAACTTCTTTTACTATTATCATTATAACGTTACTATAACTATTTTACTCTTTACCCATTTTCTATTATGACATTACGTCAAATATTCGTTATTAAACACATTCTAGTAAAAATCTCATAATGTCCAAGCAAACATAATATGTGGAAATATTTCATAGTAGAACTGGGTATAAGAAAATATGTGCAAAACCTTGTGGGGATTACAATAAAAGCAAACGATGGCATTTCAATAAATAGAAGTGTTTTGACTATAATTATTGGGAGGTGGTGCAATTATCAAATCTGCATAAGATTATTAATAGTATGTTTTGATGGGGGAGGAAAAAAGAAGCATCGTATAGCTTACAGGCAATAATAATAAGCGTGATTCACCTTGTCGGATTTAGTTTTACCGACATTGGAAGGAGGCGCATTGCGCAGCTGACGCATGATGTGCATGTTGGCAGGCTGCTTTCACATTTGGCAACAGACAACATCCAGAAAATGAGTATCAAACGGAGCCAACCGAGATCGTGTTCACAGTGAAGAAAGGCGACAGATGCTTAGTTAATATGGACACGACCACCATTGTGAGATAGCTCACAACTATGGCTACGGTAATCGATTACATATGAAATTTTAAGTCAAAAAAGCTGCAATGTCTCAGCTGTCACATGCAACACAAAAGAGGTGAATAACTACACATCGACTCAGACATTCCGCTGTAGTGTTATTTAACCAATACATAATATGTTGCGGTGGCAGCGGATACATACAGCAATTTTTCCATTTTCTTGATTCCTCTTAGAGTGTCGAAGCCCTATATGTTAGATTGCATTCTCCACTATATTTCACTGTGTATAAGACCTAACGTGCAAATTAAATATAAAATAAACCATGCTGTCGATCCTACATAAAACATGATAAGAAAAACAATATTCACACCACGATAAATTAAAAAAACTGGAGTCACAAATCCCGTTAATGTGATTCTGTATTTATTTTTTAATTCACAATAGTTTGCAATTTACATGATGAAATACATATTATATTATGCAATAAAAATTGAATATAGCAGTGTAATTGAACTACATTGAGAAACATGGAGTAAAAAAATGATTTATGAATACCACTTGCCAGTGAAAACTTTCAATTAAATAGAAAAACATTATATGGACAGCCAAAAATATCCATGTATGTATGTTCCTCTTAAGAGTTTGTTTAAGGTGCCGGATGCATACAAATTTGTGAAAAGACAAAAGCTATCTAACATTACTTTCACGAAAACTTTGTTTGAGCTGAACAAGGTTGAATGAAAACTAGTGCACCGGTGATCAAAGTTAAATATGTATACGATTGATCTAGATAACAATTTCAACATTCTGTAAATGAAATGTCTTTCTTAAAAGATTGTTTATTACTATTCCACAAAAAAATATTAATATTTCTTTAAGTTAATTAATGTTTACAGAAGGAAAAATCAAGCCAAAACATTCCAATTATACACGGTATGACATTTTATACAGCATCCTCATGGTATAGACCAGGGTTGGCGAACCTTTTAACATACTCGTGCCAAAATTTCACAAATAATATTTTTCGACTGTCTGACGTGCCAAGCAGTTTTTCATGGCGAAAAAAAAGTTTTTTTTAAAGGTTTCTAAAAAAATAGTTTTTAAGAATTCTATTAAAATAATTTAAAAATTACAATTGACTTCTTGATATTCTATCTCGCGCCATAGGTTTGCCATCCATGGTATAGACACTCCAATGATGGGAATAAATGATTATATACTTTCATACGAAGTAGTTACATGTTTGAATCCTGTTTTATGGATAAATAGGTAGTATGTTGTGATGTGAAAACTGGTCCTAACTCATTTTTAATTACATGTTATTTATACATCTTTAATATTCAATACCTCAATATACTATATATCTATAAATGTATAAAATGTGGTTTAATATATTGTCTGTTGATGAAGGCAAGTGTAATGCTTTTTAGAAAAGTAATCAGGATCTGTGTCAGAAGGGGTCAGTAAAATTTATTAGCAGGAAATCCATAAAGTTTCATAACATTAACAGTTCAAGTGTAACATCGTGATGCTTCCTTTACTAGATAATATATAGTATTAAACAGGAGAGATGGCTCACCATAGTCTTGCCGGTCCAGTCAAACTCGCCGTCGTCCACGTAGCCCCGTCTCTCGAAAAGTTCCCGGAAGAGCCGGCGTAACTGCTCGTAGTCGGGCGTCTCGAAGAAGTCCAGCCGCCGCACGTAACGCAGGTACGATGACATCTCTTCTGGGTGACCCTCGCACAGCACCTGCAATGCCGCATTCATCAATTATTAACGACAACACAGACTGGTTTCAATAATATATCACGATAATCCATGAAGATATTAGACGGTAGCATTAGTAATAACACTATGAAATAATGGCAACTTAAAACCCTATGGTGAATGGAAGAGAATTGCCAAGTTTTTCCGGGGCGTGCCTACATAATGTAGTTTAAAAAATTAAAAAAACTTCATTTAGCTTTGTAATTTTTCTGAATTAGACGTGTTGTACATGAGAACTACAATTCTTGCTAGTTTTAATGTGTGTCACTATCTAAGAAATCGGGAGAATCAGTTGTCTGTTTTCCAAAGGTGCAAAACTAACCTACCATTGATGTTGCCAATTATGAGGTCAATACCTGTGTTCAACCAAATTGTTTCAGATATTTATACATTTCACTTGCGTGAGGTGAGTTTAGGTTGATATTGTTTAATATACTCTTAAAATAATAGGCGCACTTTATTTTATATATATATTTTTTAGCATACTGCTTTTTAATATAGGTATATAATTTGTATTATCTCACTGTTTTCATTGTGTACTTATTTATTATCAAAGAATGATGGCTTTGTGCAATACGCACCTCGGTTAGCAGGACACATACAGTGCGCGAGTGTACAGTGATATCTTGCATATTTCACATAATATTATACAACAGCAGATAGGATACAGAGCATTTATAATAATAATAGGAAAGGGGGGTGACCTCGATAGGCGTGGCGCGCTTGGTGTCACCGATCTTCTGGTAGCGCTCCTTGAGAGTCTCAGCCTTGAGACCCTGCCAGGGCAGAGAGCCCCGTAGGAAGTACATGAACATATGTCCCAATGCCTCCAAGTCGTCACGCCTCGATTGCTCTGCGTCAAAAAATAAACACACATTTTGATACCATATTTGACAGAAGTCTTGATGTGGGAGTACCTCAAATGTTATTACAAGTGGACAGAAAGATGAATCCGTCATCCATAAGATGGATAAAAATAAACAATTCAGTATTAGTAAAACTGCATGGAAATTTTCCCAAAATGGGATTCAAACCCGGATACATTGTTTGCTAGGGTGCTGAACTATAGCAATCAACATATGATTTGCATGTTGTATAATTGTGTACCAACAGAAACCAAACTTTTTTTCTATTATCCAAGTAAAAGGTCCTGCTGTATAGTTGATAAAATATTAATGATTCTCAAATGATATTAAAAATATCCTGTGTCTGGCTTAGAGAAATGTCATCAAAACACCAACTAAATGCTAATTATCTATTTGAAAAAAAAATTGTATGATGACATTTATTTATATTTCTCACTAAAATCAAAATCTGTGTTTTATTAATTTTTTTTAATGTCACCATGTCTGATCGTAAGATTATATGGGTCTCCACATGGTGGAGGTTTTTAATAACAGATTATTGTTTTTACGTGAAATGGATGTTAGCCACTTGCTCAAACCATTAGGTTGGTTCCAGGATTCGAACCTAGGACCCACCACATTATTAGCCAACGCGTTATTCGCTCGGCCATCGTGGGGCCGTTGAAATATATAATACATCAAAAAATGCATATTATGCATTTTTTAACAGCCGTCTGCAAAGAATGCTACATTTACTTATTAATATAACATGAAACGTAAAAATAAAACTTTACAAACATGTTTTGACATGAATAATGAAACCATAAAAACATTACATTACATTTTATGTATAGCCAATTTAACTTAATTTGATATAACATTTTAGTTGCCATTGAAATTTGGTCATTTGTTTGAGTATGTACATCGCTAGTCTAATTGAAAACGCAGTGCCCAAAATGCGATGGTTATGTGTTCAAGTTGAGTTCGGTGTAAATATTTTTTAATTATGTATGTCACTGAGGTGTTAAGTATTTTATATTCTAATTTGGTAGTATTCGAAGATTGGTGAAAATTCGATGCACTGCAACACCATTTGGGTTTTATATTTAGGTATTAAACAATATTTCTTTTGTTGATTTGATTAGTACAAAAAAAGAATCAGCTTATGGTATATTATGTGAGTAAGGTAATTTACCTTTGCCCAGATGGGTATTGATGGACATATATCTGGCAGTACCGGTGAGCGATTTATGCTCCCGAAATGGAATATGCTTGTTGGTATCTAGGTCTATGTATTCTTTAGCTAGGCCAAAGTCTGCAAGTAGAAATAAATACATGTTGCATTAGTTCATTAACACAAATAGGTAATAGTACACACAATAGTCAAATTCAAGTCAGATAAATAATCAAAATCAACCGATTGAATTTCAGTCAGTTATTGGAAACGTGGATATGTAATGTACAAATTATCTATTTTTCCTCAACCCAATCTCACAATGATTGGCCTCGGCCATTGCATTATCCACACTGGAGAGATTGTGAAATGTCAGCTACTAAATTGGCGGCATATTCAAATACCATATTTGTCACGAGATTAGTGATAACCAGCACACAACAGTTTTCTGTTACTCGATTCTAAGCAATTATAAAACTATGAGAATTTTTTAAATATACCTACAAGGCAATAATAGCCATGAAAAGCGTGAATAATTATTCCATCTGTAAGTAATGAGTATATAATGTGAGAAGCTGATGGCGCTGGCTGCTTATCTACTCATCGTGATGGATTCTCTTTTTATAGGCCCTGCAAATTGACAAATAAATATCACAGCAGTAGTGTGAAGTTCCTTGCAAATGAATCGGCAATTCAAAGTCATTTGCAGCAAACTTAATCAGTGGATCAGTGTCCATTTTTTGCTTCAATTTCATACATCTAGGCTCCGCTGCATCCCTACAGAAGACTGACAACTTTTCCGAGTCGACTATGATTGGAATAATTAGAAATAACTATCTATTGTTCAAGCATGTAAGAAATAGGGAGCTTACCTATTATGTGTATGATTTTTTCCCGTTTAGTTGTGTTTCTTCCTATTAAAAAGTTTTCAGGCTTAACATCCCGATAGATGAGATGCCGTCCGTGAACATATTCAATCCGATGCAACTGGAAATTTAAACAAGTTTTTTGATATTAACATTTAAGTATAAACAGAATATAGGAGTTGAAATTGTGTTACAATATAATTACGGTACCATTTATGGCATTCCATTCATCTTATGAATGCCTTATGCATATCTTATGGTGTATGAGAACCATAGTATAACAATGTAATTAGTCTACAAGAATTTCAGCATATACTTGGTGGTAATTCATATTTATATGAAATTTATCTACCGATTCACCACAATCTTCACCATAGAAATATCTCATAAGGCATTATCATTATCCGAGGCACATTTCATTTGCACTAAAGTGTGCTGAACAAACTGGTAGAAAATAATAGAAATGCCATGATTATTAGTCATTCATACATCCAATGCTATATTTGTGATCAGCCTCAGGGTGGGTCATGGCTTTCTTCAATAACTTTCTCCCCCTGTCCCTATTCAAGATGGTCGCTATCCTTCTCGCAATTATTCACCCGAACCTGATTCATATCCGTTTTTAACCATGTCCAATCCTAAGATCATAATATAGGCCTCAACAGAGCGGAGGTTATATCAACAGATTATGTAGTTTTATGAGAAATGAATGTTATACACTTGCTTAACCTACTAGGTCCATACTCTGGGTCTAACCACACATTAAAAAACAACCTGTGAATTTTTTTGTCAGACCCGGGATTCGGACTGGAGACATTATAAGCCTGATGTGTAACCGCTCGACCACTGTGTATGTTTAAGCTTAGGACGTTAGCTACATCTAGTTAGCGGATTTTTGTCCTGCATCTACTCCTGAGTCCTATTGTATTGTATGTCATAACTCTCTTTGCCGGATCATCATCGTTCATACGGTCCACATGATCTAGACAAGTGACCCAAACTTAATCTATCGAATGTTCATAGAGACTACAGAGCTCAACATTGTATGCACCAATATATCCATGTATGATGTTAATATGTTGATAAGTCTAAAAACATTAATTCTCAGGGCAGCTATTTGTAAGGTTGTATTCTGTGGTAAATCAGATTATATGTTTTTAAATTCTAAAAACAAACTAAAATTTAAAAACATTCCTGGTTTACCACAGAATACCAACATTACAAATAGCTGCCCTGAGAATTGATGTTTTTAGACTTATCGACATATTCACGCCGTCCACGGATGGTGACTAATATGAATTATATATATTAATTGAGTTATATTTACTTGATAGAATTCCATTTTAAAAGAAATGAAAATATAATTAATATTAAATTCTACAGGTTTTTTAGAAGGTTTGTCGATAGTTATTTCGGTTGTAACACCATTATCAAGACTAACTAATCTAACTAACTAACTAAACTTGATAATGGTGTTACAACCGAAATAGCTATCAACAAACCTTCTAAAAAACCTGTAGAATTTAATATTAATTATATTTTCATTTCTTTTTTTTTTTAATTACATATCTTTACAGGATATCGGAATAATGATAATATATTATGACACTGAAACACATCAATAGCCGCCAAGTTGAAACTGAGTTCACCGCTGTATGCATCTTATAAAAAAACTGCTAAATTGGAAATCTGGCAGTGAAACCATCTTATTATGAAAGGCAGTGAAGGAACTCACCAACTGCATGGCGATCATGAGCACGGTTTTGAGCGAGAACCTCCTGCCGCAGAGGTCGAAGAGGTCCTCCAGGGAGGGTCCCAGCAGCTCCATCACCAGGGCATTGTACTTCCCGCAAGGCCCAAAGTAGTACACCTCCGGCACTCCCTCCGCTGTGGACGGGGCTTGGGGGGGATAGCGGGTTGGCAACACAACCGTAATAATTAAAACAACATAATCCAACAAAATTATAATATTATCGACAAAACAATAAAGTTTACGCCAAAATTATACCGGTTTTATTTTAAACAGTTATAAATTAAGATTTGACAAAAATGAATGAAAAGAAATTATATGCGATTTTGTTTTTATGATTTTACATCATATAGGAAATATCAGAATCAGAGTCAATGAAAAAGTTACAGTTTAAAAGAATAAAAGTAAAAAAAATAAGTCATTTTTTAGTTTGACATTTGATAGAACAAAATGCAATAGCAATAAATAAACAATTGTTTAATATCACCGTAAAAATTGATTGAAAATTAGAGACATGTTTGAAAAACGTCATTTGTAATGTCATTGAAAATGAAAATATAGTTGCAATCGAACATAAATAATATTTTGTCATTTGCATAAAGTGCGTCAAGGATTGATATTGAATACAGTGAAAAATGCAACAAAAAGAGGAGTAGTTTGGAGAGGATCCAATGTAAGAATGAATGATGCAAACAAGAAATGAAACCATCAATCAGAAAACGGTAACAAATAACTATTAGGTACACCTAAGACAACTTTTCAATACTTAGATATATTTATAGTACATAGTCTGTGTAGATCTTAGATAAATAGAGCACACTAAACTATGTCAGTTATAATAATTGTTTTCATTGAAGTAAGAATACAAATTGTTAGTTTTTTTTAATTTAATTAAACCTTGTCTAGACCAAAACAGTAGAGATTGGCTGTGGAGATCTGACAAAAATGATGCACACTTTGTTAGTCATACTTATTTGTTTTTATCAAATATCTATTATGGTTTGCTTTAGTCAGGGTTTAATTGAATTTTAAAAACTAATACCATCTGCAATTTGTATTCTTAGTTCAATGACAATAGATAAATAATGTCTAGCAAGGTTTAGTTTGCACTATTTATGTTGGATCCTCACAGCCTACTTCCACACTTCGCCATTAGTAGACACTCATAGATAAATCACTATTTCCGCATTAAGACCATAACATGGACATCCATAGAGTGGATGTCATAACAGCCCTTTTCAGCAAGAATCGATTGTTAGCCACTGGGATCACGATGCATTAGATCCAAGCATAATTATATTATATTGATTGAAAAAAAACAAGATGTGAATGTGATCCAGCCACAGGATTCGAACCCGCAACGCATGTAATAAGAGAGAAGCATTTCAGCATCTGCTCCTAGGCGGACTAAGCGTGCAGATAGTTCTCAATAATTATGCTTAAACTAGTATTAAATTCTACCGAGAAAGTTCAAAGTTGAACATTTTCATATATTAACAGGTATAGATAATTATTAAAATGTTTGATTCACTCAAATAACTGGGAGAGATAGCATAAGATCAGGTGTAGATGTGCCCTAATTTTATTTTGTCTTGAAAAAGTATCCGTGTAGAGATGTATATATTGTAAGTAATGTCCCCGTGTGTAAGTTAAGAATGATTAAGTGGGGGCATTGCATAGAAGGCAACATTAAATTGAATGGGCAGGAATAGTGACAGGAAGCGACACTTGATAAACAAAATGCACTAAGATTGCATTACGTTACAATCTTCACCTCATCACTCATCACATCACTCCTCAGTCATCACGGCCTCATCATTTATTTTACTTTACATCATTCATTTGCTTCAAACAGATGTTATATTATTTGTGTTTCTTTATTCTATCAATTGATTTACATTCTGTCTCGAGCACGTATTAGATCAATTTTAGTTACATATTACTAAGGATTGCAATACCGGTATTCCAGTATTTATCAATACCGAAATACCAGTTTTAAAAATCCAAAATACCGGAATTTTCTGTATTAAGAAAGCACATTCGTTTACGTTTTTGAAAATGAATTATAAGTTATGTGCAGCTAAAATGCAAACATATTGACTCAATCCAACAGAGGTGAAATAATAATAAAACAAAATCCATCAAATATATTTTATATAGATGTCGCGATAAATTATCATAATAGTATTTCGAAAAAGAAGACATCCATGACAAATGTTCAATTATTCTCTAATTATTGATGACTGTACAAACGTTGAATTTTAACAGCTTTTCCTGCAGCCAGACTTTGATGAACCAATCTTTTCGAGGGCTTTTGTTAAAATTATCAATGTATTCAAATAATTCAAAAATTAAATTCAAATTATTCTACAATATTATGATCAAACGCATATTTTTAAATGTCAACATAATAAATGTAGGTAGGTTTTAATAGCTATATTTACTGATACATACCTACTTCTGGGTTTCATAATGATTGAACGTATACCGGTATTCAATAAGAAATACCGAAAAACCGGTATTGACATTTTCATTCGGTATTGCAATCCCTACATATTACAGGTATTCCAAAAATATGGCCTATTTGCAAATTTCCTACTTCATTTTGCAAGAGAGTCGAAGAAGAATTGATGAAATCATTTATTTTATATAAAGCTAAAAGTTGTTTTTATGAATTGTATTGGGTTTATTTATGCACCTAATTCAGGCGGCAATGTGGTGTCTGTTAAATAATAAAGTGAATTTTCTGAATGCGTAACAGTATGTTAAAAATGGACAAACTAGTTTACTTGTTTTTATTTATATATCAGACTGGAAATTGTCCATTAAATCGAAAGTCAGTTAAACCATGGTCCGCAAAATTGAGGTTTTAAACTTCATTTTAACAATTAAAATAGAGACAAAAAAAGAATGGGCTTTTTTCGAATTAGACTGTTCTGATAAGATAAAAATTTGTTTTCTCTAATGGGGCAAGAATTAGTTTTTTCTAGATTGATGACAACATAGCCATGCAAAAAATCAATTTTGTAAAAATGCTAGCGGTATCTAATTCACACTAGTCATTTTAATGGATTGATCACAATAAATTTTCAAAAAATGGTCAACTCCAGATTAAATTCAAAACTGAAGTGTTCTAAAAAGGGAAAGAACCACATAATACCAACCCCATTTTGATAGTTTTTATTTGGACTTTTCCACCATTGAAAATGAATTTTTCATTTACGAAAGTATTAAAAAAAAAATGAAAACATTAGATTAGGGTGACTTATTCATCCAACAATCTTTCGGAAATTTACAAATAAATGTTGTTATCATTTACAAATATCGATAAATATAAAATTCAATAATATCGCTAGGTATTGATAAGAGTGTTTGAATAGAAAACACGTCACTCCATTTACTCATCAGAATAATCAATACAAAATATATTATAATCTTTGAGCTCGATCCTGCTTAGTAGTATATAATATATATCGCGAGTATAATTTTTTGAACAAGACCTTTTGCCCTCTTTGTCTCAAATGCAAAACAATTTGAGTCAGGTGTACATGCAATGATAAATAATTATCTTTTGCAGTCTGTACCAATTGGATGTCTTGTGGGTTTATCTCGATAATTAGCTGTTTTAATATCATTTCTTCTCAAATAGTGTAATAGCCCTTAATAATTCAACACTCTCTGAAAAAAAAGATCTATAAACTCGCCAGCTAATTTATAGCTATGTTCAAACCAAATTGCTTCGCTTATCATAAATTTAGTTGGAGATTCTTTAATACTTTCTCCAAATTCACTCACTCTGTAGATTTTTCACTGTTCTTTCTGTTTTCATCACCATCCATATTTGTAATAAATTTTCTTTTATTTCTCAACTGCTCTCTTAATGCATATTGCATTTCAATCGACTGAACGAGGGTTTACGGACCCCATGATACTGGCTGCCTCCAATGGTGACAGTGACAACACCAGAGTGAATTAGGGAATATTACTTTAGTATATATATATATATATATATAATGCATATTGTAAATACTTTCTATATATAGCAACTACGTACACCAGAGTGTGCTACTGTCTTTGAGACCTCGGAGAAGAGCAGTTCGATTCCGTTTGAATACTTCTAACTACCTTGCAACTCATTACATATTCTCCCATGTGACATTAATATTTAACCACATTATTGTTAACTTAAACTGGAATAGTAAATTCTGTAAATACAACGCCTGTATCTTCATTTGAATAACTCAACTCCTATGATGAAACATCCCATTAAAATATTGGTAAAATTGATAACATTCAATGCAGAAAAATAATGCAAAAAATAATTATTCAAGATAAGTGTAAAATTATTATTGTATTTAATATATCTTTGTCCCCAGAATGAGTTGTGTTATATGAATGATAATAATAAATTATTGAGATACACCAACAATATCTTTGGAGTAGATTATTCCTCAGTACATATTATTATTTGTTATATCCAATAAAAATGTATATTTATCATTGGCGAGTGCATAAATCACTCATGAAGAGACATAAATAATAAAATTATTATATATATATACTCTTATAAAATATAATTAATGAAGCAGGCAAAATTGGCAAAAATAAAATTAATTTTCATACATCCTTTCTTTCACCCATTCTTAGCTTTAGAATTATATGGGAAATTAATCTTAGTCACTTGCTCAATCTACCAAGTCCGTGCTCTGGGTCCACACACAAAATTTAAAAAATGTAAATTTGCCAGACCCAGGATTTTAACACGAGACCCAAGACTATGGAAGCGGACATGTTACCACGAGTTAATTGGATCAGCATTTATATCGTAGAATTTTTTTTTTTTTAATATAATATTTGCGATGAATTAAATTTTTCAAATTTTTGAGTCTAGCAATTTTAGCTTCACACCAACTTGGCCATCTGTAGTGCTGTGAGAGCTAAAAGAGGTAATAAAATTATAACATTTTGTGATTGCCAGTTTTTTTTTTTAAAAGCCTTAATTTCTTAAAGGTATTTTTGGTTGGAAATGATACCAGCTTAATCTTTAGCTTAATCTCTAAAGATTATTTGAGTGAATCATAAATTTTGAACTTCTTTCTTATAGGCTCAGTACTTGTAATAGTACTTTGATAATAAGAACCTTAAACTCACCATGTGTTCCTAATAATTTGTAAAATCTGTATTCTAAATGGAGTTGCGGAGCTTTTGACTTCATCTGCTCCATTTTGATGGCAACATGCTCGTTGTTGTATAGGTTTTTGCCTGCAACAAACAAAAATACAAAATAATATTATTACCAGATATTTTCAATCACTCAACTAACAAAAATACTAAGTAATAGAAAAGGTCGTAATATGCTACAACGAATCATAAATAATGAATAATGTCTCATTCCATTATAGGACAAAAAAGTTTCGTCCATGCCATTACACTATAGATACGAGGGTGGGTCAATAATTCCTTAGAAAAAAGCATTAAAACAGTTTTTATTTTTGTATTTTTATTTTATTTCTCAACATAATCTCCTTGGAGCTCAATACACTTGGTTAGACGTTTCTCAATTTTTTTTAAACCGTCAGAAAAATAAGTTTTCGGAAGGTCCTCAAAATAAGCATTTGTCCGATCGATGACTTCTTCATTTGCAAAAAAACCTTGTCCACTTAGCCATTTTTTTAAGTTTGGGAAAAGGAAAAAGTCACTGGGGGCTAAATCTGGCGAATACGGTGGGTGGTCGACCAATTCGAACTTCAATTCTTCAATTTTAGCCATTGATCGTAAACATGTGTGAACACGGGCATTGTCCTGATGAAAGAGGATTTTTTTCCTGTTTAAATGAGGCCATTTTTCTTCAATTTCGTTTTTTAGCTGGTCCAATAAAGATGCATAATAATCCCCTGTTATTGTTTTTCCTTTTTCCAAATAGTCAACGAAAATAATTTCACGTGCATCCCAAAATACAGTAGCCATAACCTTACCAGCTGATTTTACGGTTTTCGCCTTCTTTGGACATGGTTTGCCTTCGCAATCCACTGCTTTGACTGTTCTTTCGTCTCGGGAGTATAGTGGTGTATCCATGTTTCATCTACAGTCACAAAGCGACGAAAAAATTCATCCGGATTGCGTTGCATGAGCGACAACAGGGCTTTAGAGGCCACCACCCTATTGCGTTTATTGTCGACTGTGAGCAAACGCGGCACCCATCTTGCAGAAATATTTTTCATGCCCAATTTGTCATGTAAAATAGAAATGACGCTACCTTTTGAGATCCCTGTAACCTCAATTATCTCACTCAACTTTAATCTTCGGTCACTTAACACCATATCGTGGATTTTATTGATCATTTCTGGTGTAGTCACCTCTACAAGACGTCCTGAGCGTGGTTCATCCTTTGTTGATGTACGACCATGTTTAAATTCATTTAACCAGTTATAAATAGTTGCAAGTGAAGGAGCAGATATGCCGTGAACTAAATCCAACTCATTTTTTATTTCCTTTGCTGTTAACCCTTTTATATTAAAATGTTTAATAACAGCTCTAAACTCAATTTTCTCCATTTTCCACAAGCAATTTTTTTTTTTAAATGTACGAAAAACACACAACAACCCGACCAATCTGATTGAAACTTCGCAGCATACTGAATCGGTAGTGCCGCTGCATGAAAACAAACCGCTTACAGTACTAGTCGCGCCACTTGTCGGCTTTTCTAAGGACTTATTGACCCACCCTCGTAGTTTAAGATCTTTTTAAAATACTTAATTACATTTTTAACTTTTATGAGATAACACCATGTCATCAGGATATTCTGGCTTAAGGGGGTAGATATTGAGAATTTCAACATAATTTCTAATTTTACTTATCGATGACAATATTCAGTAAGCATATGTCATTTATAATATACACAAATCATAATATAAATACATACTTAAATAAAAAATAAAAAAAATGGTACTTAAATGACATAACTGTGCTAAATTCTGTCAATTAGTATTTTAGTTGGGTGGCATTCCTTGGAAATGAAATATCTTATAAACTCAGTTACTTCCATAAAAATGTTTCTGTAATGAACAGACAATATTTTCTAACACTAATAGTACCTGTACATATGCATGAATTTACAGACACCAATAGTGTGTATTTCAAACTATCGCGATAATAACGGTTTACACGTAAAAGTGCCGATTGTCTCATTCCAATACCAATAATTCAATAATTCAAATACTAATCTCATTCCTCAAGCGTAAGCGAGTCACGACGTTGTGATTGTATGTTGCTATTTGACAGGTTGTGAAAATTGGTAAACGTCAAAAATGTTTTATGTGGTGTAATTAGTTTTTTTAGATTCGCCACTATAATTCTACTGCAAAGGCGCAGATCTCACAAGTTCCTATTATCGCCGTGAAAATTCATAAGCTTCTGAACTGTTTTGAACCATGCATGCAATCTTGCAACTTGCAATAATATGTGTTTACACATGCATTTTCTTGTTAAGGCCGCGATAATACGTACTGTCAGCAGGAAATCCATGCACAAGTAAATGGGGTATAATGCCGTGTTCTCAATTGAAGAAAGTTGAGGTCCTTTATACTTTTAGCCTTTCAAGAATTGAGTCAACTGGTAACCACACCTACGATTATCGGATCAACTTATAACGATACGTATTTCAGTATGGTCCCAATATTGTAGCTCGATTTGATATAAATAAAAAGGATTTCAAGTTATACACATTTATATTTTTATAAAAATCGATGTTTTTAAAATGAATATAAAAAATATTAAAATTATGAATCAACCAAAAATCTCCATCACATAAAATAGAAAACTTAACGGCCCACATGCTCAGCGTAGGTTAGAATGGAGCTTTAATGATATTTTCAGAGCATAGCCCTGGACATTCCTAAAACGCTGTAGATAATCTATTTACATAATTTTGAAGCCTTATTATCCTTTATATTTATTTTAAACATTTGATGACTGCATAAAGTATTTTTATACATAAAATAGTATTCTTTTAAGAATTTAATTCTTTTTTAGAATATAGTCATATTTCAGTTCGTCCATGTGAAGTGGTGTTAACATTTTTTAGATTTATTAATTTTTAAATTCATTTACAAAACCATTAGTAAAATTAATATTAACATTATATAGTGACATATTTACGATAAAAAATTCTATTTTACTATCTTTTTGATCCCAAATTTGACAAGAATTAGGCATTTTATTATTCAAAAAATGGGCACGATTAACACATTTGAAGATAATTCTAAAGATATTGATTATAAGCTATGTCTTTGACCATTCAAATGTGATAAACATTTATGATAATTATTGACCTAATAAGGTAGTATTGTTTTGAAATACGCCATTTCTATTGGCATTTCCTAGTGGCTAAGCTACAACATACGGCCGTAGCCATAAATTGACAAACGATAAATGAAGTAGGGAGTAAGATCATGTTAACGCGCGTGTTTGAACATAATAAAGATAAAAAGAACTTTTTATATAAGTTTTTAAATTTTCTGTTGAATTATTATGCTCAATATGCTCAAACTTGTACTTGATATGAAGTAAATAAAAAACAAACAAACAAACAAATATAGAATACTGAAATGTCATTTTGACATTTCATTTTGATTTCCATAGTAACGCACGTTAGCAACCAATAATAGTCTTTTACTTTTCACGGATTTTTCTGAAAGAACTTTCCATACAAAACAGAATTAACTGAAAATGAATTCAATTCTGCTTAAAGATGGCTAAAAGTATTAAAAGAATGCATTGGCATCGTGTTCTGATATATTCTAAGTTTCAAATGTCTAGCTAGTCGGGAAGTTAGTTAAAAATCGATTGCAAGATTTGTAACCGACAAATAAGAATACGAGCTAATAAAAACGTTGTAATAATAAAAATGAACCAACAATATGTCTAATATTATATATTCTTAATCCTACGAAAACAAATAAGTATGAATGAAAAAGTGTGCACAACTTTGTCGTATCGCCCAAAATATACCAAAACTATTATGGTTTGGTTTAGGCAGGGTTTAATTGATTTTTAAAAACTGACATAATATAGAATATAGAAATAATTGCAGTATTTGTTTAATAAAAACAAACAAAGTTTAATGTCCACTATTTATGGCGGATCTTAACAGCCTACCTCCACCCTTCGCTACTGCAGTGTACACTGTACTGACTATCAGTAGGTACAGATATTTGAGAAAGGCTCGAGTTCCACCAGGAGGCGAGTTTCACCCAAGACCATGTATTTAAAAAAATCAAGGATAGATAAATTTATTATTACCATAAGAGTACTTACATATTCTCATCTTTTTCTTTAATAAAATTAATATTTTTAAATTAAAATGCGAAATATAGAAAAAGTTTAAAAAATAAATATTCCAGGTAAGAAGTGGGTGGAAAGGTAACAGGTGGCGCATGGCAGGCAATATAATAGTATTATGCAGGTCAGTGACCCACACTCCCTTGTTTTGCTACAAAAATTCCAGTGAATGTTCTCTCTATTTAATTTAATTTCTTAAATGAAACACACCAAATAAAATATTTTCAGCTGTTGTACAAAACATCTGTTAAACACTAAACAAAGCTGCAATAACTTATACAATGACGTAATAAATGATAAGTTTGATTTCTTTATTCTGTACTTATTATCTATATCTAATAACTAATAACAATTAATAGTGAAAGCTGCCAAAATAGTACTTATTACTTTATTAACAATGGCGAATTATTTTGCGCGATTATGAAGGTATGTAAATGACATCACAATGTGTCTCGATGAATACATTCACGCATGTCGTGAAACATTGTGGACAGAGACAAGTCGGCCCATCACTAGTTGGGAGCCATTGTTTTACAGAATGGGTAGATAGAATAGGTATATGTATTATATTTACAGGTACATATTTGTATTTACGAGAAATGGATGTTGGCCACTTGCTCAACCTATTAGATCCACGCTCTAGGTGTGAATTCTGATTTTACCAGACACGACACGTTACCCCTTGGGGCCTTGGCTTATATAAAATAAATAAAACGGATTTTCTGTAAAACTATTTTCTGTCGAGAAAAATCTCCAGAAGCATTACTATTTCTTCTAATACCGAATAAGTATATTTGTACATATTATTAAATTGATTATTAATTACACACAAGAGATAATTAATGATACTTGGGCGTAGATGTGGCGCGAAAATTAAAGGACATGCTTAATTTTCCTGTATTAAACATTATTACACATTTTGCAACTACAAGGAGGGGTTACGGATAAATAACGTTTGATGACATATTTTACGTATTGTCCAGTGGCGAGGGTGGAGGTAGGCTGTTAAGATTCGACATAAATAATGCACACTAAACTTTGTCAGTCATACTTACATAATAATATGTTTTTATTGAGCTAAGAATACAATTTGCGGATGGTGCTGGTTAGTTTTTGAAATTCATTAAGACCTGCCTAAAGCAAACCATAACCGATAAATATATTCTTCTATCTAAAATTATATATGGTTAAGCCCCGGTTCAGACACGGCGGATTCCGCGCGGATAAAACCGCGCGGAGTCAATTTGTATTGGCTTCTATAATATATTCGTTCACACTTGTCGCGGCGGAGCTAGTATAAATTGACTCCGAGCAGTTGAAACCGCGCGGAATTCGCCGTGTCTGAACCGAGGCTTAATGGCATACTTTTTTTCTATATTTAATAGATAAAAGCATATTTTTAACTTTTATTATCTACTATGGCTTGGATTATGCAGGGTTTAAAGGTGCCTTTACCTATCAGAGGCACCAAGCGGAAAAATACAAAACTAGTCATTTGAGTCATTTTTTTGAAAATTTACAATTTCAACTGTGTTAAATAAATATGTAAGTATCTGAAAACATTAAGGCTATACTTCAGTTGAGGCATGGTCTAAAAAGATCGTGGCTAGGCGATGCGCGGATTATGCAAATGACGCGTGCCGAACGAATTATAATTTGTCATAAAAATCTAACATACATCCATTTAATGTTATATTACTAATAATAATAGTATATTCATCGACATATTTTCTTTTTTAAGTACAAACGTAAAGTTTTTTAGTCATCTTTACACGATTCAAGAATATTTTCATCCGACGCCATGACAAAACAAATCGACGTGCAGTCACCTCGACTGTCGGTCTCCGATTGGCGACTAGTGAGAAATTTCGTCGCACCTACTGTTCAAAATTATTTGCCGTTTCACTGAAGTACGCTCTTAAAAAGAAAAATATTTATTATTTTTAGTCAAAGATAAACTTACAATTATTATTGTAAAAAATGTAATAAAATGTGAATTTGTTGAATTAGACCCATCTTACTATTAGATGCATATATATTATGGTCATATTTATTATTAAAATTTAGGTTATTAAGTTTTCTAAGCATCACATAAGAGATTTTTGACTAATTCATAGTTTTAATATTTTTTATATCTATTTTAAAAAACATCGATTTTTATAAAAATATGAATGTGTATAACTTGAAATCCAATTTTATTTATATCAAATTTTATGAAGGGTATGGTATGGTCCCAATAGCTCGATTTGATATAAATAAAAAGGATTTCAATTTATACACATTTATATTTTTATAAACATCGATTTTTTTTTTTAATAAATATGAAAAATATTAAAACTATAAATTGGTCAAAAATCTCTTGGATGATTCTTAGGAAACTTATTAAAGTAAATTTTAATAATACACATGACCATAAAATATATGTAATAATAAGGTGGGGTCCGATTCAACAAATTCAAATTTTATTACATTTTTTACAATTGTTTATTTTTGACTAAAAAAAATATTTTTTTTTTTAATGTTTTCAGATACTTACATATTTTTATTACAACACAGTTGAAATTGTAAATTATCAAAAAAATGTCTCAAGTTGCAAGCTTCGTATTTTTCCGCTAAGTGCCTCTGGTAGACATCGGCTTAATTAAATTTTAAAAACTAACACACCATCTGCACATTAGTATTAGTTTAATGAAAATAAATGTTTGATTAATAAAGTTTAGTGTACACCTTGTCTGATCTTAATAACCTACCTCCACCCTTCGCCTATGGTATTGTCGAACACATTGCATCTATATAGTAGAATACGAAGCAAATTGCCGAAAGAAAAACGTAGTCCATACTCCTTCCCCCATTCATGAAATTAATCATTTAATTAATTAATACATGGTTTTATGTACCGGCGTCGTCTCAACCTTACGGCGAGAGGTAGGTAACCGGTAGCCGAACTAGCATCAAACACCTGTCATTGATTCCGTTAAGGCCATGCATTAGTTGAGGCACGGTCTAAAAAGATCGTCGCTAGGCGATGCGCGGATTGCGGGTGGCGGGTGAAAATGACGCCTGTCAAACGAAATATTAATTGTCATATAAATCCAACATACGTCCATTTTATGTTCTGTTTATTGTTCTATTAGTAACAATAATAATATATTCATTGACATGTTTTCTTTTTAAAGTAAATGGGTAACGTTTTTAGTCATCTTTACACGATTTTTGAATTAATTGACCCGTCGCCATCACGCAGCAAAGTGACGTGTTCCTGGGTCAACATTCTCTCAGTGAATGGCAGCGAGTCCAAAATTTCGTCGCGCGTACAGTTGAAAATTATTTGGCGTTTCACTGATGCGTCACCTTAACGACTTTTGTTATTCTTTTACCTGTCCGTGTCGAGCGCTGCTTCGTGCATGCGCTAAAAATATTACGGTGTCTGGGTGAAGCCAATTATCTAAATCTAGAAAATTCAACAAACTGAACCTTTTAAAGGAAATTATTTGGAAACACGTGGTTGTGTAGACATCACAGTAATAACTTTACTATTCATAGTCTGCACCATCAGTGATGATGGGCCTCATCAAGATGAACCAAGAGATAAAAGTAGAAACGGATTATTTTCGTATACAAAAACAAAATAGCTGTGACGATATCAAACTAAACTATGTAGGTACCTACTATATTTACACACTATTTGATGTATACCTACATACTGAGATGTGGTGGTATGTTCATAGAAAATAACAGTCATCACGGAAACAACACAAAATGACAATGCGTTTCGATTGTTTCATACGGTGACATCTATCAACAAAATGATCGCATTATTGATTTAATTGTGAATATTTTTTTTTTCACACCGACCAGGAAAATATCGTGTCTTCTGGCTTTTCAACCACAAAAATGTTTCCTTGTCCAGACTAGGGATTCCAATCCCGGGATCCCGAACTATTTTCGATACCTATGAATCCCGGGATTGGTGAACATAATCCGGAAACTTGCAGGATTGATTTTTTTATCAATTTTATGGAAAATAAAATAAAAACGAAACTATAACAGAAAAAATACTTTTAATAACAAATAACTACATTAGAAATAAACTAAGTTTGAATGAAGTTTGATTTATTACTCATGTGCAAGTTGATAACTCATTTTATTTTTTCACATCTAATATCTCTCTCTTCTTGGTCGTGCACTCATGGCTGAGGACGTGACCACATTTAAATATCGCCATCCTTTGAGCGACCAAGACTTTCCATCCTTCTCGATCTTCCGCTTCTCTCAGGGCAGAATGGATGGTGCCCCCAGTCAGCTCTTTCACTTGGTCGCTCCATCGCGCAGACGCTCTTCCTCTGCTTCGCCTTCCCTGGAGGCTATCCAAAACTACCAGTCTCATCTAATATATAAAAATCAATATTTGTTTGTTCGTATTTTATGCGCTCCATACCGTTCATCCGATTGCGATAAAACTTTGTCAACTTATTGCTAGCACTTGCGCGAAGGTTATAGGCTATATCTTATAATAAAAATTAATGTCTGTCTGTCTGTCCCGTATGCGTTCCTATACCATTCATCCGATTGCGATGAAACTTTGGTGAGTTGTTGTGTGCACACCCGCGAAGGTTTCTGAATTAGAAAAATCTTCTTCTTCATTCTATCTTCTTTTATTCGTATGGTTCCTATACCATTCATCCGATTGCGATGAAACTATCGTCAGTAATTGTGCCAACACCCGCGAAGCTTTCTGAATTAGTACAACAATTTTCTTCTACTTCTTTTATTCCATCTTCTTCTATTTGTATGCGTTTCTATACCATTCATCCGATTGCAATGAAAGTTTGATCAAATATTGTTCTCACGCCCGCAAAGGTTTCTGAATCGGTACAACCATTTTCTTCTTCTTTTTCTTCTATTCTATCTTCTTTTATTCGTATGCGTTCTTATTCCATTCATCCGATTGCGATGAAATTTTGATCAGTTGTTGTGCGCACGCCCGCGAAGGTTTCTGAATTAGTACAACCATCTTCTTCTCTTCTATTCGTATGCGTTCATATACCATTCATCCGATTGCAATGAAACTTTGGTGAGTAGTCGTGCGCACGCCCGCCAAGATTTCTGAATTAGAAAACAATCTTCTTCTTCTATTCGTACGCGTTCCTATACCATTCATCCGATTGCGATGAAACTTTTGTCAGCTGTTGTGCGCACACCTGCGAAGGTTTCTAAATTAGTATTATATAAAATACAACGTTTGTTGTTTGTTTGTTCCATCCAATTTTGAATTTTTTTACTACATATTTATACTATTAATAACGTTTGCATATTTTGGATTCGATTTTAATTTGTGTTCTTTTGTTTGACCTTTACTCCTATTAGAATTATTTTCATATTGCCATATTGTATTACACAGATATTTTAATATTAAAAAGATAATTACTTATTATTATTTTTTAAATATCTAAGATAAATGTATCCACGAAGCGACCCTATGCGAAGCCGGGTACTTCAGCTTGTAAATTAATAAAAATGAGAAGGATTTGAAAAAACAATGATTCGCACTTTTTACAAAGTAATTCCACCATGATCTCATACATTTTACGGCAGTTTCATATTTGGCTGACTAATTAGATTTATTAAGTGGAAAGGCCATACACCATGATTAGCTTTACTATTTTAAATCTCGCTAACCCGTTCATTGAGTCTTTACTATCAGAAACAGAATCTCATATATGTTAAGAATAACCACAATATTGATTTTATGAAATTTTATTAATGAAAATCGTTTAGATTTGTAAATAGTTTAACGTATAAATTAAAAATTCCACATACTATGTACGAGCAGGTAACATCCGTAAAGTGAATTTGAGAAATAGAATAAATAAATCAAGAAATATTTAGTTAGACGTTTCAGCCATTTACACATAAGCTGTCTTTTTTATAGAATGTAAACCACTGCACACTACCAGAAAATGCTATTCTGGAGATTACTTCGGACATATTATTCAGAATAATGTGTTAATGAAGTACTTACTTAAATCTTTAATTTTTTTCAACAATTGTGTTGTTTGTAATATAAATAAAATAAAAAATAACATATTGATGTTATTTTTTATTTTATTTATATTACAATATTATTTACTCCATTAAACATATGTATTTCCAAGATTGAACGTACACAATATTAACAATAAAAATGTCTTAAATAGTATAAATTACACTAGGTATATTTATTTTTGACCGATTTTATCAATGTTATTTGTATATAATCAAAATTTTGGCTCGAGATTGGATTCCCTAGTCCAGACGACGTAAATTTATGTCCAGGAAACCCACCCTGGTTGCTGATCTTCCAATTTGTTCAATTTTATAATGGTAATAATATAAGATATGATGGCTTTCCAGGAATAGCAATATTCGAGACCGTATTGACTGTTAATCAAAACCGATTGAAGTATTAAAATATTATTTTAACATGTATGTTTTACCGCTCGCCGTGACATTGCCATTAAAATAAAATTCTGTGCACAAAATTCTAATGTAACGCAGACAACGTTACCAGCCGAGCGGCTGACGGTTCTCGTCCGATCACTGAAGTTGATGGGTGACCACTTTTGTAATATGCAAAATAACATTTTTACATTTTTTTGACATTTTATTATTAATATGTTAATGATATAATTCATCAATACTTGCTTAGACTAAACAATAATTGACGATAAAAATACCTATTCTTCTATCTATAAAATATCTAAAATTGTGTATGGTTTATTTATGGCATAATTTTAGATATTTCTTTCACATGAAAAAATAACACGCTCGGGTGGGTTGGAACCACCGAGCTTTCGGTTAGCAGTTGGACGCCCTGCCTTTGCACCAACGGTCGCCACGCTAATAGCGTCAATTTTACGGTATAAATAATATTAACTGCGAACGTTCGAATTTTTTCAAGAGCCGCCCAAGCAATCGCTCTCAGACATATACATGTTCTAATGTACTTCCGTGTAGCGGAGGTACTCAGCATCAGGCTACTGATGCATTTATATAATTTACAGTATTAAATTCATTAATTTATTGAAAATATATAGCTTTACTTTGTAGTAACTACTTACTTACACATCAGGTCACTAATATGGTTATATTATCATGTGTATACATACATACATACATATCGGTAGAGATATGATGAGATAACGTTGCTACGAACAATACTTATAATAAAATAGTAATACAATATGCGATATCGAAATATTATTGATATCTTATCTTTTCAATAGAATCATATCTCGATGACATCAGAAGTCGCCTTGAATTTCGTCAAAGGAGCGATGAATTTGTCATACTGAAAAGATAATACCGCTAATAGTGGATAAGTGATAAATACATATTATATTATTACAAGGTAGAAACTTTATGTGGTAGTATTTTTAATTCGCGAATCCTTACTACAGTCATTGGGGCACGTGGTTAACGTTCCCTCTGAGCCGGCTCTCACATCTTAACTCACCTCGTCTGCCGCACAGCCATAAATCATACCTTCTGGGAACGTCGCTCCGATATTGCAAATGAAGACGCGCACATCTACCTAGCGACAGTCGCGCGTAACCTCTCGAAATGTACTATATATATATATATATACGGCGACCGGCGAGCCAGTGTAGGAATGACCAATTCGTAGGTGTGCGTATGCGTTCTGGCGTCTTTGACTCGCAGCCCGAGACGTATGCGATTTGTTGCGAGCAGCAGTAATGTTTTTTTTTTCAAACTAAAAAGTCGCATTCGACTGATGTGCGGAGCTCTATTTGGCAACGTGTGTTTTGTGAATAACGATGACGTCACATCGACGTATTCGACATGTTGTAGACGAGACGAGTTTTGATGTGCGAGCCGGCTAAAAACCAAAGCATGATCAATACAATAATTAATTCCTTGTCCTTATATTATGGCTGCCGGCGATTTATGCAACTACGAATGCCCCCGCACTTTCATATAGGTACGTCTATGTATATTATAATCATTCAAGAATTACTATCAAATGTTGTGATGAACAGTTGACGACTCCCTCGAGATATAGTTTAAAAAACACAATGAGTAGTAAGAAGTACCATAATATTAGATTAATTGATACCAATGTTGAATTACCAGAACTTCTCCCATTCTTTAGCATCAAAAGTCATATACGTAGGCAGATAAGATAACATGTTATCATGTTGTGGAAAAAAATAAGATCAATATTATAATTATTTGACATTGATGGATTTGGTATTGTCGGAATAATTAATGTAAGTACCTAACTAGACAGGTAGGTAGCGATGTATTTTAAGGTAAACATTGTCATAAAAATATTATATTATCATATTGTGATTGGCATTAGTTGTTATTATTTTTGTGCAAAACTGAATTCTCCACAGCTTCATATCGCGAACAAACTCAGCGAACCGAATCAATAATAATTAACCGCATCAATTCAGAGGTCCTCAAACACAATACTCACATTATTTCTATATCTTACGTATATGGTAGTATGTAATGCATATTTTACAGTGGTAAGAAAACGTTTTTTGGAAGCGCACCCTAGAAGAGTCGACAAACTGTTTAAAATAGCGCAGGACAGATACGCCTTCGCCAAAGTAATCACCGACGTCAGAGTGAGCTGATGTGGCATACAGAGAAGATTTGATGTTGTAACGATGTTATTATTGTAAATAAAAAAGGAGCTTCAACTCACATAGAATAGGTACCTACGCGGTAATGTATATACATATATATTTAAATAAACTTTCGTTTAAAAAGCTATGAAGTCAATAAGATGTTTCCGATCCTATATTACCAAGTTTTATCAGATATGTTCTCATTTACAGGGAAATAAGACAATAATATGTATAATCTATATATATAAAAGAAAGTCGGGTTAGTTACACCATTTATAACTCAAGAACGGCTGGACCGATTTTCACGATATTTAATTTGTTGGATTTGTCTTAGCCCCGAATAGCAGAATACCTCCAAAACATCGGATAAATCACGGAAAAAATAAATTATGAAGAAAATTAATTTTCTCATACATTGTGACATTTTGAACAATGAACCTCGCGCATTCGAAAATAAAAGAAAATCACAAAAAATTTAAATCCGTATACAACGCCATCTCTAATACATGACAGAAATAATAAACAAACAAACAAAAGAAAGAATGATAGTCGAAATGTCTAACTGTCAATCGTGTAGTGTGTCCAACATTTCGTGCTTCATGTCAACAGCTCAATTTGCTTGAAAACGATACGAGTTACACCATTTATAACTCAAGAACGGCTGGACCGATTGTTATGATCATTGATTTGTTGGATTTGTTTCCGCCCCGAATAGTAGAATAACTATTAAAACATCGAAAAAATCACGGAAAAAAATTGAAGAAAATTCATTTTCTCATACATTTCGTATGGAGCGGCTTTTTTGATGATATCTCGAGAACTGATTGACTGATTTCGATGATTTTTTTTTGTGCGTCATTTTTTCGTCGTTTGTTGTTCGTTCTGTACGTCAAAATCGAGACGGAGCGCTTCACTTTCATTCGGTTGAACCAAGCCAAACTGCGTTCGGAGGAGTATATTCATTTACGCGATGCAATCAGCACCGAAGGAGATGCAGCTAATGTTGGTCGATTGACTATTCTACTGGCGACGTACATTGGCAGCCCGCGTCATATGCATGAATATGCGCAATATGCAATGACATAATATTATGTTCGTCATTACGGTCGTCCAGATCTATTCATCACCTTTACGTGCAATCTGAAATGGATAGAAATTGTTCAATTGCTGCCCCCGGACAAACATCAAATGATCAACACAACATCACCGCACGTGTCTTCAAACAAAAAATCCTGTCGCTGATGAACTACATTGTTAATCATCGCGTCTTTGGGGATACTCGATGCTGGATGTATTCGATTGAATGGCAAAAACGAGGCTTACCGCATGCACACATTCTTATTTGGTTAGTTGAAAGAATTCGACCAGACCAAATAGATGACATCATATGTGACGAGATTCCTGATCACGAAACCGATCCAGACCTGCATGGTGTTGTAGTTACTAACATGATTCACGGACCGTGTGGCGCCATCAACCCCCAATCACCGTGCATGGTCGACGGCAAGTGTTACAAGCGTTATCCACAAAATTTGACGGCGGAGACTATCACTGCGAACGATGGTTATCCACTATATCGGCGTCGATCACCCGATTATAACGGTAGAACTATCACAACGAAAGTGAAAGGAAACGATATCGTGGTCGACAACACATGGATTGTTCCGTATTTGCCACTTCTTTCCAAAACATTCAAGGCGCATTGCAACGTGGAGTATTGAAATTCAGTGAAGTCCATCAAATACATCTGCAAATATGTCACCAAAGGCAGCGATATGGCGGTTTTTGGTGTTCAAACTCCCAATACCAACGATAAAATCACGCACTATCAAGTTAGTCGATATGTGAGCTGCAATGAAGCGATTTGGCGTATTTACTCATTCCCCATTCATGAACGTCATCACACCGTTGTACATTTAGCGGTGCATCTGGATAATGGTCAACGAATTTATTTCAACGCATAGAATGTTGTTGAACGTGCTGAAACACCTTCAGCGACAACATTGACCAGTTTCTTTTCGATTTGCCAAAGCGATCCGTTTGCACGAACGTTGCTCTACTCTGAGATGCCACGTTATTATACTTGGAACGCTTCATCGAAGAAATTTCAATGTCGGAAGCAAGGCGATGCAGTTCCTGATCATACGGATGTGCGTTTTGCTGATGCTCTTGGTCGCATTTACACAGTTCATCCGAAGAATGACGAATGCTTCTACTTGCGGTTGTTGCCGGTGAATGTTCGTGGGCCGACATCATTTGAATCACTTCAAACTGTCAATGGTATAGTGTGCCCAATATTTCGTGCTGTATGTCAACGGCTCAATTTACTTGAATTTACGATACTCATTGGGACATGACAATCGCTGAAGTAATTATTGTTTCTGCATCTCCAAGTCAGACACGCACATTATTTGCTATCATTATTTCGACATGCTACCCATCGAATCCACCTGAACTGTGAAACAAGTACAAGGATGACATGTCAGAAGACATTTTACATTGAATTCGCGTCAGTTCAGGGAATCCCGATCTCGGAGTGAATGAGTAGACACATAACCAGGCTTTGCTTTTGATCGAAGACATGTGTTACCTCATGTGCGGCAGTTTGTTAGTCAAGTTAGGAATGCCAACGCCACATCGTGGAATGAACGACGCTTTCAATCGAGAATTGGAACGTGAACATGAATATGATTGAGATGCATTGAACCAATCAGTTCGAACGAATGTACCACTGTTGAATCCCCAACAGAAGGAAGTGTACGATACGTTAATGAAGGCAATTGATGATGAAAATGGTGGCTTATTTTTCCTCGATGCGCCCGATAGAACTGGGAAGACATTCCTCATGTTCATGATTTCGCCACTGTTCTTGCGAGATCCGAAATTGATGTAGCAGTTGCTTCTTCCGGGATAGCGGCCACGTTGCTAGGAGGATGCTGAACGGCTCATTCAGCGTTGAAATTGCCGATAAATCTTCAAACGACTCAAAAACCGACATGCAGCATTGCGAAACACTCAGCAATGGCCAAAGGTTTGGAAGCAAGTAAAATCATCACCTGGTATGAGTGCACAATGGCGCACAAACGCGCATTGGAAGCACTCAATCGAACTATGAAAGATCTGCGATCAAGATGTTTTGGAGGCGCAATGATTCTACTATCTGGCGATTTCCGCCAAACACTACCAGTCATTCCAAGATCGACCGCTGCCGATGAAATAAACCCTTGCCTCAAATCATCGACTCTGTGGCGCTATGTGAAGAAACTTCAGCTGATGACAAACATGCGTTGTATTGCTAAACGATCCATCTGCCGAAGATTTCTCCAAGCAATTGCTGACTATCGGTAACGGCCGTGTTCCTGTCGACGAATCGAATGGATAGATTTCGTTTCCGCTGAATTTTTGCAATTTCGTCTCAACGAAGGACGACCTCATCAACAAAGTGTTCTCAAATATCATTGCTAACCACGATCAACAAATCACAAGGCCAATCCTTGAGTGTTTGTGGCCTGAATCTAGAAAATGAATGTTTCTCTCACGGTCAATCGTACGTAGCATGATCACGTGTCGGCAAACGATCCACTTTGTTCGTTCTCGCACTTGAGAACAAAACGAAAAATGTCGTATTGCACAAGTTACTTCAATGAAGGGAATCAACCCGAGTGCAACCCATCCACCAAATAGTTTAACAGAAGTAGTGCAACAATGCTACGCGAATCATATCTATTCGCTTCAATAAAGCAAATGCCTTGCTGCCACATGAATTACATTAATTTCAATGTAATTAAAATACTTTTCATTTTGATTTGATTTTTGCACATTTATTGAACTTAATTAATTTTGAGTATTCATAAAAACTGAATTAAATTCAGCTAATAAGTTAACACAAGATTTCTTGATTCAGAGGCGGTACGAAATTCGCCGGGTCAGCTAGTTTATAAATATATCAAAGGCGAAGACTCCATAGTAGGTGATTGTTTAACTTCTTAAGAAATATCAATTTTAATAAGCTGAAGACATTTCGAATGTAAAAATATACTAACATAGATATTTTATTCTCTAAGCATCTATCTCTTATTTAGGATTCACATACACAAAGCTAGGTATTATAGTCAATAAGTGTATCCAAGTTTATCGAATCTTCTACTAGCAAGTGTGAACAGAGGCTTGATATAATCCAACGATTTTTTTGTATAATTTTTATAGTGTTTGTCCAAGTTTTTATGATAACGCCTACCTACGAGTACCTTATATTAAATGACATATTAGGTACTATTACGTATGTCTTTTTGGGCACAGTAAGCAAACTTCGGGTGCCCTACTGGACAAGAAGCCCAACTAAAAGCAGTAGATTTTTTAGCGCAAGTTCGATTCCCTGTTCGGCATCACTTTATTGCAAAATATACATTCTAGTGCAGGTTGTCTTTTTTTAGTGAAATATCTTTTATAAAACACCAAAATACTAAATTGTATCATAAAAATACTGAAAATCATTTTTTTTTTAATTCAAGTCCATAAATATGACTGTCCTATAAACTTTTTTCTCTTACCTACCACAGCCTGCTTTCCATCAACAGGAGGTACCCTTCGCCACTGATATACATATTGCGTATTCATGTATTACTTAGGTTCGTACTGACACTTTGGACACCACTGCTGCAGTATACACTCTCATTTTATTCTGGACCACTGTTATTCTCAATCGAGTATAAATAATAATTCTATTATACATACAATACCATTGCGTTTGCCCCTGAGTGTCTAGTGATTTAAATGCATGAACAAAATAATCATTTCGGTATTCTGTAGGATTCCGTAGAAACTTATTAATGATATTAGAAATAATAATAATTGTGGACAGCTTTCCCATTACCACGTATGTTTCTGCTTACTGGATTGCATTTTTTGCATGTCTAAAATCATTCTCCGAAACGCAGTATCTCTACCTACCTCGCAATAATTATAATTTTTGATGCGGTGGTAATTCAGGAGCCTTGGTGGCATTTATTAAAGCAACATTAAATTTATTATGATCCACGGTTCGCTGGGACGTAAGAAATGTATATTATGTACGTCACAACTGACCAACTAAATAAAGTACTTAATAATTACACAGCCTCAGAATTAGGAGAAAAACGTATCAAACGGTTTTTGTCTTCTGTATAATTACTAATTGCAATATTTATGTAAACGGTTATGAGATACTGTGTTTAGATAACAACGTAGTATGCTGTCAAAAGCAGGTAGGTACCTTACATAAGTAAAAATTGTGATAAAAGTCATAGTTTCTTATACTTACTCTTATAAATGTGTTTCATGCGTAGCAAAAAGTCGCCTGTGGTGCAATTATATTTGATATCAATACCAATATAGGTACATTCAGAAATTGTGCTTGCGCGATACTATAATAATTATGATATTAAGGTTCAACAGGTCGTACAAATATATCTATGTGCTTGACGATTTTCAAAGTTTGTATTGTGCCTTCGCGGGAAAAGGGTTTCTGACGTCTGCTCTAACGTACATACGAGGATCAGTTCGTTACGAGGACATTCGTTCGACAGTTTGCATATTACATACCATAAGCACACTTAAAAAACTGAGTCTGTGACTCACGGAACGGAGCCAATAAAATTGTTTCGAACTATCCCTTCTACGCGGTCGACCAAGAGTACCAGACGACGGAATCGTAAATTATTGAATTTTATCATCTGTGTAAAAATGTGTTGAATGTTGGTAAAGACTTTATATTACAAGTTCAAATACAAAGGTAATTTACTTAACCTAAATATAAATACTATCTGGATATTCACACAACTAACAGTATGAAGTTACTCTTAGGACAGATCGGAATTAGTGTCGTATGCATAGTCATAAGTACTTATGTAAATAAGTGACCTTATGCGTTAAGTGTTACTTAGAATGGGAATGCGTCCAAGTAACATTCGATAATAATTCCTATTCCAAGTAATGCATAACGCATATAATTCTACTTATGACTTGTTTATGACTATGCATAAGGTACTTCGTCTTTATTCTTGCTATGCTACAGGTCGTTAAAAATCAATATGAAAATGAAGAATTTAAAAAATACATAACATCGAATACTAAAAGCTGGAGATTGAACGAGGATAACATTAGTGTGAATTTTTGTAGCAATTGATTTACGTCAAAGAAAAGATTTCCAGTAAATGGCAAGCTCAGGTGTGAATAAGAATACGATTCAGTATTTTATTAACGCTGTCCGTGTAATAAAGCTGCTGTCTATCCTATCGTGTTGTCAAAATAAAATAAATGCAACGTTAAAATATGTTGCACAATTAAATTGAATCCATGAAAAACACCAGCAATTGCATTGGTCACCCTTAGCGCAATGGAAACTATTCGTAATGTACTGATATTTCCATAGCAGTCCTATCAATCATTTAACTAGGTGTAATATTTTTGAATGAACAATCGGCATCCGGGCGTGCGAAAGTCGTGTGAAGACATTGTCATACAATGAGATACTACAATAATATTTGCTTTAAATTTAATTATACTTGCCATTTCGTCATATAGTATATTGTACCTATATTAAATTATTATTAGAGGCCGAAATCATGAGCACCGGCATCCTACATAAGGCCGAGTAAGTATAAGAAGAAGATGCGAATCGATGCAAATGGCCTAGTAATGGCTGCAGTGCCGCATATCAATTTATTGTACAAAGCACGTCATGTCATAATCTAAGTTCTGATAGGTATTATTACCACACCCACAATATCTGTATCGAGTCCGTTACGACTTCTTGGTACATTAATTTTCATTTTAACTGCGGCCAACAAATAATGGCCGAGTGAGCGTCTTTTCATATTATTATAAATTAATAGTTACTAAAGATAATTATCTTCCAGGTGGAAACCTCTGTGGTTTCCTTACAAAAACTACATGAAGCATGTTCTAGTTTGACGTAAATGTCATTTTGTATACAAAAAAATATTAGGAGTAGGTCTTCGGAATTTGTATGAAAATTATTAGTACACTAGGTACAGGTCGTTTTTTTACTTCATAGCAACATCTTTATACAATAAGTCCTTCTTCAATATCTTTATCGAATATCCACCATTCGATAATAACTATTTGGACAGACTAATTTTTTCGACAAGGCGAACTCGTAGAAGGTTCGTAGTGGTTTTTGACAGGTCAAATTTTTCAATACCAACGCAATAATTATGGGTGAAAATCTGGCATAATATGGTATATTTAATATGTCTAATAACTTATAGAAGAATTCAATACCAATAGATATTTATTTTTCTTTCTTCTTTTGATTATGTCCGATCCTAAAGGATCAGGCTCCAGAGGTAGGTCCAGACTCAGACTCCAAACACAAATTGAAAAACAATTGTAGGTATATTTGCCAGACCCATGATTCAAATCTGGACCGCCGACATTATAAGCCGACGCGTAAGCAGCTCGGCCATATTTAAAAGATTTATTTGAATTAAATGAATACATGAGTTATACCTATACATTTTAGTAATCAGTGTGTCTTTTTAAGTGATCCTGCAAACTCTACCTTGTCTCCTTAAATGTGGATAAGCAGGTATTGGGAAGAGAAATTGAAAATTATTGCCCGATGATGCCAAAAGATGGACGTTATTCAGTATTAAATCGGTTCCGGAAATAACCATAGTGTCGTGCAGTCTTCATGAAGTGCGCGCGCGAATAGTTCCTATTAGAACCTATTCACATAAACATGTTAATAATTTAAACAACACTGCACCCAAATAATTACACAAGGTCGGTCTTTAAAGCACCTGCAGTACCTATCCATGTCATAAGTGGCGTGCAATGATTTCCAACAAAAGGAGATATGACTACAAGGGTATAATATCACATTTATTACCGACGAATTGATATATAGATCGGTTTTTAAACATTGGTTAAGCGAACAAACCCCACCGAACAGTTAGAAAATGTCCAAAGGGTAGAGAGAGACCTAGAGGTCGCTTGGTTCGATGAAATATGTGTATTGGCGCCAAACCAAAATATTCAAAACGAGTTAACTTTTAGTATGGCTCGTGTACTGACTGGAATAGTGTGAAGAATAATTGTACGTATCACGAAATTTTTGTTTAGCATTTACGATTCTCTGAATTAGTTAAAATTTCACAATTATTGGGTAAGTACCTATATTTTTATCAATTAGAAATATACCAATGCAGTGTTTCATTGGTCATTTTTGTGCTCTCTCTGCGCGATCTCACAGGCTGTCGTGGCGGTGGCTTGAACTAGCTTGAAAAGTAACTCGCGTGCTATGACGCAATGGGTCACAAGTTACATTTGTGTTTTGTGATGTTTTTGTTTTGCGGCCCACCACCCATAGAATCAGTTTGGAATATCCTTCATGTAACAGCGGATTGATCGAGGCTGATGACGATGATTTCAACACATTTAGTAGTTTGATACGCCATATGAACGGTGAGTTAGAGAGCGTTTTTATATGTATTATATACTATTTCAAATTAGTCAATTAGTACCATCTCGGATGATATTTTGTAGAATAGCTTCAACCATTATCCTCCGTAAAGTCTAAAGCAGTGATTTTCATACAGTGCGACGCGAAGGGTCATCAGGTGTGCCTAGGGAGTTTAGGGGAGGGTCGAAAAAGTAATATTTTTACGCAAGAAGAGACTTTATTTTATTATGTTTATAATAAGTAATTTGAAATTCTGAAATCGTATCTTCCTGTAAGCCGTACTACTTATGTAATAATATATTTTTAAAACGACGACGGAGTCGCCCATTCCGCCTTTCCCCCGTTTAATTGAGTTTTGAAGAAGGGCTGGTGCAAAGACTGAAGGTCGATCCCAAGTTATGTAATATTATTGTCCTACGCTACGAGTACTTGGCAACATCGGAAAAATCAATGATACCCGGCTCCTCTTGGGTACTTATTATTATTATGTATTGGTACGTAACATTAAATTGTATGACAATATTAGAATAAAATTAAGACTCTCAGTAAATGTTCTGAATTACTTAGCTATCTATGCCTTCTCTTTGTCGAACTTTGTCATATCGGTTCTGCCGTTGACATATTTGTGATGGGTTTTGGGTCGAAATCCCGAAGGCCGGAATCCCGAAGGCCGGAATCCCGAAGGCCGAAATAACAAATGCTGAAATCCCGAATGGCCGAAATCCCGAAAGCCTAAATCCCGAAAGCCGAAATCCCGAATACCGAAATCCCGAATGGCCGAAATCCCGAAAAATAAAAAAACACAAACATCAATAATTGCGCAATCTTGAAGTGCGCAATTTTTGGAAGAGAGACAAAACCCCATTTTTTCTGGTCATTCTTCTGCGTGAAGCGGAAATGTTACATGTTTAATAATGTGCCGTGATGTGAAATTGAGTGAGTTGAGTCCAACACTATTAGTCTATACCAGTGTTTCCCAACGTGGGCATACGCCCCACCGCCGGGGGGCAATTTGAATGTTTTGGGGGGCAATGTGCAAATCGTTAAAAATCGAAATATTTTTTTTGATATTGCAACCCTGACTTTCCGAGGAAAAGATGGCGGCACTGATATATTTGTACTTTCCCTTATTATTTTTACTGAAAAATGGCAGGAATATGAAGAAATTTGAAAAAAGATCAACAATACATTCATTATTCTCTTGTTAGGTAACTATAAAATATTGATAGGAGGCATGGAGATTTTTGAAGCGTAGAATTGGGGCATGGCACAAATAAGGTTGGGAAACACTCGTCTATACATTCCATCCATAAAGCTGATCCGGAGGCCCAGGCGTGGAAAGTCGACTACTAACTAGCGGGTCTGCGGTGTAACAAACGCATCTTTTAAAATGGGGCGGTTATAAAACATAGTTTGCGAAAAGTTTCTTAAACGAATACTTACTTAAGATTATATAGATACAGTTTTGTTTCATAAATGCATGTGTCCACAAGGTAACCTTTACCCGTCGACACAAAAGGCCCAATTTTCTCTTCCCTGAGTTTCCCCCTTCTGCCTATATCCTGCGAAATAATTTAATTTCAGATCCAATCACTTGTTTCCATCGGATGAGTAAATTAACTTCAACCGTGAAAGAAATTTCAATGAATTCGTACTTCCTGAATTCATTAAAAGTAAAATGACGCATTTATTTTTCAACCGAACACGCCATATAAGCGCTTTTTATCTATGGCAAAATAGCCATTGAATATGAAATGTAAAAAAATACCTAATGGCAAATATTTGTTGAATGGTTACTTGTCACGCGAGAGATTCGATAATATTTGTTGATTGATTTGAGGAATATTATTATTAATATTGCAATTAACTGGGAAAGCCGGCCACCCGATTACGATGGATATGGGTTCAAGTCCTATGCAGTTATTTTTATCTAATAGGTATGTATCTTATTGACGTTACTCCAAATTATTTACCATTATTATCATTGTTTCCGAGTTTTTTGTTGTATATTCTGGTAATTAAGTAGTCAATTTGTCAAGCTCGTTAAGAAGTTCATTCACAAGGGTAGGTATCATGTTGTCTAGTGTTCTGTCAAGCAGGTGAATGCGAAAGTTGTTCACATAGATTAGGTGGCCGGGGCAAGTCACGCATGGCAAAAATACTGACTTATGGGAATAGCAAAGAAACACAAGAGATGGCCGACTCCGTACAAGATGGATCGAGTACTAACTACTTAATATCAGGCCTGAAGATCCTACAAGTCTAAAATAGGGAATTCGTTGAATAAAAAAATGTTTATTAACATAGGTACGTAAGATGGATTTGGAGAGTAAGAAATGGATGGAGGCAAATGTTGGAGTAAACTAATACCCACGAAGAATTTGTGCAGCACAATCCGGAGAACCTCGCATTTCGTCACGGTTACAAGTCAAACTGAACTTACTCTGGGTAAGGGAGATAATGACGAATAGTTTCCTAGAGTCTAGCTAGACTTGAGGGATGACTAAATTATGAGAGTAACGGAGTTTCTGTTGCCACGGTAGGTACGTGTCACTGAATGACGAGAGGCGTAAGGGTGACCTGTGAATTATCACCTGATCTTCATTCATGAGATCTCAATGGAGCATACATTTACAAGGGTTTTACATCTTGTTAATTTGTTCCATAATATTATATTACGTCATGTATTACATGGGCAAACGTAAGTTTGTAAACGAATGCCACTGGTTTATATATCGCGTGTTGGCGAGGATTACGGCCGCGGAGGAACCAAAGGTTAATTAGGGGAAAGAGTGTAAATCGGGCTGCAATAAACAACGATGCGAATTTCGCTTGACCCATTTTCCCCAACCCCTTCCGAGGCTCCGCCACGTGAATCACAACAAACGCGAAGCTCTGCAACTGCCAACCAACATCATTAACAATTTATTTTTTATTATACGCCCTTATTTTTATAAAATTTTCAAGGATACCTATTATCTTTTGAATCACTACGCATTGAAAGATACTTCGCTCCGTTGAATCTTGAGGTTAAAAATGAATTCTAACCCATTCTATGGGGCCTTACGAAGTTGATGTTGCCATAGATGAACTGTACGATTTTACGAAGATTAGTAGGCATAAAGTTAATTGCATAAGCACAAAAACGCGATTTGATATTCAGTTTCGTTTGCAAGGTTATATTTTTATTTAAGGCATAAAATGGTCACGCATTTTTCAGTGGACGATATTATTATTGTGATACGAGGGTGGGTCAATAAGTCCTTAGAAAAGCCGACAAGTGGCGCGACTAGTACTGTAAGCGGTTTGTTTTCATGCAGCGGCACTACCGATTCAGTATGCTGCGAAGTTTCAATCAGATTGGTCGGGTTGTTGTGTGTTTTTCGTACATTTAAAAAAAAAATTTGCTTGTGGAAAATGGAAAAATGGAAAATGGAGAAAATTGAGTATAGAGCTGTTATTAAACATTTTAATATAAAAGGGTTAACAGCAAAGGAAATAAAAAATGAGTTGGATTTAGTTCACGGCATATCTGCTCCTTCACTTGCAACTATTTATAACTGGTTAAATGAATTTAAACGTGGTCGTACATCAACAAAGGATGAACCACGCTCAGGACGTCCTGTAGGGGTGACTACACCAGAAATGATCAATAAAATCCACGATATGGTGTTAAGTGACCGAAGATTAAAGTTGAGTGAGATAATTGAGGTTACAGGGATCTCAAAAGGTAGCGTCATTTCTATTTTACATGACAAATTGGGCATGAAAAATATTTCTGCAAGATGGGTGCCGCGTTTGCTCACAGTCGACAATAAACGCAATAGGGTGGTGGCCTCTAAAGCCCTGTTGTCGCTCATGCAACGCAATCCGGATGGATTTTTTCGTCGCTTTGTGACTGGAGATGAAACATGGATACACCACTATACTCCCGAGACGAAAGAATAGTCAAAGCAGTGGATTGCGAAGACAAACCATGTCCAAAGAAGGCGAAAACCGTAAAATCAGCTGGTAAGGTTATGGCTACTGTATTTTGGGATGCACGTGAAATTATTTTCGTTGACTATTTGGAAAAAGGAAAAACAATAACAGGGGATTATTATGCATCTTTATTGGACCAGCTAAAAAACGAAATCGAAGAAAAATGGCCTCATTTAAACAGGAAAAAAATCCTCTTTCATCAGAACAATGCCCGTGTTCACACATGTTTACGATCAATGGCTAAAATTGAAGAATTGAAGTTCGAATTGGTCGACCACCCACCGTATTCGCCAGATTTAGCCCCCAGTGACTTTTTCCTTTTCCCAAACTTAAAAAAATGGCTAAGTGGACAAGGTTTTTTTGCAAATGAAGAAGTCATCGATCGGACAAATGCTTATTTTGAGGACCTTCCGAAAACTTATTTTTCTGACGGTTTAAAAAAAATTGAGAAACGTCTAACCAAGTGTATTGAGCTCCAAGGAGATTATGTTGAGAAATAAAAAAAAAATACAAAAATAAAAACTGTTTTAATGCTTTTTTCTAAGGAATTATTGACCCACCCTCGTATAAAAGCTTTATACCGGATATTCAAAAGCATGGAGGAAAGTAATTTCTGGTTGATTGAATATGGCAACGTGCATGTTCTGAATAGATACGTCATGTTTTGAAAGTTTTCATTATATTCTCGCTAATATCATAATATGTAACATGCAATTACAAAACTAACGTACTTATGTGTATTGTGTAACATAGACCCTTAAAGTAAGATAAATCATCCGAGGCATGGAAAGGTTAAGTAAGTTGAGCATAACGCGGAGGGCTAAAAAACCAAACGACAAGGAGACAATCAAAAATCAAGAGAGTAGGTCGCCAAGCTGATGAAATGGCAACGGGCAATGGCAAGTGGAGAAATGCAGTCATATATCGGTAGCCCAACGGGTAACGGTAGGTAAACGACTACAGAGCCGATCTGAAATTAGCTGGTTCGACGAACGCATCAAGTTTGGCGAAAATACTCAACAAAGTAAAACTAAGACCGAGAAGAGTGGAAGGAAGAGCTTGGGTAGGTCGTTATCCAGGAGTGGATCATACCCGGTTGATAATAATAATAATAGTGGATTGACTTCCATTTTATACATGACAATTTTCATGAAGAAGTTCGAAACTAATTGGCGTAATCGTTATCGGTACAGCATGTTTGTCAAGCATTCACCGCTGTAATCAAAGCGTGGAATATCAGCGGATAAGGTATTACGTGGGGTAAGTACGGGATAAAATATATCAGCGGTAAGCGCGATGGGGCGCAATAATGTGGGATATGAGAGGTCATCTCCACGAGTCGCACGCGTTCAACGTACGCTACGCAGCGTGTGCGTACGTCCCATACGAACTGGCGGCTGAGTTTTGTGGTTACGTTTGCGGGACAACTTTCTGTTTAAAATTCGACACGTGCTTTAGGCTGTGGGTCATGGCAGGTATGAGCTTTTCGCACTAGTCAGTGCGTGATTCAAGACAATAACATAAAAATGAAAAGTGTGCTGCATACGCACAGTGCGGGAAAAGGTTAATGTAAGTGGGTACCAACATACCCAAGTAAATAGATATCTACTCTCCACCGAGTGAGGCATAGTGCTACGTCGCATTACGCATTCTGGATGCGATTGCGTGTCGCTTCCTGTGATGTTTACCTCGCGCATTTTCCGCGAAATCTTATTTGGACAAATTTGTAACCAAATTGCTTGAAAATCCTGCCCCGCTTCGAAAGAGAATCCAACTAATAATGCTTCCTTAGATTATAGAAAAATAAATGCTCCCGAAATGAACTACAGTATCTCAGTAGGTAGGTATCATCGGTGTCGATGTCGTTCGTTTCGGTTCGTCATCGTTGTAAGTAACGCTAATTCCATATATAGGTTGTGATCGAACATCTCGTTTCGAGAAATCATCAACGAGATTCTCGAGAAATCGAATAAGCAATCTTGAATTCTCGAAAAAAAAACAAATATTCTTGATCTCGAAAATTCTCGAATATTGAGAAAACATAAACCCTAGGTACATAGATTAGTAGGTATTGTCAATATGTATATTGCGATTCGTAAATCATTGAATTTTACCACCTTTGGGACAAAGCAAGCAAAGACATCTCAATAAATGTGTTGAAAGATATCTTTAAGACAGAGCTTTGCCATTCGATGAGTCGCATACAAACATTGAATCAATCTATCAAATTCGTTATTTTTGTTACTGCTTGCAATGCTGCGTGAATCTTCTTCATAATCTGACACTCCGTCCTCTATCGGAATCGGGCAGTTACTAGTTAGTATACTTACAGCACTAAAGCTGCACTCGTACCAATCACGAAGGTTCTCAGATCACGAAATGCGGTGTCTTCATTTGCCACGTATAACGTTGATCTTTATTTGGGATATTTAGATCATGAGGTGGCTAATATTTCACTTTGATCCTCTGTGACCAAGGTAGAATGTCGCCGAATATATACGTGTCTACCATGGCCCTCAGAAGGGGGGGGGGGGGGGTGACAGGGCTCTAGCCTCGGGCCTGCGCTTGGGGAGGGCCTGGCGTTAGAACAGATAATTGAGATAAGCATATGCCACAAACTTTCTCAAATACTAAAAAAGTCACCTGCGGCTATTTATTAACAATTTAAAATATGTGATTGTGATAAAATTTGGTGTGATACGATTGATATAATTAAATAATAATTCACGTATAGAATTTTATAATTATTTTAGTGTTTCCTGACTAATAAAAATGACTACTCATCCAATATGACGATGGTCGCATGTTACTTGGCTATCATAAAAGGGAGTTGCGAATACAAATCATCGCTAAAAATATGTACATGGAATACTCTTAATTTTACCTCGCGGAACCCTGGGGTTCCGCAGAATACCATTCTGGGAACACTGCTGTAGAATATCATACTGCCCTTAACCTTAGCGATAGATAGGGGGGGGGGGGGGGCGCCAATAATCGTGGGCTGGGGGCCCACTACGGCCATGGTGTCTACTATAACGAAAAATGTTCCTGTACCTACTGCAGTTTTTTGTTCATTGCCGAGGTATTAATTATATTGAAATATAAGTACTGGGCCGCGGCTATGCCAAGTTTGAGAAACCCTGGGACTATAATAGGATGTGTACATATAGGGAAGCAGGGTTAATCTCGGCGTTTGGAAAGAACACTCGATATGGCTCATACGTACAAGTTTAATACGAGAGGGTAGCGTGACAAAAATTGTAAGCAGGTACCTACTTAGGTATATTCATAAAATTCATAGGTGTGACACCGGTGTAAGGGATGTACCTACGTACGTAATATCTGACGACATTACATAATTATAAATCGATGGATATATATATATAAGTCTTATATTATGTTCTTCTTTTTGTGTTATATCCAATGACATTAATGGTTATATCCGTTATCAGGCATCAGCGATGAGTTCGGTCATTTTCTCCCTGTTCGTCGCTGCTCTACATATGGGTGGCGTGCTGAGCTCAAACCAGTCTGAGGCTCTTGAGACAGGATGTTTCCTTTACCAGGGCCTCTCTTACCGGAGATCTATCTTTGGATGATAATATGCAGAAGTTGATAGATTTCAAGATGCGGCATGATGTGGCCAAAATATGCGAACTTTCGTGTTTTCATTTACATATTTGGTATTTTTCATTCTCGACATTCGTAACTTTTGTTTGTACGCCCACATTTCAAATTTGTTTCCATGAGTGTCAATGCTTCCACTACACATTATAAAAAAGACATTAGATAAACCCATTATCATTCTGGTGTCCCAGGCTTAAGGTTATACCTCGGTTGAGGCATGGTCTAAAAAGATCGTGGCTAGGCGATGCGCGGATTGCGGGTGCAAATGACGCATGCCGAACGAAATATAATTTGTCATATAAATCCAACATGCGTCCATTTAATGTTCTATTAGTAACAACATTTTCTTTCTTAACTTTCTTCTTTAAGCACTACGGTGCATAGTTGCAGCATCAGCCCCGTGCGGCTCCGTCTCGGGACGGAATGAGCACTTAAAATCACTTCTTTAAGACACGTTTAAAGCGTCATAGAAAGCGGCCGTGCATATCCACGGTTGTGCATATATGACGGGTGGTGGTGGGCACTTTAACGTATGTTCTATTAGTAACAATAATAATATATTCATTGACATGTTTTCTTTTTCAAGTAAATGGGTAACGTTTTTAGTCATCTTTACACGATTTAAGAATTAATACCCCCGTCGCCATCACGAAACAAATTGACGTATTGACAACTCGACGTTCGCTCTCCGAATGCCAGCGAGTCCAAAATTTCGTCGCGCCTATATTTGAAAATTATTTGCCGTTTCACTGATGTACTTATCGTCTTAAGGTTTACGTTTTATACACCAAATGATAAGAAAATGATTAAAACTATTATATTATTATAAAAAACGCAACATGCCTAAATGTAAATAGGCAGTCTAAAAATAATACCTCGTAGTACCTGAAACACTTAAATGCGTTATACATACTTTTTTAAATTCGTACTACTTAGTTAGCAGCATAGCGAGCTGTGAATCGGCTTGATGTTTTCGGGTAATTTACACTCGAACAAGTGCTTTCGTGTAGGTTTTGGATTATTTTATTACGAGACGAGACATACAAAGTTCACTGAACGAATAGTAGTTATTCATAATTCGGAGAACCATGTCCGGCTACAGACAATGTCTCCATTATAAGTGAATCCAATATGGGCGACAGGTAAATTAATGTATATGAGCTATAGGTACAATAAAAATGAAAAAAAAACTGAATTATCTGTGTATTACTGACATAAAAGAAAAGTATAGATGCACTGTTGTGTAATTAAATACAAAAATGTTTTACCAAAAATTAGCGAAGATTGCAACACTTCCACCGATGCTCTGTAAAGCACGTCTATTGAATAAAACCATGTTAAATACATATTATGATGGTTGAAATCAAGGGCATTTGTTTTTTGTAGCGATTATGGAGATGCAGTGTGGGCTCACCTGCATCATGGAGATATAAAATCCTCATTGGCTCAATTGGCTGCATACGGCTCTTGTGGTGCAGTGCGTAAGGCGCTAGCCTACCATCCCGGAGTTCTGGGTTCGATTCCCGGTAAAGGTCAAAATATATGTCCTCAAGCCTGGGAGTTTTCACGGCCTTTTGTGGTGTTTAATAAAGAAACAAATAATAAAGAAATACAAATGAACGACCCCGATTACCTTACTAATTATCAGAAATGGTATACGCTTCAAATAGGTATACTTAGTTAGGTATGCGAATTAAGTTAAAAACCAATCCGACATGGCAAATCAATGATTTAAATCGAACATTCTTTTAAATTACTTAACGAGATTTAAAAATCGGTTACCAAAAGATGATTGAGGTTTCGCAGAGAAATAAACCGGTAATCGTGTAGGTACTCTTTTTTCACATTTACAATATCCTCACAACTATGTACCTACTAGGTATATTGTGAAACATGAACAACTTTTCTATGAAAGAATTTCATAGCGAAAATACGATTGAGATGTACCTACCAACTAGGTACTTCCGCAAAATCCCAAAGGCCACTATATTCAGGACGCGGTAAGCTACTGTTCGTAGAAAATGATGATTGCATTATATTGAAAAAAACGGTTACGCCTACGTCAATTGATATAAACGAAATATGCAATTGCATTGAAAATTAAGTAGGTAATGATTGGCACTAACCATTGGCCTTGGCAAAATCTCAAAAAAAAGATTGATAGGTTTAGATCCCAAAAGTGCTGGTAAGTTACATACAACACATCTACAATCGAAAGGAAAGGGAGATACTTATACAGATCTTAAAAATATGACTACGATGCATCTAAACGAGAAAAATGACAAGCCGAACCATCGCCACTGAATTAGCAAATCTCATAAAGAAAAAAATGTTGAAGTTTCCATACAAATTTCTTCAACTTAATATTGTTTTAGCTCTCCTGAAAGTAACGATTTTTCTCAATTTTACATTCAGCGCCCAAATATATATATAACATAGATAGGTTGTTGACGAAGCGTGGGAATATGGATACAGAAAAGATCGTTCGCATAACAAAAGACTATAAATAAACAGTGTGAAGTCTATGTGGCAGGTATGTTGTAAAAAATTGTAAGTAAGTATGTTCGTATCTATTGTACATACTTAGTGATGATTAAAATAGATAGATATATCAATATATAATGTGGTAAAGTAAGCAGTGTCTGAAACTATTCGCAAAAAGTGACGTAACGGTGATAATAGGCATCACTGTGACTACTACAATCGAGCCGCTAATTTTGTATTTGCGGATCTTTGCACGGCGCCCACACTATAATAATGTGAAGAGCCGAGCCGAGCCGAGACAGATGAGATGAGTAATATTAAATAAAAAATCCCAAAAAGTCGTCCTAGCAAAGTCCAAACTGTAGACAGCGCGTCGGCTCTCAACAGCCAGCGTGACGCATCGTCCGTGCGTAAGGACGTGAATAGCTTTTAAAAGCTGGGGACTGGGGGCCTACCTAAAACTAGTTAATCTGCTCTTTATATGAATAGTACTTACATTTTTGCCAAGATGGAATTACGGATAGCAGGTACGTAATCATAATTTTAACAATTTGTATAAATAGCTTTGTTTTCCTTCACCCGCCACGTCTCCACACCCGTTATGCAGGCGTATACCGTGGCGTAACGAACGTTAGGCGCTCTTCAAATTTGTGCCGAAAGTGTACCAGGAGCAACTTCCCAATACCTTGGTTGGCGTGCACTAGAGACTAGAGTGTGCGTGGTTACTGTAAATAAATAACTGTATGAAAAGTCAAAACAGACGAAACCGGTCCTGTTATGTGGAATAAGTAATATTATAATATCCGTCCCTCAAGAACCATTCTGCCTTCTAGTCCTTCTTTTAGAAAGTACAGCTTTGAACCTAAATAGAGATTCATGCCGAGACAATAATTCACGTTTCAAGTCTATTCACAGCAGAAACCCAAACCTCACAAACTCATCCATCAACACTATATTTTCCCGAAAGTTTTTTTTTTACTTAAGATAATTATAGTGGTTATCAGGTACACACATATTATATATTATTTAATCAACACACACGTGAGTTGCCGACTTAATTAAGATCTATGCATGCAATTTATATTTTGATGATATCTGTAGGACGACATAATTCAATCTAAAAAGTTCTGTTTTCATAGTTTTCATACCAATATATTGTGCAGAAATAGAACTAAAGAAAGACCGAAAGTAAGAACTCGTATGAATAGCATAACTTTATTTATTGTGAATACCTACTATTTTTTATTCCCTTGTTAATTGTTTCCACAAAGTCGCGGCCAATCTCTGATAAAAACTGAAGTGTTTAAAATCACATTACACTTGTATGATAGTTTATCTATGTTCGCTCCTTGGAGATTTCTAGCTCGAATGTAATTTTGATATAAAGAAAATATCAGCAGGGATCTCCGTCATTAAAGGGAAGTGTATGAAAATTTATTTCATCCGTTCAGACATGGTTCAGACTGGCTTAAATGGACATTGTCGACTGATACAAAAATATATATTATGTGAAAATATGTATGGTATACAAACGAATAAAATCATTAAACAAGACATGAGCATGACTACACTAGGGTTGTCTCATTTTACTGTGAGTAATTTCAATTTCTGTAAACAAGATATTTAGGAGATTAAACATATTGTATTCAATGAGTGTTCTTGTCTTATTAGGTGAAATAAATTTCTTTCTGCCATGACTTCGAAGGTTTTGAAAATTAATAATCGTATGATTGTTCTTAAGATGGGTTTATAACCCGAAACAGCTATCAACAGAAATAAGTCAAATATTGTATAATTCACAAATAAATATTGTTTTTAAAACCATTGTAATGGAGTTCTACTACGTAAATGCCAATTAAATTAATTAGTAAATGTAATCCATTTTATCATTACTTGTTAATTAATAAAATTATATTAACTGTTCTCTTGTGGATTAAGTACCTACTATAAAATATATTATCCATTATCTTGTTTTACTGCTATAATGTTGTAACAACAATGAGTGCACAACTCAAATGATGACAAGTTTTTGACAACTTACTGTTTTACACATAATAAAGAAAGCCGTCGCTGGAAGTGGATAATGTAATGACACAATTTCATGTTAATTCGGAACATTATTTTTGTGTTACGTTCATTTATACTGAACTTGATTCCAGAATTTAAATGATTCATCCAAGTCAGAATTGTCGAAAACAGCTAGGATGACTTGATTCTTTGAAATGATCCCCCTTTCCCTGGGCGACAGCGTATAATTCAGGATACCTATCTCTACTCAATTACATATATTACATATTATTATTTTTTATGATAAAACGAAACAATTCGTAGGACCTAGATGTTTATTGTAAAACAAGAGGTACACTCTTTTAAGAACATTTAGTATTACAACACTCCATGGCGATTCTACAACATTTTAGCGTGGTCGTATGGGGACAGAAATTTTGTATGTTATTATCTATGTCTGAAGATTAAGTACGTATGACATATTACGCGATTTTAATTTTAATATAAAATATTCAAAATTGATACTTCGGTGTCGTTTTACGTGAGTTATTCCAGTACATAGTAGATTAGTGTGTGGTTATATAACTTTTGCAATACAATGAGTGAACAATGACAGTGACAATGCTTATGCCGGGTCCACACCGAAAACAAGTCGCGCGAAAACTCGTTAAATTTTACGATAAGCATGATAATTATCGTAAAATTTCTTAAGCAATTATGATAATTATCGTAAAATTTAACGAGCTAATCACAAGTCGACCACGTTTCGTGTTCGAAATGGTCAATGTAAAACAATACTATTAATTCACAACAAATATGACAGGTTATCTTGGGGTTATCCTGGTAATTATCAGGACATTCAATTATTTATGGAATTGTCTGTAGAGTCAATCTAAAAAGTGTTAAAATATTTGCGGTTTTCGACAGATGCGGGCAATGGTAGTGTGATGTTTGTTATAAATATAAATGAATCGGCAATGCGAAATGTCTTACAGGTAATTAAAAAGTTAGATCTACGCAGTAGTGAATATGTCGCATATATTCCTACCGACACTGCCACAAAGCAGAGCTTGTGATTTCTCCACTTTTTTATTTCTCGAGAATTCAAAATTGGCTTTTTGATTTCTCGAGAAATCGACATTATTATGAAATTATCTCTTGCCATTTTTTTTTGCCTTTTCGAATCGGGAACTTTTATTTTAGCTCTTGCGGTGTATTTTTTAACGGAGAAACATTCTTTTTCCGTTTCAATTAACTTTTGTTATTTTTGCCGAGTAACAACTTGAGAAATGAGAATTCTCGATATTTTGGAATATGTATTAATATCTTCAGCCCACAGCGACACCATAAAACGCGCTGGATAGACGACCTCATTAGGTTCGGTGGATGTACGTGGCAGCAAAGAACTAGGGACCGAGAAGAGTGGAGAGAGCTATGGGGAGGCATTAATCCAGCAGTGGATCGACCCCGGCTGATGAAGATTTCTCGAACACAACCTCTAATCTAGAAAAAGACTTCTTCAACGTCTTTGGTGAGCAACAATATATGAATTAATGATGAAAATACCTACCTATTTATATTGCTTATTACGATAAAATGACGTCCGAAACACAATATTTATGATAAAGATAGTTACATAATAGGTACTTTTATGTATGGACCTTTTTATAGAAATAGGTACCTACATACACAGGCATTCCACAAGTCAAAATCAATACGGCTTGTTACTTACATTGGTATACCTATGAATAGTTAAACTAGGTTAACAGAAAATAACATTTTGTATTATTTGACTGGTAACATAAGGGGCGCTTACACAAAGTAAGACAAACACATAATATTTTGTTTAATTGCACAGAATTATAATTAACCGCGAAATCTGCTTAAATCTAAGGAAACCCGTTTGTTTGTAGAAAAAACTCTGTTTTATTATTTTATAGACAGGCGTTAGTAGAGTGCGGTGAATATTGCTTGTCCCTACAAGGGATACGGATAAGTAATCAAATGTACCCTTCCTACGATTTACCTATATTATTATGTATTTTGGGTTTTGTAACGAATTGAATCTCGGCAGGATGTCGATGGAGTCTGTTATGTATCGCGGAGTGGCATCTCTGCGACATCGATACTATTATAGAAAACGAATAATAACAACGAATCACGAAAGTATCAAGCTTCAATATATTATGAAATTATGATAAGACGCTTTAGAACATGGGTGGCCAACCTTTTCAGCAGCCGGGCCAGATTCTAAAAATGAGACTTCCTACCGGGCCGCACAACCATTTTTTTTATTATACAAAACAAAAAAGAAATATATATTACTAGCTGACCCGGCAAACGTTGTCCTGCCATATAAATTATTTCTAGTGAATATTTTGGTTGTTAAATAAAAAATAACGAATGTATCGTAAGTGTGTGGGGATGGGATATATGACAGAAAGAGGAATAGAGCGCTGCTGACGATGACCGCCGATAAAAACAAAAAAACATCAACCATTCATTTTCTCAATTCAAAATGAGTAATGATGTTCATAATGAATGAATTACCTGTGACAGGATCTCGTTGTTTAATGTTTATGCAATATCCGTCTTGTCCCTTCCAGAAAATTAGCGGATATTGGATAGCGTCGTATGAACGGTGTGTGTCAGCGATGAACTCCAGATTATTGTTTCTTCTTCGAATCACGATTTCTCGTGTCGATGTGCGGTCGCCAAACATGATTCCAGCAATGTCGTCAACAACAGGCGCATTGAATCGACGCATGTGCTCTCCAGCTGGTGTTTTATCAGGATTGATCACAATAGCGTGATTGTCACTTTGCAATTCGTGCATGTGTGATTTGAAGAATTTCAATAATTCATTGTGCTCATTCAACAGGGCGTCCAGTTCGCCGACGATGCGCCTGGCATTAGGCGAATTGAGGCTATTGTAGCCGCAACGTGCATCCACATGATTGATGTCCTCACCGCCCATGAAGTAGATTTGTAAAAATTTATGTGGTTCGTTTGGCATTGGCTGCAATGAGCCTACTTTGTGGTATACTTGGCCTTTGATTTTGAACGTAGAATGGAATTGTTAACCATTTGCCGCAGTATTGTGAACTATTTCTGTTGCTCCGAACGAAGTCATTTGGAAGCATGAATTGAATGTGCGAATGGACTTCAGGAACAGGTTTGAATCTGGAACCGTGCCGATGAGCAAGCCGTTCAATGATTCTGGTGGTATCTCAATTTCTGGTAGTTGCACTTTTCCTGATGCGCAACACATCCCAGCTGACTCATGTTTGAATTTGAGCGCATGACAATGGGGACATTCTTTGTCCATAGCACCAATCAGCACTTTTGGATGAGCGGAATATTCAATATCTGGCTCGTACTCGAATGCGAGACGAAGGAACGAAACGGATGTAAATGTTCGATGTACTTGTTGGCGTTGTCGGTCATTTGCTCTGCGTGTGTTAACTACGAACCGGCGCGCTTGGCTCCGTTCCAATTGTCGTTGTTGATTTCGTTCAGCTCGTGCCTCTTGTGATTGGGATGGACGCAATTGCGACATACTTACACGCACGTTTTTGTTATCTTGTTGGATTTGTTCGTCTGTTCTTTCTGCTCTACTATTTTGCATGTTTGTTGCTTTATTCGTTCGACGGCCCAAATGGCCCCCCTTGCGTCTTGCTGGCATTGTGCACTGTAATACACGCACATAAAAATAGATAAATTAAAATAAATCGTACAAAATTTTGCACGCACTGCGTTGTGATATGCCGAATGAAATGTCAAAATGATGCGACGCTTTTCTTGAATTCTTCTCGGACGTAGCGCCATCTGTCATTCAACAACATAAATAATTTTGTTCTGTTTGAAATACGAACGACGATTAAATTTGTTCATACAAAAATAATAAAATCGCGATTAAATAATGGGAGGGTGGGGGTAGGAAGGTGAAAATTTTGGGTTATAGGTATTTTTTGATGCAAAATAATAAAAAAAATACAAAAAGAAATTTTCAAAAAAATAAAAGAAAATTTTTTCTGGATAGAGATACCCTAATCACCTAGCGGTATGAAATATACTTGTTGACCTATTCTCATATCTAACAAATATACATTAAAAAAATCATAAAAATCGGTCGAGCCATTTCGGAGGAGTTCGACCACAAACATGGTGACACGAGATTTTTATATATATAGTCGCGATTAAAAAATGGGAGGGTGGGGGTAGGAGGGTGAAAATTTGGGGTTATAGCTATTTTTTGATGCAAAATAATAAAAAAAATACAAAAAGAAATTTTCAAAAAAATAAAAGAAAAAATTTTCTGGATAGAGATACCCTAATCACCTAGCGGTATGAAATATACTAGTTGACCTATTCTCATACCTAACAAATATACATAAAAAAATTCATAAAAATCGGTCTAGCCATTTCGGAGGAGTTCGACCACAAACATCGTGACACGAGATTTTTATATATATAGAGATATACTTGTTAATAAAATAAAACAAAAATGAGAATCCAACATATTTATTAGATTAGATTTTTTTAAAACAATAAAAAATAAACAAAGTTATATACAAATAATAATTTTTTGTGAGAAGTTTGATTTTGTGTGGCAGAACTAAGTGCATCAATATCGATATCGAGTGAGGTTGTTCCTACACGCAAACAGTTTTTCAAATGCACATCAGTGATTCGTGTTCTCACTCGGGATTTGATATGCTTCATCCGACTAAAAGGCTGTTCACACGTGTAGGTGTTTCCAAATAGCGAAGTCATCATTAGAGCATGTTTGTAAAATGCAGGATATTTCTCCTTGTCCAAATATGTTTTGTAAAACTCTGCCAAACTAACCTGATGGAATTTCTCCTTTAACTGTTCATCGCAACATATTTCACAATGTTCCATTTGTAAATTTCCCGGTAATAAATTAACGTCTACGGAAAATGGCGTTGCAAATGCACAAAAAGCACACGGTGCTTTTTAAAGTCTTGAGCCAATATCGAATCTCAATTTGCGAAATTAGCACATCTAGCGGCAGCATTTGATATTATTTTTATTTTCTCACTGCTCCACGGGCCACAAGTTGATACCCAGTGGGCCGCATGCAGCCCGCGGGCCGCGGGTTGGCCACCTATGCTTTAGAAGAAATTCCGTTAAGTTAACCCAAATTTATCATAGAATTGGGCAATAAACAGACAATACTTTGACAGTTTTACACAGTAAATTATCGGGTATTTCTTGAAATCCTTCTAATCTAAGGTATTAAGGATGTACATATCAATAATAATTACTGACTGAATTATTATTGTTGGTAATTTTAATCATTTTTGTACGTAAACGTCTGTAGGCACATGTGACCAAGAGTGCCTGTTGGAGGGAGGCGAGCGATAAGTAACCGAAAAACTGCAAACTTGGACAATCATACTTCCGGTATTTGGAAGTTGAATTTTGTTTCACCTTGAACTTATTATTAAGGGCCCACATGCCCAACGTAGGTCAAAATGGAGATTTTATGGTATTTTCAAAGCATTATCCTGAACATTCCTTAAACGTTGTAAATATATTTATGTCATTTTGAAGCCATATTATCCTTTATATTTATTTTAAACATTTGATGACTGCATAAAGTATTTTTATTACATAACATAGTATTCTTTTAAACCTCTCGCTCTAATGTTTTAGATTTATTATTTTTTAAACGCATTTATAAAACCATTAGTAAATTTGTTGTCAACATTATATAGTGAAATATTTACGATACAAAATTATATTTATTATCTCTGTAATCCCAAATTTGACAAGAATTCGGCATTTTATTATTCAAAAAATGTAGGAAGTAGGTACATGTTTCTTTGAAAATCTCTATTGCTTATTCTACTTGCATATTATTATCTTGTAATTATTACAATTTAATTTTTCATTTTAAACAATGTACTTAATTAATTATTAAATCACTGACTAACTGGGATTCCAACCAATAACGTTGATGGGAGAAAAACAAGACCGTCTCCGGCAGGCAGTTATTGCCACACAATTCAATGTCCAGTTGTGTTTGTTGTTCACGATTTGCAGTAAAAATGTTAAGCGAAAAAAACACTTAATATCAGGATTTCTCCCGGCATCCCTCCAGGAAAACCTTCCCATTGTAGAGCGTACGTACTTGCCTATTTTGAAAATGAAAACCTCACTCAGACCAAGTAAGTAGGTATGTACTTACTTAACTCTACTAGAAACTAATATTAGTAAAAAAATTGATGCAAGTCGGTCTGAATAATATTTTTCTTTTGATACATTTGTATATCTGCAGTTCTAATCGTATCTTGAATACTGGCACGGTAGCAAAAGATACTAGATACAATCGTAGTATTGGCTATTATTAGCCTTCCACGCGACCATCATACGTGTAATTTTTAATCGGCTGTTTGGTGATATTTTCATCACTAGTCGAGTACAGATGAATAATTGAGTACGTTACATGGCCATAAGCTGGCCAGTAAAATCGATAGATATTGTAAGCGAAGAAAAATAATAGAGCGAAGTCTTCGCAGAACTGAGAGACGTCTCCCTATTATTGAATCAACTATATCGGCATTTGCGCCCAAGATGGTCGAGTGATCTAGGCGTCGGCGTATAATGTCGTGGATCACAAGTTCAAATCCTGGGTATAGCAAATATACATATTGTTGGACCTAATAGGTTCAGCAAGTGGCTAACATCCATATCTCGTAAAAACAAAAATCTGTTAAAAACCTACACTCTGTGGAGGTCCATATTATGATCCTAGGATCGGACATGGTCATTGAAGATTTGTTATCGGTATATTTAATAACATGTGTTTCGAGTTGTGTACTACATAGTCAGTTAATAGTACCTACCTACACCTACAACGAGCTAAATTATCAAATGTAGAATTCATAGTACACTACCAAAAAAAGCCAATATATTATTGCTTTTTAGACGTGTAATATAAATTGTTCTAACACTGATACAAAATGATTTTTTGCCAATTAATCATTACGTTCCGAAATATTGCAACATACCTACATAAGTAATACAAATTGACCCAATGTTAAAATTTATTTCGAAATGACAGTAAAAATAAATGTAGTGGCTAAAACACGGCATTTAGACTTGCGGCAGTTTAGTTGAAGGGGTACGAAATATCTACACGAACAGTATTTATTTGATTTGAAAACACCCCTTAAAATAATAGGTCTATATTTTACTGGCAAAAGACACTATGAAACTTGAATTCAACGCCATATCGCTTATTTCGAACACAATTTAGAATATAGATAATTTGCTGACCTATCAACATAGCGCTGGGTGGAAAAAGGCTCAAGTGCTAAACTACAGTTTTGAGAAAAACGCCACCTACTATTAGATAAGAAGTAAATACCAGTACATTTTTTTTCACTGGCGGCACTTGAGTGGTCAGATCTAAATGATTTTTGGTGACATGATACTTAATTAAGAAATCAAACATTTTAAAAACACTAATAGCAGTGGGGCCAATTTTATTTATGCCCCTCTTCTAACCGATTAGATCAGTTTAACAAAAACGTAGCCAAATAATATACCTAAATACATGTATATTTATAAAAAAAAATAACGTGATTCAGTTTCAAACGTGACTAATATACTATATGTGTAAAAGAACCAAAGCCTGTATCTACTGCCTGGGAGCGATTTGATAAAAATCAAACGTTTCGTTCTTAAAGAAAAAAACGCCAGCTTCCAATATAACGAAAATAATAAGATACCTAGTCGTGAAGAATGATCATTAATAATTGAATGAAAATTATGTTAAGTTTCAGAGTCGTGATTGGCTTCTTGCCATCAAATGCAAAATATTTATTTAAATAAAAATAGCTCAGTATTTAGACATTTTATGAAAAGCAAAGTAATATGATTTAGGCGTAACAGGTTTAACGAACTTGGCTAATATGAAACCGATTTAATAGGAGAAGCACTAGATCAGGCAGAAAATTCCACTATGTAGGTATATTATATTATTTTTTTTTGCCACCGGTATATTACTTAGATAATAACTCTCGACTTCATATGAGAGATACTGACAAGCGGCTTCTGTCGGGACTCTCCGTAAGGAGACCTTCGTGTATCAGTTGGCATACACGGAACGAATTGTATGCAATTGCAATACCAATATGTGAAATTACATAGGTGCATCGCTTTCGCTACAGTGAAGAAAACTGAACAAAGTAATACAATCCAGTCGATGTTACATGACATGTATTTACGTAGTTATTGCGGAGGTAGGGCGAGGAAATTTGGATGGACTGCACTTAGCCCTAAGCCTGAACTTTCTTGTTGACAAGAGTCCCCTTTAACACGAGTGGCGAAGGATTTTTTGCGTAGTGATCTAATTGTATATTTTGATGTTCACAAATATTGTTTGACGCGATAGAGTAACACTGATTACAATTTACAAATAAATCAAAAAATCGTAAAGTATATAGATACTGATGTGACAGTGGCGAAGCCGCCATACTATGCGATTATTTAAAGCCTACCTCCTTAAGGCGATACATCAGTGAAACGGCAAATATTTTTCAACAAGTTGGATTTATATGACAAATTATATTTCGTTTGGCATCGATCATTTGCACCCGCGACCCGCAACCCGCGCATCGCCTAGCCACGATCTTTTTAGACCATGCCTCAACTGAGGTACTTATAGTCTTAAGGTGACGCATCAGTGAAACGCCAAATAATTTCCAACTGTAGGCGCGACGAAATTTTGGACTCGCTGCCATTCACTGAGAGAATCTCGTGCCAGAAGCACGTCACTTTGCTGCGTGATGGCGACGGGTCAATTAATTCTAAAATCGTGTAAAGATGACTAAAAACGTTACCCATTTACTTTAAAAAGAAAACATGTCAATGAATATATTATTATTGTTACTAATAGAACAATAAACAGAACATAAAATGAACGTATGTTGGATTTATATGAAAAATAATATTTCGTTTGACAGGTGTCATTTGCACCCGCGACCCGCAGTCCGCGCATCGCCTAGCAACGATCTTTTTAGACCGTGCCTCAACTAATGCATGGCCTTAAGAAAAATATTTGTTTATTGCATATTAACGTACATATTATTTGAGTAAGTAATAACTTGATTGAACTTAGCCTCGTCCACCGTAATGTATGCCATATGGTAGGCTCGAAAGGCGAAGCCTAAAACCTTTGCACATAATACTGTCTATGGCTGCAGCTTTGTCGAATATAATGCATAATTTTAACTCATCGCTCAATTTTATATCGTCACAAAGTTATTGAAAATTATCATACATTGCATAAAACATATTTGATGTCATTCAGCCGTATTTAGTAGTTTATGTTAGTAGTTTTGGCCGACAAAAAGTTATCTAAAAAAAACAGTAACGCGCACGGATTTTAAGAATAATAAGGACAGCAACGATCGAGTAGAAAACTAAACTAAAACACACATTTCCATATAGTTTTACTCCAGCAGGTGTGTAATTTGGAAACATGGAACTTGAATAAAGTATGTAACTATTTAATAGATGAATAAAAAATAATAGTCTCATCAGTCGGTTTGCACAGTGCTGACGTCGGCGGACTGATTTCGTCACTTCAAAAATCATTATTTCGTCTCGGGAAAGTCTTGTGGCAAATCCACAATACAATCGAGCGAGACAGGCGGGGTCGCACTCGTCAGTAGGTATAACATTGTGCTTTGCCAATAAAATTCACAAAGCACGAGTCACAATACTCTCGCGCACTAGGCGCTAGCTGGCCAATCTTCGCATGAATGGATGACGCGTATATTGGCTTTCATCGACATACTCGTTTTATTTATTCTCGCTAAGATAAAAAACGCTCGAAGGTGATAACTGAGCATAATGTATGTATATTATTATTGTGTGGCTGTTCGAGGTCGCACAAATTTGTGAAGCAATGCACTGGTAAAAGAGCATAGTTTGACAATAGTTTTTTTTCACTTCCGGCCAATTTTGTTTTATTCCATTTATAATCAGAGGCGACGGCTCCTGGCCCAATTTTTTTAACGCGAGATTCCTTTTACAATCAAAGTATATCATCAATCATCAATATAAGTTTCCCGGGAGCCTTAATCTCGACTGTCTCTTCTTCAAACCGACCAAAGGCTGACAACTTGGAAGGTCACTGGACAATGAATACTGGCATTAAACGAAGGGAAGATTGACGAGCATAGCTATTCCTGGAAGCGCCACATGTTCGCTATGCGGGCTATGCGGGCTATGCCCATGACCAAGGCATCGGGCGTGGAAGAAGAAGAGTACGTTTTGGCTAATTTTAAGGCATGACTATTTAATTTTCAATGTAATTATTTATGGCCCAATTTATGATATGGAATTAACATCTGATTTATTAGTTGGCCTGAGATCATAAAATTAAGACGGCGGCCACGTTATTGCAAGTTCTAAACTAAAACTTCTCCCGAAGGGTATCAGAAAGCCCCACACTCACTGCAGTGTACACCAAAATACGGATGACATTTGAAAATCCAATTTAGTTATCCGAACGAACTCAATTTAAATAAGACCATTCCCGACCGCCATACTGTCTATCTATGTAACAAAAGACGGATAATAAGACCAAACTACTTCTATATCACAAAAATACATAGTTCATACACAGTAAACAGAAACCGTTTGAATAGTCGATTCGTGTAATATAAACTTTTAAGTTGGTAAATTAGGTATTTATAAAATAATGTCAATGAAAAGTACCTACTTAAAATAGGAAATACACATTTTGGAAGGTATTTTGTTTCAGCCCAGGAATGTGCTATGAATGGCTCAGGAGTCAGAGCAATTAATTATGTATTTTTCAAAGTAGAAGAATTATTATATTAATACTATCGACTGAAGGTACTTGATGGGATTTGAATTTAAATTCTAATGGATTCAAGCTCTGTACTATTCCATTTAAGTGGAATAGTACAGAGATTAAATCCATTAGAGAAGAAGAATTATTAGTACGTTATGGGATTACTTGGACGCGTCAGCCACGTGGTCCACTTACGAAGCGGATATGAATGACAGAAGGAAAAGTAGAAAGAAGATGTTGACAAGTTAGCAACAAATACGAAGAAGAGACAAGTCGGACATTCGAAGGGTGGAAAAACAAGTTCTCTCTTTGAATATTAACAATGGAATGAAACAAGTTAGAAGGTGGTTTTTCGTGTGTAGACCTTTATATTCAGTAAAATGGGCGTGTTTTTTTAATTTCTTTTTTACCATTGGTGACAGAACCCAACAGAATAATCAGTTGAAACAAGTTTCCATAAAGTATGTCACATACAACAATTATGTTTGGGAGGGCTTATGGCAACATTATAAAATTCTAAAAATTAAATTAGATAATATGTAATGAAGACCAGGACGCGTGTATGGGTATGGGTAGAAAGGCGTCTCGGTTGTATCAGCTGACGGAGTTATGTTTAGCATCATTAGGCCCGTGGCGGAGTCGAGATACTATTGGATGATTTTTCTCTCCTAACTTTAAACCAGGGAACTCAGAAATAATGGGAACTGAAATACATAACGGGTAAGGCGAAGGCAAATAACCGACTCGAGTAAGGAAGAATCCGGGTTAAACTTACACACGTGTCAAGAATACGTTTTACGTCCAATACTGAAAACTGCTCTCGCTTTATGCATTTACGCTCATTTAATGTTGGTGTATTTATTACACACACTATTGCACGTGCATAATGCGTGCTTCATTTTCGTAGGACACTCACACATTCAAAACCCTGCATCAATATTCGGCGTATTGAATATAGCCTATCGGTATTCTATTTATTATCTGTTCTGTGCTTTAAACTCTTTCGCTGCCACGTTCTTCGATCGAACTTAATCAATTGCAAGTAATAAATGTGTGCTATAGTGCTTTAAACTCTTTCGCTGCCACGTTCTTCGATCGAACTTAATCAATTGCAAGTAATAAATGTGTGCTATAGGGTTATGTGTTGGATATGTAATTCGGCGAGTGGATAGCTACTGGACGAATGCAGTCATACATTGACATACTGACTACACGTCCGCCATAAAAAGGCCCTTGGGTGGATGATTCGATTTGAGTAGTGTTGTAAAATATACAAATATGTACTTGTTTATTCAAGAGCTTGATGTGAAATCTGCCAAAATTTCGCAGTGATGCTCAAGTAGAGTCGGTATTGACTTAGGTACACGTAAATACATAATGCGTAGTCGCAATAATTAACCCCTACAATGTATGCGTATTAAAATTCCATTAATTTGTATATAGGTACCTATTTATTTTGTTTGTGAATGAAAACAATGTGTATGAGCAAGATCAGGTATTTATGAGCATGCTCGTTTACGAATGACTTTTTATTTTTTACATGCTACGTCTATTAGTAAGCCAATAGCTTAGTACACATGTATTCACTTCATCACCCACATTCACTTCAACTTTTAAATACTGGTTTTAGAGCGATAAGTTTTGTGTATGCGCCAAGGAGAGGCATTCTTGGCTGTCTACATCTGTTCATCAAACCCTTCACTTTGTCAGGTCTAATCTATGGTCAAATCATAGATAATACACGTAAATGTAGAGAATACGTTTAATAACTTTGCACTTTTTACTACACTTCGGTACCTGATTACCTCGCATAAAATCACATCAAATGATATTCACTTGTGTAAATATATAGTAATAATTAAATTAATATATAATAATATATATTATGGGTATGTAAAAAAAGTATTTATAGAATATATTACATCATTTTCACCCTAGAGCCGGAATTCAAAGTTATAAAGCGTAATAGTATACTATACTTTGCATTGTACGAATGATAATAAATATTCAGTATTCTTATATGAATTAATAAACATCATCTCCGATCATTTGGAAAAATATGACAGCAAACTTTTATTTTGTTTTTTTTACACCTAGTACTGCAATGTCGTACTTTTTGGTCAAAATGCGTATGCATAATTTCTTTTATTGTATAATCCTATGGGTTATTTGAATAACCTCGCTACGAAATTCGTAAATAATAATCAAATTATCCAATCTGATTGACTATTACTATAGACTTATAGAGCATAGACTAAAATAAATATTATGAATATCATAAAACTAGTAACTCCACGTACCAGTAGCGAAGGGTGGAGGTAGGCTGTTAAGATCCGCCATAAATAGTGTACATTAAACTTTGTTAATCATACGTATTTGTTTTTATTGAACTAAGACTACAATTTACAGATGGTGTTGGTAAGTTTTTAAAAATCAATTAAACCCTGCCTATACCAAACCATATTAGTTTTGGTATATTTTGGGTGATACGACAAACTATTTATTCATACTTATTTATTTTCGTTGGATTAAGCATATATACATATTACACATATTGTTGGTTCATTTTTTTAAATTCATTAACCCCTGCCTAAACCAAACTATAATAGATAAAAAATATTATTCTATCAATAAAATGTCCAAAGTTATGTTTGATTTAATTGTATAATTTTAGATATTTTAGAATTTAATTGAATTTTAAAAACTAACCAACACCGTCTGTAAACTGTAGTCTTAAAATCTTAAATCAATGAAAACAAATATGTTTGACTGACAAAGTTTGGTATGCACCATTGATCGCTGATCTTAACAGCCTACCTCCACCCTTCGCCACTGCCACGTACCTACCACCCGAACCTTCCCGAAAAAATACGAAGTTGCTGGGGTGTTAAACAGAAATCCTAGGGAGTCGGATCTGCTTGCGCTGGAACTTTCATCACAAATAGCGGCCATTTCGAAACAGATTTGAGGCTCGGAATGCGCAGACGACGCATGCACTATGATGAATTCGTGAGACGAACGGGGAAAAATCCCATATGTGGACATGGCTAATGACGGTCATAGTGAAGTTAAAAAATCTTGGCATTCAATAAAGAAAAAAAAATGTAACAAAAGAATAGATAAATAATCAGAAGTTCAAAATAATTCTCTAAAGGATATAACTAAATAAACACAAATACGAAGAGCGAAATGATAAACATTTCGGTAGCCCGGAATATATATATATATATTATAATGTATACGATACTTCGTTATGTAGACAAAAAAGCTAAAATGTGGAACGGAATTAAGAACATTTTGAATGGTTTCCAACTTACTTACAGCCGACGAATTCAGTAAACAGTGTTGAGTATTAATTTGACTCAATTAGTAATTCAAAGAGGCTCTTTGTGGTACAGAAAACGCTTTGACGACGATCACAATGAATGCAGCGCGGCTGGCGTGAATGCATTCGCTAAGTCTTACAACACATAAACCGCGCAGGAATTACTTCCAACAGGATTAAAAGCGACAGGAATAGAACGAATCCTTTTGATAATACGGCTAGTACTTACACACGAGCAATATTAATTGAAGCAATCATCAATATTAGTATTATTGTCAATGTAGCTGAATGATGGAAAAATAAATACACGGATTGCACACGAATTTCATATTGATTAAAGTCATTTTTACAATGTCAACTGTCGATTCTCGAACTATTTTATTGATTATTCATGTCTCCAGCTACATAAAAGTTGGTAGCCAATATTTTATGGATTGTTACAAGAAAAAAATAGGTGTGCTTCCGGGTGTTTTTTTCAAGATGTTCAATATAAGTAATCTTACCTTCTTAGACATTCTGTACATTAAATGTTGAAATAAACAATAACTGAATTGAGATTATATAGTAGTTAATCCACATAATCAATATGGGTCAAGACTGGTTTAGTGCATCTAAATATACCTACATCAGTTGATCAGATGGTCGAGTTCATTTGAGTGTACGAAACGGTCTTAAGCTATATTAAATTATATGGATTATTTTAATTAATGTAATTGATTATACATAGTATTGGCCATGTAATTGTCTCAATTACAACTTTCACGAAGGTTAGGTAGATATTAATTGTTCATGACAATTAATTTGAAAACAATTAAATAAAAACGTAAAAAATCTAAAATAATATAGGTAAGAAGTGACTGCGTTTTCTACGTGTTATAGAAATTCTATTGTTACGAAGTCATCGTAGTTCTCATTATAAAGGATTGACAATACAAAATCAATGACTAAAAATCAAAATTTCCCCTTCAAGATGGATACCCAAGAACCCTTTTCCACAACGAATAGAAATCAGCCACCAGCTAAACTGATTAGGTTAATAATCTGCCTCCAGTCATATTGATTTAAATTTATTTTTTTATTCTAATTTTATTATTTAAAGATTTTGATATTCAACCGGAGGTTTCGAATCCGAAATCCACAGTAAAGTTAAATATGCTAGTGCTCCAACTACTAAACTATATTATATTATTATTATAGACGAATAGGTACGTACATAATCACGAGTCTACAAACTTACAATCTCCTGTCATCAATAAATGAATGCTAAGCTATTTTTAAGTAGTTTTCAGTTCCATTGATATTGCATGGGATACTTGATAATTAACTACGTGACAGTATCGCAGTAGGTAGGTAGGTACCTAAATGGTCGGTTCGAAATAACCATGGATAATGATGCATGCGATTGTTTAAAGGTGGCTCCAAATCGTCAAACGGTCGATGTTGAAGTTGCGATTTAGTGTGTATGGCACAGTAGAATTTCAGATAACAAAGACTTGAGCCGGTTGATAAAATAGCAAAATGACTACTGGAGAGAGACCAAGACGACATAATATTATACTTGTGATATCTAGTTCGAAAAAGTAGTTGTTCTCTTTTAATAAGTTAGAAACGGAATAACGATAACCCTGATCAGGTGAGGTGCCTCATATTCAGTTTCAATTACCCGGAACTTCTTTTCCTCTCAATCCATGAAATTAATAGTACTTAGTATTAAAAACCAAAATAAAAAAAGTTGGCTTTAAAAACAATTATTATATTTTTGTGGTAAGTATTTAACGCTACTCATTTATGACGTTCACAAATTGTCGGACTACTTGGTGAATTGTCTATAGTTGAAATCAATCCAGTCTAAGCCGGCTCTCACATCAAAACTCGTCCGCCTGCAACGTGTCGAATACGTCGATGTGACGTTATCGTTATTCACAAAACACACGTTGCCATATGAATTTCCGCTCCGCAGATTGGTCGAATGCGACTATTTAGTTTGAAAAAAAATCTACTGTTGCAATCAACAAGTTGAATGCTTCTCGGGCTGCGAGTCGAAGACGCCTGCGAATCGGTCATTCCTATACCGGCTCGCCGATCGCCGAAACCAAATATATATACCTACGTTTCGAAGGTTAGGTGCGCGCTCTTCATATGCAACACCGGATTGACGTTCTTGGAAGGTTTGATTTATGGCTGTGCGGCAGACGAGGCGAGTGTAGATGTGAGAGCCGGTTTAAATAAAAAATCAGTCCTGTATGATGAAGGACTGATACAAACAGTTTCCAATTTCCGGACAATCTGAGTAAAATCAGATGCAATCTGACGGTTCTACTTATTATAATTATCTATGCGTATATTGTTTTTAACAGGGAATTTATCACATGTCAGGAATAAGCTAGTGACGCACACTTAATTTTCCGCCCCTGTGGGGGGCGCTCCCATAAGGAGTAGTGCCTCCCAACCGCTCGGTCTGATCCTGGTAGTCAATGTACCACCGGTTAGATGATTACGACCCTCGACAAAGCAGAACAATATTTAATATATGTAGAAGTCCCGCAGTTTGCTCTGACAAGTCCCACCACTTCTCAGGGTGAACTGTGGAAGAGATAAGTCGGTCACAGACCATGTACATAGAGGTAATAAGATAATAGGATTAAATTTTGATTAAATATAATATGCTTAGGTAAAGGGTTAATTAAGATAGATTAAATATAAAATATGATTTGGTTGTAAGATAATTGGTAATGTATAATTGTAATATAATGGTTAATGAAATGTAATATGTAATGGGTTAGCGAAATAATAAAGTGGGACATATAGACGGGCGTTAATAGTATATGGTAATTAATGTAATTAAAGCAATATTAATATTAATCATATTATGTACATCGATATCACTATATGTTTGGTTGATAGACTGACATTCGTCAACCTTATATAAATGTGTAGCATATGGCGGTATCGGTTTGAATGGGTAAGAAATACGACCACCCCTAACGGATAAAAAAGGCAAGATTCTAAAATCCGATCATCAGTCTGCTTGTGGATTTCCGGGGGGGCGTCTCTGTGACGCTTTGTTGCCCCGGGACCCACGCGATCTCGTCTGCATAACTAATTAGAAATAATTAAGTTAATGTTAAATAATTAGTTAATAATAATCAAGTTAATTTTAAAATAATTAATTAATAATATTCGAATTAATTTTTAATTAATCAGTAATAAATGTGATTATTTTTGTGGACTTCGAGATATAAATAAATCGGACGTTTTCAAATGTTTTTTTAAATTTCGAGATTTAAATAAATGACTTTTTATAATTTACTTGTGAATTTCGGATGCGAACAATTCAGACCTTTTCCTTTTACATAATTGTGGCTTGTAGACGTTAAATAATTTCGACATTCGACTTATTGTGATTGTTTAACGAGAATCTAGTTACATATAAACATTATTTCATTGACATTTGATTATACACTTTTGAATAAAGGGTGACCATAAGTTAAATTGTGTAACAACATTGATAATATACCAGTTATGAAGTTTAACCAGTGTTTTCTTGAGTTATCGACTATCTTTCTCTACCGTAACTTCTTGGTTACTCCACGTCTATGAGATTCCTGCCTGTTCCTCCACATTAATGAACCTCCACTTCCAAGTGCCTGAGCTAGTCAGGAAGTCGGAGGCCTTCACTAGACTAGGGTGTACCGCGAGAGGTTAACAGGGGCGCTGTGAGGTCATTTCTGTTCGCGGGAAGGAACGTCTTCGTTTTGGATGGAAATGTTGAAAACGCCTAATAATCAGTTGACTTCGGTTCAGGCTGCCTGCCCATGGCAAACCACAGCTTACTTCCCTCCTTCTGTACATCGCGCAACACATCCTACAATCCGCCGTAGCGATTGTTGGAGCAATACAGTGGATTCTGTGTTGCGCGATGTATAGAGGATGTACGATGCGCGATGTACGATGTACGCAACCTTACTCAAGTAATCAGAGTTTTTATCTGTAGTCATTGTCGTCGTTGTTCATGGATATGATACAAAACGTACAGACCTCACAGTGGGGATAAGCAGACGACATCGTCTCAGCATACAGTGGTACCCAAGTGATATTTAATAGTCTTAAAAAGGCGACCAAGTGCCCACCGGATCGATGAGATAATCAAATAACGAAGGCTAACCGAGAGGAATAGAGACAGGAAGGATTGACCTTCATGTAGCAGTGGATCGAGAATGACTGATGATAATTGTAATAACACGTGCCTACCCTTATATTTACTATATTATTTATTATGTGCTACCTACATGTGCATGGACAGGAAAGTCGCAAATCCACGAAAACCAATACTTTGTCATTCTGTAGTAATGCAATTATAAATTCGGGCGGTAAGTAGGCGTGCGGCTTCCGGCGGACTGGCGGGGTCAAGGTTCGCCACCTGCCTTCGTGTCTTCGCGGCTCGACCAATTTATTCAGGTGCCCGTTATTAGGGGGTTTCCCCGTCAGCGGGCCAGGGGCGTCGCGTTAAAGCTCAGCACAGTATCGAGCGGCGGGTGATGCCGGCTCAAACACACTCTTGGCTTCTGCCCATATTTTTATGACACCGACTTGCGGCACACTCATCGCACGAGGATTTGTCAGAAAAAAACGCCGAAAGTATGTTTCATTGATCATTAGGAGTACTATCGTGCATCAGCTGTGATTCTATTCAGAGATTTCTTGGCAGAAAAAATCCTTAAAACTTATAAAAAAAAAAAAACAATGATTTTACTGTCAGACAAGTTACAGCTCCACTTAAATACAAGTCGCTATGACCCATTGATATTCGAGATATTCGACTCGGAATAATCGTTCATCTATAAGTGTTTCCCAAACTGGGCGATAACGCCACACGGGGGGGCTGGAGCGATCCAGGGTGCGGTATTAGCCTCAGAAGTTATTAGGGGCGTTGAAAGGTGAAAAAAAAACAGAATGACATTTGAATACGAGGGTGGGTCAATAAGTCCTTAGAAAAGCCGACAGGTGGCGCGACTAGTACTGTAAGCGGTTTGTTTTCATGCAGCGGCACTACCGATTCAGTATGCTGCGAAGTTTCAATCAGATTGGTCGGGTTCTTGTTTTTTATTTTCGTACATTTAAAAAAAAAATTTGCTTGTTTACAAAAATGGAGAAAATTGAGTTTAGAGCTGTTATTAAACATTTTAATATAAAAGGGTTAACAGCAAAGGAAATAAAAAATGAGTTGGATTTAGTTCACGGCATATCTGCTCCTTCACTTGCAACTATTTATAACTGGTTAAATGAATTTAAACGTGGTCGTACATCAACAAAGGATGAACCACGCTCAGGACGTCCTGTAGAGGTGACTACACCAGAAATGATCAATAAAATCCACGATATGGTGTTAAGTGACCGAAGATTAAAGTTGAGTGAGATAATTGAGGTTACAGGGATCTCAAAAGGTAGCGTCATTTCTATTTTATATGACAAATTGGGCATGAAAAAAGTTTCTGCAAGATGGGTGCCGCGTTTGCTCACAGTCGACAATAAACGCAATAGGGTGGTGGCCTCTAAAGCCCTGTTGTCGCTCATGCAACGCAATCCGGATGAATTTTTTCGTCGCTTTGTGACTGTAGATGAAACATGGATACACCACTATACTCCCGAGACGAAAGAACAGTCAAAGCAGTGGATTGCGAAAGGCGAACCATGTCCAAAGAAGGCGAAAACCGTAAAATCAGCTGGCAAGGTTATGGCTATTGTATTTTGGGATGCACGTGGAATTATTTTCGTTGACTATTTGGAAAAAGGAAAAACAATAACAGGGGATTATTATGCATCTTTATTGGACCAGCTAAAAAACGAAATTGAAGAAAAACGGCCTCATTTAAACAGGAAAAAAATCCTCTTTCATCAGGACAATGCCCGTGTTCACACATGTTTACGATCAATGGCTAAAATTGAAGAATTGAAGTTCGAATTGCTCGACCACCCACCGTATTCGCCAGATTTAGCCCCCAGTGACTTTTTCCTTTTCCCAAACTTAAAAAAAGGGCTAAGTGGACAACGTTTTTTTTCAAATGAAGAAGTCATCGATCGGACAAATGCTTATTTTGAAGACCTTACGAAAACTTATTTTTCTGACGGTTTAAAAAAAATTGAGAAATGTCTAACCAAGTGTATTGAGCTCCAAGGAGATTATGTTGAGAAATAAAAAAAAATACAAAAATAAAAACTGTTTTAATGCTTTTTTCTAAGGAATTATTGACCCACCCTCGTAACATGAATTTGAACAAGAATAAATTTGTACATATTTCATGTGTTGAAAGCATAACTACAGGTAAAATCGTAATGATTAATATATTTTTCATATAAACACATCCGTCATATCATCAAAAGCCTTTCCACCTTTCTATTTTTCATTTTTCCCCTTATCAGCGAGAAAAATAAACATGACCGAACCTCAGAAACAATGTAGATAATATATTATTTAGTATTGATTTTATTCATACTATTACCGGTTTGCCGAAAAGACTTTTCACATTTTCATGGGACGTTTTGTATTTTTTTCCGAAAAGGGGGCAGTGGGCCAAATAAGTTCGGGAATCTCCGTTATATAACATCTACATATTAAACTGGACAAACAGAACAGGTCATAGGCATCTGACGAATATCAGCAATAATCACCGTTATTGCAATGTAAATGAGTTAATTTAGAGCTACATTAATTACCACAATGAAATTATGTATTCTTACAATAACATTTGGCAGACAGCTGTAGATGAGATGGTTAATTAGTAAGTAGAATATGACGTCAGTGTCGTAAAGACATGCATGCATATTTGCAATAATGACCATCATAGCAAAGTAGGTTGTTTTTCTACAGCATCCATTTATTTTTATCTATTTACTAAGAAATGTACAAGAGCCTGGCGGATAGAGATGTGTATGAGTAGAGTCGTTTACGAGAGCATTTTTATTTTTGTTATATGCACCCACCACCCACGTCAATGCTAAAATCAACGCACGGGAAAAATAAAATACCTTGAACAAAATATATTAGATAACCTGAATACATAAGAGAAAGAAAAATATAAGTAAAAATAAAAACAAATAAATATTATGTGGTTGTCTCCTACGTCAATTCAACAATTGGAGTGGGCAGAAAAGATATTAAACTTGCCCATTAGTACGTTACATAACAAATCTAATATCATTACATTAGGTCAGTATTGATTAATTCAATAAAATAGTATTTAGAATAAATTTACCATATTGCGAATAATATTATAATGATTAACAGAACACATTTTTATGATACGTATTTCGTCTAATAAATCTCTACTCCAAGTCATATACGTAAACTATAACCGATCAGAGTGTAGCGGAGAAAACGGAACTGGCCGAACACCTAAACAGAGAACACCTTTTCTGCAGAGGAATTGTTGAATTCTCGAGAAAATCACAACCAATAATGCAGGGGTTCCTAAGCTTTTACGTGCCTCGCACCCGTTGGAAATATTTGATATATGCTAGGACTCATTTTTCCCGATGCCGTCAGCTTTTCCGCAAAATAATAAAAATCGACCTCAATTTAATTCCAAAGCATCTATAGGTTTTCCTACTTTTTTAATAATTAGTCTCCCACATTATCGCAGGTTGGGAACCCATAAACTAATGTCTAGGTGTAGATTCTTCTTATGTCCTACGATATTCTATTTCACCCATAGTTCTACTATAACTACTTATAGTACTTATACGGTAGAATATGTTTTTTTTCATTCCGTGAACGTAACAATCCTACGTGCAGATAAATTCATAAGCTTATTAATATATATATATATATATATATATTTACTCACAATTTATTAAAACTAACAACCGCCATGACAGTACAAAGCAACAATTATTGTTTATTTAAATTGAACACCTTTTTTCACCACAAGTAACGTTTGATACAACGGATTGGATAATTCCTGAATAATGCAGCAACAATGAAGTAAACAAACACGGTAAAAAAATATTCTTAACTGCGACCAATTCTCTATAAAACTATTAGTATTAGCTGTTTGATTTAATAAAACGCATTTTTTTGTAGTAGGTACTTATTCCACTTTTAATCAATAAATTAGGACCGGTTTCGTCCGCCTCAGAGGGACATTTTCAATCTTATTAACAAAATAAAAGATATTAGTATTAGCGCCTGACTTTTTGTAGGACGTCATATTATTGTTTGTACAATGTAATACAATATAATATAATACGCTATATCAGACGTGAGGCTAAGGAAGCCTCAATAGAATCATAATAATACCATACCTACACTGTGGAAATAAATCAATCGATTTTCTCTCGCCCGGTGTCCAATAATAATTGCACATCGTGAGAAACAATGTTTCAGTCACAACAACACATCAAGTTCAGTAGGAAGCTGTTTTTTTCCTCTTCAATGTGTATTCTATCTATCCGCTATTCAAGTGCCTAGCTCACTAGACCGGAAAGTGATCGTGACGTTTTCCTATGTAAGAAGTTAGTACACTTAACGCCAAGGTAAACAAATTCGAGCGAGGTTGCACCAAAATTAATATATTATGTACTTGTATTGTGAAGTCTAGTGCAGACCGACATGCAGCTTACTGCAAACAAATTATTCAATTGTTTGTAAACTTATGCCATTACAGAAATCAGTGATGTCTACCATACTATACTAATCACTCTAATCAGAGTATTATACTATAATAATTGTACCCTAAAATAAACTATATTTTTTTATACAGTAGCTTTTTTTCCAGTAGGTAGTTTTTTTTTTTTTTTTTTTAGAATTATTAATAACCATGTCCTTGCTTTTTCGTACAAGGTGGTTGTTAGTAATTTTGAACAATCACAAACACCCAGGCTTTGAGAAAAACACATAAATGTTTTTGTCATGACCGGGAATCGAACCCAGGAACTCTCGGGTGGAAGGCGAGCGCCTTACCCACTGCACCACGAGAGCCGCCCTCCAGTAGGTAGTTAGATAGTATTTAAACCGCACCAGTCGCACCTAATAATAATATTTATAGTCTGTGTAGAAAAAGATGACGAAACTAACACAACTAAGAAATTAAATGTGGTTTGGAAAAATGCGCTCATTAATTAAAACAACATTCCACGAGAACAGCCGTCGCTATTTCCGATGAAAGAGTATTAAAAATTCCACAAACATAACCACTCTTGCCTGTATGCCAGTGAATTTTCACTTTTTCATCAGCAGCGCATTGCAAAAAAAGTATAAGTAGTACATTTGTGTAAATTTAAAATGTGTTTTTATACAATGTATATTTGTTTGTGGGCAGATGTACCTATAGCGTATTGCAAAAAAAAATATAGGACATTTGTATAAAAACATTTAAAATGTGTTTTTATACAATGCGTATTTGTTTGTGGGCAGATGTACCTATAGCGTATTGCAAAAAAAATATAGGACATTTATATAAAAACATTAAAAATGTGTTTTTATACAATGCGTATTTGTTTGTGGGCAGATGTATACCTATCTATAAATGAGTCGCTTAGAATCATAACTCACATATTCCAAAAATCAAGTTTTGAGATAATCGCTAAAAACCAACAGAGCACTATTTTTTGTAATTAGAAGAACAGTATTGAACTCCCTAGAATATTAATGAGTGAGAGAGTCGAATAATTTTTTTTTTTAAATAATATATACCTAATACTCCTAACGTTGCAGACATACAGCATACTATGAGAAATAGAGCTCCCCGATTGGTTAGGAAGGCGTTGGTGACAAAACTCTATTCTTTGAAATATACGACATATTACACCAACAATGAACTTTGTCAACGATTTTCACATGGTTTAAATTGACTTTTAATACTCAACTATTTTTCGGTATATAGATTAATTCATTTAGAATCACTTGGCATATTTAACTAAAAAACGACAAAATTGCAATATGTGAGTTATGATTCTAAGCGACTCAAATGTATGTGTACAGAATCAGTCGAACCGCGTCGATACTGATACTCTTATTACTTTGAAGCAGAGACGCTCGATTCGCGGATGTCATTTCTGAAATTGGATTGTTTCGCTTTGCTCCCGCATAAAATGCCGAATCATGGAATACGACAAGGTAGGAATATCATCTGACACTGTTGCCAAAGCACGCAGATGATTGAAATAATAAATAAACGAACAAAGCAAACAGCACGTAAACGCAGTTGAAGGTATTATCAATAAGGGTATCAATTATTGGGTCACCATTGCATCAAACGTAGGTAATAATAATTTTATGATGAATTGATTCAACACTGGAGTTATATTTTGCCCCGACCATGTCGGCTGATAACTGCAGAATAGTATGAGATGGGTCCATGAGAGCAATTAATTTTAAACTTTGTACCTATATATTGTATGTTCGGATAAATAAATAATAGTAGAGTAGTTATTATCATTGCGTTCCGTACATTACATAAAATATCAAAGATATCTCGGAATATTACAGATAGGAAAACGATAATAATTATCACACATAGTAGTCCCAGAGTTCTCATTTCGCAATGGCGACAAACCGAACGTAAGTAATGAAACATGGTGTCAGCTGCGTAAGCTTATGTTTGGACTTTCCCATAATATGAATTGTTTTTTGCGACCTGGGTTTCGCCTTTCGGTATTTTCAGACACTATACACATTTACCAATGGTAAACGTACAACTGACATGCACTATAAATAGTTACTTACTGTTTATATACCTATAAAAAATCGTGAAAATACATTATGTACTCCTAAGTAAAGAATTTACGCAGGAGTTGGAAATTTTGTACATTAAAGAAATGAAAGTACGGTTTACGAAATCCGGGTCGCAAAAAACGATTCAAATGGAAAAGTACAAAACTTAAACCAATTAGAATTTAAATCGATCTTTAATCGAGTACCTTCAGTCGATAGTTTCATTAACAAGCTAAAGATTTGGATTTTAAAATATCGCACTTATTCGTACTAAGAAAAGCTAAAGATTTGGATTTTAAAATATCGCACTTATTCGTACTAAGAAGGTGACGATTATTTAGAGTTTTTTTGTAAAATTAAACAGGAGAAAAATGGAGGTTAACATATAAACTTAACAATGTCTACATACCTATATGAAAGCCATATACTTATAGAATCCTAAAGTAGGTAGTGACCATGAATTACGCCGTATGAATATGGAAATAAATTTAATATTTCTTTCCACGCTTGTGTTAACAATGAGTTGGGAAAGCCTGGGCCCTTAAAATTCTACTGGAGATTTTACATTGCACATCGTCAGAGTCCCATCACACCAATAATTGAGGAACCCGTCAAGCGTCGACTTAAAACTACTGATTTTTAGTTACCAGTAATATGTATTGTGTTAAATGGGACATCGGACAGCGATGATTTCCCACATAATTAACTGGGTAGGTATAATTATAGCTAAAGCCAGTGTGTATACTTATTGTATATATACCTATGAATACACAAAACTGATTACAAGGCATGGCGTAGTTTGAACATTAACACCTCAATCACTGATAAAGTAAATGTGTTTCAGGAAGGTAGCCCCATCCAAAGAAACAGACGGCGTGTGCAGTAATTACGTATAGAATGGTGAAACATCTTTGGGGTTGGCTTTCGCTCGAGACCCGTGAGGCGGCGGAAGTATCTCTTGGCATATTAAGTTTCGATTTCACTGAACCGTGAGACGACATCACCTACAAAGCGAACAGTTCATCACCTATTAAACATTCGGCTGGAAACTCCATCCTGTGTTAGGCACTTCACGAATAGTGGGGAATACTTAAGTTTACTTCGATTGACCGTAGCGTGTAATAAGTGCGTAACATACCTGTACCCACAATGTGAACCTATATGTTCGTAAAAATAAACCTACTCAATTCCTATTTCAAAAAGCTAATGAATAAGCACGACGTCGGATAAGTAATTATTTTCTTAACGTGACCTATAAAAATGTACAAACGCCAGCCTGAATATTCTATGGAAGCATAAGTTTGCAGGGTAATTTTCTTCCTTACGTATAAAGTACCAATGACAAAACTTAATTCATTAGTACGCTTCCCAGGAGGTGCCTTAGCCCTACTATTGTGTGACTTAAATTGGATTGAATGAATAAATTATTTTTGACGGATGTGTTGAATGAAAAATGTTCTAACGTAAAATGTATGCTGTAAACATGTAAAATCTGCGCATATTTTCTTCATATTTGTTTAAAAAGCTGTACATATTATATTTATCTACCGTAGGTATTATATTTTATCTATGATATAATACTGGCGGACTGAAAGTTGAGTCGTTCAAAAAACAGTACCTAAATTCATTCAGTCAAAACGATACTACATTAAATTTGGTAATATTGTCTCGTTTTGTTTGCCACTAGCGATCATCAGTTTCTGCCTGATTTAAAGTGATCGTTGGTAGACACCCTGGGACAGATAATATTATTGGATTCACTGATTGTCGACTCACCTAAGCGGAGCTCGCCGAAGTTGCCGCATCCTATCTTCTTGCCGACCCGGAAGTTGGGCCCCACCATGAGCACGCCCGACGACGAGCTGACCGAGTGGCGAGGGGCGTGCATGCCTCCGCCCCCACCTCCACCCCCCGCTACTCCTCCCGTTCCAGCCCCCAACCGACCCCCCGCACCCCTGGAAAAAACAATAAGTTCATCGTCAATACAAATATTATAAGAAATACACAAGAAATGGTTATGCAACTGAAATATAAAAAAATACTAATTAATAAACTTGGACGAATACCGAGAAGTGGGAACAGCACAAAACACTGAAGCAAGCCGTAATTATCAAATCAATAAGACTGCTATAATAATAAAGTGCCTTCAGAGTTCAGAGTGAATATGTAATTCTGGACTAGATCATACGACGTACGCTAGTGTGAGATCCAAACCGTCTGCGTGTATTGTTCAAACCGTCTTTGGCCAAAGACTAATAATCATAAGGGTTGTAGACCAAATGATATAATTACAAGATAAAAAGAACTTTTTATATACAACGTTTTTAAATTTTCTGTTGAATCATATAAACTTGACTTGACTAGCTTAAACGATCAAAAAAAAAATTGCACTTGATAGAAATAATACTGAAATGTCATTTTGACAAGTCATATTGATTTCCATAGTAACGCACATAATATATATTAATAATTTAGTTGCTAGGACCCCAGTCCCCTAGCAACCAATAATGGTGTCGAAATAACTTTTCATACAAAACAGAATTAACTGAAAATGAATTCAATTCTACTTAAAGATGGCTAAAAATATTTTAAAAATCGATTGCAAGATTTGTACCCGACAAATAAGAATACGAGCTAAGAAGAACGTTGTAAAGTATGTTTATACATTTAGCACCTAACAGTGGCGAATGGTGGACGTAGCCTGTGGAGATCCGACAAAAAGGTCCACACTTTGTCAGTCATATTCATTTTGTTTGTTGGTTAGTTTTTTAAATTCAATTAAACCCTACCTAAACCGAACCATAATATGTAAAAAATATTCTTACGTCTATACACTATCTGAAATGATGTATGCACCTGCAATTTGTATTGTTAGTTAAATGGAAACATGACGTTTGAATGACAAAGTTTAGTGTGCATTATTTATGTCAGATCTCCAGACTACTTACAGACTTACACCCTACGCCACTGGTACATACACAATTTTTTGTCCGAACGCAATACCTACTTCAATTATTCTCGCTTCATCTGTATTACGGCTATGACGACAATTCAGTAAGTGGATTATGCCTGATCAAAATGTATACATCGAATAAGAAAGCATTCGGTATGCGTTTAATCTCCGCAATATTCGTTAAGAGTAAGATAGAATATAATTACCTCAATGAATAGAATGCATTTGAATTTATATTATGGTAAACACGTCATGTTTATCTTATAGTGTCAATAACCAAAAAGATTTCTTTCGCCGATGATTTTGGAGATTTTTTTCGCGAAGCCCCGTTTTAAAGTAAGCAGACCTCGATCAGTTAAATAAGAATATTGCATGCAGTAAAAAAAACTATGAAAAAATGATATTTCGATATTTTAAATATAGGGTGAGTATTATTTGGTTGATTATCCGAATTTATCATTTTTGACCAGAGTATTTTCATCCCCATAATTATTCCGGATAATTGAGTTTCTACTGTACGGAAATTGGCCGCAAATATCGTCCCATCTCTTTAGTATTCTTGCTCTGAGATGCCAATTAAACGAAACGTAAATGTCACATTAGGGCCAAAATCAGATCGGATTATTTACAATCGCAACTAGTTAGGTACCTATATAAGTATAAGTTACAAATTAGATTAGATGAACCGCTACGATACCATGCGATACGCCCCATTACACTTCCACCGGGAATTAAGTTTTCAATTAATCGACTGAGAATCATACACGCGTGGATTAAAACAAGGTGTTTGACCAACAAATACTCCGGAATTCGCCGTTTAATTTGTGTCAACTGGGAATTAACGGGTGAAAGACATTATATTGAATAAAATAAAACAAGTACAATATCACTTACCCAGGTATAATACATTATTTTAAAACCAACATTTTTTTAAATTTCATATTGATCTTCTGTACAAAGTAAGCCCCTTTACCATATCAATCTCGTTTACGTTAAATTTAACATCGTGGATTGCAGTGCATTGTTTATTTATTATAAAATATTTCTACGAGGAAAGGAATAGTTAACCATTAGTAATACTGACGACTATAACTTGAGGTGAGGCGGATTGGAGAACAAACAGCTCGCAATCCACTGCCAATACTCACATCGCGACATTAGCGCCCAGGTCGCCACCCTCAAGTTATAGATAATTAGTTGGCTGTCTGTCTATATGTACATAAAAATAATATAAAATATGTAACTTATGTACTTAAATGAACATTTTTATTACATGTGAGGCTAAACGTCTCATAACCATACCATAATCTGTTGTTTTCAACGTTGAGTTTATGAGAAGTTGCTTGAATTTTACAATCAATATGTGATTTTTGCTCTTTTAAAATCTATATTCATTGCGTTTTTTGTTATAAATATTATAAAACTACATAAGTACTTTCCCTTAATGTTTTAATTAACTAATTTTATTTTTCATGTTTTATGTCATAAATATACCTACTTAATAGTAATCTGTACCTGGGTGTAGTCATCTTTAAAAAGAACGTTATACGAAAGCGAAATTAAAGATTTATCATGCCCTTGATGTTAATGCACTTACGGGTAAATGGTTTTAAGAATTGCTGGTTTTTGTTATAAATATACTAAAAGGTAAATTGGCACGGAAAGATATGATAATTTATGGACAACATCTGTAATTAAATCATTCCGGCCTAATCGGACTCAAGACAAACTAGTTTTGACATACATATATTAGTCTCCTCTGATATCCATGTGTTTGTCATATGAATCGTACTATTGTAATCTTTACTATATTTCGTAATTAAACGGGTTGTTGGAAAACGAGAGAAAGTAGAGAAAAGAGTAAAGGACAACCATTAAATTTTATTTGCGGAAGAAGGATAACACTCCGGGACGGTCTGTTTAATAAAACTTTCCGATGAATGAAACAGGATCACGTGGAACTCGCCAATGTTTAAGTATATGGTGGATAAGTTATAATCGACTTCAAAAAATTGCAAGACATTTCGAAAGTCATCAGTAAAGAGTAGGGACTCTACCTTGCTAAGTAAGAATCTTAAGATTCATTAATATTGGAAAACTAGACAATGGTCAGACAAAAAAATCAATGACTCTTGACTCGGTAGCTGGATGGTCGGGAGCAATCGCTTGGCAGTCGGAAAATGTGTTCGAATCCCACCCTATTCAAGATTTCTACTATATTTTTTCCAGAGATTTATATAGGTAGATAAGTATGAGAGTTAACGCGTGGGACCCAGGTTTCGAATCCTGGGTCAGGCAAATACACATTTTATCAATATGTGTTTAAAAACAAAAATCTCCGCCCTGTGGAAGCCCATATTATGGTCTTAGGATTTGACAAGACCAAAAAGAAAGGGTTAACCATAACAATAAAATACAAAATGACCATGCGCTCGTTAGGCACATTACGGAAGTCGGTTAGGACATTGAAATTTCCATTATCCGCTATACGGCCAATAATCGATAAATTGATGCATACCGACTTTTAACCTTTAGTAACATAACTCTCGGGACTATTGGATTATTAGTTTTAAAAAATCGATAGTTTATATTCACTGACCAGTTGAAAGGCTCACTAATGCCGCCTTACCAACGACCGAAAAGGTATTTTTTTGTTATAGATACGCTTTGCTTAGAATGTTAAGTACATACTAAACATAATTTAAACTCCTTTAGGCGGCCAAAAGCATACACAATTATGTGCAAACCTTTAAAACACCAAAATGCCGGACTATCCACTTGATGAAGATGTTGCCACTAGGATATGGGATTCCAATCGCAGAATTTGGGATTAGCATCCTCGATCCCGAGATTAGTGAAAGTATTATTATGAATCGTTACCCATATTTTGTTCGGTATTTCTAGGTACGGAAGTGGGTAATATTTCCATTATGAATTAGTAAGAAAGGTGTTTGATGTCAGGGTTTCCCCATTTGTTTGTAATCAGGAACAGTATGCCAGATAAGATAAGAAAATATGCTATATGGCAAGACAAAAATGCTGGATTTTATCAAAATTCGAAAACTTTATTTAAGTATGTACTTAATTGAATTAGCACTTCTAAAAATATTTGTCATAATAATTATTAACATTGTCTTCACAAGAAGATGGATTGTACAAGCATTTCGTATTTTTCAACTAAAAAAAATAAGTAAAAATTATAAATGAATGCGGGTAAGAAATTAAGTTATCATTTTGTATGTAAAATTTAATTTATTTATAAGACATAAGGTACAAAAGTCCAGCATGTTGATTTCAAAAACAATCTGGTAAGTATAAAAATCTAGCCTTATTATGAGAAGTATTAAGCTTTTGCAGTGTTGAAAAACGATAAGATTAATGCCATACGACAGATGCAAATTTTGCAAGCTATTCAAAAATGCTAGATCTGGCAAGAAAAATGGTACCTATGTTAGCAACGCTGATCAGAAGCATACATATAGCGAAGAAGAACGGAGTGGCGGCGGGCATATTTGACGAAACGATGACACCAATGAAACTTTTCTTTGAGATTTCAGACAGAAAATACCATATTTTTCATTCTCGTAGTTAGTAATTATATTCATTCAAGGATGCCCATTATTTTTTTTATTTTTATTTTCTTGTCTCAATAAATAATTCATGTGAAATTTCATCTCGATCGGATGAGAGGAAAAGGTGCCCCGGGGCCCTTCAACATTTACGATGACTTACAATTTATTTTGGTTTGAAGTTCGATTTAGTCGGCTATTTCAGAGACATCTTCATTTGCGTCATAATTGAATTGACGAAAAAGTCAACCAAATTTCAATACATACAGTCAACGAGTATCTACTTGCAGATTACTCCTTTATTTAAAAAGAATCAAATTAATGCAACTAAGTATAATCTAATTCGTGGTCTCGATAGTGTCTTCATATTTGAAAAGTGCACGAATAACACAATTCTTAAACTGAGCGTTCTACAATAGTACTTTGCGTTAAACGACTTTACTTTACTTTTTTGATATTTTTATCCTTCAGGGTCGCACGCAGGTCAGAATTAGGAATCTACAAAAAGTTGACGATCCCGAGAAAAAAATACGAAACTACCCATTATGATATTCAAGACTTATTTCGGAAAATGTTAAAATAAGTAAGTACTTACACAATATTACATATGACTTAAATAGAAAAAAACATTATTTTATTCGAAAAAACATCACGTAAAATATTAAAACATGATAAAGTCGATGTTATGTTGCCATTATATAATATTAAATTATTAGGAGTACACCCACGGTGGCCGCGCGGCATAAGCGTTGGACTATCACGCCGTGGGTCTCAGGTTCGAATCCTGGGCCTGGCAAGTATGCATATTGTTTTTCAATCTGTGTGTTAGTCAGGGTATGGACCTAATAGGTTGAGCAAGTGGCTGACATCCATTTCTCGTAAAAATCAAAATCTGTTAATACAAAACCTCTACTCTGTGGAGGCCCATATGATCCTATTAGGATCGGACATGGTCGGAACATACCTATTACTTTGGCAATTTTAATATTTTTTTTATTTTCTCACTTAGATTAAGTTATATTTCATTACTTCATAAAAACACGCTATTTTTGGTAAGAAAAAAATATAAAACTAATCCCGGAATTTCGGTATCAAGACATTGCCAGTTGCCACACAGTAACGAAGAGATCTTTATATTAATATACATATTCTCGAATGTCAGGAAAAATCTTTTGTTGCGCGAATATAAGACGGCAACAGGTTACTACTTTGCGAATTAGGTAAATCGAATTCAACGTAGTTTTCTTCAGTCTTTGGCATAAAAACGAAAAAAAATGTTTCTCTTTATAAACTCCTCGGCAGAAAACGTAATAATGCGATATCTAGGTACTGGAGCACACCTAGGATGTATATTTTTATTTTGGATATCCAGAAAGTCGTTTGGACGAAGGAATGTTTCCTATGGGAATTACTTACTAGCCGTGACTCAGGACGGAGGGTTTAAAAGAATCTACTGACTTTTAGTGAGACGTAAAAGACGGGGCGGTTTCCTGGGGAAGGTTATATTATCTTTTTACTCGGCGAACCACGCGTGCTGTTTAATTTATTATTGAGCCAAAATGATAAATATGATTAAATGCGTATTTCAATAATGGTAATACTTATCTGCAGATACGTACACCTGCTCAATTATTAATTAAATTTTCTAAACCGTTGGTAGGATCTCAAGTAGATATTTATATATAATATATTATTATAAAACCACGTTTGATCCGATTATACGCCCCTCCGGAAACAGAATTTTTGTTATTACGATAAGTAAATGGATTTTACCCAATTGGTCAATCTATTAGGTCCAAACCATGGGTCAACACACAGCACGTGAATTTTGCCAGACCCGGGATTCGAACGACATTATAAGCCGACGCAGTGGGCGCAGATAGAAGTATATATTTATGGATATAAAAAGTATAATAATAATAAATGCACCGTGGCACCGTATACAGTAGGTATATCAAACTATCGGATATACATGTCAATGTTTTGGTTTCTGTACACGCCGACAATATTATCTGTTTCTGCCACAATTTTTTTCTTTCTTGACAGTGTATATTGCACTTACATACTAATAAAACAATAGGACTACGAAATAATATATTTTTACGGTTTATCTTGGCATAGTGCATATTTTATAATTCATGGAATTGACCGAGACGGTTGTAAGACATTATTTACCCCCTGGATAAAAATCCCCCGGACAATAACCTGGTAATTGACCAATCGTATAAAAATTAATCTCTTTAAATAAAATTTCCTTGACAAAACTATGGACAGAATAAAATATTAAACAAAATCAATTAAAAAAACATTTTATACAACAATATATGGATATATGGAAAATAATTAGGTAAGTAAGTACGTACTTTTAAAGTATTTAAATCTTCAACGGAGTAATATAAGTACTTAGATATAAAATTATTTTGAATTCAGAAACATAAATACTTATTGGGAAAAATCTAGAAAAAGGTTGGACCTTAATCGTGAATTACTTCCTCATTTTTCCCAAGTATTTAGTGAGTTCATAAAAATTCACCAAAAAGCAGAATTATTCATTGAAGTGTGGTAGTGCAAGTAGTGAGTGAATGACCGGCTCTGAAAAAGATACCTTCAGTGTGTTCAACAATTCTTTGACCACAATGCCAGAAGAGTTGACGACAATTTAGAGAGGCTCATTTTCAACGGACGCATTGAGAAGGAGATCTCCTGGAGCCTTAATGTATGAAATTGAAGGAAACAAAAGGACTTTTGGTCTACTGATTAATTTAGCTACAAGTGACTTGGCTTGCATGAACTTCACACTTCTACTATGGCATTTGACATACCCTCGAGGTCCGATGATGTACCAGCTAAGTCGGTGGACCCGAGGTGTCAAAGATATTTAAGTGAACATGAATTATTCTTGATATTTCGAGGAGATGAGTTGGTAGTAACCAAATACACTATTTAACGGGTATTATTATAGTTATATTTTTTGCCACATGTTTACTAATTCTTACAAATGAGACAGTAGTTGTTTAAATGCTTTATCGTAAATTGTTATACTTCTGATTAATTAACTTATTTTAGGTTTATTTATATGCTTTGGATAGTTTACAACTCACGTCTAATTCTTAATATACGTTGCACGCACATGCTTTTCTTTTTTATATTGTTAATTTACCGACAATAGGTGTTTCACTATAGAGCGACGTATCCCGATTATGGATAGATTCTGACTTTCTCCAGGGCGTTCTCGCAACCCGACGGATCGGAATTTTATAACGCTGCAAAACAATGCATTTACAATGTATTGTGTAATGGTGTTACCTTTTTACAACGTTTTTCTTAGCTCGTATTCTTATTTGTCCGGTACAAATCTTGCAAACGATTTTTAACTAACTTCCCGACTAGCTAGACATTTGAAACTTTTAGAATATATCAGAACATGATGCCAATGCATTTTTTAAATACTTTTAGCCATCTTTAAGTAGAATTGAATTCATTTTAAGTTAATTCTGTTTTGTATGAAAAGTTATTTCGACACTATTATTGGTTGCTGGGGTCCTAGCAGCCAAATTATTAATATATACGTGGGTTACTATGGAAATCAATATGACAAGTCAAAATGACATTACTTACAGTATTATTTATATCAAGTAGGTACATTTTTTTTGATCATTTAAGCTAGTCAAGTCAAGTTTATATGATTCAACAGAAATTTTAAAAACGTTGTATATGAAAAGTTCTTTTTATCTTGTAATTATTAATATTATAAACGACTACTGAATTTAAATCACTTTTTATCATTACGCTGTACATTTTACATTTTATCAACTAAAAGTCTAATATACACTGTTCACACAATCTTAATATTAATTATACTATTATTCAACATCCCATTCGTCCGGAACAACACACACACTGCATCTTTCATACTGTTTACATATTATTATTTATACAATACAATTTACAACTTTAGACATTTTATAGGGGAATACAACCTTAAAATCTTATCTACTAAACAATTATGTATGCACTTTCATTCCAAATTTACTTACTTTTCCCTCTACGGCCCGCATACCAGTGGCAATATGCGAGTCGTAGGACTTCATCTGGACTAAAAATCTTAACGGGCTATGAAGGAGTCGGGTGGCATGTTTTGTTAAGCCGACGATTCTTTGAGATCAGGTATCTTGCTTCAGCCCTTTGAAGTTAACGATGTAGGCACTAGCAATAGGCCAGTGTGAGAGTGTACCACATTCCACTATAATTTCAGACTCGCCCAATTAATTAATTAATTACATACACGATTATAAGTGCAGATATTGCCAAAATAAACCTTGAATATTTAAATTTATAAGATTGAATAGTGTATGTCTAATTAAATACGACTTAAATTTGACATTTCACGCATATCACATATTGCCGTTACAAAGCAGACATTTGAATATACAATTCAGATATAAATAACTGTGGAAAAATATTTCGTCGTCAATGTCAAGTAAGCAGCACAACACACTACATTAACCATTAGTTCTATGATGAATAATCATGTAAAACACCGATAAATGCGTATGTAGGTTATATAAATAAAGCAATATACTTCAAATCAAAACGCGAGCCGCTATTTGGGGGCTGTCACTAGAAGAAGAAAGTAATAAACTTACGGTTAATACGGAATGCGTATTAGGTTACTTGTTTTATTATAATATAGATATAAGAGTAAAATTCTTTGGTTTAGAGACACTTTTTCGCATAGCAAACTCTAAAAACAAGACAAATGCATGTTTTGAAAGATACACGCATCGATTTTATTTTACTTATGAAATGAAGGGGTTTTTTTAACATTGCACAATAAAATACGGACAGTAACCAACACGTCCTATTGTTAAAAGAATTTATTCCAACCATAGTCACTTCACCTGTCATACGGGTAATTAATCAAGCAGACAAAATACGTAAGTAGACGTGTAAATTTTAATATACATACACAAACATCTGAAAGTACAATAAAAATATCAATATGTAACCAGTAATCAGGCTAGCCACACTTTGTCACTGGTGGACATCCCATTCATAAAAAGCTACAAATAATAAACAGAACGAACCGTGACTCATGACTCACGCTTGTAATCAAAATATAGTTTCATAATGGCTTAACTAGGTATACACTTAATTATTTACCCTTTCACTGACCATTAAAATGACATAACATTGCACTTGGACCCATGAGAACATTGGCAAGAATCTTATCCGGTTATATACCTATATTAAAATTTGTTAGTAATTTAATCATTGGAAATGGTAACTATGTTGTAAAATTATGTTGATATTGTATTTAAGTGCTGAAATATGATTGTCCCGTCTGGTATATAGGTACCTAAGTAAGTAACAGGGTGTAACAATTTTATTGAGATAATGGCGGACCCCATTACATTGAGGATTGAGTTAGTTGACAGCTATATCTATATACATTTTATATTTTACATATTTTGTTGGTAGTTTCACATGCACATTTAACAAACTAATTTTCTATTCTACACAATATTACATTAGTTATTACATTAATTACAACAAGATTACATTATAACATAATGGTAATGGTTTTTAATTTTTTAAATTTATGTTGTCATCAGATATTTTTATTTTGAAATTAATTATAGCAACCAAAATATGTTAATTTATAGTTAATTATTGCTAAAATACATTGTAAAACGATTACTTAGTTATCCTACAATAAAATCAAATTAAGAAGATTACTTATTTGATTTTAAATAAACATAATAAGCATCGGGTACCTAAAGGGAGCAGAGCACAAACACTAATGAGGTTGAGTGACCAAGTGAATGAATTCGCTGCATCCGCCGACAAGGCTTGCAGTTGCAGAGGGTAGGGGAAAATTGAGATAGTTGATCCATGATTATGTAGTATTTTCAGTGCTCACGATACCTAATTATGATGGCAACTATAAAGGAGAATTCTACTAACGTTTCCAATCCAGGAATCTCCTCGATTTGTTGATGCCGAAATCCCGGGAATAGTTTAAAAAGATTTTCAAATAAACTAACATTGTTGCAACCCAGCGATGGGAAATACGTCGTACACGTGCCCAACTTGGCACGCTAAAAGTTTTCGACGACACACCAAAAAAAAATACTTTTATTTTTTAATATTCAATATAATAATATTAAAAACATGGAAGACCATGATTGAAACTTTTATATCTGTTAAAAAAACTAGCAATCTAGTTGACCATTTTTTCTTGCTCACTCAACTCATGTGAAAGTATTTTTTTTCTATATTGAATCATGTACACTCAAAGACTAGAAATAGGTTGACAAAGGAAGATTTAGCAGCATGTATTAATTTAGACTTACGACTTTTTTAGATTTTACGACTACACAACAGTAAATAAAAAAAATAAAAAATAGTTGAACGTCTAATGCATTCGTTTTCTGATTATAGATGTGAAAAATACATCAACATTTTTTGAATAGCGCAGGCACCTTCTTTTTGATATACCTAATAAGAGACGATAGCTTAGAAAAAAAGCTTATTGATAGTAGATTACATAATATTGATACTATAGTACTCAATACTCATATAGCAGTGAATTTTTCGGAATTGTGTCATAATAAGACCATGTCATTACCTTAAAAAATACTAAAATACATGTAGGTGGCCACTTTTTCCATTATCAAAAATATATAATCACACAAACACTGCAATCTTTGACAAAATTTGAATCTATCCCACGATTGAAAATTGTAACCGGGGTACAATCCCTGGTATATTATATTATTGTACAGAAAGAGGTAATTACGAATCTTCCATCTTACTTGACAGAATGTAGTAAATTTAATAATAATGTCATTACTTTGACTTCACAATATCAAAGATTTTCTTAAATAAAAGGGTTACACACGTCAACCTAGGTCTCTTTGAAATATTGTTATTAATGTATTGTACATTTTTAATTATTGTTTAAACTGGTGGGAAGGTGTGGCAATTAAAATCAAATCGCTAATAGGTACACACTCATTCAACTACAATCATTCTTTATTTTGACATTTAGCAGCTGATGAGACCTATAATTTTGTAGTTTAGGTTAGGTAGAAATCAGAATCTAATAAGCTCACTTATTACATAAGCACATTAAGTACTAAGTATAGGAAAATGATAGTACCACCTTATTGATACGATGATTGGCAGGCGGCGATTCATTAAACAAAATATTGAGTAAGCTAACAAGCTTAATGCACTAATCTTTGTACATTTTTAAGAAACTCCACTAATTTATTGCGTGTCCGAAAAACATTTGCATTCAACCAACAATTAAACTTTTATAGTAAGTATATGTACATGTATGTAGCATGAGGGTTAATACTGCGTCAGTTATCCTCTGTACGTCATATCAATACTCCATAACCGCAACATTATAAAATCCGATTATAATCGTATTCTAGTCAACTACTATTCACCTTTGATAATTATTGTCAGATAGATGATGACATGGTTTTTTATGAAAACATATAAATACGAATATACAATCATTTTAGCATATTAACAAGAGAAACAACTTGTTCGATGAGTGACATTTATAGTTTTTATTCAAAATTACAGATATGCCGGTTAAAAGTCGTGATTTATAACACTAAATAATTATCCAATATTGTGTTACACTTGGATACCATGTTTAATAAATGCTTTATATTAATTAAATACTTTTACAAGGTTTCAGTAACCATTTCTTTGGCACTGATGGGTAGGTACAACGGGAGAGGTATGTTGACACTAATTAATTACACACCTTTGTTTATAGTAAGAAGACAATAGTAATAGTATATGCACAGGGTAATTAACGTTAATCCTACAATTTGAATTGTAGTAAAAATGAATACTATTTTGAAAAATAATTATTTGTATCGCATACCCTATTTTATTTCCAAAACTGGGCACATTGGAGAAAACAGAACAACTAAAAACTGATACGAAATTCACAGCTGATAATCCAATAAGTAGTAAATCAATATAATATGGATGTATACGTATCTCAACAGAATCACTGTAAATGCTATTTTATTGTATGTATTATAATATGCGAGGACATACAGAAAACGAAACCACGAGTAAGATTATTAGAATTAAAGTATAATATTATATAAAAAAAACATCACTCAAAAACTGTAAAATAACATAAAAAAGCGAAAACAAAAGTGGAGACCTTGACAGGTGTGTAGGTACATGACAATGGTCGGCACAACTGAATTAGAATAGCAGCTGCCAAATTGGTCAGGTAGGTACGGGAGCACTTCGAAGGGTAAGTCGAATAAGCATGCACACACAATTAATATACAAGACTGTCTGCTGTTTTGACATTTCCAATGTTATTTGTATTTAGCGTAAATGAACTTTTGTTGGCTTTTTAATCTGAAATGTTGGAATGATAATCCAATAAGTTAGTAGATATTTACTAAATTTTCACCAAAAGAAGCAATATAATACATTCTGCAATCATTGCATCCCATAAGGTAAACTGTTCAACAATGATAACAATTAATAAATTATGTATCAACATTTTAGACTATAATGTTGTATCTAGATATAAAAAATATACCAACCTAGGCAACAGGTCTTTACAAAACGGCTCAGTGGGTCTATTCTGTACATAAGGCGGCTATCGACGGTAGTTGATCATATTTATGTATTGAGGCGGTTAATTGTTACAATAAGTTAACTGCCTGTCAAAAAGTGCAATGTGTTAACAGCCCAGTGCTAACTTTTAGAGCGAGATTGACAGTTTTGACAGTATAGAGACAGCTAACTTATTGTAACGATTATAATAGGTACCTTAATACATAAATATGATAAACTACCACCGATAACCGCCTTGTGTATAGAATAGACCCACAGATGCAGCCATGAGAAGAGTGGCGTGGGGACTTTTATGGGGCGGTCCCTTGTCATATTTTGACGTTTACCTAATCTCACCTGACTTTGTAATAATTATAGAGCAACAAATAATACAGTACAAGAGAGCTAATAATCAATAAATCGTATTTAAAGATGTATAAAAAAATCTTGATAACGTATTAACTTACAAAATTCACATAAAACGTTTTTATTTCATATTGACATTATGGAAGTTTGATATTTCCTTTACCGGTGTAATTACTATTATTTTAGCGATTAGTTGACTGAACTGGATGAATCCTATGATGGTTATTAATTATTATTGTTCACATTATATACTTAACATAATAATCAAGAGAACTTCAAGTGAAAGGGGTCAATAAATTAATGTGTAGTGCCTATAATTATTATTAATTAATAATTACATCTAAACCACTATGGGAATAATTTAAAATAAATGTAATTATTTTTCATGGCAGGATTTAATTTCTTATTAAATACTCCCACATAATCAGGCAACTTATTATTTATTTCTGAAAATAAACACTTGATTTACTGATCTACAAAGGGTTTTTAATGTGAACAAAAAGTGAAAGTAAAGAACAGCTGACAAACATATAATAAACAAACGTATGTATAATTTTATAAAATTACTATAATAATAGTCATATTATTATGTCTATTTACATACTATTTAATATACTTAAGGGCCCACATGCGCCACGTAGGTTAAAATGGAGATTTTATTGTATTTTCAGAGCATACGCCTGAACGCGCGTGTTTCAACATCTTACTCCCTACTTCAGTTATCGTTTGTAAATGTATGACTACGGCCGTATGTTATAGCTTAACCACTGGGAAATACCAATAGAATATGGCGTATTTCAAAAAAATACTACCCTATTCTTAGGTCAACAATTATTATAAAACAACCATTATTCGTTGGACGTTTTATCACATTTGAATGGTCAAAGACATAGCTTATAATCAGTAAGTATCTTTTGAATTATATTCAAATGTGTTAATCGTGCCCATTTTTTGAATAATAAAATGCCGAATTCTTGTCAAATTTGGGATCACAGAGATAATAAATATAATTTTGTATCGTAAATATTTCACTATATAAAAGTTGACAACAATTTTACTTATGGTTTTATAAATGCGTTTAAAAAATAATAAATCTAAAAAATCTTAACACCACTGCACATGGATGTACTGAAATATGACTATATTCAAAAAAAATTGATCGAGAGGTTCAACAGAATACTATTTTATGTAATAAAAATACTTTATGCAGTCATCAATGTTTGAAATAAATATAAAGGATAATAAGGCTTCAAAATTATATAAATAGATTATCTACAACGTTTAAGGAATGTCCAGGCTTATGCTCTGAAAATACCATAAAATCTCCATTTTGACCTACGTGGCGCACGTGGGCCGTTAAGTTAAGAAGTGATTTTTTTATAACCATCATGCTAGTAAGTTCTTAATTATGTAGTACTTAAAGTAAAGTAAATACAGTGATGTCCCGTGGGGGTAGGCAGATTGAGCGTTGCCTGGAGGCGGCAGTTATTCGAAGGGCAGCAAATCGAGGAGAGTCATGAGGTATACTTATCTAGAAATAGCTACCTAAACTTAGTAATAACGGAAATATCTTTCCATTAAAAAAACAGCTCACTGCTTGGAAACAAAATGTAACATACAAGGTTTAACAGAACTGTATTTTTGTTGGGCTCGCGATGTCTAGTTTACTTCCGTTTTCTTTGGAGGTTACTTCATTGACGATCGGCAATGACTCGTGCAGATTTTCGAATTATGGGTAGGTAGATACTTACGAGGGTGGGTCAATAATTCCTTAGAAAAAAGCATTAAAACAGTTTTTATTTTTGTATTTTTTTTTTATTTCTCAACATAATCTCCTTGGAGCTCAATACACTTGGTTAGACGTTTCTCAATTTTTTTTAAACCGTCAGAAAAATAAGTTTTCGGAAGGTCCTCAAAATAAGCATTTGTCCGATCGATGACTTCTTCATTTGAAAAAAAACGTTGTCCACTTAGCCATTTTTTTAAGTTTGGGAAAAGGAAAAAGTCACTGGGGTCTAAATCTGGCGAATACGGTGGGTGGTCGACCAATTCGAACTTCAATTCTTCAATTTTAGCCATTGATCGTAAACATGTGTGAACACGGGCATTGTCCTGATGAAAGAGGATTTTTTTCCTGTTTAAATGAGGCCGTTTTTCTTCAATTTTGTTTTTTAGCTGGTCCAATAAAGATGCATAATAATACCCTGTTATTTTTTTTCCTTTTTCCAAATAGTCAACGAAAATAATTTCACGTGCATCCCAAAATACAGTAGCCGTAACCTTACCAGCTGATTTTACGGTTTTCGCCTTCTTTGGACATGGTTTGCCTTCGCAATCCACTGCTTTGACTGTTCTTTCGTCTCGGGAGTATAGTGGTGTATCCATGTTTCATCTACAAGTCACAAAGCGACGAAAAAATTCATCCGGATTGCGTTGCATGAGCGACAACAGGGCTTTAGAGGCCACCACCCTATTGCGTTTATTGTCGACTGTGAGCAAACGCGGCACCCATCTTGCAGAAATTTTTTTCATGCCCAATTTGTCATGTAAAATAGAAATGACGCTACCTTTTGAGATCCCTGTAACCTCAATTATCTCACTCAACTTTAATCTTCGGTCACTTAACACCATATCGTGGATTTTATTGATCATTTCTGGTGTAGTCACCTCTACAGGACGTCCTGAGCGTGGTTCATCCTTTGTTGATGTACGACCACGTTTAAATTCATTTAACCAGTTATAAATAGTTGCAAGTGAAGGAGCAGATATGCCGTGAACTAAATCTAACTCATTTTTTATTTCCTTTGCTGTTAACCCTTTTATATTAAAATGTTTAATAACAGCTCTAAACTCAATTTTCTCCATTTTCCATTTTTCCATTTTCCACAAGCAAATTTTTTTTTTAAATGTACGAGAAACACACAACAACCCGACCAATCTGACTGAAACTTTGCAGCATACTGAATCGGTAGTGCCGCTGCATGAAAACAAACCGCTTACAGTACTAGTCGCGCCACCTGTCGGCTTTTCTAAGGACTTATTGACCCACCCTCGTACCTTAAAATTCATCCAAATATTTTTGCCAGTCACTCACGAGTTTTGGAAGTTGTCAGGTGTATTTTTAAATGTATCTGAAACCGTGGACTCGCAATATTGTCTATTGAAGCAGAGATGCCATTTAAATTAAATTTAGTGGTAAGTATATATTTTGTTAGTAATGTTTGTATACAACCAATGACATTATTATTGGACGACGCACTCAATACAGTAGCTAGCAAGTAAATTCGCGCATTCGCATGTATAGGTAAACGTCACGCAATTTCCATTATGCGATATCACGCATCGGGAATTTATAGCAATATGACCTTTATTGTAATGGCGTTAGAGCAGTGTTTCTAATGTCAATGTTCATTTGAGCGAACCCGTTCGAACCGAACCATTCGGCAGACCCAACAAAAAGCATCAGGAATTTATAGCAATATCACCTTTATTGTAATGGCGTTAGAACAGATTATGCCATTCGGCAGACCCGACAATAAAGTGAGTGTCATTTTCTTTTCCAGACGATTCGTCCATATTAATGTCATTGTATACAACACATTTCTTAGATATTGAAGCCATGAAAGGATGATAAAAAATACGGTATAAAAATGGAGCGGCATTTTGGCGCTGCTTAGGGGCGTCACTGAGTAAATATATAGAAAATCAAACGATTCTTAGAATGTATAAAGAACTACATAATAATTATACTAAAGCAAGTAATTTAGTACTAGCATCTACCAGCTACTTAACAGATTAAGATGGATTATATTGAACAGAAGTAGATAAATTTACAGAAAAATTTCTGATAAGATAATAAATAAATGGCTAGGTGAATTAAAATGATTATACCAAAGATAGCCAAACCATTAACACACCTAAAAATATTCATTTTTTAATAGATTCAGGGTTTACTTTGTGATAAACTTAGATTAAATAATATGGTACATTACTCGACAACATTCATCAATGTTAACACAGTACTGAATACACCTAAAATGACAAGATATTGCTATTTCATAATATGTGGTAAATACATGGCATAATTTCATCTTATTTCTGAATAAATTGGATGTTAATAATGATCTTGGGAGTATAGATTATACTAAGTACTTACTTAAAACAAAATAAAGTAAGTCAAAAATAGATAATAGTCAACGGTCAGTGGCATATTTGTAAGTAGGTATGTAATGAGGGATGCATTTCTGAATTAGGCAGTGGGTACATACTTACCAACTACCACATTAGCCAATAGTTGTATCGACTATCAATCATAAAATAAATAAAAAGGTATTGTATTATAGAACTATTTATTGACCTGCTTAATTGATAGCAAGTAAATAGGTATAATTGAAAAACTGACTCATGGTAAGTATTTGGGTATACCATCAAATAAAAAAAGACAGACTACTAAGTTGTCATAGAGTTCATGGAGGATTTAAATATTCAAAATATCACATTTAGCTGTTGCATGTAGAAGCACACACTAAATGTCAAATTTAGCTACAAAGGTACACTTGTAATACTGACAAGATTGCATATTATTGAAACATATTTCCAAATTGAAAATTGTGAAAAAAATGGTCTGAATATCATTAAAAAATCATCAAATATCACCACCATGCCAAACATAATCACAACACATCACTATGTACTTATACAGATATGTAAGTCATGTGGTATACTCAACACTGAGTCAGTGGACCAGGTGAATTGGTCAGTGTGTACTTTTTTTACTTGGGTTTTTAAAAAAAAAAGGTAAAGGCATGCTTCCCATAAGCATTAAGTTTGTATTTAATATTTTCAATCCTTTGTCCATAATTGAGTATGCTTTTTACTAGTTAGTATTTTAATAATAAACATTAAAGTACATCCAAATATGTCCAATAGAAAAAAAACAGTTATAAGTAATATTGAATAATATAAAAAAATGCAATATTACAGAATCCTCACCACAAGTAATGACATCTGTGGAGGATTATTTTAAACACAGTTTCTATCAGAACTAAGAACCAAAGGGTCAACAGAGACAACAGTGATAGTATTTATTTATTTATTTAAAAAAGACATGTTGAGTACACAATAAATTAATAATTCAGGATGTTCACAACATGATATTTAGAATAAAAAGTACAAGTAAAAGAAGTTTTAGAGAAAAACAAGGTAGAGAAAAAAACAAAGCAAAAAATAGTTTTACACAAAAGAAATAAAATAAAAAAACAATAGTAATTTAAAAAAATACAAATTAAACAATAAAATAGAATTTTAAAAACAGAACATATAATGCATCCCTAAAAATAACTAAATCTCTAGGGAGTGCATTGACCAGCCCCACAGCCCTCGCTATTGGTGCTTGGTGAGCCTGACATGAGGAAACAGCTTTCACCCAAAATAGGTCATGGCTGCGACCACGCATGTAATTGACGGGTCCATAAAAATTCAAATTTTCTAGAATATCGGGATTGGAAACAATACCACGTGAGAGCAGGGAAAAATGCTTTAAGAGCAGAAGTGACCTACCAGCTTCAAGAGAATGAAAGGCGAGCATGCCTTGAAGATAGTTAGTCGGAAAATACTCATTTGAGAAGATGTCAAAAGGAAAATAATTATAAACTTTAAAACAAAGATGTCGAAGAATATTTTCTGAACACACTCTAAAACAAGCTTATAGGAAACCTCATAAGGACTACAGATATACCATTACACTTGTTATTTAAAGCATTCTAAGACTTTGGAATGACTTTCTAAGAGATGTGATAAAACCTGATCGAAATAAATGAAAAAACTTCTGCCGGGACTGGATTAAATGAGTTTTCAATCGAAACCACTAGTTATACTGATTGGACTAGTATTTCCACGGTAGAGATCCATTACAATGGTAATATGTTGCCCGCCACAACTTGTTTCGATAGATGATTGGTTGATGAATGGTTTGCGCTGTCATCATACACATATCATATACCTAAGTATTTACTCAATAGCAAGAGTGAATTTGACATCTCCAAGGGCTTTTAGTCTGCAACCCATGAAACAGGGGGCAAGCGTTCTAACCTCTGCTTCATGTTAGGACCAAGTTATTTATTATGTCACCCAATGGCTTGCATCAAACTAACAAATCTATTTTTTATCAAAGCCTAGACATAGACATTTATAGTGACGTGTTATGTACTTATTTTGTTTTCGAAATTTACTTAATTTATCTGTACAAAATTGTATGTTTTTTATAGATTTTCTTTTTCTCTCTTGTGAGGGTAATATTTGTTATAATGTACTTATATCTCATGTTGTGAACATCTTGAATTTAGATTTGTTATGTCCACAATGTTTTGTTTTCTCAAATAAATAAATAACGTTTACAGGTGTAAAGCCGCGTTTACACGGTCCAAGTACGATCCAAGTACACTTGGACTGAGCCCCATCTAAGCGCTCTCGTACGGGATATCTTCATACAAATTACTCCTATCCAAGCTACTTGGACTGCGTTCTACTCATCCAAGCTAGCTTGGATAGGAATAATTAGTATGAAGATGTCTCATACGAGTGCGCTCGGTCCAAGTCAACTTGGATTGTACTTGGACCGTGTCAACGCGGCTTTAAGTAAGTAGGTATCTGGTGCCATTAGAAACAACTTCTACTTTTTAACAAGATCATTAAAAATGTGAAAGGCATGTTTGATCACTTACTTTTAATAAAATAGGTAGGTATTGTAAAGTCACATCTAATTGCAGGTACATGACATACATTTGCAGTAAAATAAAAGTAAAATGTACTTCCTTTTGTGGGATTTGTGTACACTGTACACTGTACAGGGTACACAATGTGTACGTACACCCACCTAAAAAGTTCAATAATCATCTGTTTCTGTCAAAAAGTATAGGTTGGTTTGTATGACAGATTATATGTAAGTATTCCAGCCCCAACATTAAGTGATGTATACATTGTATGAATGACCATTTTTAGGAGTCCTGCAGATCTTTTGATCTGGTTTATAGGATGGTGAAGAGGTTGAGGACGTTCGTGGGTGTGATTGACATATAAGTGGATGGATAGTATACTGACCCTGGTGTTCTTTTATCGTCAGGCTGACGCTCGCGATCTCTGGCACCTTCCCGCTTGTTCATAATATAAGCTCTTAGCGTGCAGGCACTGAGTCCCCGCGCGCCCAACCGCACTTCACTGCGCCCCGTCGTAAAGGGGCGCTGCTAACATCACCGGCTACCGACTGCACCTCGACCGACGATGGCGTCGATCCATTATCTCAATATCATCGTCTACAAAATGACACGAGAGGAAACTATGCACTGTCGTTTTAGGGAATAACTTCGCACTGCACAATTTAATTTTTCTGTCACACCGGATTTCACCTGCGATAATGAAACATTGGATATTTATATTTATGACGGATTAATAAACAGGAAATGCACAAAACAATGACTATCAGGGGCAGCTGACAACCTAACCTAAAAACTCAAAATGTCTGACACAGATAATCACTAATGCAATTATTACACAAAACGAACGGAGGCTACGACACGGTTGCACGCCCAACGTATATTGTACGTGTTATTGTATGATCAGAAAACAATATTATATACAGTTAAAAGAACATTTTAAATTGGAAAAATTGACGGATGAACTGATAATTTTGTCGGCTTGATGTTCTCGACGGACAAGTTGATTCTTGACTTCAAACAAAGCTACTATCGGACGGACATTTACAATAGTCATCGATAATGCACGATTGCATTTATACAGAAAATAAAACAAAACTTTTTACAGAAAATGAATCAGTTCACTAAATCGAAACAAATTGGGGCGTTCGTTTCCGTGATATTAGTATATTTTTTTGTTTTTGGACGAATGTTTTAAACAGTTGACACATGAAAAATGGCTGAACTACTGTTGATGACACACGTAATCGTTGCTAATATTCTGTAATAAAACATAAATAGGGTTCGCCCCGGGTAAAACTGCGTATATAGGAACACGGAAGCCAAACTTTAAACAAAATTCGAGGATAATTGCATTAGGTTATATATAATTAACGCCAATATGCGTAACCGGAATGGCAGTCACACCGAATGACAAGCTAACGACCTGTGGGATCCGCAGAATCCTGACAGATTACTTCAATGCACAATGTATGGCTCGACGTACGCCCTCGTACACCATTCAATCACTGCGTTTTACTTTTCTAGAAACAACGTTCGTTTCACCACACTGCTAGCTGAAAAGGACAATGCTCGCCATTACAACACGGGCCAATACCCTAATACAATCACTGCACGCACAATTTTTACTCGAATGATCAATGAAAAGAAGACTAAGTATTTTCGGTACCTCAACAAATATTTAGCATTTAATACATGAGCACACTTTTGAAATAATTTGTAGTTTTTGTATTTTAAAAAAAATCGGCGAGATCGGCTCGGCCCGTATCCTAAACTTCCAAGAAAATTTATCGCAAGATTGTTGAAACCTCGGAGAACATAGTTCAATGAAGCTTCGTGCAAGGTAAATTATGCATTATAATATTTGTGTTTCTACAAAATTCATAACATTGACATTAACTAAATACATAAAATATTGAACAATGGAACTGATCGATGGATTCCGTTATTTATTTACGGACAAGAATTGAAATAAACCGTACAGAAGTGATGTAAAATTATGTACAACACCTTAGTAAAAAATATGAACCAGACGATGATTCACATTATAGACGGAGCGCATGCGTCAAATAATCAGAACTTATAGTTTTTATAAATTCATAATATTTATTTGAGATATCTAATTTAAATTGAGTACATTCTATATAATTCCATTTTTTTTCTCTAACTATTTAGCCTCTTCTTAATTTAGTCACATAAATGTCAGAAAAAGTAATAAAAAATAATAAAGCAGTATTTGACTTGAATGTGAAGCGGAAAGAGGCGTTTCTCGCAATCATACGTTCCGTTACCAAGGCAACTGGCAACCACAAATACTGTCATTTGTTAGTTGTCATTTAAATGTACAAATTCATATTTAAATTAAATGCACATTTAACGTAAATGATAAACATTTATTATCTCCAAAAAGATGATGACTGAATTAACTGGAAATTGTATTCAAATAATACTCAGCATCAAGGAAGGTAGATAACCCTGCCGGGAAACATTTTCTGAAGTTGTTCATAACCTATCTTTTTTTTGTTTTATTTCATTTTCCTAATATTTTAACCCTTTTATGAAAATATAAATAGATCAATTCCTTTAACATTTGTATAAGATGCCTTGAGGATATTGCAGTCCCATTTATAACTACGATGTCTGTTTAGAGTATTTAACTAAAAATTATGTTTTTAGGAGTCGGGTTCAATTTTGTACATAAACCAATAGTGGTTTCTTGTTCATTAAATCGTCAAGTTTTGGAATCCGATCCAGTACCACCTCGCCACACGTCTGTTATTGATTCAGAACTAGTGTGGGAAACAGAGAAACGAACATTTCGCAGGTAATTAATGTATACCTAGTAGGTATATAGCATAATAAGTTTCGGTACAACGTACGTAATGTACAGAAGGTGTCAGGGAACTTTGGTAAATTACCCTAAGTGGGATAGAATGAAAATTTTGTGGTAATGAAGTGTCAATTATCATTGAGACAATTGATTCACATACGTAGGTACTTACTTTAATTTTCACTTTCAACTTGAGAGAGTTATATCATTCTAGACAAATAATAAACGCCCACGGTGGCCGCGCGGCTTAAGCGTTGGACTATAACGCCGTGGGTCCCAGGTTCGAATCCTGAGTCTGGCAAGTACACATATTGTTTTTCAATTTGTGAGTGTCAGGGTATGGACCTAATAGGTTGAGCAAGTGGCTGACATCCATTTCTTGTAAAAAACAAAATCTGTCAATACAAACCTCTACTCTGTGGAGGCTCATATGATCCTATTAGGATCGGACATGGTCGAAAAAAGAAAAAGAAAAAAAAACAATATTATGGGATAATACCTAAAAAAGTTTCCTGACGATAATTCATATTATTATACCTAATACAATAGGTATAATAATATGAATGTCTTCATTATTTCACAGCTATGTTAAACACCCTTTGAAGAGGGGTTCCAGGTTCTTACCGTGTCTCCGATGATGATGCCAATATGACATTTTGCAGTGGTGTAGTGTTAAATATAATAGTACCGAGACCAAATTTATTGAAAAAACCTTCTTCTATAGAGATGGAGCCTAAACGTATGTGATGGCAAAAAGAACCAATGCAGGGTTATCTACCAGTCAATCTCGCAAATTTCCCGACAAGGCAGAAATCAGACATGAAATGCCCATAACTTCCAAAGTTCTGCATGCCCATATGAAGCTTTTTTAAAAAAATTCTTGGTTTTCTCAATAATTTTCTGTCTAAAAAAGAAAATTATTCATTCTGCGAAAACCGTAGTTTGAAATACTTTTCCCTTTCCAAATTGTATACAATGTTTATGTCTACAGCAAAATTGCTGTTCATAAAGAATTTCTTGGAGAAACAATGACATATTTTTTAAAGAGAATGAAAAATATATTTGAAAACCTATTTAAAAAAAACCACAGATAAAGTAATTTATAAATAATTATCATCAGTACTGAAACAAAAGTCTTAGGTCAATGACCCAACATGCTCTGACCCCTCTACACCATTGGAACTATTGCTCATGGATAAAAAACATAAATGAGACTGGACCATGGCCCCCACGTCCTGAAGCGGGCTCCTAGGATAGTATCTTTGGCGGGCCCCCTACCGATCGCTAAACATAAAGGCGGTGTGACGCTCTAGAGTAGCATTTTTCAAATGGTGATTGTGGTGAAATAAGGGTATTCATTGTATTTTTAACGATTTTTTGTGTTTTTAATACATCCACTTGAATTATGGAGTTGTCAAGTATCGACACACAATAATCAAAAATTTCATCGCACGACCATATATTTTAAATGTTATAGTAAAATACCACCGCCGCAGACGACTTTTTTTTATTATTAACGCTTTCGCTGCTGAATAGATAATGAGATTTTAATTGCCCCCTTTAAAATGCACGTTAATTACATCGAGCGGCCGCCTGGTCATTACGCGCCATGTGCGTCTTCCGCGTCCAAAGTATTAAAGAAGGTTTGTGATATGTGTTTGGTCAACTCGCTATGCTGGGCCCCCAGGATAGAGCCCTGTTGGCACCCCCCTTGTGGGGGCCATGGGCTGGACACAATGAAAACTTGGTTAAAGATTAAATATTTTGTTTATCGTAGTCCAAATGACATCTATGTGTGAATATTGTCTCCAATTCGGTCAACTAATCGGTGGGTGTACAGGATTCAAGCCTATTACCTTCTGATTGAAAAAGAAAAATAATATAATATGTAAGCTGGGCTTTTAAACTTGACGACCGCGATGGTCGACAGTGATGGGCAACAGCGACAGGGGACAGCAACAGTAAAGGTATAAACGCAATATTATCACATCACATGAGCTCATATGATAAAAACAATAGAACCATTCAATACCTAATGAAAACTGTCATCCTACAACATTGTGTTTATTACTCCTCATTAATTACATCATTTGTAGCTGTCTTCCAAACCATTAAACTCAAAGATACACGAGATGTCGTGTTTGAAAATGTGTAAATTTTTAGGAAATATAAGAAGTTCTATCACTTGTCCGATTGGTGGTGTGGCGTGATACGCATGAGGTGAGTTCAGTGTGGTTCTGATACATTAAAATACCAAGTAAAACGACATTGCACACTCTTTGCCATGGTGCAAGGTTACCGTGAGCTCACATAATGTGATAATAATGCGTTTCTAGCTTAACATGTCCCATAAGCATCGATCCAACAGAATTGATTGATTAAAGCTCAAATTATATTGGCAGATTGCGTTTGGCCCGATCGTCTGCCACGATTGCCAAAATCTATTATCTGTGGTTTTCCGGGATCGTGAGTGATCGTGAGCAAATTGGAACCAATCCTATTCCCATCTGCCCGATTCCTGCAGATGCAAGCAAAAATTGCCAAGAGTGTACGAAAATATCCGAAGCACCCGCCTGCTAGGTTTGACAGCTGAGTTTTGACGTAAAATTGGGTGGGAAAACTGTCCAGTGTAACCACTAATCTAACGAAGAAATAGTTTTCGGTCAACCTATATTTTTAATAATAGCAACACTATGTTTATTTTAAACCAATCAAAAACAAGGACAAACGCGATCGAATCGTTGCGTATAATTGCAATTAGTGTAAAGACGTTGGTCACGACGGTCGGCGTGGATAATTGGATCTTGTTGGATCTGCACGTCTGCCAATGTAATTAAGCCTTAATAACGCCTGTACACATGAATGGATTTACTGGCACCAATAGTGTGTAAATTAAACTATCGCGATAATAATTGTTAACACGTAAAAGTTTTAACTGTCTCGCCAATCTCATTCTTCAAGTGTAAGTGAGACGCGTTGTTGTCATTGTATGGTGCTATTTCACTGGTTGTGAAAATTGGTAAATGTCAAAATGCTCTGCACAGTGTAAATCGTTTTTTTTCCCGGCAGGTTTACCACTATCGTTTAACTGCGCATACACAGATATCGCACAAGTACCGACTGTCACGAGAAAATTCAGACTCTTGCAAATCTTATAACTTGCACGATGCACACACTACTAGTACGAATCTAACTTTAAATGCTAAATGTGTGTCTCCAAAAATTTAATGCAGATGGTTCTATATATTCATACCCATTTGAATTGTCTGTAAGGATTTATTTGTTTGTTGAACAGTCTCCGTCTCCAAAATATTCCCCTGAAAGTAGAAGTACGGACAGCAACAGGGCAAAAAGAACGAATCGGATTTTTACTCCTCAGCCTATTGGCCGCCATGCCTCGTCCTTCACATAAAAGAGTAATAATACCATTTTTCTTCTACATACTTGATTTAACCTATTTTTATACAAGTTTAAAATGTAGCATTCTTTATTGAAAATACATAATTTGGAATAGCCTCACAAACAAATGTAATGTAGGTAAACCTACAAGCCAGACATATAATGCGATATTTCAGTGGTACGAGAGGGATGACCGAAAGGCCACCTCAAGTAGAGCTTGTGATTTCTCGACTTTTCTCATTTCTCGAGAATTCTCGAAATCAACAATAATTCGTTTTCTCGCAACGAGATTTCTCGATCACAACTTCTAACCTCAAGGTACATACCTTGAGGTTGGATTGATGAAATATTGAGGATCAGAAGAATTACGTTGCACTGAATAATAAGGAATTGAGAAGTGTTGAGAGAGCTTGAGGTGGCCTTCATCCAGCAGTAGATTGAAACAGGCTGATGATTATTATGATGGAATCGACCTAATTGGCTTACTTACAAACTTAATTCAATATATTTGAGTATACACTCTGAGGATAAGTATTTCAAATTCCATCAACAGATATCTATTCGTTGAAATTAACTTCGAGGTTGTAATAAAGTTAGTAAATTTGATTCATTGATAGTGTCATAGTGTCAGCGGTATTAAAATTATTCTATAAGATGTGTGAATCCCACTCAGTCCGGGATTCTACGAGTTTTCTAGTAGGTATGTTTGTGAGGCTTTACCTATCTCAAAGATGTTGAAAAAAAACCTTCTTTTATGGAGTTGCAGCCATATGGAAGTGAAGCCAAAAAAAGAATCATTAATTTTCATACAAACTGTGAAGAGTTAGAAGGGTTTGTCGTTGATGTTGCATAGAAAAATGGCACCTACTTCAAGCTGGAACTTGCTTCATCGATTTTGACCGGGAAACCACAGAAGGCTCCATCTGGTAGAAGAATGGTTTCTTCAACATCTTAGGCTTTACTGTTAGTTCTCATTTGTCACTTGCTTATTTTTCATTACATTAGACATAGTAATTTGTAAAACATAACAAACATTTGGATAATAATATTATGTTTAGATATATTTTATTTGAACATACCTACATAATTTGAAACTTACTAGAAAAATTAACTCAATTTGGTAAACATTTCATGTAAAAACTATTAGTTAATTTTGTCGTAATTGAATTGGACGCCCGTAGCTTAATTCTAGTGAATACAGGTTCAAGTCCCATTGGGTGTTGTGTTTTCAAATTACGCATGTTCAATATAAAGAATGTTACATTCTTAAATCATGTGAATTATTTGTTGAATAAAAGAAATAGCTTATAATATTTTGTTTATCTACACAATTTTTGTGTTTATAATGTAATTATTGTGGAAACAAGTGGAACAAATAAAATATAACTAATCATAGGTACATATGAAATGTTTTTTATTTGTAATTTTTTTTAGATGTGTTTTTTTGAGAAATACATGATGCAGTTCAACTCCATTTTTCAGCAACAATTTTTTAATAATCTACTTTGAAAATTTTCAGGTGAACCATTCATGGCATAAGTTACTAGGAGTTAAACCTGAAGGTAAATCATACAATCCACAAATCCTTCTCAGACTGACTGTCGAAGATTGCAATAAGGTCGCATCCTTGGTACGTATAATGTTAAAAAAAAATGTTTTTAATGCTTTAACCATTTAATTTTATTTTAATAGTCGCCATTGCTTTAGTGAATCACTAAAAATCCCATTTGGAATATTTGTCAGTAAAACACTTGTGTAGGTAAGTAACAAATAAAGTATATTTTTGAACATGTTGAAGAAAACGATCTTCTTTTAAGGGCCAGAGTGCTGTGTGAAAGTTGAAAATGAAGAATTCGTGGTGTGGCGATCAACCATTCCTGTAAGAACAAGCATTGTCAGCATAATTCGTGACATACAAATCGATCACGAAAATATTATTTAATTATTTTTATATACATTTTTCACAAGCCGCCAGCGGTATCGGTTAGAGCTTATTCAGTGAGAAACGCCGACGGCAAAAAATAAGATTGTTTAGCATTCAAATTTCACACGAATCTAATAATGCAAATAAGAATTTTTACCTTAGTAATGTTACGTAATTAAATGTGCAAAATCATCAAATGAAAAACCGGTTTCCCGAAATAATTTACCATTTCAAGCACTGTGATGTCCAACAACGATTGTTGTTAGAATTTCTTACTGTTATTATAAACAACGATATATCGTAGTTTAGCATTCAAAGGATTAAGATCAATTCTTTTCAAAGATTATATTATAATGACGACGACTTATGGACGAATTCAAATTTACTATACCTTGTATTCATATTTACTTCTCTAGATGTTTACCATGTACATGCTGACCAAATGAATGGTATTATAATATGGTTTATAGGTTATGAATCCGTCAACACATACTACTAATAAAACTCGAAGCTCCGAATCGACTTCAGCAACCTCTCCCTCTCACAGAAGCCAAGGACACATCAAGCCCAATCCGTTGTCATTAGGTAGGTATATTAAAAAATACGGGTTTTCAATATAAATGAAATTATCAAAATATATATGACTCCAAGTAAGTTGGTAATTGTTTATTTGCATTTCCTGAATAATACCCCATATACACGTGCATGGATTTACTACTGACATAACATAACAAGAAAATGCATGTGTAAACACGGTGGCCACGCGGCTTAAGCGTTGGACTATAACGCTGTGGGTCCCAGGTTCGAATCCTGGGTCTGGCAAGTACACATATTGTTTTTCAATTTGTGTGTGAGTCAGGGTATAGACCTAATAGGTTGAGCAAGTGGCTGACATCCATTTCTCGTAAAAAAAAAAAAAAATCTGTTAATACAAAACCTCTTCCCTGTGGAGGCCCATATGATCCTATTAGGATCGGACATGGTCGAAAAAAAAAAAAAACATGTATTATCATGCAAGTTGCAAGATTGAATGCATGAATCAAAAATGTTCAGAAGCTTCTGAGTTTTCACGCGACAGTTTCTATATCTGCGCCTTCGCAGTCGAATGGTAGTGGCGAACCTGCCAGTAAAACAACGAATTACACCGCGCATTGGGTCTCGCTTACTCTTGAAGAATGAGATTGGTGAGATAGTTAGCACTTTTACATCTAAACAGTTATTATTGTGATAGTTTAAAAAAAACTATTGCTGCAAGTAAATCCATGCACGTGTACAGGCGCTATAAGGACGCTCTGTATCCATGCAATGTACAATCATTAAAATAAAACAAGATAGTGAAAATACAATTCACTCAACCTTTACATAAATCTTGAATGCAAAGCAATATGAAATATAATACAATATAATACACGCATGGGAGGCGCTGACATGGCTCTGGCCTGGGGGTTCGGCTTGGCATTTTGGCCAGCTAAGTGTTATGAACAGAAGACAAACGTGACTAAAATAAGGACTTAAGTTTTGTCAATCGAACCATTATTATATTAGGCACATTGCACTTTCCTTTTGTATCACCATTGAAGACAAAAGTACAGCATTCCCCAAGTTGTCATCCAATGAAAGATCAACGGTATGCGGATCAGAGGACGACGCCGCATTTCGTGGCTGGTACTATTGTAGCTTCACTGAACTGTTTCGGCTAGTACATGATAAGGTAAAGATCGCCGTGATGGTGGCCGACGTCCGCTAGGGGATGGCACAATAAGAAGAATCATCATTGAAACTGATTTATTTTATTCTAAATACGGTTTGGAGGCTCTCGTGGTGCAGTGCGTAGGCACGATTCGCTTCCTGGGGAGGTCAAAATATATTTACATAATCTAATATGTAAATTCCTCAAGCCTGGGAGTTTTACCACTATTATTGGGCTTCATGGCCTGTTGTGGTGTTTAATAAAGAAATAAATAATAATAATAATAAAACAGTGTTTCCCAATTAAATTTATTCGCAGAATAAAATTTGTAATAATTAGATGATAATTATGGATCTGATTATTTATTATTATTAGTTTGGGTATTCGGAAATCATTTTCCGGACAGTAAAACTTTCAAAATCCATTGTAGAGGTAGGTACTGCAAAATGAGAAAAAATATTAGTATTTTAAATTTCCCAGCCCAACGGTTTCATAATTTCTAGGGGGTTGTCAGCTACTCTTAAATTATATTGAAAAGTAACATTTTCATACACTACAGATTTATTCCATCGGGTCTATTCTATACTTCTCGACCGCTAAAGTGATAAAGTGATAAATATTATCAAACTTAGGGTAGGTTTGTATCAAAGTATTAGCACTTATTGTAACCAATTTATTGTAATTTTTGTGATTATGTTTAGGACAAACTCTAAAGTTTTGGGTTTAACTAATTATGTGTCGATAGATAACCAGATTAGAGATATTGGAAACAGGTAACTCCTCATAATATTTTAGATTAAATAATATACTATTTTTTTAAACAGACAAGCAAAAACTAGATCTCTCTCCACATCTGGTGGTCAATCTTCGTAGTGACGGTGCTCTGCAAGTCGGCAGCGACATCTCTTCAGATTTATTTCAACTCGTTTTGAATGTTCAATCTTCAGAAAACCTTAATCTGGTAAGTGCTTACGATTGATAATAATAGAATATCTTCAAATATCTGTCCTCTGTTGATTTATTGGACTGTGCATAGTCCCTTTGATGTAACTAGTGCATGGCCCCCACAAAGGGGGGACTGACAGGGCTCTAGCCTGGAGGCTCAGGCTCAGGAAGGGCCTGGCGTGGCGAATCGACCAGATAAGTGATTTAAACACATCACAAATTCTCTCGAATAGTAAAAAAAGTCGCCTGCGGCGCTATTTATCTTCAATATTATTATTATTTAAAATTATATGGTTGTACAATACAATTTTTAATTGTGTATCGATAACTCGACAACTCCATAATTCAAATAGATGAATTCAAATATACAAAAAAACACTAAATATACACATTAATTTTAGAACGTCACACTCCCTTTATCTTTAGCGATAGGTAGGGGGCCCATCAAAGATCCTAGCCTGGCGGCCCGGTTCAGGATGTGGGCGTCATGAACTAGTGCATTGTGTTACTGACATTATAAGGAATGTAAACTAATATGGTATTAATACATAGGATGTCTAATACATATGTGTGTTATTAACTTTGTGAGTTTTTTTGACTTAATTTCCTGGTTTTATATTTTAAAAATCATATTTTCGGTTACTTAGAATCAAATACATATTATAAAAGTTTGACAGTATTTCAAGTTAGTGAACACTTTTGAATAAATAAATCAAAAACACGGTGAACATCCATCTCTATTTAACTTTCATCCAAGCAAGATGTCTCCTAACAAGTGTACTTTAAACATGTGAATTTATTTCACCATTGTTTCTGTGGTCTCTGTTTAAATTGTAATTATTGCCAAAAATTTCTACCTATTAATTGAATAAATCCAACCTAAAGGAAATAGATACCCATGTTTCTTTAGATTTGACCATAAAATAATGTATAATAAAGTCAGTCTAATTTTTAAAAGAATGTATTGCTTTCAGCTCTTGAATACAAGTGGAAATTCTCCAAAGACCAAAGATTCCTATCACATACAGTGGACAGTATTTGGCCAGACTTCGAAGACTGCCGAGGGTCCCCTGCAAAATCAACAAATAATGGCGTTGACCATTCGATCCGATCTTAACACGCTATCACAATATTTCAGAGAAAGCCCGTATGTGATTATCAAACTCTGCACACAGGATGATGAAATTGGTCAGTACTTAATAATATGTAATAATATTTCAATTTAATTATCAAGATGTTGTAGAAAACCTTCTTTTATAAAACTATCTAAACATATTATGAAAGTGAAGCATAAAACATGTCTGGTCTACTGATAGGTTAGCTACAAGTGACTTTGAATTGTAAATTCATTTGAAGAGAACTTCACACTTGAAAAAGTCAAACATACATAGGTATCAGAGCTATATAAATCCAGTTATAGCTCGATCTTATTTTTTATACACGTCCGGAAAGTATTAATATCGCACCAAGAATTTGAAAAAGCTGCAAGAAAAATAGTGATTTTAATTGAATTGAATTTAATTGAACAAAACTCCCACCTGTTAATTAATGGTTGATGGACTTTAATATCACAACAGGATCAAATTCACATGTTGTGCTCTCAATATGACGTGTGGAAAAAAAGCATGGACACAATAGGTTACACAAGTGGCTTTTATCCCAATTTCTTATAATAACAACTCCTCTAAATATTTTTTTGCAGGTGCATGTTGTGTGGATCTCCGCAAAATGATCCCTTCAAATAGCTTACTGGATTTTTTGACAAATTTCTGTAACCACTCGAAGACATTGTTATGTAATGAGAGATGTTTCATTGTGAGTTGTGTCAGTGAGGATATCCCGTGTGATTCGAGCGGGAAGAAACCTTATTTAGACATTGAAATAGGTATCCGGCACATGCTTCCAAGTGAACAAATCCTCATTCCTAATAAGGTAAGGCTTATTGCAAGGCCGTTACAAGTTGCCATTAAATTGAATTTTTACAACAAAAGTAGAGTAGTGGATGGAAATCTAAGTCTGTGTTTTATAGTACCTTACCTATTAGGTACCTACTAATTTAAGAATTTTTTAAGCAAATTATCCTGTCAATTTATACCGAATTTTACACTTTACCTATCGCGCAAATTACAGAAAGTAGGTACAAAGATAGATACCTATTACAAATAGTTTGATAAAAATCAGTGAGTATATTTAAAAAATATATATTCACTGTACAATACATACTACTACAGTGGAACCCTGATCTACCTCGCATAAATCGTTTCCCCGCATGGATCGTTCATTTTTGAAAGTCCCGCCAAATACCCGTGAGAACAATGTTAAATAATCCCGCATTAACCACTCCCCAATTTATCGTTTTTCTCGAGCTATCATCTAAATATTATGGTCCCGTCACAAATATTGTCCCGATTGACCGTCTTTGTTGAATATTTTTCATTTCGCTTTCGTAGAATTGTTTATGATACATATAGACCTTTCAGTCGCGTCGATTTGTTTGCACAGGTCGATCGGCGCTCAGGCTTGCCTCACATCTCGTATCACGAATTTTTATAAGTCGCAACTAAAATGCCCCCCATGAAGAAAACTAGAACTCTAGCTGAGAAACTGAAAATAACTCAAGACGTTGAAAAAAATCCAGAAGAAAAACGATTTAAAAAAAAAAAAATATTTATCGTTTTACTTAGGGTCCCTTGAAAACCGTAGAATCGAGGTATCACTGTATTGATATACATTCATAAATCATCCGGTGTTCAAATTTAGAACTAAGCTCATCACAGTATAAAAAGTATTGAAAGATATGTCAAATGTTAACATGTGGCGACCTCACTCATCGGACAACTTATACTGGTGGATCTATATCAATAATCAACCACACATAGTTTATTGTTACATATTACTTCTTATTTATTATTGTGATAAAATAAAAAAATAATACCCCGTTAACACGTGCATGGATTTACTGCTGACGTATTATCGTGGGTACAACAAAAAAATGCATGTGTAAACATGTATTATCATGCAAGTTGCAAGATTGCATGCATAGATCAAAAAATTAAAAGAAATTTTCATGTGACAATCGGACTGTGCGATATCTGCGCCTGTGCAGTAGAACGATGTGGCAAACCTGCGGGAAAAAAACGAACTACACCGCGCAGAGACTCACGACCTGTCAAATAGCACCATACAATGACAATATCGCGTTTCGCTTACTCTTGTAGAATGAGATTGGCGGGACAGTCAACGCTTTTACATGTAAACAGTTATTATCGCTATAATTTAAAATACACACTATTGATGCAAGTAAATCCATGCACGTGTACAGCCACTATAACTTCAGATATTTCATGTCGATTCATCTAAGAAAATACATTTTTATAAATATTTATGACTCAATTGACTTTCCTGCCACTTTGAAATGATTTGTATTCAAAAATATAGTAGATCGGTAGGTCGATATGAACACAATGTAGTTCGAGGGCTTAGTGTCAAACAACACTATCTACAAAAGTGCAACTTTACAGGAGAGCCAAAAATCGTTATTTTAGATTCTTGTAACTCAACAAGGGAAATGTTTATTTAAAACCTAATGTTAATATTTTATAATTTATTGTGTATTGTACATTTATCTTGCTTATGATGATGTTAAAATTTATAGGGGTAGTTTTTAAAAAATATGAAAACAAGGCTAACTTATGTAGTTAGCGTTAAACTTTACTGACGATTTAATAAGAAATTAAAAAAGATTGACATAACGTTGTTTGACTATCATGTAGCCGTAAATGTAAAATAACGTTATCTCAAAAAAAAAAAAAAAAAACACTTTTTTGTAGATAACGTTGTCTGACTTTAAGCACTCGAGTTATACATGCTCGTTGGGTTTGACGAATAAAAATATACATACATATGAGTGAAAAATATGGAAATGAAACCAAATAAAATGAAATACTATAATTACTGAAAGAAATCTTAATTTATTTTGTCGCACTAATTATCTGAAAACACCATGGTGGTGCATGCGGTTCGTAACGCTATAGGACGCTTAGTTGGCCAAAGTGGGAGGTAAACTGTTAAGATAAAGATATTTTTGTCTCACCTTTTAAATTCAATTTATTTTAGGAGTACCCCAAAGAGTATAATGTGTCTACTTACCGCCTTTTCCTCGATATCCCAGAAAGTCCTTTCGCACCACCAAACTCTGCCGAGACCATAGTTTGTATGCTTTTCTTCTAAAAATGCTTTTAAAAGATTATTCTGTTGCTTTTTAATAATATAATAAATAATTTGGAAACATCTCAAAAACATACATATTACATATTACGTTTGTTAAATTATTAGCCAGTGCAAGTACATTATGACTAAATTTGGAGAAATTCCTGACGCTGGCTATTGTCACCGATTACTGAAATTTGTCAAGTGCTTCAGTTGCATGTATAAATTAGTAACGCATTTGCCGAAATCTAATAAATGTTCGAGTCCTGTCAAGAATTTTTTTTTCTAATTGATATGTTTCTGAGATACATATATTATTTCCAGATTATGTACCTATGTATATTCAACCATTTACACCTCTCTTTATGTACTTTGCAGTGACTAAAGAATAAACTTTAATTAACGCAATGTCTTTCCATCAAGAAATTGATAGTTACCATCATGACAAGTAATTTTTTGGAACTACTGACATACATATTTAAAACTTGCGTTCTGTATTATTTTGTAGGACCTCGACAAATCCAATAATGAAACGTTCATCTTGACTCAAGAATCATCAGACAGCAATAAGGTGGTGAATTCTAAAAACCATCCGGTACCGAATAATCACTCTCCGCCTTCTAAAGAGGATGGAAATGATGCAGATATGTGAGTATATCTTTGAAATCGTTTTCATCCTGGACTATGTCATTGATCACTCAGACATACTCCAACATTTGCCTTCTGCAATCTCCCATTATTTTTTGATTTTGCTTTTCAATTATCCAAATATTTAAAACTAAAACTTGCATTTGAACTAATTATTGCTGGTAACCCTGTATCATGCCGAAAAAAATGTTAATTTGTGATCATCGAATGCCGCCAAATCCAACAGTGATTACTTACTAACTCCGCCAAATCATGTGATTATAATCAAACTCCACTACCTCCAAACGGGTTTAGCATTTTTAATACCGTAAAACAAAAATATTTCAGCAATTTATTATTAAATCATAAAGATTCATACTTTTTAACATATTGACGGGTATTGGAAATAGACACTTAATATTAAATTTGAATATAATGTGATTTTAATATTAATAAAATGGTGTTTTTTAAAATTTGAATTGCTTAAGGGGGGACATGCTCAGCGTAGGTCAAAATGGAACTTTTATTGCATTTTCAAACCATGATCCTGGACATTTGTTAAACGTTGTAGATAATCTATTTATATAATTTTGAAGCCTTGTTATCCTTTATATTTATTTTAAACATTTGATGACTGCAAAAAGTATTTTTATTACATAAAATAGTGTTCTTTTAAACCTCTCGCTCTAATGTTTTAGAATATAGTCATATTTCAGTACATAAATGTGCAGTGGTGTTAAGATCTTTTACATTTATTAATTTTTAAGCTGCGTTTTAAAAATCTGGGGGATCGTATTTATATTTTTAGCATTTAGGGTGCGCTGCTAAAATCAGAGTCGGCGATTGCATGATTGCATGTTGCGATGATGCAATCACATCTATCTTATGAAAGAGCACAATTGATTGCAAAATCTTGTGCACTACATATCTATAGAGAAAAATTAATATTACCAGCTATAGGTGTATTCATTGGTGAAATAATCGGACAAAACTCTCAAGAGATTCTTTCTTCGGCTCCAGAAAAGAATTGATGAGGTGGCAACTGATGCCGAAATTCAACTATGAGATGAGCTGCAGTGCAATGAATGTTCTACAAGAGTAACTTGCATGATACTTGAGATATAAGGCTGTATTTAACTAAATTAGGACCTAATATCACGGAACTAGCGCGCAGTCACACGAGGCTCAGGCCTCAGGGATCTCATTGAATAGTTTTATTTTTCTAATAAAACGTTCATATCTCCCATTGTATCTTTTACTTTAATATTGAAAGGACAATTTTTTTATTTGTACCAGGAAATTCATTGCATGAAATACATAATGTAAACAATATTGTAATTTTGAAATTTCGTTTTTACCTGGGGGGGCATTGAATAATTTTAATATGGAAAAGGGGGCGATGGCTTCAAAGAGGTTAAGAGATGCTGCTCTAGATGAATCAGTGTTGTTAACTTAAATCCTGTATTAGATATGAAATTCATGCTGGTCTATCTTTTAGACATGCCATTATGGCAATATTGAAAGCAGACATTTCGCTAAATACCACTGCGTAAGTAATATTCCATTCCCATAAATAATAAATGATTTTTGCATATTGTGTGTTAGACGTCTTTATATTACTTCACAACAGAGTCTACTTTATCTGGTCCTTCTCCTCTTGCCGTCTCGGTCCTCTTTCCTATCGGAGGTCAGCCATCATCGCCACCACTTTGTCTACATATGTAGTCATTTTGAATAATGGTACTGTATTGCAACTAAATCCTCTGAGTTATGCTAGCCGAAAAGACCTTTCCCTACGGCGCTCTTACTAATCTTTGTTTTCATTTTGAGCATACAATTTTTCTATAGCAAAACAGCTTCCTATCCATCCTCTCAAATGGCGGCAGGTTATAAATGATGAACAAAAGAAACTAAATACGATACAAAATAATAATATTAATGATATTAAATTCTACAGATTGATTTTATACAATTTTAAATGTCATTTTGTTAAATAGAATTCTACTAAGTACATTCACCAACACAAAACCACATTGGTCAAAACAATCTTATATTAATCTAGCCTGAGGGCCCGGGGTTAGATTGCGGCCATTGTCAGTATCAGCTAAATGAGATGAACAGAAGATAAAAAGCGACTTCATAAAATATCACATTTGATTTTGTCTATTTACATTATATGCAATTTTCTTACAGATTTGTTCCATAAACTGTGCAAAATTATTTATCAAAGTTATGAACAATAACTAGATGAAATTCTAAGAAATTTTCTGTTCAAAACTTAATCAACTGAATTTACTTAGCTTTTCAGAAAACATTAATACAAAATATGTGGGGCCTATGGTCACTAGTAGAGAACCTCAATCCACACCAAACTCTCCATATCAGCTTGAGGAATGGCAGGAATTCCCCAGGAAGCCATACAGGGTACAGGTGCTTAGATTAGTGAAAATTCGCCCAAAGCAGATTTATCTCTTCCTATTGATGCCCACAATGGCCGAGCGGCTTAAGCGTCGTCTTAAAACGTTATGGGTCCCATGTTCGAATCCTGGGTCAGGCAAATAGACATATTGTTTTTCAATTTGTGTTTGGAGTCAAAGAATGGACCTAATAGGTTGATCAAGTGGCTAACATCCATTTCTTGTTAAAAAAAACACTAATCTGTTATTACTAAACCTCCATTCTGAGACCCATTATAAAATTATGATCTTATTAGGATCGGACATGGTCAAAAAAAATAATTGATGTAATGATCATGTTTCTTCTCTTTTATTTAGGAAGGAAAATGATCTCGCAAGCAAAGTTCTAAAAACAGAAAACGATGTAGCAGCGATTCTTAAACAGATGGAGGTGTTAACTTCGGGAAGTCCGACTAAAAAATGCTCCTCAGCAAGAGAAGCAGACGAAGGTTCTCTGAAAGAAGAATTGAATGTGTCCAGATCGGATCCATGTTTGCATCATATTGACAGGTATGTAAGTATCACATTGACTGACTTTTCACCGTGTTTTGGAGGATAATTTTTATAATATAATCCTTCTCTCCAAACAGACAAGAACATTTTTGCGGCTATGTGAGAAGAAGAAACGGAACCGATGTTGGTGATAATATGCTATTAAATCATCCTTACATAATGCCAGGTCAGTATTATAATCATATAATATAATACAAATAAAATTAGACATACGAGGGGAGTTCCATAAGTTCGCGGAATGGGACAGAAAGAAAAGAATATACAGTCGAACTTGGTTGTTATGAGAAAGATGGGATCGACTGAATTTGCTCGTTATAAGCATTATTCGTTATATCAGAGAATAGGTATTTTTAAATGAGCGGCCACATAACGCAAAAAGTCACAATTCAAACAAAAATACACAATTAGAATTTTTCCCCGAAACAAGCATGGCATTCATAAACTACAAAAGAAGTTGTTCATTGTAATGAACGCTGGTAGGTACTGATACCGGGTAAAAAGAACTCACGTGTATCTAGGTAGATGTCCTGATCCGGTACCACTTCAGGTTGGAGGTTATGTGTGACATCATGACAAACAGGATAAATTATAACACAGAAACTTTTGATTTGACAGTTTCTCCGCGCGGAAACGTTTAATTACATTAAATTATACAAGCTTGGAACACAAGGGCTCAGCATGAGTGAGATAAAGTAACATTAAATTGACGGAGGTTACGCAATGCATGTCGATGGTTAGCGTGCACACGGCATTCAACTGGATCCCACTTCACTTTGCATTTTATTTCACATGGACGTGTTCACACAATGGCGAGATTGACGTCGGAGCACTTTGTCGGGGCGCGATGCGTGTTCCGGGATAATTATGGGTATTAATTTTAACACATTATCGGTAAAAGGGGTATACTGATTTCAATTTAGGGAACATGTTATCCGGCTTATCTTGCCAATCACGCCGCTGCCCGCAGAAGCAGCGCGCCCCTTCGGGAACGATTTCCCCACCTCCGGTATATTTAGGGGTTAGTAGCTAACTGTCCTCAAAAACTCTATTTTGCAGGAGATCCTTTCCCCTTGCGGGGTAAGGGGAAGTCACTTGACAAACTTATGAAACAAATTATGGTAAATTTTTTTTTTGTCTCCCGGCAAGTTGCCATTTCCTAGAAACTGGACTCAGGTATCTGCCCTATCCGAATGACGTCGACCGGCGGCGCGTCTCTCTGTGGAATATTTTCTTAGGTTTGTCAGGGGTGCTAAACATTATTCAGGGGTATTTGATATTTTTGTTGCTAGATTGTTGATATGGAATTTGAAACTGTCACGCACCAGGGTTTTTTCGTTTGATAACAGTGCCTACTGACTTCAGCTTGGATTTTTTACATGAAATTTCAACCATATGCGTGGATACTTTTTCAATGTTGTCGGCGAAAACACCAATTAGGTACTTAGACACTTAACTAGTGTCATAAAAATGTAATCTGATCCCGGTGGCATCGGTCTAAGGTCGGATTTTATTGCTTAGGGTCGAAAATGTTTTTAAACAATCGACACAACAGTTTTAAGAAAATTTTTGACGATATTTTTGCTAAAAATTTGCCAATAAATGTGTGGAGAAAATCATAAACTAAAATGTCAACGAATGTTTCCTCATTACATCCGTGATCGTAATAACCGAGTTCGACTGTATATATGTTTTATATTTTTATCTGTCAATATAATCTACTCGGGCATAAATACACTTCTTAGATCTACTATCGATTAATTTTTCTAAGCCTTCATAAAAATTATTTTCCGATTTGCCTTCAAAATGCTCGTTTACGGCTGCCTGTCTTTCTTTCTTCAAATTTGGAAACAGGTAATAATTACTGTGCCATTTTAATAGACCGTATTATTTATTACATTTCTTTTATAAATAAAAAAGTTTTAAATTTATTATATTTTAAAAAACAGTGAACTTTAAATAATAACGTAGAAAAAACTTAATTATTTATGAAAGAAATGTAATAAATAATACGTTTTAATTCTCTCCTGAACATTTGCATAAACCAGACATAGAAGGTTTGCATAGTTGGCCGACGATATGCTTTTTGACAGGTTTGGAAGTCATAGACCATTACGCACTGTAAAATTACATAATATTAGAATATGTATGTACTTTTTGTACCAATTGTAAAATACAATTTTAAATATTGTTGCCCACAGAGCGAGCACAAGTCGACCTTTCGCCTAGAACAAAAGAAAACCTTATGGTGAAAGTCATTACCGAATTAGAAGACTGGAAAGAGAGGCAGCAGCAATTATTTAAATCACACGTGAGAAGATTAAAGATTTGTATTTGCGCTAGCTGAGCATACGTGCACCAGCTAACTAACATATGAGTTTGATATCTAAAGACGTTCGACAAACGACACAGCAGAGCAGCCATAATTTTTTTTATATTGCTATTGAAATGATGTAATTTATTCTATTTTGCAACACATTTTTTTACTTCTCAGTCAATGTCCGTTCCTCAGTTGAAGCATATGGACACCATACGGTGCCTCCAAGAATCCTTGTTGTTCGCCAGTATTCTTGCGTCTTCTACTGGCGAAAGGTGGAGATAGGCTGTGGAGATTTAACATTAATAGTACACACTAAATTTAGTCAGTCATACTTATTTGTTTTCATTGAACTAAGAATACAAATTGCAGATGGTGTTGGTTAGTTTTTAAAATTCAATCAAACCTTACCTATGTCATCATTCTGTAGAGAGCGACATATGCGCTGTGGGGCCCATAGCCGGTAAATGTTAGACGTACTTAGACGTAGTATCGGTGTTTCTACACGCATCAAAGAGCGCCAACATTCCCGATACGTAGCTCAATGTTGTTGATGAAGTTGTTTACCAATTAGCCATTTACAAGTGATAAAAACGCATTAGGGTAGTGATACAAGCCGAAAAGCAGTATTTTATATAATGAATCATGTTTATTTAAATCGGGGGTAGTCAACCTACTCCCTACCATCCACTAGTGGATGTTCCAGCTTTCATGGTGGGCGGTAGGGGTTTTAAAAACATTTTCGTTACGTTTTCATAAAATTCCCCTTGACAATTTAAATTTCAGAAAATATGCTATTTGTATCTCCCTCACAGACAGACAAATTCAGTAGCCACTTCAATTAACTTAAATTGGGCATGGAAAAAAGATTTGAAGATATTGTGAAATTTAAGGTGTAAGAGCGGAATGCAGAAACATTTGTCATAACTAAAATTTCCTTAGCAGAAAATACTATGCAGAAACACTGTCCTTAGTTAAGATCATTTTTATTGAAAATAATACCATATTTAAAAATTCTCGTTAGGTAAATTAGGTAAATTATTTTATAATTGTTAAACGATGACAAAAATATGACAACTGCATTTTATAAATGCAATAACTATAAATACATATTAATATTTAATTATAATACTCTTATGTTTCCGTTATAAGTCATTATACGTGATTCCACAGGCACCACAAGATTTTTTTTTAACATGGTAACACTATCATCAAGTGTCATTCTTCATCTGGTATTTTGTATTTCTGCGGGCTGGCGTATAAAAATAAAATAATATTCTGCAAGTACATGCCAAACGAATTAACACTATCAATATCCATATTGAGATACATTGTTAAATGAATTTGAGTGTATGGACTGTGTTATAGACATGCGAATTTATTTTGACAGCAGCTGTCAGTGGTAAATGGTAATACAGAAGGGGGCGTGTTCAAAACAAAAGTAGTCTATGGTTAAGGATTCCTTAACTCTATACTCAGGATTGTCTATAGTTAAGTCATGCTTTTCGGCGACTTATCCTTAGGAACGAAATCTTAGATTGTGCATTCCGCTCTATGACTGGATGAAAAATCCTTTTTCCGCAAATATTGAAGAGGCTGATACAACTTGCCAAGAAGAACTGTTAGAAATTAGATATGATGAGGAAAGTAAACATAAATTCGATAGTGGTGGATATGAAAACCTATGGCAAAATAAAAAAATGCCTGTCTTAATATCCAAATATGTGGAAAATGATATTCAGTTTGATACCTTTCCCTACCTCATATACTTTAACTTGCTGTAACTCTGCTTTATAAATTTTATAAAGTAAAGTTACTTCCTTACTTTATAAATCACCATTACTGTGGAACCGGTGGGCGGTTTGAAAATTTTACTACTACCGGAGATACAAAAGTGGGCGGTAGGTATAAAAAGGTTGACTACCCCTGATTTAGATGAACGATCATGTAAAATTACAAATAACAAAACATAAGTAAGTAACCATGGTATGGGTATTCACAGCAAGTCCCCATTTATTTACAAATAATGTGTTCAGTGCGGCCAACACACAGAACATAAACTTTTCTTTAGTTACCAATAATTCAACCACAATAAAAATGTGAAATCTCTATGAAGTGTTGTAATAAAAATAGTCGAATAGGCTCTCTCTTTATTAATCCAAGTTTGGTCTCATGGCACTTTTTTGTTTGTTGTTTTTGTGCGGGTCAGTTGAAACAGAAGGAACAGTCACACTTGGATATGCTGACGAAGGAATGGGAAGTGTGGCGACAACAGAACGCCACCCAGGTGCAGCATTGCCGTAGTATAGCCGCCTGCCTGAAACAAACCACAAACAGCGTGCAGACACAAGCCACTCGACTCGCCCAGAGAGAAGACAGAGTTAGTCCTTTGGTCTTAATCAGTATTGCAATCACCTCTTTCATAATGAATTCACTAAATCTAGTGTAGTGTTCCCAAAGGTGTTGGAAGAAAATCTTTCTTCAATGCATATATTCAGAGCGTTTATATATGACAGGAAATCTGAAAAATAAGCCTAATGTAAATGTATTTTTAGCATGTTGCTATGAGATTTATTTGCCAATTTGTCAAGGCTGAACTAAGCGATTAAAATGCTTAGCATTTACAAGTCTACAAGAAGTTTTCGTCATACAATGATCCATCATTATTTTAAATAATAACCACATAACATCTTGGTAGTGCACCGCAATCTTTTCTCACCTACGGCACACCAAAGGTATTCCCAGAATTCCACGGCACACCACAAGTAAAAAAAAATATACACCGACAGATATGTCGTAGAAAATGCGAGTTTAACTGTGATAGCCTCGTTAGATATCCGGATATTTTTTATTAACCGAAACTCAGAAAACATCTGATGGAACATCGGTGAATCGTCACTCGTCAATTCAACAAATTCTTTTCAAGTTTGTATGGAAAGCGCTTTCGAAAGAAATTTTCGGCATTGGTTGCAAAAGGATTTCGAATCCAGTCGTATGACTTCGTATTGATTGTATGAAAGTAATGATCAAATTACTTTTGCATGTCAATCTATTATCATTCCGTCCTTGCATTTTTTTATTAAGTGCATTGAGGTGCTCAAATATATCATCCATTTGTGTGCGCAACTTTGACTATTAAGTAATTTTATTATTGTATAATATACAAAATTATTTGTGTTGTTTTTTTGAACCAATGCACCGCGGCACACCGGTTACGGAGCACTGATATTCGGTACTATTTTGAAATTATTTACAAGAGTTGCCAAAATGGAGAATATTATTAACTCTTCTATCTCTTCTTGGCCGTGCACTCATGGCTGAGGATCGTGACCACATTTAAATTTCGCCATCCTTTGAGCGACCAAGATTTTCCATCCTTCTCCATCGTCCGCTTCTCTCAGTGCAGAATGGATGGTGCCCCCCCCCCAGTCAGCTCTTTCACTTGGTTGCTCGATCGCGCAGACGCTCTTCCTCTGCTTCGCCTTCCCTGGAGGCTACCCAAAACTACCAGTCTCTCCACTCTTCTATAGTAATCGACCAATTCGATGATACTAAAATTATTCTGGAATCACCATCAAATGCTGTAATACAAAAATTTATACGAAAGTTCAAACTATTATGTTATTCACCTTCAGAACACAACCAAACCATCTTCTTTCTTATCGGAATCTGATGAAAAGACAATTTGTGAAGAAAGAAAATGTTCAAATAGTTACATAACATTCCATGTACACACTTTTACAGATTTCCATTAATGTTTAACCTATGGTTTAGTGATGTGATGACCCACAGTGGGAAACAAATAATATTGTTTTGAAATGATTATCTTTATTGAATTTGACAAAAAAAATTACTATAGTATTAACAAAAAGATTTGTTTCTTTCTCCCTGGCACACTTTGATTGTGAATGTTAAAGGTACTAGGTGGTATAATTTTATTCTGTGTGCGAAGGCGCTAAGTCTTAAATTGCTACTTTTCAGGACAGCTAAAAGAAGATTAATTTTTAGATCATTTTGTATGGGAACTTTAATGTTTCTGTATGGAATTTAGTAATTCAGAGGTGTTGATTTGACTTAATATCCTTTTTCTCATTTGTGCATATGTGTATTGTGGTTCATTTGACATCTTTAACTCGATTTTCGATTTTCAAAACTCATTGCCCTCTTCCTTTCGCCCACAAAATTATTAATTTTATGACAGATTATATTCACGTGTAAAAATACACACAGGCTTATGGCTATATATTATAGGTACTATCACCAAATGAAGACATCAGGATGCCGCAATAGTATGATTTTAGTTTTATTTATTTACTATAAATGATCAAATTTTGTAACACATTTCAACGTGCGCCTACAGTAACTTGTTTACAAATGGGCGTGTATAGTGATGTGCTTCCTCTCTTCATCATAATGATTCACCCTTGCCTGGGCTGGAAGTATTTGTGTGATTAATGTAGAAGAGACTAACTTTCTTTTATAGACATCCGGGCATCCCTTACTCAGCAGTTCGGATTACGCGTCCGCCAGTGGAGATAAATAATGTGTTGTAATCTGTTTACTTAGTTAGTTTTTATTACATCAAGTGACTGAATAAATTAAGATTTGCCAACTGTCTCGGTAAAGAGGTACCGTCACTTACCCCTCTTCCGTCCGAAGTGCCGAGATTGGGAATTATGTATCAATAAATATGTGTATTTTCACTTCGGAGAATTAACAGTATGTTTATCTTGGTATTTCTAGTTACGTCTTGCAAATGAAGAATTAGAATCCTTATACAACATAAAATACCGTGACTTGGGCGAGGCCTCCAAAAGAATGGAAGATGACTTCAATCATCAGACAAAACTGCACCGATTGAAGTACGCTGAACTTGAAAGCAAATTTAAGTATTTAGAGAAAGCATATACATCTCTTAAGGTAAGTGCCATTTTTTTGATAATCTAAATCTAACTCCAAATAATTTTACTAATGATGCTGCATTAATGGCGTACGGTGACTTTTAATTATAAAGACGATGTTGAAAACATACATTTTTATTCTGACTATTTGTTACATATTATTAGGCTTACCATACGTCCCTGTTTCACACATTGATCCCGGCCAGTTTGGCATTTTGTCCCGGATGTTATTCCGCGTATGAATGCAATAATACATTGTCATGATTGGCCGTAGACAAGACGAATTTTGTAAGTGTTACTAACGACACTTCAAATTGAAAATAAGTAAAACTAGCGCCTGTTATTGTTAGATACTTTTTACCATTGGAAGGTGTGCACGTAAAACTGCTGGATTTTGAGTCTGTTCACGGCGAGACATCGGAAATATTGACTGAAAACATAATTTGAACATTGCGTCATCATGAAATTAATAAAAAGATAGCTACATTTTGTGGTGACAATTGTAACACGAATTTTGGTTAACTTTAACGTTAACTTCACTCCGCATGGTTACGTTTATACTCTGTGCGCATTCCTGCAGTCATTTTAAGCAATACGGGTGACGTTTCATACAGATCTGGTTTAAATATGACCCATAATGCAGGAGGTTACATATGTAACTGGAATAATTGGCTTATGCCCGCTAAAGGGATAAATTTGTTTCTTTGACCTGTATCCCGTTCCTGTCCCGGTTTAGAGGTTAATAATTATGGTAAGCCTACATAATATTATGTACTTATTGTTTTATAATAAATTCAATCTTTAGTATTGCGAAGTAGTAGCTCTGTGATATTATAACTATTATACAACCAGTAGAATATATTTAAGTATAAGTATATTTAATTTCTTTTATTATGTAAGGAAAACAAATTTTAAAAAAATTAGTACATATAAAAATAGATTAAAGTGAAAATGTTCAGTTTATTAGTTTCAGTAAAGTTTCCATAGATAAAAGATAATACAAATATGCATAGGAAGGTAGGAAAAGTATACAAAGAATGATAATAAAAAACAAAAAGAAATCAGAAATGAAAATTGATAATTGATAATGAATATTAATAATATTATTATAAACGGATAAGTTAACTTTTTTATAATAACGTCACTGTTCTGGCAGAAGACACTAATTCGAAAAAATGACATATTGAGTTAGTTATACCAAAATGTTCCTTATTTCAAACTTTACTGTCTGGAAACCTTCTTAATAAATAAACAGTCTTTATATTAAAGTCATCCTTTTTACGATTACTTAATAAACTCACATGATAGACCATTTCAAACATTTTAACAACTTCAAAGTCAAATTACTCAAAACTAGTATTCTCCAGTTAGTGTGTTCTGCCAGAAAAGAGACGATAATACCTATAGATACATATTTTGGTAAAATTATTGAAATTTATACATTCTAGTGTAAGAGAGAATCGAGAGTAGAAAAAGAGACTATCTATATACATACTACGCTATAACACCAACCACACGAGTCAGTGAACTTTATTGTATTTCTTTTTTTATTTACATTTTTGACTCACGTCAAAATCGCATGCCCATTGTTTTTAGTGGTTTGCTCTATGAATTCTCGGTACAGTTCGGTTATGAGGAATACAGCGGAAAACACATTTTGAAAATACCTGATATACTGGATTATTTGTTAGTTTGGGTTAGTTTACGTTAGGTTAGGTTAGGTTAGGTTAAACTAACAAATGATCCAGTATATCGGCTATTTTCAAAAATTTCGGGTGTTTGCCGCTGTGTTCCTCATAACCAAACTGTACAAAATTTTCTATTAGTTTATTATTGATGACTGTATTAGTCTGGTGTTAACATATACATATTATATATAGTCTGCTGGTTGGGTTTTGTTAAAAATATTATTTATGCATGCAATATCGCAAGTACTTTGACATACCCACATGTAGAAACTGTTAAAATTAATTGAAATTACCATGAATTATGAATAATAATTCAACATATCAAATGAGTCGCTTAGTCGCCAAATCCGCTCTGGGCGATTTTTCAATACAATTATGTTTGAATATACGTATGTGCTATATCGATAGGTCTAGAGGCGACCTGGCTTATGACACTACACTGTGTGCATGGCAGTTAAAATGTTTATTCAAAAACGCATGCAAAAATCTAAATTGCTGTATGAAATTTTGATTGCCAATAATTGCTTGACCTAATGCTTTTCGTTTTCTATTAATTTATATCATGGACCCATCCTCTTATCGATCAATAACTTGCTGCAAAAGCATCAACAGTTTCGTTCTCCTCTTCCCAATCCTACTTGAGTTGGCACTTTCCATAATTGAATTTATAGAGATAGTGATCATTCAAAATATACTGCGCTATGACGAAACCATGTACTAAATTTGTCAGCGTGACAGCACATGAGCGCATGTGACGTGATGGTAATGTGTTCACCACATTAGACTCATTCTCCATAGTCCAAATTATTTGATATGATTTCAGGAGACTGTCAAAATGCAAGAGCGAGACCTGCAAATGATGAAGAAAAATAGTCTGTCATGCGACCGTGCTAATGAAATCATCCAAGAAAAGGTAACATAACAAATTCATAGCTTGATATTCCCTCTCTGATATAGACTGTGTATTTATAGGTAAATACATAGTGTTAACCAGTGGCGAAGGGTGGAAGTAGGCTGTTAAGATCTGCCATAAATAGTGCACACTAAACTTTGTCAGTCATTTTCTCAGTCTTTTCATTGAAATAAGACTGCAATCTACAGATGGTGTTGGTTAGTTTTTAATAAAGCCATAATAGATAATAGTCAAAAAATACTTGTCTATCTATAAAGTATCTAAAATTATGCAATTACATCATACATAACTTTGGATATTTTATAGATAGAATAATATTTTTTATCTATTGTACTTTGGTTTAAAAAAAAAATAACCAACAATATGACTATGTAATATGTATTCTTAATCCAACGAAAACAAATAAGTATGAATGAAAGTGCACAATTTCGTCATATCACCCAAAATATACCAAAACTATTATGGTTTGGTTTAGGCAGGGTTTAATTGATTTTTAAAAACAAACCAACACCATCTGTAAATTGTAGTCTTAGTTCAATAAAAACAAATACGTATGACTAACAAAGTTTAATGTTCACTATTTATGGCAGATCTTAACAGCCTACCTCCACCCTTCGCTACTTGTGTTAACACTGTGATATTCCGATACATTATTACGGTCTAAATAATTGTTTGACCTAAATAGTCCAAGTTATTATTTATTTCAAAATTCTCACATTTACGGGACAAAATTCATAAACATACCAATAGAGGCAGCGCTGTTTGCCCGGCCACAAGACTACTACTCGCTAAGACAATCGAGAACGGACCAGGAGTGAATACGCCATTTTATTACACAATAATTCTAATAAAATATTTTTTTTGCTGCCAGGCGGCTATTCCCCGTCGCCCATTTATAGTGATGGATTATGTAATTGGGCTTAAGAATTTACACCCAATGTAACTAAAGTTGTGATTATATTAAGATGCACGTCACGTACTTTCACGTGACATCACAGTAAGGTGCCGCTATGGTAAAAAGGTATGTAATGTTGTATTTCTTTGTGTTAAAAATGTTATCAGACTGATGCTCCCATCCCGTAGCACATTTGAACCTTTAAACAAACATTGTCAGTTAGCAAAATCTGCCGAAACCACCAGAACAACAATGAGGTCACCGTCACGTTGTACCGCACTGCATCAACACCCGTATGACTCAATTAACGTTTTTTACCATTTTCTACATGCCTACACATTTTCGATTCATGTCGAAATCACGTGTTTTTTTTTTTAAGCGGTTGGCACTATAGATTTTCTGTAAGAATGTTGTCTATAGTTTGCAGGTTGGGTTCTGTTCAAAATATTATCTATCAATATAATATCGCAAGTAATTTTAACGTACGCACACATAGAAACTGTTAAAAGTATTTAATTGAAATTAGCATGGAAAATGAATAATAATTCAAAATACTAATACATTAGAGTTGGCACCCTCCATCATTGAATTTACGGATGTGGTGATCCTTCAAAATATTCTGCTAAATGACGAAACCATAGGGTAAATTTGTCGCCATGACAGCGTGACAGAACGCGACGTGCATCTCAATATAATCGCAACTAGGGGTACTTATTTTAAATAATAAAAATGAAAATTAACATAAGACATAATTTTTCACACGAAGGAAGATCCTATCAAATCATGTGATAAAGATTATAGATGTTAAGGCCTACCGCGCATGAACGTTTACATAACCGGCCGAACGCATTCGGCCAATCGTTTGTTTGCCCGCGCATGATCCAAATTATTATCGGCCAATATGTTTGAGCGCGCATGGCGTGATATAGATCGGAGGCAATGCGCGCGCACTGAAGATATGTGTCCGCACCTAAAAATGGCGGACGCAATATAAGAAACGTCAAAATGGATTTTGTAGAGCTTATATTATATAATATATAGAGGTTTTGTATAGATTATCAAACTGTTTGAAAATGTGGGTGTATATATTATTAATTTGTGAAGAAAGAAACTGAAAAAATGGGACTGTACGCGCATGCAAAGCCAATAGGTACGCATCGATGAACTGTCAAGCCAAATGTGGCGGTTCGATGTATGCGTGCGCTACATACGACCGCGTCACTTGTGCGTGCATGTATGAGTGCACTCTCGGCCGGCCATGACTAGTCATGTGCGGGCTCTCATTTAATAGCATTGCCAATGGGACCCCGACCGGTTCGAATCGGTGTAAAATTTTGTGTCTGAACACAGATTTTCAATTCGGCCGTTCGCTCGATCGTCCATGCGCGGGGTTGCATTGCAATACGATGGTTACAACTCCTCGATTGTTGACCGTACGATAGTAAATCGTTCATGCGCGGTAGGCCTAAAGATAAAAGATTATTTCTGTCACTTTTGATTTTGTTCGGTAAATACTGTTTTTAAAAATATATTCAGTTGAAAATGTCCCTCTGAGGCGGACGAAACCGGTCCAAATTTATTTATTAAAGTGGAATAAGTACTACAAAAAAAAATTTGCGTTTTATTAAATCAAACAACATTAATATGAACATCTCACGATATATAAATGCCGAAGAATGCGTATCATCTCAATTTTTCTTAACCCTAAAAATATTATGTAGCGCAATATGTCGAGAAAATGACAGATACCTACGGAATATAATAAATGACTATCATTTTTAGGTTAGGTCCTGTCTGGACAGTTCTCACTTTGACAGATCGTCAGAAGTGGTTTGACATTTAAGACCAAACCACTACTGACGGTCAGACAATGGTTTGAAGTTTGCTGGAACAGTGAACTAAACGACAAATCTCAAACTGTCTCCGGTTTACTTACTACGTATGCACATTATGTCAATTATGACCTGTCAAACGGTTCTAAACGTTAGCTGGTATGCACCTAATAATTCATCGGTTTATAAGCCTCATCGATGCATTATCATGATCATTACAATATGTCTTAAATCAATGAATAAAAGATTTCTCTCACTTTAGAAACTTTTTATTTTCATTTGCAGACATCGTTGGAGGAAAAGTTGCAAAACGAAACACAATCCAAGGCGTTCTTCAAAGAGCAGTGGTCGGCGGCTATGAAGGAAATTCTTTCCATCAAGCTCCAAAATCAGAGACAGCTGAATGCTCAAATTGATTCTGACAGACGGCAACTGTATCAATCCGGGTAATGCTAACACATTTTTTTGCTTGCACACGTATCATTAACAACATTGATGTGACTCAAGCCTTTTGGGTTAGAGTCTGTACATCATAATACTTGAACATTTACCTATTTATCAAGAATATTATTATCTTGTTTATTATGTGCAGTAAAATTGAAAAATGCAGTATATTTTACATTTTCATCTCTCCATAATCTGTCTTTCCAGTGTTATAGACTGAAATTATTCATCCAGTTAAAATATATCAATGCTTTCAACTATCTCAGCTTTCTTTTCCGATCCTCATTTTCTCCTCCAGTCAATTGAAGATGAACCTTTTGAGTAGTTGACTATTTTCAACATGTGAGAGTGATACCAGATGAAGGTCTCCCACAGGAGACCACCTCAAAGGGCGGACCGAACCATCATCTTTCCCAAAACACCACAGCCTACGTCCACTCTTCGCGGTTCTCGCAACCCTCGGCCGAGCGGAGCCCGCCTCAAAAAAATCCGAAATTCGAATTCGTCTACGCTCCCGCCAAAACACAGACGCGGTCTACCAAAAACGGCCGCTCGAAACAGCGCCGTCGGTAAAACAGGGAGGACGCCGCGAATCTGTCAGTTGGATGGGGGCGAAAAGCTCTCTCTCGCCTCGGACCCCGAACAAGAAGCATCTCCAGATTCTCCAGCCAAGCCACAAGCCCCGATCCTCTCTATCGCATTGGACGCCGAACAGCAAGCATCGCCTCGGACGCGGAGCAACAAGCATCTGCAGCCCAGCCAACATCTGCAATTCTCCAGCCAACAAGCCCGCGTCGGCGCCAAGCAAGCATCCCAAGCCACAAGATCTCAAGCTAATAGCCAGCGACGCCGCGTCTGCAGCCCGCCAAACCGACATTACCATCGCCATGACCAACCGACCGCCAACGACTACCCTGCATAGCGATATAATAAACTGCCAGTAACAACCTCAACGTGCGTTTCTCTCAATTCCACCCCGCTTCTGGCCTGCTAGTGAAACGGCCTTCACCATTCTCCTCGACGGTGAAAGGCCGGTATCAAGAGGACAGGTGGATCCAAAAAGTAGTGATTCTTATACTATTATGTATTTATAAACACTAAACTATCAGGCAAAGACAGTGTGTATGGGATATTAGAATGTATTCCTCATAATCACATGTTTTCGACTTTTTTTAATGTAAAATAGGTTATCACGCGGTATTCACCGACACATGTTTCCTAAGGGTGGGTACTAAATGACGGTAATGTGTTTAAATATTTAAATGTAAATTTCGGTACACACCCATACTTGAATAAGCTCGCCAAGTGAGCGAAACGCTTATCATAATAACATGATCTAGATACTAAGTGATAATCCATTTTATAAATTATCATGAATTATCACCAAGTAAAGCTTAATCTCTTGAACAGACGGATGTTTTCAATTTTTAATGATATCACACTACCATAATACATAATACATATTGTGTTGATTGTAAATTAATAATCTATGTGCCTGTAATAACAAATTTATCAACTAATTATCATCACGGTTCAGGGAATTGATAAAAATCGGTGTAGATTATCTATATCAGTGTTTCCCATTTAGCGAGTCGCAGAATTTTGTTTATATTCAGTAGGTAATAAATAAAAATTAAACACTATTAACAAATTAATATTGTTTTACTATAAAATTCAACTTGAGTTTATTTTGATAAATTAACATGTGGTGAGAAAGAAACTTATAATGCTGATTCAGTAATTCAGTGGAACCTCGATTTTACGCGTTTGTAATTCACATTTTCCTGTTATTTGCGTGTAATTTTTGCAGTCCCATTTTATTTCAGTACATTTAATTCCCAGTTTTACATTTTTATATCTATTTTAACACATTCAATTACGTATGTATGTTCATAAGTAATCATTGAAATTTTAAGTTGCAGAGGCGTTGCCAGATATCCCAATTTTTAAGCAAAAATAGATTGTCCCAGCTAAATTCACAATTAAAAAATTCTATGATAACTGCAATGCTATGATCAACGCTATGATTTTTCACGTGAAAACATTTTTCCACAGCTATGTTTCATAACCGTGAAGAACGAAATAAGTTTTGAAAGTATAGAGATTGCGGTGTCTATATTAAATTTGAATGGAGAAGTAGATATTATGGACCTGATGTATGAAGAATTTAACTCGCTGAAACCTTCTATTGATGTGATTGTGAAAAATTCGAAAGACTCGGTTGCACAGAAATGGCATCAGTTAGTTATTCAAGTTATTCTCAGGAAATGAGAATAAAAATATTTTCAAGCTAATTTCAGTTATTTTAAGCAACATTTAACAGAACAAGTATTTTCTCAGATGAATCTAAAATGCTCAGATGCAAGAAATAGATGTTCTATTGAGTTTATAAAATTGGAATTAATAATTGATATTTTTAATATTTAATATTGAAATATGTGTTTTTTAGGTTGTCCCTCGTTTTGTCCCTAAATTCCATTTTTTTTAAATTTCACATGGTAAAAATCCCGATTTTTACCATGTGAAAGTGTAATAGCACCTGTTCTGATCCAGATTTCCCTCTGATTAACGACGGGTAAAACATCGAGAGCGTCAACAGCTTCAAATACCTGGGGGTACACATCACGGGAGATGGCATTTTGCAGAGAGAGCTCGCTATCCGAATGGGAATGGCTGAAGCAACATTCAACTCGATGCGGAGTGTCTGGGACTCACGATTCACACGATCACAAACCAAATGCCGCCTATTCGACGCTTGCATTCTGATGCTGCTGCTTTGCGGTAGCAAATCATGGCACTTTACGAAGGCTCAGAGCAACCGTATACTGAGCTTCAAAAACAGATATTTACAACGGATACTGGGTGTGCGGTGGGTGGTATGACTTTAGAAGCAACAAGGAGATAAAAGAACGCACCAAGCAGCCTCTCATCACGCTGAGAGTGAAGAGGTGACGTTGGACCTGGCTCGGCCACGTGCTGCGGATACCAGAAGAGAACATCAACCTGGCTTGCCTGTTCTTCAAGCCGACCGGATTCTGGCATCCTGGAAGGCCGCTAAATACTATCTATAGTCTATAGAGTGTATACGGCGGAGCTATAGGATGCTGATTTGACATGGAACGAAGCAAGAAGACTGGCAAGTGACAGTGATTCTTGGACGCGCCGTGTGGTGTCGATATGCTCCAACTAAGGGGCGGATATGGCCGAAGAAGAAGAAAATCCCGATTTGGTAAAATAATTATCTGGCAACGCCGGCTGACGCATATGTATATTTTTTTTTTATAGACACAACTTTATACAACGCAGTTGGCAGGCGATTTTTTATCATTCTCCAATCGCCTTAAATATTTTGGTCACATTTTTTGTTCTGTTTAGGTACATAATGGACTAAGTTTGACTATAACATTTTTGTTTTCCATATAGTGCCAGATTACGAAGTTTCTTATGTATTATGTTATGTTATATATGGCATAAGCGTTGGACTACAAAGCCGTGGGTCCCAGGTTCGAATCCTGGGTCTGGCAAGTACAAAAAAATTGTTTTTCAATTTGTGTGTGTCAGGGTATGGACCTAATAGGTTGAGCAAGTGGCTGACATCCATTTCTCGTAAAAAACAAAAAATCTGTCAATACAAACCTCTACTCTGTGGAGGCCCATATGATCCTATCAGGATCGGACATGGTCGGAAAAATATATCTCTGTGAATTACTCTGTTGAATCTGTTGGTTGATAAATGATAATTTAAAAAAAATACTGCACTAAAATATCTGGTGCCAAACTTTATGTTAATATTCCGATTGTCGTTTGAAATGAATTACTTTTCTCTTCTAGGTTACAACAGATGCTTGTCGAGGAAGAGTCTTTACTACATCAGGACCACTATGCACTGCAGAAACTTAAAGATGACATCATGAGCAACAATTAGTACCTATATTATAAAAAATGACTTATGGCGTATGACGTATTAATTTGCATTTTTTAAATGCAGATAATCTTCCATTGCGTAATGAATTACTCATCTGTGATATTCAAAATGAAAAAGTTCTACAGTTCAAATACTGGCTGCACAAATATCATAGATTGTTTTTCAATAAATAATATGTGTACAGTTTTGGTTATCCAGAACTCGATTACCTGGATTTGTTATTAATCATCAGTAATCAATCATCTTTTTAATGTGTTTATAAAATAATGGACAATTTAAAATAGGTATAGTGAAATTACAATTTTATGTTTTTGAAATGACTGACAATGACACCTTAGGTATAAAGGGTATTGAATTTAAAAAAAAAAAATGGCTTGGAGCATATTATGTCAATGTGTTCAAACACTTTTTCTCAGAAGACTTACATGCGCGTTAACATCATTTTACTCCCTACTTCAATTATAGTTTGTCAATTTATGGCTACGGCCGTATGTTGTAGCTTAACCACTGGGGAATGTCAAAAGAAAAGGCGTATTTCAAAAAAACACTACCTTATTCTAAGGTCAATAATTATTATAAAGCAATCATTATTCGTAGGATGTTTATCACACTTGAATGGTCAAAGACATAGCTTATAATGAGTATCTTTAGAATTATCTTCAAATGTGTTAATCTTGCCCATTTTTTGAATAATAAAATGCCTAATTCTTGTCAAATTTGGGATCACAGAGATTATCAATATAATTTTTTATCGTAAGTATTTCACTATAATAATGTCAAGAATACTATTTTATGTAATAAAAATACTTTATGCAGTCATCAAATGTTTAAAATAAATATAAAGGAAAATAAGGCTTCAAAATTATATAAATAAATTATCTACAACGTTTAAGGTATGTCCAGGATCATACTTTGAAAATAGAAAAAAAGCTCCATTTTGACCCACTCTGAGCACGTCCGCCCTTAAGACATTATTGAATTTAAATGGGTGTAAACAAAAACAAGCAATAAACTTATACAGTCACATTATGTAACCTTGGTCATGTGCATTGCATATAATTGTCTAAATGCAAACATGCATCTGGAATTCATTTCAATGACTACCGTGCATTGAATTAAATATGTTCAAATAAACTGGATTTTTAATTTTGATACGTAATTTTCATGAAATTTTGAACATTTCGGATGTAAATTGCAGGAAATAAAAAATATGTAATTACATTAAAAAAAGCTAAAATGTACTAAAATGAAACGGGACTGCAGAAACTATTCGCAAATAGTGGGAAAATGAATTCCAGGCACATAAAATCGGCGTTCTACTGTATTATTATGTTTAATCATATTGTCGATTATCTGGATTTATTGTTATCTGGACTAACTTAATCCCTCATTAGTTATTATAATTGAGATTCTATTATGTTTGGCGTGTGGATGTTTATCATGCCTCTTTCCATCTTGAAATCAGTGCAAATCATGCACAATGGAATAAATAATCCAGAAATAGTAAAAAATACAATCCAATATTCAAAATAAGATTTAAATATTTTTTTATTTTTCAACTACATTAAGTATACTTACAACATAATATATGACAATAAAATGAAAGATGTAGATTTCTTAAATGTATATTACCCAGTAACAATAGCTTTTACATGTTTATTTCTGACCTATACCGAGTTAATTCTGATTTATAGATAGGTACTTTTGAATACAAGAAGAGTTTTACTTCATAACCGGCACACCGGCACTGTGTGGACATATGGCAAACATTTACCGGTCAAGGACCACATAAAGCAAATGATATATTCACAATGGTGACCGCGTACATTCGTCTGACTTGGGCCATTGTGAAGGCGAGCATTATAATAAATAATAAAAATAGGTTGTTTCAAAATGATAAATGAAATTGTGACAATGTTGTTATGTTTAATTTAAACAACCTCTGCTCAAAATAGATTATTTTTAGTATCCTTTAAGGACCAAATACACTCTATGACGATCGGGCACATATATGTCAAGAGCGTTTTAGTGTCTATGATCATATCTATGCCATTCCGTTTACACATAAGCGAATATATGTCAAAAAAATCTATGACAGAGGCGTAGGCATAGATTCTATGACACCCGTATGTGCCAATCCGTTTACACACGATGCCGTAAAATGAATTGTGTCACATATTTGCCACTGATAAATACTACCAACATGACATTTGACAGACATTATGGTTGGTACGTCTTCGAAAAATATATTAGGCTATGAGTATTCGCAAACGTCAATCTGTCAAATGAAAATCGAATTATGATCGAAATACATCAGTTGCATATCAGTTAGCTTGCTAGGTTGCTATTTTATTCTTGTCCACTTCGTATTATAATGCCGGCGAATGTAGGAAACCCATGGACGCTATCATAATTTAATAAGAAAACAAGAAGTTATCATGTACCTGTGCTTGTCGTGTAAAGATTTCGATGGGTGATTATTAAAGGTTGAGCCCATGAGCCTCTTATAAAAAAACCCGTATGCGAAAAATAACGGCCGGTGTGCGATTGGCAATAACATTGTGTTCCAAATCCTGAACTATTTTGACCCAAGCAGCATTTATTTTAACTCTGTTTTCATAGTCGGATTGTGCGCAATCCCACAATCATGGACTAGTTTCCAAGATTCTAATTAAATTAATAACAGCTTCATCCGTCGATTCCACCACGATTTTACGAAGTCTTATCAGTTTTATCCATTTCAATATTGTTTATATAACAATAATTACCGTGTACCTGTGTCTACTGTCAAGATGACGTTCAAAATAAAAGACAGAAAAAACACTTCCCGCGCGATCTATGACTCATAAACAATAATATATCACAACACGTTTGACATAGACGTCACAGACAAGGAACGAGTGTCACACAAAATTATCGAGGTGTTTACACTGAGCCGAAAAACTATGACATTGAAAGCTGTCATAGATCGTTTGACATATATGTGACAGTTTATGACATCGTATTTACACTCTGTGACACAGGACGCCAACATAAGAAACGGGTTTTTCGACATATATATGACCGATCGTCATAGAGCCTATTTGAGCCATTACTTGCATAGAATAATTATTATTATAATGTACTTATTATATACATACATACTTATCAGTAATATATTTTATATTATGTACCTACTTATTTACTTGTTGAATAAATAAAAGCGTTGTTGTACTTTTGGTTTAGTTTGTTTTTATTTTTTACTGGGTGGAAAGCCCATCCAAGGATGAATGAAAAATATCCAATTTATTGTTAATTAATTATTAGGAACGTTATGCTGACATACATAATTTAGGAATGTGCCTCATGTAAAATAACAGAAAAAGATTCCCTAAAGTTTCTCTATAAAGTTGGTACCTAATCCCATCATTTTTTTACCCCTGCTAAGGAAAATGTCTCGCGAATATAAAAGTATAATTTTTCCACAATTAATAATAAATTAATGAATAGTCATAATTCCTTCTAAGACTTTCTAATAAATTTTGTTTATGTTTTGCAAAATGTTCCATGTATAACATGTATGTATAATTTAAATAACAAACTATTGTTCAATGCGTAATGTGAATGACAGCAATGCTATTTTCTGGGCACCGTTAAGCTACATAGTATTTATCATACCTCATCAAAGTGCTCTGCGTGGTGTAGTTCGTTCATTTTCCAGCAAGTTCACCACTATCATTCTACTACACAGACGCAGATATCGTATGAGTTCCAACTGTAATGTGAAAATTCAGAAGCTATTGAATTTTTTTGATCCATGCAATGCATGTAATCTTGCAACTTGCATGATAATACGTGTTTACACATGCATTTTCTTGTTATGGCCACGATAATATAATATACTGTCAGCAGTAAATCCATGCACTTGTAAATGGTATATTATAACGTTGCGTACTTTGATAATTCAAATATTGTTTATATTCAGACTGGCCTGGCATCATTAATCATAACAAGTATCATTTCACAAAATCAAATACTCCAAAATGACCTCTGTATAACACAATTGATTAAAATATAAAGACGCATTAGTTAAAAAATATTTTTATTTAAGTAATTATAATATTTAAAAACAAAACAATATTTATGACTTATGAACCACTCATGAACACCGCCGATCAAGGGGCGGCCGCCTCTTGTTCCGTCGCACACAATGCGATCAAGAGAGTCCCTGCAGACATCTACCATTCTCACAGACATTGTGGTGCCAAATATTTTCGCATTATATTACACTTAACTATCTATATCTTCTAGGAATTTTTAATAGTTGACTTCTTTAAATATGAACCAAAACAGGCAATGACATAATCTCAATAATTGTAATTTTGGAATTTGATATAAAATATATTTGCCATCCCACACTTTTAAAACAATGTTCTTGGTCATTGGAATATCTCGATTATTTTGTTGCTGATATAAATTATTATCCGTACAAGTACTTACCTATCAATATTATTATAATTCTTCATTCAATTTTCAAACCGATCTAATCCTATGGCAATTTTTTCAGTTATTAATGAGTCACATCTTTGATAAAGTCTTTTATCACAATATATTGCCTTTATAAGTTTGTAAGAAATATAATATAAACTATTAGTTGTTACTAATTTTCTATTGATAAGCTGGTCGTTCCAAAAAATTTAAGAATGGTTTTGATAAGAAGCCTTTTTTGGAGTAAGTGGTTTATTAATTTTTTTAAAGTTATGAAACTTCAATAGGCAAGCTAAATAGCTTATAGATTATAGAATAAAATTTACTGTGGAGCCCCGATTTCACATTTTTCGTTTACAAATTAGATTGAAGCATATTTATGTCAATGTGTTCTTTCATCTTTTCGAGATTGTTCCTTTCCTACTGAACCAAAAATGTTTTTCTTTGCTGAAACATTATTCATTGCACTGCAGAGATGTCCATAACTGAAGGGTAACAGGTGAAGAACATGTTATGTCACATTTTTGATTGATTTAAACTGGCAATGCAGTCTCGTAGATCAAACCGAGTACTACAAGATGGTATTTTAATTTCGGCATTAACAGTAATAGTCAAAGCATTATAGAGCATTGAAAATTATTATATCGGCTAAAAACAATAAATGTCCATTTCGTTCAGGGTAAAAACATGTATTGTCTATGGTCTATGTCAGACTTGACATTCTTGATAGCGCATAGGAATCATAAACCTCCCCCTGTGAAACGCTGGACAAACGGATGAACTGGAAAAACCTACACCCTTTAGAGTCATTGACTTATCAATGATATGAAGCGTCTAATTACAAAAAGTGACAAGTCCACAATTCAATATTTTCGGGAAACAACGTTTTTATGTTTCAAGCTTCAATTATTTGTTTTAACGTGAGATTATTTTTTTCCGTTGTATTCTATGTCGAAATTAGAACCATATGGCAATTTGTTTCAGCCGATAAACTCTTAAATGTAATAAATATAGGCAAAATAAAATTGGACGTAGCGCTATTTGTACCTCACTTTTTAATTTACTCCGCATAAGGCACATATTTCCGTGGCACTGTCATGAGTTTACCAGATGCTACAGCATGGGAGACGCCCCTTTTAATTTTCAATTTTCATCTCTCCATAATCTGTCTTTCCAGTGTTATAGACTGAAATTATTCATCCAGTTAAAATATATCAATGCTTTCAACTATCTCAGCTTTCTTTTCCGATCCTCATTTTCTCCTCCAGTCAATTGAAGATGAACCTTTTGAGTAGTTGACTATTTTCAACATGTGAGAGTGATACCAGATGAAGGTCTCCCACAGGAGACCACCTCAAAGGGCGGACCGAACCATCATCTTTCCCAAAACACCACAGCCTACGTCCACTCTTCGCGGTTCTCGCAACCCTCGGCCGAGCGGAGCCCGCCTCAAAAAAATCCGAAATTCGAATTCGTCTACGCTCCCGCCAAAACACAGACGCGGTCTACCAAAAACGGCCGCTCGAAACAGCGCCGTCGGTAAAACAGGGAGGACGCCGCGAATCTGTCAGTTGGATGGGGGCGAAAAGCTCTCTCTCGCCTCGGACCCCGAACAAGAAGCATCTCCAGATTCTCCAGCCAAGCCACAAGCCCCGATCCTCTCTATCGCATTGGACGCCGAACAGCAAGCATCGCCTCGGACGCGGAGCAACAAGCATCTGCAGCCCAGCCAACATCTGCAATTCTCCAGCCAACAAGCCCGCGTCGGCGCCAAGCAAGCATCCCAAGCCACAAGATCTCAAGCTAATAGCCAGCGACGCCGCGTCTGCAGCCCGCCAAACCGACATTACCATCGCCATGACCAACCGACCGCCAACGACTACCCTGCATAGCGATATAATAAACTGCCAGTAACAACCTCAACGTGCGTTTCTCTCAATTCCACCCCGCTTCTGGCCTGCTAGTGAAACGGCCTTCACCATTCTCCTCGACGGTGAAAGGCCGGTATCAAGAGGACAGGTGGATCCAAAAAGTAGTGATTCTTATACTATTATGTATTTATAAACACTAAACTATCAGGCAAAGACAGTGTGTATGGGATATTAGAATGTATTCCTCATAATCACATGTTTTCGACTTTTTTTAATGTAAAATAGGTTATCACGCGGTATTCACCGACACATGTTTCCTAAGGGTGGGTACTAAATGACGGTAATGTGTTTAAATATTTAAATGTAAATTTCGGTACACACCCATACTTGAATAAGCTCGCCAAGTGAGCGAAACGCTTATCATAATAACATGATCTAGATACTAAGTGATAATCCATTTTATAAATTATCATGAATTATCACCAAGTAAAGCTTAATCTCTTGAACAGACGGATGTTTTCAATTTTTAATGATATCACACTACCATAATACATAATACATATTGTGTTGATTGTAAATTAATAATCTATGTGCCTGTAATAACAAATTTATCAACTAATTATCATCACGGTTCAGGGAATTGATAAAAATCGGTGTAGATTATCTATATCAGTGTTTCCCATTTAGCGAGTCGCAGAATTTTGTTTATATTCAGTAGGTAATAAATAAAAATTAAACACTATTAACAAATTAATATTGTTTTACTATAAAATTCAACTTGAGTTTATTTTGATAAATTAACATGTGGTGAGAAAGAAACTTATAATGCTGATTCAGTAATTCAGTGGAACCTCGATTTTACGCGTTTGTAATTCACATTTTCCTGTTATTTGCGTGTAATTTTTGCAGTCCCATTTTATTTCAGTACATTTAATTCCCAGTTTTACATTTTTATATCTATTTTAACACATTCAATTACGTATGTATGTTCATAAGTAATCATTGAAATTTTAAGTTGCAGAGGCGTTGCCAGATATCCCAATTTTTAAGCAAAAATAGATTGTCCCAGCTAAATTCACAATTAAAAAATTCTATGATAACTGCAATGCTATGATCAACGCTATGATTTTTCACGTGAAAACATTTTTCCACAGCTATGTTTCATAACCGTGAAGAACGAAATAAGTTTTGAAAGTATAGAGATTGCGGTGTCTATATTAAATTTGAATGGAGAAGTAGATATTATGGACCTGATGTATGAAGAATTTAACTCGCTGAAACCTTCTATTGATGTGATTGTGAAAAATTCGAAAGACTCGGTTGCACAGAAATGGCATCAGTTAGTTATTCAAGTTATTCTCAGGAAATGAGAATAAAAATATTTTCAAGCTAATTTCAGTTATTTTAAGCAACATTTAACAGAACAAGTATTTTCTCAGATGAATCTAAAATGCTCAGATGCAAGAAATAGATGTTCTATTGAGTTTATAAAATTGGAATTAATAATTGATATTTTTAATATTTAATATTGAAATATGTGTTTTTTAGGTTGTCCCTCGTTTTGTCCCTAAATTCCATTTTTTTTAAATTTCACATGGTAAAAATCCCGATTTTTACCATGTGAAAGTGTAATAGCACCTGTTCTGATCCAGATTTCCCTCTGATTAACGACGGGTAAAACATCGAGAGCGTCAACAGCTTCAAATACCTGGGGGTACACATCACGGGAGATGGCATTTTGCAGAGAGAGCTCGCTATCCGAATGGGAATGGCTGAAGCAACATTCAACTCGATGCGGAGTGTCTGGGACTCACGATTCACACGATCACAAACCAAATGCCGCCTATTCGACGCTTGCATTCTGATGCTGCTGCTTTGCGGTAGCAAATCATGGCACTTTACGAAGGCTCAGAGCAACCGTATACTGAGCTTCAAAAACAGATATTTACAACGGATACTGGGTGTGCGGTGGGTGGTATGACTTTAGAAGCAACAAGGAGATAAAAGAACGCACCAAGCAGCCTCTCATCACGCTGAGAGTGAAGAGGTGACGTTGGACCTGGCTCGGCCACGTGCTGCGGATACCAGAAGAGAACATCAACCTGGCTTGCCTGTTCTTCAAGCCGACCGGATTCTGGCATCCTGGAAGGCCGCTAAATACTATCTATAGTCTATAGAGTGTATACGGCGGAGCTATAGGATGCTGATTTGACATGGAACGAAGCAAGAAGACTGGCAAGTGACAGTGATTCTTGGACGCGCCGTGTGGTGTCGATATGCTCCAACTAAGGGGCGGATATGGCCGAAGAAGAAGAAAATCCCGATTTGGTAAAATAATTATCTGGCAACGCCGGCTGACGCATATGTATATTTTTTTTTTATAGACACAACTTTATACAACGCAGTTGGCAGGCGATTTTTTATCATTCTCCAATCGCCTTAAATATTTTGGTCACATTTTTTGTTCTGTTTAGGTACATAATGGACTAAGTTTGACTATAACATTTTTGTTTTCCATATAGTGCCAGATTACGAAGTTTCTTATGTATTATGTTATGTTATATATGGCATAAGCGTTGGACTACAAAGCCGTGGGTCCCAGGTTCGAATCCTGGGTCTGGCAAGTACAAAAAAATTGTTTTTCAATTTGTGTGTGTCAGGGTATGGACCTAATAGGTTGAGCAAGTGGCTGACATCCATTTCTCGTAAAAAACAAAAAATCTGTCAATACAAACCTCTACTCTGTGGAGGCCCATATGATCCTATCAGGATCGGACATGGTCGGAAAAATATATCTCTGTGAATTACTCTGTTGAATCTGTTGGTTGATAAATGATAATTTAAAAAAAATACTGCACTAAAATATCTGGTGCCAAACTTTATGTTAATATTCCGATTGTCGTTTGAAATGAATTACTTTTCTCTTCTAGGTTACAACAGATGCTTGTCGAGGAAGAGTCTTTACTACATCAGGACCACTATGCACTGCAGAAACTTAAAGATGACATCATGAGCAACAATTAGTACCTATATTATAAAAAATGACTTATGGCGTATGACGTATTAATTTGCATTTTTTAAATGCAGATAATCTTCCATTGCGTAATGAATTACTCATCTGTGATATTCAAAATGAAAAAGTTCTACAGTTCAAATACTGGCTGCACAAATATCATAGATTGTTTTTCAATAAATAATATGTGTACAGTTTTGGTTATCCAGAACTCGATTACCTGGATTTGTTATTAATCATCAGTAATCAATCATCTTTTTAATGTGTTTATAAAATAATGGACAATTTAAAATAGGTATAGTGAAATTACAATTTTATGTTTTTGAAATGACTGACAATGACACCTTAGGTATAAAGGGTATTGAATTTAAAAAAAAAAAATGGCTTGGAGCATATTATGTCAATGTGTTCAAACACTTTTTCTCAGAAGACTTACATGCGCGTTAACATCATTTTACTCCCTACTTCAATTATAGTTTGTCAATTTATGGCTACGGCCGTATGTTGTAGCTTAACCACTGGGGAATGTCAAAAGAAAAGGCGTATTTCAAAAAAACACTACCTTATTCTAAGGTCAATAATTATTATAAAGCAATCATTATTCGTAGGATGTTTATCACACTTGAATGGTCAAAGACATAGCTTATAATGAGTATCTTTAGAATTATCTTCAAATGTGTTAATCTTGCCCATTTTTTGAATAATAAAATGCCTAATTCTTGTCAAATTTGGGATCACAGAGATTATCAATATAATTTTTTATCGTAAGTATTTCACTATAATAATGTCAAGAATACTATTTTATGTAATAAAAATACTTTATGCAGTCATCAAATGTTTAAAATAAATATAAAGGAAAATAAGGCTTCAAAATTATATAAATAAATTATCTACAACGTTTAAGGTATGTCCAGGATCATACTTTGAAAATAGAAAAAAAGCTCCATTTTGACCCACTCTGAGCACGTCCGCCCTTAAGACATTATTGAATTTAAATGGGTGTAAACAAAAACAAGCAATAAACTTATACAGTCACATTATGTAACCTTGGTCATGTGCATTGCATATAATTGTCTAAATGCAAACATGCATCTGGAATTCATTTCAATGACTACCGTGCATTGAATTAAATATGTTCAAATAAACTGGATTTTTAATTTTGATACGTAATTTTCATGAAATTTTGAACATTTCGGATGTAAATTGCAGGAAATAAAAAATATGTAATTACATTAAAAAAAGCTAAAATGTACTAAAATGAAACGGGACTGCAGAAACTATTCGCAAATAGTGGGAAAATGAATTCCAGGCACATAAAATCGGCGTTCTACTGTATTATTATGTTTAATCATATTGTCGATTATCTGGATTTATTGTTATCTGGACTAACTTAATCCCTCATTAGTTATTATAATTGAGATTCTATTATGTTTGGCGTGTGGATGTTTATCATGCCTCTTTCCATCTTGAAATCAGTGCAAATCATGCACAATGGAATAAAGGCGCACGTGAAATAATCCAGAAATAGTAAAAAATACAATCCAATATTCAAAATAAGATTTAAATATTTTTTTATTTTTCAACTACATTAAGTATACTTACAACATAATATATGACAATAAAATGAAAGATGTAGATTTCTTAAATGTATATTACCCAGTAACAATAGCTTTTACATGTTTATTTCTGACCTATACCGAGTTAATTCTGATTTATAGATAGGTACTTTTGAATACAAGAAGAGTTTTACTTCATAACCGGCACACCGGCACTGTGTGGACATATGGCAAACATTTACCGGTCAAGGACCACATAAAGCAAATGATATATTCACAATGGTGACCGCGTACATTCGTCTGACTTGGGCCATTGTGAAGGCGAGCATTATAATAAATAATAAAAATAGGTTGTTTCAAAATGATAAATGAAATTGTGACAATGTTGTTATGTTTAATTTAAACAACCTCTGCTCAAAATAGATTATTTTTAGTATCCTTTAAGGACCAAATACACTCTATGACGATCGGGCACATATATGTCAAGAGCGTTTTAGTGTCTATGATCATATCTATGCCATTCCGTTTACACATAAGCGAATATATGTCAAAAAAATCTATGACAGAGGCGTAGGCATAGATTCTATGACACCCGTATGTGCCAATCCGTTTACACACGATGCCGTAAAATGAATTGTGTCACATATTTGCCACTGATAAATACTACCAACATGACATTTGACAGACATTATGGTTGGTACGTCTTCGAAAAATATATTAGGCTATGAGTATTCGCAAACGTCAATCTGTCAAATGAAAATCGAATTATGATCGAAATACATCAGTTGCATATCAGTTAGCTTGCTAGGTTGCTATTTTATTCTTGTCCACTTCGTATTATAATGCCGGCGAATGTAGGAAACCCATGGACGCTATCATAATTTAATAAGAAAACAAGAAGTTATCATGTACCTGTGCTTGTCGTGTAAAGATTTCGATGGGTGATTATTAAAGGTTGAGCCCATGAGCCTCTTATAAAAAAACCCGTATGCGAAAAATAACGGCCGGTGTGCGATTGGCAATAACATTGTGTTCCAAATCCTGAACTATTTTGACCCAAGCAGCATTTATTTTAACTCTGTTTTCATAGTCGGATTGTGCGCAATCCCACAATCATGGACTAGTTTCCAAGATTCTAATTAAATTAATAACAGCTTCATCCGTCGATTCCACCACGATTTTACGAAGTCTTATCAGTTTTATCCATTTCAATATTGTTTATATAACAATAATTACCGTGTACCTGTGTCTACTGTCAAGATGACGTTCAAAATAAAAGACAGAAAAAACACTTCCCGCGCGATCTATGACTCATAAACAATAATATATCACAACACGTTTGACATAGACGTCACAGACAAGGAACGAGTGTCACACAAAATTATCGAGGTGTTTACACTGAGCCGAAAAACTATGACATTGAAAGCTGTCATAGATCGTTTGACATATATGTGACAGTTTATGACATCGTATTTACACTCTGTGACACAGGACGCCAACATAAGAAACGGGTTTTTCGACATATATATGACCGATCGTCATAGAGCCTATTTGAGCCATTACTTGCATAGAATAATTATTATTATAATGTACTTATTATATACATACATACTTATCAGTAATATATTTTATATTATGTACCTACTTATTTACTTGTTGAATAAATAAAAGCGTTGTTGTACTTTTGGTTTAGTTTGTTTTTATTTTTTACTGGGTGGAAAGCCCATCCAAGGATGAATGAAAAATATCCAATTTATTGTTAATTAATTATTAGGAACGTTATGCTGACATACATAATTTAGGAATGTGCCTCATGTAAAATAACAGAAAAAGATTCCCTAAAGTTTCTCTATAAAGTTGGTACCTAATCCCATCATTTTTTTACCCCTGCTAAGGAAAATGTCTCGCGAATATAAAAGTATAATTTTTCCACAATTAATAATAAATTAATGAATAGTCATAATTCCTTCTAAGACTTTCTAATAAATTTTGTTTATGTTTTGCAAAATGTTCCATGTATAACATGTATGTATAATTTAAATAACAAACTATTGTTCAATGCGTAATGTGAATGACAGCAATGCTATTTTCTGGGCACCGTTAAGCTACATAGTATTTATCATACCTCATCAAAGTGCTCTGCGTGGTGTAGTTCGTTCATTTTCCAGCAAGTTCACCACTATCATTCTACTACACAGACGCAGATATCGTATGAGTTCCAACTGTAATGTGAAAATTCAGAAGCTATTGAATTTTTTTGATCCATGCAATGCATGTAATCTTGCAACTTGCATGATAATACGTGTTTACACATGCATTTTCTTGTTATGGCCACGATAATATAATATACTGTCAGCAGTAAATCCATGCACTTGTAAATGGTATATTATAACGTTGCGTACTTTGATAATTCAAATATTGTTTATATTCAGACTGGCCTGGCATCATTAATCATAACAAGTATCATTTCACAAAATCAAATACTCCAAAATGACCTCTGTATAACACAATTGATTAAAATATAAAGACGCATTAGTTAAAAAATATTTTTATTTAAGTAATTATAATATTTAAAAACAAAACAATATTTATGACTTATGAACCACTCATGAACACCGCCGATCAAGGGGCGGCCGCCTCTTGTTCCGTCGCACACAATGCGATCAAGAGAGTCCCTGCAGACATCTACCATTCTCACAGACATTGTGGTGCCAAATATTTTCGCATTATATTACACTTAACTATCTATATCTTCTAGGAATTTTTAATAGTTGACTTCTTTAAATATGAACCAAAACAGGCAATGACATAATCTCAATAATTGTAATTTTGGAATTTGATATAAAATATATTTGCCATCCCACACTTTTAAAACAATGTTCTTGGTCATTGGAATATCTCGATTATTTTGTTGCTGATATAAATTATTATCCGTACAAGTACTTACCTATCAATATTATTATAATTCTTCATTCAATTTTCAAACCGATCTAATCCTATGGCAATTTTTTCAGTTATTAATGAGTCACATCTTTGATAAAGTCTTTTATCACAATATATTGCCTTTATAAGTTTGTAAGAAATATAATATAAACTATTAGTTGTTACTAATTTTCTATTGATAAGCTGGTCGTTCCAAAAAATTTAAGAATGGTTTTGATAAGAAGCCTTTTTTGGAGTAAGTGGTTTATTAATTTTTTTAAAGTTATGAAACTTCAATAGGCAAGCTAAATAGCTTATAGATTATAGAATAAAATTTACTGTGGAGCCCCGATTTCACATTTTTCGTTTACAAATTAGATTGAAGCATATTTATGTCAATGTGTTCTTTCATCTTTTCGAGATTGTTCCTTTCCTACTGAACCAAAAATGTTTTTCTTTGCTGAAACATTATTCATTGCACTGCAGAGATGTCCATAACTGAAGGGTAACAGGTGAAGAACATGTTATGTCACATTTTTGATTGATTTAAACTGGCAATGCAGTCTCGTAGATCAAACCGAGTACTACAAGATGGTATTTTAATTTCGGCATTAACAGTAATAGTCAAAGCATTATAGAGCATTGAAAATTATTATATCGGCTAAAAACAATAAATGTCCATTTCGTTCAGGGTAAAAACATGTATTGTCTATGGTCTATGTCAGACTTGACACTCTTGATAGCGCATAGGAATCATAAACCTCCCCCTGTGAAACGCTGGACAAACGGATGAACTGGAAAAACCTACACCCTTTAGAGTCATTGACTTATCAATGATATGAAGCGTCTAATTACAAAAAGTGACAAGTCCACAATTCAATATTTTCGGGAAACAACGTTTTTATGTTTCAAGCTTCAATTATTTGTTTTAACGTGAGATTATTTTTTTCCGTTGTATTCTATGTCGAAATTAGAACCATATGGCAATTTGTTTCAGCCGATAAACTCTTAAATGTAATAAATATAGGCAAAATAAAATTGGACGTAGCGCTATTTGTACCTCACTTTTTAATTTACTCCGCATAAGGCACATATTTCCGTGGCACTGTCATGAGTTTACCAGATGCTACAGCATGGGAGACGCCCCTTTTAATATTGAACGTTTCCTTATAGGTTGACTTAAACACGCGCGAAATTAACCAAGCTTTAAATAATATGAAACACGGACTTGGCGCTTTTTGTAATAAATTGAGACTTAAAATATTTTTTTTCGTATGGTTATGTCGCGTTTTGGAATTTATAGATCAATACATATTGTGTAAAATTATACAAAGAATACGTGTGTATTTTTTTTTCAATTTTGACCAAATGTGGACTTATCGCTTTTTGTAATTAGACGCCTCATATCTCAGTTTGACATTATTTGTGTGACATTATGTGTTCTTCACCTGTACCCTTCAAATGGAAATGCACAAATGCGTCCGAAATTCATTTCAATCATTGCATTAAATTGAATGTATTCAAATAATTTGGATATTTAAATTTTAAATATTTCACATGTAAATTGTGGGAAATAAAAATGTAGAAAAATGCAAGCCTGTTGCTTTATTCATGAATTAGGTAAATTATCTGCCGAGTGCGTGAATTCGCCAGGGTATGGAATTCTTAAACTGTTAACATGACAGTAGAAAAAGTAAATTTGGTATGGATGGTTTTATTAGTTATAATTGGACATAATATAATATTATTATGTTAGGTTAGGTTTTGTAATTCTGAATTCAACTGAACGTCAATTTTGAGGTTAACTAACAAGTGTCAACAAACTATCGAATCATACTATCACAAACAAACAATCGACCATTGCACGATTGATACTCAATCACGAATCAAATCGCGAAAATACCTTTTAATAAAATTCTTCCGTTATCATATTATAGTTCTAGATTTTTTTGGGCATAGTAAATGGATATGAACGTCATTGTAGTTATTGATTGGTATATTTTTATATAATCATTTGACACATTTGGTTAGTTTGATTAGTTGCAAAAAACACCACCGGAGCGCGACTATCTATTTTGACCAATGCATGAGCATTTGACACATTTGGTTTAGTTGCAAAAAACACCACCGTAGCGCTACTATCTAATTTGCCTAATGCATGAACTAGGCAGACAAATTACTGCCGAATTCACGCACTTGGCAGATATTTTGCCTAATTCGTGAATAAGACAACGGGCTTGCATTTTTCGTGATTTAGGCAAAATTTTGCCCATTTCATAACATTAACATGTATATATTTGACATACTGTTTCTTAAATAACATACAAATAAAAAAATAATATAGAAATTTCTATTGATTAATTTAGACAGCATTTGTTTGGTAGAATTATATTTAACACACATGAGTAATATTAATCCATCCCGTGCGTCGCCATTAGATACTAGTAGCATGTTAATTAAATAGTAATTAACTGGCCTGCAGGGAATGGATTAATTAATATAATAATTATCGTAAATAATTTCAAAATTCTTCACAGTACAAATTATAAAGTACATTTAAAAATCATTAGTTTAAAATTCCAAGAAATAAATAAAAATATTAACAGCACTAACACATTAATAAAATTAACATTTTAAAAACTAATTATTGCTTCCAACAGTAGGTATTAGAATTATTTTACATTAGGAATCTGGGTATTTCTAATGCCCACAATAATTATATACCAAACATTCTTTTCCCACAAACACTACTATTCTTTCTAAGGTTACATTGTCATGTAAATTGTACATAAAACAGTTCACCGTGAGCTTTCTTATCGGAAAGAGATGACTGTATACTATACGATTTCCAATTTTATTAGATTCAATATGAACATTAATTCAATTTTCATAGCTGAAATTGGCAAAATTCATGAATTCAAAAATGAAAACCTGACCTAACAAATAATCCAGTATATCGGCTATTTTCAAAATTAGTTTGCTGCTGGCTTCCTGTAAATTGTAAACCGACAAGAACCGTGTTTTATTTAGAAATGAATTTATGTCAGTACTATACGGCCATATATTTTCGATACAACATTTCACGGTGAATTGTAATACGGCGCAATCTCATGGAAGCCATCTAGTCACTATTCTAACGAGAACCCGTAACTAAATATTTGAATAATGTAATATTCTTATTAATAATATAGGCTTCGTGTTGATGACGTCATTTTCTGTGATGGCGGCTAATGTTGTTCTCAATCTAAAGGACTCCACTCAACTTGTCTTCTACACCAATGAATCACAAAGAGGCCTGTTTTTAAATATCATCCAAGGAGGTATGTATGTTCGCCTTCAATGATTGATGATGTGACAAAAAGCAGCTTCTGTTGTGCAAATGATGCATAGCCAGAAATTCATATTGAATTTTCCACTGTTGTTCAGGTATATATTTTAAAAAGCGTAATACTACTAGCAGTATCTATCGACCAAATATAAAAAACATACAATTTAATACAATATTCTAATGATTTCAATTTTTAAGTACCTACATAGATGTTTTAATTAAAAATTAGAAATTTATATGTGCGGCCTGTCGATTACGGCCTCATGGAGAGAGACTTGCTGAAGGCATAGAACCGGTTAAACGCCATCTTTCGTATTTTGTCACTAGATGCCTCCAGTAAATGCACAGTTCCCACAAAAATATAAATTCTTTTGGTCATCTCATACTGGTTTTATTTCAGAGATATAAGTTGATTGGAAAGCATTCACTTTTTAAGTATGGGTCATTGGTGACCTTCCTAAGTTCATAAACATTACTATTAGAGCCACTATGTTGGACTAGATGTAAAAATCGTATATTGGGCTCTCAATGCTTTTTCTCTGGAGCAGTCTTTAGCAGGTAGATTTTTCAAAATATCATTCATTATCAAATCTTCATTGGATAAAAATAACACTAGAACAATAATAATACTATAAATGGTATCTTGATAATAATATTATCATAGGAATATTAATATCACTATAAAATTTCAATTATTGTTGAACACCTGAAAATAATAATAAAGTTAGATAATATTATAGGATTTTATCGTCCTAGCGGAAAAATACCGAAGCTTGCAATTTGAGAATTATTTACATTTTAAAGTGTTTTAATTAATAAATATGTACTGTCATCAAATACATCCTCCCCCCCCCAAAGGATGCCCCAAATCACGCATCAAGACTCCATATCAAATCAGTAATCTAAAAACATCAAAACCTCACGAGGAGGCCCCGACCAAAGGTTTGGCTTTCTTGAATTACAATATAATAATAACGGCAAAACGCATTTGCCAGGGCGCTTTCATTGTTGGTGCCATGAACCGAGGGATTCTCAGAAGGCCTGCGCTAGGCACGAAGCTAAATTTACCGTAATATCTCGGAGAGGTGTGTCAAGTAGCTTACCCGCACCCCTTGCCCTTCTCCTCAGCAGACTAGATCCCCCAAAATGGAAGCATGCCCTTCGGAGATCAGTCACAATCTACCCACGATGTGACGATCGTGAGCGTGTCACGCAAGTACCTAAACGGTGTCCCCTGCACGCCGACGGGGAGTGAGCAAACAGGTGCGATCGCACGCCTGCCAATTATTGTATCTCGAGAAACACGCGGTTGTCAATAAATATTGTGATAAATAACAAAGTGTCCGCGAAACTAAATTAAATGATACGTAAACACGCCCACGTGGAGAAAACAATACTGCAAAATGTGCCAAAAACAAACCTACCCTTAAATGTCGGCGCCGTGTGAAGTGAAAGTTCTCGGCAAACTATTGAAAAATGTTTATCCTTCTGTAAGGCAATCGATGTCTGTATAATTTAGTGTAATTAAACATCTCCGCGCGGAGAAACTGTCAAATTAAAAGTTTCTGTGTTGTAATTGGATGTAGTTAAGCAGAAGACGTCCAACCCACAAATTGAGAATTTTCATTTTATTACGTATAATCCTTCAAAAACATCAATATTTTAATATGGCGAAAACGTCCAACCAGAAATACACACCCTGAAAAAGTTATCGACGTTTTTTCTAACCCACATACTAACAATTTACGAAAAATAATATCGAGAAAACGTTCATGTGGTTTGGACGTATCCTGCTTTTTTATTGCAATTAGACAAAACTATAATTTTAATATTGTCAGAATACGTCCATGTGGGTTGGACTTGTTAGGAGTTTTAAAAATCTTCGCATGTATGTAATCCATGTTACTTGGACGTGTTAGGAGTTTTAAAATTAAGAGATTATTTTTCGATAGAGATATGATACGATACGATTTTATAATAGAGAGTTATTTCTCCAAGCCTAGATAATGCAGATATCGAGTCGACTGTTTCCATGGATACAAATGATGTCAATTCCTCATCTCTTGAAAATTCATCACAAATATTTACCAGTCGTCCTAAAAGAGGTCCGAAGCCAGAATATTAATTTGGCAATCAAAGATGACATCGAAGTTGAACAGAAGTGCTAATAAGCCGTGACTAGAAAGGTGTACTCAAATCAGGCAAAGAATTTATTTATTATTACCTGTTGTAATTATTGTATAATGAAATGCAATGAACAAATTACCGAAGGAGAATGTAAATTCGAATTGAAACGTTTTTGGGAATTAGGTTCTTATAATTCACAAACAACATTCATCACTACTCTTGTGACTGAAACACCCAAAAAACGGTGTTATGGTAGAAATTATACAAAAAGACAATTCTCCAGGGTTTATACTCTCAACAAAAAAAGAGTACACCGAATAATGTTTTGCAAAACAATCAATATAACTCCTACCAGAATAAATTAACACTGCTCTTCAGAAAATTTCAGGCCGTAAGGAAATATTGGATCAAAGAGGGTTAAAACAAGGTGGGTTGAACAAAGTACCTCAAGAAAAAGTGAATGCTGTCATTAAACAAATTAATAGGCTTCCAAAATATACCTCACATTACTGCCGTGGAGACACGGAAAGCAATTATTTTCTACCACCTGACATGACATTGGCAAAAATGTATGCTATGTTCAAAACGGAAGTTAATAATCCTGTAACCTTTGCTATAAACAGATATTTTATGCTAAATGCAACCTAAAAACAAAACCGCTAAAAAAGATACGTGTAACGATTGCGATACATTTAAGGTGAAAATCGATAACGTAAGAGATGATTCGGAAAAAGCACAACTTATCACAGAAAAAGAGAAACACCAGGCTTTAGCAAAAAATACGCAAGATTTGCTAAAATGAAATCTGCTTACTGCAAAAAACAGAGACGACACAGAATGTCTCACATTTAGTGTGCAAAAGACCCTTCCCTTACCGAGAATTTCCACTAATATCATATTTTATAAACGCCAACTATAGCTTTATAATTTAGGCATCCATAGTGGAAAACAACAGAAAAGTTTCTGCTATGTATGGTTAGAAGGCATTGCAGGAAGAGGTGCTCAAGAGGTTGGGTCATGCATATTAAAGCATTCAAATCACATATCTTCAGCAGTTAAAGATTTAATTTTATGGTCAGACTCATGTGGGGGGCAGAACCAAAATATTAAGATTACCTTCATGCTTAGGCATTACTTGAATCAAAGCCGCCCCTCAATACAGTAACACTAAAATTTTTGTGTAGTGGACATAGCTATCTGCCTAACGACAAAGATTTTGGTGATATTGAATGCAGTCTCAAGCACCAGCAACGAATATACACTCCATTCGAATATATAAACGTAATGGAAAATTGCCGCAAGAAAAATTCTTTGATTGTTACGCAAATGCAAAGCGTTGATTTCAAGGGTAGTAAAGATTTAGAAAAACATATTGTGAATAGAAAAGTCGATACCAATGGCCAAAAAATAAATTGGCTCAAAATAAGGGCGATAAAGTTAATAAAGGAAAACCCATATTTAATTTATATCAAGAGCAATAGTTTTGAAGAAGATTTCGTGGCAGTAAATATACAGCGTAGGGGTGTGTCGACTGACAATTTTTTAAGTCTATTAACTGCACTATGGCCAGAAGGAAAAGCAATTGCTTTTCCAAAATTAAATGATTTGAAAAGCATCATGCATTTAATTCCAAGTGATGCAAAAATACACTATGAAAACGTTACGGGTTCATCAAATATTACCGAGGATGTATATGGCTACAATTCTCAAATATTAGATTTTGAACCTGAAATTCCAATATAACATTAAGTACTTAAGTACATATAAATTTATTTTGACCACAGTGCCCTTACCTATTTTAAGTTCTAATGATTATCGCATGTTCCTTTTTATTAAACAAATTTCCAATAAATATGTGTAAAATAAATGTACTAATATAGTGTTTTATTTATAAAGAAATATTCAAATAAAGATGATTGTCCCAAGGTTTTATGTGCTAAGATCAGTACAATATTTAGGAAAATACAAACACAAAACAATCAGTTTTTAATTTGCAGAAAACATCCAACCCTCAAAACACTCAATAACTTTTAAATTAGTATGTTTTTCAAAAATCTAATAATCAATCAATATGCACTATAATTCCATGTAAGTATTTAAATTACAAATTCAATCTAAAAAAGATAAAAGTCATACTAAATGTTAATTTGTTACTTCAAAATTTCAAATGCGTTTTTCTCAGTATGTAAAATTGTGGCTTGGACGTTTTCTGCTTAACTACATCCAATTTACCCTATCTGTCATGATGTCACACATAACCTCCAACCCGAAATGGTACTGGATCAGGACCTCTACCAAGATACACGTGAGTTATTTTTTCCCCGGTATCAGTACCTATCTAATAACATATTTATTTAAAGTCAAAGATAAATTTACAATTTAAAAAAAAGTTGCAAAATGAGGATCCCATCTTTTTATTATAATATTATATTATTCTGTGGTCATATTTATTATTTCAATCTAGTTTATAAATAAAAAGAATTATTTTCTCATTACACACATTTTTATTTTTTATACAAATCGAAAGTTATTAAAATAAATATAAAAAACCTATAAAACTATGAATTTATCAAAAGTCTTTACTACTAATAAACTAAATTTTAATAATAAACATGACCACAAAATAATTTGTATATAATAATAAGATGAGATCCTCATTTCGTAACGTTCTTTTAATTGTAAGTTTACTTTAAATAAAAAATATTTTCCTTTTAAATGTTTTAATGCATAATTCTCAAAAAAATGTCTCAAATTGAAAGCTTCGTATTTTTCTGCTAGGTGCATGTTAAATTGTTTAAAAACAATATTATACAAATTTTGTAATTGATTGAAAATCGTTTCTTCATGTTTTGCATTCATTATCTAGCCATTTTTATACAAAAATGAATGCTATCAGCTGGTAGGAATTAGTACCCCTCATATAACTAGCGCACCTTAGATTTAGAGTTTATACAGTGGTTTCCAAACTTATTATGCCCATGGACCCATAACCTGACCATGAACCGCCAAGTGAAATATTTCTACATAACTGCATATTATGTATTAGAAAAGTTATAAATTTAATTTTGATGTCTTGAATGGTAAATGGTACAAACATTTTGATAGGTATTTAAAGTACCTAGTAGTATTTATTGAAATTATAACTTTTGTTTTAAAACACAAAAATTAAAAACAAAAAAAGACATTTTTTTCAATGCGATTGGTGAACCCATGGGATGATATGAGATTATTTATGTTCGGCTCTATGTTTGTGAGTAACATTCGTAAATCTCCAGGAGTACTATTTTCCAGTCGGCTTCTTTTTTTCGTGATGAGGTTTATAACTGCACTAAAGCTACGTTTTACTAAATAGGAAGACAGGAAAGCAATCAACAGCTTCTGTACAGTGACCCATAATGCAGGATATAAAATTGGTATTATTGGTTTTTGTAACCAGAATTTGTGGTAGGTACCTATCCTTATTCAAACATTGGTTTCAGCTCCACATTTGTGGATAATTCAATAAATTGCTCCTGTATTACTATGGATTCATCCAGTGACGTCCCTAGCCAAAATGCCGCCCCTAGACAGCGCCAAAATGCCACCCCATTTTTTTATACAGTATTTTTTATCATCCTTCCATGACTCCAATATCTAAGAAATGTGTTGTATGGATACATTACTAACAAAATATATACCGCTAAATCTAATTTAAATGCCATCTCTACTTCAATAGACAATATTGCAAGTCCATGGTTTTCAGATACATTTAAATATACACCTGACAACTTTCAAAACTCGCGAGTGACTGGCAAAAATATTTGGATAAATTAATTAGGTAGGTAAGTATGTACCTACCGATAATTCAAATATAATTCTCAAATCTGCACGTGTCATTGCTAGTCATCAAGGATGTGACATCCAAGGACAACGGAAGTAGACTAGGCATCGCAAGCCCGACAAAGAAACACTCCTGTTAAACATTATATTTGTTAATTAATATATTTTGTTTCCAACCAGTGAGCTGATTTTTCTATTGGAGAGATATTTCCGCGATTACTAAGTTTAGGTACCTATTTCTATATATACCTAATGATTCTTCTCGATTTGCCGCCCCCAAGCGACGCTCAATCTGCCTACCCCCATGGGACGTCACTGGATTCATCTGAGTTTATGAGTCTGCTTGCAAAAGAGTCCAACACTTTACTTTCCAGGAATTCCAACACTGAATAAAAGAGTGCATAAAATCGATCCAAACATGCACTTTTAGAAAACCAACGAACTGCTATTTATTTAAACTTTCATAATAATGAAAATGTGTCAAAAATATTTTTTATAATAAACCTACTCTTAATTTGTCACAAATCCCCTCAGCGGTCACAAGGACCCCTGGGGGTCTGTAGGAACCACTGGTTTAGACCATATCAGGTGTTTCTTTTTTATTTTTCTTAGTCATAGTAAATTTTGTGACATTGGACCTTTCAATGGTGATTTTTGGCACACGGCGCTTTATTTATTTCCGGTATTCAGTAACAAAAAATAAGATTGGAAGGAAAATTAAATTATGATAAAGATAAGAAAACAAATTAAATAGGTATGTAAGAATAGTCAGATTATGTGATGTGGGATTTACCTTCTGCAGGAACTGTTCTGAGGCACTTCGGACAGCTGGGAAGGTCGATGTTGGGCAACTACACTGTGGTCACCACGGATAATACAGCCAACTTTACATTTACCAACACTACGTTTCTAGTCACGGCCACTGTCGAGGACACAAAAGTGATAATAATTAATCTTGAATGGTCCTCATCCATGGCGCAACGATATGTGGATTGCTTGAATCTCGGTAAGTTAATAAACATCTATTCACTATTGCAATGATTTCCAACTATTTTTGTTTGGCGGAACTCTTGACAAATTTTTTATAATGTCACGGAACCCCTTCCTAGTTGACACACATTTAGTTAGATGTTGACAAATTAAAAAAATGGCCATGCTAAGCAGCAGGCAGTAACATACCTAAGCAGTGAGCAGACTCAAAATGGCGTTTCTTGCTATTTTAGTCTCAAATATTATCTAAATTCATTTCCATTGGCAATTTCTGTGTTGAATAGAAACTCATTAAAGTTGTGGTGTACACTTGTATTAGGCGGCACTCGTGATACAATGCGTAAGGCACTGGCCTTTCATCTGGGAGCTCTGGGTTCGATCCCAGTGAGGACACAATATAATTATGTGATTTTCTCAAAGCCTGGGTGTTTGTGATTGTTCAAAATTACTAAGAACCACCTTGTACGAAAATGCAAGGACATGGTTATTAATAATTTAAAAAAATACATATATATTCACAGGATTTTAGCACTGCAGATGAAGATTTTGTAATCTTTACTTAATCTACCATCAAAAGTTGTATTATTTATCATAGAATGTCTTGCCCTAAACAACACACAACCTGCCTATAGTCACGACATGTCACTGCCAATAAGGTCGGTAAACATTAATAAGTTGGTACCTACGTATTAAAAAATATATTAGTATAACAGTTTTTAACATTCCGGTTACTGTATTGTCATCCTAGGTTAATCAGTTCATGAAACTGCAAATATTTCAGATAATATGCATTTCGTCATCTTCTTATTTCGGCTATTCCTAGAATCTAAATCTATTCAAAATGTTATTATTTTCAATATAGTAAGTACTCTCCATTAAAACAAATAATTGATTTACCTATTATATCCGTCAGATTTCATTTACCCGTCATAAATAAAATTAAAAATGCATATTGAAAACAGAGCGTCGCATTCCATTATGAACAAAAATAGATCTAAAAATAAATGCGTTAAAAAGAGACATACTTACTCAATTGTGAGAAAGAGATGTGAAAGTAAGGGGTGAGATCAAGATTGTATTATGACTTGTAGACTGTACGAATGTATAGAAATACTCGTATGATCATATTTTAAGTTTTGTAGATAATTTGTAGATAAATAGACTAGACTAGACTAGACTAGACTTGTAGACTGTACAAATGTATAGAAATGCTCGTATGATCATATTTTAAGTTTTGTAGATAGTTTTGTAGATAAATTTTGTAGATAAAAAATGTATCATTTTATAGATAAAACAATGATGATGAAACCTTATTAAACTTATTTAAATTACCAAACTAGGCATTTTCATTTTACTTACTGTAATATTATCAATCTTGTACGGTAACCCAAGATGACATTACCGAAACAGACGGAATTTATTAGCATTGTAAAGGGAAGGTTAATACAACCGAATTCTTCAAATTTTGTTCCTTCATATGGCAGTTGGAAAAATTCTTTTCTCAAAAAGAATTTGCTCTAGTTCAATATTAACTATGATGCGATATCTAAACCAAAACAGGCTCAACTTTCATACATTCACTCTTTTATGTAAGGATCTACTTAAATGCAGGGCATGTTAAATCTTACTTTTAGCCTATTATTTAGGTAAATGGCATATTAGTTGTTCTTCTTCTTCGTCAGCACCTCATGACTGAAGATCGTGGCCTGGATGATTTGACTGTCAAACAGCTTACTCAATGGATTAGTCCCACTCCTCTCGGCATTATATGACACGTAAGGCATGTGACCACTTCAAGACATGTGACACCAATGACATTATTAATGGACAACGCACTCAATACAGTAGCTAGCAAGTAAATTTGCACATAGCGACATTCGCACATGTATAGGTAGATGTCACGCAATTTCCATTATGCGATATCACGCATCGGAAATTTATAGCAATGTCGCCTTTATTGTAATGGCGTTATAACAGTGTTTCTAGTATCAACGTTCATTTGAGCGAACCCGTTCGAACCGAACCATTCGGCAGACCCGACAAAAAGGATTGGGAATTTATAGCAATATCAACTTTATTGTAATGGCGTTAGAACAGATTACGCCATTCGGCAGACCCGACAAAAAAGTGAGTGTCATTTTTTTCCAGATGCTTTGTCCATATTAATCTCATTGTGTGACACCCATAAATTGATACAACTATCTGGGGTATTCAATGTTTTCTTTAATATACCTACCGATGCGTGCATGTCTAAAAGACAAGACAGCGCGGATGACACAAATGGATACTAACCTAATAATTATGACCGTTAAACCATGCGAATTTGATAGCCACTTATGGTTGCAATAGCTCGTAATAACTCGTAAGTAAACACATCTCGTGCTCGTCACAATAAGTGCTTCTACGCCTGTTTGAGTCTACTGAGTTCGAAAATCCTAAGCAAGAATAACAAACTGCATATCTACAAAACAGTTATTCGACCAGTAGCTACCTATGGCTGTGAGACATGGTGCCTCACTCAAAGGGAAGAACATAAACTGGCCATATTCGAAAGAAAGATCCTCAGGAGAATTTTCGGGCCCACATTGGAAAATGGAAGTTACAGGATAAAAATGAACCACGTGTTAGAAGAATTAATAAAACATGAAACGGTGGTGAAATTCTGTCGATCCCAAAGACTAAGGTGGGCTGGACACGTTGAGAGAATGCCTGAGCACAGGACGCCAAAAATCATGACCAAATGGATCCCACAGTGGAAACGGCCTAGGACTGGGAAACTGAGGAAACGACTGGAGAAAGATGGGGAGGGCTGGAGACTGGAGAGGAGCAGCCAGGGAAAGGAGCGTGTGGAGGACAATTGTAGAGGAGGCCAAATCCCGCCCCGGGATGTAGTGCCGAGAAAGAAGAAGAAGAAGAAACACATCTCGTAGGTATACATGCAGGCCAGGACGTGTTTATCGCTAAACACAAAGTATGTAGTGTCTGGGTATGAAAAATGTAGCTAAAAAGTGCGGTATTTCGCGGTTGAAGCGATGATGTTCCATAAGTAGCAGGCGGGGTAAATGTAGAGGTCAGTGGCACCAGACCTGCTAGATTTTGTTTACCCTGCCTCTTCACGCCGCCTTAAAAATCAATAAAAATATAGGTATTAGGTACAATTTACTACAATTTAAAATTTATTACACTTTTTCGGTCTTATAAATACAAATTGGTGTACATAGCAATCATTTACGTGGGCCTGGGCTCTAAGGCGTGAGCTCTGTCAGCTCCCCTCTTGTGGGGGCCATGCCTATGTCATTTAAAATCAGACCTTATTTATAATCGTATATTCAACATTGTAGTCATTTTACCCCACTTTGCCACCTATGCTCTTGTGTCTTTTTAATCCTCAGGGCCTTATATATTTGAATATTTATAGGGGGCATGATGTGGTATGGTGGTCCAGAACAATACAAACAGCTGTGGCCGATTGAGAGCATGATTTATGACGAATATTCCTATGTAACTAAATCAGAAGATAATTGTGCTATAGCTGAACCTTATTGGTTAAATTCCGTAGGAACTGTGATATATCGTCGCTATAGGTTTTGTTTCCCGAATAGACCAAATGTCAATTTTACAGGAGACGAAAAACAAACTTCATTGTCGTATATTTTAATATCAGTAGATGTATCAATCATTCTTTCTACACTATATGATTGCGACATTATCTAAAAATAGATTCCAAGAATAATATACTGGTATAAATCATTAAATTCACAGAAAATGCGTTTTATTTACAAGTACTCACTCTGGATATTCGGGAAATTTTTAGCGCTCTCTCAGAATAGCGGATATTCGGGACAAAACATGGATATTCGGGATTTAAGACCGTAGCGTAATGCGGCACGACCGACGGAGTACTGAGTGGTCAAAAAATACGAACCTCAAATGTTATATTTATTTACACGATAAATGTTAATAATTACTTTTACTACTTATATAAATACCTAATTATGTTATATGAAGGATACTAATCACCTAATTTAATAGGTAATAATAATATGCGGTATTCGCTATGTTCGGTTTATTTCGGAATAAATAATTAAATACTTAGTTATAAAATAATCCATCGACTAAAAATGTATATTTTCAATTGTTTTAGGCTTTTCACCGGGATGCATAGGTACCACAGCATTACCCCTATTTCGCTATATTATAATAGTTTAGTGAAATTATTTTCCTAGCTATTACTCTCATTACCGCAAATATTGAATTTATTATTTATTACCTACCTAGTTTTGCAATGACGTATTACCTGCTGATAATTATCTGCCTATCTATTACCTACCATACGAGTCTATCGTTTATTCCGCTCCCCACCTGAGTACTTCTCAGTACCACAACCATTATGTTTACAGCAAATGCTATCTTCTTTCAAGTATTTTGAGCAATATAATCGTTGAGCAACACTGACAATCTTTGTATCGCATATTTATTAGAACCATGAGCGGTGATTAGTACTTACTAAAAAAACCAAGAGCCGTTGAAAAATGAAAAATAATAATTGCCTTACCCAAAAGGGCGTCGCATGCGGATTTTGCCTAAGGTTTGAGCCCCATGGACTACCGGACTGCAAGTAGGGTTGCCAACCATCCCGGATTTGCCGAAATTTCCCGGAATCGGAATCGCTGTCCCAGATCCCGGATGAATACTCAATTGTCCCGGAAATTTATAAATTGCTAAAAAACGAGAAGAATGATTTCATATCTGATGCTAATTGTTTTCTTACGAGATGTATCACATATTTGAAAGAAAATTATTTATTTAACGAAAGTAATATTTTTAACAAAATAAAATGTCTTTCTTTAAAGAAAAATAAAGAATTTTCTGAATTGACATGGGAGCAATTATCCGTTTTCCCAAATATATTACAAATCAAAATTGTCATCGATGCGTTATAGGCACATTTTTTACGGTATTTTTAATGTTTCAAAAGCAATTAGGTGAAACAATGTTCGCGCTTAGGTACATACTACAAGCTAATTTTCCTCATCATCTCATAGGAAAAGATATATCCTGGAAAACCATCGCGTTTAATATATGCCTTGAGTTATATTACCATGTCTTCAAGTGAACGTGAAAGTGAATTTTCGAAAATGAATCTAATTTTTACCCCAATAAGAGTTTCATTGAAGACCAAAAAAGGTTCGGCAGTTTTGTTTATCAAACTCGCCTGACCATCTTTGACACTTCTCGATCCTTCAAAATACGTTGATCGGTGGTTACTCAGTGTAAGACATTCGGCCATAGACTCGTAACGCTAAGAAAAGGAATCGAGACGATTTGCCAGACGAGAATTGGACTGAACTTTTAAAATACCATGGCCCCCAAAACGAGAGGGCTGACAGGGCTCTAGCCTGGGGGATCGCCCAGATAAGTGAGATAAACGCACATCACAAATTTGCTCTAAACGTAAAAAAATCGCTTGCGGAGCTTCTTTCCTTTAGGCGTATTTACATTTTAAAATAAATGTTGTGGAATTGCATTTTTTGGTTAATGTTTATGATACACTGAATACCCTTAATTTTACCTCGAACACCATTTGAAAAACGCTACTATAGAGGGTCACACTGCCTTTAATCTTAGTGTAATATGTGTGTATAGGTAAGGGTCCGCCAAAGATCCTGGACTGGGGGCCCGCTTCAGGATATGGGGACTATGGAAAGCACCACATTATATGTTTCATTCAAATATATGTTTTTACAATATTATTTTTTACAACTTTAGTTGTTTATGTGTACCTATTTGTTTGTTTGTTTAATTTTTTATGCGCTTCCTGGCATAGAAAAGGTTGCTTTAAATTATATTTGAATGTAATTTTCTTTAGAAGGTAAGAAGTTTGGCAAGAAGTGAGTTCCGGCACCTTTGTTTAAAAAAAGCTCTGTATAGGTATATGTAATTAAGTTGCACATAAAAAGTTTCCTCAGAAAATTAGGTAATGGCTGACTGATGGTGATGTTCAGTTTTGAGATATTTGTCCCGTAATCGTCACAGGAAAAGTTGGCAACCCTAACTGCTAGGCACTTGCGCTTGCTCGATCGAAAACAGAGGGGAAAAACCGCGTGGCAACTTACGTTCGTCGCGCGGGCCATAGTTTTGAAACTTCATAATTCTTGTATAAATAAAAAAAACAAGTATTTAGTCCTTTTTTTATTAAACAACATAATATACTTCACACTGGAAAGCACAAGGCCTCTTCAATTATGTAATACAAATACGACAATTAATACTTACAGATATAGAGAAATAGAAATTCAATACAGAATAAAATAGAGAGGGTTCAGTAAACAAAAATAATAATATGTATAAGTAAAGTAAATAGTTAAACAAGTGAACAGAAAAAAATATAGCAAAATAGTGAAACCAACAAAGATAATTGAAGTGCATTGTACTTCATTCATAGTTTTTGAAACTCTCGACGAGCGCATAGTGCGCATTAAAAATCATTGGTTCTAGACAGAAGAATTTTTCACAATGATATAAATAATATTCCAATATTATCACGTAGGTACCTGAGTGATTAAAATATTAAAAAAAAACATGCTACACCGAAACCAGATCGTGTAAACCGATTAGCTGTCGCGACAAAACGTGTAAAGGAAATTGATGTACCTTCAGACAACATTTTTATTGATAGCGAATAAATTTCTTCAATAAAAATATAGTTTATTTAAACAACAAGATATATCTATGTACGTATACAACATATAATTATAATACTTTATTTACCGTACGTGATTAGGTAAAACAATAAATTGGTAGGTACCTTTTTTGCAGTCGCGAAAAATATCGACGTTTTTATTAAAATCGCAATATCTCTTTAATGCGTCGACATATTGACATGGAATTTTCAGGATTCGTCAAAAATGTATCGATAATTAAATAAATATTTGTATTTATTAATGATTTAATGTTTTTCAAACTATGGTTTATAGTTTCCGAAGAGTAGGTACATACGATTTTCATACAGTTAGTTGATAATTTATTTTGATCACCCCAATCTTTGTCAAATAAGTATTCATACAAAAAATAAGAAAACTAACAGTACACATTTTAGATTATAATAATTATATAAATAGAAAAATAAATATGGTTCAAACTAACCATGAAACTTAACACCTTGTTTCAAATACCCACATTTAAACAATGATCTTTTGTTATATTTGCCAGAATTAGTCATTGATACCGAGTCTAGACTCTTGAGTCGCCACATAAATATGTCACATAAACATGAGTGCAAATTACATGCAATGGATAAAAATTATTTACGCACGACTCAGAGGTTCTCAATCCATAGAAATAAAAGTTTTTACTTCGACAAGTAAACGGTTTTGGACAATTTGTGCCTATAATAAATTCGTTGACAGATTTGAATCATAAACAATAATCTAAATTTTTAAAATCATTTAAAATTAATCATTTTTTACCCATTATAATATTGCAATACACTTATACAAATAAGTCTACTTATAATAAATTACAAAAAAAAAGACCATGGTCAAGTGGAGTCACATAGAAAATGTAGTCATAAACATGTTTTAAAACGTTTAGTTTATGCACTAGGATTACATTTAGCATTTTTTACAAAAAGCATAAAATTTTACAAAGACATATCGGTACATAATTAATAAAAATAAGTGAATGAGTATTTGGTTAATAGACGGGATCATTAAAAATGTCGCCTGGTAACGTTGATCTATGCTAATCTTAGGTCTAAAAACATTTGTTTAAATCGAATTAGGAAAAAGTCCTTTATCGCTTAATCCTAAAATAGCTTTATAATATGTGACATCAATGTCTGGCATGTATGGAAACATTGCTATCAAATCTTTCACTTTTTTCTCGGTCAATTTCGTGATATTAGTGGACATCTTTCGAATTGTAGGAAAACTTATTTCCTTGTAAGGCTGCGAGCACACGGCAAAGCGAAGTTTCGGATTCATCCGCCAAACGACGTTTGCGTTTTATTTGCGTTTTATTTGCGAGCCGATTGCGTTTTAAATGCGTGTCAAATGCGTCAAAATTTCGACAATGCTGTCCAAGAGAAAACACGGTTTTCAAGGGGATTCATAAACGCCTTTTTTTGAAACTGCACCCTGCTGCGAGAGTATTTATCTTTCATTACAGTGGCGTACAAGGGTAAATAAATCAATATAAAATCAGTACGTAATATTGCATTATACCTACATTTATTTTCCCACTATTGCTTCTTTTGGAGCTGGACTGTTTTATATCGAAAGCGTTTTGAAAATTACCTATTGTTGAGCCTATTATATACCATCATCATCAATACTATCGACCGAGGGTACTTGATGGAGTTTGAATTTAAATTCTAATTGATTTAAGTTTTGTACTATTATTATTTATTAATACAATAAAAAAAGATTATAAGTTAATACACGAAGAAAGGGTAAAAACCTTATTACCTAGATACCTACTAAGTAAAGGATTAAGTACAAAAACATAATATTTTGAATAATTTGAATATTTGCAGTATTCTAAAAACCTGTTGTAAATACTATTAATACATTCGGTAGGTAAGCAGTTTTAAAAAATATAATAAAAAGTTGTGATACAGCACAGCTATGAGAAGAAGTATTTCACGAGAAGAAAGTCTCGCCATATCTATACGGTAAACTAAACTATTATTATTTATTTTGTAGTATGTACTTATTTAATTAATTTTTTTATTAGTTGACACTGTCATCTTCTATAGATACACTAAAATGGAAACGGGTACTAATAATAATATATTGAAGTGAGAATAATGAATACCCACCTACTACTATTGATAGGTATGTGCTTGTGTACTTGTATCGGTACAAGTATATTTATATTAATTATTGTTTTTTTGTTATAATATATTAGTTGCGATTAATTGACAATAAAATTTAGATAATTTATCTATTTAGCCGCTACAGTACCATATTATTCAATTACATATTCAAAAAAAGTTGGTAGTTATGAATTCAAAACACCTTTCATAAAAAATAGATTGAAATATTAGTAGGTATACCATCATCAATACTATCAACCGAGGGTACTTGATGGAGTTTGAATTTAAATTCTAATTGATTTAAGTTTTGTACTATTATTATTTATTAATACAATAAAAAAAGATTATACGTTAATACACGAAGAAAGGATAAAAACCTTATTACCTAGATACCTACTAAGTAAAGGATTAAGTACAAAAACATAATATTTTGAATAATTTGAATATTTGCAGTATTCTAAAAACCTGTTGTAAATACTATTAATACATTCGGTAGGTAAGCAGTTTTACAAAATATAATAAAAAGTTGTGACACAGCACAGCTATGAGAAGAAGTATTTCACGAGAAGAAAGGCTCGCCATATCTATACGGTAAACTAAACTATTATTATTTATTTTGTAGTATGTACTTATTTAATTAATTTTTTTATTAGTTGACACTGTCATCTTCTATAGATACACTAAAATGGAAACGGGTACTAATAATAATATATTGAAGTGAGAATAATGAATACCCACCTACTACTATTGATAGGTATGTGCTTGTGTACTTGTATCGGTACAAGTATATTTATATTAATTATTGTTTTTTTGTTATAATATATTAGTTGCGATTAATTGACAATAAAATTTAGATAATTTATCTATTTAGCCGCTACAGTAACATATTATTCAATTACATATTCAAAAAAAGTTGGTAGTTATGAATTCAAAACACCTTTCATAAAAAATAGATTGAAATATTAGTAGGTACACTAACACGAAATTACCTGATATAGTCTCATTACAATAGCTATCTTTTTAATATGTAGCTATTGAATTCTAAGCAATAATATTCTATTGGAAATATGAACAGATTTTAAGGGGAGATATTTCAAATGTTTATGAATAATATGTTTTAAATGTTTATTTAATAAAAGATACAATAGGTATAATAATATATTACATTGTTCTAACAAATTATATACAAAAAACCTATAAAATATTTTAATTAAATTATATCTGTTTTCCCCATTGCATTAACGCCACTGTGAAATTCTTGATGACACTAATTAAGAAAGAAGGAAGATTTTTTTAATTTTTAAGTAATAAATTATGTCATACAATATGTGCCGTATTGTGTTCGCCAACTTATAGCTATTATGGATATTAGTACTTTTTGTTTTCACCGTTAGTGTTATTATGTAAGAATTTATTTATTGCACTATCCGAAGAATTAAAAAAAACCTTTTTTTGTCGCCAGTGGCGAACTAAGATAAATAAAATATAAAAATATAATATGTAAACAATACCTACATAATTATTAAGTATTTATTTTTTACCATTTTACCTATATTTATTTTTTCCACTATTGCTTGATTTGGAATAGAATTCTGTTATATTATATCGAAAGCGTTTTTTAATTTGATGATATTTTCATAGTGTAGAAATTATTTTTAATTACTTTCATGCGGATTTTTGTTAGCTATACGCAAATGCAGACATAGTCCAAATAAGCATTAATCATTCAAGTGAATCTTTCTGGTTGCAAACAATTCATCATGACTTCGACAACAATAACAATACAGAACATGATAAAACAGAACAGCCAGGTTTTCTCCAGGTGTTCTGTTTTGTCATGTTCTGTTTTGTCACTGTCCTGTTTTGTCATGGAACCGACTGAGATTTAACATTCTTCATATTATTATATATGACAATGTGCTAGGTGCAGATTGCGTAGGCTTAAACCTTTACATTATACCCAAGTTTTTAATGAAAAATACCCACTCATCCGGTCATGAGTTTGTCATTGGTAAATAAAATTTATTAGGCCTTTCTGAACATAATTATGTGGTTAATCAGTAATATTTCTTAATACGCGCCCCCATAAATTTCAGCTTTCAAAAGTTCGGTCCTGGCCTAAATGGGAAGATTTAAAAGAACATGTGGTAGGTAGTATATTCATGGCACGTATTGTATGACATAATTAATTACTCCATTGCTTCAGTGGCGTTCATGCAATGTAGAGCAACAGATATAATTTAATTAAAATATTTTATAGATTTTACTGTAGCGGGTGAATAGATAAATTATCTAAATTTTGTTATCAATTAATCGCAAATAATATATTATAACACGAAAACAATAATTAATATAAATATACATGTACCTACACAAGTACACAGGAACATACCTATCGATAGTAGTAGGAAGGTATTCATTATTCTCACTTCAATATGTTATTATTGGCACCCGTTTCCATTTTAGTGTATCTATAGAAGATAAAAGTGTCAACTAATAAAAAAAATAATTAAAGAAGTACATACTTACTACAAAATAAATAATAATGGTTTAGTTTACCTTATAGTTATGGCGAGCCTTCACGCTTAAAAACAGATTAAATTTAATAAAAATATTTTATAGATTCGATACCTACATAAAGATTCTACTACTAAAAAGGAGGCATGATTCTATTAAAGATACATACTTATTTAATATCGAATATAACCAAATGCATACCTACTTGTATTCTTCCCAAAAGAATGGTGTTATTTTAAATATGTATTTCATATAATATGAATAGGTAGGTGGGTAATTCAATACGTATCTATAGGTACTTATATAAATATTTTCGGTATAGGTATATAGGTATTCATCAAAAATTATTTAAATTTGCATATTACGAACTATACCTTAACATTGTTTATTCGTTTTTTTTTTTATTTATTGAGTAGTTACAGTTGGTGACATCTCTCATTAGTTAATATTATTAAACTCCCAACATATTGCACAACGAGAAAACTATTGTTTACGAGAAATGACATTTTAATACGCTTACCTACCGAATGTATTAATCGTATTTACAACGGGTTTTTTTAGAAACACTGCAAATATTCAAATTATTCAAAATATTATGTTTTTATACTTCATCATTTACTTAGTAGGTATCTAGGTAATAAGGTTTTTACCCTTTCTTCGTGTATTAACTTATAATCTTTTTTTATTGTATTAATAAATAATAATAGTACAAAACTTAAATCAATTAGAATTTAAATTCAAACTCCATCAAGTACCCTCGGTCGATAGTATTGATGATGATGGTATATAATAGGCTCAACAATAGGTAATTTTCAAAACGCTTTCGATATAAAACAGTCCAGCTCCAAAAGAAGCAATAGTGGGAAAATAAATGTAGGTATAATGCAATATTACGTACTGATTTTATATTGATTTATTTACCCTTGTACGCCACTGTAATGAAAGATAAATACTCTCGCAGCAGGGTGCAGTTTCAAAAAAAGGCGTTTATGAATCCCCTTGAAAACCGTGTTTTCTCTTGGACAGCATTGTCGAAATATGGACGCATTTGAAACGCATTTAAAACGCAATCGGCTCGCAAATAAAACGCAAATAAAACGCAAACGTCGTTTGGCGGATGAATCCGAAACTTCGCTTTGCCGTGTGCGCGCAGCCTTAGACGGTGTACGGTTAACTTTCTTATAAATATTAACTGTTATGAAATCTGAGGCAAATGATATTTTCTCTTTTCTACTATCACAGATGTCTAAAGTGCTGCAAAAAAATTTTTGGCACACCTTAATTTTTTCGGCAAGCAGTTCAAAATAATAAGTATATGAGAAGCGTTTCCGACTTGTTTCTTTCTTTGTCCGTTTTCTTGTTGGTATTGACCTCGTTGTATATTTGCTGTAATAATGGTTTTTTTATCATCACTTAACTTATAAAATTGAGAGTGGATAATTTTTCTTTCGTCTTCCGTAAATTTACTCATACATTTTAGATGACATGTTGGGAAACATGTGCTTTTCACAATTTTTGCTGGATGTGTTTTCTTTATAATATCGACGTATTCTTCGCCATGTTCCCTTTTATTTTTCCGGACATTTCGTGTCCACTCCGTTGGATTAATTTTTCTTTAAACGCCACAGGAATTTTGAGAAGAGGAACATATTATGGACATCTCATTCTCTTCGCCTTGGGTTTGGTTTGGTGACTGGGCTTCTATACAGTCTCTGAAGGTACTGGAAAAAGGTAAATTTAAATAAAACACAAAATAAAATAAGCAAATTAAATAAAAGGAAGCTGTTTTCATATAATACAAACCCTAAAAATGACGTAGTCAAAATTTCATTAAACAATTCGAGATTAGGACCAAAGTAAAATTTAAGTTTTAATACAATCAATTTCTATATTTTCTTTCCATATTGTAACATTTTTATATGATATTCTTATTGACAGAAAAATAATGCGTCATTATGGTCTTCAATCGAACTTGTTAGTTTTATTACAAACCACCAAATAAATATTATATATTTATTATTGTAAGGAATAAGAACTATGTGAGCATGTATAAATTATTAACCATTAGCTGATAATATTAGATTAGTACATATTATATCGTAAGTGTATAATATTAACTAAATAAAATATTACTAGGTAACGTAAATAATAAATTAAATTAACTATTAACGCATTCTAAAATAAATAATATCACCGTCTTTATTTTCACAGAAATAGGTACCTACGTTAAAAGTAAAATAAAGACAAACCATGTTTGATGAAGAAATAATAATTAATTCTTTACGTTACGGTAGTTACCGGGTCACACTGTAGAAATGCTGTATAATTCATATGACCGTTGGGTTTTGTCGCTATTCATCGATACAAAATACAGTTATTTAGGTTAAAATACTCACTTCCATAACTCTGTTGTAAGTTCAGGGCGAACTGGTGACGTATCAGCCATGATTTATCTCTTCAAATTTGTTGAACTCACTATTAAAACAATGGTAACTTTAAAAACAATACTTAACAGCTCGAACTTTGAAAGATGAATCCGGAGGGCCAAAAAGTATGATTGCGGGCGTGATTGTTTTAGAGCTAGACAGCGTGAATGTGGGAGCGAGATGCACGAGATCAGCGCGGTTTGATTGGCTTAAGTGATATTCGGGAAATAAAAACTCAGCCAGCGGTATATTTTGACACAAATTAACTTGGATATTCAGGAACGGATAGTTGGACGTTCGGGAGAAAAGCACGGAATAATTGTTGCTTAATATGGCCTATTCGGGTTTTTTTTTTTAAATATCTCTATTTCTAGATAAAAATATATTGTTTTTATAAATGATTTCGATAGAGTTCGGTAAAAGAAATCGAACTGCATTAAAATGTCGATTTCGACTAAAATGGATATTCGGGAAACAAATCCTATAGCGACGATATGTCAATAAGAATGTTCCTCTATTCATTGATCAAAACAATATTAGAGACAATCACTTTTGTCTCATATCCGAGAATAAGGCACCTTACTCACAAAGACGTACCGCTAATACTCTTTCTTACGATGTCATATTGGCGAAAAACGCCAGGCAAGGTCACGAATATGCTGTCGAAAATTACTTGGGTAAACCGTCTGATGTGCCCGACTTCAGAATGGTTCAACATCCGATTTGGTCGACGTGGGCCAAATATCCTAGAGCGATAAATGAATCAGTCATAATGAACATGGCGAATGAAATTGTCGCCAACGGTTTTAATAACAGCCATATCGAGATCGACGATCGGTGGGAGTATTGTTACGGATCTCTCACAGAGGACCCGAACAAGTTTCCCAACATGAAGAAGACCATTCTAGACCTGAAAGACATGGGATTCAGGGTGACCCTCTGGATTCATCCTTTCACTAACGAGAACTGCGAATTGTACGATATTTTAAAGGAGTTAGAGTAAGTTGATACATTTAATTGACTATAACAATCAATACTTCGTCGGAATATAAAGAAAATGCTGAAGTTTAGTGCTATTGTAGGTAGTTTCATATTATTGAGACGTCTAACGACGGAATACGAAGTATGCAATTCAATACACTCTGCTAATAAATTATATTTTACACTTTTACAGTGATGTTTCTATACAATAAAAAAGATTTAGTTACAAAATAGTAAAGTTGGACGAATCATAAAAACAAGGTGTTTATGTATAGATTTTTATAATAATATGTATTAACAAATTAATACACCCATATTATAAGGGCCGCGCCACGTGTGGCTGCCATACTATAGGTGGCAGCATAAAATTGCCCCTCCCCACTCCAATATAAAAATAGTGGGCATAATATGACAGACATCAAGCAAAATTGAAAAAATAATTATATTGAATTTTGACCAGCTATGAATGGAAAATCGAGGTTCTAACCTTGGCAATTATTGCAATACCAGATAGAACGGAAGTTAATAATATAATATGATGAGTTTTATGTTGACATCATATGGTTGGAAGAAATCTATTGTTAATTTTGCTTGTTTAACATATTTTAGTTTTTGATTGTCTGATTTTGGGCTTATATAAAAATTTGTACACGTGCGGTACCTAATTGAAAAATTAGGTGTATTTCAAAAAAACATTACCTTCTTCTTAGGTAAATAATTATTATAAAGCAATCATTATTCGTAGGATGTTTATCACACTTGAATGGTCAAAAACATAGCTTATAATTAGTATCTTTAGAATTATCTTCAAATGTGTTAATCTTGCCCAATTTCTGAATAATAAAATACCTAATTCTTGTCAAATTTGGGATCACAGAGATTATCAATATAATTTTTTATCGTAAATATTTCACTATAACAATGTCTATATAAATTATACTGATGGTTTTATAAATGCGTTTATTAATTAATAAAAGTAAAAAATCTTAAAACCACTGCACATTTATGTACTGAAATATGACTATATTCTAAAACATTAGAGCGAGAGGTTTAAAAGAATACTATTATCTAATAAAAATACTTTATGCAGTCATCAAATGTTTAAAATAAATATAAAGGATAATAAGGCTTCAAAATTATATAAATACATTATCTACAACGTTTTAGGAATGTCCTGGATCATGCTTTGAAAATAGAAAAAAGCTCAATTTTGACCCACGCTGAGCACGTCTGCCCTTAAGATCACGTAAATAACGAGATCTCTGATGTAATGAGGAAACATTCATTGACATTTTAGTTTATGACTTTCTCCATACATTTATTCACTTTTATAATGAGCTACTTCTCGGCTATACCGAGCAAAACTGTTAATGTGTTATTATTAGGGTAACTTTGTGATGTGTGTTTACCTCACTTATCAGGTCGACCCACCACGCCAGGCCCCCTAGAGCCCGGGGCCCCAGGCTACAGCCCTGTCAGCCCCCCCCCACCCCTTGTGGGAGCCATGAGCCATTTGACTTCACATAATTCACCAATAACTTAAACGACTTTAGACGGCGATCGCTGCTACCACTGTATATATTTTTAAAAAAATATTGAAAAATAATCAACAATATTTTGTTTGGTGACTAGTGTACCTACCTACCTGTATTATATGTCTGTAATATTTTAGTTTATTTGTGAAATCGGAGGATGGCAGCATCCTCACGGAGTGGTGGAACCAGAACAATACTAATGCCTCCTATATAGACTTCACTAACGACATCATCGTGGAGTGGTTCAGAATACTTAATAACAGAATCAATGACTACAAACTCGACAGCTTCAAGTTTGTTGCAGGAGAATCCGGGTGGCAACCGCAGGTTAAATTTTATTTCTATAAACAGTTACTGTAATTTACTCACCAGTGATAACCAACCACCCAAAGTGATAAATATTATCAAACTTAGGCTAGGTTTGTAAATATTATATATTAGCACTTATTGTAATATTACACTTGCACTTTATTATAATAAGATGTTTTTAATTGTTGCAATAAAAATGCTATATTTTAACAGCACCTCCTTTGCTGCTGTCAAAATTTGGCACTTATTGCAACTATTACAAACATATTATTGTAATTATTACAATAAGTGTGAATACTTTGATACAAACCTACCCTAAGTTTGATAATAATTATCACTTTATAACTTTAGCGGTCGATAAGTATAGTATAGAATAGACCCACAGACATTCTTTTTCTATTTAATAATATCATGCTGCGGGTCTATTCTATACACAAGCCTGCTTTCGGTCCGCTACGGCAGCTAAATAGGGTAGGTAAGTATCAAATTATTAACACTTATTGTAACAATTAAAATAAGTTAACCGTCTTAACTGTCAAAACTGTCTATTTCGGTCTAAAATTTATCACAGAGAAGAGAGGTGCTGTTAAAACATAGTACTTCTTGTAACAATTATAACTAAATTATTGTAATTGTTACAATAAGTGTTAATAATTCAAAACTTTCCTACCCTATTTAGCTGCCGCAGTGGACGGAAAACAGCCTTGTGTATAGAATAGACCCACTGATCTCATAAAATATGTTTTACAAAATAAAAAAATATGGGCTCCCACTGTGTCAATGAAAATGTATCTTATCAAACCATGTTAAATATTATCATTATTTAGTTATAAATACTTCTTTTGGGGCTTTTGGTAGAGAGTGAAATTGAGAGCTGTGCGCGCACACCGTTACGAAAGTAATCGACAGTATGAAGTTAGTTGCGAATCAGTCAGCTGTATACAAACGCATAGCAGAATTGCTCCGTTCCGAGGCAACAAATTTATTATTGTCGGCCATTTGCAATTCTTACGTAAACAAACGATTAAACGCCAGAGTGACAGTTGTTACTTTATAAATAAAAACAACGAGAAATAATTATATAATTTAGTAATATAAGTTAAAGTGTATAAAAATAAACCAACGGCGCTCCAATTAGCGGCCTTTTTTCTTGAGTGTGTAATTTAACAAGATAATTAAGAGCTAATCGAAGAATCTTGGTTATCACAAGTTTTGTTTTTGTTTTGTTACCTACGTCACGCACGCGTCTACGCACAGTTTTTTTTTAAACCATACATCAACACAGTAATTAATTTTATTTATCTTTTATCAATACGCAATCCAGAACGTAAGATTTAATTTTTCCACGAGAAGAAACGCTAGTCTCGTGGATTCCACAAACCAGAACTGGTTTGCTCCGGTCATTTTGAGTCCTGGTTGAAATACCTTATAATGTTATTAAAAAACGGACTCAATATTTGAATTTCATTGCAGCTAATGCAGAAAATTCTGTTTACATGTGATGTTACGAATGGCAGCGGTACACAGAACAGATAATTATTTCTGAGTTCCCTGCAGCGGTACTTGCATTGCTTTGCTTGACAAAATATTATGTTTTTCACTTCGATTCAACCAAAATTGAAGTAGGGTTTCACTCTGAAATTTTTGTTTCAATGAAGTACCTATTGCATGATAATTCTATCAATTTTTCCTTTTAAATAGTAGTCAATCCAAATTCATCATCTTGTCGCGCCTTCTTTTGCTCTACGCGGCTCCCCAGGGAGGCGCTCCTCCCAGTTTGGATATTGCTGGTCTAGACAATCCGCTTATATAAACAATTAAGTTATTTAATTTAAAAAAATATATTTGAAATATTTACCTATTCAGCTTTATTTTCATAACCTACATAAAATAGAATACAAAAAAACGTAAAAAAAAACTAAAACACTTTCCTGTGGGAATGTAGCGAGATTGACAATCAATGTTATTAGTAGACTATGGTGTCCTTTTTTCAGGTTCACTTTCGTATATTTAGGCTCCGTCCCTTTATGTAGATTTTCTTCAACGTCTTTGACTCTCTCGAATGAATTATTATGTCAATCTTTTTTTTTCTGTTTAGATTGGAGTTCAAAATGGCGACATGAACGAACAGCCAGCTCTCATCGTAATACAATACGTGAGGAATGCCGCCAAAATTGGGGGGCCCATGACCGAAATACGTACCGGACAAAGGTCTGTATCTTAGACTATAGATACATCTATGTATAATAATATAATATTACAAAGGTAGGTATTTTATTTTACTAACTAACGATTTAAGGGAAGTGGAGATAGTATAGAAAAGAGAATGTGAGTCAACGACCAACGAACAACGATGGTATTATTTGTCGAAAAGGGTACGTAGACCGGGTGCTAAGGTACTTTTCATATACATATACACTAAATATATATCTATTCATATACATGGAAGAGCTAGACTCTTGACTCCGGTCCCCTCATCATTCTAAAGTCAATATTCAATTGAATATTCATGTTTTACGTTCCTACCATAATACATTGATTTTGTATAAATTAATTAAATATATATTTTATTTGTACTGTTTGCCCATCCTTGATTCTTGTTTCTTGGCCCATCCCTAATGCTCTGTGTGAGTTTTGGCTCCACTTACATAGTACAATACAACGATACTTCTGGGGTCGAAATTCGGTGGGCCCAAAGAGATTGAAAGACTGGGTGGGCCCCTTTAAAATCAAAGCAATGTTTATAATATTATGAGATGCTATATGCGATTGCCAGTTATGATTCTCAAAATTCATAATGAAACTGAACAATGCGTACGTCTGTAGGCCGTTTTTGCACGTGCTATGCACATTTTACCCACATGTACCGATGCTGGACCGGGGACACTGTAGTAAATACCTGGTCTTGCATAAGTGTGAGTTTATAATATATTATGAAGTTAGTTATCTTGTCGGTCGGCTGTAAATTCATATCCCATGACCCACCGGTTTAGTTTATTAGTTAGTTTGCCAGTAAGTGATCAAATATGTCATCTATCTCCTTAAGTTTTAAAATATATTTGTTAATACATACTATAATAATTTATAATATTATCTTGAATGATAATAACAAAGAGTAGGTATGTGTTATTTCAGTTAATTAAATCAATATTAATTTGTATTACCTAAATATTAATTATTGTAATGTACTAGTTGTGGATAGTTGAATTTCACATTAGTAAAATAATTTTGATAAATAATATTAGGTAGGTATTATGATGAATGAGGTGGTTCATTTATTGAAATATAAGTTCAGTACATTGACATTTGAAGACAAACTAGAAGTGAAACGATTAGGACCTCACCAACCAGTCACTAACAGATTTAGTTATTGTGTATGAACTAATCAAAACAAAAAAAGCATTAACCTCCGAACAGTTTACCAAAAAACATGGTTGACGGCGAGTGTATCCTTGAAAAGACTATTTTGTTTTTCTTGTAGCAATACGATTCTTTCGAACGCAGGAGGCATATGAATATGAAGTAATAGCTACAAAAGATATGTTTTTTTACGCTTTGATTAATATTGATTAGGTAGATACTTATTAGATATTTCACGCCATCTGACCCCACTTACTAAAAGATGCTAGAGCCGCCACTGTACCTGAGACATGTGTGTATACATGAAAAGTCATGGTGCCAGGTCGAGAGGTGGTCCGTGACTCGTGACTCTCGGTAGTCGGACAAAACAGGTGCCCTATGTTATAACTTGTGACATGAAGTCACCCGACGACATGACGTAATTGTGACGTAAGCTCAATACACGCATCGACAATGCGCACGGCTCACCATATATATTATTATGCTGAAACACCTATTTGTGTATGGGGACAATGGATAACGCTAGTATTAGAGTAGCGTTAATTTCTCGAATGGTATTGACTCACTCCTGTAGTACGTCACGATGATGTCATATGACGTCATGTCGACCGGGCGACTTCAAATCGCAAGTTACAACATAAGGCCCAGAACATGAAAAAACAGAACAGTGACAAAACAGAACAGCCAGGGGAAAAATAAAACATTCATTTTTACCGTATCTATTTATTAATTAAATATTTAATACAAAAACATTATTTTTACTTTACTTATAAATGTTTAATATATATTATAATCAATTCATGTTGGCCATTCGGCCTAAAAATATCAATGTATCTGCTTGATTTTGATAATCATGCACAACTCCACAACATTATTAAACTTATTATTTCCTTATACCCAAGTCCCGTACCCGTAGTGACCCAAACATTTTGAACATAATATTAGATTGGTGATTGATTATAGATATAGGTACCTAGCTTGCCGACTTGCAACACCGAGTTGAGTCCCGTTCAATTGAGGCTTTCCAGCGATAAGGTATGCAGAAATTATATAATTTGATTTTTTATGGCGTATTGAAAGCCTGTGTTATTAAAAATCATAACATAATTATGAAGACAACAATTTCAATATTAAATGTTATATTTTTCCTGAAAGGTTATAGTTATATTTATCGCTGTTGAAGCTGTTTTGTTTTGTCAGCGTTCTGTTTCTTCGTGTTCTGTTTATTAATGGAACCGTGATTCTCACACCTCACCTCCGTACTTGATATTCGGTGGTATTCGTTCGCGTATCTCGGATTCGTCCGCATAAAATGATAGACGCAGGTCCTTTCATGATTCGTCCATCTGAGACGCAACCATACACGAAAAGTGGTAGTGCTAGCCACGGAAGTAATCGTGGAGCCCACTTCTTGCTTCGTTAGTTGGTATTTGACGTGTGTTAAGTAATTATGCACTTATTGTGTGTTAGCATCATTCTTCTTCGTCGGGACTTTATGACTGGGGATCGTGGCAAGATTGATCTCGATTCTACACGACTCGCCTCTATCCCTCTTGACATACAGCGGCACTCAAAACATTTTCTGCTTGCTGTCTCAAATCGTAACATATGTATATTTCTTTGCGAATTTCATTAATCTGTGCGGTGTCCAGTTGTCCCAGCTCCCAGTCAACGGTTCCGAATCGTCCTAAACCATACGTTTTCTTATATCCATACAAAAATTTTTGGAATAATTTTATGATAGATTTCAACAATAATTTGACACTATTTAACTAGTCGTTTCTTGATAAACTCTCCATAAAAAGTAGGAGACAGGTTTGAAAATTCCCGAGGTAGACAATACATCAAAAACATTACCAGTCTCAGAACACGCTTTTTGCAGTTGACTCGTTCATCAACATGTCCCCTCAATTGTTATTACAGGACTCAAGACTTGCCCGTGTTTGTACGCATGGCAGACAAGGACACAGTGTGGACGTGGGATAACGGTCTGCCGACGCTGGTAACCACTCTTCTTCAGATGAACATGGCAGGGTACACATTTGTATTGCCCGACATGATCGGGGGCAATGGCTACAACGAGCCGCCCTCCAAGGAGCTCTTCATTCGCTGGACGCAGGCCAGCGTCTTCATGCCCTCGATGCAGTACTCATTCGTTCCTTGGGATTACGACAACGAGGTTAGATGGTTTTTTTGTTGTTTTTTTCTATCCTTTTATATCTTACACTGTAATGTATATATTTTTATTTCTTATTCAATACTGAGCAGTGGCGAAGACTCGCTATATGAAGCGATTACTTAGACCCTACATTAATTCAAGTATATCTTAATTATTAACATATAATAGCGAAGACTCGATTAGCGTTGGGTAAATCCCTTTGGCTGCTACGATGTTTTTCAAAATCCGGGCGAGGATTGCTACCAATAATTGTCGATAAATGAAAGTATTGTATTCTTTTTAGACACCTTACCACTCTAATTGATTCTGCGAAATCGGAATGTTATGAAAACACATTTCGTAATCGAGGAAAATAATTGACATATCTCTTACTCACTCTATCATACGGGCGATCGCGAGAGCGAGCGAAATGCACGATCCGCGCACAGAGTTTTGATTTTTACCAGTTATTGGAAACAATCGGTTATCCCACACGAAGGATAATACAAAGTAGTGGAATTAGGAAACTTCCCAGCTGAAAAGAAATTATTTGCATGGTGGCCTCGTTAAAAGATCGCGTACAATATGCGTGATTTGTGAAAAAGGTCTTCATGGTGTTTGTTTATTGGAATATTTAAAAATGTATTGCAAATGATTTTATTTCATTATTTTTTTATAAATGAAACTGTTTTTATATAGCACAAATCCACTCTATTTTAAACACTGAGTTGAGTAAAAGTCTTTCCCATTATTTCAAATGCATAAAATAAAATAAAACATTGTCCTTCCACCAAGAATTTGACTGTAAACCAATTTTTATATGAAAACTGAAATTTGTATTTGGAATTGTTTTTATTGTAAAAAGTGTGATGCCATGAAAAAAAATACAATAGTTATAAGTTCTAAACCTACCCAGTCACAAAACATATATGAATCGGGTTATATTACACAACAATAAAACTAAATAGATAAAACAATATTTCGTACCACTGGTGCAGTAGTATGTTCCCAAATTAACTTAACATTTCAGGCATCAAAAGCAAAACGACGATCGTTGTTAGGATTTCTGGCTATCAAAAACAACGATATATCGTTGCGTAGCATTCTAAGGGTTAACATTTTAATGTTTACTTTGATTACTAAAGAAATCATTTAACCACTGATACACCCCTGTTACAGGCGGGCTTCTCCCGGTGTAAAATAATCATTTAGTAGCTCAAGTCGAAACGTAACCCTGACCTCTAGAAACGGCTTCATAAAACATCTAATCTGATTCCTTGCTCAACCACGTAAGTATTTTTTTATTTATAAGTAAGGGCCTTCGTCCGGTGTGTGAAAATCACATATTGGGCGGAGGTGTAATTAAGATAAATTTAATTTAATTTAAAAAGTATAAATGATGATGGATGAAAGCGATAATTTTAAGACTAAATATAAGTATTTTAATATAATAAATTTTGCCGCGCATTGTGCGTGAAATCCTCGCGCGCCGGCGCCAGGGTCAGGCTCGTGATTCGCCGAATCAAAGATCACGCGATAAAATTTGGCCAATCACGAGAGTCCTTTTTGCTGGACGGCGTCGGTACGCGAAATCTAAAAAGAAAAAGAAATGAGTAAGCGTCCCCTTTCCGACATATACGGACCTGCGTAACGAATTGTAAAAACCTAAACATGTAAAGAAAGTGAAAATATAAGGAATACCAAGTTACACGAGACAGACGTGGTTTTATTTAATTCCACCCTCAAATATATACTACTCTTCTTTTGTGAATCCGGGGTTCGATGGACGCCTGAGCTAGCCGCCGGAACCCCGGGGATCTCACCACCTATAAGAATTTATTAAAGGGGGACATGCTCAGCGTAGGTCAAAATGAAGCTTTTGTTCTATTTTCAAAGCATGATCCTGGACATACCTTAAACGTTGTAGATAATCTATTTATATAATATTGAAGCCTTATTATTTTATGACTGCATAAAGTATTTTTATTACATAAAAAAGTATTCTTTTAAACCTCTCGCTCTAATGTTTTAGAATATAGTCATAATTCAGTACATAACTGTGCAGCGGTGTTAAGATTTTTTACATTTATTAATTTTTAAACGCATTTATAAAACCATCAGTATAATTTATATTGAAATTATTATAGTGAAATATTTACGATAAAAAATTATATTGATAATCTCTGTGATCCCAAATTTGACAAGAATTAGGCATTTAAAAATAAGTGTGATAAACATCATACGAATAATGATTGCTTTATAATAATTATTGACCTAAGAATAAGGTAGTGTTTTTTGAAATACGCCATTTCTTTTTGCATTCCCCAGTGGTTAAGCTACAACATACGGCCGTAGCCATAAATTGACAAACTATAATTGAAGTAGGGAGTAAAATGATGTTAACGCGCGCGTTTAAACATGTACCATTAAAAAAAATCGGGGTACTGTTCGGTTAAAGCGGATACAGCGGAAAACGCATTTTGAAAATAGCCGATAAACTGGATTATTTGTTAGGTTAACCTAACCAAACCTTACCTAACCCAACCTAACCTAACCTAAACTAACCCAAACTAACAAATAAACCAGTTTATCGGCTATTTTCAAAATGCGTTTTCCGCTGTATCCGCTTTAACCGAACAGTACCAAAATCGGTTAGGTTAGGTTAGGTTAGGTTAGGTAGTTACCTATGACTTTTAATGTATTTTCAATACATATTGTGAATTAAAGAACTTTGGAATTGCTAATCTTTTCATAAAGATTGTCGTTGAAGGTTAATAATGATATCTGTTATTTTTGAAATAATCACCTTTATCTGATGTAAGCATTGATATATTAGTAAGTGGTTCAATTTCCGCCAAGTGAAAGGCGTTGTAGTTAATTAAGGTGCTTAATTTAAAATATAAATTTATTTTCAGACAATAGAAATTTGCCGAGGTTTCACGGATCTCCATGCAAAGTATGCGAAAGAAATTTATGCTGCAATGCAGAACTGTGTGAAGACAGGACAGCCCGTTAACGCGCCTATATGGTGGCTCGACCCCACTGATAAGATTGCACTGGGAATAAACGATGGTAGGTGAACGCCATCGATTTGTCATAAGATTCAAAAGGGGGCCTCAAATCAGTCACATGATTATTAAATGATATCAAAATCCTAAATATTAATTTAATTAAGTACTTATATAAGATTTTTGTTTTTTAGAAAGGAGGCTTCAAATCAGTCATGTAATTATTAAATGATATCAAAATCTTAATTGTTAATTTAATATTTTAAGATGTTTGTTTCTATTTTAAGTCGTCGTTCACTTGTGCTGGAGCGAGTTATTTTTTCGGCGACTTTATGGCTCTATACTAGCGAGTATTCAAAAATACAGAGTCATGGTGTAGTGTAGATTGTAGACAATACTGTAGTCAGCACTAGAGGTGAGTTGGAAATACTGTCACCAGTTTGTGTACTCAATTTTCGGATGAAACTATCCATACTAAGTATTTGTGGCCCAATAAACTTATTCCAAAAAACTTGTGATGATATCATCGCGAGTCGCTGTTCTGTGCACTCACCAGTTGGTAGACTTTCAACACTATCGACATTAAATGCGCACGAACGAAATAGCACTTGAATATAGGTACTTATATTTTAATTTATTAGTCTATTGCGTTTGAATGTATGAATAATAATAGGTCATAAATTTTGTGTCGCAGCACAGTGGTGAGATGACGCACAGGCTTAGGCTCGTTATATACCGCTCAAAACCTGTTTAAAATTTAAAAAAAATCACTGTTATTGATTTTTGTTAACAATAATATTGTAACCTAACAGAAAAAAACAACTCATAAATTTAAAATTTTATAATAAATGGGACTTTTCGACAAGCGGAGCTCAGCGTATTTTTAGCGATTATAATGAAGCCGATACACAGTCTGAGTTCCCTGAGCCGATACGTATTTTAAAATACTAATAATATTGAGTTGGTTTTAGTTTCAGTTGAGTATGAAACTTTTGTCGCATACACACGCCAAACGATCTATATAGTATTCCAAATACTAGTAAGTATTTTAGAACAAGTTCATATACTAAGTATTTTTTTATACTGGTAGTAAATATACTTAGTCTTCCAAATCGACCAGTTTTCCCATCTCTAGTCAGCACAAAAATCGATACCTCTACCCATCAGAGGCACCTAGCGGAAAAATACGAAGCTTGCAATTTGAGTATTGTTTTTGATAATTTAAAAGCTCCACCGCGCAAAGTTATTAATATTCAGAGTTCAGACAGAAGATACTTCTTGGTATTGATGATATCAATTTTGGTTTTCAGAGTTTCTTCTGGGGGCGAAGATCCTGGCGGCGCCGATTATGAAGGAAGGAGCTGTCAGCCGAGATGTTTACCTTCCCGACGGCTTGTGGACTTACCTAGAAGATGACCGAATATTGTACAGGGGCAAAAACTGGTACCGAGACATTCCGGCTCCTTTGGACACCTTGCCTTATTTCAAATTGACTTTTTACCCTTAAATACATTCTGCATGTATTATATTTAGTATAAACTTTTGCAGAGAAGTTGCAGAGCTTTCAAAGTTGCAGAGCTTTCGCGGACCAGAAAAAGAATTTACTATTTTTTTTACATCTAATGATAAAATAATAAACAATACTTATTCCCGTTCATATCAATAAATATTTTGGATCATTTTATTTCTGATTATAACCTAAATTCTAACCTAGCAATCGGGTGATGTGACAGTAGATATCCACTCTAGAACCTGGGTTTGACCCTATTTATGTGGATGGCATCTGGCTAAAAATATTAAGCTCTATGTGATTTTTGATGAATCAGACGTTGTCATGATTATCTCAACCCAACATCTATGATGGATCAGCCAGGTGACACATATTAAGTATATAATATTAGGTGATCGTACAATGACGAAGCGCCTCACGTCAACTTAGTAAGAAATACATGCAGGAACCACGATTGGAATGGTATACTGAAGACTTGCGAATGCCAGCAGAATGGAATCTTTCACCTTGGGCTGGAGTGCCAGAAAAGAAAAAGATAGAATAATATGTTGATATCATGTATTTCTACAATACGATCCAGGAACATTACTTGCTTGGTGGATTTTTTGCAGTGACGTCCCGTGGGGGTAGGTAGATTGAGTGTCGCTTGGGGTGGCAGTTACCCAAAGGGCGGCAAATTAAGTAGTATATAAATAGCTACCCAAACTTAGTAACAACAGAAATATCTTTACATTAAAAAAAATCATCTCACTGGTTGGAAACAAAATGTATTAATTAGGTATTATACAAGTTTTTACAGGACTTTATTTTTTTGTTGGATTATCGATGTCTAGTTTACTTCTGTTGTTCTTGGACGTCACGTTCTTGGTAAGCCGCAATGACACGTGGAGATTTGCGAATTATATTTGAATTATAGGTAGGTACCTACATACTTACCTAATTTAGAATTTATCCAAATATGTTTGCCAGTCACTCGTGAGTTTTGGAAGTTGTCAGGTGTATTTTTAAATGTAACTATCTGAAACCGTAGACTCGCAATATTGTCTATTGAAGCAGAGAGGGCATTTAAATTAGATTTAGTGGTATAGGTATATCTTGTTGGTAATGTGTCCATACAACACATTTTTTAGATATTGGAGTAATGAAAGGATAATAAAAATAAAAATAAATGTGGCAGCATTTTAACACTGCCTAGGAGCGGCATTTTGTCTAGGGACGTCACTGACTTTTTGATGGAACACATATTTCGTTATAATTTGTTATTAGGTAATATAATATATGGGAATCACAAATAATGTATCTACCTACTATATTTTCATTCTTTTCCTACTCGACAAATAATAATAATCAACTCTTCCCAATTAAAGGAGCAGACACACAGCATTGCAGTAGACGTGCGTCAACGCAGGTCTTATTTGATTCCAATTGCATCCGTTTAGAATCACCGATTGGATAGAACAAATCCAATTGGTGATTCTAATCGGATGTAATCGGAATCAAACAAGACCCTGCGTCGACGCACGTCTACGCACGTACACCGCAATGCCGACCGATACACAATCAATTTTCAAAAGGAAAATTATTTTACATAACATCACTGAAAGTGAAAACAGAAGAAAACCGAATTGAGATTAAAACCAAAATAACAGTGCGAACTTTCTCTGCAGCGAAAATTCAAATTCCGTAACTAAAAATCGAACAAACAAACTTTGGTTTTTTTATTTATTACTAGCGAGTACCCGGCATGCGTTGCAATGCCACACAAAGAAAGTTTTAATTCTGTTTATTGAAGTGCTTATGGATACATAATATTTTTGGTTTTTCCGTCATTTGCGTACACGAATAAATCAGAACATTTTCCAACACGTGAGTAGGCCACATAGAGCTGTCCATGTGAGAACCATGTATTTTCCTAATTTGGTATAGGAACGCATACGAATAGAAAAATATAGAATAGAAGAAGATGGTTGTACTAATTCAGAAACCTTTGCGGGCGTGCACACAACAACTCACAAAAGTTTCATCGCAATCGGATGAATGGTATAGGAACCATACGAATAAAAGAAGATAGAATGAAGAAGATGGTTTTTCTAATTCAGAAATCTTTGCGGGTGTGCCCACAACTGACAAATTTTAATCGCAATCAGATGAATGGTATAGGGACCATACGAATAAAAGAATATAGAATGAAGAATAAGAAAATGGTTTTTCTAATTCAGAAACCTTCGCGGGTGTGTGCACAACTGCCGAAAGTTTCATCGCAATCGGATGAATGGTATAGGGCAGGGGTCGGAAAACTCTTGGACCAAAAGAGCCAAATATGAGTATCACAATCGTTAAAATTTTTTTCGAGAGCCATACATATATTTTTATTATATGATTTATTTCAGTGAATGTTATTGTTTATTTATCAAGTGAAGAAGATTTTGCGAATAAAACTAACGCAAATATAAGTTTTTTTGTTGTTGAAATTATAAATATATTTTTTACAAAAAATTAGTTACATACAATTTTCACGTATTCCTTAAAACTAATGTGAACAATGACCGTCCTTTCATTTCTTTGGAGAGTGTCTATATGTTTGGTATGTAACTTGTAGTTTTCAATTTTAGGCGCGACTCTAAATTCTCATCGGTTATTTGGCTTCTCTAAATGCTATTTATATAATTCATGTTTGAAAATGATTGTTCACATACATATTATGTAGACTCGAATATGATTTCGGAAAGCTATACCATGTATTAAAAATCGTAGTATCTACCTTATTATGTAGATCTTTTAGAGCGCTCCGCTGAGTTGTGAAATTAAATTGCATTTTTCTCTCTCCAAATCCTCAATTTTGGTGGCAAGACCTACAAATTTGGAGCAACATAACTCTTTGCTTGTTAAATCTACAAAAAAATATTTTTCTAAAAAGCTCGTGTCAATATAAAATGGATACAAATTTAATTTGTCGACTTTTACAATGGGCGGATTTAAAACAATACCTTTTTTGTAAAAAATGTGAATTGGGAATTTGGCAAAGAGCCGCACGCCAATACCCAAAGAGCCGCATGTGGCTCGCGAGCTGGGTTTGCCGACCCCTGGTATAGGGAGTAGGGACCATATGAATAAAAGAAGATAGAATGAAGAAAAAAAAGAAGAAGATAGTTTTTCTAATTCAAAAACCTTCGCGGGTGTGTGCATAACAACTGACGAGAGTTTCATCGCAATCGGATGAATGGTGTGGGAACGCATACGGGACACACACAAACAAACATTCATTTTTATATATATAGATGCAGAAATAATTGCATTTTGATATTTAAAATTTTACAGCCATTTATGACCTAATATGGAGTTAAGGTTATAAGTGCGGTAGGGCGATATCTAACTGTATGGAAGGCAGATAAGTATCGCCAAATTATTATACCTTCGACCCAAACCGATTTCAACGATTCCTATCGAAACGAAAAGAAGCCAATATTAATTTATAACTGGACTTCGAGTAGTGTCAAAGAATATAAATACTTAATATTATGATCTTGATGTACCTACTCTAAAGTTAAAGCCTAAAGCCACAAATTGGATGTTGAATGAAATAATAAACATGATAATTACAAGATAAAAAGAACTTTTTATATACGAGTACTTACAACGTTTTTAAATTTTCTGTTGAATCATATAAACTTGACTTGACTAGCTTAAACGATCAAAAAAATTTGTACTTGATAGAAATACTGAATAATGAAATGTCATTTCCAATCAATAATGGTATCGAAATAACTTTTCATACAAAACAGAATTAACTAAAGATGAATTCAATTCTACTTAAAGATGACTAAAAGTATTAAAAAATGCATTTGCATCGTGTTCTGATATATTCTAAAAGTTTCAAATGTCTAGCTAGTCGGGAAGTTAGTTAAAAATCGATTGCAAGATTTGTACCGGACAAACAACCACCGGACAAATAAGAATACGACCTAAGAAAAACGTTGTAAAAATGAAATCCCTATTTAAATAAGCTCTTCATACGCTTTGTCTTATTATTGAGGATGGTGATCACTGAAACTACAGCAACGCCTGTACCAACGACTCCTTCCATCTGGAGAAATGCTGCGCTGATGTCGTTGTGTCAATCAGTTGTAGCCATCATCCGATGGCACCATTTTAAGTGTTTTTATGATGCTGCGGTTTTCCATATCTCAGTGAAACGACTCGTGGCATTCTTGGACATCGAAATTCTTTGTCAAATTTCCTTTTCGCAGCTACCAAAGTCATTAACGCTGTAGCCGAGCGAGATGATATACGGAATCACTCACTTTTATAAGTGGTTTAGTCTCTCGGAGAGGACAAGTTTGTCAGTTCGATCGACAATCAATAATATTAGATTCGTTAATAATTAATTAATGCTTATAGTCGCTCGTCCAAGCATCGCTTTTTTTCGGAAAACTGCATTTTTTAAGGAGAGCACGATACTTGGCATACGTCATGTCCACACCCATCGTCGATGTTTAGGAAGGGGAACCATCTGAAATTCATCCTTCCATTGAATTCAAAATATGTTAATATTTGCAAGTTCTGCGCTACAAAAAATTTTCCAAGGTTTTTGCAAGGTGGTTTCATGGGAATTCTAATTAGCAATACCCGATGTGGGTAGATGAATAGTTTTTCAATAAGGCATCTTTCTCAGCCGGTACAACTTTCATTTGACTAGCATCACGTAGAGTAGTTTACGTGCCTAAGTCCTTACAGAAACCTCGATAGTGAATGCGAGGTATCCATAAAGGCACATAGAAAAAAAATGTTGGGTATCAAATTATATAATATATATTTTGGATGCTGAATTAAAAAATACTTGTAGAATGCAGGGCTCAAAATGACCGGAGCGCACCAGAGCGCCGTTCCAGTTCATAAGATCCTCAAAATTATCGCTGTCTCGTAGAAAAAAATAATTTGATTGTCAGAGCTAAGTAGACCATTTATAACAAAAAAATCTAATACCTACACTTATTTTTATAAAATACACATAACATTCGATAACTAGGTTAATATTTTCCTAAAATTATCGAACGCTTCTGATCGTAAAATTTTCCATTTCAAGCGCTGGTAGAATGTTGTTGGAAGTCTATAGGACGAGGTATCCAAGAAGGCGACCAACATGGCGCTTTGTAAAAATTAGTTATAATTTTGTGTGTTTTTATTATTTTTTGGCTGACGAATTATTATAATAATATAATATTGAATATTATTCCCCTAAGCAATAATGTGTTTTTGTGTTATTTTGTTACACAAGCATTTTTGTGTGATTTTAGGCAATTTTAATTTTCAGTTTCGTTGACGAATGTATAGATTATAGGACAAAGGTTATAAAACGACAATTCTTAAATTAAATACTTACTAAAAATATGGTTGCAGGCATCTATATCATTAATGTAAGATTAATTGTGTAACTCACGCGTGATGTTACATGCGAAATTTGCTTTGCGTAGTTTTTGTCAGCGATGACGGTCGAATGTTTTGGATTGGTCTGTGGAGGACTTAATATTATTATAATATTGAATCTAATGTAGGTTTATCGTATTCGGGACCGTATTTTCCAAATCTATATAGTTGTTTTTGAATGTAGAACTCAGACTGGCTTTTTTTCCAGTGCAACAAGTGGAAATAACAAATAACGCATTAACACATAACATTAACTATCTTGATCATTATTTTAAACTGATATGGGTTAGATTAATTTCGTACATATTATGTAATAATTATTGTCAAAACAACATTGATTATACGAGATTGTCATCTCTCCAGTTATTTTATTATTATTTATTTTGTCTTTTGATATAATATCTATTGTACAATCTATCATCATTGCCTTTATAATGGAGTGAGAAATATATAACCTATCAGTTGATATTAATTTCGTATTGATTAAGTTATTCAACAAAATTAAAGGATGGTTTCGGTAGGATACCTTCTTTTAGGTGAGTGATATTATATTAATTTCTTGAATAAATACTAAACATTAGTAGACAAGCCGAATAGGTAGCTTATATTATAAAATAAACACGCAAATTTCTTATTTATTATATACTATGTATAATTCCGTACACCAAGAAGATTTAGGCGATAGCCGGAAGTCGCTGTGGTCGACTAAATAGGAGGAGCTTGTTAGTTCACAGTTTTAACACGTAGCCAAGAAGATCTTGTTGTACAGTACACGAAATTGCTGTTACAGATTGCGATGGTTGTTAGTATTGTTGAAAGCTCGTTCTGTTATATATTTTGTTGTTTACTACGTTGTATGCATTAAATGCGTTTGTATTTCAATATAATACCATGTAGATATGCATATATCTATATATTCTATAGTATGTATCTAAAAATAAAATAAATTCAATATATTATAATATCTATCTTCTTGCTCTGTAGAAGTATATCATTCTGGTTCCCACTTGAAATTATGTGAAAATCCGTTGTATTTCCTCAAGTTTCTAGAGTGCTTACTGCAGCGATTTTCAAACTGGGAGGCGCGGAGTGTTGCAAAGGGAGGCGCGAAAAGTTTAACACAATTAATGTAGCCACTGGTTTGCAGTTTGAACTGTTAACAAGTGCTATCTTTTAACAGCCCATTTCTTGGCCGTGTTAATTTTGAGAACGAGACAGAGTACGTCAATTTTACATATTGAGAATTGAGATGCAAGATCCGACTGTTTTGAAATATTATTATGTCACGGCCGCTGTCTTAATTTATAGTTCCCCGAGAGCTGTCAAATATCGAGTGACTAGAAGCAGCCAGTGGTACCTCACATAATATTTGTTTTACTGAAGTTTACATTCATGCTGCAATCGCAATGACATGAATAATAAAATTGTAGGTTATGTCGATATGTCTGACATATCAATTCAAAATTATTGTTTTCGGCTTTATCTGTTTGTGTTCGGTTTTATCCGCTTGGGTTCGGCTGTAACTGCCAGCACAAACATACCCAAACTGGACCCCTAATATGTCTACTAACCTAAATTTTCACCGTATTACGAATTGGAGATAGCCACCGATAACTGCTTAGTATATGGAATGCCTTCCGTGTTAATTTGGACCAATGGAAATAACGGAAACTTGCTAAAGTGATAATCGTTTAGAATAGACCTGCAGTACACAGTTGAGTGATACACGTATGGATAACATTGGCAAGCTAGGGACCTCGCGCATAACCTCTAATCGGGTCATCCACTTGCTAGGACTGGGCCTGCTGCTAGTTCATGATTTATTGGCTCTTCGGAAGTCTTGAATACTTAAGCACAAAGATTTTTTAAATCAAGGACTGACAATATGGAATGATTTAATTTATAATATGCATTTCGATCAGTGGCGACTCCGCTAATACTGTGCAAGTGCAACGCACTCCCTGCATTTTTTAAGACTTTGTTTAAGTATGGGATAGGTATGAATATTATTTTCCCCTCAAAAAATGGGCGGGTGGCATGAGGGATAAAATTTAACCTCCTAGCTTTTTCAATAACATTTAATTAACAGATACAATTGAAAAAAACTTGGGTCGCTTTGATTTCAGTTCTACATTTATAAACAGAATTATTTTGAATGTTTTAAGAAATATTTTTATCAATTTCGATTTTTCACGAGAATTCTATAATTCTACTGACCAATTGCCTTGCATTTGAAATGTTTTATAGTTTTAATTAAAAACCTTGAACACACCGTTTCATTATTTTTATTGCAATGGCGGAAGTCACTTAGGACACGAGGCCCGATTGGGTCTGACTATAAAGCAGGATGTGACCTGACCCTGTGTTTTGTTGATCATATTATAATAATCATTTCGTCGATATTATAGCAAACATACTGCCGAAATAAATAGCAGGATTAGTTAATATGTAAAAGAATTCTGTATTATCATGTTAATTTTGTTAATTGTACAATAATTTAAAGTCAAGCAATCTTGTCACTGTTGTCTGCAGTTGTTCTGTGGTTGTCTGTTTCTCTGTTGTGATGAGAACTCGTAACTAAATATTTGAATAATGTATTTTTGTTAATATCTAATAAAGGTGTCGCATTGGCAGTGTCATGTTCTGTGGTGGTTGCTGATGTTATTCTCAATCTAGAGGACTCCACCCAACTTCTCCTCTACAGCACCAATTCAGAAAAAGGGCTGTTTTTAAATGTCACCCGAGGTAGGTATGTACACTATTTGTCTCGGATGACGTCACTGCTATGTGTTAATGACGAAGAATGTCTGTTGAAGATGTCAACAATAGTTAGGCGACGTCATCGTGTACACTGTACATAATATTAAAAAAAATATTTATTAATACTATCCGTAAATAGCTTTTGGTTACATTCCCAAGTTTATTATTACTACTAAAGTTATTATTTTTGTTCAGATGTTTAAATGAGTGCTTCATTTCTGCGAATCTATTCTATGCACAAGGCGGCTATCGAGGATAGCTTATCATATTTATGTATTGAGGTTTTATAGTTGTAATAATAAGTTAGCTGTCTTAACTGTAAAAACTGTCTATCTCGCTCTAAAAGTTAACACAGTCAAGAGAGGTGCTGTTTAAATATAGCACTTTTTTACAGTTCACACGCTCAACTTATTGTAACAATTAACTACTCAATACATAAATAAGATACTACCCTCGATAGCCGCGTTGTGTATAGAATATATGCGCTGGAGGGGATACTAAAAACATCATTATTTTTATGTAAGATTTTTAAGGTACCTGCCTATCTAAACGATTATAACTTATTAGTCTTATTATGTATATAATATCACTTTTCATTTTTAATATCAAGAACAATTTCAGGAATACATTAATAAAATTCATTAATCGATAATAATTTATAACAATACAATGATTATTGGGATCATTATAATATTATGACCATTCATCATATTGATACTATAAAATTTCAATAGTTGAACATCTGAAATAATAAAGCACTAAATACCTGCCAAAAAACTTTTAAAACTAAAACTTTTGAATAAAAAAAAAAATATTTAAATAATGCCTTATAATAATATTAAATTAATTGAATTTTTTTTTTTTGCAAATCGCCGTCAGATATTTATAGGTAGGTACAACACATGAGTGCTGTCATGTGGCAATACTTGGTGTCTATCAACCATTTCAAACGGGATATTGTGGCACATAGTATTTTACATATTTTGGGGTTTTTATGACGAAAAAAAAGATTGGAACGAAAATTGAATTTTAATAAAAAGAACAAAATTAAAATATCTAGGTAGAATAATAATTTATTAATTGTAGTGTGGTCTGCACATTTTTCATGATGCGTTGTGAGTGTTGTGACACACGTTGGACACCTAGGAATAGAAGGCCATGAGTGTTCTTATATGGAAAATATTGCCTTTCGTATAAAAAATACATTTCATCCGTTTTATTTAACGGGAAATTTTGGTAGCACATTGGACCTTTTCAATGACGATATATGGCACTTAGTACTTTATAATAATATACCTATTTCAGTTTCAGGAAAAAATACTTTCATGTATGAATTTGTCTGTTGCAGGATCTGTTGTGACACACATAGGACAGCTGGGAAGAACAATGCAGGACGGCTACACTGTGGTCACCACAGGTAGTTCGGCCACTTTTACCTTCCGTGGCGCCGAGTTGCGACTCACGGCCACCGTCAGGGATTCAAAAGTAATAATTAATATACTATGGTCCTCATCCTTTGCACAACGATACGAGGATTGCTTTGATCTCGGTAAGTAGATGAGCAACAATCATAACACTACATTTTTGATTTCTAATGTAACATTACATTTTTAATCTATACCATGGAACACAAAATTAATAGGAAGTGACTTTCCGTACCGGGTGTGGCAGCAGTTTTAAATTATAGTTCGTTTTATTACTTTAACACATTCACTAGGTACTGACCAGATAATCACTAATTAATTAACACATTTAAATGTCATGCTAATTATAGCTAATGGCCAACTAATGGTTACGCGCCTAGCGCGTCTTTAGCACTGAAAGACAAGGTAAAAAACCAAGGGATACAAAGCGCGTGACTGTCTTCAAATATTGAAAAAGCTAGAATATTATACTTACCAATTAGTTTTTTTTTCGTAATTATAAGAATATCTAGCGTTTTTTACAGCCGATTAGTTAATTTTGTTAGTGTTAATTTAGTTGAAAATCTTTAAAAGCATTCCAATGAATATTCATCCAAGTTCCTGTTGCTCCTGAAAATTGAAGGATATATTATTATAATCCATATTAATTCATTGAATACCTCGGATATCAGAAGTAATTGTTATACGAACATACTCGTATTAATATGTTTGGAAATAAACATAGCTTAATAAAAATATAGATTGTCATTTAAAAAATCCTCTTTGGTCGCTTTCTGCAGTATTAATATTATATTTATGGACATAATATATTTTTGCACAAAACAGCCATCCTTAAAAAACACAAGTAAGTACATAATTATGTCTATCTTAAAATAAATCCATTAAGTACAAGATTATAGATATTATATGGCGTGTATCATTTAAAAAGATATTACGCTAATATGTAGTGTAGTTTTGAATAATTACACGTAGTTAAAAAACAACCCAATGTACAGATATTTATTTTGTCCAAGCACGAAAGTTATAAAAAAAACTTAAGAGCGCGATGCAGAACCGTTGACTTCAAGCAGCCATTATAACAAGAAAACACGTTATATGTTCTTTCTCTCTTACACTGAGGCGTTTTTATAAGAATTATATATGTTTTTCTCATTGAACTTAGGTCGTCGAAATCGGCCCCTTAAGTTAGGCGCGTATCTTAGGGACTTAGAGCGGTATGCAGAATCTAAGATTTCGATCTTAAGGATAAGTCGCCGAAAAGCATGACTTAACTATAGACTATACTGAGTATAGAGTTAAGGAATCCTTAACCATAGACTACTTTTGTTATAAACACGCCCCCTTCTGTATTACGCATGAGTGTAGGACCGTAACAAAAATATCGATATTTTGAAGTATCAATACTCTATGAAAGATACATTGATATTTTGCTATTGATAATTTCTTTCGATAACGATGGATATATAATAAAATTATAAATAGTCTTCGCAAACAATCATAATTTGACAACGATATTTACAAACATGGCCCCCACAAAGCGGGGGGGGGGCTAACAGGGTTCTAGCCTGGGGGGGTCAATCAGACAAGTGAGATAAACACACATGACAAATTTGCTTCATTACTAAAAAAGTTGCCTGCGCACTATTTTATTTCAACGATTTTAACATTTTAACAATAGTAGTACGATGCATTTTTTTATTATCGCATGTCGATACTTGACAACTCCGCAATTCAAATAGATATAAATTCTAATGGTTTTAAATTTTGTACTATTCCATTTGAATCGTTTTTTGCGACACGGGTATCGCCTTTCGGCATCTTCGGGCACTATGCACACTCACCAATGGTAAATACAATTGACACACCGACCCGGGTCGTATAAAAATGACCCATTCACTGCGTCCAATGCAACAGGTGCGTTGCTCATCAGGTGGACATTATATATAATTAGCATGTTATTTAAATGTGATAATTAAATATTAATTAAATGGTCGGCAGTGAATGGGGACTGCGGACCTTTTAATATAAAGATATATTAAAAAAATACACAAAATCACTAAAATTACAGTGAATATCCTTAATTTTACTTCGAACACAATTTGAATGCTGTATTTCGAAAACGTTGCTTGACACATTTTAAAAAACAGTGACATAAGTTGCAAAAATCTTCATATTACCTAAATATACAAATGTTAGTATTTTTTTTAAAGACAACGGTTAACATTTGCTACAAAATAATATATTTTACATCTACCTATCTCTATAATATTTAAATACCTATAGGATTGTTTTCACTATTTTGACTAAAACACAATAGTGACTTGTAATGTTTTCAAAATACAGCATTCATTTTGAAAACGCTAATATTGAGCGTCACATTGCTTTTAACCCTAAGTAAACTTAAAAATCCTGGCCTGGGGAGTGGGGGCCCGGTTCAGGTTGTATGGGCCATCCTTTCCTTAAAGGAAGATCCTTCGATACTTCCTTTCGATACGATACCCATTCCATGTATCGATACTTTTTCAATGGATATACAGTGTTATGTTAGACAGTCTATGCAGTGTTACTTCGTTTTTGCTATCCGTTTCAAGTTATGCTCGCCTGATACCGCGCAAGAAACTGAGAGTGTTACCATGTAAAAAAAATATCTTGCAGTGCCTGTAGAATCACGTATAATGACTTATAACGGAAACATAGAAGTTGTAAGAAGAAACTTTGAAGTTGATTTACTTACTCATTTTTTTACTTTGCTTTATATTCTTTTAATCGCCTTAAGTAAATGTGAATAAATTTGTAGGCAGAGAGAAGTGGTACGGGGGTCCAGAAATATACAGACAAATATGGCCGATTGAAAGCATGTTTTATCGCGAATATCCATACGTAACAAAGCCACGAGACAATTGCGGCATAACCGAACCATATTGGCTAAACTCTAAGGGAACTGTCATATATGTCGACAAGGAAGTTCCTTTATTCATCGACCAAAATGGTATAAGACAAAATTACCTATGTTTTATATCCGAAAATAAGGAACCTTTCTCGAAGAAACGTCCGAGTAACACTCTTTCCTACGATGTCATAATGACGAATGACGCTAGACAAGGTCACGAATATGCTGTCAACAATTACTTGGGGAAACCGTCTGATGTGCCCGACTACAGGATGGTCAAGCATCCGGTCTGGTCAACGCGGGTCCGATATTCTAAAGAGATCAACGAGTCAGTCGTCATGAGCATGGCTAATGAGATCATCGCTAACGGTTTCAAGAACAGCCAGATCGAGATCGACGATCTGTGGGAGGAGTGTTACGGATCTTTCACAGTGGACACGAAGAAGTTTCCCAACATGAAGAAGACCGTGCAAGACCTGAAAGATTTAGGATTTAGGGTGACCCTTTGGCTTCATCCCTTCATTAACGAGAACTGCAACCCGTCTTACGACGAAGCTAAAAATAAGGGGTAAGTTGATTCTTTTAACCGACCATAATGAAAGGCTTCGTTCCTTATGAAGTTAAGTACTACTGAATTCTACTAGTGACATCTAGCAATATAATACAAATCACGGAATTTAATCTGTTTTACTGATCATTTTATATATTATTATAGTGATTTTTCTATAAATTAAAAGTGACTCATTATTTTTCAATAATCTCCGTTTTCATTTCTTTTATTTTTGTGTTTGTCGGGGGTAGGTGGGGGGGGGTTGAAATTTTTTATGCAGTTAAAGAAACATGCACATTTGTTTCACATGTGTTCAATTTTAACAATAATCGTTGTACCTACCCTACATACAAAATATTTTAATTATGTAAAATTTGTAATTACATAATAATAATTTTAACTATCCGGTTTTTTCCGGCGGTATAAGGTAGTTATCATTTTCTTTGGAAAATTCTTAATGTATTAAATAACATTTGTAATGATATTTAGGTAAATGCTCATCTTATTTTCAATTGTAAATCAATAAAATATTATTTTTTATCCACGTTTAGCATCGAATATGTATACATACCTAGGTGAAACCATTAATTTTTGTATAAGTATCGGAAATCATTTTGAGAATTACTAAATACCAGAAGATATAATTTTTTGGTTAGATAAAAAAAGGATTCATAAAATGTTGTTTTTTTCATTCCTGGATATTTATTCTTATGTCACTTACTAGGTTTTTCAATTTTGAGTCGATCTCAGGTGAAGTACTTAAATTGTTTTATTTCATTGCTACCACTAACTGTATCTGCTAGTTCAGTTTACAGTAGAACCTCGATATAACGGACTAATGATATGACGGATGTCCGTTAAAGCCGAAAGTTCGTTATATAAAAACACAAACAAAATCCTGTTTATTCATCTTCGGAGGATATATCCAGACACACCCGTTGTGGAGTGACTTTAATGTTCGATGTCGATGTGCTTCGTTTCGGTAAGCCTGCTTTGAAAAATGAATCAGGTTTTCTTTGCATTTTTGAAGCCTGCGTTTTTTATACTCAATTCTCTAAAATTACGAAAATGTGAGTAATATAGGTAGTTGAATTTTGTTATCTTACGAATAGATAATACTTACATATTATTAGATTATCATGTGAAGAACAATCATTGTTTACAAGCACTTTAAACATCTATGAAATTAACAGGATCTTTTTAACAATATTTTGTCCGTTATATCCGAAGTCCGTTATATCGAGGTGACCATTGTACTTATATTGAGGGAATGCATATAATGTTTTAAGATACTTTGTGAAATCGGAGGAAGGCAGTATCCTTACGCAGTGGTGGAACCAAAATGATACTCGTGCGTCATATATGGACTTCACGAACCCGGCTGCCGCCCTTTGGTGGATCTATAGAGTGGGACATCTCATCAAGGAGTACGAATTCGACAGCTTCAAGTTTGAAGCGGGGGAATCTCTATGGCAACCACAGGTCATACATTTTTGCATACTTACCGTTATTCACTTGTCAGACTTTTTTCTGCTTTCTGCATGCTTTACAAATTAAAAAAAAAATCAACCATCACACACATAATGAAAAAAATCCTTTCTGAAAATGGAGTAAAGACGTTGAATTACGATCTCCTTCGACGATCACGGAAAATAGTATGTTAGTACTTATGTCAATCTATAAAACGTTTCAACCCATTGATACCGCCTAAACCATGGTATCCTCAGAGGATCTAAGGCCATGAGGCCTGAATCATCATTGGGCGGATTCATGGAAAAATGAGCAGATCGACTACGACACGGAAATTTCTAGCCCGTAAACTTAGATGTAAGAAAAGTTTATAGTCACCTTTAGAAACTTAGCCAACAAAGTCTCCAGCGCTCACACTCTCACTCCCCCCTCCTTTCGGAGGTGACACCGTGATTCGGAAGTGCACGACCATTATAATGTCAGATTGTTGCCTTGTTATGCCAGGAAAACAGTTGTGAGAATATTTGGAGTCATTTTGATAATATCATCTATAAAAATTTTGTCTTTATTATAGTGTCGTGTTTAGCAGAGCCTGTTGCTCATAAAAACTGAAAATAAGCAAATAATATATTATTGATGTTCATTTTAAAATCCTACCTCGCCGATTTCTGCAGAATGCACATATAGCTGTACATAGAGCAGTGGTCCGCGAGTCGCCTAATCAAATTATACAAATTATGTAGAAAAAATGATTAAAATAAATATTTATTAAATCATACATATACTTACATAGAAATCACTTTCAAATTGCAATCAATATATATTATAATATATATATTTTTTTGAATTTACATGTAATTCCCAATATCACAACAATTTTAACGAAGCCTGATTCAATGTATTTTAATGTAGACGGGACTGGGAAGTGAAAAAAATCGTGCTGCATGGAATTTTTATATTTACTTAAAATTAAAGAAAAGAATTTTTATCAGTATATGCGTAATTTTTGCGGCAGACGGTTTATAATAGGAGCATTTTATAACTTACATCCCTTTACTTTTTAAATTAAAATTTGACGAATAAGGTTAAATTTTGAAAAGAGTGGTTTTAGTAACAGATTTTTATCGCGAGGGGTCTACGAAACTTATACACATCGTAAGGGATCCACGATACGGAAAATTTTGCGAGATACTGTTATAGATTATATACATTGTATATTTTGCAGAAAACTGCCAACCTTAAAAATCACAAATATATCTTAAATATACGATCATAGATATTACATGGTAGTTTTAAATTATTTAAATAGCTATTATGTATATATAATTGTGTAATTTTAAATAATTACAACAAACACAAAAGTGATTATGTTGTCTGTTTGTGTTATACGTAGACTGGCTGTTTTCTGCGTAACTACACTAAATAATTAGTCTTAGTAACATTATGTTAAGGCACCGTCTGACTAAAACTCTACAATGCACTGACAATTTTTTCTGTTTAGATTTCGGTTCAAACTGGTCGCATTACTGAACAGCCGTCTATGAACGTAATAAAATACGTGAGACTTGCTGCTTTAGCAGGGCCCATGACTGAAGTACGTACCGGACAAAGGTCAGCATAATAATAAATTGTACCTATTACATTATTTTACATTTTTGCATGAATGTCAATTGAGGACATAAGTGGAAAAAGAACATAAGTTAGGTAGTTTATGGTTTTGAGCTATTGTCGTTATTTATAATGCCAAAGGTATCATCACAATATCAATAATATTTCTACTTTCTAATCAAAAGTATCTGGAGTAATTTGCCTCTCAAATAGTTATTCTGTGGCGATCAACGAGTCACGTGAGAACAAGCATTGTCAGCAAAATATGTATATATATAAAAAAAATATACATTTTTTCACAGGCCGTCAGCGTATCGGTTAGTGCTTACTCAGTGATAAACCTTGACGGGGAAAATAAAACAGTGCATAGACTTTTAGTATAAAAATTTCACACGAATCTAATTACCAATTGCAAATAAGAAATTTTACCCCAGTATTTTTTTTTATATGTTAAAATGCATTTCTCATCGAAGGCATGGTATACTCAGTGTAAGCATTATTGAATCGTGAGGGGTTCAATAAATAGGCTATCACTTTTTAATGAATATCTCACTCCGCATTTATTTTGATCGTTTAACAGTCACTCCATATCAGTTACTTATATTATTGACTTTATTGTAGTAATATTATGTAAACTGTAGTTGTCAATCCGGAAATAAACTCGCCATCTCCACCAGCAACTACCAGTCTTTATACCCCGCGCTTCACTCCTCCATCACCACAACATTCAACAACAGGACTTCACTTCACCCCAAAATTCTATCCGAACGACGATTGTCAGAATGAAGCTTAAAATAGCAATATAACCACACTTTTATCAATCATAGTTTATTACTAAATTCTTAGAATACGGTTTTTGTAGATAGACCGTTCTTCCACTTGTTTACTCAATTATTAGTATTGCAGGACCCAAGATCTGCCCGTGTTTGTTCGCATGCAGACTAAATTCACACTATGGACGTGGGACAACGGTCTACCGACGTTGGTCACCACCCTCCTGCAGATGAACATGGCTGGATACACGTTCGTGCTGCCCGACATGATCGGGGGAACTGGCGTCCTCGAACCCCCTTCTAAGGAACTCTTCATTCGATGGATGCAGGCCAACGTCTTTATGCCCTCCATGCAGTACTCTATCGTTCCTTGGAATTACAACAATGAGGTCAGTTGGTTTTCTTAAAACATCATCAGCATCACCACCAGAAGTGTGACAACTCATGGGTCCACCTTCAACCTATCTCTATCCGTAGCGGCTAGTTTCCACTACGTTACCCCAAGTAGACGACAGTCTTGGTAACTCCATCTAGGCGGTAGTTTTGGCTTACATTTTCTTCTACGTCACATTGGATTCGATTGTCATTCACACGGTTCATGACGTAGTCAGCCTAATCTTCATTGATTGAGTTTCACTGTAATCTTCGTGTAGAGACCGTATAGTTCAGCAATGTACAACCCCTCCATTTATTGCTACTCCTGATTGGCCTATAAATACGGTAGAGAACAAGGATAGTTTTGAAAACCTCAAACATATATTATATATTTAAGTGGGATTCAAACTCACATATTTCCCTGCCCGCATGAGTGCTCTACCTTTTTTTGAATTCATTGTAAAAACTATAAGTTTTGGTTTTCTTGTAGGCACTCATCGCATTCATATCGTCCTACTGTGCAGATAGCTTACTGCGCAACGGTAAAGGGAACTACGCCTCGGCTTAAAGCGCGGAGATTCTCATAATTTCTTTCTCTCACTTTTGCGACAGACCGTGAGTAATTTCCGGACTTTCTCGTGGTTAATTTGAAAATGACATTCATGTAAACTAGGTAAAGAACTCCTTCAACGCTTTTTACTTTTTAGAGAATCAATTCACATGGTGAGTTCAAGCAAAATCATCCCACGATCAACGCGTTCGATGTCGATCCTTCTATGACTCATTCAAATTATTTTAAATAACCGCTCTTATCTGAGGTAAGTAGTTAAATTTCACCTAATTGATAATAATAATTTACTTGCAGACAATAAAGATTTGCCGCGAATTCACGGATCTTCACGCGAATTATGCGGATGAAATTTACGCTGCGATGCGGAACAGTGTGGAGAAGGGCTATCCCGTCAACGCCCCTGTCTGGTGGGTCGACCCAACCGATGAGATTGCACTGGGAATAAACGATGGTAATTATTATTTTGGTAACCGGACAAAACAGAACGTGACAAAACAAAACATGACAAAACAGAATAGTGACAAAACAGAACACGACAAAACAGAACGATGACAAAACAGAACAGTGACAAAATAGAACAGCCAGGGGAAAAATAGAACGTTCATTTTTGTGGAATCTATTTATTAATTAAATACTTATAAAACTTAATTTTATAAACGAAATATTGTATATAAATATTTAATATTTAAAAAAAAAACATTTTTAAGTGAAATCATCAACTGTTTATTAGGTGCATATATATATATTTTTTTTACAAAACAGTGATATGTTCTGTTTTGTCATCGTTCTGTTTTGTCATGTTCTGTTTTGTCATGTTCCGTGTGGTCACTGTTCTGTTTTGTCATGGAACCTTTTAACCAAAAATATAGGTATTCATGAAGACTCAAGACATGAAAATCAACTTTACGAACAAGATTTGAGTTACCCCATCTCCACCCGCCATGTATAAGCAGCCGCGATTTATGCATGCCACACTTTCTTGTCCCGAAACGAGAGTGTTTAGAAAATAAAAAAAAGATTCTTGGAAAGATCTACCGCCGTTTATCTTTAGTAACATGAAGACAAAAGTGTCCTTTGTACCCTTGTACAGAAACTCTGTTGAAACAGTCAGGGGTTGAAAGTGATGAATTTAAGGAGGATCGGAATTAATCCGGCCTCCATACAATGCAGCAAACTTTTCAAATGCCTCAAAGTTGGCATTGTTTGATATCAAGTCGCCGTGGTCAGGAGTATATATTGCAAAAACCATTAGTTAACTTTGTCGAAATTAGATAGGATACGTATATATTAGTGGCCTAGTGGATTAGTGAATTTTGCTGGGTGTAGTATTTTTTTTAAGAGTTTTTCTAGTGGTTGTATATTTCTCAGAAGTGTTTTAAAATTTAATTGTTCAATGAAATAATGTTACATTATTAAATTTTGTGAATTAGTCGTTGAATAAAAAATAGTTTATAATGAATGAATTTAATTGTACCTTGTTTGGATGACTTCTGGAATAAAAGTAATTGATTTTCGATTTGTTTGAAGTTTATATGTTTACTTGTTGAATTGGTAAATGATTTTAATGTTGAATTCCAATATGCGTTGCAAATCTATAATTATGCACGTGTCGATATCATGTTCAACATATTATTTAACAGGGCCAATGTCACCACAGATTCAATTTGTCGGACCAATATTTGGCAAATTTGGGTTAAATAATTTTAATATGATACTTTTCAGAGTTTCTTCTGGGAGGGAGAATCCTTGTGGCGCCCGTCTTGGTGGAAGATGCCATCAAACGAGATATTTACCTTCCCGACGGCATGTGGACTTACCGAGAGGATACCCGAATAATGTACACGGGCAGAAAGTGGTACCGAAACTTTCCAGCTCCTTTGGATACTTTGCCTTATTTCAAATTGGCAAATGTTACGAGTAATTAGTTATCTTGAATGCCATTTATTTTATATTATGTTAATGAATACAATGATAATCTACAGTGGTGGTGAGGGTTACACCCACTACAGAATCATTAGTAACTTATTAAAAACCCTCAAGTAAAACAGTATTGAAAAAATGAAATTATACGATGTGTGACCTCAATGTAACTGTATTCGCTAAACAATTAACCCTAAACATGTGACCTCCTCAGTCCAGCGCTCGAAATGGAAAAGTTTACGAACCGGAGCGCTCGACAAATTTTCTGAAGATATTTACATAGTCATCAAATCGTATGTGTATTTTATAAAAATAATAGTATCAGATTTTCTATTCTATGGCCTATCTAGCTCAGATGGTCAATATATTTTTTCCTCGAGACGGAGCGATAATTTTACAAATTTCACGAGCCGGAACGGCGCTCCGGTGCGTTCCATTCCATTTCGAGCCCTGCTCCTCACCCTAACAACTAAATATTTATTTTTTCGATTTATGAATAATTATGTAATGTGTTTTTATCGATAAATAAACTACAACTCTCAGCGGTAAAAAATCTTTAATTATTACTGAAAAAACCCATGTATTTTAGGTAAAATTATAAACCTCCCCCAAAGTTAACCCGAACATAATAATATGTCAATTATTGTACGTATGCAGTTCGCCGTAACACAGTTGATCGTGAGCTATAATGCAAAGTAAAACCGCGTTATTCATAGAACATTTCACGACAGCCTACTTGTTAACCTACTTTTAAATTATTTGGAATTATATATTATAAATTAATATATACGATATGACTGTATTTCTAATTATTTACTTACGTACATACATATTTTTTCTATCTTTCCCTTGTATTCCGGTAGTTTTTATTACATATTAAGTGTTGAATTTATACATGCATTTGATCTGAATTATAAACGGCCACCTGTGTCCGATACCACAACTGATGGCAAACTGTGATACAGCGAACTGCATAGGTATAATTTTCCAGACACGTCGAACATATCCACTCTTAGGATCATGTGTTAATTATTCATTAACATCGGCGACACGACGTCTCCGTGGGGATAGGCAATTCATTCGTTGTTTAGGGATAGTGCATCTAGAAAGCAACAAAATAAGGGCGTAATACGAATATTACAAGATTCTATTGAGATTGTTCTTTTTTAGAATTCTGACTGGCAGCGCTCGAAATAAACTGGAACGCACCGGAGCGTAGCTGTTGGTGCATTTATCCGTCACAGCCTCACAGGTAGGTTAACAGGGGCGAAATTATTTTTGGTCAATTATTAAGGGGGGACATGCTCAGCGTAGGTCAAAATGGAGCTTTTATTGCATTTTCAAAGCATGGTCCTGGACATTCCTTAAACGTTGTAGATAATCTATTTATATAATTTTGAAGCCTTATTATCCTTCATATTTATTTTAAACATTTGATGACTGCATAAAATATTTTTATTACATAACATAGTATTCTTTTAAGCCTCTCGCTCTAATGTTTTAGAATATAGTCATATTTCAGTACATCCATGTGCAGTGGTGTTAAGATTTTTTACATTTATTAATTTTTAAACGCATTTATAAAACCATTAGTACGCTGAGCATGTCCGCTCTTAAATATTTTTTTGACCATGTCCAATCCTAGTAAGATGTAGGTTTGTATTAACAAATTTTGTTTTTCGAGAAATGAATGTCAGCCATTTGCTCAATCTATTAGGTCCATACTTTGTTTCAAACACAAATTGAAAAACAATATGTGTATTCGCCAGATCCATGATTCGAACCTGGGACCCACGACGCTATAGGCTGATGCTTAATTTGGAAGTATTAATGGGATTTTATTTATTATAAGTACATATTTCTATTATACAAATTTTTAATTATCTAATTCTAACACCTTAAAACAGATAGCAGTGATGCTACCAAATATGATGTATTTGGTAACATGCTTGAGAATTAGTTTAGGTAATTACACATCCAATATACAAAAATTGTAGACACCTTACAATGTAGGATAAGTAATTCAAGCTCTGTAGCATCGGGAAGCTCAAAATAAAATTTACGTATTCAAAATAAAATAATTACAATTATGTTAATAACAATTTTATATGTACAACGATATTCTATTTTGGTTTAAAAATATATATATTATTATACTATTGTAAGTATAAAATCCTTAGTTTCAGAAAAAGTAGATCGCGGAGGATTTTTCTTCTCCAAAGTAGATCTTATGTAAAAAATGTTGACACCCCTGGTATATAAGGTATATAACAAAAAAACACACTTTAATACTTTCGGATAATTATTGAGCGCTCCGGTACATAATATTTTCTATTTCAAGCGCTGGACTGCAAACACTGGTGGACATATTAAATAACGCATAACATCACTTGCCAACTCAAAATATCTCTAACATAATAATAATAGCGACAAAGTATATGACCCCTTGATTTTCTATTGCTTATTTAACTATCTTGATCATACTTTTAAACCGATATGGATCAGATTAATCTCGACATTGATATTATCAACATAACATTATTATGTATATACGTTGATTAAATCTATCCAATAGCCATCTGTTCATTTTATTCCATTATTGTTTGTCGTATGATATAATATCTCTTGTAAAATCTTTCATAATTGCCTTTATAATGTAGTGAGAAATATGAAAAATATTAGTTGATATTAATATTTCATATTGATTAAGTTATTCAAAAAAAAATGAAGAATGGTTTTTGTAGGACACCTTCTTTTGGGTAAGTGATATTATATTGATTTCTTGAATAAATATGAAGCTATAGTACACAATTCGAATAGCTTATAATAATAAAAGAAACAGTGTTTAAAGATGTATTCGCAGCAAATTACACTGAAATGCTATTTCGGTAGGAAACTAATATAATATATAAATCCGAAAAACTCTTATTATTTATTGTATGTAAATAAAACCACTGAACAGATTGCGATGGTTGGTAGTATGAATGAAACCCCTGGGTTCCAAAAAGAGTGTAAAAATAAAAATTATCATAAAACAAAGGAATGGAGCGAATATCGTGTTTTTTGCAATGTCTACCAAAAACAACAAAAGGTCAATACAATTTTGATAATAATTTGAATTAGGAATTTGTGTTAAAATATGATATCTATTTTCAATAGTGATTCATTATTTGTTTTTCATTTTCTGTGTTTGGCCGTTCCGTTATATTTTTTGTTGTTTACCACGTTGTATGCATGACATCAATGCGTTTGTCTTTCAATATTATATTATATAAGTCAGGGCTCGAAACGGACCGGAGCGCACCGGAGCGCCATTCCTGTTTCTGAAATCGGTAAAATTATCGCTCCGTCTCGTGGAAAAAATAATTTGACCGTCTGAGCTAGTGAGCCATATAATAAAAAATATAACACACTTATTTTTATGATAATATACACATAAAATTTGATAACTATATACCTAAATATCTACAATAAATATCTTCAGAAAACTGTCGAGCGCTCCGGTTCGTAAACTTTTACATTTCGAGTGCTGAAAGTATGAAACGAGCTATAGTAGGTATCTAAAAAACAAAATTATTTCATTACAAATTATTATCGATCTTCTGTATAAGTATATCATTCTGTATAGCCTACTAGAAATTATGTGATGACCTGTAGTATTTCCTTGACTTTCTTAGAGTATCTGTCAGATGAAAGTACCGACTGTATAGGTAAATCAATAAACAGTGGCACCATGGCCACGGCAAAAGCGCCTTACAGTTATAGTAATATTGTTTGCTAGCATAGAAACAAGCATCGCAGCAAACAATTTCATAACACAGTTCAGTGGATATACGTATGGATAAAAATGACATGTTAAGCGAAGTCTCAAAAATTGCAAGTAGTGCGTTGCACTTGCACAGTATTAAAGAAGCCGCCACTGGTCGTAATGCATATTGTAAATTAAATCAATCCGTATTGTTAGTCCTTGATTAAAAAATCCTTGTGCTAAAGCTAAAGTATAGGGGGAATGGGACTACTGGACTCCGGACAATTGGACGCCGCACTGTCGTAGACACGTATACAGAACGTAGACGAGGTATTTTAATCAGTTTATATCTACTACTTAGTAGTTTTAATTCATTTTAATCTTTACATATTGTATTCTTTATTGCGGATTGAGAATTACCATGCCTAAGGCTTTATATAAAATAAAAAACTCTTTTTTCGTTGGAACTTAACATATGGACGATTAAATCATTATTTACGTCTGCATATTTACATTCTCACCAACTATTAAATCATAATATAATCATTTAAATATAAATAATAATATTAAATATTTTTTTAAAGTACCTATAGGTACCTAACGTCTATTTATTTTCGAATTCCGTGGCGTTTAATTGTCCGGTGCCAAATCGTCCTAGACCCAGTATAGGAGACTGCCGTAAAGGCAATACACCATGAGCTCGCAGGTTCATGGTGTATTGCCTTTCATTGTGTATTCTTAGCAGGGCCGATCCTAGTAAGCCACTTAGATTCTTAGATTTATTGCATAGGAATATTATTTTCTCCTCAAATATTGGTATTTGAGTAAGTATTTTGAATGTTTAAAGAAACCTTTTTTATCAATTTAAATTTAATTCCAGAATTACACTAAACATTAGAGATTCGTCGTTTTCTTACAAGAATTCTATAGTTCTACCGACCAAGTTTCTGTCATGTGAAATGTTTTATACTTACTCAATCTTACATATTTGACAGAAATTAAACACCAACTTAAGTGGATAGGTACACCGTTTCATTATTTTATAACGCCATAAGTCACTTAGTGCGCGAGGCCCGATTGCGCCCAATCGGTCCAATCACCCCAAGACCACGCCTGCCAATCAGGATATGACCTAATACTGCGTTTTGTTTATAATTTTTCAATAGATTTGCGACGATATAACAATCCTTGTACCGAATAAATAGCATACTTATTCTGTAGTTTCAAGTAGTTTAAAACAAATATTATTTTTGAATTGTGCAATTTATAAACAAGTATTCAATGTAGTCAATGTTGTGGTAAAAATTCGTGACTAAATATTTTAATAATATAATATTTATATTAATAAAGGTTTATCATTGGCGGTGTCATGTTCTGTGGTGGCGGCTGACGTTATTCTTAATCTAGATGACTCCACCCAACTTCTCATCTACAGCGCCAATTCAGAAAAAGGGCTGTTTTTAAATGTCAGCCGAGGTATGTATGATATTTTTCTTGGGTGATGTTACTGTTATCTGTTAATGGCGAAGAGTGTCTACTGTCTGTTGAAGATATCAACAATGGTTAGCCGAAAACTCATGCCATTGTGTACATATTTTAAAAATCGTATATATTATTATTAATAAAATTAAGATCTTATCTTAGTTAGATACTATCGGTACTAAATAGCTTTTGGTTACTTTCCAAATTTTCTGATTCTTAGGCCATCTGCTCACATGAATTCTCAAAAGAAACGAGACTGAAACTCCAGTATCTGGTTAATGTATTTCAATGGCGGCTCGCTGACGGCAAGACTAGAATCTTTCAGTTTCAAAACGCCCTCGACCGAAACCGAAGAGACGTGACATGCTAGTCTCCAAGTTTCTCAGTTTCCAGTCACCCATACAACAGTGGTACCAATATCAGTAGATTCGATGAAAAATCATATTTTCTTACCAAAATTGGTAGCGCTGAACTGAACAAAAGACGTCAAAATTTAAAGATGGGCGAACCGATTTTTAATTTAAATTATGTGGCATATGTTGAGAAATACTCCGACCTGTATAATTAGAGGCTGCCAGAATATTCCCGTAAAGATATTACGGAAAAATCTTATAATGAAGTAGGAAAGACAATGGGTTTGGCAGTTTGAGGTTATGAGATTAGTAGGTTTCAGTAGTACCGTATGCAAAGCATCAGTCACTGGCCAGTTTATGAGTTCCATCACCAACCAGTTCGTCAGATTTTAGTTTCTGCGTGATCGGGTGGCCTTAGTGTTTCATTTCTGGAGGGGATACTAAAAAATATCATTATTTTTAGGTAAGATTATTAAGGTACCTACTTAAATGGTTATTAGTCTTATTTCATAATATCGCTGTTAATTTTTAATATCAACAAAAATTCCAAAAACAAATAAACTATAATCGTTGATCGATCATATTAAAATTAATAACAATATAATGATTATTGGTATCATTATAATAGATTATCATCTCATTATAGTGATATTATCACTGTAACATTTCAATAGTTGCACACCTGAAATAATAAAGTAGGTACCTACTAAATACCTGTGAAAAAGAACTTTAAAAATTAAAGCAAAATGTATAATTAATTGATTGAAAAAAATCTTGGTTTTTTGAAAATCGCCGTCAGATATTTTCATATAAAAATAAGTGTTATCAGCCGGCAATAATAAATCAATAATGCCTTTCATAGTATTGGATCATTGGACTTTTTCATGGGTGATATTTGGCACATATTATTTTATGTAGGTACTTTGGTTTATCAATGACAAAAAATGAGACTGGAAAAAATAAAAATAAAAAGAAGGAAAGAAGAAAAAATAAAATATTTATGAATTTTTTTGTGGTATCCACAGCGTTGCCAACGTTTTTCTCGCCAGATCTAACATTTTTCGATAGCCATCTAGCTTGTGGCGTTTTTACTACCTTTTTTTCGAAGGACATGCAATGGAAAGTATTACCTTTCATAAACACATGTCATCCGTGAAAAATTTGTGGCACATTGTACGTTTTTAATGGCGAGTTCCGTGACAAAAAAATAAGATGAGAAAAAAATGTCATGTATGAATTGTTTTCTGCAGGATCTGATGTGACACACATAGGACAACTGGGAAGGACAATGTCGGACAGCTACACTGTGGTCACCACGAATAGTACGGCCACTTTGACCTTTGATGGCGCCGAGTTGCGACTCACGGCCATTGTTAAGGATGCCAAAGTAATAATTAACATCCTATGGTCGTCACCCAAGGCGCAACGATATGTAGATTGCTTTGCTCACGGTAAGTTGATAGACGAGATAGAGCATCGATGAACAATCATAACACTACATTTTTGATTTCTAATGCAAAATTACATTTTTAATCTATACCATGGAATGGCTTTCCCTACCGGTTATGGCAAACATTTTGAAGTGGGGTTTACTTCATTACTTCAGGGCAATAAACCAAGGGACACAAAGCGTGCCGACTGTATTCAAATATTGAATGCGTTAATATTAAAAAGCTAGAAGCTGAAGTTCGAAAAAAAACATCCCAAGTTATCCTAATCATCTAAGTTCCGGTTGCTCCTGAAAATTGAAGGACATATTATTATATTCACTACACTAATTCATTGAATATCCTCGGAGTTCAGGAGTTTTTATACGAACATAATATGTTTGGAAAAAAATGTGTAATAAAAATATAGACTGTCATTTAAAAAATCCTGTCTGCTTTCAGCAGAATGAATATTATAGACATGTATTTGCACAAAACAGCCATCCTTAAAAAATACAGATACATAAACCTATTTTTACACGATTATAGATATTATATGGCATGTATCGTTTAAAAAACTATTTTGCTGTCTGTATGTTGTGTAGTATTAAATAATTACACGTAATTAAAAAAGCATTCCAATGAATATTTATACAAGCACGAAAGTAATGAAAATGATTTTAGATCGTGCATTTTATGTGATTTTACACATAATGAATGTAATACGAATATTCCAGGTGATTAAAATTGATTTCTATAATGTTTTTTTTATTAAAATCGACTCTATATAATCATGTTTGTCACTGGTAGAAGTTATAATCCTATATTTAACTTTTATAGATACCTACTCAAGTTTGTATTGCTTTTGGATCATTTTAATCGCCTTAAGTAAATGTGAATATATTTGTAGGCAGAGAAAAGTGGTACGGGGGTCCAGAACAATACAGACAAATATGGCCGATTGAAAGCATGTTTTATAAGGAATATTCGTATGTAACAAAACCATACGACAATTGCGCCATAGCTGAACCTTATTGGCTAAATTCCAAGGGAACTGTTATATACGTTGACAAAAAAGTTCCTCTATTCATTGATCAAAACAACATAAGAGACCATCACTTATGTTTCATATCCGAAAATAAGGAACCTTTCTCTCAGAAACGTCCAAGTAACACTCTTTCCTACGATTTCATAATGACGAATGACGCCAGAGAAGGTCACGAATATGCTGTCAACAATTACTTGGGGAAACCGTCTGATGTGCCCGACTTCAGGATGGTTAAGCATCCGGTGTGGTCGACATGGGCACGATATTCTAGAGCGATCAATGAATCTGTCGTCATGAGCATGGCTAATGAGATCGTCGCTAACGGTTTCAAGAACAGCCAGATCGAGATCGACGATCTGTGGGAGGAGTGTTACGGATCGTTCACAGAGGACACGAAGAAGTTTCCTAACATGAAGAAGACTGTGCAAGACCTGAAAGATTTAGGATTCAGGGTGACCCTCTGGCTTCATCCCTTTATTAACGAGAACTGCAACCCGTCTTACGAGGAAGCCAAAAATAAGGGGTAAGTTGATTTTTTTTAACTGACTATACTGATTAAGGTTTCGTTCCGTATTGAAGTTCAGTGCTACTGAGTTCTTTTAGCGACATCTAGAAATAGAATATATACCACAAGGGGTGGGGGGCTGACATGACTCCAGCCTGAAGGACTGGCTTTGCGGGTCGACCAGTTAAGTGAGATAAACACACACCACAAATTTGTTCTCTTAGTAAAAAAAGGCGCTATTTTACTCACAGAATATTAACATTTTCTAATAATATAATATGTGTCTGTGTGATGCAATTTGATGTGATATGATGATTGATATATCTAAATGATAATTCACATGTAGAATTATATTTTATAAGTATTTGTAGGGTATTTCATGACTAATAAAAATAGCTATTTATTGAATATGTCGAAGGGTCGCATGCTGGGGCGGCATGTTATATGAAAGTATGGTGAAGCAGGCTAGTATGGTGAAAAAGTATGGTGAGGCGGGCTGATAATCAAGTTGCGGCAAAATTTCCACGTTAACATAATATTATATGGGTACGTTATAATGACCAAATTAAATCCTCTGTGATGCGGTGCATTTTTTTTTATCGCGACGCTATTTCTCGTAAGTTGTCGGCTATTGTTGGCCTGCTTCATTCAGTTGCAGGGCTCGAAATGGAACGGAACGCACCGGAGCGCCGTTCCGGCTCGTGAAATTTGTAAAATTATCGCTCCGTCTCGTGGAAAAAATATGTAGACCGTCTGAGCTAGATAGGCCATAGAATAGAAAATCTGACACACTCATTTTTATAAAATACACATACGATTTGATGACTATGTAAATATCTTCAGAAACTTTGTCGAGCGCTCCGGTTCGTAAACTTTTCCATTTCGAGCGCTGTTCAGTTGTATGAGAAAGCCGATTCTTTGCCCCTCTTTTTATTTAATATCTCTATGGTCGCATGTTACTAGCCTACCATAAAAGGGGGTCAAGATTAATGGTTCATAATAATATGATATGTCTAGAGCCGACAACTCAATAATTCATTTATTTTAAAATCGCTAAAAATACACAGAATACCTACCATTAATTTTACCTCGAGGAATCCAGGGATTCGACGGAATATCATTTGCGGATTTGGTGGACACTACCTGTAGAACATCATACTGCTCTTATTCTTAGTGATAGCTAGGGGGGGGGGGGAGGCACCAAACATCCTGGCAATAACCATGCATCTAGCAATAGAATACGAACCACAGACATTACTAATGGTATTTAGGTAACTATTTACTATATCTTCAATTATAAATCAATAAAACAATAATATTATACCCTCTGCTAGAATCAAAGATGTATACATACTGAGTTTTCAATTTGGGATATCATTCATTTTTCTATAATTATTACAAATCATAAAACCGTGTTTTTTTATCTTTCCTGAATATTTTTTCTCATGATACAAGAAATGAAAATATAATTAATATTAAATTCTACAGGTTTTTTTAAAAAGGTTTGTCGATAGCTATTTCGGTTGTAACACCATTATCAAAACCTTTTTAAAAAAACCTGTAGAATTTAATATTAATTATATTTTCATTTCTTGTAAAATGGAATTCTACCAAGTAAATGCTAACTCAATTAATAATTTTTTCTCATGTTGCTTACTCGTATACATGTGCCGAATATGTATACATATTGTTTTTAATTCGGTAAACCATTCATTTTTGTTAAAGTATTTGACATCATTTTGATAATTAATAAGTACTTACCAGAAAACATAATTTTATTTGTCAGATAAAATTCATTAAACGTTGTTTTTTATCTTTCTTGAATATTTAATTTCATGTCGCTTACTAGGTTTTGAATGGATCTCAGACGAAGTCAATTCTTTTCTTTTATCGCTACCACTAACTGTATCTGATAGTTCGGTATCTATACTATGTTTTGATCGGTGAACATTTCTACTTATATTGATTAAATGCTTATAACGTTTTAAGATACTTTGTGAAATCGGAGGACGGCAGCATCCTTACGCAGTGGTGGAACCAGAATAATACTCGTGCGTCATATGTGGACTTCACGAACCAAGCTGGCGCCTATTGGTGGATTTTTAGAGTGGGACGTCTCATCAAGGAGTACGAATTCGACAGCTTCAAGTTTGACGCAGGGGAATCTCAATGGCAACCACAGGTCATACATCTTTGCATACTTACCGTCATTCACTTGTCAGACTTTCTTCTTGCATGCTTAACAAATAATAATAAAACAATCGAACACTGTTGCTCCTGAAATCTGAAAATAGGTATAAATCCTACCTGGCCGATTTCTGCAGAATGTACATATTATAAACTATAAATAATAATATATATTTTTACATAAAACGGCCAGCCTTAGAAAAACACAAATATATTTAAAATATCCTTAACTTACTGGATCGGTCAGGGGAGTAAACAAACGTTTAAAAACACTTGTTGCTGTGTTACTCGTCTGCATTCTGTGTCACGGATTTTTTTATTAAAATTTAAAAAAACTTACAATTAAAGTCACCAGTATATGCGTTATTTTTGCGGCAGACGGTTTGTTAGTAGAGCATTTTTTAATTTATATTCCTTTATTATATAATAATAAATTTTAAGTATGTTTACATCCCTTTATGTTTTCAATTAAAATTTGAGGAAAAGGTTGAAAATTTGAAAAGAGTGGTTTTAATAACAGGCTTATAACGAGGGGTCCGTGGAAACTTCATACACATTGTAAGGGGTCCACGATACGGAAAAGATTGCGAAACACTATTATAGAGTATAATATTAGACATATTATTGTATATATTGTAGAAAATTGCCAATCTTAAAAATCACAAATTTATCTTAAATATACGTATGAATCATTTAGAAAGCTTTTATGTATCTATAAATAGTTGTGTAGTTTTAAATAGTTATAATATAACTAACACAAAGGTGCTTATTTTGTCTGTTTTTGTTATAGTGCAGGTATTGGCTGGTTTCTGCAAAACTACGTTTAATAACAATAATTAGTCTTTCTTTTAAGTCTAACTTTTCTTTAGTGTCACGTTTATAATATATTCAGGGCTTAGGCTCCGTCTATATAGGAAAGTTTTTTTCGATATCTTTGACTAAAACTCTCCAATAAACTGTCATTTTTTTCTGTTTAGATTGCGGTTCAAACTGGTGACATTACTGAACAGCCGTCGATCAACGTAATAAATTACGTGAGATTTGCTGGCTTAGCAGGGCCCATGACTGAAGTACGTACCGGACAAAGGTCAGCATAATAATAATATAATATTTTAGATTTTTTATAACAAGAAAGTCAATTGAAGGCATAGGTGGATCGTTATTTAAAATGCCAGGTATCATTATAGCATTAATTGTAATGCAACTTTCTCATCAAAGGTCTTTGCAATAAGTTAGCTGTCAAATGATTATTCTATCTAGTGAGGTTATAATGTCATTTTTGAGCGGTATTATATGTGTGGACCAGAACCAGACTTGTCCAACCCACAATTATTCATTTAGTTCTGAGTGATAATTAACTAGAGTTAAAGTTATAGATTCATTGTAAAAGAGCTCAGTGTTTTAATATAGTTTTATTATTATAAAATGTGTCTTTGATATGTTTTTTTGTTTTGTATTCACTGTTATCTGTTGATCCAGCATTTCGCGAATGTCAGACTTGACCGCCATTTTCATGTGGAACAGACAAATATGGCACTCATAATGAATTATTATTTTATGTGATTGTAAGACATGAGTTTAGATGGTAGTTTCGTAAGACGACAATTATTATTAGCGATAGCCATGTTTGAACCTGACAAAAAAATGAATATTAATAGCGAAGAGATAGCTAACTTAGTTTTTTTCATTTTTGTGGGTTGGACAAGTCTGGTTTTGATCCACACATATAATGCCACTCAAAATGGCATTATAACCTCACTTCTACCTATCATCATTTCGGAGTTCAATATAATTATATATCTGATACCAGGCTCATCCATAGAGACACCACCACATCTTTACTAAACCCAACTTGTGAAGAATAAGAAAATCGTATTACTAATAAATATTATTCCTCCAGATAAATATTATATACCTACTTACATAATTTAAAAACGTCTCAGAGACATATCTATTAGAAAAAACTTGAAAAAAATATGACGCTGGGCACGATTTGAACAATAATATCTCAAAAACTTTATCATTCAATATCTCAGAATACAGTTTTTGCAGATAGGCCGTTCTTCCACGCGTTTACTTAATTATTAGTATTGCAGGACCCAAGATCTGCCCGTGTTTGTTCGCATGATGGATAAATACACAGTATGGACGTGGGACAATGGTCTGCCGACGCTGGTAACCACTCTTCTGCAGATGAACATGGCTGGATACACGTTCGTGCTGCCCGACATGATCGGGGGCAATGGCTACAACGAGCGCCCATCTAAGGAACTCTTCATTCGCTGGATGCAGGCCAATGTCTTCATGCCCTCCATGCAGTACTCATTCGTTCCTTGGGATTACGACAACGAGGTCAGTTCGTTTTCTTAAATCATCAGCATAACCACCAGAAGAGTAACAACTCATTAGTCCATCTCCAACTATCCCTATCAGCAGTGACCACTTTCCACTTCATTACCTCAAGTATACGACTATCTTCGTAGCTTCATCTAGGCCAGGGGTGGGCAAACTTTTTGGCTGGAGGGCCAAATTCAGGAATTCAAAATGAGCAGCGGGCCGCAAGTAAATATCATTTTTAGATATACACTACTTATTATCACGAAAAATAAACATTACAAAAAAATTAATGAGAAGTATGAAACTGTTGTACATTTTTTTTAAATTCAGGTGTTAATTTTGTAGTTGATATTCTCAAAACTGCTTGTAAATGGGCATCGGAGATATTTGATCGTAAAGAATTTTTATTGAGGTTCATGATCGAAAATGTTTGTTCACATAATAAATATAGGTTGATCCAAAAATAACGAACATTTTTCTTGCATAATCTTTACGTTGGTCGAATTTGTCTAAATTAAGGGCATTGTAAAATTTGGAGATTTCTTCACAACGATGCAATTCTCTTAAATCGGTGTCACACTACAGATCAATAATTTCAAGTTGTAGCTCTGTCGGTACACTATCAACATCTATTAAAATGGATCGCGTACTATTGCTAAACAAATTTCAATCTGTTGTCAATATTTTTTAAAAAATATATAAAAAAGTTATTAGTTATCAGAAGTACAATTAATGATAACGGGCCGCAAAAAAATACCCGGCGGGCCACATGCGGCCCGCGGGCCGCAGTTTGCCCCCCCTGATCTAGGCGGTGGTTTCTGGCTGAATATTTCTTCTATATCATATTGGATTCGATTGTCATTCATACGGTACATGACCTGGCCAGCGCAGTCTTATAATATCCATTGATTGAATTCCACTGTAATCTTCGTAGAGACCGTAGAGCCCAGCGTTCTAAAATGACCGCCATTTGGTGCCACCCTTGATTGGACCATAAATAAACTGTAGAGAATAGGGATAAATTTGAAAACCTCTGATATTTTCTCTGCCCGTATGAGTGCTCTTTATTTTAAGCCAGACATGTCCAACTTCGTGTCTGGAATTTTGTACGTATGCAGTTCGCCGTATCACACTTCAACGTGAAATGTTGTATCGGAAATATATGGTCGTATATTAAAGACCGTTCAATCTCTTTGGCTCTACGTGTTATTTTCCGATAAGAAAGCTCGTGGCGAAATGTGCTACGGTAAAATGTTATACTTACGTACAATTTACATATAACCGTCCAACTTCAAGTAGGCTCTGATCTACTATCCAGTATCAACACTGGCAGTGACCTACCAAACCCTAGTTATCATTCTTCAACTTGAACGAGGGTATTATATTTGACTGAGAACATTTAGGCGTTAAAAATTAAACAGACACATCTAATAATTGTCTTTTATCAATACGAATAAATACTCTATGTCCCATTCGTCGTGAAAATTATAAGTTTTGGCTTTCTACTGGACACTTCTCGTCAAAATATTACTACTACGTGACGGTAAGTGGAATTACGACACGTTAAAGCGCAGAGATTTACATCCTCTCTTTCTCTCACTTCTACGCCGACCGTGAGTGATTGAATACGTAATACAATGAAGTCACTCGGGCTTACTCATGGTTAATTTGAAAACTATTAACGTACGTATCGTAATTTGGACAAGGCATTTTTTTAATAGTTAATATCATGGCAACAAAATAATATGTAATGGTAAAATTGGTAAGATGGGATATTTTAACGTAGTCACATGTTGTAACGATTTTTCTCATTGTCAGTTTATCCTTGATTTTAAATTTAAAAAACTATTTAGATACCTACCTAGTGTATTTATTCATTAAAACACTTCTTAACTTGCAAGCTTCGTATTTTTCCGTTAGGTGACTGTAGTTGGTTAAGTATTCACCTTAATGCTTCACTTTCAAAACTTGGTTGAAGTCATTTTATGTTACAACTGAATCTCTACGCTTTTTATATTATGTTTTATACGACTCAATTCTACCAAAAGCTATACCGCGATCAACGCGGTGAAGGTGCCTGCTTTAACCTATCGATCCGTCTATGATTGATGCAAATTATTTCAAATAACTACGCTTATCTGAGGTCAATAGTTCAATTTACGCTAATCGCAATGCTTTGTAGTTAATTAAGGTACTTAATTGATAATATGAATTTATTTACAGACAATAAAGATTTGCCGCGAGTTCACGGATCTCCACGCGAATTATGCGGATGAAATTTACACTGCGATGCAGGACAGTGTGGAGAAGGGCTATCCCGTCAACGCCCCTATCTGGTGGGTCGACCCAACCGATGAGACTGCACTGGGAATAAACGATGGTAATTATTATTTTTTATCGGTGTATTTACCAATCGTAATGACAGAACTAATATGTATATTTCCAATTGGAAAGTATGGAAAGATATTTTAACTAAAAGAGTAGGCACTAATAACGGTAGCCGCGCGGCTTAATCATTGGACTATAACACCGTGGGTCCCAGGCTCGAATCCTGGGCAAGTACACAGATTGTTTTTCAGTCTGTGTGTGAGTCAGGGTATGGACCTAATAGGTTGAGCAAGTGGCTGACATCCATTTCTCGTAAAAAAACAAAAAAAATCTGTTAATACAAACCTCTACTCTGTGGAGGTCCATATGATCCTATTAGGATCGGACATGGTCGAAAAAAAATAAAAAATAAAATAAGACTTATAGGCCATCCATGGACTGAAACCGTATGAACGTTTCGAGCAGCGTGCCATATACGCGCCATATGCGTGCCGCATACGGTTTCAGTCCATGGATAGCCTCTTAGACCAAGAAAATCAACTTTACGGGTAAGATTAAGCACGACCGCCTTCCATGATGCTATAAAAAACTTGTCATATTCAACATAATATTTAATACGGCCGATGTCGACACAGATTCAATTTGTTGGACCAATATTTGGCAAATTTGGGTTATATAATTTTAATATGATACTTTTCAGAGTTTCTTCTGGGAGGGAAAATTCTTGTGGCGCCCGTCTTGGTGAAAGGTGCCATCAAACGAGATATTTACCTTCCCGACGGCATGTGGACTTACCGAGAGGAAACCCTAATACTGTACTCGGGCAGAAAGTGGTACCGAAACTTTCCAGCTCCTTTGGATACTTTGCCTTATTTCAAATTGTTCTATCAATGAATATTAATTATGAATATCTTGAATGCCATTTATTTTATATTATGTTAATGAATACAATGATAATCTACAGTGGTGGCGAGGGTTACACCTATTACAGAATCAGTAGTAACTTATTAAAAACGCTCAAGTAAAACAGTATTGAAAAAAATAAATTATACGATGTGTCACCTCAATGTAACTGTATTTGCTAAACATGTGACCTCCTCACCCTAGCAACTAAATATTTATTTTCTCTATTTATGAATACCTAATTATGTAATGTGTTTATATCGATAAATAAACTACTCACAGCGGTCAAAAATCTTTAACTGTTACTGAAAAAACTCATGTATTTTAGGTAAAATTATAAATTTCCCCCAAAGTTAACCCGATCATAATATGTAAATTATTGTACGTACACAGTTCGTAGTACCACAGTTGACAGTGAGCAAAAAAATGGAGCACTTCACGGCAACTTACTTGCTAACCTAGATTTGAATCCTTCGAACTTATATACTCGTACGTCTTATACATATATACAATAATATTATATTTATAATTTACTTACATAAAAATAAAAAAACTACACAAAATTATTGACAATATTATGAAAATTTACAATATTAAGGCCTTGGGCCCAGTGACGCCCCGAGACAAAATGCCGCCCCATTGTTTTATACATTATTTTTTATCATCAATGCACGTGTCGTTTCTGGTCACCTCGGAACCTGAAAAAAAATACAGTCCTGTTAAACCTTTTATGTACTTATATGTAATAAATTTTAAACGATTCTCCTTGATTTGCCGCCCTTCGAGTAACTGCCGCCCCCAAGCGATGCTCAATCTGCCTACCCCAACGGGAAGTTACTGCTTGGGCCTGGTTTAGGTAAAAGTTTTTCTCAATGTTTTAGAAATTGATTGACTATTTATAGATATAGAGAATAATAATAATTGGAGGATTTATTACCCAAATCAAAGGTAGGTATACCACAGTGGCGAAGGGTGCCTCCACTCATCTCTAACATTTTGTCAATATCAACTATGCTTACACAGTGTGCCATATGATATTTTTTATCAAATCTATGGTACTCGAATTCAACGGAAGGTTTGACAGTGATAGCTATAATATGACACCACTAACTGTCCACACGTTTCAAATATATTTATATTGAAGTTAAATGACTGTCACAGAAGCATTGATATACTACTGGATGAATCATATGCTTCTTCAAATCAACAAGAATTTCTCATTGATCTTCTTTTAATAATTTTATCATATAAAAATAATCAGGGGCGACAGCTTTGCCATTTTTACAATTTCGTATTGCATTTATTATTTCTGCCCTATTTATGCATGGGGCTTGTTCACGTTCATTAAAAGTATAACCAATGGGTCCCCTATCATCATCAAATAGATTTTCAATATATGTCTTCCAACGAATCAGCTTCTTTTCTATATCTAATATAATACGCATCTTCGTCTTTCAAGATAGTTGATGAGGTTCCTCTCGTAATTCCCAATGTTTCTTTTGTCTTCTTGTGCATATGAAAGGAATCGTATTTTCGTTAAGTGTGCACTATTTATGTCGAATCTTAACAGCCTACCACCACCACCACTTGCCACTGATATACCAACTCCATGTCAATAATATGTATGCGTGGGAAAAAGTATCAAACACTGAAATACTACTTTCTCATTGTAACAGTGGCGAAGGGTGACTTTTGGAAAGAGGTAGGCAGTGGAGAAAGCACACTTGTTAGATATATTTAAAGGGAAATAAGAAGATAATCCGATATTACTACTGATGAATAGGTAGACAAAAATTGATGAAATTTCAAAAGCTCACTGATGATATAAGATTAAGCAATTAATTTGAATTATGTATATTCTTAAACATTTATAAACGCAAGTATATTGCAAAATATATTGTCGTCTTTGAAAAAAATCGTTCTTGTGTATCTGTTCCATAACAATTTTTAATGTAACCCGTAAAACTAGACATTTTAAAATATTTTTAAAACACAGTCTTCGGTACCTACTTTGTCTAAATAAATTATCTTAGTCTATGAATGAACTAACTCTAACTGATAAATAAAAATCACGAGATAAATTATTTTATATTTTTAACAACAATCAATATTTATATGTGATTGAATCCCATATATTTTTTTTAAATTATTATAAATGTGCACTTACAAAACTTACGAAACAAGATGTCACTTATTTTTTAAAACTTTCAAGATATGCCATAAATAAATGATGCTTATTGAAATAGGGGAAAAGATCGTAAAATTATTATGACAATTATACGATAGATGTCAATGGGCATATTGAATATATTATTATGTGATTATATTATTTAATATGTTAATATAAAATTTAAAAATATTTTTCTTACGAAGGTAGGCTTTAAATAATCGCCTAGTATGGAGTCTTCGCCACTGCATTGTAATACTATAATTATATGCGCCTAATTGGTTGGACGCAAGATAACAGTCTGGAAGAAGCCAAGGTTCGAAAGGCACTTGATTCGAAAATAAAAAATATTATTCAAAATAAGATGGTGGGGACCAGTACTGGGAATGGCTTCAGCGGGAAGCCTTAGCGGCTTACCCCAACACGGCAAGACAAAGGTGGAGGGAGCGTCAATAAGGAACTCACAATCGCATACTGTTTGACACTATTTAATCACATTTAATCAGAGTTATTTTAACATTAGTTCATCGGTACTTTAATAAAAATAATTAATGAAGAAAACGACAATCATCACGGGAGCTCCGGCAAACAGACGGCCCAGCCTTCGCCTCCCGGATATCAAGTCACGAACAAATTCAATGTATTCGATTATCTTATAATATACTTAGGTATATGAGGCATCAAGGCCAAGCGGCCTTTTATCCTCGTCATCTGTAGTACTCGCGTTTGTATACCTATTAACGAAGAGTGCATGACCCTTTGTCGTGGGTCTGAAGGGAAAAAAGAGAAGGAACTGGGAAAAATAGGAGTTATAAGGTGGATTCTTCTTCGAATTGACGGAGTCAGCATTGCACAATATTTAAGATGGAAATATAACCAAAATGGATCTCTTTTTGTCTCCTACTATAGGAGGAAAAGAATGGACTGAGAAGACTTTTAAGAGCAGTATTGCTCGTGGTCTCGAAAATTCGGTGGGGTGATTGGATCGTAATTGATTAGATGTTTGATTGACTGGTGTTCTGAACAAAGTGCTCACAAAATATTTGAAGCGCCTAGTTTCAAAAGCCCCCAAAACGATTTTAGGTAGTTCTGCGAAAAATGAGAAAAACGATTTTAAGTAATTTTGAGAAAAATGAGAAAAAATCATATCTATTAAATCTGTGAACTTTGTGTATTTATTTTTTAATTCGTTTCATTCTAAAGAGTATTTTGGCTTTACGTTTTAGCGGTACCTGAAAAGCACACCCAACCATCGTAGGGGGATTTGAAATTTACCCTAATTTTTGATCATACGTATTGGCAAATTTTGGCGTTTTTTTAAGTTTAATCTTAAGCCAACATATAAGTCACAGAAATATCCATCTAACTACATATCTAACACAAAAATTTTCAAAAACCGTTTTAGGGGCATTTGAAACCAGGCGCTTCATTTTATAATATCTACGTCACCAGACTAAGGTCTATCCGATTATGTCCACCTTATGATGATGATGACTAATATTCAGATTGTAGCATCAACAAACTGACAGTCAAAAAGATAGATCTATTATGACGACACCATCAATTCTACAATCTTGTTTTAAACAATAAAACACTCTTTGAAATATCATCGCGATGTATTTATTTATATACTTCCATACATAATTTACTCAGATAGTTATTACCTATATGGATTTATACAATAACTATTCATAAATATTCATTCATTCGAGTATCATATTCAACTTCTTGGTGGGTAGATATAGCAATGATATATTTTAATAATGTCCATAGTGTCTATGCGGCACGACGTGGATTGTTGAGCAACTCTTCTTGACGACGGCAGTGAAGCTATGGACATCATCAGCGGTAGAACCAACTGGCTCTACCAAGGAGTACTGGCCTGAAAAAAATCCAATATTGTTTATAGATGGCTTATTGGTATTCGGTACAAGGATATATGGGACCAAATTTTAATAATATTAAAACGAATGACTGTCGTTTATTTGTAATCGAAAAACACGGAGACAGAAATAAGTTTGAATACATCTTTTGTGTCTATTTAATGGCATTGACTGTTAATTATTAGTAGAAACACATTGTTTTATATAATATTTATTACATGTAGTGTTATTGGATGACATGTATGCAATGGTTTTGTCTATTGACTGATCATTCTAATTCTAAAATAAGAAGAGGTTTTTACCCTTGTCAACATCACCATCTCTGACTTCTTGTTGTGACTTCACATCTCCTGTATGACTATCTTTCACTCCATAGTTAAACGCGTATTTTGGATAAGTTTTTAAAAGAAAATAATACATCTTTATTTTATTGTAACAATCGCAGAAGGGTTGCGTAATTTCCTTTAGAGAATATATAAGTCTCTATTTACAGTGCAAATAGTTGAAAAGTTTATAAGCAGATAATAATATATGCATAGGAATTCATTTATAGGTATATTATATACTACTTAGGCTGCGCGCACACGGCAAAGCGAAGTTTCGGATTCATCCGCCAAACGACGTTTGCGTTTTGTTTGCGAGCCGATTGCGTTTTAAATGCGTGTCAAATGCGTCAATATTTCGACGATGCTGTCCAAGAGAAAACACGGTTTTCAAGGGGATTCATAAACGCCTTTTTTTGAAACTGCACCCTGCTGCGAGAGTATTTATCTTTCATTACAGTGGCGTACAAGGGTAAATAAATCAATATAAAATCAGTACATAATATTGCATTATACCTACATTTATTTTCCCACTATTGCTTTTTTTGGAGCTGGACTGTTTTATATCGAAAGCGTTTTGAAAATTACCTATTGTTGAGCCTATTATATACCATCATCATCAATACTTTCGACCGAGGGTACTTGATGGAGTTTGAATTTAAATTCTAATTGATTTAAGTTTTGTACTATTATTATTTATTAATACAATAAAAAAAGATTATAAGTTAATACACGAAGAAAGGGTAAAAACCTTATTACCTAGATACCTACTAAGTAAAGGATTAAGTACAAAAACATAATATTTTGAATAATTTGAATATTTGCAGTATTCTAAAAACCTGTTGTAAATACTATTAATACATTCGGTAGGTAAGCAGTTTTACAAAATATAATAAAAAGTTGTGACACAGCACAGCTATGAGAAGAAGTATTTCACGAGAAGAAAGGCTCGCCATATCTATACGGTACACTAAACTATTATTATTTATTTTGTAGTATGTACGTATTTAATTAATTTTTTTATTAGTTGACACTGTCATCTTCTATAGATACACTAAAATGGAAACGGGTACTAATAATAATATATTGAAGTGAGAATAATGAATACCCACCTACTACTATTGATAGGTATGTGCTTGTGTACTTGTATCGGTACAAGTATATTTATATTAATTATTGTTTTTTTGTTATAATATATTAGTTGCGATTAATTGACAATAAAATTTAGATAATTTATCTATTTAGCCGCTACAGTACCATATTATTCAATTACATATTCAAAAAAAGTTGGTAGTTATGAATTCAAAACACCTTTCATAAAAAATAGATTGAAATATTAGTAGGTACACTAACACGAAATTACCTGATATAGTCTCATTACAATAGCTATCTTTTTAATATGTAGCTATTGAATTCTAAGCAATAATATTCTATTGGAAATATGAACAGATTTTAAGGGGAGATATTTCAAATGTTTATGAATAATATGTTTTAAATGTTTATTTAATAAAAGATACAATAGGTATAATAATATATTACATTGTTCTAACAAATTATATACAAAAAACCTATAAAATATTTTAATTAAATTATATCTGTTTTCCCCGTTGCATTGCCTTGATGACACTAATTAAGAAAGAAGGAAGATTTTTTTAATTTTTTCGGACTAAAGTAATAAATTATGTCATACAATATTATGTGCCTTATTGTGTTCGGCAAACTTGTAGCAATTATGGATATTAGTACTTTTTGTTTTCACCGTTAGTGTTATTATGTAAGAATTTATTTATTGCACTATCCGAAGAATTAAAAAAAACCTTTTTTTTGTCGCCAGTGGCGAACTAAGATAAATAAAATATAAAAATATAATATGTAAAAATTACCTACATAATTATTAAGTATTTCTTTTTTACCATTTTACCTATATTTATTTTTTCCACTATTGCTTGATTTGGAATAGAATTCTGTTATATTATATCGAAAGCGTTTTTTAATTTGATGATATTTTCATAGTGTAGAAATTATTTTTATTGACTTTCATGCGGATTTTTGTTAGATATACGCAAATGCAGACATAGTCTAAATAAGCATTAATCATTCAAGTGAATCTTTCTGGTTGCAAACAATTCATCATGACTTCGACAACAATAACAATACAGAACATGATAAAACAGAACAGCCAGGTTTTCTCCAGGTGTTCTGTTTTGTCATGTTCTGTTTTGTCACTGTCCTGTTTTGTCATGGAACCGACTGAGATTTAACATTCTTCATATTATTATATATGACAATGTGCTAGGTGCAGATTGCGTAGGCTTAAACCTTTACATTATACCCAAGTTTTTAATGAAAAATACCCACTCATCCGGTCATGAGTTTGTCATTGGTAAATAAAATTTATTAGCCCTTTCTGAACATAATTATGTGGTTAATCAGTAATATTTCTTAATACGCGCCCCCATAAATTTCAGCTTTCAAAAGTTCGGTCCTGGCCTAAATGGGAAGATTTAAAAGAACATGTGGTAGGTAGGATGGCACGTATTGTATGACATAATTAATTACTCCATTGCTTCAGTGGCGTTCATGCAATGTAGAGCAACAGATATAATTTAATTAAAATATTTTATAGATTTTACTGTAGCGGGTGAATAGATAAATTATCTAAATTTTGTTATCAATTAATCGCAAATAATATATTATAACACGAAAACAATAATTAATATAAATATACATGTACCTACACAAGTACACAGGAACATACCTATCGATAGTAGTAGGAAGGTATTCATTATTCTCACTTCAATATGTTATTATTGGCACCCGTTTCCATTTTAGTGTATCTATAGAAAATAAAAGTGTCAACTAATAAAAAAAATAATTAAAGAAGTACATACTTACTACAAAATAAATAATAATGGTTTAGTTTACCTTATAGTTATGGCGAGCCTTCACGCTTAAAAAACAGATTAAATTTAATAAAAATATTTTATAGGTTCGATACCTACATAAAGATTCTACAATCATAAAAAGAAGGCATGATTCTATTAAAGATACATACTTATTTAATATCGAATATAACCAAATGCACACCTACTTGTATTCTTCCCAAAAGAATGGTGTTATTTTAAATATGTATTTCATAATAATATGAATAGGTAGGTGGGTAATTCAATACGTATCTATAGGTACTTATATAAATATTTTCGGTATAGGTATATAGGTATTCATCAAAAATTATTTAAATTTGCATATTACGAACTATACCTTAACATTGTTTATTCGTTTTTTTTTATTTAGTGAGTAGTTACAGTTGGTGACATCTCTCATTAGTTAATATTATTAAACTCCCAACATATTGCACAACGAGAAAACTATTGTTTACGAGAAATGACATTTTAATACGCTTACCTACCGAATGTATTAATCGTATTTACAACGGGTTTCTTTAGAAACACTGCAAATATTCAAATTATTCAAAATATTATGTTTTTATACTTCATCATTTACTTAGTAGGTATCTAGGTAATAAGGTTTTTACCCTTTCTTCGTGTATTAAGTTATAATCTTTTTTTATTGTAGCTAGAATTTGATGTCAATGTGTATTTGCCATTGGCGAGTGCGCAAAAGCCTGATCGCAAAAAAATACTCAAGTGGAATAGTACAAAACTTAAATTAATTAGAATTTAAATTCAAACTCCATCAAGTACCCTCGGTTGATAGTATTAATCAGACAAAGTTTATGATGATACATACAAGGCTCAATAATAGGTAATTTTAAAAACGCTTTCGATATAAAATAGTCCCGTTCCAAAAGAAGCAATAGTGGGAAAATAAATGTAGGTACAGTGGCGAAGGGTGCAGGTAAGCTGTTAAGGTCCGCCATAAATAGTGCACATTAACCTTTTTCAGTCAATTGTATATGTTCTTATTGAAATACGACTACAATTTACAGATGGTATTGGTTGGATTTTAAAAATCAATTAAGCCCTGTCTTACCAAACCATAATAGTATTGGTATATTTTAGGCGATATGACAAAATTGTGCACATTTTTTCATTCTTATTTATTTTTTTATACGTATCACACATATTGTAAGTTCATTTTTTTAATTCATCAAGCTATGCCTAAACCAAACTGTAATAGATAAATTGTATTATCCTATCTATAAAATATCCAAATTTATGTTAGATTTCGTATTTTTTTTACTATTATATATTATGGCTTTCGGTCGATAGTATTGATGATGATGGTATATAATAGGCTCAACAATAGGTAATTTTCAAAACGCTTTCGATATAAAACAGTCCAGCTCCAAAAGAAGCAATAGTGGGAAAATAAATGTAGGTATAATGCAATATTATGTACTGATTTTATATTGATTTATTTACCCTTGTACGCCACTGTAATGAAAGATAAATACTCTCGCAGCAGGGTGCAGTTTCAAAAAAAGGCGTTTATGAATCCCCTTGAAAACCGTGTTTTCTCTTGGACAGCATCGTCGAAATATTGACGCATTTGACACGCATTTAAAACGCAATCGGCTCGCAAACAAAACGCAAACGTCGTTTGGCGGATGAATCCGAAACTTCGCTTTGCCGTGTGCGCGCAGCCTTACATAGTGATCCCCTCCATATAACCCATGTCCATGTCCGAAGCCTCCATATCCCAATCCATTAAGAGCCAAACTGTTGTGACCCAGTCCATTGTAATTTAATCCGTTGTACCCAAGTCCACTATAGCCTAAACCGCTGTGTCCCAGTCCACTGTAGTCTAAGCCGTTATATGCCAGTCCATCGCAACCTAGGCTGTTACACCGTGTGTCCACCGTATGCGATGTTATTGTGAGCGAGACCGCTATATCCCAAGCTTTCGTAAGCGGAGCCTAAGCCTCCATAGCTTAGATAATTGTCAGCGAGTCCCAGCGAATGGTGGCCAACGTCTCCTCGTACGATATTACTGTGCGAGACTGCGACTCCATAACCATTGAACATCGCGGCTAGTGCCACGATGCAAAGAGACAACTGAAAGAAAATAAAAAAACGTATTGTGAAATTTGAAGTTAGCTACAATAATAAAATCAAATGTGAAAGTAATGACTTAATTATGGGTCAAAGAAGACCATAATTGCGAACCACATTCAGTTACTCCAGAACCGTTGAGCACGTAGGCTTGCTAATAGCTGTCGATGTATTATCTGATATGATAACAAGGCCGTGTTAGATACAGTTATTTAAGAGTTAGTTCAAGACACTGGTGTATGTGTGCCTGTTAACGCAAAACAACCTTTATTGATTGATTCAATCCTACAGACATTCCTATCCTCACCAATCATACAACTCGTCATCATTCATCAACCACATTATCATCAATAAACAACTGTACCGTCAAATGCCGCGCACCAGGTAACCCAAACAAACAATATCGCACGAATGACAGTGCAACCAGACCACGGTCCATTCTAAATCATCATTGTCTGATCTGGTCAGTGTCTGGCATTCTGTTAAATCGCCCCTACCCCTAGATCCGGAATCCACTTCATCCTTAAAATTACAGTCCACTGGCGAAAAGTGCCACCATATTATGTAAATTAATTTGTGTCATTTAGTAGTAATTTAATTTTCTTAATTCTCAATTCATCTCTTACCCAAGGCAACTTTTTATTAAATTGAGTCTCAGTAAACTCAGTCATAGCACACTTGAGTCCGTGGCGACCTCGGTCTTCGGCATCCTCTCCTGAGACATTCCCAGGAGTAAACAAATGCTGATATTTCACACCCAAGTAGGGTCTCGTGATTCGCTCGATTAAGACTGCGTGTGCTGCGGGCGGGTTGGTTTGGAGGAAACTATTAAGTAGATAGAGCAACATTCAACAAATATAAAATTTATTTATTTAAAAACATTGTGGATAAAACAAATCAAAATTCAGGTCGTTTACAGAATGAGAATCACAGTATAACAGATATTACTCTGACAAGAGAGAAAGAAAAAAACATAAACAATTTTATACAGTTAAATTATAGGGTTTCAAAAACAAAATAAACAGCGCATCACTAAAAATATCTATGCCTTTGGGACCGCACGCACTAGAATTAATCAGTTAAAGCCGAATGCAACCTGTTCAGAATACTAGTTAGTGCTGATTTAGGGTTATGCATCGTGGCATTTTACCATATAGGGGTAGATAGGAAAATGCACCTCTCTATTAATCCAACACAATAATGAAAATTTTAAACACTGTGCAGTTGGCGCAATATTTTTACCCAAATTATCAATATGTATTGAACGTCTATGTCAGGGAATAGAAACAATAAGGGAAGTGTTTTGCCTTCTAGGTGGGCTGTAAGAAGGTAGATTTGTGGAGTGTGGATTGATCTGCTAGCAGTCATGCATGGTATCGTTAGATAAACGTGCCATAATACAATCATCCAAGCCGAGAAGGACCACTTGCTAACTTCGTCACCATGGAGAGTGGTTCGGACCCCTGAGGTCATTGTTCTTGTTGTCCTTTTAAACACAAATAGATTGCCCCATGCAGGACAGTTAAATTTACGATTATTCAATAAATATGTACTAATAAGAAGATACTCATCCAGATCTAGATAACTGTGTTAATATTTGCGGAAAATTTTTGAGCGCCCCTGTTCGTAAATATTTCCATTTCGAGCGCTGCAATACATTAAACAGTAGAAAGAAACCCTTCGGAAAGTAAAATCTTCAACCAAGTACAAAAAAGTGTCGGGAAGAAAATATTGTTTAATCTTTTTATTTTGATAGTTAAAGAGTTTTGTAATTTGTGTTGATTGATACTTTAGAAATAAACATTAGAAAGATTTAACTATGTATTTTTAGGCTGTCCCATTTTTTCTCCTTAATCCCGATTTTGTTTTTTTCTCAAGGCGAAAATCCCAATTTGTTAAAATAATCATCTGCCAATGCTGTACTGCGTAATGAAGTTGGGACGGATGGCCGATTCGATTCGATTTCAATTTATATTCAATTTCCACCTTTTGAGACTGTTTTGATAAAAAAATTCTCTCCTATTATAGGTTATATTTTTTCATTGCCTGCGGCGCTGATTACAATGCCAGACGTGAATAGTGAAAAATGCTAGATACATAAAGAAAAATTCTAAGTTTGCAACACTGATCGCTGAGGTACGCACTTTGCAAATAAACCTCGCAATCCGAATGATATTTTCCGGAACAATATTCAACTCAATTGAATATGCATGGGTGTTTCGTTTTTTTAAAAGTTTTTTTCGGTGATACATCAGTGTAATGGCAAATAATTTTCAACTATAGGCGCGACAAAATTTTGGACTCGCTCCCATTCTGAGAGAGAACGTCGAGCTAGAAACACGTCACTTTGTTTCGTGATGGCGACGGGCGTTTTAATTCTTAAATCGTGTAAAGATGACTAAAAACGTTACCCATTTACTTTAAAAAGAAAACAAATCAATGAATATATTATTATTGTTACTGATAAAACAATAAACAGAACATTAAATGGACACATGTTGGGTTTATATGAGAAATTATATTTCGTTTGACATGCGTCATTTGCACCCGCGACCCGCAATCCGCGCATCGCCTAGCCACGAGAGTAGTCCCATAAGTACCCGACCTAACAAAGAAAAACCAAAAAAATTGAGGGAAAATATTTTTATTTCTCTACGTAGTCTCCTTTTAGGTAGATACACTTTTCCCAGCGATGTTCAATAGCTTCGATACCCTGTTTATAGTGAGAATCGTCGAGCTCCTCAAAATAGCCATCAACCGCAGACTCCACCTCTTCATTGTTGGCAAATCTTTTACCACCGAGCCATTTTTTCAAGTTTGGAAACAGAAAATAATCCGAGGGGGCTAAATCTGGCGAATAGGGTGCGTGAGGAAGCAATTCGAACTTTTACTCATTGATTTTGGCCATCGCGATAACGGATGTGTGAACTGATGAATTGTCCTGATGAAACGAAACTTTCTTTTTCGCCAAATGCTGTTGTTTTTTCTTGATTTCATCACTCGAACGCTGCAATAAGTTTGCATAATACATGCTGTTGATTGATTTTCCTTTCTGAAGATAATCAATGAAAATTACCCCACGCGCATCCCATCCCAAACTGACGCCATGATCTTGCCTGCAGATGGAACTGTCTTCGCCTTCTTTGGAGCCGATTCTCCCCTTTCAGTCGATTGTTTTGACTATTTTTCGTCTCAGGTGTAAAGTGATGGACCCACGTTTCATCCATGGTTATGAATAGACGCAAAAACTCTGCTTTATTGCTCTGAAAAAAGCCAAACACTCGATTGAAACATCCTCACGATGCTGTTTTTGTTCCATTGTGAGTAATTGCGGCACCCACCTTGCGCACAGCTTTCTCATGTCCAATTTTTCAGTCAATATGTGATGTACAGCACTTTTTGAAATGGCTACCATATCTACTAGCTCGCACAATTTCAGTCTACGTTCATCCAATACCATTTTGTGGATTTTCATCACCATTTCCGGCCTCATTTGGTCGACCACTGCGATGTTCGTCTTGGCAGCTCGTCCGAGCTCGTTTAAACTCAGCCATTTAACATGTTACTAATGTAAACAAAGTAGCAGACATCCATATAGTAGAATCTAGCGCCGCTTTGACATTGGTTGGACTGAAGCCTTTCAAATGAAAGTATTGTATCACATAACTATGACCAATTTTTTCCATGTTTACAAATTCATTGAGAGCGTTCACTGTTGATGGCGGACAAATAATAACTGAACAACGTAGCGTCGTCAAACTTCAAACTTAGGCTTAATAGGGTTGGTACTTTCTATCATGGTCATTATTTTTAAACAACAACTGCTATCTATACATCAGGTCGGGTACTTCTGGGACTGCCGGTATGTGCTATTATAAGCACCAGAACTCAAAAATTAACTTAAATTAAATAAAGGTCGATATCAAAGGCTATTTGGACTACTTTAATTCTAGGATTTTCCCTGAAAGATAGGTCTTCTGAGGTGTTTCAAAATAATGTAATTTCATTACGCTATTACCGTTCAACGGTCGCCGTGCGGTTTAAGCGTTGGACTATCACGCCGTGGGTCCCAGGTTCGAAACCTGGGTCTGGCAAGTACACAATTTGTTTTTCAATTTGTGTGTGAATCAGGGTATGGTCCTAATAAATAGGTTAAGCAAGTGGCTGAAATCCATTTCTCGTAAAAAAAAAAATCCACAATAAGATAATCAAGATTACTTTGTCTTGTATCCAGATATGGCATCAACTGATAAATTAATATAGCTCATTTCGAATCAAAGATTCAATTCTAACAATATTTTCGAGGAATCGGCTAGGAATATTGACCAACTGAAAGTGAAGACCATCTTCAAATTCCGAAACATATCTCTACTTTGTCAAAGCCAAAGCTCAACTCGAGTTCTCCATCCTATAATAATGGAAAATAATATTCACATTGTATAATGCACCAGAAAGAATTCATCAATTTCATATGTTATTAAGAAAAGACATTTTTAAATATCATAGCGATGTATTTATTTATATGCTTTCATACACAATCTACACAAAAAGCTATTATTAATAGCTTGCCGTATACGATACAGAGTTCAATGTTGGATAATCATAGTCAAAGTACGTTTTCGTTTTTCGGTGGGTAGGTATATTAATGATTTATTTTAATAATGTCCATAGTGTCCAATGTGTGGTACTGCGTGGAATGTTGGTCCGGTCTTCTTGACGACGGCGTTGAATCCATTGACATCATCAGGGTTATAGTCCACGACGCGAACTGAACCGTCTGGTTCCACCAAGGAGTACTGGCCTGAAAAGAAAACAATCAATATAATTATAACGTATTTGTATTAGACAACAGGACGGTGATCAAGCGAGACTGTTCAAAGAATATTGGTGAAGTTATAAAATTCAAAACTATAATGTCTTTTGATAATAATGTGAGTTTTTCATTCACTATTTTATTCAACATTTGACGCACACTCATTAATTTGATTACATACATAATACAGATTGATTAAGTTGCCTATGGAATTTGTCTCGTATATACGGGATATTTAGCTGCCCTAATTACATAATATAATATATATGTACTATTATGTATTCAACAGAAATGAAGGTAATGGTTTGAGTTATTGGCTAATAATCTATCGCACTTAAATAGTCTGCTAAATTTTGACCATGACTTCCTACCAAGGCATAAAATAAAGGCCATTTTTGGAGGAGGATAATAATATTTTCTTCCATCTGTCCTTTATTTGGAAATTTATCAACGAGTTTATCAACGACGTGCAAATATAATATATTTGTTTTTACCTTTGACAACGCCATCTCTTACCTCTTGTTGAGATTTCACATCTCTAGTGTGACCGTCTTTTACTCCATAATTATACGAGCATCGTGGATGAGCCTTTGATATAAGAAAATACGAATTAATATTAGTATTAACTCAGTGGAAATCTTATCCATGGATATACGAAATAATTATATTACAAAATTCTTGACAAGTATTAGGGCAATTATGCTGGTATCTATAATTAAGGAACTTTTTCGTGTAAAATAACTGAATAAGATTTCCTAAAGTCCGAATATAATGTTGGTAACTAATCCCAATATTACTCTATTACCACTGCCAAGGTAATTAAAATATTTTTTTGAGCATGCAAAAGTATTTAATCAACACCTTCAGAAAACGTTCATTCAATCATTTTATTGCCTGAACCATCACACTATATTTTAATATTAGGCACGTTTCTTTTGATTTATATGCAACTATTTTTTACTGCGTAATACGAATAACGGAAACACGATTTTAATTTATTTTGTTCATCTGTCATCTGATTCAAATCTATTTAAAAAAAATGTAAAAGTATACTAAAATAATGAATTGTTGTAGAAAATGCGTTATCATAAATGACTGCTATAATTTATAGCACGATACAAAGCTATGAAAGACATTTTATGAAAACTGGAACAGATTTAAGTTTCTGGGTACACAGAAAGGTGGCTGGGTATACCGAATTGAATGCCATACCTATAAATAATGCATAATATATTTTACTCCGCAGGGATATGCTACTTTTCATTTCTTCACTGTGGTTTTGTTTCAAAGCTCTGTCTGATAGATTAATTACTAAATCATACTTGTGTAGTTACTATTATGTTGATCACACCGCTTAAACTGTACCCATATTAAGTCGGTTGGAAGATAAGAGCTTTTTAAGTTGGTCCAGCTCTCACTTGAACTTGTATGCGATTGCAACTTGTTTTCTTTAAAGGAAAATCATCTTATGGCAAGTGAGAATTTCTTTTTGTCATCAAGACTTGATAACATATTAAATTTGTCGTACAACTGGTGATAGATGGGATCTAAAGATAAGGGCACTCAGAATAGCCTATGACGCCATTTTCATGGGGATCGCTGCCAGCGTATGGTGCATACGCATCCACTAAAGTGTTAAAATTAGAAATACTCTCTTAACTGGCCGTTCAACAACCACGGACGTCCTCTCTATACTTCGTCTTGACCTGTACATACAGGTATGCGATGGGAAGGCCGTTGTTGGTAAATTTCACCCTGCCCCGCTTCTAAGCCCTGCTGCTGGTAAAGTAACACTGAGGAACCAGACAGTACGTCAATAATAACGTCAAATTAATATATGGTTAGTATCAAATAAGCACTGTGCACCTCGCGCTGCTGCAATCAATAGTAATTTTTAGCGGTGAAAATAGCGGTTAAAAGCACAAACACATCCGAAAAATAATTCCGTCCAATTTATTTTTGACGTTTGATTGTTTCGCATTTCATTTGAATCAGGAATTTTTCCGAGTCATTGATTGGTTTACTTTCTTTTTTCTTACTTTTATGGCTACAAAATGGAAGTATATTGACATTGGTTAAGTAATTTAATGTATTGTATGCAATATAATATGGTACTGACGTGGATCACCAGGGTGGGTGCAAAATCATGCTATACAAGGTAACGTATGTTACGTTTTATTTTATAAAATAATATCGAACATTGAGTATTTGCTCATAGTAAAATTATTATCATATCCTTTATTTGTATGTTATATAAGTATATTGGTATATATAATAATATATCTTGAAGGTTGTCTTGTGTCAGGTTAAATAATTATGTATGGAAGTAGGTTTTCATCGAAATCATTTGGCATTTTCTAAATAGGATTCGTTAGTTAATAGTATAATATAATAATTGTAATGACTGTATCATTGGATTCCACTAATTGAATTCTTAACGCATCGATTAGAAAATTGTAATGTTACTTTAAATTCAAAATTATGTTAAAAAAAACAATGTATCTTTAATGCGACAAATTTAGATCAGTAAACGCTTTAACAAAATGGTTGAAATGCGTCAATAATTGTGTTTCCAATAATTGATATATAATTATGTTAGTGAAAATACATTACTATTGTATTTATGACAGTTTTAAATTTGGCAATACTGCTCAAAGGATAGATTCTTTTTTCAAATCATATTTTCTTTTGTTTTTTATTTTAAATGTTTTTTCTTCTCGTGTCATTGTTGCACGTTACGAAGGATTATTGGTCGGTAATAAACATCAATATTATATTAACCTTTTGGTCTTAGGACTTTAACATCAAGGGAGAGACAGAAACTAGACGTAGTTGTCAAATTCTATTTGAAGTGTAGTGCTGGATGTGGAATGGATGCTGAAAGTCTCCGAGTTTGACTATGCCGAGCACTCTAATTTTTGGCTTCACGCTTGAGGAAGATGACATGGGAAAATTCGTATTATTTTGACTTGTTGAAGAGTGTGAGAAACAACTTCCTTCAGAGGGATGGCGTAAATCATGAGTGCCAAATAATTTTTCAACCATTTTCACGTGACACGGAAATCCCAAGCCATGGAGAAAGCTACAGTCGCTAATGTTCTGGATTCATTCTTTTGAAAACATTCTTCGCCCCTGATGTATTTTACAATTGACAAAACTGTTTGATGTAGTTTTTAAATTTTACTGTTTATATTAAAAAATGTATGTTTTTGATATTTACTTCTGTTTTACTAGCCTTTTGTTGTATTTAAAAAATTTGTATTAGCGAGTATTAAAATGCCCAAGAGTTGTGGAAAAATTAAAATGTTACTTTGAATATAGTTACGTATCGACGTCGTCATTTAAATAAACAGCAATGTTCCGTGTACGTTCTATTATTACAGTGATCTAAGTAAGTATCATAATCTCTGCCATTCCCGCTGTGGATCAAATTAATTTTTGAGGCAAATTAAAAACTTGAAATTAAAAAAATTTAATTGAGACAAAAAAAAGGTCGGTAATTTTCAACCTTTTTGGATGGTAGAAGCTTTGAAACATTTTGTATAATCTACACACAGTACACATAATAACGCCATTTTCATCGCTGCCAGCGTGTATGGTACATACATATCTACAAAAGTGTTAAAATTAGAAAATATTTTTTTAATTGTCAGCACAGTGCACTGTTGCCTCTACTAATCACTAATGCCTACCGTTCAACAACCACGGACGTCCTCTTTCTACTTTCTGTGGACCTGCACATACAGGTATGCGGTGGGATGGCCATTGTTAGTGAATTTCACCCTGCCCCACTTCTAAACCCTGATGCTGATAAAGTAACACTGAGGCAGCAGACAATACGTCAATAATAACGTCAAATATAATATGGTTAGTATCAAATAAATACTGTGCACCTCGCCCTCCTGCAATCAATAGTATTTTTCAAGCGGTAAAATTAACATGGTTAAATCCGTCCAATTTATTTTTGACGTTTGATTGTTTCGCATTTCATTTGAATTAGGAATTTCCCGGAATCACTGCTTGGTATACTTCCCTTTTCAACTTTTATGGCTACAAAATGGAGGTATATTGACATTGATTAAGTAATTTAATGTATCTTTTATGTAAAATAAGGTATCGACCTTGGATCACCGGGGTGGATGCAAAATTATGGTTGACGTATCTACAAGGAAACGTATGTTATGGAATAATAGTGGACATTGAGTTTGTGCTCCTAGTGAAATTATCATATCGTTTATTCAATAACAATTATCGATTGGTAGGTTGTATTTGTATTTTGAAGGTTATCTTGTATCAATTTAATTTATGTATGTACGTAGGTTTTCATCGAAATCATTTGGAATTTTCTAAATAAGATTCGTTTGTTAAGTGTATCGTCAGATTCCAGTAATTGAATTCTTCACGCATCGATTAGAAAATTGTTATTTTTCTTTATAATCAAAATTATGGTAAAAAAAACAATGTACTTATCTTAAATGCAACCAGTTTACATCAGTAAACGCTTTAAGAAAATGACTGAAATGCGTCAATAATTATGTTTTCAATAATTGCTTATATTATTATGTTAGTGAAAATACATTGATATTGTATTTATGACAGGTTTAAATTTGGCAACACTGCTCAAAGGATAGCTTCTTTTTTCAAATCATATTTTCTTTTGTTTTTTAAACGATTTTTCTTCTCGTGTCATTGTTTAACTGTCACACGTAAGAAATAATAATATTATTATCTTGTTATATTTAAATTATACCTACAAGCATGCTACAAGCTTATGGTCAGTAATAAACATCAATATTATATTATACTTTTGATCGTAGGACTTTAACGTTAAGGGAGAGACAGAGACTAGACTAGACTCTCCGAGTTGGTAATGATGAGTTTGACTGTGCCGAGAACTCTAATTTTTGGCTTCACGCTTGAGGAAGATGCCATTGAAAATTCGTAGTATTTTGACTTGTTGAAGAGTGTGAAAAATAACTTCCTTCAGATGGATGGCGTAAATCATGAAGGCCAAATGATTTGTCAACCGTTTTTACGTGACACGGAATGCCAAGCCATGAAGAAAGCTACGGTCGCTACTGTCCTGGGTTCATTATTTGGAAAGCATTCTTCGCCCTTGTTATATTTTACATTTTGTCAAATCTGTTTTGTGTAGTTTTTAATATTGACTGTGTATATTTAAAAAAACATGTATGTTTTCGATGTTTACTTCTGTTTTACTATGCTTAAGTTGTATTTTAAATAAATAAAAGCGAATACTATAGTGCGAGGCCAAGAATTGTTGAAATATATGAATGTCTACTCGTGAGATAATTACCTACCGGAGTCTTCATTCAGGCAGAGAGCAAATCTCCTTGTATTTTCTCTTATTAAAGTGATCTAAGTAAGTATTTAAATTGAAAAAAATTGACACAAATTGACACTAGTGTCATTTGATGTAGCTCAGTAATTTTTAACATTTTTTTGTTAGTGGAAGTCTTGTAACATTCTGTATAATCTTGAGCATCTCCTACCTTGATGACACACTACGGTCCAGAGAGATTCATCACAAAATACACATCGTGTAATTAATGACATACCTAAGCAAAGAACTGTCTATACAAAAGCTCAAATGGCCGCCCCTTTCTATTTGCAGGTAGCGTAAAATGGTTACATGAAATTTGTACGTATGCAGTTCTTCGTGGAACACTTATTCGTGTGCCGCAGTACGTGAAACATGAGTTCGTGCAACATTTAATCAAATGACGAGTTCTTCGTTGAACATTTCACCGTGGAATACATTTCACCGTGGAATACGTATTCTACAACATGTGGCGCTAGTTTGCTCTTCCAATTAGATTCAATACGAATTTTATGAGATGTCTTTATTGGTTTTAAATAATTTAATGTTGAAACTACATAAATAATATACCTATACGATGTGATTGTATTTATAATCTACTTACCTACCTATTTTCTAATGTGTGTTTCTTGTATTACGATGGTTTTATTACGTATTTTTAAGTGTTTTATTTAGACATTAATATTGCAACTTACAGAAATAGCAATATTTTGTTGTTTTGGTGTGGACAATGGACTAGTTGATTTGAAACCTTTTGTAAGTATGCATTATTGAAAATAAAAAGATGGCAATACCTACCTTTTTTAATTTAAAAAATAAATGTATATAGGTACATAGGTATATGTAAATGCTGTTGTTTAATTCATTTAGGATATTATTGATTTTTATAGATAAGTACGTAGTCCTACTTTACTTTTAAATAGATGTGCCCGAGTTGGGGGAGCGGTCGTTTATGAAGAGTGGGTTAGTTCTTCCCGCGGATATACAAAAATACACGTTGTTTTTTAAATGTGTCTATTGTGGCTTATTGCGTTTTATTTTAATTAACTACCAAATATGTTGAAAATTTATTATAGTATTATAGAAAATGTGTGTTCTTATTATTATTTAAAATAATATTATGGACAATGTTGATTTGAAACTTTTTGTAAATGGATATTATTGAAAATACGAACGTGTTAATAGCTGCATACTTTAATTTAAAAATAAATATACCTACTTATATAGATGACTGCATTTATTGAATTCATTTTGGATATGATTGATCTTTGCAACTTTAAACATAGGTACTACTACGTAGGTACTTTAACTTTTGCATATCCTGATAATACAGCCATGGTATCCGACTTGGCAGAGCGGTTCCATATAGAAAGTGGGTTCAATCCTGTGACTTAATAAAAAATACATGTTGTTTTTTAAATGTGTGTTAATCCAACGAGAGACCAAGATTGGCTAACAAGTAACAACCGTTATTCGTAAAAAGTCTGTTAATATAATCTCCATTCTATGGAGCCAATTTATGTTCCGGATTGCAGAAAAAATATTAATTACCTATTCTACACTCGTATAATACACTCCATTTCATTATAGGTTATTTTTGTTATAGTAAGGTAGGTACGTAATAATGTTGACTTTTTATTAATACTTATTAATTTTTAGATTTGATCAGAACTCCGGATATTAGGTATGTTACAGTGGCCAAATGTTTTTTGTGCACTAGAAGCACGTGAAAGTTAAAGGACCTACACAATAAACTGCAAAATACAACGGATTTGTAATTGATTTATTTCAAGATTTTTTAATTATATTTAGGATATGTTGATAGGTACGCGTACTTTATACATATATGTATAAATATAAAAACCTTTTTATTTCTTACAAACAAAAAAAGTAAATGACAGTGAATTGACTATATCTAATGTATAACCTATGATTATATCTATGATTGTATTATCTACTTATTATCTAGTTTATATAATATTAATTAAGTATTATTATTTTTATATTTTTTGTATAATACATATTATATATATTAAGATACTTAAGTACTTACTTTATATATTATAAAGATCAATAATATCCTAAATGAATTAAATATATATACCTAGGTAAAAACATTTATTTTTTAAATAAATTAGGTATTGCCATCTTTGTATTTTCAATAATACCTACTTACAATAAGTTTTAATTCAATTAGTCCACTCAGATTATAATAATCTAATTAAAACATTTGAAACCATTGTGTGTTAATACAGCGTAAAGACCCAATGGGTTTGGCGAATGGCTAACAAGTGACAACATTCTTCGTAAAAAGTTTATTTGGTACTGTTCGGTTATACGGAATACAGCGGAAAACGCATTTTGAAAATAGGCGATAAACTGGATTATTTGTTAGTTTGGGTTAGTTTAGGTTAGGTTTGGTTAGGTTATCCTAACAAATAATCCAGTTTATCGGCTATTTTCAAAATGCGTTTTCCGCTGTATTCCGTATAACCGAACAGTGCCGTTTATTTATTAATATAATTTCTATTCAATGCAGCTCAATGTATTGCGCTTTGGAGCAAAAATGTTAATTATTTAGCCAGGTACATACTGTATTCTGTTTACTAAGTATTCACACATACATGATTTATAAATAATATGTAATGTTTAATACGCTTACGTTATAGGTTACTTTTGTTACAGTTGCATAATAGTGCATTTTAAATATCTATAGGTCATACCACAGAACTGATTATTAAGATAGAAATGCTAAAGCCAGTCACCATCGACCCAGAATTTGAAGCCAGCAACGCAAGAAATACTAAGCCCGTTTAGTGTCTTCGAATATTGCCAATATTGAATGCGCGTTTCATTTATGTTAGAAACTTTAATGCATATTATGATATTGTTGTTTTAATTTAATAAAACGCATTTTTTGTAGTAGTTATTCCACTTTTAATTAGGACCTGTTTCGTCCGCCTCAGAGGGACATTTTCAACTGAGTACATTTTTTTAAAACAATATTTATCAAACAAATTCCAAAGCGACAGAAATAATATAACAAAAATGCAGTTCCACCATGAATTGACAGTTAACAAATTAAAACATATTATGATACTTACGTAATGTAAATAACATATTCTTTATCACGTGGTAAATAGCTATAAGAACATTGTAGTCAATTTCAAGAATGTATGTTTTGAAACACACGTTGGTTCCGTAGCCATGACAATCTTTATCTATCTACACTTCTGATGCCTTCTTAATTTCCTGCATTATGATGGAGTACACAAGTTAAGTTATTATAAAAATAATATAAAATGTACGTTCATAGATAAAACGGAAATAGATTTAAATTAGCATTAGGTATATTTGTAATTTCAGTTAACTTATCTGTACATATATATTTATATACCTGTCTAAATTGCGAAATAAACATTAAGTACTTACCTAAATAGTATTGTTGTGTTATAGGTATTTAAATTAATGATATACTTAATATTTTCTCATCAATACTAAACTTGATAGTTAATACCATTAATGTGCATTACGTAGGTATTACCATAGACAAATATACTATGTATATGGTTATTACTTATAAATAGCTCCCATTATCAATACATAATACCAATAAACATAGTAACATAATATAATATTATTTATTTACAATATTATAATGAAATTTTAAATATTCATGTAAAAATATAATACTTACTTAAAAGTACGTAATAAAACCATTATAATACAAGGGACACAGCAGAAAATAGGTAGATAAGTATATTATAATTACAACCATATCGTACGTAATAATGTTTTTTTTTAATAATATTAATTTCTAAAACGGTCTTTTTTGTGCACACAATAATGAACAAGGGAACTCTCGAGAAAGGGCCAACCCAATAAATTGACCATAATACAAAAAAAAATCTACCATCTGGACACATTTGTCTTGAATGAATGTATTGTTTAGTTTAGACTTTAGTCAGTGTCACTTACTAGATTCCACCAAAATAAAACGGATTTGTAATTAGGTAATGCATCATTTCAAAACATTTACTACATTTCGTTATTGGTTTTTTAATTATATTTAGGACATATTTCCCACAGTAAACTGAATGTATTATTAAATAAATACATAGGTATTATAAAAATTATAATAAACCATTTTTTTTCAACCAATAAGACCCTAGATTTGAGAATGTAACATTCTATATATTGATTGACACACTAGAAATAATCACTTGACACGACACCAGTGGCGCACCCAGGATTTAATATTGGGGGGGGGGGCAAGGAGGAAAATGTAAATTAGTCCCATATGATCTATTTCTTCTTCACAGCCTAATTTCTCGTTTATCGGTCTTTTGTCTATTGCGCTCGGTGTACCTACACCATGGTCCCCACATCCTGAAACGGGCCCTCAGGCTACGATATTAGATTAAAGGCAGTGTGAAACACTACATTAACGTTCTTCAAATTGTGTTTTAGTTCAAATTAAGGGTACTTATACAGTGAATTATTGGCGATTTTTAATACATCTACTTTAATAATGGAGCTGTCGAGTATCGACACATTATAATCAAAAACTATATTGCACAATTATATAAGTAATTGAAAATGTTCATGACCATGAAGTATACTTTTTTTACTATTAAAGCTAATTTATGATGTGTGTTTATCTCACTTATCTGGTCAACCCGACACGCCGGGCCCCCAGGCTAGAGCTCTGTCAGCCCTCCCCAGCCATGACCGACACTACTCCGGAATTCGGGTGGACATCGAGAATTTTTGACATTTCCATTAGGGATTGTGTTTCTAAAAAAACCTGACATTAGTGTTTCGAAATTTTTGTGTTAAAAATTAAAATCTATGAAATTTTTCTAAAAAGGGTGCTGGAGAATTATTACAAATCATTTTTTGTGTCTTTATTTGTCTAAGCCCAAAGGTATAGTTTATTGGCTTTCAATTTAAATGTTTAAAATCATTCTGATAATTTTCATTTTTGGGGGGTGCCAGGGCCCCTTGCCCCCCCCCCTGGTTGCGCCACTGCACGACACATTGGGTCTTTACGCTGGATTGATCGATCCCACTTCTTGATAGACGACCACTTTACCAACTCAGCCACCATGGGTGTATTATTAGTTTTACTTATTACTTATAAGTACAATATATAATAAACGGTACTGAAATGATACCAATATCTCAGGATTATAGGTTAACCTATAATATCCATGTGTGAATTGTGGAATAAACACTAACTACTTATTTTTGTGTTTTATTTTAATTAACTACCTAATAAAATGTTTTCCTAATTCCAACCAATAAATAGCTGTTTTTATAGTTACCATTAAGTGCACTTCATAATATTAAGTACTTATAAAAATCATCAATTATTAAAACTTACACGATAATATCTATATTACACAAGGAATTATAAATCTGGATCTTGGTAAAATAAGTGCCAATATCAAAATTTGCCAATACTAAGTTAAGTGTTGAAAAGTTCCTAAAAATGTTCAAAAATTGCTTTATTTTTTGGTCTTTTCCAAATTATTTACTTGTATTAAAAACAACATAAAAATCTATCGTGCATATTATTATTTATATTATCAATTAATGACTTTGAAAGGCATTAAAGAATCGTTTGTACTGGAAAAAATGACATATCGACATAACCACTTCTTTTACGAAGGTAAAGAAATATAATATTATTTACTTACAATTTTGAAGAAAATAATGCTATTTTGGTAACGTATAATAATCATGTAAAATTATAACACTTAAACCATCGGAGTATATTGGAAAGACGGAAGAAAATAAGTAGGTAACTAAATTAGAAATAGTTTCATATTGTAATTATATGTATGTAGTTTCAACATTAAATTATTTAAAACCAATAAAGACATCTCATAAAATTCGTATTGAATCTAATTGGAACTGCAAACCAGCGCCACATGTTGTAGAATACGCATTCCACGGTGAAATGTAATCCACGGTGAAATGTTCAACGAAGAACTCGTCATTTGATTAAATGTTGCACGAACTCATGTTTCACGTACTGCGGCACACGAATAAGTGTTCTACGTTGAACTGTTTACGTACAAATTTCCGGATACGGCGTAAAATATTATGTACGTATTTTCATAATTTCTTTTGGCATAATACCACCCGAGCTATCCTCCTCTGATGGTAAAATGCAATAGCTTGATTAAAGAGGTTTTAAAAAATGTTTGATAAATAAATCGGCAAATCATGAAGTCCGGTTAATTACGCATGCTTTATCCATTTTACATTGTAAACAAAACAAAAACACTTTTTTAAATAATATCATCGCGATGTATATTTTTATATGCTTTCAGACTTAATAATTATTATTACCTAGGTCCTAGATAAATTTATACTTACAATAATTATTCAAAATATTTTTCATTCGAGTATCAAAGTCAATAGCAATTTGCAGTTCTAGGTGGGTAGGTATAACAAGCGCCATTTTCATCGCTACCAGCGTATGGTACATACATATCCACAAAAGTGTTAAAATAATAAAATGTTCTCTTAATTGGCAGCACAGTGCACTGTTGTCATTCTCTAACGCCTACCGTTCAACAACCACGGACGTCTTCTTTGTACTTCCTGTTGACCTGCACATACAGGTATGCGGTGGGAAGGCCGTTGTTGGTGAAATTCACCCTGCCTCGCTTCTAAGCCCTGATGCTGATTAAGTAACACTGAGGAAGCAGACAATACGTCAAAAATAACGTCAAATATATGGTTAGTATCAAATAAGCACTGTGCACCTCGCGCTGCTGCAACCAATAGTAATTATTAACTTATTTTAGCGGTGAAATTAACTTGGTTAAAATCATGTACATGTACATCCTGAAAATATTACCGTCCAATTTATTTTTAAATATAATCTAAAACCATGTCACTGTTTTTTATCTGTCAAACTAATATACTAATTCATATACCTTGGATCTCTTGTAACTCGACATAATGATATTACAGAAGAAATCAACAAGAGAATCATGTCTGCGAATAAATGCTACTTTGGTCTGTTAAGACATTTTAAGTCCCGCTTACTAAGTCACCGAACTAAAGGCACTCTATACAAGACACTTGTAAAGCCAGTGCTCACTTACGCATCGGAAACCTGGACATTAACTCTGCGAAATGAACGAACCCTGAACATCTTTGAAAGAAAAATTCTCCGCCGTATATATGGACCGATCAGGGGTGGCACCAATTGGAGGAGAAGATATAATGCTGAGCTCTACGGGCTGTACGAAGATTGCAGCGCAGTTCAATCAATTAAGATTGGAAGACTGCGATGGCTAGGTCATGTGCACCGTATGAATGATAATGAACCGGCAAAGACAGTGATGTCCAGCAATCCAATAGGACGTAGAAGAAGAGGGAGGCCAAAGATTCGCTGGTTAGATGGAGCTGCCAGTGACTGCTGTATTCTGGGGGTACCAAATTGGAAAGCGGCCACACTGGATAGGGACAGGTGGAGGGAGCTGTTGGAGGAGGCCAGGACCCACACCGGGTTGTCGCGCCCCTGATGATGATGAATATACTAATGATCGTCATTATTAACTTTTTTATTACTACCTTTACTGGGTGGTTTTGGTGTTCATTTGATAGTAGCTATAATTGATAAAATAGTTTGGCCCCGTCTTTATTAATTCATTGATAAATTATTATAAAGATTAATTAGTAGGAATAATATTATTCCATAACAGTACTTACTTGAAGTGTTAGGATTAAAATCTTTACAGCTATCAATTTAATATTATAAGCCAATGAAACGTATAATGTGCACATTATTTACTCTTCAATAATTGATTACACTACATTTACATTATATTAAATATAAAATCTATAATATTATTGAATTGAAAAAATACAATTTTTTTAATCAGACATTTCTATTTAATAGTACTGTACTATCTATGAAGTGTAAACAAAATAATTGGAAAGCACTTGAAAATTGACTCAGTGTAGTCATTTTATTATTGCAAACTACAATGAGAAAAATAATTATCTCCATCAACAGAGTGTTGCATCCAGTGCCTCATGTGTAACATACGAATAATTATTATGTATTGTGTGGCTTTATGATGTTTTTTTTTCATTTTTTGTTCGCCTGTGGCGGTGACTGTACTGGCTTCATATAGGAAGACCCGGTAACTGGAGAAGTGTGGCGAGAGACCGGAGTGAGTGGAGAGCGGTTGTGGAGAAGGCCAAATCCCACCCCGGGATGTAGCGCCGTAGAAGAAGAAGAAGATGTGGCGGTATATAACAAGATTTGTTCGTAGCGAAGAGTGGAATTTGCCATGGAATTGGAACATACCTTACTATCTCTTACGCTCTCTTTCTAACTAACTACTAATAGATATACACACATATATATATATATATCTATAAAATAATAATAATATTTAAAACTAAAATATCTAAATGGGTCTTGTAGATATTATATTATGGTAACCTTTAAATGGTACCTTTAATGGTAATGCAAATGTATTTCGAAAATCTGCACGTGTCATTGCTGGTCAACACGGACGTCGAAATAACCTGAAAATAATGTACAGTCCTGTTACACCTATATTAATTACTTAATAGATTTTTTCCAATTTCAATACCGAATATACCGCATCGGTATTGTCTGTTTTGAAACCGGTATTTCGGTATCGTAAAATACTGGGATACCGGTTTTCAAATGGTACCGGTATTGCAATCCCTATACGCAGATGACGGTGTATTAGTAAACATATCATAGTCTGATAAGAAAGTGAAGCAATAGACCTGGCTCTCGAGTCTCGACACTGGTGCCCTGAGTATTTTACCCGGCTCCGTGTACAATAAGGGGGGAGAGGGGGAGTTAAGACTACTTGTTAATGTGTTAGGGAGTTATTTGTGGGAAAGGGGGTTAGTACATATTATTAGCGAGATGTAAAGAATTAAAAAAATATTACCCTGCCATTCTATTGTTTTGTAGGCTAGAAGGAATATGTAACTATCCTCCCAGCCCAGTGTTGCCATCTTTTCCTATGCTGATTATAGGACAAAGGCATAAAAATTATAGTATTTCTGAAAAATATATAGTACAGGAACATTTTTCGTCTTGAATCCTTTAAAATTATAGTATTTTTGTATATTTGGCGTAAAATTATAGTATTTTACATTTCTCGCGGAATTAAAATTATAGTATTGTACTATAATTATAGTACGGTTGGCATCACTGTCCCAGCCCCTTGTTTTAATTAAGTCTCTGCGTAATGAAAACATCTTCGAAATAAAATAAAATTGTTGATCGTGTATTAATTCGTAATTCCTTATCATTTACCACTCCAGCCCTTGAAATGAAATCATAATTAATTGCACTCTGTTGTTTATTTGTAAGGTTACTATCAGAGCTATTCTAAATAGTTAACACGGTAACATGTTTCCGTTATTTTTATTGCTCCAAAATGACACGGCTATCATTTGGAGCAATTCCATACAGAAGGCAGTAAGTTATCTAGTTATTTAGCCACAGTTAACACGTCATATTTCATTCCAAATGCATCCCATTAGAATCTCCATTAGATAAAAAAAAGTCCAAATAGAGGTTCTAATGGGATTTATTTGTAATCAAGAAAGACGTGTTAACTGTCTTACTCAACGACATTTGACAGCTTGTGGTTAATATCGCCCGACAGTTAACTTCCCGGGATATTTAACCGCCTGAATACGACATATCATATTTATCACTTTTTTATTGATTTTTGAGTTAAGTGCAGAATTCTAAATGTTACAATGTATATAGCTCAACATTGTTCCAACTATGTTTAAACACAATGGCAATGGTTGATACCATAACGACTTATTAAGCAGTATATTTTAATTATTAGTTGGTTGATTAGTAATAAACAGTGAACTGTGAAACAACGTTATGGAAAATGTGTTTTGGCGTCCCCAAATTTTGGTACCCCCGGCAGTTTTCCCGGTCGACGTACCTACCCTAAAGTCAGCTTTCAATATTACTATAGTTATGTAGTTTTGAAATATTAATGTGTGAACAAATTACTTAACTATTTAAATATGAACAAATAATATACCAACCATCCAACATTTCATGCACTGTAAAGCAACACAAGGATGAGTATAAAAACGAGAAATCAATTAAATAATATTGCATTGCAACACCAATGATGTCGTTATCACAAGTCACTTGGTTTGGTATGTAAATAATAGATATATTATGTTTCTATATTTAAAATTTTTGTATTTTATTATTTAATACTAGCTGACCCGGCAAACGTTGTTCTGCCATCTAAACTATTTCTAGTAAATATTTTGGTTTTTAAATAAAAAATAACGAATGTATTGTAAGTGTGTGGGGACGAGATCTATGACAGAAAGAGGAATGGAGCACTGTAGACGATGACCGCCGATAACATATTCATTGTTTGATCTCTTAAAAGTTAAATGTAAAGTGAAAAAAAATTATAAATTTTTTATGCTAAAGTAGGAAAATGAAATAAAGAAAATCAATATTAATTTTGAAGAGCAATTAAGTGTACAATATTTTTTGTCAGTCCGTCTTTAGCCAACACGAATAAGCTCGACGGTTTGCCCATGCGAGAACATGCCACGTACAATTTTCCGTGTGAAAAACATGGTGTGCCCAGATCTAAGCCGCAAACAGACATCGTTTGGCCTTGCTACTTATTGATTGTCATTGTAAGAATCATTGGAATTCGTGGCAGCAAAACATCTTCGGCTCGGAATTTGCCATTCAAAATGGTGGCTTCTATAATGTTTTTCATCAAATTTTTAATGACCAATCGCGTGCCATTGCACAGCTGTAGTGGGTTCAAATTCCAAAGTAAAATAACCGGAGATCCAACTTTCAGTCGTAGAAGGTGTGTTGACATGCCTGGTAAATCCAGTGAGTTCAAAAACTCTGTTGGATAATTTACAGCTTCGTTGACATCGCAAACTGTATCGATCGATTTGTATGATACCAAATCGCCTGGCAACGACTGCTGTATCTTGAAGTTTAAATCGTCAACGTCCACATTTTTTGCTACCAAAATGGCTCTTTCTGCTAGCCACGCATGATTTATGTATTGTGTGCGTACATCGGGAAATATGCGGTCAATGAGAGCATTTTGCGAATCAACGATTCTGCAGAAATTAGTGGGCAATTTTAAGCATCCAGTATTTTCAAAGACAGCAACTTTTCCATCGCCGATATCTAACAATTGGTTCGAGAATGTGTCAGCAGATGGATCTTGTAACATTTGCACGCGCATGTTTATTTTTAGCTGGACTTTTTCAAAATTACGCCACAGTGGCGATGATTTCAAGCAAGCGTTGATCTCATCAGCGTTCGTTGAACGTGGAGTGATGGAAAGTGTTTGTCTGAAATCACCTGAAAGAAGTAACAGAGTGCCGCCGAATAGTTTGTCGTTGTTTTTTATATCTTTGAGTATTCTGTTCAACGCCTCAAGAGAATGTTTGTGTGCCATAATGCATTCATCCCAGATGATAATTTTGCATTGTTTCAGCACTGTGGCCATGGACGATTGTTTTTTTATGTTGCACATTGCGTCTGGGTTATTATGAATATTCAGTGGCAGCTTAAATGCTGAATGAGCTGTTCTGCTTCCATCCAATAAAGTTGCTGCAATGCCAGATGATGCAACAGCCAATGCAATGCCATTATTTGATCGTATTTTGGCGAGAATTAGCGAAATGAGAAATGTTTTGCCAGTTCCACCTGGTGCATCCAAAAAAAAGAATCCACCTTGTCCCGCCAAAACTGCCAGCATAATGCGGTCGTAAATGATTTTTTGTTCATGAGTCAGTAGTGGGACATTGCGAGTAACAATCGCTGCCATTTCTGCAGTATCGTACTGCAGTTCACGATTCATTTCGGGGTCCATTAAATCAGAAGTACTTCGATTTGGCGAACTCATACCGAAATGACTGAGTGGTAAATTGGCGATGACAACGCAAAGATCCTCGATGGTAATCAATGCTTCATTGTACATAGCGTCACTGAATGTAATCGTTAGATCGTTGCGCCGTGTACGAATTCGATGCAATATATCGTCAGTCATTGAATCTTTGTGCTTATCCCACAACGTGTCTGCTCGTCCCGGGAAACATGTAGTCAACACTATAGCGAATAGTAGACGAATTTGTGTTGCTGTACAGCCCAATGCTTCTTCAGCAAGCATATCGTCCCAGTGATTGTTGTCTTCGAGCAAGCCGAGTGCAAGGCATGCATCTTTATATGTTGGATACTGTTGCCCATTCACTTTGCGTATATCTTGAAATGATAATGAGCCGGTGACATTAACCAACAACAGTCGCCGATAGAAACACTCAATCTGCCTTGGATTGATTGTATATACTCGGCCCAAAGTGTTTGATTTGAATAGGCCGGGGCACGCAACAATTGGTGTGCCTTGCTTGCGGGGCATCCATTTTTTTGTTTGATTCCATGTGAAAAAATAGCGAGGTACTTCGGAATAGAGTAATGTTCGTGCAAAGGCACCGAAAGTATCCGCACGATTACACAATTCGAAAAATTCGGTGAGTGTAGTTTTTGGTGGATTTATGGCACGCTCAATTCCTGTCTCGTTGGTGAAAAATACGCGCTGGCCGTTTTCAAGATGGACGGCTAAATGTCTAACTGCTGGGTCCCGTTCATGAATTGGGAAACCAAAGATACGCCAGACAGCTTCATTGGAGCTGATGTACCGGCCAATTTGGTAGCGCATTATTTCGTCGTTGTCATTCAATCGAGGAGCATTCACATCGGTATTTTGAATTTGAAATACAGCCATACCGCTGCCTTTATTCACATACTTGCAAATGTATTTGATGCTCTTCACCGAACTGCAGAACTCAACATTAATATGAGCATTGAATGTTTTGCTCAGCAGAGGCGAATATGGTACCACCCAACGATTGTCAATGTCAATGTCTGCGTTGTTGATATTTAGTGTAAATGATTGTCCGCCATTATCAGTATTTTTTCGACGATATATTTGATATCCGTCGACATTTGTGATCGTGTCGTTGGTGAAATGTTTAGGAAAACGCTTTGTACATTTTCCATCTGCCATGCAAGGCGATAAACGATTCAGATCACCGCATGGGCCATGAATCATGTTTGTGGTAACAATATCGAACAGTAGTTGATCAGTAGACGGATCTATAATTTCCGCGGAAATTACACTATCGATTTCTTCAGGGCGTATTTTGTCGACTAACCAAATCAAAATGTGTGCATGAGGTAATCCTCGCTTTTGCCATTCTACCGAATACATCCAGCAACGTGTGGGACCGAATACGTGTAATTTTGTAATGAAGCTCATTAAAGACTTCAATTTTTGTTTGAACACACGTGCTGTAATATCATGACGATGTATTGCATTTTGGCCTGGCAATAGCAAAGATGTAATCTCCTGCCACTTTGGATTACATGTAAACGTTATAAATAAACACGGTTGTCCGTACTCACGCACGAAAGTCATAGCATCCTGTATGTGTTCTTGGATATGACGTGGACTGCCTACGTAGGATGATGGTAGAATGATAGCCAATTTCGGTGGTGTCGGCGTCGCTCATGATAGCGTCTCGCAAGTGAATGTATTCTTCCGCAAGCAACTTCTGTTGATTGTGTCGTAGGAATTGCAGTCGTTCGCTCTCTACCTTCGCGTACATGTTGACCATGAATTGTTGGCACAGCTCACGACATCGCAGAATGACGTTGTCCTGACCACGTCGAATCATCATACGATACGCATAAAAATCCATCGAGCTCACTTTCTTGTTTGTTTCGGCTCCTGTAACAACATATTCAAAAATATTAATTCATTCATAAATATTAATTCAAAATGAATAATGATGTTTATAATGAATGAATTGCCTGTGGCGGGATCTCGTTGTTTAATGTTTATCGCATTCGCTGCTAACTATATAATGAGATTTTAATTGCCCCCTTTAAAATGCACGTTAATTACATCGATCGGCCGCCTGGCAATTACGCGCATGCGCGTCTTCAGCGTCCAAAGTATTATGCAATATCCATCTTGTCCCTTCCAGAAAATTAGCGGATATTGGAGAGCGTCGTATGAACGGTGTGTGTCAGCGATGAACTCCAGATTATTGTTTCTTCTTCGAATCACGATTTCTCGCGGCGATGTGCGGTCGCCAACCATGATTCCAGCAACGTCGTCAACAACAGGCGCATTGAATCGACGCACGTGCTCTCCAGCTGGTGTTTTATCAGAATTGATGACAATAGCGTGGTTGTCACTTTGCAATTCGTGCATATATGATTTGAAGAATTTCAATAATTCGTTGTGCTCATTCAATAGGGTGTCCAGTTCGCCGACGATGCGCCTAGCATTAGGCGAATTGAGGTTATTGTAGCCGCAACGTGCATCCACGCGATTGATGTCCTCACCACCCATGAAGTAAATTTGTAAAAAATTATGTGGTTCGTTTGGCATTGGCAGCAATGAGCCTACTTTGTGGTACACTTGGCCTTTGATTTTGAACGTTGAATGGAATTGTTTACCATTTGCCGCAGTATTGTGAACTATTGCTGTAGCTCCGAACGAAGTCATTTGAAAGCATGAATTGAATGTGCGAATGGATTTTAGGAACAGATTTGAATCTGGATCCGTGCCGATGAGCAAGCCGTTCAATGGTTCTGGTGGTGTCTCAATTTCTGGTAGTTGCACTTTTCCTGATGCGCAACACATCCCGACTGACTCATGTTTGAATTTTAGCGCATGACAATGGGGACATTCTTTGTCTATAGCACCAATCAGCACTTTCGGATGAGCGGAATATTCAATATCTGGCTCGTATTCGAATGCAAGACGAAGGAACGAAGCGGATAATGCTCGATGTACTTGTTGGCGTTGTCGGTCATTTGCTCTGCGTGTGTTAACTGCAAACCGGCGCGCTTGTCTCCGTTCCAATTGTTGTTGTTGATTTCGTTCAGCTCGTGCCTCTTGTGATTGAGATTTACGCAATCGCGACATGCTCACACGCACATTTTCGTTATCTTGTTGGATTTGTTCGTCTGTGATTTCTGCTCAAATGTTTCGCATGTTTGTTGCTTTATTCGTTTGACGGCTCAAATAGGCCCCCTTGCGTCTTGCTGGCATTGTACACTGTAACACAACACACACACACAAATAGATAAATTAAAATAAATCGTACAACATTTTGCCCACACTGCCTTGTGATATGCCGAATGAAATCTCAAAATAACGCGACGCTTCTCGTGAATTCTTCTCGGACGTAGCGCCATCTGTCATTCAAGAACATAAATAATTTCGTTCTGTTTGAAATACGAACGACGGTTCATTTGTTCATACAAAAATACTAAAATCGCGATTAAAAAATGGGAGAGTAATAGTAGGAGGGTGAAAATTTTGGGTTATAGGTATTTTTTGATGCCAAATAAAAAAAAAATACTAAAAAAAAATTGTCAAAAAAATAAAAGAAATTTTTTTCTGGATAGTGATACCCAAATCACCTAGCGGTATGAAATATACTTGTTCACCTATTCTCATACCTAACAAATATACATACAAAAAATCATAAAAATCGGTCGAGTTTTAAAGAATTTTTTTTCTGGATAGAGATACCCGAATCACCTAGCGGTATGAAATATACTTGTTGACCTATTCTCATACCTAACAATTATACATAAAAAAATTCATAAAAATTGGTCTAGCGGTTTCGGAGGAGTTCGACCACAAACATCGTGACACGAGATTTTTATATATATAGAGAAGATTATACCTAATACCGATTTTTACCCTTACATTTAAATTATTCCTGATTCCAATTTTAAATAATCTTTTGTGTTATTCGATACGTATAGTTTGGTCATAACAATTATATTATAGTATTCTGATTAGGTAGGTAATACCATCAGTCCTCTTAAAATTTTAAATAAATAACCGATAATAGACGGTTTAGGCCTTAGGGTGTTAGACATAAAAATGCTTATATTTCTGCAAATATATACACAAAGAAATACATCATATAGTTTTATTATTTAAAATAAATGTAAAAAGTGAAATATCTCGAAAGACTAAATAAAAATACGCTTTTTACAGCATTATTTGATTGATGTACTGTTATAGGCCCGCAATTACAGCCTATCTTTATATTAGTCTTATCAATTATTAATACACGGCATAATGATTGTCTGGAAATGCGTTTGATAAAGATTTGATTTATCGCACCATTGTTATATCCATATAAAACTTCCGGAATACAATGCATCTTTATCGCTCATTGCTTCAAACTTCGTCCTAACGCAACGACAATGTCATTGTCCTAACGGATATTGTTAAGTACATATATCCACTTTCATTATCAAACTAAATGTCAGAGAATGCCATGCGTAATATGTAGTTGTTTTTTATATAGAATCAAAATAGTTTTTAAATTCAGTTTCAATGCAACCTTAGAGAAAGACGCATCGACTGCATTCACTGTGTCAAACCATCATGGCCCCCACATCTTCAAGTGCCCCCCCCCCTACCTATCGCTATGCTTAAAGGGAGTCTGACGCTCTACAGTGTTGTTTTTCAAATGGTGTTCGAGGTCAAATACAACTCAGTGTATTTTTAGCGATTGGTAATAACCCCGAAGTATAATAGCGCCGCAGGTGACTTTTTTTACTCTTAGAGAAAATTTAAGTGTGTTTATCTCAATTATCTGGTCGACCGATCACGCCGGCCCCCCCTGAGCCCAGGCCTCTAGGCTAGAGCCCTGTCAGCCCCCCCCCCCTTGTGCAAACCATACTGTAACAAGTTATTGTCTAATAATCTGCTATATACATTATTTTAATTAGCTTTTAATAAAATCAGTTTAAATATAAAAGGTGTTTATATGAAAATGATTCCGCTGTTCCATAACAGTATTGAAATTGCAGAATCGACGAATATCTTTCTTATTGTAGGCCATAGATTTAATATAACTTTGTCGATGAACCATGTGTTGCGTTCCCACGTGTCGATTTTTGTTGCTCAACTTTATGCTGAATGTCAAAAAGGTTGAACAAGAAATTTAAGGTATATTATCACATATTAATTTTAATTCAATCGACAGTCGTAAACAAGATGGCTTCGAGTGAAATTGTCAGTTCGTTAATCTTACAAGAAAACGTCATACTTTATTCAGCAACTAAACCAAAGGCACTCTTATGATTCACAGAAACCAACTAATCGCATAAGAATAAGTGTATTATTTGACTAAATCTAGATTCTAGAAAGTATCTAATCTTCCTTCAATTCAATTTACGAGTTGATCAACTTTTTTAAATTGCGATTCCCATTTATCAATTTTGTTTCATCTGTTATTCAACAGACAGTTGAACGTAAAAACCCACCCGTCAAAATGCGGCATACACACTATTTGTTATGAACAAAACCACGTATGCATCTTTTTCGCCTAGTAACAAAAAAAAAACAAGTTTTGTTGTCTCTCCTGAACAGTTTTAAAAATGATTCATTTGCAGTGTAGTATGTAGGTACTTAATTCGTGACTATTCTAATATTAATATTTGTGATAAGCGGAAAGTAGGTACTTCCTCAACCATTTACTTCGTTGTCACAAAAATGTGAGTCATGTTCGTTTACGATGGGCAGAACGTTACAATGTTTTTGTCAGTGCTCGAAATGGAAAATTTCACGAACAGGAACGCTCGACAATTTTCCAAAAATGTGTGATATTAGATATAATAATATCTGTAATATAAAAATATCTTTTACTTTTACATGATGTACTTTTTTTATCATCATCTTCGCCCAATACACTATCGGCTATAACAATTAGTGGTAACATACAAATATAGAGTCATTTTAGTTTACGAAATCGTTTTCTAAAAAATACATTAATAATTATACAAATATAAATAACTAAACGTATATGAATCTAATTGGAGTGGGAAACATTATTAAAATACACGAAACAATAGACAAACTAATTACAATTTCCCATTGGTTTCGTTAGTAGTTTGAATAAAAATATGCAACTAAGAGTGGAATATGAGTGAAGATACTTCGGTTTAAACAAAATACATGCCGCTTTTTTCAAAGCTCTGATTTTTCGTAAATTCGAAATATTTTGATTATGGTAAACTATTTTTTAATCAAATCAAAATCCATCGTATACGAAAAAGCAAGGGTATGGTTTTTAATAAATTAATTAAAAAAGTATGTAATACGCAAGATTTACAAATGTAGCATTATTTATTAAATATGAATCATTTTAAACAACCTCAGAAGTGTAGGTACATATTGTTAGAAAAAATATTTACATCATGTGGACATGTAGGATAATTTATTCTAATAGGTTTCTAATGTTATAGAAATTGTTATATACAGGGAAATTTTTCATATATTTATCCTATTGGATTCTGATTGATTTGTTTAAATATTTTTATTTCGTATTGTACCTTAAACAATACAATTTTTTTTAACATGCATACGATGTTCACGAATATGTATCTATATTAATTATGGAATTATTTGATTTAAGTTATTAAATCTATTATAATATTAGTTTAACCATCAAAAACACAGTTCATTCAACCCGAAAAATATCCATATAAAATTAAAACAATAAAAATATATGATAGAAGATAAAAAACACAACTTAAAATTATTAAATTTGGAAAAATAAGGAGTCTAATTTTGTCGCTTCCTCTGATGAAAACGCTTATCATTGGCTGCATACAACTTAATATTGATAAACGACCAATGAACGACCTCGATTGCATTATGCAATACAAAAACTATGAACGCGTCAAACCCATGTAAATTTCGCTAACATAATAATATGATAAATGGACAATTCGGCCAATTATGGTTGTCTCGATACAAAATTTAAAGTTTCATTACAAAAAACAATTGCCTACCACTGCAGTAAAGATAATATATGTATTGAATGTGTTTCATTTAAAAATTTAAAAGTTCCAGTGTGCATTATAATTATTACGTTATTAACTCACTATATTTAGGCATGTATACCTGTATGTTTATGTGTACCTTAACTGTATTAAAATAATATGTTTGAATTTGCAAAAAAGTAAGTGTCTCGTTTTATAAATTAATAATACAGTAAATCTACATTCCAATGTAAAATAGCTTCCAACATTTCCTTACAATCATAAAAACCTTTTTTTTCAAAATACATTATTGTCCCATACGACAATGCAATAAATCTTACTCACCCCAGTGCATTTCTTTGTATACAATTTTATTGTTTTATCACCATTGAGGCAAAAGAGTAATAATATGTCTATTGGTGCATTCAAGGCCAAATTCGTTGAAAAAAGTATTGTCTTGAAAAAAGGTTATTTCTCAAATACGCTGTCTTACACTTACTCTATCACTATTTCAAAAAAACTTAAGTAAATTATGTACGGGTCATAGAAAATCCAGTGGTTCTAAACCAGTAAAATTATTTTTTAATAAAAAAAATATTTATGTTTTTGTACCTTTGTACATATCAATTCATTTTCGTAAATTTTAAATCTAACCCGGAACGTAATAATATTAAGTATGACGCTTGAGGATTTTACTAGACGACTCGCTGTCCGTCGGATATTTAACGAACCGGTACGCCATTTTCGAGGTTTTAACGAACAGGAACGCCATCCTTAAGAATCCCACGAACAGGAACGGCGCTCCGGGGCGTTCCGCTCCATTCCGAGCGCTGGTTTTTGTAGAAAATAATATAATCGATGCAAGTGAGTTATACAATATATATATGTACCTATTCTTCTTGTATATTCTTCTTCCAGGTACATTGCTATTGTTGGTAAATGCAGTATGCTCTGCGAATACCGTGTCTTTAGTTGTAGACAAACACTTTGCTGTACATCTAAATGAAGGTGTCCATGGATTGGAACTACTAATAACAAAAGGTAATAAACAACATTTGTTGGGGTAGGGTCCATTGCGAAAAAATGTACTTAATCCCACCTTCTATTTATTTACCGCACTTCTTCACTTCCACTGCAGACTTTATCACATTCTCACGTAAATTCCCCATGACACTCAACGTTTTGAGTACTACCTACATAGTTGCAAATCTAAAATGCACATGAGTTGGTATGGGGGCGGCGCAAATTAATTTAGACAATATACCCTAACTGTGTAAGGAATATAATATTATTTACTACACAATTACTTCACTAAAGCAGATGTTTCATATTTAACGCATTATTTTATAGCAGATATTCTTAATTTTTGTTCTCCTGGAAAGATGAATGTCAGCTGCCATTAACAGTTTAGTGTAAGGTTTTTGCCGCCCTCTAACTTTGACCGCCTTCATGCAATGCACATTTCGCACATATGGAAGCGATGGACCTGATTAAATATGTAGATGTTTTATATATTAGTAAGTAGTTGATATCGATGTCATAATACCTACAAGATATGTGTCTTAGATTGTTTTAATATTACATACGTGATAAATTAAAAAATATTTATTTTAGAAGTGACCTTTCTTTGTTTCTTGTTGGTTATAAAACATTCAACATGTTATAGAACATTGTTATTCCGTGGACATGACTGTTGTAGTATAATAATGTAAATACATTTTATAGTATTTATTTATTCTATCATTTAGATACTTTGCAGTTTGGCCTATATATATCTTGCTACAGTTATTGTATGAGAGTTGCTAAATTAGCATGTAACTGTTTTAGAAATAAAGAATGGGATGGAAAAGTCAAGTAGGTACCTACAATAATGTCATTTCGAATTATACACATTACAACCACATCAAACCAAACCAATCGTAATTTTAAAAGATGACTGGAAACCTTTTGTCAATATTCTTTTCTGTATCTGTTTGATGTTTCATGTTGGATAATATCTTTTTAGATGGAGTGCGAGAGAGTTTGGGGATAGTTGGCTCAAAATTGAACTGGAGTAATGATTACACGAAGGAAGTAAAAAATGGAGCAATCCATTTGAAATCTGACAATGTCGAGGGAACTTTTACTCCAAGAAAGGATGGTTCTGTTTATGAAGTCGATGTTGAGTGGCGGACCGAGCCATCTCGCAGACTGGAAGACTGCTTTAACCTTGGTAACGAGTTATCAATATAATTTTATTACAGCGCAAGGGCACTTATACGCAGTCATCTTTATGTACCTAAATATACGTCCAATGTGTTATGCATTACTTGGAATAATGAATCATTATGAAACGTTACTTCTCAAGATAATTAATTAGATCATTCGTCATGGTAATGGTCATGGACATGCATCATGGTAATAAATTATCTAAACTAAATAATTGAAAGATAACAAATGGAAAATTCGCTAAATGAAACTTTCCAGAGTGGAAGTTATTGGATGGAAAAGAATGAAACTTGAGATTTTATAACATATTAAATCAGCGATTAATAAACTGGGAGGCGCGGAGTGTTGCAAAGGGAGGCGCGAAAAGTTTAACACAAATGTAGCCACAGGTTTGCAGTTTACAAATGCATAGAAAATGCATACAAATGCATTATAAAGAGCCTGGGGGCCCGGGCATTACAGACATCACAAATTTACTCTAATAGTTAAAAAAAAAATGCGGCGCTACTTTCTTTCAACCCTATTAAATATTTTAAATATGTGGTTACTGGTGGCAAATTTGTAATTTGATGTGATACCTATATGATGTTTGCTATATAGTAGGTACTTAAATGATAAATCCCGTATATAATTTAGGAAACACTACTTTAGAGCACCACACTGCCCTTAACCTCACCGATAGGTAGATGGGCCCGCCAAAGATCCTAGCCTGGGGGCCCGCTTCAGGATGTGAGGCCCATGCTCGAATCTATTTTTCAATGAACGATGATGAATTTGGATTGACTACTATTGAAAAGGGAAAAAAAGATAGAATTATCATGCGATAATAAATTCATTGAAACAAAAACTTTGATTGAATCAAAGTGAAGAATAATATAATACTTTGTCAAGAAAACCAACTTAAGTAAAGTAGGTACTGCTACCATTCGTAACATGATATTTATGCGAAACGGGATTTTCTGCATTAGCTGCAATGAAATCCAAATATCGACCCCGTTTAGTAGAAAAATAGCTCTTACTGCTAATAAACAAGCACATCCATCGCATGAAATCAAATTAATTTAAAAATGAATAAGTATAATAAAAGTAGTAAAATCTTGTTTATTTTTATAAATAAGTTTTTTTTTCATTGTTGCGTATTTAAAAAGGTGTCTGTATTATTTAATGTAATACAGGGGGGGGATGCGCCAAGATTAGATATTTTTAAAAGGGAGGCGTAGTAACATAAAGTTTGGAAACCACTGTATTAAATCATAACAAATACATAAATATATATTATATCATACCAAATACAGAACGTAAAATCTTGCATTTCCCAAAAATTACGAGTCAATTGCAAACTGCAATATAAAATTTACCATATTTGACTAGGGCAGGGCCTAGGTGTATAATTTATTAAAAAAATACATATTATAATAAATAAATATAATGTATGCATGCAATATCCAACCCAATTTTAAAATTACGACGCTTTCAATAGTACTAACATACTCATCTACGGTTTTAATACAGTTTATCTGAAATGTTGATTTCTAGATTGAGAAAATAAATGGTATCATCGATATCCCTCCTACGAAGCTTACTTTTTATTCAGATTTAGGTCCTAAAGATACTAGCTATTTACTCAATCCATTGAGTCATTGTTATGGATCCAAACAAATAATATAATATATTGTGTGACGTACTGGCACCAGTAGGTACGTCACTGTGGGCACTAATTGATAAGCATAAGTGGTTAAATACAAAGTTAACGCTGAACCAATTGAAAAGGTTATTTTAATATTTATAATAATGTACATATTTTGAAGGCACCTCAAGAACATACATACAAGAAAAAAATACGACGATGGGTGGAACTCAAACCTGCATCCATCGAATTACGACCAATGTGCGTAATTACGACGAAATGAAACAGTAGTCATACAACCTAAGCGGTTCCATTAATAATATTGGCAATTGGCTTTTGTGGTTTGAATCAAAGTTATTATAATATGTACAAGTACCTTGATTCCTATATCAGGGTTTTTCAAAATTTTAGTCTTAACGTACTTGCACTTGCTAATGCCGTATCACACTCTCGCTGAAATTACCCGAGCGCGAGAATATAGTAGGCACGCTCGGCTCCCCTCGTATACGGAATAGTACCAGGGAATGTCTCGGCGGGAGTGTGTCTGGCATAATAATTTTATTCATTGAATGAAAAAATACTTATAATAATAATTTGCTTGCTTTCTAGGAATCTATCAGTGGTATGGAGGGCCACAACAAAAACATCAGTATTGGCCGATACAAAAATTAAATCTAACAGAATATTCTTACGTGACCAAGGAAGCCGATAATGCTGCCATCGCTGAACCATACTGGCTGAGTTCGAGTGGCTTATACATCTTCGTCAACAGTTCTAGTCCACTGTTCGTAGACCAGAACCATTTGAAAAACAACTCAGTGTGCTTCATTGCTGAAATAAAGCCACCATATTCCAACAAGAGACCGTTAAATCAATTAAGCTACTCGTTTGGAGTGTCGACGAATGCGCGTACTTCTCATTTACATGTCATAAAGAGGTTTTTCAAGAAGCTGACCGGAGTACCCGACAAGCTGATGGTACAGTATCCCATTTGGTCCACGTGGGCTGAATATAAGAGACCCATCAACGAAACCACAGTCATGCATTTTGCGAATAAAATATTGCAAAACGGATTCAACAATAGTCAGTTCGAAATAGACGATCTCTGGGAGACTTGCTACGGCTCCTTCAACGTTGACGTAGAGAAGTTTCCTGATCTCAAAAACCTGACAGATACACTCAAGAGAAACGGATTCAGGGTCACCATGTGGATACATCCGTTTATTAATAAAGGATGTGAACCATGGTACACTGAGGCTCTCCAAAAAGGGTGAGATTTTCTAGATTTATTTTTATACTTATAAGTCATCACTATTTTGCAGTAACTTCAATATTAATCCATATGTTTAGTAATATTGTCCTATGTGGTCACAATACTTTTTAGATATAATGTTCGGTAAAACACCGAATGAAAATCATATTATTAGAAAGTGAAACGTGCTGCATATGTAGAACTAGGTAACAAGTTCTCACATCCAAGTAACCATAATGTCTGCTAAAAATTTTGTTGTTTCAATAAATATTAAAATACTTCGCTGTGTTCAGTAACCTCTGTAGAATGAATTTGTGTACATAGATACAACGTTATACTGAAAATAGTATGGGGTGTCGTTTTGAACCTATTTAAGTGTAGCCAATTAAGAATGTATGTTCATTATCTACTGTTTTATAGATATACTTTTTATTTGTTTTCGGTACCTGGTGCCTTAATATGACGTGTCAGTCAGTTAGGGGTTCACCGAGAAATTAAAAGAAATACTTTATTTTAATGGTTCCACCAATGAAACAAATGTTGGGAATCATTGTAGGATAATACCGGTTGTATTAAAACACCTATACAGTTCAGTACCCATTATTTGGGGCATAGGGCAAGTACAACGTCGCACCACTTCCCTCGATCTATCATCAAATCTCGCGCTTCCCTTGAGGTTGTCCCATAAGGGTACGGAGCGTCGCATTCTCTGGCGGCATCCGGAACACATGTCCCAGCCATGTGAAGCGTCTCTTTGTGATTATTTCAATCACCGAGGGCTGCCGTATCCGCTCACGAACTCTAGTGTCTGTAATACGGTTGTACCAATGTACCCCTAAGATTTGGTGGGGACATCGATTCTCAAAGCTCAAAAGCCGAAACCTTAGAAGCTTACCTTACATATTACAATGATTTCAATAATGATAATGTAGCAAAAGTAATAAGACTACTATATTATGTAGGAATAACATTGTATGAAACAACAAATTAATAACTCGTTCTGCTTTTATTTATAATATTATGACAGTGGTAAGTAGTACTATATGGAAAATTATTGTAGATACTTTGTAAAGAGCGAGACCGGCAAAGTTGACACGTCATGGTGGAACAGCGAAACAGATACCGCGGCTTACATTGACTTCACTAACGCAGAAGCGAGGACTTGGTGGTACCAAAGAATTGCTGCATTGCAGACGAACTATGGAATTGACAGCTTTAAATTTGACGCCGGCGAAACCAGCTGGTCACCCCAGGTAATAAACTCATTAATACAAACTTGAAATGCTAATGCATAACTCGGTCTATAAAATTGCTTTGGTTCTGTCTCCTGTCATTCATGCCTTTCCATTTCAGTAGCAGTATAGCTGACGATGGTGGTTATATGTAGTGGCGTACCTAGTAAGTTGTGGGCGAGCTGGGCTGCCTCCTAGTTCATAATATTAGCCAGTCACTGAGTAGGTTACACATCGACTCGGTACGCGACAAATTTCAAATCATTCATAGGGAATCTAACTCCGCAGAGCTGATCACTACAATCTTGCAGCATCCTTAGCTCGCTTAGGTATAATAAGTGATCCTAAATCTCAACGGGGAAGCAACAATAAATACAAAAATCACGTTGTTTTGGCTATGTCCGCTTTATGATGAAGTCTCCTTGAAAATTTAAAAAGTCAAAATTACCAATGACCATTTACAAATATAGGGATATTTATAACTCAACCAAGCCAAACAACAAAGCGTTTTTCTGTATCCAAATGTTTCTGATACAATGTTACCTGCGAGTATAAATAATTATAGTACCATGTGGTTGAAGCTAACATGTAATATTATGTACCTACCAATTATGGAAAATATGTATTTTTGTTTTTATTTTATAGCCATTAGTCTAATATAAATTTAATTTAACCCCAGCTGAGACTTCGTAGCTAATTTATTTTTATTTTTATTTTTATTTATTTAAAAATGACACGTTGAGTACATAACAAATTATTAATTCAGGACGTTCACAACATGACATTTAGAATAAAAATTACAAGTAATCAATTAGAGAAAAAACAAGGTAGAGAAAAAAACAAAGCAAAAAATAGTTTTATACAAAAGAAATAAAATTAAACAAACAACAATAATTTAAAAAAATACAAATTAAACAATAACATAGAATTTAAAAAAACAGAATATATAATGAATCGCCAAAAATATCTACATCTCTAGGAAGTACATTGACCAGCCGCACAGCCCTCGCTATTGGTGCCTGGTGAGCATAACATGAGGAAACAGCTTTCACCCAAAATAGGTCATAATAATAAAATAATTAAATATTGTTTGTGTCAGATTCGAATCCTGGGTCTAGAAAGTACACATATTGTTTTTCAATTTGTGTGTGAGTCAGGATATGGACCTAATAGGTTGAGCAAGTGGCTGACATACAATTCTCGTAAAAAAAATCTTTCAATACAAAACTCTACTCTGTGGAGGCCCATATGATCCTATTAGGATCGGACATGGTTGAAAGAAAGTTTGTGTCATACTTCCACGTGGTAATTAATAATCCCATGGGCCTTTTTTACCTTCATAAAATGGTTTATAATTAATAATTATTATTATTTGCATGTCGCAAAATGGCATTTTTGTGCAGTTTCGGAGTTTGTATAAGTTCTGTGTCTGAATTGACTGACTGATGGTAAATGACAGAGAATCCTACAAGAAGTGTAAATACTGGCATAGCTACCTACTTAAGATTGTGCTGTGTACCGTGATTGGTGTTCAGTTATGAATATTTAATGTATATTCAATTATTACTTTATAATATGAATGTGTTCCAGGTTCCCGTTCAAAATGGAAGCGTTTACCAACACCCTCATCAGATAACGACGGAATATGTCAAACTATGCGCGAGGTTTGGACCTATGGTGGAAGTACGGGCTGGTTATAGGTAAGTACAGTGTTGAAAACCTCCCTTTATCTATAGAGATAGAGCCTAACTAAATGTATGCCATTGAAACACGAAAGGGCCACTGGTCCACAAATATGAAAATAAGCTACAATTTGACTTCGCATTGCAAGTTAATTTGAGGAGAACTTCGCACACTTCAACTATGACATTTATTTGCCAATTTCCAGGGCGTGTAAAAAGACAATCCATTACGATGAATAGATAAGTAACTAATAATACTACAAGACGGCATTATTGTTTAGTTGAAAAATCCCGTAAAATGCGAAAAATTGTTTAAATAACCGAGTAATAGTCGACAAAGTAATTACAATGAACATAAAAAATGGCAACGATTGCGTGTGTCAGGAAATCGGAATGACAATATTTCTGGAGATTACCAACTTAATCATGCTTCATGCGCTTAGTAAATTATTTCAAATGTCACAACAGAAACAATGTATAAGGCTTCTTTTGTTTTTAGTCCAACTTCTTTGGTTGCAATTTTTTGCAAAGTTTCATCACCACCGCCTTGCTCTAAAAAGAATTTTCCAGGGTTTTTGCAAGGCGGTTTCATAGGCCCTGGCCGATTTCAAATTAGCAATACCCGATGCGGGTAGAAGAATTGTTTTCAATAAGGCATATTTCTCAGCCGGCACAATCTTCATTTGACGATAGTAAATGCGAGGTATCCAAAAAGGCATCTAGAAAAAAAATGCTTTTTATATTTACATCTGATATCGTTGTTCACAGGTTTATAGCGGACAGAAAAGTGATAATGCAGTAGGGTATTTTTTTAATACTACAACAGGCCTTGAGGGCCAATGATAGTAGTGTAGTAGAAATACAAGAGTAATCTAGCTTGCTGTGAAATAATTTATACCCACGGAGGCCGCGCGGCTTAAGCGTTGGACTATAAAGCAATGGGTCCCAGGATCGAACCCTGGGTATGGCAAGTACACATATTGTTTTTCAATTTGTGTGTCAGGGTATTGACCTAATTGGTTGAGCAAGTGGCTGAAGTCCATTTCTCGTAAAAAACAAAATCTGTCAATACAAACCTCTACTCTGTGGAGGCCCATATGATCCTATTAGGATCGGACATTGTCGAAAGAAGCTGTGAAATAATCACATAAATACCCAGTTTTCATAAAATCACTTAAGATGGATTCTGATCTCATCGCTAATGGAACTTGGAACACCTGGATGTGAAGTTAGTGTCTTATGCCTTAGATTACCGAGGACCGAGATTTCACAGGGGTGTTGCCGTTATTCCAATAATTCGTGTAGCATGCCACAAACGTCTTGAGGAAATTAGTATAATACTGAATACCGAGAACGGATACTTGCAGTAGAATTATGGTCGTTTGATCTCGTCAATAACGAGGATATGAGAGATAGGACCATGGAGCCTATATTATGAATTGATTGGTAGGCCAGTAAATATGATCTAGTATGTTAAGCCTTGTAATTAAAGAGATGACTGGCTAATTACAGCAATTCCTGGTGCCATATTGTATACTCAGTTTCGGTTTAATAATGCTTCATTAAAGTTTCATAATTTGTGATAAATCTTCTTTAGTTTTGATGGATGATAACCAGCGCTCGGAATGGAGCGGAACGCACCGGTGCGCCGTTCCGGTTCGTGAATTCCTCGACAATTCCGTTCCGTCTCGTAGAATCCTCGAATCTACCGTTCCTTCTCGTGGAATTCTGAAAGCGAGATGCTCGTAAAATTCTCGACCGTCATTAGAATATTTAATATGGCGTTCAGAATGTGTTGAAATTGAGAATATAAATTGGTAAGTATATAAATATATAAAGAAATCTTTCTATTAAACAATGATTTTACTTGTTGACTACCCCTGTCAATAGTTCGTATGTCGATACAAATGAGTGCCACAGTAAGCCAAATTTCTTCTTAGAAATGCATCTAGGTATATTTTTTCCTAACAATGTATTTCTAGACAACCCATATTGTGTCTGATAATAAAAAATACAGTTTTTATTGAAGAAAGGACCCTTACCACAGAAAAGAAAAAATTCTGAGTTCCCTGACCCTTACATTTATTGCTCTCTTCCGTTTTCTTCAAGACAATATGAGATAATAGTACCTATATTATTCTATTCTATAGTGATATTTAACAAGTTTTTTTTTGCTTGAAGACTAAATCACAAGATACATCGGTACTGTTCGGTTAAAGCGGATACAGCGGGAAACGCATTTTGAAAATAGCCGATAAACTGGATTATTTGTTAGGTTAACCTAACGAAACCTAACCTAACCTAACCTAACCTAACCTAACCTAACCTAACCCAACCTAACCTAACCTAAACCAACCCAAACTAACAAATAATCCAGTTTATCGGCTATTTTCAAAATGCGTTTTCCGCTGTATCCGCTTTAACCGAACAGTACCGATACATCATTTATTTAGGGTAGGTACCTACTAATAATAACGATAATAACATAAAATTATTACGTACCTAATAATTGTAATATACACTGCTATATTTTGATTTTCAATTAAAACACATGAAATATCTACATAATATTATAGTGAAAAATAGTTAATTTGTTAATTAATTTTTTTGAATAATTAAGTTATATCAGTGTAGGTATCTATCTACCAAGGCTTGGATTTTCGACCCTTTGGTATCAACCACAGAGCTTAGCTGACTTGGATAAGATTGGTAAGAGTGTAAATCGTGGGTTCCCAATTTTTTCTATAATCTAAGGTTTTCAAATAGTTTTGATTTTGAGTACATTTGTAATCAATATGGGAGCGGAAGTCACAATATTTTATGGAATGAAACGGGAAAGAAATGAATGGGAGAAACAAAATCATAATTTTCCGATTGACGATCGCGTAAAATATAGAATATAGGATAGCTAACTTTACATAGGTAGGCTTGACGCATTAATAGTTTTGACAATACATCACAAGATAATCGAGGCCGTTCATTAGTCGACCTGTTGATATTAGATGGTATGCAACCAACGAGGTGTTTTCCCATGGGTATGGAGCGATATACATCCGAGGAGGTTTTATATCGCTATTGTGCAAGTAAATTAAAGTATCAGTGGTCTCTGTACAATTTTTGCGTCTAAGGGCATCTTCATCAGAGATAACGAACAAATTTAAACGTTCATAGACCCATGTTATGCGGAGCTACTTTTATTTTTTATTTCGATTTTAGTTCGGCAGAAATACTTCGCAGTGAAAAAATACGCGTATGTAGGTACCTACCTTCCTAAACTCTATCTATATCAATCCTTCATGTTATACAGAAAATAAAGCTAATGGAAAAAAATATATTGTTGCGGATATTAAAATAACCACAGTAAAACGGTCCTGTGAACTAAATCAATATATATTATGTAGGCTTAGGTAAGTACCTAGTTAGTTCATATTTTTTGTTTCACAAAACTTCTGCATAGAAAAGCTGTTTGCTATTGAATAATAATACAATGAATCCTATCTACTGTGCATTGAAAAAAATATTGTCGGTAAGATTTTTATTGCTCTCAAGTTCACAAAACTGTTGCGCAAGGAAGAGATTTTTTTGTCTCAAAAAAGGTTTTATAAACAATAGCTAATAAATAGCACATGTAATTTTTGATTTGAGGGCTTTGAAAGAATAAATTTAATTACAAAATATTAGTTTATTTTATTAGTATATTTATTTATAAAACCATAGTAATTATAAAGTGCATACCCATCTTAATCAAGTAGGTACCATAATAATGATTGTGTGTTGATTGTGAGTTTTTGTTGGTGTTTTGAATTGCTTGTCTTGTGATTGGGGAAACATTTATTTTCTTTTCTGTGGGGAAACATGTCGCATACTATGCAAACCACGAACATACTAAGGATTTTGATATAGGTACCTACTGTACATGCGCCCACGGTGGCCGCGCGGCATAAGCGTTGGACTATCATGCCGTGGACCGCAGGTTCGAATCCTGGGTCTGGCAAGTACACATATTGTTTTTCAATATGTGTGTGGATCAGGGTATAGACCTAATAAGTCGAGCAAGTGGCTGACATCCATTTCTCGTAAAAACAAAATCTTTTAATACAAACCTCTACTCTGTGGAGGCCCATATGATCCTATTAGGATCGGACATGGTTGAAGAAGAAGACCTACTGTACAATAATAGCAGAGTACACATGAGTAAAAATAACAAATCTGTGTAGGTATTGCCAAGTTTAGTGGTAACGACGAAATCTTAGAACAAGCTATTTTGAGTTGTTTCCCTATAGAAGTTGGGTATCGAATATATCCTTACACTCTGGTGATTTGGGTAAGTGTCTAAACCTTAGACTATAGATACATCTAAACTCTATATTATAGTAACATAAAAAGCGAATAAATATTATGTATTAGTTTTTTTTTAAATTTAATTTCATATGTAGCTATTATCGTATAGGTCTTTTTTGTTATATATTCATAGAACAGATTCCTTATGACAGAGGTATTTGAGTCGTTACAGGGAGATTTAAAATACTGTAGAAAAATTAGGGCGGCATTTAATTTAGGAACATCACTGGGTATTTTGCTACCATCTTCTGTGTTCCATGACTGAGAGTATTGCAGGTATATTTTTCTAATTTCAATTCATATAATCTCATAAAATATGTACTCATATATTATATGATATATAACATATAGATTGCTTTGAGCAAATAATAGGTAGGTACATTGCGAAAACTCACGAAATAAAATACTTACATTTAAATAAAATTATCACAATCCAATTGGAAAAATATTTACTTCTAAATACTTACATAATAATTAATAATTTCAACAACATCAGAAATCTATTAGAATAAATTATCCCACATGGTGTAAATAATTAAATATTTTTTTCTAATATCTACATGTCTGAGGTTGTTTAAAATTATGCATATTTACTAAAGAAGAATGCTACATTCGTAAACTTGTATATTCATTAAGTACTTAATTTTATTAAATTAATTTATTATGATATTAATAAGCTCTTGCTTTTTCGTACATGGTGGATTTTGATGTGATTAAAAAATAGTGTAATCAAAATATTCCCAATTTAAGTAGTAAAAATCAGAGCTTTAATAATGAAGTAGCATGTATATTAGTTTTAACAATGTACCTATCTTCTGTATGAGACTTTCATAGTTGTTTGTCATGGTAATTGATTTTTGGGTTTTCACCGTGTGTAATTCTTTCTTCTTTCCTTGACATTGTGGGCTTGTTGCAGAAGCCATTATTAAGAGATGATATTATATGATGTCGAGAAAAGAAGCAAGAAGTACGCGTGGTGAAAACCCAAAAATTCAATAATGATAAGGTATCTTCACTCATGTTTCCATCTACACTTTGTTACATGTTTTTATTCAAACAACTGACGAAACAAATGGAAAATTGTATTAGTTTGTCCATTATTTCATGTATTTTTATGTTTTCTACTCCAATTAGATTCATATACTTTCAATTAGGTATTTGTGTAATTATTATTATTATAAATGATTTTTTTTTAATTTTTTAGTAAACGATTTCGTAAATTTATATTAGATATTATATATTTTTTTATGTTACCAACAACTGATTCGGGTGAAGGTGATGATGAAAATGCTCTATAAAGTACATTATGTAAAACTAAGATTTTTTTATATTACAGATATTATATCTAATATTGCACATTTTTGAAAAATTATTAGCGTTCCTGTTCGTTAAATTGTCCATTTCGAGCACTGATGATAACATAATGGAATGATAACACAATAATGTTAAACAAAATCTACACCTACAGTAGAGGTGAGTTATAAATACTGTCTCCAGTTTGTGTACTCAAGTTTCGGATGAAACTACCCATACTCAGTATGTGTGGCCCAATAAACTTATTTCAAAAAACTGTTGTGATACGAGGGTGGGTCAATAAGTCCTTAGAAAAGCCGACAGGTGGCGCAACTAGTACTGTAAGCGGTTTGTTTTCATGCAGCGGCACTACCGATTCAGTATGCTGCGAAGTTTCAATCAGATTGGTCGGGTTGTTGTGTGTTTCTCGTACATTTAAAAAAAAAAATTGCTTGTTTACAAAAATGGAGAAAATTGAGTTTAGAGCTGTTATTAAACATTTTAATATAAAAGGGTTAACAGCAAAGGAAATAAAAAATGAGTTGGATTTAGTTCACTGCATATCTGCTCCTTCACTTGCAACTATTTATAACTGGTTAAATGAATTTAAACGTGGTCGTACATCAACAAAGGATGAACCACGCTCAGGACGTCCTGTAGAGGTGACTACACCAGAAATGATCAATAAAATCCACGATATGGTGTTAAGTGACCGAAGATTAAAGTTGAGTGAGATAATTGAGGTTACAGGGATCTCAAAAGGTAGCGTCATTTCTATTTTACATGACAAATTGGGCATGAAAAAAATTTCTGCAAGATGGGTGCCGCGTTTGCTCACAGTCGACAATAAACGCAATAGGGTGGTGGCCGCTAAAGCCCTGTTGTCGCTCATGCAACGCAATCCGGATGAATTTTTTCGTCGCTTTGTGACTGTAGATGAAACATGGATACACCACTATACTCCCGAGACGAAAGAACAGTCAAAGCAGTGGATTGCGAAAGGCGAACCATGTCCAAAGAAGGCGAAAACCGTAAAATCAGCTGGTAAGGTTATGGCTACTGTATTTTGGGATGCACGTGGAATTATTTTCGTTGACTATTTGGAAAAAGGAAAAACAATAACAGGGGATTATTATCCATCTTTATTGGACCAGCTAAAAAACAAAATTGAAGAAAAACGGCCTCATTTAAACAGGAAAAAAATCCTCTTTCATCAGGACAATGCCCGTGTTCACACATGTTTACGATCAATGGCTAAAATTGAAGAATTGAAGTTCGAATTGGTCGACCACCCACCGTATTCGCCAGATTTAGCCCCCAGTGACTTTTTTCTTTTCCCAAACTTAAAAAAATGGCTAAGTGGACAAGGTTTTTTTGCAAATGAAGAAGTCATCGATCGGACAAATGCTTATTTTGAGGACCTTCCGAAAACTTATTTTTCTGACGGTTTAAAAAAAATTGAGAAACGTCTAACCAAGTGTATTGAGCTCCAAGGAGATTATGTTGAGAAATAAAAAAAAAATACAAAAATAAAAACTGTTTTAATGCTTTTTTCTAAGGAATTATTGACCCACCTTCGTATCATCGCGAGTCACTGTTCTGTGCACTCGCCAATTGGTAGATTTTTAACACTATTGACATTATTAAATGCGCGCGAACGAGATAGCACTTGAATATAGGTATATTTTAATTTATTAGTCTATTGCGTTCGAATGTATGAATGATAGGTCATAAATTTTGTGTCGCAGCACAGTGGTGAGATGACGAACAGGCTTAGGCTTGTTATATGACCGCTCAAAACATGTTTAAATTTAAAAAAATCACTGTTATTCCTTTTCATTAAGAAGAATATTGTAACCTAACAGAAAAACAACTTATAAATTTAAAATGTGGATAAAATTTTATAATAAATGGGACTTTTCAACAAGCGGAGCCCAGCATATTTTTAGCGATTCTATTGAAGCCGATACACAGTCTGAGTTCACTGAGCCGATACTTATTTCAAATACTAATATGGAGTTGGTTTTAGTTTCAGTTGAGTATGAAACTTTTGTCGCATACACACGCCAAACGCTCTATATAGTATTCCAAATACTAGTAAGTATTTTGGAACAAGTTTCTAAACTAAGTATTTTTTTATACTGGTAGTAAGTATACTTAGTCTTCAAAATCGACCAGTATTCCCATCTCTAACCTACAGTCATAATTAAATATGCATTTATGTTTATTTAGAAGCCAAGACCTTCCGATCTTCGTACGCATGATCGACAAGGACACGGAATGGAATTTCGAGAACGGCCTGCCCACCCTCGTCACCACTCTTCTGCAGATGAATATGAACGGCTACATCTTCGTCCTACCTGACATGATCGGGGGCAACGGCTACAATGAGCCTCCCTCCAAGGAGCTCTTCATTCGCTGGCTTCAGGCAAACGTTTTCATGCCTTCTCTGCAGTATTCCTATGTACCGTGGGACTACGATAACGAGGTTCGTATGGACGTGGACATATTACGTATTATACATTACACGTTTTACATCCCGATAATACCACTTCGTGATGACATTGTCTAGCCAGGATGTATTCTAAAACAATTAAATCAATTTATTATTTATGGATTTGTTATATAATATATAAAAATATATATAGTAGCATGTAAGAATATTTGTCTGATATAACTTTTTAAAGACTGATAGGCTTCATTAATTCCTAGTATTGACGATTTTAGACCTCTTGAATCTAGTATTTATTGATTATTATTTAATGATCTATTATTAGGGTTTGACGATGCATACACCTATTGATTGTATTATTAGTGATAGGGTTTTTTTACAATCACTTCAACTATTCATAATTTGTTGACTTAATAGGTGGGTGATAAAGTTTTTACCTACTTTATTGTATAATTAAATTCATCATATAACTTAGAATTCATTGTATTCGTTGTCAGTGTGTATTTATCTTTTGGTGAGTGCACATAGTTCCTGAAGATGCCGAAAGGCGAAACCAGAGGCGCAACAAATGACAAAAATAGAATAATACAAATCCATTAGAATTTAAATTCAAATTCCATCAAGTAGGTACCTTCGGTCGATAGTATTAATATTAAATGAATTAACGGTTATTGATCGGGAAAATCTCCAACCCACACACTCCAAGAGATAAGCAGTGAAAGTTTATATATCTCACATCGACCATTAGCGGTAAAAGTGGATGTGAAGCAGAAATAAGAATGCGCATAGAGATTGCCCTAAAAATACGAATACATCGAGCGAAATTAAACTGAGTAGTCTGTCTCGAATACGGGAAACTATTATAGTATCTGATTTTAAAAGAAATTCTAAAATAATGAAATAGTTTTTTTTTAATTTTTAGACCATAGAGATAAGTCAGAAGTTCACAAACCTCCACGCCGAACACGCAGACTACATTTACCATGTTATGACACAAGCTGCAGAGAAAGGGTTGCCGGTGAACCCACCAATTTGGTGGATGGACCCTACAGACATTGAAGCACAGAAAGTATGGGATGGTAAGCCAAACTGCTTTTATTATTTTTATGCATCATACTAATATACCCTCGCAATACTAATGCTTAAAGAATTTTTCAGAATATCTTTTGGGAGACATCCTCTGCGCGCCAGTGTTGGATAAAGGCGCAACGTCCAGAGATATTTATTTACCACATGGAACATGGCTAGCCGAAGGAAACATAACGAAGAAGTTTGAAGGGAAACAGTGGATCCGCAACTATCCAGCTCGTCTTGATACGTTGCCATGGTTTAAATTAGTTAAGCCTGTTAATGGTTCAGAACATAATGAGTAATGACTTTTAAACTCCATAGATCTTTGTGGTGTAGAGCAGTGGTTCTCACGTGAAATTTAACTGTGGCCGCACATTGACATTGACAGTTATATGGAAACGTCTGGTGGCCGCACTAAATTTCACCTTTGTTGTGATAGAAAAAATTAAGCCAAAAAATGGATCAATTTATTTATTTATAGACAAGTCCATTTAATAAAAGACATTTGAGCATTTAAATACATTATTATTTATTTAAAAATAATGCAAATGGAAATTCCTCAATACTCCTTTTTTCCAATGCGAGCCGCATGGGTGCTTTTAAGTTTACATCTGTCAACTGACTTCGATATTTGTTTTTTATGAAGTGCATTACACCGAATGATCTTTCATCGAAATCGAAAATGATCGAAAAATCGACAATATTAATAAAGCAATTGTTGAAAATTATTCAAATTGACTTGATTCTTGGTGAACATGGATCATTTGAGCGTGAAAAGAAATTTAAAACAAGTCATGTGGAGATATACAACCAATTTCATAATTTTATAAATAATTTATTTAAATATTATTCTCTAAAGCCCTGGTGGCCGCAGCAAAATCATCTGGTGGCGATTATTTAAATCCTAACTTTAAGACATATAAATTTTAATAATCTAAAGACATTTCCAATGTAAAAAATATAGGATTTACATTAGACATAGATATAGGTATTGTATACAAGTCTATCGAATCTTCTACTATTGTCAAATGTTTATAGCGTGTCACTTGATAAAACGATTGTTCTATCTCTCGTTGGTGATAAGAGCGTCCGTGAATAATATAAGCAAATAATATAGCATCCTATTTTTTCAACTATAAGTTGTGTCGATCATTGTGTGGAAGGAAAGCGACAATGATATTCGTATTAGCGAAGTGACAAGCTATGTTGTGTGTACTATAACACGTGCAGACAATAATTAAGGCTTGATATAATCCAAAGTGTTTTTTGTACGAACTATGATGGTGTTTGTCTTTGAAATCGGAGGACGGTCTACTAGTAGGTGCATCATCATAATAAAATTGGTAATGCTTTCATGACAACGCCTATCTTTGCGCATTGGCCATGTTGTTTTGAGCACAGTAGGTAAATTCCGGGTGGCTTATCGGACAAGAAGTCCAACTAACGAAGCTATATTTTTTTAGCGTAAGCTCAATTCCCGGTTCGGTATGAAATATATATTTTAGTGTATGTTGTCCTTTTAGTGAAATATCTTATATACAATATTTTATATGTTCAGTAAATAATTGTATCAGTAAAATAATGAAGATTAAAAGAAGATCAAAATTCAAGTCCCGTAAATATAACTGCCCTGGAACTTTTAAGCCACAGCATATCTTCCCTAACAATCACCTTTCGCCACTGATAGATCTATTAAAGAACCATAAAGTATACGTACATATCAATATGTTAATTTAAATTTAATATCAATAAACTGTTTCCATTTATCTCTTTTTATAATATTTATTTATTCCACACTTAGCATTATTTACCTTATGTAAGATATTGAAATAAATTCGCGTCATGAGAACTAGGTACCAGCAGCGAAGGGAGGAGGTAGGCTGTTAAGATTCGCCATAAATAGTGCACATTAAACTTTGTTAATCATACGTTTTTGTTTTCATTGAACTAAGACTACAATAATTTACAGCTGATGGTACTGGTTAGTTTTTAAAATTCAATTAAACCCTGCCTAAACCAAACCATAATAGTTTTGGTATACTTTGGGCGATACTACCAAATTGTGCACACTTTTTCATTCATACGTACCTACATACTTTGTTTTCGTTGGATTTAGGATACACATATTATTTTACACATCGTCGTTGCGCCTTCAAAACCGGCTATGTGCATACATTTCACAAAATAGGTTTATTGCACCAAAAATTTTCAAATAATTCACCGCACCGTTCCCCAAAACCGGCTATGTGTACGTCAACTTCATTTATTAATGGCGTGCATTTTTAAAGCAAGTATTAATAGACAATTTTGAAAAGTTTTTAAATAACAACTGTCAGAATTTTAAATGAATGGTAAGTATTTATTTCAAAGTATCGGTATAAGCCCGCCAGTTTTAATGTTGAATGTAAAATATTGGTACAGCAAGAAATACTATTCAAAAATCAGTATTAAAAATAAATAATCATTATTTAAATGACATGGGCCAATAGATAAAATCAATATCCATTATTATTTTGATAGTATGAAAAGTAAAAAACATTCAATGGGGCGCACGGCATTTTAGGGTTACCATTATCGCATATAAAGTATATTATTCTATGCATTCATGAATATCGGTAAGAACAAACTATTTATGATTATATTATTATTAAAAGAAGACCAAATAAGAAGTTGCAGAGGTGCAGAAAAAAGAGCTAGATGGACATTTCACAAAATAAATGCGAATAACCTCAAAGATTAAATTAATAATTGATCAAAAATATAGGTTCTCTAAGTAGGTACTACAAATATTACAGAAATCATTTTTTTAAACTAAGTACCTATTATTGTCTAATTTTATAAAAAAAATGAATCTCAGTTTGGGTACAACAATAATTAAGGCGTGCATTTTTCAAGCAAGTATTAATAGACAATTTTGAAAAGTTTTTAAATAACAACTGTCAGAATTTTAAATGAATGGTAAGTATTTATTTCAAAGTATCGGTATAAGCCCGCCAGTTTTAATGTTGAATGTAAAATAATGGTACAGCAAGAAATAATATTCAAAAATCAGTAGTAAAAATAAATAATCATTATTTAAATGACATGGGCCAATAGATAAAATCAATATCCATTATTATTTTGATAGTATGAAAAGTAAAAAACATTCAATGGGGCGCACGGCATTTTAGGGTTACCATTATCGCATATAAAGTATATTAGTCTATGCATTCATGAATATCGGTAAGAACAAACTATTTATGATTATATTATTATTAAAAGAAGATCAAATAAGAAGTCGCAGAGGTGCAGAAAAAAGAGCTAGATGGACATTTCACACAATAAATGCGAATATGATTAAATTAATAATTGATCAAAAATATAGGTTCTCTAGGTAGGTACTATAAATATTACAGAAATCATTTTTTTAAACTATGTACATTTTTATTACCTATTATTGTCTAATTTTATAAAAAAATGAATCTCAGTTTGGGTACAACAATAATTAATAGTATGATATTAAGTTTATCTCAATTAAAATTGTATGCTAAATTAATTAGTTAGGGTTCGTGGATTTTTTATATTTTACATGTTTTTTACTCATCACTACAAAAAAGGTTTTTTTCAACGTCTTTTAAAATTACTAATTTAAGTAAGTATCCTAATTATTTATATAATATGTATATTATTATTTTTACTATTAGTGTAAATGCCGAATCAGATAATAATTTAATATTGTTAATTTATTACAGTATGTAATGTAAACAAGACCGTGAAACGTATTGCCATTGGCGAGCCAAAAGTCCGAGGACAATTAATAAGTCGTCCGATTTGTCTATGCTCTGATACTGATCAACGAACGAATAAAAAAATCGAGCTGTCAAAAGTTGCGATTATCGGAATGTTTTCCGATAATCCTAAAATGTTGTGTTATTTATATGTAGACTTGCATAAAATAATATAACAGTAAAAACAACACATATTTTATGTTTTCTTTTATGAATTTCATAAACGTTTTTAGTAATAGGTTGTACGTAATTGAAGGAAAAGATTTTTATGTTATCGTTTGACTGGGTGTGTAATCTAGATTATCATTTTCAATCATTCACATTGATCGACATCGGTCGTCTTTAGTAATAGGTTGTATGCAGTTGATATATCATTGAAGGAAACGTCTTATTCTGTCATATGTTTCTTACAATTGATTATTATTGTGAATTTTTGAACACAAGAAATACATTTATTGTAAACAACTGAAGTCTGTCTTATTATTTAATTCTGATACTGAAAATAATATGTAATAAGCACTATACAAGTCGTATGTCTTGTTATTATTGCAAAGTTGAAAATGTATATATTAGACACTACAATTTATTTAACTCTGCAATGAAGTAGAGATTAAGGGTTTGAATCTCATAAGGTAAGGTTACATATATCTTTGAAGTGCGCTTAGATCAAGAGTGTATGCCTAACAGCTACCTACACCTGATGGTTCGGAAGGTGCAGTTAAGTTAAGTTACAGCTGATAGTTAAAATGAAATAGTATCTTAAAGGCACTAGAAGCTTGCTCAGGAGACTCTCATTGCATCATTGAGCCATTTTATAGATACACAAATGCTGCTACACTAAATGGGCGTAAGGGATGAAATAATAGAGAAATGCCATTCTAATAGTACAATCTGTTTTGGAGAGCCAGATAGAAAGAACAATACTATCCTACTAAATTCAACATAATAAGGAAGCTACTAAATAAGTTATTTCTGTAAAAGAAAAAATCTGTCCAAAATAGATTTTATACTGACAAATTGATATTTATACTTACCATTAATTATTTAAATAATTCCCTATCATAATTTAAATACTTCCATTGTTATATTATAATACTTACCAATAATCATTTTTTACTTGCTGTTCATATTAAATAGTTCCCACCTTTTTAATAAAATACTTGCTGTTAATGCATATATATACTTACCCAATAATTTGAAGCCATATGAAAGTAACCCGATATACAAATAATTCGGCATAGTGACGTCACGTGTGGGTAGGCAGGTCATACGTTGCTTAGTGGCGGCAAAGCATGAAGGAACGTATACGAACATTACAACATTTCAAAGCTGTGACATTTTTTTTCCATGAAACAAGATGCGGTCGCTTCTTTAGAAAATATCGATATCTTAGTTTTCAATCATTACAAGGGGTTTCCATACTTGGCAGTGCTTCCGACCTCCGTGTACCCAAAACCACCGCTGTCTGACAGCTTGTTTCGTGGAAATGCTTGTTGATTATGTGCAGGTGTGAATTTTTCAAATATATTCGTAGCATTAATTTTGTCTGTTTAGTTGGAGATGATAAAATAGTTAAGTATGTTTGCTAACTATTTCGCATAAAATTTGAGACCACAAGTAAAAGGTGGCGGCATTCTTTAGTTTGCGTAAGGACGTCGCTGATTCGGCAAATATTATTGTAATGTGTAATTTAAAGATACTTGACCAACCCGAGGCCAATGCTATTACACTTGAACTCTAAGAAGTATTTTTCTTTTGTTCAAATTAGCAGGTATTGTTGTTAGATTATTAACATTACAGTTATCATTTTTTTAAATACATAAATAATTAATCAAACGTACGTTCCTACACATTGATTTTTTATCAACTGATAATCATTCAATTAGAGATAAAAATAAATTATGAATTATCAATTTTGAATGATTTTTTGCGATGAAAAAATATAATACTTAATTCAAAAATTGAGCTATTTCCATTTTGTAGATAAAACTATACTTATTATAATTAATTAATCTATGGATGAAGTGTAAACAAAATAATTTAAAAAATAAATTTTGTTGGCTTTAGTTTTAAGTATTTGTAAATAGCGTCACATCCAGTGGCTCATTTGTAATCAATTATATTTATATACATATATAAAATTATGATGTACCTGCTTATTATTAATTAGAATATTCTTCAATATTGAGCGTTCTATGGTCTAATACACAATTTACAGTTCGATGTGAATGCCATTTTTATAAGAAGGTATAAAAATAATATAAAATATTGTCTCTCATTTGAGAGTTAGTATGAAAATTAGTGATCGTAGTGGCCACTTTTTGGTTCCATATCTATACAAGAAAAGCTTCTCCAATATTTTGTTTCTCAATTAATTAATCGGCCGGAATACTGCAATAGCGCATTCCGATGGTAGTGCTGTATATTTAGAGGATTTTTTCATTGCTAACTTCGAATGCAACCCGGGATACAGTTCACCGTGGTGAAATGAAAATTTGAAGCGTTTTTTATATAAATAAACACTTCTCGTTCATAGTAAATTAAATTTAATTTATTTAAATGTGGTGTCATTCGAAGTTAGCAAACGAAACTTCCCGCGAAATACTTTGGCCGGTATATAGTATGGCTTTGAGGTATAATTTACCTTCTGGTTCTGTCTCATATAAGGTATGCATTATAGATCAAGCAACGATAGAAAAATAGCTTTAATGGCAACCACCTCTTCTTCTTCTTTTGCAACCTTATCGAAGATCAATCACCGCCAGGGCGATATTAATTTGCTATTTATCTGCGACCCGGAAGAGTTAGTGGAGCTGCTGTATCATCCTCAGGTACGTTTGCCATTGATTTTTCTCTGACAATCAGTTAGGGAATTTTATAGTTTTTATACTGCGCAGAACGGTTAAATATAAATTTTACGTGTTAAATTTCGCAGTAGCACAGTTCACCGTGAACTGTCTAACCGAAAAGAGATGACGAATAGTATTGATATCAAAAAACGACGCGTTAACACTATCAGATTCAATAAGAACATTAATTCTATATCGATTGTTATTGATATTTTTGATATCTGATAATAACGCTGTTTATTATTATTATCACTATCAGATATTTACTTAAAAAGAATAACATGACAATAATTACGACCATCTACCATAATTTTACATAAATGTATTGATATAATATGATCGAGCGCTCGAAATGGAGAATTTTACGAACCGGAGCGCTCAATTATTTTCCGAAATTGTTAACATACCAAGTTATCTAATTTTATAAAAATAAGTTGGTACTTATGTCAGATTTTTAATTAATTTATTTTCAATTTAAATTTATTTATTTTTAGCATATTGTGGACAAGACAAATTATAAGTTTAAGACGTTCACAACATGACATGAAACATTATTATAAAGAAGAGAAAAAAAATTATTAAAAGCGATAAAAATGAAAATATAAAAAGAGAAGATAATATAAACATACAAAAGTAGTGACAATACAATTATACATCTATAGAAGTTCAAAGAAGTACACCAAGTTTGTTAAGGAGGCCCATTTTAAGAATTTATAAAATAGCGTCCACCTAAACTCACCCTCAAGTGGAATATATCAACACCCGAAGCAATTTGATTGAACATAGTTATCGCCCTCCCAATTGGCATTACCAGTGACAGGTTGGTTCTACACCTTGGAAGAATAAACAACTGATGGTCTCTATTTCTAAGATAGTTATCAGGGACATACAGGTCAACACTGCCCAGAATGGCCATTAATGGGCTATCTAGCTCAGATGGTCAAATATTTTTTTCCACGAGACGGAGCGATAATTTTGGGATTTCATGAACAGAATGGCGCCCCGGTGCGCTCTGGTCCACTTCGAGCTCTGAGTATTTCTAATTTACATACCTACGTGGCTACATATTTTCGTCTGTCTTTCTCTTGCATTCTGGTAGTTTTTATTACGTATTTTTAAGTGTTTTATTTAGACATGATTATGATCTCAATACTATAATATTCCATCTATTTCCGATAGAATGTCTCACGGACCACGGTCAACTATGATACGGCCAACTGCATACTGACACGGCGCAAAACATTCTAAAACACCTACTTAACATTGTTTCCCCAAATATATTACAATATAAAATTGTTAAACAAAAAATAATATACCTACCTGTTTACATTTTATGCACTGTAAACTACTCACGAGGAGTATAAAAACAAAAACGTAGCTACAATTAAATAATAGGACAGAGTTCTACGATGTCATTGTCAGAACTCACTTGCTTGGGTATGTAAAAATGTATAAATAATAATGTTATATACATATAAAATTTAATGTAGGTACTATGTATCTATTTTAAATTAAAGAAATTATTTCATACACCAACATTTATTATTATAATGTGTTTTTTAGCTTGCTACGTATTAATTATGAAACCGTTCGGATGATTATAGAAATATTGAGAAATCCTTTCGTGTAATTCGATAAAACGTTATACCTAGTCTGGGTTTGATTGAAAAGATTGTTTTCGATATATTTTTTATGTTTCTCGTTCCTGTGGGAGGGGGGGGGGGAGGTCCGGACCTAAACTCTAATATTCAGTAGGTTGTGTGTATGTAATTTTTGATAATTAATAAAATAGACATGAAGGTACCTAACAAATTATGCTTCTGCTTATGCGCGGCACTTTGCCTAAGAACGTCACTATATGTGAGTAAATTGTGTACACTTTTCTTTCAGGTGTATTACTGTTGTTTGTGAATGGAGTGTTTTCTGGAAGTGACATAGCTTTAACTGTAGACGAGCACTTTACAGTTTATGTCAATAATGGACACGGTGGATTGGAATTAGTGATAATACAAGGTAAAAACAAACACTAATTTAATATTTATATGAATACATTTATTACACTATATATTAATTTACTAATTGGATTATTAATCTATTACATATACCTACCAGAGAGAGAACATTTAAATTGTTAAGATTAAAAAAAACTATCTAGGTATAACGATGAGTGTCATACTGAACAGTCATTTTATATAAAGTTAAAAATTTTAGTACCCGTCGGTATGTAATTTTGTCAAATGTATATTTTAACATGGAACATGATTTACTCATGATCTCCGACGCATAATCGTTACGAAAAATAGATGTAGAATAACTATAGACGCGCAGCCCGCTCGCCCGCCCGCGGCCCACGCCCTGCCCCGATTACATACGCGCGCCGATTATTTTCATTTTACGTTCAGTAGCCTACATTCTGTGCGACGTATTGTTCATCTGTTATTATTACTTCTTTAGTTTTATTATTGTAATTACATAATTTTCAGAAAAAGTAAAATTGTTTGAATCCTTTGGATTCGGTTACTTTGACAAATAAATTTTCTTTCGAATTTGGACAACCAGCATTCAGAGAATCAGTAGGGAAAGAATCTTCCATGTTTAATAATTTTAGCCGTCAGGGTTTAAGTAACCATCATCTGAGGGGCCCAGTTTTTCGCTCCATTTTGTCGAAACTATAATTCCGTTCAGAGTCAAACGGTATTAATACCGGTATTGGTATTGTCATTCGGTATTGCAAATCCCTATTCTCTCGTAGTGATTGTAACAAAAGTGCCAGTGTCTTGAGGTGAAACGGGTTCTACGTTAAAAATTATTCTGTATTTATTATTATATCTGTTTTTTTAGATGGCGTGCAAGAAAGCTTGGGGACAATCGGCTCAACTGTGGACTATAGTGAAGACTACACGGAATCAGTGAAAAATGGAGCAATTCATTTGGAATTTGGCAATGTGGAAGGGACGATTACTCTGAAGAAGTATGATTCCGTTTATGAAATGACTGTCGATTGGCGGACGGTGCCATCTCATAGACTCGAAGACTGCTTTTCCCTCGGTAACAAGTCTTTAATATATTCTTATTTCACGTTGTGAAGTGTTTGTGGTATTTGTTAGTAAAGGATAACTCACCACTGTTTTTTTAGTAAGCCTAAATCGGCATTCTTTCAATCAAACATAATATAGCTGATATAGAGTAGGCACGTTCAACTTCAAGTAGGTTGTGATTGTTGATGACCCAGTATTAAGATCTCCCACACTCTCACTTTGTTATTCTTTAACTTGAATAAACATATTAGATTTGGCTTTGGACTATCAAAATCAGAAAGAAATATTTAATTTTCAATAATTCGTCATGAAAATGATAAGTTTTTGGTCTTCTTTTGGGCACTCATCGTCTACTTTCTCATTATGCAAACAGACTACTGCGTGACGGTAAGAGGAATTTTCGCCGCTGTTTAAAGCGAGGGATTTGCGTCTTCTGTTTCTCTTCTTATGAGTGACATATAAAATAAGTAATGCGACGAGTTCACATGGACTTCCTCATGGTTAATTTAAAAAAGACTTTCAACTAGGCCGTTTAGGGAAATATAAATTCTTCAAAATGTCAACCAAACCATATTATTATCTTACAATAATGAATGTATACGCCTTTAAAATTTTCATTTATTAAATATGTATCAATACCGACATTTTAAAAAACTATTTCCGCCCAGAATGATAGATAATTCCATCCAGAAACCGAAGTCAACAATTTTTAACACCTTGCTCTAATCTCAAAATAAATATATTGTAGATTTTTTGTAATTGCTTCACTTATGTCGAATGATTTAGTCATTTTGGAAATAGTCTATTGCAATTTCTCTGCTTTCTGAAAATATCGGTATTTTTAAGTTGGTTTTACGATATCGATAAATACCGGAATACCGGTATTGCAATCTCTATTTGGACATGCCCGCATGTCATTGTGCCAGACGTGGGATTCGAACTCGCAATCAACATTGGTAAACCGGGAATCTCTCACTGCTCCGTCGTGGAAACTTCTTCTTTACGGTTCTTTTAATATAATTAGTGGCATACTTTCTTTCTAGGCAACAATCAATGGTATGGAGGGCCACAACAAAAACGTCAATCTTGGCCTATACAAAAACTGAATTTAAAAGAATATTCTTACGTGACCAAGGAAGCCGATAATGCTGCCATCGCTGAACCATACTGGCTCAGTTCGAGTGGCTTGTTTATCTTCATCAACAGTTCCACCCCACTGTTCGTTGACCAGAATAACTTGAAAGACAACTCGGTGTGCTTCATTGCTGAAATAAAACCACCATATTCCAGCAAGAGACAGATAAATCAATTGACCTACACATTTGGAATATCACCGAACGCGCGTACTTCGCATCTGCACGTCAGCAAGAGATTTTTCAAGACACCGAGTGGAGTGCCAGACAAGCGAATGGTCCAGCATCCTATTTGGTCCACGTGGGCCGAATATAAGAAATCGATCAACGAAACTATCGTCACGGATTTTGCGAACAAAATAATGCAACACGGGTTTAATTACAGCCAAATTGCAATAGATGACTTCTGGGAGACTTGTTATGGCTCTTTCAACGTAGACACGAAGAAGTTTCCTGATTTCAAAAGTATGATAGACACGCTCAAGAAAAAAGATTTCAGGGTCACCTTGTGGATACATCCATTTATTAACAAAGGGTGTGAACCATGGTATACTGAAGCTCTTCAAAAAGGGTAAGTTATTTCCACAGTACAGATTAATAAGATAGACATGCGACACCCAGTCACCATACACCAAGACTTTGAAGCCAATTTTGGTTTACGAATAATTAATGACGGTCACGCCATAAAAAGTAAGAAATACAAAGTCCGCTCAGTTTCCTTAAATTTTATTAATATGTGATACAATTTTCGTTGACGTTACAAACTTTAATGCGATAGACTTAAAAATAGAAAATAACATAATTCTTTAAATGTATCCTATAATTATTCTACACACTCAAAAATTGTACCTTCTTACCATACCAGTGGCAAAGTGTGGAAGTAGGCTGTTAAGATCCGACATAAATAAGTTCACATTAAACTTTGTCAGTCATACGTACTTGCTTTTATTGAACTAAAACTACAATTTTGCAAATAGTATTGGTTAGTTTTTAAAAATCAACTAAACTCTGCCTAAACCAAACCATAATAGTTTAGGTATGCTATAGCCGATCTGACAAAAATGTGCACACTCTTTCAGTCATACTTATTATTTGTTATCGTTGAATTAAGAATGCATACCTATTACACACAGTCTTTTTTAATTCGTTAAGCCCTGCCTAAACCAAATCATAAGGGATAAAAAATATTCTTCTATCTATAAAATATAATATATTATAACTATGAATGATTTAATGGCATAATTTTAGATATTAATAGATATTAGACAACTATTTTTTTGGTTATTATCTATTATGGCATGGTTTTTTTTACTGGACGTATGAGTAGTACCTACTTTATTGAAGATTGTTGTAGATACTTTGTGAAAAGTGAAACCGGCAAAGTGGACACTTCATGGTGGGACAGTGAAGGAGAAACGGCTGCTTATATTGACTTCACTAATTCAGCAGCGAGGACTTGGTGGTACGATAGAGTTGCCGCCCTGCAGACCAAATATGGAATCGACAGCTTTAAATGTGACGCCGGCGAGACCAGCTGGTCACCACAGGTAATAAATTATTCACTTACCCAAATAAAAAAGGTTTGACCTTTCACCTGTCATTCATTTTTACCTTATAACTTATGCACACTCTCGCTGGGCTACCCGAGAATGCCCGGGCGCGAGAGTGCAGTAAGCTCGCACCCTCTCGTGTACCAAATAGTGTCAGGGAAAGTCTCGACAAGAGTGTGGATCCTGCATTAGAAATGTAGAAACTTCTAGGGTAACTTGTAATTCCTAAAAAGTCTGCCAATGCAAGACTGTATATTGTGAACATCAGTGGCGAAGGGTAATTTTTTAAAAGAGGTAGGCTGTGTAGATCATAGAAAAAGAGCTCACTTACCAGGTATAGGTACTTACGGGAAATAACAAGCTAATACAATATTACTATTGTTTATTTGGCACACACTAATGACAACGACATTAAATAAATGAAATTTCTATAGCTCACTGTTGATATAAAAATGAGTGATGAGTTTAAAATTATGTATTTTCCTAAACATTTATACACATCAAAAATCATTGCATAAAATATTATTTATTTTCAAAAACAATCTAAATATATTTAATAATTAATTATTTTGAATAAAGTTGCAGCCATAGACAATTACAATAAATGCACAAAGGTTTTAGGCTTCGCATTTTGAGCCTACCGCATTGCATTCATTTCGGTAGACGTGTCTGAGGTCACGTGACCTGGCGGTTATACAAAATAAATCTGAATTCCAAACAAAATAATCATATAAATACAATAGCTGGCGACAGATGACGCTGTCGCATATTTTTTACCTTTGATATGAATTCTAAATTCAACACTTCAAGATTCCGACGACAGATGGGTCTGTTTATTTTCTAACTATATAATGTCGTTATCATTAGAAGGCAGGCTTTAAATAATCGCCTAGTTCTAGTATGTACTCTTCACCACGCATACAGAATACTTTTTCAACCATAGTACAAAGTTACAATATCAAATCCGGGAACTTTATTAGTCATCGGTCCCATTATGTTTTAATAGTATCTCTGAGATACAAACAAATATACAACTATGATTGTAACAATACTCTCGCAATAAAGTTAGTTAACCACCCCATTAAATAACTAAAATCAATGAAAACATTATAGTAAGTGGATAATTAAAATAATCTTACTACTAGACACATTCATACATACAAAACCAATATCGGATTCCATTATGCGATGGATCGACTCGGTATAAAACTATGAATCGTCATAATGATCGAGTGGAACAATTTTTTTCTCTTGCCTCTTTCAACATAAGTTACATACATAATGTTAATTGTATTTGTTTTATTTTATTTACTTTAATTTTCTGGTTAAGGGCGGACGTGCTCAGCGTGGGTCAAAATGGAGTTTTTTTCTATTTTCAAAGCATGATCCTGGACATACCTTAAACGTTATAATAAAATGCCTAATTCTTGTCAAATTTGGGATCACAGAGATTAACAATATAATTTTTTATCGTAAATATTTCACTATAATAATGTCGATATAAATTATACTAATGATTTTATAAATGCGTTTAAAAATTAATAAATGTAAAAAATCTTAACACCACTGCACATTTATGTACTGAAATATGACTATATTCTAAAACATTAGAGTGAGAGTTTTAAAAGAATACTAGTTTATGTAATAGAAATACTTTATGCAGTCATCAAATGTTTAAAATAAATATAACGGATAATAAGGCTTCAAATTATATAAATAGATTATCTACAACGTTTAAGGTATATCCAGGATCATGCTTTGAAAATAGAACAAAAGATCCATTTTGACCTACGCTGAGCATGTACCCCCTTAACTTCCTACTTCTTATGTTAGCGATTTTTAATAATTGTAATGTTTGATTTAATACTACTTTCAGTGTCCCCTGTTATTAGGACCATCATTTTTATTCATTATTTTTTATCTCATACTTATTAATGTTGCGTACTTCAGTGATTGGTCCTAAACATAATTCGGTTAGCAGGATTTTATCGAACTCTTTGTATCCTACTATACTTTAAAGCAATTCCAATTTAAAAAATCTTTGTATTGATCATGAAGAATATATTTTAATGAATTCATATTCATTATTAATATTTTCTAGATTCCTGTACAAAAAGGAGACATTAACCACCATCCTCATCATGTCATGAAGGATTATGTTGAATTATGCGCGAAATTTGGACCAATGGTGGACGTACGGGCTGGCTATGGGTAAGCATACCCCAACACAATACCTACTAACTAGCGGAAATCATTGTCAAAAATATATGCTTGTACCAGCAGTGACCAAACAGGTCATGAATTGATAGGGCGGCAAATGAATTACAACATTTGAAAGAAGTGGCAGTTTTCTACCAAGCGGCCGATGTGGTCGCTTGGTAGAAAGTACCGACATCTTAGTCAGTTTGTCAGACCTTCACGTACCTGAAACCACCATTGCTTGAGAGTAGCTTTAGTGGAAAAAATGCTCCTTTTTATGGTTTTTAAGATTTTCCTCAGTTAAATTAATGATTTAGTTTTTAAACAAGATTTTTTTTTGAATTTGTCTTGTTACTGTCATATCTAGATAATAAAATAAGTTTGTATGTACTTAACAAATTTGAAACTAATGATAGAAGATGGCTTTTTAAGTCTGCCTTAAGGCAATGTCTTTACCTACCAGAGGCACCTAGCGATAGAATATGAAGCTTGTAATTTGAGACATTTTTTTGATAATTTACAGTTTCAACTGTAGTAATAAATATGTAAGTATCTGAAAACATTAAAAAGAAAAATATTTTTTATTTTAAGTCAAAGATAAACTTACAATTGTAAAAAATGTAATAAAATGTGAATTTGTTGAATTGGACCCCATCTTATTATTTAGGACATATATTTTATGGTCGCATTTATTATTAAAATTTAGTTTATTAAGTTTTCTAATCATCGCCCAAGAGTTTTTGACTAATTCATTGTTTTATTATTTTTATATATTTATTATAAAAATATAAATGCGTATAACTTGAAATCCTTTTTTATTTATATCAAATTTTATTTAAGTATGATCCCAATATTGAAGCTCATAATATATCTATGTCTGTACTAATATATTATAATTATCTACTAATTTTTACACAAATTCAGCACTTTTTGTGAATGCTGAAGTACTGAATTTGTATTATGGCTATGTACTATGGCTATTTAATAGCCACTAACATTCTTCGTAAATTTACTTACCCGCTATATGACTATTATTATGTATGGATACTGTAGGCGACGCAAACTAAGTGCATGATACTGGCCTCTTAAAGGTAGGCGCGTATCTTAGAGATTAACTCACCAAGTATAGCTCGCATCACACTCACAAACTGCAAGGTTGATCATATTGTATAGGGCAGTAATTATCTATTTGTGACGGTGTATCTACGGCTCTTATTTCAATTTGCGATATACAGTACCTATTGTATTATCGTTTTCAGAACCCAAGACCTTCCTATCTTTATGCAAATGCTTGACAAGGATACGGATTGGACCGTCAACAATGGACTGCCCACCCTCGTCACCACTCTCCTGCAGATGAATATGAACGGTTACATATTTGTGTTGCCCGATATGATCGGAGGCAGCAGCTACAACGTGACCCCTTCCAAAGAACTCTTCATTCGATGGCTTCAGGCAAATGTTTTCATGCCCACTATGCAGTATTCATTTGCACCATGGGGCTATGATAAAGAGGTTCGTATCCATAATGTAAATTAAAGGTATATTTAAAAAAAAAACAGAAAATCCACATATGGTAGAAATCAGCGGCGTGTGGTGACTTGTTTATTGGGATGCTGTTGATAAACATGTTCACTTCATTATATTATTATTTTATTACGGTTTTTTAACTAATTTTATCATGGCGGGCAGTAGATGAAGTAGTATTTATTGCGTTGCAGTGTGCTATCTCTGATATTTATAGAAGTAAAGTAAAAAAACATTTAGTAGACATAATGTTGTTAAATAAATATTTTAATATTGCTAAAAAGATACCAACATAATAGCACCTGTACGCATGCATGGATTTACTTGCAGCAATAGTGTGTATGTTAAACTATCGAGATAATAACTGTTTACATGTCATAAAAGTGCAGAGTGTCTCGCCAATCTCATTCTTCAGGAGTAAGCGAAACGTGATGTTGTCATTTTATAGTACTATTTGACAGGTAGTGAACATCGGTTAACCTCACAATGAGTCTCTGCGCGGTGTAGTTGGTTTTTTTACCGGCAGGTTCACCACTATCGTTCTACTGCGCAGGCGCAGATATCGAACAAATCCAGCTTGTGCATAAAAATTCAGAAGCTTCCGAACTCTTTTGATTCATGCATGCAATCTTGCAGGATAATATATATTTATACATGAATTAATGTTATAATAATTATAGTACTTTATAGATTATTTCTGAGAATGTGGAACAAATATGAACTGCTGAACCGCACACCACTCGTCTAAAACTTAAAAAAGATGTACATACTCTATAATATAATATGTAATTTTATATTATAATCCATAACTTCCAAACCCCATCAAAAGTATACATTTTTTTTAACTTCATGATAAATCCCACAATATGTCTATAGTAAGTATTTTAATCTTATTGACAACTAACTTTATTGACAGTTAAACGGGTAATAAAATGAAGCAGATTTTAATAGAATGTAATATTATCATTGTATAAGCCTCGTCATTATATATCTACCGAATTTCAAGTTACCTACTATCATTTCCCTCCATTTTGACTGTGAAAACCAACTGTCACTTTGTGTTTTGTTATGGTTTTTTTTTCGTCTGGGTTCGGGATGTGGATATGATAATTAAGACACCGGAATTGTGATCAGAAACGGCGAGTTTATTTAACGTTAATATTATAATCGTTACATTTTTATAATTTAATTTTGCGGAGGACGCAATCGGCGTGTTCGCGATTTGCCCAGCAGGAAGCTTCTCCCGCTCAAACAAAAACGGTTACCCTTTCTGAGCCGTGCCAAATGCGACGTTGCCATTCGTATTTTTTTTTGACAATGTTGCCGGTCAGATATTTATTAGTGGTATTAAACATTGTTCAATTATTTTCGCAATCAGCCGTTATTATTTGTTGGCTTCGATACCGATTCGGGCCTCTCAAGATACACAAAGACATCCCCAAATGGGGACCATACGGGGTTGTCACACTACCTACTTAAAGAAAAGCAGATGAACATTGAGAGTGACAAAAAACGTTGTAGGTTTTGGCAAATCTTGTTATATTATAAATGCTTGATAATATGGGGATGCAATGTTAAATGATTGACTTGAAAGAAGTGGGTGTAATTTTCTCATAGATAACCATAACGTGTATGTACAATTATAATGAATTGAATGATAAATTTATCAATATTTATGAATGTATTGGCAAGTTGAAAGAACGATTTTTGTCCATTTGCAGACGATAGCAATCACCCAAAAGTTCACAAATCTCCATGCAGGCCATTCAGACCTCATTTACCATGTAATGACAGAGGCTGCAGCTAAAGGTTTACCAGTTAATCCACCCATTTGGTGGATGGACCCTACAGACCCTGAAGCACAAAAAGTATGGGATGGTAAGTCAAAACAAAACCACCGTCATTCGTTCTTTCCATACTACTTATCCGCTTGCAACAGTATAACCTCTAACCGGCTAATTCATTTTCAGAATATCTTTTGGGAGATGGCGACATCCTCTGCGCACCAGTAATGAATGAAGGCGCTACGTCCAGAGATGTCTACCTACCACAAGGAACGTGGTTAGCCGAAGGGAATCCTGAAAAGAAGTTTGAAGGGAAAAGATGGATCCGCGACTACCCAGCTCCTCTCGATACTTTGCCATGGTTTAAATTAGTTAGGACTGATAACAGCTCATAAGATAATGGCTTTTAAAGCAAAAAAAATCTTACACGTGTACTTACATAAACTATTGAATTTGTACTCATTATGCAAATATTGTCGTGTAAATAAAATTTTATTTCAAAACTTGCCGAATTGTTTCATGTTTTATTCATAGGTGCCACTGTTAATTATTTAAGTAGGTACATAATATAAAATATTTTTACATCTTGATCGATTACTATCCTAATTGATGTCTTTCCACCGAAAATTCACAGTTATGGCAGCCATTATTATTATAATAGGCACTATTAAAGTGATTGTAATTTTTATTACTCACTTCCAATTGTTTTAAATGTTTTATTTTTAATAAAAGTCAATAAGCTGTACCTGTCAAAGATGGTCTTTTTTGTTTCCTTATACCAGACGTAGCATATAGATCACACCACAGTGTGGAGAGATATTGTGATAGCTATATATATGCCAATCTCTCCTTTTATGTCGCCAATGCAATGATGTCATCTTCGTTGCGAAGGATGTGTCGCGATGGATGATGACACGCAAGACGACATTATGGGAAAACTATCTAGATGCCTAAGATATATTATTGTTAAGTTGAAAGTAAGTGTCCAGTGGTGCGTTTCTTTGACGCAGATGATGCAATCAATTCATCAGAAAATTTAAAGGGGGGCCTTGAAACGGTTCAAACCGTTATTAAATTATACTGAATTCTTAAAAACATGCGTTATACAAATTGTGTATAAAATAATACTCAGACCATAAAAAATCATGCAACTTACGTAAAAAACCTATAACATGACCACTCAATACATAATTGTGTGTAAAAAATAAACCACTAATATTATTATATTGTATTATTGTGTCACTAGGGAAGAGGTAGTTAGAATTTAGGTATGGTTTTATTTAAAATCAATCAGTGCCTCGAGCTTCCAAGTCTCTAAGCCCGCCACTGTAAGTGTCCCTTTTACAACCCAGTGTATGAGGCTAACGCGCTTTGTACCAAGAATCACAGCTCTGCAGGTATCAAATAAATAAAAAATGAGGTATCAGTGGGTCTATTCTATACACAAGGAGGCTATCGGCGACTATCGACGGTAGTTTATCATATTTATGTATTGAGGCAGTTAATTGTTACAATAAGTTAACCGTCTAAACTGTCAAAAATTTCTATGCTTTACCAGGCCCTCTCTTGGCTGTGTTAACTTTTAGAGCAAGATGGATAGCTGACTTATTGTAACAATTATAAAACCTCAATACAAAAATATGACAAACTACCATCGATAGCTGCCGATAGTCGCCTTGTGTATAGAATAGACCCACAGTTGTTATTACTATAGATTATAAAATGTCACTGTTATTTTGTTTCTGTCAAAGCTGTTAAAATTTGCACGTTAACGTTACAGGCGTATTTAACATTGGAGTGCGTATTGCTTTCTTATTTAAGCACATTAGTTTTGGACATTGATTTACTATATTTATATATACCTAGCCAATAAGGTATTGCCTGATTAATGGTTTTCGGCCAATAAGATTTTATATCAGGTTTTTCCAAACTGAATGTGGACAATGTACCTACCTTTTTCGTTTGTAAAAACGTCCCCATGAGCGTCACGAAAAATTTAATTGATTTTGGAAAATGTGGAAATATGTCAATATAAATCGTGTATCAGAAGTTTAGGCAATAAATGAATACTCTTTTAATATTCATTTTCAAAATTGATGATTTAGGGCTGCACCTACTGAAATTGAAGAAAATGTTGCAGAACTGTTGAGTGTAGAACGAAAACACATTTTTTAAAACGTTTACCACTGGTAGAGTACCAAAACTGACAGTATTGAAATTCAGAAGAAAAGTCCTACAGTACACCCTTAATTGTAGATATGTACCTTGATAAACTAGAACCTTTATAACGCCGGTGTAAATATTTTATTAGGTGTCGAAGTAACAAGAATTTTTATCACTTTATTAAAACATTGAATGATACGACAATAATAATATGTGAAAAAGATTTGGAATACTAAATGACATTTTTACACCATCATTATATTCACTTCGTTTGAATATTTAATGTTATGGGACAGTACACATTGCCGCTAATTTACTTTCAGATACCTAGTGATACATGTTATTATTTCTCTCTGTGTATTAAAATGTTGTTAGTTACACGCCTTTTTAACATACATATCTTCATGTTAAACTATTAAGGACTGAATTAGGATTTTTTGGAATTATCTTAGGTTGAACAGAAAAGATAAGTTTTAACACATTTTATAGATATTTATTTTGTCTAGCTATGTTTAAGGGTCGTGGTTAATTAATTCTTCCACAATCTGCCTCTACGTTTCCCGGTCCTGTGGGTCTATTCTATACTTATCGACTGCTAAAGTGATAAATATTATCAGACTTAGGGTAGGTTTGTATCAAAATATTAGCACTTATTGTAACAATTACAATAAGTTGGTTTTTATTGTTGCAATAAGTGCTATATTTTAACAGCACCTATCTTGCTGCTGTTCTCTTAAATAAATATTAATTCATTGATAAATATGGTGTTTAATTTATAGAACTCCATATTATTAGATAATAATGCACATTTCTGTGATTTTCAGGGTTATATCAAGATTTTAAGTTCTATTCTATTCTAACATATTACTGTGGGAATTTGGTCAGTTAATAACTTACTTATTGATTCATGTATTATATTTAATAATCTAATATATAAAAAATAATATTTATTTGTTTGTTCGTATTGTATGCGCTGCCATACCGTTCATCCGATTGCGATAAAACTTATTGCTTGCACTTGCGTGAAGGTTATAGGCTATATCTTATACATAAAATGTTATATATAAGAATGTCTGTCTGTCTGTCTCATATGCGTTCCTATACCATTTATCCGATTGCGATGAAACTTTGGTGAGTTGCTGTGTGCACACCCGCGAAGGTTTCTGAATTAGAAAAACCATCTTTTTCTTCTATTCGTATGCGTTCCTATACCATTCATCCGATTGCAATGAAACTTTTGTCAGTTGTTGTGCGCACATCCGCAAAGGTTTCTAAATTGGTATTATATAAAATATAAAGTTTGTTGTTTGTTTGTTCCACCCAATTTTGAATTTTTTACTACATATTAATAATATTAATAACGTTTGCATATTTTGGATTAGATTTTAATTTAGTGTTCTTTTGTTTGACCTTTTATTAGAATTATTTTCATATTGCCATATTGCCGTACGTATCACAAAGATATTTTAATATTAAAAAGATAATTACTTATTATTATTTTTTAAATATCCAAGATAAATGTATCCACGAAGCGACCCTGTGCGAAGCCGGGTACTTCAGCTTGTATTTTATAACAAATAACATAGATCTAATTAAATTAAATTTGTAACCTTTTTTCAGATTCATTTTCATTTTGAAGTAAATTTAAGTTACATGTAGATGAGAATTTCTGTAACGTTTTTTGGATGAAACATTGCATAAAACTCATTCAGTCATTCAGTCACACCATAAAGCGTGTATCGCCAATTCAAATCCCATCTGTGCTTCAAATTCACAAGCTACTTTTGTGTAAAGGTCTGTACCATTGTATTGAAGCGAAATAATAATTTGCTTTGATTTTTTGCCATAATACCATAATAATTTGATATTTAGGTAAATCTCCTAATACATCACTGTTGTTTCAAAAACAAAGGTTTTCTTGACGTACAAAAGTAATATGTAGCTAAAAAATAATGCCATTTGACTTCAGTTACTTGAATTCAAAAGTTTCACTTGCTTTCTAGGTACCTATATAAAAAAAATAACAATCAAGAAATATCATATTGAATAATATATTGTATTATTGAAATGGCCGTTGAAAAGAGAATGAAATACTTTAATTTTCATTATCGACTTCTTCGATTTATAGGACTTGGATTATTCCATGACCCAGAACTACAAAATTACCAAAACTTTTCAAACCCATTCTACCTTTGCTATTCAATAATCCAGCTTGGATTTTGGGTGTTTTTGTTCACAATAGCTTTATGGATGCAAGTGCCATATATCTACAAAGATCTGGACCGGCTAATGTTGAATTTATCATTCAGTGTCACATTTACATTTTCATTTATTAAACTGTACATTGTCATATTTAAGAGCAAATCAATACAAGAAATTGTTTACGCTATAGAGAACGAAATGTGTCAGTTTTATCAGAATGATAAAATAATCAATAAAACCGTACAGATCAGCAGAAAGCTGACAATATCTGTGCTTAGTTTTGCCAATTTGACAGTCGTGGGTCTTATAGTAGGTGGAGCAGCGCGGGCATACTGGTCTCCACATATTCACATGGCCAAAACAAATTCGACAGAATTTAAACCATCAGACAGAATACTTCCGATGCCTGTATATTTACCATTTGAGATTACATCAGATTTGGTATATTCCGTGGCGTTTGTGTATCAAATATTGGGTATTCAATGGTATGGAAATCTAGTCGTTCTAATCAATACTTTTATGAACACAATTATGGTTCATTTTAGCGGAAGATTTGCCAATTTACGATACGTTCTAGAGAATATGAAATACATTGCAGTTATTCGTCTCAGAATGAAAAGAGCTGGATTAAAAGACGACGATGTCATAGAATATGATAAAATAATGGAGACATTGCAACTTAATGAAATTAAATTGGAAGATGGACAAACGCAGATGAAGTATCCTTTGTTGGAGAAAAATTCAAGATTTTCTGAAGAAGAATTAAATAACCAGATGTATGCATGTTTGAAGGAGTGTATAGAGCATCACAATTTTATAATAACGTAAGAGACAACATATTACATTCGTTAGGTTATAATATAATGCTAAACCAAACGCGTAAGGGACGTTTTGGGGAATATTAGTTATTAATTGCAGGATTAGTTTGTTTATAATTTTAGAATGCCATTTATAGTGTCCTAAAGGTGCGTCAGCAAAATTTATTCCATGATAAAGTAATAGTTATTTTTTTTAGTGGAGTACCAAAGTATTGAAAAATCAATGACATTATTATGTCATTGTGAAAAATATATTATGATGAAACTAATAAAATTATTTTTTTTAAATTGCTCTTCTGTAAAATTGTCACGTACGCTTAATTGATCGATACGTAACTAATTGTTATGATATCAATAACACTTCGTAGGTAATTAAAATGAATAAAATTGCATATTAATATTTTATAATACCTCACCCATTCACTGCGTCCAACACAACGGGTTCGTTGCAAATCAGGTGGCCATTAGATATAATTAGCATGTTATTTAAATGTGGTAATTAAATATTAATTAAAAGGTCGGCAGTGAATGGGTTAAAATACACCAAAGCTAAACATTCTTCATTATTAACATAAAACAAAAATATAAAGCAATAGACACACACATGGTACATAAAATGTACCATGGCAGTACTGCCATTGAAACATCATATAAATTACTTAGGTTTATTATATTATAAGTAATGATTTTAGGTTATCAATAAATTTTGAGAGAACTGCACACAATAATTATTGTTTCTTGTATTTTGATTTTCAGATATGTTGAAAAGTTTGAATACGTTTATAACATTGCATTTTTGAGTCATGTAATCAACAATCTTAATGTTATATGTCATGTCATGCTGCAAATATCAGAGGTAAACTAGAAAGAATACATTTTTTATCTGTGAATATTAAATTTATAATGCGAGTGCAAACCCACCACCGTTATTTAATTTCAGTAGCGATCATGAAAATACACTTCACATTGTTTATTCATATGAAAAAGAAAAGTACTTACCTTTTAGTTTACTAAGAATTTCCATCTTTAGTTTGCTGTTGGTAAACATAAAGTATAAAATTATTATTTAATGATTTAGGTAGTGGGTAAATATATATTTGTTTCTTTAAAATGGACATTCTTGGAGAGTCAATTTTTATTAGTACATCGTATTTTAACACTTTCATATGAAAATATTTGTTTTTGGTTTCAGAATGATGTATTTTCAATACGTTTTGGAACTGCAATAGCATTATTTTTCACAGTGGTGAGTGAACTTTTAGTGCAGTGTTATGCGGGTAACGAGATGACATTACAGGTACGTATTATAATGGTATAGGTATAGATAATCTACTTGTACAGTTTTCCAGTATTTCAAATTGTTAATTAATAAAACTTCTGGAAATTTCAGGAAACCATATTTTCCTATTTGGTATTAAAAAAAAGTAAGGAATTCCTGCTGGGTCTGTGGTAGAATAGTTGATAACCATGACTTCAGTATTGCTTCGGAGAGACAAAACGCTGTATTGACATCTATTCAGTTTCTCTGTTTCAGTTTTATTAGTAGATAAAAATGAGTAAGATAATTTAATATACATATTCTTAATTAAAATTGTTGTATGTCAGGATACAACAATGTTAATTAAGGAAGATTTACTTAGAATTTGTGGCATTATATAATGGCATTTCTGAGAATCGGCGGTTAGGAGACACTGGACTGTATACCATATTATAATTATTATTGAACTATAGCTAGAAAAGGCTATCTTAATTAATTTGTCATGACATCTTCTTGACCAGGCAACAGGGGTGGCGGACAGCGCATATAACTGTCAGTGGTACTCAACAGACAACAAATTTAAGCGGCTTCTGATGATTCTCATAATGCGAGCTCAAAAACCTGTGAATGTGACTGCTGGAAAATTTGCTGCCATATCCAATTCCACATTTGTAGCGGTAATTATTTATTAAATTATTATAAAATAAACATAATAAAATACAAATAACATGAAAATAAAATTTGAATAACCCATTCGTGACGCCATCTATACATCATGTTAATAACATTCACCGTTTAATTATATATTTTTATTATTCACTCTCTTTTTAATAAAATGAAATCTCAAATATTGGCAACTATCTAGGTATATTAAAAATATAATTTAAGTACTTAATAATAATGAAACACTGTTCAGCTTCTATATATTATTAACATCTACATCATGGCGCTGTTTGCATGCTGGTGGTATTGCAACGGTTTTAGTTCCAGAAATGGCTGCAGTGACGTGTACGTCTCAATATAGAGTCAAAGTCTAGTACTTATTAACCTTATCACTGCCAGCCAATATTTACTAGGTGGACACTAAATTGTAGGCCAGCTATTTTTGGAATAAAATAAAGCCCTTAAAAAATATGAGATAGGCACAGATTGATAAATATTTGTGAAAACTTACCAAATCAACATGTTTCTCGAGTTTATCGTGAATATTTTCACACTAAAATGATAAATATGGTTTAGAAAATATACGCAAATAGTTTATTCAGAAATTATGTTGTTTACTAAAACCCGCGAGTTAACTCGTCCGTGGCCTGACGCGACATACATGCTTTGGCGAGTTAACTCGTCCATGGCACTGATCAGGTGATTCCCTTGTAAAAAGCAATACAATTATTGCCTTGCCATAGACTTCTCCATTTTTAACTTCCTTATATTATATTTTCCACCAAACTACTTTATTTCATGACAAATTTATCTAAAAATAGTCTAGAAGGCTTATAAATCAACTAGATACCAGATTACTAATATATTTAATAACTATGATTCCAATCATGACCCTTTCCTTAATACTTTGGACGCTGAAGACGCACATACACGTAATGACCAGGCGGCCGATCGATGTAATTAACGTGCATTTTAAAGGTGCTAATTAAAAAATCATTATATAGTCAGCAGCGAATGAGTTAACAAGAAGTAGCGATAGGTAGGTACTCTACTAAATAAACTAGGTCACTAAGATAATTAATTAAAATCATATTATCTATTTTATTTGCAGATAATGAGAGGCGCCTATTCATATTTTGCTGTGATTCGTAGTACAAGTAGTGATTAAATTTAATGAAATACATAACCAGCTTCTTTATGGAAGATAATGTTATATTTTAGGTTACCTACCAAAATTAATTTTTCAATGCTCGTTGATCACATATATTGTAAATATTATTACTCAACAAATGCCTTCAAATTGTAATTTATAGATCTCTAGCAATATGATAGCATAGATAAGCAATATGTATTTTTAAATTTATGTATACATAATTCTTATAAATAATTATTTATAATGGTTATATGAGAGTAAGAGAGAAGACAAAAATGATGAAATTGAGAAGGCCAAAATGCATAACAGCACCAGTTTCCACTACATCGGAAGCAATGTTCAGCATTGAGACTGTTCATTATTTCCTTCAGTCACAGAATACTCCATTCAATAAACTAGCATTATATACATGGAATTATATGTCAATATAATAAATGTTGTTCAAACAAAACAAATTAAAATTTATTAATTTTGTTATACATATTTTATGTATTCGTATATATGAATGTATTGGTATTCATAAGTCACTAAAAGTTTTCTGTGTTTTGTAGATAAATGAGTTTTGTTAATTTGTTTATTGAAAACTAGAAAAAATTAGCAGTAGACCAAGGCCTGAACAAAAACGATGCATGAGTGCGAGTGAGAAAGTATTCGGCACCCTTATAATCTCTGCGACACGCGCTAGAGTAAGATAAAAGGTCTACATATTTTTAAGTTGGTTTCCAAAAATATCGCCGGCAAATTGTGCTGAATCGCTTCACGTAGCGTGTTGTTCGTGTTGCTAAATTTGCTATTTTTTGTGTTAAACATAAAGTCAGTGGTAAATATTTTTAGTTAATTAAGTAGGAAAGGGGGTTCTGCATGTTGTATTAAAATATGGTAGCCGTACTGATAAGCAAGAAGATGGTATTACGTTTCATAGGTAAGTTGATACATGTTCGTGACAATTTATTTGTATATTATTATTTATTTTAATATCAGTGACCTAGTGTTTCTAATAACTTAAATTATGGATATATTTACCTAATTGGTTGCATTTTGACCGCTTAAAAATACTATATAACGTAAAAAAACAGAAAATTATATTTTAATTCTGAGCGTCTAGTGCGAGCACTTTGGGCGAGCACTAGCGAAATGGTCTATGGTCTCGAACATTTAAAGGCGAATGTGTTCGCTCGCCCACAAACCAAACGCACGGCACGTAGCTTCATTTAGCAATGCAACGGGTGGCGTCTATATGTATCTATAGTCTATGCAGTAGACAGTGTCACCTATCAACATTCTTTGTCATCTGTCAAACTACTATGACAGTATCCAATCATTTGTTCTTTTTCACGACCCAGTTAAATAAACGATTCCTTTATTTGCGAATCATTTTTTTTAAAATCAGAATTAGAAGAAAATATTAAAACAGAATTTTTCAAATTAAAAATTTGCGTTTAGACTTTAGATGTATGTATTTTTTCTCTCACCTTACACCCTTTAATATGTATTCTTCCAGTCTCTCTCTCTCCTACACATTATCATGTTTTTTCTCATGCGTTACAGAAAATTCAATACACATTTATATTGTAATTTAATAAAAAATGGTTTAACCGAAGGCAGAGGGTTTTTTTTCACTGATCACTTATAACAAACCATTTATCCTGGTCCCTTGGGTTGCATGTTTGTAGTTTTTTTTTAAAATGTCACCCCAAGTTAGAAACTTCATATTCTGCTTCGATATATCACATATATACTTCGATATATCACAAAATCAAAAATTTACTGAATACATATTAGGAAATTAATATCATCCAGATATTGATAACTATAACACGATGCACGGCAGTTTGAAAAACTGATAGCTTGTATATCTCCAACAATACTTATATCATCGTGCTTCTTGTTAAAGTTTTTGCTGTCTATTTTTGCACCTCGTCATAATAGGTAACTTAATTTCCCTCTCTGGATTAATATTTCATATCATTGCGCAAAAAAATGACAAGTTTCTTACAACACTATAATTGTGTCGCTGAGTTTCAAAACCCGCTATAACACCTTTTTGAAATAATTGAGATATATATATCAATGGATTCGTAATTAAAATCTATACATGAAAATTTTATTGTCTCTTTCAAAGTCCAATATGATTGACTGTCATTTATGAAAGAAAATCAATGTGTCAATCAATTCACGCTATAACACTATGTGTTACTTTCAAAATCCCCTATAACACAACTGACCAATAAGAAGCGAGAATCAGACGAAATGCAACATGGCCGCCAGTACATTTATGTCATGAGTTGCGGTAAGAGTGCTGTTTTGTTGATTTGTTATTCTTACGATTTATAGTCTTAAAATGTGTGACGAACTTATAAATATGGTTATATCTCCAGTTAATAAAGCTAGGAAGAGATTGAGCCATCCAAAATCTTGGAAATTCAACGAAATACGCCGTAAACGGTAAGTTAAATTATACATAAATGTGTTAAAAATGCGCGAGTCATCATCTGAATTTCCAGTGGCGTGTAACTCAATTATGAACTGGTTAAAACTGTTCTTTTCTCTAATATATTTTTATAATTTATAATAATAATTTTATTTTTATAATCATTTTTCAATGGCACCATTCACAAACTGCACTTATATATTATCAATGTGTAGGTACTGTGAAATGTTTTATAATTTATCATTATTATTATTACATATTATAATAACTTAGTTACTTCTTATAAGTATAACAAATTCCTTTCACATTCAAGTTCAAGTGATGATGCTCTGGCTCAGCGCGGTGACAGATTATTTGACTCACTTATTTACATGTATCGTCTTATAAAAAATGTTATGAAAAATAAAAAAGGTAAACAATTAATTTACTCAAGTGAAATATAAAATAAATGAATGAAACATGTTTGCAGTCAAATTATGAGAGTACCGCGTCACTCATATTTTTTAAAACCAATGTACTATATATTTTATTTTATATTGTTTTTGTGAGAACGATAAAATATGCTATACATACAGTGTTTTTATGTAAATTGCATTGTATTTTTAAGAATTCTTTTTACTGAACAATGAAAAATTGTAACATTTTTTAATAATTTTTAATGATTCCTAATTTTTATTTACCTATGTCTTTATATTAAAGATTTCCTTAAACTTTTGTTTATGTAATATAGGAACAAAATGACAATGTTTTTTTTCATTTTAAACTGCTATTTTAGAATACGTACCTACTTATAATACTAATTTTAAATAAATAAAACGTTTATTAAATAAAAATATATAACTCTTTTTCATCCTACCACGCGCCACCAATGGAAGATTCCGACTTTAAGTTGTCAAAAGTTTTCCTAACAAAATACGCTATAACCTTCAATGGGTATTTCAAAAACCGCTATAACACTATGTTACTTACAAAACCCGCTATAACCAAACATTTAAGTCTTTTATTTAATCAGTGGACTAGAATACATATATGTATGCAAAATATTTACAAAAATGATCTATCTTTGGGCAAAAAAAGAAAAACATCGATAATCCCTTTATCCATAAACTGAGAAGTTTTTATTAATTTTCTCAACAAAATGAAAAGGTGTTATAGGGGGTTTTGAAACTCAGCGACACAATTATTATTTTATCATGTCCTTGTAAACTTTACTCCTGCAGTTGTGATAAAAGTTTTCAACGCTGAATTTTGTTACCTACCTTTTGTTAACCACCTTGTTAAAAAGAAAACGGACACCTACATGATTTGTAAATCAAAATTAATTAACAGTTTCAAGAATTACCATCTCCTATATGCAGCCTAATACCCCGTTTACAAGTGCATGGATTTACAGTAAAATATAACGATATATACTAAATATACCTAATAAAAACAACAGTGGCGAACCTGGCAGTAAAATAAAAACTACGCACTCATTTTGAGGTTAACCAATTTTCACAACCTGTCGAATAGATAAAATGACAACATCGTATCTTGCTTACTCTTGAAGAATGAGATTGGCTAGACAGTCAGCACTTTTACGTATAAACATTTATTATCACGATTGTTTAAAATACACACTAATGCTGCAAATAAATCCATGCATGTGTACAGGCACTATTAGTTTACAAGCGAAATTCCATTAGTTCGCAGAACGGGACAGAAAGAAAAGAATATATATGTTTTATAAGATCTATTGATTAATTTTTCTAATCCTTCATAAAAATACTTTTACGATTTGCCTTCAAAATGTTCGTTTACGGCTGCCTGCAGGGACTCATCATCAAAATGTTTTCCTCATAAGTTTTTGATGGATTATGATGGCGTGTATGATGGATTAAACTTTGTGAGATTTTTGAGTTGATAGTTGAATTAATTTGAGCCTTGTGAACAGGTACGTTGTCATGAATTGAGAACACGCTACTTGTTAATTTTCCCCTCCTTTTTACTTTAATAGATTCTTTTAACCGGTTCTATGCCTTCAGCGAGTTTTCTCGCTCTATGAGGCCGTGATCGACAGGCCACACATACACATTTCAAGAGGTATTTCGTCTGACTTTAAACCCAAATAACTGTCGATTGATTTGCATAATCTCAAAAATTAAACACACAGTGACATCTGTTTGAATAATTATGAAATACAAAGCGACAAATTATTGGTAGTACAGCGATTTTAGGAAAGCTTCACTCTATATTCAGTCTCCTGCCATAGTAATATCGTGGGGAGAAAAGGTTAAGCGACATAGAATATTAGCATAGTACTGTCCTGTGATGTTGGTGCTTTTTGGTTTATCATGTATTAACAGGTTTCTTTAGGAACCCCAAAACACTGTTGCCGTCACCTTCCTAGCCGATGGTACGACCTTAAACTTCTTAGTGGCTGAACCACCCTTTTTATGCAACTTCATGGACTCCTGTTTTGATTCAATGTCCCACATTTCATTCCTTGTAACAATTTTGTTGATAAGTTTCTCTTGATTGACGCCAAACAGTTTTAAAAACTGCTTAGAATATTCCACACGGTAACTTTTTGATGTGACATAAGCATTCGTGGCACCCATCTCGTGTTACTTTTGGCATCCCAAGATTTTCATGTATAATTATGGAAATTGTAATTTTGGATAGATTGAACCTTTCTGCGATCTCAATTAGTTTTAGCCGACCATTTTCCATAAGGACATCTTCAATTTTTAATACCATTTCATGTGTAGTGAGTTCATTTGGCATTTCACAACGATCATCTTCTAACGACTCTCTACCTTGTTTAAATAAATGTGACTATTTGTAAATCATGGTTTTATCAAAACAAAGAGTGCCATAAACCAATTTCATTTCATTTTGCATAGTTTCCACACTTTTTCCATGTTTTGTGAGTAATTTAATTACTACTGTACAGCACTCAATATTTGACATTTTTGAAATTATCAGACTTTCATTTGTTATTTTGAATATTAGAAATGATTTAATGGAACAATCAATTTGAAATTGCACAAGTATACCTAAAAAGGATTACATACCTACCTACCAATAAATAATAATTTTAACCCCAATACTTACTACTTTCACCACCATTTCGCGAACTTATGGAACTCTCATTGTAATTTGATGTCTTCCACTTTCGTTTAAATGTACATAATAATATTAACCAGACTGGTTTTTTAAAACCATTCTCGACGTTTAAATCAATCAATGTATTTAATAATTTTCATTCATAAACTCATGGTGACTGGGGATTCCCAAATTAGGCGCTACTGGATCGTAGACAACTGTGGTGGGTAACGAAGTATGGGAGTAGTAAGCGCTTTGGGAAGTGAGTCTCAATTCGCGCAAAATAACTAACATTTATTTGCATTGAGAGGATATTACACCATGTATGTTTAATTTTAGGCATTTTTAAGTTTTTCAATCTTCATGTAGATGATGACGTATGTGGTCTAAAAGTAGTTTGAATTGTTCAGAAAACTTTACTGCAGAAACATAATGATATTTCACAGTTGCATTACAAAACTGGGGTTTTAGGGCAATGCATTAGGGTCAGCCTGGGTGATGGCCGGTATTCCCTCAGGAAAGGTAAACTTACTTTACTTATTCACCTGTGTACAAAAAATATTTGAAGCAATGTAAAACTAGTTAACACTAATATGTCAGATAGCTGCTACACACGGAGTAGAGGAAGAGAGTTGTAAATACAGCCTCCTTATTGATAGGAATAAGACCAAGTTAATGGTTATTTATCGGGCTAACCTTCTACCCAGGGGCGGCTTTACCTTAAGGGTTCATAGGGACCATCCCCACATCGTTATCATGGGGAGAGTGTGTAAAAAACGTCCGAAATTTTTATCATTGTCATAATATACCTACTTATTTAAATGATTAAATGAATTATTTAATTTATTTCATCTATCTACACCCATCGCAATTTTAGAGAGATGTTTATTATTATTATATAAATAAATAAAGCAATAATTGCATATTATGTAATAACATAATAATAATAATCTATTAAATTAAATACGCTATATTTCACGGTGACACCTATGTACAAGTTAAGAAAGCTATGGCGTCTATTTTTCGCTGATCGGGGGTCACTCAGTCCCATCCCGTTGCTGCGATACAAATCTCCTTCTACAAAGTATGTGAATGCATTAGCGTTATTATACGCATACTAGGGACCACATCGAAGGACCCCATGTGTGAGTAAAAACGCTCGTTGTATGTTGTTGTTCAAAACTGATGATGGTAAATCAATAATAATTATTATTATTAATTAAGTTTGTATTTATTAGCATGATTTTTAGATGTGATTAAGTAACGACTCTGAAAAATTACTCATTTCCTCATTAATAAAATCATATTATTATAACTAGCTTCGTTTATAATGTAAATACCTATAATAATATGATAATTTAGGTAGGTACATACTTGTACATATATTTGATAATTAATGACTAAACCCCACCACTTAGAAAGTCGACGAGCCGCCACTGCCTCTACCTATAAAAAGTGGAAGAGTTTCTAAAAAGCGGATGTGAGGCAGAAATAAGAAGACATACGATTGCGAAAAATCCGAAGACACGGCTTACCACTATGGAACGATCAAGAATTTTCAATTCCCACAAAAATTATAGTTGTGCAAACATTAGGGTTCTTCAAATTTTTGCAACAGAGAGAAAGACGATTGATGCCTTCGAAATGTGGTGTTGCCGCCATATGCTCAGTGTTTCTTGGTCAGAGCATGGGACAAACCAGTCAATTATCTATAGACTCCCGATAAAGGAATTTGTCAGAGATGCCTTCTGCAGTTTTTCGGACATATCATTCAGTGTGGACCGGATAATTTGGAGAGGCGGTTTTGGATAGCCTCCAGGAAATGCAAAGCAGAGATCAGTGCGCTGGAGCGACCAAGTGAATGAGCTTACTGAAGAAATGCAGACTACCGTGAGGGGTGAAGAGTCTTGGTCATTCAGAAGATGACTGCATTTCAGGGTGGTCACAATCCACAGTTATGACGGAATGACCTAGATGAATATGTCAATCTTTTAGATGTACCTATTTCGATACAGTGCAAATACACTCTTTTTACGTTATCTAGCAATTCCGTAACTAAAATATGTAAATAAATTTAAAAAGACACATTATTATTATTATTACAAGAGTTATTTTTATTAAGAGTATCACAAAATCAACCTCAAATGTAGTTTTTATATTTTACCCATAACATTTAAATTATCACTTCTTTTTCAAAGGCATCATTTGGGAATCACTTTTTAAATCTAATACAACAATTGTGTTAATATTACGTGAAATAGTAACTAATAAATTAATAAATTTATCACCAAAAAGTAACCCAGCATACTGTTTCCATTTCGTAACTATGATAGAAGATATAGTATTATATTATGAGAGTTTGCGATGTCTCTTTCACACAATTGTCGTGTTTATTTATAAAACATAGGTATTACAGGTATATAACTTATGGAAAAGGTTACGTTGGGATACTTACAATAATAAATTGAGAGCCGAGAACAACAGGAAGGCAAGTGAAAGTTTTAAAGACATTCATTTTAAGTACATGTTAGAATTTAATACAGTTGTGATATTTAGGGAAAAATACTATCAACAAATAAAACATTTTACCATTTATAGCAAACTTGTATGTATATGGACTTAATTACTACAACGAGTTAGAATAGACATATTTTTTAAATATTATTTACTTAAGAGATGATAATTTTTTATTTTTATACTTGAAAAAGTGTAAAGGTCGAAATAACTATTGACTTAAAACAAAATTATGATATTAGCGTATTTATTATAATTACTTACTACATAATAATATAATCGAATTTCAAATTAAGTCTACATTCTAAACATGTTGTATAAAAGGATGTTTTATCAGTTGAATATCACTTTTAAGTCCAGTAGAATGGTTTCAGATTCTTCTGGCAGTGTAGGCGACTCATTTAGGTGTTGGCATCGAAACTTTAAAAAGATACTAACACCGTTCCAAAGTAATTTCGTCGTGGCCTCAATACCAAAAGAATCTGTCTTTCCTCTACCTACTAAGACTTTTATAACAATATACATATTGTATAAATAATGTACTTATGTTGTATTTTATTTGAATGCATTTTCCCAATATTTTTTCTTCATGTCACTTGCCATTCTTTTGCCAACAGCCTATCAAAAAATAAATTAAAAATATAAATTTTAGATACTTAGGTACATTTTAAGCTCAGTGTTTATTTGGTGCAGCTCCAACAAATTAGTTTGTGACGTTAATAAATATAATATAATCACTTCGACTAAAATTATTTATAATTAATATACATAAAGACTTTGGATTAAAATGCTGTCAGTTATAGGTCAATCTGCTGACACGTAACAGATTTGTATCAGTTGAATTAACAAATGTTTAATTACAACAGTGGCGCTTTTGAGAATCTAATTATCTACCTCTACCTTATGTTTTCATTATAATATGTACTTAATTTATTGTTGTCTGACAAAAGGCCTGTTTCAATGTTTCATAATATCGAAGTTGAAGGTACATAATATTCCCAACAGATGACAGTCATCGTTCATTTTTTTAAAACATATTTGATCTGTTCACATTAGTTTTAGACTATGACAAGTCAAAAAATAGCATTCGAGATTATATGATCCAAAGAAGCAAACTTGTACTAAATTAATTTTCTATCTTATGTGTATAGAGATTTGCATTTTTGAAAATCAGTAAAAAAATAATTAAGTCACTTTTGAGTCATTCTGAGATAACCCATCATGCACATTAGTATTATAAGTTTCTAATTTAGATTTGTGATAGTCTTTGACCAGGTAAATAATGGTATCTTCAACCTTTCTGCATTATTAACTCAAAATGTCAATTTTTTGACTTGTCATAGTCTATATCTACCTAGGAATGCGTGTTAATGCCATGATTTTGGTTAGGATTCTTTTAAAATATCCAGCTGTATCGGAAAAAAATTTGGCATCAATTGCACTTTTCAGCTTTGTGTGTTGTGTTAAATAAGATTCTCTGCATTATTATGAAATGAAACAAAAAAATATAATTATTGACTTTCGACGGAAGATCATAAATATCAAACCAGACATGTATCGCTGCGTTAACATATTATAATCACAAAGATGTCCATCCCAGCTATTAAGCCGTTTAAATTATATGTATATTATGTATTTGAATACGTAACTATATAAATTTTTTTTCTGTACTTATAAAATATAAAATACTTTTAAATCTGTTAATGCAATAAAATTTTTGGCCAAGATAGGTAACAGAAACAGAAACAGTTATATAATCAATATATTCCTAATTTAAAAAAAATGATTTTAATCTAGCACGGTACGAGCATGTTGTAAATTTGGGAAACACTGTTGTTGTAATAAATATTTTGTTTAAAAAAAACTAACTATTCTTAATAAACAGGCAAAATAAATATAAAATAATAAATGTTAACCGAAAGGTACAGTTTGTCTATCTTTGTGACTCTATTCAAGAAGAATTGACAATACAAAAAAAATGTCATATTCAGTCAGATGAATAGTAAAGCTATTTTATAGACACAATCCAAACAGCTCATGACGATAGAGAATGAGTATTTAAATTTGAAATTTAGTGTTTATGTATTACAATTGGCCAGTCAATATATACCTATAATTATAATTGTACTGTTCGGAACAAGTGCATCTGAGATTATATTATAATAGATGCTATAAGAATAAAATTACAATAACTAGTTATATTATATATATATCACTGTAAGGAAATATAATATTAAATTAATGAAAATAAAAAAACTACGTATATAATAATAAATGTATTACGATAATAGTCCTCCACGAAGAGTTGTCATATTGGAAGGTATATCAAAGCGGAATGACTTTCTTTAAACATCTAAGGCAGGAACCTGGAACAAAATAAATGTGAGATTCAACAAACATCATGATAGGCTTGACAACCCAACATCGGGTTCTAGCTTACTCCGACACTGTCCATTCTTGCTACATGGCCTGCCCATCAGAATTAATAAGTTTAACGAATACAGAGATATGTACATTCTTCTTGGAAAAAGTTGTAGAGCTCAAGTTTATGTTGTATATCGACTGGTTAATCTGCAAACCGGCCAACTGCATTTGGGAAATTTTTTCAGGAAATAGAAAAAACCTAATATTTAACTATCAAGCGGAATTTAACAATTCCATAAATACACTTAGAAATTATTTTTTTTTACAAATAAGTTGCACTATGAATTACTACTATATTATTTTAGGCCGGGAATATACGGGCAACTTCGTGTTGCTGCTGCCGGCAGTGGCAACTCGGAGAACCCCAATTTTTGCCGAGTTGCGGCAGTTAATTTGTCGCCGTGTCAAACATACACTCGGCAGCGCTGGCTGCCCAGTATAGCAACTCACCCCCTCCTACCTCTCTCACCGCCTGGCGCCTAGTCATGCGCACCATCATTCCAGTCCGAGTTTTTGCCAAAGATGGACGACAATAATTTTGACACGGACGCTTTTATGATATAAAAAACTATGAGTGCATTTGGAATCTAAAATGTGATTTATCTGTAAAATGTGCCGTAGTTGCATAAATAGAGTATGAAATTCACCATGTCTAGCCCTTTGAGACATGATAGGGTGTATCCAAAATCTGCGAGTTTTTCTACGTCTTCTTTTACGTACTAAAAGCATAAGGAATAACACTTTCATAAACAACACAGCTTCTCCTTCAACATTCATTTTGGATATGAGTCGACATTCGTTCGTAAACTCCAGCTCCCGCTGGCACATTTGCTACCAAGCACAGCAACATGAGTTGCCTTGGTCGGCAGCTCGTTTGCTGCCAGCAGCAGTAACACGAAGTTGCCCGTATATTCCCGGCCTTAGCTTCCCTTTTATATATAAAAAAAAAATTACATTACCGTTACAAAATTACCGTTTATTTATAGGTTTAGGAGTTTTTGTGTGAGCATTGAAAACATGCTTTATAACAAAATGCAAACAAAATGTAATTTTTGGTGAAAAGTGGAGTTAGCTGGTTTGCAGATTAAGCAGTCGATATGCCATTCTTCTCCTTCTGGTATGGGCCCATACATCCATCGTACACAGTACCTTTCGCTCAAATAATCCGACCCATCAGTCAATGATGGTCGGATCAATGCTTTTGTACATCAGAATTTTTGTATAGCGGGAGAGGATTCTAGACCGATTGATTTTGTAGACTAAAATAGCACCCGTTTGGTAATAATGACTCTCCGTTTTATTTCTTCACTGATGAAATTTTCGTTGGTTACCAGGGAACGGAGGTACCTACACAAAACTATCGATAAGCAAGATTCAACAATAACAAAACCATTAATTAAATTATCATCAATTTGACATTGAATATTCAAATCAGTTCCATATGGTTGCCATACTAAAGATGGGGTGTTACGAAATTAGGGGGATGTTGAGTTAATCAACAGATAGCAGTGGCGAAAGGTGGAGCCGGTGGATGTAGGCTGCGGTGATCTGATAAAAATAGTGCTTTTCATTATTAAACTAAGAATACAAATTGCAGGTGGTGTAGGTTAGCATTTAACATTCAAACATTTAACATTAAATGTTTGAATGTAAAAATTTTTAGCCCTGCCTAAACCAAACCATAATGGCATAATAAATAAAAAATATTCTTCTATCTATCTAAAATTATGTATCATTTAATGGCAATAACAGAATACCTACTTTCAAAGATTTCAAATATTTTTTTTTGTATTATAAAAAACAATAAAAATCATTCAGTTTTCAATGTTTTATATCATTTTACATAACACTATCTTATTATTTTTGTCTCTTGATTTAGAGTTGAATGTCAAACGAAGCTCTCATTTAAATTACTGTGATGTCAATAATAATTGTTATAATCGGTCATGGTTTAATCATAATCTCTCTTTACAATCTCCATTTTACATTATTTTTACTGGAGTTAAGCATATGCTTGCCACTTGTTTCCGTCAATTCCCTTTCTGCACCTCGTTTCTTCCGCAGTGGGACACCCGCATTTCTCCACATCCATTTCTTATGTCCAGACACTCCGAGTAATGAATCTAACGATCTGTCATTATCGTATGCAAGCAAGTATTATTGAAAAAACATATTTGAAGAATCGATCCCAAGAATTATATATCTCTAATAAGGCAGGATACCTAATAATTACATTTTTAAAAATACTCACTTTAATAATGTGTTAAATCTCCGAGGTCTATACATCCAATTGTCATACGTGGATGATATCATCTATAGCGCTGCTGTTAATAATAATGTCATTAGTCTTTCCGATGGACTGCTCCGAATGATAATCAAAATCCTCTCCATCGTCCAGAATAAAAATGCTAATCTCCTCTTTGGGCACGTCATCGGTCACATCGTCAGACAGTTTTTTATAAGTGTTAAATTTATTGTCAATCGTGGAATTCCTGAGAGTCTCCCCCTCGTATAAGTGTATCAAGTCTTGGATGCTTCTCATACTGTCCAGGGGATTATCTCCACACGGCGAATCTTTACCGCTTTCTTCTTCACTTGACCTTTCTTCGATGACATCCAATCCGAGACTGGGCGGCTGCAGTTCAATAAGATCTACGCTCGGCAATGTTTCGATTTTTAAATTGGAGAAGTTATGCTTTACTTCTTTCGCATTGTCTATTTCATCGTCTGATGAAAACGATTCGCCGAGATTGCGTAGATTCTGCGTATTGTTTTGGTTTGAATTGTCGCATATAATGAACACGCGGTCGCAGCGAGCCTCTTCTTGTATCTTGATGAGGCAGCAGTCTTGTTCTTTGTCACAGAGTGCTTCGTGGAGGCTGCCGTGCAGTGGAATCAATTGCATGTTGTCACTGAGCGCATGCATGTCTACATGCGCTGACAGCTCGTCGTCTATATACATGTCTTCCGTGCTGCGTGCATCCTGAAAGTAAAACAAGATGCTTATTTATTTCAGTATCATTTGACCTAAGAATTAAGGTACCACAAAAATATACAAAGATGTTGGAAAAAACCTTCTTTTATAAGAACATTTATTTCAAGAATATTTATTTTAATAATATTTATATTTTATTTATATTTTTAATAATATTAATATATACTTATTTCAAGAATATTTATTTTAAAGAACCACTGGTCTACAATTTTCATACAAAAGAGAAGAAACTCATTGTTTATTGCATAAATAAAAATGGCACTTATAGCAAACTGAAAGATCAGTGATTTTGACACTGATTATTATATAAAATCTTTAGTAGGTCTTACAACATCGACAGTAATATTATAGAACGTTTTAAGTATGGTTGAAGTGGTATTTGTAATGTTATTTTCTGCATTGGTAGCATTGAATATATTGTTTGTAAATTTAAAATAAAAATGAGGGCCTATTTTGACACTTTGCTAATTGTTTTGCGATCGTCCATGCGCACTTCTATCATATATAACTTAGCAGTCATTCGTGACTACCCCAGCATGCGATGTGAGTTCGAATCACACTCGGTCCAAGATTTTCTCTAATATTTCTGAAGCTGTACTAACTTATGCAAAATAGTTGTTATTAAACAATACCTGCAAGGCAGAAAAGGCCTGACATCTCTTGAGTGATTTATGCATCACATCGTCGCTGTTCACACTGTACGGTAGTGACGAACAGTCCTCTTCCGGATCCACGGCTCGGAAATCTTTACAATTAATCCTGGAAAAGTCTTCATTCACCATATCACTGCTGTTCTTATTGAATGAACTTAAATAAAAATTCTTCTCTATCTCCGACAAAAGCAGTTTATTGAGAGGCTTAGGACTTTCGACAATATTCTTTTTATTATTTACTGTCACAGTATCTAATGGGACATCTTTAACCACCGATTTAATTGCGCTGGCAGATACTGAGTTGATTTTATTTTTTTCTTCGACAATCTGATCGTTATTTTTTATTGAATTCGATTTCTCTATTCTTTGAAAAACTTCTGTCAGTTCGTCAATAATCGGATCGGACAGTCTAACATTTTTAACACTCTTTTCTTTGATGAATGTACTATTATTAATACTTCTCAAGGTTTCTGATGGTAAAACAGAGACCGCTTGTACAACGGAATTGCTCGTGTCATCGCGTCTATTTTTGAATTGGTCAATTATTCTGTCGGAGAGTTCTTGGAATGTTTCAGTGTTAGTGGACTGCTCCATGGTAGACGGTGAAGAGAATTGGCTGATGGTTTTCGTTCTATATGGTGTACTACTGCATTGTGGGTCACCATCGTTTTTCATAAATGATATACTAAAAAATAAAAATTAATGCATCGTTATATTATGGATCAGAGATATTTATGACGAATTTGGTGAATTCGGCATAATTTAAAGAGTCAAAATTTACTAAAATAGGCTGGTGGTCATGTCTAAAAAATTTAGGTACTTGGTTCGATCAAGCTGGAAAGTTTTTGATGCGTAACCGTCTGGTCAGAAGAGTATTGGAAAACTTAAGTTGCAGTGATGAAACCGAGGATGAACCAGTAATCAGCGCCTCGGATTGGAAGAAAATAGATTGAAATGGAAATCACTAGAAGATGCCAGGGCTCAACCGGTCTGTTGTACCATGACTGATGATGATGTTCTCTTATTCAAAAGAACCTATCTACTTAACAATTTCTTCAATTTAGGTTATGAATACGCCATGTCTCAACAGAAAACACCAAACTAATCAAGAGTCTTTTCTTCAATAAATTGAGGTTTAAAGAAAGGGCTGAGAGATTTGAAATGACTTAATTGGACTGTGTAATTGATAACACTACAACCCTGACACAGGTGTGGAGAAAGAGGGGAATGACGATGTTTCCTGGAGACATTCACAATAGATTGCAGTTATATGTGTATGTAGTACATAATACTTTGATTAACTATGCCATGGATTTAAATTTAAAGATACATATAGTTCACTTGGCAAAAAACATGTAAATTTGATCCAGTCGGTGGGTGTGCTAGCCACTGCTCAACGGTGGGCACTTGAAGACGAAATATTTCATTTGACCATCAACTTATGGGATTGATAGATGATACGCCTTATGTGTGTAAAATAGTGGAAATGTCAGTTATAAACCTTTTCTGCAACTGACAACTTGGGGTATTCCAAGGCAGATAGACTATTGTTCAGGTTACGGGCACTTAATGCAAAATGTATATACAATTTTTTTTCTATCAATATTTGACACTAAGACCGTATAAAAATAAAATAAATCGATAAGGTGATACTGGCTTGTTGTAAGATAAGAGTAGAAAGTGTAACCATTTGTCTTTCTCCTTCTTCCACAATGAGTTCTCGAAGAAGTCTGGCGGTTTGGAGTGACACTTCAATATCTGACTTTTTGTCACCGCCACTCGCATAGCTGACGGAGTGTCCGGTAATAATTGATCTGAAATATAATAACACAACATAATAATATTTCTCAATCAAGAAATAACGAAAGAAAACACCTCAGATAGCATAGAGTCCAAATTTCAAGATATATTCCAAGATAATAAGATATTATTTTATGTATTTATTGCAATATTAAACTGAATCTGGTTTCATACGTTTCTTTGGCGATTTATGCTTTCCTAGCTGTGGACTCAGCATCTTCTTTTTGGCAGGTATGAACGACTGAGATGGAGTTGCGCTCTTTACGTTGAGGACAGAGTCAACGCGATGTGACGCAGGTTTTATAGCATGCGGAGAACCCCTGGAAGTATGAGACAACTGTGTTATAAAAATTGACTTTGAATGCTTAGTTTATAATATCTGATGATTTTAAACTTTGACCTTTATAAAAGTTTTAGGATATAGATTGACTGCTATGATAAAATGACATCCCATGTAGTGATATAAACGAATCATGTAATATATCCATGGTGAATTTTTAGTTACAAAAACCACTTTAAGGGATATTTCATCCATCCGTCGCGATCATACGTTTAATTAATTTTAATGTAGTAAAACATTTTTGTTAAAACTTTCTTATGGAGTTTTCAATTGATGTTGATATTACAACATTTTGAGATCAGTATTATATAACATACCTATCATATTATTTTATGATGATTTAATGTTTTAGTAGTGTCCCTTCTATTCTTTTTTCCATTCAATAAATGCTAAAAATTATTTTAGAATATAAAATACAATTTTATATAGAATGTGAACATTAAATTAAGTCTATAATGTACCTGTTGAGAAAACAATAATTTGAAAGAGTTAATTTAAAAATCACAATATTGTCACAAAACCAATATTTATGATAATGGCCTCTAGGTGGTTTGCAACCTAAGAAAGGTTATAAGAAAATGTAGGATTTGGTCCAAAGATTTATGGGGAAGGTTTGTGAATAAGCCTAAGCCTGGTCGGGTCATACATCTAAACTCGTCTCGACTGCAACACGTCAAATATGTCGATGAGATTTTATTGGTATTCACAAAACACATGCAAACTAATGTACCTCAGCACACTGCTCGAATGTAACATTTTAGTTTGAAAAAAACAGCTAGTGTCGCAAGCAACAAATTTCATTCATCACGGACCGCATATCGCATGTCGTTGGTGTTGCAGTTACGCATGTACAGATGCTAGAGTCGGTTACTTCAAATCAAACCGTAAAACCCTAGTCGCCATATTATCTCCTACTTCTACCGGCTTGAATTTTTATCGATGTTTCGAGTCACTGTCCCGACTAGGTTTGATTTATGGCTGTGTCGCAGACGAGACGATTTTGTATATGCAAAGCGCTTAAAGCTTGGATGAAATTTCGACAGGTATGGGATTCTGTTGATTTTAGTCGGCGTTACGTGAATAATATTAATTTATTCCATGTTTCTATTTAAAACAACAAAACAATGTTAGTTAATATAATAAAGAAACATAGTACCTGTAGGTGTTTGGAAGTGAATGTGACCGGCCAAACTTTTGCCTGGCTTCCTGTATCCATCTTTCGTGAATGGCCACCAGGGGTTTGATATCCACACCAGTCACCTCTTCAGGGTTTTGTGAGTCATCCACCTCTGTCAGCTTACTGCTCCACGACTGGCTTCGGCTTCTGAACCTGTTCAGGTTTGTTTGTGGTTTGCTTGTATGATTACTCTTGTTTGACCTGTGAAGAGATTTTACTTTTTAATTTAGAACTTTTTGTATTGGAAAGGTAGTTCTTGAATACTTTTAGTGTGGTTGAATTGGTAGCCAAAAAAAAAAAAACTCTCCTGGGCAGATGCAAGAAAACTGGAGAGCGACAGGGATTCTTGGAGGCGCCGCATGGTTTCCATATGATTCGACTAAAGGGCGAACATGGACTAAGTAAATAAGTAGTAAATATATAACACTTACCCCCAAGACTTAGATGTGCCATCTCTGTCGGAAGAAAGCTGCGATAAATCTCCACAAAAAGTAATATTCCTTTTGTGACCGGTTATACTATTATTAACCGAAACTTTATTCTCTACACGGAAATCATTTTTGTCATTCGATGCATTTAGCGTAATACCTGGCGTAACATTATTTGATATGTTACTTATTTCCTTAGAACGATCTGAGAGATCAATACCTTGCGTATCATTTATCTCACTATTATTAAAGTCAATGCGACTCGTCTCATTAAATTTAGCTCTGGTTTCATTATATCGGAGATCATCATCATCTTCCCCCGCGCCCGAAAGCCAGGCATTCTTCCTGATTTTAGTACTCCGCGCGATCGGCGTATTAGGCAGACTAGAATTCTTTATTTCGAAACTGTATTTGGATTTCTTTATATCGTTGATTCTCTTACTAAAAGTTCTCGTCAACGTGCGTATCGATTCGATATCTTCAGCGGGTGGCGATTTAATGTGCAGAGATTTGTAAGACTTTGGCGTAAGGCTGGCGTTTAGTCTGACGACTTTTTCTCTGGTCATCGGCGATGGTTCGTTGGATTCTTCATTGAAAGACAGCTTGGAAATGAGATCGGACGAATCTAAATTATTCAAACGAGAAGTGTAGCGTGTAACATCAGGCGTTAATAGACCGTGGTATTCTGTGGAGTCAGTCTTATTCATAGTGGTATTTTGTGCAGATGAAAAGTTAAGTAATGAATTGGAATAGCCCATAATGTCACTTGTAGATTGATTTCGATGAGGTGTTACATCACCATACGATGATTTAAGATCGGAAGTATCATCAACTCGGGATTCATTGCCGCAGTACAGTGAATTTTCATTATCACTCTGCTTGGTGTCGTCGATATTTGTAACTTGGTATTTTTTGATATCTTTTATCACAACCGAGGCGTGTTCGACAGCATTTTCTAAGCTTTCATTTGTTTTAGATTTTTCACTGGAGTGTGTGCGATTTCTCGAGGGCGGTTTTTTGGGCGGAGCACTGCTTTCTTCCGACTCCTTTCTTAAAGTTTTGAATCTGTTTTCCAAATTTTTCCTCAGTAGCATTTCTTCATCTAAATCCTCAAGATATTTCTGAAACAGACAAGGGTTAGATATTAGGATTGTTTTTCACTTTTCAAAAATCTTGTATTACGGAAGATATACAACAGTCTAATAGTAGTTGGCAACCCACCATTAAGTGGAAGATAGATCTAGATTCTAGGGCAATAGTGCGCACAAAGGGTTTGGACTCAGCCTTATTAATATATTATATTAGAACACTTCATGGCAATTCCTCAAAGTTTTTAATGTGTTTGAATTGGTAATCAAAGCAATATTAATAATATGGGTACTGTAAATTGACACATTGAAAACGAGTGTCAATAATACTGTCTACATTGACGTTTCATTATTATATTTTGATACATGCAATTTTTCATGTTTATTCTAAATAATGATTATTTATTGTGTTTGGTTGCCGATTTATGAACAATAATTGACTGGTCTGTCCTTTCACAGGCAGTTATGCTACATCACTTTTTTTAGCTCTTTAGATAAAAAAAATTTGTGTAGAATTGTCAAAATTTCTTCAAATACAGTTTGATCCACCTTTTTTTAGCTCAGTACAAAAAGCGAACATGTTTCGTGTACGAACTGGTCAATATAATAATAATTATGTAGTAATTATTATTAAAACAATACCATCCATTCGTGACAAATTTCAATTTCTAGGTATATGTGCAGGTACCTACATTTATGTTTATGGAACAGAATGATTTAGAGAATCGCATTATTTCACAATTTGTGATTCTCGACAGATGGTGCTGAACGATAATAACCTTAAGTTTTTTACATTTGAATCTACAATGCAATGACTTGCAGCTAATGTAATTGTTAGTCTTTAGTGGTAATTTTTGCAATCCTTTGCAAACTTTGCAGTAATCCGCCACCCCAAAAACCAGACAAGTGTCCAATTAGTGAAAGCGGCGGATTATAGTGCATACATACAAAATATGGTAAAAATTAAAACAGGTATTTCGTAAAAATAGTTTTTTTGAGAAATTTGTACTAGCAAATTACAGTTTTATTTATAATCAAAATCAAATATTTACTAAATTAAACATATTTATAAACTAAATATTAAACAGTAAATCACTTGACACAACCAGTTGTTCAGTGAGGCAGATATTCTTGAACGGCTTAGGATTCCTGGCTTTCCCTATGACCAAAAGCTTCATTTTGTGTGTCCCCGTTGCATTGGAGCACTGCATAATTGTGATGCGGTCCTTGGGCATTTTCCTCCCTGGTACATTACTTTCTTCGCGATGAATGTACGTTTTACGAAGGAGAAGTTTCCAAAATAAACCAGTCTCATCTACGTTGTATACTTTTACACGGCGGACTACTGAATTTGGCAATCGGATACTGGCGAATTATAGAGTTTGATTTTGTGCTAGTAAAAATAACGACAGATTATAGTAGTTGTCGGATAATTGACCGGCGGATTACTGAGAGTGTACTGTATATCGTCTCTGTTCTGGCAGAACACACTAACTGAAGAATACTAGTTTTGAGTAATTTGACTTTGAAGCTGTTAAAATCTTTGAAATAATGGTCTATCATGTGAGTTTATTAAGTAATCGTAAAAAGGGTGACTAAAATAGAGACTGTTTATTTATTAAGAAGGTTTCCAGACGGTAAAGTTTGAAATAAGGAACATTTTGGTACAACTCAATATGTCATTTTTTTCGAATTAGTGTCTTCTGCCAGAACAGTGACGATATGCTACTTACGTCTTCTGTGTTATTATTTAATGTCTTTGGTAATATCTCTTTTTTTTCTAGTAAGTTCATATGACCGCCAGTAGCTACGGAAAAGGCACTCAACGAACTAAACTGACCTTAGCAATTTCCAACTTCTCGCAGAGCACGTCAATAGTGATTCGGTCGAGGATATTGAGAGCTAGACCTCCGCTCAATATATCGTAGACGGTTTGAGGATATCTTCCGTCTTGCGGTAATCGAATGCCCGTTTGCCATAACAAGTAGAGATCGCGCAGTTGCTGGTAGGAGAGTGTCGACCATGGTACTGCGTCTGGCAATCAAGTAATTAGTATTTATTATAATAAATGAACATGAGTTACAGATATCCTGTAACTATATATATGTATTATTTTTGTTGATATGATGGAGGAATTAGCTATAAGATATTATCAAGTAGTATGTTTTATTCATAATATAAATTATTGAATAGCCTCGGGAACATAATTGTTAGAAATATTCTTGAATAAATAATGAACTGAGAACAATTTGTAATATGATTTTTTTGAATGATAAGATATATTTAGATAGAATATGAAGTAACTAAATATTTTTTTAAAATTTCATGTAGTTATTCTTTATCTTCAGAGGTTTTTTAAATGCAATGTCAAATAAAATATCAAGTTTGGATCCAAATATCGAAGAAATAAAAGTGCAAATCGTCTGTTTTTCAAAACCTACGACATATTTCGCAATAATATTATTTAACTAAGTATTTACATAGCAATTTCGGTATTTGCTTCACTTACAAATTAGATCCTTAATTATTTAATCATACGATGCGAAAAGTCTGTCAGATTCTTCAGATGTGCTGCGCATACCATGTTATATGTAGGACAACTCCGAATCAATTTTTTTCATGCGCTTGTAATTATAATAGTAAAATTACAAAAACATGACTTGAAACATTCCGATGAACATTATTTAATCCAGTACAAAATAATGATAAAAAAACACTGATTATTTAAAATTTATTACTTAGATGAAAAATTAAGATTGAAGAAACCATATGATATCGTGTATTTTACAGTCATATCGACGGCCCCAGGAAAAACTACGATAAGTCTGAAAATAGCGTTTTAAGTTTTATTAGCTTTTTATAATATCATATTTTTTGTGCATGTCCTGTAAAAATTTCAGGTCTCTAGCATAAAAATTGACAAAGTTAGGTTTTTGACAATGGTGCTCTATATCTACATATCGCATCGACCAAATTTGTGTTCACATAAATATGCGAGGAGTATAGTCATATATCAATAAAAAAAGTGTACTGCGTTTTATTTTATGAGTAAGAGGGTTGTTATACTTGCTATAACAGTCTTTAACGGAGATCCTAATATACGGCATGGTTTATATTGACGTATCACATTAGTTTCGAAAAATATATTGGTTTATCTTCGGAAAATATTGGAATTTGCAGTAGGTAAATGCAGTTTTAGTTAAAAAGCTACTCACGAGTCACTAGTACTAGTGTTTTATTATCAAAATATTATATTATTGAATATAAAACAAACAAAATAGAAAAGAATTATTTTGTACTAATATAGGTAGGTACTTATACTATACTAGGACACAGTAATAATGTTTAAATATTAATTTTGATTCATCAGCCAATTTCAATCCACCGCAAAATAAAGACCTCCACAAGCTTTCTTCGACTATTTTCGGTTAATTACTCTTCTACTTAGATACCCAAAAAACAATGTTGTAGGTAATGTTTAAGTTTGAAATTGTTATATTATTTGATATTAAACAAATATCCAATAGAAAACGATATGGATATATCATTATAATAATTCACTGTTTCAATTATTTAGATGAGTAAAAAAAGTATGTAATTATAAATAAACTTAATTTAAATAAATACCCAGCAAAAAACGACATATTTTAATTAAATATTTATTACCTATCACTAGAAAACAAATTGTTTTGCAATTAAAAATGTACCCACCTAAAATATCCGATCATGTCCGATCCTAATGAGGCCCCCCACAGATTGGAGAACAGGTTTTGTTTTTACGAGAAATGGATGTCAGCCACTTGCTCAACCTATTAGGACTCCGAGCACAAATTGAAAAACAATTATTTGTATCTATTTTTCAGATCCATGATTCGAACTCGGAACCCACGATGTTATAGGCCGATGCTTATACCTATAATATTATGTTTTAACTTCAAAACATTATTTTATTTTCGGTACAGTATGACACATTTTGATTAAATTAGTCTTGTACATCGATAATAACAACTAGGCAGTATTTTCATGTTTAAATTACAAAATATTTTATTATTTAAAAGGAAGGACTTACCTAGCTAGCAAATACAAGAGAGTTTATTTTATTATTCTTTTAGCTAAATTCTTACTAATTACGGAATAATATTTATGACTGAAGAAAGTGAAAAAAATCATTTTTATTACCTACACTTTGAAATGGTGAGAATTTCCGAAAGGCTTACTAGTTGATTGGGACCGACTTAAGCTCATTGTAATAATAATATTATGAGTTCGGCTAAAAATAAAAAAATACGTCCTACGTGTTAATAGTATTTTTGCAATAGTATTTTTGCAATAATATAAAAGGGTATATATTATTATTACTTTGTACATTGAATATTTTTCGAAAACGAGCTCTGTGGATTATAAATTATTATTGCATCGTCACCTAAAAGGGAGATTAGCCGGGTTTTTTGAAAACTTATTTTATGTATTATTTTCAATAGAATTTTACCGAAAACCGTGTATGAAAATAGTCAGTTTATGAAGCATTTATTGTTGTCTAGAATCTAGGTAAGTAATGTATATAAGATGAGATTAAAATTTGGTATCTGGTAGGTACCTATACTATTAAACAAAATATCAATTGGTTTTAAATCTAGTAAATTATTGAATATGATTGTTTTAAAATATGAAAACTAGCAAAAATAGTAATTATTATTTTATCTAAGTTAAATCGGTCGGAGTTAAACAATTTTTAGATCGATCAAAATAAGTTAAATAAAGTGATATGAATGACAACGGATATTAAACGATGTTTTGTTGATAAATAAAAAAAACTCTACGTAATCGATTGGATTAGATAACATAATGTATCATTTAAAGAAAATAGTACTTGAAAGTCAACCGTTTAGAAAAATGCAGATTCGTACCACGATTATTTAAATTTTAAACTAAATATTACAATGTTGCGGAGGTACATACTTATTTTAACTTTCCAATTATATTAATGCAATCATGACACCTCGTATTAATTAACATAACTGAGTTCAGTTAAGACGTACTTATACTGATGTTTCATGATTTATGTTGACAATTAAATATAATCCATCTATGTTTACTAATCGATAATTAAACTCATATCGACAATAAACATTAGAAAAACACAACGATAGTTAATATGATCACTGGATCAGTATTTATAAGCTTATAATTACAATTTTACAAGATCAATTACCTACAGAAAGATAATATCTTAATGATATTATCATGTTGCAAAAATTGAATTGAAAAAAGAGAATATAAGGTAGGTACTGAAAAGGTTATCACTCTTGTTACATAAGAACTACATAATGTTGTATCAATGTTATTTTAGATAGGTAATTACCTAATCGTGATTATAGAATGTGTATGTTAAAGTGTGGCCACACCGGCAACAAGTCGCGCGACAACTCGTTAAATTTTACGATAATTATCATAATTGCTTAAGAAATTTTACGATAATTATCATGCTTATCGTAAAATTTAACGAGTTGTCGCGCGACTTGTTGCCGGTGTGGACCCGGCATTATACAAGCCTAGTATAAATTTTATATGAATTTAACTTCTGCTGATGAACATTTTAATAATGCTATCTCATTTGATAACGAAAGTGAATTCAGCTGTCTTTAAATAATAATTATTAAGTTATAAATAACACTTTCCTTAGGTTTATTAGTATTAAAATTTTTGAAACTAATAAACCTACTTAAATATATTTTTCCAACATTTCGATGCTTTGGTAGGTACATTTGTGCCAAATTGTTATGTATAATATTATATTCCACTAGTTATTTAATATTTTTGTATTTTTATATTGAACAATAATAATTATGTGTGTTCTAAAGTGATAATTACTAATTTAATTCACTCAGTATATCCTTTATGTAAACTTTTAACGAACTTACAATGATTTATTTAATGAAATATATTATCTCTCTGGTTTCGATAATTGTACTGAATATTAATTAAATTAAAATTGTTCTACTGATATACATGACCATTAACATTATATTGTTTTTTTTCTATCTATTCTATATTTTTAATGAAAAATTTGTTACGAAGTAGGTATAAAAAATAGAAATTTTATTGATGGTGTAGTAAGTAGTGTTATGTACTAATTTCCTCATAACTTCTTTATTATTCCATTATAAACATTTTTCCTGAATGTTTATTATTTCGTAATGGACATATTCTGATTATTTATAAAAATATCAATAATAATTTGCAAAAAAACATAAAAAGTCATACTTAAATACATTTAAATTATAAAAACTCCGTATAAAAATATATATATATCAATATGTCCCTATATCCCTTGTTAAGATTTTATAGACACGCTGTACTATTTCGAGTTAAATATTGCGCAATGTCAATTTTTCCGTAAAAGAGCGTTATAACTATAGTTGTAATTCATAAAATCGTATAGAGTAAGAAAAATGCGACGTAAAATAAGGTTTCTATCTCAGAATATGAATGTGTTATGCGGAGTCAGTAATCTATTTCGTCCGCGCAAAAGCATGTTGAATCGAGTCGAAATATAAAGTGCGTAATATTATTCCAAATAAAAACGATTTTTGGACATTATCTCAGCTGTTAATTAATTAATCACCATTAAATTTTGATAGGAATATAGACCATAAAATGGTCTATCTGATTTCCTTAAATAAGATAAGAAAAAACTTACTCATTTTATATGATGAATTTAATAGCGTAAATATTTTAGTTTTTTCGCTCTCCTGAACATTTATGATTTTAGACTTATCATGGTTTTTCCTGGGGCCGTCGATATGTTGTAGGTGGATTACGGATTATTTTTTCATGGCTAGTGGATAGTCTCTCAAATTTAAAGTAATACTTCTTTGAAAATACGTAACATGGAACGGCTCAGAAATATTAGAAAAATTCTTGGAAAATAGTAATTTTAATTTATGTATTTTATATGAATTAAGTTTTAAAATGAATGGCTAACTCATGATCATTTTTCGGATTCATCAGTTTTAAGAAACCATTATTATCATGGTTATGGGAAAGATATCAATTAAAAAATAATTGCTACTTACTATTACAACATTCCCAGAGAATGATACAGATTGAATATACGTCACTTCGTCTGGAAGGATACACAAGTCCATTTATGTCATCAAATAATTCTGGAGCTTGAAACCTGTGTAAAAAACATTGAAACATTATTAGAGAAACATATTTTTTTTTATTTAAAATAGTATGTGCCATCTAGTGTCAGAAAATACAATTTGCTAAAAAGCTTTGAATCTTATATCTGAGATGGTGTGATTTAAAAACTTATTAATATTAGATTAAAAAAATATTGTTAATTTTTAACAATCATAATAACATTAGGACCTACTCACAAAAATATCAGTATACCATTTTTACCTATAGTTGGCGTTAGTCTCTCTATATGAATTGTCTTGAGGAAAGCACTCTCGGTTGACGTTATTTGGGATCGACCTAGCAGACAGGAGTGGCTCCTGTTCTGACAGCACATCGTCACTAGAAAGATCTGTAAGGAGCAAAGAATTTTTTATTGTCCTATGTAGACTCTGTAGTCAAAAGGATCAAAGGGAAATATATGGAATTGGGTATCTACAACGCATTTTAATCATAACCTGATCCTTGCCACGGACGAATTAACTCACGGGTTCTTGTAAACGTCATAACTTCTGAATAAACATTATGTGTATATTTTCTAAACAATATTTATCATTTTAGTGTGAAAATATTCACGATAAACTCGATAAACACATTGTGTTGGTAAGTTTTCACAAATATTTATCATTCCGTTCCTATTTCATTTTTTTTAAAGGATTTATTTTATTCCGAAAATAGCTGGCCTACAAGTGTCCACCTAGTAAAAATTGGCTGGCAGTGAGTGATAAGGTTAAGTTAGTCAAATGAATTTTTCACACTGACATCTTTGACAAAAGATTCTGTTACCATTGATGTTAACGTAATCAGGCTCCGTGGAGGGATCTCTATTCCTGGGTGGATTAGAGCTGGCGGTGCGAGCAGATGAAGTGGTCGAAGACGCACATGCGCCCGGTGGTGATGTCTTGGAAGAGAAGTCAAAGCCGCTCAGTTTGGCGATGTCCTTTGAGGTGATGAGGATGCAGTGACTGGAGATAGACGTGTGTACAAAGTGGTGAGTCTGCAGGTACGACACGGCTTTGGAGATGTCGTTGAGGTAGCCCACTGACACTGGTAGGGGGAGGATTGGACCCTGAAACAAGAAAATCGGAGAGTATTATAAATTTACATGTCGCTGGTGTTGCGAGTATCCAAAATTGAATAAGCATACCCAGATGCACATTGATGGCCTGGGAAATTCTCTAATGAATCAACCCAAAATGAAATTATACCTATGTTATTATTAGCGCCCACGGCTGAGTCGGTCGGCTGAGACATGTCGGTTTTAAAGTAGTAGGTCAAGTTCGTATCCTCGGTCTAGCAAAATCACATGTTGTTTTTTTAATGTGTCAAGACCCAGACCATGGACCAAGATCCACATTGGATTGTATAGCCAATTAAAAAAATACTTAAACGCTGATGGCAAAAATTATTAAACATGGAACATGCTTTGCCTACTGATTCTCTGAATGCTGGTTGTCCAAATTAGTAAGAAAATAAAATAAATTGCGGGGCGCGGGTTTACACGTCATTCCCGAAGCGCCGTTCGCGGGCGACTGGAGTCTCTCGAGGCCGCGCTACTTTTGTGACTTTATTTTTCATTGTGCCTGTGCGATTTTCTGTAACGAATCCCCCCGGGAGGTCAAGACAAAAGCATGTATCCATGCTAAAAACTATATATAAAATATTATAATAGTAAAAAAATGCACAAAGTGTTGGCATGAAATGAATAAATCATAATATTGTCAAATATTGAAAGGCTTTGAGGGCGATAAAATGTAATAAATACAATATGACAAAGTGCCATGAATTATTGCATAATAATTATGAGTTATTATGACCTTATTTTTCAACAGTTTCATTTTTATAACTATTTATAGTAAACTTGTCCTGTCCTATCCAATTAATTTCATAATTAAGATTGGGCTAAGTATATTATATAATTAGAGGCCTTCCACCTGAACTTCTTATATAAGGTACAACATTTGATGGTGAATCAATGATCAAACAAAAATAACATTAACATTAGCATATCGAAAAAGTTTTCCCATTTTTTTTTATTTTGTACATATGACAGGTACCTACCTACATTTTTTTTGTGATTGTTCATCTAAATATGTATAGTTTACGACTGTGAAATGTAGATATAACAAAATGAGATCATTAGCCTTTCTAACTCTATTCACTTTTATATATGTTTAGACTTCGTAGGTATATAGGAATATAATCAACCGCTTTCTTTCACATAACTAGTGGTCAAATGCCGTCGAACTTTGGTAGGGGCATTAAACAACCACAGGTAGTAGTGAAATAGAAACTAGTTAGATCGATGGATTGATTAAATTCGGCAGAAATACGTTTTGACATAAAAAATGGAATCCAGCAGTGGATAGACTAGACCGCAGCTGATGATATAATTTACGTTGGCAAATAAAAATATTGATATTTTATTACATACATTTTTAACAGTATTTATTATTCATTGAATGCATTATGCAGGTTTTCACTAGCCACCGTATCATTACGGACATACTAATAAATAAGTATTACATTTCGTATAACCTGCTTTTAATTCGTGTAACTAACTAACAAGGTATTGAAGAATGCAGGTTAATTGGAGAATTCCACGATTAACGATTATTATGCAAAACCAGCGACGGTTTCTGTAAGTAATCTACTCAATTACGATGGGCAAGAACTGTAGGTAGGTAGTTATTAATGGCAGTGATGTCGAATTAATATGACGTAATTGGATTAAAAATTAATAAAACTGCCGTAATAACAAACATTTTTTAATGTTCAATGAACAGGGCAAGAATTATGTAATCCAGCCGTAGAGAACCATTTGAAACCCCAGTAGAAATTCGATTAGGTATACAGTATCTAGTTGGGCACATAAGTATTGTATTTTATTTAGTTAGGTACCTAATAATTTCTGGCTAATTAAACAGAGAATATTTCAAAAGGTTTCAAAATAATTTTAAGATAGACTTTTTACTTAAATCGCAGGTAAGTAAAATAAAATAATTATGAAATTACGTTACGCAGGTAATAAAATAAATAAGTTAGTTTCCAATCTATTGGTAAGGTAAATTACCATGAGCCTAAATTGCCATCTCATAGAGTGGATGTTGATTTAACAGATTGCTTAAAATGAGGAACAGCTTATTAGTTAGTTATTTGTTTTATTGTGTATCAATTCGTTTTAAACGTACTTGCCATTTCCACGTTTCCAAGAAGACAGGAAAAAAACTGGTCCAATGGCCTTAAACGGTTCCATATTGGATCAAATTTAATATTATTCCTTGGTTGTTCCCTCATGGCTGAGGATCGTGACCACCTTGAATTACCTTTTGAGCGACCGTGACTTTCCACCTCTCTAGATCCTCTGCTTCTTTCAAGGCAAAGTGAATGCTGTCCCCAGTCAGAGCCTTCACACACGCTCTAGCGCGCCGATGCTCTTCCTCTGCTTCGCCTTCCCAAGAGGTTCGGTCCGAACAATATGTCAAAAAAACTGTAGAATCCGTCTCAGACATATTGTCGAGAACCGTTCCTTTATCTGCTGTATATAGATGATTGACTGGTTGGTCCTGTGCTCTGTCTAAGAAATACGAAGCATTCTGCGCCAACACCACATTTCAAAGGCATCAATTGCCTTCCGCTCCCTTGCCTTCAAGATGCATGACTCAACAAAAATATGGAGAACACTAATGCTTGTACGGGCATCATTTTCGCGGCGATTGAAATTCCTCGATCCTTCCACAAAATGGTAAGACGTATCATTGCATTTTTCGCATTCTGTGTGAGCCTTTTTATCTCTGCTTCACATCCGCCTTTTCCACTAATGGTTGATCCCAGATAATACAAACGCGTCTACTCTTTCTAGATTTTGTAGTATACTTGCTACTGGTAGACGGTATAATAAGAAATTTGAAAAATTTAATATAAGTACCTACATTGAAAAAACAAGAGTTATTTTTTGACCAGCTACAATTGCCTAAAATCTAGATAGACAAAGACAAGAGTCAAAATTTCGCATGTGTGCAGTTTACGTAAAGCCTAATCCAGATCTAGATAGCAAACTGTTTGAAAGTTGTATTAAATATCGTCGCCCCAAAAGCAAAAGGGCACTTGTGCATAAATTGAGTTTTGAGAAAAACGCATTTTAAGTGTTTTTGGAGTGAAAAAAAATCGTGGAGAGGTTATTACTTAATATTTTGAAATGAAATTTGGAACACATGTGACCTAATTACTCATGATTGAAATGAATTTAATTTTTTTTATAATTCGTCAATTATTTGATTTTTAAGAGGTTTTAAGTCACATAGTCCTATAGACATGTATGAATAGCTTTATCTTCATCTTCTGATTTGCTAGCGTCCACTTTACGCGTATTGTGATCTTCCAAAATATTTATTTGGGCCTCTTTGTCCGCTGCCAACATGTTTTTAAATTTTTCACAAATTTCACAAGTGCCCTTTTTCTACAAAGAAATTATTTTCTTTGCACAAAGGCCCTTACTCACTTTTAAATAATTACACTTGTTACCTTTTTCCTATACTATTTTTGTAAACATTGCACATAGTTCCTAAAACCGTGTACATGTTACCTTTTTCCTGTACATTAAATGAAGATCAGTTTACAAATACACAAGTAACCTTTATTTTCTTTGCTCAATTGTGAATTCATGGGTTTTGCTTTAGAAATGCCGTTTTGCCCATAATGTAGAGAAAAAAATTACGAAGAAAACTGCATTCATAACTCAAAACCGTCAAAATTGCACATGTGCCCTTTTGCTTCTGGGGCGACGATATTTGACCAGCAAAATAATGTTTATTCCTATCGACAAATTGTCGGTGGTTTAATATGCATCAAAGGGCGCCAATATTCGCCTTGCTTGGGCCACTGTGAAGGGGGCATAAGAAATGTAGTTTTAAAATGAATTTAATCAGTACACGTGTGAGGTCATGGAAAATGAATAATTTTTAAGTTTTCAAGTGACCAGTGTAAAATAGAAAAAAAATATTAGTAGGTGTGTAAATAAATCAACAAAAACAAAAACAAACAAAAAATATTAGCCGGATTTTATAAAGTTGTATGTGAGTAATTAGTTATCTCCAGGATGTTAATCAATCAAGATGTAATAGAACTGTGTTCATATAATATGTGTTATTCTTAATTCAATGAAAACAAATAAGTATGAATGAAAAAGTGTGTATTAATTTTGTACGATCGCCCATGTATATGGATTTTTTTTACCATGTCCGATCATAATAAGATCATAAATGGGCCTCCACAGAGTAGAGGTTTTGTATCAACAGATTTTGTTGTTACGAGAAATGGATGTTAGCCACTTGCTCAACCTATTAGGTCCATAGTCTGACTCACACACAAATTGAAAAACAATATGTGTACTTGCCAGAGCCAGGATTCGAACCTGGGACCCACGACGTCATAGGCCGTCGCTTAATCCGCGCGGCCATCGTGGGCGGTTGAATTGAATTTTTAAAACTAACAAACACTATCTGCAAATTATATTCTTAGTTCAATGAACACGAATAAGAATGATTGACAAAGTTTAGTGTGCACTATTTATGTCGAATCTTAACAGCCCACATCCACCCTTCGCCACTGATATAAGGTACCTTATATATATGCTTGTATATAAACTTCCATTAAAAACTGCATCAAACAAACAAACAAAATCAAAAAAATATATAATATTATATAAGACACGAGGTTTGTTTGTAGATAATTTTGGATTAAGTATATTATTATGATTTATGATTCATCCTGCGCGCGACCACTAAGCACAGTCACCAGTTGTGACCACACGTAAGTCACACGGAGTCCAGAAAGTCCATTTAAGACTGTTCGTACCATGTGTATTACCTTAAAACGCCTCGTTGTTTCAACAGCGGATTTTCATGTTTACATTTCCTTTACCCCAATATACCGCGCTTTGATTTTAGCATCGAACACCAAGCCACTATTAGAGCTACCGCACATGACGACGGTCGGTCGGTGAAACTCGAGGCGACAGCCGATAGGTGAGCATAACCATATGCATTCTGTGTAGATTGAGATTGAGGCTATCCGGAGGTAGAGGGGATGTCAAGAACGTCTGATGAGCTGACCGACCGGCCGTTTATGGGCTATTGCATCGCGTTACACTTACCGACCGTCATGGGCGGTGGCTCTCACTATAACCACTGGTGGGATACTCAACAAAGAGTCGTTGATACCTGTCGCACCTACAAGTAGTTGTCGTGTGAATGTGACTCTAGTATATGGACTGTTTCTATTATTTTATTTCTGAGAGTCATATACGGCTCCAGCGCATCTATTATATACACAAGGCTGCTATCGGCGGCTATCGAGGGTAGTTTATCTTATTTATGTATTGAAGTATTATACTTGTTACAATAAGTTACAAACTGTCTATCTCGCTCTAAAACTTAACACACCCAAGAGAGGTGCTGTTAAAACAGCACTTTTTGACAGTTCAGACGGTTAACCTATTGTAACAATTAACCATCTCAATACATAAATATGAAAAACTGTCCTCGATAGCAGCCTTGTGTATGGAATAGATCCGCATTAATTGGTTACTGCACCTTGAAGTTATCATGCAGTGACGTGCTAAAGTTGACATAATATTGTTAGAATAATGCAAACAAAAGCTTTATCAGTTAGTTACCTGAATGTGTATCAAGTCATACAGTGACAGGTTGGTCTCTTCACAGATTGAGTGAACTTTTTGGTCGGAATCGTAGCATAGTCCCATCATCAGAAGAATGTTTGGATGCCGGATTGTGCTGTAGAAGATATAATATAATTTAACACAAACAGGGACAAAATGGATTAAAAAAAATATTGTGGCAATATTTACACACACAAAAAATGGACTAGGCTCGTGATCAAGAAATTATCAAGAAATGTTTTACGAGATTTTTTTTTTTGAAATTTCGAAATTCTGATTTTCTTGAGAAATCAAGATTTTCACCAGGAATATTAGATATTTAAACCGTGAGCCCGGATTCCGTGATTGAATTTGGATATATAGCTAAGGCTGCGCGCACACGGCAAAGCGACTGCGCGCAGACGGCAAAGCGAAGTTTCGGATTCATCCGCCAAACGTCGTTTGCGTTTTGTTTCCGGGCCGATTACGTTTCAAATGCGTCGATATTTCGACGATGCTGTCCAAGAGAAAACACAGTTTTCAAGGGGATTCATAAACGCCTTTTTTTGAAACTGCACCCTGCTGCGAGAGTATTTATCTTTCATTACAGTGGCGTACAAGGGTAAATAAATCAATATAAAATCGCATTATACTTACATTTATTTTCCCACTATTGCTTCTTTTGGAGCTGGACTGTTTTATATCGAAAGCGTTTTGAAAATTACCTATTGTTATCTAGTAGGTATCTAGGTAATAAGGTTTTTACCCTTTCTTCGTGTATTAAGTTATAATCTTTTTTTATTGTAGCTAGAATTTGATGTCAATGTGTATTTGCCATTGGCGAGTGCGCAAAATGCTGAATGGCAAAAGCCTGATCGCAAAAAAATACTCAAGTGGAATAGTACAAAACTTAAATTAATTAGAATTTAAATTCAAACTCCATCAAGTACTCTCGGTTGATAGTATTAATCAGACAAAGTTTATGATGATACATACAAGGCTCAATAATAGGTAATTTTCAAAACGCTTTCGATATAAAATAGTCCAGTTCCAAAAGAAGCAATAGTGGGAAAATAAATGTAGGTACCAGTGGCGAAGAGTGCAGGTAAGCTGTTAAGGTCCGCCATAAATAGTGCACATTAACCTTTTTCAGTCAAATGTATATGTTTTTATTGAAATACGACTACAATTTACAGATGGTATTGGTTGGATTTTAACAATCAATTAAGCCCTGTCTTACCAAACCATAATAGTATTGGTATATTTTAGGCGATATGACAAAATTGTACACATTTTTTTATTCTTACTTATTTTTTTAACTTTAGATTAAGAATACGTATTACACATATTGTTAGCTATTTTTTTTAATTCATCAATCTATGCCTAAACCAAACTATAATAGATAAATTGTATTATCCTATCTATAAAATATCCAAATTTATGTTAGATTTCGTATTTTTTTACTATTATATATTATGGCTTGGTTTTCGCAGGGTTTAATTGAATTTTAAAAACTAACCAACACCATCTGTAAAATGTAGTCTTATTTCAACGAAAACAAGTATGTATGACTGACAAAGTTTTGTGTGCAATATTTATGGCGGATCTTAACAGCCTACCTCCACCACTGGTAGGTACATACGTTAAAGTGCCCACCACCACCCGTCATATATGTTGGTTATTATATTCTATGTCAGTGTGCAGTTGTCATTAATGAGTGTAAAATCCATCATAGTACAAAACTTAAGATATTAAAATAGTAAGTCAAATTTTGTCAACAATACAATATTTATGTAGGTAGGTACTGATATTTTTATATTTTTTTTACCCTTGTACGCCACTGTAATGAAAGATAAATACTCTCGCAGCAGGGTGCAGTTTAAAAAAAAAAGGCGTTTATGAATCCCCTTGAAAACTGTGTTTTCTCTTGGACAGCATCGTCGAAATATCGACGCATTTGAAACGCAATCGGCCCGGAAACAAAACGCAAACGACGTTTGGCGGATGAATCCGAAACTTCGCTTTGCCGTGTGCGCGCAGCCTAAGAAAAGTTACCTTAGATTTTGAACAGAAAGTTAGATAAAGCTCTTGACTTTCATTTCCATGGGAAAAAATGTTCTATGGAGGCTTTAAATAAAAAATCTCGAGAATTCTCAAATCTTGAGAGTCGAAAAAAGACATCACCGCACTTTCTTTACTATTTATGTCGATATAATATAACACTGTGAGACATGAATTCCCAACCCTTTATATGCCTCGCACTCATAGGAAATATTTGATTAATGCTCGCACCCCCGCAATCTTATCCTGCCATCAGTTTTCCACACAAAAACGTCGAGAATAAGATTTTTTAGGATTTTTTCCGATTTTTTTTCGACAAATTCTTTCATTCAAAGAACCGGTATCCAACAGGTTGGGAACTCCTAGTTTAGTGATAATAAATTCGTCAACATCGTTTTAACTTATATGTGGGATTTATTAGTTTTTAGTTCATCTATAATGACAAATGAATCTTAATAATAAAATATGACGTAATATTGTTAGGTAGATCTACACATGGTTACTCCGATTGATAAAATATTTCAATGTCAACTGAGAAGACAACAAAACTACGAATATGTATGAGTTTGTTGTAAATTTATAGGAATTGAAACCAGAGCATTGGAGCGGAGCTCGGAAAAGGAGCACAGAGCCGTGGAGCAATGGGGTTTTACCCGGAGCACCGAAAATACGTGGTGCTCCACTGCTCCAGACGTTTTTTTTTATTATTATTAAATTTTCGTCCTAAAATCCAATGAAAATATTATATTGGACACTTTGCAACACTGGAATTATTTTAAATATGGCGACACAAATATAATAACATAAATAACATCACGTTTTTGACAGAAGAGGTATAATGAAAGACAATTTGCTGTTGGAAATAATCAAAATGACGATATTTTAAAACTACTTACTTTTTTTTTTTTTTTAATTGTATACATATAATACCTATTCAAACTTTTTATCCGGAGCGGAGCAGACCCTGGAGGGGAGCTGGAGCAAGTATTGGGTCACGGAGCGAAGCAACTCAAAAAAGGGTCCGCTCCAACCCTTTGATTCAAACAGTAATTTTTCCCTTACAACAAATATGTATGTAGGCAGTTAGAAACGAGGTGATCAATTGTTGAAAACTTACGTGAGTAGATCAATTTCATTGCTCGTGACAGGTTTGAGAGTGACGTTCGCGTTGCCCCAGTTCGCGCCCTGGGAACATTTACCACCTGATTGGAGGATTTCTTCCCGAGGTTCTATTTCGGCGCCGGAGGCAGTCTTCAGGTCGCTGCGCCGGACCAGAGGCACTCCACGGAAGCGTCCGCCAACGGTTCCGCGGCACATCTGCAGTCACAAAATTATTAACCATCTGAACAACACATGAAATAATCCGCATAAATACATTTATTACCCATTGCAATATATATGACGAATTCCTCTTCAAGCTGGTAAATAGCTATTGAAAGTTTACATCAGTGACAAAATGACCTATAGTGTCCTACAGCAACAATTCTTAGATTGATTTAAAAATAATTACAAGATAAAAAGAACTTTTTATATACACGTTTTTAAATTTTCTGTTGAACCATATAACTTGACTTGACTAGCTTAAACGATCAAAAAAAAATGTACTTGGCATGTCATATTGATTTCCATAGTAACGCACGTATATATTAATAATTTAGTTTCTAGGAGCCCAGACTAGCAACCAATAATGGTGTCCAAATAACTTTTCATACAAAACAGAATTAACTGAAAATGAATTCAATTCTACTTAAAGATCGATAAAAGTATTAAAAAAATGCATTGACATCGTGTTCTGATATATTCTAAAAGTTTCAAATGTCTAGCCAGTCGGGAAGTTAGTTAAAAATCGATTGCAAGATTTGTACCGGACAAAGAACCACCGGATAAATAAGAATACGAGCTAAGAAAAACGTTGTAATATACATTTACTGACTGATGATGTATAAATTTTCCCATACAATATTTGGACATGGAAAAAACATGGACGTAAAACTGTAATATTAATCAAAATGGATACACTACGCCTCGATATGTACCTATTTTAACATTCATACGTGACTCAAATAATTATCAAAAAAATGATAAATTGGCACTACTGACAAACAAAAGTTGTGTATCACTGTTGTCGGCTGAAAAATATCGTTTTTTTTTATATTCGAGGACGTGTAATAAGCTGCTATTTATTTTTAGGAATGGATTATGCCCCACGCCTTTATGAAAAAAGGAAAATACAATTTACGCTCCTAAGCGGATAATAATATGAACCTTCACACAGTGGAGGTCGTAATAATGTTATATCAACGTATTTTTTACGGGAAAAGATCGGTAGCCATTCGTACAACCCAGTATGTCCTTGCTCTGGGTGAAAAACAAAATGTATATTTTTTAAGCCGCTTATTTTTTTTATACTTATGAAATAATCTTGATGTATCTGAAGCGGAATTCTTTTAAGAAATAATAAAAATATTAACTACGTACCAGTAGGTGTTTTATTTATAGTATCTATTACTTCACTAGTCTTCAGAAGGATATTCCGTTATACCTAACCATCAGTGGCGTGCGGTGACTTTCGATTGTAAGGATGCTTTTAAAGGCATGTTTATAAGAATATTAATGTAAGTACTTACCACCTACCAAGTTCGTAACTATTTGAATTTTGGCGGGTTGTTGGTGTTCTCCTATATTCTTAGGTATGGGACGCATTAGGAATGGGACAGTACCTATAACTTTGAATTCGGTGCCTTTTACAACCTCTTATATTCGTCAAAAGATGTCGTTGTTGTCCGCATGGTGAAAAATAAAGTTATAGTCAGGGCTCGAAATGGACCGGAGCGCACCGGAACGCCGTCCAGGCTCGTGAAATTGGTAAAATGATCGCTCCGTCTCGTGGAAAAAATATGTTGACCGTCTGAGCTAGATGGGCCATATAATAGAAAATCTAACACACTTATTTTTATAAAATACACATACAATTTGATAACTATGTAAATATCTTTATTACGGTTCGTAAACTTTTCCATTTCGAGCACTGGTTATAGTAGACGTTTTGTAAGTGTTGCCGAAATAAACGTTACTCATCGTTTTTGTGCATAAAAAGAAAAAAATGACGTGAATAATTATTTATACTAAATCGATAATTTCTGGGGATGCTGCGCATTTACAGTATCTATCGACCACACGCCACTGTATAATCATATTGTATCTAACACTAATAGAAAAAATAATCCGCACGAAATTATAAAATATTTTTTTCTGTGAAGGTACAGGTTTGTGATGAGACACATGAGATAATATTATAATGATGTAGAAAATAAATAATGAATGTTAAATATCTGCGATGACAGGTCATTAACCGTGTCGCCGGGAATTAGTAAAAAACGGACGAGTGTTGAAAGCTCATTTACAACATCGATCAAAAAAATAAAATAACTACATTACTATGATCGATCCGCGTCCGAGCCGATGCGAATTTTATCAAAAACATCGAACAATAAATAACAACAGTGTCACAATCGAAACCGATTGACAATAGAGCGCTCCGTTCAGCGGAATAACCATCAATGACACAATTTATTTATTCGACCAATCGGAAAACGAATTACTTAAATATAAAAAAAATAATCATACCCGACAATAAAGAGCGTCCCCGCCGGCCGACATTGTGCGAAATTTAATTAAAAAAATAAATAAACGAGAAAAAATACACAATGGCAATGTAATGCCTGACCCCACCTCTTCCAATTTCCGCGCTATCGAATCCGACGAGATTTCCGCTGCTTCGTTAGCGGCCATTTTATTATCTCCCTTTTCGTCATCATTGTTTTCTAATAGATCTTCAAGTGATCTGTCACACGTGAGTCTTGATCGATTGGTCGTGTTAGCCATGTAGCTGTTTCTGTCTTCGTAAGGCAAGGAATTGTCTTTGTAAAATTCGGGTGGAGGCGACGACTGAGGTTCGCAATCTTCCGCAATGTCAAAATCGACCTGACGATCTCTTCCGTTTGTACGACAAGGCAGAAGATCAGGGGAATTGGAGATATCGCGAGGTTTTCTTCTTCTTTTTGTTGCATCACTATTCGTTTCAGCGCTATTCGGAAGATATATTCTGTTACTAAATAGGAAGTTGATCTGCGGAGGACCTTGCGTTATTAGTTCAGGGTAATTCGTTCGTCTGCCGTCCGGCAATGATCTTCTTTTGGGGGTCGAGCGTGGTTTTTTTGGAAAATCGGTCGCGTTTTTTCCTCTCTCCGTTATTATGGAGTTCGGAGGAGTGTACGCGCCGAGTGATCTCCTCGCGAAGAACTCAGCCAGGGCTCGCTTGTATTCGTCTGTCCTGATCGGGTCGTCGGTTTTGTTGATGGAGTCTATCGAGGAGTAGCTCTCTGGCGGCAGGGACGAGTCGTCCGCGTCTCGGATGCCGATGGCTTGCGTATCACTACTTCGGCGGCCGTTTCGATCCCTGGAAATAAAAAAGCACAGTTTTATACGTCAGGTACATAAAATTATTAACGGAATTGTGGAGGAGGTATGCAAAATAGGTACCTAAGTTTAAATAAAATTGAACGTAAAATTGTTAATTTATTACCGGGTATATTTAAAACACTATTTTAATTGACTGTAAGTATATTATTATGGGTAATAAATTAAACAAAATTTAAAAATAGTAAATTTAGAGTAAAATAAAACCATTATTAATGCGCTCAGAAGTTTTGTTTGAATCTGCAACATGGCGTTTTCGTAAATGTTCATTATTATTTCTACTACTGGATAAAGGCCTTTTTTTAGCTTATATTATCTATCTGTGTTTTTAGCTTTAGAAAATATTAAAATGTGTTTTTTTACACCGATATTAGACGGACAAATACAACAAATAATGATTATGTAAACTTTTAGCATCATCAACGTCTGAAGATTACGACAAGCAAACATTTTCAGCGTCGTAGGCAAAAAAACTCACTTTGACAAAATCTACCCTGGGAAACAGTTAATAATAACTAATAATACTAATGACTCTGACAATTTCGATATAAAAAAGAATTTGACTGAGTTTGACTCAAACTCACGTATTTCACTTTACGGGTGAATGCTTTCACCTCGGAGCTATTGCTCCGTCATGATTTATGCGAAGTTTTACTAATTATAACTACGTTTTAAATGAGGTACGTACCTACTTTAAATTACATTGATGCCTTATTTAAGTTGCAGTTCTTTGGTTGATAAAAGTATGTTATCTTTGATAAAAAAAATACAGGGAATGGGACAACTGGGCGCCGCAATGTCGAATGAAATAAATGGACGTTCGTTACGATTGTATACAGAAATTAGACGAGGAGTTTTAATCAATTTCTATATACCTACTACTTAGTAGTTTTAATTTAATTCATTTTTCTCTGAACATAATGTTTTTTATTACGGATTGAGAATTATCTTGCCTAAGGCTTTATTTAAAAATAAAAGAACTCTCTTCTCGTTGGAACCTAAACATTTATTGTTTTCGGGTAAACAATTCTCACCAAATATTAAATAAGTACTAATATAATTATGTAAATATAAATAATAATATTAAATACATATTTTTAAAGTACCTACATATAATTCACGAACGTCTATTTATTTTCGAATTTCATTTGATTGCGTGGCGCCGAATTATCCTAGACCCAAAATATAAACACGGGTTTCAAAGATTTTCATCGGTACCCAAGATTGCAAACCATAGGTTATACCCCGTTTACACGTGCATGGATTTACTGCTGACAGTACGTATTATCGCGACCATAATAAGAAAATGTACGTGTGAACAATTGTATTATCCTGCAATTGCAAGATTGCATGCATGAATCAAAAAAGTTTTGAAGCTTCTGAATTTTCATACGACAGTTGAGAATTTTTCAATCTGCGCCTGCGCAGTAGAACGATAAAGGCGAACCTGCCGGCAAAAAAATGAACTACGAACGAATTTTGAGGTTAACCGATTTTCACTACCTGCCAAATAGTACCATAAAATGACAACATCGCGCGTCTCGCTTACTCCTGAAGAATGAAATTGGCGAGACATTCAGCACTTGTATGTGTCAACGGTTATTGTCGCGATAGTTTAGAATACACACTATTGCTGCCAGTAAATCAATGCACGTGTACATGAAGCTATTAATTATACTCCCCATATTAATAAAGTTTATAAAACTTTCAACTACCTGGTCATTTTTATTAGAGTTATTTATTATACCTATGTAGTAACCATTTCTTTCTTACACGGGTCTACCCAATTAACGCTAATTGCTCCAATTAATTATTGATACAGACAGCATTATAATTTATAAAATACAATGGCCGTGATTTTCAATACAACAGTGGGTCAACAGTGTGTTCTCACGCCACTTTATAAATTTAATAAACACATAAATTGAATAATTTATTAATTGCACTGCCGTTATTCGAACAGATCCGTTTCTCGTGAGAACGATAAAGCGGCCCAAGTTAAATTGTAACATTAATCTTATAGGTATGTTACAGAATGCATAAATCATTCGCAGTTTCCATTTTACGTTAAAACCATCGATTGTACTTCTGTAACTAATAAAATAAAATAAAAAAACGTATAAAAGTCGATCGATTTCAGATTCTTCTGCTAATCGACAGTATTATTACCTTAATTTAATAAAACGCAATTTTTATCGTACTTACGGACGGAACCGGTTCAGATATTAAAAATACAAGTGGAATAAGTACGATACAAATTTGCATTTTATTAAATTAAATTAAAAATACAAGGCATTTCCACCATGAATAATTGACAGTTAACACAATAAAATAAATTAACAGTATTATGATGATTTAATAGTAGATATTTCAGAGGCTCACAATATGTTTGTTTACACGAGTTTTGTCTTATCACGACATGTTTCCTTACTATTAGGGGTAGTCTAAATCACTAGTAGGTAGCTACCTAGTGTAGTATTTTATCGCGGCTCGTTGCTTCCACCACGGACCCCCACATTTTCCCGTGTACATTACCCATGTCCAGATACTGTGTCTTGATTATAGTGAAGAATAAACTAAGTGTAACTAACTTTACTATAACCACTGGTGGTTATGCGTTATCAACATATGCGTCGCTGCGACTTGTCGCACCCACACGTCATAATAAGCTAATAGGTTATTGTCATTAATCGCGGAAACAGTATTTTTTATTGACATAACAACAAAACTTAATATGTTATTAATTACTTATCACTTATCAACATGGCGTCTGTTTACATTTTAGATTTTTTCAGTCACGGTGAGAATAATATACTAATACCTACGTAGTTATTAGGTACTACTAGTCTTTCGTGTTTGTGTATATAATCTATTGTCAAAATTATTTTCCTCTCTATTATAAATACCATGTAAATGACGTTAAAAATATTTATTCAATTTCTGGTATAAAAAAAATACAGCTGTCATATTTGCAGGTTTTCCGTATAATTACCCGAAAATCTGCAAATAATTAGTGACATTCTATGCATCTCGGCCTTATGTATGGTCAAAATACGATTCATTAAAAGGCTATACCTCAGTTGAGGCACGGTCTAAAAAGATCGTGGCTAGGCGATGCGCGGATTGCGGGTCGCGGGTGCAAATGACGCATGCCAAACGAAATATAATTTGTCATATAAATCCAACATGCGTCCATTTAATGTTCTATTAGTTACAATAATAATATATTCATTAACATGTTTTATTTTTCAAGTAAATGGGTAACGTTTTTAGTCATCTTTACACGATTTAAGAATTAATACCCCCGTCGCCATCACGAAACAAATTGACGTGTTCCCAGCTCGACGTTCTCTCTCCGAATGCCAGCGAGTCCAAAATTTCGTCGCGCCTATAGTTGAAAATTATTTGCCGTTTCACTGATGTATCGTCTTAATGGCCTGAAAATACAGAATGCATCATACTTGAACCTATCTTGTAATATCTACTACCGATATATTTGCATTAAGGCCACGCACAGTAATATTGATGTTTGTTTAGCCAATGATCTATAGACATTTTGAGCAAAACGAAACGCAATTCGGTGTGAAATAGGAAAATATGATAATACTTATAGCGACCTCTCTATTTCAAATTACGACAAATTGCTATCCTATAAAACGAGTGGAAATGGTGCCGGCCCTACCGTAATAAAAAAATAAAAAATCTACCGGGACAACCAACAAACTTAATGCCCTCAAAACCGCGCACACATAAATCCGACGAAAATATCGGTATAGGTTTTGCCTCCCAAAAAAAGGGCTACGCCATAGACGTCCGATAGTAGTTTATTCAATATTTTAAAAAGTCCTATAAAATATATACTTATATAATATTACAAATGTATACCGTGGCATAGAAAAATAATGTTGGGCATAGCGATGAAAAACAATAAGAGAAATAAATGGAAAATGAAGTAGACAAACGTAGGCTATGTAATAGATATCGCCGAAAAAGTTTTGCAAGTTATTTTTTTTTAGAATTTTCCACTTAGAGACGGAACATAACCTCACAGTCAGGGAACACAAAATTAATGGGAACTGGCTTACCTTACTGGGTGTGGTATAACAGGCTAAATAGCTCGAATGTGGAAAAATATGGGATAAACTTGAACACGTGTTACAGAATAATATGCTATTTTAAATAGTTAATTAACATCGTGCTTTCAATCTTTGGGAACAGTCGATGCGGTTTTTTTACTTGGGTTTTATGGCGGTCAGGCTATGAACTACCCTGCTTTAGAACTTTGGTCATTGGCGATGGCTTTTACATTTATATTTATTAGTATGTTCTGTGCGAATGAAGTGTTATCTCGATACAGAAGATTAACCTACCCTCACGATACCTCAAAATCGTTGCGTTTGACCCGCCCGCACGCCAGTTCACCTTTCCACCGTAGCAATAATAATTGTAGGCGTAATACGGTAGGAGTGTTGTGCGTAGAGTTGGGTATTTCCCGAGAAAATCTCAATCTCGAGATTCGGGATTTCCAGAAAATAATTCTCGATATCGGGAAATTTAAAAAAAAAACCTGCAAAAATCCTAAAATCAGTGTGAAAACAAGCAAATTCCAAAAAAATATGATTTTTTTTATTTATGTACTCGTAAGAAGACAAACAAAATAGAAGTAGGAAAACAAAAATAATTCAAAACATTACTTATTAAAATAGGATTTCAAAAAACAAAGACTGTCAATCGCTGCGTCTGACAATCGCGTACGCTTTTGAGACACACAATTCCCTGATATTGCAAAAATTGCGCTCATTTTGAGTCTCCATTGGCTTAATTGTGTTTGAATGGTTTGTGTTTCCTGTCCACTTTTTTTATATATAGAAAATCGTTTTTTCACTTAATATTTGATAATAAAGAAATCCCAAATCCCGAGAAAAGATTCTCGAGATTTGGGATTTCTCGAAATGTTAAAAATTTCTCGAGAATTCCCTTCGGGAAATTCCCGAAACCCCACGTTGTGCGGTGTACATTTATGGGGAAAAGCGGGCAGCCTTATCAATAACAAATAAACTTATAAATAATAAGTATGTAAATAGTATTACACGTGAACAATAATTAAAAAAAATAGTGACATCAATTTTTTACTACAGATAATTTGATGAGAAAACTTACTCTTTCCAACCGTAAGTACGACTTTAGTTCCTGGCATCGTTCGCCGTACAAAGAATTACATTTTTCGCGAAAACATTTCATACCTACCATTATTTTGCCAGGATTCATCCATTCTATTGGGATTTTGAAAGAATGCTTTTCGGTATTTTGTATACAATAAATTGTGATCCATTAGTTACACATTCGAGATTGCATAAAATTAATAATTCAATATTATGTATTTAAAAATAATTCTTCGATTAGCCGCCGTATATACTTGTGACGTCATAATTATTTCAATGCAATTGAGATCATTTAATACGTAACATCAGAGGCCACGCCCGCGGCGGAGAAGTGAAAAGAACGCCTGTGATCTGTAGATTGGGGATTCGAATCAAGCGACTGGATGAAAGTCTCTGGTTGTTTTGTTAAGCACGGGTGTGATTGGCGAATAACTATTCCGTGTAAAATACATATTAAAAAACCTCCACGATATTCACAATTGTAGAGGCAAGGGATTAATTTACTGATTCCGGACGCTTCCTCGAGTTTAAATTCAACGCGCACGTCAATGGGGGTGGTCGGCGTGAAAAAGGGCAATCTCGAACCTCGAAATGAGACACAGCCCACTTTGCACGTGAATGAGAGGCGCGAGCCGTGACGGGAATTTCTCCTAACTCACAGTTACACCATAATGTTCTCTCTCTTAATGCTTCTAAATGGAATTAGAACGGTTTCACACGGATGATTCATACGTCCGATACAAGTATGACGGATACTGAATTTACTAACGTTGTTTTCACACGAGAATACACAAGTATACGATATCAGGGCCTTTCCTTATGTCAGAGCAATTTGGATGCTACTTTAGGATGTTCACAATGAAAGGTTGTTACAAAAGACAGCAGCATCTTTGTCGTTTCAGCATCCGAATTTTGACTGGACCAGGATGGGGAGGTGTACTAGAAGTTAGTTGCCAACCTCCGATAGATGACGATAGAAAAGAGGAAAGAAGATAACAGCAGGAAACCTTTGAAATTATCAGTATTAAGCCATATTATCTCATTTCTAGAATGTTTTTAGTGTGACTGTGCAGCCAGATTGAACTTAAAACATGCGGCTTCTTTATAATCTCAATATTTGTATGTTTTAACTACGGAATGCTAAAAAGGGAAGTCGGTTATTGTCTGGGTATGGTGTGTTGTATACCTAGTGGAAGAAGGCACAACTATCGAGTATGGAGAACTATGGAATAAACTTAAACACGCCGTGTTAAAGAATAATATGTTATTTTCAATATTTACGTCAGTATCATAATATGCATTAAAGTTTTTCAAGTAAACGACACGGCGGGTTTTGGGATTGCTTGTCTTTCGCATTTTCCTAATCACGCGGATCATTAATCCCGCTCAACTTGGATACAGCCTGACATATACCTGCCATACAGGACATTGTGGTATTCGGCGTCTAATTAACTAGGCATCTACTCACGTTTTGATTGGACAAACGGTACCGAAAGACAGATAACAATCATAGTCGGTGCAGTCGAAGATAATCCTCAATCTCTGATGCGTATCGGTATATTATACAATTAAAAATTAAAATTTCATGGAAACGGTAAATTCATGAATCGGGCGTGAGAATTATTACACGCAATGTTGTCAAAAGGCTTGTTATTGGTTATTATAGGTATATTATTTTTTGAATCTACAGAATATACCAGTGTTTTCTTTGTTGATATTTTGTTGCGGGTAAACTCGGAAGGTTGGGCTAGCAATACTATAATAATATGATATCAACCTGTGCAGTGAGACAAAACTTTGGTCTGCGGCTAGGCCAGGACATGGTCTATGAGCAAGGTTTCTGTTCCAACATTTTTTTTGTTTAAATTATTTAAAATATTAAATTGTAACTAAAACACTACGTTGTCTCGACATTAGATGAGTAAACTTACAACCTGTGTGGGAACGTTTTTACGTAATGATTCCGATCAAAACCTTAGTTATCAATGAAGCTATGTATCAGATATAATTTGGTTTGTGAGATCATATTTTTTAATAATATATTGGTTCGATCCTAATTTTTAACCTTTGTCCTTTTGATTATTGATGTTTGTAATTTATGATTGGTAAGAGTGGTTTGCAATGCGGCCACTAGGAAAAGTATCTTGAAAACTATCCTACAAGCTGCGCCAGCGTTTTCCAGCCATGTTATTCGGGGTACTGGCTTCCATAGCATATTATGATTTGGCTTCTTACCGCTCTATGGATGAAAAAATTATTTATGAAATATGGTAATAAAATATAATCATATTTTATTGATGTAACTAAAACTCTAGAATATTGTATCAAATACAATCAAGTACGTTGAAAACGACCTTTAATTTTTATTCACTATCAAAAAAATGTTTAAATTAGACTAAATAACGAAATTATTTTTAATTTAATCAATAGTCAAACTGTTATAATGTACTTATAACGCCTGATTTACTGTCGGCAGTAGTGTTTTTTTTTTTAAACTATCGTAACAATAACTGTTCACACGTAAAAGTGCTCTCCGTCTCTCCAATCTCATTATTCAAGAGTAAGCGAGGCGCGATGTTGTCATTTTATAGTACTATTTGACAGGACGTATTGAAAATCGGTTAACCTCAAAATGAGTAGTTAGTTTTTTTACCGGCAGGTTCGCCATTATCGTTTTACTGCGCAGGCGCAGATCTTACTTGCGCATTAAAATTCAGAAGCTTCCAAACTTACTTGATTCATGTACGCAATCTTGCCAAATGCAGGATAATACATGTTTACCCAAGTGTGGAGATAAATGAGGTACTTATTTTTTTTACGAATAATGAGATACTTATAGCTCTTTGCATTTTTTTCAAATCCGCTACTCATGGCTTTTTAAGAGGGCGTTTTGCCACTAATCAACCACGATTCGGGCGTGAACTATTTATTATATAATGTTGCTATTAATATCACAAGACTTTGTTTAATGCAGTAAAAATGCAGTTTATCATCACATCAGCTGCAGTCGATAGATTTCGCTGTCAGGTGTTCCGCCGATCTAGTTGTCCAATAGTATTCAAAAACAATAAATTTATCCCATTTCTTTAAAGTTTAGAAGAACAATATCCGCCACCGGAATCACTGCGTACAGTGCAGTGTACCCGAAATTCGGTCGCATGACCCACTTCGGTCCGTCTCTATCCGACCGTGACCGAATAAATTCTGTATCGAGACGAAAAATCATTTTTATTCCGTCGACCAAGACACATTCGTCTATTATTATTTATTGTGCGACATTTTCCGTGGATATTCGCTCAGAATCCAATATCACAGCGGTTAAATACGCGCATTATTATTTAGGAAATTATTATTTATTGGGTTGAATAACGGAAATAGCTGACGTGGAAAATAAATAATCGCGTCTAGACTCGCCAGTGTTACAATAACAAAGTTTATTCAAATTTTTCCACATATCAATATTATACATACCTTTATATTGCAGGCAATATCCTCTATAGTAGGGATTTCTAAGTCCGTATTTTATTTTCCTGTACACAGTGACGTTCCGTGGGGGTGGGCAGATTGAGCGCCGATTGGGGGCGGCAGTTACTCGAAGGGCGGCAAATCGAGGAGAATCATTTGCTATATTATAAAGACATAGCTACCCACCTAAACTTAGTAATAACGAAAATATCTTTCGATTAAAAAATTCAGCTCACTGGTTGGAAACAAAATGTATTAATTTACATAAAAGGTTTAAAGCTTCAGCTGAGACACGGTCTAAAACGATCATGACTACGCGACGCTCAGATTGTGCAAACGACGCGTGACGAACAAAACATAATCTGTTATAAAAATTCAACATGCGTCTATTTAATGTTATGGTTATTGTTATTTAAGTTATAATAATAATAATATATTCATTGACATGTTTTGTTTTTTTTGAGTAAATACGTAACATTTTTTAGTCATCTTTATACGATTTAAGAATTAATTCCTCCGACGCCATCACAAAACAAATTGACGTGCTAACATGTCTAACTAGTTTACTTCCGTTTCCCTTCGACGTCTACGGTGACCAGAAACGACACGTGCACGAATGATAAAAAATACTACCCATATAAAAATGGGGCGGAATTTTGGCGCTGCCCAGGGCGGCATTTTGTCTAGGGACGTCACTGCCTGTACATACCGTATTTTTATATTTACCGACTGAACATGGAGAGTCTCAACAGCTTTAGATTACATCTGGAGGCACACATCAGTAGGGATGATACTAGCGGCAATTTTCTTTGACGAAATCGATTCGTCAGAATATTTATAATACACCTACAGAAACAGTGCTTTACAGTGACGTCCCTAGACAACATTCCGCTCCTGGGCAGGGCCATAATGCCGCCCCATTTTTTATACAATTTTTTTTATCACCCGTGCTCGTGTCGTTTTTGGTCACCAAGGACGTCGAAGGACAACAGAACTAAACTAGACATCGCGAACCCGACAAAAAATTAAAGTCCTGTTGAACCTTTTGTGCTAATTAATACATTTTTTTCGAACCAGTGAGCTGAATTTTTGAAAGGAAAGATATTTTCGTTAAGTATTCACTTTAGGTAGTTATTTATATAATATACCAAATAATTCTCCTCTGTTTGCCGCCCTTCAAGTAACTGCCGCCCCCAAGCGACGCTCAATCTGCCTACCCCCACGGGACGTCACTGGTGCTTTAATATAATTCCGATTGGCTATACCCCACACACTACATTTTTACGCAAGGTTTTGAATGTGTGAGTGTCCTACGAAAATGAACCACACATTATAGACGTGCAATAGTGTGTCAAATACGCCAATATTGAATAAGCGTCAGTGAATAAACCGAGAGCAGTTGTCAGAACGAAGGACAAGCGTATTCTTGATTCTATATTATTCACACTCGAGATAGGTTGCCTGTTACTCCAGTGTCCACACCCGTTATGTATTTCAGTTCCCACTATTTCTGAGTTCCCTGGTACCGACTTCGAAACTGACAGCCTCACTTTACGGGGTTATTAATTATTATATAATGAATATTAAATTGTGTTAATATTAATACAATCAAATCAACATACCTAATAATTACATATTATATATTTGGGTTCTGCATTTTTTGTTTGTATCTGTCTAAACCACCCTATCTCCAACCAACCTAAACCCCTATCCCCAATTCATCACTGTCCCGTATTCTTGTTCGACACATATGGCAACCCCATCTATAGTCAGGACACGGCGCGAAATTGAGACAAGTATTTACGAATTCACCCCAAACGTTGATATAACAAACTATGTTGTTATAAACTTTTAAACATTGATCGAGGTATCAATTTAGTACATATAGGAAGTGTGTTATAACGTTATGTTATAAGTTATAACAAATGGCAAACATTAATAAACCTTCATGTATTTCACAATTTTTTGTGGAAGGCATGTTGAACGTAATTAAATTCAAACACAGATTTTAGAGACTAGTAGGAACCTACAGTGACGGGAGTGTTTTGAGAAACATCATAATTTAAATTATTTATATACTTACACAGTTATGCATAATTATTTTCAAAAATACTCATAGGTAGGTACTAACGTAATAAATATGATTAGGGATTCCAATCCCGGGATCCCGGGATCCAGAGCTATTTTCGATACCTATGAATCCCGGGATTGATAAACATAATCCCGAAACTTTCGGGATTGATTTTTTTATCAATTTTTATGGAAAATAAAATAAAAACGAAAATATAACAGAAAAAATACTTTTAATAACAAATAACTTTATTAGAAATAAACTGAGTTTGAATGAAGTTTGATTTATACCCATGTGTAAGTTGAATCTCGCTAACCCATTCATTAAGTCTTTACTATCAGAAACAGCAATCACATATTAAAATCACATTATTATTTATATTATAATATTATTTACTCTATTAAACATATGTATTTCCAAGATTGAACGTATACAATATTAACAATAAATGTTTTAAATAGTATAAATTATACTGGATTTATTTTTGACTGATTTTATCAATGTTATTTGTAAATATAAAATTTTTATATTAACAATGGAAAAAATGACAATCCCGGGACTGGTCCCGGGATCCCGGGATTGTCAAATTGTAATCCCGACATCCCGGGATCAGAATTTTGGCTCGGGATTTGATTCCCTATATAATGATGTACACATTTATCTGTATGCAAGTAATAAAAGTAGGTTGCTTCATAGCACTCCCTTCTAAAATATTTCAAATATGAGTTAGAATAGTTCTGCGTTCAGCTGACGATTTGTTTACTGTGACTGGTTTAGGGACTTGGAAGCCTAGAGAACTGACTGATTATGAGACACCCACGATAAAAAAACAAAATAACCATAAATTAAAATCAGCAACATACCTAGTAAAAAATCAATGTACTTGTGTACTTATATCTTTTCTAAAAGTTTCCTGTAATTAAAAATAATAATAATGATTGAAGACAATACTGATTTACTGAATACACATACTATATCAGTGGCGTAGGGTTAAGATTCGACAAAAAATAATAGTGCAGACTAAACTTTCATACTTCATAAACAATCATACTTATTTGTTTTCATTTAACCAATAATTCAATTTGCAGACGATGCTTGTTTTTTTTAAAATCAAGTGAACCCTGCTTGAACCAAACCATAATAGTTTAAGTATGCTATGAGCGATCCGACAAAAATAGTGCACAGTTTTTCAGTCATACCTATTTGTTTTCGTTGAATTAAGAATAAAACTAAAACTACAATGTGTCCTATTGTACGAGGGTGGGTCAATAATTCCTTAGAAAAAAGCATTAAAACAGTTTTTATTTTTGTAATTTTTTTTTATTTCTCAACATAATTTCCTTGGAGCTCAATACACTTGGTTAGACGTTTCTCAATTTTTTTTAAACCGTCAGAAAAATAAGTTTTCGGAAGGTCCTCAAAATAAGCATTTGTCCGATCGATGACTTCTTCATTTGAAAAAAAAACGTTGTCCACTTAGCCATTTTTTTAAGTTTGGGAAAAGGAAAAAGTCACTGGGGGCTAAATCTGGCGAATACGGTGGGTGGTCGACCAATTCGAACTTCAATTCTTCAATTTTAGCCATTGATCGTAAACATGTGTGAACACGGGCATTGTCCTGATGAAAGAGGATTTTTTTCCTGTTTAAATGAGGCCGTTTTTCTTCAATTTTGTTTTTTAGCTGGTCCAATAAAGATGCATAATAATCCCCTGTTATTGTTTTTCCTTTTTCCAAATAGTCAACGAAAATAATTCCACGTGCATCCCAAAATACAGTAGCCATAACCTTACTAGCTGATTTTACGGTTTTCGCCTTCTTTGGACATGGTTCGCCTTTCGCAATCCACTGCTTTGACTGTTCTTTCGTCTCGGGAGTATAGTGGTGTATCCATGTTTCATCTACAGTCACAAAGCGACGAAAAAATTCATCCGGATTGCGTTGCATGAGCGACAACAGGGCTTTAGAGGCCACCACCCTATTGCGTTTATTGTCGACTGTGAGCAAACGCGGCACCCATCTTGCAGAAACTTTTTTCATGCCCAATTTGTCATGTAAAATAGAAATGACGCTAACTTTTGAGATCCCTGTAACCTCAATTATCTCACTCAACTTTAATCTTCGGTCACTTAACACCATATCGTGGATTTTATTGATCATTTCTGGTGTAGTCACCTCTACAGGACGTCCTGAGCGTGGTTCATCCTTTGTTGATGTACGACCACGTTTAAATTCATTTAACCAGTTATAAATAGTTGCAAGTGAAGGAGCAGATATGCCGTGAACTAAATCCAACTCATTTTTTATTTCCTTTGCTGTTAACCCTTTTATATTAAAATGTTTAATAACAGCTCTAAACTCAATTTTCTCCATTTTCCATTTTTCCATTTTCCACAAGCAAATTTTTTTTTTAAATGTACGAGAAACACACAACAACCCGACCAATCTGATTGAAACTTCGCAGCATACTGAATCGGTAGTGCCGCTGCATGAAAACAAACCGCTTACAGTACTAGTCGCGCCACCTGCCGGCTTTTCTAAGGACTTATTGACCCACCCTCGTATGTTTGTTTTTTTTTAAATTCATTAAGGGGGGACATGCTCGTCGAGGGTCAAAATTAGGTTTTTATTGTATTTTCAAACCATGATACTAGACACTCCTTAAACGTTGTAGATAATCTATTTATATAATTTTGAAGCCTTATTATCCTTTATAGTTATTTTAAACATTTGATGACTGCATAAAGTATTTTTGTTACATAAAATAATATTCTTTTAAACCTCTCGCTCTAATGTTTTAGAATATAGTCATATTTCGGTACATAACTGTGCAGTGGTGTTAAGATTTTTTACGTTTATTAATTTTTAAACGCATTTATGAAACCATTAGTATAATTTATTAAGAGATAATTTTTGTATAATATTCACGATAAAAAATTATATTGATAATCTCTGTGATCCCAAATTTGACAAGAATTAGGCATTTTATTATTCAAAAAATCGGCAAGATTAACACATTTGAAGATGATTCTAAAGATATTTATTATAAGTTATGTCTTTGACCATTCAAGTGTGATAAACATTTTATGAATAATGATTGCTTTATAATAATTATTTACCTAAGAATAAGGTAGTGTTTTTTTGAAATACGACATTTCTTTTGTCATTCCCTGTCAAGCCCTGGATAAAAAAATATTTTTCTCTCTATAAAATATTTTTTGGCTATTATTAGGCAGGGTTTAATTGAATTTTAAAAACAAACAAACACTACCTACACATTCTAGTTTTAGTTCAATGAACACCAATACGTCTGACTGATCAAGTTTAGTTTGGTTTATTTATGTCGGATCTTAACAGGCTACCCCCACCCTTCGCCACTGACATATTGTATAATATTATTTAATGGCAAATTTTTTGTGTACAACCGTTTACTATCTGTTCGAATGGTTATATTATTTTATTACAAATCCGTTTGATGTTAGTTGCCGGAATTTTGTTACATATCTTGGGTAATTAATATTTTACACGAAAATTGTGAGAAAAACGTATCTTTTAAAAATTTTGGTGTAATTAAATAATTCTATGACCGGTTTGTACAGTTTAGAGGCCCCTTTTAAATCTTCAGACGAATCGAAAAGAAAATCGCAACTGACAATTATTAGCTTGTCGCCAGTGGACGTATTGATAGACTGTACAAATTAATCTAAAATGAATAAATTGAATAATTTCTCGGTTGAATAAAACACGGCAGTTTGCCGAAACACTCTGGTCACTGTGGTGTATAAAAACAAATAAGGAAATTGCACAACGGCGTCTTCCGCCAATGTAACAAGAAATGCATGCAATATTTTTAATTTCTGTGTAAGAAAACTTTCTTATTTAATTGTCGCTAAAACACAACCGTTTAGTTGACAATAGATATTTTCGAAGCGTATAATATAACCAACTATGAATCAATTAATATTGCTCATAATGGATTTAAATTCAAATTCCATCAAGTACCCTCGGTCGATGGTATTAATATTATTATTATATTGCTTCGTTGAAAGACGTAAGAAAGAATCGACAATTGTACAACGTTTTTCTTAGCTCGTATTCTTATTTGTCCGGTGGTTCTTTGTCCGGTACAAATCTTGCAATCGATTTTTAACTAACTTCCCGACTAGCTAGACATTTGAAACTTTTAGAATATATCATAACACGATGCCAATGCATTTTTTAAATACTTTTAGCCATCTTTAAGTAGAATTGAAATATTTTTCAGTTAAATCTGTTTTGTATGGAAAGTTATTTCGACACCATTATTGGTTGCTAGGGGTCTAGGGTTCAAGCAACTAAATTATTAATATATACTTGCGTTACTATGGATATCAATATGATATGTCAAGAATCAAGATGACATTTCAGTATTATTTCTATCAAGTACAGTTTTTTTTGATCGTTGAAGCTAGTCAAGTCAAGTTTATATGATTCAACAGAATATTTAAAAACGTTGTATATAAAAAGTTATTTTTTATCTTGTAATCATTATGTTGTGTAAGCGTGGAACTTATGAGTAGTAAAGTTTCCGCTTACGATGTTGTGGGTGCCGAGTTCAGATCATATTATTTTTAATGTGTACCTATTTGCAGCGGCGATTTTCTTTGACGCAATCGATTTACCAGAAGATTTAGAAGGGGCCTCGAAACATTTCGAACAAGTCATATAATTATTAAATTATGCCTAAACTTTAAATAGTCAGTGTGTCTGGCCGCTGCACTCAATGGTGGTTTGTCGGATAGGCAAATTGTCGAAAGGGGTGGGGGTTTTCAAACCGGTTAGTGTCACAGGTCTCCACGTAATTAAACCCGCCATTGTGTATTTGGACTTTTAGAGCACGGACCTAATAGGTTGAGTACAATACCCATTTCTCGAAAAAATAGTTAATAAACCTTTTCGTGAGGCGGCCAAGACCCACATTAGTAGGCACAGATATTTTTCAAAAAGATAGGTAATGTTTCTGAGATTATGTATATTTAATATAATAATCACAGAACAGATTAATAAATATAAATCAGATAGGTTATACCCAAATAGACTACATTTTGAAGTAGGATTTCGAATGTGTGAGTGTTCTACGAAAACGAAACACATATTACAGACGTACAATAGTGTATGTTGCAATCTTCAAATATACCAATATTGAATGAGCGTCAGTGGATAAGCTGAAAGCAGTTGTCAGAACAAAGGACAAGCTTAGAATGACGTATTTTTGACACGTGTTTTAGTTTTTCCATATTCTTTCACACTCGTGATCGGTTGCCTGTTACTCCACACCCGTTAGGTATTTCAGTTCACTGGTAATAATCACCAATTGCTTCACTGCTGGATGAAAACTTTCCTTAGTTCCTTCCACTCTAAAAGGTCCCCAATTCTTCGCTGCCACATACCTACGTCCGCCGAGCTTGGGAGAGTTTTGTCGATTCAACAGGTTTCATGGTTGCCCCGTAGTCGTTTAGTGTCTTTTAGATACGTGTCCAGCAGCTTGGCGATGGTCTATGCCACCGCGTATCTTATCTTGCCTGTCTCCTTATCCATTGGTTTCTATTGTTGTATTTTATCGCTATGACCAACATTGACATAATCATGCCACGGTGACCTACTCGTAGTTAGAGTTGGGTTTCGGGAATTTCCCGACAGGAATTCTCGAGAAATTTTCGAGATTTTCCATCCCGAATCTCGGACGAACATTTCGGAAAATCCTGAAGCTCGAAATTGAGATTTTCTCGGGAAATACCCATCTCTACCCGTAGTGTTGTTTTATAAATAATCCATATTTCGTATACATTATAAGTATTATGTGAATACTGAACACTAGTAGTACGCATTGGTGTTTTATATTAATACGTTATTAATGTAATAAATTCATGAAAAAGCCTGAAAGTACGTAGAGTCCGTATTCTTTATGCTGGCGTTCACGTCACGTCGCTCGCGGACGTAAAGCAGTGTGTCATCGCGTTCGACTGTTGCAAGTTTTCGATGAGAGGGAACGAGAGGAAATGCAGTGTTAAGATGCTGAAGTGGGGGGGGGGACCGCACGCCATCATAAAGAATACGGACTCTAGGTACCTACAATATATAATAAAAAAAAACACATTACTACGATGACCGGTCCTCGTAAATCTGACTTGATTATAATGTATGTAAATTTTCGGACATAACAATCATGCACAGGATGAAAAACAGGAAGTCATTATTAATTATTATAATGCCGGCAAGATAATCTTCCGCAGATGAGATCACAAGAAGCCCACCGACGCAATCTTTCACAAGTGACGGACTATTTCGATAGGGCTCCTCCCCTTGTATGCTTTGTTTATAATAAGTAATTATAATTAAGTGTTATATTAATTAATTATAATTAATTATAATTAAGTTAACCGCAGATCAGTGATTCGGATCTACTCCTGATGAGAGCTCATCGCCAGATAGATAAATAACGTATACGGCACACGAAGAAGAAGTTGAAGAATATCACAAAGCGAACGCGACAGTGGGCTTGCATTCCAGTAAATGACAACGCTTCGTCAAGTTACACCAGTGCAATGTGGGTATTCATGTATAGACCAAGCGACCGTTTCCCGAAATTCCTTTTAAGTCCAAAGTACACTACGAGTGGCCGTGCGCCACGCGCGCATCGCACGGCTACTCGTAGTGTGCTCCGCGACTTAAGTTGCCATTTTCTTAAATATTGCGTACAAGCAATCAGCAGCGCAATGGTACATAATTCAAAACACTCATATAACATGAATTTATATTTCCATCAGATTGATATAATATAATACTACATACATACCTATTATTACAGGTATGTATGCCTAATGCGGTCTGATCGTTATATTTTCTTATTATTACATATTTTATAGTTAAAATTCTGGCGATGGCGTTTTCTACCAATAAATATTTTTTTTATTTTTGGTACCTATAATATTATTAGTTTTTTTTTTAAATCTATTTTAGACAACATATAAATGTAAAATGGGTCGCTTGACATATTATATGTCGCGGAACATTTTTAACTTTCATCAAAACAAAATTTTTGAGGTCATACTTTAGAGTTTAGGAGACTACTTCGAATTAAAATTCTTTCTCGGGTTACATGAAACTAAATTATTACTTTAAAATGGGTCAAGCCGGTAGCGGCTGACAAAGGTTAAGACATCATGGGTTTCAATACAAATTGTGGGAGTAGTAGATACTTAAAATGAATAATTAACATATAATTAAGAAAAGGTACACACAATTTAGTATTTTGGGATATTCTTCAAAAAGCTAAAATCACAATTACGAATAGTATTTCTCTTGCTATGCTATGGTGGTGAAAATAATGTGTACGTGTAATTATATTTCATCTATGGTGTACGTTAATGTCTTTTAAAATACGTTTTGAGAAAATCCTGTATCTCTTATTCTGTACGGAGGCTTTATTCCTAGATATTTTATTTCTATTCCACCCCATGCACTACGCATTCTAATTAAAATTAATAGAAGTTGTCCAATTCCAGTAGAATCAAACAAGTCGACATCTGTTGTATTAAAATAATTACCACTAAAAGGTTAATCTTTAGCTGGGGCACGGTCTAAAACGATCGTGACTACGCGACGCGAAGATTGTGCAAATGACGCGTGCAGAACAAAACATAATTTGTCATAAAAAGTCAACATGCGTCCATTTAATGTTATGTTTATTATTCTATTACTAATAATATTAATTAATATATTCATTGTTTAAGAATTATTTCCACCGTCGCCATCACAAAACAAATTGACGTGTTCACATGTCTACTTTTGCTCTCCGATTGCCAGCCAGTCCGAAATTTCGTCGCACCTATCGTTGAAAATTATTTGCCGTTTCACTGAAGTACCGTCTAAACAATAAATTTCAGAAACACGTGCTCGCAGTTTTTAAATGAATGTAATCAGTCTAATCCATTATTACCGGCGACGTTTTGAAAACATATTTAATTCAGCCGTAGAAATTCTATCTTACTCTAATGCATAGTGCTTACTCACTCCCACGTATGGTTCGTCTTTGTTCAGGCCTTGCATGCGCCGCATCCACGGCGTCTATGGATCGCACGGCACTGGTAGTCAGTATAGGTATATTATATAATACATTATACAATGTTTATTAAGATACGTATGTGTGTATAGCCCATATAATATAGAAATTTGCAAATAATATCCATGTGCTCTTCTCATGACCGCAACTGTACTACGCATTACCGTCCTCCGTTTATACGACAGGTTGCAAGAAAACTATCGACGTTTTGATAATATGTAGGTATACATTTGGGCTGCCACAGATGTATACAAAAACAGAGAGAAACTTGGTTACCCAACGAACCAAATAACAATGCAAAGAGCTAAATGGCAGAAGACATGCGACAAATGGGAGCGTATTGGCTGTGACAGTTAAGTAGGAAGATCGTGAACAGACCATTATTGACTTAACTGAATGTAACACAACACGACATTTCGACAAAATGACGACACCGAAAAACAACATAATTTTTGATAAGATAAACACAACTATGGAATCGGCGTGGAAGAGTTTATTTTAATCTTCCTAGCAAAATTAATGTTAAGAAGCACGCTTCAAAAATTACGGTATTATGTTAGATACATACTTCTATTTACGTCGTATGTAATTTAAATGTTTTCAATACATAAGAAAACCTATTAATTAAATCGGGAACTGTTACTAGACAAGCCACACAGAAGGTGATCGCATTAAGGCCAAATTACACTGGCAGATTCTCACGCTGTTCGTCTACCACGATCCTCCCGATTACTTACGATTACTCACTTTGGATCGTTGACTGGAGTCGTGGTCAAAATAGAATAATTCCTATTTTCAGTTCACAAACTCAATCAGACGCCGACTCGACTGTTACCGATCATCGATTGACTCGTGGGCGAAAAATAGGAACATGAGCGATTATTTAAAACACACAGTAATCGCCGATTCATTATATTACCGATGGTTGATTGAGTTGATGAGAATATGAATCACTCTATTTTGGCCACGGCTCTAAGGAACGATCCAAAATGACGTTTTATAATATGAAGCAATCTTCGCAGACGATCAGCACGAGAATCTGCTAGTGAAATTTGGTCTTTATTTCACTGAACTTAAAAGGTCATCTTAATCAATCAATCACTAATTAACTTCACGTGTACTTTCCAAAAATATGGTTAATATTAATTATAATATTTGTTGATCAAACTACTTGTCAATAGCAAATAATTATATAATCTTATATGACTGTTCTATGCAAAGTTTTGGATTGCAAAAGCATGTCGTAGGAACCCAAGTTTATGCACACACAAAGCTACTGAAGGCTATTCCTCATACAGTGATTTTACATTTATACCGGTATAAAAGTATTTTGATGAGATCAGCGATCAATGAGGTCACATTTAGGGCATCCAATCCCAAGCCAAAATTCTGATCCCGGGATTGGCATTTTTTTCCATTGTTAATATAATTTTTTTATATTTACAAATAACATTGATAAAATCGGTCAAAAATAAATCTAGTATAATTTATACTATTTAAGACATTTATTGTTAATATTGTATACGTTCGATCTTGGAAATACATAAGTTTAATGGAGTAAATAATATTGTAATATAAATAATAATGTGAATTTAATATAAGATTGCTGTTTCTGATAGTAAAGACTTAATGAAAGGGTTAGCGAGATTTAAAATAGTAAAGCAAATCATGGTGTACTTATGACCTTTCCGCTTCATAAATCTAATTAGTCAGCCAAATATGAAACAGCCGTAAAACGTCTGAGATCATGGTGAAATTACTTATCTCTCTCATTTTTATTAATTTATGTGAAAAATAAAATGAATCAGCAACTTACACATGGGTATAAATCAAGCTTCATTCAAACTCAGTTTATTTCTAATGTATTTATTTGTTATTAAAATTATTTTTTCTTGTTATATTTTCGTTTTATTTTATTTTCCATAAAAATTGATAAAAAAAAATCGATCCCGAAAGTTTCGGCATTATGTTTATCAATCCCGGGATTGGAATCCTTCCTAGTCACGTTTAAAGCATTTTTATATCTGTGAAATAAATGTAAATATAATCTACCCATAATCACCAATGTCATATTATTGACCATATTTTTGAGCGTGCTTTGTTTGACACGAATGACGCTAGTGTCACACATTACTAAATATTTGCGAAATAAACATCTTTTTCGTATCAGGCAATACGTGTATCAGAGACAATTTCAGTATATATTCCAACTGCTGTCATGATAATGTACTTAGAATGTATTTAAACAAATATATTAGTAGGTAGGTGTGTAGTTGTGAATATTATGTAGGTATCTATTTGCGTTAAACATGGACCCTCATGGGTCCGATCCCTCCCCCTGGGGATCTCGCTCAATGTAGTCCCATCACTGATGGAGGTACGTCGCAGACAATAATAGATTCACACAATAATGAAAACTTTACACAGACGTTCTATACAAAAACATGACAACAATATAATAGTAAAAAATATATTAATCAATTATTAGTTCTAGGAAACAGTAACAATGTTTAGGAAATTTCCGATTGTTTCACCGACTTGTACCTAAGTTTGTAGGCATTGTTTATGATGACATCAAATTAATAATTTCCAGCCATTATGAAATAATTGTAGTACCAACGTAATCTCAAAGTTTGATATTTGAAATCAAAGTTACATTATTTCATTGATGGTAGCTTATTCGACAAAAGTTCTAATTGAAACTACTGGAAAAGCAAATAAAAACTACGATGGCAAAAGCAGGGCTTTGAATCGGAGCTAAACTGAAAACGGGAAAAAACTTTTACTTTTGGCGGAACGAAAAACGGAACCGAACCGAAAAAAATATCGGTTATTTTCAATTATGTACATGTTCAAACACGCGCGATAACATGATCTTACTCCACACTTATTTATAATCTCTATATATATATAAAAATCTCGTGTCACGATGTTTGTGGTCGAACTCCTCCGAAATGGCTTGACCGATTTTTATGAATTTTTTTATGTATATTTTTTAGGTATGAGAATAGGTCAACAAGTATATTTCATACCGCTAGGTGATAAGGGTATCTCTATCCAGAAAAATTTTCTTTTATTTTTTTGACAATTTTTTTTTGTATTTATATACATATAACCCCAAATTTTCACCCTCCTACTCCCACCCTCCCATTTTTAATCTCGATTTTATTATTTTTGTATGAACAAATTTAACCGTCGTTCGTATTTCAAACAGAATGAAATTGTTTATGTTGTTGAATGACAGATGGTGCTACGTCCGAGAAGAATTCAAGAGAAGCGTCGCGTCATTTTGACATTTCATTCGGCATATCACAACGCAGTGCGTGCAAAATTTTGTACGATTTATTTTAATTTATCTATTTTTATGTGCGTGTATTACAGTGCATAATGCCAGCAAGACGCAAGGGGGGCCATTTGGGCCATCGAACGAATAAAGCAACAAACATGCGAAATAGCAGAAAGAGCAGAAAAAACAGACGAACCAATCCAACAAGATAACAAGAACGTGGGTGTAAGCATGTCGCAATTGCGTGCATCTCAATCACAAGAGGCATGAGCTGAACAAAATCAACAACGACAATTGGAACGGAGCCAAGCGCGCCGGTTCGTAGTTAACACACGGAGAGCAAATGACCGACAACGCCAACAAGTACATCGAATATTTAAATCCGCTTCGTTCCTTCGTCTCACATTCGAGTACGAGCCAGATATTGAATATTCCGCTCATCCGAAAGTGCTGATTGGTGCTATGGACAAAGAATGTCCCCATTGTCATGCGCTCAAATTCAAACATGAGTCAGCCGGGGTGTGTTGCGCATCAGGAAAAGTGCAACTACCAGAAATTGAGATACCACCAGAACCATTGAACGGCTTGCTCATCGGCACGGTTCCAGATTCAAACCTGTTCCTGTGGGTCTATTCTATACTTATCGAACACAAAAGTGATAAATGGTATCAAACTTAGGGTAGGTTTGTATCAAAATATTAGCACTTATTGTAACAATTACACGAAGTTGGTTTTTATTGTTGCAATAAGTGCGATATTTTAACAGCAGCAAGATTGGCGCTGTTAAAACATAGCACTTATTGCAACAATAAAAACCAACTTCGTGTAATTGTTACAATAAGTGCTAATATTTTGATACAAACCTACCCTAAGTTTGATAATATTTATCACTTTAGCGGTCGATAAGTATAGAATAGACCCACTGAAGTCCATTCGCACATTCAATTCATGCTTCCAAATGACTTCGTTCGGAGCAACATAAATAGTTCACAATACTGCGGCAAATGGTCAACAATTCCATTCTACGTTCAAAATCAAAGGCCAAGTATACCACAAAGTAGGCTCATTGCTGCCAATGCCAAACGAACCACATACATTTTTACAAATCTACTTCATGGGCGGTGAGGACATCAATCATGTGGATGCACGTTACGGCTACAATAGCCTCAATTCGCCTAATGCCAGGCGCATCGTCGGCGAACTGGACGCCCTGTTGAATGAGCACAATGAATTATTGAAATTCTTCAAAGCACACATGCACGAATTGCAAAGTGACAATCACGCTATTGTCATTAATTCTGATAAAACATCAGCTAGAGAGCACGTGCGTCAATTCAATGCGCCTGTTGTTGACGACATTGCTGGAATCATGGTTGGCGACCGCACATCGACGCGAGAAATCGTGATTCGAAGAAGAAACAATAATCTGGAGTTCATCGCTGACACACACCGTTCATACGACGCTCTACAATATCCGATAATTTTCTGGAAGGGACAAGACGGATATTGCATAAACAACAACCAGAACCTGTCACAGGTAATTCATTCATTATGAAGATCATTACTCATTTTGAATTGAGAAAGTGAATGGTTGATGTTTTTTTGTTTTTATCGGCGGTCATCGTCTACAGCGCTCTATTCCTCTTTCTGTCATAGATCCCATCCCCACACTTACGATACATTCGTTATTTTTTATTTAATAACCAAAATATTCACTAGAAATAATTTATATGGCAGAACAACGTTTGCCGGGTCAGCTAGTATATTATATATTATTTATAAACATAATATTGTTACGGCCGTGAGGTGTAGCATAACCATTGGTTTAGGAGCGTGGCGCCGGGCTATCATAAAAGTACTATACAACGTATTAAATTAAGGTAGAAAATAAAATTTTAATACAAATAAAATTTAAAAATTAATCACTCGGAGCTGAACCGAAAACCCAAAGAGCTAGCCGTAAAACACAGTTGAGCTAAAAACTTATGGTTCACAATAAAAACCTAAAAAAAGCTCTAATCTTTTTTTACGTTTTTTCCACAAAAATTAGCTCGCACAGCAGCAATTAATTTTTAAAAAAATAGAGATTTCGAGAAATAAATAAACCAATCTCGAATTCTTGAGAATCAAATATTCTTGAACACGAGAATTCTCGAGACTCGAGAAATCACAAGCTGTAATCGTGACATTGGCGTTGCATGGTATTTTTATCTTGATGATCAATGTACACCAATAGTATAAAACCTATCCAGGCGGATTCAGACCATGTGTAGAAACGTGGCATTTTTAAATTTAAATAATTAGGTATATCGTGAGCATTTTGTGCGCATATTGCCAAATGGCGCACTTTTTATCGGCCATATAAGTCGAACTAGGACTCCCTACGCCAGCGATGGCAAATACGTGGCACGCGTGCTCAACTTGGCACGCTAAAAGTTTTCGACAGCACGCCAAAAAAAATAATTCCTTTTATTTTTTATTATTCAAAACGTTTATGCACAAAAAAAAATCTTAAAATGTATTGAAAAATTGGAATGTCATCGGCTTTCTCAAATTGATGAATCAGAATACCAAATTGAAAACATAATATTAAAAACATGGAAAAGCACGCCTGATACTTTTATATCAGCTGTTTAAAAACTACCAATCTCGTTGTTGACCATTTTTTCTTCCACGTACTCATGTGAAAGTATTTTTTATATACCTATTAAATCGTGTACATTCGAAGACTTGAAATGGGTTGACAAAGTAAGCTTCAGCAGCATGTATCAATTTGCAATCAACGACATATTATCAGCATGATATAAAAAGTCTCGCAAATAACATGTAACAAAAAGTCTCAAACAAAAATTAGTGTGTTATTAAATGTTTTTATTTTTACTTATTTTCTATCATTTTATGTGTATCATTTTTTTATTTATTCAATAAACGATATAGTTACCAATGTACTCAATTGATTTTTTTTATATTCAGTAAGTATGATTTAATATTCAATATATTTGGTTTATCACGTGTACAACTAAAAAGGAATAGCACGCGCCACGAATTAAAAAAATCGGCTTATTTTGGCACGCCGATCAAATCACATTTGCTATCCCTGCCCTACGCTATTTCCCAGCAAAGTAAGTTCTTCCTTAGGCGTACCCAGCGAAGCTCTAAGTCTAAAGGACGCTTTTTGTTCTTATACGCTAGAAAAGATGTTATATTATGTGGTGGATGGAAAGCATGCTTATTACTTAACTATCTTCATGATCTTCTAGGAATGACATTATCGACAGGTGCGATTTTTTATAATATTGAAAATTTAATACCTTTTGATAATACGTAATTACTCTTGTTTTACATAGCAGTATAATATCCAAATTACCTATTTTATTGTATCGTATAATTTATCCGTTGAAAGTTGGGAGGTAGTTATACGTAACTAAAAACAGAGGAGAGGCAATGTACGGAGGGAGAGGTTCACTGACTAAACCGGCAGGTGTTGGATGCCCTCTGCGGCGACAGGTGTAGAGAAATAAATTGAACCGAGTATCGTAGTCACAGTGCGTGACAATGACAATGAAAATCGCTAAGTAGTTAATCTCCTTATAGGTTAACTTATTGCTTTATTTTTTGAGTTAGCGCATACAAGAATTCTACATAACAATAGATATTTTTTTAGTTGGCGCTGCAACGCAATGTCTTTTTTACGAGAAATGATTCTTAGCCATTCGCTCAGATTCGATTCATGCACTCGATCCAAATATAGATTGAAAATACATGTGCCATGTGAAACTTTTTGCGTTGCTCTCCGTTCTAGAACATAGAAAATTGCATATAATTTTCGACCTATTTTAATCCAGATGGAATTTTTGTTCGAAAAAATACTTATTTAAAATTGGAATATTATTATACTGTCAAATTATATATTGTTAATACTAACACCGACTAATACTTTTAAAATCAGTAATTTATTGGTGGTTTGCGTCTAAAATAATATGTAGTTATCTTCTATACCATCAAAGAAGGAAACTCATATTTATCACACTAACATAATTCAGAAACACCTCATAAGTAATCTTGAAAAAAGATATGGTAACGGGCGGGACTCGAGTCTGCATCCACCAGATTCCGACAAATGTGTTTTAAGAATTTAGCCACCGGCACCCTACGTCATTTCGATTAAATTAATTAATAGTCATACGAATGAAACGTTTTTCAAATTTCATGCATATTGGCTACCGGGTTTTGTGGTTGGTACCAACCAGTAAATATGTGGCTAACTTTATCCCTAACCGGCGTCAGGATCTCTTGTAATTTAGTCTTAACGTACTTGCGCATGCCAATACTTAAAAAAACACTATCTCTTATTCCACGAATAATTGTATGCGCATACATAACTAAAAAAAATGTCACTTATATGAAGCTCGGAAAAGCGCTACCGCGGTGTGCGCGCTTGCTAATCTGGTGGTGCTTGGATTTAAATACGACTCGTTGCCTTCGGTTTTTATTTCGTTTATCGATTAAGTCATGGCGGTTTTTCATCAGACTCGATCAGAGGAGAATTATAGGGCATAAAAAAGTTTCACTAGAAAAAAACAAAACAATCCATGAATTAGAATTCGAACCCACGACTCGCGCACTTAGAGGCGAACGTTGTGGCATTAGTGAAAGTATTATTTCTAGTTTATAGATATTTCGATTTATAAAAAATATTTTTTTTTTGTCATGCAGTTTATGACATAATTTTTGCAGACATCTTTGGAATTGGTGCACGTATTCATATACATATCCGTTATATGGATGTGCACGGAGATATGCGCTAGAAGTCCAATAAACTAGTAACCCACCATATTCGTCATATGATATGCAAAATTAATTAACTTTATAGCATGCATATGCATATCAGGTACCAACAATAGGGCCAAATATATATAATATGACATAATATTGCAAATAAAATGTACAATTATTTAAAAAAAAACTATTTTAAAAACTTTGATAAAACGGCGATGTCTGCGAGAATAATAGTAAAATAAACACAGAATGATGTAAAAACGACAATGTTGACTTTGAAAGACCGAAAAGACGTCCAGGATAGGATGCAGGAGCTTGCAAATGAAAGCTACGAAGTAGGTTTATGTCTCGAAACGAGGGTAATAATAAGCTGCTTTGATGACCCAAAAAATGATCAAATACGTATATCTTGGATATTTAATGTCAATTGACGGAGATAAATTCATACTTCCTCGTCATCGAGCTTGCTCGCAGCACCAAACTGACATGGAGCGCATTTGGACGCCTGAATAGTATCTTCAAATTGACCTCCCATTGTGCCTAACCGTCTGCGCCAACATAAACCACCGAACGGTATGTACGACCCCCACTCGCCTGTTGACCTTTCCGCCGTAGTAAATGTAGAAAAGTTAGTCGGCGCGATATGCCTGCGCGGGGAATGAAGGGGTATCCTTATATAAAAACGCAATCATGGACGGTATTATTGGGCGCGCAGACTAAAGCGTAAAATGTTCCATCAGTTTGTGCGATCAGTGATCAGGTATGCATGTGAAATATGGACTCTCAATATAAGAGAGATCCAAAACCCACGTGTATAATACTACTATAAATAGGTCGGACATATTGTACGATAAGTGGACAGCAGACATACAGTGGTGGTACTGGGGCACTAAACTACCCCAGTGATTCCCTAAAACTCACTGGATCGACGAACTCCAAAACCGAGTAGAGTGGAATGAGCAACGGGAGACCTTCATCCATCAGTAGATCAACCCTAGCCGATGATGATGATGAATTTAAGCAAGTCCGAGTATCAGAAAAGCTAGCATAATTAATTGTTTTCGATGAATGGGTTACATAATACTATACAATGGTATGAATACACGTAGGTAAATTAATTAATATTAACAATACGTACTGGAATAGGAAATTTCGTAAGGAAAAATTTACATAGTGTTTCTTAAAACAATGTATATTTGTATACAGGGCTGAACCCAAGAGTTGAGTGACGACAAAGTAATCTTCGTAAAAAGTCTGCTAAGATACCTCCGACCTCCGCACTGTACAGGTCCGTACGAGAGTTTTTGTTTCTAAGTCTTGTTGTTTAAGTACTTTTCAACCATGTGTTGTGTTCACCAACTATCACAACGAAATCCTTCCGCTAGTAGTTGACCAGTTAAATAGGATTATCTAATAAATTAAAATGTATTTTAAGTCATTCGATTTTGCTATTCTAAAGCGGTGTACCTATAAACAGAAAAAAATTGGCAACCTCATAAAATATACCTACTGTCTCATAATTTATTTTAATAAGTAGGTACATAATATATTATATTGTTTTAAGGATTGTTACGTTAGCTATATAGAATTTCATTTTTACAACGTTTTTCTTAGCTCGTATTCTTAATTGTCCGGTGGTTCTTTGTCCGGTACAAATCTTGTAATCGATTTTTAACTAACTTCCCGACCAGCTAGACATTTGAAACTAGAATATATCAGAACACGATGCCAATGCATTTTTTAAATACTTTTAGCCATCTTTAAGTAGAATTGAATTCATTTTCAGTTAATTCTGTTTTGTATGAAAAGTTATTACGACACCATTATTGGTTGCTGTTTCTGGGGTCCTAGCAACTAAATTATTAATATATACGTGCGTTACTATTAAAATCAATACGACATGTCAAAATGACATTTCAGTATTATTTCTATCAAGTACAATTTTTTTTGATCGTTTAAGCTACTCAAGCCAAATTTATATGATTCAACAGAAAATTTAAAAACGTTGTATATAAAGAGTTATTTTTATCTTATAATTATATTGCTTTAATCCGAGTTTCAATGGGTGGGTGATGTTGCAGTCTTCAGTATTTAATAAATTTAATGAATACCTTAGAAAAGTCCTCATCTATAACGATGGGTGTATCATTATTAAGCATAAAATTTAGCTTAATAATGCTGTCGATTTAATGAGAAATCCTTAGGTTCAATGAAAATTGATCGTAGACAATATATTATTTTAATTCAAGTTATTTCCCATTTCTATGTTTACTTAATTATTGCTGCATTAATGAGGTATGAAAAAATATAAAAATCACATGGTGCTATAGGCATCTACTCATTAATTAGATACATGGTACAGTGTTTATTAATTTTCTTTAAAATCAATGTTAAGTTTAGTAATGGTTTTTTAAAGAAGCTCCTGTAAATATATCCGCGCGCACTATTGTCCGCACGGCAACCCTATACCGACGCCGTTTTCTAAGTGAATTATTCGTTGAATAAAAAAGTTTATTAAATTATTAGAAAGTTAACACTTAAATGTGGAGAGGTCCTGATGGAGGCTAGTAGGTAGGTACTTTTTATTGGCACCTTGATTCAAACCACAAAAACAGTCGCCAATATTAGCGAAATTTGAGAAGCGCTTAAGCTGCGTAACTGTTAGTTAATATCCTCGTAATTATTAGATAAGGTGACAAAGTTGGGAAAGCACATTGGTCGGAATCCGATAGATGCAGGTTGGTGTCCTGTCCATGGCCCCCACAAAGGGGGGGCTGACAGAGCTTTAGCCTGGGGGCCCGGCGTAGCAGGTCAACCAGTTAAGTGAGATAAACATATCGTACATTTATAAGCTCTAATAGTAAAAAAAAGTCGCCTGCGGGGCCAGATAGAATTGCATTTTATAATTATATTTAGTGTGTTTCCTGACTATTAAAAATGATTATTTATCCAACATGGCGAAGGGTCCCATGTAACTTGGCTATCACAAAAAAGGGTCACGATCAATCAGTGATTCATAATATGATGCTGAGTGCCGACAATATTCAAGTTGATTTATTTAAAATACCAAAAATCGCTAAAAATACACGGCATACCCTTTATTTTCATTTTCACATAAAAAAATACACGGAATTCCACGGAATATCTATTGGAAAACACTACTATAGAACATTACACTGCCCTTAACCTTAGCGATACGTTGGGGGGCCGTCAAATATCGTGGCCTGAGGGCCCGCTTCAGGATGTGGGGGCCGTGGTCCTGTCCGGCATTATATTTTTAACAATATTAAAAAATATATATATTAAGTAGTATGTATATTTCTGATTTATTTATATTATCAAACGCTGGACGACTGTCAAAAACATCGTCTTCAATCAATTGGGGGATAAACATTGGTTTTTTCAATATTAGCGTTAGTAAACAATTAAGTACATTTTTTTGTTCATTTTCGAAACATCAAGTGTCATACGAAAATGCAGAGACCGCGCCTCATCGGCCACGTGCAAAGAATGCCGGAGGAGTTTCTAGCAGGGTGGGCTATGTACGCAACCCCTGAGAACGAGAGAAGACCCAGAGGTCAAACTGAGATGGCTGGACTGTGCTACGGAAAAATTGAAGAATTAACGGCCAATGCAACTGAATCGTTCTGGACGATGGAAGTTTTTGAAGGAGGCCAAAACCAGCCAAGAGTGGTAGTGCCATAAATGATGATTAGGTACGGCCGAAAAATATATTTTATTTCGATTAACGATTCCGTGATTGTTGCTCTCGATTTATTATCCGAGTGCGACATTACGCTTTGACAGGCCCTAGTGAATTCTTGAGTTGTGCACAGGTGTACTGTTCGGAGAGCTGAGCGGGAGGTAGCGCGTACACGAGAGCAGAATGATGTGCAGGCGAGCGTGCTTCCGGCGACATGCAATAAGTACTCGCAGGCGACCCGACAATCGCCGGCAAACCGATTCGAACAGATACAACCTCCTCGACCCGTCTCTCCCCGATCGTTGCGGTCTTCTGCGGCTCCGATTCAATCAACGCCCATCCCATGGACTGTTTTGATCAAGATTGGGCACGGTTTTGGTACATCGCCATGCCATGCTCATTAGTCAATTCATTACCTGCGCATCTATAGTCAGGCAGAGTGCAGAACCTAACTATATCAGTACACCAAAATATTTAACTCATTTGGTACATATACACGACATTGCCGTTTAATTGAGATATTGTCTTTTAATAAGTACATATTATGTTTTTTACATTGATCAATTTGAAACTGTACCAACGACAGAAAAGCACAGCAAGATATAGTTATCTCTTTTACGAATATCATCTTATATAATATTCCCTTGTATGTATAATGCGTTATTACGAGTTCCCGAATATCACCCGTATTGCAAAGGATGTAAAATTTAATTTCCATGCATGGTATTGTCACTTCTAAGGGTGTCAGAAAAACACTGTTTATCGCATTTGAAAAGATCAATGGTTTTTTATAAAGATGTATGGAATCGGTGCGATGGCGTTTATTTCAAATCTGTCACAAAGCAATATTGATATAATTTTCCTTCATTTAAATATTTTAATTTTACGTTCATTTTACTTTCATTTAACGATTTATGTAGGTAGGTACTAACGATTATCAACATTCATTAGCGATGTGTTGATTGATTAGCAGTGTTTTCCAAACTGTACGCGAAAACTAATAAGTAAATAATATATAATTTATTAAAACACTTTCTGAGAGAGTATATTATAACCAAATAGAAAAAATCTTTTTTGAAAAAAGTAAGCCACCCCGGCCGGGAATCGAACCCTGCATCTCCCGGGTATACGCCCCATCCGTCGCATTTAACCAATATGCTACGGCATGACATCCTAATTATGTGGAGGTATGTCGAATCTCCACAGCCTACCTCCACCCTTCGACACTGCTATCTTCAAATGTCACCTTACATTTTGTCTTAAACGTAAAGTGTTCAACTAATGAATATTACCAGTGAGTGGTCGTATATGCATGTGAAACATGGACCTTTATGTGAGAGAAATCAAAAAATTATGAGTGACGCAACGTAGCACGGAAAGGTGTATATTGGGTGAAACGCGGAAAGTCCACAAAATAAGCCAATGGATAAGGAAGCAGATAATATAGTATGTACGCGATGTGATAGAGGTCACCAATTACAGGACAAATGCAGTCAGTCAGTGGCACCCACTAAAAGGGTACTAATCGACCACAGGGATGCCCTCAACACATAAGCTTCGGTGGTTGTACGCAGCAGTTAAGAAGTATGAATCAATAAGATTGGAAGTAGCCAAGGGAGTCTTTTACCCAACAGTGGATCGCCCCTGGCTCATGATGATAATATCACTCCAAGGTAAGAAAGATGCGAAGCGAGAAAAGGGTTAAATTTAACAAAGTAACGGTTTAAAAATGTGCACAAGGCACGCATGATAGAAGTAAACCTTCATTTAGAAAACGAACAAATTGTTTTCTTAAGTTTGATAAATACATTAAGTATAGTTGATGGGTTGTACATATTTCTATAATCTCATTTCAGAAACAAATTTTATAACCTAATTAAAATTTTAATACTATCAACGCTATTTAAAATCTATACAATATTCCAACCACTAAAGTTATTTTATTATTATTTCCAACCTATAACATAGGTACTTATTAAATTTGATAAACGAATTCATGGCTTTAAAACAAAATATCATCGATTTCTCAATCACAAAAAATACACGCAAACATTTTAACAGCTTCTGGGTACTTACTTACTGTAATTTCTGAGTGGTCATGATTTTGGTCCATGTCAGTCGAACATATTTATTTATATTGGCACATTTACATGTGTAATAAATTAAATTAAGATAATCCACAAATACAGTAAGAGCATTCAAACGTTTTCAAAGCCATAAATTGTTGTTATGAATACCGTAATAATTAAAATAATGGGAAGAAAACTATGTGTAGGTACTTGCCGTATGGACGTTTGAATGAGAAGTTATCGAGTTTGTTTCAAACAACTAATGCACGGAATCCCAACCCATGACTCGCGAACCCCAGAGGGGTATCGCAGTGATTTCTAGCGAGCCGTCAGATGAGCTGAACTAAACTAAAAGTATTAAATTTGGCATGAATAGGCACACCATAAATCTCATTTTTAAGATCTTTTTAAGAAGCCGCTTCAAAATTTACCCAGGAGTCCCTAAATTTCAGAATGGCGGAGAAAAATTAAATTTCATATTTTTACCGTCTGATTTTATAAACTTTCATTTTGGGTATGTATTTTATAGTGCCGACTCCTGAATACAAATTTGATGTTTATTTTAGCAATGTCATTATTGATTATCAGGTATTGCATAGAATGTTTTATGGTACAAAATTTCGTTTAACTTCAAATTAGTTTTTAATACCATAAAACATGTGTCCAAATCAATGACATTAATATGGACGAATCACCTGAAAAAGAAAATGACACTCACTTTATTGTCGGGTCTACCGAATGGCATAATCTATTCTAACGCCATTACAATAAAGGTGATATTGCTATAAATTCCTGATGCTTTTTGTTGGGTCTACCGAATGGTTCGGTTCGAACGGGTTCGCTCAAATGAACATTGACATTAGAAACACTGCTCTAACGCCATTACAATAAAGGTCATATTGCTATAAATTCCCGATGCGTGATATCGCATAATGAAGATTGCGTGACGTCTACCTATACATGCGAATTTACTTGCTAGCGAGTGCGTCGTCCATTAATAATGTCATTGGTCCAAATTCAAAATTAATAAAATCAGAAGGCAATTATGAAAAATTAAATTTACTTCCTCCATTTAGGATATGCCGATTCATTATTTCGAGGTTCATGCTTTTATGCAATGGCCACAAATCGTTCGATTTTTCGATCACTGACGCTGTACTATATAGAAAGCCTCATTTTACAAAGTCACTTTAAAAAAATACAAATGATTCTTAAGTAGAGGTGAAAAGTCTGATGTAGGTACTGATACAATTTTGCTACTTATACATAGCGTAGAACTTCCCTACGTCCCCTTGCCTACCAACGCCCCCAAAGGCAATTGCCAACGTTTTTGGGAGGGTGTGTGTGCTGTATATAAATGAATACATACAAGCGATTGAATTAGGTATATTGTGATATTATTATAGAACGCAATGAGAAAAATTGTTGCAATTCTATCGAAATGTCAAAACGTGTAATATTTCCTCTTGTTGGAATAACTAATTGATTAATAATTTATTTATTTAGTCCTCATAGAAAATTTTACAAGCGACTGAATTTTTGCTTTATGTAATTCATTTTTTTATATTATAGAAACAGCGCCTAAGTAGGGTACCCACTGGGGTAGATCGAACTAATCGGAACAATAGGTCGCGACAAAATAACATTTTTTTTTACTCGAAAACCGGAAACTTGCGATTTCACTTCATGGAACTCGGTTCGAGGAAACAAACTAACTTGCCATTTCTAACTGACAAAAACATTTCAAAAAAAGAAGCGGCAAAATAAAATTCCAACTTCGAAAAAACAGTTCAAGACTTTATTTAAGTTCCAAACGTAGAAACTGACCGCGGACATCTCTTTTTTCACAGAACAAAACGCGAGACGGAACATTTTCCAGCAAAAGCGTTAAATGTGAACAAATGGCACATCGTTCACACCAGGGCCGAATTAATACATTACGCACATTTTCACACGACCTATATACATAATATTATCAATAATTTTCTTTAGTGTTATCTTTCTTGGTGGTAAGACATTATTATTATTATCTTTATTAAATTTATTATGATTATTATACACATTTATAATATACTATTTGGCGTATGCATATATATGTAACAGCAAACTGCATTCAAGCTATTTACTGCAAATTTGCATGCATAAACCTAATTTAAATCTGTCGAATAGTGACGTCACGTCGCTGACGTAATACGCGTCATGATGTGGCTAATGTTACCAACTTTTAAATTTAAATTTCCCGATAATTAATTTAAAATTTTGAAATTGTGAATAGGTGTAAAAATGTGCAAACGGTACCATATAAATTTAATAATTATAAATAAATAATTATCATGAACTTTAAATAATTTATTTGTTATAAAATCATATTTGTTTTATACTTCTAAATGCACAAAATGATAAAGTATACCCAGTAAATATTTCCATAATATGGCAATACAGCTTCGCGGACTCATTGACAATATTACGATCTGTATACATTTTTACAAGCATTTAGCATCATTTAGCATCATCATGAATAGCACAACGGCATGTTTCAAGTCTCCTACTAAACGCTTGTTGTGATGAACTCATTTTAGACGTATATTAAAGTATTCCGCATTCCTGTACGCATCTTCGTGACGTATGCATTTTTTATAGTTTTCTTATTTGGCCGATAAACCGCTTACTGCGTTGAATGCGGTTCAAAAGTGTATGAATACGGCAGTAAGACTGGTTTCGTCAATCAACGTTAATTGACATGTAATACACAACACATACATACATAGATCATAGATTTCACTTCTCGAAGTCTATTAACATTATTTTCGGAGGATGTTAAGGAATTGTTTAGCAATAAACTCTCTTAAAAATATTTTGAAAATAATAAGTTTGGTCAATTTACCCACTAGAATGCATAGCACGGAAATAATTTTTAAAATATTTGGCAGTAAGTAGGACTATTTTTTTTTCAAAACGTGTTTTCGCTGCCCTGTAAGAAAATACAATATCATGATCTCGCTCCCCCCCATCTACAATTTTGGCCATGATTATCAATATCATATTGTATTGTTGCGATATTGCAAAATGATTCTATTTATTTCAACCTGTGCTTAGGATTTAATATTACTATTCATACTATCGACCGAAGGTACTTGATGGAATTTGACTTTAAATCCATTATAATATAATTTTACATTAGAGATTTTGATCACTCACATTTCTGATAGCTACTTTTGATTATACGGGAGAGGAGTTGGATTAAAAATTAATATAATTAATTATTAATTAAGAACTGACAGTAATAAATAAAATTCCCTGCCGGACTCTGTAAATACAGAAGCGAATATTTTCATACCGTGTTCAATAAAAGAAGCAAATAGATGATTATTTAAAATTCGGACCTGGCTCAATACCCAGCCTTTATTTTTACAATGAATTTTATCGCCAAAATAACTGGACTGGAAAAGTGACAACGGCAGGTGGCGCTGTGTGAGTAAGTAATCACTCACAAATAATAATATTATCATTCGCAATAAACATAAATTAAAATAAATATAAGCAGGCAGCTAATAATTAATTCAGTTATACTACCTACTGTGGACAATAATTACATGAAAGGAGAAAAAATAAAAAAATAAAAATACTTTGATATATTGACGATCAATCATAAATCATTTTTGTAAAATTTAATTTTAACTTCATTTAAAATCATAAGAAACAATATTTAATAATTGACAGAGGTATGTGACCATGGTCCCCAAAAGAGGGGCGCTGACATGGCTCTAGCCATGGGGCCCGGCGTGGCGGATCGACCAAATACATGAGGATAACACACATCACAAATTTCTATAGTAAAAAAAGTCGCCTCCGGTACAATTTTATTTAAAATATATTAACATTTTAAAATAATATGCCCTTGTACGATGCAATTTTTACTTGGATTAAAAATACAAGTTAGGCTAGAGCCCTGTCAACCCCCCCCACTTGTGTGGGGGCCATGATGAAAGCCTGTTTATTATGTCCGTAAATGAACCACAACAATTTGTGGCATATCTTACATTTACTGAAATAAGTAAACAATAGTTTCTTTCAATGCGCCAGCGTACACAATAATATTTTCATATTAATTCGAACACGCCACAACGTCTAAAAGTTAAAACTTAATCCGAGCGCCTACTCAGGCGAAAATCATGTGTAGGTATGTCATAAACAATGTTTTCCAACCGGTCGGAATACACAAATACATGAACATTGGTAGTATTATTCAATGTTAATAAGAAGTTTTGATACAACTTTCGAACAGTTTGTATACAATGTTCATTTGCTCACGATTTGATGTACCTTGGTCTGGACTAGGAATTAGTATGATAATATCAGTGAACTGAGATTGATTGATGGCGATGATGCGAGTTTAATAACTTAGCTAAGCAAGTCGGACCAACGAAGATTCCGAAGAAGTAACTTATTTGTAAGTAAGCAGTGATGGTCTAAAAGGAAAGGTTATGTGACAATTTAGTCAATAACTTTTTGATGAAGATGGGTTGACACATTATGAGCAACACTAGTCAAGTTGTATGTAGCTACTTATCTACATTCAATTTGGGTAGTGGGTTTGTAAATGCATATGAAACGTGGTGAAACCTTTACTCAGTCACTGTCACTAGGTATTTGCAATCGGTAAGTAGGTACCTACGTGTTTTTAATCAAAACACCTGTGACCGCATTAAATAGATGCTCAGCTAAATAAGATGATACAAATGCATAAAAAATCTAACCAAAACACATAATTCAGGATAACGTGCGCGTGGATACTTATCTGCTTTTGCAACCAGAACTTTTGATACGTATCCGTTTTTGAATTTGAAATCGTCGATTAATTCATCTCACTAATCAAAAGTTTGCTGATTAATGTTAATGCAATTATTTTTTTATATATTTTAATTATCCACTTGCTCGTTAATGCCCCTTACTGCCTACACAGAAACAGAAATGCCTCTCCAGATTCGTTCATCTCCTACCTAGAGGGAGGCTATATCGTCAACTCTGGCAAACTGTGCTTTAAAACAGAGCGTTGGAGCGGAGCTCAGAGCAAGAGCACGAAGCAGTGGAACAATGGGGTTTTACCCGGAGCACCGAAAATTTGTAGTGCTCCACTACTCCGGATGTTTTTTATTATTATTAGTTTTTCGTCTTAAAATCTAATGAAAATATTATATTTGACACTAAGACGAATTCAAGTGGCATGTCGAGTTGTATCCAGTATGCCCACTACCCAAGCAATTGTCGAGTGGTTATTTTCAGTGCCTATTAAAATTAATTCTAAGTGAAAAGAGGCAGATAATGAAAAACTATTTGCTGTAGGAAATTTTGTTAAATAGAATTAATAATAATGAAAATGTTGAATAATAAACCTTGTTTTAAAACTACCTACTTATTTTGTTTAACATTTACCTAACACCTATTGAAACTTTTTACCCGGAGCAGAGCTGGAGCAAGTATTAGGTCCCGGAGCGGACCGACTCAAGAGTCCGCTCCAACCCTCTAAATAAAACCGGTGGAGTGTCTGGGTCATGTCATGAGTCACGATAAGTGACAGCCCATGAGTAGTCAGCTGGGCAACCAGCGCGCCAAATAGTCTAGGGCCGGCCCCGACAAGTACCAGAAAGTTTTTACTAGCAAGATTTTCTGAAGAGGATATAAGTTTGAGATGGCGGCCACAAACTTTTAAATGTCTAGGGACCGTGAAGTATGCAGTGATATGGAATCCAGCTTTCAGTGATTGGAATAATTTCCATGAGGGACAGTTTGATGAAAAAGTAGACTACCTATCATTGTAAAACATTCCGCAGTGTGAAGAGGATTTAATCCAGTAAATAATAATAAGAAAAAGCGATATCTTAGCAAGTAGTAGATAATTAGCATTCGTATGATCTGTATTCTGTATTATAATGACGAGAGAAGATCAATAAAAATAATAAAACACTTCGGTCTATTATTTATTGTTGGCCGACACGCACCATCAACTAAATATAACAAGTCACGACATAAAAAAGCCTGTGGAGCCTCCACAGATCTAGTTATCAGATAAATATAAATATTCGAATAAGTAGAATTTGTATTCGATATCGTAACTCCTCGATTCCTTGTAACCTGTTTATAAGTTCGCGAAATATTGTTTTGGAATGAGTTGGTAGTTTCATACTCGACAATTTGGAAAAGTACAGTGACAGGTGAATAAATCCTTACGCCACCCCTTTATTTAAGTGTCATGGCCGCTGCGTAACAAACCGTAAAATATGTATTCAAAAAATATTACATTATGAATACCTACAATGTACATGATTATCAAGAGGTAAATCGTAAAACTGACGTTTGTCATTGTTCTAATAAATTTAAAAAAAAAAACGTTTTGGAAGCCAATTTTTATGTATCATGTAAAATTAGATTACTAACTAAATTTAGTTTGATCTAAAAAAAATTGTCGCCTTATATTTTTACAAAATTATTTAGGTAAGTACCTACTTAAATTTATTCCAACATCACGTAGTCGGAAGATGGCAACCTGGGTAACCAGTAATCACAATCACTAATCAGCCTTACTATTAGAATACTAATAGCTAATAGGTATAACAGATTTGAAAATCTAAATTATTCGAAAATAAAAATATTAGTAGGTACTTATCTATAGCAAGATAATATGACATAATGGCCAGGTCACGTAAAGGTAGAAGTAGTGTATGTTCCTATTGTTATGTTGTTTTTTATACGCACAATTAATTGTTTGAAGATTAACAATATAAAATAATGTTTTATTGTGCAGAATAATATATTATAAACCCCGTTATCCTAACGATGTAGACATTTAGATCACAGATAACGAAAACAATACAAGAAAAAGCGATAAAGTTTATTGTTGCTACTTACTGGAGGGAGAAAATGCACGATTACCTACTAAAAAATTAGCACATCACTGTTTTTATCCATTGGTTTGATAATATTATAAATCACAAAAATAACACGCGTACAGACAACATTGCAAATAATATGTCTTTATAGTATTGAGTATTAATCAATCGGCAGCATGTTACGATTTTATTTCAAACTAACAATACATTTTTATAGCGGCTTAATTATGACATTTTACAACAACAATGGGGGTCTCGATTGAGCATTGTCACAATTATAAATTAATGCGATGTACGTATCACAGACAATATTTTGCACAAGTTAAATAATAATAAGCAAAATCGTATTGTGTGCGCGTTTTGTAAATACGCATTGGATATTTAATTACTAACCTTTTTAGCCATTTGAAAACTCTCATTTTGCCGGTTGACGTTTTTTGCTGTCAAGAGGTTATGTTGAATAAAACAAATCACCGATCATTATTGTTATAATGTAGAATGACAATCGAAATAAAAAGCGTTCACGAACTAAATATCACTTGTGCGGTATTGTCACACACTAAGAAAAGTGTATGAGGCTGTATTTTGTGCAGTATTGACAGAGATCATCTTATTTGATACATAACTAACTTATTCGTGCAACAGGCGGCAAGCACCAACCGCTCGCGATAACCGTCAATCGAAAACTGAAGTAAACGTAATAAAATAAACACACTCCGGAAGTAGGAGAACCACCGCCATTAATTTGAAATAACAGACTATAAAAAATAATTATTTTGATAGGTAAATCAATTATAATAAACGTCACGGATGTGTTTTTTGTCTCATTTATAAAGGAAAGATAATAATATGAGGTAAGAGACAATAAATTTTGTTCTATATTTTATGGTCTTTGGGAAAACATAAATTTTTAATGGATTTTTAAAGGTAAGTACTACCTATGATATCTATGGTACCCTACTACCTTGTATCAACCTATAATAACTGAATTATATTAACCTATTTTTAGCACTGTCACGCTAGACTTTGATTTTATGGCTGTTTGAGGTAGTACGTCGGTTCCTAATAAAATAGAAGACAGATAAAATTATTTGATTATAACATTAGGTACCTACCTATTATTATATTTTATAGTCAAATAAATTTCTACTAGAAAATGACTAACATCGCATCAAAATAACGAGTTTACGATGTGGATAATATGTGATTATTTATTGTGGAATATTATGCAAATATGTCTGCAGAATGTGATATTATTGGTTCAGCAGAATAACTACTGTTTTTTTTCTATCGGCCTAAGTTTTTTGTCCAGAATATATTTAGGAATTATTAAAATCTAACAAAATTATGTGGAGTGGGCAAGCTAAACATTACGAACTTATTTATTAATATACTTACCTACATATAATTAATTATTCTATTTTTATACAATATTAAAACCAAAATTAGAATTTTCCACTATAGGTACCAATTTTATTTTTTATTAGCAGCAAATCTCACACCACAGTATATTTGCTCACATAGGCAGTTAGTTGTTGTTCCGGGCAGTTAGTATGCATATTAAAAATATACATAGGTACCTACATTAAGTATTGTGCATACAATTGAGGACCTTGCATTAAAAGGGGGCAGATCCAATTTTTGGCCGTTACTCTTTTTTCACCTACAATAATATAACAAAAAAAATATGCTATTGTTTGATGTATCACAGACAATTCCGTCAAAAAACAAGCATGTTATTGCGAAATTTGGATCTGTCACCTAGGTCCGTTTGGTAACAAGGGAGCAGGTGAGAACCTGCCCCCATATTGCAACGAACAAAATAATTTTGCTATAGGTACATATTGCTTTGTAATGCATTGTTAGTTGTTTAAGAGTTGATTAATAGTGTTTGAAATACAATTTTTTTAATATTATTGTGTTTTATTATACATAACAATAAACATTATAGTAAAATTTAAACATTTTGCTGCAAAATGGGTTGCAGATCGAAACTTTCAAAATTCGCCAAAATTCTAAAACTTATTTATTTACCTTAAAAACTATATTATAACGTGTGAATATACCGTATTTTATGAAAATGTATATTTTTAAGAATTATTATAAAGATTAATTTATTAACCAGTTTTTTTTTAATTTACCAAACTTTTTAAAAGTTGGATCTGCTCCCCTTTTCATGCAAGATCCTCAATTAAATAAAATTGACGATTATGTATTATGAACTATGGTGTTGTTATGCTAAGTCATAATTAATGTAGGTATTTTGTGTGAGATATTATTATACTTTTGAATGTAAACATGTAAACAATAATCACACGATGGCTAAAATAGCACAATCGGCAGCATGCTATCATGTTATCAATCTCGTCCGCTATCTTTAATTTTTCGTTTGTCGAGTAAAAATCATAACTGTTTTTTGTTTCAGATCAGTGGGATTGCAGGGATATGTTTGCGTGCCAGACGTAAAAACGTTTCATTTCAATAAAAAAAACTAACATGCCTTGGGTACGTCCCGGATTTGAACCCGGAAACTCTAACATCTCAAGTGGAAATTAAATTAAATCATATTTTTTGGTTTCATTTTATTTTTAATCAAAAACAATAAAACTTAATATAAAAAGTTAATATTTTACTTCTGCCATGCGTGCACAGTACACACACACACACACACACACACGTGCGCTGTATTTTTATTTAAATGGCGTCCACGCTATTTATAAGCCAATAATAATTAATAACAATATGGTAGATAGGTACATAGGTACGAGTAGTTACTTACAAATCAATCTGCATTTGTTACAGTTAAAAGGATCATTGAAATTTAAACAATTATTTATTAAATTTAGTGGCTAATTTGTCACTAATTTCATTAACAAATATTATGAATTTGCGCACTAATTGGTGATCATTGGCCTAAATAAATATTACCTACTCAACATAACACATTCAGTAAAAGTTTCATTAATAATTTTATTTATATATTCAAAATTTATGTTTCATAAATTTGACCATGAAAGTTATTATAACTAAGCATTAGGTGATTATTTAATTAAATCGTTTGTATGTTTCTGCCTATAATATTATGCCGGATCATCATTGCGGTGACCATAATCTGTTGATGAAAATAGTGAATATCATATAGGAGTTTTTCTCAAAGTGCAACGAATTAATCAATGAGCCATGTTTTGAACAGCAAATTAAAATATTTCTTCCGAATAACGTAAGTTTCGAGAGAATATTTTGTAGCTTTTCTGAAAAATTCTCCCTTCAGAAATAATTTCAGAGCTTTTTATACAACTTGCCAGTTTTCAATTGTAAATTTTCTCTTCTATATCACAAAATGAACACATATTATGTTAGTGCTTTTTTGCTTTCATGAGCTGTATAATTGTATTCTTTCTTTTTGGAATCATTTGTGTTACCCTTTTAAGCTTTTGTGCAATGCTTTTTTGTAAAGCTTTCTTTTGGGATCATTCATGGGGTATTTTTCCAATCCAAACAGGATCATTATTTTATATGTAAGATGATTTTTTTTCTCCCAGTTAATTTATATATAGTATCTTTTACGTTTCCAGTTTGAAAATAACAATTTCTAATTATTCTTGAATTCTGACAAAAATGTTTTTTGGATGAATTGCCGGTCGTAAGGTACAAAAAATCTTCTGAAGAAAAGCTAAAAAAAGATTTGTCACAGGAGTAAACCTCTTAATATAAAATTTATATGGGACGTGGGGGTGTACTGTACTGATTGTAGGTGTAGGGTACTGATTATACATTTCTGTAATATTGATTTATTTATATTATTCCCTACCCATTTAAATTTTTACTTTTTTTGGTATGTGGGCATAAAACGATTTGCCATCCAGTGGGTTATTGATGATACGAGGGTGGGTCAATAATTCCTTAGAAAAAAGCATTAAAACAGTTTTTATTTTTGTATTTTTTTTTTATTTCTCAACATAATCTCCTTGGAGCTCAATACACTTGGTTAGACGTTTCTCAATTTTTTTTTAAACCGTCAGAAAAATAAGTTTTCGGAAGGTCCTCAAAATAAGCATTTGTCCGATCGATGACTTCTTCATTTGAAAAAAAACGTTGTCCACTTAGCCATTTTTTTAAGTTTGGGAAAAGGAAAATGTCACTGGGGGCTAAATCTGGCGAATACGGTGGGTGGTCGACCAATTCGAACTTCAATTCTTCAATTTTAGCCATTGATCGTAAACATGTGTGAACACGGGCATTGTCCTGATGAAAGAGGATTTTTTTCCTGTTTAAATGAGGCCGTTTTTCTTCAATTTTGTTTTTTAGCTGGTCCAATAAAGATGCATAATAATCCCCTGTTATTGTTTTTCCTTTTTCCAAATAGTCAACGAAAATAATTTCACGTGCATCCCAAAATACAGTAGCCATAACCTTACCAGCTGATTTTACGGTTTTCGCCTTCTTTGGACATGGTTTGCCTTCGCAATCCACTGCTTTGACTGTTCTTTCGTCTCGGGAGTATAGTGGTGTATCCATGTTTCATCTACAGTCACAAAGCGACGAAAAAATTCATCCGGATTGCGTTGCATGAGCGACAACAGGGCTTTAGAGGCCACCACCCTATTGCGTTTATTGTCGACTGTGAGCAAACGCGGCACCCATCTTGCAGAAATATTTTTCATGCCCAATTTGTCATGTAAAATAGAAATGACGCTACCTTTTGAGATCCCTGTAACCTCAATTATCTCACTCAACTTTAATCTTCGGTCACTTAACCCTTTACTGCATGATTTTTTTTTTTTGAAAATTTTTATTTTTTCTTGGTGTCAAAATGCCTTGTGAATGAAGGAAAAATAATGAAAAAAATATTTTTCGAAAATTTCATTAAATTTTGTATGCTACTGCGTGGTGTCGCAGATTTATGACATTTGGAAATCTTACATTTTAGTATGACAAAATACAAAACCAAATGAAAACAATTATAAAAAACTAATGTACACACCTTATTTGATGTGTAGATATTTTTATTCAACCAATTTCAATCTTCTGTATATTTTAGAGACTATAATGCAGAAATGCTTTATTTCTTGAAATTTCCAAACAAAATCGGTAAAGTAAGATGTTTATGGTAAAACAGTTTTCTAGGCATCGAAAAAGGATATTATTTGATAATTTACACAGATGGCATTGGCTATATCGAAATAGTTTGAAATGTCGCAAATTTGCGACACTATGCAGTAAAGGGTTAACACCATATCGTGGATTTTATTGATCATTTCTGGTGTAGTCACCTCTACAGGACGTCCTGAGCGTGGTTCATCCTTTGTTGATGTACGACCACGTTTAAATTCATTTAACCAGTTATAAATAGTTGCAAGTGAAGGAGCAGATATGCCGTGAACTAAATCCAACTCATTTTTTATTTCCTTTGCTGTTAACCCTTTTATATTAAAATGTTTAATAACAGCTCTAAACTCAATTTTCTCCATTTTCCATTTTTCCATTTTCCACAAGCAAATTTTTTTTTAAATGTACGAGAAACACACAACAACCCGACCAATCTGATTGAAACTTCGCAGCATACTGAATCGGTAGTGCCGCTGCATGAAAACAAACCGCTTACAGTACTAGTCGCGCCACCTGTCGGCTTTTCTAAGGACTTATTGACCCACCCTCGTATTATAGGCATGCCCCCCACAAGGGGTGGGTTGACAGGGCCCTAGTCTAGGGGCCCGGGGTCAGGGGGGGGGCGGCGTGGCGGGATCAGATATGTGAGATAAACGCACATCACAAATTTGCTCTAATAGTAAAAAAGTCGCCTGCTGCGCTATTTCACGGAAGGGGCATTAACATTTAAAACATGAGGTTGTAAGATGCAATTTGAGTGTTTTGTGTTGATACTCGACAATTCCATAATTAAAGTAGATGTATTAAAACTACATAAAATCGCTAAAAATAAAACGAAGGCCATTAATTTTACTTTTAACACAATTTTGAAAACGCTTATGTTGTGCGTCGCACATGCCATTAAATTTAGCGATAGGTAGGAGGCCGCCAAAGATCTTAGCCGGGGGGGCCGTTTTAGGATGCGGGGGCCATGATTATAGGTATAATTGACGACCACCGTGTTGAGTCATTCAGAACCTTAGAATCGCCATTTAACTTGCTGTTTCAATCAATATGGGGACATACTATTATTATGTCCCCAGAGAATGGGCTAAATAGGTTTGTTGGATGTGGAGTGTGAGAACGGTTTGTTGACGTTTGACGAAAGTACAATATTCCGTACCCGTCTTTACCTTCATAGGTAGCAACACCTCAACGCTGACCAAACGGCTGAAAATGATTAACTGAGGTCAGTTCATACTCAGGCTTCATATGATTACTGATGACTCGGAATGTTGCCAACCATCGTTCAAAGTGACAGATGACATAAAAAATCTTTATGGTAGAGTGTAAACGATGTGAAATGATTGGACTTAATTTTTTTGTAAGTAATCATAAAATTACATGTTACCGTCAGTAATTTTCAAACGGTTCAAACTGAATTGGATTCACGCATACGCACAAAAACTTGGTTATTAATAGAGTTGACGATTTAAAGTTCATAACAACATTTTCTAATTCATTTTTGCAGTGACTTGAATAGATACATATTATAAAGATTTAATATCTATGTAAGTATCTAGGGTAGTGTAAGGTTATAAACCCGTGTCTGACAAAGGTAAAATTATATGTTGTTGATTCAATATTTTAAGTTGGGCGAATTACTAATAACCATTTTTCGTAAAAATTCTGTTGATTTAATCTCCTCATTTTGTAGTTTTATAATATGTTCCGCTTCGATCGAAAATGGCCACTTACCCTTTATTAAACATTTTCAAGAGATTTATCACACGCTTCACACCCTACTGTCAAAGAAGATGGGATGTAGAGAATCAGGTGTAGTTGTAATGACGAGTTCTACTGTATCAAGGTTTCCTTCACTAAGAACTGGACCGGTTGGAGGAGGAACATAGAACCATTGCATCAAAGAATTTGGACTCGTAACTAGCTAGAAGGTGGCTTATACTTAGGTACTCTGTATTAGGAATTTTGAAAGCCTTTTGATTTTCGAATCAAACGATTGTACATGTGGCTGAATGATAGGACGACATCATTTATTTTTTCTTCTATTTGCACCCCCAAAAACAAAATGGCGGATCGCGTTTTGGTTTGAAGTATGTTGTTTTTTTTTATATAAACCCACGTATAAATTTCTCAGTATGTAACGTAATTATTCATTTAAAAAATAATAGACATTGTGTTGCGATTTAGTTTCATCATGTGAAATAATTGACGACGAAGTGTCTTTCTGTGGTAATTTTGTTAAATACCTATTTAAATGTTTGCTTTGATGCGGAAATATAAAGGATGCCTGATTGAAGTAGAAATTAGTTATATTCTATCCAATCTGATGAATTTTAGTATTTAAGGTTTATTTTGGTCGTTATCTGCAAATATACTCGAGTACTTATATCATGGCCCCCACATCCTGAACCGGGCCCCCATGCTAGGATCTTTGGCGGCCCCCCTACTTATCTCTAAGGATAAAGGCAATGTGATGCTATACAGTAGCGTTTTCCAAATGGTGTATGCGGTAAAATTAATGTGTATATTTAGTGTTTTTTGTTGTATACTTTAATACATCCATTTGAATTAAGGGGTTGTCGAGTGTCGATTCACAATTAAAGTTTTTATCGTACAACCATATAATTTTATGTAATAACATTATTGAAGGAAAATAGTGCCTCGGGCGACTTTTTTACTATTAAAGCAAATTTGTGTTGTGTGTTTATCTCATTTATCTGGTCGACTGGCCTCGCCGGGCCCCTCCTGAGCCCGGCCCCCCAGGCTAGAGCCCTGTAAGCCCGCCCCTTGTGGGGGCCATGACTTATATAATTCACTAATAGTTGTGTCTGAATTTATGGTGGAATATCATAGTAAAAGTATGAAGTTCTCTTCTAATGAACCTATAATACGACGTCTTTTATTGCTAACTACATCAGTAGACCAGTGGGTCTATTCTATACTTATCGAACACTAAATTGATAAATAGTATCAAACTTAGGGTAGGTTTGTATCAAAATATTAGCACTTATTGTAACAATTACACGAAGCCGGTTTTTATTGTTGCAATAAGTGCGATATTTTAACAGCAGCAAGATAGGTGCTGTTAAAATATAGCACTTATTGCAACAATAAAAACCGGCTTCGTGTAATTGTTACAATAAGTGCTAATATTTTGATACAAACCTACCCTAAGTTTGATAATATTTTTCACTTTATCACTTTAGCGGTCGATAAGCATAGAATAGACCCACTGGTGTACTTTTTTGCTTCGATTTCATTCATTTAAGCTCCATCTCTATCGAAGAAGACCTTTTCAACATGTTTGCGTAACGCAGTCAGACGGTACAGAAATGAAGTACGACTAGAATAGTTTGGAATCGTTTTTTATAATCATATTTCACATAATATTAAAGTGGAATCATTTTAAACGCATTAAAATAATTCACAAAAATCCAATTTATTTTGTATGTAAGAAGATTTCAAATATTATTTTCCGAGAAACCGAAAGTTTAAAACGCGATAAACATTATTTTATTACATAAATGAACTGAGCCGTTTTCTCATACAAAGTGAGTGTAGCTAAGCAAATATAAAAACGGTAAGTATCAATCTTTCGTTTCTTTGGCGAAATTCGATCACAATTTCTTTTAAGAAACACAGCAATAAAAGCAACCAGCTTCCACGTCTAGACGCTTTGAGCATTTTTGAAGAAAACACGAACACTTACCGTTTAGAGATTTTCTTTGACATGTCTAAAAACCAATGAATATACTCAGAATGAAACGTGCAGACATCAATAAAATAATAATATGTAACTTAATACTAAAATATACGTGCCTTCCAAAGTGTCTAATATTGTGTAGGGTAGACGATCTCAAGATTTTTCAAAATTTCTGTTATGCAGAAGTACTTCGAGCGGAGGACCTGTTATTGCCGAATCAATTGTCTATGACAGAAAGGCTAAGCTGATCGTCTTCGCTTGATATAATATTATTGACATGGCGTTGTTCATAGTTTTATACGTACACGATTCGCGCCAATTAGGCAGCCAGTTACTGCAACTCGACGCAACGGACGGTCGGTGGGCTAATCACCAGATAGTTTCGACGCTCAGTCATCATATCCAGACAATACCTACACAACAACCTATTGTTCGGCTTCTATATATTGACATCTACCCTCGTGCTGGAGGTATTGCAACGGTTTTATTTCCAGAAACGACTGCAGTGACGTGTACGTCTCGATATAGAAGTCGAAGTCTTCTACACAGTGTGGTTATTTTCACATATAGACCGTTGCGTCGAGTTTCCCCGGCTGACCGTCGTAATAGGCGGTGGCTCTAATTCCCGCTTAGTTTTTGTTTTTGTTTTGACACTACCTAAACATTCACGATGAATGTCTTTTGTTTTGAGGTAAGGTAGAAGCAGTACGTTAGATGTCGACAGTGTGTGCTCGTTGGGATAGTCAAATAGTTAAGGAAGGCATTAGATCTTTGACAAAGATATTTTATCAAATGTTTAACGAATCGTCCGTGTCGTCCGCTTCATTGAAAACCGTCACTAATTTCAAAACTTGTAATTAAAATATTCGTTCCTTCGTTTACCGCCCAAATTTGCCGCCCCTAAGCAACGCATGATCTGCCTTCCCAAACGGGACGTGGACGTTGAACCTTGTCTGAGCCCACGTTCTATAGTAGAATTTTTATAAACTGTAACCATAGATTAAAATAGAGCGTACATAAGTGAAACGGCAAATAATTTTCAACAATATGTGGAACGAAATTTCGGCCGCGTTGAGGCGCGTTGCCAGTGTTGCCATGTCTACTGAAATTTCAGTAGATCAACTGATATTTTTTGCCAATATACTGAATTTTTGATTTTTTTTCGAAATTCAAGAAATCTACTGATATTTGTGTTTCTCCATAATTGTAAATTAAGTGATGATTCTTTTAATAATAAAATTGAAATGATTTACGCATTACCTTTTTTGATGTTATACACTTCTAAATTGACATAAAAAGCATTGTAACTCTACGCAAGAGCGCCATTTTACCCATTAATATCATCATTGTTTACAATAAATTAATATTATTAGTTATTGTTATTCTTATTAGTTTTAAATCATATCTAATAAACCACATTTTTCAAAATCTACTGATATTTTATGAAATCTACTGATTTTTTTGTCAAAATCTACTGAAATTTTAAATTTTGACTTGGCAGCACTGCGCGTTGCCATTCGGAGAGCCGGAGACTTCGGAGACCTGGGGCTCTATGTTAGAACTTGCGAGTGCAAGCTTCCCGGTCGAGATGACGTCATATGACATCATTTTGACGTACTACCGGAGTGATAATAGCATTCGAGAAAATAGCGAGTGGTCAGACAGCGGCGCTATTCATTGTCACCATACACATATAGGTGTATCATAATAAAATTTTCTATGGTTATTCTGTGCGCGGTCGGCATGCCTCGAGCGTGACGTCACAATTACGTCATCTCGTCTGGTGCCACACGAGACGAGAGTTAGGAAATCGCGGTGCTGTTCGCACGTCAATTTCTTTTGTGATGGAGTCGTCTGAATATATTCTTAAATCGTGTAAAGATGACTTAAAAACATTCCGCATGTACTTGAAAAAGAAAACATGTCAATGAATATACTATTATTATTACGAATATAATAATAAACATAACATAAAAAGGATGCATGTTGAATTTTTATGACAAATTACATGTCGTTCGGTTCGCGTCATTTGCACCCGCGACCCGCAATCCGCGCATCGCCTAGTCACGATCTTTTAAACCATGCCTCAGCTGAGGTATAGCCTTAAAAAAAGGAATGCAATAATTATCTTTTTAATATTTTTAGATACCTACACATTAAATGTTTAAAACACTTTAAATGTAAATAATCAGAACATTTGATTAAATTGCATTATGCATTCATATTCTTTTGTTAGATTTCTTTAGTAGTACCACACTTCCTCTTAATTCAGTATAACGCAGTTCAATAAACCATATAGAGGTTGAATAATAAACGGATACCTACTAACTGATATTGAACAGTGCGTGAAAAGCCTTATCAGAAAGTTTATTTTTCAGCAGCAATTAGGTATTGTAGGTAGCTAAGAATTGGGTTACAACAATATCATGCAGGTGCGCACCCAATGTGAGGGGGGGGGGGGGGGGTTTGGTTCGAACCCCCCTGGAACAAAAAAAAAATATTAAGATAATATAATATTACTTCTTCTTCTCCTTCGACACGATCTATTATTGTCGTGATTCGAATGATCGGTGTCAAAGCCGTCTCAACGGGTTGACTCCTCTCCTCTTGGCATTCTATGACACTCCAAACCTGTGTCAGTGGAAGTCCCGTGGCACTCATGAATAGGTGCAACCATCTGAGCCATATAATATATATGAACAATATATATTATTGAGAGATTATTTGTGAACTGCTTGATTGAAAGGTTTGATATTGACTAATCATTATATATATTATACTGCAATATAAGTTGGAGTGACGGGCACTTAATTGGTCTGAGATCGTTAGATCTATTTTATGTTGATAGATGTTACTACACCTACATTATTTAGTTATTGCTGCAGGCCAGGTGTTTATCACTGGAGTGACTTTATCATATGGAGTGTCTGGGTATGATGAATGTACCTGGAAAAGTGTGAGGGAGGTCCACAGTTGAAGCTAGTAGGTAGGGTAAATTCGTAAGTCACTGGCACCTTAGATTTTGTTAATCCCGCCCTTTCTTGCCGCATTAAAAAAACAAATCATTAGGTACGTACGGATATTTTGTCGAAATGGACCCTTCCAAACCATTTTTCTGTGTACGTGCCTGATATCATGAATGAATGCATTACATCTACCTACCTACCTAGTTAAAGTTATCGAAATCAGATATTAGCGAATCTTATGTAAGCGAAACATTCTTGCCGTGGCTACCAGTTAGTAGGTACCTACTATCAGAATTCCACCAAAACTGGGGGACATGTCAACCCCAGGCGCGCACGCAGAAAATGATATGCATTCTCCATATCCAGACAATCCGCATTTTGAGTCTCGCGTTGAATATCTGGGCTGCAGAATAAAGTGCAAGAGTGCATATTGTATATATCGAGTGCACGTGGCCTAACGGTCATAATTAGGGTCTAGGACGATTTGGCACCGGGACAACTGGACGCCACGGAATCCGAAAATAAATAGACGTTAGGTACTTATAGGTACTTAAAAAAAATATTTGATATTATTATTTATATTTAAATGATTATATTATGATTTAATAGTTGGTGAGAATGTAAATATGCAGACGTAAACAATGATTTAATCGTGCATATGTTTAAGTTCCAACGAAAAAAGAGTTTTTTATTTTATAGGCATGGTAATTCTCAATCCGCAATAAAGAATACATTATGTAAAGAGTAAAATGAATTAAAACTACTAAGTAGTAGATAGAAACTGATTAAAATACTTCTTCTACGTTCTGTATACGTGTTTACGACAGTGCGGCGTCCAATTGTCCGGAGGCCAGTCGTCCCATTTCCCGTGTCGTCCACGCTGTCTTCGGCAGTCTTCGACATTTCGGCGTCACAAAGCTGCGTTTGGGGACAACGGGATAGGCTACCTAAAAACGGGACGTACTATGTTCACATTAGGCAGATCATTTGAGACGACAACCAAATCATCCAGGCCACGATTCAGTTGTCAGGTCCTGACGAAAAATAAGAAAAAGTAACGTTTTGGTCAACTAAATAATTTGTATTAATTTTTCGTTCCTGTGAGGGGGGGGGGGGGTCTGGAGCCAAAACTCCCCCCTCTAAAAAATTTCAATTCACGTCTCACATTGATAATATGATTTCTCCACCCATATACCGATACAAAATTAAATGAGCATTTCTGGATGGCGGAAGACGAGCTGCTTCAAAGGAACGATGATCCTGGGAAAGTCTGGTGTCGTGAATGATAGGCATCTGGGATACGGAACTTCGTATTGGTGTCAACCTTTTGCTTGTCATGGCGTACTAGGTACGTACTACCGCGTCTAAACGTTAGTTTTAAATTATTGCAAATATAAATTTGTATCAATGATCTACGTACCTTATTACACTTCTACGTATTACATCTTGCGGTACGTATCTAAATACAATTATGTATTAAAAATAAATAAATTTTATTGTCCATTATAAAATAATATATTCTCATACTTACATAAATAAACATACGAGCATTAAAATTTAAAATAATAGTTTTTGATAAAATTCGAGTCTGGTGTCGACATCTCTTGGAACACTATGCCAATGTAGCACAGAAATGCACCATTTAATGAATCATAAAAATTATGATAGTTTTGCTAATAGTAAATAATTGTTGACGTTTAGTTAGTATGTCTTCAGGATCGCTGTAATATTAAAATATGGCATTTACATTAAAGTACTTACTATAAAATTATTTGGCCAAACGTATTTACGAATTTATGTAATTATAATTATTTAAAATATGTTGCCCGTTTATTTGAATAAACGCCTAATTGATTGATTATAGGCAATCTCTTATACTTTTACTGCGTATATTTTTTATTATGTTTATTTAGTTTATTTCGAATAATTTTAATAATATTGTATATTGCCAGGTTCCTAATAATATTCTGTGTATAAACTTGTATTATTTATGAAAAACCATATTTAGGAAATTCGTTAAAAAATGAAAATTTACTAATTATATGGAAATTTCTTCACAACTACATATTATGCATTTAGCGTGTTATTTAAATTTACGATTTTAATAAAGGTATTATTAATAACATTCATTTATAGACGACTTCCGGATGTCTACAAATTTTAGTTTTGATATATTTTTGCGCACGTTTCATTATTTTTAAATCAATGAATCATAAACAAGTATTAAGAATGCAACATTCTTCACTGAATATATATAATTCCAAGAAAACAATTTATACCTAATGAGACTTGAAACCACATTCACCACATTACAGTCGGCGTGATTTACAGATTAATGGATTAAGCTATAGAGTATAGAAGCAATTACTAAAATTACGTGAAAAAATTCTGTTTATAGATATTATTGTTAAAATTAACGCTTAGTACAGACTGACATTCGAGCAAACGATTTACACAAATGTTTGCCTATCAAAAAGCTAATGCGCAGACATGATGTGTTTGCAACTCAAAACATGTGCACATCTGCAAAACATTGCTATAAACATAAATGCTTTTTGGACAGTCCACATCGTAAAAAATACGACTTTTAATTTTATTACAACCAGCGACTTACAAAGAAAGCATAGCCATATTAAAAAAATCCCGCAAACATGTCCTTTCCTGCTTGTTTATCAGTGATTACACGTGTCTTCTATCCGCTGCGGAAACAAAAAAATAAATGGGTATATTGTATAAAAAAACATTTTTAATATTGGTTATTAGTTTCTATAAAACTTTGAGACAGTTTTGTACATTGTTTATTTGTTTTCAGGAAAAACGTATTTATTTACACAATTATTTTTTTATGACTGATTTGGAATTACGTAGTATGTACGTACAGTGATAGCAACCCTCAGCCCACGGACCGAATGAGCCGCGTCGCGTGATCGGACCAAAAATTATTTTGGAAAATACTCGGTCTGAAGAATATCTACTTACTTGAAAAAAACCAAGTTCACCAGTCATTTTTATTATTCAACAGAAATTACAGGGAATTTCGATTTATCCACGTGTAGTGACATCGATTGGCGAAAATAATAAATGAAATCTCGATCGGTAATGCAGTTTACTGCATTTTCATTAGTTTACAAAAAAAAACAAAGAATCATGCTTTTACTTGTTCGTTTTGATTTTGTCATTTAACATGACAGTTCTGTGTTTTTATTATTTGCGAATATTCTTCCACACAATAAAAGTTTTAATTAGTAGTAGGTAACTAAAGAACACCACACACTCCCGAAATCTCTTCAATTTGAACCCAGTACATTCTTATAGAAATTGCCAGTTTCAGAGATAGGTGCCTACCTATATCTTTTTCAAATCGTGTTTCCTATCTGAGACCATACTTCTTTATACCTTTCCGTCAACGTGTCATAAATCAATTATAATGTCGTTTAATTATTGTCTATATAATATACTCGACATGCTAGTACTGCTGCACTGTAAGCATCTGTCACACTGTTATGAAAGTATCTTACCATTTGAAGGGTACAAGGCAAAAACAGGCTCATCGACAAAATGATAATTGTACAGGACTGAAAAAAGAAGAATGACATCGTTATTGGTTGGAAAATGGGAATGGATGGAAAAAGTAAAAGAATTTATATTGAATGTGCCGCAGATGCCCGCATGAGTTTTTATAACTATCTTGTTAGACCAAACCCACCTAACCTAACCTACCCAAAAAAAACCTAACCAAACCTACCCCAATCTTATATAATCTTAGTGTGTGATAATGATGTATCGAAAAAGAGTAATAAAAACATATCCTACGTTTTTCTGCAGTTTTATACAGAACGAACTGATTTTTTCCTTGACTACACGTTCATTCAATATTATTATAATAATTCAATATTCATATTTCTGATAATACTAAAACAAGTAGGTAAGTCATCAATCCATATACACCAAGCAGGGGATAAATCTCACATTGTGTTTCCCCGAAAGTGTTATTTTTGAACAATGTATAATTGATTCACTGGCCCTCAGTTACAGATGTACCCATATAAATGCTGTCCCCAAAAAGTGGTTGGTATGTGATTTGGTTTCAGGAAATTATTTTGTACTATGCAGCCTGTCATAATTTTGAAATTGAAGAAACGACGGATACCTCAAGAGAATTTCAACAGTAATTTTTTACAAGCCATCGAGATTCGTACCATAAGTTCATTAAATACCATCCATAGAGTGTATATGGCGGAGCTTTAGGATACTGGAATAAGTGGGATGACTTGGGAAGACGAAATATAAGACAAGCGAGTTATAAGGATTTTCGGAGGCGCTGCGTGGTGTTTACATGGTCAAACTAAGGAGCAGAAGTGGATTAAGAAATTAGATAAGTATCAAAATTCTTTTTATGCAGCTTGAAGCACATATTTATGTACAACATTACATTATAATTTTGTAAAGTAACCTATGTACCTAAATTATTTATCTGTCTCATTTTTGGTCATCGATGTTTATAGAATGTTGTATTAAATTTGAAGGCGCATAAATAGGATATCGACTGTTTAATTTGCAAACCAGCTAACTCCATTTGGGAAAATTATTCAGGAAGGAGAAAAACGTAATAATTTAACTATCGATCGAAATTTAACAATTCCAAAAATACAATTGGATTTTCTGTTACAAATAATCTGCACTATGTACGGATTAATTTACTATTTTAGCTTCCCTTTTATAATATATCATAAAGAAAATTTATATAAAGAGCGGAGTTGTTCCATTTACGATATTGGAAATTTGGCACCTACAGTTGGCTGTTTTGTTTGAAGAATGATAACGCATTTATTTACAGGTTTAAGAGTTTGAAATTTCGCGTAACCATAGAAAACATGCTTTATAAGAAAATGGTACTTATCAAAATTTCATTTTTGGTCTCAAGTGCAGTTGGCTGGTTTGCAGATTAAGTAGTCAATATGCAAAAGCTGAATTTTACAAAAGAGGGGAAAGATAAGGGTCTATAATTAGAAATATACCTACACATAAACCACTGAAATTGTTGTGATTAATGTCGCCAAGTATTTTTCCTCTGTAAATTTCAGCTTTTGCATATATACCTCCTTTACAATGACGCGTTTGTTTGATTATTATTCAGATCTTTCGACAATGTTCGATTTTTATTAAATAATGTGGAATAAGTATGTACTAAATATTTTGTAATATTTAAATTAATAATATCCAATAATAAAAAATATAACCAAAAAAACAATTAATTAAATCAGTTATTTGTATCATGTTTTATTTTAATTATTATAATTTGGCCCTTGTGATAAGAAAGGTTGCTCATTGCTGAGTCACAGTATGCTCCTTCTCGCCCCCGCTCGGTAAGCAACCTCTGTGGAAACCGGAAACCGCCAAGCGAGACAGACATAAAGCGCTTTTCAAAACACTATCAGATAAAAAAGCCAATCTTTATATGGGTCAATCAGATCAACTGCGATTATTCGTAAGAGAAGAACGACCAATTTGTCAATATGTTTTTTCAGGAAATTCTCATCAAACGTCAGCTTATTTTTTTTTCCCTCCACGGAGTGACTAAGTGACATCATTTTTCACATGAAACAGGAAATGTGTCTAGTTTTATCAATACCCGGTAAGCATTCTATTACCATGTGAATTAACAAGTTATTTAGTGTATTTTTTTCATTAATTAAAAGAAAAAAAATATAATGGGTAAATAATCTGCATAGCTTTTCATTTATTCGTTATAATATAGGTACCTGCCTCACATTTTTAAGCACTTATTTTATATATTATCATTTAAAAGAGTCATCGCTCTCCTGGTGATAATTTTTGAACAGCTACACACATCACCCGAATAAATAATTAAGAATCTTTAGAGAAAAATAAAAATAACACATTAATAAAATTGACAATTGACTCCTTACAATTTTCCATTAAACATTGTCCACCACGTTTAATCAGTTGTAAGTTGAAATTTACAGCTGTCGTTTGCTCATACTAAATTTCCTTTTAGCTAGGGTTCGAAATGAACCGGAGCGCAGTTCCGATTCGTAAAATCTCCGAGATTATCCCTGTCTCGTGGGAAAATCAAATATTGCGTTCCGGTTCGTAAATAGTTATAAATCTTTGATCAAAATATAACTGACATATTATAAAATATTATTCATTTATTTTTGGAAAATATACATAAAATTGTATAAATATGTCAACGGCTTCATACCAACAATTTTCTGGCCTGGTCTAGTCTAGTGTCTAGAAATTACCACATCCAAAAAATTATTTCATTATTTTGAACTTTTGCGAGAAGGAGAATTAATTGTTTCGCAACTAATAACATTTATTAGCTAACGAAACCTGTTCATCACTTACCAAGCTATATGATATGAAGCGAGGAAGTTGATTTTTAAGTAAATAGGTATACTATTTTAGTTTTTAGTGACAAATTTTAAGCTGTTTGCGGTGTCAAAAAACGGTAAATTTAACGCTGTATGCCAGATGCGTTTTTTGAAAGCTAGATGCTAGACGCTGCATGAGTATATTTAACCAAACTTATATAAAAAAGAGCGGAAGACCAAGCAGAATGGAGGAATTTAGAATTGACATTAAAAAAAGAAGAAACATATTAATCATATGTTTATAGCACGTAGAGAGAGACTATTGAAGACACACGTTGCGTGGATCTTTGATTCAAATACATATTAATTGTAATTAAATTGATATTATGAATGTTTGGCACAAGAGAGAAATTTACGCGGAATTTATAGGAAGAAATTGAAAAATTTAGAACCTTTTTGTAGTCACATGAATTCTGTAATTTACAAAGAATGTTATTAAAATGAACTCTATGTGAAGTTGAATATTCATGAGGCATTTTTAAATTGGTGAACAATATTCCTGTCTGAATTTTTGCCGCGCGCAATTTGAATTTAGTGACATTTAACGTAACACTTTCCAAGTTCCACTATTATTTAGGATAGTGATAATCTAGATTTTTTTTGGGAATATGTGAAATATACCTACATAGAATTAATGTTTAATTTACGATGAAAAGTGATGCTTAGATGTACTAAAGATAGGTATTGTCTGATATCATTGGAGACAGGAATCACCATATTAAGTGAAACAATGAAAAATTCCATGAAGGGATGATTTTAGATTATGGGTTGGTTAGACAGGGCTTATTGAAATAAAAAAAAAACAACCAATACCATCTGTAGTATGCGTTTTTAATTCAACAAAAATAATTAATAAGTATGACAACAATGTTAGTATGAACTTTTTACTCGCCACTGGTACCTACCGTTAATGGGGTGAGAGTAGTACAATACTATTTTCAAAATAAAATGTATCTAATTATTAATGCTTAAGCCCACAAAATTTGTTAATTAACCATCCCTCATGAAACGTTGAGGAAAGAAGGAAGAAGTACACGCGGTGGAAACCCAAAAATCTATTACGATAAAAAACAACAGTGAAAGTCTCAAACATTATTACATTACATCAGCGATTTCCAAACTGGGGGGCGCGGAGTGTTGCAAAGGGAGGCGCGAAAGGTTTAACATAATTATTAATGTTGCCACAGGTTTGCAGTTTGCAAAGGTATAGTTTATAAAACGGCCGCTAGTTATATAAACATAAACTCCATAAAAAACAGTCCTATAAAAGGTTGTTTGCAAACCTGTCTGAAAATATGGAGACTAATTTTATAATACCTACCTCACTTCTATACTATTGTGAAGCGCGCTGGCTATCCCATGAAAAAATAAATAAAAGGGTTAAATCATAATGTTGAAATTTGAAGCAAATTTGTTTAGGAACGATAATTTTGTTGTTAAACTTGTCTGTTTGGTTGAAATTTAAAAAAAATTGAGTGAATAAATCAATGCAAGGATCACTAATGCATTCACTGATTTAAAAAGACAAAGTGAAGGCATTCATTAAAAGTTGGAGCTTTGGAAATCAAAATTACAAATAAATAAGGTCGCCATGTTTCCACTTTTAAATGATTTCTTCGCCAAATATATTGAAGCAAAAAAAAATCTACTTACTGAGTTCATGGTTAGTTTGCTAAAGCACTTTTCACATTATTTTATTAATAGTAAAAAAAGTCGCCTGCGGCGTTGCTTTATTTCAGGGTTATTGAATATTTTAAATATTTGGGTGTGCGTTGCAATTTGATGTGATACCTATATGATGATTGATAATATACTTACTTAAATGATAACTCCGTGTATAATTTAGGAAACTGGAAAGGATTGGCTACTATTAAAATTGATTGTGCTAACAAACAAGCACATTCATTGCATGAAAAAATAATTAATTTAAAAATGAATGTAATGCTTCAAATACACTCTATGACGATCGGTCATATATATGTCGAAAAACCAGTTTCTTATGTTGGCGTCCTGTGTCACAGGGTGTCACAGAGTGTAAATACGAAGTCATAGCTGTCATACAATATGTATGTATAAATGTCAGAATGGCATAGATTTGATCATAGACACTAAAACGCTCTTAGCATATATGTGCCCGATCGTCATATAGTCTATTTGAACCATAACATAAGTAGTAAAACCTTGTTTATTTTTATATATTTTTTTCATTTTTGTATTTGTACATTGTTGACTATTTAAAAAGGTGTCTGTATTATTTAATGAAATAAAAGGGAAAGGGGGGGGGGGGAGGCGCCAAGATTAGATTTTTTTAAAAAAGGAGGCGTAATAACATAAAGTTTGGAAACCACTGCATTACATTACATTATTTTGAAAAAAATATTGCAACTTTTCGTAAATTAAAAAGAAAACAAAATCGTGATTTCGCTACAAATATCAATTAAAAATTTTCTTCTGATTCCGATACCAGTGAGTTTATTCTATAGACAAGCGGTCCCCAACCTTTTGGACCTCGCGGACCACTAAACTAAAATCTTGAATCCCGCGGACTACTACCACGTATTTTTCCCACACTTGTTAAAAAATCGATATGTCAATAAAAGAATTATAATAAATATTTATTACGCAAAAATTAAAAAAAATCATTTTATTAAAAAAGGATCAGTACAATTACAGGTAACAGAAAGATAATCAGTGTGACCTTTGTTGCTGCTTGTTTGAAACAAGCTGTTGGATTCTTGGCTCCAATGACGTTACTGCAACGCGGAGAGCCGTTTGTATTTCAAGCCGACTGCGGTACTTGGTTTTAATTGCCTTAACTGATAAGAATGTCATTTCGCACAAATATGTAGTTGTAAATGGAATCAAATTTTTAGGCATTTTCACTTAACACTCGGTACCTACTGATAAACCACCACACTTCTGGTCTAGCTCAGTTTCAGTTGTTTTTGAAGGTGGGTATCATAATTTTTGGTTAGTAATTAGTAAACTGTCACTTTTATCTTTAGTATGGTTTTTAGGATTTTGGGTGGACAAAGTAATACACCGGAATTTGTTTTATAAACGGCAGGGTATATTTAAGTGGATGTTATATAATTGTTACGTTTTTTTATAATTTGTTTTACGGAGGACAAGATTTGTGCGTTTCTTGTTTGGCTGTTTTCCGAACACTGCCGCCATCTTGTCTTCCGCTTTCAACGGTTTTTTTTCAAGGCGACGTTGCAATATCTCCAACGGTCAAAATTATGGCATTGTTGCCAGCAGATATTCAACATTATTTAATTATTTTCTAACAACTCTTTTTCTTCTCCTTGCACTATCTAACATTCATCCGTCTCAGTCACAATACAAGTTATTTTTCCCATTCATTCTTTATACATGGTATTACAATTTATTGGCGGTTTTTTTTCTATACATTCTACTGACATGTTTCATACATTATTGTTAGCGACAGTTGGTCACTTTTTATACTGGTTAAGTGGCGAAGCCCAATTGCATTCGTCGTCTCGCATACTTTCTTACTTATTCACACCTGGTCTTCCATGAATCGTGTCCTCAGTCTCAAAGACACGGGCCGTGGGACTTATTTCTGGAAAGAAACGTCCCTCTGGGTGATCAAGGGTGCGGCTCGGTGCAGTTTATTTGACTACGAGGCAAAGGGTGTGTTCAGGCCACTCTACACCCATAAAAGGTACTCCAGGTATAAGACCCGAAGTCCGAGGTGGTGACACTACCTACTCATTTTTAACAGAACACCAAAAATGAGATCATGATACAGACGAGTGAAATTTACTTTTGAGACCATCGTCTTTTTAATAAATACGAAAATTGCAAAAATATTATATTCAAATTACTCTGCGGATCACCAAAATTCTCTCACGGACCACCAGTTGGGGAACGCTTCTATAGACAATGCGGCTATCGATGGTAAACTGTCATATTCATATATTGAGGATTATAATTATTACAATAAGTTTGCCGTCTAAACTGAAACAACCACCTCAATAAATACCGTCGATAATCGCTTTGTGCATAGAATAGACCTATAGAATCGATACGACGAGTATTGTTACAACGATCTTTGGTGTCTGATATTAATGAACTTTTTTTTTATATACAAACGTTTCAAGATGTAAATCTACAAGTTAACGTCAATTATTAATGTCTAAAACAAAAAAAATGGCTTTATTTCCTTTGACGTAATAGACAGTATCATTAATTTTGTTCTCACAAGGAATGGTTTTCAGCGTTACTAAGCCGGTCACAGTTTCGCGGCAATAAATCAAAAAAACTTGACAATTCATCCCGCCACGTGCGAAACGTCACTTTTAACAATAATTGCGACGGACATTTTCGCAACCCCTTGTCGCCATTTCGAAATATTTGCATAATGAAAATTATTATTATTAGAAAGTGTCGCCGGAGCGTGGATTTTGAAATGTTATGAAATAACTTTGTGAGTTAAACCGACCGTCACGTGAATCGAAAAACTTTACGTAATATCGTCTTTTTTATGAGTGATTGATGGTTTTTGATTAGTAGACTTTCATTGTTTATTATGTACCCTTGGGTTTATATAACCACACCCTTCTTATAAAAAAATACCAAGTGGCAGTATTACCTTTCAATACTCTGGTTAATGCGCTCAATAATACTATGTTTTATATCATAAGCAGAGCAATATAGGTAAGCAATATTTATACCTTAAACATAGGTTGACAGTGACGTCCCTAGACAAAATGCCGCCACATTTTTTTATACGGTACTTTTTATCATTCTTTCATAACTCCAATGTCTTAACAATATATTGTATGGATACATTACTAACAAGATAATAATATATCTCTGATTCAATAGACAATATTGCGAGTCTACGATTTCAGATAGGTACCGTTAAAAATACTGGCAAACATATTTGGATGAATTTTAAATTAGGCATGCACGTGTCATTGCTATTCATCAAGAACATGACGTCCAAAGACAACGGAAGTAAACTAGACATTGCGAACCCGACAAAAAAATAAAGTCCTGTTAAAGCTTTTATAGTCCTTACAATGGAAAGATATTATTTCCGTTGTTGCTAAGTTTAGGTGGCTATTTATATATATACCTAATGATTCTCCTCAATTTGCCGCCCTTTGGGTAACTGCCACCCTCAAGCGACGCTCAATCTGCCTACCCCCACGGGACGTCACTGTGGGTTGATATGCATTTATTTCGATAAAGCCGGTATATTTTACGTGAGCGTGAGAGCGATTAAGCGCGCATGAGAGGAATGCAACGTAGTTGTTAAATTTATGCGATCGCGCAATAAAGACGCAAATTATTTTGTATGAAAATTTAAATACGGGGGATACGTACGGGAGAGTGATAGTTTCTGCGTTACATACAGGTAGTCAGATAAATCAAGATGCTTGTAGAATGTAATACTGTGTCTTCATAGTACACGTGGTAGAAGTGAAACTTCTTAAAAGTTAGTGATGTAAATAAAGAAATATTTTTATGGAGTTCGATAAAGATAATTTAAATGAGGTAATTAATAATGGAACATATATCTAAACAATATATACTTAATAATAAATCATAGAAATTAATATAATATATAAGTATGTTGACAAGTATATCAGATTATAAACATATTTTCAGAATGATCTTTAGACATACTTAGCATAAGATATTTAAAATTATTCTGAATATAGGTAGCTATAAACTAACACATTAATACATAAATACATTACATTAGAAATTCATAAATATCGTAGAATTAACAAAAATATTTTTTTATAAAACCATGAAATGAAAGTAATGGAAACATCAATTAACGAGTAATTGAAAAATAAATCATTCAGTAAAATATTATTTGGTATTACAAACTAATAATTTATCGAGTATACCTACGCACTCACAAAATAATGTTAAAAGCTTGCGTCAATAGAATTCAAATGTTGTTTTTTTCAATCGATACGCATGTTTGTTTTTTCACTCAATGTGTGGGAATCCATAAATATATTCCTGTTTGGACCGGAAATGGTGAATTCCCAGAGATGTTAAATAATTCTTCTTAGTGATTTACCTCTTAACTTATTTATATATTGTGTGGGGATGAAAGTGTTCGACTATCAGCGACAGTGAAATAAAGGGTAAGTAAACGAAGCTGCAGGCATCTCAATAGGCAATACAAAAATAAATTTATAAATCATTAATATGACATAGTAATATGGAGTCCAGGACAGAAAACAAGACATATATATATTGTCCGACTTATACGCGGTATAAACCAGCCATTCTTGATGGTATTGTTTATATTATGTATGTAGTATATTTCTGATAACTATTTTACAATTAGGAAGCATCACTTGTTTTTTGAATTTATACTTATTTTGGGGCGTTTGGTGGAGAGTGAAATTGAGTGCTGCGCGCGCACACCGTTACGAAAGTGCGTGACAATATGAAGTTAGCTGCGACTCAGTCAGCTGTATACAAACACAAGTTTGATAGTAGAATGAATTTATTATTGTCGGCTATTTGCAATTCCTTACGTAAACAAACGATTAAACGTCAGACTGACAAAAATAAAAACAACGATAAACAAAATTATATAATTTAGTAATATAAGTTAAAGTATATAGAAATAAACCAACGGCGCTCCAATAAGCGGCCCTTTTCTTGAGTGTATAATTTAACAAGATACCTAATTAAGAGCTGGTCGAAGAATCTAGGTAGTCACAAGTTTTGTATTTGCCAAAAAAGTATAACTTCTACGCGCGTACGTAAGTACACACACCGATTTTTTTTACAAACCTGCCATTGGTGTGTGAATTGGGAGGGCAATAGCTGTGTTCAACCAACTCGCATCGGATATTGATACTTAAAGTGAGAATGAGTCTAGGTGGGCGTTGTTTTTTAATATACTTAATTACATTATTAATTATAGGTAATTAATTAATTATAAGTAAACCAAAAATGATCTATTGGTAAACTTGGTGGCAACACTGATCAGTTTTCCCTCATATCTTGTTACTTTAATTAAATGCCAATGGAAAACTATTGGATATAACGACAAGTAACGAGTTGCTAATTGTATTTACATACTAGGATATTATTTTTGTTTAGAATTATTATTGTCTAATAAAATAAAGAATGAAATCAGGCAGCCTTCATCAGTTAAACGTCAAATTTTTATTGTTATATCAAACGCAAGACAGGACACGCCATGAGCGACCATACGCGGAAGCTCAAGGTTAATTAGGATGTTTTAGTACTTACTTCTTTCGTTAATTTTTGATAAGATTGTCAGGTGAATCGTGCCCTAAACAGGAATTTTTCTAATTCAGTCATGACTCCAGCGAACGACTCAAAAGTGATTTTTCACGATCGATGGCGATCGTGGCAGACGGTCGAGCCAGACGGTCGGCCTGAGAATCTGACAATGTAATTTGAGCTTGAAACTCTTAGTGTAATTCCTAGTTATTTTTCTGATATTTCACGATTTAATATTCTTATTGCAATAATTTATTTATTTGCCATGTTGTGAACGTCTTCAAGGTATATTTAGTAATGTTCACTTTAAATTAAATTGCAATCTAAATAAATTAGAATCGACATGGAAGAGTATTCTGTAGTGAGTTTCCACACGCGTCAAAGAAAAAAAATATTCCGTATATTATTTTATAATCTGTTCTTCTGTTCTTCATAACTATTATAAATAAAAGAAAGTACACCTCATATTCATAAAGCTACGCACCACATACATTTTGTCTTAGTCACGTATTTGTAAACATAAAAGACATCATAGTTAAATTAGAAAATATCTAATATAATATCGCTTGTCTTTGATATTTTAAATGAACGAAATTTGTTTTGTTATGTTTGTCTTTTCCGTGAAATTCAGGCGATTTACGCGGTTGGCCGGCCGACTCGAAATTAAACAATTCCAATTAGTCCGTTTTGTTAAATAGTTGTGTGTGTTAAAATGTGCTCTAAAACAATACATTATCCATAGCTGCATTGTTGCAGTTACTCACCTATCAACCGATTGATTGGGGCGGTTCGAGGTTGACCGAGTCGCTTTTCATTTCGATTTTAAAATCGGTTATAACAGTTTTTCGTTACACCTCTGCCGGCGAAATTTCTGTACCGCACGTATAAAACATTTTATTATCGGACGGTAGTACTGAAACCACACGTTTTTTTCAATACCTACTTACGTCAAATATATGGAAATAAAGTCCAATACAAAAAGTTGAAGACTAAGGATGCATAAAATAAAACAGTATCTCGTGACGTACAAAAAATGATCTTCACAATGCAAAGGATTTCTTAAAAGAGAATGTTTTGCTTATTCCTGTCACTCACCCTAGGAGGGGAATAAAAATATTTAAATATTTCAAATGGCTGGGTCAATTTGCATGATTTTTTGGCTTCGTTTCACGCAATGCGTTTGTTCTGACTCAGTTATAAATGCACACTGTTTTTGTGTATAGAGTAATCCACAGTGAATGAACGCAGCCAACAACAAGAATTATTTATTAATTTTATTACATCTCTTTTATTAAAGTTTTCCTTTTTTCGGAATGCCATCTCTTTTAGAGAATATAAGCTCCCAATACCGATTGTTTGAATTCTTTGTTAATTCTACGTAGTCTTGTTCCCCATTCCGTCCTCTGGTTTTAGAACGATTACTACTACCATACTTTTAGAATCACTGGTTTACAGGATCTGTTTACTAAAAATTGAGCATGTAATATGTAGGTATGTTAGAACCATAGAGTTATTAAATAAAAATAGGGGCAAGGAATCGGCTTTCTCATACAACTGAATGAAGCAGGCCAACAGTAGCCGACAACTTACGAGAAATAGCGACGCGATAAATGCACCATACTTGCCTGCTTCACCATACTTTCATATAACCTGCCGCCCCTAGGTTAGAACGCTTGATTCTTGATCGTCGAATCGTTGGTTCTTGTGGACGATTAACATCATAATAAGACTGAGTTCTAATTAAAGGCATATAGCCTTTGGGTAGGTAAAATGATGGTAGGTATACAAAAAACGTAGTTTAGTGTTACTTTGTCAGTTTTTAGTTTAAAAATACATGCTTATAATAATTAAATTTGACAACCAAGTAGGGCTTTTTTTTGAAAAATAAAGGTGTCGGAATGCACTTATTGCCAAACTTCTTAGCTACTAAAGAAAATTATATTCAAATATCATTTAAAGTAACTTTTCTTATGCCACGAAGTGCACAAAAAATTAAACAAACAAACATTAATACAAATAAACAACTGTTGTAAAAAATAAAATTGTAAAAACATCATATATTTGAATAAAAGTATATTGTAATTTCCATGCCCCCACATACTGAAGCAGTCCCCCAGTCCAGGATCTTTGGCGGGCCTCCTACCTATCACTAAGGTTAAAGGCAGTGTGACGCTATATAGTAGCGTTTTTCAAATGTTGTTCGAGGTACAATTAAGGGTATTCAGTGTATTAACAATCATTAACCAAAAAATGCAATTACACAATCACATATTTTAAAATGTTAATACGCCCGAAGGAAATTAGCTCCGCGGGCGATTATTTTACGATTAGAGCAAATTTGTGATGTGCGTTTATCTTACTTATCTAGTCGATCCCCCAGGCCCTTTGTGGTGGCAATGGTGATTTCCAAAGTTCAGTCCAATTCTCGTCTGAAAAATTGTCTCGATTCCTTTTTTTAGTATTAAGAGTCTATGGCCGAATGATTTCCACTGAGTAACCACCGATCAACGTATTTTGATAGGATCTAAAAGCGTCAAAGGTGGCCCGACAAGTTTGATGAACAAAAGTACCGAAACTGTTTTGGTCTTCAACGAAGCTCTTAATGGGGTAATAATTAGACTAATTTGCGAAAATTCGCGTTCACATTCACTTGAAGAAATGTTAATAGAATTAAATGCATATATCAAACGAGATAGTTTTTCAGGATATATTTTTTCATATGAGATGATTCAGGAAAATTAACTTATACTATGTAAGCGCGAACATTGTTTCGTCTAATTGCTTTTGAAACATTAACAATACCGTGAAAAAAGGTGCCGGAGCGCCATTCCACCACATTACATTACAAAAAAAGCCCTGCAACCAAGTAACATGATTTTAAACTGAAAGTGATATTCAAGCGTGACATTGAACCAAAAAAAGGATAAGAAATGGCAATATTTAAGAATTTATAAATTTCCGAAGAATATTGATTAGGTCCCGTAAAAAATATGCATGATGTATCTTTTGATACTAAAACGAGCTCCTTACATTGTTTAAACTCCGTGTAACAAATGCTATGAGCGAGTAAAGTCTGGTAGTTCACGTTGCGTTGTCAGATGTGAGAGATCCAAACTTTTCAATAAATATTCGTGGGGGAAATTCGGAAGAAGAAGAAGATACTATAATAGGTAAATCTAACTGAGAAAATACGGGCCAGAGCAATCGATAGGTTTGAGGTTTCCTCTGTGAATTAATAATAAAATAAATCATCCTTATCATGTCATTAAACCTTTGTAAAGTCATGGCCTCCATCCCGGATGCACTTGCTGACACTCTACAGTTGTTTTCGCCGTACATTCTTAAATCTCATGTGGTTCAGATTTTTTGTCCTCAGAGGATGCGTACATAACCTGCATTGTTGGTAACTTCTCCGGAATTCTATGCACAGTACCTGTATTTTTATATGTCACGTGGTCACCTTCGTCAAGTACTCGTATATACAGCTCTTAAATACAGCAACGTCCCTAGACAAAATGCCGCCCCTAGGCAGCGCCAAAATGCCACCCCATTTGTGTGTTTGCAATATCTAAGAAATGTGTTGTATTTATACATTACTAACAAAATAGGTATATACCCCAAAATCTAATTTAAATGTCATCCCTACTTCAATAGACAATATTCCGAGTCCACGGTTTCACATATATTTAAAAATACGCCTAACAACTTTCAAAACTCGCAAATCACTGGCAAAAATATTTGGATAAATTAATTAAGTAAATATGTACCTACCTATAAAGCTCGCAAATCTGCACATGTCATTGCTGGTCACCAAGGACGTGACGTCCAAGGACAACGGAAGTAAGCCAGACATCGCGAACCCGACAAAAAATTACGGCCCTGTTAAACCGTTTATGCTAATCAATACATTTTGTTTCCAATCAGTGAGCTGATTTTTTTAATGGAAAGATATTTCCGTCATTACTAAGTTTAGGTACCTATTTATATATATCCTTCGAGTAACTTCCGCCCCCAAGCGACTCTCAATCTACCTACCCCTACGGGACGTTACTGCTTAAATATACTCTTATTACCCTTATTAAAACAGCCCCAAAGATTCTAAGACTATCCTCTTCAAAATATTTAAATTTTTCTCTCACCCTGTTTTTTGAGTGACCAGAACATTGATACTGAGCACAGAAGAGTTTTTATATAGATTTGTTTTGATTTTCCTTGAAAGGACCTCGTTTTTAGAAGTTTTAGGAGACCAAAATAGCACTTGTTGGTTAGGTTAATCCAGCGATTTATTTTGTCTTTAAGATTATTTATATTTGTGTTAACAATTCATCCATGATAAACAAAAGACTTTTTAGTTTCTAGAGCATCGCCACAAACGATAATGCTGCTAATAGCATGTGTTCATGGACCGTGGAGAAAAAACTGAATGTAAATAAAAATATGGAAAAATAGTTTTTATTGAGGGTATTCAATACATATTGTGTATTTAGTTACAAAAAAAGAAGTAAAATGTTTAGTCGGCTTAGCACTAGCAAATTTAGTTCGAATGTACGTCCTATCTGACAATTTGTGTTTAGAATGTCATCAGTCTATTTGGTTGATTTTCACTCATTATAATTGATATTTAGTTTGCATTCTTAAATATACATATATGATAATATTATATATTATATCAAAGTTTATAATAATATAGGATTGGTTATATGCGAATTTATGTATTTTTTTAGATGAAAAATGAGTTTCCTAAAATTTTAAGGTCTTTAGCTGTCACCCTGATATGGCCTGTGAAAGAAGAAAGAAAGTTTATCCTCGTTATTCTTAAATAATATTAAAATTGATTAACGCTTTCTCGATTAAAGCAGCTCATCTCTCGAATAAAGCGCTACAGACGTAGAGGCGTAGAGGAATCGTAGCAGGCAAACCCCCTCGTAGAAGGCCGGCGAAGCTCAGTCGATCCAAAACCGCTACGCAGGACGTTTGTCGTGATATTCCCGTTGACTTCGCTTCACTTAACTTCTCAAAAACATTTACCTTACAGTACAACTTATTACGTAGACAAGTTTAATTAAATGCACAGTGATTACATTTTATATACTATTGTGTAGGTACTGTATGAATACATTACAAAAATTTTAGTGATGATTAAAAAAATAATTAAAATTAATTTGAATAAAATCTTTTTGTAAAATATTTGTGCATAAATTATATATTTCAAGGTCACAGTTACAAAAGTCGTTTAGTATTAAAAAAAATATTTGCAAATGCAATTTATGGTTCTCGTAATTAAAATAAAAATTATATGGAATTATCAACTTTATTATGTGACGTCAAATTTATTCATGTGTATATTGAATTCATTTATTTTAAATAGTTGCTATTAATACGACAATATTGTCAAAGAATTACGACTACTTTTTTCAATATTTTAAATTCTATAAATATTTTTTTTTCTGGATATTATAATATTATCATATTTTAAAATTTGCATATTAATTTTATTTATAATAATCAATTAATCTCAATGCTACAGTAAAATAATAATAATATAAGTGTGCGGTTATATTTCTAAAATTAATTCGACATTCTTAAATAAAGCATAATATTTTTTCGTGATTTTCATCTCGTGTTATTGTGTTCATTAATTTAAACATAATATATTAATAAATATTTATTAGAAATACGACAATAATAATAATTAAAAATTAATGCTAAAGATTAATACCTACATATTAATTATATATTTATAATATTTTAAAATCAATTCCACATTCTTTAAATAAAACTTTTTTTTAAATAAATATTTTGTTATTATAGTGGGTATTATATTATTAATTGGTTTTAAAATAATAGTATTTTTTTAAAAATAAATATACTTAATTAATTGATATTATCAGTTCGAACATATCGTAATTAAAATAAAATAAATGTTATAATGGAAATAATAAAACATAAATAAAAACAATATCTACAAGAAATTTAGACTATTCAGATAATTTAATAATTAAAATATTGTATTGTATAAAAAAATGTTTTTTTTAATAAAAAATAAAAGACATTTTTTCCAGGGTCTCTAATTTGTGGAATTATAATATAAGTTTATATTTTACTCTTAATTAAGTATTAGTTGTAGTGATAACTCAAAATAATATAAGTACGCATAATTTTATCAGATAAAAATTGAAACAATTTTATAACAACGCTTTCGTCATAGTAGAAATACAATGTCAACTTATAATATTAGTATTAGTGTCTAACTATAACGAAGAGATCATATACAATTATTATTTCATGATATTTGATTAAATTTAAGAATATATAACGTTATTCACGAAGAAGTTATTATTAATATATGTGTAATAATTTTATTGTATACTTAGTATTCATCAAAATCAAAAATAATTCAGTATATTGAATTCAGTAGTAATAACAAATGAATAAATTGACGAGAGTGTATAAAACTGTGTAGATTTAAGATTTCATAAAATTATACTAGTGAAAATATTCAATTACTTAGCAGTCTGTTGAAACTTTCTGAAAATTATGACTAATTAATTAAAATATGCCCTAAAGGAGATGGCATAAATAACACTAAAATAACACGAGTTAAAGTTAAATTATTTTATTATTATATCAAATTAAAACAATTTGATGTGTTGAAGTGGTTCTCGGAGAGCCTTCATTAAACATAACGCTCGTAACTTGAAGTGAAATTATAAAATTTTCATCTAATACCTAGGATTTAGTTCGCGAACTAAAAACTTTAATGCTACGTGACGCTGCTCTAGTAATTTTGATGCCGTGTCGAAACTTATACTTATCACGGAGTGGAAATAAGAAACCGAAGGTAACTTTGTCGGAATGAAATGATAAAAATAAATAATGTTTAAAATATTTTAATACCGTGGCGACACGCAATAATTTATTTTATTTATAATAAACAATGCTGTGAGTCGAAATAATGTTTCCATGCTGATTTCCCGCACAATGGATACGGGATAAGGTAAATATTATTATTTATTTAAATTTGATTCATTTTATTTAACTTTGCATGCTTATCTGAGTATGAATAAAATTTTACGTCTGTCAAACTGAATTATTAATGAAAATACTTATTTTCCGTGATATGCGTTTTTACGTCTTGATTAAACAGCATTAGTATTCTTTTTAAAAATAATATGTCTCACTTTATAATAAATTATTTAAAAAATATATTTTACACTACAGAAAAAAATGATTTATAGTGAAAAGTTTTACGCATTTCACGACATTTTCCATGGTGTAGATATGTATCAAGGCAGAATAAGAATTACTTATTTCTTTAAATTCAAATATTTTCACACAACTAAAAGATTTTTTACGTACCTACATATAAATTATAAGAAAGATAAAATTATAAATAAAAAATAAAATATACACTTATCTTTATAATATATCATTGAATACTAAATATACATGGTTAAAAAATAACAAAGCGTTTTCGACTAACATGGCTCTTCAAAAACACAATAAGAAAATTATAGAATGGCTTCTTCTTTCTATTGTGCCATCCCCTAGCGGAAGTCGGCCACCATCAAGGCGATCATAGCTTGTCATATGATACCCGGAACAATTCAGTGGAGCTGCACTCGTACTCGTATCACGGAGGTTATTAAACCACGAAACACGGCGTTGTCCTCTGCTATGCTTACGATTGATATTTCGTTGAATGACAATTTGGAGAATGCTGTACTTTTATCCTCTCATAATGTGGCCGAGGTACTGTAGTTTCCTGGTTTTGATACTATGCAGAACTTTTCGGTCCTTTGGAATGGCTAACATCATTATTAGTAGTCACTGCTAGATGAATACATACTTGAAGTTTTATTCATTATTTTAGGTCCATGATATTTCATTGCATTGTAATATTTCCGCTATTAACTTAATAATTTTATGAATCCAGCGTCGTTAAAGAGAGCCTTTGGCCTATTTGAACGAAAGGGTGATTACATTTATTCAGGTCATTGTATTATCACTTCCTTTCTAAGGTAATAATTGCTGACTGTCAAGTACTCCACTCACCAGAACAGCTACGTTTCGTTCTCCATTTACTCTAAAACTCTGAAACTCTGAAAGCAATGCAAAGGCATCCTTTACCTGGTCATTTCATCGAGTCCTTTCTCCCTCCATTCCCCGTCCTTTTCGTCTTTCGAATTTTCTGGTGACTATCAGCCTCTCCAGATTGTCGAAGCTTCTGCAGGCAAATGACCAAAATCCCAAGCATGTATTTTATACAGTACCTACGTTGAAAGACTATATTGAAGGTGCAGCTTCCGGATAGAGGCATTCATGTACCTGGCCGTCCATGTAATTCGAGCGCACCCCATTTCAAAAGCCTCTAACAGTTTTCTGTCTCTTCCTTCAGTGTTCATGTTTCCACACTGTTTACAGTTTAGGCATTTCGTCGCTATAGGATTTGTTTCCCGAATATCCATTTTTGTCGAAATCGACATTTTAATGCAGTTCAATTTCTTTTATCGAACTCTACCGAAATCATTTATAAAAACGATATATTTTTATCTAGGAACAGAGATATTTTTTTAAAAAACCCGAATACGCCATGTTAAGTTACAATTACTCCGTGGTGTTCTCCCGAATATCCAACTATTCGTACCTGAATATCCTAGTTAATTTTGGTCGAAATATATCTCTGGCTGAGTGTTTATTTCCCGAATATGACTTTAGCCAATCAAACCGCGCTCACGCCGTGCATCTCGCTCCCACATTCACGCTGTCTAGCTCTAAAACAATCACGCCCACTTTCATATGTTTCGGCGGTCCGGAGACTTCTTTCAAATTTCGTCTTATTGATATTGTTTTTAACGTTACTATTGTTTTAATAGTGAATTCATCAAATTTGAAAAGATCATTCATAGCTGATACATCACCAGTTCGCCCTGAACTTACAGTAGAGTTGTGGAAGTGACTATTTTAACGTAAATAACTGCATTTTGTTTTGATAAATGACACAAAATCCCAACGGTTATATGAATTCTACAGTATGACCCGGCAACTACTATGACGTAAAAAATAATTATTATTTCAAATTATTATTAATCAAACATTGTTTGTCTTTATTTTACTTTTAATCTAGGTATTTCTATGAAAATAAAGGCGATGCTATTATTTATTTTTGAATGCGCTGATAGTTAATTTAATTTAATATGTATGTTAGTAACTATTTATTTGGTGGATATTATATACTAAGGATATTGGTACCTACCTAATATTAGCAGCTAATGGTAATTAATTTATACATGCTATTATTTTGTGTTGTTATTCCTTACAATAGTAAATATATAATATTTATTTGGTGGTTTGTAATATGTTTAATTGTCAATTATAGAAATATATAGATATAATAATATACAGATATATTTAAATAGTTTTTTTTTTTTTTTTGGAAAAAGTATTAATATGAAATTGTTAGCAAGTACGAGTAAGTACCATCATAAAATATTGGAGAAATGACCGTGACAGCGGTTAATAATTGAAGTAGTAGATAGTAGATACCTTATAATATATTTTATCAGAAGTTATTAAAAAATATAAAATATAAAAAAATAGTTAATTACTTAAAAACTATTTTATTACTTAATCCGAAAAAAAACCGAAAAAGCGATTACCGCATGTTATTATTACATACGAACTTGGGTAATTACGATCATTAAGTATTTAAATAGTAGAGGTAATTATTAACAATTATCGTGTAAATAAATATAACATTTGAGGCGCGTACTTTTTGACCACTCAGTAATCTGTGGGCCGTGCAGCAATACGCTACGGTTTTAAATCCCGAACGTCCATGTTTTGTCCCGAATATCCATTATTCTGAGAGAGCGCTAAAAATTTCCCGAATATCCACAGTGAATACTTGTAAATAAAACGCATTTTCTGTGCATTTAATGATTTATACCAGTATATTACTCTTGGAATCTATTCTTAGATAATTTTGCAATCATACAGTATTGAAAGAATGATTGATACATCTACTGATATTAAAATATACGACAATGAAATTTGTTTTTCGTCTCCTGTAAAATTGACATTTGGTCTATTCGGGAAACAAATCCTATAGCGACGATTTGTAGAAGACTAGATATCATAGTATACTGTCTTTATCTTTAATCGGCTATCAATATAATATTAGTGGCTGAGTGGTAATGGGTCCGATTATAAAGAGTTATAGGTCTCGGTTTTGAATCCCGGCTTTATCAAACTGTTATTGTTCAATGTGTATTTGCACCCAAAGCATTAATCTAATAGGTCAAGCAAGTGGCTACTACTTCAACTATAAAATAATCTATTAAAAACCCCTTCGTGAGGTCATATTCACCCACATCATAATACTCGTATTATAGAGCCAATGAAAAAAATATATAAAATATTAAAATTTTATCAGGAAAACATCTTTTTCTAATGGATTAAAAGTTTTGTAGACACTATTCCATTTGAGTTATTTTTTTGCGACCCGGGTTTCGCTTTTCGGCATCTTTAAGCGCTGTGTACTTTGTTGTATTGATTTACTATATAAGTGAGAGTTAAGAGTGTTTGTTGTCAGTGTGTGTTTGCCTTTGGTGAGTATACACAGCGCCTGAAGACAGCGACGAAACCCAGGTCGCAAAAAACGACTCAAATGGAATAGTACAAAACTTAAATCCATTAGAATTTAAATTCAAATTCCATCAAGTACCTTCGGTCGATAGTATTAATATTATAAGTAGTCTCTTTTTATTAAAAAAAATGTAATTAAGTCTTTAGAAGTCCATATTATATTATATATAGTAATTTATGTATCTCAGATTCAGTATAATATATTAAGTACAAATTTAGTTGAAAGTTAGGTACATTACGTATCTATATAATTTGTACCTACTTGAATTACTATCACACGTTTTATTGAGCCATTTTAACCTTTGGATATATTTATAATATAAACTTGAAATACCGAAAGCTGTAAAGTCCAAATATGTATTTTTTTTAATACCAAGAAAGATCATATATCCACTTAATAAATAATTGACTGATGGTATAAACCAGCGATACTCAACTTTAAGCTTTTATGTGCGGCCCGAAACACTTTTTTATCAGGAATTTCGTATATCTTGAGATTCGTTTCGACTTTGACGCACAGATAGTGACACCCGAAGAGGATTGTCATTATGGTCCACATCAGATCTGGTATAAGAGTGTTGCAATTAATTTAAAAAACACGCATAATTTTTAAAATCTCAAAAATGTTTTGTAAAAAAGGGGGGGTTTCATGATTTTTTTCGTCACACCAGTAGTGATGCGGCCCGTGTTACTATACAAATATATGTATTTGGCCCGAAGAAAAAAAGGTTGAGTATCATTGGTATAAACTATAAAGGGTCACATAACGTATTTGTCACGCAGAGTATTCAATTAATAATATCTGCGGATGCTCAGAACTGAACAAAGATAAAGTCATTAACCTTTTACTAATACGTTTATAAAGAAATATCGTAAATAAAATAGAGGATCTATATATTGGATTCCTACTGTACTATTCTTGGAACGACCTCGCTTCCGTTCATTTCCTTTTTATAAAAAAGCCACAAAGATATATCTCAAAAGAAAAAAATGCTGGATGTTATAACTCTTTAATAGATTTGGAAATAATACGAGATGATTCAATTAAAATTGGTTAAGAAAATATAGCTATAATAATATTAATTCTTCGAGAAAATGAATGAAAATAATTTTGAATGGCGGGAGATATTTTTATAATTTTAGGCTTCTATCTTCGATATATTGCTAAAAACTAACAATACACATCGCATTAGTAATATACTGTTGTAAATCTGAAATGGTAATTTTAGAGTTAAAGATATATATTTTTTGGGTACAGTTCGTTTATGAGGAATACAGCGGAAAACACATTTTGATAATACCCGATATACTGGATTATTTGTTAGTTTGGGTTAGTTTAGGTTGGGTTAGGTTAGGTTTGGTTAGGTTAACCTAACAAATAATCCAGTATATCGGCTATTATCAAAATGTGTTTGCCGCTGTATTCCTCATAACCGAACTGTACCCTTTTTTGTTATTTCAATAACATATTGTCGTATCTCAAAGTCAAATAATGCTACAAAGCATTTTATACAGAACCTATATTATAAGTTTTTAAACATTGTTGCAACTAGTAAAATACTGTTTGAACTATATCATGACAGGAAAAGCTATGTACAAAAACTAATTAAATGTTATTAAAAATGTTCTGGCAGAGTATCGTAGTAACTGTTGGTATGTTTATAATGTTTCTTTCACAAGGAAGTAGGTACTTATACTAAATGGATCTCCTACATGATGATTTTTTTTACTTACTACAGTATTTTACCAGGGTTGCGTTATATTGATATAATTACTTATTTAAGTTAATACTACAAGCCAGTCAGGTACTGGCCAACACAGGTGAAGTCGCGGGTGATCAATAGTGTTAATCTTCTTAGAATCACACTTTTTTCATACAAATTTAATAATACTCAAAATTTAAGGTAATCGCAATTTTAGTAATTTATAATATAATATCTGAACAGAAAAATGACTTTTTCCAGAATAGGTTAAAATATACGTCTGACAAAAATCTGAAAGAATTAGGTATGTTTTCGCAAGGTAAAAGTTCTTAAGTCCCGTTTTTAAGAAATTAAGATTTTAATATGTGTGTACAGAATTGTACTCTTTTTGTGTATAATAGATTTTGTCACATGTAAGCTTAATAAATAGATATTTTAATTTATAGAAATAGTTTAAATTGTGAAAATAATTTCTTACTTTAATTATTTATTTAAAACATTACAAATAACACAATGTCAAAAACCTAATTATACATATACAATTTTATTTACTCCCACGATGGCCGCGTGGCTTAAGCGTCGGCCTATAGCGTCGTGTGTCCTAGGCTCGAATCCTGGATTTGGCAAGTACACATACCTATTGTTTTTCAATTTGTGTATGAGTCAGAATATCTATGGATTTAGTAGGTTGAGCAAGTGGCTGACATCCGTTTCTCGTAAAAACAAAATCTGGGAGGCCCATAATGATTTTACTAGGATCGGAGATGGTTGAAAAAAAAAATGTTAAAGAATTAAAAAAAGATTCACCAATTAACTTCTAAGCAAGAGTATTTTGAAAACTGTGATTTATTTCAAAACCAATTATCTCAGCTGCAACCAAACTGACTTAAGCGCTTTTACCTCAGATCACAGAATTACTCATATTGAGTTTTTAAGTATTATGTTAATGTAACAATAAAATTAATATACTTATATAAATTAAAATGGACGGAAATTGACCACCATAATAATGCAAGCAGAGTTCATTTATCTGTATATTTTATCTGTTTATTACGAAAGAATAAACAAATATTGGATGATTTTAGCAGATACTTAAAATGTAATCGTTTTATATTATACAATAAAACATCAATGGTTATAACACAATATAGTTTATAAGGGCCTCTACATTAAATTAAATAGTCGATAATATTATGATTACAGAAAATATTGTCAATATGTATAATAATTAAATAGTATGGAAATTATATATAAATGAAATGAATTTTGCTTTAGAATTATTTGGGGTATATGTAAATAAATATCGCTGATATTATGAGACCACCGCATATAAGATATTGCACGAAATGGCGGTCCGAAAACTCCAATATCCCACATTAAAACCAAAATTATCATGATATAATATAAAAGGGTAAACCCAAAATATAATAACAGAATGTCGTCCTATAATACTGATGTGATTATATCCAAAATTTCAATATGGAATAGCGTAGAATGTTGCAAATCCTAGGGATTATTATATCTTGTATAAATAATAATCCTGTAGGCATTCAAATTTTGTGGATTTCATTTAGGCTTATTAGTTATCGCTCGATTAAGTATTATGTGAAATAATGTCATATGGTATTCCATAACGTGGGAAAGACTTAAAAATATAACTGTTACAAAAATTCTAAAAAAAATCTTTGAGGATGTGGGATTTGAACATACAATCACGCTTTTCGTATGCCGGGCGAGGGCTCTGACCACCAATCGAAGTGAAATTCGTGCAGATATCTCCTAATAAAAACATATTTTTTAAATCCGTCAATAAATGAATACCATCTTTGTAATATGAATCAAGGTAATGGATTGTGTAAGTATTCCTACAAAATTTAATTTTAGTACCGTTGAAATTTGTAATATTTACTAGTAACTGTTCTAATTTACCATGTTTCAGTTATTTTTATGACTATCGCTATAACCCACGATAGCCGCGCGGCTTAAGCGTCGGCCTATAGCGTCGTGGGTCCCAGGTTCCAGCCTGGTCTGGCAAGTAGACATATTGTTTTTCAATTTGTGTATGGGTCAGAGTATGGACCTAATAGGTTGAGCAAGTGACTAATATCCATTTCTCGTAAAAACAAAATCTGTTAATACAAAATTTCACTCTGTGGAGGCCCATAATAATATGATCTTATTAGGATCGGACATGGTCGGAAAAAAATAACACGGTTATCATTTGGAGTAATTCCACAAACGAGTCGGTATCTCCATTTTTTTTTAAAACATTGCACTGCATTTTACTTGATTCAAATATTACGCATTAAAAATATTTTGCAGTAGGTACTATTGAAAGACATTTGACAGCTCATGGCCGACCGTGTCAAAAAACATCACGACAGTTAACTTCCTGAGATAATTAACTGCCTGAATATGATATATCATATTTACCACCCTTTTTTGATGTTATGTGATCTATTAGAAAAGCCTTGCAGCTTAAGTTTATGGTAAATTACTAATCCAATTATTTATTTTATTAATTACATAATTTGTATAACATTTAAGAATGTTCGATATTTTAATAATATAATATAGAATTTAATAATAAATACAATAAATGATCTCAGAACAGCCCTGGATTAACCTGGAGAATGAAATGTGTAAAATATTGATCGATTATCTAAATCTAAATAAACGTTTCAGAATAAGAAAAAAATACATAATTTTGAAAAATCTCAGTAACATAATATTATTATTAGAAATAATAGTAGAAAACAATTGGACCTAGTGAGTTTTCAACTTCTTTTACTATCCGTGAGTGTTTTTATCCCGTAAGCTAATGCGTTTATGAATAATGCGATTTAATCATAAAAACTACGTTAACCGAGATATTTCAAACTCCGCATTAAGCCATCTAATTATATATTACACGAGTTAGGTGTTGATTAAATTTATTACACTTGCGAATAATTATTAATATTGGATACTGAATATAACTACCATTGAAAGATTACTATTAATAAAAAAAATAAACTTAGTTAGCACTTTTGTGAATTTTTTTTTGAGGTACGTTTGCTCGTAATTTTCCTACCTATTCGTGTTCTGGATTAAACAAACCTATACTGAAGAAACACCGTGCATTTTTACCAGCCACGGAACCAGAATCGCAGCCTACGGATTCAGAGAGGGGTGCGTTAGATAGTCATCTTTGACTTAAATTAAACAAAAAATGCCCAGCCTTCTCTCAGCGTTATCTGTAAAAAAAGGGCGATATACAATATATTAATAAGTATGTCTAATTTATCGATGTTATGTAAAAGATTACTTTTAAACTTTGGAAAGTACTTTACCGGGTTTCTTTGGAAATTATAATAATATATTTCACCCTTTAGTTTCCAGTCCAGACGTTTTTTGGGTACATAATCAACAATGCTACTCGTATTTTCGCGCCGTCAGGTGATGACTGGCTTAATGAAGATAAAGAATAACATGTTGAAAAAAAGCTGTCTATACTGAGAGAAATAACATGTTAATATTTAAAATGTATATACTATAAGAATAAACATATATTTAATTCATTTTATTCAGTGCAGAAGTGTTTAATGGAAATAATTACAAGTTAAAAAGAACTTTTTATATACAACGTTTTAAATTTTCTGTTGAATCATATAAACTTGACTTGACTAGCATAAACGATCAAAAAAATTTGTACTTGATAGAAATACTGAATAATGAAATGTCATTTCATATTGATTTCCATAGTAACGCACGTATATATTATTGAATAATTTAGTTGCTAGAACCCCCTAGCAACCAATAATGGTATCAAAATAACTTTTCATACAAAACAGAATTAACTACAAATGAATTTAATACTACTTAAAGATGGCTAAAAGTATTTAAAAAATGCATTGGCATCGTGTTATGATATATTCTAAAAGTTTCAAATGTATAGCTAGTCGGGAAGTTAGTTAACAATCGATTGCAAGATTTGTACCGGACAAACAACCACCGGATAAATAAGAATACGACCTAAGAAAAAAGTTGTAATAATAATAAAATACCCCAAAGTACCTACAATGCTTTTCGGTGTTTATTAGTGATTCATAAACCATGGTCTTAATACTGTTGGTAAAACAATTTTTAAGAAATTTAGTTTTTAAGATGTTACATGGGAAGCGGAGACGACGCTTGTTAAAAACGTGCCCGTCAAAACGCTCCCCCCCGTACCGAAAACTTTTACAACATCTGGTCGATTATACAATGTCACCCATAGTAGAGCAGAGTTTGGCGAATTTAACTTCACGGGCTGTAATCCGCTGGATGGATAAAATTTCACATATTGTTTTTTAAGTAACTTATTATCTTTCTTGAGTTCATGGTCATTCATAGGTTTAAGCAAGTTAACGACAAACACTGTATTTGTTAGTTATACCATAGTTTGTTGGTGTAAATAGAGGGATTATTGATTATTTTTACCGTGCACCAAAAGATTTTTTAAAGCTTTTTTTCCATTTTTATTCCGCCCAGATTCAAACCGAAGAGCTTTTTTTAGGTTTATTCTCAAAATACTTACAAAATATAGCCAATTTCTATTATGCTTACCATATTTTATTATTTTAAATTAATGACAGTATTAATTATTTAATGTATAAACGCGCGTCAATGTAAAGTTTAATTTTTAATAATCATTCAATTTTATTAGCTTTTATTTATTGTTTTAGTCAAAATTCAACCTTTTTTTGATTTTTACCTTGCCAATGTTTGAGGCCAATTGAAAAATTCGGATATTATCTATCGCATCCGGAAAATTAGACGTATGTAGATCTCCGTATCACAGTTCACTGTTGCTGTTGTATCGGAAACAGGTGACTGCATTTATGACGTTATCGATATCAAGTCGAGTTTTTATCATTATTATTGTATTTAGATACAACAGTGTAGTTAAGTGGTTTTCAAACTTTTCCGTTTCACGGCGCCCTAAAAATATCAAGAGTGTGTGAGCCCGTTGTTCTTCACTAAGCTTCTTAAATCTTGGAATCAAAATATACACGATTATTTAGTGACATCTAGGCAATGTGCCACTTTTAAGACGTATACTCAAAATAATAGGTTGATGCCGAAGAATCTTTTCTCAAAAGCCATATTATTCACATTCCTTCTTTAAGGCTATACTTCAGTTGAGGCATGGTCTAAAAAGATCGTGACTAGGCGATGAGCGGATTGTGCAAATGACGCGTGCCGAACGAAATCTAATTTGTCATAAAAATTCAACATGGGTCCATTTAATGTTGTGTTTATTGTCATATTAGTAATAATAATAGCATATTCATTGACATGATTTCTTTTTCAAGTACATACGTAAAGTTTTTTAGTCATGTTTACACGATTTAAGAATATTTTCATCCAACGCCATGACAAAACAAATTGACGTGTTCACACCTCGACTGTCGGTCTCCGATTGGTGACGAGTGCGAAATTTCGTCGCACCTACTATTGAAAATAATTTTCCCAAGCAACCCAAGACTACCACAAGAAACGTTACAAACCTTATTTTCTCTCAGATTTAAAATCTACGGAACTTCTTCATACTATTTTGTGTATCTTATATCAGCGTGTTGCATTAAGGCTATCTGGATTTTTTTTCAAACAACTTCAAGTCGCGGTGCACAGTTTGAATACTGCTGTAGTCAAAGGAATAATGGAAAGTTCTAATGTTTTTCAGATATTGCTATCTAAACACTATACAAGTAGATACCGTTAGTATTAGCTTTGGTTTATTATTATGTATACTTGTTAAGTTTTGAAAAAAAATCTAAGAAATTTTTTTGCCAGCAAATTGTTTTATTATAGAAATTTCGAGATGATCAACTCATCGTATTAATACTAATCAAGATAACAAAGGCATGCTTTTATTTGCAAACAAGTACAGACGTTTTTTAATTTTTTAAATCATTCTTATGAAGGTACATATTATTGTGATCGATAATACTAATTACCTTGTATACATTTGTTTTGAATTATAATATAAGAGAGAGCTAGATAGGGTGAAGACGTACTAAACATACACGTATAAATGCAAATTTCATATTTGAAAAATCGAAGGAATCGTTTATTTTAATCACGCCGTCAAACTAGGGATAGAAATACCGAATGAAAATACCAATACCCATATTTTCTATTGATTCGTAAAATAATTGAAAAAAGCAGAAATATAATATAATATATGTAAAAATCTCTTTAAAATAATAATATTTTATAGCATGTGTCATTGTTGGTCACCAAGGACGATGAAGAGCCACGGAAGTAAACCAGACATCGCGCAACCTGACAAAAAATACAGTCATATTAAGCCTTTTATGTTAATTAATATATTTTGTTTTCCCTGTCGATACCAAATATATCGGTATTGTCTGATTTTTAAAACGGGTATTTCGGTGTCAAAAAATATTGATTTTGAAATCCCTACGTGATAGAAAACATGATACTCTTATATTAGTTTGACAGATGTTTATAGTGCGGTACTTAATAGTGTAATTAGAGTAGGTATTGAGAAGTTTAATTAATGTGCTATCCAAAAGATTTAAGGGTAATTATAATAGTGATAGGGTGCTATAACCTCTTGTTACCGTATGCAATATACACAATCAATCAAAAATGGAAACATTATTGATGAAGAAGAATCATCAGCTAAGCGTCGCCGTTTGACAAATGAACGAATTCAGTGGTGCTGTGCTCTGCAAAATCAGAAGACTACAAAGACTCCGTCAGGCTAATGCAGCAGCTCACAGACAAATAATTGAGTCTGAAATACCAGCACAAAGACAGTAAGAGAGAGGTGGAGAAGACGTTTAAGAATGTTAAAAGGTGATACTGCTATCTGGTAATATTTGCTGGTAATTATTAATACAATGGAACCCCGATCTACCGTTCTCGTATAAATCGTTTTCCCGCGTAGATTTTTGAAAGTCCCGCCAAACACCCATAAGAACAATTTTAAATAATCCCGCATTAACCGTTCCCCGATTTATCGTTTTCCTCGATCTATCGTCTAACTCTAAATATTATGGTCCCGTCACAAATATTATCCCGATTGACCGTTTTTGTTAAATTTTTTTCATTTCGCTTTCGTAGAATTGTTTATGATTCATACAGACCTTTCAGTCCTTGCATCTTGTATCACGAATTTTAATATGTTGCAACTAAAATCCCCATCAGAACTCAAGCTGGAAACTGAAAATAAAAAATCCATGAGAAAAACGAGTTATTTTTAATTTTTTTTTGTTTTGTATATCCCGCATTTATCGTTTCCCGTATTTATCGTTCATTTTTTAGGATCCCTTTAAAACCGTATACAAGTTTTTGAGGCTAAAAAATATAGGATTGAATTGAAATTATCCACCATGTAATATGTAGGCGTCATTCTAATGGTTATATTGTTGAACAGTTAAAACAAATGTATACTTACTAAAAATGAAAAATCTTAAAGTAAGGAATTAAAAAAAGTAATTGCTTTATGAAAATAATTAAAAGAGGTTTTTTTGAGGCTTATAAGTACTGCGTAGGCGTAATTTTAATGGTTGTATTATTAAGAAGTAAAAAAAATGTAGAACGAAAATTAAAAACAGGAGGAATTAAAACGTGTTTATTTTTTACTGTCAAAACAATTCAAAATCGTAATAAATATTGTACGTTTTTTTAATGAAATTGTTGTAGTGTACGATGGACGCGCGGTTTAAGCGTCGGCCTATATCGTGGTGGGTCCCAGGTTCGAATCCTGAGTCTAGCAAGTACACATATTGTTTTTAAATTTGTGTATGAGTCAGAGTATGGACCTAATGGGTTGAGCAAGTGGCTAACAACCATTTTCCGTAAAAAAATCTGTTAATACAAACATGCATTCAGTGGAGGCCCATATTATGTTATTAGGATCGGACACGGTCAAAAAAAAACTTTTTATGGTTAATCATCCCTTATAAAATTTACCCTTATTGCAACGATGTCTCCGTATAGCTGTGCAATTGGCAGGTCCATACATTTTGCTGAAGTATTTTTTGTTCAAGTATGTGACTAAGCAATTTTGTTCTGAAGACTTTTATAGACAAGGCTTTCAGATATATTTTTGTGTAAGTATCGTGACTTAAGATGTTTTAGAAAGTAATAGAATAATACTAATTTATTGTTGTTTTTGTAGTAAAATTGTATGCTTATTTTTAAAATAGACTGATTTTTAATTGAATTCTAAATAATAACGTTAATTAATTATTTAATTACTTCACTCTATTATCTTGAATACAAGATCGAGCGAACACCCTCGGTCCATCGCCATATTAAGCACTTTCCGTAATGCGAGATCTGCAGCGCGTATATCGCTTATGTAGCACCGCTGCAGAGTGAAATATGGTCGGCGACTGTAACGGAATCTGTGATCTAGTCATGTGTGCTTACATCAGTCATCAAGACCAAATACGTATGTAACGTAAACAATTTAATGTGACATCCAATAATAGCAGTATACATTAAGTTTGGATACACTACAACAGGCTACGAGATAGTCACAATAGCAAAACGTGTTACACAATATAATATACCCAGTATTAGGTAAATCAAATAGATTATTGTAAGCTCATCTGGAATTGAACCTGAAATCAGTTGTCTGAGAAGCCAGTGCCCTGCGCATTCGACTACAAGGGTTACAAAAATAAGGCATATAGAGCCATATGAGTAAAAAAGACAAAACTGATAAAACAAGGCATTTATGAAAGATAAAAGTAAGTACCTCAATATCAAAAAAATAAATACCATAAGTGTTTCTTAAAAAAAAAAATGTGTTCCTTCTTTCGAATTTGATGCATATTCACTATCTCAGTTACTTACCTGAGTCGCATACACCTGTTCTATCGGCTAACCAACAACCAATATTTACCCTGTCCTCAAAGCAGCTAATGATACGCCATGGAACAGACAATAATACAATGTATGCTCTTTTAATTTTGTTTCCTTCGGGTAAGTGAGCTACTGTACCCGAAGACTCAACAGAATTATTCAGATGAATTAGATTCTCAGACTCAGATTGAGTTAAATATATCCTAGAAGTAGTTATATATTATAGAATATATACATATATATTATACTTATTTACCGGTTTATGTGTGTCTTATAAATTAACTTAACAACTTCTGCATTGCCACATCAGTTCAATTACAGAACGAATATAGAAACAATCTTGTTTTGAGTAAGGTCTACCCACTATTATTTCAGCCATTCATTTTCCGCATATAAAATACACACATATATATATATATATATATATATATTTATATCCGACCACATTTAGCGGCTCATGTGTGAATAGACGACCTTCGTCGATCACTATTTCACATGTCATATATAATGACATGGATGAGGTAGCAACTTGCTGTCTTTTTCGTTATATTTAAAACATGGTCAGCTATCACTTAACTATAAATATTATGTTTATACCCAAAAAAATATCATCTATTTTTAATGTCTCTACATTGATCATTTTGATCAACACACTTGTTCGTTCATGCAACGTTGCCAAATTATCTTGAGAGCTAGCTTTGTTCAACTAATGTTTACAGCTGTTGTATTGTTATGATGAGAGTTTTTAAGACCATTTTATATTTGAATGTAAATTACAAGATAATAATATTAGAAAAATAAATAAAATTAAAATTTGTGTACTAACATTATAAGTATTTGAACATTTACAAAAAAAATCAAGTTGATACAGTTGATATATTTTGGAATGAGTTTGTTGCTTTGAAAAATGAAATTTGACTATCGATAAGAAAAATATCTTTTTAGTCGGTATCTTGATAAAATCATGAATAAAAGTATTTAGAAATGATTAAGACGATAGGTATTGTACCTAAATGAATGATGGTGTACCTTAATTATTAAGGTAAGTAGGTACATGCAAAAAAATAATTCGTCCACACCAGGGATATGTACATACTATTGGAGAAGACAGATGAAGGTGTGAACTGTAATAATTCTAATTAGTTTTTCGGCAATTATAAATATGTCTCCAGTGCCAGTGGCACCCATACTACCAAATAATATTTTATATGAATAAAATTATCTTGTGAAGTGCATGTAAAAACAATACATAGCATTATGACCACTGTACTGCTTGGGCTTATTTTTTTCCACTAAACAATGGCTACCTTTTTTGTTTACTAATAATTGAAAAATTACTCATTTTACGAGATTCTCATTTTATGCCGTGTTTATTCATAAAAACTTTTTAGATTTTAGAACTGTATTAAATTTTATATTTGGCGTTTTTTAAATCATTCTGTTATTATGCCTACTGTTAATCTTTTCGATGCACCCCAACTATTTTATAACTTATTAATATAAATTCTCTACCTAAAAGGTACATATTAATAAAATAACCATACAATTTGAATTTGTGAAATGATACCATCTTATTATTAATTTTTATTTTATGGTTCTGTTTTTCACCCTATGATTATTGGTTTTTCTCTTGTGCAGCACAAATTCAAATGATTTTGAATAATTCATTTTTTTGATTTTTTAGATAAATAAAAATGTGTATAACGCGAAATCCAAATCTGTACCTTAGCGTTAACTTGACCCAAGATTTTATAATATTTGTATGTATGTGATGCAATTTTATGTGATATAATAAATTATCTAAATTTGATGATAATTCACATTTGGAATTTTATTTTATAATTATCTGTAGTGTGTTTCCTGACTAATATAAATGGCTATTTATCCAATATGTAGAAGGGTCGCATGTTACTGTGTTACCATGAAAGGGGGTCGCGATCAATGGTTCATAATAAGCCAACAACTCAATAATACAAGTGGATTTATTTGAAAATTACAAAAAATACACAGAATACCATACATTTTACCTCGCCAAACCCAGGGATTCTACGGAATATCATTTGGGGATAATATGGGGAATACTACTGTAGAACATCATACTGCCCTTAACGTCAGTGATAGGTAAAAGGGCACGCCAAACATCCTGGCATGGGGCCCCAGTTCGGGATGTGGGGACCATGGCCAAAGCATAATAAAGCAAAAAAAAAACTGTCTACGATGAGAATTTTCACATTCAATGACTGGTGTAATTTTGTCAAAGAATGCGGGAATTCATTGTATCAATGACGTTTCAGGTTTTTAAATCATTCGCATCTAAATATGATAACCCAACGCACCATTTAATTTATATTACAAAAAAACATTGTGTGGTAAAATAGTTCCCATATACAATATGGCGTGGTTTCACGTTTGCAGAGATGATTTTGAGAGACTCTTTTTATATAAACATCATTTGAAGAAAATGATTTTATGGTAGTTGGTTAACGACGAAATATAGAAAGAATTCCTGTTATTGTTCCAGATATGCCTATAATAATTAAGAATCCAAAGAAATCATATTTCTAAATTAAAATATCGTGATTTAGTGACAACGCTAAATACATACCAGAGGAATACCAAGACTATTTTCGTGGGCTTTCCAGACAGTGAAGATTAAGCCTGTTTTGTACTATTATTTTGTTGATAAATGCAAACCTAAAAAACAACGAAGATCTTAATGTTATCTAGCTTATGTATCTACCTACAGAACCCAAATCATTAAAAAACAAGAGATTATAATATTATTTATCAATAGTTATATTTTTTGTTATTTTAACCAATATGCAATATTTGAAAAAACATGAGAGCCAAAATTTCTTAAAAACCCTAAATACAGTCAAATTTACAGGTACCAAAACAAAACATTTTTCACATCATTTTTCAATAGTGCACGAACTGTAAAATTTTTGTTTTTTCAAGTGAAAAACAAAATACCATTTTAGTGATGCGTGTGTGTAAGTAAAGTGATTGGTATTATTTTGATTACATATCGATGGTGCAGATCACAAACCTTCTATGTCAAATTTTATGATTTTGACTTTATGGTAAGTATCAAAAAATCAACAAAAAATTAACGGATCTGTTGAACTTTACCTTCTATGTCAAAGAGAAAAATAGCCGAGTTTATTGATCTTTTAATTAAAACTCCTATGTCATATTCATCGTATTATGCTGCAAATAAATCAGTTCTAACCTTCCCCTGTAAAATCGTATTTTTTGACTAAGGAGGTTTGTGATCTGCACCATCGATATATGTAATTATTTTTGTCGGAAATAATTTTCGAAATTTCCATGTCGCGCCAAGTTGCATTAAATGCATTAACCAATGGTTATACGGGTTCAAATCTCGTCGAGTTTCGTATTTGTTTTCAAATATGATTTTTTCTAGTGGGTATATATCTGAGGTGTTTTCAAGTTATGTATGTTCAATATATGGAATGTTACATTCTCAAAATCTTGTGAATTATTCATTGAATAAAAGAAATGGTTAATTCAAAGATGTTTATTTATTGAGTGTATTTATGTATTCATATTGGATCAATACAAGCAAGCAAAATATAAAACATCTGGTAGGTCGTGCCATTTATTTCAACTTTAATAGTATGCTTATAGTTAAGCACATATCTACTAAAATGTAATCTATACAATTATTACGCACTTTTTTTGCTATTCAAATCATTTGACGACCTCCGTGGACGAACGGTTAAGATTCTCGTCTACGAATCCGGAGATCGCGTGTTCGAACGCGGCGTGCTAAGTCAATTTTATTTGATTCATATGTGTTATTTTACGTTTAATTACTATAAAATAATATAGTATAGTATACTTGCGGCAAGTTCCGGAGCGGTGGATACTCTCAATATCGTATCGTGAAAGACAACAATTCAGAATCGAAACGTTGCTTGAAATGACTTCTAGTCCAAATACTAAACAAAAAAGTATCAAAATACTAAAAGTATTTTGATATCCATTAAAAACCCACTTAGGGTTTTCAAAGTATTTATAATATTACAATTAATAATAAGTATACAGGGTCATAATATTGTTTCAACGAATAAGAAAATGTATTCTGTCTTCATCTATACGTATAGTATTTAAGCAAAGGCAAACGGCCTATCTGAATAGTCTTGATAATGGTATCACTTCATTCAAATGTAAACAATGGACCCGTCTCCAGCACCTGTACCTACAGTAAAAAATATTTCTTATGCAGTTTACGCAAAGGATATTTTCGCATATCATTGAAATTATAAAATTTCACGCACCGTTCCCGTTCCGTCTCACCTTCCTATCACCTCTTCATTGCAGTGGCAACGTCGCACTCTCCGATCAGCTAAAGGCGATTAATAATGAACGGAAATAATCAACAAAGTCACGTTCTATATTCAGGGATAAAAAAGTATATAGGAGCCTATTTACTGCCTTCGAAATTATCACTTACCTTGTCAAATTGAGTTATAGGTACCTACGGTACCAGCTCGTCGAGCTGGTCACAACTGCATATAAATCTATACCTGACAATGATCAAGTAAGTGACAAATGAGCCAATAAGTCGAAATGATCAGGTAACTCCGGTAATTTGTGGACGGTTTGATTCACTAACTGCCCTTAGACATACTTATATATTTATATATATATATATATATATGTGTGTATTTTATATTATATATATATATATATATATATGTGTAATGGATTATATATGTACATTTATATAATATATCACGAAACACATTCGGTGAGAGTGAAATATATTTCAGACGTCATTCATTGTTGACATTGGAATACGCACTATAACTACTTCATGATGCTCATCATCAGAAATTGATAACATTTCAATAATTCTATGATAATAATCTCATTTCTATAACCGCATCCAGATTACTATTATCACTTCAATGAAAATTGTGCAGTGCAATAAAATCATCCATTCGATTTCTATGAATATCCAGTGGGTGCTTTTAAACCTATATCAGTATCATACTCGTCTGAAAGCTCGAGTGAGCCAGTGTGATCGACAAACGGAAGGATGCAGGTGGGTGGATCTTTATATGTGCTACACATTACCATTCTACCGCTGTTATCTGAGCACTTTACATACATATATAAAATGAATTATTATTTATGATATTTTTGAGGAGTTTTAGCGTGAAACAACTAAATTGGAACCTACCATGTAGTGTGAGAAGTGTGCCAGTTTCATCAATAGTCCAGTAGTTTTGGAGTTATCTCACAACAGGCAGACAAAATCAACAATATATACCTATATAATATATTGTGCAAGCAGCCTCTCGTCACGCTGAGAATGAAGAGGCGACGTTGGACCTGGCTCGGCCACGTCCTGCGGATTCCAAAAGAGAATTTCAACCTGGCTTGCCTGTTCTTCAAGCCAACCGGATTCCGGCGTCCTAGAAGGCCACTGAATACTATCTATAGAGTGTATACGGCAGAGCTACAGGATGGTGGTTTGACCTGGAATGATGCAAGAAGACTGGCGAGCGACAGGGATTCTTGGAGACGCCTCGTGGTGTTCATATGCTCCAACTAAGGAGCGGATATGGCCAAGAAGAAAAATATTGTGCGTATGTAAATATGACGTATCATGGATATAGTCAAAATGCTGATCAAATCGCAAATATTTCAAAATTACAGATAGAGGCTTCAGTTGTATTAATGGTAGGTATGGATTTTTCTCGTTTTATAATTGACAATGCCGGTTTTGAAATACCGGTATTGCAATCCCTAGCAGCGTTGTATTTACTATCTTTGCAATTGGGAGCATCAGCTGCTTATTCTACCTAAGTGCAGAATTAATCTACTATTGACAATGCCAATAACTGTGTTCAACCAAAACGCTTCAGTTGTAGATATATTATCCCACCTACGAGAGGGTGAATTTAGGTCGATGTTGTTTTAGAATTATTTAAAGGTAACCATAAAAACGGTAGGATTTTCAATCTTTCTATACGGTGCTGATACCAGGACTTTCAAAGAAGGAAGAGAATTAACACTTTCGAGATATGGTGCTTCCCTGGGCGGCCAGGCGTATAAATGTCTCTGCATTGAAAGAGCTTGCCATCAAAAAATGTCTTACAAGAAACGCGTTGTCCAAGTCTTCAGCCACGTGGTAAACAGAGATCCGACCAGCCTGACGAGAAGAGTTGCCACTGGTGACGTCCAAGCGACACCATCAATAAAACGACTGAATCAACAATAATTAAAGCAACAACATCTTAATGAAAGAATATTGTTGGCAGCGCATATAATTACAGTGATTACCATAATAATTAGAAATAAGGCTGCAATCTAATTTTCTCTCAACCCTTAAGATATGGTTAACTACTTCTCGAATCTATAGGTATATTATGTTGTAATGATATATTATATGATTATATTATCACATTAAATATATTTCTATTTGAATTTACGGAGTGATCTACCAGCGAAATAGCGTGGCCTTCTGCTCGCCCTATACCTCGATGTTGGAACATATCAGAATGAAGTAGTAGTAGTTGTGTTATATGGTACAGACCTAAGTAAATTCTTTTGCCTTATATGTATTACGCACACCAATGTTGTAAACATCTGCCATGTATAGGGTGGCAGCTTTTGATTGCTTGTTCAATGTTGTATTGAGAAGTGAAGTGGTACGCTAGATATACCAGCATCATTCCTCCAGCGGTACAATACGGCCCGGGTGATTGATGACATGGCATTAATGTAAAATAATAATTTATCCGCTCCTATGACGTAATGAAATAATTTCATTACGTCATCGGGGAGGATTGTTAATAAATTGAGACGATGCCACTAATCTCGCTACATATGTTACGCAGTTAAATGTGAATATTTCAACTCGATTCAAACTTTCAATGTCACCTTAGAAACAGCTCGGTTGGAATTCTTACAAAAATGTCACGTTCTAAAAAACTTTCCAGTGAATTATTAAAACTGTGGAAAAATAATAATAAATTGATTAATACGAGTATATCTCCAGAAAAAAAACGGAACACATTCGTTCAGGATGAACACTGTTTCGGTAATACTGATTTATTGACACAGTAAAATTACAAAGTAGGATCAAGGCTTTTTTGTAATGTGACGCGGTGGAACGGCGTTCCGGCACCTTTTACACGGTATTTTTAATGTTTTAAAAGCAATTTGATAAAACATTGTTCGCGATTACATAGTACCGACAACTTAATTTTCCTGAATCATCTCATATGAAAAGACATATCCTGAAAAATTATCGCGTTTGATATATGTATGGTAAGAGATGTGATGGTGTAGGTTGATTCCAATGATTCCAAAGTTTGCATTACGACATCGCGTTATAAATTAATTAATAATATATTTCATGATACAAAGTTGCACCATTTGCACTCTTTCACTTTCACAATTGAAGATCTTGGCATAAAAACATCAAATGTCCACTTTTTTCCATTTTCATTTTATTGCATTTATATATTCCCTGTGTATGATTACATACGACTGTGCAAAGATATATTTTTAAAAAAAATCATAAGTCCCTCAAATCTGCTCTCAAAAATATGCCACTTTTCTAAAAACCGCAATAGTCCAGGCATTTTTGTGTAAAAACAGCAAAGGTCCAGTAGTTCTACACTTTTATCACCAGGCGGCGTTAGTAATGTTAGTATACATTCCATACAATTTAGTGTCTGAGCTGTCAAATTATCCTTGATTCGTTTAATTATTGCTTTTTAAACGTTTTCTTATGATTGTTTTTATATTTTATCATAGATATTACTAGCATAGACATCTGAAACGTCTCGAAAGAGAAAAAATAACAAAACCATGCAACGTTTTTACCAAATAACGGTGACTTTCATTATTGTTCAGTTGGATGCAATAAGGAAAATTCTGGGCCCTTCATTATAAAATCTAAAGAGACCGGAGAAAAAGATTTTTTTAATATGAAATATAGGTTAAAACTTTGGCATTTTTCGGTAAAAATTTGTAGGCTAGTTATAATGTACAAACTAGACCAGGCTAGTAAGGGAGAAGTGCTTTGCGAACATTTCAGTTTCTCTCTAGGCTGTGGGATAGATTCAATGTAGTGAATAAAAATCAAATGCAAGTCACGATTGCATTTAAAACAACATATACCCATTAGTTCCATTGAAAGGAGCTAAATAAAAAAATATTTTTAAATTAGCTAAATACGAGGCTAATCGGTTTTCTTTTTTCGTGTTAACTATCAATTCATGGTGGAAATCCATTGTGTTAATGATTTAATTTAATAAAACACATTTTTAGTACTTATTCTACTTTTAATAAATAAATCTGAATAGGTTTCGTCCGCCTTAGAGGGACATTTTCAACTGTTGAAAACAGTTGGCAGAAAAACAGAGGCGGACGAAACCGGTCCAGATTTATTTAATAAAAGTGGAATAAGTAGATACTAAAAAATGTGTTTTATTAAATTAAATCAGCAATAATAATATGAAGCTAATCAGTATAAACCCGCACATGGTTATTATTTTTTCAAATATTTAATTCTTGATTTTTTAGAAACATTGAAGTCGTTTGTTAATTGGTAAATAATATGTCCAAACCTTATTAAAAGTTGTATTATGATTAAAAAATAACAGAAATATATATTCTTTATTTTATTTAATAAAATTATAGTTTTAGTCAAACTATTTACATTTCGATCTTTTCAATTTTGCAATAAAAACAACAAATGTCCAAAAATTGTGTAAAAACAGCAAATGTCACACTCATTCTTTTTTAAATATCTATTTAACCGAAATAAATTTAATATTTTTTTTACATTCATATAGTGCATATACGGTTTCTCTATAATTTCTCATTGTCAGATTAATAAATTTTTTTTTGACAACCAAGATATTATGTTTTTACCCTCTCCTGAAAAAAAAGTGTTTTGTGACATTTGCTGTTTTTATGCCAAGATCTTCAATTTTCTTGCAATAACTGTTATCCGACCATGTCCGATCCTAATAGGATCATATGGGCCTCCACAGAGTAGAGGTTTGTATTAACAGATTTTTTTTTTTTACGAGAAATGGATGTCAGCCACTTGCTCAACCTATTAGGTCCATACCCTGACTCACACACATATTGAAAAACAATATGTGTACTTGCCAGACCCAGGATTCGAACCTGGGACCCACGGCATGATATTCCAACGCTTATGCCGCGCGGCCACCGTGGGTGTTAATAACAATGACTTGTTATTATTGTGTTCGCCTTTTTGAATTCTTATAAACAGTGAATTTTGTTAGAAAAATTATTATATGTTATGGTGAGGCGGTTTGCTCATCCGAGTTCGCTGACCGCAAAGTGTGCCGTTGACAAATGGTTTGAAATTGGTATTGAAAGACATACTTAATACTAGCTTTTTTACAAAGTAACATAAGTTCTAGGGTACTTAAACAAACTAAGATGCTAACTTAAATATACACTCTACTTGAAGATCCATAAAGTACCCACATATGCATTGAATTCTGATAGCATTTCTTCAAGTGAATGTGAACGCGAATTTTTGCAAATGAATCTAATTATTACCCCAATAAGAGGTACGTTGAAGACCAAAACAGTTTCGGCACTTTTGTTCATCAAACTCGTTGAACCACCTTTGACATTTTTCGATCATTCAAAATACATTGATCGGTGGTGACTCAGTGGAAGAAGACATTCAGCCATAGACTCGTAACTATAAGAAAAGAAATCGAGACGAAAATTGGACTGAACTTTGGAAATCACCATGGCCCCCACAAAGGCTGGGCTGACAGGGCTTTAGCCTGGAGGATCGACCAGATAATTGAAATAACACACATCACAAATTCGCTCTAATCGTAAAAAAATGCCTGCGGCGCTAATTTCCTTTAAACATATTAACATTTCAAAATATGTGGTTGTGTAATTGCATTTTTTGGTTAATATTTGTTGATACACTAAATACCTTTAATTTTACCTCGAACACCATTTGAAAAACGCTACTATAGAGCATCACACTGCTTTTAATCTTAGTGATAGGTAGAAGGCCCGCTTCAGGATGTGGGTACCATGGAATTCACCATATATTTTTATTCAAACAGGTGTATGATGTTTTACAATAGTAAATTGTTTGGCAAGAAGTGAGTTCCGGCACCTTTTTTTTTAAAAGCCCTGAGTAGGATTATAATATGTTGTTTAAAGGACTCGTTTTAAAAAAATTTCGTAGTACGTCAGAGCAATGTATTATATAATATCAATAATTCTCTCCTTATACGTATAGAAGAGGAGTAGGAATATGCGTCTTGACCCCACGGCTGGAAGGCAGATACTAAATCTGAAAACACTTGGTTTGTTACGTGAATAAATTTTATAACAGATTTGGTTTTTTACGAGAAATGGATGTCAGCCACTTGCTCAACCTATTAGGTCCATACCCTGACTCACACACGAATTGAAAAACAATATGTGTATAGTGTATACAAACCTCTACTCTATGGAGGCCCATATGATCCTATTAGGATCGGACATGGTCGAGAGAGAGAAATTTTATAAATTCATAAACCCAAAATTTGTGGCGAGTTGATTTGACGACAGGAAGCCGGATGGAGGCGCCCAGATGGTTGGTTGCATGCCATAAAAACACAGTGTCAATTACCCTTTTCTGACGAAGGCTATACGTATGCAATTCAAGCACCGCGGTCACTCGTAAAACCGATTCGCTATACATTTTATATTAACAATGATTTGAGATCAGTACTGACCGTTGTGCAGACAAAATATTATTATATAATAAAAATTACCCCTTTCTCCTGCGATTTCACATCGTATTACTCCGAAGTCAGAGGGCGATTTGTTAGTAGGTACTTATATATTATTATACATAGGGTTGGAGCGGACCCTTTTTTGTGTTGCGCCGCTCCGGGACCTAATACTTGCTGCAGCTCCATGCGATGGTATGCTCTGCTCCGGGTAAAAAGTTTTCATATGCATACAAACAGTGGCGCACCCAGGATTTATTATTGGGGGGGGGGGGGGCAAAGAGGAGAATGTTAATTTGTCCCATAGGCTCTTTTTCTTCTTCATATAAATATTTTTACATATTTTCACAATACACGGCGATATATTCGTACAGTTTCTCCTAGTTTTTATTAAATTGGAGGCATAGTGGCGGTAACCGTTGAGCGTGTCATCAGCGACTGGCGGATTGGAGGTGAACAGCGACCATGCTGGACATGTGTACCTAGTATGCTAAAAGATTACTTAAATAATATCGACTGTGCTACCCGCTTGGTCTAGAGCAGTGTTTCCCAAAGTGTGGTACGCGTACCCCCTGGGGTACGGATAGAGTTTGGTGGGAGTATGCGCTGCACCGGGTTATGGCTACGCCTGGTGCAACAAGCATTAATACAATATCCATGCTAGAAGGTTTATCGCATGCGGAAGAAGAGCAATTGTTGGAATTATTAACTTCAGACGGATTCTTGCAAAATAAATATAAAGAGTGTACTTAAACATCATTTAGGTTGAAAATGCAACATGTGTATCCAGTTTTAACAGAGACATTCCTGAAATACATCTTGCCTTTTCCAACTTCATATCTATGTGAAGTTGCTTTTTCAGCATTTGTAGACATTACGTAAAAAAAAGGCACAGCCTTTTGGGTGTGGAACCGCACCTCAGATTAAAATTAATAACCAATGAATGTTATTTTTTATAATATAACTTTTATTTATATTTTATTATGAATGAATTTTATTTTTCGTTTATTATTATTTTGTTTATGTACCACAAAACGAATATATAAATATATTTTGATTGTTATTAAAGTACTTATATGCATTTTTCTTTGACGAGGAGTACTCAGTGTCACGAAAATTATAGAAGGGGTACACAGATGTCGAAAGTTTGGGGAACACTGGTCTAGAGAGCTACAATATTTATGCCGAATTCCACCGAAAAAAATGTTCTTTTGATTTACACCACCACCGTAGTGGGTGTAGTCGTTCTTTTCGCCGAATGTTTATCGTAGATTTTTGGTTTTTCAATATTAAGGTTCCAACATATTAATCGAAAATGGACAAAAAAGTATTATTGCAATTAAATTATACACAACCTACTCAATACAACACAGCCTAATATCTCGTTTATCGGTCTTTTGTCTATTGCACTCGGTGTACCTACACAATGGCCCCCACATCCTGAAACGGGCCCTCAGGCTAGGGCAGTGGTCGGCAAACTGCGGCTCTTTGGCCCCTTGAGTGCGGCTCTGCCACAGATGCTCTCTTCCATATTTGACATGGCTACAAAGAAGAAGCAAAGAAAATGGAAGAGGATAACCGTAAATGTAATGTTGAATAGACCGAGACTTCGCGTTTATTCAAAACTTAAATGGCTTACCGACCTGTATTTATGTGTCGGGAAAAATTGGCGGATTGAAATTTAGAAAGATACAACCAAAAACTCGTAATTTTGCGCTAAATATTCTGTCGATGATGCAAGGAAAAAAGCAGCTGAGGAGAAGAGTCAAGAAAAATAAAGTTCTGTATTTAATTATTAGGTACTGAATAAAATCTGTCAACAATGTATTGCAAGTTTTGTGGTTACTAAAAAGATTTCCAAGAGAGGAAATCAAGAGTAAATTAAGAAATTGATTTATTGATGAGAACCTGGAATCGTGCTTAAAATTAAATCAAAAACATACGAACCTGACTTACCCAAACTTTACAAGGAGATGCAAGGCCATTATTCACATTGAGTTTGTCAGTCATTGTCATGATTCAATTTTATGGATACCTGACTTACAATTTAATTTTTATTAATAAATAAGATCATTATTAAGTATGATATTCAGTTTTTTTCAGTGTATCTACCCATAACTAAATTAGGACTAAAAACTAAAGTTTATTAAGTAAATTTGCAGTGTACCTACTTACTACCTACGTATATAATTTAAGTTTAAGAAATTTGGCTCTCAAAAGAAATCTCAATTGTTGTACTGTTGATATTTGGCTCTATTGACTTATGAGTTTGCCGACCACTGGGCTAGGGTATTTGACGGGCCCCCTATCCACCGCTTAGATTAAAGGCAGTGTGAAACACTACATTAACGTTTTTCAAATTGTGTTTAAGTTCAAATTGAGGGTATTTATACAGTAAATTATTGGCGATTTTCAAAACATCTACTTTAATAATGGAGCTGTCGAGTATCGACACATAATAATCAGAAAATATATTGGACAATTATATAAATTAAAATGTTTATAGTCATGAAGTTTAATAGCGCCGCGGGCGACTTTTTTTTACTATTAAAGCTAATTTATGATGTGTGTTTATCTCACTTATCTGGTCAACCCGACACGCCAGGCCCCCCACAGCCCGGGCCCCCAGGTTAGAGCCCTGTCAACCCTCCCCAGCCATGACCTATACCACTCCGGAATTCGGGTGGACACCGAGAATTTCATTAGGGAACGGGTTTCTAAAAAAACCTGACATTAGTGTTTCGAAATTTTTGTGTTAAAAATTAAAATCTAAGAAATTTTACTAAAAAGGGTGCTGGAGAATTACAAATCATTTTTTGCCGTGTTGTTTGTCTAAGCCCAAGGTATAGTTTATTGGCTTTCGATTTCAATGTGTAAAATCATTCTGATGATTTTCATATTTGGGGGGGGGGGGAGGGCAAGGCTCTCTGCCCCCCCTGGGTGCGCTACTGCATACAAAGATAAAAAATAAGTTTAATACAAGTTTTATTATTCGTCCTTTTCATTATTAATTATATTTAACAAAATCTCAGACAGTAAATCGTTTTTCATTATTTGCTTCTTCTGTCAAAAAAAGTGAGGTTATTTATCTATCACTCGGCAGTGTTGCCGTATTTCAAATAATTCCAGTGTTCAAAGTGTCAAATATAATATTTTCATTGGATTTTCGGACGAAAATTTAATAATATTTTTTTCGGTGCTCTGGCTCTGCTCCTACTCCGGGTAAAGCCCCATTGCTCTACTGCTTCGTGATCCTGCTCCAAGCTCCGCTCCAATGCTTTGCTTATAATATATTAGTTATTTTCTTATATTTTCAATGATAATGATATATTTATTTTAGGAAAAAAAAGCAACACTTTGCTCAGGAGACCTTTACACGACCCAGTTATGTACAAAAGATTTACTAAATACACTCATCCATACATTTATAACCCTAATAAACAATAATAATATCTTTTATTAAAAAAAAAAAACGAAAGCCACTTGCGATGCTCGTATAATATCTCCAAGAATCCATACGTGATTATTTTTCCGATATTATTTAGCACCGTACGATCCATCTATGACGCTTTTTCGCGAATTGATATAGGTATTATCGTATATTCCTATAAGATATATTACGTGTATTTTTTCAGTCACGTCCAGGAAGGGTTGTATTCAAGTAGATTGGCATTATTAAGAGAGAGCTGGCGGACAGACTTATAAAAAGTTGAACCTTATTGTCGGATCATTAGTAGAGAGATTGATCGGGCAGAGGAGAGTAAAGGGGTATTTTTGTAAAGGTAATGAAGCCAGAATTCCATCTCATCTGATGGACTATTTTTAATACCGTGGCCAGCATTTTTTTTACAAAAGCTTAATCATTAATAATGAATTCAGACCAATCAAATGATTACGTTTAAATTGAGCGCTGAAATTTAAAAAAGAATATCATTTAGGTGCTGTGAGAAATTAATTCATTTTACATTTTTTTAATATGGTGTAGATATTGTATTTATGAATAAAATTATTGTACGAATAATAAGCATATTAATACTATTACATCTAGTTTTCAGTGTATGATTAAATAAGTAGTCAGTTTTTTCAGGCTATAACACTAAGCGCGAGAAGATATTTTTTAATAATCTTCGTTCTACATATTTAATTTGAGTGAATCACAAAAAATCACAGGTATTTTTTTGCATAACAAACGTCTGATGAATAGGTAACATGAACATTTAGAAAGATATGTAGTAATCATACCACTCAGCAATAGAAATGTGGCACACTTCGACATTCATGTTTTATTTTCAAAACAAATCGGAGTTGCGGAAGCAATTATTAGCAGTTTCCTCAAGCAATATATATTATGATTTATTTAATTGCGACAATGACTCTTATAATGTATTGATTTTATGTGTGGGCGATCCATAATTCGTCACTCCACTCGAGTCCAGTCACTAGACTCACTCACTTGCTCTCGATACTCGTCGTTCGATATTCGTCTCTCGAGAACAGGTTCTCGAGCTCGTCACCCGATCATCATCACTACGGGATCGCGCCTCGGTCTGAGCACCTTAGCGTACCATGATAATCTGTACCGTTATCCTACTCTGATCATTGAAACTCTGTACTCTGAATTCTGCATCAAAATAAAACACATATGTATCCATTTACAGCCTTTATCACCTCATCACCCTCTCCCTCACGATCTCCATAGATATGTGTTAAATGAATCAGAAGCTAAATATTTTTTGCCAAAAAATTTGCCAAAGTGGCAACACGTATCTCTATACCAATTCTTTTTCGTTCGTATGATCTAAGACTTCATAGAAATTTTAAAAGAAAATACTCGTACTAAAAACTCTTGTACTCTACTACAATAATCAATAATTACCCAACACGAATGTGACGATAAAACATATCTTTAGTTAAGATTATGTACACACAAATGATTACAATATTAAATATCGCAACGATTGCTTAAATTTGTATAGCCTTGCATTCGGGTCTAATGGACAGCAAGTGATTTTATATTAAAAAAAATGGTATAGAAATCTCTTGTATTTTGAAGAGAATTAGCGTAAAGCTGAGAAGCAAGCTAACATTAGCTAATATTAGCAACTAAAACTGTTATAGTTTTCATTGTCTAGTTATCTACTTGAGAAAGTTGTTATGTTTTTCGGGCTATAGAGTAATCAGAACTAAAAGTAAGAAAAAATGTCTCCATTAAAGCATCCAAGTCTGAGTCTTGAAGAAAAACTAAACTAATACATTTAGCAAGAAATTCTAAGAAATTAGCATCAACGCAACTCGAGTGAAAATACTGAAACCATGCTAAATAAAAAAAACTCTTACTATTTTAGCTTTTTTTTATAATGTTTCTATACTTCCATTCGTTCGGTTGAATATTTCTTCCAGTGTGGGGAAGGCGTCTTACACGTATTTATATTGGACATATCGGAATAGTTCGAAGTGTATTCATGCAAAAGTTTGGCGCAATGACATACACACCTGGCGTGATTTAGGTGGTTTTGAACATGGGCTTGACTTTCGCCGAACATGCCAAATTTAATAATCTATATTAAATTACTAGAGACATTGATCAAGGTGGTGTCATTTGTGTTAATAATTAAATATAATTTTTAAGTGAACCAAATGAGAGAAAATAGTTCTTAATATTTTTCAATATATCAAAGTGACCATTTTGTAACTTTACGATGGCCGAGCGGTAACGTATCGGCTAATAATGTCGTGGCTCCTAAATTCGAACCCCAGGTTTGACAAATTCAAATGTTGATTTTTAATCTAGTTTTGGAGTTAGAGTATGGATCTAATAGCCTGAGCAAGTGGCTAATATCAATTTATAGTACTTAAAACAAAAATCTGTTAATACAACCTTCACCATGTGGAAGCCTATATAACGATCATCTTAGGATCGACAATGGTAAAAAAAATATTTTTATTGTGGTGCAGTTCTGAATAAGTCGCAAATAATTTAAGCATTCTAATCCCTTCCTTCCCTTTCCTTTCCTAAATTTTCATAAAGCACATGTTTTACGTAAAACGAAACGACATGAAATGTACCTACCATAATTACTTAGGAATTGAACTGACTAATCAACCTTTAACATTCATATGCCCAATTTACCGGCTGTGGATCGTTTACAAGTGAAAAATGTACATAACATATTTATTTTTATTTAAGTGTGTCAAAAATATTGTACCTACGTGTAACATGCATGATATTGATGAAAACTGTCTGATGAAGTGCCAGAGCGCGCTCCTCCCTAATTACCATACCACAACAAGTTGTAACTTTATCTAGAAATACCATTACTGATACGTTTTTTGGAGTCTTAGGATAACATTTTTAATAATTTAACTTCAATATAATAATAACTGACTTACTACCCTTGACATTATTATAAAGAATTTATATATTTATTTTTTACCATCAGCATTTTTATTTTTTACCACGTTTTTATTAGCTCATATTCTTGTTTGTCGAGTACAATTTTTTTCTTGTTTGTCCAATACAAATCTTGCAATCGATTTTTAACTAACTTCCCGACTAACTAAACATTTGAAAATTTTAGAATATATCAGAACACGATAAAAATGCATTCTTTTAATACTTTTAGCCATCTTTAAGCAGAATTGTATTCATTTTCAGTTAATTCTGTTTTGTGTGGAAAGTTATTTCGGAAAAAATTGTAAAAAGTAAAACACTATTATTGGTTGCTAAGGGGGTCTTAGCAACTAAATTATTAATATATACGTGCATTAGGAAATGGATCTATGGAAATCAATACGAAATGTCAAAATGACATTTCAGTATTCTCAATTTATTCAGTATTTCTATCAAGTACAAAAAAAAGTATTTTTTAATACATAGAATTGTCAAGTTTATATGATTCAACAGAAAATTTAAAAACGTGGTATATAAAAAGTTCTTTTTATCTTGTAATTAGGTTTTTAGTCAAAAAATACACTTTATTTTGTTATTTCGTTTAATATAGGTTTATCAATGATTTTAATAAATATAGAAATTCGATATTCAAATAATTAATGTTCGAATTAATAATACGATTATTGAAAATGTCTCGATCAACTAAAAGGATTATCAAATTTTGCTTCTAATAATAACACAAATATTACCAGCTGACACAAATAAATACAATTAACGGTTTTATATAGAGAGATATAATAATAATTAACCGATAATTGTTGGTACAGTAAAGCAATACAAATAAGATGTTTTAATTTAGTTAAAAATAATACTGCCGTCTAATTAACCACAGCAATGAAGATTTATCAGACACTAGACGAATATTAGAGTTAAGCTTTACAAATATCTATCAATAATATACTTTGATCACAATTATTCATATTGGTATGTATTATTGTTAAGTCGGCTACACACGTAACAGCATACTATTGCACACTTTAGTAAAGTTGTACAAGTATGCAATTTGTACACATAATTCAGTGATAACACACCGATGGATGCGGAGTTTCAGTACCGCACAGTATTTTAGTATTTTCAGTTTTTTTTCTACAGCATATTTCTGAGGTTAAAACAAAATATGTTTATTCAATAAAGAATGTTAAATTCTTAAATCTTGTATTGTGTCTATGATAATCTTCACAAGAAAGAATTTAAGCCGCGCAGTCGAAAAATATATATTTATGTTACATTTTGAGGGTATTAGTATAAAATTTGGGTAGGTATAACCGTATTCAACTATTTTGCTCTTTTAGGATTGCAAGAGGTTTGTAAACTCTTATTAGTAGATTATTTAGACAAAACGACTGGATTTGATAGTTTACGAATACAATATAAATATACTTATATATCGTCACTGTTCTGGCAGAAGACACTAATTCGAAAAAATGACATATTGAGTTAGTTATACCAAAATGTTCCTTATTCCAAACCTTACCGCCTGGAAACCTTCTTAATAAATAAACAGTCTTTAATTTAAAGTCATCCTTTTTACGATTACTTAATAAACTTACATGATAGACCATTTCAATCATTTTAACAACTTCAAAGTCAAATTACTCAAAACTAGTATTCTCCAGTTAGTGTGTTCTGCCAGAACAGAGACGATATACACACCCACGGTGGCCGCGTGGCTTAAGAGTTGGACTATCACGCCGTGGGTCCCAGGTTCGAATCCCAAGTCTGACAAGTACACATATTGTTTTTCAATTTGTGCGTGAGTCAGGGTATGGTCCTAATAGGTTGGGCAAGTGGCTGACATCTATTTCTCGTAAAAAAAAATCTGTTAATACAAACCTCTACTCTGTGGAGGCCCATATGATCCTATTAGGATCGGACATGGTCGAAAAAAAAATACTTATATATATTATATACGATGGCAACGAACTTTGAGAACCAGAAATTAAAACGTTAAATTTAAACCACGATGTTTATTAATTTGAAATGCCTGTAATTATTGATTCTTTTAGAAAATCACAGATAATTGCGAGAACTTAATACAATTACATTAAACGTTTTTAATTGATTTAGAATTATTTATATTATATTAGTTATAAAGTAATTAATATAAATAAAAATACAAAGCAGTTATATTTTACAACTTATTATTAAATTAAAACTATTTATTATATCGGTAATAATTAAAATAAACAAACAAATTCATGTTCCTAATAGCTATATCATTTTATTTATAACACATATTTAATTGTATATAATATAATGTATTTAAATTGAAAGCTAGTAATGCTACTGTAGTCATTTAGGTATAGTAACAATTTGCTTACTAATTAATAAAATAAAATTAATAGTGATGTGCATGTAATATAATTTAGCTTTCATTTTGTTTCATTCAATATGCTAAGAAGTAATGCAAATGTTTTTGACAAGCACTTCTAATACTTCTGCATATGGCTATAGGTATTGTAAAATACGTTGAAAAATACAATCACTATCGGGTTACGTATACGAATTACCTGTATTCATATTACGTCAAATAAGGGGTGAGACGTGGTTTTGCAATATGCACAGCTTTCGATTCAAAAAGCTCTTTAGTTTTTCCGCTATTCGATTTCCGTGTCACATAAATGCAATGCTGAAACTTCTAGTGTTCAACTTTACCCGGTAAAATCATTTCCAGTATTGTAAAATTTAACGCAAATTTAAAAGTCAGTAGACAATAATGATTGCAGTTTACTTCATGTGGATTTATTTTTCACTACCGCAAATTGCACTGAATGATTTTAGAAGTTCTGACTGTATTAATCTATTACATTAAAACAATTGTATTATTTCATTATTGCCGCTATCGCGATCGGGATATGTATGTGTGTACATTGTGTAACATTCTGAGTAATATATACAGATATGCAATGGCTAGCATGAAACTTCATATGTCTTCTTGCTGGTTTCCTATTAGCAAGAATGTCCGGCAAGGCGATACAATCTCATCCTGATTATATACCGCTCATCTGGAAGGGCTATTAAGGTAATTTGACTGAGAGAAAAGTAAAATTGCAATTAAATTGCTTTCTGTTAGAGGAAAAACAAATTCTTCTTGCATCGCGGCCACGACGAAATCACTTTGCAATGGTGTTAGTGTCATTTGAAAGTAACGATATAAACACATAAATGAGTCGCCTGCACTGCTAGAAGGATTTGACACTATTATACTTACGCTTTGGAGACGACATTGTTGTCTTTGCGAACGACCCAGATGATCTTCAGATGCAGGAGCTTGAAAAGGAAAGCCCAAAAGTAGATTTAAAGATAAATGTGTCGAATACAAAAGTAATAATATTTACTGAATCAATCGTCATTAATGGCACTCAAATCAAACTAGTCAATACCTACGTCTATCTCGGTCAAAAAATGTCAATTTACGAGATTGTTCACTGAACTTAAATAGCGTTTGCACAATTGCGCATCTGAGTAGTATCTTCAAAAGTGAACTCTCATTATGTCTTAACCACGAAGTCTTTGAAGTTTTATCATTTTAATATATGTAATTTGCAAGATTCTGCATCTCGTCCTAGAGATGTTTTGCAAATCAAAATAAGTCGTCTGCAAATAGATATGGGTACTTACGTAATTATTATAAATTCCTCTATTTTCCCATGTAACTCACCTGAACAGATTTCCCGTAGTAACGATGTTGGCTAGTTCAGGTGGGATTGTATCACCTTGCAGGTTAATGAAGTGGGGCATGGATCGAGCATGTTGCTCGGTGACTGAATAGCCATAAAATTATAGCGACAGGAACGATTTATGTGTATAAATATGGTCTCTATACTTATATAAATACCTCTCATTTTAAAAAAGATGATGCTTATTTAACACTGTATTAATTAATTATGAATTTTAATTTTGTCATAAATAATTAATTACATATCTAAAAACAGTACTTATTTAAATTTTAAATGATTACAAATATTACATTCTTTAATCTTGTAAATCATTTGATGATTAAAAAAATAGTTAATTAAATTAATAGCAAGTTCAAGAACATTACAACAAAAAGTCTTGGAGTAATCCGTGAAGTCTGTTATTAATTAAGGAAATTTAATACCTACTTTGATTTAAAATACAAAAGCCGATTGCCAATAGTAACGCAATTTAGAAAGCGCTTCAGAGAGTATTGTAAACCCCATTAGTTAAAATTCGTCGTAGTTATATAATATACCTATATTATAATGGAGACACATGTTCGAATCCTGCTGGGTGTCGTATTTTTTTCAAAAAAGATTATTTTATTGATTATATATTTCTCAGAAGTGTTTTCAAATTACGTACCTACATATATATTATGTTCAATAAAAATAATGTTACATTTTTAAATTGTGAGAATTATTCGTTCAATAAAAAATAGGTTATTCAATATCTTAAACTCTACATATTTGTTTTAAAAATGCCATTGTTATTATTATTTTTTTCTTTTCCGTTAATATTTTGTGAAACGCCAAAATATGAAAGGATCTATTTTAATCTTTCAATCGTTAAAAAATCTTTTTTGTTATTTGTAAACGTTTTCCCTCTCTTTATTTTCTTTTATCTCGTTATTTTTCTATTAAAGTCATGCATATTTTTCATGTTTGAATTTATACGTACTGTCATTATGACGGTAAAAACACATCTATACGTAAAGTAGAAATACAGATAAAGATATTATTCTGGATTATCTTGAGTGAGCATTAACATTAATTTCCATGATTTAAGACGTACCTTACACAGAGAATATTTATTTTTTCAAAGTGAATAATAATTTTATTTCTTTAATATTTCACGACGGTCAAGTAAGACACGGTTTCGGCAAAGCTTCATAATATCGTCATGAATTATAAGTCGGTTAATTTTTCAGTCCAATACATACAAGTTCTAATGGATTTAAGTTTTGTACCATTCCATTTGAGTCGTTTTTTTGCGACCCGGGTTTCGCCTTTCGGCACCTCCAAGCACTATCTGTGCTCACTCAACGGTAAATACATAATGACAACAAATATAATTGATGAACCAAGGCCTCCGCAATAGCCGATATTAGTGAGTCATGTTTTAGCAAGTGCATAGCCAACACGCCACGAAAACGGCAGTCAGTCAATAAACTGACATTGTGCCGACAACATCTACACAAAAATCGGAAAATATGCCGTCTTGTTCTATAAAACGATGTCAAAACACATCTAAGAACCAAAAAAAGGAACATGGGATTACTTTCCACTTATAAGTACTTCATAAACAGTGATTATTCTATATTATTCTGTAATCTAAAATCATTTCCTTGCTTAGCTTACATTTCGTTGCGTCCACGCCAGAATTCTGCAAGTGTGGATAAAAATGTTGCCAGATTTGTGATTTTTGATTCCATCTGTTTTAAAATAATATTGCACATTTTACGATATTATACACATATTTTAATATTTCGTATTCAAGCTTATCTGTTGTATGAATAAATCAGCTACGGCTGCTGGTGTATAAAATATAGCGGTAGTTTTTAAATATCATTTATCACTTATTTATCGGATTCGTATCACCATAAGTAAGTACCACACTATATTTCGAAACGTCAGAGTTTGTTGAAAAACTTGTAAAAAAAATAAAAACTAATCCAAAACCAAGGGCTATAATTTCTTATTCCTTGAATGTCTATATGAATTTTCGTTTTATATTAAAATTCATGTTTAATTTTCAGAATTATTTTCCTAGCAAATTCCAGTACATATTTTATTCGCATTTAAACTAAATATGTCTCATTTTTAGTGTTAGCTATTCATAACGTGTTCTCCAGCATTTATCGAACGCGACACTTGCCTCTTTAAAACGCGCCATCTCCGATGTACCTACTATATGATTGTAAATTTACGTAAATGTGAATTATTGATTTTGTTTTATGTGTCTGATTTGACTAGGCTATTTTTTTAGATTTACTAGATTTGTGTAAACGTCTTTGTTCTTTCTGAATAGTATGTGGCACATGGAGATTACCAAAAGACTCCAGACCATTGGACTCCCTAGTTCTTAACCGGTCACGGTGGCTTCGTCAACGAGCTCTGTCAGCTTGGCTTAATAAAATTCGATACATGCTTATGTGGCAAATAGCAGGGTGCCAATCACATCCTCTGGTAGTGTTCCCATTCATCGGTTGAAAGGAAATGCTCTCAGCACAATTTTGAAGGACGCTTCTCGTTCGTTACGCCATGGTATATGCCTGAAAGGGTGTTGAGATGTGGCGGGTGGTGGAGGAGAAAGCATGTATCCATAGATTTGTAATTATTTTTTTTTCTAATATAATCATTACCTAATGTTTCGGTATTTAAAATTCAGAATAAACCGATTTTTATCATAATGGGTCTATTTTTAAAATCATTATAAATTGTGGTATTTTTGTGTTTACTTATGCGTCAATTACATTGAGCTACTTTACGAGCTGCTTGTTGCCGAATTTACAATCTGCCTGACTTTACAGGCTTAGTGTCATCATCGAACAAGCAGATTGTAAACAATCTACCGAGAAAAGTTGAAAGCCGGTCAACTTTACACGCTACACACCGGCATGTGGACCTACTGCGTCTGCGCAGTAGCAACCTCCCAGTAAAAAAACGAACTACGTTCTGTCAAAATAGTCGCTGGCTTGTGGCTTCTCAGCGAATGGAAAGTTTTGTGTGTCAGCATCACAATCGCAGTAGCTGAATCGCCCGCTTTTAAATTTGCCAACAAACAGCTCGTAAAGTAGCTCAATGTACTTGACGCTTTATATTTTTCTTTACTTATACTTCTAAGTAGGGAGGTACCTGCTACATAATTTATATAGCAAATATGTTTGAATCGTTAATTGAATGTATTATTTGATTAATTTATGAAAACATTATTTCTCCGAACACCTTTAGGAATGAAATAAATAATAATCGTATTTTTGAGATTGTGTGTTACCTAAATATATTTCTTATTACCAAAATTCACTCTGCTAATATTTATTAATATAATATAAAAATAAATCGCTTGTAAAATCATTCGAAATCTGGCAACACTATGCCAAGCAAATGTTCACGCACACTGTCATGTATTTCCGAAAAACCCTTGAAAGGGACGTGAAGAACGCGAGGTGGGGGCGACCCAAGCGCGAGAAAAAATTCGTCATCTGTTCAGGGACAAACACTCATAATAGCTCCATCTATATTTTTCTATAATCTAAGTAATGAACATACATAATTTTGAAAAACACTTATATATTACAAACAATAGAAAAAATCTTTTTTGAAAAAAGTAAGCCACCCCGGCAGGGAACCGAGCCCTGCATCTCCCGGGTTTTATTGGGTATAATATATTTTCTCAGAAAGTGTTTTTCAAAATAATGTATGTTCAATAATTAGAGTGGTACATTCTTAAATCTTGTGAATTATTCGTTGAATAAAAGAAATAGTTAATTATTAATTATTAGCAAGTTCATGTAAGTTACATCATAAAAAATATTGGAGAAATCCACGACGTCGGTTAGTAATTGAAGTAATAGGTATCTACTTCGATTTAATAAACGAATATCGATTGCCATAGTAGCTTGATTTAGAAGAGCGCTGATGAGTGGGTATTAAAAATGGTCAATAGTTAAAATTTGTAGCAATTATTATGTCACTGCGCAGCATAGAGGTAATGCGCGGATGGGGCGTAAACCCGGGAGATGCAGGGTTCGATTGTAAGAGGTGTAACATTGTCAATACTGGGAAAACAATGGCAACGTATTGGGAATTTAATAGAGATAAATAATGAGATATATCAATAAGATCAGTCTTTAAAAAGTTACATTAGGAAAACAATTAATATTCTTACAGGCTACTTTTTTTAAATTAATAATACGTACAAGTACTATTATTTGAAGTAGACTAGTAACAATCAAAATTGTAATTAACTATTTCTTTTATTCAACGAATAATTCACAAGATTTTAAGAATATATCATTCTGATTATTGAACATTATATAATTTTGAAAAACACTTTCTGAGAGAATATATTATAACTAATAGAAAAAAATCTTTTTTGAAAAAAAGTAAGCCAACCCGACCGGGAATCGAACCCCGTGTCTCCCAGGTTTACGCCCTATCCGTTGCATTACTACTATGCTACGAGGTGACATACTAATTGCGACAAATTTTAACTATTGGTCAATTTTAATAACTACTCATCAGTGCTCTTCCAAATCAAGCTACTTTGGCAATCGATTTTTGTTTCTTAAATCAAAGTAGGTAACTATTTACTATTACTTTAATTACTAACCGACGTCGTGGAATTTCTCCAATATTTTTTAGATGTAACTACTTGCACTTGCTAATAATTTATAATTAACTATTTCTTTTATTCAACGAATAATTCACAAGATTTAAGAATATATCATTGTGATTATTGAACATATATAATTTTGAAAAACACTTTTCAAAAAAAATTTTCTATTGGTTATAATATATTATCTCAGAAAGTGTTTTTCAAAATTATATATGTTCAATAATCAAAATTGTATTTATTATTTTGATTTGGTAAATAGGTACGATGTTTTAAAACTGTTTAACGCTTTCGCTGCTGAAGAGATAATGAGATTTTAATTGCCCCCTTTAAAATGCACGTTAATTACATCGATCGGCCGCCTGGTCATTACGCACCGTGTGCGTCTTCCGCGTCCAAAGTATTAAGATAATGATTGACAGAAAATAGTCTTAAATACATGTACACCATATTATTATAATATAGCTGGTGAAGACGATAAGCTAACTGATCTAATCTGCCAGAATTCTCTAATTTTTTTTAAATTCTTTTGTAATCGACAGATACATGCATAAAATAATATGAATGTGATGGCAAAATAAAGTCTACATATTATTACGTTATAATAAGGGTCAATTTTAAAACTGAGTTAATTTTTATACGTTATCATTATTTTTGTCTCCCATACGTCGTGTCTATAGCCATATTCCAGATGATTATTATATTAACATATAACGTACACAAAACGGAACTCAACCTACATTGCAATAACGGTGATTTTTCGCGGCATACCTGGAACCTCTCGCGACACACACTTTGGCGCACTTTTCTACACCTACATTAGGCCTACACCTACACCACTGTCCTAAGGCATTACCATTATAAATAATACAAATGCTCACTTAATTAATTAACACACATAACAGAAACACGCATATTGTAAAAAAATATGTTTCGTTGTGTTAAAGTGCTACATTTAAAAATGTGGTGTATTATTCACTTGAATATTTAAAAAAAAATCGCGTATCATTTATGTGAGTGCGGGGAAATATAATCTACTGAGATATGTCCCATGTACCTTTCCTGTGTGACTTATTGCTGTCTATCGAGGCATGGATTGAGACCTGTTGAGCTTTGCTAGAGATCATTATTCATTTATTGAAAATGTGATTTTGAATATATGCTAGTGGTATTATTTATGTGCTGCCGCCATACGAGTAAATGAATAGAGAAGATATAAATTATGGAAATAGCTAAGATCCATAGTGGGTTTTAGTACTGGTGATGTTGATATAATTACAGTTAAAACGCGTAACTTAACAAACGGGTAATGTAGTTAAATAAATGAATCCATCAAATTCAGTTTTATTATTAAATATACTTGAAGGAAAACGCGCAAACGTAATATTAAGAAAAGTAATAAACTCAAATAAGTTAAACGAATAATGGATTTATCAGTCCATGTAGAATTTCCACTACTGGCTCAAGGGATGTTTTTATGTCAGTGTAGAAAAACGAAATGCTGAATATTAATTTAATTTTTTGATATTATTTACTTCTAAAATCTCCCCGGGGTACAACATATTTATAAAATGGTGGAATATGAGACAAGCTTTTAGAATTCCTCCGACGCCAGATGCGATCTCATTTTTATCAAGAAAATGAGAGAAGTATATATGGCATCATCGTCGACGAACATTTTCTTTTAAATACTGGGATTCTTTATTATTTTTTCCCCATCATATATCGTCATATGATAGAAATGTTGTTGCTATATATTCAGGTTAGGCAGAGGTATACTGATATTTTGAGAGTACATAGAAAAAAAATTAAAAAAAAAATCTAAGAAAAAATAGCCAAATCCTTGGCAATTTAGTTAAAATAAATATGAATAGCAGCGCTTAAAATATTATCAAACGGGAACAGGAAACATACGGAGAGTTTTGACTGCTTTAAATACCTGGGATTCCAGACCACGGAAGATGGAAATTTGTGAAGAGTAATCACTATACGAATGTGAATGGTTACATCAACATTCAATTCATTGCGAAGTGTCTGGGACATGACTGTACTCGGTTAACACCAAATACCGCCTATTCGACGCTTGCATTCTGATAGTGCTGCTTTACGGTAGTGAGTCATGGCACCTTACGAAGGCTCGGAGACTGAGCTTCAAAAACAGAATTTTACGACGGAAGAGTAGCTGGGAGATAAGAGAGCAAACTAACCAGCGTTTCAATCACGTTTTGGACGAAGAATCAAAGTTGGACTAGGCTTGGTCACGTGGTGTGGACACCTGAAGTGAATTTGCACCTGACTTGCCTGTTATTCTAGCCATATAATAATAGTCGCTATATAATCTACAGAGTATATACGATGGAGCTACGGGATGCTGGCATGGCTTAAACTGACGCAGGAAGACTGGCAAGTGACAGGGATTTTGAGGCGCCGTTTGGTGTTCATATGCTTCAACTAAGGGCCGAATATGTGAAAAAATGAAAGCATTTAATTTAACAATCAGGATCGGTTCCGTCCGCTTCAATACTGGCGTAGTAGGTCATTGTGTCAACCATTGAGGCCTAACCAAAATAAGGGGCCCTAAATCGCAGGCCGATTTATAATAATATATCGTTCAAAAAAAGTATAGATCAAAAATAAATTATACGACGATATGAAAGCTCAAAAACGTTATAGACATTGATTTTGGATAAAAAAATATTTTGCCCAAAAAACCGATTAGATCGGAGAAAATTTTTGTGGGAAGAGGTTTAAAAAGCTCTCGAGTTTCATTTTGGACGATTTTTTTTAAGAAACACTGAACGCCCAACTTTGCAAGATTTTTGCACAGATGGCCAATATTTCTAGCTACGCCACTGATCTTATAATATTTATACTAATGAATTTATTTATTGAACGTATGCATGAAAAATTATAATAATTTTTCTGTTAAAAAAATGTCAATTTAATTGTAGTTAGGTAGGTACTTCAAGCTGTATAAAATGTACATTGATAATTGAATATAATGCAAGTTATGACGCGAATTCAATCAATTTATATCAACGCAAATAATTAATACTATATACTATTAGAACCGTGGACATTCCATATTATTATGCTACATTTCTCAGTACAGACCACAACGATTTAGCTAGGTACCTATTGTAATGTACCCATTGTATTGTGTGCCATGATTGAAGATTATACGTTGAAAATTGTTATTAATAGTACATAATGAATAATTTTACAAATTCATGGTATTTTATTGTTAAAAATAAAAAAAAAGTATTCAACGCACGATGTTATCATGAAAACTGAATATATTTTTTATTATAACAACTTTGTACCGAAGATTCATTATCTTTTTATAGGTGGATTATTATATTTATTACAAAGAAAATGTGAAAAACAGCGTTTCATAATAAAAAACCATTTTTTTAATATTCCTAAGGCCATAATAGGAGCAGATAATATAGGAATGGATAGTGAGAGATTGAAAGTGATTTAAGATATCTACTGATTGGATAAAAAATGCGCCTAGCAGAAAAAAAACAGGGGTTATTTTCTGTAACAGGATAAAGGTTTTATTTTAATCCAATTTTATTTTATTCCTCTACGTTAGCAGGAAAATAATTTGATTACTATTCGAAAAATATAATAAGAAATTAAAAAAAAATGTTACAAAAACACATTCTTACTCGTTTTCTCTCGGAGCGATTTTCGGTGGGAAACGGAGCGCAGAATCACGAGGAGGTAGAAAATAAGAAATGGTTTTAGAATCCCACTGATCGGTTGGGCAATTTCGAAAAGAGAATGAGGCAATATTGGAACCGAAATATAACACAGACTTATTTGATCATATAATTTTACGCAGTATAAAAGTAAAATTATAGTGTGAAAGTTTCCTCGTTTCGTATGGCTTCGAAAAACCAATTTATTGGCTGTTGGAATGATTTTCCATTTAGTCATACAAGAATTTTTGATTTTTTATTCTTATTTATGGTATAATATGATATTATTATCAACGAATATGTGCGTAGGTATATTCGATATTATGATATTATGTGAGATTTTGTTCGTTAAACTTTTTTATGTTATAAGGGTTTATGGCTGGAAAATCCCACGTCTTTTAGCCGATAAGTAATAATTTACTGTAAAATAGAGTTATTTCTTATTACTACACGTCAGTTTATTTCTAAGTAATATACTGTGCTTTTATATTTAAATAAACGATTTAAAATATAAAAGGCGGGTTTTAGACCAGAACTGGCTTCTAACGGTCTTATAGCCAAGAGTTGAATGCAATTTAGACTAATATTATTTAAAATTTTAAGATTGTAAGATACGTCTACATGCATGTTCTGCCAGTGAGCCATTTCTGAGAAGGTCGAACTGGTGTTTGTCACCAGGACAGGGAAACAATGTCATAATGTATTATTACCTCCTCTGACGTTTACCTCTAGATTATAGTCAGTCAGGAGTTCGTCTTTCGCGGGAGAGCTTATTATTGTAAAATGTATGCCGTCTGTATTGATCGTTAAAATATAAACCACTCTTCATCTAAGTTGTTGTTCATTATATTCACAACTTTTTTTGCTATATTTAATTTTATAAACGAATTTTTGTGGTTTTTAAGATTTTTAAAATACATTGGAGGAATCTAGAATTATCTTATTGTATTGTATAGATTATTTTTGATCATGTCCGATCCTAGTAAGATCATATGGGCTTCCACAAAGTGGAGGTTTGTATTAACAGATTTTGGTTTACGAGAAATAGATGTCAGCCACTTGCTCAACCTATTAAGGTCCATACCATGACTGATACAAATTATACACAAATTGAAAAACATATGTTTATTTGCCAGGTCCAGGATTCGAATCTGGGACCCAAGACCCTATAATCCGACGGTTAAGCCGCGCGGCCATTGTGGGTGCTTAAAAAATAGTGCGGTGTAATAATATAAATAAACTGAAAATATAAAAAAATGCCACATCAGATGTTTTAGCAGTATAAGGATTATATATGCTGTTAAGCGACAAGATTGGAAACTATAGAGAAAAAGAAAAATAGAAAATGGTTTCTGTGTCGTGTGGTTTTTCGCATAGTAAATAGTGGTGAACGGTAGTGTAGTATATGTGTATAGATTGTATATGCGGAAAAGATAAAGAAACATTTAGAAATAATATTTTTTGTATGTCGAACCAGCAATGTTTCCCTAAATTCTGGTAAATATAATAATGTTTGAAAAATAACTGAAGGTGAAGAAAAAAAAAATACAAAGCAATCATATTTATGTAAAGCGTACACGTTTTGGGCAAAGTAACTCGAGGCGGGGGCCTACAAAAAAAACCGTTTTTGTGTAAATTTTTTTAGTGATGGAGAAAAGATGAAAAACTCTTAGGAAAACTTGCAGATCGGATGAGCACTCGAGAAAACAGAAATGGGATATTGAAGGGGAAATATTGCACTGAATTGTTGGATTACATTCAGAGCGCGAGAGAACTCTCACGCGTGACAGAGCGTTACTTAACCTTATAAGGTTGTATAATGTATAGTTTATTAAGAAATCTTAATCATTATCAACATGAATTGGTAGATATGTCGTATTACACAAGATCATAAAATATATATTTATCATCACGTAAAAAGTTTATTTCGGCTGGAGCAGGGTTATTTCAACCCCTTTGAGTCGTTACCAAGATTAAGGTAGGTAATAGTTTTGGTTTAAAAAAAAAGTCAACGGCATTTTCTCCCTCGAGATTTATAACATAGACAACGTATTTTTCAAATCTCTACCCCTCTCATGATGTCTTTTAAGACAATTTATATAAAAACGACAATGTGTTAATTTTTCTAACTTAGCTGATATAAGAGTCTGGCGTACTGCCACTTCTCCACCACGGGCGCAATCTGTATATACAGTATGTGGTCATATACTGTGGCGTACCGAACGTAAGTCTCCCATTTACGTTGTACTGAGGAGTAACGTACATGACGAAGCCTTGATGACACAAACATTTTTTTGAAATTTGAGAAACTTTCTCTCAAATATAGGTACTACGTCGCAATGTCTGGCCGCTCCAACTAAGAGTCGGATAACTTGAGAAGCTCTTACTTTTAAGCCGACATGTGCAGAAATTACCAAAGGATCATGCAATTCCTGCAGTTGAAGATTCTATTAAACTAAGCCTGGAGGCAAAACCATCATGTCCGATTAAGAACTGAGTCCAATTGGTTATCTTCATATTTTGGGGTTACTGCCAAAATTTGTTAAGTTTCGAAATCATGTTTTGGAGAATTTGCAATTTGAAAATTTGACGTGCCCACTAAAATCAGGCATACTGATAATTTATGTGTGCTTTATGTGCATGTTATATATCGGATTACCTTGAATTTTTTGTAGTATACGTTATATTTATATAATATAGACACATGATCCGTTGTTAATTCTAAATACCTAAATTATCAACTTACCAATTTTTGGCAGCTACCTCACGATGTGACCCTATAATATAAAAAAAATATATACGAACAAGTATGACGATACAAACGATAGTAATATGTTCTTTTGTTAATTGAAAAAAAAAGTTATACCTACCTATGTAATGGAAACTTGATATGAAAACGATCGTAGATGATTGGTTAACGAGGCCCTGCGTTGTTTTGTATTCGGCACCGCCGGTAAAAGGTTATCGCTTTATAAGTCCGTATACAAGTTGGGCGCTACCGTGCGTTAAGTGGCGACCCTCGATCCACCTGGCTGGGGCGAGTCGCTGGAGTGAGTAACCAGGATGAGTAACTGAGGTGAGTTATAGGGTTATCACTCCGAGAAAATTGGCGTCGAACCGGTAATGGAAAATACATATCTAATAAAAATTGATACCCACGTATATTATAACATTTCACACAAAATGAATCTATGACTTTCACTATGCATAAATGAATATAACATTAGGATTAGGTCGATATAACATTCATATTATAGTCTATCTCCATAATAATTACTCTTGGATAAAATACCAATTTCTTATTTAAACGCCACTTTGTTGATTATTCAGTATTTTCACTTTGATTTTCGCATTTCTGAAATCGATACATTTTGAAAAGAGCACATTCTTAAAAAAATTTAAATTTTCATATATTATAATATATCACTTTCAAAAATATATTTTTCATACGACACCATACTTTTCTCTGTTTCTCCTGTCTCAAAATATAATTATAATGTCAATTCTAATCGATTTGAGCTTTGCACTATTCTATTTGAGACATTTTTTGGGACCCGGGTTTCGCCTTTCGGCATAATCAGGCACTGTGCGTACTCACCAATGGAAAATACACACTGAGCATGGGTGTATGAAAGACAAAACCCGTGTCGCAAAAATATTTCAAATTTAATAAAACGAAACTCGAATCAATTAGAATTTCAAATCAAATTTCATCAATTACTGTCGATCGATAGTTTTAATTTTTAAAATTATAATGTCGTTTACTACTTTCTATAATAAAAATCACAATCATTTTTATTCTAAAGTGGTTCTAGTGGTAGATAATAAATTCTTCTTCTTATTTAGCCATCCCCTAGCGGAGGTCGGCCTCCATCAAGGGGATCTTGGATTTGTCGTCTGCTACCCAGAACAATTCAGTGGAGCTGCACTCGTACCAATCACGGAGGTTCTTAAGCCACGAAATGCGGCGCCGTCCTATGCTACGCTTAATAAATAAATAAGTTTTGCAAAAAATACCTGCTTATTTTTTCATCGATTACTATGAAAATATAATCTGATAACACGACACTGGTACTTATCTGTCAAACTAATAGGAGACTGATTGTCATTTTGGTTTCTTCCACGACCCGATTATAATCATTCCTTTATTATGTTTGTCATGTTAGTTCAAATCACAAAATTGGCTATCTCCAGCAGGTTCCGCTAGTATCATATTAATATGAGATGAATATAAAATAATTATGAATCTATCATCCGCTACGTCTCCACAACCTTTGGTGGAGAAACACTCTTTGAAGGTGTGCTGGGAGTCAGCCAGAAAGAGCTTCCCAATATCCTGTTACTGAATGACATAATAATATAGTGTAGTAGGAGTTCCAGTTAGGCGGAGAGTCACGTTATGAAAACTTGAAATTTAATATATTATTTTACTAATTTTAAATAATCTATACCCATATAAAAACAATGAAATATTATTTAGTTAAAAAATAAAATATTTTTTTTGGAAGATAGATTTTTACTAGTACATCGTATCACCGAATGATTACCCTTCAGGCTTATAATACCATTGATCCCGGGTTCGTATCGGGTGTGTGTTTGGACCTAGACTATATGGACCTAATAGATTAAGCAAGTGGCTAACACGAATTTCTCGTAAAAACAAAAATCTGTTAATACAACCTTATAGTATTTTTCTTTAATATGTCACAAAACGATTTCGGAATGTTTCATTGTTTTCGTAGGTATTTTTTTTATTAGATACAAAAAATATCTATTTTTATAAAAAAAAGTTTTTAAGTAACTTGATTTTTTAAATTATTATATCGAATAAGAGCTTTCATGCCATCATAATACCAAAGCTCGATTCGATTTAAATACATTTATATTTTCAACTCGCGAGGAAGTTGACACGTGATAAGGAAGGTAATTATGGTATCAAAGGGGAACGACTTTGTTGGACAGGCCATGTCTCTAGAATAGAAGAAACCTAACCACCAATGAGAGAAAAGGATTGTCGGAAGAAAAAGTATACAGTTTTTAGTTGCTGATCGTTTGCTCAATGAAATTATACAGAGGTTTTAAACGGTTTTCTGGAGCGCCGCAAGATATTTGATGGTTTTAAAAATACTAGGCGATCTTAATTAATTCATGGGTTACAAAATTATATGCCCTTACTTTGATAACTGCTTCCTTCACGCGATTTACAGATAAGCACTAGCATCAAAATATCTAAGCCCTTCATCAATGGTAAATTATCTTGGAATATAGAAGACTTGAAATGGACAGAGGAAGTGATCAATTTTATAAATACTTAGCCATACATGAATAAATAGGTCAACTACTCTATTATTTGTCATTTCCAACATAGAAAATTGATTTTTGAAAATACTTTTTTCAGCTTGGTAAATGGCTTTGAAAGTATTTTATAAAATATAATGCGAGGATGTTGGCATGAATTCAAGATTCATAATCTCCGTCTATCTTTATGGCGACAGAGAAAGATAGTCTAATAATTTAGCTACAATTTTTATCGACATCAGTTTTTAGCTGTAATAAAATCAAAATATCCGCTAAAAAAAGAAGGGTAAATTTGTCTAAAGCATTTCCAAGATCAATTAAGCTTATCAATCCTTTATTTCGTATATTTAGGATACCTTGAACCCAAAAGTTTGAAAACCACTGACTTTTGCTTAAATATTATATACATAGGTAGTTGGATTGCTTTACCGATTAGAACTACAGCCCGCTATCCTTTGCTTGGTATATGAGATATTTTATAAAATCTGTCATATATTATCTGCGTCGTCCATAATCGACATACTGACTTGATTTACAATTTAAATGATTGCAGGAAATGAGGAGTGGATCCTCGTTTCTGATACAGTATGTAGTCTGAACTGATAGTACTCACAGACATCATTTTCCCAATGTAGCTACTAAACTTTTAAAAATCATTTGTACAATTCCGATGACATCTGTGGAAAGTGAAAGGTGTTTTTCAACCCTTAAAAGAATTAATTCGTTTTTAAGAAATACCATAAATCAGGACAGCCTTATTAGTCTGTCTGTGTTAAGTAAGCATCGAGAGTTTTTTTTACAAACAGTTCCAGACTTTAATGAGGAAGTGATTGAGGTGTTCGCTAAGCAGAAACAACGTCGAAATGATCTTCTTTTTAAATAAGGTAAGAACGTTTTTAGTACACCCCCAATGAAAGCAATTTTGGAAACCACCGGCCACCACTGCTTACAATATTCATTGAATGATTAAATTGGCTTCTTACTTGAACTTATCAGTGCATGTTTTGACAGATAGACAGACGAATCATAGCAATAGTCATACAGTGGAACCGGCAAGCCATCATCAATTTAATACCATTACTAGTCCCTATAAGATAAGTATCTTTATAGTTGTCAGGTAACCTATCTGGTATTAGAATGATACTTTAATATTGGATATCTGATATTAGGATACAGATTTATATAACGAAAAAATGAAAATGTCTTATTAAATTCCCCATAAAACTAAGTGATATGATAATAATAGATAGCCGATAAGTCACACATTATCGTCAAAATTTAAAAATAATACGTAATTATTCTTATATGCGCGATTTCACACAATTGTAATGCGATAATAATAATAACTTATAAATTGCGACAAAATCATACTAATTTATGAAAAAAAATATTATGTAAAATGACATAAATACGTACCTAACTTATTTTATTGTTCATACATTTATTGTATAAAAGGGTTTATCAGCTAATAAAAAATAGCCATCTTGTTTTAATATAAGAATAATGATAAGATAGAATTGAAAAAACAAATGTTAAAACCAATCAGTTTTGGCGCCAAACAGCGAATGGAACAACTGGGCGCCAAGACAATTGGGCGATTTTTGACACGATTTTATACAGAAAGTAGACGAGGAATTTCTAAAATATATTATAACCAATGTTCAATAGTATAATGATTGAAATATAAACAATTATATAAAATATATATTTTAAAAGTAGGTCTATAATTCACGAACGTCTATTTGTTTTCCAATTTCGTTCGATTGCATGGCGCCTAGTTCGCCCAATCTTCCTAGACCAGCAAAACAACGTTATTTACCAATATTATTGAATTATGGACTTGTTATGGATCGGTTTTTGTAATTAGATACCTCATACAGTTTACATAATCATATAAAATTGTAATTTTTTTTCCAGTCATTTACAGAAACTATCCGATAATGGATTCCGGTTTCTTACTACGAACCGGTTGGTCAAAAATATGACCGCACTATTTTTACACTAACGCCTACGCAAGGCTAAACGTAGAAAACATTAAAAAAATATAAAAAATCCAAGATGTAAATAAAACCGGCATCGGATTCTGTCGAAGTACCAGCTATAATAATATCACATTAAACCCTGTATGTGCGGGGGAACATGGGGTGGAATGAGGCACTAGGCCGTGTGATGTATGTGAGAGGTGGGCGAGTGATTTAGCGCACCCGAAAGGGGCGTTAAGCGGCCGCCCCCCTCCGAGACGCCCACTGAATCTTTATTATTTCACAGAGCTCCGAGTGTCTGTTCCGATGCTTGATAATGCAGGTGGGTATTGCCTTTCCGATAGTTTATTATCGATGTTGTAAAACACAATGTGTAAGAAGGCAGGGGTGTTTAATGTCCGATGAGAATTAAGGACCCGTCTAGGGCAGTGAGCGGATAAATTTATTACATTATTACAGTGGATGTACGGAAAACTGTTATCCATGAAATTATTCAATAATAATTATTAAATCATCGAAAATTATTATAAGGGGAAATTGATGCTGCAGTGACTTATATATTTATTATAATTTTACTACTGTGAGGCAGCGTTCAATAAATACTAACTAATTATTTATACACACGTAATAAATAAAATATATAATAATGGCATACAGTAGAAATATAATTTTGAAGGGTAAAATAATATAAAAAAGAGAATCGCTATTTTTAAATTAAGACAAAGAATAATTATTATGACTTTCAATTGTTAGGAGGTAGCTAGGGATTGCAATACCTAACCAAAATATTAATACCGATATTTCGGTATTTCCTATTGAATATCGGTATTCGTGAAATATTTAGGAAACAATATAAGTATCTATCGTGCTAGCACGTGCCATTGCTGGTCTCCAACGGTATTGAAGGGCAATGGAAGTAAACTAAACATCGAATAACCTGACAAAATTACAGTTCTGTTAGACTTTATACGTGTATTAATAGATTATATTTGTATTAACTGATTTTTAAAACCGGTATTTTGGTATGGAAAAATAATGGGATACCGGTTTTAAAATACCAGTATTGCAATCCCTAGAGGTAGCTTTACTAAAAAAGCTAATCATTAAACTATTGCACTGGTACAAGCAAGGATTTCTCTAAAAAATATTATGTTGAGGCTGTTTCGAATGACTTATTCTCAATATGTTACATACGTAAATATTGTCTTGAAAGAAAAATAATTAATTTATTTAAAAAAAAAATATATATATTAGTGTTATTAAAAAATCACCTGTCAAAATATTTCGTTGCGTTCTTTAATAGCTACTATTTAGCTAACACTAATAATATTTTTATATCATAAAAAAATAATAAGGGGTAACAATATTCAAAGCTAAAGATCGGGTCGACTGGAATACCAATGCGTTTGAATGACATGTGATTAATTGATTAAGCGCAGCGCGCATGCGAGGGATGCAACGTGGGTGTTATATTTAAGCGATCGCGCAACAGAGACGCATGCGTGAGTCAGAGAGACACAGGACATGCATTACAGATAAATAGATAAATCAAGACAAATGCATTATATAATGTACAATGAGAAGCTCTACCACGTAAACAATAACACACGTAATCGTCTCAAAATCACCGGGCAGTGAAGGAACGAGTTCGACCACACGCGTTCTAATCTCTTTTCCAGTTATGTTTCTGATGATTGTGTTTTTGAGGAAGAAATCTAAATGATTTAAAAGTAGGTACTCATATATACTTATCAATCATTGATATCAGATATTTGATACGAATCAATGTAAATGATCTACTTAATTATATCTAATTGGAAGATTAATATCAACAAAAGCATCGCATCTCAAATAAATGTTAGGTACGTGTTTTTAAAATAGTATAAAATTACTGGTCGATGAAATGTTAATTGAAAACAATGGTTTCTAATGTTTTCTGCCGTTTGCAATGCGTACAAACGTTTTCGTGCAATTTACCGAACGCGGTCCATATCAACCTGGCTTCCTCTTTAAAACGACTGTTCTAAAAATAAAAGCCAATTAATATTGGTTTTGCGTTAAATTTTTTCATGCCGCTATTAATCGACACCTGCTTGTTTGACAAGGCTATCGCCTATCTCAAATCCCGAAACAGCGCAGGCATACAACTTTAAAACAAAAAAACAAAAAAAAAAACGGAAAAATGTCACTCTCGAAAATAGCACAGGCGCGAATAATGAGTCGCTCCCCCCGCTGTCGTTCATCAAGTTAATTAAATCGTGTTACAGCCCCCAGCGTCCCCTAGCGCCCCCTTTTGTTAAAATGTCTGGGGGGCGCTCCCGATTTGGGTATATTTTGTACCCTTCGGACCGGTAAAATGATAAACATGTTTTCCATTCTAAACATAAACTTGCCAGCACTTTTGGCTTGACGGCCTGCGGTAAGGAATCACCAACATTTTTAAAAATATTTTCCTACTTCTCTCTCATAAATTTTTATAAAGGTACCTACTAAGGACTCCTTTGCGTATTTTCTTGAAAATAACTTCAGATATACCATCATCATAATTTTCAGACTACGTCGATCAGCTGATGGACGGATCCTTCTATTTTTTATACTGCTACGTATTTGCACTGAAGTTAATCAGTTCTGATCCAAGGCTTCAGGCGCAACTTTGTGACCTTTCAGTACTTCCTTGGTACTTCTATCACAGGTATATTTTTTGATAATTAAACGTTATGTCCAGCAAGCACTATTTAATGTCATGTTGTGATATTGTTTTAATTTTTCAATTTCTCTACTATAAAGGGTCTACGCAGGGAACTCATAAATAATGGGAACTGAAATACATAACGGGTAAGGCGATAGCAGGTAACCGACTCGAGTAAGGAAGAATCCGGGTTAAACTTACACACGTGTCAAGAATACGTTTTACGTCGAATACTGAAAACTGCTCTCGGTTTATGCATTTAATGCTTATTTAATGTTGGTGTATTACACACACTATTGCACGTGCATAATGCGTGCTGCATTTTCGTAGGACACTCGCACATTCAAAACCCGGCATCAACATGCGGCGTATTGAATATAGCCTATCGGTATTCTATTTATTATCTGTTCTGTGAGTCTATGTTTCGCATTAGTGCGTAGATATACATTGGAATTTTATTGTAAATTGGTTGAATACTTTACATTTTTAGTATTTGGGAAAATAAAATCAATAAAATCGTTGATAAAATTAGTATAATACGATATCAATCATTTTTAGGACACACTCTAATTAATTTTACAGATTCATTTATACCCCCAGTATGTTGAATAGAATTTTCAGATGTTAAGGCTGATGTCCTTAATAATTACACGAAAATAATTGTACTTTAACATTTCACCGTATCACAGTTTACTGTAAGCTGTCGTACAGGAAAGAGATGGCCGTATAGCACCGAGAAACAAACGAGTCTTTATTCGTGGAGAATTGAAGACAGTAATGTTCCCATTTTATTAGATTCAATAAGAATATTAATTTAATAGATACGATTTAATACTTACAAGTAGGTACCTACCAGAATATTATAAACGTTGTGATTACCTACATTTATAATTAACTTATCTACCTACATATTTTCTTATGTCTTTTGTTATTATTATTGTTTTATTTGACACGAATTTGATCTCGATGCTATACGGCCATCAGTTTCCCATAAATAATCTTATGGTGAACTGTGATACGGCCAATTGCGTATGTACAATTTTCCGGACCCGAGCCTTAATAGTATCTTCTACTCGCTTTTGCAGGACGCAGATAATATAGTTGGGTTTACATCCGGCTGAAGATTAAAAAAGTCAAACAATGTTTTATTTGTTTTAAATTCGCATTTTTTTTTGCAATTGCGAGGATTCTGTCAATATAATGTCAAACTATATTAATATTAATGAGTTAGGTTATACATGTTATATTAGGTATTATTCAAAGATACTGAAGAAAACCTTCTTCTAATAAGATGTAGCCTAAACGTAGGAAAGTGATGATAAAAAAGGACATCTATAATCACAAATTTTCATACAAACTCTCAGGATTACGCGTTGTTTTTTTCTTCAATAAAAATGGTGTTTACTTCAGAATTTTTTAAGTAAATTAATCTGGAAGTAGATTCAATATGATTGATATTCTTCTTCTTATCGTACCTAGCGGAGGTCAGACACTTATCAGGACAAATTTCTTTTATCATCTACTACCCAGAAGAGTTCGATGGATCTACGAGTGCAATAGTATCAATCATGGAGGTTCTTCAACCACGAAATCTCTGCTATCTTCACCATTGGATGACAAGTTGAAAAATACTATAACTTTGTTCTCTCATAATGTGGTAGTTTTTTGGTTTTACTACGCAGAAAATCTCGGTCCTTTCCCATTTGATTCAAACCGTTAACATTTGTTACCTGGCCAGTCCAAGTAATTTTGAAGATGCATCAGACTATACGGTTACATGTAAATTGTAGGTACGTAACACATTTCAGCGTGACACAGTTGTCTGAGCTTTCTTATCAGAAAGAGATGACTGTTTACTATACAGTCTCCAATTTTATTAGATTCAATATGAACATTAATTCAATTTTCATTGCTGATTTTGGCAAAATCAAGAAAGAAAACCTAACCTAACCTAACAAATAATCCAGTATATCGGCTATGTAAACCGACAAGAACCATGTTTTATTTAGACATGAATTTTATGTTAGTACCTACTATACGACTCAAAGAGGTTGGACGGTTTTTAATATACGACCATATAATTATTTCCGATATAAAATTTCACGGTGAAATGTGATACGGCAAACTGCATACGTACAAGTGTCTATACATCCACATCTCAAAAGCCTTAACTATCCGTGACATCTCCTGGTTTAGTGTCCTTACCTTCATGCCATAGAATGATATTGAGAGAACATGGTAGATAACCATGTTTAGTATCTTATTAGTATTTATTAATCTATGTAATTATGTAGGTATTTCATTTACTGACCAATGTGAAGTAGAATTTTGAATAATACTAATTTTCTTAACAAACCTCTCAGTTTTACGTAAGATCACGGATACAATTTATTTTTGATACATGTTATTATGCCATAATATATTTGGAAAGTTTATTTTCTTTTTGAGGTTAGTTACGAAAACATACGTAGTAATGAGAAACACGATTTATTATATTTTCCTTTCATGGCCGTTAGCGTCGCGGGAGTTCACACGTATTTTTCCCGCCTTCTACAAACTAAAAAATCTCAAAATAGAATTAAAATGTTTCACTTCGTTTACGACTCATAATTTTATTTCATTGCAAAGTTTTCTTGCCTTGTAATGTTTTATTTTTATTTTGCTAATTTGATCGAGAAAAACAAAAACGTACCTAATTGAATTCATTGTTTTACCAAAAAAATAGGTAAATATTTTATCTTTTTTATACTTCTGTTGGATGTAGCATATATACGTCATCAAGAATCGTGTTCCCAGTTCATACAACCATCATGTATTTATAACAAAAACACTATGATGATTGAATTTTTCATGAAACCGAAATGCGATTGGCTTGACGAAGAGGCCGTGCTAACGTTCATGTGCGACTGATTAAAGCTGTATGCAACAGAAGTTGCCCATTAAGACGATACATCAGTGAAACGGCAAATAATTTTCAACTATAGGCGCGACAAAATTTTGACTCGCTGGCATTCGGAGAGAGAACGTCGAGCTGGGAACACGTCAATTTGTTTCGTGATGGCGACGGGGGTATTAATTCTTAAATCGTGTAAAGATGACTAAAAACGTTACCCATTTACTTGAAAAAGAAAACATGTCAATGAATATATTGTTATTGTTACTAATAGAACAATAAACAGAACATTAATTGTTGGATTTATATGACAAATTATATTTCGTTTGGCATGCGTGATTTGCACCCGCGACCCGCAATCCGCGCATCGCCTAGCCACGATCTTTTTAGACCATGCCTCAACTAAGGTATAGCTTTAATTATTAATCACACACTATGACTGACCCATTACGTCATGGCTAAAGAGCTACGTTTTCACCCAGCGGCCATGATTCGTGAACGTTTTAAAACACGACCAAGTCAGAGAGCATTCTCCGTGAACGCGTTTAGCCGCATTTAGACCAAGCGAGCGAATATTTGTTCATCCCCCACTCCAGCGAAATTCTTATGCTCACTCAACAAAAAGCGGAGAATTTCGCTGGAGTGCTAATATGAGTTAACTCATTTAGTGCTAACACCGCGACTGGCGCGTTTGGAGCCGTTGGCCATTAGATGTAATTAACGTGTTATTTAAATGTGGTAATTAAAAGGTTTTAGCAGTGATTGCGTTGAGATGATAAATTTTATTCTTTGTGAATCGAATGACTTAATCAATCAGAACGAGACATGAAATGTCACTGATGCGAAGAGTTACGTTCATATTTAAGTGACTCATTTTCCATGTCTCGTTGAGACTCACTTTAAGAATCTATAGAACGTGGAATAGTTAGGTCAAACATTGCATCTTTGAAATGTTGATCATTGTTGTTTTCTTATATATGTATACATAACGAATTAATTTTGTGATAAGTTTGATTGTGCGTTCAACGCAAGCGTAAAATGCGGTCACATAATGTTATATGCGATTACACGTGTGTACAGTACGTACGCACCAAAACCACTCCATATAAATGTACACATGAAATATTGCTGCGTTTTACGCATGCGATAAACGAAAATTGGCAAAAGGCATGAAATAATAAAAAAAAACAATCATCACATCTGTGTACGAAAACATTTATGGTTGGCGTTTACTGCCTGTTTAATGGTTTCAAAAGCTGAAATTATTAAATTAGGCCGCGTTAACAAATCGCATGCCACATATTTCATATCGCATTTTATTTATGACTAAGGCTTAAAATATATTAAGTAAGTTTTTTTGTTAATTTTCCATAAGATTTTTCTTTTCTCACATATATTACTAAAATTATTTTACAAATTTAATTAATTCATAAAAAAAAACACTTCCGGATTTGCAATACATAATAAATTATGTAACATGTATAAGTACTGGCCTGAAAGTTTCTAGCACACCGTGAGACATAGCGGTTATAAACACTCGCCTTTTTGTCCAGAGATCGCAGTTTCGATTCCTATATCGGAGTAAAATTTTACGTGTTGTTTTCCAATTAACGTGGGTACGTCATATTTTAATGGTTGGGCGATTAAATTACTTCCGATAATTGCCGAAAGTTTTTTAATTTTTTTTTTGACGCCGAAGCGGTCCGAATTGGAACATAACTAGTGATTAAGAGCATACATAAGTGAAGCGGCAAATAATTTTTAACAATAGGTGGGACGAAATTTCTTACTCGTCGGCAATCGGAGAGCGGCAGTCGAGAAGTGAGCACGTCAATTTGTTTTGTGATGGCGTCGGAGGAATATATTCTTATATCGCGTAAAGATGATTAAAAAACGTTACGCATGTATTCGAAAAAGAAAACATGTCACTGAATATATTATTATTATAACTAATATAACAATAAACATAACATTAAATGGACGCAAATTGAATTTTTATGACAAATTATATTTCGTTCGGCACGCGTCATTTGCACAATCCGCGCATCGCACAGTCACGATCTTTTTAGACCTTGCCTCAGGTGAAGTATAGCCTTAATAAAAACAATATAAATGTAGAATTTTCTGATGAATCAACAATATTAGTGGCCAAATTAGGCCTGTCATATTCTATTCGCAGTGTTTCTCAACTGCTGGTCTGTAGAAATTATCAACTGGTCCGCGAATAGTAAAGTTGTCTTCTATTTTTAAATGCATATGCCAAAATTTCTTAACAAATCCTCATTAAAAAAGGTATCCCTTCATGGAAGACGTCGATCTATGCGCAACTAATACCTACTCGAGAATAAAGAAACCTAATCGAGTTGTCTTTTGATGCCAAGTTGGAATCCAGACATAAAATAAATAAAAACATTGCTAAGTTACAAAGCCATCTACATTGTCGACTACCTATTCATGTGCGAAAACTATTTCGGTCCTGTCAGTACGTAATAAAAATGAAACACAGAAACCGAATGGATGTCACTGCAGCGCTTCATCTCTTCGAAAGAACATTGATGCCATGGTTATCAATTATTATTCTAGCAAAGAAACAACAGACTTTGCTTTATTTTTGAAACTAGCGTCCTAAAAATTTCATTCCATTTTATTATTAACATATTATATACTGGTCGGTCTCTGATGAAATCAATTAATAATATAATTTTCATCATATATTTTTGTATTCGCAATCAGATTGTTATAAGTCTTATGTCTCTGAAATATACCTATAATATCTATTATAATAATATGATTTTAATTTAATTTATTTTTCTGTTATTATTATTATTATATTCTATATTCTCTTCTTCTCTCTTGTGAGGGTAATATTTGTTATAATGTAAATCTCTTGTTATGTACGTCTTGAATTTAGATTTGCTATGTCTACAATGTTCTGCATTCTTAAATAAATAAATAAGGTTTGAAAACTAATAAAAAAATACTCTATAAATAATATTTTTTTTAGCGGTAGCCATCACCGAAATATTTATCCTATTTTCACCGGGCAGCAGGTGTAAAAATATTGGAGAACACTGCTCTAGTACACACCATGGGGTTTGGTTAACGTTTTTTGAAAAGCGCCCAGCAAAATTGGACACAAACAAGGACGCTTCTAGATATTTATGTCACGTGAAGGGTCAAGGACAATTTGGCGCCGTCATAATGAAGTTAAGACAATGGATGGTTGTTAAATCGATGTCGTCAAAGATGAATAAAATATATGAATAAATCCACTAATGTTGCGATTGGAAATAGCAAATAAGTAATTGATAAGATGAGTTCTTAAGTATGTATACAAAATAATAATAAAATATCATGAAAAAAAAATAATGATATCGAATTGTCATAGTAATTTGTCACTTATATGTAATTATTGCTAATATATTTACATAAGTATATATTTTTTTAAATAATTTACTTGAAATAAAAAAATATATTATTGCGACTTATTTATGATTAAGTTTGAAATTAGAAAAAAAAATACTAAACCAATTGATCTGGTATCCAGATAACGTCGCCAAGTCGACATCGTCAAGTCGCCGCAGCCAAAGCAGCGTCGCTAAACCGGCGCTGCCAAGTGGCGGCGTCAATATAGTGGTGCCAAATTGTTAAATTTTCCAACATAATAAGTGGCGGATGGAGGAAGGACAGTAAGTTAGTAACATTAAAGAGATTAATTATGAACGTTGTCTAATATTTTAGTATCAGATTACTATACCCGTATAGACGGTTTTATTAGGGTTGGGGGCGTCTTAATCACAACATCTATTACTTGTAAAATATCTATTAAGAAGCGCCGTACTGTAGGGACTAATAATCTACGTCTTGGAGCGGAATTGGTATATTACCCCTTTGCTATAATATGTAAAGATCGATACTTTATTACCATATAGTAAAACAATATTCAAGGACAAAATGTTAGTAACTCTTTTGCATTAGTGGCGAAGACTCAGTTCCAAAGAAACAATATATTCACCCAGTCTCGTAGAAAATAATATAATTATGAAAGTTTATTATTATAATTCCACAAACACACATTTATTATTAAATTCATATATTTTGAAATTATTTCACCGTAAAAAGTAGCGACATCTATAAATAAGATGGCAAGAGTCATTTACGTTTTATCATGAATCTATTATTGTAATTTTATTGTGGATTAGTGCATTCAGTTAAGGAGAATCCACTACTATCAGAGACACTTAGCGGAAAAATACGATGCTTGTAATTTGAGACATTTTTTTGATACTTGACAATTTAAACTGTGTTTATTAATAAATATGTACCTATCTGAAAACATTAAAAAGAAAAATACTTTTTATTTTAAGTCAAAGATAAACTTACAATTATTAAAAAAAAAATGTTATATAATGTGAATTTGTTAAAAGATCCCATCTTATTATTGCATATTATTTTATGGTCATATTTATTATTAAATTTTAGTTTATTAAGTTTTCTATATTGTAATCAAGAGCTGTTTGACTAATTCGTAGTTTTAATATTTCTTACATTTATTTTAAAAATATCGTTTTTCATTAAAAAAAATTAAATGTGTAACTTGAAATCCTTTTTATTTATATCAAATCTTATTTAAGTATGGTCCCAATATTGAAGTTCGATTTATCTTTGACTTAATGTTTTCAGATACCTACCTACATTAATTGATACAGCTTAAATTGTAAATTATCAAAAAAATGTCTCAAATTGCAAGCTTCATATTTTTCCCCTAGGTGCCTCTGGTAGGTGGAGGATTCGCCTTAAGATTGTCTGGAATTATTATTTTTCACGAATAACCTCCGGCGGCCTTAGGGACTACTCGCTGCGCACACTTTAAATATCACTGGTTTCGACTATGTTGACAGTATTGAGTACAATGTAGCTAAACATTAAACATATGTTTTGTGAATAGTTGGGTTACAATCAACAAAAGAGTAGAGTCTACCATTTGTCTAATTATCATAAAAGTTCAATTGAAATTTCAACTTCTGACTCAATTATTAACAGTTAACGTTTCAGACATAACCCCGACCCCAAAATATATGTTTTTGCAACGACCGATGTCTAGACTCACTTAACTAAAAGTATTTCATTGTTACGTCACTGAAATATTTATTCATGAATCTTTGTATATTTCCATAAAGAGTGGGTGGGTTATGGCGATTTCGTGACATCTATAACAATGAATTATGTAATTTCATATTATCTACTTTTGGACTACGTGGATGGTGGATGAACGATGGATTAAATAATTCAGGAATAAAACAAAAAAAGCAGAATGGAATTTTCATCAATCGGTTATTTGGTCAGATCGGTAATTTAAGCGAGATAATAAATTGCATTTGTTGGATATATTCATTTGGCAACAAGGCTCTTCCTCTTTGATGTTTGGATTTTGTTCATTGGTTAGGCCAATTATCGCAGCGCAATCTCCTATAAATTCCATATTTACGTCCGGGCATGATGTAAAACAATTTAGATACCCCCAAACGATAAACAAGATTAGACGTGCATAACAGTAACAATAATTAATGTTAACAGTACCGCGCGAGAGTGATAGACACTATTACTGATCACGCATCACAAAAAGTCAGTGCCTGGCATCCTTGATAACCCCCCCCCCCCCAACATCCGAATCACCTCTCACCCTTTCTAATACAGTCCACAAAAAAGTGCAGCCAATTATGTATAAAAATACGTTATGTCAAACGTCACACATATTTTGAGAGAGCATGCATTAGATCAGTGGTTCTTAACGAAGCGTAAGTGTCCATCCGTGGGCGTTTAAAAATATGCGGTGCGTTTTTATATTTTTAGCATTTGGGGGAGCGCTGCTGAAATCCTAGTGGGTGATTGCATCATTGCATATTGCGATGATGTTTTGTTCCTCCTTCTATAAATCAACAATTGCTAATTTACCCTGCCAACACGTATTTTCTAACGAGGCAATACAGCCATCGAGATGAATTTTGTTTAAAGACACACCCCGACAGGATTAATATAGACAAATCGTACTTGAAGAACTTAAGAAAACATTTGAATAACATAATACTATCTGTAACTTTACTGATATTTAAGAAAATTTTAAGTCAGAACGATAAAGAACTAATCTATGAAGAAAATAATAATATCACCAGCTATATTCATTAGTAAAATGATTGGACAAAATAATAGAGAGATTCTTTCTTCAGTTCCATGGAGCAATGACACAAAATTGATGAGATGGAAAATGATGTCAAAATTCTACGTCATGAGGGATACGGATTTTTTTTTTTTTGTAAAATGTTTACATCTGTTGTATATTTAACTTTTTGTTGAAATAATATTACGCCATTTTTTTATTTGTACCAGGATATCCGTTGCATGAAATACATATTATAAACAAGAGTGTATTTTTAAATTTTGTTTTCACTTGGGTAAGGGGGATGGTTGAATAATTTTAATGTGGTAAAGGAGGCGATGTTAGTAAGTCATGGTCCAATCTCACGACTGAGGTAAATTTATATATTTATTTTTCAATCAGTATAATATAATAATCGTATGCAGGAGTGGATAACGGTAAATTAAGCATTTTTACGCATACGCAGTCCGAATGTGCTTATAGTTACGGTTTCTATTCTCTGGGACTTCAAAGTGTCTTCACATTGTGGATGAATAAATGACGTTGTTGGTGTTAATATTATGTTCATTTTTATTATTGGCTCTCGTCATACTGTGCGATTTCTCGGATATATTTTGCATAATGGTCTCGATAGGTTAATTATTTTGGATAGTATGCCTGGTAAAATGAAGAGAGAGGCAACGTCGGAGGTGAAGTGATCAAATGAAGGAATTTATTAGAAAATTCATCAATTGAATTGCTTCCGCAAAAAAAGATGAGGAAAGTTGGAGAAAACTGATACAGAATTCTGCAGTATCGATTCTAGAATGACCACGATCTGTCATGATATTGACAACGAGGAAGAATGTAATATTATCTCTATAATTCGATGATAATATTAGCCGGCTCCCGTAATAGTTTCTTACAAAGTATATATATATATTTATGATAAATGGACGTTAGCTACATGCTAAAATATATTATAGCTCTGGATCCAAACACAGCCATGGTCTTGGGGAAGTTATTCCTAAAGGTTACAGGATTTTATATTAAAACACTTAACTACGTTAACTGTATTAATTGTGTTAAATTGATTACATGAGACACTATTATAACGGACTATTTATTTTATCTAGTTTAACGTCATTGCGGACGGACATTATATACAAATATTATATGTTTTACCTGAGCATCATTATTTCATTCACTGGTGTCGCTATAATGCTCCCGGTATAAATTTCAAGGTAACATTGCGTTCGTTACGCCGTGGTATATAACTGAACGAGCGTAGTTGCATATTGAGTGAAATACAACGTGTGAATCTTTCAGACACGGGATTCGAATCTTTAACCATCGGATTCAAGACTAGATACTACCATCTATCCATAACGTTATTGGTACCTAAAGTACCTTTTTAAACAATCCCATAAAAAATATTTTGGTGAAAAAATGAACGTGAGATAAGTGAGAACTTGATAAATATAATGTTATATTCTAAAAGTTCCCTTAGAGAGAAATGGCAAAAAAATAGTTCAAGCGAGTACCAGCAGGTTTTTCACATTTTTTCCCGTTCGGATGGCTAAAATTGAAAAGAATAGCCAAGATATCAAACGAGGGCATTTCTTTGAAAATTCTTACTCCCTCTTCAGAAACACGTTTTATGGAACTTTTCCAGGAAAACTTTATTTTTCCCCTTGCGAGGGAAACTTATATAACACTGTTATGCTATACAATACAAAATAATCATATCGAATGTCGATACAAGGAACGTAGGGTTTCCCTTCGACTCACAACGGTGTATCGGAAAAAGGCTTGATAGGTAATATACCTCCCTTCAGTTTTCACGATTTTTATTTTTTCTTATAATCCACTTCTAGATGGAATAGCTTTACTTATATATTATTAGTAACGAAGAGAGCCTGTATATGAAAACACGAGTCTGTTTATAAAGTTTAAAGCACTAGTTTATAAAGTACTGCACGTATACAATCTTCTTCTTCTTCTTCTGCTATATCCTATCGGAAATCAGCCACCAGTGTAGGGATGTCCATTGATACCTGGCCGAAATAGTTCAGTGTTGGTGTACTCTTATCGATAACGAAGGTTTTTAGTAATGTTGCAATAAGTTAATTATGACAGAAACAGTGGACTGTATTACCAGTTGGGGTATAATTGCGACAATTAGTGAAGGGTGCAATAACACTAACGAATAATTTTCATTAACTTTGAACGGTTGCCTTTATATAATTATGGCGATTGTATTTCTTGGATGTACGCTTCTAGTAATATTTTGTATGTTCAACACTGTTTTTTTTTTTTTTTTTGAATTATTAATAACCATGTCCTTGCTTTTTCCTGAAAGGTGGTTGTTAGTAATTTTGAACAATCAAAAACACCTAGGCTTTGAGAAAAACACATAAATATTATGTACTGAGCGGGAATCGAACCCAGAACTCTCAGGTGGAAGGCAAGCGCCTTACGCACTGCACCACGAGAGCCGCCTGTTCAACACTGTTGTTTATCGATGATATTTTCTTAGATAACAAGTTTGATACCTATAGACTCTGGTCCTCTCACAATTTTGTTGAGACATGCTTAAACAGGTTAATGGTGACGATCACCCAGATTTCAATCTAATGCTTGAGGACACCTGTATCGACCAATTGTGATATGAAGGCAATTACGATGGTGATGAAAACATAATTTTGTATATATAAGGCCATCTACATTCATGCCGGGCAACTATATTAAAAGTTCCGATGGTAGTGATAGTTATTGTTTAATTTAAAATATAATACAGTACCATGTTTACACTGAATGAAGATTTTCGATTGGATATATCGTTATTTATTATACTTAACATTGTCCCATTTTTTAATACACTTAACAATTTTTTTAAAATATGAAATAATATTAATTTTCCACAATCAATTTAGGATATTGCATTCGAAGTATACCTATTAAGCAATAACTAGTACCTACTACAATCGAAATTTATAGTTTCATTTTAGAGAAGGTCTTGATTTATTTATTACAAAGTGAACAGAGAGACCCGGATATATCTATATTGTGACATTATATAAAAGGAAAAATTAGTGAACTTCCCTTAAGATTAACGCTGTGCACAAAGAAAGTTTGTTTCAAGGGCAACGTGTCCTGTCTTCAGCTGTGTGAGTATTTTATTAATAGCCCACTTCAGTATTTTATTAGAATATTTTCACATTATATTATAAAAAATAAATACTACGTAATATTTATTTTAATATTATTATAAGGTTCTATCTACGGTGTACACAACTATAAAAACATCTACCTCTAAAGTGGCTTAAACATAATGTAAGGCTACCTGTAATGTAAATTAGGGCTTAGCAAAGTTGAAAGCTTAATTTCCCGGGAATATGCAATTGCTAAAAGAATGAAAGTTTACATGTGCTTAAAGCTCTAAATCATTTTAATCCCTTAGTGTTGGAAACATATACTTTTTTGGTTATAAACAAAAGCGTACAAAATAACTAAATAATTAAAAGCTTCCGGCATTACTCTGTAAATTAACTTATTCAAAAAATATTATGTACCTACTCACTGTGATATCAAAGCGAATTAGTAATCACCATGTTCATCGCTTTGTACAATAACGTTTTATAGAATTTATGTAGAATGCATTAATATAATTCAAACAAAATAATAACATACAGGCTAGAATTTAAATATACATATTGTGGTCAATTTTCCGTAAACGCTTCTGACATAGACGTGGTGTACCTACCTGAAATATAATTCTGAAAACAAATACTCAACATCAATTATTAATAACAAAATAACTTGCCATCGCTGATGTCAATTCAAAAACCAATAGTTAACAAAATTGCTTCAATGTTAAATATATTCCATTTCCGTGAGGATGTTAGTTTATAAAGTAATTTTAATTCGCTCACTTATAATTATTTTCACTGCTCACTGTATTGTTATAACATGTGGTTTTTTGCAACCCATTCTATCATGTTTTAAACATCTTTAAGTACCTATTAATAATTAGTGATGTTCATGATATACAGTCAAGAAATTCCTGTTATGGTTGACATTCAGTATATAATGTAGATTTTTGGGATGGTATGTGTGCCAGGGGTGGACATGGTCTATGACGATTCTCATTTTATATAGGTAACGATAGGTTAATGCACAGAATGTATAATTTGTATGATTTAAAAAAAAAATGTTACAATGAGACCTTATCATGTTTTGATGCTATGTCCGATTATTTTACGAGAAATGGATGTTAGCCAATCTCAACCTGTTAGGTCCATATTCTGAATTAAAACAAAACATGAAAAATAATATGTGGATTTGTCAAACTCAGGATTCGCACCTAGAACCCACGACGTTATAAGTCGACGCGTAAGCCGCTCGGCCATCGTGAGCGCATAAGATCATATTTATAAATGTAAAATATTTTTATAATAATATTAAGGTATGGTACAGAAAAGACCTCTGGAGAGACTATCGTTATGAATCAAAGTAAGAAGCTTTTATTTGTACCTTAATTTAGACCATAATAGTCGATTGAAAAAAACTAACGAATTTTAAAAAACGCTTCGGAGAAAATTATAAAAACTACTAGTAAATTTTGTTTCAATTAGATAGGACGTGTATTGCTTAGGTGGTAGAGTACATTAGTGCGAATCTCAGAGGCGCGAGTTAGAACCTCGCTAGGGATCGATTTTTTTACGTCGGGTTACTACCAAAAGTTTCTCAGAATTATTTATGGAGTAATTGCAATTTTACGTTTGACATACCCTCTAAAATCAAGCAGAGTGCTTAATTTTTTGTGCATTATGTGCATGTTCTATATATAGGATGACCTTGAATTTTTGTTCTAGCATACATTTTAAAATATAGATACATACTCCGTTGTTAACTTTAATTACCTAAATTATCGACTTACCAACTTTTGGCAGCAACCCCGCTTTTGTCTATTGGTTATATTTTATTACTCTGAGGTGTTTTTAAATAATCTATGTTAAGTAAATTGAAGTTGAGTGATGACCAAACCATTTTCATTTGCTTAGGTAAACACACATTTTATTAAGGATTTTCGCCAATTCATTAATTAATTGTAGGCAAAAAAAGTGTGATCGAGTGTTTGCCTACCGATGTTATTTAGTCATGTTTAATTAATACTTACGCGCGAGGCTCAAGGATACGGGCGTTATAAAAATGGGAGTATAAATACTTTTTCCCTTTCCGTATGGGAATGTAACGAAGATGGAGAGTCAGAAAATAAAATGAAATTTGAAACATTTCTTCCGTAGATAAATCACCAAGATGCCAGCTCAGCGAATTAACTTATTTAGAGATCAAACACCTCCCCTTAACTTATCACCAGAACTTTCCACCCTCTTTAATTAAAGAAAAGTTTCCCCCAATAAGGTTGGAGGGTCAACACGGTGAGCGAAAAATAATGAGTTTGTGAAAATTACTATTGTCGTGAGGGTAGTTTATTCGGGTTGTAGTGTTGGACTGCCTTTGCACTATGTTTTTAAAGCCCTTATATCCGGACGGACCATGAATTTCTAATTCATACCTAGTTAGCACTTATATACGAATAAGAAATGAAATAAAGTTTACGTAGGAACCTACATGATGAGAATATATAAATATGACATTATGTAGGTGACTATTTTTTCATTAAATCTACATTCCTCCATGTGGATCTATGTTTATTAAGATTTTTTTAACGAGAAAAAAAGGTCAGTAATATGTATTATAAGTCTCTACTGATTCTTGTTTAGGTGTATATTCTGTTGTTAAATTACATTTAAGTATACCTACAAGATTAATGCTTATATTATAATCAAAAACAAAAACAGACATACGAGTACTTGCAGGTTGTATTCGCTCAGAAATATTTGGATACAAAAACAACGCTTTGATGATTGCTTAAGCTGTAAACATTCAAATATTTAGTAGTAATTGATAATTTTCAAGAAGTCTTTATCTTTGGCGATCATAAAGCAGAAATTGGCAAACCACGTGATTTATATCTTCCGAATTGACAGTAAAGACATTATTTAGAGTATCATTTTGTTATACCTAGGCGAGCTAGGAATGCTACAAAATTGTGTCGATCAGCTATTAGGTACATGGTATGAACTTGAAAAACAATATGTGAATTTGGAGAATCCGAGTTTCAAATCCGAGACCCACGTCAATCGAAGGTTACTATACTGAAGACGATACTTATCCATTTGCTTCACAGTGCTACGCAGTGGCGCACCCAGGGGAGGGGGAAGGGGCCCTCGCCTAAGACAATTTGAAAACCGTTAATTTAGTGTTTCACACTACCTTTAATCTTAGCGGTAGGTAGGCGGCCCGCCAAATATCCTAGCCTGAGGGCCCGTTTCAGGATGTGGGGGGCCGTGGTGTAGGTACACCGAGTGCAATAGACAAAAGACCGATAAACGAAAAATTAGGCTGTGTTGTGTTGCGTAGGTTTGTGTATAAGATAAATGCAATAATACTTTTTTTGTCCATTTTCAATTAATATTTTAGAACCTCAATAAAAAAACCAAAAATTACAGTCGGTGGTGGTGTTAATCAGAAGAACATTTTTTTACAGTGGAATTCGGCATAAATATTGTAGCTCTCTAGACCAAGCGGGTAGCACAGCCGATATTATTTGAGTAATGTTTTAGCATACTAGGCACATATGTCCAGCACGGCCACTATTAGTCACTTCTAATCCGCCAGTCGCTGATGACACGCTCAACGGTTACCGCCACTATGCCTCAAATTTAATAAAACCTAGGAGAAACTGTAAAAATATATCGCCGTGTATTGTGAAAATATGTAAAAATAATTATATGAAGAAGAAAAGAGCCTATGGGACTAATTTATATTCTCCTCCTTGCCCCCCCCTAATATTAAATCCTGAGTGCGCCACTGGTGCTTCCATCTCATATACGCTACTTCCAGTATTCGCATCCATTTAATATGTCTCACACTACTTCTCTCCAGTCTTGGATGCCCAAGGTTTTAAAATCCAACTCTTTATCATCATCATAAGTTAGTCTAATAGGGTTTCGTTTGACTTCCGGTTTCTCGAGTATATTTTTTGTAATATTTTTAATACTGCCACGAAGTCTAATTATAGCAGGTAATAGACGTCCGACGTTCATGTGATACTGATTAGAACTATATTAGAACAGAGTCTGCCCATTAACCAGTCATATACCGTCTTATATGCGCATGAGTCTTGAATGAGTCATAACGTATAGCTAAAAAATACGTTTCTATTCAGTGGATTAGACGTGATTTGTGAAAGTTTTTAAAACAGGATCGAGAGTTTTATTGTTCATGACTCAAATGACCTAATCAATCAGAACGAGACATAAAATGTACTTGACACGAAAACTAACTTTCATATTTACGTAACTCATTTCTTACGACTAGTAGGTAGTGTAATGGTATCAGTAAAAAATAGAGGCTTGAGAAAATCAGTTACATTTATTGTGAATTCACCTAGATCAAACCCAGGATCCCCTGAATGAAAAACGCTTTGGACTACAAAGGTTTTCACGAATGATACTTTCATATTATATATAGTACCTACTAACTAATTTGGACCAAATTGATGAGATGTACGATATGTGGGCACTCGTATAAAGAGTAATTATAGCTCGATAGATTCAAAGATATCAGGCAGCACGCTCTACTCAAATGAGCCCAGCTGTGTTCTGAGTTTTATGTCATGTACTAAATTACTAAGACGGATTTGTACAAGCCTTGTTTCAGATGTTGAAAACAATAATTCTTTCAAATTACTAATAATTACTAGTAGAAATATTATTATTATGATTTAAATCAATATTTTTTTATATTTCATGATCAAAGATCACGGAATTTGGTTAAAAATAAAATTGCACGTGTTGGTGCATTAAAAAATAAATTATATAAAATATCCGATATTATGAAAATGTGTTTTGATTAACATAAAATATCGTCACTGTTCTGGCAGAAGACACTAATTCGAAAAAATGACATATTGAATTAGTTATACTAAAATGTTCCTTATTTCAAACTTTACCGTCTGAAAACCTTCTTAATAAATAAACAGTCTTTATTTTTAAGTGATCCTTTTTACGATTACTTAATAAACTCACATGATAGACCATTTCAAACATTTTAACAACTTACAAGTCAAATTACTCAAAACTAGTATTCTCCAGTTAGTGTGTTCTGCCAGAACAGAGACGATAATTATATTATTAGAACTTTTATTATTCATGAATATGCGCCAAATGTTTTTTTTTTCCAGGAATTTTCCGATATTTTCATAATATTATTTACGTAGGACTCACTTCAACAGAAAAACGTTTTGATTTTTTATTCTATTTTAAGTTGAAAAAGTACTACGTATAAATAAATCTGGAGCTATTTTTAGAAAAAAAGGATTGGCATAATTATTTTAAACAATTTTTTTATATATTGTATGTTTCTGATGTTTACAATGTTTAAATGTTTACAAAAGCGTGAGTTTATGAATTTGATATTATGTGATTTTATAAGATCAACAAAGGTGATATAAAGCTTAGAATCCAGCAAAAACCGACAAAGAAAGAGTCATAGGTTTTACGTAAATATTAATTGTACTGGGATTTTGCATACAACCAAAAATACTCAAAAAATGTTTTGAATAGTTAATGCTCATACTAAAACTCAACATCGCTATCCTCAAAAATAATGAAATTTTTTTATATATCTACTTTAGTATTGTTCTTAATAAACGCTATCTTACACTGTTCAAAAATTATGTTTAATTTGGTCAAATAGCGGATACAGAAGCATGGATTTGCTATGTTCCTAGATCACGGACATTTTGTTTTCTCAATAAAAACGTTCATACCGTCACTAGGGATTGCAATACCGGTATTCCAACATTTATCAATACCGAAATACCGGTTTTAAAAATCCAAAATACCGGAATTTTCGGTTTTAGGAAAGCACACTCGTTTACGTTTTTGAAAATGAATTATACGTTATGTGCTGCTAAAATGCAAATAATATATTGAGTGAATCCAACAGAAGTTGAAAGAAGAAGAAGAAGAATAATTCCGTTTTTTAATGTTTAAGAAATACCGGTATTCAATTAGAAATTCCGAAAAACCAGCATTCAAATTTTCATTCGGTGTTGCAATCCGTAACCGACACATAAAAATTATGTGAATATTATGAAATTTGCAATAATAACAATTCATAATTCACATCATTACTGATGCTTTATTATATTGGTAATAGTACTTACCTGCCATTGTACACTTTGCTTGAATGGTTTGCAGCAAACCTTCATATAACAATGTAACATTACGGTCCGTTTCAGTGCGAAATTGCCGAAGGAAATTCAGTCTCGTCTCAATTACTTGAAAGCAAACAGAAAAAGGTGCGTATAAATAAGATTGCTTTGTAATAATTTAATAAAATTGGGGTCAAAATGAACAGGGCGAGTTGCCCCAGTGTTGGGAAAACTCTTCGGTCCTTTACGCCCCTCGTCCGTCCTCTTTCCGCGCGGCGCCTGCAATGACACGGATATCATTAATTTTTCACTCACCTCACACGCCTACAGGATAACCAGCGGAAAGGTCAATTTACACATCCGTGGTCCGTGTCAGTACAGTATACATAACATCCTATCAGCATTGGTTATTTTAATATTAAGGCTAAACTTCAGCTGGGGCACGGTCTAAAACGATCGTGACTACGCGACGCAAAGATTGTGCAAATGACGCGTGCAGAACAAAACATAATTTGTTATAAAATGTCAACATGCGTCCATTTAATGTTATGTTTATTATTCTGTTACTAATAATAATAATATATTCATTGACATGTTTTCTTTTTCAAGTAAATGGGTAACGTTTTTTAGTCATCTTTACACGATTTAAGAATTAATTCCTCCGTCGCCATCACAAAATAAATTGACGTGTTCACAGCTCGACTTTCGCTCTCCGATTGCCAGCGAGTCCAAAATTTCGTCACACCTATAGTTGAAAATTATTTGCCGTTTCACTGAAGTACCGTCTTAATTATCGTCGCATTTGTGGTGAATGGACCTATTCCACATATTATATTATTAAAAAATGGACTCAACCCATTCTTTCATGTTTTAAACGTCTTCCAGTATTAATAATTTGTGATGTTCATGATATACAGTCAAGAAATTCCTGTTATAGTTTAGATACAGTATATGTAGATTTAAGGGATGGTATGTGTGCCAGGGATGGACATGATCTTATGAAGGTCGAATGAGATCTTATCATGTTTTGGCCATGTCCGATCCTAATAAGATCATTTTAATATTATGGTCGTCTACAGAGGTTTTTGTTTTTACGAGAAATGGATGTTAGCGACTTACTCTCAACCTGTTAGGTCCATATCCTGACTTAAAACATAAAATGACAAACAAAATGCGTAGGTATTTGACTCTATGAAAGAATGCTTTAAAACAAACACAATGTGCGGTAATGAAGTCTCAGCGAGGATATTATAATATATTCAGGCAGTTAATAATTATCACAAAAAGTTAACTGTCAAAAGTTTAACACCCTCTATTTCAGTTATGTTAACTTTTAGAGCGAGATAATGTACGTCAATTACAAAAATTGAGATGCAAGATGCGACTATTTTGAAAAATAATTTCCGTTTCGGGTGACGGCCACCGCCTCAAGTTATAGTTCCTTACGAACTGTCAAATATCGAGTGCCAAGTTATAACACAGTTTTTTTTAATACATAGGTACCTACTGCAATGACATGACTAATACAATTGTAAGTTATGTTATGTTCAATTCTTGTTTGATTTTTAAATACAAAATTTCGAGCATGTCGAGGTTCGCGTGGAAGAACCATAGATGTACCAACACGAACATACCCGAATTTGACCGAGATTTGCAAATAAGAGATGTATTTCGTCATATCTACCAACTTAAATTTTTGCCGTATTACGAATTTACCAATTGTTGTAGATAACCACTGATAACCGCCTTGTATATGGAATTGCTTCTATGTTAATTTCTTCTTCTTCTTTGCCCATATCCGCCCCTTAACTGGAGCATATGGACACCACGCGGCGCCTCCAAGAATCCCTGTCGCTCGCCAGTCTTCTTGCTTCGTTCCAGGTCAAACCAGCATCCCGTAGCTCCGCCGTATACACTCTGTAGATTGTATTTAGCGGCCTTCCAGGACGCCGGAATCCGGTCGGCTTGAAGAACAGGCAAGCCAGGTTAAAGTTCTCTTCGGGCATCCGCAGCACGTGGCCGAGCCAGGTCCAACGTCGCCTCTTCACTTTCAGCGTGATGAGAGGCTGCTTGGTACGTTCTCTTATCTCCTCGTTGCTCCTAAAGTCATACCATTGAAGTTAATCCCTCCAAACCAAAACCCGCCACGCACCACACCCGGTGATGCACCACACCCGGTACGCACCACACCCGGTAGACCGGAGGTAAAGTCATACCACCGCACACCCAGTATTCGTCGCAAACATCTGTTTTCGAAGCTCAGTATACGGTTGCTCTGAGCCTTCGTAAGGTGCCATGATTCGCTACCGTAAAGCAGCACCGTCAGAATGCAAGCGTCGAATAGGCGGCATTTGGTTTTGACCGAGTACAATCGTGAGTCCCAGACATTTCGCATCGAGTTGAATGTTGCTCCAGCCATTCCCATTCGGATAGCGAGCTCTTTCTGCAAAATGCCATCTCCCGTGATGTGTACCCCCAGGTACTTGAAGCTGTCGACGCTCTCGATGCTCTGTCCATCGCTAATCAGAGGGAAATCTGGATCAGGACAGGTGCTATTGCACAAGACGTTGGCTTTCTTCGCGTTGATTTTCAAACCAACGCGAGAGGAGTTGTTATGCAACCTGTCGATTGTCTCTTGAATGCCCTCGATTGAGTTGTCGAATAGGACAGCATCATCGGCGTATTCCAGGTCGCATAGCTTCACCGTGGGGGTAACAGGTATGCCTCGGTCGGGTGGTATTGACTTCCGTAGTATGAAGTCAAAGAGAATGATAAAGAGAAACGGTGCAAGGACACAACCCTGTCTGACTCCGGTCGTGACCCCGAACCATTCCGTGACAGTGTCTCCAATTCTGACACAGCATTCGCTATTCTCGTGCAGGCTTTTGATTATGGCAATGATCTTGGGAGGGATCCCGTATGCTCCCAGTATCATCCAGAGGGAGGGGCGGTGCGGACTGTCGAAAGCCTTCTCATAATCCACAAAACAGCAGGCCATCGGACTGTTCAACTCATGGCTCTGCTGGAGAAGACATCGAAGGTTGTGGATTTGGTCTGCACACGCTCGACCAGGTAGAAACCCGGCTTGGTTTTTCCTGAGGACGTGCATTATTGGGTCCCTTATTCTCATCAAAATGATGTTTGCCAAAATCTTTCCCGGAACACTGAGTAGCGTAATGCCTCGGTAATTGTCGCAGCTTAGAGGGTCACCTTTTTTAAAAAGTGTGATGATTTCACCGTTCACCCAGTCCCTTGGGCAGCGCTCTTCTTCCCACACCTTTGTCATCAGATGAAACATAGGGTGCAGGATTGCGCTCAAGCTGTACTTGAGGAATTCAGGATGAATCCCGTCTCCCCCCGGTGCCTTTCCGTTCTTGAGCCTTTTCACAGCCGATTTTATCTCGGTGTGCGTGGGCGGGCAATCGGAAATGTCGGTCGCTCGGGGAATGTCCAAAAGTAAAGCTTCCGCAGATATGTCAAAGGGATCCAAGGGGGGTGGGCGGTTCAGCACTCCGCAGAAATGATTCTTCCAAATCTTCTTGACGCATTCTGCGTCAGACTCTATTGCTCCACTGGGACCACGAATGGCTCCGGGAGTCGGTGGTCGCCTGCCGCAGACTTCACGGGTGATTCGGAAGAGTTTCCTGGTGTCATTTCTGCTTGCTGCCTCCTCTGCCGCTTCAATTTGCCGGTTCATAAAATTGCGCTTGTCCAACCGCACGGATCGTTTGACTACCCTGTCTTGGGTCTGGTAGTCAGTCCGGCGGTCCTCGGTTCGGTCGGGGTCTCTCTCCTCGTCTCTCAGGGCTTTCAGCCTGGCTCGTTCACCAATTTCAACCCACGTTTCGTCAGACATCCACTTTGGCTGCTCACTCCTTCTGGTACCAAGGACGGTACGAGCCGACGACACAATCGCACTCTTTATGAGGCTCCAGTCCGCCTCAATGAGGTCGGATTCAGATTTGTGCCGCTCGTAGATACGATCTACACTATCTCGTACAGCAGTTTCGAAGTCGGTCCGAATTCTTCGGCGTCGGAGCTTCTCAACGTCAATTCGTTCGCACTTTGGAGGCCTCGCCTGGCGACTGAGTTTTACTCGGATGTTTCCAATAAGTAACTCATGATCGCTATGGATATCGGCGCCTCTGTAAGTACGCACGTCGAGAAGTTCCTTTCGGTGCTTCAAGCTGTATAAGAAGTGGTCAATCTGCGTCCTCGTGCGTCCATCAGGAGACGTCCACGTATATTTGTGAATGTCTTTGTGGGGAAAAACAGTGCCTCCGATTGCAAGCTCGTTCAGAGTGGCGAATTCTACGAGCCGCTCACCATTATCGTTGGGGTCACCGAGGCCGTGTCGTCCCATCACCGTGGGGCCAAGCACCGGGTCTGCTCCTACTCTCGCATTATAATCCCCCATTACAATCACGCGGTCTCTTCGGGGGATGGCGGAGACTGCCGCGTGGAGAGAATCGTAAAAAGCATCCTTTGTCTGCGCGTCGGCATCCTCAGTGGGGGCGTAGCACTGAAAGACGGTCAAGGAGCTACCAGGCGTCTTGAAGGAGGCACGTATCAGTCTCTCCGAGATTGGTTCCCATTTCACGAGGCAACGGGCCGCTCTCTTTGACATCAACACTGCCACTCCCTGGCGATGGTATTGCTCCTGACCTGAGTAGACAATAGAGTAACCCTCAATCAACTTTCTCCCGGCTCCTTTCCAGCGCACTTCGCTCAGCCCTAGGATGTCCACACCATAGGTGTGCATGATGCGTGTGGCGTGCAGGTCCTTTCCGGGGGTACGCAGGGTGCGAACATTATATGTCCCAATGCGCATACTCGAGTTGTTAGAGAGGATTACTCTACCTGTTTCATTGTCCATTTCCATGCAAGGTCGTCGTTTTACAGAGCCGGTTGTCGTCCGAGGCTGCTGTGTAGGTGTTTTGTTAATCTGTTTCGTTTAAGGAGGCAAGGTGATTAGCCCAGCGCTCCCGAGGCCTGAGCCACGAGGGCCCTGAAGGTCGGCTCGACCAGGTTTTTCTGTCGGGGATTTCCTTCCCTTAGCCAGAAGGCCAGTTTTATGGCGCCGGTCACTCGCCCTTCGCCCCCTGCTGTTAGCTACAGCGTACGCTGTATTGCCCGGAGGTCGCCACGGGGAGGCCAGCAGATGGGACTTGCTGGCAGTTTGGCATTTCCCAACTTTTGCTATGAACACATCTACTGGCGTCAATGTGTCCACTTGGGGCCGACCAGCCGTTGACCAATAAAAAAAATGGAAACGTGATAAATTAGTGTTAACTGTTGTAAGAAGAGCTGTTCAGAGTTGCTTATGGATTGAAAGATATCATACGTTTGACTGACAAAGTTTCGTGTGCACTATTTATGCCGAATCTTATTAACGTACCTCTACCCCTCGCCGCTTTTATCCATGCATGGCCTACTAAAGATTCATTTATAGAGAATTACTGAATAATTGAACATCGACTGGCAGTTTCTCACAGTACGGTTGAGATAGAATACGAAAATATGACATATATAATACGAAAATGTGACAATGAATCTGAATCGGTCATGTGCTATGGATCCGTCAATAGAACTTCAGCATGGCCTGTCTCTATATAATCAGATTTTAGTATTCTTGAGGATCACTGAATACTATCTACAGAATGTATAACTTGGAAAGACACATGAACACTAGCAAACAAAATAAATACATATTTGGAGGCGACGACGTATGCCATCTGATATGCTTAACATAATGAGCAAAAATATATTGAAATAAGAAAGAGAATAGTATGTCTATATTTTTATCTTAATTAGGTTAGTTAAGCGTCAATTACATTGACCTTCTTTACGAGCTGTGTATTGGCGAATTTACAATCTGCCTGTAAAGTAGCCCAGTGTAATCATCGAACAAGCTAATAAGCAGGTTGTAAACACTCTACCGAGAAAAGTTGAAAGCCGGTCAACTTTACACGCTACACGCCGGCGTGTGGGCCTACTGCGTCTGCGCAGTAGAGCGCAGTAGCAACCTCCCGGTAAAAAAACGAACTACGTTCTGTCAAAATAGTCGCTGGCTTGTGGCTTCTCAGCGAATGGAAAGTTTTGTGTGTAATCATCAAATCGCAGTAGCTAAATCGCCCGCTTTTAAATTCGCCAACAAACAGCTCGTAAAGAAGCTCAATGTAATTGACGCTTAAATGAAGTATAATGAGTAAAGTAAAACTACAGACAGTAATTTTGACGATTTAATAGCAATAATTCTTATTTATCGTCGGTGACACTGACTGGAATGTACGTATACTGAAGTTATATTATAGTACTGAGAGGTGTAAATTTACTTTAAATTCACTCCTGTGTTTTCGGGAATACTCTGCGGTCACTAATTCGGCCCTGAGCGGACGCCGTTTGTCAATTGGGCAAATGGAAAAACTTTTTGGGAAATCATAATGTGATAATATAATTTTTCCGGATATACTTGCGCAGCGGATGTGGGTAATTAAATTATTAAATATAATTCGGAAAACTTTTTGAATTTAATCACTGTTATAATAAATTCTTACCCTCGCGTATTATAATATATTCAATGTCAAAAGTGTCAGTAAGAGAGAATGGAAAATTGATAATAAATTGGCAAGCTTTTCGTAGAGTAGAGCTTGTACGAAAGCGTCTTAGCATGGGTCGAAAATTTAAATTTATATTTAATTCAAATTTACTTGTTGATTGTCAATCAATGTGTAAACCGCTATATGGACCTAGTCACCAAATTCTGAAGCTAGAACAGTAAAAAACTAAGACCCGAGAAAAATAAAAGGAACTATGGTAGGTTTTCAATCTATAGTGGATTGTCTGTGGGGTTGATTACGATGATGTTGTATGTTGAGATATAAGATATGAAACATGTAAGTGGTTACAAATTATATGATTTAACTGGAAGGGTAGGTAATAGATATTATCGATAACTAGTGAAGAATTTCAATATAATTTGCTGATAAATACCTTTAAAGGTGTTTTAATTAACTTTCAATTAAAGAAAGCGTGGGCTGAAGTGAATCCGTCCTCAATGTTTATACGTATAATTACGAATGTGGTAGTATGATTGGAATGTTTATGCATTTGTGGCAAACACTTACCTCAAAAGTAATTAACTAATTATTTATCTATTCAATCTTTTGGCTGTCACAAATTATCCAAAACAAATAATTGCCATTCTGAATAAATTCAGTATATAACATTACCAGTATTACCACTCCTAGTTATTACAGAAATTTCACCACATATACCTACGACAGTTAATTTTTTTATTAATCGTCGTGAAAGTATTTTCCTACGAGAGGGGTACTGTCAATATTGGTTTCATTCGATTTAGTTCGAGTGTCCGAATAAACGCAACAACATTCAGTGAACGGATTATTAACATTCAACCCCTCCGACGTTGTAACTTATACCTACAAATTTATGCATTGTCATTATTACTATCATGACAATCATAGTTGTGTCTCTATCAAACTAATTACGAAATTTATTCGTGATTATGTTGGAATTGTTTTGCAGTATGTCGGAAAGAGTCCGTGTTAGCAGTGATTGAGTATTCGTTTTATAACTTGTACTTTTTACTACACTTGTACGCCTCTTTGCCTGATTACCTCGCATGATATTCACTTGTATTCATATATGTAGTGATATATAAATACATGAGTAATATATGTAAAAACTAGTTTTCAGACTATATTACACTATTTTCTTCCTAGAGACGGAGTGCAAAGCTATGAAGTAGTAACTCTACCTGTGAAGTTAAGGTGAAGCCTTTACTGAGCCTTTTTTAAAGAGGCACCTAGCGGAAAAATACGAAGCTTGCAATTTGAGACATTTTTTTGATAATTTACAATTTCAACTATATTAATTAATAAATATGTATCTGAAAACATTAAAAAGAAAAATATTTTTTATTTTAAGTCAAAGATAAACCTACAATTTAAGAAAAATGTTATAAAATGTGAATTTGGTGCAAGGTCCCACGTTATTATTACATATTATTTTATAGTCATATTCAGTATTAAATTTAGTTTATTAAGTTTTTTTATTTTTTGAAATTTTTGACTAATTCATAGTTTTAATATTTTTTATATTCATTTTAACAAACATCGATTTTTATAAAAAAATAAATGTGTATAACTTGAAATCTTTTTTATGTTCTTCTTTTTATTTTTACTTTCCTCAGTAGTTGTCTAAGGCGATTCCAGTGACATCTGGTCGCAATCCATGGGTATATATCAATGACATTAATATGGACGAATCATCTGGGAAAAAAAATGACACTCACTTTATTGTCGGGTCTGCCGAATGGCATAATCTGTTCTAACGCCATTTCAATAAAGGTGATATTGCTATAAACTCCTGATGCTTTTTGTTGGGTCTGCCGAATGGTTCGGTTCGAACGGGTTCACTCAATAATGAACATTGACATTAGAAACACTGCTCTAACGCCATTACAATATAGGTCATATTGCTATAAATTCCCGATGGGTGATATCGCATAATGGAAATTGCGTGACGTCTACCTATACACGCGAATGCGCGAATTTACTTGCTAGCTACTGTTTTGAGTGCGTCATTGGTATATATCCACACAAACATTATAACAGGCTCACATTGACGGGTTCGTTTGTCATCTCTTTATTACTGAACCAGCTCGATTTCCAGTCATGGAACGTATTTTAAGTTCTACAGTTTTTGCTAATGTTTTTCGATTTTTTTGAAGACGATTTGTCATCCATGTTACATGATTTTGTGGAATTTTGCCAATTTTTCGCAGCTACATATTTCTTTACACACATCAATATTAGAATACAAAGGTATTTTAGCTTTAATTTAACACTAATATCAAGATTCGTCGATGATATTTTACGAAGTTATAAGCTTTGCTGACCACGTAAATCACACGACCAAGTGCTTATTATCGATGGATTTAGTCATTATTACTCTACTCAACGTCATGTTTGCTACTCGAGATATGATTTTAGATTTATGTATAACCATTTAAAATGGGACAAGTTTTCGTTATATCCCGACAACTGACCTGTAGATACCTCTATATTATAGTGTAGGTACACAAATAATTTTACGAAAAAAAACCGTTATAAAATGAGCGTTTGTTAAACTAAAGTTCAGTTATTATTTTTTTTATTTATTTTTATTTTAATTTTATTTATTAAGGAAACAAACTTATCATTATTTAGTCATTTTATGATTAGGTTTATCCATGAAATATATGGTTTAAAACGGTTTTACCACATTTTTCATTATCTAGGTAATAATAATTTAATTGTATTTCTTATTTTTTATAAAGATATCAATTTTACTATTTTTTTATACTGTTTGTCATTAATTTTTAAGCTGGATTGTGTATTTTAACGTGTGTATATTTTTTGGGATATAAGAAATAATATTTATCAAGCTTAAAATTTATTGGGCGATTTCAATTAAAATTGTCTGGAACGATTAATAATACCTTATAGAAGGGCAAAACCCTTCTCTGAGAAAAAAAATTGTTCATAAATGTTTCATAAAATAATTTGTGCTGAATAAAAAGTAATTTCTCGTTAAATTGTATTATTATTTGTTCAATTTTACCCATTGACAAAGTTAAGGTTTACTCTGTATTTGGATGATTTCCTTAACAAACGTAAAAAAACCTTTATTCCACATAGTTAACATAATCCATCTAAAATTCACATTAAAAAAGACACTTGGTCTCTCTTGAGAATGAAGTTTTTAACGAATTTGAAATATGAGAAATGGATGAAATAGATGCTGTATATCAGTAACGAAGAGTGCCTTGGAAGATGGTATGCTATGAGTAACTGAAAAAACTTGTAAATAATTAATAGTCATACGTAAGAGACTTGAAGAAGTTCACTTACAATAATTGTTTACTGAACATAAACATATTTTATCAGTTTAACTGTTTTAAAAACTATATTATATTAACCACGGGATCGAGCCCTGATTCACGAAAGAGTTCGTTTGAATGACTTTCTATCCATATATTATTCGAGGTGTGTGTGGAGGTGATGGTGGATGAGGATGGTGTGAAGACTGAGATTGCGTGTTTATTTACTGGTTTACACGAGTAGAATGATATAAATACAGGAGTGACAATTATATACAATATAATACCATAAGATAAAAGTGATGTGAGATATTCAGCCCGAGGCGCAGCGACGCCAAGTGACATTTACATTTAATCGTAATAGGCTATTTATTGAAGCTCTCATGATTGAATAATGCTGACACTGAATATCCCATGAATTTCGGTCATTCACATTATTGGGTAATGTGCGTGAGAAATACATTTTAAACATAATAAATATTAATTGACGTAAAGTTCTTATTTGAAAGTATAAATTAGTATGTGATGGAAATGCATATAATAAACAATACTATATTCGCCGTTAGCGTTTCTCATCGAGTAAGCAATAATTGATACAGCTGACGGCCTCTGAAAATATACATTAAAATAATTGAATAATATTTTTGAGATCAACTCTTATATCTCGGATTTATACTGATAATGCTTGGTTTCCACTGGTAGGAGTCGTTGCAATTGCCACATATGTGTATAAATTAAACAAAAATAGACAAAGGGCTATTCGGTAACCGCTTCTGTCTTGCTCATACAATCTGAAATATTATGTGTGATCTAATCAGCATATTTGTGTTAGACTCAGAGCAGTTTGTGTATTTACTATGAATAGAAAGGCTGTGATAATCAAATTTTACTGCATAATTTCACGTAAATATTATTTCTTCCACCACTCGTTACGTTTTAGCGGTGAATAATAATTCTGGTAGTTAAATAGTTTATTTGCAAGTCAGGGAAAACATTAAATGTTAAATAAGCATTTGCCATTAAACGCTAATAATTAAAATTTATTTTTATTAGGGAATTTATTAAGGTAGTCTCTAAATGATCGCCTAGTAAGGAGTTTTCGCCACTGCTGTATATAGTAAAAACTCAACTACCAGAAAGATAACTATAGTAATCACAATAAAGCACAACCATATTAAAACTATTGAAGCATTTTATACAATCAAAAGGCTAAAACTGTATTTAATAGATTTTTTCGCTACAAAGAACGAATGGTCTAATAACACTTTTAGGTACTATTTTCAAAGGTCAGCCCGGTAACCATTTTTTGAACTCAAAATAAACACGGTCTGCTGGCAAACAGAGCAAAAAATCGTTATTTTATTTACAAACTTAACCCCTCTGAAGCTTTTGTGTGAGCTTTTGTAGGACAAATAGCGCGAAACCGCTCCTCTTACCTTTTTAATTTCCAGCGGACAAAAGCTAAACTATTCAGGATTTTTTTTAAAACAAAATGGTATCATTAAAGAATAATAATTCGCATCGTACTTATGTATATATATATATATACATGTATACACAGTTTATAGGGACTGTGTTGTACTACGCTATTTATACACGTATAGAATATTTTGTAGGTGTTCCGTTTCAATATCACTTTTTTTTTTAAATTTATTTTAAATATAGGTATATAATATAAAGCAGGTAAGTCCATTTTCCAGTAGGCTGGGATCAATCTGTGATTGATCTACTATATTATTCAATTAATGTTATTATTTTATGTAAAAAAACGTGGAAGAGAGCACTGAAGGGTTACTAATTAAAAAAACACCCATCTTGCACAACCACAAAGAAATACTCAATTTCCTATTCTTCACTGGGTTCTGAGAAAACCCAGCTGAACTGAATGTAGGTATGTAGTATTACCACTGTAACTAAATAATTGGCTGACCTAAACTGACCAAATTTAATTTCATTTACTTATTCAAAATTCCGGCCCTTTCAGGACATAATTTTAAAATATACCAATACAGGTGTTAGCCGCCCGGTCACTAGATTGCTAGTTCGAAGTACCTGCAGCAGTGACTTTTTGAAAAACGGCAGTTGTAAAAAGTACCAACCCATAACGTAAACTCATCTTCAAACAACATGTAATCGAATATTAAACGGCGATGGCCTCGTCGCCCATTCAATAGCGATATAATTTGTAATCATACGTAACAATATACCCAAATATAACTTACTTGCGTTGAAGAATAAAAATGTCTCCACATAATGAATGCCGTGTTTAAATATCCAAATCCACCCTCTCTAAGAAATATCGCTCGATCGTATGCTGTAGTAAGTTGAGCTAATGTCATTAGTTTACAGTATGTTCATATTCGTCGTCCGAGGTAGACAGACGTCATTTAGTAGTAATAATTATATATATCCACGCTCTTATTGAGTAAACAAAATCCGAATTGAACCGATTGGCCTTATTTTTATGCTACAAAATCTAGTCTGGCTTGACTTCATCAAATTATAAGTACATAATTGAGTTATAAAATGTTAGTCAATGACAATAATTAAAAGATAAGCCAGACAATATTTCGTTAACATCAAAATCAGAAAATAGGCCTTCGCGTCGCTGTGTCGACAGTTATAATATTTCTGTCAAATTTCTTTCCACGCAAAACTTTTACATTTCTGTCAGTGAATAGGTACATTAATTTATATTCGCATAAAACAGCCGCGAAAAGAGTTAAATAAGAATTGGTTGACAATGATTACCATAACTGATGCGACTTCCATGGTTCCACACGGCATTGGCTTCTCAACAACAAATTTAATATTTGTGATTTTCTTGATTATTTCACTGGACTAGCAATAATTGGTCTCGTGGCCTGTTGTATAAAAAACAACTATTCTTCGCCAAGCGTCGTAAATCTTAATGGCTGAAAGACACACGATCTCCGCTGAAGAGTACCGTAATGCAGAACCAAAAAATAGAAGTCTAATTTACGATATCAAAATCGGCGACCTAGTGTGAATGAGAAAACATATAATATTATTTTTAATTAATTATATATTTTATTCAACGAATAATTTACAAGATTTAAGAATGTAACATTCTAATTGTTGAACATACATAATTTGGAAATCGCTTCTGAGAAAACATATTATAACCAATAGGAAAAAGACACCCCCCAGGAATCGAAGCTGCATCTTTCGGGTACGACTGCGACAAAATTTATTTTCTCAGAAGTATTTTCAAAATTATGTATGTTCAATAATTAGAATGTTACATTCTTAAATCTTGTGAATTATTTATTGAATAAAAAAATTAGTTAATTAAAAATTATTAACAAGTTCAAGTATTACAACAAAAAATCTTGGAGAGATTCGTGACGTCGGTTAAGCCTCAATTACATTGAGCTTCTTTACGAGCTGTTTATTGGCGAATTTATAATCTGCCTGTAAAGTCGCCCAGTGTAATCATCGAATAAGCTAATAAGCAGGTTGTAAATACTCTACCGAGAAAAGTTGAAAGCCGGTCAACTACACGCCGGCTACACGCCGGCGTGTGGGCCTACTGTGTCTGCGCAGTAGAGCGCAGTACCAACCTCCCGGTAAAAAAACGAACTACGTTCCGTCAAAATAGTCGCTGGCTTGTGGTTTCTCAGCGAATGGAAAGTTTTATGTGTAATCATTAAATCGCAGTAGCTGAATCGCCCGCTTTTAAATTCGCCAATAGACAGCTCGTAAAGAAGCTCAATGTAATTGAGGCTTTAGTAATTAAAGTAATACCTACTTTGATTTAAAATACAAAAGCCGATTGCCAATAGTAGCTCAATTTGGAAAACGCTTCGGTGAGTATTAAAAGCCATTAGTTAAAATTTTTCTCAATTAAGTATGACTCCTTTAGCATAATGGTATATGCGCGTGGTCGCGATACCCGAGAGATGCAGGTTCAATTCCTGCGGGGTGTCTTACTTTTTTCAAAAATAGTTTTTTCGTTTGGTTTTAATATATTTTCTCAAAACTGTTTTCAAAATTATGTTTGTTATATAATATTATAATAAGAAAACCTCAGTGAAAAATATAATATGTCTTGTTACAAATACTACGGCCACACGTATAAGTATGGTTTTGTATTAATTACGCTCCCGGAACTTATAGTTTTTTTTTTAACAAGGATTCATATTATAAAAAAATATACCAATATATTCTCAATTTAATTAGAACATAACTTGATAAACTAAGGCAAATGAACAAAAGCTTAATTTATAAAGTTAATACAATGGCACATTCGCAGAAATTATCACTAACTATCAAAGTTTATTAATTGGAAAGTGGCTTTCCACCGGATAGGTGAATAATAGAGCATCTAATACCGGTTTTTACCAAAACGTTCTGTGAGAATAAAACGGGCAAACGGTTTTTAATTATCAAAGTCATGATTTAAAATTTTAATTGTTCCAATATGAATACTAATATGTAACATTGTTTAACCGTTTCGCAGTATCTCACATTTTTTGCAAATAAGGTATTATGCGTAATCAACATACTTTTTTGATATTTTCGTATGCCATTTATCTATTGAAATCATGGTTTTCTTGCACTCTGTTTATGTGAGGAGTTTCGTTGATTCTTGGATCATTTATACAATATGGTCAATAGATACAATCATGTGAAAATTAATCAAATAAAGTTGTTTCGGAACATCAAGATCTTTCACTGTTATCTCCTTCGACAATTATATTATTATTTGTCTTATACAATATGCTAATTTTTATTAGTCTTTAATTATTATATATTATGTATATCGGGTTCAAACAGAGCATATATATACGGTATATTCTCTTATAATCTTACACCATTTATATTATTGAATATTTGAATTTATGGACACTGAAGATAATAATTATAGAAGTTAAATTATTGTAACAACCAGACTGCTTAAGTATAAGAACAGAGTAACAAGTGACGAATTCGAGTGTTGTCTGGTGTTCGAATCAGTTTAATGTTGCTAGTGATATTTTAGTATCCATTTATTCCCCAATTTACCACACATCCCATTATTGCAGTAGATATATAAGGAAAATACAATTCGATATCAACATTATTTTTAATCGATTAAGTTTTGAAAATAGACGCTTTTTATAATAATGTAAAACAAAAACCGTGTTACTATCTGAAAACCGATATCGCAGTCCTTATTTAAATTAATCTCGGTTAAAAATACAGAAACGTGTTTCAAAGGCTAATGATGTTATAATTCAACGAACGCGTATGTGCTCAGATTGATAATTTTAGCCTAAGCCAGTAGGAAGCGTTATTGAAACCAGAGGCGAATTGGTAACCTAGTTACAAATAATTAATTATTTTATTTCTAATTGGCAATGAATTGTTATACTTCGTAATGTACAATATTATATAGATAATGGTGTGACAATGTACTCTATGGGAAATGGCAGGAGATATGATTTCGATTCGAGGGATAAGTAATTGATATTAAGTACTTTATTTACGGTCCGACCTAACACATTTTTTGATACTAATTTACATCAAAGCACATTAATACGGTAATTATACCTGGTTCTAGAATTGATTTTTTACTTATTGACGTAGTTTGAGATTACAACACGCTCTTTCGTGTCGGCAGAAAATATGTTTGGAAAAGTTACATTTTTGAATCAACTACTTGCTAACAACAACACAGTGGAAGGGCAACTAATTTTCTTAGGTAAGTATATAATTTTGAAAGCGACTAAGTTATTTATTTTTCTTTCACCGTAAATTAGTGTTAGGTAAAATAGCGTAGAAATCAAACGAGTATCAAATTGGCTCTGCTTTGGTCATTAATGATGATTGCAGTACATAATACATGAATTTATACGTCGTCGCTATAGATTGGTTTCCCGAATATCCGTTTTTATCGAAATCGACCTTTTAATGCAGAATGTTTTTTTTTGTATCTAATTGGACTAGAACCATCCCTTTCTTTAAATTACTTTGTAATGGTAATGAATACATCATTCATTTGCTGTAAAAATAACAACTTAAATATCTCCATGTACTTAAATATAGGATTATGAAATTTGTTTTTCGTCACCTGAACATTTGGTCTATTCGGGAAACCAATCATACAGCGCGGACGTGTTACCGATGCGTCATTGTGACGGTAACAATAGATATTTTGATACTGAAAATGACAGTGATGTTTAACCAAGAAATGAGTTGATAGTATTATAATTATTTTTTTAAATTTAGTGGATTGAATTTCCCTTATGCATGTTTGTATATAGTAATTAAAAAATAAGACAATATCTTTATTTTGGGGTCCCGAAAAAACCGCCCAAACCAAAACCACCCGGACATTACCACCCAGACATTGCCGTCAAAACAATTTTTATTTTTCCGTAATATTATATTAATTTAAGGTAAGTACACAAATGAAAAAACATACGAATAAAGATATAAAAAAATATAAATTATTTAAAAATAAATTTAAATATTGTGTGCTAACCTTCTTAAATATTCTAAATTAGAAATATTACCATACAAAGACATTAACTGAGTATTAAAAGCTGATGATTTTAAGTTATCACTCTACTAACAGCTGCAACGGATTAAATCTCAAATTACACTGACGCAATTCGAGAAATTAAAAAGAAATTGTTTTATATATTTTTGTATTTTTGCAGGCGGTTTTGTCTAGGCGGATTTATCCGGGTGGCATTGACGAGCACTGGTACGGGCGCATTTGGTTTGGCGGCAATGTTTAGGCGGTAATGTTTATGGTAATATGCGTAAAGTAAATGTAATGAGGATGGTATTTTTTATTTGTGGTCTGCAAAAATAATCGGGACTATCATTTTTCTTGCTATTAAAATGTACATATTAACATGTCATTGGGATATATATAACAATGTTTAACGCAATAATTGCTTCAATTAGATATCGATATATTTTGCTTACGAGTGAATAAGGGGCCATCCACATATGACGTCACACTCTAAGGGGGCGGATCTGATATAATGTGATGATTTGTGACACAGAGAAGAGGGGGGATATTGGGGATCGGGGATGTACCTATGGATAAATATTAAAATATATTTTCTGTTTTTTTGCTGTTTAGTAGAGGGGTGTCAAAAATGTGACCGAATATAGAGAGGGGGGATTAAAAATAGCCAAAATCGTATGACTTTATAATATGTAGACGACCCCTAAGTTGTGGGTGGGTCGGGTCTATTTTATAAAATCAGTGTGTTTAGCTTATTAATGACGAATGTTGGCTGTAAATTATATACCAGACAGTACAGAAGTGCGAGATTCCAAAAAAAATCTCATAAGAAACACATTTACGAGTAATATAATTTCGGAAGATATTCTTCAATGCCACATACCGCATTGTATAAAAATGTATATAAAAGGAAGTATTCTATACAGATTGAGATAGAAGGATTTATAAAAGGCCGGCGATGATTTCCGATTTAAATATTCAAAGCACATTTTTTCTATCGGCTCACATCAAAGATCCACCCCTGACCCAAATTCGGAAACCATTTTTTGCGCCACAGGCATATATCCACATAATTATAACAAAAGAATTTTGTTTTCTTTTTAATGTAAAAAGAACCGTACGCGAAATAAAGCATTTATCGTATGGATACAATCTGAGTTTGTGTGAGAGGCCGATATGAATTAACCGAAAAAATGTCGCGATAAAAAATGTATTATTTAATTTAATACAAAAAAATGTACGCAATATATCAGTTTGCCTTTTAAGATAATGAATAGGTTTCATATTAATTATTTAAAATATATTCCAGCTTATGGTTGTATATTTCAAAAAAAGCATTATAATATTAAATACATGGGTACAGACAGGTCTGTTTATTGGAAGCCAGGCGAGAACAGCGGCAGTTTTCAAAGCCGATTTCGGTAATATTCATGAATTCAAGAATAATAACTTAACGGAACCTAATAAATAATCCAGTATATCGGCTATTTTCAAAAATTGTTTGCGTCTGGCTTTTACTAAACGACTAAACAAACAAGAACCAATACATGTAATTTATAATATTTTCAATATTTTGAATAATATTAGAGTTATTGTTAAGATAAGTAAAACATTATATTATTCATCGTATTATGACAATTGTATAATTTTATTTTTTACGCATTTTATTTTTTAAATAATATTATTGTCACTCTAGCTAGAATATCTCATCCAACATCCATTTGGCATCTAGTCTACTAAAGACAACGGCTTCGTTACTATTTTGGATGTGTGTAGGTACTAATCCCTACCTCAGTTACTCACTTAAATGACACTCACCTGTTTTTTTCTCGCCAAAATGACGCCCTATTTCTCATAGCTATTTTTATGGTGAAGGTCTCCATGGTCCAAAATTTTCGAAACTACAACTTCGGGCAAAAATATATGGCATTAAAATACAATAAGCATTTTATGCATGTACTATAAAGTAATGTAATAACGATATTATAGAATTGATTTATTTGAGTTTTATATCAAAATCAACGAAGCTAAGATTAATTTTAAAAATAAATAAATTTTAGAGATCATTATGAACATAATATTATTTGCAAGGCAACGTTGTTACAGAGCGGTTAGAGAAGCGATTTGCTCAGACGGAAGCTGAAACTACTCCAAGAAGAACGACATTTAAATACAATATAAATATAACACACTATTTATGTTAAACATTATTTTGAAACGAAGAATTATTACAAATAAATATACAGAATTGGTAAAAATGACATATTAAATAAAAATAGTCACATTTTTTTAAGAGCATACTTCAGTGAAACGGCAAATAATTTTCAGCAATAGATGGGACGTAATTTCAACTGCGTTGGCAGTAGGAGAGCGATAGTCGACCTGTTAGCACGTCAATTTGTTTTGTGATGGCGTCGGAGGAATTAATTCTTAAATCGTGTAAAGATGACTAAAAAATGTTACGTATTTACTCGAAAAACAAAACATTTCAATGAATTACTTAAATAACAATAAACATAACATTAAATGGACACATGTTGAATTTTTATAAGAAATTATGTTTTGTTCGTTACGCGTCATTTGCACGATCTGGGCGTCGCATAGTTACGATCGTTTTAGACCGTGCCTCAGCTATGCGGTGAAGATTTTTGAGCTAAGGGTTTTTTTAAGGGTGAGCTAATTTGATAATTAGTTTTGATATCGGTAATATAATGCATTTAAATATGTTGAAAATATTGAAAAGATAAGTGAAATATTTTGAGTTGTCACGGTTTATTCGCAACGACACACAACTTTAATAAAATGAAAAATGTGTTTAATTTACAAGGCTGTATATCAGTATTCCTTGTATGTTAAATATTAGCCAAAACTTTGCACATAAATTTATTCATTAAACAAAATACGTCATTTAAAAACAAAGGGTCTTGTCCCTAAGTAAAGTAATAACATAAAGGACACTCAGTAATAGAGTGTTTAAAATTCAGTTTAAAATTGTGTTGTAGGCAGGCCAGCCTTTTCTTGGTATCATAAATTTAATCAAACAATTTAATTTCGCCTAAATGAGAGTCTCTTTGATTGCAATTTAGATAGGCTGCCGCAAAAAGCCTTCTACTACTTATCTTGATAATATTTTACTATGAGAAATATTTAATTATTTCAGCGGAACACAATGCAAAGCATTAGGTACATTGATAATATTGAAAGCTTAAATGCTCTCGATGAAAGCTATTAAAGTATTTTTTTAAAAATATTTTACATATTTTTAAAATGATTTTGCTATTACTAAAAAATAGTTTCTACTCCAGCGATTTTTTTAAATTTGTAAGTTTATTTTATCTACAAATAGATCGGAAAAAACTTATTTCATTATGATTATATTATAGACACTGGACAGGGTTTGTGTTTTCGGAATCCCGGTAAGCCACTCGATTTGATGATATCAGAATCCCGGAATTGGTTTAATATAATTATATCTATTTTACACATAATGAATAAGATGACAAATTTAAAGTGTACACGATATAATTATCATAAAAACATGGAAGCAAACCGAGTAAACTGAGTAAACCATATCCTTCAAACTTATAAAACAACGTCCACCCAAACTCACCGTCACGAACGTGGAATAATTATCAATATCCATACGATTTTATTAAGCACACCAATTGTTTTCCCAATTGGTTTTACTAAGTTTTAGTTAGTGATGGACTTCGAAAAAACAAACAAGGGATGTTCCCGTTTTATAAGATAATAATTAAATCTCAAAATGCCTAAATAGTTTCAATATGATTTTATTTTGAAATAACCAATTTATGTAATCTTAAGAAATTTCACTATTAATAAGTATAAACAAACTGTTATAATATGTGGTAAAATTGAATCCGTAGTTTTATATTTGACAAGTCATAGTACCTATATAATATATATATAATCGGTTCTATCTCTTTTAAATAATTGACATATTTTTCTATTACAGTGTAATAGCGCCTGTACTCGTGCACGGATTTACTTGCACCAATAGTATATATTTTAAACTATCGCGACAATATTATTTGCTTACACGTAAAAGTTCTGACTCTCTCGCCAATCTCATTCTTCAAGCGTAAGCTAGACGCGATGTTGTCATTTTATGGTACTATTTGATAGTCATGAAAATCCGTTAACCTCAAAATGAGTCTTTGCACAGTGTGGTCCATTTTTTCCTGGCAGGGTCGCCACTATCGAACAAATCGCAACTGCCGTGTGAAAATTCAGAAGCATACTTTTTTGATTCGTGCATGCAATCTTGCAACTTGCAGAATAATACATGTTTATATGTGCATTTTCTTGTTATGGCCGCGGTAATACGTACTCATACGTCATTTTGACATTCATATTGATTTCCATAGTAACGCACGTATATATTAATAATTTAGTTGCTAGGACCCCAAACTCCCAGCAACCAATAATAGTGAATTGGATTACGGATATCTTCCGAAATAACTTTTCATACAAAATAGAATTAACTGAAAATGAATTCAATTCTACTTAAAGATGGCTAAAAGTATTAAAATAATGCCTTGGCATCGGGTTCTAATATATTCTAAAAGTTTCAAATGTCTAGGTAGTCGGGAAGTTAGTTGAAAATCGATTGCAAGATCTGTACCGGACAAAGAACCATCGGAAAATTAAGAATACGAGCTAAGAAAAACGTTGTAAAATAAAAAAAATATGTTTTTGTTTATTTTACATTTTCAATAACTTTACAATTATATTCATTACAGATGTACCTAATATTTGATCTAATTTCATTTGATTTATTATGTTTTTTGTGTCCGCCTGTTATTTGATTCTGTTGGTTGATATTGATAAATAAAAAAAATATACTGAAAAGGACATTATTGAGTTGCCCTGAAAGAAAAAACCATAGTGTTAACCCTTAGATTTTTTATATTTAAATATGTATTTTTTAAACTCACCACATTCATATTATCCAGATTTCTTGTAAATATCAAAATATGAAACTTGAATCAATAGATATAATCGGTATAAAGTATAAACTTCAAATTAATTACAATAAAAAAATATTTAAATTTTAATCTTGATGAAAGTACCTACGTCAATATAATGTAAACATAATATTTATATGAAAATTTTAAATTTAATATAAAAAAAATCAACGATGCATGGAATTCAAAGACATGGATCATAGATCATGACCATGAAAACCCTGCATTAAATGTGAGTTCCTCATTCATTCCTCTCCCAAACCACTTTTCTTCAGTCTCCACTCCTTAGCACTCATCCCCACGTGTATCAAATCTTCCTCTACGCGGTCAACCTACGTCTACATTGGTCTGACTCTCACTATCTTCGTCCGAGGTTTTCAGATAGTAATTATTTCGGATGTCCCATTGTCTGGCATTCTTTCAAGGTTCTCAACCAATCGTATTCTTAAAAAATTATATATAACTTCAATTATATATATATTTAGATATGAAAAAATCATTTCAGTCCGATAAAAGATCTATTATGTAAAATAGTATTACGTATTGAGAGCAAACAAAATAATTGAATTTGGGCACTATCGCCGGTATGGAATAATTTAATTTATTTAGAAATTTAATTAAACTGAAAGCACAAACAATCATTCTACAAAGTGATAACTGTACATAAGAAATCGATACAGAAATTACGAGAGCTAGAATAATATCTTCACTGCAAACATAACACTTTCAAGGAAATGTAATTTAATATTTTTCAGGCCCTTGGGCTTGCGGATTTATCGTTTTTGAGATTTGAAATTATTTATGTTACGAATGGACTCAAAATTTGAATTGGATCTAAAGGATAAAATAATTTACAAATAATATGTTTACGTTCGCATTGTAGAGGGATGAAAACCACTTCCGAGTGACAGGTGTTGATAATGAAAAGACTGATTGAAGATTTTCGAGCGAATCGAAGAGAGAGTTTATTTTACCAAATAAAGAAATACAATCATATAAAATACAGGTGCGAAGTTCACAGTGCGATGTAACACTATGCGGTGAAACATGCTCTGTCCGGAAAGTTATGATAGAGTGTACTGCTCGGTGAGATCAGCTCAGTCCGAGGCATGATGATAGAGGGAACCGATAATATTCGTACTGGTCTTGATACTGATAACCTATCAACTATGCACTGAGCTATAATTAACACGTACCTAATATTATAAATTACATGATATTATAGCATACCAATAACAAGTTTAAATTGAATAATAAACATTTAAGAGAATTGGTATATATGTATAAAATTAATATTGAACTTATATGAGAATATGGTAAAAAAGATCATTTGAAGTTATCAGAATCAAAAAACACGAGGTCGCAAATAACTATTTTCCATAAAACAATACAAAGCTATTAAATTAAAGCATTGTTTTTTTTAATAATTCGTACATAAAATAATTAACCAATCACTTCCCACAATTCAATGTCCCATGGCTATTAATATATTTATAATTTAATCATTCAGATCAAAGGCTTTGTGTCCAACTTGTGGACTTTAAAACCAATGCTTCGAGTCTTAAAGATTTAAATGAAATTTTCAACCTTTCCGTTCAAAATATTATGGCCAGAAAAAAATAAAACTTTGTTTGCACTATGCAGCATTTGGTTCTAGTAGCAGTATTTGATACATTAACTGGTGGATACCTACAGTTCATAATTTTACCTACACTCATTCAATCTTAAAATAATCTGTCTAGAAGTGAAAATGGCGATATATTTTTAATAACAGTTTGGTCTATTGTTATAATAAAATCGATGTCGGTTATATATTATTATTTAAATTTTGCAGGAAATGAACGATACGTTCAAAGAGATGTCCCTTCATACGAATTCGGGTGGATCCAATTATCAACATCACCATAGTGCGCCGCCATTTCCGTTTCCTGACCATTTGACTTCACCTGCAGAGCCTTCGGAGAGCGGGCCAGCTTAAGAGCAGCCATGAGGGAGGCTTTCGCGGTCGTCTGCTTCATATCACATCTCACAATGTGTCGACTGGCTTCAGGTATGCATTTAATTCATATTTATAGGTACCTAAACACTTAAGAAAGGACACTAAAACATATGTGTGGGTGCTAAATCTGGAATCAAATTAAATTTAACAGATTATGGATTCTGTTTCTAAGTTCGTTATTAAAATAAACGTCTTATTCAAAAATGTCTACGTTATTTTACTTCAAAATTTTAAATCCTAGATAATGTATCTTCTGCGCGGTTCCAATTAAAAGAAAGAAAGTCCAATCATGATATACAGATGAACAAAACGATTGAAAATAATATAAATGGAAGTTATTTATTAAATAATTTTATTTTTCCATGTCCGATCCTAATAAGATCATATGGGACTCCACAGAGTAGAGGTTTGTATTAACCGATTTTTGCTTTTACGAGAAATGGATGTTAGCCACTTGCACCATACTCTGACTCAAAAACAAATTGAAAAACAATATGTGTACTTGCCAGACCCAGGATTCAAACCTGGGACCCACAACGTTATAGGCCGATGCTTAAGGGGGAGACGCATGGCAGCAGAGAACCTAGCGGAAATATACGAAGCTTGCAATTTGAGATTTTTTTTTGATAATTTACAATTTCAACTGTGTTATTTAATAAATATGTATCCGAAAACATTAAAAAGATTTTTTATTTTGTTTTAAACTTAAAGATAAACTTACAATTGTAAAAAAATGTAATAAAATGTGAATTCGTTGCAGGGTCAAATCTTATTATTGCATTATATTTTATGGTCATAATTATCATTAAAATTTAGTTTATTAAGTTTTAGATTTTATGTGGTGTAGATTTTTGACTAATTCATCGTTTTAATATTTTTTATATATATTTTAAAAAACATCGATTTTTATAAAAATATAAATGTGTATAACTTGAAATCCTTATATCCTTAAATCCTATACACATTTATATATTTTTTAAAATCGATGTTTTTTAAAATATATATAAAAAATATTAAAACGATGAATGAGTCAAAAATCTACTCCACATAAAATCTAAAACTTAATAAACTAAATTTTATTAATAAATATGGCCATAAAATATAATGTAATAATAAGATTTGACCCTGCAACGAATTCACATTTTATTACATTTTTTTACAATTGCCAGTTCATCTTTAAATTTAAAAAAAAATAAAAAATCTTTTTAGTGTTTTCAGACACATATTTATTAATTACTACAGTTGAAATTGTAAATTATCAAAAAAAATCTCAAATTGCAAGCTTCGTATTTTTCCGTTAGGTGCCTCTTTTCGCCTCTGATAGTATAAGCATCCCCCTTTTATTGTGGGCGTTAAAAATTAGTATAAGACATACTTGCATATTATTATTATTATACGTTGTGATGGTTCTTTAAAATAGTATGTAATATTTTTCAAAGTACGAAGAACGATTAGATTTAAGCCATTTAGATGACTTCAATAATTATTATTAATTGTAGAAATAATATTTTATCATACTTTAGACATTTTACTTAGCAGTGGCAAAAAAATAATAATGGGATTAGGTACCAACTTTGTTGGGAGACATAAAGAAATCTTTTTCGATTATTTTAAATGAAGCATGTTCCTAAGCTATAGATTCCACAAAAATATCCTAATAATTAAAAAAACAAGAATTTAGATATTTTTCGGAAATTATTGGATTATTTGGTACCTATATTGATTTATAGATTCATTCTACTTACTTACTTACTTACTATAGCGGAAAATGTAATCCTTCAGACATATCTATTTTAGAATTTTTCAGTCCAGTATGATATACTAATTATCTATACTTACTGCATTTTGTGTATATCGTTCTCCCATAATATATTACCTACTAGGCCCCTCATGGAGCCTGTAGAAAGTTCTTGCATTTTATAATTTTACAATGTGGCGTAACCACTCGAGCTTTCGCACCCTAATTAGGTTTGTTATACGACGTTTGAAACCCAAGGAGTCCAGCATTAATACGGATACGCTTTGTTTGGTTTTCTGTCACCGAGCAAAGCATTATTGTTTCTTGGAAAAAAAATTGAATAGCCTTTTTAGGTTTCTACGGCTCCATACCATACGCAGTTACGTGATTAATGCAACATTTTTTTATATTTTGTTTTGTTTGGATTTTGTTTACGAGTTTGTCAACGTGAAGAAGGAAGGTTTATATTAATAATTATTAGTCACTTGGCGAGTTCAAGAGACATAGTATTGATTCGCACTGCTAACTTAAAAAATAATGTTACTATATAGATAAATAAATTATGGTACCTATTACGTGGATAATGAGTCATCATCATCATCATCAGCCTGAATCTATCCACTGCTGGATGAAGGCCTCTTCAAGTTGCTTCCACTTCTCTCGGTTCTGTGCGTTGCATTGCCACGTACTTCCGCAGAACTTTATCATTTCATCGATCCAGCGGTCTACCGTGCGGACGTTTTGTATCTCTTGGATACCACTGGATGACTAAATTTGTCCAACGATTGTCTCTTATTCAAGCTATGTGTCCAGCCCATCTCCATTTCAGGTTTTTATTGAACTCTTTTACATCGCAAATCCTTGTCTGCTTTCTTATCCAGTCATTCCTCTTTTTGTCCTTTCACGTTATGCCCAGCATCCACCTCTCCATACCACGTTGTGCTACTCTAAGATTCTGGATTTATCTTTTACTTAGGGTCTATGTTTCACACGCATATATGATTATGGGAAGCACACACTAGTTGAACACGTTGCGCCTTAGGCACAGTGAAAGGTCACTTTTGAACACGCCATTATTCAGGTGTATAATGAGTAATTTCGTAAAAATAGTGTTTTTTACGACCATGTCCGATCTTAGTAAGATCATAATATAAGGCTTGTATTAACAAACGTTGTTTTTACGAGAAATGGTTGTCAGCCACTTGCTCAACCATTAAGTCCATACTTTGACTCATACACAAATAAAAAAACAATATGTGTACTTTTCAGACCCATGAATCGAACCTGGGACCCACGACGCTATAGTCCGACGTTTTAGCCGCGCGGCCATCGTGTGTACATGAGAACAAGCAGAGTACCTACTCAATAAAATATGTAATTAATTATTATAAAGCACTATAGCGAAGATACATATCGGTGGATGATATTTTTATTTAGTATTACTCAAGGATGCCTCAATTTATATGAGTTGAGGTAAAGACGGGAATGATTGAGACCAGTCTTCGTATTTTACATGTAAACAATAATATTCAACTTTTAGGGTGTTTCTCAAAATATTGTACGCGCACACTTGGTGGTACGCGAATTATATAAAGCGATACGTACGTGGATGATTTTTTTAACCAACATACTGTGATTATTGTATCTGCATGTATAAATAAATTTACTTAGTGTACTAAGTATGATTGTATATTATATTTATGATAAAAATGATTGACATAAAAAAATCGGAATTGGAATTAAAAATTTTCGACAGGAATGACAAAATAAAAATCTATGTTTCTATTTAATAATGAGTAGCTATTAGCATCTTGTTAGTTTTTAACCACTAGTTTGAAGCATCAAATAAATATTATTTAATGGTCACTTTTATAAAAAAAAATTCTCTAGTCCAAATAACGTTATCAACACGTGGACAAAATAGTCAGATGTGAATAAAAATAGCTAAAAGTTTTCGAAAATTTATAGGCACGGTGTTCTAAATTTAAAAATATATAATATATAATCTCTAATTTGATTTATTGTTGACTAAAAAATGCTATCATTCATTCCAATTATTACAGATACTGAGACACTATTTTTTATTAAATTATAAATAAACTATTTTAGTGCTGTATTACAAAGATAGAATATCTTGGCTATTATATCACATGTTTGCAAGCAAAAAGGGGTAGTCATTTGAATGATATTATGATTATTCATTTTATTTAACGTTTTTATTAGCTCGTATTCTTATTTGTCCGGTACAAATCTTGCAATCGATTTTTAACTAACTTCCCGACTAGCTAGACATTTGAAACTTTTAGAACATATCAGAACCAATGCCAATGCATTTTTAGCCCTCTCTAAGTAGGATTGATTTCATTTTCAGTTAATTCTGTTTTGTATGAAAAGTTATTTCGGAAGAAATCCGTAAAAAGTAAAACTATTATTGGATGCAAAGTGGGTCCCTAGCAACTAAATTATTAATATCAATATATACGTGCGTTACTATGGAAATCAATATGACATTTCAGTATTATTTCTATCAAGTACAAACTTTTTTGATCGTTTAAGCTAGTCAAGTCAAGTTTATATGATTCAACAGAAAATTTAAAAACGTTGTATAAAAAAATTCTTTTTATCTTGTAATTATTTATATAAAGTTTCAGGCACGGTAATTCTCAATCCGCAACAAAAAACATTATGTTAAGAGAAAAATGAATTAAAACTACTGAGTAGTAGATAGAAACTGATTAAAAAAATCCTCGTCGACTTTCTATATAAAATCGTAAGGAAAGTTTATTTATTTTATTCGACAGTGCGGCGGCACCTAATTGTCGTGGCGCTCAATTGTGCTATTCGCCTTAGTTTACATACATTTAATAGACCAAACAATTTACGCCACTTTTAAAATTCATATATTTTTATAAACCGTATATTATTTATAATTTATGTTGGATAGTCTTATTATTTAATTCGTGCAAAAATCAATAGAACAGTTTTTATAATCATAATATTTGTTTATAGTATACATTAAATTAAATGTGATTACAATCTGTACTTACCAAATGACAATCAATTATCATTTTATAATTGAAAGTTCAATACATTAACATTCAATGAATACTTTGGACACATTAACTCCTTAAGATCTGTCAGTAACAAGCTGTGGTTAATTTTCAAATAATACAATTTCAGCTTAGTAATAATAATATTATTGACTATGATAGACGGTATATGAGAAATTTTGAAGGCTTTACTTGAAAGACGTTAGAGAATTGAACGAGGGTTTAATCTTAAAGGTTAAACATGCCAGACACACTTATAAAAAGTATGTAGACCATAGTTCAGCGGTCACTTTGACGATAATAATATGTTAATGGCATAATCATAATATCTCATTTATTATGGTCTATGTAATAATACAGTATGCCCTTGAATTATATTATAAGAGTCTCAATGATGTAATAAGTTAACCATATTTTTACTCCATTTATTGGTCGCTTTAAGCGTGCTTATGCATGTTTAAAAAACCCTTGTCACTGATTGATCCAAGGCATAAATTTTGTGATAGTGTCTTTTTACAAGGAAATATTTTTTGTTAGTTGATCTTTTATACTTGGTAACACAGATTTTGATGTTTCTGTAGCTTAAGAAAAATTAAATAAAATAAAGTAAGTGAATGCGGTGGATGTTCAGAAGGATTACTTGGAATTAAAACGGAGACAATGTCCTTAAACATTTATATATTAAAATATTAAATGCCATTCACACTCTAGTTGACAACATAGTCAACTGGTCTTAACTCTCCAATTAAATTTCAGATAAAATAATAAATTCAAACAATCTATGTTAAAATACAATATGATTCTAAAATATAATAAATATTCTATGAAGTCGACAACTTCTATATATTATTATAGAAGTTGTCGTAGAGAGTTATGTCCGATTATTGCTCAAAACTATTAAAATCATTGTGATAATTTGCATAAACAACTTGAATCATAAAACTGCAAACTATTGATAACATATTTCACTAAAAAGATAATACAAATAATTAACTGTCACTTTTCTACAAGTCAGTTTAGGTGAGTCAAAAACTTGATCAGCCATTACTCAAAACTTCTAATTCCTAAATGTACCACTATGCAACTGAGCCATTGATATATTATGTACATGCTAATACAGAATATTGCAGTAAATCATAATATCGTGATTCGGTAAGATAGATTTTTAAAATTTGGAATTGAACATTTCAAATGTTGTCGTCCTGTTTCATTATTATTTGACACAAGTTTTACTAATTAGAAAATACCCTAAGATTAAAATGGCTTTGTAGTTTAATCGAAACACAACAGAAGTCAACGATGGGAGTCAAAAAGCCTCTCAGCCGAGTTGAAATAAATTATTTCATTCAACAATGCCACTTTATAAAATTCCATTTCCACTCTAGATTAGAAAATTTGAAGTTTTCATCTTGAATTGTTAGCCTTGTAATTTAATAAATTTTACTGAAAGTTATCTTTGCTTTAAGCATACAATATTATTTAGTTTACAGTGTTTTCTTTGAGAGTAGAATTTCCAAAAGTAAGATTATTTAATGGTACAAGTATATAATAATAATATGTATGTTATTTTGCGGTATTTTATTGTTTACAAATCAACAAAATATAATATAATAAAACATTAAATAATATTATTAGGTAAATTAAATAATTATAATAAATAAAACGTTATTCGTAAAAGCTATATTGTGTTACTTTCCAATATCAGTATCCGCCTACATTTAAAAAAATAATATACTCAATATAAGTTTTATAAGTACCTATCCATTTATTATACTATGATAATAATAACAACATAAATAACTGGTGCTTGATATTAAAACTATATTATTATAGTGTTGTATAATAAGAAATACATTAGACGTGGAAAATGTAATACAATCTCAATAATTTTAACAGGATAACTGAAAACTTATATTAACGAGTGGGTGTTAATAATTGTAAATTAGATGCTAGAAAACAAGATTTCCTAATACTTACATAACTGACTTTTCAAAAACGTAAATATTCTCAAGACTTAAGAATACATAATGTATTATGTACTTAATAGTAGAGAGTCGAAAATTCATGTGTTGGTATAGAGCAGTGTTTCTAAAACTTTCGACATCTGTGTACCCCTTCTATAATTTTCGTAAGACTGAGTATTCCTCGTCAAAATAAATTGCATATACTTTATTGACAATCAAAATATGTTTATTTTTTCCTTTTTAGTAAGTACATAAACAAAATAATAATAAACTAAAAATAAAATTCATTCATAATAAAATATTATAAATAAAAGTTATATTATAAATAGCATTCATTATAATCAATGAGAAGCATGAAATTGTTTATGTTGAGACAGATCATCATAGTTTGGTTCACTGGTTGTTAATTTTAATCTGAGATGCGGTTCCACATCCAAAAACCTGTTCTTTTTTTTGACTTAATGTCTACAAAATGCTGAAAAAGCAACTTCACATAGATATAAAGTTGGAAAAGGCAAGATATATTTCAGGACTTTCTCTGTTAAAACTGGATACACAATATATTGCATTTGCAACCGGAATGATGTTAAAGTACACTCCTTATATTTATTTTTCAAGAATCCGTCTGAAGCTAATTCCAACAATTGCTATTCTTCCACATGCGATAAACCTTCTAGTATGGATGTTGTATTGATGTCGTATTAATGTTTGTTGCACCAGGCGCAACCAAAGCCCGGTGCAGTGCGTACCCTCACCAAACTCTTTCCGTATCACACTTTAGGAAACAGTGGGTAGAAATATAAAAGAAATGTAAAGGCATTAAAGGTGAAATGTAGAAAAGTTTGATAATGCTCAACGGCAAATTAAATGACTTTTAATATCAGGGCTTGTGATCGCGCTGTCACGTGAATTTGACTATCCGTGAAACATGAATCTATTTGTGTATTTAAGTACCATCGAATTTGGTTTTATTGTAAATTATGCTTCAAATTGAGATGTTTAATCGAGGATGAAAAAGAAACAAATATGACGATTTTTTTTATTCAATTCAATCGGTTCAAAACGGGGGAAACTAAACAACGTTTTTACTGTGGGTACTCTGGTGCAATGATAGCTTCAAACTTCGTGCCTTGCATAAAAAGAAGATCAATTAATGGCGTTAGTTGAATCAAAACTATACAACAATGTAAAAGTTTAAAAGCACAAGCAGCAATTACTTTTCTAACATTTAATTAACTAGAAAAGCTGGTAACTTAAGTTAGTTCGAAGATTACTAGCGGTGACACCTATAAACATTTTGGTCGATGCGTTCAATAATACAATTTTTACATCACTAGCAAAGCAATATAGGGTAATACTATACACAGATAGAATGTGTCAATTATTTGAATATCAATATAGATTGTGTAGGTATCTATTTCGATGAATCTGATATATTTTACGTGAATTTCATTGGTATCTTCTTAACAATAGTTATTTTTATTTATAAAATATAACGAAACTTTAATATAATACAGTGAATGGGGTAAGGAACGTGTGAGAGAAATGCATATAACTACAGCGCGCATGAGAAGGATGCAACGTGGGGATTATCTTTATGCGATCGCGTAACAAATATGCTAACTCTTTCACACTAAAATTTATTTTGCATCAGAAAGAGACAGCTTATGGTTAGATAATAATAGTATAATCTTTGGCAGACACAGAGAGAGTGATGGACAGAGTGTTTTTCTGTGTATATTGTACTGTCCCACGCTGCATTACAGATATACAGATAAATCAATACAAATATATAAAATGTATTTATTTTTATACAGCAGTACGCCTTTATTCCATCACAAGATAAGTTAATACTTCTTTTGTTGAGGTATAAAACTTAATTGTCACCGCACTTTCCTTCATTTGGTAGTTGCCATCCAGCCAGAATCACTTCCATTAGGGAAGGTATTGTTCAGAGTCTGTATTGCAACATCGAGTGTAGGTACTCGAGAAGTTTCCTTAATTGGATCTTTTAGTTGTAGCAAAGTGCAGTGCACTTGATGGTTTTCTATTGCTGACCACTCGTACTCGCCAGGAACGCCAAGCACTAAAACAAAATGAAAAAAACCGGTATTCGAATATATTTTTACCGGACAACCGGTATAATACGTGATAATACAAAAAATGCAAGAGCTTTATAAATTATTAACATATGTATATTATTATCAGCTAATAATGTATTTTATATAATATTATAGAAAAAAATGTTATCATATAAAATTAATATATTTGTCAACATTCAATAGAGAAAGATAGTTGCCTCAAAAAATTAAATATTATCATTCTAGGATAGAAGTAAAAACACTGTGCTTGTTACTGTAATAATATTAATTGTCTAGTTATTATTATCAACCGACGATATTTTTATTTTTATAAATCGCTTTACTACATATTATCATATTTGATTTATCTCAAAAACTTAGGAAAATAATCACCGAAATATAATTAAAATTTTTACCTATTCAAAATAATAATTTTACTCAATTACATCTTTTTGTAATTAAAATTATTGTAAAATTACAAAACATTACTATAAAACTTTATAAGTACTTGCATTAATAAATGAGAGCATTCCGTTGCATATTATTTGGTCTAGCACGAAAACAACTGCCAGAAACTGCGATTTATGATTAATAGCGAATGTACATGTGCATAGATTTACTGGCACCGATAGTGTGTAAATTAAACAGTTGCTTTGCTCTAATCACGATAATAATTCTGTTCACACGTAGAAGTGCTGATTGTCTCGCTAATCTCATTCTTTAAGTGTAAGCGAGACAAGTTGTTTTCATTAATGGTGTTATTTCACTGGCTATGAAAATTGATAAAAGTCAAAATGTTTTGCGTAGTGTAGTTAATTTTTTTTACTGCAGGTTCGCCACTTTCGTTCAACTCCGTAGGCGCAGATATCGCAGAAGTTCCAACTATCGTGTGAGAATTCAGAGGCTGCTGAACTTTTTTGATCCATGCATGCAATATTGTAAATTGCACGATAATACGTATTTACACATACATTTCATTGCTATGGCCGCAATAACACGTGGTCAGCAGTAAGTACATCCATGTGTAAACGGGTTATTAGTATACAGAAACTAATACGAAAGCATAATACCTAAAAATAATATTATAAGTACATTCTAGAGGTGACATTTACGATGGAGGTGTATTACAGATAGTAATTATTAAGGGGGGACATGCTCGTCGTAGGTCAAAATTGAGTTTTTATTGTATTTTCAAACCATGATCCTGGACACTCCTTAAACGTTGTAGATAATCTATTTATATAATTTTGAATCCTTATTATCCTTTATATTTATTTTAAACATTTGATGACTGCATAAAGTATTTTTGTTACATAAAATAGTATTCTTTTAAACCTCTCGCTCTAATGTTTTAGAATATAGTCATATTTCGGTACATGAATGTGCAGTGGTGTTAAGATTTTTTACATTTATTAATTTTTAAACGCATTTATAAAACCATTAGTATAATTTATGACGAGATAATTTTGGTAAAATATTCACGATAAAAAATTATATTGATAATCTCTGTGATCCCAAATTTGACAAGAATTAGGCATTATATTAGATTAACACATTTTAAGATAATTCTAATGATCTCATTATAAGCTATGTCTTTGACCATTCAAGTGTGATAAACATCCTACGAATAATGATTGCTTTATAATAATTATTGACCTAAGAATAAGGTAGTGTTTTTTTGAAATACGCCATTTCTTTTGGCATTCCCCAGTGGTTAAACTACAACATACGGCCGTAGCCATAAATTGACAAACTATAATTAAAGTAGGGAGTAAAATTATGTTAATGCGCGTGTTTGAACATGTACCTAACCGATTTTTTTTTTATTTTTTTTACGGTACATGTTCAAACACGCGCGTCAATATCATTTTACTCCCTACTTCAATTATAGTTTGTCAATTTATGGCTACGGCCGTACTATGTTGTAGCTTACCCACTGGGGAATGCCAAAAGAAATGGCGTATTTCAAAAATACACTACCTTATTCTTAGGTCAATAATTATTATAAAGCAATCATTATTCATAAGATGTGTATAACACTTGAATGGTCAAAAACATAGCTTATAATAAGTATCTTTAGAATTATCTTCAAATGTGTTAATCTTGCCGATTTTTTGAATAATATAATGCCTAATTCTTGTCAAATTTGGGATCACAGAGATTATCAATATAATTTTTTATCGTAAATATTTTACTAAAATTATCTCGTCATAAATTATACTAATAGTTCTATAAATGCGATTAAAAATTAATAAATGTAAAAAATCTTAACACCACTGCACATTCATGTACCGAAATATGACTATATTCTAAAACATTAGAGCGAGAGGTTTAAAAGAATACTATTTTATGTAACAAAAATACTTTATGCAGTCATCAAATGTTTGAAATAAATATAAAGGATAATAAGGCTTCAAAATTATATAAATAGATTATCTATAACGTTTAAGGAGTGTCCAAGATCATGGTTTGAAAATACAATAAAAACTCAATTTTGACCTACGACGAGCATGTGGGCCGTTGATTTTAAGTAGGTTTTAATGTTACTCATATTATAAATAAATTTAAATATACTCAACAAATTGTTATTAGAAAAATAAGTTAAAAATCATGTCTATACATATAATAAGCAAAACCTACTGTAGATTGATATACGATAGATAATCTTTTTATATCAAAACAAATTATATTAGCACGAATGAGAATCATAAATTATAAAAATTTTCAATCTTCAATATAATTATTGTTCTGATAATTTATTTATCCAGAAATGGACATAACACAATATAATGGCCAATGCGTCAAAATACACGGTAAAAGTTGAAAGTTTGTCATAATAGTAAATTGTAAATACTAAAGTAGGAAAAATGCAATATATAAAAAAGTACGACTAAGTTGCGTATGTAATTATTAAATCTACAATTATTACCAAAATTTATAAATTGTATGTAATTAACATACTTATCCACAAATTTGGTGCCTTTAAAAATTTGTTAACCTCACGATAGATAGCATCATGCAACATAATGTCTGTGGGATTAGATAGATGTACCGAAGAATGACGAATAATATTCACGGTAACTTGAACATGAATATATAAAATTGATAAAAACTATTGATATTTATGTAAAAAAAAAAACAGTAAATATGGCAGATGGTGTGAAAAATGCGTGCATAGAATGAATTCTAAGTAAATATTAAAAAAAAAACTATTTAAGAAATATATATATATATATATAAAATAAATAATAATAAAATAATAATATAATAAAAATATAAATAAAAAGTATAATAAATAACATATAACCGTTTTTATTCGGTTATTTAAAACTCGGTGGTGTCAACCCTGCCATTTACCAATCGTATCAAATAACGTCAGTTACATTACGTTTCAAATGGCCGTCGGTCGAGATGAAAATGCATTTTCTTCCATTGTTGTAAGGCGGAGATATTCTGAAGCTATTTGGGGGAAGTAATGGATCTATTATATTATGATAACATTGTCTTCGATATTGATATAATATTATAAGCATGCATATTGTTTTGACGTTTGAAGATTACATTTACCGTAGTGAAAAGTGTATAGTAGTAATGAAGTGGATCAGTGAGTAATATGTAATTCGGATAACACTTAGAGCAGAGTCGTAGCGGTTGGCATTCCTTGGTTAGAAAATTAGATTAGGTGAGATGCAATAATCAAGAATTTGTAGAGGAGCACAACGTTTATTTGAAATAAAACACATTTACAGTGTGGTTAATTTAAAACTGAAATTAAATCATGCCGGTATATAGGTGGATAGTTAAAGTCCGTGTAACCGATCGGCCATCGTAAGGTCACAATATTATATGAAAAGTTTTCCCGTTAATAGTTTTTCCTTTTATACAGAGTCGGCATCAATGACAGATGCATGGTGGAACCTTTCCGGAACCGGACCATTAATTTTTCAGTAGATAAATGTTCAACATGCTTTAAGCTAATTTATATATTATAAAAATAATATGTAATACTAAATAATTATTGCTTACAACTTACTTAGCAAATATCGCTTATTTGGCCGTAAAATATCGGGTCTGGCTTATTTTCGGAGGGCGTCCAAAATGTAGGAGACACTACTTGCACATGATTTTTAAGTATTCGTAAATTCATTTTTAATAATAATAAAAAGATTTTATTTGTATATTGTTAAATACGTCGTATTCAGTAGGATTATGCCTATAAGAACAATGGAGACTGAGGGTGATTTCCAAGGTTGATTTTATGAAATGATATTTATGTTCTTATATAGTAACATATATCGAAATACAATTGAACTAACGGTCGATAATGAGTTAGGTAGGTAATCGTCACAAAAACAGTTGACATAAACTGACATTAACTGAACGTATCATATTATATAAGAATATAGAACTACAATATAATCTCCTATATATTATTATCCTAAGAGATTTTGGAAAATACACCAACAGCTCATTTAACGGCCCACGTGCTCGTCGTAGGTCAAAATTGAGTTTTTATTGTATTTTCAAACCATGATCCTGGACACTCCTTAAACGTTGTAGATAATCTATTTATATAATTTTGAAGCCTTATTATCCTTTATAGTTATTTTAAACATTTTATGACTGCATAAAGTATTTTTGTTACATAAAATAGTATTCTTTTAAACCTCTCGCTCTAATTTTTTAGAATATAGTCATATTTCGGTACATAACTGTGCAGTGGTGTTAAGATTTTTACATTTATTAATTTTTAAGCGCATTTATGAAACCATTAGTATAATTTATTACCAGATATTTTTTGTAAAATATTCACGATAAAAAATTATATTGATAATCTCTGTGATCATAAATTTGACAAGAATTAGGCATTTTATTATTCAAAAAATCGGCAAGATTAACACATTTGAAGATGATTCTAAAGATACTTATTATAAGCTATGTCTTTGACCATTCAAGTGTGATAAACATCTTATGAATAATGATTGCTTTATAATAATTATTGACCTAAGAATAAGGTAGTGTTTTTTTGAAATACGCCATTTCTTTTGTCATTCCCCAGTGGTTAAGCTACAACATACGGCCGTAGCCATAAATTGACAAACTATAATTAAAGTAGGGAGTAAAATGATATTGACGCGCGTATTTGAACATGTACCGTTTAAAAAAAAATAAAAAATAAATCGGTTATGTACATGTTCAAACACACGCGTTAACATAATTTTACTCCCTACTTTAATTATAGTTTGTCAATTTATGGCTACGGCCGTATGTTGTAGCTTAACCACTAAGGAATGACAAAAGAAATGGCGTATTTCAAAAAAACACTACCTTATTCTTAGGTCAATAATTATTATAAAGCAATCATTATTCATAAGATGTTTATCACACTTAAATGGTCAAAAACATAGCTTATAATAAATATCTTTAGAATTATCTTCAAACGTGTTAATCTTGCCGATTTTTTGAATAATAAAATGCCTAATTCTTGTCAAATTTGGGATCACAGAGATTATCAATATAATTTTTTATCGTGAATATTTTACAAAAATTATCTCGTAATAAATTATACTAATGGTTTCATAAATGCGTTTAAAAATTAATAAATGTAAAAAATCTTAACACCACTGCACAGTTATGTACCGAAATATGACTATATTCGAAAACATTAGGGCGAGAGGTTTAAAAGAATACTATTTTATGTAACATAAATACTTAATGCAGTCATCAAATGTTTAAAATAACTATAAAGGATAATAAGGCTTCAAAATTATATAAATAGATTATCTACAACGTTTAAGGAGTGTCCAGGATCATGGTTTGAAAATACAATAAAAACTCAATTTTGACCTTCGACGAGCATGTCCCCCCTTAACCGACATTTTATTGTTATTTTTACATCTTCACTTCGAAATGTGCGCTATCGATTCATCTACCGATTGAATTGAACACATTTCAGAAATTTTCCATGATTTTACATGTACGTGACGTTTATATCCGATATTTTCTTACACACCGTATGCAATCGCCATATTTACTGTTTACGTCTCACAGAATGACGTCTTCGTCGCTTAAGACCTTCTAATCCTTTATTTGACAAACGGATTCGATTATTTTTATTCAAATATCGTAATGTAGGCATTGGTGCACTTTTTTCCGGTGAAAAAACCATAATTTTGGTACAATTCATTTGGTAAATTACCTTTTGACAGCCGCGTGCGCTACTGCTATTCCAAATTTGATTCTTTTTCAATAATATTATACTTTACAATTATAATAATAATATTACGGCTGTCACGTTTACATGGTTGCAACAATGTAGTACTAATATACTTTTGAGTGCGATATTTATATTAAAATGCATTTTGACGGATAATTCCTAATCGGATTGAGTGATACACATACTTTATTTAATTTAATCATGTTCCCAAGAGATATTAAATGCGAATTTATTCACAATATCGACTCAAAAATTAAATAAGTACCCATAACCTCAAAATAAATGTAACGTCATCATAAAATTAATGTATACACACATTTATACACATATAGTGTTCTTTTTTTGTTTTTTAGAGTATGGCTAAAAATACTATTTTTTTGAACCAATGAAAATTATTTAAAGCCTGGATATAAATATAATTTAAAATTAAAATTCATTTTTCACAAACATCGGATCGGCTGATGCACATACTTTATTTGATTTAATCATGTTCCCGAGAGATATTAAATCCGAATTAATTCATAACATCGTCTCAAAAATTAAATAGGTACCCATAACCTCAAAATAAATATAACGTCATCATAAATTAATGTATACACACATAGTGCTCTTTTTTTTAAGTATGGCTATAAATACTATTTTTTTTATCTACTATTCATATCGTCATTATCATCATCATCTGGATTAATCCACTGTTGGGTGAAGGTTATCCCTACTTGATTCTACTTTTCTTGGTGATAGAAATTGCTATATTAAATATTTAAAAATCGTGTTTTTATATACCTACCCATTTATATCATCATTATCGTCATTAACCAGTATCAATCCACTGCTGGATGATGGCTTCTCTGAGCTGATTGTATCCCTGTCGGTCATATGAATTGCTGTATTTATCAAAATCGGTGATATTATACTTATTTATCATATCTACATATTCATATCATCATCATCAACCAGGATCAATCCACTGCTGGATGAAGGGTTCCGCAACCTGATTCTACTACTATCGGTTTAACGAATTTGTGATATTATAACTATTTCTATCATCCTTATCATCTTCGACCTGAACCAATGCACTGCTGGATAAAGGCCTCCCATAGCCTGATTATACTCCTTTCTGTCATTTGAATTGCTGTATTTATCAAAATCGGTGATATTAGATTTATCTACATATTCATATCGTCATCATTATCAACCAGGATCAATCCACTGCTGGATGAAGGGTTCCGCAACCTCTATTCTACTACTATCGGTTTAACGAAGTTGTGATATTATACCAATTTCTCGGTTCTCGTGGTGCAGTGGGTAAGGCGCTGGCCTTCCACCCGAGAGTTCTGGGTTCGATTCCCGGTCATGACAAAAACGTTTATGTGTTTTTCTCAAAGCCTGGGTGTTTTGTGATTGTTCAAAATTACTAACAACCACCTTGTACGAAAAAGCAAGGACATGGTTATTAATAATTCTAAAAAAAAAAAAAATCTTTATCATCATCGGCCTGACCCAATCCACTGCTGGATAAAGGGCTCCCTAGCCTAATTCTACTCCTTTCTGTCATATGAATTGCTGTATTTATCCAAATCGGTGATATTATATTTATATACATATTCATATCGTCATCATCATCATCATCATCAACCAGGAGCAATCCAGTGCTGGATGAAGGGTTCCGCAACCTGATTCTACTACTATCGGTTTAACGAATTTGTGATATTATACCTATTTCTATCGTCCTTATCATCATCGACCTGAACCCATCCACTGCTGGATAAAGGCATCTTTAGCCTGATTCTACTCCTTTCTGTCATTTGAATTGCTGTATTTATCAAAATCGGTAATATTATATTTATATACATATTCATATTCATATCGTCATCATTATCATCATCATCAACCAGGATCAATCCACTGCTGGATGAAGGGTTCCGCAACCTCTATTCTACTACTATCGGTTTAACGAATTTGTGATATTATACCTATTTCTATCGTCTTTATCATCATCGACCTGAACCAACCAATCCACTGCTGGATAAAGGGCTCCCTAGCCTAATTCTACTCCTTTCTGTCATATGAATTACTGTATTTATTAAAATCGGTAATATTATATTTATCTACATATTCATATCGTCATCATCAACCAGGAACAATCCACTGCTGGATAAAGGGCTCCCTAGCCTAATTCTACTCCTTTCTGTCATATGAATTACTGTATTTATTAAAATCGGTAATATTATATTTATCTACATATTTATATCGTCATAATCATCATCATCATCATCAACCAGGAGCAATCCACTGCTGGATGAAGGGTTCCGCAACCTGATTCTACTACTATCGGTTTAACGAATTTGTGATATTATACCTATTTCTATCGTCCTTATCGTCATCGACCTGAACCCATCCACTGCTGGATAAAGGCATCTTTAGCCTGATTCTACTCCTTTCTTTCATTTGAATTGCTGTATTTATCAAAATCGGTAATATTATATTTATATACATATTCATATCGTCATCATTATCATCATCATCAACCAGGATCAATCCACTGCTGGATGAAGGGTTCCGCAACCTCTATTCTACTACTATCGGTTTAACGAATTTGTGATATTATACATATTTCTATCGTCCTTATCATCATCGACCTGAACCCATCCACTGCTGGATAAAGGCATCTTTAGCCTGATTCTACTCCTTTCTGTCATTTGAATTGCTGTATTTATCAAAATCGGTAATATTATATTTATATACATATTCATATCGTCATCATTATCATCATCATCAACCAGGATCAATCCACTGCTGGATGAAGGGTTCCGCAACCTCTATTCTACTACTATCGGTTTAACGAATTTGTGATATTATACCTATTTCTATCGTCTTTATCATCATCGACCTGAACCAACCAATCCACTGCTGGATAAAGGGCTCCCTAGCCTAATTCTACTCCTTTCTGTCATATGAATTACTGTATTTATTAAAATCGGTAATATTATATTTATCTACATATTCATATCGTCATCATCAACCAAGATCAATCCACTGTTGGATGAAGGGTTCCGCAACCTGATTCTACTACTATCGGTTTAACGAATTTGTGATATTATACCTATTTCTATCGTCCTTATCATCATCGACCTGAACCCATCCACTGCTGGATAAAGGCATCTAAGTCTAAGTTATTTGTATTTCTGTTGGTCATATGAATTACTATATTTATCAAAATTGCTGATATTATATTTACCCATTCATAATATCGTCATTATCATCATCATCATCATCATCATCATCATCATCATCATCATCATCATCATCATCATCATCATCATCATCATCATCATCTGGATTAATCCACTGCTGGATGAAGGCCTCTCTAAGCTGATGCCACACCTTTGGGTTTTATAGATTCCTATTCTAATCAGAATTGATTTATTCCTCTCAGATGTATACATTGCTTCATTATTTATCAACATTTCTTTCGATATGAATGTCCCGCACCGACATTGAAACAAAATAATGTTAAAAATTATTTTTTACATTGCTTACGTACCTTCTTCTACTCTAAATGGGCCCCGCGGGAGATTAATATTCACGTTATATTGGATCGCTATTTTCATGATAATCACATATTGCTTTGTATTCGAACGGTTGAGATGTATAATTTATCATATTTAAATTTAACGAAACATTCATATTACCTATCTATTATATCAAAATGTCAGTGGTAGCAATCGGTGATTGCCAGCTGTTTTGCTAGACCTAGCAGCCTGAGGTGGTATCAGACAACATTCTGAAGGCCAGCCTCCAGACTTAACTACGCGGATGACCTCAAATTTGTATTGGCAGTGACAACGGAAAACTATGGCGTCGTCTATGCATTCTTCACAATAATTGTATTCAAATCCAACACCATGTCATTAGGATGCCAAGCTGTTTGCAAGACCTAGCGAGACAGACTGGCGAGAGCCAGCTGGCTCAGCTAGTATATATATAGATATTATAAGGAGTAGCCGATATCAAACCTTTAAATCAAGAAGTTTACAAAATAAATAATCTTTGAATTGAATAATCGTTCCTCGTACAATGTATTTGTCGGCAATATTATACATAAAACTACCAAAATAATAAAGCCATACTATCTTGCAAAATTAAAATAGATATGAAATAATAAACAACAATACAAAATAGTTCTGTGTTTATTAATCAAATGTGTCCATATAAAAAAAATGAACTTAGTAGTTGGACGTAATACCAAATTAAAATATAAAATTGGAATAACGAACAACTACACCCTTAAACACACTGTACATTTATGAAAAAAAATGTTTTGTTTTACTCAGCACGGATTTCGATTACAACATACAATAAATTATTTATGTTTTGACAAAATATGTCCGGAACAATGTTAACTGTGTATAATGTTTTGAAATCTATTTACAAATTGAAATGTACAGTGACATCTCAATAATTCATTCAAGTTTTTCGGCATTAAATCATAATGTTGTATTAAAAAATGTTCCAAAACTTTATGGCGGTACTCACGTCTGATAAATGATTATTTGATTGCTTTAGCAAAATTGGCGGCACAGGTCGCAGCTTTGCATATTCAAACTTCAATATCGCCGGAATTAAATTCCAGCGCCTGAATTGATTCCGAATGATTCCCTCTAAAGCTGTCGACCCAAACATTGTGAACCTTTTGAATAATTATATTAATATTACTGACACCTGTTTTCAGTGGAAAAAAGCATTAAGATTCTAAAAATTAAATAAAAAAAAATATTTCCGCATTGGACGAAAAGAAGAAAATCATATTTTTGAACCGTTGATTTTAGGTTCGATTTTTTCGTCTGGAACATTCACACTTCGATATTAATTCAACGTGTGTTTGAATTATGAATATTTACCGTAATTAAAATAATCAAATTAAACTCTTTGTGTAGTATGAAAAATTAAAAAAAAAAACATTTTCTTTCCTAAGTATCGGTCTACATTGTAAAGACTATTGTAACATTTTTATCTATATACTCAAAATTGACAAGCACATCGACAATTTTTCACGCGCAGGATTCGAGCCCGCAAAACAATGTATTCGAAGCAAACGCTTCCCCAATACTCTATCTACGTGTTGAAGTTACTGTGGGCATAATATAGCTGGTCTGAATAATCTTCACTGCCTGAAATATGGTTTTAAATCACTTTTTTTCCGACCATGTCCGATCCTAATAGGATCATATGGGCCTACACAGAGTAGAGGTTTGTATTAACAGATTTTGTTTTTACGAGAAACGGATGTCAGCCACATGCTCAACCTATTAGGTCCATACCATGACTCACACACAAATTGAAAAACAATGTGTACTTGCTAGACCCAGGATTCACTTTCAAATCACTTTTACAGCCCAAAAAATATAACGTAAGCTAAAAATAATTATGTAGCGTATTGTAAAACAACTGTAATGTCGTGTTTTACTGAAAACCCACGGTGGCCTGATTATTAGAGTGGCTGCATAAGAAGCACTAGGTCACAGGTGCGATCACGCGACTATGCACAAAAACTATGCATTTATTTTTCAATGTATTTGATTCAGTGAGTAGTATAAATATATTGGATGTATGGCTGTGAATCATTCCTGTGGAGAATATAATATTATTAGTAAGTTTAACTTACAAAAAAGCTTATTTTACAGCACGTTATTGCCTATAAGTAACTAAATGTTAGCAGCGTTTTAAATTATTCCAGTATTATATTAGGCACGCGCACCATTGTTGAAGGATCGCTTTCATAGACGTGATAAATTGAAAGTTGATGAATTTATCAAGTGAAAAACCAATATGACGTGTACAATAATATAATTTGTATCGTGCCAATACGTAAACAAATTTGACAGTCCTTATAATCTAGATTGATTATAATTCAAGTGTAGGTAAATTCGCTTGATTAAAACTTGGATTAGAAACTGTATTAAATTTATCAAAATCTATCATGATACCTAAACCAAGATACTTTTTTATAGTACCCATCAGAAGTATTACAATCTCATATTTTTTATCAAGTCGATACTGATACGATTACTCAAGAAAAAAATGTTCATTCGTGACAGCAATGTTTTTACGATGGCTTAATAAATTCGTCTTATTTTTAACTGGTATTAATTTATTCTTCTTCTCTGACACTACTTTCCAGGGTAGACATTAGACTCAATTAGATTACTCCACTATGACTGGCCCTCCATTCCCTTTCTTCAGTTAATTACGTCAAGCACTCGCAAGTTTCTTTGAAGACCACCAAGCCACCGAGGGTCTGGCCTTCTCTCACGGTTCTTTGTAGACTATTAAAAATGTGAGATGCTTGTTTCGTAGATACGTAGCACATGACTTTGGTAGATCTGACGACGTAGTGTAGAGCTTATTAATATAGCAACGTCATCAGATGATAATATACTCGCAAAATCGACCCGCGATCTTTCGCATGATTCTACGCTCAAATATATGTGGCGTTTGTGTAACATTGGCAGTTAATGTCCTCGCTTGGAATCTTAGCACAATACTGGTATCATTTATATTATATTTATTTAGGTGAATTTTTGTATTTTTTGATAATATGATAGATTTAAGGTGACTATATTGAGGTTGCAGGTTAAACCCCGCAACAAGAAACAAAAAATCATGTTGTTTTACAACGTGTATTTAGTTCAGTGTACGATTGTAATTAAGGATTGCAATACCGGTATTTCAAAACCGGTATTCCAGTATTTATAAATACCGAAATACCGGTTTTAAAAATCCAAAATACCGGAATTTTCGGTATTAAGAAGAAATATTGAGTGAATCCAACAGAAGTGAAAAAATAATAAAACAAATATCATCAAATATATTTATATAAGTGATTATCACGATGAATTATCATAATATTATTTCGAAATAGAAAACATCCGTGACAACAATGTTCAATTATTACAGTCGTACAAGCGTTGAAGTTAAGAAGCTTTTCCTGCAGCCGGACTTATTTGCACTTTATGAACTTTTGAGGGCTTTAGTGAAAATTATCAATATATCAATTTATTTGTAAAAAATCACTAGTTCTACAAGTTAGTTGTAGCTATAGTTGATCAATACATATTTTTAAATGTCAACATAATAAATGTAAGTATATAGATTTTTGCTATAAAATAATATTTTAAAAAGATTTTAATATCTATATTTATTGATAAGCACCTACTTCTGTTTTTTTAATGTTTAAGAAATACCGGTATTCAATAAGAAATACCAAAAAACCGGTACTGAAATTTTCATTCGGTATTGCAATCCCTAATTGTAATGGTGAAAGGTCTTAATATTACCCCCCTCTGTCTTGAAAACGTAGTTCAATACTGGTCTCGGTAATATTTTATATAAGTAGGTATGCGAATTTATGTATTTATTAATAATCTGTTGGATTTAAGGTACATAATATTAATATTATACGGATCACTATTATAGCACCTGTTAGCGCGTCGGTCATACTTTTAATTTTAAACTAAACTCATCAACTTTACTATTTGGGTGCATTATATGTTTATTGTGAAATGGTCTTATGGTGGCATTGATTTTGTGAATATGTAGCATACATATTATAATATGGTTTTTTGCCCCGATTAAACCTGGTATCTACTACAAAAGAGAAACGACAGCCTCGTTGGCATCTTTTTTGAGCGACTGATAAAAAGGGGATTTTAGTACCTATTATATTCTAATATAAACCGTTTTGATGTTACATATTATGTTGTAGACTAGTTTAATTTCTATACATTATATTTTTTCTGTGTCAGTTTCTTTTTAGAGACGCAGAGGGCTAAAATATTAGGTACTTACCGGAACATTTGAAGTACCCGACAAAAAATGTTGTAAATTCTCAAAGAGAAACTATTTTCCTTTCGCGAAAAAGGGTGTTAAATCGTGTGAGCACATTCAATTTGTGCGTAACAAAACAAAGGATAGCTTATTTTATTATTATATGGTACATAATTTTTTTCGTTTTTTATTTTTTTTAACATATTTGAAAAAATCTACGTTATCCTTTTAGTCTGACAGTTCTTTATAGTATTATTTGCTTTGTCGATATTGTAGATGTATACTATAAAGATTATCTATTGAATTGGATTGCTTCTAGATGGATAAGCCATGTACATAGAATCGGACGACATCTTGAACCAAATAGATTAAAAAACAATGAGTTTATAAAATTGAAGGCGTTCCTATAATGGGGTCAATATGCAAAAATAAAAATCTTCAGGAAAGAAGAAAAACACTTAGCGAAGTAAATACAACAATTCCAATGTTTTATGTGTATATTTTGAAAGAAAAGCATTTTCTTATTTTAAAAATAATATTTTAATATAAGTAACACATAATAGAGCAAACTCGTAAAAAAAATCAAATTGTACATCTCATGTAGAACCCACTTCCACGTTAGCCAACCTTTACGAATGAATTTTGATAAGAAGTGTGGTGATATTATGAAAATTAAATTCCCAACGTTGTGTACCTACGGGCTATTAGTGTAGTGGTAGTAGTAGCGCAGTGTACCTATAGGCTATAGTGTAATACTAGGCCCTGTAAATGCAATAAAATCACTTTTGATACCAATGTATTATATAGACCCTTTTTAGTCTTCAATAATTGAATTTAATATATTTTAAATATATTTTAAAATATTTGTATTATAAGAACGTCATACCAAAAAACGCAATAGGTAACGCATACGTCCTCTATGGAACAAATTTTGTAATTATTATTCATCATTCATCATCAGGGGTGCGACAACCCGGTGTGGGTCCTGGTCTCCTCCAACAGCTCCCTCCACCTGTCCCTATCCAGTGTGGCAGCTTTCCAATTCGGTACACCCAGAATACGGCAGTCACTGGCAGCTCCATCCAACCAGCGAATCTTTGGCCTCCCTCTTCTTCTTCGCCCTATTAGATTGCTGGATATTACTCTCTTTGCCTATCAATCTTAATTGTTTGAACTGCGCTGCAATCTTCGTACAGCCCGTAGAGCTCAGCATTGTATCTCTCCTCCAATTGGTGCCGTCCTTGATCGGTCCATATATACGGCGGAGGATTTTTCTTTCAAATATGTTCAGGGCTCGTTCATTTCGCAGAGTTAATGTCCAGGTTTCCGATGCGTAGGTGAGCACTGGCTTTACAAATGTCTTGTAAAGAGTGTTTTTTGTTCGGCGAGAAAGTATGCGGGACTTAAAATGTCTTAACAGGCCAAAGTAGCATTTATATACTATTACAAATTGTTATAGTTAAATTTAATTAAATTTTAATTTAAAATTTGTAATTATTATTACCTTGATTTAATATAAAGATAGTATATATCTGTTCACGAAAATTGAAAAAAAAATCAGTTTTCCCAAGTATTAGAATAATATAATATTATTTGTATGGGTAGCTTAGTTATCGTAGCCCTCACATAGCAAGCAAAATATGTTATTTTTATAATCCCACTAGGTACAACCATTCCTTAGGTTTATCCTACATACATAATATATAATATATTTATCAACTATAAGCTAAAGTTGCGTAGAAATACAATAAAACCATTATCGAACTATCAACGTACCTAGTGAAAATTCAATTTACTCTTTTCCAAGTATCACGTCCTGTAATTAAAAATAATTATTATAAGGGAGTTAATATGCTTAAATACGCATATTTTGAAGATGCTCTAATAATATTAATAATAATTATTGTATGATTAGTTTGAACTGTTTCGAGCTCTCCCCGTTAAAATCTTATGACGAATTGATTACATTATCTGCGTCAAAGAAACTCCAGGATAATTTGCATAATAATTTTAATATTTTAAAATCTAATTTATGTTCATTCATTGATAATTCATTGATATATTATAATATATCGGGCTTTCAACCATTTTGAGATTTTTAATTTAATTTATAATATAGTTTAGAGATAAAAGAATGAACACCAATCATTAAGCTAGTACCTACTGTTTCTTCACATTTTTCCAATACATAATATTTACTGTAAAATCAACGAAGGTAATTAGAATCTGACTAATTTCAGTTGACTTTGTGGTGAAAATTATATTATCCTGAGTTTTAAAAAAATGTTCGTAAAATATCGTATTAATATATTTCCACAAAATTGTATACAAAAACAAATGTTTACAAACAAGATAATCCACTATTAATATATGAAGCCACGCTTCTTAGAAGTAAATAAATGTTTTTTCGTCCTTTTGTGTATACGCAGGAATAGAGTGGTTGAAAAATAGGACAGTATTGTTAATTTATTGCCTCTCCGGGTAGATAAGAGCCGGAGCAAGGATGAGGCGCTCAAAAGTGAGGGCTAAACTTGGCCCGTTCTGTAATTCCGTAATGCGAATACTTATTTAATATCCCTTTGTTGGGGGGAGTCGAAGTGAGACGGGGAGGGCGTTCAGTGCTCGAAATTTAAATTTTCACGATGATAATATTTCACGACAACAGTATAGATTGGTACTGTGCATAATATAAAGTTGGCATTTCTTAAAAATACTTTTTGCTAAACTCTTTTTTATGTTCACTTTGATTTGACATATTTATGTCGAGTTATATATTATATTGTCCATATACGTAGTCCAGTTGCGTAAGACGATGGCCTTTAATCCGGGGATTCTCAGTGAGGTCACAATATTTATGTGATTTTTTCAAAGCCCAGGTGTTTTTGATTAATTATTTTTGTATGTTGTTCGTACTGTTCTCTCCTCTCTTTCTAACAGTTCAGTGAGTAAGGTGATAGCCTTTCATCCGGGGACCCTGAAATCAATTCTCGGTTAGGTCACAATATATTTATGTGATTTTGTCAAAGCCTGGATATTTGTGATGGTTTCTCTTCTATTAGTAATTACACTACTGTTATTGGACCTCATTACCTGTTGCAACGTTAGAAAATAATATATGTATATCCTAAATATTTATTTTTAATTAAAAAAAATATTTAAAATTTTAATTAATTTAAAAAATAAATATCAATTGAAAAAAATATTATTTTATCATTCTGTCTATCAACTTGACAACTGAATTCCCATTAAGTTGCTTCGTAAGTTGAATGATGGTATTTTTGATAAATGCAGGATTTAAAAAATGCAACATAATAATATTTCGACGAACAATGATTTATCTTAACCTGTTTTTTTCTGTTAATTTTCTGATTCTTTAGTTGCAGTATTACAAATTGTATTTTTTTATTGTTAGGTATATAATATATATTATTATCTGTTGAATTTTCCAAACCGAAGTACTTTTGTTTCAATTCTATTCAGTATTGTATAACATATTATATAAGTGTAAAGCTAATTAAACCAACTAAAAAACAAACATATTTTGGGTATCTGAGTATCATACGATATTTTACTAAAAAATATTAGGTTTTAAAATTGTAAAATATAACATTACTTGCAATTATTATCAATGAGTGTCATAGTATATTAAGAGACTTAACTCAAATTGTTTTATCAATGGAATAAAATAGTATCAATTTATTGTTTTCCGTGAAGTATTCTGTATTGATGGCGCCGGTTAAAATTCCAGCACTGGGAGATTTGGGCAATTTTCTTTGTGCTAATTAGAAAACTTCGGGGCATCTTTATTGTGGAGCGTTTTAGTGAATTCTTCCCCGATTAAACTATTTCAAAAAGCCATCAGGGGGCAGGGTTGGATTAACTTATTACACAAGATTAGACGCAGTGGAATTATTAACGTAAGGCGAAGATGTTAGTTTTCAATTTTGCCCAACAAAAGATTTCATCTTACTATAATTATTAAAACTCAGTCGACATAATATTATTATAATAAGTCTTCTTCTTATTGTGCCATCCCCTAGCGGAAGTCGACCACCATCAAGGCGATCTTATCTTTGTCGTCTGTTACCCAGAATAGTTCGGTGGAGCTGCACTCGTACCAATCACGGAGGTTCTTAAGCCACGAAATGCGGCGCAGTCCTCTGCTACGCTTCCCATTGATCTTTCCTTGAATGACTTGAGTTGGGGAATGCTGTATTTTTGTCCTCTTATAATGTGGCCGAGATATTGTAGTTTCTTGGTTTTGATACTACGTAGAACTTCTCGGTCCTTCCCCATTCGATTGAGAACTTCAACATTTGTCACCCGGTCAGTCCAAGGAATTTTGAGGATGCGTCTATACAGCCACATCTCGAAAGCTTCAAGTCTCCGTGACATCTCTTGGTTTAGCGTCCATGCTTCCATACCATAGAAAAGAATTGAGAGCACATAACAACGTACCATACGTAGTCTCAGACATAAGTTAAGACCACGATTGCTAAGGAGGCGTCTTATTTTGAGAAAGGCGCTCCTTGTGATCTCAATTCTAGTTTTTATTTCCTGAGACTGGTCCAATTTCTCATTGACCCATGTACCGGGTGTGCCCCCCTCCGGCCCCGCGCGATGCACCGCCCGCCGCTTTACCGAGCAAGCCAAAATCCAAATTGGTAATTAGCGGTAATGCGCCAATTAAGGAATCGAGTGTCAAACAGAAATCAACAACAACAACTGCGACTCTATCTAATACGATGACGTCCCGAATAACCAGGTCACAGAAGGTTTTGGATAACATCAATAAAAAGTCTACAACCGAGATCCCAAAAACGCGGGAAAGTACTTATAATCCAGAGCGTGACGTCATAGACATTTCGGCTGTTGGACAATCTACTGAAGATGGAAAATGGTCTACAGTAGCGAAGAAGAAGCGACCAGCGGCTGTCCGTGGCATCTTAGGCGGAGGAGTGAAGGGGAGCGATGTAGTTAAAAACTACCACTTCTACCCATTTCACCCAGAGACGTCTGCTGCGGATATGTCTAATTATTTAAAAAAACTTGCAAATTGTAACGCCGAATTTACAATTGCAAAGCTAAAGTCAAAAGGGGACTACGCATCTTTTAAGAAAGGGATCCCTGTTAAACTGAGTACGTTGATTCTAAAGCCTGATAATTGGCCACGTTACTCATTCATTAAAGAATGGGTGTCAAAAATTGAAACACCACGGCTGCCAACCAGCTGACTTAACAATGAAAATAATAATTGCCCAAGGCAATTATTGTTCTACTACCAAAATGTACGTGGCTTAAAGACAAAAGCTGTCGATTTTTTGAGAAATGTTTTGGCTGACGACTATGATGTCATAGGGTTAACTGAAACATGGCTTAATGACAGTGTTTTTAATCGCGAATATTTTGGAAGTGAGTACTTAGTCTTTAGGAGGGATCGAGATTCCGGCGCAGGCCACAGGCAGGGTGGAGGCTGTCTTTTGGGGGTTAAAAGCATGGAGGGGTTGAAGGCCGAACGTGTCCATGCTTTAGAGACTCCAAATGAGGACCTTTGGGTGAAACTAACCTGTGATGGAGTCACTATTTACGTTTGTGTTGTATATTTTCCTCCAGCCAGTGACGTGGAGGTGTATAAATGTTTTGTTGAGAATATGCTATCTAGTGTCAACTTGATTGGAGACAGAAGTATTATTGTGTTGGGAGACTTTAATCTAACTTCAGCGCGCAACTGTGAAAGGGTCAATAGTGACCTGGAATTTATGTGCGCTGTTTTTGGATTTTCTCAGTACAATGATATTTCTAACTCTAGTAATGGGCTTCTGGATAGGGTATTCAGCAACATCAATTTGTCAGTTTCCCGATGCATGTCCCCTCTTGTACGGGAGGATGACAATCATCCTACTTTGGTTTTTGTGCTCAGGTTTCGGTCGATTCGCCCGCTGCAAACTGACATACCCTCACATGAAACCGATCGGTGCAGGGGATGGAAGTTTGAAGGTGGAAACTTCGAGCTACTTTACTCATTAATGAGTGAAGTGGATTGGAGTGAGTTGCTCGGGATTTGTGATGTAAATGAGGCGGTACAATTCTTTTATAATACTGTATATAATGTGTTTGATGAATGTTTTTCAAGGAAGTCGCCATGTCGTGGTGGAAGGCGATACCCGAGGTGGTTTTCTCGAGAGATTATTGGGGACATTCAGATCAAGCATTGCTATCACAAAGCTTGGAAGGCTGAGCATGGTCAACGCGACTATGAAATGTTTAGCCTTTATCGCTTGAGAGTAAGGCAAGCTGTTCGAATGGCCTATCGAACATATTATATGGAATCGGTAGAAGATTGCATTCGTGAAAATCCCAAATCGTTTTGGGATTATATTAAATCATTAAGAAGAGATGGCGGGTATGCCGATTCGATGAGTTGGAAAGGCGAAAAGGTGACCGGACATGGAGTGGCAGAAGCATTTGCTGGTCACTTCAGGTCTGTCTACGCAAGTAGTATTCCTTATTTGGATGTTGCCTCTGCGTCAAGACAGCCATCATGCGGTGCCCAGTCCATTGATATTTTTCCAGTTGATGAGAGTGATGTGTTAAAATTTATTAAAAAACTACAAAACACTCACTCTTTGGGACCTGATAACGTCCCTACATTTTTTTTAAAGGGGTGTGTTGATTTTGTCAAAGGCCCACTTGCATATATTTATAATCTTACAATGGAGACAGGTATCTTTCCGGAAACGTGGAAGATGTCGAAGGTTACTCCAATCCAAAAGAGTGGTACAGAGTCATCAGTGGAAAATTACAGGCTGGTAGCTGTTCTCTCTGCACCAGCAAAAGTTCTTGAGATGATCATGCACAACATGATTTCTCCAAAAATTGAGTCATTTATAATAAATGAACAGCATGGATTTAGAGCAGGCCGATCAACGGAAACTAACCTGATGGTATTTACCAATTATGTGTCATCGGCCCTGGATAGAGGTCACCAGGTTGACTGTTCTTACAATGACTTCTCGAAAGCATTTGACAAAGTCGATCATGATGTCCTGATGGAAAAACTCCAACTTATTGGATTGTCTGATCGATTTTTGAAGCTATTCGGGAGTTATTTTAGGAACCGTCAACAATACGTATCGTAAGGCCTTTATCAGTCACAGACCTTTAACACATTTTCTGGTGTCCCTCAGGGCTCAAACTTAGGGCCGTTGCTGTTCACGATTTTTATAAATGACATAGCATTGGTAATAAAAAATTCTATGTTTTTGTTGTTCGCTGATGACTTGAAACTCTTTTTGGAAGTTGTCACCTTGGACGATTGTCGTCAGCTCCAACTTGATATAGATAATATATTAGATTGGGGAAGGCGTAACAAACTAGAATTCAATATTGATAAATGCAATCTTTTGTCGTTTACCAGAGCCTCAAAAGTGTTGTTTTTCCAATACTCGATGCATGGCAGAGTTCTGTCACGAATATCATCTGTAAGGGATCTTGGCATTACGTTTGAGAGTAAACTGACATTTATTAGCCATATAGTTACCATTTGTAACCAGGCGCTTAAAATGTTGGGCTTCGTCATGCGTACTTCCCGGGTCTTTTCGGATGTTACGGTATTAAAACTTTTATTTAATTCTTTAGTTCGAAGCAGACTTGAGAGTGGGTCTATTGTTTGGGCACCGCATCAGTTGAAGTATGGCCTTATGGTGGAGAGGGTTCAGAAGAAATTCTTGAGACTCCTTTATTTGAGGTTGTACGGATACTATCCGTGGCTTTATCCAACTGACTTTCTCTTAGGCATGCTTACATACTGCAGTTTGCAATTTAGAAGAAATCTTTATTTAGCTATGTATTTTTTTCGACTTATACGAGGTATAAATGAGAACTCTGCCATTCTGGGCAGTGTTGACCTGTGTGTCCCTGATAACTATCTTAGAAATAGAGAACATCAGTTGTTTATTCTCCCAAGGTGCAGAACCAACCTGCCACTGGTAATGCCAATTGGGAGGGCGATAACTATGTTCAACGAAATTGCTTCGGGTGTTGATATATTCCACCTACGTGAGGATGAGTATAGGTGGACGTTATTTTATAAATTTTTAAAATAGGGTCTGCTTAACTCATCCGGTGTATTTCCATGTACCTATATAATTAATATTTTTGTATGTACATATTTGTTTAATAACATAGTATCTTTCCCTTTTTTTATGTCATGTTGTGAACGTCTTAAACTTATAATTTGTAATGTCCACAATATGTAAAAATAAATAAATTGAAATTGAAATTGAAAAAATTGAAATTGAAATTGAAATTATAATGGGTCACACGTTCGATTGGTTCGCTATATAGGTATAAAGCTAAAATAAAGATTTTTCTATAGACTAAATGAAATATACCAATGTGCAAATTACAGAAGTAACTCGATAACTTAGAACGACCGTTTGGTTCGATGGTAAAATATAATTATTATGATTGGGGTGATAGATTCAGTAGTGACTCGTATGACTTCGGGTGGCGCGCTCTGTCAATGCTGTCAGTTTGACGTTTGGTTTTATAATAATAGATAAATAATAATATTATTATATAAGTAAATATAATCGGTAACTTTTTCATAGTCCAAATGGAATCTTCAATAGTTTGCGATGATATTTAAAGTAACAAAATATACAAGAATACCGTCGAAATGGTTAATGAATCGTTGGATGTAATACTGTAAGTCGACTATGATCTGCGCACATAATTAGAGCTCAGGAATAACAGATAGGTATATACAAAATTTGGAAACACGTCTGATACATTACTAAATATTATTAGGAAAAAAAAAAAAATATTTAAGAAAACAAAACATTGTGAACATAACAAATCAGAATTCAATACGTTCACAACATGAGGTTTACATTATAACAAATATTACCCTCACAAGAAAGAAAAAAAATATATTTAATATTTTATATAGTAAAATAAAAATTCAAAAATAAAATACACAGCACGGGGAGCACATTTGCACAACTTGCACCATTCGTTAATGGTGCCTGATAGGTTTGACACGAGGAAACGGTTCCGATCCAAAATAGATCATGGCTGCAACTACTGTCGAACAAGAACTTCTTGTCCATCTGTTAAAATTGTGAACTAACAAGCCCCTCCTGTGCAGTTAATCGCACTTCCATTTTCAAATGAGAAACGCCCTTAAATTTATCTTTTCATTTTACGCTTCCGTGGTGTACGGATCTATCAATTTACGTAATTTGATGCTATTTATAAGGAGTCTCATCTAAAAAAAGAACCAATTCATTATTTAAACACGCATTGCCACCATGACAGGTACGTCACTGAGCAGTCTTCTATAAATATGCGACTACGATGACTTCCTGTTATCAAGGAGATCTTGTTGTCGGACAGTACGTAGGTAATTGACAAACATGTAAATTTAAATTCTTTAGGGCACCAGGATTGGAAACCATCCCTCGCTATATCAGGCAAAAATGTCTCAACAACAGAAGTGACCTAGGAAATTCAAGAGTGCCAAAAGTATGCATTCAATGTAGAAAGGCAGTCGATTAATCAAAGTGTAAATAATAATAGGTTGGATATAATGGGAATGAAAATACGGGGTTTTATAATGTATTATTCAATAAAAAGATGAACTATCCAATAGTCATCCTATATTATGCAGCCTTCATGCAGCATGCTTGAGCAATTCAGACGGCGAAACTTAATAGAGAAAGATGAAAGGTGAAGAAGCTCTGACGATCTCAAAACGAGAGAACTTTGAATTTGGAAAAAAACTGTAAAAACTGAGTGAATGTTACCTACTTACTTAAATTTAGTACATATATATTTCATGTTATTGTCTAAAACGATAATGAGAGAACTCGCCATTTTGTTGCTGTAAAAACAGACAGATTGCTTTTAATGTAGTCGTTTAGTAGTGGGGTCGAAGATGCCCGTCGAAAGCAATACTATTGTTAACGTAATTGCAGCTACGTTTTAACTTTTATCGCGTTCTGTCATTGGTCTATTAAGCTGTGCATTAACTGAGTAATTAAAGGAAACAATTAAGCCAACCATCGATTAACTTTGAGAATTTTCTTTCGGTTTTCACTCTGACCAATCATTTTGTCACTCTCGCTTTTCGGAAACATTAATTAATGATTCACTAACTGCCATTCTTTGTATTATTATATTTTTTCTTTATATTTATATTATATTCATCAAAGGATGCCACTGAACAACATTAACTTTTTCAATATCCGTAAATTTTCGTGATAACCATTATCTATTAACTTAGTTATTGTTATTTTCTGTTTTTGTAAATATTATTTTACATATTATAAGCACACCTCTTGCATTATTGAACGATATTAAAATTGAAAATCTTTGAACAGTATTGAAAAAAATGGAAAAATTACCTTTCTGCTATTGCTAAAAAAATATCTACGTGTTGCACGTCTAGTATGGTGGGAGGCACAAGAGTTGGCGATGGACCGAGGAAAGTGACGAGAAACTTGGGCTTGCCCCAATGCTCGGGGTGAAGTAGTAGTCCTATCGGTAGAAAGTATTGCCATTATGTTACTCGTGGTCGATTTCGAGATATAGATGCAAAAAACAAAGACGTTGTCCATCTACTTTTCTAGATAATTACAATAAATGCCACCAAATAAATTACCAATGCATCGGAAATTATCGGAAGTATAGTCAAACTGGTTTTTGTTATTGGATTATGTCTAATAATTAACTATTTCTTTTTTTCAACGAATAATTTACAAGATTTAAGAATGTACCATTCTAATTATTGAACATAATTTTGAAAAACACTTCTGAGAAAATATATATTATAACCAATAGACAAAATCTTTTTGAAAAAATTAAGATACCCGGCAGGAATCGAACCCGCAGCTCTTGTGTTTACGCCCCCGTCCGCCCATTGTTCAGTATGCTACTATGTGACATACTAATAACGACAGATTTTAACTATTTGCCTTATATTATAATACCTGCTCATCAGCGCTCCTCCAAATCAAGCTACTATTGGAAATCGGTTTTTGTTTATTATTTTAGGTTTTGTCTAAATTTTCATTTCAAATGGTGGTGAGAACGTATTTACTCCATTGTATTTTCAGATACAGCACGCCGAAGAAATTTCACTTAAAAAACAGTCACTTATAATATTATAATGTATAGAAATTATAAAATATTTAATAAGCGTAATTACCTACTACGTTTACAAGTTATCACCTCTCAGCCTTATAAAGGCTCTATCCCGCGAGTTAAGCTCTAAAAACATGTACTTACATAAATCATTTACGTTTTATACGTAGGGTACAATAATTTACGAACTTACAAAAGCAAATACTTCGCCGAGAGTGAACACAGCTGAGATACAAAACATTGTATGAGTTCTCATTTGTTTCACGGAGAAATCTTTCGGAGCGTGTGAGTATAGTGTGAAAATCGTTTTTCGTACTAATTTAAACGTGGTAACATTCAAGATAGAAATACCTGACGAATATTATAACTGCGTACAATTTTGTTGACTACAACAGACTAGGGATGGGTATTCGAATATTAAATGACTGGTTAACCGGTGTATCAGGTCAATATTTTGTTAATCGAGTATCTTAATGTTTTTTCGCTTAATTCGATGTAAAAGGAAAAATATTTTACAACATTTTTCTTAGCTCGTATTCTTATTTGTCCGGTACAAATCTTGCAATCGATTTTTAACTAACTTCCCGACTAGCTAGACATTTGAAACTTTTATAATATATCAGAACACGATGACAATGCATTTTTTAATACTTTTAGCCATCTTTAAGTAGAATTGAATTCATTTTCAGTTAATTCTGTTTTGTATGAAAAGTTATTTCAACACCATTATTGGTTGCTAGGGGTCTGGGGTCCTAGCAACTAAATTATTAATATATACGTGCGTTACTATGGAAATCAATATTATGACATGTCAAAATGACATTTCAGTATTATTTGTATAAGTACAATTTTTTTTGATCGTTTAAGGTAGTCAAGTCAAGTTTATATGATTCAACAGAACATTTAAAATCGTTGTAGGTACATAAAAAGTTCTTTTTATCTTGTAATTATTTAAATTTAAAATTATATACATAATATTAATTTATTTTGGGTTTTAAAAACATTCAGTATTTACTTGAAGGACATTTACGATATTTTTGTGGAATGTATGAATGAATAATTTTTATAAAAACATGTTTATGAATTAAAAGAGGTATATAAATCATAGTCTACTGTATTATTACGAAATGTAATATTACATATAAAACTCAGGCTTATAATGTCGTGGATACCGGTTTCGAATCCCGGGTCTGGCAATAAATCACAGGTGTTTTTTTAGTGTGTGTTTGGACTCCAGAGTATGAACCTAATATATTGATCAAGTGACTAACATCCATTTCTCATAAAACAAAAATCTGCTAAGAAACTTTTTCACAAGGCGGCCCAAATTCACATGAATCTAGTTAAAAATATACAAATTACCTGATTACTAAGCCGTATCACTGGATCAATTTATAAATATAATATATTTTGATAATTTACATCATTAGATCTACAGTCCTATGTAGACCTCTTTACAATTGCCTATCATGGGCTGTCATTTTCCAGGTCAAGAGTAACGACATCTCTACTAAAACAGTCAAGTCATCTCAACTGTCCCTGTCGTTATTTTTCTTATTCTCTCCAGGTGTGTTATTATTATTATTTTAGGACCTGTGTGTATCACCTTTATCATTGCAATCAAACTCCTCCATCGCAAACGTCCCACCTTAATAGATTGTACTATTATTGGATCTATAAACAAATGATAGAGCTGCAAATTGTACAATATTCAGCAATAACGTCATTTGCTTTTCTTTCTTCAAATTTTTTTTCATGATCGCCCCTTGGAATATAAGGCACTGTTTACATAATAATATAGTCGAAACCATAAATTCAAAAAGAGTATAAACTGAAAATAGGGTAACCGGGTAGTGTAAATACCGAATTACGCAGTTATTAAAATAATCGAGTAATTTGACATGCCTAAATGCGCCGCGATAAGTATCGCCGCAGAGAATTGTGAGAATTGTCTTCATATGGGAATGTTCAAATTGGGATGTAACTGTCACAATTTGAGAAATATATTTTCGCGCCAAAGCCAATAGGAAGACAATAACTTTGCACATTTTTTAAGCCGCAATATTCCTTTAAGCAAGGCCATGTGAAATCATCAAAATTCTTTCGAGGAAACTAGATCGACTGCTGTCAAATGTACTATATAATACGGTTTCTTAAAACCTATTTTTGTGGAGCGAATATACGGTAATCAAATTAGTACTATAGATTTTTAAAATGTTATTGCGGCCATTTTTTTCTGGTTCTCACCAAAATTTACATTATTTAGTGTTCAGTATTTTTGAAAAATCATAATGGAAGGATGCTCAGTTGTAAATCGTATAAAAATTTATGGTCAAAATAATCGAATCGACCCACAGAGCTTAATATTCATAATTTAATTGAAAAATTTGAGAAAAATGGTAATATTTTTGATGTTAAAAATTTAACCCGTCAAAAACGTAAACGTATTGCTGAAAATATCGATGACGCGAATCAAAGTGTAGATGAAAATTCAGAAATTCATTTTTGGTTAAATTGCAATCGGATTCGGAGTAATCAAAACCATCATGCAATTTTTGAAACAAATTTATATAAAAAAAATAACAAATTAATGTAGTTGTATAATTGGACCGTACTTTTATGAAAACGAAAATGGTAACGCAGTTACTGTCAATGGAGGACGTTACCAAAATATGATTAGGTACTGATTTTTTCTTGAATGAAGTCGATGTTATATTACGATGATTTTGACCTGGACGATATTTGGTTCATTGTTTTTATTTAATAAAACGCGTTTTATTAAATAAAAACAACAATAAAATGCAGTTCTACCATGAATTGACAGTTAACAAAATAAAAGAAATATTTGGTTCCAACAAGATCATGCGATATGCCATACAGCTAGTGATACAATCAACTAATTGAGATATTTTATCTCTAATTTGATAACCCTATTAAAGATATGCTTTAAGTACATAATTATTTGTAATAATTGTATTTCAATAAAATTCCAAAAAAATAAACGTGCAAAAAAAATTGCTGCAAATTGACGCTCGATATCCATGGTCCGTTGGGAGTCATAGTTGGCAAAGCCAAAAATGGAAGGGACTTGCGCGAATATGTAGAAATAGTCCCAGAATAACGCAATTAATTGATATATTACCGATATAATTTCAAAGTGAATTGAAAATCAAAATAACTGCATCAATTATATTTACATATTTCAAAAATATAGTGGTGATAGTCGGTAGAAAAAACCAGTTGATCATTGCTATATTATTATATAATTTCTTTGATATTTCAAATCAATCGTTTGGTATTTTGTCTACGATGGATTTGAAAATAAGCTTTGAAGATTGGGCTAATAAACATACCTTTCCAAAGAATCGTATTTATTCATAAAATATTTGTTATAAAAACAAGTGTCTTCGATTTTTGTGAGTCTCTCGGGTGGTGTAATCCCCTTAATGCTATTGATCGAAGTAGCGTTAACGAGGTAGTAACCTACCAAAGAGATAAGCTTACAACTATATAAGCTTACAATTCGTGAAATATCGTTTTAATGCATTTGGATTTGGTACCCATTGAAGTATAAATACTTTGTACGTTGGTATATTGAAGGGTGGTGACCTGTTTCCACGTTTTGTTATAATGTATGTATATCAAATTGTTTGCAGTCTTACATTAAAATAATAATGTATATTATGTTAAAGCAATTGTTTTATTTTCAATATATGCGACAAATAATTTTCTACTCGAAGAATTGTGTGGTAAGAATTGTGTAGGTACTAAGAATAATTATTGTCCTCGATGAATTATGGGCGAACAATGTTTAACACACCACGTTATAGTACAAGTGGTAATACAAAATATAACAATTCGACAACATTGAAACGATTGTAAAGTCATAGTTTCACAAAGTTTGAAGTTAAGGTAAGAATATTTAAGGAATCTTTATTAATGGTGGATTTAATTGTAGTCCACAATGTCACGACAAGATATGAAAAGTTCGTCTGACGCCTCAGTTCAGTAAGCTTTTAAACGAGAAAACTTTTATTGTGGAGGCTGTTGGTGCTGCGGTGAGAGAGAGGTAGGGGGGAGCTTTTAATATTATACAACGAAATGCGGTAAACACGTCTAGGTGATTCTTGACATTATCATATTGTTATAAAAGTTAGCTTGTTACTTCTCGCGGGGAATATACACATTTAATTTAAACTGTTTGGGAACCGCTGGGAATAAAATGCGTAGGTATTTATTGTTAAAGTTGTAGTCACAGTGAGGATATTTATCATCGTCATCGTTAGGTATGACAATTACTGGAGACGGTATTCGGTATCCTACTAAATTCCAGTGTAAGATGTTCCTATGTTATAACGAAATAAAATGTACCTAATACTGATATTGGTATGTGAATAAACATAGCTTATTAAGTCGTGCTCTGGATATTCAAACAAATTTGTTTTGATTGCAAGTTTTGCTGAAAAGAATCTCATAAATCCTTAAGCGACAAATGTTGATTGAAAGAGAAGGCCCACAGTGTGACTTCTATATCAAGTCTGCTACGTCACCTCGGTCATTTCTGGAACAAAAACCCTCCCCCGCATTTACTTTTCTCACTTTACCGATCCCTTAATTCAGTGTGTGTGTTTGATATTGCGTGGAGTTTCATTAAAAAACGAAGAGTATTATTTCTAAATTGTGAGCGAGGAAAACTGAAAATAAAGCTTTTAATTCCTCACAATAGTACCAGAGTATCTTCTATGAGAAGTCACTCGAAGAGATCACGTGACGTAATATGTGTTAACCCGTGCATTTTTTGTTATGGCCACGATAATACGTACTGTCAGCAGTAAATTCATGCACGTGTAAATGGGGCATTGGACTAAAAACGTGGTGGCTGAAAGATATAATTGGGGACCAAAAAACACATTGTATGGTTTCCAGATATGGTATTCGAATCAGTGATGTACGGATTAATAGGTGAGAACTAAGGCCACTAGGTTTTCCATCGTCTCGTCGGTCTATATTAGTTTATCTAGATACACGAGTGTAAAAGTAACGAGAAAGTCACGGATAATGTAAATATTTAATTTAAACTAATGTATAGGATGCGGGAACAAGTTGTGTAGGTATTTATTGTTAAACTTTATACCACAAACAACAGATTCTAACACATAACATTGTAGAACAAATAATTAAGATAATACAATTCTTGCTATACCCTTAGGTATACAGTATTGTTTGTACTGAAAATGATCACTTTACTTTTGTTAATTAAGTTGTATGTATTCATTTATATTGTGAATTTAATTTATATATATTTTTTATACTTCACGTAGGAATAAATATTTATAAAGACATTAAAGTTGTTTGATTATGCTGTGTCTTGAAAAATACACATTGTCATGATTTGGTATTAGTTAATTACCAAACAACTCTTAATTCTTCGTGTTCAAATTTTGATTAGTATTAATTATTAATTTATATAATATATGAATCTATATTATATCAACCAAAATGATATAAATAGTATTGTATTGTTAACCTGTTTATATTGTATTTATTTATGTAGAAAAAAATTATTACCATAAATACAAAATATAAAAATGACTTAATTACAAAATAAATAACAACCAATATAACAAAACAGCAGAAGATAAAGTATGTTTTTATAAAAATATTAAAGGAAAATGATGAAAACAATTACAAATTAACATATATTATTTAACATATCCACTAATAATACTTAGTTCAAAAAAAGAATCAATAATTGATTAATAATGGTTAAGAATGTTCAATTGGTAACAATTATTGTTACCAATTGAACATTCTTAACCATTAAATGCATAAGTACTCTAAAACTAAATTTGGTAGAGCATTTTAAACAAAACGAAAATATCATAGACTATAGATATATTTAGACGCCACCCGTTGCATTGCTAAATGAAGCTACGTGCCGTGCGTTTGGTTTGTGGGCGAGCGAACGCATTCGCTTACAAATGTTCGAGACCATAGACCATTTCGCTAGTGCTCGCCCAAAGTGCTCGCACTAGACGCTCAGAATTAAAATATAATTTTCTATTTTTTTTACGTTATATAGTATTTTTAAGCGGTAAAAATGCAACCATTAGGTAAAGATATCCATAATTTAAGATATTTTAAAGAAACACTAGGTCACTGATATTGAAATAAATAATAATATACAAATAAATTGTCACGAACATGTATCAACTTACCTACGAAACGTAATACCATATTCTTGCTTATCAGTACGGCTACCATATTTTAATACAACACGCAGAACCACCTTTCCTACTTAATTAACTAAAAATATATACCACTGACTTTATGTTTAACACAAAAAATAGCAAATTTAGCAACACGAACTCGCAGATTATCGATGCTACGTGAAGCGATTCACCACGATTTGCCAGCGATACTTTTGGAAACTGACTCAAAAATATGTAGACCTTTTATCTTACTCTAGCGCGTGTCGCAGAGATTATAAAGGTGCCGAATACTTTCTCACTCGCACTCATGAATCGTTTTTGTTCAGGCCTTGGAAAATATCTTTTAAGATCGTTATAGATCACTTTTGTAGCATCGCTGCGGAGTGAGAGAGGGGCGGTCACGGCGACAGAACCCTTGAGACTGTGTCATAATGGTACGAAGTGTCGCACTCTCTGGCGGAATCCGGAACACATGTCCCAGCCATCTAAAGCGTCTCTTCATGATCACCTCAATCACCGACGGATGCTGTGGCCACTCACGAACTCGAGTGTTTGTAACACGGTTGTACCAATGTACCTCTAAAATTCGGCGGAGCTCAAAAGCCGAGACCTTTAAAGCTTAGTAAGATGCCATGTCTCACAGCTATAGAGGAGCATAGGTAGCACGCACGCATTGAACAAACGACATTTGGTCCTCACAGAATACCGTCTTTCTTGATCTTCATACGGCCTCGAGTTAGCTGAATGCAAACCCGCCACACCCATGCGGATTCCAAGCTCACTGGAAGGACCACCATGGTCGGCAACCGTGGCATCTAAGTATTTGAAACTGATCACCAGCTCGACGGGCAGACCGACGCACATGGATTTATATCCTAGAGTTGTGAGAATAGAGTTATTCTAAGTATTTTAAAGTCATCAAAAAGTATTTTTATTCAAAAAACGTTCATATTATCAATTCTCTTATTATAACGTTGTTATATAAGTTTATTAGATTTATTTTTAAATACACGTGGCTTTTAAATGTATATCCCGTTTGATGTCCTTCTATAAATATATAATCCTTATTATGTTAGATCAAAGCTAATCCACTTCATTAAAACACCATACCAAAATAGTAACAGCAATATAATGAACCGCATATCTATTAGGTTTACGACTAATTCACGATCAAAGGGTACTAAAACAATTTCCCAGCGAATACACTGTCCGGCCGATCATTAAGATATCTTTGTTTACCCCGTACTCAGTCATTAGTAAAAGAGAGTATCTTTAACTCCCCCTTGTTTCCCCCTCTTGCACATTAAAGCTTCTCTAACTGCCCCCACGTTGATATATACTTCTCATTGATGTATCCAAACATCCCCATGTTACTTTATATTTCTTTCTCATTGATGTATCTCGACCTACCCTATCTCCACTCACTATCTCATTGATGTTCTAGAACTGCTCTCCAGTTCTCACTTACTTTCGTTTACCTTTTATAGTAGTGGTGGGAGTTGTCAAAGGGGTCAGCGGTCACAATGGTCCCTCAGAGATAATTAATTTAATGTTATGTAACTCATAGCACAAGCCACCGTAAATCAACAGCGGTAGACGTTTTCATATTAATTGATACCATTATGTATAAAATACAACGCGGAAATACTACGCCCGATAGTGTAAGTTGTACATAATATTTCATTTTAATTTATTGCTGCATATTTTGGAATATCTCGGACGGAGAATATTCTGGTATTGGTTGCGGTATAGATGTATTTGTAATTAAAGATTGGTAACATGTAATTTAATAAAAACTTTTTAATTTTATGTTTCTCAAACAATATAAATATAATTAATATATAACGCGGTTGTTTGTAAATATAAAATTAGACTGTCTATATCGGTGATAAACGCAGTATTTCCAACCCTAAAAAACTCATAATTCGTCATCAAAATAAGATAAGTACGCATAAAGATGTTCAAAATTTTCATTTTGTATAATGCTGGAGCCCAAAAGTATGCAAATGTAGCAAAAAAGAGCATTTCGGACATCTACTTCACATGCAAACATTCAATATTCTTTACAAAAATACTACGTCAAACTAAAACTTGCTTCAGTGATTTGTACAATGAAACCATAGAAAGCTACATCTGGAAAAACGTTCAACATGGATACGCTTGAAGATATCGAAGAAAACCCTTTTCTATAGAGAATAAACCTAAAGTGAAACAAGACCCTTCGTCCATTAACTTTTATTGAAACACCGTCTGTAGAGTTTCAAGGGTTTGTGGATGATGTTACATAGGAAAATGATACATCAATCTGGAACTAGATTCTGTAAATCTGATAGGAAAACGTTCAAACGTACAGATTATTTTATACTATTAAAAAAAACAGGTAAATATTAGTTAGATTTGTTACGTCACATTACCAATATTCCCCTCTATCCCTTTCGTCAAATATCAACACATTATTATATTAGAGCCCTATGCAGAATCCAAGATTTCGATCTTAAGGATAAGTTACCGAAAAGCATGACTTAACTATAGACTATACTGAGTATAGAGTTAAGGAATCCTTAACCATATACTGCATTTGTTATGAACACGCCCCCTTCTGTATTACCATTTACCACTGACAGCTGCTGTCAAAATAAATTCGCGTGTCTATAAAACAGTCCATACACACAAATTCATTTAATAATGTATCTCAATATGGATATTGGTAGTGTTAATTCGTTTGGCATGTACTTGCAGAAAATTATTTTACTTTTTATACGCCAGCCCGCAGAAATACAAGATGCCAGATGATAGAATGATACTTGACGCTAGTATTACCATGTTAAAAAAATATCCTGCGGTGCCAGTAGAATCACGTACAATGACTTATAACGGAAACATAAGAGTATTATAATTAAATATTAATATGTATTTATAGTTATTGCATTTATAAAGTGCAGTTGTCATATTTTTGTCATCGTTTAACAATTATAAAATAATTTACCTAAACTATACAAAGAAATTTTTTAAATATGGTATTATTTTCAACAGAAAAAACGAACGAAGCTTTAAGACGAGGTGAAACATTGACAACATGATCTTAACTAAGGACAATGTTTCTGCATAGTGTTTTGGCTAAGGAAATTTTAGTCATGACAAATGTTTCTGCATTCCGCCCTTATTCCTCACTCATTCGGGTATGTCGTCATATATGAACTACCTTCGGAGTGAGTAGTTTAATTAAAAAGGGGATGACAGTGGTGCAGGGTGGAGAGGAAAGGAATGGTTAAATATTTTTTGCTGTGGATGAAACTGACTGAAAAAACGATGAAAAAACGTATTCCATTTTGCGTATACAGCAGGTAGCTCAGAATAACAAGATGACCGCGCACGCCATTCGCGCCAAGTTTGCTTACTCGGCCGTAAATGGTAATGTGTTTTCCAACAGTTCCCTTCTTTGCCGACCGTGGCGGGTCGGGCCAGCTGATGAGTCGAGTCAGGTGCGCGAAACGTGAGACGCCTGTAATGGACGGGCCCCTTACAAAGTGACGGATGAAGGAAAAATTGATTGACTTTTGGCGTTTAGTTTGCCAACTCCGAAGACGTACCCCTGTTAAAGTTGTAATACGAAAGAACAAACGAAAAAAGTCCTACCTAGTTCAATTTAAATTTGCTTTTGAAATTTCCTATTTATATAGATGGTACGATTTGCATTCTGCTAAAATTATTCATATCTTAATAATAAGATAAAATTCGCCGTATAGACAATCTCAATGTTGTCATAGTAAAAAATAAACGGAGTAGAAAATGTAGATGTGTAAAGAAGGAAAAAAAGGAAGGGTGGTAACACGGTAAAGAAACAAATTAATTAATTGACTCTTAATATCGTAGATTGGTATCAAATATCTAACAATAGCGCTATCATTATTATGAGATATTTGATTGGTACGACTTGATACTTACATGCAGCTATTTGCTAACCTACTTCTATATCATTCAGAATTGTATTATATAAATATATACATTATAATAATATGATTGTATTTTTAATTCTATGTCTTTGTCTTATATTCCAGTGGTTTTTATTACGTATTTTTTATCTATTTTATTTAAACAAGAATTTTATCTCAATACTATACAGTCATATATTTACAATACATCAGTTAATGGTAAACTGTGATACGGCCGACTGTATATGTACAGATTTCTGGAAACGAAGGTAGAGTACTTATTGAGAAGATTGTTGTTTTATTAAAATTTATAATGAAATGTCAATTTTGATCTTCGATTTTCAACTGTTTCGAATCTTTTAAATTGGATTTTCTCAAAATTACAGAAACTTTTATTATGAAGTCAAATACGAATATGGCTACTAGTGTGGTAGTCTACGGTATAACCTTCGATTGTTGAATCGGGTCTGGTAAGAATATAATATTATACTTTTCTATTTGGTTTACGATAAGAACAAAATATGGTAGACGAGGATTGCGTCGGTTCATGTAATTTGACCACTTTTGGCCCGCTTTTATTTCTCTAATATTCTTTTTTTAATCGTGTCTTCAATATTGACTTTAACCCTATACGGACCTGACCCGTTTCACAAATAGGTTTTTAAATAGTGTTTTATTTAACGAGAAATGAATATTATCGAATTGCTCAGTCTATGAGGTCGATGCTCTGGGTCCAAATACACATTGAAAAAAAAACAACATGGGAATTTGTCAGAACCAAGATTGGAACTCGAGGCCCACGACCCGTTACCACTCAGCAATTGCAGGAGTATAATATATAATTAATAGTCTACAATACATATTTTCAATACGATTTTTTTTAACCATTTGGTTGTAGGCACTCATATAAAATATTATTAATAAACAGCTATTCTGCGTTCTTAATATTTTTGATGGATGAATCGTATGAGCTGTTTCTTGATTGATAGTTACAACTTACCGTCACATTAATAATTAGATGTATGTTTTTATCGCTAATATTATTATTATACGATGATTATACTTACAAAAAAAAACCTTGAACCGACTGTATTGTATTTTATCTAAAACAAAGGTGTCCAACCTTTTGATTTCCTTCGCCGAGTCACATTCAATGAAAAGTCTTCCGACCAAAATAATAATTCCACATTTTTTTTTAAATTCCGTCCCGAAGTTTAGTCGCTAGTTTTTTTGCTCTTCCTTTCAAAAATTAATTCTTCGGTACGATCAATTTTTATGTCTACCTTATTTTTCTCGAAAAACTAGGATTATCAATATTAAGGATAATAGGTAATATATAGGTTGACATAAGGGGTTGTGTTAACTCTAACACATACCAGATGTGCGCATATGCTGACGACATAGTCATAACCAGCCGATCCAAACAAAGACTGATCGACCATGCCACAACATTGAAAAAGGAAGCGGAAAAGCTTGGATTAGAAATAGACGCCTGCAAAACAAAATACATGGTATCCACACGAGAGCAGGGTCCATCTCGAAATATCTGTGTGGAGCAGCAGGTATGGGAAGAGGTTCAGAGCTTCACGTACCTGGGCTCTAACCTAAACACACTCAATAAAACAACAGAAGAGGTGAACATACGACTCATAGCTGCTAATAAGTGCTTCTACGCCTGTAAGGGTCTACTGAGTTCGAAAATCCTAAGCAAGAATAGCAAACTGCTTATCTACAAAACAGTTATTCGACCAGTAGCTACCTATGGCTGTGAGACATGGTGCCTCATTCAAAGGGAAGAACATAAACTGGCCATATTCGAAAGAAAGATCCTTAGGAGAATTTTCGGGCCCACATTGGAAAATGGAAGTTACAGGATAAAAATGAACCACGAGTTAGAAGAGTTAATAAAACATGAAACGGTGGTGAAATTTTGTCGATCCCAAAGACTAAGGTGGGCTGGACACGTCGAGAGAATGCCTGAGCACAGGACGGAAAAAATCATGACCAAGTGGATCCCACAGTGGAAACGGTCTAGGGGCAGACCAAAGAAGAGGTGGGCTGACTGTATCGAAGAGGACTGGAGAAAGATGGGGAGGGCTGGAGACTGGAGAGGAGCAGCCAGGGAAAGGAGCGTGTGGAGGACAATTGTAGAGGAGGCCAAATCCCGCCCCGAGATGTAGTGCCGAGAAAGAAGAAGAGAAGGTAATATATAGCTGAAACTTTGGTCTTGGGCCACATATGGACTAGGACCGTAGGTTGGACTCGCCTGCTCCAAAAGAATATTTAAATTTTCTCTTTAAATCATTTATTCAGCAAACTAAAAGTATTTTTTCTACTTTCATTTTATTAGTATTAATTTCACAGTGAAAGGCCAACAGTTAAACTATGTAGTTGAACAAATCGAAAATAATGTGAATTATACGTTTTTTTTTATTTTATAGTAATAATTCACATTTTGATAATAAACTATGATTCACATTGAGGTACTGTTACGTCCCCAAAAAGCGGATTAGTTTAAGTAAAATAGATTATCACTTTCACTAGTTTCTTTTAGGTTTTGTAATTACGTTTTTTAATAGTCTTTATACGTGTAAACGTATTATTTACGATTTTATGATTATAGGACTATGAGAATAGGACTCTGTTAAAGTCTCTTTTGTTTTGTCAGGAATAGCGAAAAGAGAGCGACAACTTCACAGGAGATATCAAATTGAAAGAGAAGAACTTTTGATAGATGTTGTGATTTATTGAACGGAGAAGAATTACAGTAATACAGGTATAACAATTAACAAAGAGCCAATTTACAATACAAGTGGTACAATGATGACAGTTGATAAAGAACTAACGAATTAATTACGTGTGCAATGGTACATATTATATTGAATGACTTAATATTCTAGAAACTTCTAATTATCAACACAAATAATATTATATTATTGTTTGCGGTTTTCTGGAAATAATTAGATCAATATTTTAATTGACAATATTATTGATATCAGAGAGGATGCTGTGGTAACAAGAGGAAGTTGCGGTTTCTCTAATTAGAATCTGTTATCTGCTTATTGATATTATGCATAACAGTACGATGGTTACTGATTATGTGACGGCAACACCTCTAAAAGCAGTAAAGTTCTTTTAATGACCATTTCATAATTTATTGTCATAAACTTGCAATAAGATAATTAATTCTCAGATATTTACTTTTACGTTGTAATGGCACTATATTAGTTTCAATAGTCCTCATATTATTCGTAATAACGTTAAATTTGTATGGAATTTAATAACGTGTTATGACAGATGAGTACGAATTTTGTTCATCAAGTAGTATAAACTTTATAGAGTTTTATGACTGATCAGTAAAGTTATCTAAACGACTTACAGAAAATGACAGTACATCTACCAACACTTAATTTAACAAGTTATGAAACTTGCAAAAGTGTATAAAGTACATATTATAATTATATTATAAGAAAATATGTTACTTCCACAATAATACCAGGCTTCTAACAACAGGTATTATTTTATTATGTTTATAAGTGGATTATGAAGTGGAGATAAAGGTGGTTGTTGTTTGGTTGTTTGGAGGAGAGTTTATTGATTGTTACAAGAATACACTGAATATAATAATAAGGATGATAATGTGAGATTATAATCGCGGGTAATGATGTACTGGTGAGATCGATTATATTAATTACCTGAAAGACTTGATTCGAGTGGAATGACGGTAGACTATGTAGAGTAAAGGACTCGTGACAATAGTAGTGCGTCTCGTGATGGACTCGATGAGTTGAGTGAGTATTCCTGCATTGTCCTTCCAATTTATGCAGTACAAATATTACAAGAGATATTGTCGCAATTAACAATCATAACAAACCTTCTCATCTAGTTATTACTAAGGCATTGTCCACTTGGCGCGTGTCTCGCCGCGATTCGCCGCAAGTGCTTGCGAACACCTCAATGAGGTCTCCTGTACCTCAACCGCGCGCGACAGTCGTCACGGCGCGAGTGCTTGTGGACGGTACAATGAGGTCACATGTACCTGAAATGCGAGCGAGTCAAAACGCGCCATGTGGATAAGGCCTAAAATCAGCAAGTAAACAAATATGGATGAATATATTATATTATTATGCATATCGAAATATTGAAACAAGTCTGCAATTCCATATTAAGATTCGCTTTATTATAAATAAATAATGTATATTAACCCTTCGTCTACTTTCTGGTGCATGTAGAGACATACGTGAATTTAAGTGATTTGTGCGGCATATAGATGTCGGTCGTTTAGTTGTCCAATTGTTTGGCATCGTCCAGTTGGAGTTCTTCAGTCGGCGGCGTCCAGTCGATGACGCTGATTCTCCCATTTCCACCTTGAGTTTTTTGTGTTATGTTTATACCGTTATGTTTCTGTTTCTAATATCAACGGGAAAGTATCGCGATAATAATAAATAACTTTTATTTAATAAATTTACTTCACCTATTAAAACGAAATAGACTTTAATACTTTTGAAAGAAGAACATCTTCATCCGCTGCGGATATAAATAACGTGGAGGTGACACGGTGTGAATAATCAATCAGCCCTTATCTGCGAGTATGAGCACGTGACACCTACGGAGCATAATATAGTGTAGGTATGAGAGGGTTTATTTTGAAAAAAGTTTTAATACTGTGAAAATGATGATTTTTTCGACACAAACATTAAAATTAGTTTCGATCAACAAATCTTTATAGAGGTATAGAAATCCAAATTAAATATCTATTTTCCGTAGTGTCATATTATAGCAGTAAGGAGTTGACCGCGATAATAAATTCCGATATCCGTTTTTCACTTAGTCAGTCATCATTTCAATGAAAATAATATTATTTTGATTGTATAATAATAGCGAATAATATTTAATCGAAAATGTCACTCGAATATATGTTTCAGGTCTGTTACTATCACAATCTCCGTATCGTCCCGCACAACATCTCATTGTACCGAGATGTGGACCTCGGATCCGTATCATAAGTTTAGTATGGTAACATAACTATTGTACCGACAACGCCACAAATAAAACTCGCTCCTGTATCCATCTTTGACTTCTTCATAATCATCCTCAACACCATGACCTACAACACGACGACGACTTCCACAATGGTAACTCAAATTGAACCCCACATTGATGACCCCACATCTTTCTTTTAAAATCATAGCGATAAGTTATAGTCCATTCGAATAAATAAATAACTTGTATGTTTTCATTGATTAGGCTCTTAGGGTCTAAGACCCCCTACCCCTTATTATATGCGTGCCTGTACACGAATGATTTTCTGTCATATAGTAGAGTTTACGCTTCATAACTTTTCATTCCGGCTCTAGGATAAAAATAATTTAATATATTCTTAAAATATTTTATTTTGACATATACCTATTATTATATATTTATTTATTTATTACTACATATATTAATACAAGTTTAGTCAATATCATTTGATCTAATTTTATGTGAGGTAATCAGACAATGAAACGCATCGCGTGCAGCGGCGGCTCCTCTAATACCATGCAAGTGCTACGCACTGCCTGCATTTTTGAAGACATCGCTCAACTTTTTATTGTTATTCATACGTGTATCACTCACTTCGCGAAGTAGAACATGTAGCAGTATTATGAACAAAACTCCATTCATGAGCGCAAAGCGATTGCGTCCAAATAGATTTTCAGTTTGCACAGGATTACAATGAGGCCATTGTATACTACTTAAACGGTGGTTGAATGTTTCGGTAATGGCGTTTTGTGTAGATTTTTTACACACTTTTAGATCGGCGCACGAAACGAAGGGCACTAGAAACAAAAACGCCAGTTTCTGTTTTATAACAATGTTGGCGAGTTAATTTTTAACAATTTTACAGTTAATATATTTAATGAATCACCAACATTTTACATAAATACAAACTGCTGCGTTTATTTCTTAACCACTCAAATACATTCAAAATAATAAAAAAAAAACACATCAGCGGTTATTTATTTGGCTGAAGCATTGTTTGCTGGGAGCGTAAAGCCATAAACTGTGACATTTTTATTTCTTTATCGATATTAAATCATTCTAGCTGTTCAAAAACTTTTTTGAGAAATAGTTTAAATAAACAAAGACATATTTAATTTACCTTCTGAGAAGTCGGTAAGAGAACATGGTAGCCTTCGATGATTGGGGTAATCATGAAAAGAAGCGTTACGACCTTCGTGGCTAGGATACGTGTTCTGGATGCCGCCAAAGAGTGTGACACTTCGTACCCTTATGGCACAGCCTCAAGAGTTCCGTCGCCATGGCCGGCCTTCCCTCACCCTGCAGCGGTGCCATAAAAGCGACCTACGTGCTGCAGGTTTGACATGGCGGGAGGCGCAAGAGTTGGCGATGGACTGAGGGAAGTGGCGCGAACTTGTGCTTGCCCTATGCCCCAATGATGGGTGGTGACAGGGTGAAAGAAGAAGATCTTCTCTTTATAGAAGGTAAACCATTGCGCACTACCGGAAAATGCTATTCTGAAGACCACCGGCCGCCACTGATCGCGTGTAATAAAAAGTGCAAAAAGTTATAAAACATAATATACTCTAAGACGAACTGAAACTATGAATTGCAACTATAAGTTGGTTCCACGATAGCGTGACTGTAATATCGACTATTGTGGTTTTGAATTGGAGTTAATGTTATATTATTAGAGTTTTTTCATTTATTTCTGTAATTGATAACTTGGCATGTGTGTGATAGAATTAAAATACAATACACTCGAATAAAATTAAAGATTGACCTGATTTTGTATTGGATTTGGGAGTGCCGACACGTTTACACTCCAGAACATCGGCCAAAATGGCAAAAACGGTTGCCGACCTTCGTCGAATATAGGCAGTAGTTGATTTTCTCTCACGAAATTCCCGCGCCTCTCATGAAATATGTATGATATCGAGTGGGAGAAGCGCCGGTTTTAGACCGACCGGTTATTTAGTGTCACTTAGGCCCTTGGATTGGATGTAACTTTACCTCGCTATTACGGCTAAAGTGTGTTCCGCGGTTGGTCGTTAGCTCTAATTAATAAACTATCGATGAACGATGGAATCTTTTCCTGAGAGGTAATTTGTATCAATTCGTAATATTAATAGAGGCCTCTTTATGAAGGTGAAATGATTATTTCGGTTCGAATTATTGAAGTATGAAGTAGCGTTTGGTTACTATTAATAATTTTATTATAAGTTCAAATTAGGCGATTGATGAAAGCCTGCCAGCTTTCATGTACCTACAACTTATTGTTAGTTGTATAATGTACACCAACAAAGCGAGTCCCTTCAAGCTTTCGCAAGTAACATATTCCAAGCTTAATTATCTATAAGTAGCATTATTTACAAGCTATATATCAATGTAATATAATATAGTACATCACTTCAATACATTAGAATTAATCAATCGTCAATAATAATTAAAGCAATTAGTTTCAAACACTATCACTTCCATTTCATCATCATCATCATCAGGCGGGGTCGATCCATTGCTGAATGGAGGTCTCCCCTAGCCATCTCCAATCTTATCGGTCCCAAGTTCATTAATGCAACGTACATCAACCGAACTTTATGAGTTCGTATATTCAACGGGTTTTAGGCGTTTAATGCCCCTCGGGTACCACCATTTGGATTCCAATCGCCGACCGACATGTCCAGTCCATTGCCATTTGATCTGCTTAGTGACCTATATCACATCCCGTGCTCTTGTCCATTGATTCCTGTTGTGATCTTTTCGCGTACCTATACTCGACATGCACCTTTCCATGTCACGTTGTGCTAATCGTAATATTTGTGTTTCACTTATGTTAAGAATACATGTTTCACATGCGTACGTGAGCGTTGGTAGCACACATTGGTTAAACACTTACGCTTTTATATATTTTTCTTGATTCTGATTATGTAGGAACATTTCCGTCTTATGTATAATATATTATATATCCATGAAATATTAAATTCAGCTTCGTTTGTTGGTTAAATATAATTAAGAATTAATTATAATAAATTGATATTATTTAAGTCGTTTATATAACCACGTTTTTCTTAGCTCGTATTCTTGTTTGTCCGGTGGTTGTTTATCCAGTACAAATCTTGCAATCGATTTTTAACTAACTTTACGACTAGCTAGACATTTGAAACTTTTAGAATATATCAGAACACGATGCCAATGCATTCTTTTAATACTTTTAGCCATATTTAAGTAGGATTGAATTCAATTTCAGTTAAATCTGTTTTGTATAAGAAGTTATTTCGGAAGAAATTCGTAATCCAATCCACTATTATTGGTTGCTAAGGGGGTGATCCTAGCAACTAAATTATTAATATATACGTGCGTTACTATAGAATTAAAAAAAAAAAGAACAAGATCAAGTTTTCAAAAAAAAATATCGTATAAAAGGATCAAAACGTTAGAAAATAGGTAGATGTTGAGCTAAGAGTAATAAATCATGAAAATCGGCATTGAAACCCTACCAATAAAATACAATAAAATTGTAGTTATCACGAATAACTTCAAGTAAATAAACCATCAAAATAAACACTCTTGAAGGTACTTTATTGTTGCTGAAAAATACGGATATTGTAATGTATTGCTTAATTCAATTATCTCAGAAATTAAATCGACGACATCTATGTTTTTTGTCTGATTAATATTGCGAAACGCACCATGATAAATCTGTTTTCGACAGTTTGAAGTTATTAATACTCGTAGTTTCATAAAAAAAATAAAATGTTTTTATTTCGGAAAAATGTTGAAGACTAAGTTATGATTAGATATGGGACGGATGATTTCATTGGTAAAGCACGTTAAGCGATTTAAGTAAATTTGAAGTCAATGGGCATAATGAGAATAAGTGAAAATACTATTGATAGTTGAAGCCTCTCATAATAAAAACCTATAAGTCCACATATTATGATAAAACTATTACAAAAAGTATATTTTTATTCTATTTTTTAAATTTTACACGTCATAACGATTAACAGAAACCGATTACTTATTTTAATATGATGTAAACAGACGTTCACACCTCCAATTTAATTTGTAAATGTAATGCAAATGAGGATTAATCAGCTAATAGAAATATGTATTATAACGTTTGGCACTTTCACGGTTGTTTGTTAAAACCAATTAGTAACGAATGACGCACAGAACCGAAATTTATCAGTAATATTGAAAAATCGAGATACCAGTTTTTGTTGTTTGGCTGTTCTCAAATTAGTATCATTTATTTAATTGTCATTTATTTTATGATTCACAGGCCGTCAGCAGTTTTTCATAACGCTGACTTGGTGAGAAAAGCAAAAAATAAGTCATTCATTAAATAATTATATTCTTTTGCATATAAAATTCACACATTCAAATTACTTCTCACAAGTAAGCACTTTTTCGCCTCAGTAACATTATATTAAAAAAAAATTTCGCCAAAAGCCTAAGATACTAATTGTGCTTTTATTTTAACCGTGTTGGGTTAAATAAAAAGGCTGGAACAATCGAACAAATGTCTCACTCGTAATACTCACTCGATCTTTTCACTTCGTAAACTCACTCCACATTGTAACTTGCTAGAGAACTTCGGACAATAATACCTACTTATTTGTTATATTTTACCATTGTATCACTGTATAGCTATACTTCTAACGAATTCGCAAATAACAATCGCAATCTACATCATCCTCAGACTTCGGTACTTCATTCCTCCATTGGTCATCCACCTCACCTACATAGGTACAAACCTTATATACCCAATGTGACGTAAATAAAACATTATTCATTAGGTAATAAGGTTAGTAAGATATGTCTTTGTGTATTTATAAAATTAAATTTTCTAAAGTAAAGTAATTTGCGACTAGATTAAAGTAAGTGAAAGAAGGAGAAGGTAATAAAAAATCAACAATGATTAAGTAAAACACCGTGGAAATTTTTTTTTTTAATAAAAAAGATACGTATTTAATAAAAGCGTACTTAATTATTTTTAGATAAAAAAACAGAGTTTTAATGAGCGTTTTTTGATACAAAAAAACATCGTAAACAATTTGCTTAAATCCAAAGGAACTTTAAAAGAATGTACAGAACGTTTTTTAATACCCGTTAAACATTCATATAGAATCACTGGAGACTATAATAGGTACGGAAATTTTCGTAAAATATGAACGAACCGCAGAAAAAACCCAGACAAAAACTTTGTTGAGTTTATTTTTAACGTCTTTGAACAGTTGCAATACTGGTGGATATAATATTTTGAACCTGATGTATACGAAGGACACAACTTGGAGTTATATTATTGTGTGTTAAGTAGTTGATAATGAGGGTTCTATAATATATAGGAAAGTGTAGGAAAATATGCCACACGAATATTAATGAATAGAAAACTAGAAAGACTGGAAAGACGCTGAATAAAACTATGAAGGAAGCTGAGCTCCATACTTATGAGTTGGGTTGTATAATAATATAATAAATTAAACAAAAACTATAATCACTTAATTCTGTAAACTAAATGAAACCCTATTGTAAAAAAATATACATATAATGAAAAGTTAACACTCTAGCTAACAATTTTTATATAGGTGGATGATAACGATTCAAGCTATAAGTAAAATTGTAAATCAGAGTGGTTATTCTTTGTTGTGTTTTATTTTCTTTGTAAAGTGACTTTCCAGTGTGTCTTAAGCGTAAAGTATTCGACCAATGAAATATGAACTCTAAATGTAAAAGCTGCCATACAGTGGTACCCAAGAGGTACTAGATTTCCAGCAGTCAATCGACCCCGGCCGACGACTATCATGATATAGCCAGATGGGAAAACAATAATTCGGAAGAGGAAAGTCGTCCATATTATGATGTTTCGACCAAATAAAAGATATTACGGGCTTAGTAGTCTCAATTGGATTCTTGGATGCAATCACTAGCAAATCATCATGATTTATTCTCTTAATAAATTAAAACAGCATCTGGTGACAAACGTACAGGTGTTTTCGAATGTTTATATTCAGGTCATATTGCAAGGATTTAGGGAACGCGGCACCCAAAAATCTTAATGTCAAACCCAGGAGAAAGAAGATAAATCAAAAAACCCACTTTCTGTCATCATAATGTGTCCTTACTTTTTACAGCTTAGAATTGCCAGGTGTAGATAGATATACATATAGTATTGTAGAGCTAACGATGGCGGATACGATTAAGTCAAAACCGATAAATAACGTGCTCGGAAATTTGTACGTATGCAGTTCGCCGTATCATAAATGTTGTATCGAAAATATATGGTCGTATATTACCATTCTTTGTTGTCTTTTTCTCTTTGTCGATTTTGTTGTCATCTCTTTAGGTCGTATCGTACTGAGATAATAACCGATATACTAATTATGTTAGGTAAGGTTAAGTTAGGTTCGTTTAGGTTATGTTTTCATTCTTGAATTCATAAATTTTGCCAAAATCGGATATGAAAATGCTCCACGAACAACGGGTATTTTTTTCATCTCGGTGCTATAGAGATGACCGTAACGTATGTATACGGGCGGCTCTCGTGGTGCATTGCGTAAGGCGTTGGCCTTCCACATGATAGTTCTGGGCTCGATTCCCGGTGAGGACATAATATTTATATGTTTTTCCCAAAGCCTGGGTGTTTGTGATTGTTCAAAATTACTAACAACCACCTTGTACGAAAAAGCAGAGACATGGTTATTAATAATTCTAAAAAAAACCTATGTATACGGTCATCTCTTTTCGATAAGAAAGCTCACGGCAAACTATGCTACGGTGAAATGTAATACGTAGGATTTACATGTAACCGATAAATCGTAGTTACAGCAAGTGAAAACCAACGTGGCGATTCATTCAAATTCTAGTATTTTGTTTTAAATTTTAATTAATAGTTTTTGAGCTATGTCAGTACTGCAGCACTGTGCATTTTGTTTGTCAAAGCTTGACCTGATTTTACAGGCACTTATGTGACGACAAAGAGAGTTTTTTTCCCGCTATTTTTGAAGATCGGACGCGTTTTTCCAACTGTTTGAACAGAAAGGACGAAATAATGTTGCGCGATCACGCGAGTCAACTCTCCCCACGTTTTGTTTTCATAACGTGATACGTTATTATGTAAATAAACATTTTCGTAATATGACACCATGTTTGTGTGACAGGACTGTTACGAATTTTCTAAAGGTCGACAAAAAGGCCAGGGAAAATATGTTGAAATAATAATGATAATATGTGAGATTTGTAACATTGTAAATTGTAACAACACCGGCTATAATGTAATCCTTTATGTCACTTAATTTAACCCGTCCCTTTTTTGGACCCGTGAACTTCTTTAGAGAGTTCGAGTTGGGTAAATTTGGACCTTTCATAAACAACTTATTATTATAACACTACATAAATTAAATGGTATATACTTAATAATGATATATTTTTTATCTGAAAGTTGGTATTAGAAGTGATTTATTCTGGAATTAGTACCGAGTAAATCACAATTTATTACAAAATACGAGCCTAGCTATCCACCATATTAAAATATTAATAAACATACTGTTTAAGAAGATTTGTTCATAGATAGTTCATCAACTAGTTATTTGGAAATCCTTACCAGCATGCTCCGATCCTTCACGTGGTCCAATGGAAGGGTGTATCTCAGCAATAAGACTCGATGGATGTCAATCATCAGAGATGTTTATTCGTCATGGTTTCAAAGTGCATGGTACATGGTGTAAAAATAAAAGGGAAAGAACTCAGGAGATTCGATCTGCAGTGAAGCAGTAGAAGATGAGTTTAGTTTGAACAAGTTGAATAATATTAGAATCATTTACAATATAATTATTATGAAATAGTAAGTAAGTAATATTGGTGACGCTTAGTTCATGTACAAGGGTTGATATTATGTATGTAAGTAACACAGCTAGATAGGGTGGATAAATTGGGGTTGATCAATAATATAATATTGAGTAGGTACATTAAAATAGTCGAAACCTCACCGATCGAATATTCTTAACAATGGTACATAATTAGCAACTTAGGGTGTCGATGAATTAATTAACAATAGACAATTTATTGTCATTGGGATGCTATCATAGAGAGGGGAGTTATGGATACATATCAAACTATTAGAGCTTTAACTATGGATCAAATCAATATTACTTAATAAAATTAAAGTACCTATCTGTCTGGTTGTCCGTTTCCGTTTGTTTGGTTATTACTCAAAAACTACTTCATAAATATTAATTACATTTACACAGCTTATACGTCATTATACTGTTAGAAGGTACCAATTTAGCATATTATCCTTTTAGTGCTCCAAATTTGAAATCCTTATACAACCTTCTGCCAAAATCATATTTTTTTCTTAATGATGTAATCAATCTAAAAACCTTTGTTGATAGATTCTTCATTGTCGGTTCGGGTTCCATATAGAAAAACGTGGGTGTCATATATTTACTTTTCGAAATATCTCTTTTGAGAGAAGTCTTTGTTTAGGATTCCTTTTGAATCATATCCTGGACGCAAATTGTTCCAATTTTGTAAGAAAGTCACCATACAATATCATCAAACTTTTAGATTAGATTTATATATTTTATACATAAATCTTCGTATTCCTTTTATTCAATTAAATATATTGCTAAAGGTCGAATTGCAAGTCAGTTTAAGTATTATTGTTGGTGTAGAAAATGCATTTTTCTTAATTCACAAATCACTTGGCTTATATTTCTTAGGGGGCAGAAATACATTTTTATCACGTCACGTGAACTTATAATATGTTAGAACCATCAGCAGATTCATAAAAACTGAAAACTTAAAAAAGCATTCAATAAATTATCTGTCATTTGTAGATCCATTCCAAACAAAAAAAAAAAACAAAGATACGTACACGTGACTCAAAAATGTGTAAACCTTCAGGAAAAAAAGTTCTATTATGCTGAGGTTGGTGGGGTTTGACGTGATATGAGTGGGGTGATTTCATTGTGATACATTATGTAATATACACATATTTTGACCTTGATTAGTTATACCCATATTTTATTACCCTGCACTTGCGTGTTGTGTCATGTCGTGACGTGACAATCGTGTGTTTCTGCTTTGATTGAAAAATAACCCTAAGACAAAACAAGTTTTTAGAATAAATAGCATAAATATTGAATAAATGAAATTGTATTAATATTATGTAGGTACATAAAATATTTCCACGGATAAACAACTGATATCTTTGTAATGGAAAGGTATTTTTAGATGAAGTATTCACACGACGGCTGAGTAGTTAACGCGTCACCTTCTAATGTGGTGAGTCCCGGTTTTGAATCCTGGATCTAGCAAAATTTACATGTTGTTTTGAAATATCTGTTTGAACCCAGAGTAAGGATATAATAAGTTGTAGAGGTTTTATCAAACTCAACAACAGTCATACTATTGTTTATGCTTATGTCTGGAGCATAGACAATGGTAGAAACGGATACGACCGAATCTCACAGTTTGCTTATTATTTTTTACCGCTAGACTGAGTTACTAGGGCGCTCCTGTCCGCTAAAATGTTAAGTTAAAAAAGGTTTTATGTGAAACCCTACATCCCTGCAGCTTCAAGGTAATATAAAGTGTAATGTAATTATTAATGTGCGACGAAATATAAGTCTTACCACAACGCCAAACAAGTATATCATAAATGTTGTAGATTTCAATATGTCACGTCACATACACGCACAGATGTAACCTTCTGTTCAAATAATAATTGATGTATACTTAACACCAAGTAACATACGAACATCATTTTATAAAGTTGAGTAAGTGGTTAATATCAATTTCCAGTAGAAACAAAAACAAATTATGAACTTCTTAGAATTTAACATGGTTAAAAATGCATACATTGTAAAAGTATATTTTTATTCCAATTTTTGTTTCGAGTTGTGATATGTTCAGGAATTGTTTTTAAAGAAGTTGACAACCCTGTTAAATGACCATCGTCTTAGCGTGCCAATCTTCATGGTAGATTGGTCATTTATTTTGGTACAGTTCGGTTATCAGGAATACAGCGGAAAACACATTTTGAAAATACCCGATATACTGGTTTATTTGTTAGTTTAGGTTAGGTTAGGTTAACCTAAAAAATAATCCAGTTTATCGGCTATTTTCAAAATGTGTTTCCCACTGTATTCCTGATAACCGAACAGTACCTTTATTTTTATTCTGTCATATTATGGTAATTCAACGAAGTAGTCATTAAAAACTGTCCAAATATACCAGCCCTTAAACTGTAATTGGCTTCATTTCAGTCGGAAGTCGTAACCGAACTTTATTTCTCCGTGAATAAATTCGAGAGTGAAAAACAATAGACCGTTTTTTCGGTCGACTTAATCTTTTAAAGCCATGTTAGTTAAAGATTTTCAGCAATAATAACACCGTGAAACTCGGCGACAGAAAATAATTGCCGACGGAAATTATAAGTGTAATTGCGTAACGACGTGAAGAATGGGGGTGTCAGGCAAAACGAGCTCGAAGAGGAAATTGGTTTTCGGTAGTCGATTAGCTGTCTGAACTGTTTTTCAGACGACTTTTTGAGAAGCACTGGTGTACATGCAAATTAAGTTTATTCACGAAGTTTAACATTTTTAAGCATAAAAGAATTTTCACCATAATTGTATTGGTCTTAAATTATATTATGGCACTTCACTCAGCAAACTGCGCGAGAGAAATATTTACATCTTTCGTAGGGAAACATGAGAAGAATTGTTCAGGATAGTAGGGAAATTCAGACATAACAATGAACTACACCTATTTACATTCACTTTATAAAAATTACACAATCACGCGGTAAATAATTTTAATTTTAATCTAGTTTTAAAAATTTATCGAAAATACTCCCTTCTTCTTATTCTTTCACCCTGTCATGTCCCAACATTGGGGCATAGGGCAAGCACAAGTTGGCGCCACTTCCCTCGGTCCATCGCCAACTCCTGCGCCTCCCGCCATGTCAGACCTGCATCACGTAGGTCGCTTTTGTAGCATCGCTGCAGGGTGAGGGAGGGCCGGCCACGGCGACGGAACCCTTGAGGCTGTGCCACAAGGGTACGAAGTGCCGCACTCTTTGGCGGCATCCTGAATACATGTCGCAGCCACGTAAATGTGATAACTTCAATCACCGAAGGCTGTTGTGTCTGCTCACGAACTCGGGTGTTTGTAACGCGGTCGTACCAATGTACCCCTAAGATTCGGCGGAGACATCGATTCTCAAAGCTCAAAAGCCGAGACTTTTGAAGCTTAGTAAGATGCCATGTCTCACAGCCATACAGGAGCACAGGTAGCACGCACGCGTTAAACACTCCCTAGAAAATTTTAAATAGATAGTGAAAAGCAACACATTGATTTTTTTAAATAAATAATGGCGTGAAACATCGAGATGAAAGTTGGGTACATAGACAAAGCAACGGACTTTAAACCAGAACGCGATTTTGTTTTTTAAGTCGCGAAGACACTATTGAATCACGTATAATCATCTATTCGAAAATCGAACAGCCTTCAAAATTCCTAACACGGAATCTGTACAAGACGTCTTCTTTTTTTAGTTAGAATTTTTAAATTATATTTGGTAATGCTTTATTGGCATTAATGGATATAAAAACGCACTATACCTAGTATTAAAAATGTCATCAAATTTTAATTAACACTATATGTTTGCGTTAAAGACAGTTAAAACCATTTAAGTAACATATCATTTCTTTCATTCGATCGTATGGTGGCATATATAGACACTAAGCTCTGTGTATATATGTAAATTACGTAAGGGTAAATATAGATCGTCGCTGTTTTGTGAATTCTTAAAATAGGGTCTGTTTAACTCACCCGGTAGACTTTAACTGTTCTCACTTGTCACTGTATATGGATATTGTATTTCTATTATGTAATTTTATTACTTGTTCTTTGAATGTATTCAATTAATAATGTTTGTGATATTTATTACTTATATAAGTATAAAAAAACAAATAATACACATCAATAATATCTTTGGATAAAGGTATCAGGAACATACATGGTTACAATAATTAGTCTTTATTAGTCTTTAGTTTTTCACCTGGAAAATTCTTCGTCGGATGCCTTTTTTACATACTATTTATTTAAAACTGTTTCATTTTTCACTTCTCCTTTTTAAATAATGTCTAAAATGAGTAACATAAATAGTGTATTTTGAGATAAGTAAATCTTGTTTCGCGATGTACACTGCACGAATAATAAGGTAATTATTAATAATTAATAATCTAAAGACATTTCACTATTTACCAAATGTATTTGTTGTCAATCTACTATATTCTATTTGATTGGCTCTCTCATATAAATATCTACTAAAATTTAGATCGGTTAACCATGTAAAATTATCCGGTTTTCGGTTATTTTTAAAATCTTCGGTTACCCGGTTAAACGGTTTCGATTTAACCCAGTTTGCAAGCTCTAAAATACAATTATGTTTTCGTTAATCACTATTGTGCGTCTGTGCCTCACATCATTTGATTATGATAGCGAAGTGATACCAGTCGTAATAGATTTTTTAGTAGTCACCTCGTAATTTTCTCCTTTTCATGTTTTGGGATCGTTAAACTGATCTTAAAACAATCTGAAATATCGATAAAGGAAGGAGGAAGAACACAACAAATTACGACAAAAAACAACCGTAAAAGACTCACACATTATAAAAACGAAATGAGAGTTTGCCAAAACATATAATTATTTGTACTCGCGACTCATAGTTTTAAAAGCGAACACTCGCTACATAGTATTTATTTCGAAATTTCTGCATAATATTGGTATAGTCTATTTTTTTACTTTGATTAACCTGTGATGTTTGCGACGAATACTGGGTGTGCGATGGTATGACTTTAAGAGCAACGAGGAGATAAGAGAACGCACCAAGCAGCCTCTCATCATGCTGAAAGTGAAGAGGCGACGTTGGACCTGGCTCGGCCACGTGCTGCGGTTGCCAGAAGAGAACTTCAACCTGGCTTGCCTATTCTTCAAGCCGACCGGATTCGGGCGTCCTGGAAGGCCGCTAAATACAATCTACAGAGTGTATACAGCGGAGCTACGGGATGCTGGTTTGACCTGGAACGAAGCAAGAAGACTGGCGAGCGACAGGGATTCTTGGAGGCGCCGCGTAGTGTCCTTACGCTCCAGTTAAGGGGCGGATATAGCAAAAGAAGAATCTGTGTTAGTTTTATATTATGGAACTAATCATTTAGTTTTACATTATAGTGATCATACACTGACTTCTACAAAAACCAGAATTTCATTGAAAAACCATTAGGTTATTGAAATTTGGACACATTATAAACCTTCACATCTGTGCGTACACAAAAACACAGCTTTGAAATTCAATGGTACGCCAAACGAAGAGAAAGAGCAGAAGATTGCGGTGGGAAAATATATTTTGCGGTTTGCGTATGAAATAAAATAATGACCCTTTATTCCAGCAAACAAACAAGCTTGGATTTTTGCTAGGTTGCGTACAGAGTAAGACGGAGCGGCGACGACAAGCGATGCGCACGCTACCGCTTTGTGATTTTCGTAGAACTAACAAAACCAAAAAAAGTGTGCTCGTGTTTAATGATTATGAGCATAATTTTTATACTTCATTTTATGTCATCAGTAGAATATGACCCATCATTATAAGTTATATTAAACATATTCAAAATGTCGTTCCCAAGCTTTGCCAATTACAAAATAATTAATAGTAATACTATTGGAATAATCGGCGCCACTGTGAACAAGTAGAAGATTGTTAATTTTTGACGAGTTCAAATACCTCATATAGAAAATTCATGTATTTTAATGGATATACTGAACATAGCAAATTGAGAAATAGCTAGCATGTATTTCTCGCAAAAATCTGTAAATACAACTGTTACTGTTTGTAATGTGGCCAAGTTTCACACCAGTGGGTCTATTCTATGCTTATCGACCGCTAAAGTGATAAAGTGATAAATATTATCAAACTTAGGGTAGGTTTGTATAAAAATATTAGCACTTATTGTAACAATTACACAAAGTTGGTTTTTATTGTTGCAATAAGTGCTATATTTTAACAGCACATATCTTGCTGCTGTTAAAATATCGCACTTATTGCAACAATAAAAACCAGCTTCGTGTAATTGTTACAATAAGTGCTAATATTTTGATCCAAACCTACCCTAAGTTTGATACTATTTATCAATTTAGTGTTCGATAAGTATAGAATAGACCCACTGATTATAAAGCGTTTACTACCTTAATACCACCACGATCACTGGATGGTTATGTGTCAGGCTTGTAATGTCGTGGGTCTCGAGTTCAAATCATGGGTCCGACATGGACTTAATAAGTTGAGCAAGTGGCTAACACTTATTTCTCACCAAAAATCTATGAATACAACCTTTACTTTGTGGAGGCCCATATAATATTTTTAGGGTCGAATATCGTAAATTAAAAAAAAAAAAACAGACAAGAGTACACAATGTGATATAAGTCGCTAAGCAGATGCATATCTTGTTTGCTATGTGGACAAATTCTGGATAAATGTAGTCATACAGTGGTTACTAAGGGGTATTGGACGACTACAGAGACGTACTAAAATCTGTTGGATCGATGAACTCATAAAGTTCACTGGATGTAAGTGGCACCAAAAAACTTACGGTCGAGATAAGTGGAAGGACATAGTGGAGGTGGTTCTCATGGTGTAGTGCGTAAAGCGCGTAAGGAGCTTCGGGTTTGATGCCCAGTGAGGACATAATATATTTATGAGATTTTCTCAAAGTCTGGGTGTTTGTGAGTGCTCCATTTCTATTAGTAAATACACTACTGTGATTGGGTCTCTGGGGTTGTTGTAGTGTTAAAAAATGTATAATATTCATATTATCCAGTAATGGATCTACCCTGGCTGATGGTAATTTATCTTCCATAAAGAATATACCATTCCATAAGACATTATTCTATTGTTGACATCAGTTACCAGTTTTATATATTCGATTTTGCCTTATTCTAAATCTCAAATTACATTGGCAGATTGCGTCTGGCCCGATCGTCTACTACGACTGTCAAACTCTATTCTCTATGGTTTTCAAGGATCGTGAGCGATCGGGACAAAAATGGAAAATTTTCTATAAGTCCGTCGTGCAATCCATTCATTAGCAAGCGAAGATTGGCAAAAACGTACAAAAATAGCCAAATATGCGCCCGCTGGCGAGCTACGCAAACGGTCGTTCATTCTACTGCTCGATTTCAACAACTGCAAGATGGCGAAATCTCAAAAAAATGTATGGACTAGTGCTGAGGTCCTCGTCGAATTAATACACACCAGTTGAAATATAGCCATACTCGCTACAATTAGTCTTAATCGATTGGCTTGGAGATTCAAGCTTGCCCAGTTATTCATGCTGTAAATTAACAATAAGTATACAAAACTTTCTATAAATGTCAAACGGCCGCGCAAATTTCAACAGATGCTCACTAGGTTTGACAGCTCAGTTTTTTTGATGTAAAATTGCGCGGAAATACGTTCAGTGTAGCCACCAATCTAAGAAATATCTAGTTTTTGGTGAACCTATATTTTTAATAAAGCAACACTATGTTTATTTTAAACCAATCAAAAGCAAGGACCAACGCGATTGAATCGTTGCGTGTAATTGCAAATAGTGTTAAAACATTGGCTACGATGGTTGTTGGATCGGGTTGAGTCTGCGCGTCTGTCAATGTAATTAAGCCTTATGAGCACAAGAAATAGCCACATCGCTTACTTTCACCGCATCGGTTTATACTGAGCGCATTATTATATGAGCATCTGGATATATTTCTATGAAGTATGTTTGACTTTATATGACTGGGTAAAATGTTATGCTGATACTTCAATAATAAAGTACGATGAAAGGAAAATTATTGAAGAACGGTAAAGTGGTTAGGCCGGGCCATCAAAATAAATTGACCAATGAATCTCGGAAATGTATTATTCGGTTTACTTTTTCATACAACCATCATGCGAATACATATTTATTCACTAAAGGTCACAGACCTTTACAGCATGTGATGCATGTTAGGACTGCGATCGGGTGTATATTGGACAGACCTATGTAAATTTTAATTTAAACTTTACAAAACCAAACTTATAATATATGCCTGAAACGTGTTAGTTTTTTTGAAATATTAAAATCAAAATCATTGAGAGTAATTAACTATTTGTTATCTAAATTTAAATATTAATAACATACCTATAACTTTTGTACCCACATTAGAAATTCTGCTTAAAAAACTTAACTTTTGGTTCCTGGGAAACTTGATTGAATCAAAAATATGCCGGTGTCACGTCATAAATTATGTTGGCCTACTTGAATTTATTAATGTTTTCATTAGTTTTCCCGTTTGGTAGGAAAAATTAGAGTAGTCGATTCTGATGCCGTGATAGGTGTTTATTACACGTCTGTGAAATTGGCATTATTGTCTTTTAAATGGGTATTTGAATCGAGAACACACTAGGTCAGTGGTCGGCAATCTACTACCCGCGGGTAATAGTATTACCCACTACAACATTTTGAGTTACCCGCCAAGAAAATATGATAATATTTTTTTCAAATTAGTTATGGAATAAATAATCTAGAATTAGAATACATTGAATTCAAATGTTCACTTCTATAGACAAATAAATTCAAAGATCTTAGCCAGCATCTTGAAAACATAGAACATGATCACATGAATGCAAGCAATATCATCAATCATCATGCTGGGCGTCATTACTACAAACATTTTCATGCTTAAAAAATCCATTTGCATTTGGTTCAACATATTCTTGTTAGCAAACATTTTCTCAAATTAAATGTGTCTAGAATACTCTGCAAAATCAATTATCACCAGAGAGTCTTGATTACTGTGTTCAACTTATGACAACAGTACGTATTCGCCAAAAAATGTTGAAAAACTTACAAAAAAAAATCAAAACCAAGGATAAAAATACTAAATTTTGTTGCTTGTATACTTACATATATTTATTTTGTATTTTTATAAAACTAAATTTTTTTTTAAAAATACTAAATTTTGTTTAAGACTTCTACCCACTAACCAAATAAATTTTTCAAATTTGATTTTTTTATCCAGTCTTTCAAAACTTGCCGACCACTGCACTAGGTTGAATAAATGACTAATACTTATTTATCGTAAAAATCTATTAACAAACCTCCACAGATGGGGGCCAATATGCCCACTGGATTTTTCTTCTTCTTCATTGTGACGGGTTTCAATGAGTATAAGCAGAAGTTAGCAAAGTTAATATTGTTATCTATAGATTGTAAGATCTCGCTTAACCTTCATTTTAGTGGCAATGAGAATTAGCACCGCACTAGCAGGTTTGGTCATCAGAAAACCCCCATTTCATCACATAATTGTCTTGAGTGCGCCTTGTCATAATTCTCATTCTATTTAGAGTTTTCTATGATCAGTACTTTGGCACTGTGTCTTGTATAAGGGATTGAGAGGGGGGGGGGGAGATTTTGTAAGTGTATGCCATTATTTGAGACCCTAAGAGGTCGCATTGTCTTCCTATGTGGATATCCGGTATCGCGTATGGTTATTGGCAAGTTCCTCGTGTCACATTTTTGGTACAGATCCACTAAATTGTACAGTCATTGAAAATGGCGCTACAATTAACAATTACTTAAATATATAATTTGTAAAGTTCACTACATGTAAAAATAAATGAATTTAAATTTGATTATTATAATAACCGATTCCGTCATACATTTATTACATTGTTGATAAATTAAATCCTTTTATATTTAATTGCTAAGATTTGTTTAGTGCAAGCATAGAGTTTGTTGGTGGTGTTTTTGAAACTTATTATAATTTTTTCTATTGGACTAACATAAGATTATGTTAAAAAAATCCGTTTTGTCACTTCGGTGGCATATTACTGAGTATTTGTGGCATCATTTTCGAAAAAGAGAAGATATTAAAAGACTGCGAATTATTTTATAAATAAATCAAAAGACAAAATAGCTATTTAAATAGATAATTACATATTAATAAGATATCATAATATACTACTTAATAAAATAATATTGCTCTTTTTATTTCTTCAATATTTTAACGAAAACATTTGATAGTTTATTTGATATGACTATTAATTATTAATCTATGAGTATTTAATAATTAAATAAGAAATGTAAAAAAAATATTAAGTATTATTTACAGAAATATAATATTAATTATCCCATTTTATTCATTAGACGTTTGCAATGCAAGAAAGTGTCACGAAACCCGTCATTATTTAATAGATGTTTCCATAGACAGATTATATTGGCATAGTATTTTATTTAATTCAATACATAAAATCAATACGTTTGATAAACTGAGCAAATAATCTTCCCAACCCCTTGACTTGATACATAGCCTTGGATTAAGGTTTCAAGGGATTTATCAATATAAATAATGCTTGAAATAAATGAGAATTTTGCCGAGTCAACTCAAACTCCAATAACCAGATGTGAAATACGATAACCCATACTCCACAATAGTAAGTACAATGATATCAAATGTGCTTAAAAATGAAAAAAAAGATCACATTTTAAAAAATCACACAAAAAATCGACGATTTTTTTTTACATTTTGTGTTTATTTTCCAAGAAAAAGAAATCGCGTTTATTATTTAAAGTAACGCGTAAAAAAAAGAATACAATTCGAAATATTCCGCGGTTGTGTATTTTTTTTTTGTCGGTTCAGAGTTGAAATCAGTATTTTTTTCGAATTTGAATAAAAAATGTATTTATATAATGTATGAAAGAATTATTCCCGCCAGATAGTGAGAACAGAAAATGGCAAGCAAGATTGAGTGAGTTACGTAATTTTCTCTAACCCCATTCTTCGAAAATGCGATCCGTATAGTTTCGATTCGAGCAAGAGAAGTGTTTCTTGGAAAAAAAACTGTAAAAAAGCACATGTCGTTTAGAGTAAAAAAAAACAAATTGAACTCAGCCTGATTCATCACTGAGGATCAAAATAAATATGGTCTCCTTTATTTTATCCTCGTGATAATATTTCGAAATACACAACAATATTTCGCTCAAGGTCGAGGACATAATGATGGGTGACAATGTAAAATAAATTTACTTAAACGTATATTAAATTTATTTTCAACGTTCAAATTAAGTTGAGTCTCAGCTATTTTACCACGTTTTTCTTAGCTCGCATTCTTGTTTATCCGGTGGTTGTTTATCCAGTACAAATCTTGCAATCGATTTTTAACTAACTTCCCGACTAGATAGACATTTGAAACTTTTAGAATATATCAGAACACGATGCCAACGCATTCTTTTAATACTTTTAGCCATCTTTAAGTAGAATTGAATTCATTTTCAGTTAATTCTGTTCTGTATGAAAAGTTATTTCAGAAGAAATCTGTAATCCAATCCAATATCATTGGTTGCTAAGGGGGTGGTCTTAGCAACTAAATTATTAATATATACGTGCGTTACTATGGAAATCAAAATGACATTTCAGTATTCTATATTATTTGTTTGTTTGATTGTTGCAAAATAGCAAAAAAATGATTAGTTGACAATTGCCTTATTTGTCCTAAATTAAAACATAGAATTGTCAAGTTTATATGATTCAACAGAAAATTTAAAAACGTGGTATATAAAAAGTTCTTTTTATCTTGTAATTATTTTCATCTTAACAGTGGATGACGGTCAGCAGTTCTTCCGTGCGTAACAATGTATCGCTCATTTTTTGTACGTGAGAATTTCTGAAATTTCTCAATTATAATAATAATAAATTATCCTCAAAATAACCGTTCACATTTTTGACAAACAAAAAATATTGATATTTATTTCCGTTAATTATTATTATTCAATGTATAAAAGATCAAATGATAAACACGTACATTAGAAAAGATCTTATAACAAATAATGAGATTATAACTTACTTTTTTTCTTTCTGGGTAACAGGTCTGACCACTACGCTAGTAACCCCGGCATTGTCATAATATCCATGTGCACTGCGTTCCCTATGTCGATAGTCGAAGATATGCACCGATAGTCGAAGTAAAGGGTGGACGATTTACAATTTAAACTGTAATAATTAATAAAATGTATCTGAAAACATTAAAAAGTAAAATATTGTTTATATTAAGTCAAAGATACACGTACAATGATTAATAAAAGAAATGTTATGAAATGTGAATTTGTTAAAAGGAACCCATCTATTTATCACATTATATTTTATGGTCATATTCATTATTAAAATTAAGTTTATTAAGTTTCCTATAATGTTATAAAGAGATTTTTGATTAATTTATAGTGTTATTATTTATTTTAAAAAACATCGGTTTCAAGTTATGCCTACATAACTTGAAATCCTTTTTATTTTAAAAAAAAGTCATTAAATTCAAATTTATAAATATTTGATTTATATTGCGCATTTTTCATGCTTTTACCATTGCACATCAAATATTATTTGCTGAAAAGTCCTCTGAATACGGAAAATTTCCATTTGAGTTCTAGTTTTGGTTAAATTCTACCTATGCTATTTATTTAATCCATGACCTATATATACAATGATCGTATTTTTTTAGTTTTACATAACGTCGACATTCAATGCTTCAAGCTTTTTTTCAATTTCAATTTTTCATTGTTGCGATTAAATTCATACGAGCATAATATAAATGAAAGCTAAAAACCGTATGACTGACCGCTCATTCTTCACAGATTTTCGTATAACTTCTTTACTGCCGTCGCTTTAACGATGCCAACAATAGGAACTTGGATTTATGCAACAAGAAACGCAGACAGCTGTAACTATTTATCAGGAGCAATCTATTTCTTTATTCTTCGCTAGTAGTTGTGGTTCTGAACCTTTCGCATGGACTGGGAACAGAGATTTAAATTTAATCACTGCCAAGCATGTCGATAAATCCACGACATGTTAAGCGTATTAAATTCCGTACGACTTTGTTGGATAAGATGTCTTATTTAAAGGATAATTCATTTGCAATTTAAGTTGAAAGTGAAGTTCTACCAAGAACCCTTGTCAGACGAGGGTAATTAGAATTTAGCGTCTAATCCTTCAAATTCAACAACAGATATTATCAATAGTTAATATAAGACATCAATGTACAACCTTAATTTTAATTACATAATATATTATTACTTTATAAGAACAATTATTATTGATTGAGGGTATTATATTATGAAAATAGAATTTAAATTCTGGCTGATTCGAGAGCTATAATGATTGATGATCAATTAGAGAAAACACTACCTAATCACATTTAATCTTTAATCAGTTATAATTATTATACGTACATATTACAGGCACAGTATAATAATTTTGGTTGCAGTCGATTTAATTAATAAGTAATGGAATTTTGTAATATATCTCTATGTGTCTGCAGTAACGTGTTGTCTATAAAATGGCGCGTAGATGTTTACCCAATGCCACGCTTTCTCTCTCCATCATATTGCTTCATCTATATCTCTCCACCAAGCCATATGCCTTCGTTGGTTTAATGTGGAACATTCTGAATTTTTTTTACAAGATAGTCAGAGATCCTTTATCTCACAGTTAGATTTGGACACGTCAGCCCGTAGGCAATGCTAAATTTAATAATTTGTTGTAATTTGTATAGTGCATCTTTTATTATGTCAAGCAGTGGTAAAGGGTAGATGTAAGCTATTAAGATCCGACATAATTAATAGTGTACACTAACATTTATAAGTCATACGTATATGTTTATATTGAATTAAGAGTATAAATTGCATACAGTCTTGGTTAGTTTTTAAAATTCAATTAAGCCCTGCGTAAACCAAGCCATAATAGATAATAGTCAAAAAATATTCATCTATCTATAAAATATCTAATATTATGCCATTAAATCATACATAATTTTGGATATTATAGAGATAAAAACAATATTTATTATCTATTAGATTCGGCTTAGACAGGGCCTAATGAATTAAAAAATAACTAACTAAAACCATCGGTAATATGTATTAGTAATTCAACGAAAACAAATATGTATGACTGAAAAAGTATGCACTATCTTTGTCAGATCGCCCATAGCATACCAAAACTATTATAGTTTGGTTCAGGTAGGGTTTAATTGATTTTTAAAAACTAACCGAGACTATCTAAAATTTGTGGTCTTAGTTCAATGAAAATAAATACGTATAACTGACAAAGTTTGATGTGCACTATTTATGTAGGTTTTAAAAATCTGCCTCGAACAACCTACCTCCACGCTTTGCCACTGATATAAAGTGACTCAATAAGACGCTGCCAAATATATTGTTTTCATTTTATAATTACCGTGTTCTCAAAATCTTTGCTAACCACATTGGCAATGGGGTACTGCCACTCTGTCCCCTTTCGTAGTTTTTAGGGATGTCAAGTGTTAGATGTATTAATAGATAGCCAGAGAGTCGCTTAACTAACGTCTATGAAATATTATCGATTAACATATAAGTAATTATTATGTGTGTGATGACAAAACTTAAATTAAAAATTGATCCAACTCCAAATCCAATCCAAATCTGAGTGATTCGATGGAATTTATTTATTTGTCTCTTGCAGTATTTAGTATCCAATAGAATTTAGCGCAGTACCACAGTGTATCTAATATCAATTAAAACTTCTTGTCAATACGATAAAATATTAAATTTTAAATCATAGGTGGCATGTTAATTTACCGATATATATTTTTAATTTGTTGTGTTCTTGAGCTGTGTTCTGATAATGACATCGTGTATTAAGGTATAGAAGTTATTAAAAGGCATATTAATAAGCTATTATAAGCAACGATACAATTTTACATACTTACATAAAAAGACGGGCACAGCATTACAGGTTTAGCTATCTGACTTCTAATGGTGTCTAGATAATAACACTCATATTTTTTTTAAATCAATATGCAATAATGTTACTTAATGTAGGTATTGACTAACATTACAACCTGGTGTCAATCTTAGCCGTCATCTTAAGAAGTTTCATAACATTTTATTTCACGAGAAGTGGACACCAGTGACTTGCTCAACCTATTATAATATTCTGGTTACAAACACAATAAAACTACAAAAGCTCAAGAACACTTTATCATTCGTCGAAGGCACAATAGTCTACAAGAAAAAAAATGCTCCACACTATCAACAAAGTTCCATTTACTACTAGGGTCCTTTGATTGACTTTAACCATAATTCAAGTATTTGTAAATTAGATCATAATTAATCATTTATTAATATGAACGTTCATTATACTATATTAATTCTCGTCTCATAATATATTATTTTGTTTACTGTGTCTTTGCAGACGTTTGACTAGATACCAACTGATGCGCTTTCTATGTAATGAATAGAATCTTGTTGACAATGCAATGCTGACTTTGTATTCCATTATGGATGCGCATGTTGTGAAATGTATTTTAAACAGATTATTAATAAACAGCTTTTTTAAACATTAATTATGTCATCCCCTAGCTAGATAATAACATGTATATTTTCATACAATCTATGGAGTTCTAACAGTAACCTTTGTCTAACTAGTGAAATAAGATACAGTAAGATACTATTATTAATGAATTTATGTACATAAAAATAGTATATAATTAATTTTAAAAACACATCTGAGAAAATAAAATGTAACCAAAGAAAAAATCTTTCCAAATCGAGTTACTATTGGCAATCGGCTTTTGTATTTTAAACCAAAGTAGGTATTACTTTAATTACTAACCTAAATCACGGATCACTCTGAGATTTTTTGTTGAAACTTACTTGAACTTGCTAATAATTTAATAACTTGACTATTTTTTTTATTGAACGAATAATTCACAAGATTTAAGAATGTAACATAATTTTGAAAATACTTAAATATATAACCAATATTTTTTTTTTGAAAAAAATACGACACCGTTGGTTAGCAGGTAATATGAGTAATTAATACCTACTTTGATTTAAAATACAAAAGCCGATTGCCGATAGCAACTCAATTTGGAAAGCGTTTCAGAGAGTATTGTAAGAACTATTAGTTAAAATTTGTCGCAATTAGATAGGATACCTATAGCATTGTGGTCAATGTGCATGGGCGTGTATCCAAAGAGGTGCAGGTTCGATTTCTGCTGGGTGTCGTATTTTTTTCAAAGAAGATTTTTTCTGTTGGTTAAATATTTTTAGTACAGAGCAGTGTTTTCAAAAATATGTACTATGTTCAATAAAAAGAATGTTACATTCTTGAATCTTGTGAATTATTTGTTGAATATAAAAAATAGTTAATTAAAATAATATATGATTGAAAAAGTTTTACCTTATACGCAGTTTATGAACTATTTATATTGTGAATTTGATAGTTTATTTTTATATATTTTACATATTTGAAAAGAGGCCTTTCTATTCACATTATAAGTAAGCTGAAACGCATATATAAATTAATTCACACGAATAAAATGAATCGTAGGATAAAAAGACAGTATAATAAAAATCAAAACGTCAGTAGTGGTCTGAAACTAGGACAAGGGGTTTCCCCTGAGAGATTTTTCGGGGTACTGGGACAAGTGTAAGAAAATCCGGAGAATCTAGGGCGTCTAGAAACCCTGTTTTTTAAAAATAACATATTAAAGTGATGTACTATATTATACATTGCTCAATATGATATGTTTTATATGTAGAATAAAAATTAACAATAACTATAATCAAAATAAGAGATTGTGATTAGATATTGATTTATAATATTTATATTATGATTATCGCAGACACTATTAAAACAATTATTATTATTAATTAAATAATTCTTTTATTCAACGAATAATTCACAATATTTTAAGAATGTACCATTCTGATTATTGAACATACATAATTTTGTAACTCCGTAACTCAATTTGGAGAGCGCTTATGAGCAGGTATTAAAACGGCCAATAGTTAAAATTTGTCGCAATTTAGCATGGCAGTCGTAGCATCGTAGCATAGTGGTAATGCACAGGGCGCGATTCCTTCCGGGTGTCTTACTTTTTTCAAAAAAGATTTTTTCTATTAGCTATATTTTCTCATGAATGTTTTCAAAATTATGTATGTTCAATTATTATTAATTTACAATAATATATTGAGATGAAAAGAAGAACACGTTATAAAGGTTCATACCACTATATTGATCAATACCAAAATGATTAAATAAATTGAAAGTTTTTGCAATATATTGTTCCAATAAAATTTTATGTAGGTATAGTACATTATGTCATTTGAAATTCGTTCTTAACTGTTATTGCACTATATCCGAATGTAAAAATAACCATGAACCTCGTTTTATTATACATTGGTAGATAATTTATATAGGAGTTACTTGTTTATTCGCTGGTTTGAATCGTAACTTACGTTTGTTTATTTGTGAAATTCATTCATATTATGTAAGATGCCTAGATGTCCATCGTTAAGTTGATGCGTCATCTAGTTCATAGTTTATTAACCGGTGGTCCGCGAAGATTTTTTGGGGTTGTATTATATTTCGACAATTGTCTCAAAAATAGTTTAAATATAAATATTTATTATTTTATTCCAATGTTGATGGTCCGCAAAACATTTCTTGACTTTTTATGGTCCGCGGATGTAAAAAGGTTAAGAAACATTGATATAGTTGGTATCGTCCTAAACCCACTGAGTTTATGTTACAGACTAATTAAATGAAATTATGAAACATATCCCATGTACCTACCTCAACTCACACAATATAATTTCTTTAATTGTGTTAACTATCAATTCATGGTGGAAATGTACTGTACTAATAATTTTAATAAAACACAATTGTTATACTAAATCCACTTTTTTTATATTGTGTTCAGCTGAAAATGTCCATCTGAGGCAATTGAGGTGAATGAAACAATTAACAATTATATAAGTGGATTCAGTACAAAAAATGTGTTTTATTAAAATTATTCACACAATATAATCGTATCCGGAAATTTGTACGTAAACAGTTCACCGCATTACACTTATTCGTGCGCCGCAGTACGTGAAACATGAGTTCGTGTAACATTTAATCAAATGACGAGTTCTTCGTTGAACATTTCACTGTGGAGTATATTTTTACGTATGCTACATGTGGCGAATATTATGAGATGTCTTTACTAGGTTAGGTTAGGTTAGGTTAGGGTTAATCTAATTGGAACAGTACTATTTGCAAACTATCGCCGCATTTTATAAGATACGTACATACGTATTCCACGGTGAAATGTTCAACGAAGAACTCGTCATTTGATAAAATGTTATACGAACTGATGTTTCACGTACTGCGGCGCACGAATAAGTGTCCCATGATGTACTGCGTACAACTTACGTACAACTTACATGTAACCCAATATAATATGTTATGCACTGGGCATAGTGTTTTTTTTAAATCTCTCTGGATGCATACGATGGCTGAGGGGTAACGTGTCGGCTTATAATGTCGTTCAATCCCGGATCCGTTAAATTCACATGTTATAGATTTAACAAGTTTCTAACATACGTTCCTCGCATAAACAAAAATCTGTGAAAACAACCTCCATTCTGTAGAGGCCCAAATGATAATTTGAGGATTAACATGGTCACGTACTTATCATTGTATCAAGTATTGTTATCAGGGACACATCGATCAACATTTGCAAAAGTTGAAGAAGTTTTATTCATCCTTCAGAAATTTATAAAATGGTTTGGGTACCAGCATTTTATAATATGAGTAAATCATATATAACACTTATAAATATATTTATGTACTATATTAAATGACAGTGAATCAAAAGAAAATGACAATAATTTGTGACCTAATTTTCTCAAGAATTTTAAATAATCGCGCTTATTTTGTCGCAAGAAAATGAGGCCGACAAGGAGGTGAACGATAAAATCTACTTAGAAACTTGGCGGGTTTGTAAGGTGTGAGAAATTAGGTCTCTTTCTTGTCATTACAGGAGAAGATTTTTGATGAGGTCATTAATAACAAAAACCCTTCAAACAATTTGATGCGATCTTCTGTAACAAATCGGCAACGGAACTCACACTTTAACTTAGGAAAGTGGGTCGGTGCTTGAGAAATAAGTGAATGTGTTTCTTGCCAACGATAATAATTTTGTATATTGTTATTGACATTTTATCTAACTACCATAAACCTCACTTTATTATAAGAACATGTTTTATATTAGACTAAATTATCTATTTACTGATACAAATCGTCATATATCAAGGTGTATTTTTTTTTTGCACATTTCATTCATGTGTTTTGCGCCAATATATCTATCACCGAGTTTTATTGGTGTCCAGTCGGTGTCGTCCATTTGACGTCGCCAAATTGTTCCTTTCCAAATGTCAATATCTTCAAGTAGACGTCTGTAGGGAATCAAATCCCGAGCCAAAATTCTTATTACAATTTGACAATCCCGGGACTGGTCCCATGATTGGCATTTTTTTCCATTGTTAATATGAAAATTTTAAATTTACAAATAACATTGATAAAATCGGTCAAAAATAAATCTAGTATAATTTATACTATTTAAGACATTTATTGCTAATATTGTATACGTTCATTCTTGGAAATACATTAGTTTAATGGAGTAAATAATATTGTACTATAAATAATAATGTGAATTTAAAATGAGATTGCTTTTTCTGATAGTAAATACTTAATGAATGGGTTAACGAGATTTAAAATAGTAAAGCAAATCATGGTATTTTTATGTCCTTTCCGCTTTATAAATATAATTAGTCAGCCAAATATGAAACTGCCGTAAAACGTATGATATCATGATGGAATTACTTTGTTAATAGTGCGAAGCATTGTTTTTTTCTAATCTTTCTCATTTTTATTAATTTATGTGAAAAAATTAAATGAATCGGCAACTTACACATGGATATAAATCAACTTCATTCAAACTCAGTTTATTCCTAATGTAGTTATTTGTTATTAAAAGTATTTTTTCTGTAATATTTTCGTTTTTATTTTATTTTCCATAAAAATTGATATAAAAAATCAATCCCTAAAGTTTCGGGATTATGTTTATCAATCCCGGGATTCATAGGTATCGAAAATAGCTCGGGAACCCGGTATTGGAATCCCTAGACGTCTGTATATTGGTCAGTTTTTCGCTTTTTAACTCATTATTTTTCAGCATTCTGACTTTGGTCATGCGCTCGCACGAATAGTCTTGAATCACCGACTATGTTCCGAATTTGCTGGCAAAGATTAGTGCTATAACGATGAAGGAAGTTTCATCATTATCAGGTTTACTTTTTGTGTAGGAATATATTCTTAGAATATATATATGATTAGATTTATTAATTTGATATTTTAATTGATTACATACTAAGAATATGATTAATTATTATAGTTTATTAATTAATAAATGTGAATATATTTATACTTTATAGACCGTATATGTTAGTGTATATATCCTGTTTCATACTTTCCTCTTACACACTTCGAACATAGCTTATTGATGAACAGAGTCGACGATTTAACACTTGGTGTAACATCTATGCGGTATTGATTTATGGCTTACGTCGATAACAACTAAACTATAGATCGATTATAATATATGAATACAAGAATCTACCCGACTTGATATGTTCAGAATGCACCAAAAAATATTTTCTTAAATTTGGCCCATTTGCGTTAGTTTATAATATTCTAATAAAATACAGTGCTTACACTGTACTCAGACATTTAAGCTCATTTGAAGGTAATATCCTAAAAGTGACGAAAACTAAAAAGTATATTTTGTGCTTATTCTTTAAGTATATGGCATTAAAGGATAATTAATCTTGATATATTATAAAGCTCTCTCTTAGCTTTTTTCGCTAATCTGCTCAAGTATTTTTATTAGCTTTAACGTATCAAAAAAACTATATAGCACATTTTATTTTCCATGCGATGTTGTGAGTTATTTATTTATAGGGATTTAAAAAATGGGTATATATTTCAGTGATGTTATAAGAAAATGGAGTATATTTTTTTAGGATCTAATCCAATGAAAGGATTTCGTACAAGTCCCCGCAGAAAAGGTTCTGAACTACGTTTTGGAAAACTACGACCACCATATTACTATCACACTATCTTGCGAGTTTAGTTTTGAAAGAGAGTGAAGAAAAAGCTTCAAGGATTTTTCGTGAAAGTGTTGACTTTTTTTGCAAGTTTCCGTAAGTAGATGAGGGATGTTTTCAATTCACTTTGCTTTGACTTAAAGGCCGCGGTCTTGCAGATGGATTAAGATGTGTGTTGAAAGAAAAATAGAGTGCAGATAACTTAGGATGATATCTTATTTTGACTTTATCAATGGTAGTGGTGTTTTTTTTGGAAACGGTTTATTTTATATCAGAGCTTCTCAGACGTTTTGTTGTAGACTTTCTAAAAAAATATGAAAGCTTTTTAAAGTTATAATGACCAAATATACCCACCAGCTTTATTTATCATAAATTGTTCTTCCTTTGGTGCCGTCTTCTGTCGAAGGCTCGTGACTTAATTACAAAATTACTAAAATCAATTATTACGGGTACTTGATGGAATTTAAATTTAAATTCTAATTGAATTAAGTTTTGTACTACTCAATTCGAGTATTTTTTTTAACTCGGATTTCACCTTTCTGCATCTTCGGTCACAATGCGCACTCGCCAATGGTAAATGCACACTGACACAAAATTATTGATACAGTTAGCTCTTGTTTGTATATAAAATCAATACAATAAAATAACATGAAAACCTAATTACTTGGTAAAGATGAATACATAAACAAAAAATACTTTTAGAGATTTAAAGTAGTGTTTCAAAAAGATTTAAATAAGAAATAAACATTTTTAATTTATGTCCGTATAACAAAATGTCAAATATAAATCTTCTTTGGACGGAAATTCATATTTGCATTTATTTAATTTGTGTAAAATTTATATGAAACTAAATAATTGTCAAAGTAATAGAAAATGTGATGTTTGATAATCCACATGCAATTTTTTTTAATGATAATTTTTAATGTGTTTTGTTCACATTATTAAACTACCTTTATATTATTATGAATGTGGTTGCTAAGGGGGTTTGCAAGTTAGTTGGCTATTATAAAAGTGGGTCACAACTCGAAAAAGATTGGGTACCCGTAGTGAAGAGAGTGACTATTGTTCATTTCAGATGGTATCGAGAATGTCCCTTATGTTTTAAGAGCGCATTATAGTTATGAAATTTAGTTTACATAATGTTTAATGGTCTCCGTAATGAAACGATATTGTGACGTCATCAGTGACAAATTTCTCAATATCAACTTTTTGATGTGATATCATTACACTCGTTACGAGTAAACTACACACAAAATTGCCTTTTTGATATGTGAATTAATAAAATTGATGATACGTCATTTACGACAACTTTGCTTCGGGATTTTCTTGAGATATCTAGGCGATATACTTAAAGATTATTATGTTTCGGCGTTGATAATTAATTTATCAAGTCTGCTAAACAATATTGATCCTTGTGCGAGGGTATTACGTAGATTTAAATTTAACTGACTTGAGAAAATTATCTTTGTCAATATTAACTGCCATTTGAAATAATCGCACGCAATTATGGGGCTTATTGCTTTTCCATCGCAGTAAAATAATATGATTGCATAATATCGTAAGATTAAATTTAATGAAAATGTAATAAAATACTATTATAACACGAGTAACACGACATAATATCAAAATTGAAGGGGGCTCTCGTGGTACAGTTCGTAAAGCGTTAGCCTTCCACCCGAGAGTTCTGTGTTCGATCCCGGTGAGGAGACATTATTTATGTGTTTTTCTCAAAGCTTGGGTGTTTGCAATTGTTCAAAATTACTAACAACCACCTTGTATAAAAAAGTAAGGACATGGTTATTAATAATTCTTGAAAAAATATATATCAAAATTGAAATGGTATTAACTAAATATTTCAACCAACCAATGCCACCCTGCATCACATCCAGTCATTACGAATAACACTTGGCACTTAAATTGTTGTATCTTGGAATGTCTCAGGAGTAATTCCAAGATTGAAGTCACCACGCTGTCAACTGTGTTTTGTGCGATAGTAAACGGAGAGTGATATGATCTTTTTTTTTAATATAACAACACCTTATGGAGATTCCACGATTCAGGTGAATCGGTTAAGCTGGTTTTTTTTTTTTTTTTGGAAGCAATTGAACTCTTCTCTGAATGGAAGGCTATTCTGCTTTACAATGGTTTACAAAAGTATACATACATTTTTTTTAACGACAGGCATAAATAGTTACATTATTAATGATACAGAATTACATTTTTGTTAAACTATACACTAGACATTTACGTTACATTTTTGGAGAAATTCATGTACAATTTTCATAACTGAAATATTTGGTTTTGCCAGGAACGAATTAATCGTAAAAGGAGGGTATAACCTGCATTTCCCCAACTTATTCAATAACACTTCTCTCTCCTGGTCATAGGCATCACATTGCCAGACAATGTGGTTAAGATCTTGAGTGGGATGTCCACACTGACACTGAGGGCTATCTACTACTTTAAATTTGTACAATGATTCGTTGAGACTGTGATGCCTTGTCCTGCTTCTAGCTATTGTCACTATTACATCTCGCTTTATTTTACAATGTTTACTAAACCAAGTTTTAGGAGATCTACTATAAAAGTTTTGATAGTAGTGTGTTCCCTTTTCTTTCCCAAGATTTTCTAAATATTTACCGTTATTTTCGCTCATTGTTTGTTTAAACTGGGTTTTAAAATCTGTGTATGGAATTCTTATATTTTCTGATGGGTATTTTACAGATTTTTTTGCCAATTGATCAGCAATTTCATTGCCATTAATTCCTTTATGTGCTGGAATCCAGTATATCTGTATATTTGTACCGTGTTTGTTACTATTTCTTAATTTGGAATTGTTGGTTTTAATATTAAGAATGTAGTCATTAGTTTTGATGCTGAAATTTGGATTTTCGAGCGAGTGAATCAGACTTAAGGAGTCAGTGAAAATGTTGATATTTTTATTTTTGTAATTAAGTGCAATTTTAGTGGCTTCGCATAAGGCTAAGCACTCTGCTGTATAGATGGAAGTGAATCTGTGGACACTTTTGGCAACCGACGTGTTGAATTGGGGGAAGAACACTGCTACACATACTGAAGGTGAATCGGGAATTTTGCTTCCATCCGTAAAAATTTGGACTACATTTTGATTGCTAAATTTGGACTTGAATAATAAGTCGGGAGAGTCGGAGTGCGATAGCTCCATTCCTATTTTTGTATTAGTTAAAACGTTATATATAATATCCTCATAAGTATAATTAAAAAAATTGTAGAAGTCTCTTTTTAAAATCAGATGATCAATACAATTTACAGCTTGGATACTTTATTTTAAAATTTGAAATCTCTTCGGAGTACGATCTCGCGTTATAGTTGTTTGTAGAAATCTGTTGACATTGTATCTCGTATTAGAAGTACGGTTTGACATACATTTTACCAAGAAGTTTTTACATAGAAATTTAGATCTTTCTTCTAGTAATGTTATCTTGGCTTCGGCAAGTAGTATGTTAGTAGGTGTACTTTTTTTTAGGCCAAGAGCCAATCTGATAGCTTGGTTCTGTAGTCGTTCTAACTGTAGCTTTGCTCCTTTATTTTTTGGGAAGTAAATATAGCTTCCATAGACCATTATGGATCTGATGTAGCTTTTATAGAAAGTTATTAGAGTGGAAGGGTGTGATCCCCACCAAGTACCTCTGAGGAACTTTATAATGTTGGTGGCTCTATTGAATTTCTGGGCAATGTAATTGACATGTTTATCAAAAGAAAGCTTGAAGTCGAAATAAATACCTAGAAATTTGGCTGAGTCAGTTGATTTAATCATCATATCATTCAAATTAATTTGAAATTCTCCCGGCAGTATTTTGTTTTTGTTGAAATGTACAAATATCGTTTTCTCCGGAGATAGATCCAAACCCAGTTTAAATAGATTATTTCTAATTATTTCTAGTGCAAATTCCATTATATTTTTATCCTGATTGGGGTCTTTAGTTTTAAGGAACAAAGATATATCGTCTGCAAATTGGGAGACTGTTATAGCTTTCGGTATATTGCGAACAATGTGGCTAACGTATATAATGTAAAACAGCGGACTTAAAATTCCTCCTTGAGGAACGGCTTTATACAGTGTCCTCGGGAGATCTATGTTTGAATTAGTAGAGATTTATCTCTCGTAGACAAGAAAAAAACAGAATTTAACGAGTTTAAAGGGGCACCCTATTTGTGCCAATATTTCAACGAGAATATCTGATTGAACGTTATTGAAGGCTCCAATCACGTCCAAAAAAATACCTAGCGTATGTTTTTTTTCATTAAAAGATTATTCAATATACATTGCAACATTTGTTAGGTTATCCGCACAGGAAAAACCTTTCCTGAATCCGGTTTGTGTATCTGGGATAATTTTTTCTCTTTCCAGCCACCAGCGAAATCTATTTGCGACCATGATTTCTAAGATTTTGCAGACACATAGGTCAGTGCAATAGGTCTTAAGCAATCCAAATTAGGTTTATTAATAAAATGTATAAATATGCTTTTCCATTCGTCAGGGAATTCCATGCTATGAAACATGAGGTTAAAAATGTCAAGGAATATATTATGTTTTATTGGAGTGGGAAGCATATTAATGACTTCATACGTTATCCCGTCCGTTCCAGGTGCGGAATTATGTTGAAGAGAATTTAATGCTATGCTGAATTCTATGAAACTAAAGTGAGTGTCGAATAGCGTGTTATTTTTGGTAACAGGGAAAATGTTAGGGTTACTTGGAACCCACGGTGGGCATAGTTTTTCAAGAGCAGCTTCAATTTTCTCTTTATTTTGCATATTTTGTTCAATACTATCGGGTCTAATTTTTATCCATTTGTTTTTAAAATTTTTTGCTTTTTCCCATGTATACTTAAGGTCTGTGCTAAAATTGATGGTCTCTGCAAATTTTCGAAAACAGTCACTCTTTTTCTTTTTAAAAGTTTTTTTAGCTATGGCAGCATTCTTTTTGTATTCAATTAAGTCTTTAAAATCTAAGGTAAATTCCCATTTTTTTAAGGCAGCTTTTCTTTTTCTCTTATTATTCCCTTTTTTTGGGGTGCAGTCTATGACTGCTTGTGTAATTTTTTAAGTGAGGAATTTATACTGCGAGACTGAACTAAACTGAGAAAAGAATCTGTTTTGAATTCATTAATATTTTCCGCCATTGTATTTTAAAATTTAACCCAATTGGTTTTTTTGGTCTGCAACTTGAAAGTCTTTTTGAAATAAATTGCTTTTTGTACAGATAAATTAATACGCACTGGATAGTGATCCGATCCCCGGGGGTCTTCATCTATATTTAATACAATCTGTTGTAGAAGATTAGGAGAAGAAAAAACTAAATCAATATTTGATTTTGTACCTCGTCGCAGATCAATACGGGTTTTAGTATTATTGTTTATTAAAATTAAGTCGTAATCAGCTAAAGTATAGATGATTCTAGAACCATTTATATCATTTCTATTGCAATTCCACGTGACATTGTAGGCATTGAAGTCTCCCACCAATAAATAGCCAATAAAGGGCCTATAAACTGCAATGATATTAATTTTATCTTTAAGGTTAGTCAGTGTAATGCCCAAAACTTCATTGGATATGTTCGAAATGATGAGGTTGTTAATAGTTTTGTAAGCTATAGTATTTCTAATAATGAAAATTATACCTCCTCCTCTGGCGTACGTCCTGTCTCGCCAAAGCACCATAAAACCTGGGAAGCTAATAACCATGTGAGAAATGGTGTCGTTTAACCATGTTTCCACGCCTATAAAAATATCAATTTCATCTAGCATCACTCTAAGCTCCTCTAGTCTATTAAGAATGCTTCTTGTATTCCAGAAAACAATACGTATATCAGATTGAATAAATTGGTTAACTTTGTTGTTGGAATTATGCATTATGTTATTGTTCCTCTTGTCCTTCCAACGAACTAATATCTTCACTGGAAACTTTTAATTGTGGATTACTGAGTCTTTTCTTGATCCTTGTTATGCGACTTTTAATGCTGCGTTCTTTTAAATGACTATAGATTTCTGTTAGCATGTTATTAAGAGCTTCTATATCAGTAGTAAATTCATTTGCAATCATTTCGGTATTGGGATTTCCATGTGTTTTTACAAGGAAACTGAGTAATGTTTCATAATCGATTGGAAATCTATGACGATTACTTTCAACATGTTCCTTCGCAGGTAATAAAAGTTCATTTGTATCCTCAGTGGATACTTTTTCGATTTTTTTGGTTTTTTTGGTGTCTGTTGGAGTGCAGGAATGCGTGAGATTGCATTATTTTTCACTGTATCTTCAAATTCAAATTCTACGCTGCTGATATCAGTTGGACTGGTCAACGGCCTTTTTGAACCGATTGGCGTATCCTTGTTGATAATAGAGTTGTCCGACTCTATATCTGCGGCTAGTTCATCCTCCTGGAGTGTATTTTCTCTCTCTAACGAAAGAGAGGTTAACACCTTTGGTACATTGAGAGAGTCAGGCAATTGTACAGTGTAAAGTTCATTATTTCCAGTTGTTTTACAATATTTGGCCAGATGGCCCTCTTCTTTGCATATAAAGCATGTCAATTTTTTGGTGGAGAAGTAAATCCAGTACAGGGTATTATCAAAATTTATTTGCATTGACTCTGGCAGTTTAATTATGTCTTCTGGGTTTACATAAACCTGTCTCCGGAAACTTAAAATATGTGCATAACCCGGTTCATTAATACCAGCTCTGATGCTTGTAATACGTGAAGTAGTTTTTATGTTTAATTCGTTGAGTTTTGATTCCAGAACGCTGTGTGGGTTTATAGGACACACGTTTGATATTATTATCCTCTTTGATTTGGTGATCAGCTGCCTAATTTCTAGTATGTGGTTTCCAATTTTAACTGTTTCTTGATTTACTGTTAATTTATCTGCTTGTTCTTCACTACTCAAGTATATACATATTCTTCCCTGGGAAATCCTAGATACATATCTTATATGACATGGACCTACCTTATTCCCGATTGACAGTGTATATTCTCGTATAGAGATGCCATCGATAGCATCTAGAACGATGGCTTGCTCCTTCTTCGGAAATTGCATTTTTTGAGCAACTGATGCATAAGACATTGTTTGTTGGGTTTCTTTTTGGTGATCCATTGCTGGCAACGTTGTATTTTTTGATTTTTAATAAGCGCCCCTGTAGTCAGAGACACTTAAATGTAAACAACTTTGTAACAATAATTTATTGTTACGCCGCACGCACAACTGGTTATTATTAATTTGTAATCACTCGCTATCTCGTTATTGGTGACGTCCGTCTGTCGTCGATCACACGGAACAACTGTTAAGCTGGTATTATCTTTGAGATGACAGACACCGTATAACCCAATAGGTATTTTTTCAATGTATCACGAAGGAAAAGAAAGATCGGCACACTAAGACTGCATTGGTTGGACTGGGTGGAAAAGACACAGAAAACCAATGAGTTCTGTACATTTTATAATATGTAGAACTTTCTGGACAAAGCCGATGAAAACACGCAGGCATGAATTGAAGTTCTAGCTAAAGCTTGTGATTTTCCGACTTTTTCATTTCTTGAGATGCAAGATTTCTCGAGATACTCGAAAAATGATTACTTATGATTTGTAACAAAAGTTTTTTATAATGAATGTCGAGACTTTTATTAGTGTACCTACTGAACTAGACTAAAAAATCATCCTGGAATTTTTAGATACAATATAAGCATTTTATGATAATTTCTCGAGATGAGATTTATCAATCACAACCTCTACTTCTACCGATGCTTGTCTAATAATAATTGTTTTTGTAATAATGCATGTGGTGTTGTTACATTTGGTATTTATTTGTGCATCGTCAGATATACCTTGCCACCATTCAAGGGAATAAGTTGTACTACTACTAAGATAATATAATAATATTATTATTTAGATGTATTATTTTATTTATTATTTAGATTATTCTGATAAAAAATTAACAAAACCCTGCCTTCATTTACCCACCTGATAACTTTATACTAGTAACTTGTAATGGAAAGGTTAACGAGCTTCGTATTTAAATATAAATTTTATAAATAAATTTACATCACTGTAGAATTATTATGTGTAATTTTATCTTTAAAAGGCTGTTTCTATTTAATGATAATTGGTTTTTTATTCATAATATTTGGGTAAAATATGAAATAATTTGGAAAATATTTTAGCCATAACTTAACGATTGGGTCGCGCATAAATGGCCAGCTTTTTGGCGTGACAGGAAACCATAAAGATAACGGAGCCACTTGTGACTAAATTCACCAAAACTGAGTGCTCCATACTATCTTATTGACTGTATTATATTTATACCTGAGAGCCAGTGTTCTTACCATAAGTATAAAAAAGAAGACGTTCGGGAAAAATATATTTAGGATTTTCAGCTGTTTGATGTTATCTATAGACTTGCAAATTTCTGGTTTTAGGAATTTTAGAGTTTTATTGTGAATATAATTGTTGATTTTATTTAATAAAACTTTTTTGAGGGACATTTTCAACTTGAGGCGGACAAAACCGGTCCTAATCTATTGATTAAAAGTGGAATAAGTACTACAAAAAATTGCGTTTTATTAAATAAAAACAACAATACAATGCAGTTCCACCATAAATTGACAGTTAACAAAATAAAAGAAATTGTGAATATACCTAAAAGGTAAATAACTATAAAGTTTAGTTACAAAAACTGTAGTTAGTTAATTTCCTTTAATCATACTGGTTCTAAGGTACGGTTATTATAATGTACAACTACTCCAGGAATGAAAATTATTGGTGATAATTTCATTGTATTTTATAATAAATATTAACCCAAAAATCACCATGATTATGTCGTAGGTACCTACTTTTTTTTCTTTTCTTTTTCGACCATGTCCGATCCTAATAGGATCATGGGCCTCCACAGAGTAGAGGTTTGTAATAACAGATTTTTTTTTTTACGAGAAATGGATATCAGCCACTTGCTCAACCTATTAGGTCCATACCCTGACTCACACACAAATTGTACCTACTTAATATTATATTATTATTTTTCAGCAAGAAAATCCTCACTAATGACATGGATGTGATTGATGTCGAATTCAATATTATTGTCTTTGTTTTATAGACTACGTGATAAAAGCACCCACGATGGCCGAGCAATTAACGTGTCAGCCCATAATGTCGTGGATGTCGAGTTTGGCAAAAAAAATATTTTTCAATGTGTGTTTGGACCTAAAGTATGGAACTAGTTGGTTGACCATGTGACTAACATCCATTTCTCGTAAAACAAAAATCTGTTAATAAAACCTTTACTTCGTGGAGGCCCATATGATTTTCTTAGGAATAGACAGAGAAAAAAGATGAAGTTAATTTCCATTTTCCCTAGTAGTGAAAAAAATGGGTTGGTAGTTAATAGGTAATGATTTATCTATCTGGAACATTGAAAGAATAAATGGACACGGGATTTAAGCCCGTATCCACAGGTTCAGAGTGGAGTTGCCTATTTTTTGAAATCATTTAGGTAGGTATGTTAATAACTTTGTATTGGAAATCGAAGGTTTTTTTCTTAATTTGATTTTTTAGACAACAAAAAATAAAAACTCACTCCCTAGTTGAGGTTTATTCAGGATCCCGGGCAAAGTTTTTTTTGGGACTATGCATATTGTGTTGTTTCCCACCACCACCCACCCTGTTTCACTCACGTTGGCCGCGCGGCTTAAGTGTTGGACTATTACGCTGTGGGTCCCAGATTTGAATCCTGGGTCTGGCAAGTACACATATTGTTTTTCAATTTGTGTGTGAGTCAGGGTATGGACCTAATAGGCAGAGCAAGTGGCTGACATCCATTTCTCGTAAAAAACAAAATCTGTTTATACAAACTTCTACTCTGTGGAGGCCCATATGATCCTATTAGGATCGGACATGATCGGAGAAGAGAGAGAGGAGTTGTTTCATATTATTATTGTCAGTAAAAATAATAAATAAGATGATACGACTGTCATTAAAAAACGAAATCTGAGTCAATACAATCTTCGTTCAGATTTCGTTCACGATTCGATAGGAAGATTGAAACTTAGATAATATTTTAATCGTGTCATACTATCGTCTACGAGTCTTCAATTATTGTAGTTTGAATATTAGTAGTATTTCCATAATATTATCAGTTGAACGAGAAAAGTAAGGACGTATGGTCATTGCGAGTCAGTGTTTCGTGATTTTTAATCACCGCTCACTTGTCGTGACCCGATTAATATTTCAGAATATTCTGAAAAGTTAGCAATAAACTATTTTAAGCACACATTTCAAAAAGCATTGTTATTTTTAGACTTCATTTCTTATATTCACATGATATTAAAGTCATTCATCATCTGGAGGAAATATAAGAAATTTCGCCGAACTGAAATTTGATAATAATATATTATTTCGTTCTCCATAATACTCGGTAATGATTCCATTACAATAGTTTTTTTCAAATATTGACAAAACAAATAAAACTTAAACAATATTGGATCAAAACGTAATTGTATTTGAAACCGCGATATATCATTCTATTGACAAATAATATCGGTATTTTTCAGTTGGAATCGACATCAAATTGCTTTTTGTTAGTAAAGCAATATATTTTGTTTTTTCGTCTCAATACTCTTTGAAGTTTTTTGACACTTCTTAATAAACGAATGAAAGTTTTTATTAAAAAAAGTAAACAGATGAATTGCGATGTTAATAATTATTCTTAAACAAACTTAGTGAGAACTTCCAACATAAGTGGCACCGTAGGTATATAGTGGTCGTTTTTCACAAAGCAGGTAAGGGTGTTGCTTTCACAGTATGTACAAAAGCTTAATTAGTCGCGTATTTTTCACAATTTAAGACCATTCTACACGAGCAGGTAAAACTTCATTTATGTTGTCAGCTACCTGTTTCAATTTTTTACGGAGCGTGTTACGTGGGCGAATTCGGCGAAGCGTTGAGCGGCACGCGCAATTCAAACGTATAACGGTGTGTGAAAATGTTTGTAAACAGTCTTTTTTTGGCTGTAAGTTTATAGGTTATACGTTGGAGTTGCGCGCGCCACTCATCGCTTCGCTGACGACGCTCACGTAAGACGTAGTATTAGACTACACTACACTACCGTCTAAACGCGGCTAGTATAACACGCAGTTACAATAACTGTTCGCTATCGCCTCCTGAAGCGTTCCGACCGCCGCCCGCTATCTGAACACCTCTTTTTGTTACCAGTAAAACGTTTGTATAGAAATGATCATTATAAACTAATGGTTTTTTTGATGGCGCGGTGTTTTATCTGCTCGTGTAGAATTACCCTTAATGTCTAAAATCAACAAAAAACCCACTAATATATTATTAAAGCCAATGTTAGCACCTGTAGCATCCATCCTTATCATCAAGGTCTTGACCTTCCTCAAAAACTTTCTCAATCTTTAATGATCTAGTACTTAGAGTATCCAGTTACTTTGGCCTAGCATCCTTAAATAGCTCATAGTGTAGTCATTTCAGTTTTTCCATACAGGTATTCATTTGGTTGAGGGCATGCGTATTAGTCCACCTTACATTAAATAACAACCTCAAAAATTCTTATTACTACTTTCCTCTCAAAGATTTTCGTCTTTCTATTATTCTATTAGCTAAGTTACTTATCCATACTTGAGACAGAGCCTCATGTATGTACGCTTTATATATGTTAAAGGAACCTCACTTATATATTATATAATATACTATAACAGTTAGGTATAAATTGACCAGTTTTTTACGTAACAAAACAAAAAATAAAACAATACAGAAAACGACTACTAACTAAAACCAATGACTACTAATCCCACTTCTCTTTCTGATGAAAATCACAGCGGTAAGGGTTTTTGGCCGAGAGTATGCACACCCCACTTTCGGAGTTTTTCACCCCACCGCGGTTCATATTTTGATGACCAAACAGGTCATAAAGTCCCCTCTAAGAGAAAAAGTTTGTTTTGTTCTCTATTCGTTCTGGAAACATTTGCTTGTAGCTGGATGGACTTGTGAACGCCCTAATTCTGAACTTTGCCTCCCACTCCCCCCAAACCTCATGGAGAATAACAAAATGATCCAGATGAAAGAAGTGGGGTACTTTCGGGGGACCAAGAAGATAGATGCGGCAATGCGTGCACGCTAGTGCTGGTCGCGAGGGCGGCTTGAGAACGAGGGAAAACTCTCAAACAATCAACCCTAAGAGGAAACGACCTCACCCGGTACTCATCAAGAGCCGGCTTAAAATAGAATCACACACTATTACACTTGGTGCAAACTCACAAAAGTATATTCAAATAACCTCTATTACAGACAAAATACTGTTACAGATGAAGGGGATAAGAGCTCCAAGCCCAGGTGCCCCATAAACGAGGACTATCAAAAGTCAAGTACAGAAAACGACTGAACGGTAGATCAAGAGGTAATTGGATCAACGATGTAGTAACTGTGTATAGTGGCGCTTTTCAATGGGCTGTAATTGGGGTGAATTCTGGATGCTGGGCGGTTACACAGAGATTCAATCCAGGTACTGCCTTTTGATGTTGAGATGTCTGGCACGATGGAGCTGGTTACGTGTTCATGCACTCACACAACTAGGATTATCACAGTTCCGTTTATCACTCTCACGGTTACACTGTACTTGTTTGTGATTAAAATGGTATTCAATTTATGATAGACGCGACGTTCGCACTAATCGTGGCAGATGTAGGGGCAAAGAGTGGCGAAAGATAACTAACTGATGAATGAGAGCGATTGACGTTAAAAACCAGTACAGATAATGACGTCTTGACGTTTCACAGGTAACGGTGTTTATGCTAACATCGTTTAACAGTGAATAATTGATATTTATTTATAAAAATGTTAGGTATTATAGTGCCTAGATGGGGACAATAATTATGATACCTAGGTAGGGAATATTGGATGAGTTAGGGATCGTATTAGGACTATAATTTACCCAAACAGTGTAAGTGCAATTTACAATACCGAGAGAAGTGGAAAAATATTAGAAAAAGTTTCATTCAGAATTATATTTATATAACTGCTCTCTCAGATCTTTGACCTTCTTTACCTTGACTTTAGAATTTAAAAAATATCGAAAACACCTAATAAAGTAAGGAAACGATTAAATGACCAAGGCCAAAAGAAATTTGTAAAAAAGTTAAAATAATCATAAAACGACTAATATAATAATTTTATAAAAGTATAATCTATGATATTGGTCGATCTGATATACGACAAGAGAAAAAAGAAAATGCTCGAATATTTTTGGAATATAAAAAAATCCGGAAATTTTACGCGCACATAATATAGCGTGACAGAACCGGTAAAAGTGAATGATGTGGTTATTTTATTTTGTATTGATATTTGCATGTCTGTGAAATAAATAAATTTGTGGAGTTGAAATGAAAGCGCGTATAATTTCGAATTCAACGAATTTGTCATTTGGAAGGGAACGCAACTCGGCCGACAAATACTTGAGCAAGGGTCTACGCTTTCAGTGAGATGTTTTAAATCAGTCAATGTTATTTGACATAGGTATCTACATAATAATGGCAGTACATAATTTTCTATAATTATTTATTTGTTTAATTGTACCAATTCCAATAAATAATAAAATTATTATTTAGTAAAATATTATTATAATATTATAATGGGTGTTTATTTTTACTTAGGTATAACTAACGAACGGGTTAATTATCAAACCGAGCTGTGATAGTGACCTTACGTTTTGACATCTATTATTAGTATTAGTATTATCGCCAGACAACTCTTTCATAATACCTAAGTGACATTATTCATATCTAATAAAAGAATAAATACAATATATTTTTAAATAAGATATTACAGATACTATGTTACCTATGTACAATGTACTAGGTACCTATGTACAATGTTTTGTCATTAAAAAATAATAATTAATTATTTTCAAATGATTTTAGTAATACTTACAGAAATCCTTGTAAAATTATTGAATATTTTGAAGACTGAACAAGAGAATTATAGACTTGTTTGGTTTCCCTTAATATTGCCACAAAATTTTTAATTATTCAATAAGTATTTTCCCACGGCATCCTAGTTGGTAGACCGGCCGTCTCTAGAGCGTTAAGTAGGTCACAGGTTCGATCAAGAAAAAAACATTTTTTTAAATGATTGTTTGAACCAATGCAAAGGATTTATGGGTTAAAATCGAGCGAGTGGAAATAAATATTTAAATTACATTATATCAGCGTTTTTGATTCTAAGTGGATCATATTATGGGCCTCTACAAAGTGGAGATTTTATTAAAAGATTTGGTCTATACTATGCGTTTAAACACACATTGAATTACAACATACGAGATTGTCAGACCCAGGATTTACACTTGAGACCAGTGAAATTATAACTCGACATTTGTTATTGTTCGGTCATCGTAGGCATAAATTATTAATATGTAGTTAAGTAGGTAAGATACTCAAAAAAAATCTGAAATAAAAATAAAAAAAGTTTGACAGATCTGTTCGAGACAAAACTGGGGCCATTTTTCAAAAACTCGCGTAATGCTTTGCGCTTTTCTTGCTTTGAATAATGCCCCTCAAAAGTATTGGAATTTGGCGACGAAAAGGGACGTAATGTGTGTAATATCAGCGAGCCACCGGAGCGTGAATAGCCACGATATCATATGAAAGACTTTTCCGAATAAAACTTAACGTTCCTTTTAAAGACAGGAATTTTATATCGCTTGAACGCTTCCCGATATCTACTTCGGAAGCGGGCACATCTGAGTGATTTTTACCCTTCTATTAAAATATCACTTCTAAGGGTGAACCACAGTAAAAAGTAAATATCCACTGGGAGATAGTATTTTGATAAAACTATCTGTTAGATGTGTAATTGCTTACTTCTCAAGTATTACATTCCGGTATGGACTTTGGCTACGTTTCACGTAGACTCCTTCATTATATACCTGGTCGCGTCTTGCCAAATTCTACTTAAATGAAAGTAAGGCAGATGGATTTTTTGCACCTACATCGATATAACATATGGCAATCGAATTTCATTGACGCCCATATAGGCTATACTTCCAAACCCTACTTATCGAAAATCAGTACACCGCAATAGCCTTTGGTGCAAAAGCTGCCACGTGCTCATACCGCTCATACAGAATTTAATAGTATATTCTGTACACGTGCAATGGAGCAAAATTATATAATATTTAACATTTTTTAAAAACTGATATTTTGTGTGTAGGACTAAATAGGGTGCATATAACCAATGACATTATTAATGGACAACGCACTCAGTACAGTAACTAGCAATTAAATTCGCACATGTATAGGTATACGTCACGTGACAAAATTTCGCAATTTCCATTTAGCGATATCACGCATTGGGAATATATAGCAATATTACCTTTATTGTAATGGCGTTAGAACAGTGTTTCTAGTGTCAATGTTCATTTGAGCGAGCGATATTGATATTAACATAAAAATTATGCCATTCGGCAGACCCGACAAAAAGCATCGGAAATTTATAGCAATATCACCTTTATTGTAATGGCGTTAGAACAGATTATGCCATTCGGCAGACCCGACAAAAAAAGTGAGTGTCATTTTTTTTCCAGATGCTTCGTCCATATTAATGTCATTGCCTATAACATACTTTTATTATTAATGTATATTATTGTGCCCCTTGAACACTACTTTATGACTGCATTTTTTGTCTACCAGTAAGCTCTCCACTCGCTAACTGACATGGCGAGCTCTATCACTACATGTGCTCTTGTATGCCTGCTTATCCATTGATTTCTATTGCATTATGTCCAACATGCATCATTCCATAGCACGCAGTGACGAAGTTGGCTATGGAGATCCAACACAAATAGTGAACAATATACAGTGCACAATGTCAGTCATACTTATTCGTTTTCATTGAATTAAGAATCAAAATTGTAGATGGTGATGGTTAGTTTTTAAAATTAAATTAAGCCCTGTCTAAACCAAATTATCAAAGGTGTGAAAATCTGACAAAACTAGTACAGCTAATTACTAGCTACCACTAACTAGCAAACTAGTTAGTCCGTCAATCACTACGTACATTAGATTTGACATTAATATGCAATCATTCAGTTGTTGATTAATTTGTTAATTTACACATTAGAAAATGAGAGATTTATCAATTATTTTTTTATTGTATTTATGGAATTCATAAAAGAAAACATAACATTTGAGCTGTTTTCACTGTTATTTTATTTTATGCAAGTCTACATATAAATAAAACCAAATTTTAGGATTATCGGAAGACATTAGGATAATCGCAACTTTTGACAGCTCGACTTTTTTATTCGTTCGTTGATCAGTAGCAGAGCATAGACAAATCGGACGAATACTTATTGTCCTCAGACTTTTGGCTCACCAATGTAGCGCCGGCATTAGAGAGAGTCAATATTTAACTACTAATTATGTTTATTTTTAGTCATATCCCGTTGGCGTTATAGGGAAAAACTGCATTAACGACTTGAATGCAGATTTGTAATATAGAGTGTTATTGAAATGTAATATTGAGAATTATTTTTTTATCGGTATAAAACAAACTTTGTTAAATCAAAGTTAGTGGCCGAAACAAAAAACCTATTCCAACATATCCAAACTGCAATTAGGCCGATCACTAAGAGCGCGATGCTCAATCGTCTGTCATAACTAAAATATTTATTTACAACAAAACACTATGCATAAAGCCTTTCATAGTTATGATCGAGTTGTCTATGGTCCACCAGATCTGCAATAGCTTCATTCTGTTTTTCTATTGAAAATAATACCATATATAAAAATTCTCTTTTTCATAATTTAGGTAAATTATTTTGTAATTGTTAAACGATGACAAAATATAAAAACTATACAAAATAAATTCAATAACTATAAATATACAATTAATATTTAATTAAAATGATTTAATGTCTCCGCAATTAGTGAATGATATAAGTTATTTTTTGAGCCGTGTTTTTCCCGATACGGTGACACTTGTCGTTGAAATGTCAGATTATGTCGTTTATAATTATTACAAATATGCCATGATGAGAGTTTTTATATATATTATAATGATTAAAACTAATATTGCCATGTTGGTGTGTAAGTAACTAGGTACTTATATATTTCAACTACCTATCTATTGGTTTAAAATTACATAAGTATCTAAATCTGAATAAGAATAGTTAATTTATAATTCATTGACACTGACGTTTCAATTCGATAATCGGTTTTACTAGGTAAATTAAGACATGTACAGAATCAACGAAAGCAAAGAAAAGTATGTCGTATTAAATGTCACGGATATTTAATAGTTGTTCAACAGTTTTAATTTGCAATAGGTAAACTCATTAGTGGCACAGGTATCCATATGGACACATCAATTTTGTTGATGGTGTGACATAAATTTTTATTTGTTTTAAAAATTGTTTATTTACATTTTTTATGTATCTGTAATATAACAGAGAATGAATAGTGAAAATAAAATTTTCATATCGTTTTTAAGTTTTGAGATAATAGCCGTGTCCACATGGACACGCGTGACACTTTTGTTATCAATTTTTTTTTGGATTGTATGGTTTATTAGTAGAATTATTATAAAGTATGAAAGTTTTCAATACGCAGTACACACAAGCTAATATTGCATTTTCTTCACTGCGTTCTGATTTCAGATGTTTCTTTTTCTTTCAAAAAATCAGTCACAGAGTCGATTTTTTCTATTTTTTTTAATAAAATAATTTAACCCATTAAATCGTATATCTGCTAAAACCATTGATTTTGATGTACATAGTTTTGAATATCCATCCTATCAAGATCCATCAGCGTTCTTGTTTTCCACATTTTTCCCGCAAAATTGTTATTTTGTGCAGCTAGGAATAATTGCGTGTAGAATCTCCAGTTGCAGTATAAAATATCAGATTGGCCTATCTATATTCTTGCATTCCTAGATTTCACTTGTGCATCTGCTTTTAATTGTCTATGATTTAAATTATCGATTGTTACACCACCATCCTCATCTGTTAAAACTGCAGGATCTAGTCGGTAGTGAGATAAATAATAATAATATATTCGTCGACATTATCATCATCACTAGCTTCATAAAGTGCATTCAATGCATTATTTACCAGCATTTCTCTTCAATCTTAGACATATCCCAGAAACTAAATAAAATGACAAAATGAGAATAATATATTTTATAAAAAATATAGTGATAACACTGTTAACAAATCATAATTTAAATTTATAGTGTTGAGTGGCACGCGTGTCCATATGGACACGCATTAATTCATTATGCAATAACACCACATAAACAAAAATAATTCCATTTCGTAATTACATATCATGAAACTGAACACGTTTATAATGCATTCAATGACAGAAATATTATTCTTTGAAACAATATAGTCAGAAAACCACGGTTACCTTTAACATAAGTCCATCATTTTGTGATTATAAAATGAATGGCCACTTTGACACTTGATATTAATTTTATTATGTCAGCTAGATTATTCAAATGACGAAAAATTGAAGCAGTGTACTTATTTCAACTGACTAACGATTATAAACCAAATTATTATTTTAAAATAACAATTAGGCAAAGTAAACTGTACTACAATAATTGTGTGTCCATATGGACCACGGGTGACACTAACGTGAATAATTGGGTCTGGCACTAAAGAGTTAAAATATCGTATACCTACCAACGTACCTAGGCACCTAATCTTTTTCAATGGCATTTTTGTCGACATGTTATGAAATTGTACCTACTCATAACATTATAATAATATATACTACCTACCTAATAATGAGTAATGAATGAGTTAAGGACTGTTGACAATTATTCACAATTTAATATTATCGTAAGTATTGTGTTTCAATCGAAAACAAAAGATCTCTGTTCTCTATTTTCGAGATTGTCTATTATCGGCATTTTGCGCGAAATCTACCATGCGTACATCATTGTTCGTAAAAACTGAAAACTGTGTACATGCATATTCTGCATGTAGGTACATGCCAAACGAATTAACACTATCAATATCCATATTGAGATCAATAATTATCAAATGAATTTAGGTGTATGGACTATTTTATAGACACGCGAATTTATTTTGACAGCAGCTATCAGTGATAAATGGTAATACAGATGGGGGCGTGTTCATAACAGAAGAAGTCTATGGTTAAGGATTCCTTAACTCTATAGTCTATAGTTACCAGATGGTTTTCGGTTACTTACCAATTTTACCTTAAGTACGAATTCTGCATTAGGCTCTAAGACTTGTCAAGAGTCGGGTTCAAATATGTTAGAGTAAAAATCATTTTTTTCAAGACCATTAAGAATTATTTAGCCTTTATTAAAAATATGCGGTGTTATATGGTGAGAGAGATGTTCTTTTTTATCTACTCATCGGCTAGACTGAAGTAGTCATACAATATAAGTCAAGGTCATTACTTACACAATCATTAATCTTGTAGTTAAATTTGAAACTAGAAAATTTATCACGGTCTAAGATTGTTGACTTGTGGCATGGCTTTACGCGGTTTTGTAATATTATCTTAGCGAAGAAAAAACTGGAAGAAACACAATCGCGTAGAGTAGTCTTACTCTTAAAGAAGGCGAGCATTATTTTTTATCTGCTGATTTACAAGCATTTCTAAACATTGCTATTTGCGCAAAGCCAAAAATATAATCCCAGACACGTAAGCTCTCAACGAATCTGCACCGCTTTTGAATATATACATGAATACATTATATATAATATATGCCATTTTCTTTTTTGTATACCTATCTCTCCCTTTCAAAACAGAGTCATATCGAGTAAGCAAAAAATGATCATGTAAATTGGAATCAGCCCAAAAACACGAATGATAGCGTGTTGATTTTTTGTGTGTCTCCAGACATAGTATTATAATAAATATTTTATATTTGAAAAAAAACAAGTATTAAACATTTACTGAAAAAAAAACACAGAATTTTCACTGAAATAGCGTAAAATTGGTGATATTATTCGGTAGTTAAATACACAGATACGTAAAAAAATATGTATGATTTTTTTTGAATTAAGTGCCTTTACTATGCTTCAATAATTCTGAATATGTCTGTGTTGAATTCGTTGATATGTTATGATACTATTACATTATTTTTTAAAATAACATTTTCATATTGGACAAATATTAAAAAACCTTCATAAAATATCTGTAACCGAGAGGTAAACTACGATAAATCCACATTGAGAACTTTACAGGAGAGCCAAATCAGTAATTATTTTAGAAAATTTTCAACCTCAAACGTAGTTAGAAGTTTTTTTAACAACTAACATCCCACAATGTATTCTATTTATGTCAGCTTGCAGAGTAATTTATTATAATATGTAAAAATGCACTGAAAATTTTATGTAAAATAAATTCGTTCTCTAGAAAACTCACTTAGAGAGTCATTAATTTACACGAATTTCGTCCACTTGAGGTCTCAATACTTTATGACAAAACCTTTCTTGATAATATATAAAATGAGCGAAACATTTCCGAGTAAATACTCCCTCCCAAGTGACCGGTAATTTGGAGGCGTCCTCGACGTGACATCCTCCTGAGTGGAACCAGTACCCGGGCGGTACCCGTACCACTAATGACCGTCATTAGGCACTTCGCTTGTTCTCTATGCCCGCTACTTACCCATCTACCATTGATCTCCCACGGGGCAGGTCACCACTTTGAGGCTCTGTATTGTGAAATAAGGCGTCTGAAAAGCGGACCTATTATTTTATTAGGCTGATGGTGGTAATCAAATAATATTATGTCAGTAGGGAAATAGAGACAAAGCTTTTTGTGAGTCGTTTAAGCTCATAAATATACTGTAGCAATTTTTGATAAAATTTAACGAAATGATAATGGCGTTAAATGATAACATTTTAAACACAAACAAATCACGGTAAGTATTTAGATAAATAACAAATAAATATTACACGTTTTTAATAAACATAATTAAATTTATTACAATAAATACTATTTCTAAAGACCTCAAACATAATATAATCAACATAAATCATCTGTAAGGGATCTTGGCAATACGTTTGACAGTAAACTGAAGCTTAGTGGTCATATGGATACCATTTGTAAAAAGGCGCTAAAATGTTGGGCTTTGTATTGCGTACTTACGGTACAAAACTTTCTCTATAACTCAGTCATATCGTAAACGTTTGAATTTATAATTTGTCATGTTCATTAAAATGTGTAAAATAAATAAATAAATTTGAAAAATAGGTATTTAAATAATTAAATAAAAACCTATAAAGCCGTGCGAGGCATTTGACTACTGACCTATCGACTCAGAAACCATTAATAATGATTCTTCATGCTGTTCTCTCCTCTTTCTTTCTCTCTAATAGTTCAGTGCATAATGTGCTAGGCTTTCATCCGGGGTCCCATAATTCAATTCTTAGTGAGGTCACAATATATTTATGTGATCGTTTCTTTTCAATTAATAAATACAATACTGTTTCACTTTCATCAGATGTGTTGTAAAACAGTCTGTCATTGATGCTTACGAGTCATGGCCTATTGTAATATTAAGAATATATAGATATAAGAATAGTTAAAAAATAATTAAAATAATGTAAACTCAGTCAAAGCACACTTGAGTGTATAGTGACCCCAGTATTGGGTAACTGCTTCTGAGATATTCCCAAGCATAAAAAAATAGTGACGCTTTACATCCAAATGTAGGGACTCGTGATCAGGTATGATGAGAGCGGTGTATTTTGGTAGGGCCATTAACTTCAATGTCAAACTCTTAAATTTTTTGGTTACATCATCTATTAAATTGCAGTACATTTTCCTAACCCGTAGATAGACGTATAAAAGAACACTTGAGTGCATAGTGACCTCACTCTTGGTAAACTGCTCCTGAAACATTCCCACTTATAAAAAGAACTGATGATTCATTTCAAACGTAGGGTCCCGTGATACGCCCAATTAAAACCGGATGTGGTTTGGTATGGTCATCATATTCAATGCCCATTAACTTTTTCAGCGTTATGATTTTATGTAAATCATAGTCTTCTAATGGTATGTTTGTTTAACTCCCAGGATTCGACTACGTATAATACCACTATGTATATAATGTAGCCCATGAACGCTAAACATTCATTTAACTATTGTGATCCAGAAGCTGATTCAAATTCAAAATTTACACGATACTTAATAAATTACAAAATGGTATTGTATAATACTATTTCATGTTACACGACAGTTCGACACAACAGCTGTAAATCAAATGTAATAATATACATATATTATAAACTTGAGATGTCGGATCTTATATTATATTGGAAGTGAGCACGGAACTATAGGAAGGGGTAGTATTTGATTTTCAAACGTGGTTCGCTCTCTCGCGCGACGAATGTCGTTGACATATAATATATCGCGGCAATATCACGGCAATACGGCAATATTTTCCATATCAACTACCTTACATATATTGTTGCATAACATTTTACATTTTTCAGTTGACAAAATATTTTATTTCACCATTTTTTACGAGATCTGTTAAAGCTACCGAACTTTTAAAAGCTCGATTCAGCGTTTGATTCCAGGATTTGGTTCCGATTGTTCAAAAACAAACTACGTATTTATACGTAGGTATATTATGAATATTTTAATTTATTATTAAATGGTCGTTACCTCACATGTATGAGTCTTATAACCACCAATGCGAGTATGAGCGACCAACCATCCCTTGGTCATTTGCCTCTATCAGGCCAAAGAGCTACTCTCAGTAAGCTCCTTCAATTTGTGAATCCAGTGCGTTGACGCTCTTCCTCTGCTTTGCCGTACTTGGAGGGTATTCAAAACCATCGGTCACTCCGAACAATATCTCCCGTATAATGCCTCTCAAACACATTGTCGAGAGCCATGCCTTTAACTCTATGTCTATAGCATGGGTGGTCAACCTTTTCAGCAGCCGGGCCAGATTCTAAAAATGAGATTTCCTACCGGGCCGCACAACCGATTTTTTTTATTATACAAAACAAAAAAGAAATATATATTATATATATTAATAAAATAAAACAAAAATGAGAATCAAACATATTTATTAGATTAGAATTTTTTTTAAATAATATAAAAATAGTTAATTTTAGTGGAAATAAGTGCACCAATATCGATATCGAGTGAGATTGTTCCTACACGCAAACAGTTTTCCAAATGCACATCAGTGATTCGTGTTCTCACTCGGGATTCGATAATTATGCTTCATCCGACTAAAGAGCTGTTCACACGTGTAAGTGTTTCCAAATAGCAAAGTCATCATTAGATCATGTTTATCCAAATATGTTTTGTAAAACTCTTCCAAACCAACCTGATGGAATTTTTCCTTTAACTGTTCATCGCAACATATTTCACAATGTTCCATTTGTAAATTTCCCGGTAATAAATTCACGTCTACGGAGAATGGCGTTGCACATGCAGCAAAAAGCACACGGTGCTTTTTAAAATCTTCAGCTAATATCGAATCTCAATTTGCGCAATTAGCACATCTAGCGGCAGCATTTGATATTATTTTTATTTTCAAACTACTCCACGGGCCACAAGTTGACACCCAGTGGGCCGCGAGTTGGCCACCCATGGTCTATAGTCTATGAATCTATGGATAGTATCTAAATACTATGAGTAAAATATTTTGTTAATTTATTATTACCAAATGGTTCATATGGACACCATAATTAACAGGTACCCAATTACGTTTAAAACACTTTTGTAAACTGTATGGATGGATAGTGTTAGGTTGGAATTGGAGAGAGAATACGGGCACTAATATTTTTAACTACTTACGTGATTTTTGGTCCAACCGTTGAAAGTGGTTCAAGTACCCTTTTGACAATTATCGCGGTGACTGCTTGTAAGATGTGAGTAGCTATCGCATTGACTGCCTGTAGAATACTAATTTCACGCTGTACTTTTATTGCTACTGTACTATGAAGATTTTTATGATAACTGTTGTAAGGCTATGAAGGTATGAAGGAAGTTGGAAAATAGAGAATAACGGTTACATGTTTTTTGGTAACATAATGGTCAATATTGAGTTTTCACCTGTGTGACGCTTTGTTCACATTTTTAAGTGGTGAATAAATTTGAGGTATTCTACACACATTTCAAAAATAGTTTTATTAAATCAAATGATTCTGGCAATAACAAATTTTATGACGGTGGAGAGAAGTAAGTGATAATTAATTGATATATGTGTGTAAAACATATTTCTGAATTTCACTAATGTAGAATATTATGTATATTCACCACCAAGGTGAAATTAATTTTTTATTGAGCTGTCAATTGAATATTTTATTACAAAGTTTTTATTACGTCGTATTCTTATTTGTCCGGTACAAATCTTGCAATCGATTTTTAATTAACTTTCCGACTAGCTAGACATTTGAAACTTTTAGAATATATTAGAACACGATGCCAATGCATTTTTAATACCTTTAGCCATCTTTAAGTAGAATTAAATTCATTTTCAGTTAATTCTGTTTTGTATGAAAAGTTATTTCGGAAGAGATCCGTAATCTAATCCACTATTATTTGTTGCTAGGAAATTATTAATATGTACGTGCGCTACTATGGAAATCAATATGAGTGTAAAAATGACATTTCAGTATTATTTCTATCAAATAAAATTTTGTTTGATCGTTTAAGCTAGTCAAGTCAAGTTTATAATTATGATTCAACAGAAAATTTAAAAACGTTGTATATAAAAAGTTCTTTTTATCTTCTAATAATTAATAATTCTCTTTATATTTAGATTTCAGCCATTTTTAACTTTTACAATTTGCCAATCGATTTTTTTCTTTCTGAATGGTTTGCCAAAGTTAGATATATTATCTAGCCTTTCTATAAATGTTTGTTGCTATAAACTTTTAGCTAAATTGCTATTTAGCTATAAGTTGCTATAAAAAATGCTATAAATTCTTTCAGAATGATTTGCGAGAATTAGATATATTATCTTGCCTCTCTATAAATGTTTGTTGCTACAAATGCTTGTTGTGATATGAAAAAAACTTTCGATTTAACACCAAATCCAAGATGCATTTTTGTAAGCTAGTGAAAACTACTGATAAGTTTAGTTGGCTACACAGATTGTAGATATTGTTAATTATTATAACTAAGCGTATATTCTTGCACTTAGTTTGCTTAAAATTCTTGACCATTTTGGTTTTATTTCTCTTAAAAAAATATTGGTTATATTTCTGTTTTTATATCAAATATCAATTTAGCAAAATTATTTATGTACTAACATAAATGTCTTGCTCATTAAGAGACGTACAATTATTTTACAGCCCTTGTGTTACGTATTAAGTTACGTCACACGAATTTGATATTAAACGTAGCTTATTTGAAACAAATGTGATTTAGGAATATCCGTTCGGAAATAATATAAGTATATTGTATCGCTATGAAACAGGTTTCATTCATTTATAATAGTATTGTCAAACGTATCAAGTGTAATGCTTTGAGTAACATTTAATGATGTATTCGGAGAAACAATTAGAGCCACGTCGTTTCATAAACGATGAAGTAAATATTCGACATATTATGGTAAATTATTATTAAAATATATTATTGTATGGGATGAAATTAGAGGTGATCGAATGAAGAATTTTGCGAAAGATTCTTGTCACCATCTGTAAGAATGGCATCTGATGATGACGCTGCAATAATCAGTTCTATAATCTCATTGATGAGCTTCAGGTATGTATGTGGATTTATCAAGAGGTGATATTTATGGATGATCCAAGCAGCGATAAAACATCACAGGTTTATTAAATCAGCGAAGCTATTCTATGCACAATGTGGCTATTGATGACATCATATACATTATGTATTGAGTCGATTAATTGTTAAAATAAGTTAACTGTCTAAGCTGTCAAAAAGTACTATATTTTAACAGCCCCTCTCTTGGGTGCGTAACCTATTATTTATAGCGAGATAGACAGTTTTGACAGTTTAGACGGTTAACTTATTGTCACAATTAACTGCTACAATACATAAATATAATATAGTGATAATATTTATCAATTTAGCTGTCGATTGCCGCCTTGTGTATAAAATAGACCTACTAAAGGAAAACGAAGTAGAAGAATAATACAACTTTGATGGCTTGTTGGCATATAGAAAAAAAAGCCTGAGAGAGTTTAATACTAATCAACTGGAAGAAGATAATGACGAATGGAATGGAGCAATCTGTTTAAAACAGTCAAGGCCTAAATGTCAAAAAAGAAAAAAAAGTGTGAAAATACGAAGAGAAATTAAAATATACAAATAAATTTCATTTAATTATTATTGCTGTGAGTTTTGGTGAAATCTTATTTATTCAAAATCTGTGTTATATTGAGAAACAAATACGCAAAATCCATCATTTTTATTGTAAAAAGAAAATTTTATAGGTATCTTAAACAAAGTTATTTTAAATTGTACCAAGAATAAATGTAGGTGTATAATATATTGTATACCTACATAGAATCGGAATCAAAATGATACGACTACGCGTGCCAGTAAATACTTCCTGTTCGGATATTATAATGACATGATTTTCTCAACGTGGAAACGACAGAGGCGGATTATTACACACGCTCAAGAGCCAGCCGCCTTTTCGGAGTCTCAAAGGTTTGAACTTAATCGTGTGTTTTTAAAACAGACTACTCTAAATACTTCACCTATGCAGATATCATTCCTATTATATTATCTTCGATTTGAAATAATATATATTTGTACATGTTAATTAATTAAAAGTATAAAATCAGAGAAGACATATTTTATTTATACTAACTAAGTTGACTGATTTAGTAAGAGTTACTGAGTAAACTGTTTTTAGAGCGTTGACAGCTTCAAATACCTGGTGATACACATAACGAGAGATGGAATTTTGCAAAGAAAGCTTGCTATCCGAATGTGAATAGCTGGAGTAACATTCAACTCAAAGCGAGGGTATCAGGGACTCACTATTGTACTCGGTCAAATCCAAACGCCGCCTATTCGACGGACTTAAGACTTTAAGAGTAACGAGAAGATAAGAAAACGTACTAAGCAACCTGACAGGGATTCTTGGAGACACCGCGTGGTGTCCATATTATGCTCCTCAAATTAAGGGGCGGACATGGCTCCATGGGTATGGATAACACTCCACTGTATATCTACTAAGAGGATGCTTGCCAAAATCTTTCCCGGAACACTGAGTAGCGTAATGCCTCGGTAATTGTCGCAGCTTAGAGGGTCACCTTTTTTGTGAAGTGTGATGATTTCACCGTTCACCCAGTCCCTTGGACAGCGCTCTTCTTCCCACACCTTTGTCATCAAATGAAACATAGGGTGCAGGATTGCGCTCAGGCTGTACTTGAGGAATTCAGGATGAATCCCGTCTCCCCCCGGTGCCTTTCCGTTCTTGAGCCTTTTCACAGCCGATTTTATCTCGGTGTGCGTGGGTGGGCAATCGGAAATGTCGGTCGCTCGGGGAATGTTCAAAAATAAAGCTTCCGCAGATATGTCAAAGGGATCCAAAGGGGGTGGGCGGTTCAGCACTCCGCAGAAATGATTCTTCCAAATCTACTAAAAGTAAACTAAAACAAAACAAGTCCAAAACTATTCAAAGTAGGCTTTCAAATATTTGTGGCAGCATTCACTCTGCCCTGAGAGAAACAAAGGATCGAGGAAGATAGAAAGTCTTGGTCGCCCAAAAGATAAAAAATCAAAGGATCCTCATTCATAAGGGAACGACCGACGAGAAGAATACTACTATGTACCTCGGATTCACTTCAAACACCATTATTGAAACTAGATAATATCTGATGATTCGCAATTGAATATCCCCCTCCCATCTGACGGTATTATTTTGTAGTAGTGGTCAAGAAAGCAGTGGACTATATTGGCGAGTGAGGTGTAATTTTAGATCATAGAAAGAAAGCATGCGGGAGTGTGGGGTAACAAAAAGACGATGGAATGGTACTAATCTTATTGTATGAAGCTATAGTGACGGTAGGTATGTGTATTCATTGTAGGATCGTACCTCGTCTTAGTTTTGTTTGACGGTTGATCGAGTAATGATTAGTAAACAAGTGATCCACTGTTAAATCTCTAAATTACACCGATTCATCTTTAATGATTACCAAAATTATCATATCCTATTTTTAATATAATGTCAGAAGTATATTATTTTTAGAAAGTTTAAAGAAATAGAGAGCAACAAAAGTAAACATATCAAAAACACTTTAAAAGTAAAGGAATTTTATCAGTTTGTTATAAGGGTCAGTTCAATCAATTCACTAGTGGTATAAATAACACTTCATACATACACATTTTAAAATAATATGAAAATTCGCTGATATAAGGGAATCAAATGCACAGTTTTTGGGCAACCTTTTTGCAAAATTCGACAGCGGAAAATATTGAATAATACTAATTATATTACATCACATATTATATCATATCTTGTTAGAGAGGAATTTGTAATCAATATTATTTCCCTGGCCTTTTTACTATCATTGTAAAATTTAACTGCGGCCTTGCTACATTTTGAAAATATTTCTCGTATAATTTATTATATATATATATATTAAATATTTTCATCCGTATTTGAAACACAATATTACTTTTAAAATATTTGTATAGATAACAATAACCCTAAACTGGATGATTGCTCTTTGATAGGAATTTCTTCAAAAGCTCTATTGAAACAAAGAGAGGAAAGCTTATAACATTTAATGATGACGTTTATCTGAGGCCATGTTCTGATCAAAGCATCACGCTCCAGCTAAATATACAGTCTACGAGAAAAAACTCTAGCTTGCGCATACCATTAACAATATTTCAAAAGATATAAATGATTTGTTTTCAGAAATATCTACCCGTTTTAGATTTCAAAAATAGCTTTGAATAAATGGATATTCTATCCAAGTAAAAAAAGATAATTGAGCATGCATGTTTTAATAATAGAAAAAGAGGTAGGTTCTCGTAAATTTAAAGGCATTAATTTAGTAAATTCTGAAAGCGATATAAAATAAAATTTTAAATTATTAATATTCATGTTTAAGGGCCCACATGCCCAACTTAGGTCAAAATGAAGCTTTTATGGTATTTTTAGAGAATTATCCTGGACATTATTAATAACCGAAAAAACGTTTTTTTTTGTCGTTTAGTATAAATTATGTTAAAACACGCGCGTTAACATGATCTTACTCCCTAGTTCATTTATCATTTGTCAATTTATGGCTACGGCCGTATATTGTAGCTTAACCACTGGGAAATGCCAATAGAAATGGCGTATTTCAAAAAAAATATTACCTTATTCTTAGGTCAATAATTATTATAAAACAATAATTATTCGTAAAATGTTTTATCACATTTGAATGGTCGAAGACTTAGCTTATAAACAATATCTTTAGAATTGTCTTCAAATGTATTAATCATGCACATTTTTTAAATAATAATATGCCTAATTCTTGTCAAATTTGGGATCACAGAGATTGTCAATATATTTTTTTATCGTAAATATTTCACTGTAATAATTTCAACATAAATTTTACTAACGGTTTTATAAATGCGTTTAAAAATTAATAAACCTAAAAAATCTTAACATCACTGCACATGGATGTACTGAAATTTGACTATATTCTAAAACATTAGATTGAGAGGTTTAAAAGAATACTATTTTATGTAATAAAAATACTTTATGCAGTCATCAAACGTTTAAAATAAATATAAAGGATAACATGGCTTCAAAATTATTTAAAAAGATTATCTACAACGTTTAAGGAATGTCCAGGCTTATGCTCTGAAAATACCATACAATCTCCATTTTGACCTACGTTGGGCATGTGGGCCGTTAACGCCACTTATTATAGGTGAATATCTATTTGAATGATACTAGAAATAAAGTAAACATCATTTTTTTTATACCTTTACATCATAATATTTTATTAAAAATTAAATGGATGATGCATCAATTTTTGCAATCTACTGTGACTATTTTCAATTTGGTAGGTATAATATAATCACGAGGTCTCTATCACTTTCGGCAGCGATGCGCGCTAACGGAAATATGCAATCTGCAGTACAATGTAGTAAAATTACAAAAAAAAATACTTGAACTCTGCGTTCGAAATTCGAATCACTTTCCGAATAAATATGAATAATTCAAAAAAAAACATTCCAATTTTAAACCTTCTTTTGAAAACTACATCGTAGAAACTAAATAATTACAAGATAAAAAGAACTTTTTATATACCTACAAAGTTTTTAAATTTTCTGTTGAATCATATAAACTTGACTTAAACGATCAAAAAAAATTGTACTTGATAGAAATAATACTGAATTGTCATTTTGACATTCATATTGATTTCCATAGTAACACACGTATATGTTAATAATTTAGTTGCTAGAACCCCAGACCCCTAATAGCAACCAATAATAGTGGATTGGATTACGGATTTCTTCCGAAATAACTTTTCATACAAAACAGAATTAACTGAAAATGAATTTAATTCTATTTAAAGATGGCTAAAAGTATTAAAGAAAATGCATTGGCATCGTGTTCTGATTGTGTTTTAATACCTGTGTTATTTTGATCACTCTCCCCCTTGGCTTTTATAGTGAATTGAGACAAAGGAAACACTAAGTTGGCTTGGGATGAATGACCGGTGGGAGCATGTCATTGTTTATCGCATGACCGATGGTGAATTCATGCTCTGTAAACAATTTTGTAGAATCCTGTCTCTGTTTGCATTACGACACAACGTTATCAATTAATTTAATAATGTATTTTTCGATATAAAGTTTCGCTATTGCATTTTTGCGCGATCGTTCTAGTAATTCTCTCGAAATAACAACTGACTTGTTTTTGATGCGTTTGCATTGCATACATTCTTATGAATAGTGAATTTAGCAAGAAATATTATTTACATGTTATTGTGAGGCAGTTTGCTCAATCAAGTTCACTGACCGCAGAATATATGACAATTGGTTTGAGATTGATTTGAAAGACATATTTAATACTTGTTTTACAAACTAACATAGCTTTAGGGTATTAAAACAAAGTTATGATGCTAACTGAAAAGTACACTCTGCCTGAAGATCCGTGACGCACCCACATATATATTTAGTAAATTTCAATCTGAAGCATATTGCGAGATAAATTTCATATTGAATGACATTTATGCAACTGATACCAATGCAATGTATGCTCATTTAAATACTTGCGAATATGTAATCTCAAAACATACCCGTAGAAAATCATGTTAATGCCTGTATGCTCAATTAAAATTGGATGAATGCCTCAAGCGCGTTTACGCGCTCTACAAATCCGTGCATGCAAGGCCGGCCATAGAAAATCAGCGTGTAAACACACTGTACTTTACACTCACTATAGTAGCTCCGGTTGGTTGTTTTTAATAAATTAATATATTGCACACAATATTATTATACTATCATCTCATGTAATCATGGTAACATTTTAAAGCGAAATGCAAGACGTCTTTATGATATAATTATGTATTATTTCTAAATTATGTTGTTTTCAAGGTTTTATTTTTCATAGAAATTTGTAGCCCGCCGAGTACCACCGTTCTAATACCTCCCGGCACGGGATGTTCGCATCTCAAAATACATAAAAATAATACATACCTACTGGTGACAAATTAAAATAATGCTGTCTTTGCTTATTTATCATGAGAGTTTGATAGGTAGCTTGCGACTATATTTTTATGCAAAGTGACGATCATAACAAAAAAAATGTCAGCAAATCCTATTATACCTATGGAATACTATATGAGCAATCTAGGTTATATGACACTGGGGAAGGATAGCAATATCCACTACACGTATTTCATATTAAATACGGGTATTATATTTATTATTAAAATATATATACATCAATATCTACCAAAAATAAAGCTATGTGAAATCTCTTTGCAATATTAATATTTTATTTTTAATATATAATCGGCTGCAGAGAAAGCTGTCTCAGATTTGAGGTTTGTTGTAGGAAAATTTCAGATAATTTAAAAATCCGTGGAAAAACTTTAGAAGTGAAAATTTAAATCAAAACTTTTTGAAAAAATATTTATATTACAAATCAATACGTGCCACGCGTATGCTATCAAGAACAACTGAGTCAACCCTCAGTTTTTTCTGTTTTTATTAAACTTGGTTACTGCTTTCTTAATAGGGTATTTTCGATGTTTAAAACCAGTATTTCGGTAGTGATAAATCCCTGGCTTCCAATTTTTTTTAAATATAAATGTAGCTATCAACTATATATTATGGTCATCTTGAATTAAAATATTAAAACATAAATATTTTATGATTTTCATAGTTTTTGCTTCAGGAAAGTTACGCTATTTAAATAACCCGATGTAGAGCGTTGGAAATGCAGTGTACACATTACAATGCGCTAAAATTTGAAATACGTTTTTCAAAGCTTCAGTGGAAAGATGCATAGTTAAGTGTGTGCTAAAACGAGCTTCACCGCTAGCAGAATTCTTGTAAATATATGAGAGCTTTAAATAACCCTCTGAAATATTTTCAGTATTTCTGGTAGAAGAGTATTTGTAATATTCCGGCAATATTTCAAATACCATAATATAGCAATTCCAACACTAAACATTGAATAACATTGTTTTTAAATATTATAACAATGTCTGAAATTTATTATAAACATATCGCAATATAGATTTTATGCCAATTGCAGATATTATAATAATTATATTACTAACTACCTGATACTGTTTCTTATCTGAGTAAATTAATGTGTTCTTTATTGGACTATTTCAATCAAGGTGTTTTAATGGCAAATAGACCAATACCATCATCATTCACCTCAACAACAACTTTACTACTAACTAGAGCTGCTGAATAACAACAATAGTGACATTAGCTGGACATGTTAGAAAGAGCCTCAATGCTTACATTAGCTCACGGTAGCCCAATAGCAGCGAAGTAGTCAAGAAACAGATCATCGAGCAACATGCAGCTTCTATCAACATATTATCGGAAAGAGTTGCTTCAAAGAAATTCAACTGCAATATAGCAGCGTACGCGACATAATTAAAATAATCGGATCTACATGCATGCATGTGATGATATTATCAAGTTCAGCAGAATGACTGATTCCGTCAGAGTTTTAAAAAAATATTTTTATAAGTATATAAGAATTGTCATAATTTTGCATGTGGAGTGGGTAAGCTTCCTTTTTGAAAAACAATTATTAACAGTGAAATATTATGTTAATAATATTTCACAAAATTTATACTACACCAATTATATTTTTCAATACTAAATAGCAAAACTTATACAAAACCATATTTGCTCCCGTAGGGAGTAGTATCATGCAGCTAATAATTGATTAAACCCAGAGTTACTTATTCGATTATATGATACTTGGAAATTTTTTTTGATTTGTTTCTTAAATCTTAATGAGGCATGGTCTAAAACTCTAAAAAGATCGTAACTATGCGACGCGCGGTTGTGCAAATGACGCGTGCCGGACGGAACATAATTTGTCATAAAAATTCAACATGCGTCCATTTAGTGTTATGTTTATTGTTATATTAGTAATAATAATAATGTATTCATTGAAATGTTTTCTTTTTCGAGTACAGGCATAACGTTTTTTAGTCATCTTTCTATGATATAAGAATATATTCTTACGACGCCATCACAAAAAAAAATCGATGTGCTCTCACCTGGAATGCCGCTCGGTGATTGGTGACAAATGCAAAATTTCGTGCCACCTATTGTTGAAAATAATTTGCCGTTTCACTATGTATGCTCTTAACTGAATTATACAGAAATAAAAATTATACATCGAATGAAACACTTTGAAATTTTAGATATTTCAATATTATATAGAGTATAAATTTGATAGTGATATATGCACCATACTGTATTTATATACTTACGGAAACACATTAAAGTATTACACTAAATTGTAATATTTTTAGCATTTGTTTTGTAAACTAGTTAATAAAAATCCGCTTGTCCACTTCACAGAAGTGCGTACTGCGAATGACAGTGAAAGCCACATATTATTATGAAGATGTGTATGTTAATATATTAATATATTTCTCCGAAAATACTCTTTAGTTCATAAATAAATTATGAATTATTTATTACCAGACTAACGCTGGCTTGTTGACTTTTCTAAAAAGATTTATTAATGAACATACAAATAATATTTTTTTGGTTTGGTCATCATAGGCGATATTTCGACGATTTGAATAAATTTGTTTTTATGTCAACTAAAAAGCTTTACGTAGAAAAACAAATTGTATTATTTATTGTTTTTTTTTTAAGTTATAATTCTTCATGCGCGTTTGGAAAATCAGATCAGAGTGTATTTTTGGCGTGTGACGTGCAACACAAAATTTATTTTTTCACACGAAGAAAATCGCACTCGATTAGATTCGAACCACGATTGTTCGGGTTATCAGCCGAACGCGCTGCCTTTACGCCACAGAGTGATAATGCAATCGCGACGTTATACAGTATAATATTATAGCTTATTCCGTTGCCTAGACAGCGAATTTATTATTATATGTACGAAGAATTCTTCCGTTGCCTAGGAAACAAATTTATTATTATATGTGATTATCTGTCAAAACTAAGCTTAAAATTTTTAAGTGTGATAGGTACGTTACTTTTGTTTTGTATTACATAATATTTAGTTTATGTGAAAACTATTTTCTAACTGTTTGAATATTTTTGGTTGATGTGAATTTTGGCTAACGCGGTGTGCGATTATTTTATTTTGTTACGCCAAAGAAGTATAACTTTTAACGCGCGTATATAAGTACACGCACCGATTATTTTTTACAACGTTTTTATTAGGTCGTATTCTAATTTTTCCGGTGGTTGTTTGTCCGGTACAAATCTTGAAATCGATTTTTAATTAACTTCCCGACTAGCTAGACATTTAAAACTCTTAGAATAAATCAGAAAACGATGCCAATGCATTTTTTAAATACTTTTAGCCATCTTTAGGTAGAACTAAATTCATTTTCAGTTAATTCTGTTTTGTATGAAAAGTTCTTATGGAAGAAATCCTTAATCCAATCCACTATTATTGGTTCCTAGGAAATTATTAATATATAAGGGCGTTACAATGGAAATCAATATGAGTGTCAAAATAACATTTCTCTGTTATTTCTATCAAATACAATTTTTTTTGATCGTTTAAGCTAGTCAAGTCAAGGTTATATAATTCAACAGAAAACTTAAAAACGTTGTATATAAAAAGTTTTTTTATCTTGTAATTATTTTTGTTGTAGTCACAAATTTAAAAAAAGCTTTTACATGATGCTATGAGAGAAATTTTAAGTGTTTAGTGTATTTTTTCAGGATATATTTTACGTGGGTAGATAACAATTCCATGTTCGTACTTTGAAAAAGGTTTTACTGAAACGTGTGCGTTATTATTATAAATTTCGTGTTTACTTAATTTTGTTATTTTTTGTTTGCAGATTTCAACAACCAATCAACGCCGCACGAAAACATCACGACATCGTTGCCGCCGACGTCTGCCGTGACACATATCACAACAGACGCCACGTGGACAGTCAGCGAGCAGCCGGTGCATATATCCAACACGACACGTGTGCCGCAGTACATGCGACTCGGAAATCAGACCGTTGACATAAACAGATCGTTCAAAGTGCCACAGACCGACGACGCGCTGAATGAAATCGTTCCGAATCCGACCGAAAATTTAGTGAACGTAACGGATAAAAGTGAAACAACACTACGAGTCCGTGTCACGACATTGACCAGTTCAGTGACTGACTCCTTTTCTACTACAACTAGTGCTACGAAAACTGATGATAGTAGTGTAGTTGTTAATATCGCGAGTGATGTTGCGGGCAATCCGGGCAATGTCGCGAGCAATTTAGTGAGTAGTATATCGAGATCTTGGCAGGGTACTAAGCATGAGCATGAAGGGAGGTACGGACCACAGTTTGAGGATGCGGATAGGGGGGATAACTCGACAGTTGTTGTTCAAGCAGGAGATACAGCATTACTGGATTGTAGAGTCAGCTTACTTAGAGATAAAACTGTAAGTAATATTTATAAATAAAATATTATAATATACATGCATGATTTTATAACTCATATTTATGCAAATTATAAAAAATTGTAATAATAATGCAATTTTGGTCATATAGCCGATAATTTTGGATCAGACCCAATAAGACAATGTTGAAAATTTAACATGAGTTTGAGACAATGGTGTGCGCATTTCTAATTGGAGCGGTTCAATCATTTACCGAAAGGAAAATTAAATATCGCAGAGCTCACTACATAGGTATGATATAAATGAGGCTAAGATTAATCATTGAAACCATTCAAAGAGACTCGCCTACCTTTTTCTGTTATTGGCTTAGTAAGGATCTGAATTTTTCGCTAATAGATTCATCGTGGTAGAAATATGTAAAAAATGCTATCGATTTCCTTTCCGAGATAATAAAACGGAGAATTTTCCTTACTTCGATACTATATGCATTTATTGCGTACTTTCTTGCAAGGATTGAAGTCCTTATAAATTTAGGTAGTCATGCGTAGCATGTCCTAGAACACTGTGCATGGAGCGATAACATAATAATTTACGTTTAATGCGGAATAAAATCATTTCCTTTACGATGTCCAAATGCCAAAGTACAATTTAGTTAGCATCTACACCAATTAAACATTTTCTAATAGCTTGAATGAAGAGAAATTAAAGTGGTTAGTTTATTATTAATACAAAATTCAAATGCTACAAAGTAGACAATAGTGGGTGCAAAAAAACTATACAATTATGTCTAACGGATTACAAAAAATATATTTTTTTTGCACCCGTTGTAATTTAGATATAAGAAGTTAAAGCCGCCGAAAAAGGAAATGATCTGACCTTTTCGAATAAAAGTTGTAATCTAAAAGTTTTGTTCATAAATATATGTTATAATTATCTTTATAAATAACAATTGGGGAGTTGTTTGTTTTTAGATTGAAAGTTAAAACAAAGCTCTGATTATAATTTGCCTGTTCTTGAGTGATGTAAATAGACTTTACAAAAGGTTTGCTACGGTAAGTGTTGTGGATGGTTTACTGACATTCGGCGCATGCCCAGTAGGCATTTCCGATTAGCATTATCTTCTTGTAAACGATGACCAAATTAAACCAAACGATTTTATACAGTCAGGAATTGGTTTATGCTCTGAAGCTTCAACTGATTTTAAATCATTCGGATTCTTACAAGGCGATAGTCAAAGTGACATGTAATACCCGAAAGTAGTAGGTAGGTACTATTATTAATGGTGGTACATTAAAGGTATTATACCATTTTATTTCTCACCCCCTCCCCTAACGTCACATTTTTTTACAGAAACTTTTATCCCCTTGTATAAATTGTGACACATTTTTGAAATTCCCCAATTATTAAAAACAAATTTGTTGAAACGATTTCAGTATTAGTTTTCTCAGTACCTACCTACTAATATTCTCACGGAATATTTTTTCAGAGAAAATTAATTTATATTTTGTTAGTTTTGTGATACAACCCCCTGCATCCCTTTGTTGGAAATCATAAAATAATATCAGACCCCTCACCCTTTATAGTGTGACGGTATATCATACGGAAGATCTACTAATGGCAAAATATATGTTTTGAAACATCTGTGGTTACCCATTATTAATGTTAAAGCAATAATAATATTATCATTTTTGATTGACGGATGCGCACAATAATTTTATCTTTTTTCAAACTGTGATTCAATTTAGAAAATGTCTTATTAAAATGAAAAGCATGCAGATAGTCTGTTATTGAAAAAATCCTTATTATTTTTGTATGTTTACTCTGCTGTTAATGTTTTTTTTTAAATTATATGAATGTAAGATATAATTAAAATTAATGATCAAATTAGATACAAGCAATTTCACCTTTCATTTTACACTCGAGAATTATCTACAAAGACCAATAACTTTCTAGTACAGTCTACTATCAATATTTAGATGATACAATATTACGTACAATCGAAAATAACATTGCGTGAGTAAGAAAAAATTACGCCGAGAACAGGCTGTCAATTTAATTTTATTTATAGTTAATATGCATAGTACTTGCATAGAAATCTTCTCTAACTGTTATTCATGTTGTAATACGAAAGTATTGTCTGTATTTTTATAGTACCTACACAATCATTTTGGTTTAAATTATATTTCAATAGTCTATCCACAAATTTTATACATTTTAATTAGACACTATTCCATATTATATTTCTTCAATTAAAAAGTGTCAATTTTTGGTTATTGCATTTAAAATTTAATAAAAGTGCTTAATTTTAATATTTTTTCACCAGGTATCGTGGGTGAGACGCCGCGAGGGAGAAGCCCCTCTACTGTTGACAGTTGGGGCCGCCACCTATACAGGTGATAGTAGATACGCAGTTCAGTTTCGGTATCCTGGTAACTGGCGGTTAAAACTTTCCGATGCGAATTCTTCTGATGAAGGCCTCTACGAGTGCCAGTTGTCGACGCATCCTCCGAGAGTCATCAGCGTATATCTACTAGTTAATAGTAAGTATTAAATAAACATATTATTTTTATTCACAGTTAATATTTGATTATGATGGCCGAGCGGTAACGTGTTGGCTTATAATATCATAAGTCATGCGTTGGAATCTTGAGTCTGGTAAATTCACAATCAGAATATGGACCATTAGTAGAATAACTTAACCTTGGGATCGCGCAGATTGCGATTTTTCTACTGCGCACAAATTACATAAGGTAAATTTAAGTATAAGTAGTGTTATTATTTCCAACTGATCTTACATGAAGCCTATTGCACAATTTTCTTTCACTCAGCGTCGCTCTAACTGCGAAATATTTTCTGTCAAAATTATCAAACTTCACGCTTATGTGGTACGTTTATAAAAGGTTAACCAAGTGGCTAACGATCTGTTAATGCAAGCTCATCGGTAATTCCAATTGGGAAAGCAATAACTGTGTTCAATCAAATCGTTTTGGATATTAATATATTACACGAGGGACGTTATTTCATGTCGCACACGATGACCGAACGGTAATGTATCGTCTTATATTGTCGTGGATTCCAAATTCGAACCCCGGGTCTGGAAAATATCCTAATATATTGAGCAAGTGGTAACACCCATTTATCGTAAAAATAAAAAAATTAATCTGTTAACATTCCCGTTAATGTAATGTCACCTCCACTATTCGGAAAATACATATGTTTGTAAGATATCTGTCAGATTTCATTTACCTGTCATAAATTGAAGGCGTCCCTCGAAAAGGGGTCTATATAATACATCATGTCAAAAAATGATTTTATTGACTAAAACGGCTCTATCATTGCTCACGTAATTGGAAAGTTTTATTATTTTATCTGCCACAGTTTTTGAGATATTAGCAATACTAAAATGGTTACAGTAGAATAAGGGTCTATACGATTTATTATTTTATTATCAACAAAAAAAAATGTCAATGATAAAAAGTGCTTTCATGAACATAATTATTATCACAGATATATTCCAAAAGTCCGCATGATCCAATGAAACGTTTTTTCCTCTCCTGAATAATTTTGTTTTTGCATATAGACCCATTTTCGGGGGACGCCTTCAATTATAAATGCACATCGCATATAGAACGTCGCATTCCATTACAAAGAAAGAGGTAGATCTAAAAATATATACGATAAAGAGTCCTATTCAATTTTGAGAATAAGATATGAAAATAATGCGTGAGATCAAGATAGTATGTACCTGCCATGTAGGCTGTAAGAATGTATGAAAATACTTGTATGATTATTATTTAGTTTTGACGCCTTTTTGATAATTTTTAGATAAAAAAAATACCAAATAATAATGATGAAACCTTATTAGACTTGTTTATTTTGCCTCGTTTATTATATTTTTAGTATACAGATTTCACAAAAATCTAATTACTAATTTCAAATAATAACTTTTACCTCAGTAATATTTATTAAAATGCATTTCTACCGAAGGCATGGGATACTCCATGTCAGCATAATTCAATCTTGAGGGGTTCAATAAAAAGGCTATCACGATTGAATGAATATCTCACTCCGTTTTTATCTTGATCGTGTAACAGTCACTCCATATCAGTCACTCAGTATCGCCAAGCCTCGGGCTGCGTATCTCACTAGTTTTTATATCTTATAATATTGTCTTTATTGTACCTAAATAAACTGTACTTGCTAATCCGGAAACTCGCGATCTTCCTCAGCAACTTTAGTCTACACTAATACTTGGTCCTTCACTCATCACATCACTCCTTTATCGTACGCAACACACCTACATCACCCCCAAAAATAATCTCCACTCTATGTAGACCTATTATATGATCTTGTTAGGATTGAATATGGTAAAAATATAGACAATGGCATTGCTTTTATATAATATATTATCCATATACGCAGTGATATACTTATGTACGATAATTTTGAAAAACCTCTTCATAGCTCTTATAATTATATTAGGTATACAGAAAACTATTTCCTTTACATAGCAGTAGTATTTATTTGTTAAAATACTTTTGTGGAAGAAAATGTTGTGATAAAGTATGTATTTATTATTAATGGATCACACGATTGCAAAATTTATGAAAAATCAATGTCTATGAGTCTTACAAAAAAATAAAATTGTTATAAAAACTATGTGTCTAGTCTATCTTACCAAATCTTTTAAGGACATTGGTGATTTATTACTGAAAAAAATATAAGGGAACCGCTTAAAATTGTTACGGATGAGTAATTTATTCACTTCATTGACCTTTATGCTTTGCGAATTCTGACATAAAAAGTCTATTTAAGAAGTATTTTATAACTTTTAGAAATTTCAAGTATGGCGGCAGCTAAAGTAAGTCATCACAAGATATTAGTAAAAGAAGAAATGCAAAGAAATAGCTATAATATAAAAGAGCTTGAATAATTAACTAGAAAGAGAGTAATGGACTTTTGATATAGCATCACTTGATAGCATTATAGCGCCTACACACTGGCAGCAATAGTGCGTCTTTTAAACTATCGTGATAATAAATATTTACACGTACAAGTGCTGACTGTCTCTCCAATCTCATTTTTTAAGAGTAAGCGAGACGCGATGTTGTCATTTTATAGTACTATTTGACAGGTAGTGAAAATCGATTAACCTCAAAATAAGTAAAACTTTTTTTGCCGGCAGATTTGCCACTATAATTCTACTGCGCAGGCGCAGATCGAAAAAAATCCCTACTGTCGCATAAAAATTTAGAAGCTTCCGAACTTTTTTGAATCATGCATGCAAGTTTGCAACTGCAGGATTTGTTTACCCACATTTTTTTTTGTTATGGCCGCGATAATACTTACTGTCAGCAGTAAATCCATGCAGTGTAAACGGGATATTAGTATGGTTGAATTAGTAACAATAGACAAATATGTATGATATAAGATCTTATATTGAAACATAATGGTTTTCTTTGACATCATAATATAGTATGATACAGGTATATAATTTTTGTGATCGTTCAACATACCTAATTATAGGGCGATGTATCGGTGTAGCTACAATACTTTACGCAGTAATTGTTACAGTTGTGTTTCTCGCAAATGTTTTGGTTTAAGGTACAAGTCAAATAAATTTCATATTCAAAATGGGTTACTAAAAAAATATCATCTATTCATATCTCATGCCAGTTTTAGGGCTTTTCTTGAGACTACCTGAATGAATCTAAAATTGTGTTGGAATCCTTGCGGATTTTTACAGACGTGAGCGATACTAGTGTAACTTTTGCGATAAATGAATCCGTAATACGAAATAATTTACCTAATTTAAAGAAGAATAGTAATGATCTTTTTTGAGCTAAGCTTTTAAATTAATTGAAATCATAGTCAAATGGACTGGATTTTCAAGACCCGGTAAGATAGTAAAATATATACATGCATTTTTATTAAGCCTAGATGTTTATGAAATGTATTTCATTAAGCATAGTGATTGGTCTCCTAGTGATATGTTGCCGTATTAAGAAATATATTTAAGATCTATATTCTAGAGATGATATTCTTCATCGACTGTGCTTAAAATATTGATATTACAGAGTTTTTCTTCTAGAAGGAATAAGATATAAAACAATACGGAAAAAACTTAAATTCACAAAATTCTTTCCATAATAATTCATCGTGCATCGCATAATCTATGATTTATTGATTTCTCTGCCTATAGATAGATGTTAATACGAGATATAAGGACAAAGCCGCATTCATTTCCTCCCTTGATAAATTTACTTTCCAAAACAAAATAATATTGCCAGCACTGATAAATAGTTCAAAAGTTAACCAAAAGGGTAAACGTTCATACCTACTTTAGGCTTGCAATAACTCGAAACTCAATTTTTAAATATTTCATATTATCAATAGCTTAAATCCATACTAGATTATTAACCACAAATAAATATAATTACAAGTTAATTAGAACTTTTTATATGCCACGTTTTTAAATTTTCTGTTGAATGATAAACTTGACAATTCTATGTATTAATAAATACTTTTTTGTACTTGATAGAAATACTGAATACATATAGAATACTGAAATATCATTTTGACATTTCATACTGATTTCCATAGTAACGCAGGTATATATTAATAATTTAGTTGCTAGGACCCCCTTAGCAACCAATAATAGTGTTTTACTTTTTACGATTTTTTTTCCGAAATAACTCTCCATACAAAACAGAATTAACTGAAAATGAATTCAATTCTGCTTAAAGATTGCTAAAAGTATTAAAAGAATGCATTGTCATCGTATTCTGATATATTATAAAAGTTTCAAATGTCTAGCTAGTCGGGAAGTTAGTTAACAATCTTTAATCGTCCAATACAAATCTTGGACAAACAAGAAAAAAATTGTACTGGACAAACAAGAATACGAGCTAATAAAAACATGGTAAAATAAGAATAATTTTCCCACGGACCATAAGTAATAATTCACTACGACCAATATTGTTGAAATTAATTATTTTAAATTAAAATGTTTTTTAGAATTACAAAATCGTCTACTCTACATTGAAGTAAGATTTATATAATAGATGCGGGCATCTGTGTTTTTAACATTTCAATGTTATAACAGGAAAATTCATTTCATTTGTTTCAAAATTAATGTTCTGTACCTATTTAAAATTTGGTTTTATTTAAATCAAGTTTTCTTAAAGTTTGACTGTTGCGTGAATGGAGATGCCCTTATCAATGAAAATCGTACTTGCACACCTTCAGTTTGATTTCGTATGGTATTCTAGATGAATACCGCTCCAGACTAATCAATCGACATCTTATATAATATATCGCTTAATTTTAATTCTAGAGAGACCCCAGCACCTTCACCTATAAGTATTATTTAGCTACATTTTCTCCCGTCTTATATGCGATGTACCTAAATAGAAACTGCCATTCTTAGAAGTATGTCTCGGATAACATCTTATACCTAATATACTATTTTATGAATCGGAAGCATCTGTTGTTTATTATCTCAGGTGAAAAACTAACCCTTCATTAGTAATGCTAATTATTGGGAGGCTAATCACTGTACATATTCAATCAAATCTCTTAGGATTTGGTATTTTACTTACGTGAGGTGAGTTCAGGTTTTATGTCGCTAGGATTGCCTAGCGGAAATGTGTCGGCTTATAAATTCATGGGCCCCAGGTTCAAATCCCATGTCTGCTTAATTCACATATTGTTTTTATAGTATATACGTAATATGTAAAGTTTTTAAGATAGGGTTTACTATACTTACAGCTTTACAAACACTTAAAATATTCAAAATTTATTTCTATACGTGATTCTTTACTTAGTAGGTAAGGGTTTACCCTTTTTATTGTATGAATGTATTATATAAACGACTGTTTTTGTTGTCAGTGTACCTACATAATATAAGTACCATTGGTTAGTGCGTATAGTGCATTAAGGTGCCGAATGGCAAAACCCGGGTTACAAAAACAACTCAAATGGAAATGTACAAAACTTAAATCCATCAGGATCAAAAAAATTCAAAGTATGTAGGTACCTTCGGTCGATAGCATTTAAATAATATTGTTAACACTGTTTTTTTTTGTTTTGAATGTCATTTTGTGGACCTGTTATATAATTTATCATGTTCATTATTATAATTTGTACATAAATTAAAAATAAAAGAAATTCAATTTCAAAATCTGATTGGATAATTTTTGAAATTTTATGATGAATTAATTAATTCCTAATTTCCTTTCTTCGGGGAATATTTCACTAATACTATTACGGCTAAGGAAGTATTAGGTAAAAAAAGATTATGCCTAAAGCATCACAAAATATAAGGTATTTTTGAGGTTTATTAATTGATGTATACATATTGCAGAGTTTAACCTTATTGTTCTTGTGCTTTTAAGCTTTCGCGTGTTAGGTGTAATTGCATGCGAAATTTAGGTATCCTGGTTACCGATATTATATTGTAAAGTTTAAATGCCGCAAGATGTGTATCTCCGTGAAGACAATAAACTCATGCGTTTGCCATTATTATTTTAGTTTAAACACATAATATAAAGTTTTAATATAAAGATTTATGTTATATTATAAATTATAAGGAATACATACTTTATTATTATATTTTATAAGTTGATATAATATTAACTGTTTATTTAAGTGTAACGGAAGTGATTTAAGTTTCTGTTATGACTATATAATATTATTAAAATATATTAGTCGTAGAGATAAATTTTGTAACAGTGTCTCTATAATTCGGTGCTTGCTAACCTTTTTGGTTCCCCTTGAAACGTTTTTTAAAATCTCGCAAAACCACTACACGGACGATACACGTCATATAAGTCCAGGGTGATATATTAAAAACTAGCGCCGCAGGCGACAATTTTGTAATATTCACGATACCTACCATCAATATTTGTATTATTCGTATTCCTTCTTTAATCAGCTGCCCTCTTAGAATATCTTGCCTTTTAATGCCGGTAGGGTTAGTAAAAAATATTTCGTATGTACTCACCCATGTATTAAAAATATATTATTACAGTTGTTAATGAAACTAATTTCCTCAATGTTTGGTTCTTCAAATATTTTTGGAAAATATCTTTTCCAAAGAAGAATTCATTCTAGTTCAATAATAACTATGATGCGATATCTAGACTATGTACTACATTGCCCAACATTTTTTTTAAAGGGGTGTATTGACTTTGTCAAAGGCCCGCTTTCATATATATTTAATCTTGTGATGGAGACGGGTATCTTTCCCGAATTGTGGAAGATGTCAAAGGTTACTTCAATCCATAAGAGTGGTACCGAGTCATCAGTGGAGAACTATAGGCCGGTGGCTGTTCTTTCGGCACCCGCAAAAGTTCTTGAGATGATCATGCATACCATGATTTATCCAAAAATTGAGTCATTTATAATGAATGAGCAGCATGGATTTAGAGTTGGCCGATCAACGGAAACTAACCTGATGGTATTTGTAGATTATGTGTCGTCAGCACTAGATAGAGGCCACCAAGTTGACTGTTCCTACAATGACTTCTCAAAAGCGTTTGACAGAGTCGATCACGACATCCTGTTGGAAAAACTCCAACTAATTGGATTGTCCAATCGTTTTCTGAAGTTATTCGGGAGCTATTTTAGGAATCGTCAACAATACGTCTCGTATGGCGTATATCAGTCACAGACGTTCAATACATTTTCTGGTGTCCCTCAGGGCTCAAACTTGGGGCCATTGCTGTTTACGATTTTTATAAATGACATAGCAATGGTCATTAAAAATGCTATGTTTTTGTTGTTCGCTGATAACCTGATACTCTTCATGGAAGTTGTCACCTTGGACAATTGTCGTCAACTCTAACTTGATATAGATAATATATTAGATTGGGACAGGCGTAACAAACTGGACTTCAATATTGAAAAATGCAATATTTTATCGTTTACCAGAGCCTCGCGAGTATTATTTTTCCAATATTCGATGCATGCCAGAGTTCTTTCGCGAATAGCATCTGTAAGGGATCTTGGCATTACGTTTGACATTAGGCTGTCATTTAGTGGTCATATTGCTATCATTTGTAAAAAGGCGCTACAAATGTTGGGCTTCGTCTTGCGTACTTCCCGGATCTTTTCAGATGTTAAATGTATGTATTAAAAATTCTTTATAATTCCTTAGTGAGAAGCCGGCTTGAGAGTGGGTCGATTGTTTGGGCCCCGCATCAGTTGAAATATGACCTTATGGTGGAGCGAGTTCAAAAGAAATTTTTGAGACTCCTTTATTTGAGGTTATATGGATACTATCCGTGGCTTTATCCAACTGACTTTCTCTTAGGTATACTTACATACTGTAGTTTAAGTACTAGAAGATATCAATATTTGGCCACATATTTTTTTCGACTTATACGTGGTGTGAATGAGAACTCTGCCATTCTTGGTAGTATTGATTTGTGTGTTCCTGATAACTATCTTAGAAATCGGGAGCATCAGTTGTTTGTTCTCCCGAGGAGCAGAACTAACCTGCCATTGGTGATGCCGATTGGGAGGGCCATTACTCTGTTTAACCAAATCGCTTCGGATGTTGATATATTCCATCTATGTGAGGATGAGTATAGGTGGACGTTATTTTATAAATTATTAAAATAGGGTCTGCTTAACTCATCCGGTGTACTTCCTTGTACCTATATAATTATTTTGTATTTACACATTTATACTGTAGAATAACTTAATACTGATCTATCTCTTTTGTTATGTACCTAATATTGTTTTAATAATATTTCGTTGTTTCTAAATGTCATGTTGTGAACGTCTTAAACTTATAATTTGTAATGTCCACAATATGTAAAATAAATTAATTGAATTGAATTGAAATTGCTTAAATGAATGCCATATTAAACCTTATTTTTAGCCTATAACCAGAAAGGTTTCAAGATATACTTACCCTTTGGGAGAGCTTTTCAAAATTCTTGTGTGGCGCCAGACAAATCGCGCAGCACCCCAGGGTTCATGTTGGGAGTCACCGCTAATCCATGGATTCCACTTCTTCCTCGGCATCATGAGAAATTTTCTAGGTAGTCGCTATCTAAATAGTACATTTTTATCATTACCTCAATATCCGAATGTCAAGCCACTGTCCGGTGTGGATATTAAAAGGGATTTTTTTTGTATGGAATTAATACAATTACTATGAAAAATAATATATATATTATACAAACAATAAGAATCTATAAATTGAAAAGATAAAAAAAATAGTTTTCAACTAAAAAAAGATGACGCGAAAACCAATAATCAGAGTAGAAATAATCAAAATGAAAGATGCATAAAAATAAATGTGATGATTGAAAAATGACAAATTGGTGAACTTACATTAAATGAGAGAAGAATTGATATTGAATTGAATTGATCCTACGTGTACAATTGTATTTTATGATTTTAAGTTATGTGTTATAATAAGATACGTTTTCCTCAAAAAAATTTAATAAACATATTCGGGAGGCGACCAAGATCCATGTCAGAATGTAAAGACAATGGAAATTTTGTATATATAATATAATATTATATTACATAATATGTTGGAGTACCTACCTAGTAGGGAATCCAATCCCGAGCCAAAATTCTGATCCCGGGATTACAATTTGACAATTCCGGGATCACGGGACTGGTCCCGGGATTAGCATTTTTTTTTCATTGTTAATATAAAATCTTTATATTTACAAATAACATTGATAAAATCGGTCAAAAATAAATCTAGTATAATTTATACTACGAGTATTTAAAACATTTATTGTTAATATTGTATCAATCTTGGAAATACATAAGTTTAATTGAGTGAATAATATTGTAATATAAATAATAATGTGAATTTAATATGAGATTGCTGTTTCTGATAGTAAAGACTTAATAAATGGGTTAGCGAGATTTTAAATAGTAAAGCAAAGAATCATGGTGTACTTATGGCCTTTCCGTTTCATAAATCTAATTAGTCAGCCAAATATGAAACTGCCGTAAAACGTATGAGATCATGGTGGAATTACTTTGTTAATAGTGCTAAGCATTATTTTTTCCCAATCTTTCTCATTTTTATTAATTTATGTGAAAAGATAAAAGAATCGGCAACTTACACATGGATATAAATCAACTTCATTCAAACTCAGTTTATTTCTAATGTAGTTATTTGTTATTAAAAGTATTTTTTCTGTAATATTTTAATTTTTATTTTATTTTCCATAAAAATTGATAAAAAAATCAATCCCGAATGCTTATCAATCCCGGGATTCATAGGTATTGAAAATAGTTCGGGATCCCGGGATTGGAATCACTACTACCTAGTAATGTAAATATAGATATTTTTCTTTTGTTAAGATAGATAAAGGATGCAATTAAAATACTATATAGATTAAATAACAGTGAAAAGCCGGTCAGCCAAATGCGGAATTAATATTAAACAATTTTGAATGATTACATAATATTTTTCATTTAAATTTAGCATCGACCTTTTTGATTCATATATATATAAATGTTTTTAAATCCCTAGTTCGAGAATATTCTCGAAAGATTGCAACCGTTGTTTCATCTAAGAATTCCCGTCAACGGGTACGTTCATGTTTATCTGAATTCATAAGTTTTCATATTTTTTGCAAAAAGATTCTTATAAAATGTGGAAAGTAAAACTTTTACTTTTTTTACTTTTATGTTTAAAATTGAAAACTTATTCAAAACATAGTTAATTTAGGTATAGTTTAAGAAAACCGGTTGGAATCATTGCATGGTATGCACAAATTTAAATATTATATTTGTACATAAAAATGTATCTGGAAATGGCATTCGCTACAAGAGCCTTTGAAGTTTTACAACGAGTGGCTTTGCTACCGGGTATTTCATATTATACATCTCAATGTTTGATTATATTTTTAGATAAATTCAATCTAAAATAATATGCTTTTCGTAGCTATCTTAAAAACAAGGTTTTTTAAATAGTTAATTAATAAAACAAACGGCTATTAAATAAGCGTTTATTAAACGGTATTTTTATTATTAATTATTTTTATCCTTATTTTTAAAAAAAAATTGTCGATGTATTTTGATAAAGCTTTCTCAAATGTAAAGAGAACAATTTTAATGAACTTAAGTACCTATTTATTTTATTTAAAAAATGCGTTTAACTTAAAATCCCTTTTCATCTTCTTCTGGCATCTTGGCGCTAATAACCCTGTGTATTTCTTAGCCTCCTCCAGTATCTGCCTTTATCCAGATCTGTCCAAAGCCGCTTACACTTATGCTGAGTTGTAATTGTTTTTTACATACTTATGACAAGTATGTAAAAAAAATAGCCGGAGTTGATCCACCGCTAGATGAAAGCTTCCCCTTATTTCATCCACACTTCTCAGTCCCCAGTTTTTTGCTGCCACGCATATACCTATAATATTTATATATATTTTTTTAAAACACAAATAATATATCATATATAACGACTCTTCCACTGTCGACGTCAGTTAGTTCTACTAATTCTATAACCTACAAAAAGACAATAATTATATTTATACTATATCTATATTGTAATGTCATGTAAAATATTTTCATTAAAGTTACCTATTGTGCCACTGAAAGGTTGTTTTATCTGAGTTATTATTATTTTTTAACTAGACAATTATTTTTAAGTTGAAATGCTTTCTCTTGGTTAAATGAAAATGCTGTCATCTAGAAAATACGAAGACACTAAAAATATATTATTTTCCTTTTTATAAAATAATGTTGTTGACAATAATTTATTAATTACCATGGCCTAGGGTTCTTGGAAATTAATGTACATAGATTGGAAAAGAGGAAATACGCAAAGTACCGAAATAAGAAGCAAACCACTACGAATTAGTCAAAAATATTTTCAGTATCTACGTAAAAAAAACTTAAATAACTACATTTTAAAAATTACTTGAATACAAAATATTATGTAATAATAATCCCTTGAATTCTTGAATGAATTCGCATTGTATAACGTTTCCTAAATTGTAAGTTAATCTTTGTCTTTAAATAAAAAAATATCCTTTTTTTTAACGTGTTTATTGATTAAAAAACTGTAAATTGCGATAAATCAAAAAAACTCTCAAATTGAAACCTTTGTATTTTTCAGAATATTCATCATAATAATATATTATATATGTTATCTACATACTATTATATGTGATTTGACCTTGATACTCATAATATAATAAAACATATCTATATATATAATAAATGGAGCACACTTTTTTAATGATTAAAACTGTATACGTATTATAAATATATAACCCAATGACTAATTATAATATACCTAACCAAACTTAATCAATTATTGTTGTCAATGTTAATTATTCAGTTGTGTTTATCGCATTTATGCAGTCATTTATTTTCACTGCCAGCCAATTGTTACTAGGTAGGACAATATTGTAGCTATTTTTGTCTTCATAAATATGAAATAGGAACAGAATGATAAGTATTTGTGAAAAATTACAAAATCAAGAGTTTATCGTGAATATTTTCACACTAAAATGATAAATATTGTATAGAAAAAGAGTTTATTTAGTAGTTATGACATTTACAAGAACGCACGAGTTAACTCGTCCATGACCTGACGCGACATATATGGTTTGACGAATTAACTCGAGTTACCCGATAAACAATTTGAAAGCTTGATGACATATAATATATTATATAAATATAATATAAAAGCCTTTTTATTTCTTACAAACAAAAGTAAATGACAGTTAATTGACTATATCTAATGAATATATAATATTATATAACCTATGAATATATATATTATGTATATATATCTATCTATGATTGTATTATCTACTTATTTTCTAGTTTATATAAAATTAATTATTATTATTTTTGTATAATACATATATATATTAAGATTTTTTATTTTTTATATAATACTATTAGATAATGTTTATAAATTAGACAGTGATATGTAATTAGTTTATTTGGTTTGTAAGAACCGCTCTTCGGGTGAAGGCCTCCTCCAAAGAGTCCCACTGGACTCTGTTTTTGGCTATTTGTAGCCAATTTAGGCCCGCTGTTTTTATGATGTCGTCTTGCCTTCTCGCATGGAGTCTTCCTCTATAGCGCTTCTCTTTTGGGCCATTCCATGAAGTAATTATTTTTTTCCATCTCTGATCTTGTAGTCGCGCTACATGACCCGCCCATTTCCATTTAAGTTTTTGAGCATGGATTAGAGCGTCTGTGGCTTATATAATATAATTAATGTAAATTCTTATAATGTTACACCCACGATAGCCATGCGGTAACATGTTGGGTTATAATGTCATATTGAAGTATTGGTGGAATATTTACAATATATATTAGAATTAATAAATGTGTGTTTGGGGCCAGAGTATGGACTTAATAGGTTGGGTTCTTAAAAAAAATGTTAATATAACCTCCACTCTGTGGAGGCAAATACCCTCCTCTTACGAACGAATATCGTGATGTAATGTTAGTATTTTACTATTTTAGAAATTTACGAACGCCATTTTTACTAGGACATATTTCTCATATTACATAAAACCACATAGTTTTTATTTGTGATATAATATCATATTACTCTCCGGTGAATTCAAAGATGTTGATAGTTGTTACGAGTTTTATTGTGTTTGTATCAAATTTATATAGTATTATTTTACCATACCAATCATTGATTTTATTATCATATCGTGTTAACTGTAAATTATTATTATAACAAGAAAAAGCTTATAAGTAAGTGATAAAAAGCAAACATTCAATCATTAAATAGCCAGTGTTTTTACATCATACCAAGATCTTATTAATTTTATTTATATAATATGTCATCTACAATTATAGATTAAGTCTACAATTAATAGTCTAAAGTTTTACGGTGGTGTGTGTGAATATTTAACATAAAGAATAAAAAATAGGGAAATACATTTGTATTATTATTATCAAGTATTAATAAACATGCATAATGAATGGTTGAGAATGCATTTTTGAAAAAGATTTGCTTTATCGCACCATCGTTCTTATCAATCTAATCGACTGGAATACAATGCATCTTTATCGTTCATTGATCAAACTTTTCTCTAACGTATATTGTTTTATAGGTATCCACTTTACTTATCAAAGTCTGAGAATACCATGCGTAATATTAATGAAATTTTATATAGAATCAAAATAGCTTTTTAGTTAAGTTTTAATTAAAGAAGGACGTATCGACTGCTAAATTCTAATTGAAAAAGAAAAAATAAGTTTATAAGTTGTAATACTTTGTAGAACGACATTAGGATATGTCTTTAGCTCGAAGCCGTTAACAAGATAAAAATTCAATTGCCATTGTTATTATTGTTCCAAAAACATTATTGTTATGGATGATGTATTTATGTTTACATTCTATTGGTTTTAAGTTTTGCACTTTTTTCATTTGTATAGTTTTTTTCGACCCGCGCTTCGTCTTTCAGCATGTTCAGGCACTATACGTACTCACTAAGTTACAGTAAATGTACATGGACAATGAATACAATTTATATCACAAAGTTTTAGAATAAAAGAACTAAAAAAAACTTATTACATAAGTAATAGGGCATGTAAAAGAATGTATTAGATGCTCAATACTAATATGCGAATTAAATTGTCATTAGTTATAAACTAAGGAATTAAGTAACATATTGGAAATTTAGTAAAATAAGCTAATTAGAAATGTTATCAAATATACCTACCTACTAAATAAAAAAAGCTATATTCAATATCGTTGAACTGAACAAAATGTCAGAATTTAAGTAAGTAGATATAATATTAGGTATTTAAATATACGTATTTGCAATCTAAGTTTTATAATAATTTTCTTAATATTGTATTTATTCATTATATTAGTGTTTATGTGACGATTATTTTTATATCACCTAGTTGTTTTGTATTCTGGAGTATGTACTACCTACAACTAGAGTCTTGTCCACTTTCCCAGTGCAACTAACTGCACCCAATATGACTGTTGCAGATTGCAAAATGCGCTCATACATATGTAAAATATATTCGGACACATTTATGCAAATACCCCATTGCGTTTTTCATATATTATTTGTTATATGCTTTAAGCTCTCCTGTATAATGGTGGAGCTTTGCCAAGAAAATTGAGCTTAGAAAATCTAAACAGAACCTGCTTTTGCATGGCTGTTTTATTAACCAATTCATTGCAAATGTGCAAATAGAGAAAACAGTGTAATTACTATTCGATTAAATTTCAATTCTCTCCTTCAACATGCATATTTAAAGAAAAGCCTTATATTATCTTCGCACATTTTGAAAGTGGCTTTTTATTCATTATAATTATTCAACCACCTGGGGTGGGCCTTGGCCTCCCCAAATTATCCTCCAAAATATTTCTCTGATCCAGAATTCTAATCGCGTATGCATTGTGAGCAACGCCATCTAGCATCAGCAATTTGGGTCTCCCAACACTCGTCCACGGTTTCGTATTAAAAAAATCGGACCAGCCGGCCCATGTGATGGAAAACCGTATGTGAAGCATCAGCAGTTTTTTTACACCTAGAAATATTACAGATGCACTTACACAAGAATGACATTTTCGCGCACTAAAGTGTGCTTTGATTGAGTTTAAATTGACTACTTTAATAAAATCTAGAAATAAACACGGAGAACTATTAGAAATAATATAAAACAAATCTAATTTAAAACTGACCAACATTCTATGAGAGGGGATCTTTATATCCGTAATAAACCACATTACATAAAAAAAAACCTAATTGGTCTTTGCAGCGATTAGGTGAGATGACCTGATGGGTCCAGCAATTGGTTGGATTGACTCCTTTTCTCATCAGAATCTCTCTCCTTTTCATATACATTATATACAGTACTGTTCTAGATGATGTAGTTTCAATTTTGCATTTCTCCGTCAAATGGACATGTTCGTCGGTAACAAGTTTAAAATCATAGAGCTTTGTAGAAAGATTATCGTGTTTAGTCAAAAATATACCGGTGTAGTTGTCAGGAGTCAATGGGGTTATTTCTAATTGCCATTGAACACTAATTATGAACATATATATTATATTATGTAACTCTTTGACGCCGTATTCGTAATACGTATTGTCCGCTTCCTCAAGGATAATTATTTTCACTATTAAGATTTGGAGGTGGCGCAAGTCTCTGATGTCCGCATTCTCGACTATGAAGAGCATTGCAGATGCACCGCGAAAGGATAGAGAGCGTAAAATAAAATATTAAAAATTAAGAAATATATGATGATATTCTTACCCAATTTTACTACACGTGTTGACCATTTGAGTTGCCTAGAGTCATAACTCGGGTAAATAAAAAATCGAGTTTTGAGATACAAAAAACCACCAGAGCACTGTTTTTTGTAATTATGAGAACAGTATTGAACTCCCTTCAATATTAATAAGTGAGTGAGTCGATTTACATTGTTTTAAAAATATATACTTATAATACTCCTGAGGCTGCAGACATACAGCACATTATGATAAATAGAGCTCCCTGATTAGTTAGGTTAGGTTAGATTGAAAAATGTGACTTATGACACAGTCAACTTTGTCAACAATTTTCACATGGTTTAAAGTGATTTTTGACACCTAAGTATTTTCTTTATAATTACTTGATATATTTTACTCAAAAATGGCAAAATTGCAAAATGTGAGTTATAACTCTTGGCGACTTATTTAGAGAGTATAATTGCACCGTCAGAAAATGACTCATTCGTAACAATGTAATAATAACTTAGCATTTTTTAGCCGGGTTACAACAGATACAAAATTTAATTAAATATAATATTGTCTATAAACTACGTATTAAATTTAATCGTTAGAAGTGCGAAAACGACGATTATGATAAAAGCTTTTTTCCCCCTTTTCTCCCGCCCGGTTAACACGACCCGGATAAATCGAGTTTATTCGTAATTCGTAAATCGTAATTTATTTCTTTGGCCACTCTTACCTTGACGGTAATATTTATTTCTGATTTATTGGCACGTCGGACGGTACGTTCGCCACCCCTGCTCTGGCATATTAGTGGGTACCCAGTATAACATATTTCGTAATAGAGTTTGCGCAACCAAGTAATCAAAGTACCTACCAGAAATTTTATTATTCAATCTAAAATTTAGCTCATTGTTAAAGTAAGTTGTAACCCAATCAACAACGTGTAATTAAATTTAACATTTCTCAAAATTATTAGTGATGTGATAGCCAATTAGTAGTTTAGCAAGTGTAAGTAACTGGTAATGGTATTTCTCATACAAGTTTGGTACAGAATGTTCCATAAACGCACGGACGCTCTCCAATAAGCAGTTTCCGATATAGTCCGAGCGTGGATAATACATATATTTTGGGAAATAGAGAACTGCGAGAGATAGGGTGATTATATTACATTCGTAAAACGCTTAACAATATCTGTTTTATATTCACTGGAAAAATCTGTGACAATGCACTTATTTGTATAGAACAATATGATTGTTTTGATATATTATAATATGTAGGTATATAAATATATATTTTTGTGAATAAAAATTGATTATTTTTTAATTTTTAGTTTAGATCGGAGGTTTTTTAAAAGCTACCGCAAAAGAAATTTTGGTCTAGAAATATTGCGGAGATTAAATTTAATATTTTATACTGACTTTATCAATGCAAATTAACTATTTTATTATTATTATTTTATTAATATTAAGTAGGTAGCTATTTTGTTTTTTGATTCATTTAAAAATTAAATCATTGGAACTAGTTAAAATATGATGGGGTAATTACGCAGTCAGAGCAATTCTGTGAATGTGGTAATAGGTATTCTTACATCAAAATATTTGGTTAAAGTGATCGAAAACTTTACAGTAAATTTAAAAAATATTATTAAAAACTCTACCACACTTGCATTAGAAAAAGAAATCAATACTTTCAGCACGAAGGTGGTCATAGAAGGTGGAAATTTGCAGTTGTATATTTAATAGAATAGTTATAACGCTGATGGTATTAGTATTATCTAGAAGAAACAATGTGTTGCATCAACATCCATTGTTGGTTTTTCCGTTTCGTTTTTATTACTGACTAGACATTTTTGATGAATGACGATTTTATTGGAATTTTTGGCATAAGTATTTTTTATAAATAGACGTTATTTGCGGACCTTAATGTGCGTGAATTAATATAACCTATTTGTAAAATGCAGTCATAAAGTAGTACCCAAAGATAATCCAAAATTTTTGATGAAGCACATAATACGTTTTTAAGTTTTGAGATAATAGCCGTGTCCATATGGACACGCGTGACATTTATGTTATCAATATATTTATTTTGGATTGTATGGTTTATTAGTAGAATTATTATAAATTATGATAGTTTTCAATACACATTACACACAAGCTAATATTGCATTTACTTCACTGCGTTCTGATTTCAGATGTTTTTTTTTCTTTCAAAAAAATCAGTCACAGCGTCGCTTTTTTCTATTTTTTTGAATAACATAATTCAATCCATTAAATCGTATATCTGCTAGAACCATTGTTTTTGATGTAAATAGTTTTGAATATCCATCCTATCAAGATCCACCAGCGTTATTATTTTCCACATTTTCCCCGTAAAATTGATATTTTGTGCAGCTAGGTGTAATTGCGTGTAGAATCTCCAGTTGCAGTATAAAATATCAGATTGGTCTATTTATGTTCTTGCATTTCTAGATTTCACTTGTGGATCTGCTTTTAATTGACTATGATTTAAATTATCGATTGTTCCACCACCATCCTGATCTGTTAAACCGCAGGATCTGGTCAGTGGTGAGATAAATAATAATATTATATTCATCGACATTCTCATTATCACTAGCTTCATAAAGTGCATCCAATGCATTATTTACCAGCATTTCTCTTTCTTCAATCTTGGACATATCCCAGAAACTAAATAATTTGAAATATAGAGAATAATATATTTTATAAAAAATATAGTGATAACAAATGATAATTTAAATTTGTAGTGTTAAGTGGCACGCGTGTCCATATGGACACGCATTAATTCATTATGCAATAACACCACATAAACAAAAATAATTCCATTTCTAATTACATATAATGAAACTGCTCACGTTTGTAATTCATTCAATGACAGAAATATTATTCTTTGAAAAAATATAATCAAAAAAACATGCTTACCTTTAACATAAGTCTATCTTTTTGTGATTATAAAACGAATGGCCACTTTGACACTTGATATTAATTTTATTATGTCAGCTAGATCATTCAAATAACGAACAATTGAAGCAGTGTACCTACTTATTTCAACTGACTAACGTGTATAAACCAAATTATTATTTTAAAATAACTATTAGGCAAAGTAAACTGGACTACAATAATTGCGTGGCCATATGGGCACGAGTGACACTAACGTGAGCAATCGGGTCTGTCACTAAAGAGTTAAGATCGAGAAGCGAAGAAGAGTCGGAGAAGCAATGTTGTTGCCTTTATATTATCGCACTAATATAGGTGAAATAGCATTCATTTATATTGATTCAAGGCTTACTTTGAAAATAAATCCCATCACGATTCTTGAGCGTCTGAATTATTAGCAAATCCGAAGCACTGTTTCCGCATCATGTTGGCAGTCTTGTCACGTAGCCCAGTTAATGTCTACTCGCTGGATTATTATGACTACGTTCTAGTTAAATCGATCAACATCCCGGAGCCATTTTACGACTATGAATAATATCAATACCTACCAACTTAACGGAGGTAATTTTATTATTATGACTGATCCATAGCAAGGGTTAACTGCCTGATATAGTGAGCGACACGATATCTAAATTTTAATCCAGTAGCAAAAAAATACAGTTCAACTGAATTAATGTGGGGTTAAGACCCGTCAGATTCTTTCTCTCTAACTATAACAGTCTGTTTTTATTGCCGACTTGATCTTTGGCGTTTTTTTAATCAAAAAATTTTATGATTTTTTTTTTCATTTTCTAAAGGAGAATGATTTTTTTTAAAAAGCTTTTGAAGCTTTAGAAGGAATAAGTAAATTCTACGAAAAATGGGCCGAGATATATTTCTTTTTCAGATAAAAAGACTACCTATTTAAATAAAATAATTAAAATTCGGAATATCATGATTGTAAAATAATTATTATATTATGCTATTGTTGTCCTTCTTGATGCCTTTATATTCAAAATAATAAATACATAAACGGAAACGAAATTTTTAAAGAAATTTAAAAATTTACATAATACGAAAATATGTTGATAATAATGTAGGGGCTCTAGAATCAAAATCGGTCGTATCCATTTTTGAAAAATATTTTGAAGTAAATAATAAAGTCTTATTTTTCTTTTATATGTATACTTATTAAAAATAGTACATATTATAAAATGTTATATAAGTAAAACATTTACAAATAATTTTCTCAATAACTTATAATTAATAATTTTTGTAACATGTCCTACAGCAAAAATTATTACGTGAATGATTTGTTATTTAAAATACACCCTATATGCAAAACCAATAAAGTGATTATTCAATATTACAGATATTTTGTAAATTATAAAAATCTTTTCTTCGATTTAAATACTTTCATTGTCAAAAATCAATATCAAAATCAACCGGTAAACATTCATCAAAGTAGTATATTTTCTAAGAATGAAAAGAGATTGAATTTTCAATATAAGATTTTTTCATATTTGAATGATACAAAATAGATACACCCTCTATCAGTTGCCATGGGTGGAAGTAGGCTTTTGAGATCCGACATAAATCATCATCAGCTTGAATTTATCCACTGCCGGATGAAGGCTTCTCCAAGCTGATTCCACTTTTCTCAGTCCTGTGCGTTGCGTTGCCACATACTTCTGCAGAACTTTATCACTTAATCTATCCAGCACTCTCTAGGTCTACCTTGTGGATATTTTGTACCTCTCTAAATTTGTCAAACGATTGTCCTTTCTTTGAGTTAAATGCACACTAAACTTTGTCAGTCGTACGTATTTTGTTTTCATACCATGAATTGATTTTAAAAACTAACTATCACCATCTGTAAATTGTTGTTTTAGTTCAATAAAAATAAATACGAATGGTTAACAAAGTTTATTGTGTACAATTTATGTCGGATCTTAGCAGCCTACGTCCACCATTCGCCAATCCTCTCTATACCCAAAACTGTAAAAGTTTGAAATAGTTACTATATTGACTTAAAATGTATTATTTTTTTCTATAGCTCTCCAAGTATCCATCGTAGACGATGTTGGTCTGCCTCAACGCGAGCAGTACTATGAGGCAGGATCTACCCTGGTGCTGCGTTGCTCAGTTCGAGGTGCCAGGGCTCCAGGTGCAGTATGGTGGTTGCATGGCACCCTCCCGCTGCACCGAGACGCCCTCAGGGGAGGCGTCGCTGTCAAGACGGAAGCTTTGCGGGGTGGAGGAGGGGACAGTACTTTGCAGGTGGCCAGATTGTCTCCGATCGACGCAGGGAATTATACTTGCACATTACCCGGGGCACCCCCGAGACACAAGTACACGGTTTTGGTACATGTGCTTAATGGTAAGTAATACTATTATTAATAGTGTTTTCCCTTGATCACATAAGTATGCAATGTGTTCTTTCAATTAATTTTAGATAACAAAAAATGTTTATACACAAAAAGTTAATACGGATATGACATTTAATTAGCCGAGGGGGGAATACTACCGGTTAGCGGTTTTTACGAATAACTAACGGGTTAACCGATTAAATTCTTAAGATTAAAAAATATGATTCATGTTTAAATATTTATACATTCAATTTGATTTCAGTTAAAATAATACCTACCTGGCTAACTATATTATATTATGTATTTTCTCCGAAGGCTTATTTTTTGAGAAAGCAACTGTACATGGGATGTAAACTAAGCTAAATAGTTGGGATTTGGGGACATTTCTTTTGAATTTAAAAAGGTTTTATTCGTTATTAGTTGACTGGCTCCCAGCAAATAAAGATTATCAGTTTATTGCGGGGTGGTAAACAAATTGTGGGAAAACAGTGGGTAATATTTTATTTGTTGTCATAACGCGCTATGTAGTGTCTTTGTGTATCATTATATTTTTTAGTTCGTACTAATACCTACCAACAATTCGATTAGTTACCCCCGTAAAATTACCCAGTTTTCGGTTAGTTTAAAAATTCGCGGTTATACGGTTATCCGGTTTGGATGCTATATACGGAGTCCATAAAAAACAATAACACTTCCACAAATTTTCATTAATTAAACAAATTAAGAAAAAGTATAAAAACAATAGTAACAATTATTGTGTGACATAAAATTTTCATACCCTCTATTTTTGTCATCGGCTAATACAGTTTATCAATTATATAAGTACCAGATACAATATTAATGAAAAATAATGGAAACATGCACTTAGGGTTTATTAAAATATTTTTATTTAACAAAAAACTTTTTTTTTTTAAACTTTCAGGATATAAAATTTGTTATTGAATAAAGTTGTGAAAATATTTGTAAAATGTATTGGTTTTTTACTATTAAGCTATCTTTATCATACTAATTACGGCAAAATCAATTAACACCTAGTCATCTGAGGTGTTCTCACAAATTCAGTTATTTCGATGGGTGCAGATTCAAATCCCGCTTAGACAAAATAATTTTTAATGTCTAATAAAAAATAACAACGGCACGTTTGTTCGATGTATTCTACATTAAAATGAGCTAGAATCTGTTGTCACATCCTTATAAATTATGAAAAAGCTTTATTACTCGTTATACACTATAGACGTAAAATTGACCTAATTTCCACCCCGTTTATACAATTTTGTTAATGTTTTTGTAGCATTGTATCTAATTTTAACGCAACGTTCATCCCGTTGAAGCACTTGTAAATATAATGTAGAGTTTATAATCCCATATTTAATTTTGAAGTGGATTTAACTCAATTGATTAATGATACTTGAATTTTCTTATCCTTCAACTCCTCAACAAATATATAATTAAGTACGTAAAATCAATTTATATTTTTGAATTTAAACCCTATACAACGATACATTTAAAGATATTTACATAAAATGATATAATAATATTATTCGAAATTAAACAACAGATCGTTTTTCCTTATATAATATTATATGTAAGTATTTTATAAGTACCTCCAGATAATGTAAGCGATGTCAGAAGGAATAAAAATACTTGTTAATTTATTATAAGAAGCTTTTTGGTCTGTAATACAAGCTGAGCTTTCCACTTTTCAGCGCGAAGAATTTAAGCTTTCCAGAGATAATAAGCTTTTTAAAATACGTCAGCGATAGCAATGAAAACAAACTTAGGTAAAAATATTCGTCGGCGATGTTTTTTTGGGGTTTCACTGCGTGGCATTGTTAACCCAATGCTTCGGAAACATTGCTGAAGCCTTTCTAAATCTTATAACTTTCCATCTCATTTTTTTTAACGTTGAGAATAAATCCTGATATTATAAATTCATAAACTTCGGATAAAAACATTATGATAATAGGACGCAGAGTAAAAAACTAAAAAAGTCGCCATATAATATAAAACTAAGCTGTAAAACTTTAAAACTTTATTTTTTCAAATCGTAAAGACGATTCCGGGCAATTCGTAGATGATTATCAATGCTCGTAAAGCTTGCCAAGAATATTTTCCATAATGAGGGTAAGTTTTTAGGATACATATTATATTGAATTTAACACCAGACTTATCAGAAAGTTTAACCATAAATGCATAGCAACTGATCAATGTAATAATCATATATGTAAGGGCAGATGTTTAAAAGAATAAAATTAGTAACCATGACAAATTTAATCTGCTTACATTTATTCAGGGGTATATGAAATTTAATTCTCGTTTGTAGGATTTTAAATAAAGAAATTAAATGTCTACCTAAAATATTATATTCCATGTACTCTATAATCGTGGTTTTTTGAGAGTTATGATTGAAATAACGGCAGGTGACCTATGTGATGTCTTGAATCCCAGATGGCGACCGCTTCAAACATTAATAACAAAAAATAATTATGACTCCTTTCACAAGTATCTTAAAAAAATGCATTAGATATTTTTTGTTCACACTAAAAAATAAACAGAACAATTAGGATTGACAACAATCTAAATTTTTATTTTACACGTATAACAGATTTTAAAACGATGCCTATTAATTTGGGTTATATTTGGGAACAAATTATAAATAATTTGTATACTTTCTAGAAAAGATATACATTTCATTATGGTGTACTATTTTTTTCAACTTATAAATTAATATAAAGTAGATGTAAGTAACGATTTTACATTAAACTTGAAGTTAAAATATTTCGATAACGTAATCATGAATCATCACGCCGTGGATCCCAGGTTCGAATCCTGGGTCTGACAATTACACATATTGTTTTTCAATTTGTGTCTGTCAGGGTATGGACCTAATAGGTTGAGCAAGTGGCTGACATCCATTTCTCGTTAAAAAGAAAATATGTTAATACAAACCTCCACTCTGTGGAGGCCCATATGATCCTATTAGGATCAGACATGATCGAAAGAAAAAAATCATGAAAATTATTGTCCAGCCATATACATATATCAATATATTATAAATAAATATATATAATAGAAAAATCTAATTATAGCAAAATGTGGAGAATCAATTAAATCTTTTCTTCTAGGTAATTGATTTAAGTTTGGTACTCCGTTTTCGCTTTACCATAATTATTTTTAGGCACTATGCAGACTCGACAATAAAATTGCAAACGTATAACACTAGCGTTGAATAATAATTATAGTTATAATTTTGTTTATTCGATCAAATGTATAAATACAGTATTTATTAGTTAAGAATTTATCTGGGCATAATTGAAGTGGTGGAAATGTTAATACGCTTTATTTATCTAAATCACATATAAGTTCCCAACCTTTTTTGAGTCGTGACCCCATTTATAGACGCCGAGTGACCCGTGACCCCGGTTAGATTGTAAAAAGCCTTTTTAATAGGGTAAATAAAACGTATTGAAAATAGATTTTTCAGCATAATAATTATAATTCAATATCTAAGATATTCAAGCTCTGTACTATTCCATTTAAATCGTTTGTTGCGACCCGGGTTTTACCTTTCGGCATCTTCAGGCGCCGTGTACACTCACCAAAGGTAAACACACACTGATAACGAACACTCTTTACTCTAGCTTATATAATAAATCAATATAATAAAGTAGGTAAAAACTCCATTACCTACCTATCAAGTCAAAGGTCATAAAAATACATTGAGCAAATTATGAATAGTTGAATTGTCAGTAAAAAACCTAATTAGTAAAAACCCTATCTTATTAATAACAATACACTCGATAGCATATTAAGTTGTCAAAACCCAATGACATTATTAATGGACAATGCACTCAATACAGTAGCTAGCAAGTAAATTCGTGCATAGCGACATTCGCACATGTATAGGTAGACGTCACACAATTTCCATTATGCGATATCACGCATCGGGAGTTTATAGCAATATCACCTTTATTGTAATGGCGTTAGAACAGTGTTTCTAGTGTCAATGTTCATTTGAGCGTACCCATTTGAACCAAACCATTCGGCAGACCCGACAAAAAGCATCGGAAATTTATAGCAATATCACCTTTATTGTAATGGCGTTAGAAGAGATTATGCCATTCGGCAGACCCGACAAAAAAGTGAGTGTCATTTTTTTTTCTAGATGCTTCATCCATATTAATGTAATTGTCAAAACCTAATTATAGATCTTTATAAACTGTCAATTTTGTCGTTTGGATCTTGTCATACTAGGGGTGCGATTTTGTTCAAAATCAATATTTTTATGTTTATTGTTTCAGTCGGCGACCCCACTGAAAACCCTCGTGGTTGCGACCCATAGGTTGAGAATCAGTTAATTCTAAATCTTTTCATAACAAGCAATTATTATTTTCAATAATATAACCACAATCTTGAGATATTATTATGATACTATTGTACGAGGCCTCATTGTATTAAATCACACCATCACTTTATGGTTTCATAATATTCTTTATATAATTATGACGTGGTTAATACCACACGAGAATATTATTATGAAATCTCAAATAGCTAAACAATAATAAATGTAATATTACTGTTTTATTTATTACAGAAAGTCTGGCTGAACTTCAGCAGGGATCGTGTAACCGAGGCCCACAGTCGATAACGGCCCTGTTGGCGATAGCTTTGATGATAGTGATCGCTTTTGCAGTTGAGGCTCCGAGTTGAGTACATCTGATGCCATGGGGGTAGCAATAGACCACTAGGTATACCGAATTATCAACTAAAAATTAAAAAATGTGCATAAATTTATATGTATTATTTAATCGACTAATATAAGGTTAAGGGAATTTAGTTTGATAAACTAATTGTTAAGATTCATCAATAATGACGGAAATTGTTTTTTTTTTTTTTTTGTTTTCAACTAGATTCATCCAATTCTTATTTTAAATGCAAAGTTGGTAAAAATGATTTGCATAAATAAATACATACAACACAATTGTTATAACCAATAATCGACCTGTCATTTATATATAACTATTTTATTTTATTTCTCTCTCTCTCTCAGTTATTTTACTTTAAACATTTATTGTATCCACAGAACACAATAATAAAATAATATAATTCAGATTGGCTATAGGTACCCCAATACACTTAATTTTGAAGCTGGGTTTTAAATGTGTGAGTGTCCTACGAAAATTAAACACACATTATTATATGTGCAATAGTGTATGTTGCATCCTTCAAATACACCAATATTGAATAAGCGTCAGTGCATAAAACGAGAGCAGTTGTCAGAATGAAGAACAAGCTTAGAATGATTCATTAAGTTTATCCCATATTCTCCCAGCCTCGAGATCGGTTGCCCGTTATTCCACACCCGTTAGGTATTTCAGTTCCCATTAATTCTGTGTTCCCTGATTGTATCAATGTTTATATAATGCTTATTTGTTTTATATAATATTTTTAAATTTTAGTATTTTAAATACATTCAGAATGGAAGAAAATTGTTTAAAACTTATATATTGAAATTCCTTTGCTGTTCAGATTAAACAATATAAATTAAAAAAAAACATCATCTAACCTAACCTAACCTAACTTTTGAGTATTCAACAATTATACATAATTAAAACTACATTAAATATACACGCGTACGTACGCTATAAAAAAAATAATTACAGATTATTTACTTCATTTTGATAAAATTTACAGCCAATGTCATGGATCACGGGTTCGAATCCCGAGTCTGGAGAATTCACCCGTTATTTTTTTAATGCGGGTTTGGACTTAATAAGTTGAGCAAGAGGCTGAAATCAATTTTTCGTAAAAATCAAAATCGATTATAAATACAACCTACATTCTATGTAAACCCATATTATGACTCTTAGGATCGAATATGGTTACGTGTGTTTTAATAAAAATCGACTACACATAGACCACTATATTTTAGTCTATACTTAACACTAATACCACGTGAAAACAAGGTATTGGTATATTATTTACGGCCGCCGATTTTTCATTATTTTATATTTAAATGTGTCCGTACAATTGATTCAAACATCAAAGTTTTTTTTAAATTTTAAAAGTCTGTTATTTAACAATATTTATTTTAAGTTTATTTACCTTTATGTAGCCTTCTAAACTGAACCAAAATATTACATATTTCAGTAAGTATTCTGTGTTTGTCGACAATTATTGTAATATTTTAAAATTATTATTTTATTTGGATAATTTAAAAAAATGTTCTTATTAAAATACGTCACACAAAGTGACGATATCAGTAAACATGTATATGTTTTGATTATTAAATAAAATATTTTATAAATCAGTCGGTGCTAGTTGTATGTATATTGTAGAGAATGCACGAAACTTATTTAAAATTATTACAGAACGATAGTACATATAATTGTTATGTGCATTAGTAAAATGAATATTATTTTGTATTGGTACATTGTTGTAAATGATAAAACAAAGAAACGAAATGAAATAATTATAATGTGGATACTTGAAGCATATTGCGTATATTGTGTTTCCTTTTTAGTATATATTTTTTTAGTAATCCAAATATCTAGTCATGAACAAAATGAATTGATTTCTCTCTTTTATTAAATACAATTAAGAAATAATTGTATTTTACATATACGCGAAAAGTACGCTGAGATAAAAATTCAATTTCTAAAATCTAAAAGATTGTGTCGCACCCCCGCTACTAAACTTTCACAATCCACAAATCGTCAAACAGAGAAAATCACTATTTAAGTTATTACCTTTCACACTTTGTACTGTGTTTTCGAAATATATTTAAATATTGAACGAATTTTTTCACTTAAAATTTTGCTCCATTAACTATGAACAACGTAGTACTTAACTCAAAACACCTAATTTTAGGGCGGTTTAGTTGCGGGGGTGCGATTTGCGTATACACGATTTACTGGGAACGTTTCAATATTTTTTAAAATGTCGATTTATTATTAATTGACAACGTTATATATGCAAAAAATCTAGTACGTATTTATTCTGTAATGTTCTGAAAGATTAGATTTTTTATGCACCAATGTAATTACCAAGTTTTAAAAAAATAGTCAAAAATGTTAAATATTCAGTATAGCGAACAAAAACACATGGAAGTATAATAAATAAATACTAAATTATTGTATTGTATCGTTTTATATAAAAAAAGAAATAAACGTATTAGTAAAAAGTCATTGTAAAAACGATTTTTAATACATATGAAAACAAGTACTTTAGTAACACAATAACTTAAGCTATGCTATGAAATATTTCAAAATGTATATAATGTATAAATAATTTCTGTCATATACTGATATATTAACATTAACCTATTATGTTAACGAATTTTCGAGTAACGTATTATATTATAATTAATTAATTAATTAGTTATATGGGTAAATATATAATTATATTATAGAATCGGTTATATCGGAACAAATGAAAATATGTTTTGGGACTAAACTAACACAACTTGAATGATATCAAAATATAAATTTGTAAATAAAGTTTACTGTTGTTTTATTTATTATTATTTTTTTTATGTAAATGACCCTACCGTGACACTAAATTTGTATGAAATTTTTATTTATTTATTTAAGAAAACAAAACACTGTGAATATAAAAAAATAAAATCAGGGCGTTCACAACATGAGATTTACGTTACAACAAATATTACCCTTACAAGAGAAAAGAAGAAAAAAAAAACAATTTTATACAGTAAAATAAAGTTTCAAAAACAAAATGCATAGCACATCATTGAAAATGTCTTTGTCTTTAGGAAGCGCAATGGCTAGTCTTGCACCCTTTGCTAATGGTATCTGATAGGCTTAACTCGAGGAAATAGTTCTGAGTTCTGACCCATAATATGTCATGGCTGCGACCACGTAGGTAATTACATTTAAATTCTTTAGGACGCCAGGATTAGAAACCATCCGTCGTGATAGCGGGTAAAAATGCCTCAAGAGCAGAAGTGACCAACGAGATTCAAGAAAGTGAAAAGCTAGCATGTCTTGTAGAAAGACAGCCAGAAAGTAATCGTTTGACGAATTATTGAAAGGAAAATAATAATTATATGACTTAAAATAAAGACATCAAAGAAATGTATCTACCTCGCTCGGTCTCTTAGTCTCATTGCATAATAAACTTTCTTATATCATATTTTAGATGACCTTTGTGGCATTGGCATAGGTTGAAGGAAAGTCAGCAATGACGACGTTATCCCTGGAAGTGCCTCATTGTAATTATTATTTATTACTAAAAATTGAACAATGCTATAAAAACCCGAGCATTCACGACTTGGTAGTGTCAGTGTATTCGGTGGTAATATAAGACTCACAAAGCTGAAATTTTGAAAATTTTATTCATTGGTCAGAGGAAACCATAAAGATACGTAATACTTAATGCTGATAATTAATTTCATAAGGCTTGTTGATTAAACACTTTTATTTTTAATTGCCCGATCCTAAGGACTGACTTATGCAATTGTATATTTACATTAAACGTAATGACTATTCTTGAAAAGACTTTGCCCGCTATTTTTATACAATGCGATTTGTCGTTTATGCATGAATTTCGTCGTTTCCGTTTGTGCATCGATTGGTAAATATAATATGTAAAAACGAAGAAAATACGCATGGCTATGTTGTCATTATTTTTTAAAATATTAAATTATACAAGTACTTATATATTTATTTGTAAAATAAAAAATAAAAAAATCACTTTTTTAAATATATAAAAATGAAACATTCGCGTGCCATGCAAAATCATCTCGCGTGCCATAGGTTTGCTTTCCCTGGTCTAGTAACTGGTTCATTAAGAGACTATTATCATTGGCAACTGTGGCACCTTAACTTGGTCACGGGTGTGGAGTGATTCGGCGCCGTCAGTTTAACGCCATCGACTTCATGACGCCAACTGGACGACAGGATGACTGAACGAGTGACAATATGTCGAAAGTCTTTGCGCTGCACTGATAAAATCGCAAAAATGCATAAAATGACTGAGTGCATATTACATATATTGCATAATATATATATTTTGGTAAATAATAAGGTAATAATATACCTATTATATTGGATGTCAAATATTTGTTTTAATTAGATATTTAGTTTTAAGTCAGCTACCTACCTATATATTAAATAAATATTTTTTGAGCATGACAGAAACTGAGTTTAGTGACAAAAAATTAATGCAAGTAATTGCTAGCAGGGGTTTAAATTTGCTATTCCTAGTGCCACAATAAAATTTAATTAGGTATGTTTCCAGTGCAGAAGGAACGCATTTAAAAAAAACTGTGTGTTTCATGTTACAGTGGTTGTTGTCAGCAGTGCAGATGTTTATATCGCAATCTAAATTGTGCCTCTCGTTAGAACTAATTTCATTAAAGTTTGTTGAATTTTATTTTAAACAAGCACCAGCGAAGTACTCAGGAAAATATTTCAAACTACGCAAACAGCTCTGATTTATTTCATAGCATCAACAAATGAAGATTCATACGTCACTGCATGATTTTAATTATAAAATGATTTATTACACTCGCGCAGACTATAATATGGTATTTTATACATATGGAATCAAAGGAAAGGAGGAGCTCGTTTAAAGTAAATATGAATATATAGAAGTCTGGCACATTAACCGGCAGACACCTGAAGGAAGGAACTCCCATCTGATGATAAAATTAATGGTAGACATCAGAGAAGCAAAACCACCCTCAAATAGGTATATCTTTGGTCAATTGCATATGTTTCAAACATACTTGATGTGATAATATCATGGGTAAGTATTCCCATTTAAAATCATCTATTATATATGAGTGCGGATAAATTGAAACTACTGAGAATATTGTTTGACTTGAGTGCTATAAATTAATATCTTACCTGAAGAATTGTTTGTCATCCATCAATGGGCTGGAATACATTGATTGAAACCCTATCAGTGACTCTATGACTGGATTTGTTTGAATTTCTCTATGCTGTCGCCTACATTTTATGAATGAACTAAAAGTTTTCCAAAACGGCTGAAAGCCTACTTTTAGAATTTAGAAATCTTGCTTATAGTAACTTTCTGCTATTATAATTATGATACTAGAAAAAATATCAAGTGGCAGTGCCACATCCAATAATCTGTTGCAGAACTACAAAATCGTATTTCCTATCCGACACCATATTTTTTAATTGCTTTCCGTTAATATGTAACGAATTAATTGTAATGTCTTTAAATATTTTCTATATAAGTACTTAATATGCTGTACTGTAAGGATCTGTCAAACTATTATGAGAGTATCCTATAATTTGTTTTCTGTTTCGGTCCGATTAAAATAAACAATTTATTTATTTGGTGTCTTTCTTTCATCTTTCCCCCTGTTTCTCCCTCACTCTCCTACACATTTACACATGTTTCTCTCAAGCTTTACAGAAAGACAGATATATCAATCAAGACAGATATAAATTAAAAAATCACACCTTCTTTCAGAAGTCGTTTAATTTTCATTATTTGAATTAAATTCAGCTTCATTATTTTGTGTGAGAACAAAGAAAATCACTGAACATTTTGATGTAGTGCTTGTTTTGTTTCTATGATGACTACATCACGCTGCTGCCATATGAGTATATGATCAAAAGTAGATGTAAAACTATTATCATACGTAGATAAAATTCGTAATATCGTAAGACTTTTTGTTGGTAATACATTTCACTATATAGACGATCGAATTAAAACAATTTTATTTGTCTTCCTACGTGTGATGCAAGCATGTACAAATGCACTGACAAACCAGATAATGTGAACTTATTTGTGGAAAAATTACGCTGTGTTCAGCGGAAGTAGTGACGCATCGTTTCCTACAAGGTTATTTTCACTAGTTATCACGATATCACGTCTCCCTTATTCTTTTTGATCTGAGAAAACATGGATATCACTCGGGTAAATTCTGTATATAAGGCGGTTATCAAAGTTAGCAATTAACAGCACTTGACCGCAGAGCCGCTGCGCGTGCGCAATGCCACTTACATTTATTTTTATATTATGTCACTTTGAGATTGATTGTTTAACCTAAAAAAGAACTGAAATTATATATGCGCTATAGCTGCGTTAGTTTTTATATTGCGTTTATAATATATATATATATATATTCTAAATTGTACAAAGGTAGAGGTGAATTTAATATTTAAAATGGTCAATAACACCAACATAATATTTGTTATCCGATAGAATTTGCTTTATATGGCTATCCATTGGCCGATATAAATAGTCAGTATTATAAGTTATTTTAATTAAATTTTATTATATATAATCTTTTAGCTTAAACTATTATTTTTGAGCACAAAAAGCTACACAAAACCGACTTATAAATTTGTACTGAGTTTACATTGCATTAAAGATATTTCGTGTACTTAATCAATAACATGTCACAGTTGGCTGGCTAGTAATACGGTTGGCTTTCTAAGCGAAGCCGGTGTCGCAAAAAATGTTAGTATTAATTTTCAAAATCGCTACACTTTAAGATATAAATGCCTTTCTATATTTTATTCTAAGCAGGTAGCATGACCACTTGGGCGCGCGGTAAAAAAAACGTCACTCCTGACGGTTTATACCCCGGGATAATTTACTCTCGGAATACGATGTAGCATTTTATTATTATTAATTTAAATTTATGTAATAAAATGTTAGAATCACCCTGCTGGAGTTGTCTTTATTAAACCACCCACATAAATATATGCAATATAGACTGACCATACAATATTTATTTTGGCAGCATTATTTGCAATTTAAATGTGCGTTCAGTTACAAACAAATATTTATCCGGTTTCTCGTAAATACATTATCAACAAAAGAAAACTAAAATTGTACAAAGCGAGAATAGAGGGTGTCTTTGTGAATTTTATAATAAACCCACAGCTACTTCAATAGTATCAGATTATTTTATTATATCCATATCATCCCATGGAAAAAAACATCCCAAATACGGATTAAGAAATTCCCAATCTGAGGTGGCGAGCTTTGGAAGCTTGGGGGTGTCTTAACCGTACACCGTAAGCACAGATTTAAAGGAGCTTTCTGGAATATGAAATAAAAGCATAGAAGATTCGAAATCAGGTTGCGTTGGAAAATTATAGCGACCGGATTATGTATTGTGAAAAGTCTTTCTTTCGCGTTTGAAACATCAGATGTAAAAAAAATCTCATAAATATCTGAATGCCGTGTTATAGCGTATAGGTATTTTATCGCACGAAATAAACTCCGCGCATAAATTTTCGGCAGGCATAGGTAGCCTTTGATTTTTTTTCACGTTAATAAGTTGAAATTTATATCTTCCTGTTATGTTGATCACTCAATTCTTTAGACGGGGAGTATGAAAATCACACGACATTTCCAATTCGCCAGTATTTTTGTTTTTGGTCGTTTCTATGCACTCGCTGCAACTTACACGACAATAAGTGTTTTACGTTTGATTTATATTATTATGGTCATGACAATACAGACTGTCAGCTGTAAATCTACGCATGGGTTAGAAGGGTCGCTGATGTAAGTTGATGTAAAAATAACCATAGTATACTATTTAGTATCTACTACGTTCATTTCACTGTGACACTATAAACATTTTTGAACTGATTTTTGTGTAGCACTAAAGTATGTATTTGCCTCGTTTTAAAATAAAAACAAACGAACAATTTTATTGCAAAATTGTATAATAAAATTACATTTTTTTTCGTTTATGGGGTAAACTGAAAATGTTTGGTGAAAACCCATTGTATTTACAAAATAAAACACAGTGATATGTAATGATAGCCAGGACCGGTTTCATTCGCTTCAAAGGGGTATTGTAGACTGGTAAAGAATATACAATAATACATTATATTAATTACATTAACATACCTATTTTAAAAGGAAAAATTATTTTTAACATATTATGATATTAATTATAATTCTAAGAAATTCTCTGTTGAAAAATAAATCAAATAAAAAAACCTTGCTTATCAGAAAATATTATTATCATCACGGTTCTAAGCAGAGCATTGGAGCAGAGCTCAGAGCAGGAGCAGAGCCGGAGCACCAAAAAATTTTGGTGCTCCACTGTTGCGGATGTTTTTTTTATTATTAAATTTTAAAATCCAATGAAAATAGTCTATATTTTGACACTTGACAACACTGGAGCTATTTGAAATATGGGAATACTACCGAGTGATAAAAATAACTTCACTTTTTTGACAGAAGAGGCAAATAATTAGAGACGATTTGTTATCCGAATTTTGTTTAATAGCATTAATATGTAATGAGAATGACGATTATTTTAAAACTACTTATTTTTCATTTTTTTAAGATTTGTATACATACAATATAGACCCTGGAGCGGAGCCGGAGCAAGTATTAGACCCCGGAGCGGAGCAACTCAAAAAAGGGTCCGGTCCAACGCTCTGGTGCTAACCATGCATAAAGTGAGTATTAATATTTCAATACTGAAAAGTTTTTACAAATTCAATACGTCATGATGAGGAATCGGTAAGCAACAACTTACGGGCCCTTTTAATTAATTTTGTAATTAACGTGTTAATTTGCATTTGAAAAGTGATTAGCAAAAACACAATTTTGTGCGGCCCGTAAGCTATGGGTTAAACAGTTACAATGATAACCTACTTACTACTTACTAAATTCTGAGATTTAAAAGTTTAATAGGTATATAACAAAGAAACAAAGTAAATATTATGTTAAGTACTCGAGCGTTCCTGGTGCGGTAGTATCAGTGTAAAAGTCTTAATTTCTCAAAATTTTTGAGACCATCAAGAAATCGTAAAAATAATGCAAGAAGACTCACGCGGCGCATTATGAAACAATTTAATGTTATAATATGCTCGCAAACCAAAATGTTATTATTCCTTCTGCTGGTAACTTCGTATAATAAGAAGAAAAGAATATCCAGAAAATGCCTGTTAAACGACATACATACATAAGTATAGGCGTACAGTGACTTGACTATAAGGAAGTAAGTGCCATTGTAATGCCATTTTGTAATAAAAATATTATATGACAGAATGGAAATCCTGATATCATATAATGTGGATATTTCAGGTATTTTATAACCCTTATCGAGAATTTGTATTCGGCGAATTTTTCATATCCTTTTTTAGAATGTATGTAAACTATTGCAAATACCATACGATGAAAGAAAGTACTTCTCTTTGGACTCAATTTGTAATAAAGAACCGTTTGAAATCATTGTATATCAAAGGAAAGTCACTTAATACCCGTTGCTTACGAATAACGGAACATTTTATACATTATATTATTATGAATAAAGATTTTGAAAAAAAAATATTTCGCTCAGTCACTGAGCATTCTGTAAAAATCTTTTATTCAGATTTATTGGAAAATATATAGGTCTTGAGTGTTAACGATTGACACGGGTCATATAAAAAATATAAAATAACTAAAATTGGAGACAAAATACGAGTATCAATAATAATATTATGTGGTGACATCAATTGGCGAAAATTATAAATGAAAGCTCGAATGGTAATACAGTTTACTGCATTTTTTTAAAATGTTTTTAAAACAAATGAGTCATAATTTCACTTTTTATTATTTAAATTTATTTTGAAACAAATGAGTCACTTTTTCTAATATTCCTTTTGATTTCATCATTAAAAATGACTAATTAAAAACAGTTCTGTCTTTTTCTACAATTTTCTACAACAAATGTCGTTGGAAAAATGCAAGAGGACATTGTCGTCTTTGTTAATGACTCAGTGGATCTCAAGAGCAAGATGCATAAAATGCTTGCAAAAAATACGCAAAGTATATCTCGAAGACGAAAGTACTAATGATAAAGTGATCCCAATCAACGAGGCAACAACTTTACTCTAGGACAACAAATTTCGATAGACAGTGTTGTGTATGATGAAATCGCTTGCATAACTATACTGACATAGGGCGCATTTGGGTATCTAAATACTATCTTTAAAAGTGACCATTGTTCAATCAATATGTGCTACTCATCATGACCCCCACATCCTGAAGCGTATCCTCAGGCTAGGATCTTTGGCGGGCTCCACTACCTATCGCTTAGGTTAAAGGCAGTGTGTTGCTCAACATTAGCGTTTTCCAAATGCTCTTCGAGGCAAAATAATTTAGGGTTATTTCACTTGAATTATGGAGTTTTCATACAATATTAAAAATTGCATCGTAAAATCACATATTTTAAAATGTAAATGTTATTGAAGTAAGACTTTTTCACTATTAAAGAAGATTTGTAATGTGTGTTTATCTCACTTATCTGGTCACCCTGTCACGCCGAGCCCTCTAAGTTCGGGCTTCTAGGGTAGAATCAGCTCCCCTTGTGAGGGTCATGGTGCTACTAGTACTCGCATATGCATGTATCATTAATGGAAAAAATCAAAAAAATACGAGCTGTAGAACGTGGTATTGAAAGGTGTATGTTAGGCATAACGCGGAAAGCAGCAGACAGTAGTATGCAATGTGATAAAGGTTACTAAGTAGATGAAATGGCAATAAACTCGACATGTTACTCGGTGAGTGGAAAATCATTTGATAAATATCGTCATACAGTGGTACCCAAGGGGCACTAAACGACCATAAGGATGGGGCAAAATACACTAGATACATGAAATCATAAAGTTCGGTGGATGAAGGTACATCGGACGTGGTAGCAAATAACTAAGGATCGATAATAGTGGACGTTGATAAGGGAGGCTTTCATCTAGCATTTTATTGACCCTGGCTGCTGATAGTGATGATAATACTAATTAAAAGTTTAACCTAACCGAATTTTTTTTTATTTTTTTTTAAACGGTACATGTTCAAACACGCGCGTAAATATCATTTTTCTCCCTATAGTTTGTTATTATTCATTATAGTTTGTCAATTTATGGCTACGGCCGTATGTTGTAGCTTAACCACTGGGGAATGACAAAAGAAATGGCGTATTTCAAAAAAACACTACCTTATTCTTAGGTCAATAATTATTATAAAGCAATCATTATTCATAAGATGTTTATCACACTTGAATGGTCAAAGACATCGTTTATAATAAATATCTTTAGAATAATCTTCAAATGTGTTAATCTTGCCGATTTTTTGAATAATAAAATGCCTAATTCTTGTCAAATTTGGGATCACAGAGATTATCAATATAATTTTTTATCGTGAATATTTTACAAAAATTATCTCGTAATAAATTTTAATAATAGTTTCATAAATGCGTTTAAAAATTAATAAACGTAAAAAATCTTAACACCACTGCACAGTTATGTACCGAAATATGACTATATTCTAAAACACTAGAGCGAGAGGTTTAAAAGAATACTATTTTATGTAACAAAAATACTTTATGCAGTCATCAAATGTTTAAAATAACTATAAAGGATAATAAGGTTTCAAATTACGAGTATATAAATAGATTATCTACAACGTTTAAGGAGTGTCGAGGATCATGGTTTGAAAATACAATAAAAACTCAATTTTGACCTACGACGAGCACGTGGGCCGTTAAACCTCTCGCTCTAATGTTTTAGAATAAAGTCATATTTCAGTACGTCCATGTGAAGTGGTGTTAAGATTTTTTATATTTATCAATTTTTAAAATCATTTATAAAACCATTAATAAAATTTATGTCGACATTATTATAGTGAAATATTTAAAATAAAAAAATATATTGATAATCTCTGTGATCCCAAATTTGACAAGAATTAGGCATGTTATTATTCAAAAAATGGGCAAGATTTACACATTTAAAGATACTGATTATAAGCTATGTCTTTGACCATTCAAATGTGATAAACATTCCGTTAACGCGCATGTTTGAACATACCTAACCGATTTTTTTAAGTGAACATGTTCAAACACGCGCGTTATCACGATCTTACTACCTACTTCATTTATCGTTTGTCAATTTATGGCTATGGCCGTATGTTGTAGCTAAGCCACTGGGGAATGCCAATGGAAATGGCGTATTTCAAAAGAATACTACCTTATTCTTAGGTCAATAATTATTATAAGGCAAACATGATTCGTAGAATGTTTATAACATTTAAATGGTCAAAGACAGAGCTTATAATCAATATCTTTAGAATTATCTTTAAATGTGTAAATCTTGCCAATTTTTTTGAATAATAAAATGCCTAATTCTTGTCAAATTTGGGATCACAGAGATTATCAATATAATTTTTTATTGTAAGTATTTCACTATAATAATGTCGACATAAATTTTACTAATGGTTTTATAAATTCTTTTAAAAATTAATAAATATAAAAAATCTTAACACCACTTCACATGGACGTACTGAAATATGACTTTATTCTAAAACATTAGAGCGAGAGGTGTAAAAGAACACTATTTTATGTAATAAAAATACTTTATGCAGTCATTAAATGTTTAAAATAAATATAAAAGATAATAAGGCTTCAAAATTATGTAAATAAATTATCTACAACGTTTAAGGAATGTCCAGGATCATCCTTTGAAAATAGCATAAAAGCTCCATTTTGACGTACGCTGAGCATGTCCCCCCCAAATAATCAGATGAACTTGCCAAAGAATTAGTTCAGTTCAGGTAGGTATCACATTTGACAACTAAAAACCACACTTATCACTAGAAACGAATCTCGATAGTGTAAGGTGCTTAGTTTCAAAATAGAGTACCTGTATGATCAAAAGCGTCAGAGCTAATCAGACTTAGCTCGCTGGCTGTAAGACTGTGAGAGATCTGTGAGAGATATCAATTAAGGAGTCAACATAGAGTTAAATCCTAATCCGTATACATGGTGCTGGCGATGTTCAGTCAATGGGCCGCGCCATCTATGGGTCTCTACGAAGTCATGCCGCTATAGATTAAATTATTATATCTTCCAGAACCAATTCATCTTTTATGTGTATTTAGTAAATGATTGAAATTATTAAAACTACAAAGTTGTAAGAATGTTGACAATAAAAATATGAAAAATCATCATATTTTCTTGAAAGTGTTATTTTTAGACTTTAGATATAGCACTGGTGTTTAGATACAGATAAAATGAAAGACATAAACATGCTAATACATATTATACATATTTTTTAGAAGCTACAAAAATACTATGTATATTAATTAATCAATAAATAACGATATTATCTTATATCTTGCGTATTATTATTTTTATTAAAAATAAAAATTGAAGCTGAAAAAAGGGTAACCTGCTACAATTAGGTAATGATACAATTAGCTGCACGTTATTTCGTATTGTAAATTCATTTAGATAAAAAACCTTTCTTTTACACTGCTTATAAATTCCGTTCGTTTCGGCGATGTCACCTTGATTTACCGCACGAGATTGACAATATTAAAGAAAGTAAACGAAAAATACCTAGTTTGGCAACATAAATTGTAATATCTAATAAGGTTTCATCATCATTATTTAATATTTGTTTTATCTATAAATTGATTAAATCTACATCAAAATTTAATTACAATCATACAAGTATTTATATTTCTTCTTATAGCCTAAAAGTTATACTAATAATACTCGTATCTTGATGTCACCCTTACTTTGATATGTTTTTTTCACAATTGAATATATAGATAATATGTGTCGCTATATTTCAAAATCAGCCAAGTCCACCTATAGGTATTTTTTACTTTTTTGTGAATTGCTGAAGAACTACTGCTTTCTAACATTTCTGCATTATCAACATGTGGAATTTATTAATTTTAAATATTCTATGATATAAACTTTCAAACTAAATAATATAAGCTTTCACCCTTGTGACTGTGTATTTGAGAAAACAAAAAGCAGTTTTTCTCCTATTATGGACCTGGCTGATTTTGAAATCTAGCGACAGATATGTCTTTTTGTCACATTTACTTAGGTATAGTCTATTTTTTTTTGCTTGTAATGAAATACGACGCTCTGCTTGCAATGTACATTTATAATGTATGACAGGTATATATGTAAATAATTACCTATATGTTTTTCTTGTACAATGCTATCGAGGTATAATATTGATGATTCTAGAAATAACTGAAATATGAAGATGACGAAGTGCATATTAACTTATTAACTGATTAATGCGCTGGGTAATCTAAGGTGACATCACAGTAACGGGAGTGTTTAACTTCACACTATTATCACCACCATCTCTCAAAAACTGCAACTGGATGCTTATAATAACAGTATTAAAATTTGGTGAAATCGATCAAGTATAATTCTTAAAGAAGAAACATGAAACTTAAAAAATGCTTTATAATGAAATAGTATTGCGGTATGAAAAAAAATATGTACCTAAATACTAGAGAGAAAAAGCTGAGCGGAGCTGGCTACAAACGATAGTGTATATAAGTTTATAAGATTATAATCAAATTATATTGTACTTATGATGGAACATTTAACTTAATTGTAATTCACATAAGCCTAAAGACATGGTTAATTGGTTGGCGTTAGTGATACCATTAAAACCAATCAACTGTCGCCCGTTGTAAGGCTTATGTAAATGAATCAAGTATTAGGGAGGCAGAATATGTAGTTGGTAGAGTGACCGGCCGATTACTGTACACATTACGAGACTGCTGGTAACTGTTGCTAAATTTAACTATAACAATTCCTAATAGTATATTAACAATTTGGAAATTTAACGCTTGATAGACAATCGTAAAGTATGTATCTATATTATTGTACAGATAGAATTATCAAGTTATCATAATTAATTGATTAGTTTTGTGTTTGACTTTCACATAACGGCCTACGTGCTCCGCGTAGGTCAAAATGGAGCATTTATGGTATTTTCAAAGCAATGGACATTCCTTAAACGTTGTAGATCATCTATTTATATAATAATTTTGAAGCCTTATTATCCTTTATATTTATTTTAAACATTTGATGAGTGCATAAAGTATTTTTATTACATAAAATAGTATTCTTTTAAACCTCTCGATCTAATGTTTTAAAATATAGTCATATTTCAGTACATCCATGTGCAGTGGTGTTAAGATTTTTTACATTTTATTAATTTTAACTTGTGTTGATATTATTATAGTGAAATATTTACGGTAAAAAATTATATTGATAATCTCTGTGATGCCTAATTTGACAAGAATTAGGCATTTTATTATTCAAAAAATGGGCAAGATTAACACATTTGAAGATAATTATAAAGATACCGATTATAAGCTATGTCTTTGACCATTTAAGTGTAATAAAAATCCTATGAATAATGATTGTTTTATAATAATTATTAAACTAAGAATAAGGTAGTATTTTTTTGAAATACACCATTTTTTTTGGCATTTCACAGTGGTTAAGCTACAACATACGGCCGTAGCCATAAATTGACAAACTATAACCAAAGTAGGGAGCAAAATCATGTTAATGCGCGCAACATTGTGGCCGATTTTGATTTATGACCATATCCTAGTCGAGAAAATTTTCAATGTGTGACCATAGTACACTGTTACACTGTTCACGCCCGAAACTGATGTCAACATAAATAACTCAGATATCATTTAATAAACAAAAATAAAATAAAATCATTATAAACATTAAACATGAAAATGTTACAATTTATTACAATTTTGACCATGTCAAATCCTAAGAAGAGGTTTGTATTAACATATTTTTTTTTTCGAGAAATGGATATTAGCCACTGGCTCCAACTATACGGTCCATACTTCAAAAAAACGTTGATAAACAATATGTGTATTTGCCAAATGCGTTAACCGCTCGGCCACCGTGGGAAATTTAATCGACACTGATGCGATGATCAAAAAAAATTCTCTCCTAGATGATAGCGTATTTATGGTGCGGTGCGATATTCAGTATTTTATACTGAATATGTATGTATATTAATGATTAAACATATTCTGAATTATTATCGATTTAATAAGGAAACATATCTATTAGAACCAAAGAATTTGGACTATGAATGTAAGGAATCGTATACGTTATTTTATATTGTGATATTTTTGAAACTATTTTGCAAGCTCATGATGCGCGGTTAAGTCATGTTTCATATAATTTTGAATCCTTTCCACGCGAACGGTACACCTGTTGTACACTAATTGATTGGCCATTCGATATAATAAGAATGTTATTTAAATGCTGTAATTAAATGCTCCGCGGTCAACAAGTTAGACTATGCCGAAGTGTGGTATTGTCTGCTTATCTACTTGCCGTAATGGATTGTCTTCTTATATGCCCTGAAAAATGGCAAATAAAATGTCACAGTCTGAAGTTCTCTAAAAATAAACCTGGAATGCAAAGTCACTTGTAGATAACTAACTTAATCAATGGACCAGTGGTCCTTTTTATTGCTTAAATTTCATCTACTTTCTACCTTTATAGAAAATGGTTTTTCATAATCTGTAATTAGAATTGAAATTATTATCTTTATCATTTCTTATTTCCATTTTAATGTAGGTTCTTTGACAATTGGTTATATTTTTCAATTAATTAACATTACACATAAAAATATAGCTTTTTCAAAAAATAATTTGATTTTAATTGATCGTAAGAATTATATAAATAGGTAGTTTGAATGGAATCTTTAGGCATTTCGCGAATAAATTATGTCTATACAAATGGAAGTGAATGTATCAGGAGTGCATGAGGTAGCGTGGGTTTATATGCCGCACGTAAATGAAAGCGTTTTAGTAGAGCTTCACTTATCCGATGAACGAAGCAATTCCACCGTGTCTTTTGTTGCTATGGAAGCGCCGAGCACTCGTCACAGCCACAAAAGAGAACACTCTTTAACTCTCTGCCAGCCTGATACATTTGCTTCATTCATATGGAAATCTTTTATAGCATTTTTATAATTATCTGTTACAACCTATTCACTGCCAGATGAAGGGCTATTAAAACTATGTTGCTCCCATATTTGAAGTGTACACTGATGTCTACTGAATCATTTTTGTTAGATCGATTGCTACAAAATATATCTCCAATATTGAATATGTATCTCGTTTACGCAACAGATTTAATGACAGCACAAAAAAAAGACTCTTTCAAACCAATTCATTCCGCACCACACTCGGTCTTCATCGAGCGTATCACAAGACTCTACACTTGGGTGTGAAGCATCAGCAGTTTTTATTGCTCCTGGCGATGTCACAGATATGCTATACATCAATACCCCATATCCATATCCCAGTTGAGATAGTTTTCTATGTGCGACCGGGCTAATGCATATTATGATACAGCTATAATTAATATTAAAACTAGCATAGTATTTAACCTTATCACTGCCAGCCAATTTTTACTAGGTGGACACTAGTAGGCCAGATATTTTTGGCATAAAATAAATCCTTTAAAAAATATGAAATAGGAACGGAATGATAAATATTTGTGAAAACTTAGCAACACAATATGTTTATCAAGTTTATCGTGAATATTTTCACACTAAAATGATAAATATTGTCTAGAAAATATAAACATTATGTTTATTCAGAAGTTATGACGTTTACAAGAACCCGCGAATATATTCGTCCGTGGCCTGACGCGACATACATGCTTTGGCGAGTTAATTCGTCAGTGGCACGGATCAGGTTAAAACGTGCTTCAGTTTATCCCATTCACATTTGAAAATTTTACCTTCTTATAACCACAACTTTAAGGCCTTTTGCTCATGGAGAAACTAAAATCCAACGAACTGTTTTTTTTTTTTAATTATTAATAACCATATCCTTGTTTTTTCGTACAAGGTGGATGTTAGTAATTTTGAACAATCACAAACACCCATGCTTTGAAAAAAACACATAATTATTGTGTGTTCTGACCGGGAATCGAACCCAGGAACTCTTGGGTGGAAGGCAAGCGCATTACGCACTCCACCACGAGAGCCGCCCCAACCAACTGGTTGCTGATGGAACTCATAGACTGGCCAATGCCTGATGCTTCGCAAACGGTGCTACTGAAACCCACTTGATATAATAATCTTCTCATAACCTCAAACTGTCAAAATATATATAACATATTATAATATATATACAATATATATGTACAAAACGTCTTCAAGGTAGACCTAGAGACAGCTAGATTGATGAAATGATAAAATTCTGCGGAAGTACGTGGCAATGCAATGCACAGGACCGGGATAAGTGGAAGCAGCTTGAAGAGGCCTTTATCCAGCGGTGGATAGATTCAGGCTATATTCAATATATATACGGGAATATTCTGGCAGCCTGTAATTGTACAGTATTTCTCCACTTCTGCCACAAATTTTAAATTAATAATCGGTTCGGTCATCTTTAACTTTTGACGTCTTGACTTGTTATTTCTTGTTCAGTTCTGTTGAATACTACCAATTTAGGTAAGAAAATGTGTTTTTTTTATCGAATCTACTGATATTGGCACATGTTATGTTTTATGAGGACTGAGAAGAAACTGAAAAACTGTGAGACTAGCATGTCACGTCTCTTCAGTTTAGTCGCGAACGTTTTGAAACTGAGAGAATCCATTCTTTAGATACTGGCTGAATTTTTAGTTAAAGTGTCGTATTTTTTAGTATTCTCGGAAAACATTAGACTTCGCATTGAATACCTTTTTGAACCGAACTTTGATGGTTCATAATAAACACAATATTTCCGAATGGATTACGGCATATTTGATTACTATTATTTACTGATTACTATCAATACTTGATTAATATTATTTTTCTATAATATTATCTCTTAATATTTTTATACTCCTTTTAAAATATAAATATATTATTTTTAAATATGTATACCTCTTTGATAGTTTTCATAAATAATTCATGGAAATCATTACACGAGTTGTTATTCAAAATGAAATGAATAATATCAAAAGAGTATTGAACATTTTATTTTTAAAGTATCTACCTTGATATAAAATATAATATTTTTAAATCTATTTTAATTTACGCTTCGGGCCACAATATGAAATACACTATGAAAGTTTATTTAGACCCTTTTTGGGATTTCGTGAGTATTTTAAAAGAAAAATGTTTATTTAATGATGCGAGTCTCAAAGTTTTAACAAGCCTCGTTAACGTTATGAAACCCGTGCCTATTTTTCATTTTGTATATATATTTTTTTACGAAAAGAAAATTCTGCGAAATTTATGAATCGCTTTGCAAAATGACAGGAACGGTATTTTAAAGCAATAAATTATAACCATTTATAAAAATTGATCACCATAACAATATGAATTTATTGAGTTTGTTTATTTTATACCGACTAGATATTGCGTTAAATTGAGATAGATAACTTTTTTTAAATTTAGCGACCGGATTAATTAAATAAAAATATTTCAGATGGAACACTATACCTATATGTTTTATATCAGTTGTCAAATCGTTTATCATTAGTATAGTTGTTATTCATTCAGTAAATAGTATTAATAAAAATAACAGTTATTGAGCAATATATTATAGTAAAATACTAAGGATTCATATTTAATAAACTAGAAACAAAATACCAAGTACCTATTATAAAATTAATAAAACAACATATTAGATTCACAGACACAATTATATTGTAAAATAAAACAAATACACAACTTACTCCGCATTCAGAAAAATTAAATATTTTAATAAAATTTGATCAACATTGATGGTTTTATCAAATAGGATCACGACACGATAATTAATATCATAAAACGTCTGTCTTACTGACTGATTTTTATCGTGTATATAAGTTTGGAGGTAGGTGGATGATGATGTGATAAGATGAGAAGATGAGTGAAGAACTGAAGTATGATTGTTGAGAGCGGTTGCGTGTTTATTTGCGGCTTGATACAAGTACAGTGACACAATGATACAATGATAAAAGATAACAGTGAGGTAGATATTATTTTAGTCCGAGGCACGACGATACGAGTGACAGTTCTCTCTAAGATGAAATGCAAAGTGAGATCTTCATTCAATCGTAATAATTTATTTATTGAGCTCCTGACGATTAAATAATGCTTACAATGAGTATCCCATACTTTCAGTTAGAAATAATAAATATTAATAATATTACTAAGGTAAGAGTTTTTATTTGCAATCGGTAATTAGATTCGTATGAAATGCATGTGATAGACAATCTTATTTTTTGTTGACGGCATGTGAAAAAAATATATATAAAAATAATAAAATAATATTTCTGCGATCGATTCGTATGTCACGGATTTTTATGAAAATGCTTATTCTCATAGGACTCGTTGTTATTCATAAGTAAGCACGTAATGCACAGTAGAGAGTAACAAAAGTTACCAACCAACATAAAAATATGTCAGTAAAACTCATTTAATGTTGTCTTATTATAATGGATATTCAATAAGACCGAAATATATACTATTTGATTTTTTAAATATCATTATATAATTTCAAGATCTTTATGGCCAAAGAAATCTCTTGAAACCACAACATGACGATAGTCCCGCTGTGGTTGAAAAAACTAAGATGGCAGTGAGCTGAAGGTATTACATAAATTCGCCATCAAAAGGTTTTTAGTCTATCCAGCACTATTGTGTTAGTGATGTCGGTATAACTTATACCAAGCCCTCTTAATGTATATTCTTCATCTTCTACTTTCACCCTGTCACGACCCAGAATTGGGGCATAGGGCAAGCACAAGTTCGCGCCACTTCCCTCGATCCATCGCCAACTCTTGCGCCTCCCATCGTGCCAGATCTGCAGCGCGTAAATCGTTTTTGTAGCACCGCTGCAGGGTGAAGGAGAGCCGGCCACGTCGGAACCCTTGCAGCTGTGCTACAAGGGCACGAAGTGTCGCACTCTTTGACGGCATCCTGAACACATGTCCCAGCCACGTAATGCGTCTCTTTGTTATTAACTTAATCACCAAAGGTTGCTGTATCCGCTCTCGAACTCAGGTGTTTACTATGTACTATATACTTGATGTATAACTGTGTAAATTTGTATTCGTTCTTGGTAACCACGTTTTTTAATACACCAAACTCTTAAAATTAAATCTCTCTTTTTGTCCATACCTATCTGGTGGGACGTAATCGGTTGTATAAAAGTTATAGTAGACATTAAATTTTAAATTATGCTACGGCTATACTCGATGGAAAATATATAATGCTATCCGCGAGACTTGTTCGCTATGTGATCTACAGACAATCATCGAAGCAATTGGAAACAATGAATGCACGTAGTTCTTTGAGATTTTTAATTTGGTTGTAATAGCTTCAATTACAAATTTATTAAATTGGTAATGTTGTTTAAAAAAGTACGTAAATTACTGATGTAAACTGTGGATTCTTGTTAAATATTTCTCTTTTGTAAAAATTAAATTGTGTAGGTAAACAATTTAAAAGAAATCGAAATTCAAATTCAAACGCCGTAAAATCAAAATTTGAACAACGATTATCAAATTATATAATAATAATAAGGCGCCGCACACTTTCCGTTGCACATAAAAATGCCCAAGTCATGAAAATTGCGTTACGTGGTTTTTAAGGGTGTTTACCTTTCGGCGTTGTAAATTAACTTTCTTTTTTTCCACGCGGGAGGAAACCCTAAATATGATATACAGCGCAGAAAAGTTTAAAAAGAAAATTCTCGCCAAATAATAAACATCCCGTGTATTGTATTAATAAGCGAAACGGTTTTATCGTATCGCGAGTGCAGAGCAGAGGTAAGTGTAAAATTTTAAATTTTCCGTTTTAAACTGAGCGTACATGGAAATTTTATTTCGTCATAAATATTGTGAAACCGTATTCAAAGAAGTCAATTTATTTACATGAGTAAACATTACGATAAAAAGTCGTAATTGGGAATTTGAAACTTTACAGTAGAACACTTTTAAATTCTTGAAAGTTTTTAGAATACTGTATTTTATTTTTGTTCATGACGTCTTCAATAACTAACTTTCTGCTTAAAATGTTTATTTTGTAAGAGTTTAAAATATTCTATTGAAGCAGATATAACTGATTCTGACAAATATTAAATTATGGAGAATAAATACTAAATAATTCTATAATTCTATCGACCGAAGGTAGGTACTTGATAGAATTTGAATTTAAATCCATTAGAACTAAATAATTCATTTTATTTCAGATATAACTATGTTATTCCACCGAGAATTATCAGTCATGAATATAATTTGTTTCGTCATATATTTTTCACACACTACCCAATCAAAAAAAACGGTATTTTCATCAAGGAATAACTCTTGTTAATACAATTTTGAGCCCTTTTAGTCCTGTGCAAAGCGCTGGCTGTTCACCCCGGGACTCCGAGCTTGATTCCTGGCGCGGTCACAATATGTATCAAAATATGGGGGTTTGTATTTGTTTCACCCCTATCACTAACTACACTACTATCATTGGACCTCGTAACCAGTTTTAGTTGTAAACAAAATATATATCGTCACCTCAATATCGCAACTAGATAACTTGAGATAGCTATTGAATATGATTCTACATTTCCTTACCTACAAAATGATAAAACTAGGTAATTCAGAAGTTAATGGGAACTGTATTAATTAAGTATTTCAAAAGATTAGATAACTTTAAACCCATGGATGCAGTAAATAAATAAATTAATATATCTAATTTTTTTTACTTACAAGCGAATAATATTTAATTGTTTCCAATTTGTTGGACAAGCACAATTTTCTATTTTTATTTAAATAATAATTATTATAGCATAGATTTATGTGAAAGTTTAAATTTTATTTTCAAAACAATGACCAAATATCAGAGTTATCTAGTTGTGTGTATTGAGGTGACGATATGTAAGAATATATTGGAGCAATTACGTAATATTATTCACTCATAACTCATTTTCGATAAAATACCCTGATATCATTTGGCTTAACAACCTCGAATAATAATTATTAAGAAAAATATATAATAATAAAAAATAGTATGACAAATAATATATTTCAAATTTAACAATGTAATAAAATATATACAAGCACTTAAAAATTATATTGAGTGAACTAATTTCATCCTATAGGAGACCTTATAACGATATCTGAAGTAATAAAGTGGTTAGAATAGTTATTGCACTCTCAATTGATGTCACATATGGTGGGTTAGCTCTGTACATTGGGGGAGCACATTTATATGGTAGTCACAATTGGTTAAATAGTCATCAGGGACACATGGACTTAATACTTGTAAGAAGGGAGTTCTCATCTCGGCGACGAGTGGTGGTAGTTTTTGACATCCGACATAAATAATGCACACTAAACTTTGTCAGTCAAAAGTATTTGTAATAATATTATACTGTTGGTTAGTTTTTAAAATTCAATTAAACTCTGCGTAAACCAAGCCATAATAGACAATAGTCAAAAAGTATTCATCTATCTATAAAATATATGAAAGTTTGCCATTTATTATATTATAGAAGAATGTTTTATAACTATTATTGTTTGATTGAGGCAAAGGTAAGATGAATTTTAAAAAACCAACCAACATCATCTGCGATTTTTGTACTTACGATTCAATGAAAACAGTTAAGTATGACTGCTAGCAAAATAAATATATGTATATAACTAGTTCTTGCTGTATTTTAAGACTCAATAGATGTTTATTACATAAGTAGCATTTTTGCAAGGATACCTCTAAACCTGCCACAGCCTTAAGAATCTATGGAACTACAACCTATAATTTTTTTTTTTTTTTTAACTCAATTATTCGGGTCCAAACAATCGACCCACTTTGAAATTACTCTGATACAAACTCTTGAATCATAATATAGTAGTTATGTGTGTTAAACTATTTTCTCGTTATTCAATACTATTCGAAGAGAAATCCACTCTCTGTCACTCTATCCTCTTTTATTACATCAACGGTGAGGTAAAGAAGTAATTTTGTTGATTATATCATAAGATTAGACACTTTCATTCAATATTTTATTGAAAAGTAAGCCTTAGTTGTTTAATTTATGCAGAAAAAGACGGGTGGCCCATCACTGTCTGGAAAGTGGCCGATTACTATCTGAGTGTGGCCGATCACTGTACTTTTTGCGATTTTTTTTTCTTTAATATTTTTTGTAATAACCATGTTTGGTATTATAAAATATGTACACATAAATATCAATATACATGTTTTGTAAACACGAAAAAAAATGCATTTCAATAAAACCCCATTAATAAGCTTGTTTTGACCGACCAAAGCAAGCCATTCGCTTAACTGGCCCATCATTGTACCTATGACTGTATTGTCACAAATAAAATTAAGCAATACAAAAATTCAGTTACTACTGTTTTACACTCAGGGTACGATTTACTCTGCGTAATAAATTGTTATTTACGGTTACGACTTTAACGTAATTAAAAAATGAACGGTAGTCTTTTTAATATATTGAATCATTAAAATTTAAAAAAAAAACTAACAATACATAAGTAGGGATACCAAAAAGACGTTTGGCTACTTTAATTAACGGATACTGCCTACTTAACGCTTTTTGAAAACTTTTCAAGTCGACAGGTTATTAAAATTTCCAGAATTTTATACAAAGTTTTCTTTTTAATTATACTGCTTGATAATTCTTCGTTGCATTTGAAAATTATTTCAAAGAATGTTTATATTTTTCAAGAAATTATAAAAAAAACCTAGACAACAAAATTGACGCGGATAGAATAACTTGTTTAGACAAAAATATATATTTTTTTAATAAACCATTTCTTATATTCAAATAAATAATTCACAAGATTTTGAAAATGTTACATTCCATATATTGAACATAAATAACTTGAAAACACCTCAGATAATTACCCACCAGAAAAAAATATATTTGAAAAAATACGATAATCGACGGGTTTGAACCAGTATAACTATTGGTGTTGCGCCAATCCGTGCATTAACCAATAATTATGATCCTATCTTATAACGACAATTTAAACTAGTAGATTATACATGAAATGCTTATCAAATTGCGTTATTATTGACTATCGATTTTTGTGTATTAAATCAGGGATATTAATTACCTTAAGGCTATTATACTTCAGCTGGAGCACGGTCTAAAACGATCGTGATTGAAGATTGTCCAAACAACGCGTGTAGAACAAAACATAATTTGTCATAAAAATTCAACATGCGTCCATTTATTGTTGTTTATTGTTTTATAAGTAATAATAATAATATATTCATTGACATTTTTTCTTTTTCAAGTAAACGGGTAACGTTTTTTAGTCATCTTAAGAATTAATTCGCCCAACGCCATCACAAAACAAATTGACGTGTTCACAGCTCGACTTTCGCTCTCCGATTGGCAGTGAGTCCAAAATTTCGTCGCACCTATAGTTGAAAATTATTTGCCGTTTCACTGATGTATGCTCTTAATTACTAACCGATGCCCAGCTCTCGCCAAATATTTTATATAACGTCACTTGAACTTGCTAACAATTTTTAATAAACCATTTCTTATATTCAAATGAAAAATTCACAAGATTTTGAGAATGTCACATATACAACTTGAAAATACCTCAGATATATTATACCCACCAGAAAAAATATATTTGAAAAAAAAAATATTTTAAAGTACCTAATTAAGGTAATTAATATTCCTTGGGTATATATCTGAGGTGTTTTCAAGTTACGTATGTTCAAAAAATATACTATTGGGTATATTTAGCTAATACATAATGTCAAAATAGTGTTATGAAGTAACTGCAATTTAAAGGTTGACATGCCTTATAAAATCAGGAATAATACTAATTCCTTTGAACTTTATATGCATGTTCCATATATCGGATGGCCTTGAATTTTTTTTTCTAGTATATATTATATTTATAATGCCTCAAACACTATATAATATGAGAAGTTATGACTTTGATCTAAATCGTACAAATTATTGTCAAAAATTCATATTGTTGTTTAATTTAAGAATACTTAAGGGGGGACATGCTCGTCGAAGGTCAAAATTGAGTTTTTATTGTATTTTCTAACCATGATCCTGGACACTCCTTAAACGTTGTAGATAATCTATTTATATAATTTTGAAGCCTTATTATCCTTTATAGTTATTTTAAACATTTAATGACTGCATAAAGTATTTTTGTTACATAAAATAGTATTCTTTTAAACCTCTCGCTCTAATGTTTTAGAATATAGTCATATTTCGGTACATAACTGTGCAGTGGTGTTAAGATTTTTTACGTTTATTAATTTTTAAACGCATTTATGAAACCATTAGTATAATTTATTACGAGATAATTTTTGTAAAATATTCACGATAAAAAATTATATTGATAATCTCTGTGATCCCAAATTTGACAAAAATTAGGCATTTTATTATTCAAAAAATCGGCAAGATTAACACATTTGAAGATTATTCTAAAGATATTAATTATAAGCTATGTCTTTGATCATTCAAGTGTGATAAACATCTTATGAATAATGATTGCTTTATAATAATTATTGACCTAAGAATAAGGTAGTGTTTTTTTGAAATACGCCATTTCTTTTGTCATTCCCCAGTGGTTAAGCTACAACATACGGCCGTAGCCATAAATTGACAAACTATAATTAAAGTAGGAAGTAAAATGATATTGACGCGCGTGTTTGAACATGTACCGTTTAAAAAAAAATAAAAAAAAATTCGGTTAAGTACATGTTCAAACACGCGCGTTAACATAATTTTAATCCTTATTTTAATTATAGTTTGTCAATTTATGGCTACGGCCGTATGTTGTAGCTTAACCACTAGGGAATGACAAACGAAATAGCGTATTTCAAAAAAACACTACCTTATTTTTAGGTCAATAATTATTATAAAGCAATCATTATTCATAAGATGTTTATCACACTTGAATGTTCAAAGACATAGCTTATAAAAAATATCTTTAGAATCATCTTCAAATGTGTTAATCTTGCCGATTTTTTGAATAATATAATGCCTAATTCTTGTCAAATTTGGGATCACAGAGATTATCAATATAATTTTTTATCGTGAATATTTTACAAAAATTATCTCGTAATAAATTATACTAATGGTTTCATAAATGCGTTTAAAAATTAATAAACGTAAAAAATTTTAACACCACTGCACAGTTATTTACCGAAATATGACTATATTCTAAAACATTAGAGCGAGAGGTTTAAAAGAATACTATTTTATGTAACAAAAATACTTTATGCAGTCATCAAATGTTTACAATAACTATAAAGGATAATAAGGCTTCAAAATTATATAAATAGATTATCTACAACGTTTAAGGAGTGTCCAGGATCATGGTTTGAAAATACAATAAAAACTCAATTTTGACCTTCGACGAGCATGTCCCCCCTTAATATTGTTTAATTTCCACGGTTATTTTGACTAAGTGGACTTAATATCAACAAATAATAAAAAAACTGACAACTAAACAGTATTAAAGGGCTTAAATATGGTTTTATTCAAAAATCTTTTTTGATATTCCGTAAAAATAATTTTTTTGATATTCCATATAAAATTGTGTTTGGCAATCGGTAAAGTCTTTGCTATCCAGAAACGTGTCTCTAATCAGAGCATTTTATTACAACGTTTTTATTAGGTCGTAGTCTTACTGCCGTATTCATATACATTTGAACCGCGTTCAACGTAGTAAGCCGTTTATCGGCCGATTAAGGAAACTATAAAAAATGCATACGTCACGAGATGCGCACAGGAATGCGCACCAAACTTAAAATGGCGGCGATCTGCGCGAGCTGTCAGTGTCACGTCACTTTAATACACAATGACTTCATCACAACAAGCGTTTAGTAGGAGGCTTGAAACCTTCGTAGGTTTTATAAATTATTGCGAAAATGTGTGTGAAACAGAAAGGAGGAGACGCTTGCGACTGCAAAAAAGATACATCAGAGATATGGACATTTCTTATTCCTTGGCTTTGCCTATTGAATTCGACTGTTATCCTAGCCCAGGCGGCACGTTTTCACGCGTTGCTGAACGTATTTGTTATCCGCGAATTTATTATCAATGTTTCCCTATCGGCACAGCTAACTAATAGTTCCTTTTCATCTTGCGTGAAGTTAACTGCCCGTCGTCGTTGTGCCACAATAGGATTCATGATGATGCTAAAAAATGAAAATGAAAATGATGCTAAGCTTGTAAAAATGATCGAGATCGTGGGTCAATGGAGGTGTTTGTAAATATTGACAATGATCCGTGAAGCTGTATTGCCATATTATGGAAATATTTACTGGGTATACTTTGATCATTTCGTGCATTATAAAGTATAAAATAAATATGATTTTATAACAAATAAATTATTTAAAGTTCATGATAATTATTTATTTATAATTATTAAATTTATATGGTACCGTTTGCACATTTTTACATCGATTCACAATTTCAAAATTTTAAATTAATTTTCGGGAAATTTAAATTTAAAATTAGGTAACATTACCCATGGCATGACGCGTACTACGTCGGCGACGTGACGTCACTATTCGTCAGATACATTTAGGTTTATGCATGCAAATTTGCAGTAAATAGCTTGAATGCAGTTTGCTGTTATATGCATACGCCTGTTATTATTGTCCGATACAAATCTTGCAATCGATTTTTAACTAAATCCCGGACTAGCTAGACATTTGAAACTTTTAGAATATATCAGAACACGATGCCAATGCATTTTTTTAATACTTTTGGCCATTTTTAAGTAGAATTTAATTCATTTTTAGTTAATTCTGTTTTGTATGAAAAGTTATTTTGATAGCATTATTGGTTGCTAGGTTAATTCTAGCAACTAAATTATTAAATAATATACGTGCGTTACAATGGAAATCAATATGAAATGACATTTCATTATTCAGTATTTCTATCAAGTACAAATTTTTTTGATCGTTTAAGCTAGTCAAGTCAAGTTTATATGATACAACAGAAAATTTAAAAACGTTGTATATAAAAAGTTCTTTTCATCTTGTAATTATTTTATTTTAATATTGTGACCCTTGCCACAAGTAAATCTGAAGAACGATACAATGTACAGCTAATATAATCATTATGATAATAATATAATATATCTCTATATATATAAAAATCTCGTGTCACGATTTTTGTGGTCGAACTCCTCCGAAATGGCTCGACCGATTTTTATGAATTTTTTTATGTATATTTTTTAGGTATGAGAATAAGTCAACAAGTATATTTCATACCGCTAGGTGATTAGGGTATCTCTATCCAGAAAAATTTTCTTTTATTTTTTTGACAATTTTTTTTTTGTATTTGTTTTATTATTTGGCATAAAAAAATACTTATAACCTCAAATTACCCCCATCCTACCCCCATCATCCCATTTTTTAATCGCGATTATATTATTTTTGTATGAACAAATTTAACCGTCGTTCGTATTTCAAACAGAACGAAATTATTTATGTTGTTGAATGACAGATGGCACTACGTCCGAGAAGAATTCAAGAGAAGCGTCGCGTCATTTTGACATTTCATTCGGCAAATCACAACGCAGTGCGTGCAAAATTTTGTACGATTTATTTTAATTTATCTATTTTTATGTGCGTGTATTACAGTGCACAATGCCAGCAAGACGCAAGGGGGGCCATTTGGGCCGTCGAACGAATAAAGCAACAAACATGCAAAATAGTAGAGTAGAAAGAACAGACGAACAAATCCAACAAGATAACAAAAACGTGCGTGTAAGCATGTCGCAATTGCGTGCATCTCAATCACAAGAGGCACGAGCTGCACGAAATCAACAACGACAATTGGAACGGAGCCAAGCGCGCCGGTTCGTAGTTAACACACGCAGAGCAAATGACCGACAACGCCAACAAGTACATGGAACATTTACATCCGCTTCGTTCCTTCGTCTCGCATTCGAGTACGAGCCAGATATTGAATATTCCGCTCATCCGAAAGTGCTGATTGGTGCTATGGACAAAGAATGTCTCCATTGTCATGCGCTCAAATTCAAACATGAGTCAGCCGGGATGTGTTGCGCATCAGGAAAAGTGCAACTACCAGAAATTGAGATACCACCAGAACCATTGAACAACTTGCTCATTGGCACGGTTCCAGATTCAAAACTGTTCCTGAAGTCCATTCGCACATTCAATTCATGCTTCCAAATGACTTCGTCCGGAGCAACAGAAATAGTTCACAATACTGCGGCAAATGGTCAACAATTCCATTCTACGTTCAAAATCAAAAGTCAACTATACCACAAAGTAGGCTCATTGCTGCTAATGCCAAACGAACCACATACATTTTTACAAATCTACTTCATGGGCGCGGCGGTGAGGACATCAATCATGTGGATGCACGTTGCGGCTACAATAGCCTCAATTCGCCTAATGCCAGGCGCATCGTTGGCTAACTGGACGCCCTGTTGAATGAGCACAATGAATTATTGAAATTCTTCAAAGCACACATGCACGAATTGCAAAGTGACAATCACGCTATTGTCGTCGATCCTGATAAAACACCAGCTGGAGAGCACGTACCTCGATTCAATGCGACTGTTGTTGACGACATTGCTGGAATCATGGTTGGCGACCGCACATCGACGCGAGAAATCGTGATTCGAAGAAGAAACAATAATCTGGAGTTCATCGCTGACACACACCGTTCATACGAGGCTCTCCAATATCCGCTAATTTTCTGGAAGGGACAAGACGGATATTGCATAAACATTAAACAACGAGATCCTGTCACAGGTAATTCATTCATTATGAACATCATTACTCATTTTGAATTGAGAAAATGAATGGTTGATGTTTTTTTGTTTTTATCGGCGGTCATCGTCTACAGTGCTCTATTCCTCTTTCTGTCATAGATCCCATCCCCACACACTTACGATACATTCGTTACTTTTTATTTAACAACCAAAATATTCACTAGAAATAATTTATATGGCAGAACAACGTTTGCCTGGTCAGCTAGTTATTTTATATAATTTTATCGAACCATTTAATGCGATTCGTTGTCATATTGCCTCTTCTTCTTTGAGTGAAGATATATTATTAACGATCTTTACGATTTTATCGGCTTTTCTCGTTCCACCAATGCACAAGTCAAACGTCAATTTCTCAACCATATTAAATACGTAATAAGATATAAGTTGCAGTTATGTTTTGTGTCACTCAATTTTGAGATATACCACCTCTATAATTGTATGAAATCTCCTTCTGAACATCACATTCATAAAATAGATGCGAATTGCTTCTCCCCATGAGAACATAAGATCTTTTACTCATACACCGTCCGATTGCAACACGTTGGATTTATTGATGTGATTTAATTGTCATTAAAAAAAAATACTGATAGCGCTTTTAGCAGTGGACTGTATAATTTGAAGGTAATGCTGGATAGTGGATTACGGATCTGGGGATGGGGGGTTACACAGGATGCCAGCCACTGACCTTTATGATTAGAGGGCTGGCGCGATTTTGTGTTTACGCACTCACGCACTGGTAAACGGACATTACACTTGGATGGGTGATATATTATGAGGTTGATGAATGATAATGATTGTTTATATGAATGATGAGAGCCGGTATCACGGCTTGCTAAGTATTCAGCAGAAGTTTTGCTTGAACGACGGTCATACTAAATCAAGCTGACCCAGCCGTGGCCCACGAACAACTTCTGAATCAGTTGGTATAATAATTGAATTAATCAATAATCTATGGTTTAGCGGTAACAGGCTAACACGCACACCAGTTGTCATGAGCTAACTCAACTTAACATGTGTGTTTTGAGTAACTCTGCCTCGTTCGTATTGTATTAGATAGAGAGCGATAACTTTGACAAGTCTATGCGAGTCGGCTGTCTTGAAGTAACTCACAGTTCGTCCCAGTCACGGTTGATTCAGGCCCGTAACGTCTAGTCTTGTGACAATAATAAATAAGGGGATTTGAGTAGGTGGGGATTAAGGATAACGGCCACCACAATCGGCCCAATCAAATACATATAACTTAATGTAACATTGAATACAGCGTTAATTGAAGATTTTTGGCATAACAAAAATTAGCCAACACGAGGCGGGGCGCATATCGTTCTTAGATAATGTTGCATAGATGCTGCTCTTCGTGGTCAACCATGCGTTTCGGCTAGTCGCATGACGTAATTATAGCCTGTGGGCTGTGTGAGTGAAAGAGAGTTGTAACATCGCTGGCAGTTTAAATTTATGGCCATGTTGGAGACGAGAAAATTTTGTATGTGTGACCGGGTTTAAGTTTTATTTTCTAATGTTTGGGCTCTATATTCATAGAATAAGGTTTCTTCAGCACCTTTATACCTAACATCCTTGCAACAAATAAAACGGAATCTTAGCGATCGCTATATAGGTTTAATGGTTATTCTGCAGCGTTGTCAACAGTGGTCGTTTGGTGGTAGGGAAGATGGCTTCTTGTACGTCAAGTATCGCTTGTTTGCAGCTGATTGTTCGAAGTATTTCATATGGAGTGCAGAGTCAACATTAGATAGCGCTCGTCGAACAATGTTTGTATTTAATCTACGCCAAATGTATACTATTCCGGCTCTAATAGTACAACATCCAATTTAATTTAAAATTCTAAATTAGGTTTATCTTTCAGAATATTCACGGACAAAATAATACACTGGATGTTAATATATGAGTATATCTATGAGTTAAGAAAATAAAACTCTTTCTTGAACACACATACATAATTTGAAACAACCGGAGTATTTTCTCTATTAATAAAATGTGAAAAAAAAATCGGTGTGTGTACTTATGTATGCGCGTTAGAAGTTATACTTCTTTGGCGTAACAAAACAAAAACAAAACTTGTTTTGAACTAAATTCTTCGACTAGCTCTTAATTATCTTGTTAAATTACACACTCAAGAAAAAAGACCGCTTATTGGAACGCCGTTGGTTTATTTCTATACACTTTAACTTATATTACTAAATTATATAATTATTTATCGTTGTTTTTATTTTTAAAGTAACAACTGCTACTATACGTTTAATAGTTTGTTTACGTAAGGAATTGCAAATGGCCGACAATAATAAATTCGCTGCCTAGCAACGGAATAATTCTAAACTATAATATTATACTGTATAATCGTCTCGATTGCAGTATCATTATGTGGCGTAATGGTTGTGCGTTCGGCTGATAACCGAACATTCGTTGGTTCGAATCCAATCGAGTGTGTTTTTTTGTGTTAAAAAATAAATTATGTGTTACATGTTACACGCCAAAAATACACTCTGACCTGATTTTCCAAACGCAAATAAAGAAGTATAACTTCAAAAATTTATATATTGAATGATCTAAAATTTTTAAAATCCCTTGATTATTCAATATTGTGCACATTATATTAATCACAAGTACATAATTAAAAAATAACGCCGGACGTCTGACACGTCATGTCTGTCATTTACTATAAATGGTATTAAAGCCGATCACCATTCAGATAGCGGAATTTGAAATCCTCAGATAAACGTAGTTATTATAAATATCATAGATGGATCGATGGCTTAAAGAGTAGAGCATACATTCGGAATGTGAGTTCGAGTCCTACTCGGTTCAATTTTTTAATTATTCTGAAAAAAAATAATCAATTAAATTCGTAACAAAAATGTACTTATACATTTATTTATTTAAACATTGTCTATTTCTAAGGTGCATACATTAAAACTGAGACATTTTATTTTACTATAACAAGATTGAATATAATAAAGATAATAAACAGTCCAGCTGCAAGCAAATAAACTTTTAAAAAAACACAAGAAAATGGTGAGTTTTTCCTATGTGCGCATTTTCTAATTTGTGTATATTTCATTGTGTCCTTTTTTGTCTTCTCATTTTTATGTGTAGTTTTTTTGTGTACGCTTAAATCATTATTAAATGTATGTCAGTTCTTAAAAAAACATATACATATGTTCTATCGATTAAGAATTAAATGTGTCTGTGTTTTTTACTGTTTCTGTGAATTAGTTTTAATATGGCCACGGTTTTATGCTTGAATACCTTCAGACTATATAAATTCGTTTAAACGTATTACTTACTTCAATATTTATTTTGTTTACATAAAATTAACGGTAAATCATTGACATTTATTCAATTATATAAAAAGTGGATATCTTTATATGTGTTGGTATACTAAATGGTATATTATATATATATTGTTTATCGTTTGTATTGTAACAGTATTATTATAGTAAACACAAGTAACCATATAAATATATAAACGGTTTTGTTTTTGTACAAATTATTTGTTTTATTGATTAGTTATACATATAAGTCATTGAATATCATAGTAACAACATCTATTAAATATTTATTTCGGAATGTTTACCGATAATAATGTAGCTTCTGGATATGTTTTCGTATATTATTATATATTTCCAGAGACATCGTTTTATTGCCACTGTTTGGTTTTCTCTTTGAACTTCGCTGTCAAAGAAATCTCCGTTAGCCAATTTTATATTATTTATAGTGAAATAATAATGATCTATTTATAAAAAAAAAGAAAAAAAACATGAATCATGTTTAAAGGCTATGTTGGTTATTCGATATATCTATATTATGAAAATAATATGATGTTAAATATCAACAAAATAAATAATTCAAAGTTACTAAAAATGTCAAAGTAAACAATATTTTTAAATATACTAAAACATAAGAAAAATGTAATTGATTTAAACGTATTTTTCTTAAATAAATTATACATTTTCATTTACCATATTCACTTTATAGAGGAGGTAAGCTGATAACCATTAAACATGCAAAACTAAAAATGTAAAATATCTTTTTGCTTTATCTCCCATAAACATTTTAAAGGGGGTCTAGAATGAGTCGGCGCCGGGACAACTGGGCGCCGTGCAATCGAATGAAATTCGAAAATAAATAGACGTTTGTGAACTATAGGTACTTTTAAAATATATATTTAATATTATTATTCAATAATTGGTGAGAATTTAAATATGCACACGTAAATAATGATTTAATTGTGCATATATTTTAGTTCCAACGAGAAGAGAGTTATTCTATTTTTATATAAAGCCCCAAGAATTCTCAATCCGCAATAAAAAAAAAAAATAATGTTTATAGCAAAATGAATTAATACCATGTAAGAAGTAGATAGAAATTGATTAAAATTCCTCGTCTTCTTTCTGTATAACATCGTAACTAAAGTCTATTTATTTCATTCGACAGTGCGGCGCCCAATTTTCCTGGCACACAATTGTCCCATTCGCGTTTAAAGCGTCTTACAATTGTATTATTATGGTCGTTATCAGTCATACAAAAATAGTGCGTTTACACACTCGATTTGAAACTCAAATAAATAGCATAGCTTGAGTATTTTGGATGAGTTAAAATATGAAATACACACAATATTATATCTTTTGAAAAAATGATAAAATACTAAGCCGTAAAAACTATTGGCATATTTTGTTTTAAATAAGACCTTTGTTATTTATCGTTAGCGTAGGAATAAAGGAAAAAATTTGGACTTTCGTAGTTTACATGTATATTAAAGGAGTTTTTGATGAGAACTTAGGTTTATTCTCAATTTTAAATGATGACGTTTACCATAATATCCTTTTATGGTAATCGTTAATATAATTATTTATGTAGGAAAAAAAATGATGGGGCATAATAATGACAAGTAAATCTACTATTCATTAAGTCTACAAGTTATTCAGAATAAGCTCCTAAAGATACCACAAATTCTTTGACATTTAAAAATCACGTCGGCTTTTATGTTTAGAATTTAATATATTTCTAATAAACTGTTTTTTATTCAACAAATTTAATGATTTACAAGATTTTAGAATGTAACTTTTCGTAACATAAAAAAATTGTAACACTATACATTATATTATATACATATTAAAAAAAAAAGACGACGCCGAAAGGGAATTGAACTTGCACATATTGAATTCACGCCAATGCTTTTTACTTTTGAACAATCCGCGAAATGGTTTTCAAATTGCGTTAATTTTGGCAATTGGCTTTTGTGGTATGAATCAAGGTATCAGGAATATGTACTTACTTTTATTCATTGCCAACGACAGGATCTCTCCAAATTTTTAGTTTTAAGTGTACCCGCACTTGCTAATAATTTAATAAACAAAGTCGTAATAAAGTAGAATGCAGGTGGCACAATGGTAAAGCACATTTGCAAACAGGGTTCGATTCCAGCCTACATATTTTTTCTAATATGTATATAATATCTGAGGTGCTTCAAATTATGTATTTTTAATTTATATTTCTCATTTGAGCGTAAATTTTATCAATGCTTTGTATTATATCTTTATTATTCTGGTAACAATGGTCGAATACATTGAAGCTCCTTAGAGCTTTTAATTTCCTACTTGAAAATGAGTAAGGATTTAAACTAGCGTTACATTTGCAAAGCAAATTTGCATTGGGACTTAGACTAATATTATTAAATCTAAGTGTGAATGCTGAATTACGGAGCTTATTTATTACAAACTAGTGTTAGTACATAAGTTGTCAAATATATAAAAAAAATAAAAATTTCACATTCGATACAGATGGACAAGGATTAAAAATAATATGGTCTGTCGCTGGTTTACTGCGGACCAATACAGTATACAAAGTGCTCATTGTATATAATGAACGTGATTACGTTAGTCCATAAACTTCAATGTTCTTTAGTAGTGACACAAACGCTTGCAATTTAAATATCAAATCGATTGAAAGTAAACTTCACGAAGTAAATTTTCACAACAAATAAAGCTTGCAATAAACTTCGTCGCCGAACAAACGGTCAGTTTTATTGTCTTCCGCGTACGATAATACTCGTAAAGATTCTGTCTATTTGGAAATGTATAAAGAGAGTGCTCGGATAGCGGAATGTATCCGGGGTTCCGCTTGTGGAGTGATCAACAACCACGCTAAGCTTTTTAGGCCAAATACATTCACGATTATCCCACTGTGCAGTGTTGCATGTTTGCCACAATAGGAATAACGCTCAATGAATTCAATCGACACAGTAGAAGCAATAAAGCTTTAAAGCAACCTGATTTGTCTTGAGTGAAATAATTACAAGATAAAAATAACTTTTTATATACCACGTTATTAAATTTTCTGTAAAATCATATTATAAACTTGACAATTCTATGTATTAATAATTTAGGACAAATAAGGCAATTGTCAACAAATCATTTTTTAGCTATTTTGCAACAAACAAACAAATATGGAATACTGAAATGTCATTTTGATTTCCATAGTAATGCACGTATATATTAATAATTTAGTTGATAGGACCACCCCTTAGCAAACAATAATAGTGGATTGGATTACGTACGGATTTCTCCCGAAATAATTTTTCATACAAAACAGAATTAACTGAAAGTGAATTCAATTCTACTTATAGATGGCTAAAAGTATTAAAAGAATGCATTGGCATCGTGTTCTGATATATTCTAAAAGATTCAAAAAAAATCGATTGCAAGATTTGTACTGGATAAACAACCACCGCACAAACAAGAATACGAGCTAAGAAAAACGTGGTAAAAAAGCATTGTCTATATTTTATTTTCGTATGGTATGGAAAAATTTAGCTTAAAACTTTAATATAGTACATTTTCACTTTTGCTTCTAAGTTGAGCGACCACGCGACGGAATTGAAAATAAGTATTGACAATTTCGCACCCCTAGTTTTAAACTATTACAAGTCAAAAAACTGACATTTTGAGTTAATAATGCAGAAAGGTTGAAAATATCATTATTTATCTGGTCAAAGACTATCACAAGTCTAAATAAATTCTACGGAAATACAGGACAGAAAGAATAGTCTATCATTTTTATAAATAGTATTGTGTGATATTTAAAGACTATGCTATTTTGAGTTGTTATGGTCTTAAATTAGGATTCAAAATTTTAGCGAGTTTAAGACTATGACATCTTGAATTATCATCGGTCAGGAATGGACAAAGTAAATAAAACTTGTGTTGTGGTCACACTGTTGACTAGCCATTCTGAAAATTGAACAGTAGTTTGTTGATAAATAAAATAATAAATAAAACAAACAGTGATGGAATCATAGAAAAGGATCTCAGAGGAACACATGAAAACCATAAGAAAATTGATACCGAATTAAAAAAATATGTTAGAGATCACATCAATTGCATTCCTAGGGTAGAATCCCACTTCCTGAGAGCTCAAACTTTCAACCATGTCCGATCTAGTAAGATCATAATATGGGCCTCCACGGTATGGTTTGTATTAACAGAATTTTGTTTTTTTTTCGAGATATGGATGTCAGCTACTTGCTCAACCTATTAGGTCCATAATCTGACTCATACACAAATTGAAAAACAATATGTGTACTTGCGAGACCCAGGATTTGAACCTATGATCCACGACGCTTGCACCAGACTAACTACCAGACAATTTATTGATGGCTCTTTAAATTTAGCAACACTATAGGCTATACAAAGGAAAGTGTCAACAAAATGATCGACCTTTCGTGAAGTTATCTCAGTATTCTACGATCTTTAATACAGAATTTAATATTGGGCACTTTCAGTCAAAAAAAGATCAATGGTCAGCACAGCATATACAAATTTAAATGATACACAAAAAGCAAAACAATTAATTTCGTTCAATGTCCCAAATAAAGAAAAAGCACGAGAGGAGAAAAAAATGACGTGAAAAATGGAGCTATCCCTGATCCAGATAATATTATGATAGTTTCATGTTTCGATTTGCAAGCAGTTCTCTCATAACCCTGTGGTGAAGTCTCAAACTTCTATTACACCAGAAAACTTGCAACATATTTCACCATCTTTGATATTGCTGAGAAAAAGGGTTTTGTTGTATCTGGAACGAAGTGACTGCTAAAAGAGGTTTTAATGAAATTGGTAGTTGTATTTACATACCATTACTTGAAAAAAAATCTAAATAAGAATTTGCATTTTTGGTCCGATAACTGTGCTAGACAGAATAAAAATAAATATTTAGTTGCGTTGTATTTATCATTACGCCAACGGTGGCCACGCGGCATAAGCGTTGGACTATCATGCCGTGGGTCCCAGGTTCGAATCCTGGGTCTGGCAAGTACGCATATTGTTTTTCAATATGTGTGTGAGTCAGTGTATGGACCTAATAGGTTGAGCAAGTGGCTGACATCCATTTCTCGTAAAAACAAAATCTATTAATACAAACCTCTACTCCGTGGAGGCCCATATGATCCTATTAGGATCGGACATGGTCGAAGAAGAAGAAGTATTTATCATTGGAAACAGAAAATGTAAAGTCTATAAAGCAAAAATATTTGATGGGTCACACCCAAGATCAGTGGATTGCGATGCACTCACTCATTGAAAAAGAAAAAGAGAATGCTAAAAGTGCTCCAGTATTCATACCAGCTCAATATAGATAGATACCCATTATAGCCATGGCTGAAAAGAATGGTGAACCTTATAGAGTTAATGCAATGGCAACTGATGATATATTTGACCTGAAATTACTGTCCGATGAGCTGGAACAAAATTATGTTATAACTACCGTAGGTACGAAGGTAACATGGCAAGCAATCAAAGTCATGCATTTGAAAAGGGAATCACCGTATAGTTTTTTCATTAAAACCAATTTTATTGATTCTTCCTATGAGGAAATTAATATAAGGCATCGCATGACGGGTCGTCCAGTTCACATGAATATGATAATTTTACAGAAAGCTTATAATGAGCTACCAGGAATAACCATGCAGAAAAGGCAAGATCTTTTAACTATATGCAAAAAAATTGATACCGATGACGTACCACAGTTTTTACAATAATTTGAAAGTCGCTAATAGTACTCAAGTGGCAAGAAATGACTTGGTTCACGAAGAGAGTGATGGAAATTACTCTAATTAATTCTAAATTATATAATAATTTCCATTACGTAATGTGCAAGATCCTTGAATAGGTAATCATAATCTTATACAATTATATATTTTAAAAATTCGGTAGGTATGTGATGGTTTACCTGTTCCAGTTATTTTATTTTGAAATAAAAATTTCAAATAACCATTTCGTTTATTATTTTACTTGATATGCATAATATATTGAAGAGATTTTATGTTGTTTCATATTAGTTTGTATTGTGTGCATGATGGGTTATTTCAAAATTTATCAAAATAGTCCAATTTTAGACTATGACATTTCAAAAAAACTACCAAAAATATGTGTTCTGTATAATTTTTCAATATAATAATAATTTCATACAAAAATACAAGCCCTGATACACATTGAGTAAGAAAATCAGTTTGGTACATACATTTTTAGATTTAGTTGAGAGGGTTTGAATCTTTAAATCCAATTATCTCAGAATGCTGTTTTTTGACTTGTCATACTTTAAAACTAGGGGTGCGATTTGTTAAGCAGTATTTGAATAGTTTAGTCCAAGCATTGGATCAAACACGGAATATTGAAAAACGAAAATGCATTTTTTGCTTGCCACGAGAATAAATGCGTGACCCACTTCCTCCAAAGACGAGTGCTCTATCACCTTAAGTGTTTCCCAACCTTTTTACACCTGCGGACCGGTGAAAATAGAAGAAATATTTCGCAAACAGCCAACGCAACATAAAAACCATTATTTATAATAGGTATAGCATTTTGTTTACTAGTTTTTCAATCTTATATACTGATAGACATATAATAATCTGATTGTGAATACTACAAAGTATATAGGTACCGTGGAAATTCTAATGTAAATGGAAATAATCAAAAACCAATCATAAAATAAATTGTTAATAATAGAATTTTGAGAAAACAATAGAGAAAGACGACTCGATAAGGTTTCCTTTGACGTCTTCCTTGAAGAGATTATTAATCCATAGATTGACTTTACGAATATCCTCATTTTCAGAATAATAGCAACTTAAGTTTTGAGCTACCACCCTTAAATATTGACTGATTACATTTTAAATGACTTTCCGGTTAACGACAGGATCAATTTTTTTTTTTTTGCGAAAATAGAAATATTTCTATATTTTTCCCGTATTTGCGAATATTTAAAATTGGAATTATTACCACATAACAATATGAAAGTTTAAGATGCCCTCTAAAATCAGGCATAATGCTTGCGACGTATATAATAAAGTTATCTAGAATAACTCAGGAAACCACAAAAATGTTTTTTGTTGCTTTAGTAAAACTTTGTTGTTTCTCAAATTATCGATTCAATTATAACCGCAATTGAGGTAAATACAACCACAATTTACGATCGTCTAAGATAGATTTTGGTTGTTTATTTTATATTTAAGTCGATACGTGTATAGTTTAATGTGTGTATGTGTATGGCAATACTGTGGTATTTATTTTTTTAATAACATTTTCAGCACACGACGGCGCTTTTTAATATGACAATATGAGTTTGTCTTGGGAATATAAAATAAAATGTTCAATACTGAGAGCGTCGCACAGTCGTTTGTATTATTGTATTGGTGGTCGGAAACTTTAATACATGCCGCAGTATCATATGTCACCCAGATAGGCGGTCGCTGGAAAAAATGCCTCTCGCTCGGTCACGAGTCACGAATCCAGCAATAACTTTCAGGAAAATGGCGTCCGTGCATGCTATAAACAAGAAAAATGTGAAAAACTGTCAGCCATGATAGGATATGACGATTACGGTTTATTGTCCCGCAAACTAATAAAGCTATATGCTGTGCGAGGGATCATACTAAACGATCGAATTGAGTTTGAGGCTTTTTATATAAATCTAACATGATTATTCTTCTTATTAATATAGATCACATGTTTTACCTTCACCAACCGCCATGTATCCACACACTTAACGTTTACCTTAGTTAGGCATGTTAAAAATGTATCAATACATTAATTTATTTTGATATGACGTCCCTAACCAAGTCATATAAAGCGCCACCGAGGTGTAGGATTCGTTGTTTCGGTTAAGCTAGAAATCTGGAAACTTTTTAACACATAACACGTGGTACATAATATGCATAGCAAAACTATTTAGATTTTTCTCAAGACTCATCATATTATATATAATTTTACAATTTGATTGGTGATATATATATTTGAGACACTGAAGATAATTTTCATCGTAAGTTCTTGGGGAATTACGTAGGTAGATATCATCTTTTAATAAGTCTATAACTTTGATTATTTTATAAACAGCTAGTAATGGGGTGTCATTGATTGATCATTTTTTTTTATTATTAAGAAGTTATTATTGAATATTAGTGAAAACTGTAGTCAAATCGTAATAATATTCATAAAACAAGTAATTTTCAACCGACTATTTCAATTAGTTATCGGGGAATATTAGAATGTATAATTCCGTGTAGAAAAAACTGACGACAGTTCAAAATGGGAGTGCATATTTTAGCGACAATAAAACTACCCCCATATTGTTAATTGATAGTATAATAACACTAATACAATAAATTTTTGGTTACAATCCAATTTAATAAAAATACTCAAGACTTGAAATACGTGAAAATAATGATGTGAATGTTGACTTTTTTTCGTGTTTCTTCCATTCAAGCTTTTATGAAAAAATTAAAACGATAAAACAAAACGCAGAAAGCTCACTTCTCGGTTAACTTAATAAAGTATCAATGACGTATCATGAGTGGAGATCCAGTTAAGGATAGGAAAATAAGACCTACGCCACAACGATCTTGTTAAAAGTTATGCAGAAGAAGACGACGAGGCTTGAAAATTTAAATATATAAGTTTAAACTTATATATTTCAATATATACTATTTAAATACATTATAAATTATAGAACTTATAATTTAAGTTAGAATGCTACAAACACCTATATATAACTATTTTAATGAAAACATCTATTAAAATAAACTCTTCCGAAAACGTATTATTGAATGTGTTCGGTAGTAGATTCATCTATTTCTATTGCTACGGAACTCTGAGTTATTTAGAGGCGACCAAAATGTCAATTCATGTGTCAATTATTTTCTTACTACTGTGAAGTAACAAACCTAGCGACAAACTACTCTAACTAACGACTTGTGACGAGAATTTACCGAAAGAGAAAATAGAAATACACTGTTATTCCTAAAATTTCTTGTGATTTGTTAATATTTTTGTATGTCTTCCATACAAATTATCTAACTAGGTACACAGGAAGTTTATAGTAAGACAATTAAAACGATAAGTAATAATATCATTAACAAATACGTCATCTTTCAGCAGTGGCGAAGGGTAACTTTTGGAAAGAGGTAGACTGTGGAGATCAAAGAAAAAGACTACACTAATTGTCAGGTGTACTCACGGCAAATAAGACGATAATACGATATTACTACTGATGGATAGGTACACACTAATGCCAACGTTACACTAAATGACTTGATCGATGAAATTTTAATAGCTCAATGACGATATAGAATTTAGGAATGAATATAAATTATGTATTTTCCTATACCAACACGTAACATACACCCAAAAATATATCATCGGTAAATATTATTAACAGCCCAATATGACAAACAACTGAACAAAAAAATTATACATTTATATGTTCTATGACTGGATTAAATGATAAATAATAAACACGACATAAAATTAATAATTGTTTTTAAAAATATTCCATCTTTATACCTATGACGCGATTGAACAAATAGATTTTTTTAAATAATCGCATTATTAATAACTATTAGAATAAAGCGCCAAAGCGACAGTCCTCGACACTAAATATATAAGCTTTGCTTATAAACCTATAGAGTCGTATGAATAAATGCAGACTGCCTCGATGGCCTTGAGACCCAGTTCATACAATAAGCTCGGAAAATCATTGTCGAGTGAATCAATATTAATTCAATACTCGCTAGAGGCGCTGATTTGTTACTTTTTATTTATTTATTCTACATTATTCTGACGATAGATGGCTCTCATTTATATATATATTTTTTAAATATTATTTATTATTCTGACGACATATTTAATTAGTTCCCGCAAATTTTATTATTTAGGTATTTGAATTTAAATACTTTCTATCTATTTTTCTTAGAAGGTAGGCTTCAATCAATAGTCTACTATAGAGCCTTCGATATTTATTTATTATTTATTTATATTAATGATAATTACTACACGGTATTAAACTAATAATTAAATTAAATACGCCCTATTTTACGATGACACATATTATGTACAAATAAAGATAGATATGGCGTCTATTTTTTTTTTACCGGAGGTCACTCAGTCCCATGCCGTCACCGCGGTACACATCTCATTCTACAAAGGATGTAAATGCAAGCGCATGATACGCATACTGGAGAGAGAATCAAATAACCCCTAGGTGAGTAAAAATGCACGCTATGTGTAAATGTCCTAAACTGATAACGGTTAGTCGAAAATAATAACTATTATTAAGAAAGTTAATATTTATAAGCACGCTTTTAGATGTGATTAATTAGTAACCAGTCAGATAATTATATTATTTTATTCTGAAAAATTACTCATTTCCTCATTTATAAAATTATAATATTATTATAAGTAGTTTGGTAGATAATTTATAATATAAAAAAGTAGGTAGGTATGTATATTTAATAATTAATGACTAAACCCCACCACCAGAAAGTCGTCAAGCCACCACTGCATCGAAGTCTAAACAGTAGATGGGAGAAAAAATTAATGATTAGGTTTATCTTATTTGTATAATATATTACAGGATGAGACCGTTTATCCATTTTTTTTGCACATATTATAAATGAAACTGAAAGAAAACCATTAAGATGTACCTACGTTATAATATTATTTTGTAGTCCATCATACACATACAATAAACATAGAAGTAAGTTGAGTATATTATACTTAATACTAGCTGACCCGGCAAACGTTGTTCTGCCATATAAATTATTTCTAGTGAATATTTTGGTTGTTAAATAAAAAATAACGAATGTATCGTAAGTGTGTGGGGATGGGATATATGACAGAAAGAGGAATAGAGCGCTGTAGACGATGACCGCCGATAAAAACAAAAAAACATCAACCATTCATTTTCTCAATTCAAAAAGAGTAATGATGATGTTCATAATGAATGAATTACCTGTGACAGGATCTCGTTGTTTAATGTTTATGCAATATCCGTCTTGTCCCTTCCAGAAAATTAGCGGATATTGGAGAGCGTCGTATGAACGGTGTGTGTCAGCGATGAACTCCAGATTATTGTTTCTTCTTCGAATCACGATTTCTCGCGTCGATGTGCGGTCGCCAACCATGATTCCAGCAATGTCGTCAACAACAGGCGCATTAAATCGAAGCACGTGCTCTTCAGCTGGTGTTTTATCAGGATTGATGACAATAGCGTGATTGTTGCTTTGCAATTCGTGCATGTGTGCTTTGAAGAATTTCAATAATTCATTGTTCTCATTCAATAGGGCGTCCAGTTTGCCGACGATGCGCCTGGCATTAGGCAAATTGAGGTTATTGTAGCCGTAACGTTCATCCACACAATTGATGTCCTCACCGCCCATGAAGTAGATTTGTAAAAATGTATGTGGTTCGTTTGGCATTGGCAGCAATGAGCCTACTTTGTGGTATACTTGGCCTTTGATTTTGAACGTAGAATGGAATTGTTGACCATTTTCCGCAGTATTGTGAACTATTTCTGTTGCTCCGAACAAAGTCTTTTGGAAGCATGAATTGAATGTGCGAATGGACTTCAGGAACAGGTTTGAATCTGGAACCGTGCCGATGAGCAAGCCGTTCAATGGTTCTGGTGGTATCTCAATTTCTGGTAGTTGCACTTTTCATGATGCGCAACACATCCCGGCTGACTCATGTTTGAATTTGAGCGCATGACAATGGGGACATTCTTTGTCTATAGCACCAATCAGCACTTTCGGATGAGCGGAATATTCAATATCTGGCTCGTACTCGAATGCGAGACGAAGGAACGAAGCGGATGTAAATGTTCGATGTACTTGTTGGCGTTGTTGGTCATTTGCTCTGCGTGTGTTAACTACGAACCGGCGCGCTTGGCTCCGTTCCAATTGTCGTTGTTGATTTCGTTCAGCTCGTGCCTCTTGTGATTGGGATGCACGCAATTGCGACATGCTTACACGCACGTTTTTGTTACCTTGTTGGATTTGTTCGTCTGTTCTTTCTGCTCTACTATTTCGCATGTTTGTTGCTTTATTCGTTCGACGGCCCAAATTACCCCCCTTGCGTCTTGATTGCAACGTGCACTGTTATACATGCACATAAAAATAGATAAATTAAAATAAATCGTACAAAATTTTGCACGCACTGCGTTGTGATATGCCGAATGAAATTTAAAAATGACGCGACGCTTCTCTTGAATTCTTCTCGGACGTAGCGCCATCTGTCATTTAACATCATAAATAATTTCGTTCTGTTTGAAATACGAACGACGGCTAAATTTGATCGTTCAAAAATAATAAAATCGCGATTAAAAAATGGGAAGGTGGGGTTAGGAGAGTAAAAATTTGGGGTTATAGGTATTTTTTGATGAAAAATAATAAAAAAAATACAAAAAGAAATTTTCAAAAAAATTAAAGAAAAAAAATTCTGGATAGAGATACCCTAATCACCTAGCGGTATGAAATATACTTGTTGACCTATTTTCATACCTAAAAAATATACATAAAAAAATTCATAAAAATCGGTCGAGCCATTTCGGAGTAGTTCGACCACAAACATCGTGACACGAGATTTTTATATATATACTAGCTGACCCGGCAAACGTTGTTCTGCCATATAAATTATTTCTAGTGAATATTTTGGTTGTTAAATAAAAAATAACGAATGTATCGTAAGTGTGTGGGGATGGTATCTATGACAGAAAGAGGAATAGAGCGCTGTAGTCGATGACCACCGATAAAAACAAAAAAACATCAACCATTCATTTTCTCAATTCAAAATGAGTAATGATGTTGTTCATAATGAATGAATTAACTGTGGCAGGATCTCGTTGTTTACTGTTTATGCAATATCCGTCTTGTCCCTTCCAGAAAATTAGCGGATATTGGAGAGCGTCGTATGAACGGTGTGTGTCAGCGATGAACTCCAGATTATTGTTTCTTCTTCGAATCACGATTTTTCGCGTCAATGTGCGGTCGCCAACCATGATTACAGCAATGTCGTCAACAACAGTCGTATTAAAATCAACGTACGTGCTCTCCAGCTGGTGTTTTATCAGGATTGATGACAATAGCGTGATTCTCACTTTGCAATTCATGCTTGTGTGCTTTGAAGAATTTCAATAATTCATTGTGCTCATTCAACAGGGCGTCCAGTTTGCCGACGATGCGCCTGGCATTAGGCGATTTGAGGCTATTGTAGCCGCAACGTGCATCCACATGATTGGTGTCCTCACCGCCGCGCTCATGAAGTAGATTTGTAAAAATGTATGTGCTTCGTTTGGCATTGGCAGCAATGAGCCTACTTCGTGGTATACTTGGCCTTTGATTTTGAACGTAGAATGGAATTGTTGACCATTTGCCGCAGTATTGTGAACTATTTCTGTTGCTCCGGACGAAGTCATTTGGAAGCATGAATTGAATGTGCGAATAGACTTCAGGAACATGTTTGAATCTGGAACCGTGCCAATGAGCAAGCCGTTCAATGGCTTTGGTGGTATCTCAATTTCTGGTAGTTGCACTTTTCCTGATGCGCAACACATCCTGGCTGACTCATGTTTGAATTCGAGCGCATGACAATGGGGACATTCTTTGTCTATAGCACCAATCAGCACTTTCGGATGAGCGGAATATTCAATATCTGGCTCGTACTCGAATGCGAGACGAAGGAACGAAGCGGATGTAAATGTTCGATGTACTTGTTGGCGTTGTCGGTCATTTGCTCTGCGTGTGTTAACTACGAACCAGCGCGCTTAGCTCCGTTCCAATTGTCGTTGTTGATTTCGTTCAGCTCGTGCCTCTTGTGATTGAGATGCACGCAATTGCGACATGCTTACACGCAAGTTTTTGTTATCTTGTTGGATTTGTTCAGCTGTTCTTTCTACTCTACTATTTTGCATGTTTGTTGCTTTATTCGTTCGACGGCCCAAATGGCCCCCCTTGCGTCTTGCTGGCATTGCGCACTGTAATACACGCACATAAAAACAGATAAATTAAAATAAATCGTACAAAATTTTGCACGCACTGCGTTGTGATATGCCGAATGAAATGTCAAAATGACGCAACGCTTCTCTTGAATTCTTCTCGGACGTAGCGCCATCTGTCATTCAACAACATAAATAATTTCGTTCTGTTTGAAATACGAACGACGGTTAAATTTGTTCATACAAACATAATAAAATCGCGATTAAAAAATGGGAGAATGTAGGTAAGAGAGTGAAAATTTGGGGTTATAGGTATTTTTAAAGCCAAATAATAAAAAAAAATACAAAAAAAAATTGTCAAAAAAATAAAAGAAAATTTTTCTGGATAGAGATACCCTAATCACCTAGCGGTATGAAATATACTTGTTGACTTATTCTCATACCTAACAAATATACATAAAAAAAATTCATAAAAATCGGTCGAGCCATTTCGGAGGAGTTCGACCACAAACATCGTGACACGAGATTTTTATATATATAGAGATTATAAAGAATTTTGTGAATGAAATCTAAACATCTAATGAATATTTTTTTTATCTTTGAATATACATAAGGTAAAAAAAATAATTTAATGGAATAAACTATAATTTTTTTCTTGATAAGTGCTAGTGTCAGACATACATTACGATTAAGTTAGTTAATATCCATCATTAATCACAAAGCAGCTGGCCTTCTGATTGGTGAATTTTAAAATACCTCTGATAAAATGTGGTTATAAGAAATGATGACACAGACGGCTAAATAGCTTAGAGGCGAAAGTGAAAGATATGATTTCGAATCTCACTCGGTCAATTTTTTTCTCTAAATTATATGGTTCTAAGGTTTTTCAAAATTATGTCTTTTTCTTTAATATTTATTATTTCGCTCGCTTTTAATTAACTTGTAGAAGAAATTCATTGCTGTCTTCATTATTCGTGGTTCATAATCCTGTACCTCAGTGATAACGCGATTAGTAATTCTAAATGGAAATCCACTGGACGAGCTTTATCATGTCAAACCTATCAGGCACCATTAGCGAGGGGTGTAAGACTAGTCAATGCGCTCCCCGAAGACGTAGACATTTTCGGTGACGTGCTATATATTTTGTATTCGAAATTTTAGTTTTCTGTATAAAATTGTATGTTTTTTGTTTTCAAAATTTTATTTTTCTGTATAAAATTATTGTACGCGAGTATGTTTTTCTTAAATTTATTATTATTATTATTTAATATATTTTCTTCTTCCTCTTGTGAGGATAATATTAGTTATAATGTAAATCTCATATTGTGAACGTTTTGATGAATGTAAAGTTTTCTTATATAAATAAATAAATTATATACTTTTATATAATTCACACGTACATAATATATAATTTACATATATATTCACGTATATATTATGTTTTACATAATAATATAATATATGGGGTAAAAAATTATATCAATAATTAATATAGCAGCAATTCAATATACCCTTCAACGAATCACGATCTAAAAGCAACTATCATTTTTATTTATACACGAATAACGCAGCTTCAGACATACTCTAGCAATATATTTGTTAATGTTTCAATGCACACATGTTTATACGCTTGGCTGATAAAAGCCTTGTACTTTGAATTAATCGCACCAATATTGACGCATCGTTAGATTTAACTGCTACCTTTTTCAATTCAACTGCGGGTATGAATATGAATTATGTTTTGTACGACCTCTGAAAATAATAATAAAAGACACTATATTACGATATCGCCAGTACGATGCTTTAACTCTTTGATAGCATATCTCACAGGCAATCTGTGAAAGGCCCTGGGTTCAGTTCTACGGGTCAACAAATAAGAAATTTTATTATTATACTGTTCATGAATATAATATGTAATTCTAGTAAATCAATGCTTTTAGAGTGTTACATATATTTTCTAAGTAGGTAATTTAAATAAATATCGAGCTTATTTTTTATACTAGAAGTCTTGAAGAAACTAATTATTTGCAATAAGAAAGATATTTTCATTATTACTAAGTTAAGGTAGTTATTTATAAATACACCAAATGATTCTCCTCGATTAACTGCAGCCCCCAAGCTCTGCTACCCCCACGGGACATCACTGAGGACCCTAACAGCGAGGGAGCAGAAGACAATAATATGATTTCTTAAAAATGTGGTATTTTCTTTGTATACTTCGCATCACTTGAACAGAGCATAGTGCAGTCCAGTTAATTATCCAGTAACTTAGGATAAAGTCCAGTAGCAAAGTAGTTTTGCCCTGCAGAAGGTTTCAGCATTATATTTTTTGGATATCTATTATAGTTTGTGATCATAATTATATTCAAAATTTTTGACATTGGCAAACTTCTGTTAGCGCCGACAGTTTAAAAAAATGGGGAAGAAAACAGTTTACATGCTGTTTATTTTATAGAGAGAATAATTCCCTATAATTTTTATCTGAATTATGTTTTCATTAACCTATAAAGTATGCCAGATTAATAATAAATCAATATTTTAATATGTACCTAAAACAACATTTAATTATTATTATAATAATCAGATCAGAACGCCCTCTACTACTGAACAAAAATATAAGAACGGCTGTGAACAATATGTCCAAGATGCACTCTGCAATTTCGCGGGTATTTCGTTTGTCACGGTATAACTATATGAAAAACTGGTAGTTTAAATGGGCTCTAAGAAAGGCAAAGCAGATAAAAACATGGATGCGCTAAAGTGACCACGTGACATAGCTTACTGAGTAGATTCTTCATTCTGTCCTGGCGAAGCATTCGATCGTGAGAGGTGGAGAATCTCCGTTACACAAAAGATGGCTGAATTTCAAGGTAGACATGATCCTCAGCCATAAGTGAATGACTGAACTTTTTACAGATACTTTACATTTCCAACATTAGTTTTTAAACTTTTCCCTTAATTAGGTAATACAGTTTTGACGTTCATTTATTTTGTATTAATTTGTTATAGTAACGAGGATAAATTGAATTCGTTATAAGTTTGTATTTATTACTGGTATGTAGTATGCATAATACATGAAGATGCCGAAAGATAAAACCTGGGACACAAAAAAAGTCTTAAATAAATAGTGCAAAACCTTAAAGAAAATAATATACTTAATGTAAACATAAATACATAATCCACGATAATTTTTTTTTTAATTCTACGGTATTTGAGTTATTTATGTTTACAGCTGTTTCGTGCTAAAAACACATCCTCAGATCGTTCTAGTGTAACTAATGTTAGATATTAAAAAACTATTATAGGCGACATATTATATAAATTATATAATTAAGATCTTGGTTTGATATAAAAATACTAGCTATCGATTTGAAATATTATTAATTTTGGTATTACCTAAAAAATATTTTCAGGGTAATTTTCGAATAGTAGAAGGCGTGTAGCGAAGGGATTTTAACGTGTTTCTGAGGTTTACAAGATATGTGTGACATATTTTATTACACAAATGAATATAAAGATGTTTTTTAACAATATACTATTGTCAATAATATATTTTATTGTTATCCATTGCTATAATATATTTTACTCACTTGTGTATAAATTTGTTCATATTAGATATTCGATACGCCGTTTTTTATGCGCGTTTAATAAAACATAATTCAGGGTATTTTCAGGCAGGTAATGCTATTCAGAATCGATTTTTACATATCATAGCGCATGGCCCGAGTAGAGGAAAGGCAGATTCTTCTGGCATTGTGGCAACGACAAAATCAATTTGGAAAGGTGTAAGTGTCATTTGAAAGTAGCCATACCAACACTTAAATGTGTCACTTACAGTATCATAAGAATCTTATACTATTCTACATTATGTAGTCCTTAAAACCTTATTGATAACTTATACAATATAAACAATATTTTTAGCTTTGAAATATAGTTTTTATTTTATGATATTAGAGTTAAACATAAAAGTTTTGATCGTAAATGCTCACGACCATAATAAAATTTAAATAACATGGAATAATGAATTGTCACAACGCTTATTAGAATATTTCGTAAGCTTTGGTGCAAAAAAAATCGGTGCGTGTACACGCGTTAGAAGTTATAATTCTTTGGGGTAACAAAACAAAAATAACAAAATTAACTGAAACAGGCACGTCAATTATTTGACCGTAAATACCGTATTGACCATTCAAATGTCTCAGTCTTCTGATCTGCATGAAAAGAATACGTGGTGATATAACGTCGCAATAGGATTGGTTTGCCGAATATCCGTTGTTGTCGAAATCGACCTTTTGATGCAGAATGTTTTTTTGTATCTAAATGAACCAGAACCATCCTTTTATTTAAACTACTTAGTAATGGTAATGAATATATCATTTATATGCTGTAAAAACAACAATTTAAATATCTTCATGTATTTAAATATAGGATTATGAAATTTGTTTTTCGTCTCCTGAACATTTGGTCTATTCGGGAAACCAATCCTACAGCGACGATAAGTCTTTCCGAAATTAAATCCAACGCTGGGAGATAATGAGGTATTTTTCTGAAAACCATTGTACATTGACATTAATGGTATATTATTTTTATTTAAAGCTTGAACAGCATGTGATGCATACTGTACGACAACATTATTTAGGCGACAACAGGAAGTCGCCCGTGTCATATTTCTCAGTGTTGTCATTTTTTGAGAAAACAAATCCCGCGAAATTAGGTTTTTAATTTATAACAATTCTATTCTCAGTAAGTAATTAATTTATAAATCTAATTATTGTTTGATAAGTATCAATAGAAAAATAATTTCACCTCATTACTATTATATTAGGTTAATTAATACAGCGTAATTATTGAATTTGTAAGGAAATCTATCATTGAACCCACATTAACTGATAATATTGCTGCAGGTATTTATGAATTAAATAATTAGGATAACACAAATTATGACTAAATAAGTAGAAGTGAAAGATATAACATATTCAATATTATATTGATGACCTAATCACATTTTTTTATAATTTACAAATGACGTCTTTTATATCGTATTTTTAGTAAAATTGTTGTAGAAACACATACCTACTGTGAAAATAATTTTCTATAAATTAAATTATATCCACCTAACATTATAAACTTTAAAACAATATGTACCTACTTATCGGTTTAAAAATACAAGAGGACAACTAATTAACTAACCGTAAATACAAATAAGATTAAAATAATTTATAACATCATATTATGTAAGGTCGTCAACACAACTTTTAAAAGTACATTTCCAAGGACACGACATTAAAAATTGATTAAACCAATCATCATGTGAGGTATTCTACACCAGACATATTGGCTTCATCATCACTCGATACTAATTTATTCACTTTCACTACTGCTATCAAAATTGACACTAAAAACTAAACTTTGGTCACTCATAGTCTCACAACATCTATCTTTTATCATATAGTCCTCTTCCAAATGTATTGTGTGTTCACATTGTTTTTTCCAATCGTCCGGTGTTATCGTTCCAAAAGCATCTTCTGTTAGCCTCTGCATGTCAGCTGCTCGGCAATCAACATTATTACTTGCAATTCTTCTTTTCACAAGTGACCACATAAATTCTATTGGGTTAAGATCACAGTGGTATGGTGGTAGACGAACTACTGTTGAGCTTTTTTCTTTGATCAACTCGTCGAATAAATACTTTGGTGGTGGTTTATTTCTATCAATTATTTCTTTTAATTTAGTTTTAACCATATTTTCTTCGAATATAATATTATTTTCTTTCAGCCATTCTTTCATAACGCTTTTTTTATTGGCCATAGTTGGCGGTTTATTTATTTTAACGCTATGGTAAGGGGCATTATCGATAACTATTATAGAATTTGTGGGAATGTTTGGAACAAGGCGTGTTTCCACCCATTGTTTAAAATTAGTTGTATTCATATCGTCATGGTAGTCTCCAGACTTTGATTTAGATTTAAATACTACCAATCCATTATTAATAAACCCATTTTCACTCCCAGCATGTATTATGCATAATCGAGGACCAGCGGATTCCGGTTTCAAAACTCCTCTAATATCATCACTATGCCAACATTTATTCATAACATAGGATGCGTGCACGTATGTTTCATCTACATAGAACACAGGACGATTTTCACCAAGTCGATTATTTCGCATAGTGTTGAGATATCTACCTCTCCACGCAACTATGTCGTGTCTCTCTATGATAACATTTATTTTAGAAAGGCTTTTTTTAAATTTAAACCCTAGCTTATGTAACCATCGCCGTAAAAATTCTTTGCTTCCTTGAAAGTCCATGCACTCTCTTAAAGAAACTAGTAAGGTTCGCAGCGTCGGAACTTGTTTGCGGACAGTATAAAACTCCTGCACTTTTTGACGTATGGTACATAAGTCCATACTGTCAAATGCAATCTTATTTTTTCCACGGCGTTTTTTTCCAGGCGTTACGATTTTTGAAGAGGAGGCACTCGCTGTAGCCATTTCTTTCTTAATTCTCGAAACTGTCCTTGGGGATATTCCTGTAGATTAATGATACACTTCCTGTAAGTATCTTTATAATTTTAAGCATTTTTGTAAATTTTAGATCTCTGTAATAATTGATTTAATTACAATAATGTTTATTCTTGAAAATATTCTTCTTGCTAATTTATTATTACACTGCCAGTGTACTTAAATGACCATTTATACTTTATTATTATACGTCTAAAAATATGAATAAAACATATTACGATACACACAACTATATAATAAACAAACATAATTTCCAGTATTTGGGGAAATATTTATAGTATTACAACACTGAATTTTGACATACCAGACATGGCCGCCACCCGTGATATGGGTTTGTTTAAGTATTGTATAGGCTCGCCTTTTAAATGCGACTCTTTTTCTTCTTCACAATACATCAAAAGTTTACTAATAATATTTCGAACATCACCTCGTATAGTTTTGGACATCTTTTGAATATACTAAGCTTCAAATTACGTAATAGATAGATGCGTCCAATGCAAATGTCAAAAATGTAATGAATAATTTAGGGGCGTTCCTAATTTGAAACCGGAAGTTCGATTGTAGTTCACAGTTTTGCCACGTAGCCAAGATCAAGTTGCCGGACAATAGTTTAATATTTACTTTAGATATATTAGGTATAATCATGTCCAGAAGATGGAAGTTTTAAATCATCTTTGAACCACAAATTATCACATACAGAACATGCCAAAAGTCCAAATAAATTATTGGAGTTTTTTTTTAAATTCATCATGGGCACTTCTGAATCGATTATAATCGCTGTATGGCAAATATGAGTTTTGGTCCATAGCAACTTGAGCTGTCATGGCTTTTTGAATTGGTACAGAAACTCTTCGTTGAGGTTTAGCTGCATTTTCAGATTTTTTTTCGCTGTCGATATTGCGGACAATTTTCCGCGTTAGTCTTCGGCATCGCAAAAACTAGATTAAAAGAAGGCCATTGGAGCGCCGCTGGTTTATTTCTTTACACTTTAACTTATATCACTAAATAAATTATATAATTATGTCTCGTTATTTTAATTTCATTTCGGTCAATAATAATAAATTCGCTGCCTAGGCAACGGAACAATTCAACTATCAAACTTGAATTTGTATGCAGCTGACTGTTCGCATAATAATATATGTGCGTTGAGTGTATGTGTGGGTCGCATTATAACGTAACGGTGTGCGCGTGCAACTCTCAATTTCACTCTCTACCAAACGTCCCAAAAGCAGTATAACTTCAAAAACATAAATAAAAAGTTTAGATAAATCTTTATAATATATATTGCTACAAACAATAGCGAGAACAGATGTCTGGCAATATTTTGTGGACAGTAAGGTATAGTTTGGATGGTTAGGGTGAACTGTAAACTCCGGGCACTAACCTTGGGTTGAGGTAAGTAGAAAAAGTTCCGCACTATTGGCTTCTTATCTAGTCACTTGCGCACACATTGTCACAGCTATGTTATAACTTCCCTCGTGGCTTTAAAGCGCACGATTTGTTGTTGTTCTTGGTTTTGTGGTCAGATTAGCATTGGCTTAAGAGGTGCCCGGGAGAAATATAGATGAACATGATTTGACATTTTTTGGTGAAGATTTATACACAGTTGTCACAAGCAACGTTTTTACTCGAATATATAACTTTTCTCACTGTATCCATTTAATAACTCCTTGGAGAGATTCAATAATCACCTGCAATTCAAAATGAAATCCACGCCGGCTTCACACTTTTAATGTCGCATTTTTACAACAATACATTTCAATAAAACTTTTAAAAATAATGTTTTTCAAATAATATAATTCTTTCGAGTACACATTTATTCACAGTTTTATATGTTTTCAAAGAATAACATTTCCTCTTATTAAACAAAAGTGATCCTCTGTAAATGTTCTTTTTGTGTTTAATAAATTTTAATTGTATTCGCCAAGCGTCGGAAGGATATACGCATCGCAAACATCAAGTGATAGCGAGGCAAGGCTGGAAAAGTGGGCGATGAAAATGAAAGAGAAAAGGGACCGAAATGCTTTCTTTATCCAGGGATATAGATTTCCAAAGAATGCAAAGTACAAAGGCTCTACCTTGAATTTTGATGGAAAGGAAAATCATTTTTGTATGCGCGTATTGTGTATGACTTTCCCATTTATTAAATATTTCCACTATAATACAGTATAACAACAAATATTTCCAACGGGGATGGTGCCTATTTATAAAAGCCTCTTTACAACGCATAACATGTTACCATTATTATTATATCCCATTTTTCATTTTCCCACGGACATCGGAGCCGAAACTAGAACGACCACTTCCGACTGTCCTGTGAGTCGTTGTATAAAAATTATTCACTAGGTTAAGTAAATTGTTGTGTATATTTTGATGTCATTTAAATCGTATCCCTAATTATTAAGGTTTTTTTAGATGCCTTTATGGATACCTCACATTTACTATCGAGGTTTCTTTAACGACTTTGAGGAATTTATTTAGAAGATTATCACTAGTTTCTGATCGTATGAAAATCGTTTGATATAATCGTATAAAATTGTGTCATACTTGACAATAAATTCGTTTCCACTGTAAAAGGTTTGTTCTTATTGTATTGATTCACGTAGTAGAGTAGATGAAAAAATGATAAAACATGTCATTTTCGTTCTGCCACGTTTGGCGATACATGTCGCGTCATGCAATACATCCCAGATGACGCCCATTTCCTCCCAGGTGCCGTGTGTAAGACCTGCGAATGAAGGTTTATTGTTAGAAGTAATTTTCAGGCGAGTGATAAAGTGCAAAGGTCACCTGCCAAACGCGACGACAAAGTATCGCTTTTAAGAGTCCGTATATAACGCCCTCACACGCAATATAGCGTCAATTTTTCCGGCCAGCTCAAAGCGATAAGTTTTCTTTTTCTTACGGGGAAAACAGATTGTTTTCGTCGTACCTGTATCTGATAGTGCCACGTGTGGTAATTGGGTAGTAAAACACACTTTTTATATTAAGCACACACATGAATTTAGTGTGCTGGTTTATTTGAGCACAAGGTCACGCAGAAATGTGATTTGGCACATTACGACAATTATTGATGAGTAGTAGATATAAAGTATCTACATACGATGAGAGTGATTTTCTCTATTCAAGGAGATAATAAAATACTATTATTTTACTTGGGAAAGAATTCAGACAGACATTGCTTTTAAATAATATGTCATGGCGCCTTACGTTACATGTATACGTAATTGTGACAGAATTTGACTTTTTATTCCGTATTTATTTGTTTTTTTTCCTGAAATATCTAATAATATATGTTTTTACTCATTAAATTGATAGGTATGATTGTTATCTCAGAATATGTTAAATGAAGATTAAGATAATGTAAACTGGCGATGATTTTTAATGGACTGTAATTTGGGACGATTGTGGATGTGGATGTTAGGGGAGGACAGTTTAAATGAGAGTCGATCCAGGCATTATCCTTGATGATGTTCGGTTGTCTGGCCTGAGGAGGTCATATGTTCATGCTCTCACGTTCTAGTAAGGGGATGGTTTTGGGTATCACTGTCAGTGTTACACTTATGACTGTAAATGATGTTGACAAGTTTGTATGAATGATAAGACGCAACATTTGCTCAACCCATGTCAGATTTAACGCTTTAAATATTGTGCAGATGTGTTATGTATAAAGACATCCTGTGCCGGTAATACGGCTTAATGTGTAGTCTAATTTATTGACTGAGTTCGTAAGGATACTCGAATTGAATTATTGCTCGGATGATGGTCATACTGTAGCGAGTTGACTCAGTTGTGGTCTACGAATAACTGCCTTCGTATTGATCACGGGCGACTGATGCCTCGTTAAATAGTTAAGCGCCTGGATGACAACAATAAATGAGGATAGTAGGTATGAGATATTTTTGCGGGTTTAAGGATTGGGTTAGAATCTTTATCGGCCCAACCATAAACTAATGCAATATCTTGTACAGGTACGTTATCATTAGAGATGAAGACGTTTTGAGTAGCCTACGTCATAATATGATAAGGTTAGACATTTTTGATTAATTCAGAACAATTATAATATTTTCTCATTAATAAGCAACAAATAATTATTAGGCTGTTACCATATATATCCACATGTGGATAAAATTAGTTACAGAAAGGATGGACAGTTTAGCTTATGTTGCGATACATTAAATACTCGTAATAATGATTAAATTGATTGCATATTTTATTAATTGATTTTTTTGTACGTTGGTTGCATTTTAGCTTAATAATATAATGGCTTGGTCAGTAAGCCAAGATCCGATTAGTGTGAAACTAGCCTCAAATAATTTTAGTACTGAATCGTGATGTTTTATTTACTAGACCCATTTACCATATGAAACGGTTTCCGCTTATTTCCAATATATGTATGAAATTAGCAATAAAAAGACTGGGAAATTTAGAGTCACTACCTATAACGACGGTCAGTCGGTGCAACACGAGATGACGACCGGCAGGTGAGCATTACCACGCGCAATCCTCATGATATGTAGATTGTATACTGTCTGGGTGTGGTGGAGATGAAAGCTGATGTATCGCTGCAGGAGTAATAGGTGTGGTAAGTTAAGGCAATATGGAATCAGTGTGCACCAAAAACGTATAGTGGTTAGCCGACAAACCAGCCGTCGTCCGCACGATCACAATACGATCAGCATTTACAACGGCTTGGTTAGCAAGAAAGAATCAGATATGATCTCGTATTTGATCGTACTATTTTATTCATTAGAAACGTTTAAAATCTAGTGACATTTATTGACAAAATAATATTCTGTAGTAGTGAGTAATTATTAATTGTAAAGTGCTAAAAATGTATATAACATTTCATTTATAACATTTAGAATTAATAATAAACACTACAAAATACACACTCAGTGTGGTTGAAGGCTAAATAAATTATTTCGGCATCGTGACGTATTCCAATAAAGTTTCACCGAACAATCATTACAGAACTTATATTATTTCATTGAGATACCCTAAGTCTATGAAATATTCAATAGAGTGTGCACAAAGAAGGCTCAAGAGAAAGTTAATTATTATTTAGAACAAATATACTGAGCAAGTCTATTATACTGAATTTCCTACAGAATCTAATAAACCCCCAGCAAGCCGTTTGATGTCAATATCTATCGAGACTATGGCCAAACTCTTACGCGGAATAATAAATCTTCATTTTACCTGATTCAAGGCTATGAAGTAGGAAGATATCTATGGAACTTTTAATCGAAGGGAAGGTTAAAAGCTAAGGCATCTTGTGAGGTATTTATGAATATTGTATCTAGAGAAAACAAGAAAAATATTTGGCTTATTATTTTTACGAATAAGTAAAAGTATATATTTTTTTTACCAAATATCCGAAGGTAAAGGTAAATAAATGAGCACATAGGAAATATTACAACATTGATACAAATATCTAGAATTTAGAGATGGTCAATAATGTATTCGATCGCAGCCATACTCGTTTAATATCATCATTAATACGAATTCTCTACCTATCAGAGGCACCTAGTAGAAAAATATGAAGATTGCAATTTGAGACATTTTTTTGATAATACAGCTAAAAGTCCATTCTTTTCCAATCAAAAACTGCTAAAACAATTACAGAAAATAATAATTTTTATTGCCAAATATGATATGATAATAGCTCGTCATGTTCATTCATCAGCGATCTGTCAGCGATTGGATGCTCTCAGACTTGTAAAATTCCGTTTCATGTATCTGTAACTTGTAACGGTTTTTACGGCTGCAATTCAATTTTTGTCAGTTGTAATTTTAGGTCTATTTCTTGATATTCTTTCGTTTTTTTTATTAAAATTACTGCATCATGAAATGCTAATTTTTACAATAAATATTTTATATACAAGTAATCCTCGTAAAAAGAAGACTTTGCATATGCATAGCACTAGTATCCGGTAAGGCTCACTGCCCTCATCTTGGAAAATAGCGGCCAATTTTAAATATTGGTACATTGTAGTTAAAACGACGCTAAATGTGAGAAAACGCCTTAGGCGTAAAACCCACTTAACGCAGCAAGTGGGGCTCTCGCGCAAAATTTTACAAGTGGCGCGTAAATCATCGAAAATACAACGTAATCAAATACGCCAGCGCACACTGGATTTGACGACGCATTATGTGCGCCCGCCCCATGAGTCATCGTTTTTTGGCTTCTCGGCGATACGAATGAACGAAAATACAATGCAGTCTATTCATTGAACGCGGCGAGCAAAATCATGATCTGGAAGCGTCGTCGATCGACGGGCGAGAAGCCATTATTTAATAACAGAGAACTCATTGTTTAATTTTATTGCGTGTCCGATATTTCGCTGGTAGAATAATGTCATCGTGAATATTAATTACAAGCCCCGAAATAATATAATATTTTTATTGCTTTGTTATGAGAGACGCTGATAATAATAATTATTTTGTGCTTCTTGGGCCCTTTATTACATAGGTGAAGGGTGATGTGTGGGTGGGAGGGGGCCTACTCAATAGTGAGCGCGTCGAGCGCTTTTTTGGTGGGCTTTAGGCATAAAAGCAGTCAAAAATAGTAGCGATAACAGTCGGTAATTAAAGTTACCCTATCTAATTTGTGCGCAGCTGAAAAAGTTATAATCTGCGCAATTTCAGGGTTAAGTTATCCCACTATATTAAAAATGTGAATTTTTAAATTTTCTTCAACTTTAGGAGAATTAATTCTAGGTAAAACACTAATGACTAATATATAATTATATATTCACGTCCACAATGGTTGAGCGGTAGCGGCATCCCGTGTCGTGGGACCCATGTTCCAATCTTGGATCTGGAAAGAATCACATGTTATATTATTTCTATGTGTATTTGTACCCAGAGAATGTACTTAATATTACGTTGAGCATGTGGCTAACATAAATTTCTCATAAAAACAAAAATCTGTTAATATGACATTCACTCTATGATGTGGTCCATATTATAATTTTCTTACGATCGAACATCGTGATGTAATGTTAGTATTTTATCATATTAGAAATTTACTAATACCATTTTTATTAGGACAAACTTTTCATTAGGTAGGTACTTCAACAGTACATAAAACGCCATATTTTTGTCTGTACTATGATAATATCAAATTACTCTCCGGGAATTGAAATAATATCTTAGGAGTTGTTACCATTTTTATTGTATTTTCTTAGTATTATTATTATTATGGAGCGGCGGAATCAACGTCATATAAACACGTTTTATATTTAAACTGGCTTTATTACAAGGTGAATTATAAGTATAATAGATTATGCTTATACAATAACTTATTAATAGTCTGATTTGATATATTGATTGAATGCAGTCGATGCATCCTTCTTTAATTAAAACTGAACTAAAAAGCTATTTTTTTTTTATATAAAACAAACTTCATTAATATTAAGGATACATATTATTTATTATATAACTATATAAGTTTGAAATAATGAGCGATAAAGATGTATTGCATTCCAGTCGATTAGATTGATAAGAATAATGGTGCGATAAAGCAAATCTTTACCAAATGCATTCTCAGCTATTCAGTATGCATTCTTATTAATGCTTTATAAGAATACAAAGCTAGGCCCAAAACTGCGGAGCTACAACTTTATAACTAAATACTATTAGTTTTATTATCACAATTTATTTTATGATGTTAACTGTAAAATCTTATAATCAAAAAGAGATTGAATGCGATAATAAAACTAATATATTTATATTCGTATTGATTTAAGTTTTGTATGGTGATAGATGCCCTTATTATAATCTTCTTGGATCAAACATGGTGAAAAAACACTGAACTAGAACGTTGTATTATCTGACTACCGTATCCGGAAATTTGTACGTAAACAGTTCACCGCAGGACACTTATTCGTGTGCCGCAGTACGTGAAACATGAGTTCGTGTAACTTTTAATCAAATGATGAGTTCTTCGTTGAACATTTCACCGTCGAGTATATTTGTACGTATGCTACAACATGTGTATGTTGTTATGAGATGTCTTTACTAGGTTAGGTTAGGTTAGGTTGGGTTAGGTTAGGTTTAATCTAACTGGAACAGTACTATTTGCAAACCATCGCCGTATTATGTAAGATATGTACAAATGAATTCCACGGTGAAAGGTTCAACAAGAACTCGTCATTTGATAAACTGTTATACGAACTCATGTTTCACGTACTGCGGCGCACGAATAAGTGTCCCACGATGAATTGCATACGTACAACCTACATGTAACTAACTGGCTACACCGTCTATAATTAGCGAATATTTAATGTAGGTTGTGTGCAAAGACAACTTCACAATAATTTATTGTCGAGTTCCTATAGCGGCGCTAAAAGCTCAATCTAAACGAAGACTCTTTACAAATGAACCTCAGCTCCGTGAATCTGAAGCAAAAAGAGGTATCAGGTTTCACTGCATCTCTCTTATTTATTCTCGAGTAACGTTTTGTTTTCTTACAATGTTTTCTCTGGTTTGTTCGCTGGAGTTCTCTTTGTATATAACTCACTGTGTAGAAAAGTGAATAGACAATTGTTATTCCCTCTTCGTTACTTTGAAATACAAGTGAGAAAATTGTATTAATATTTTGTGTATGAAGTTGTTTGTAACATTGTGTTGTTTGGTGTATTACCTATCATCATCGTTACCGGTGCTTGATGCATAGAATGATCCAAGGGTGTGGCAATGGATAACATGTATTTGTATTTCACATTTTTATTCCACAAGATATTATTATCTAAATAAATAATTTTTAAGTTGCATTAGAGCTGTTATCACAAAAAGCTTATCAGTGTAATTTAAACAAGAGTTACTTTATATTTTATCTATTGTGCTTTAAACCATCCGTGCCATATAGACCAGCAATGTCCAACGCGTTGATCGCGATTGAACACTCTATCGCAAATGGATTTTGGTCGATCGCACGATAGGAATAATTGTATAGAAAATGTAAAAAAGCATGTACTTAACCATTAAAATTTCAAAAATTTAAGTTCATTTAAAAATAATAAAATAATATACCTAATCAAATGAAAATTCTAAAATTGATTACTCTGAATTAAAATTTTTCATTATTTAAAGCTTTCCGCCGACTACGGCGTCTGGTGGTTGCGTCTTTTCCCTCTATGTCTCACGCAGGCTTCTCTATTTTTTATGGCGGAAGGGTCGACAGGCAAGCGGGGGGTTAGACGCTGTATTCAGTCGTTCATATTTGCCACTACGTCTATTAAATTTAATATAATACGAGTATAATAAGATGAGCACGGGTCTGTTTTTCAATGACAAGATTTCTGTATTCTCTAAATAAATCATGACAATTGTCACGTGGCATCATGATACAGTGTGATGCATAATACGCATAAATGCTGTTTATTTAAATCAAATTTACGTAATATATATAATAAATAATACAAACAAATACATAAATTTAATGAACTAATACACTATCACTGCAAATGACTCAATTCCCGTGAGTAAAATATTGTATAGAAATACACAATAATTATAATAAAATTATACTTTGAAGGTTTTATCCACTAAGCGAGTGAGTTTAGTTTTCTACGACTATAATAATATACTTCACTAAAGTAACCATTCACTTCTTCTCAAGGGTACCTAGCTCCACCGCTCTCTAAATATTCAGTGAAGCTTTTGTGTAAACTTTCTTTAGTGTCTGCTTCCAAGAACCTCTTCCCTATGCAGTTTGTATGTTTATTGAAACTTAAACTGCCCTTTGATTACCATCAAACTAATATTATTTTGTTGTGCATGATGTATTTACCATACGATCTCATAAGTAAAGATGCGAGGTTTGGTTTAATAATGTGCTTATATCTTAGTACAGTGAGAACATTGGTTGCATATATTACCTGCTAGAAGGAGGTTAACGATTTGCAAAAGAAGAGGATAAACTGTAGATGTACGATACATACCTGGACAATAAAGTTGTAAGAAAGCCGTTTGTTTGGGCCAATTATGGTAGCCCTAATCCCATACAAATTCCTAACCTTCCTCTCAAAATAATTGTTGCACATCCAGGCGTTTAAACATTTAGTCACTGTTAAAACGTGTAAGTGTAAACACCTATTATCTGTAGATCAGGGGTAATCAACCTTTTATACCAATCGCCCATTTTTGTATCTTTGTTAGTAGTACAATTTTCTAACCGCCCACCGGCTGCAAATAGGCATCATTCTTTACTGGTTTTAACTGTTGACACAGATCGGTCTCATTATAACTTTCCAAAAATTGTATGACACTATCATAATATAATGCTACTATACCAGGGGTTGGCAAACTCATGGACCAAAAGAGCCAAATATGAGTATCACAACGGTTAAAATTTTTTTCGAGAGCCATACATATATTTTTATAATTATGATTTATTTCAGTGAATGTTATTGTTTATTTATCAAAAGAAGAAGATTTTTCGAATAAAACTATTGCAAATATAAGTTTTTTTATTGTTGAAATTATAAATATAATATTTACAGAAAATGAGTTACTAATACAATTTTCACGCATTCCTTAAAACTAATATGAACGATGACCTTCCTTGCATTTCTTTGGAGAGTGTCTGTATGTTTGGTATGTAGCTTGTAGTTTTCAATTTTAGGCGCGACTCCAAATTCTCATCGGTTATTTGGCTTCTCTAAATGCTATTTATATTGTTTACGTTTGAAAATGATTGTTCACATATTATGTAGACTCGAATATGAATTCGTAAAGCTATACGATGTATTAAAAATCGTAGTATCTACCTTATTATGAAGATATTTTAGAGCGTTCCGCTGTGTTGTGAAATTAAATTGCATTTTTCTCTCTCCAAACCCTCAATTTTGATGGCAAGACCTACAAATGTGGAGCTACATAACTCTTTGCTTGTTAAATCCATCGAAAAAATCTCAAAAGTGCTCGTGTTAATATGAAATGGAGAAAAAATTAATTTGTCAACTTTTGCAATGGGCGGATTTAAAACGACAACAATTATACCTTTTTTGTAAAACTTGTGAATTGGGAATTTGGCAAAGAGCCGCACGCCAATACCCAAAGAGCCTCATATGACTCGCGAACCGCGGTTTGCCGACCCCTGTACTATACTAATGATAAATTTAAATTGTCACGGGGAATTTTATGAAAACATAATAAAAATGTTTTTAAAACCCCTACCGACCACCATGAAAGCTGGAACGCCCGCTAGTGGGCGGTAGGGACCACGTTAACTACCCCTGCTGTAGAACATCAAGACGTCATTACCTGAACTGGTTTTGAACGTCAATCGCCACGCGTACAGGGTGATGCATCCATCAGTTATCTTTCGACCTTTGTTGCCTCTACATCTGACATGATTGGAACGAACGTCGTATCTATTATATCCTTAGTACCATCTTCATCCCAAACAGGTACAATATAACCATGAGAGTGATAAACCGAACCATAGAGTGACATTCCAAACCGCCACTTTACCAGTTGTGCAGCACGCCCGCCATCTCAACATCAAATATTAGTGCCTGGATTGAATCCCTGTGTAACCGCCTTCCCCAGCATCCAGAATTCACCTCAATTACAGTACACTGAAAAGCGCCGCCACCAGCACAACAACCACTGAAGTTCCTTTATTTATGGAGACACCTAACTAGCAACGTATCCTATCTTATTTAGCAACGTATCCTATCGACACTCTCAAAATATCATGAAACACGTTGCTCGAAGTGATTAACTAAATTGCATAATATGGAACAAATAAACTAATTTGCATTATCTGTTGCACTCAATTCATATTGTGGTAAAAATATATGCTCATAATTAATTAATTGCATCTTTACGTTTATTGAAGCCAGTTTAGTCATCCTGGAAAACTGCCAAATTGCATCACTAGTGTATTTGACGGACTAGCTGACAATATATATGAAGAAAATTGGCAAAGTGACAAGATTTCTGTGAGAAGCTGAAAGGTATAGGTACACTAATACGTATAACTTAGTAGTTAGTAACATACCCTCAATCTACTTTTATGAATTGTAAATTTAAAAAATTGAGCAAAAAGGCTTTATTGTAATTTGAGGAATATTTAAATCCATCCAACTGAGTATTATTTCTGCCCACGGAGGGGTTTTGCGATCAACTTACTGAATATCAGTTTCGTGTACCTGAAGTTAATTTAGAAGTAATTGGAGTCTAGGTCTCTCACCATCCCTGTAACTACATGCCCTGTTGTTTAGCTTGTTAGCCAGCAAGGTAAATATTTTTACTTAGTAAGTTGCTCGTATATTTAACTATCATAATATTATCATCGTGCATATATTTTATAATATTTTATAATAGATAGTTTGTATTTTAATTCCTGGTTAAGAATATTATCCACTCACTTTATTTTTTCCTGTATTTAAGTTTTTTAAACATTACAACAGACCGAAAAACTTAATGAAAGTAGTGTAGTTTAAATATTAGTGTAATTTGTAATAAAAGTGAAATAATCACGAACACCCAGGTTTTGAAAAAAATCACATAAATGTGTTCAGTGACCTCATTGAGTATTGATTCTGGAGACCATGGATGAAAGGCCTGCACCATCCACACTAGACCACGAGAGCCGCAATAATATCAAAAGCTTCATGTTTTATTAGCGTTATTTATGTAAGTATCCATACTTTTTTTTACTACATAATAATATGGTGGGACCAAGAAGACATCCCTTGCATCTTACCATTTTCATTCTAAGTACCTGAGAGGTATAAATTTTGGTTATGTGGTATATTCAGTCGTATAAAGGTCACTGTAGTAACCTCTCTTCACATCTGGCGTTTCAGTGCAATGTTATGATATGATATCCAGAGTGCATCCTTAGAGTATAATGGAATGTGTTCTCTCTAAGGAATATTACAAAAAAACTAGTTTTACTCTGCGATAATAAGGTAATTGGGTATTTAGTATCTTAAATACTCTTAAGTAATCGATTATACATTTGGATAGTTATAAAAATTCTGACATTTTAAATACTTAATGATATTTGTAATTATTTATTTATGTATACAAACATATTGAGGACCTACAAAAGAAACTATTAATTTAAGACGATCACAGAATAACATTTAAAAGGAAAAAAATAGGTCAATCAAGTTAGTAAAAAAAAAAACAATAATAATTCAAAGAATAAAATAAAATTCATAGCGCATCACTAAAACTGTCTACGTCTCTAGGGAGTGCATCGACCAGGCGTAAAGCCCTCGTTATTGGTGCTTGACACGAGGAAACAGTTTTCATCCAAAAGAGGTCATTGTTGCGACCACGCATATAATTAACGGGTGCATATAGATTTAAATTTACCAGAGCACCAGGATTGAAAACTATATCCAGTGAGAGTAGAAAAAAATATGCTTTAAGAGCCTACGTGAGTGACCTACGATCTTCAAAAGAATGAAATGCGAGCATGCCTTGAAGAAAGCTAGTCGCAAAATACTCATTGGAGAGGATCTAAAAAATCTTGTGATTACTTATTGGTGCGCCATATTTAGAAGTACTTATTGAAGAAGTTTACTTGATGAAGCCATTTCATATAAATTATTACTCAGCACCTACTCGAGGAAGCCAAAAACTGTCATAAATTAAAACTAAGTTATTACCTAATGAAAATATAATCTTATTCATACAGTAATTTTAAGAATTTAAGTCAAGTAAGCAAACATATAAATTAATGCAAACAAAACTTAGTTAGAGGCGGCTATAAAATTGTATCGCAAATGCCTCAGGGTAGTTTGTGTATTAAATTTGAAAACATAATTTCAAATCTCGATATTACGCGTTTGAAAACATTATTTAGCTATCAGGTAATTTCTTCACAGACAGTAAACTCCTTCATATTAAACATTGCTCGACAAGAAATAATATTAAGGTCTTAATACACCGAAGCGAGTTTTCAACGAGAACACCAAAGCGTCACCACAGAAAGAGCTACCTATTTTCCACGGCTATTGAACATCACTATGGATAACACATCGCCTCCGTTAAATATAATATTATGAAATGCCATTATCTAACTTACCTGTGTTCGGCATTGATACAGATTATATGCAGAAGGGAATAAAAAGTACCTTATTCTCCTAATAGTAAAACTTAAAAGAAGGAAGTACCTACCAATGAATGAGTACTAGTTGAATATCCTGGGTGTCCGCAGTAGATTCGTGGTAGAATACTCGCCTTCAATTTGTTATCTGGGTTACTTGATTAAATACAGCAGGAGATTCCAATTCACATGTATAATAATTGATATTCTAAAGAAATGATGAGTGATTAGCTAATTCAGTGACGTAGGTATATACTACCGATTTTAATTTTTTTTTAAATGAAAACATGATGACATAATAATAATAAAAGAATTAATAATGTTGACAGGTGTTTTTTGTACAAACATAAATAATTATCTTTGGACCGTGACATCTTAAGTCCGTTTTGGGGATATTTTTATGGCCTGAGAGAGCTGTTAACATTATTTACTATTCTACTAGAAAATTGAAGAAAATAGAAAAAGTTTGTTTTAAAAAAATCATTATAATGAATTTACAGATTGGACTGATTCGGTCGTGTACACATAGTACTGTAGATGCTACCAGCGAGCCGGGCTATGTATGCTTCTCATGATGGTACAAATAGATCCGGGCGCTGAGACAAAAATAACAATGTATTATTATTTATTATTAGGTCACAGAATATTTGAAGATAATTGAAAAGTGGCAGCCACAGATCGTCCGAGATGATGAAGGATTCTTGAGTTGTGGAGGTAAGAGCTAAGAGGTCTCATAATTTTTCATACAAAATTTAAATTAAATTACCGCCCGATAATTTCATTCAGATTTATTGTTTTTGCGTGAAATGGATGTTGGCCAAGTGTGCATTCAACCTATAAGGTCCCTATTAATGACTCCAAACACACATTGAAAAATAACATGTCTATTTTTTCCAGACCCAGGATTTGAACCCGGGATACATGATATTACAAGCCGACGCATTATTTGCTCAGTTATCATGGTCGTCCAAGAAACGGAGGCCTTTATTATGATATTATTGTGATCGAACATAGTTTAAAATACATAAAACCGACAGAAATTGTTCGATTTGCAACCTTATCACTGCCAGCCAATTTTTACTAGGTGGATATTTGTAGGCCAGTTATTTTTAGAATAAAATAAATCCCTTAAAAAATATGAAATATATACATACACAATGAAATATATTTGTGAAAACTTACTTAATATTATTGCACGTCATGTAAATGAAAAATATGAAAATGGAATATTATATAAAATAGTCGTTAACAAAATAAATGTTCGTTGTTAGCCTTAAATAATCGTGAAGTAATGAGTCTGCCACAGGTGACATTAAGCACTATGATATTAATACTTTGGACACTGAAGACGCACCTGGCGCGTAATGTCCAGGCGGCCGATCGATGTAATTAACGTGCATTTCAAAGGTGGTAATTAAAAAAATCATTATCTAGTCAGCAGCGATTGACATGTATGTTGATAATGTAAAGTTGCATTGCGGTTTGACATAGCAACTCGACCGAAAATTTGTCAGCCAATTGAAATACGAGGGTGGGTCAATAATTCCTTAGAAAAAAGCATTAAAACAGTTTTTATTTTTGTATTTTTTTTTTATTTCTCAACATAATCTCCTTGGAGCTCAATACACTTGGTTAGACGTTTCTCATTTTTTTTAAACCGTCAGAAAAATAAGTTTTCGGAAGGTCCTCAAAATAAGCATTTGTCCGATCGATGACTTCTTCATTTGAAAAAAAACGTTCTCCACTTAGCCATTTTTTTAAGTTTGGGAAAAGGAAAAAGTCACTGGGGGCTAAATTTGGCGAATACGGTGGGTGGTCGACCAATTCGAACTTCAATTCTTCAATTTTAGCCATTGATCGTAAACATGTGTGAACACGGGCATTGTCCTGATGAAAGAGGATTTTTTTCCTGTTTAAATGAGGCCGTTTTTCTTCAATTTTGTTTTTTAGCTGGTCCAATAAAGATGCATAATAATCCCCTGTTATTGTTTTTCCTTTTTCCAAATAGTCAACGAAAATAATTCCACGTGCATCCCAAAATACAGTAGCCATAACCTTACCAGCTGATTTTACGGTTTTCGCCTTCTTTGGATATGGTTCGTCTTTCGCAATCCACTGCTTTGACTGTTTTTTCGTCTCGGGAGTATAGTGGTGTATCCATGTTTCATCTACAGTCACAAAGCGACGAAAAAATTCATCCGGATTGCGTTGCATGAGCGACAACAGGGCTTTAGAGGCCACCACCCTATTGCGTTTATTGACGACTGTGAGCAAACGCGGCACCCATCTTGCAGAAACTTTTTTCATGCCCAATTTGTCATGTAAAATAGAAATGACGCTACCTTTTGAGATCCCTGTCACTCAACTTTAATCTTCGGTCACTTAACACCATATCGTGGATTTTATTGATCATTTCTGGTGTAGTCACCTCTACAGGACGTCCTGAGCGTGGTTCATCCTTTGTTGATGTATGACCACGTTTAAATTCATTTAACCAGTTATAAATAGTTGCAAGTGAAGGAGCAGATATGCCGTGAACTAAATCCAACTCATTTTTTATTTCCTTTGCTGTTAACCCTTTTATATTAAAATGTTTAATAACAGCTCTAAACTCAATTTTCTCCATTTTTGTAAACAAGCAATTTTTTTTTAAATGTACGAAAATAAATAACAACAACCCGACCAATCTGATTGAAACTTCGTAGCATACTGAATCGGTAATGCCGCTGCATGAAAACAAACCGCTTACAGTACTAGTCGCGCCACCTGTCGGCTTTTCTAAGGACTTATTGACCCACCCTCGTATCTTACATTGATAATAAGCCAAAACAAAATAATCGTTTATCCGGTTATTTGAAAAAGTTTAGTAATTTGATTAGTCTAGATATGATGACGTAGATTTTTGTGTATCGGCAAATTAAAATAATTATAATCCTCCATGTTTTCGATTAGTTTTTTACACGTTAGTGAAATTATTATCGCTTATATGTACACAGTACTTAAGGCTTTAAAATGAAAAATAAAGCTTTGGATTTATAGCACCTTTTGCTACGGATATGATTAATAATATGATGTGAGAATACAGCTGAGATTAAAAAAAATGTATCAAAAATCTCACTTAAGCAGCGAGAAAGCTCCTGTTTATTGAAATAATAATCGAGTTTAACCTTACAAAGAACTTATTTATGTAGGTACCTACAAAGAAGAGGGAATAATAAAATTTTAAATGAGATCATTGAAGCATTCATTTTTCTCAGTATCTTTTCATGCCCAATTTGTCATGTAAAATAGAAATGACGCTACCTTTTGAGATCCCTGTAACCTCAATTATCTCACTCAACTTTAATCTTCGGTCACTTAACACCATATCGTGGATTTTATTGATCATTTCTGGTGTAGTCACCTCTACAGGACGTCCTGAGCGTGGTTCATCCTTTGTTGATGTACGACCACGTTTAAATTCATTTAACCAGTTATAAATAGTTGCAAGTGAAGGAGCAGATATGCCGTGAACTAAATCCAACTCATTTTTTATTTCCTTTGCTGTTAACCCTTTTAAATTAAAATGTTTAATAACAGCTCTAAACTCAATTTTCTCCATTTTTGTAAACAAGCAAATTTGTTTTTTAAATGTACGAGAAAAACACAACAACCTGACCAATCTGATTGAAACTTCGCAGCATACTGAATCGGTAGTGCCGCTGCATGAAAACAAACCGCTTACAGTACTAGTCGCGCCACCTGTCGGCTTTTCTAAGGACTTATTGACCCACCCGTATCACAAGTAATTAGTAGCAACGCACCCTGTTACGCTCTGGCAGTGGTGCATAAGGAAAACACAACAGCGGGTTACTTCCCTCGGTCCATCGACACGTCAGTTGCCTCCCGCCATGTGAAACCTGCGGCACGTAGATCGCTTTTGTAGCACCTCTGCAATCTTGGACACGGCGACAGAGTGAAAATGGTATTACACAAGAAGACATATTTAATAAACACGGAAAAATATTATTGTTAATATAAATGTATATATTAGGAAAATTTATTTCACTTAATTTGAATGTTTTTATTAATGTAAAAATATTTTAGACTTGTTTACTTCCTCACAACTTATGCTGCTCTGATGCATTATCGTATTTCGTGACAAATTTTAAGCTACCTTGGCTGAATAAATTTTATATTTAAAAAAAAGTAGAATTAACATAATATTAAAATATGTTTTGTCTGAAATATATAGCCAGCAAATACTGAAAGTATATTATGAATTTATTCTAGTCGTCGCCCATTTATATTACTGCCGCTTGGCAGAAAGCCTGCGAAATAAAATAGCCGACAAGAGGCACAATTTAAATTTTTAATATAAATAAAAAAATCTCTGCTTATATACTATATGTCTTTGCACATTCATTGGCATTTTTAATAATATAATATTTGTGAAGCAAATGTCAGTAGTAAAAAAAAAATCCTGGCAATATCCGTTCATATTATCTCGACGAATGCTTTTGCACTGTGCATCAGCGGTGTCCGGTTATATCTGAGTGGAACGACGCTATTTTTTATATTTCCCTGAAGCAGAGATACGGGACTGTTTATAAAGAATATTTTTAATTGGTTTATCTTATAATACGTTAATGCAATAGATCAAATTCAAACCACCTTATATTTTCAGTTCCGGCCAATTTTACAAGTTATTATTGGAATAAAATAGGCCATTTTAAAATGTATACGAAATATGCCAAGACCGACTATTATAGTCAGGTCAGAGCGAACTAATAATATGGTAGTGATAGTTATTGATTATATTTGAATGCAATATGTTGTCCAAATTAATTAATATATTACCATATTATAACAGTTTCTATAAGTAACACAAGTATAAACTCCTCCAAACGAATCCGCTCCGCGCCACACTCGGTCTTAACTGAGTGTATCACGAGGTCCTACGTTTGATATGAAGGTTCAGCAGTTTTTTACGTCTGGAAATGTCTCAAAAGCAGATTTCTAAGACTAATGTCACCACGCACTTAAGTGTGCTTTGACTGAGTTTACAGAGATTTTCTAATAAATATGCCCATTAGAGAGAGGAGCATAGTAAATTAACAAAAATAAATGATTTTAATCAATAAATATAATATAGAACAAAAAAAGCTAAGACAATACGGACATACAAAACTATTTTGTATAATTTTCTACAGTTTACCTTATTGCAGTGTTTTCTAAAGTGTAGTACGCCTACCCCCTGGGGTACGGGAAGAGTTTGGTGGGAGTACGCGCTGCACCGGGCTTTGGCTGCGCTTGGTGCAACAAGCATTAATACAACATCCCAGCTAGAAGGTTTATCGCATGCAGAAGAAGAGCAGTTGTTGGAATTAGCTTCAGATGGCTTTTTGAAAATTAAATATAAGGAGTGTACATACTTTAACATCATTCTGGTTGCAAATGCAACACGTGTATCCAGTTTTAACAGAGAAATTCCTGAAATATATCTTGCCTTTTCCAGCTTTATATCTATGTGAAGTTGCTTTTTCAGCATTTGTAGACATTAAGTCAAAAAAGGAACAAGCTTTTAGACGTGGAACCTCATCTCAGCCTAATCAAAATTAATGACCAAGGAACCAAATTACGATGATTTGTCGTCTCAACATAAACAATTTTATTCTTCTCATTGATTATAATGAATGTTGTTTTATAATATAACTTTTATTTATTTTATTGTAAATGAATTTTATTTTTCGTTTATTATTATTTACTAGAAAAGGAAAAAATAAACATATTTTGATTTTTATTCAAGTACCTATATGCTATTTTTTTGACGAGGGGTGCTCAGTGTTACGAAAATTATAGAAGGGGTACACAGATGTCGAAAGTTTGGGAAACACTGCCATATTGCATTCAAGGAATAAGCAACAGCCAGTACTACGATTGAAATAAGCACCATCAGTCGGCCTTAGACTTTATCAACATGGTTTCCGTGTTTACCGTGGACTATAATGATAAATATTATTTAAAAAATATACATGACCGGGAAATTAATAATATACTTAAATATCGTTGACAATGACATTGTGAGTTACCTTGCTTGTGGCTTGATGATATATATAAACTTTGGCCACCAAATTATTTACCAACACAACTTACTGCAAGTGAGATAACATTATTAATTGTTCAACCAAAGAGGTGTTATAAAGATGTCCGGAGGCACAAGCAATATTCATGTACTCTTGATAAAATTGATAACATTGATGTATGTTTTTCATATCTATCTCATATATTAATGAAGAAGTGGGGATACTCCAATGATCCTTCAAACTGCGAATGTGGCGCCGAAGAAACTGCGGTACATATTAATTGTGATGGTCTGTTTTCTCTTTCCAACCAGCTGAAAGAGTCTAGGCGTATCTCTTGCATAGACACGAAATCTTAGAAATCGTTAGCATCAGTTTTTGGTCTCCTAAGGTGCAGAAGTAACCTGTAATTCAAAATGTCATTTAGGAAAACAATAACTTTGATCAATTAAACGGGGTTGCATATTGATATATTCAACTTACGTGAGTGTAATTTTAGATTGACAATCTGTTTATATATTTCATTGGGTCTATTCTATGCTTATCGACCGCTAAAGTGATAAAGTGAAAAATATTATCAAACTTAGGGTAGGTTTGTATCAAAATATTAGCACTTATTGTAACAATTACACGAAGCCGGTTTTTATTGTTGCAATAAGTGCTATATTTTAACAGCACCTATCTTGCTGCTGTTAAAATATCGCACTTATTGCAACAATAAAAACCGGCTTCGTGTAATTGTTACAATAAGTGCTAATATTTTGATACAAACCTACCCTAAGTTTGATAATATTTTTCACTTTATCACTTTAGCGGTCGATAAGCATAGAATAGACCCACATATTAGGCTATTTGTATCTTTATTTAAATAGTAATATATTGTAAACACTGTATTGACTTCTTTCATAATATTTCTTTTATGTAAAACGAATAAATTTGAGTACAAAATTTATGTCTTATAATTCTTAATTTTTTCAATTGCATGCTCGTGTAGGATACACGGTTTTAAAGGTGATTTGAAAATAAAACTATGTCGTCAACAAAAAAATATTCGCTGGTATTGGGAATTTCTATATTCTCCCAGTTAGGTCAGGTTAGAGCAGCTTTTCCAGATATGCAGTTTATTTAGGTTTATTTAATTTATAACACTAGGTACTTCATGTAAATTAAACTCGTTTGAATTTAGGTAGATTTAAATTGATAATTTATATTCTATGCCTAAGAAACTGAAATGTAAAAGGAAGAATAATACCATGAGAATTATTTTAAAATGTTCATCATTTCTGATAAGGAACATTTTCATTCTATGTACGATATTACACAAACAGCTTTTCGCTAGGGCTTATTCTCATAATCAGATCACGTAGCCGGCGTAGGTAATACTACCATCTAGAAGCGTTGCTCAACCAGTGTACCCAAATGTGTACCATCCTCTTATGAAATATATACACGCGAAAGTTAAATATGAGAGCATTTTTATATTTTATGAGAGACAATAAGCGGTCAGGCGCTGTGGAAGGGGGTAGAGAATCCTACGAACGCTCAGAATTTAATAATAAAAAGGGTTTGCAATTAAAAACACACAATTTTTCTGATATGAAATATATAAAAACATATTTTTTATAATAGGTACATAATTATTTTAAACATAAACTAAATTTATTGCGGGTACATAAAAATATTTCTTATTAAAAGTGATTAATCAGTCATGCAAGACAGCGTAATAATAATGTATTTTAATAGATTAGTTCAGAATTAGCTTCTAGTGGTCTTCAACTAGAAGAAGGTGGATTTTATTAATATTTAACGCTATTACGATTTAAAAGTATTTTATAGATATAAAAAATAATTAGTCGAAAGAATTGTAAACTATATACAAATACCTACTACTAAGATTATACGACACCTCGGTTAGCGAGGGGTTCAGGTAAAAATAAGTTGGTTAGATAATATAGTCGTCACTTGCCACTCACGTCACGTACACTATAATCGTCTTTTCAAAAATAAATACCTTTCTCTTATCGTAAATTCTTGTTCATTTGGTTCGCCTTAATATTATATATACTTACATATTGTTATTCATTACAATATGACAGACAGAGCATTTTGCTGGAGTGAATCTGGTGGCAAACGTGAAAGTTTTTACATAAAGCGAAAACATGAGTTTAGTTTTAGAAGTGGAATTTAAAAAAGAATGTTTAAAATGAGCCAGATATGGCACCCCTTTAGGATTGGTTTGTCGAATATACCAAATGTCAAATGTTCAGGAGACGAAAAACAAATTACATTATCCTATATTTAAATACATGTACGTATGTAAATTGTTGTTTTTATAGCACATGGATGCTGTATTCATTACAAAGTAATTTAAAGAAAACGATGGTTCTCGTTCATTTAGATACAAAAAAATCATTCTGCATTAAAGTGTCGATTTCGACAAAAACGGATATTTGACAAACGAATCCTATAGCGACGATAAGTTACTAAAAAATTCAATTGTTTAAATGTTGTATTCTTTATACATAAGTAATAATATATATTTGGAAATAGATAAGGTGGAAGAGATAAAGTCGTTGTTACTGGAATGTTTGGAGTAAAGAGACTATTTATTGATACGAGAATTAAAGATGACAGCGTGAGATTATAATTGCGGATACGAATGTACTGGTGAGATCGATGTAACCAAGAGATGATTGATTATATTAATGAACTGAGAGACTTGGAAGACTGAGACTGAGAAGTAGAATGACGGTTGACTATGTCGAGTAAAGGACTCGTGACGACAGTAGTGGGTCGCGTGATAGACTCGATGAGTGAGTGAGGATTCATGGATTGTCCTTCCAACTTATACATAAATTAAAAAAAGATATTGTCGCAATTCACAAATAATAACAGACCCTACTGATCTTGTTAATATTGAGGAAATTCTGACAATCATTATCGCTCTATTTTTTTTTTTGACAACAAAACACACATATTGAAGTGTATCACTCATTTAATACTGAGTGGTATGATTGCTACATATATCTCAAATAAACAGTTCAAGGTTTGAACCATCATTAAATAATTGTGCGTAAATAAGAAATGACGAACGAGTAACGAAAAAAGAGAATTTAACGTTTTTAGAAAACTAAATAATAAGAATGCCAACTTTAAAAGTTTATATGGTAAGGACATATCGTTGAAAATAATTGAATTCATTATGATCTCAGAATAATTAAAATCAATATTAAGACGCATTCTAAATTTAAAACCTCTGATTAGCGACGGGCAAAACATCGAGAGCATGGACAGCTTCAAATACCTGGGGGTACACATCAGGGAGATGGCGTTTTGCAGAGAGAGCTCGCTATCCGAATGGAAATGGCTGGAGCAACATTCAACTCAATGCGGAGTGTCTGGGACTCACGATTGTACTCGATCAAAACCAAATGCCGCCTATTCGACGCTTGCATTTTGACGGTGCTGCTTTACGGTAGCGAATCATGGCACCTTACGAAGGCTCAGAGCAACCGTATACTGAGCTTTAAAAACAGATGTTTGCGACGGATACTGGGTGTTAGCAGCCTCTCATTACGCTCAGAGTGAAGAGGCAACGTTGAACCTGACTCGGCCACGTGCTGCGGATGCCAGAAAAGAACCTCAACTTGGCTCGCCTGTTCTTTAAGCCGACCGGATTCCGGCGTCCTGGAAGGTCGCTAAATTTTAACTATAGAGTGTATACGGCAGAGCTACGGGACGCTGGTTTGACATGGAACAAAGCAATAAAACTGGCGAGGAACAAGGATTCTTGGAGGTGCCACGTGGTGTCCATATGCTCTGTCGGGCGGATATGGCGGAAGAAAAAGAAATTTAAAACATTGATAAACATTTCGTAAATATATTTTATTGTGATAAAATACGAAGACTATTTTTTTCTTATTGCATAAGTGTCGACTAAAAACTATATACAGCGTTGTGAAAATAATAAATTATTGTATGTCCTATTATTCGATACAAATATTTCAAATACTTCTAAATATAATAATTAATAAGTCTTAAAGGTCAACTCACTATGTATTGTAATAAACAGTTTCAATCTGTAGGTCAGTTTCATTTCTGGTCTTCATATTCAATATGGTACGTATTCTGTTTGAAAAACTACATGAAACATTTGCTTTTTTATCTATTGATTCTTCTTATGTACGACTTTACTTTACTTGACTATAAAATTGTTTCTTATAATGATTACAAAAATATCTAAAACATATTTCATTATTTATCATGATATTAGTAAATTGGTACCTATGTCGAATACAGAGATAAAAATCTTTAGCATAATCTCATTCATTGAACCCTTAATCCTTAGATTTAAAATTCTGCCTGTGATTGTAATAAATGTGGTATACATTATATACCAGGAAAAAAGAATAATGAAATGTCAATTTTTGTATTTTTTATAAGACACTGAAATACAGTAAGGGGTGATTAATTACTTTTTCAATGATCGGAATCACTTTGTCAAATGCCTACCTATTGTCTACATAAAAAAATACTTTCAGAATCTCTTTTATATCGGAGGCTCTTTGTTTGAGCTTTTTTCTCAGTTTGGATAATGTCTCGCCATCTCGTGTTACAATAGGGATGTGCGATTAAAATCGATTCTGTGGGGAATCGAGTTTTAGGTCTCGATTTAATAGATTTTTGAATCGATTCTTTATAACGATTCTATATATATATATTGAAACCCATGGGAATCGAATCCAAATAATCTGCTTTTGATTTTCTTTTAAAATATAATTCATAGGGTTTTTTTCCTGGGAGTTTTTACAAGAGTTATCGATTATTTTTCGGATTTCAAAATTGTTAGGAATCCTCTGTAATAAAATTTCAGAACCTGATTAAATTCTATTGTATGCAAATGAATATTTTGTCATAATTTATTTATATATATCTATTTAAAAGAAAGATAATATTTTGATTGAGAATTTTGTAAAATTGTTTTATTATTAGGTACTACAGTTTTACTTTATTATAATCACGCAACGGAATATCAACCATGTGAATTGTATACATTTTAAATGATTTTCATTAGGTAATTATTACATAAGTATCTAACAAAAAAAAACTTATAAACTTAAAAAAAGTACGTTAACTGAAATATTAAAATATATTTAATTTCCAGAATAATCGATTTTTTTAGATACAATAAATAAAAATGAACATATTATTATATGATAATCAAAAGAAAACTTGTTAAACTACATTGTAATGATAAATTTAATAATAAAATTAATAGTTGGGGTAGACCTATTGGTTTTATAGTCAATTACCTCCATTTTTACTTTCAATAATTATAATAGTTTTCTTGATTCTAATTATGTACTTATATGCTTTTCTATCGTATATATATTCACAACATTAAATTCAGCTCCATTTATTAGTTCAATAGATGAATGTCAGTTAGGTATATTTATCAGCCGCCATTTTAAATATTATCTCTAAATGGCGTAATCAACTTTGGTACCTTATAAGTATTTTTATATTTTTAAATAACTATGAATTGAATAATATAATACACAATTTTATTAAAGATTTTTTATTAAATAAAGCACTTTTGCGTTCTATCTCAATATACAATCTTCTTGAAAAAAAAACATCTCTATTACCAACAAAGCATCAGATTCCATAGTGCCTTACAATTTGTTGAGCCAACGATATCCAAGAATGAGATGTACAATAATTATTTTTCTACTGCCCTTCAGTATTCATTTTGATATAGCCAATCTAATTTAACCAACTCGGACATTGCTATTTATTCGAAAAGCAATTCAGCATACTTAATACAAACGAAAGCAGAATAGAAATGAATATATTAGTTGCAAAGTAAAGTTATATAATATTAGTTTATATGTATATATTATCAACTACAATACCCGTCTAGGCTAAGTAACCTTTTTATTAGATGACATCTAAAATCATTGGTATGCTAAATTAGTCTTAATGGCGTATTTAGTATAGATCTGAAGAGAGACTAAAGTGAATGTGTTGGCTATTAATTAACATTTATGAACTAAGTTTGTCAAGTCTGGTATAGTCTGGAGCAAATATTAGTAGGCAGTTATAAGAATGGTTTCTGATCGGTATCTATATCGCAATTTATATACTGTAAAAATATTAGTAGACGTCTTTGGATTACTACACGCATGTCCAACGTCAAGTAGACTGTGATCTATTAGCCAGTATTAAAACTGGCAGTGATTTATCACCTTCAATTGTCATTATTCAACTTAAATGAACGTATTATATTTGGTTGAGGACACTGAGGCGAAAAAAAATTAACAACACTTGTCTTTAATAATAATTGTCAGAAATACTCAATTCCTATTTGTCGTGGTAATTATGTTTTGGTCTTCTTTTCGGTAGTCAATGAACAGAGTGTAAAACTACTCTTATAGTGATGGTTAGTGAAAATATCGCTATAGTTTAAAGCGTGGGTATTTACACCTTCTCTTTCCTTCACTTCTGCAGTATGCCATAAGTGATGCAATACGAATTAAATTGTAAAATGGGCTTCATTGTTAATTTCTTCTTACGATTTTTACATTTTCATGAATTTAATAATCGTTATGAGCCTACGATTGACCAAGATCTATTTCAGATTGTACGGTCAATTGCGATCAACACGATAGACTTGCCTAGATTATCACATGAACAAAATGAGCAAAAGATAACAACTAACCTCTATAATAAATAAGATACTAGATTATTGTATTGTTAAATATATTTGAGTAGTGTCTAGCCGCTGAATTAATTAAATACAGTCAATGATCATGACACAATAACTGAAATATGCCATTGTGTACTTAACCAAATTTTATTGATAACTAATAGACAATTAAATTTAAATAAACAAATACTATATTTGCAACTCAAGAATACCGATTTGTTCGACCTCAAGTAGTCTGACAGAACTAATTTCTAAGCAATTAAAATTGACTTAACGTTCTGACGAATTGTAAACAAAATTAATTCAATTTATAAATTTATGTAAATTGTAGGTCAAAGTTACTTTCTTGTTACTCTTGGCATGCCACTTTGAATTTGAACGAGTGACTGGCAGATGTAAATGAGATTGAATAAACTTTTGATAATATAATTATGGGTATTTGTGTTATGTCATAATACATATTACTCACAATGGTCATGCAATAGTGATGGAGAAACATACATAATGCATTTTATCGAGAAATATCATTACAAAACTTAAAAAACAAGCTTTAAAGTTTGGTTTTTCCTTCTATGCAATCGTAATTCAAAACATTCAGTAAACGATGTTAATTTAAATGCCCATCGTTGAGAATTGAATAAGTATTATATTACATAGTCGCATATTTATTAAAAAATATGGACATTTGCATCAGAACATAATACTATTAAATGTTCGGCTGTGTACAAAATGGGAAGAAATGTTTGGAAATAATTAATACCTACAACTTTCGTAGAATTTGTATATTATGTTCAATGTTCAAGGAACCGATGTAGACATGTGGTCACGTGACCTGATAATAGTATCTTTCCACCTTAATACGGCAGAAATAAAATGACACACTGGTCACTGTGAGCAATTGGACGATAATATCTTTATAATATTTTATCGCACATTAAAATTCATTTGTCTCCTCAAAGTTGCACGACTCTTTGTTTTTGAACAAGTAGGTACTTAAGGAAGTAATTAGATAAAGATAAATTAATATGATAGATAATGTAAGCAAAAATAGAGATAATGGTAGGCTTATAGATTTGGAACAACTTACTTTGAATGAAGCAAGAGAACAACACAGTTCCACTTCAGCACTATAATAATTTGTAGTTCTGCAGTGACAAGTCACCAGACAATATAACCCGATATTGATTTTAAATATGCCATTGTTAATGTTCAAAAGGGTGTGTGTTATCAACTGATGTTCACAAAATTATGCCAGATATAGAAATAAAATAAGTTAGGTGGCAGAAAAAAATGGTGGATTTTCTCAAAATTCAAAAAGTATTTTTAAAACAATATTATCTCACAACTATTGATATTTTTTTTACAAGGCCAAAATTCGCAGAATTATTTCTTGTTTTATAACTAATAACACATAATGCATGTAAGGAGACGTTTAGTTATTATTTCGCATGTTGCATTATTATTTTATTTATAGTATAATACGAGTATATAAGGCATACAGTATAAAAGATCTGTATGTTAATAATATTAACAAGTAAATCTGGTATAATAAATATTCTAGGTTTCAAACTATTTGAGGTGTCGAAAAACGCTAGTTTTATTGATAAAATTATACCAAATACTAATTTTACAAAGTTGATGCTATTAAAAAATGTTATATCTGACTACTGATTGCAATACCGGTATTTAAAAACCGGGATTCCAGTATTTATTGATACCGAAATACCGGTTTTAAATATCCAAAATACCGGTATTTTACAACGTTTTTCTTAGCTCGTATTCTTATTTGTCCGGTGGTTCTTTTTCCGGTACAAATCTTGCAATCGATTTTTAACTAACTTCCCGACTAGTAAGATATTTGAAACTTTTAGGATATATCAGAACACGATGCCAAAGCATTTTTTAATACTTTTAGCCATCTTTAAGTAGAATTGAATTTATTTTCAGTTAATTCTGCTTTGTATGAAAAGTTATTTCGACACCATTATTGGTTGCTAGGGATCTGGGATCCTAGCAACTAAATTATTAATAAAGGTATACGTGGGTTACTATGGAAATCAATATGACATATCAAGTACATTTATTTTGATCGTTCAGGCTAGTCAAGTCAAGTTTATATGGTTCAACAGGAATTTTAAAAACGTTGTGTATAAAAAGTTCTTTTTATCTTGTAATTATTTGGTATTAAGAAAGCATGTGTTTACGTTCACGACTTGATCAATCAAAATACACCATTAATCAATTCATTTACAAAATTAAGAATACAAGAGACGTGGATTGATATTTCAGATGTCTTACAATACACCTTGTTCAGCTTAAAAAAACACAGACTTCTACATATTTTTATAAATATTTAATCTGATCACGAAATCGAATTAAAGATATTTGTAAAAATAAGTAATTTTACGATTATCATAACATTGTTATCTATACATATTTTTAAAGATCAGAAATCAAAAAACAGAATATTATGTAGGTACTTAGATATTTTTGATATAAAATATGAATGTTTTTATTAGATTTTTATAGCTACTTGTTAGATACTTCTGTTTTTGCGTACCTATAATATGTTTTAACGAATACCGATATATAATAATAAATACTAAAATACCAGTGTAGATCTGACAAGAAAAACGCTAAATTGGCAACGCTGTTATGATTACGAAGGATATTAGGTGCTTAGGTATGTCCTTGCATTATTATAATACTACAAAATTCTCACATATTACGCATCTATCACGTATCTATCACGTATTCTTTAGAATGATATGTTTATAAAGCGGTTTTATTAAATCCATTTAAAACAATACAAATACGGCCAGATTACGGCATTGTGAGAAATGTCGCGATTATGTCGTGACATAAATAATGTGTCGTGTCGCGCGTCCGGAATACAAATGATACGGAGAGGAAAAATATGATTGGTCATTTGACAAGGTTCCCAAATGGCCTCCGCGGGACACACATAACGAATAATAATACCCCGTAATTATAGTGAGTTGTGCTTGCTATATGTACGAGAAAATTGTTTATTTATACATAAGTCTGTGAAGCAGTGGTTTTTGAACTATCTCGTCTCACGGCACCCTTCGTTTACATATTTTTTCAGGACACTGAAAATAGTATTTATTCAAAAATAAAAAAAAAATCCGTGTTGCGATGATTTATAATAGTATTATATAGTATATAGTATATGGTAATAGTTATATAGTATATGGTAATAGTATTATAATTGTAGTACCTACTACATAATATTTTTGTCTTATTTTCTGAAGGGAGCAACCCTAACGTCGGATCTATTGTGGTGAACGAGGATCAGTCTATTGAATTTCACTGAATATTGTCAGGGATTATTTTTTTCAGGGCGCCGCGACGCACACTTTGAATACCATCAGTGTAGGGTATACTGGACTAAATGTAGCGAGGTGGACATATTATTTGGGATATTAATTCAAATTTATTTATTTGGGAATGGTCTCATTTTGTAATGCATTACAATTAGAGCAAGTACAACCTTTTTTTAACGGCAACACGCCAGACGCATAGTATGATCAGATATTTACAATTTTCATAATTAAAAATAATACAAAAAAACCTCATGTTAACAGAAAAATATATGAAAAGTACTCATAAAATACATAATATTATAATGCTTCTAACCGATAAAATTTTTTTGTTATTTAAATCACTAAATTACGGCATTAAAATTAGATAGTCAAATAAAGAATTCAATTAATACTATCGGTTGAGGGTATTTAATCGAATTTAAATTTAAATGCTAATTGATTAAGTTAATATTATGTACAAATTTATTTGAGCCATCTTTGCGACTTATAATACGAAGTCAAAAATATCATTTTCACAGGAGAGATTTTTTTTAAAATAAGTAACATTTAAATGTTTCTATCAGATGGAACTGTAGATAAATAAACTAAAATTAATTACATCCGTATTCGAATTGATTTTAAACTTTACGCATAATACACAATGTGAAGTCATTTTTGAAGATACTATTCAGGATACTATGCCAGTTTGATTCTGCAAGTAATTCCGTTATTATAACCAAACACTATAATATGACATAACACATTTTAGGTATTTTTGATCATCATGTCCACTAAATCGTTTACCTATTATGTTATGTGATAATTTGAACCCTCTCGCATATTTTTTAAAAAGAAAATTAGTTGAAAATTGATTTCATTATAATTTTCTCACATAATATTTCATTCTCAGAAAAATGTTTATATTTTGTTTGTTAGTTAGTCATATAATTTTCCCTAATCATTTCGTCACATATTATCATGATAGTGTGTCATATCTTCTTCTCTCTCATGTAACGTTACGTATGCAACTGAAAAGTAAGTAAAATTTTCTAACCCACGAAATACTAAACAACAAAACAATACAAGAGCACTACACAAAATATTTAATTCTGACCATAAAGAAAATAAACACATAAATGGAGGAATATAATTAACTGAACACTTCACTTTGAAAACTGTAATCGAGCAAAGTTTTTAATAGCACCATAAATGCGAATAAGTAAATGACTCAATTTCTCAACTTTCAACCACTTTGTACGAAAAAAGGGGAATGTTTATTTAAAAAAAAAGAAAAAGTCAAGATACGAATGTTATTATAATTATAAATTATTATGAATAGGTTTACTTATCTCAAAGAGAATTTCTACAAGAGAAATAAGACACAAAGAATCTCATTTCGAGGTATTTTTATTTACAGTTTTTACTTACGATAATAATAATTACAAAAATCCTTTTACATAATAATTCCCATAGTAATATGACTGTAGCAGCGTAAAGTGGATATAAGTCAAGTCAAGTAATGTAAATATACCCATAAAAAGCAAATGTCTCCAATTCAAAGAAAACTCGCTCAGATAGAAAATTATATTTCAAACTGTTGACGACGCCCTCGCTTTCTGCTCTTACAGCTTTCATATTTTAAATTAAAATCTTGTATAAAGGATCTTCGGAATTTTCCAAAGATTTAGTATCAATACTTTCATGTAGTTGTTGTAGTTATTTTGCATTAGGTACCTTAATTATTATCAATATTGGAATGTACAAAATCGTAATTGGACCGCCTCTATCAATCGCTTTATATTTTAAGTCAAACATTTTCAGTATTCAGTTCTTTGGGAGTTCATTTCATCTTCTGATATTGTCCCGATAAATTAATTAAAACGAGAATTTCACTCTTCATCTATCTTATAAGATGAGTATAATGGAAAGACGTTCTGTTTGCCTTTAAATTATTGAAATAAACGAAAATTGTACCGTCGTTCGCCAGACGTTATAGTCAAAAACGTGATTTATCTCATAAATCATGAAATTATCTAAAGAGAAATAATTGTTTTTATACAAACATCGAAATTAATTGCATTTATTTTTATTGTATACATATATTAACTAAATTAATTAATTGCTTAACAAAATCTGATAATAAAACAAAATAAATACTAATCGGTTATGAAGTCAATTTAAATGGCATTTAATAATTAATTGAACTACTAATTTATTTTTATCTAAAAATTTATTTCCTTATTATATACACATATATATCCAGCTGTATTACAGAAAACAATACAAAAACTACCAAATAGTCTCGTTAAAGAATATTTTTTTCAATTTCGCTATACAGAAGAGAATATAAGGTTTCCTACATGTCGTATTGGCGAAAAATGCTCCGCATTTATTGAGCACAAATATATTTGCATTAGAAGAGGTTGATATAAAAAAACCTTTCCAAAAAGAATGGAATTACCAAGAAACCGAGTGTAGTAACAAGATCGCTTTAGATAGACTATGGTTTCCTAAAGTGGGGAGTGTCGTACCCACTGTTGGCACTGCAGAGGTTTATGTTTGGGGTTTGTTGTCCTCAACAGCAGTAGGGGCAAGTGGTAAATGAGAAATGAAGATTATATTGATTATTATTACGTAATATTTTAAAATTTACCATTTTTAAAAGATAGATCCGGTGTAAACTTCACTCAGTTATGAAGTAATGAATGTAAAGAGAAGATATCTATATAACCAGTTAATGTAATATTGACTACCTTTTAAAAGTAAAATAGCATTCCGCAACTATAATTAGATAAATAAATGCCGGTAAATTTAGCGTCTTCTAAATTATTAAGGAATGACTCTGTGATAAGACTTTTCATGCAAGGAAAAGACGATATACACAATAAATAAATTATACTTTCTAAACAACTAATAAAATCTGATTAAAGTAAAAACAATTAAATAGTTTATTTTACTATCGTAGTTGAAATGTAATTATTAATAGTATTTTTTTTGCTTGTACCATTTTCTTCACACGGGCTTGCACAAAATGGAAGTTGTATTAACAGACTTTTTTTACAAAAATGAATGTAAGCCACTTGTTTAACCTATAAGGTCCATACTCTGGGTCCAAAAATACATTTAAAAGACAATTTGTAAATTTTGCCAGACCCGGTATTCAAATCCGGGACCCGAGAGACATAATAATAATATGTCCGACGCGTAACCGCTCGGCTATTGAATACGTGTAAAGTCGTCATATAAAACAATAAAATATCGGTATAAAAGTGTGCTTGTCCATTTAAAATAAAAATAAAAATCAGTATAGGGATCGAAAGAAAAGTACCAATACTTCTTTGACAACCTAACTACGTATAATAAGAAAGGAATTGAAATATTATATTAACCTTATAAGTGACTTAAACGTAGAGGAGTGATGATTTAACGCTACTAGAGTACACTTGTTGTTGAATCATACTAATAGTTTAATAAAGATCAGTTTAAATGTAACCTTTGGTTTAACTCATCAAAACTATAGAAGAGCTCTGTTGCTTTGGTTCTTTTTAACATATCGTAAGCTTGTGACATTTATATTTAAATTCATATTTTATTTTAGGGATTTTTTATAAAAATACAAAGCTCTTGATAATAAGCGAAATAATAATACTATTTGAAATAACTTTCGTACCCGACCTGTATATGGACTGTTAATTCTTTACAAGACTGTCTGCTATTTGAAAGATGAACTTACGGAAATATGTTTTTGATTTAATAGTATTCAATATTTATGCAGCGTCAAAGTTATTTAAATATTATTATTGTGACATTATTATTCCAAAGAATTCATTACGGTTTATCTTTATAGAATGTTTATTATAAAATGATATAAATTTAAATATATAGGGTAAGAGGTACAATGATGGGCCAGTAAAGCGAATGGCTTGCTTTGATTGGTCAGAACAAGCTTATTAATGCGGTTTTATTGAAATGCAATTTTTTTTCGTGTTCACAAAGCATGTATATTGATATATATGTGTACATATTTTATAATACCAAACATGGTTATTACAAAAAATATAAATGAAAAAAAAATCGCAAAAAGTACAATGATGGGCCACGCTCAGATAGTGATCGGCCACTTTCCAGACAGTGATGGGCCACCCGTCTTTTTCTGCATAAATTAAACATCTAAGGCATAATTTTCAATAAAATAATGAATCAACGTGTCTAATCTTATGATATAATCAACAAACATACTCCTTTATCTCACCGTTGATGTAATAAAAGAGGATAGAGCGACAGAGAGTGTATTCTAAGGTCTTAGAAAATTATCGACCTATCTGTTGAATACTTCATCACCTGAGTCACTAAATAAAACATCAATCTCAATTGAGACATGGACCTGCTGAGATTTTGGAACGCAATTTGAATGGAAGCTATCTTTATACACTGAAAATTCTTATTTAATAAGATGTTTTATTATTATTTCACAAATCGCACAACGATTTTGGCCGCCATTTTTTAAACTATACTTTTTGATTGCCTCTACTTTCAATTGCCTCATTAAAATGTGTGGTTTTTGCCTTTATTCTTTTTATCTTCCTCTGCACTTTTCTTGTTTTCCATTTTTTGATCTTAAATATCTCTAAATTTTTGCGAAGTGATGGTGAATGGAACTCTTTGTTAAACATGTTTATCGTTTATTTTTGGTATCTGAGGCCATGATAATGTTTGAATTAGAACTGTAGATATATTAACCATATGTTCATTTATTTCTTCCATGCGTTCAGTATCTATTTCCATGTTGCATTCTCTGACGGCACTGACACGTTAGATACATTTAATTGGTTTATATTTTCTATGCTCTTGCTGTTGTCAGATAATGACTTAATTTGATTAAGTTTTTCCGCAATCGGTAAGTATGGTATAAAAATGTTTTATCTGTTTACCTCAGCTAGTATTTTGAATATTTTTAAGCTTTTCTTCTGTTTAATTGCCCACTACATTCGTTAAATCTTTAAGGATGAAAACAGCATTTTGCGATATTTTGCAGCTTTAACTGGAGGGAAAACAGTTATATCTATAGGCTGAAGAATCCTAGATGCATTAGAATTATAGTGCTATAAGATGTATTTCAAATAAAATTTTAGACAAAGCTCACTAACTTGGTAGATAAGATGTGACTTATGCCTTTCGATAAATAATATAGGAGACTCTATTCACAGAGTAACCAGATTCGGATAGAAAATATTTCCAATGTATTGTGTATTGTGGCACTCCGATTTTTTGTTTTTCGCAACTTCACATAGTGATCCCCCATTTTTATAAAAGTATGCAACAGCATCATCTATTGTCTTAACATCATATTTAAACTTAAATTATTCAGTATTTTGATATTCTGAAAGAAATGGGAAGTTAAATGTTTCTAAATACAGTGATCGGCCAGTACAAATTCAGTGATCGGCCACGTGGCCAACGACTGTCTAAAATTAAAATAACATAAAAATAAAAACGGCAGGTACCATAGTGCGTTATAAATATTGTATTTAGCATAAAAAAGTTAACTAAAAGTAAAAAACCATTTTTCAGTCATGGGCCAGCCCGGCCCATCATACAACTGCTATATATATTTAGTGCAGTAAATGGCCACCCAGCTAGATGTGTCATTTTAATTTAAAATTGTCGTAGACTTAACATAATTATATGTTTGAATATCCAGCATAACGATTATTAAATAAAAAGTATAATCAGTAATATAGTTAAAGAGATCTTACCTTCCAAAGTATGTTATTTCCTTAACAAAAAGTTAAGCAATTGTCAGACAAAATGCAAAACGTGTGACTTGGTATACAAAATGGCCACTTATAGGGTCAGTCCTGCTACCTATACAGGAAATAATGTGCTAGAACCGAAGTATATGATGTTGTGAGTCACATATAGGAACAAATACCCATAACTTAGGTTTTTAAATACCTATTTTTTGTGTTTTACTGCTGAGTGGCCCATCACTGGAGGGTGGCCCACGATTGTACCTCTTACCCTATTAATATTATTATTAAAACCTATTGAATTATACTACCCGATGAATTATATTATGTTAAATATAATAATGTAATATCGACTACTTAATCTGCAAACCAGCTAACTGCACTTTTGAACACAAATCGATGGTGCAGATCACAAACCTCCTTAGTCAAAAAATACGATTTTACAGGGAAAGGTTAAAACTGATTTATTTGCAGCATAATACGATGAATATGACATAGGAGTTTTAATTAAAAGATCAATAAACTCGGCTATTTTTCTCTTTGACATAGGAGGTAAAGTTCAACAGATCCGTTAATTTTTTGATACCATAAAGTCAAAATCATAAAATTTGACATAGAAGGTTTGTGATCTGCACGATAGAAATGAGATTTTAATGGAATTTTGTTACGAAGTATGTTTTCTATGCTCACGCAAAATTTCAAACTCCTAAACCTATAAATAAATAAGTTATCGTTCTTCAAATAAAACAGCCAACTGCAGGTGCCAAATTTCCAATATCGTAAATGGAACAACTCCGTTCTTTATATAAATTTTCTTTATATATAAAAGGGAAGCTTAAATAGTGTATTAATTAATCATAGTGCAGCTTATTTGTAAACAAAAAATTCAAGTTTATTTTTGGAATTATTAAATTTCGCTCGATAGTTAAATTATTATGTTTTTTCTCCTTCCTGAACAATTTGCCCAAACTGAGTTAGCCGGTTTGCAGATTGAGCAGTTGATATGCATTTAAAAATTATTAAAAAATTTCGATCATAAGTTTAGCAGAAACATGAAAACCGCAGTGAAAATTCGTATGACTAAACCAAAGTTGGTGTACAACTTGTATACACTGCAATTCTGTCAGAATCTTTCCATGTTTTCCGTAATTATTAGCTTAAATAATTTTCAATATTTTAACATAACATTTCAAATAAGTAGAAAAATAACCTGATCAAAAAAGTTATTTTGGTAATTTAATTCATGTCTTTAAAATGAGATATCCAACCACATAATTCAATAAGGTTAGATGTAAATTGTATGACATGTATTTTATTTCGACATAACGATCAACAAATAAGGCGTTGTTCGTCGAGCATTGCAAAAAGTAATGTTTTTTCAATTTATTATATTGAATAACAGCATTTATTTGATATTGATCAATATCAAATATCTGACAGTAAGGCTGTCATTATTATCAGATATTCGATAGGGACGATTTGATACTTTGAGCACCTACCAGAATTTTATATTAATATATACGATTAAAATGGTTTTCTAATTTACTTACCTACATACCTACCTATTTTCTTGTGTCTTTGCATTGTTTTCCTGTGGTTTTTATGTAGATATGGATTTGGTCTCAATACTATTTGGTCATATATTTCCGATATACCAGCTCACGATGAACTGTGATACTGCCAACTGCCAACTCTGATCTACCAAATGGAAAAAAACAGGTGCAATTATTGTACAATGTTAAAAATATAGAGAATTTTTAAGACCCCGGCAAATTAAGGGAAATAAACCATAATATCCTATAGAACTGGACACATAGCTTGAAGAAAAGACAATTGTTGGACAAATTTAGTCATCCAGTGGTTTCCAAGAGGTAAAAAACGTCCGCAAAGTCGACCTAGAGGCAGCTGGATTGATGAAATGATAAAGTTCTGCGGAAGTACGTAGCAACGCAACGCACAAGACCAAGAGAAGTGGAAGCAGCTTAAGAGGCCTTCATCCAGCAGTGGATAGATTCAGGCTGCTGATGATGTAGATGATTTAGCGTATGTTAAATTATTATACTGGAGTTATTTTTACTTTCAAATAAAAACTAAAATAGTAATTAAAAAAATATTGATGAAGAGCTGGGTCAACAAAATAATGATGTAAAATGAAATAATTTTCCAATTGAGGGGCCTGGAAAAAAAATATATAGTTATATAACAGAAAACATTTCAAAATACTTTTTTCAGAAAATATACCTATCAGAAAGATGTAAGACATTTTAATGACTTCAATATATTGCGAAATGAGCCCTCAAATATTTGGCTACAAAGGCAGAAAATAATGATAGTTAGGGACCTGGAGAGGATCTGATCAGCAAAAACAGCAAAGGTTGGAAGAATCAGGTTCCATACTCAATAGTAAAATACGCTACGAACTTCACGATAGTTTTAGTTATGGACATGACACAGAAATTGCTGGAGTAATAAAAAGATATAAGGTTCAGAATAATTCTCGACAAAAAGATAATGATAGCAAAGTCTATGTCTTTGGTACAAGGACATTATAATTAAACTAAAAAATATAAATATATAGTAGTACCACTTTAGAGCATTCCGACATGTACGTGTTTTCTTCCTATTTCGCTCTGTATTTTTCTGGTATTTCAGACTCACTTGTCAGTCTAGCGAGCCTTTGTAGTCTACTGACTCCCGAGCACACTATCGCTGAAATCGTCCATTCATCAAGCGGCAACGATTAGCTGATCCATAATGCTTTTGTTTTTAGATTGATTGTTTATGTGACCTAAGTTTATTTCTGAATACAGCATCCTATCCCAATTATAATTACCTTTAAATCTCTTGGATAACACACTTATTTATTGATAATCACTTGATATGCTATATACGCAAGATTAGAGAATCATTTGTTTTTCTTTCATGGCCCGATAAAAATACACGTTTCGTTCGAATTTTCAAATTTAGAATTTACATTTTTATCACCGTGTCTCACTCGCTTTGACAAATTTTACACTTACAGATATTTCGACACAAATATAATATAACATATAAAAAGATAATGTTTCTAGATTTTGAACACTTTACATTTTATTCATGAATATATTATAAGGAATTAGTTATGGTGAAAGAAGAGTGGATGAAGTACAAAATAATCTGTTTTTATTATGGATACGTAGCATTTTAAATCATGCTTTCGATTATAAGGACTACGTCATGCTTTTCTAATACTATTAGTCCGGATAACATGTTTCACTATGATACCATTATCCTATTTACTTGACTCATGAACACTAAACCTTTTAGTATAGATCAGTGGTTTTCAAATACGGACGAAAGGATTGTCGATGCGCTAACTGCCAGTATTTTAATATATAAAAATATATGTCTTCTTCTTCCATCTTTTATATAATATTCTCTTAAATACCGTTTCTTTCTAGTTTTTTACCAATACAGTATATTGTAATCCAAGTAGATTATCCATATTTTCCCGTACCAATGCTTCGTTTGCTTTTATATTTTCAAATTATTTTTTCATTGTCATACGTGACTTACCCATCCTAGATACGTATACTATTGTATAATATGCAAAGTTCTTGTATAAAGCATACAGCTTTTTACTGTATTTTCGTCATTGCCGGGTGCGACGATACAATGCAGGATGCTCCGCTCAAACGATCTCAGCAGTGTATGCCTTTCGTTTTTCATAATGCATGTTTCCAAATCATACATTATAAAAACTGGTCTTATTAGTATTTCATACTGGATATATTTTGAGTATTGGTAAGTACAATTTATAGAAACGTTGGACATTGGTTAGTCCGAATCAATATTTGAATACCTGTGTATTAAAATGTCTTCAAATCTCACGTGGAATCTAAAATTTACACTATGCTTAGTCCAGACTAATATACATACGCCCGCAAATATAATATGTAATATTATATTATTATAGGATAGTTTGTTAACTTTTGTTAGACTAGATAATGATTTTTTAATTACCACCTTTAAAATGCACGTTAATTACATCGATCGGCCGCATGGTAATTACGCACCAGCAGGCCTATGTTATAACTGGTGATATGAAGTCACTCGACGACATGACGTAATTGTGACGTAAGCCAATACAGGCTCGAGGCAAGCCGCTCAACGCACACTGCTCACCATAGATATTAATATGCTGAAACACCTATTTGTGTATCGGGACAATGGTAACGCCAGTATTTTAGTAGCGTTATTTTCTCGAATGCTATTATTACTCCGGTAGTACGTCACAATGATGTCATATGACGTCATGTCGACCGGGCGACTTCAGCTCGCAAGTTCTAACATAAGGCCCCAGGTGCGTCTTCAGCGTCCAAAGTATTAACGCATGTACAGACCTGTCAAAAATTAAATGTAGTTTGAATAGAACACGTCGTAAAAAATCGGAAAATATTCCACGTGACCACACGTCGCTACTTTCTATGAAATATTACTTTTTTATCTCATATATGGCTATAATTGCACATGTTTTACATTAATATCAGAATAAAAAATATTTTGAAAATAGTTTTAAATATTCATTTTAATAAATATTTTTACATTTTTGTAAAGATGTATGTTAGTCTAGACTTAAGCTTAACAAACATTAAAAATAAACTTTTATAATTGTATAAAACGGCTGGTTACTGAATTTTTTTCCCGTGGCGTTTATTTCATTCTTGATCACTTTGAGTACCAATAAAGTTGTATAAACCACTGATTTACTTATACAATTATATCGTAATTTAGGATTGTGAAAGAAGTGGTTGTAAAAAAATACTCAGACGATTGGTTTGATGTTAGCAGTAACTTGAGCAGGTTTTAGGTGGGAGACGAGTGATTCTCTCATAAGCTGATTTTCTAATAAGTCCCTTGAAAACCACTGCTACCTACTCTGTAGACATTGAAATTCAACAATGAACCTACAAGGTATTATCTACCTTCGTAATATTGTTTGATATTTTTTGCAACATTAATCAAAAGCATCCAGATTCCCAGAATTCTAAACTTGCTCATAAAAAGCTCTTCATTGAAGGGGAATGAAAAATGATTTCAATTTCTCATATATATTCAACAGAGTTCGCCGTTGACGCCCTCCCAGCTGTTATTGATGAAACACTATAATACATTTTGAATAAAGCTCACATCTATTCTTTAGAAATATTCTAACACCCGCTTTATCACCATAAAGACCCGCAGGTTGTATACTGGATAAAGGACACACGCACAGGGTCGCCACTGTATTTTAGGCGAATCATACTGCGGCCACATGCGTAGTGACCAAGGGTCGGCTCAGTGTGTGATGAATTCATATTTTTAGACAATATTTACGTCATACGACGAATAATACATATTATTAAGTATCCTAACACTTCAAATCACAAGCTATTATTACAACGTTTTTATTAGCTCGTATTCTTGTTTGCCCGGTGGTTGTTTGTCCAGTACAAATCTTGCAATAGATTTTTAACTAACTTCCCGATTAGCTAGACATTTTAAACTTTTATAATATATTAGAACACGATGCCTACGCATTTTTTTAATAATTTTAGCAATCTTTAAGCAGAATTGAATACATTTTCAGTTAATTATGTTTTGTATGGAAAGTTATTTCAGAAAAATCCGTAAAAAGTAAAAGATTATTATTGGTTGCTAAGGGGGTGTTCGTAGCAACTAAATTATTAATATATACGTGCGCTACTATGGAAATCAAAAGGAAATGTCAAAATGACATTTCAGTATTCTATATTTGTTTGTTTGTTTGTTTTTTATTTACTTCATATCAAGTACAAGTTTGAGCATAATAATTCAACAGAAAATTTAAAAATGTTGTATATAAAAAGTTATTTTTATCTTGTAATTATTTTGTTTCGATTTTTTTAAAATTATATTACCAACGTGCATGCGCAAATTAAACAATGAATACCTAAATAAAAATGTCTTAAATGTAAATTTATTTTAAAAGTATCCATGAAGGAACATAAAAAAATAAAAGAAAACAATTTTAGTTTATATTCTGAAAATAATTGTATTGATAGTAATTAGCGGTTCTTACAATTTTCACTGAAGCGCTTTCTTAATTGCGTTATTGTTTTGACAAGCCGCTTTTGTATATGAAATCAAAGTTTTAATAATTAACCTAAATTACTGAGCGGTGTAATTTTTTTTTATAACGTACTTGCACTTGCAAATATTTTTTTAAAAAGATTTTTTATAGTGGCTATATATTTCTCACATAATGATGTAAGTATATTTATTAAAGAAGATTTCATTCTTAAATCTTGTAAATAATTCGTTAAATAAAAAAAGTTTATTTAATACTTATATTTTTTTTTCAAAATGAAGCGTGATACGCAGTTCCAATTTAAAAAAAATAATCTTTTGAGTCAATTACAAATAGATAAAACAAATGAAAATGGCGTAACTGTCATCTACACGAGACACTTAAAATCGTTCATTAATTAATTAATTATACATGAATATGATATTATAGTGGGTTCTTAAAATAATGGATAACATTTTACAAACCATGAAAAATATTAATATTGGAAGGTTTTAGAACACACTGACTTCGTTAATTTTATTATTAGTTGTGGAAATAATACTTTTGCTAACTAGATATATAAATGATGTTGAGATAATAATATATATGTAGGGATTTATGGCTATATTTTTCTGTTATTTTATACGAACCACATTTGTAAATTTGAATAAGGATTTAGCTATTATTTTTGGTACATTTCTAAATGAGGTCTCTAATTAGTTGCTATAATTATTATATTATAATGACTAATTCAATGATAACACGTTATTGAAAGCTGCCTTTTCTGCAATTAAACATAGATTATTCTAGTTAACATAATATTATTGCCTTCTTTTATGATTATACTTCTTCTATAATGTCGATACCTAAACATTTCTAGTCCATGCCTTGGAAAATATTATGGCCACTACTTCACTTATGTGAAACGCAATAATCACGTAAAAATAGAAATACTCAAATTATGGTAAACGTAATAACATTCAAGTAATGTTTTAGAATACTTTTTCAGTTTTACATAGTATTCCTTTCGTTGAGTTTAATTGGCGGGGTGACCCACTAATATTATAAATTTAATAGTTTTCATTATAATTATAGTTATATTTCTATAATAATTATATTTCAGGAGATATTATGTAGAATTTCATTATTAACATGCATATAAAAATAATGATAATTTAACGATCATTAAAGATCCTAAGTTGAGGCATGGTCTAAAAAGATCGTGGCTAGACGATGTGCGGATTGCGGGTCGCGGGTACAAATGACGCATTCCGATCGAAATATAATTTGTCATCCAACATGTGTCCATTTAATGTTCTGTTTATTGTTCTATCAGTAACAATAATAATATATTCATTCACATGTTTTCTTTTCAAAGTAAATGGGTAACGTTTTTAGTCATCTTTACACGATTTACGAATTAATACGCCCGTCGCCATCATGAAACAAATTGACGTATTGACACCTCGACGTTCGCTCTCAGACTGCCAGCGAGTCCAAAATTTCGTCGCGCCCATAGACTATAGATACATATACGTATACACACATACATACATACATATACTTATACATATACGCGCCTATAGTTGAAAATTATTTGCCGTTTCTCTGAAGTATCGCCTTAATATGTTTATATTAATTGTATCCGTGCATTAGCGCATTGAATTAGAAATGAATCTTATTATTAAAATCTTTAACCTGGAGCGTCCCAGTACTTCAACCCTCAGAATTCAATGCTTAGACTCCGACTTCTCACGTCGGAGATTTCGGTTGCAATTACCAATAAGATTACAATATTATAATTTTATCAAGCCTGGGTGTGTCTGTGATTGCTCGCTGCGAAGTTCTCTCTCCGAATGGCAGCGAGTCCAAAATTTTGTCGCGCCTATAGTTGAAAATTATTTGCCGTTTCACTGATGTACCTATCACTTTAACGCATTATTTGTTTTTTGTTCAGGATTTACATTCCATTATAATATATACGATCATGAAGCTTAAAGATACTGCAATGAAAATAGCAAATATATATTATAAAACAATTATTATGGTAACATTGGAAATTTGATACAGTTTTAATTGTTTACAATCGTTTCAAGAGTAGCATGTGGACTGTATGGCGTAGAGGTGTAATTGAAAACGCGGAATATAACGGTACGAGAAGTGTAGACTAGAGGATTGCAACTTGAGTCATTAATTTAAAATATGTTCTACAGAACGATCCAACGAAATGTCATATGCATCACAAGTTTCAGAGTATGTTATACCTAGCAAACTTTGCAAGTTAATAAGGGTTAATAAACAATAGCCATGTAATAGGATGCAATACATACAGAATTATTATAACTTAATAAGCACAAGTGTGGGCCAGCCAAAGCCTGAACAAAAACGATGCATGAGTGCGAGTGAGAAAGTATTCGGCACCCTTACAATCTCTGCGACACGCGCTAGAGTAAGATAAAAGGTCTACTAGCTACAAGCCAGTTTCCAAAAGTATCGCCATCAAATCGGGGCGAAACGCTTCACATAGCGTCGATAACTTGCGAGCTCGTGTTGCTAAAATTGATATTTTTTGTGTTAAACATAAAGTCAGTGGTAAATATTTTTGGTTAATTAAGTAGAAAAGATGGTTCTGTGTGTTGTCTTAAAATGTGGTAGCCATACTGATAAGCAAGAAGATGGTATTACGTTTCATAAGTAAGTTGATACATGTTCGTGATAATTTATTTGTATTTTATTTTATATTTTAATATCAGTGACCTAGTGTTTCTTTAAAATAACTTAAATTATGGATATCTTTATCTAATGGTTGCATTTTGACCGCTTAAAAATACTATATAACGTAAAAAAATAGAAAATTATATTTTAATTCTGAGCGTCGAGTGCGAGCACTTTGGGCGAGCACTAGCGAAATGGTCTATGGTCTCGAACATTTGTAGACGAATGCGTTCGCTCGCTCACAAACCAAACGCAAGGCACGCGGCTTCATTTAGCAATGCAACGGGTGGCGTCTAGATGTATCTATAGTCTAAGGGGCCAGCAGACGGTAGACGTAGTACTATGGACCCACGCCCAGATATCAAACACAAGCCGTCAATCAACTAATTCACATAATATCACCAAAATGTATAAAAAAGGCCATGCATCTCGTGCCTTCGTCTATTATTTTTAATTCTTTGTAAAGTGTATATTATCTTATCCGCTTTATATGTATTTGCATTTCCGTTGAATAAAAACGTTGTTTTAAGCTTTTATGAAAGCTTTATTGTTTTCCGATCATTTTCACGCCATATAGTCTAAACACATATTTGAAGGTAAATCACATGACAATTACCTTCAAAACGATGGTCTTTAAACGTACCAGCCATGAAAACTACTCAGGAGTTGCACAGAAATCAAGTCTTTGGTAAAAAGACAAAGGAAGGATAACACCGTCATACCAAATCAGGTTCCTGTCAACCCAAGTCATTTGATTTCGTTGCCTTCTTCTCTGAGGCACACAAAAGAACGACTTCCTCAGGCTAAACCGGGGCAGATAAGAAGAATATCGTAGGAAATTTTTGATGTTTAGTTTCTTCTGATGTTTATATAGTTATTCTTAATAAAATTGAAACTGGACTTTATGTGATGGTAATGCTTTAGTTTAATTCTCCCACTGTTATAATAAGAATATGTATGTTACATAATGTTATTACCTATTTATGGCTATTTTAGTAGTTTATTGAAGTTATTACTAAGTATAATGGATTTTGAATTCGCCCACGTGCGGGTATATACCCCTACCGGCCCTGATTACACCCACGTAGAGATGATGACAATAGTTTTTCACACAGGTAGTACGCAGGTACACCTTTGAAGGTTTTTCAAAGTTTTTAACGCGAAGCTGGAAAAGGCGCCGAAAAGAGAGCGGGTGGAAAACACTCTACGAGAAAACAAACACGCTGACGGGGAAAATCGTTTTTGATTTAAAAATATATATTATATTTTTACGAAAATCTTCGGTATTTTATGATATGTAATATCGCTGATTTATAATGTGGACACACTTTTGTATTGTTGCTTTTGAAATATGATCATATGAGACCCCCGAGGGGTTGGTCCATTAAAGTGATTTAATGTCACTAAAAATCATTCCGGGACCGTAACTATGGTAACCATTGAATAAACTGGTCAAAATTTAATCAATGTTTATTGATTGCCTCCATTAAGCTATACTTCATATAGAAGGCCGTTTTCGAGGTCAAAACTTTACACAGTTAAAGTAAAACGTGTCATTTTAATATTATAGTCTCTATCCATGGTCGTTTGTCGTTAAGTTCTTCAATAAAGTTACACAAAACAAAACTGGGATAAGGTTTTTGCTTTTATATTCTATTACAATAAGAACTTTTAAAATACAATTTAAAAACAACTTTCTAGGTATAGTTCTAGTAAAAGAAAAAAGCTTAGATTTTAGTTTTGGCGGTAGTTTTCATTCCGGTTCTGGGGTAGGTTCCGATTATTTAAAAAAATATATGCTAGTTAATATAATATGCGAAAGAGGACGGAAAAAGGTACACCACCACTTTTACTAGCTCAGTTGTGTGTGGTTATTAAAGACTAAAGTTAATTTAAAAAATATATGAATGTCTGAATTATTAAAATGTTTTCAGGATCGAAGTGGATACACAGTATGACAATAGTAAAATAAAAGAGGCGACTAGCGTATTTCTGTATTGTTTGTTAATTAATTACACTTGCGTACAGACCATATAAATAGTTAACAAAAAATGTCTTATTGTAATCGGAGAGAGTCAGAATTATAATTAAACGGTACCGAATTACTATTACGGATTTGTTTTTAATTATCCCATAAGTATTTCCGTTGAACTACTTTGTTTTTATTGAACACGGTCAATCATATGAAACAAAAAGGGATGCCACGTGGAGTAGTTGTTTACGTTTTCGATGATGCTTCCCGACTGCTAAGGTCCGTTTCAGACGGGACACCGGTGTCGCGACCGTATATATAAGGAGGCCTTTGTATTCAAATAAAGGGGCCTTTGTATTATATTTATAAACGCCCCAGAGCTAATGAGTCAACGCATAATTTTGCGTTATAAAAAGAACATAAAACTGACTACGGTAATAAAAACAAGTGCATCGGCGGCTTGAGAATGTAGCGGCCGACGGAAAAGTGTACCGGACATGCATTGACTCATTAGCTCTGGGGTGTTCATAAACATTATACAAAGCCTTTTTTATTCGAATACCAAGGCCTCCTTATTATACACGAGCGCGACACCGGTGTCCATTTGAAACGGACCTAACGACGGAGGACTGGTGATGACTCAGATGACTAAGCGCAACTCGCAACCGATCTTGACTGAATCGCAACTGAATTGCTTTATGCGCTAATTATTTCCTAATATTATCTTTAATACTATACAACTTATATCTTTGACTCTCTCCTATAAAATGTAATGTATGGCGTTATACACATATATTATGCCATATCATTTAATATTAGGTTTTATAATTATTAAATCTAAATTCATATTCTACTATGAGTTAATTATAGTATTATGTATTATCATTAATCTTGTTCGTTTGCATAGCAAAATCAATCACACACACTATGCAAATTATGATTAACATTTTATTATCTAAGTACTTCATATTTATTTTATCCATTATTTGCAATAATTATATTCTATTTTTATACATTAAGGCCATACGCATTCATCATCATTCATACTCCTTACCAGGGTTTTCCTGAAATTAATCATTTTAACTAATTAAGGAATTTGGGGCTATGGTTCGTTTACCCAAGTGACTATTGGATTAGGTTACATGTTTAGGCCTTGCAATTGTTTTATGGTGTATATTAGTGGAGGGCCAACGCCCCAGGGGTGTATCAACTGGCGGTTTGAAACCGTTTTAAAAATATGTGTTGTTATAGTTAAAACACGGTGAATTTAATCTTATTAACGATAAAAATAATAATTAGCTACACAAATTAATAAAAACTATTAATTTCCGAATTTAGAACCGTGGACAGATTGATGCCCGACTGTCTGAAAAAGAAAGTCAGTCTCTTCTACATTAAACACACAAAATCTCTTAACGCGATTATAACATCACTCTGTCATCTTTAGTATTGTATTTATTTATTCTTGTATCGATAAATCGGAACTTCCAAGCAACGAGGATTATTCTCTCTCCACTCTTCATCATTCCCCACAGTGGTAAATCCGACGATTCACGCAAAATTTTGATCTTCAAACTGCCAAAACTTTTGATATTGAGACCTTCAAATATTCAAACCATCTCCGTTCCGACATCCAAGCATTAAGATAGCTGCAGAATTATTTACTTACCATTTTTAACTATTGATATTATGATAAATAAAGTAAATATTGTATTATTATAAAAAAATGACTATGTTTATCTTGTAATATTGATACATTTTTTTACATTTGTTACCAAATGAAATTGAAACTTTTTGATGATATAATGAAGTATTATTGTACAAGAATTAGCCGAGGCAGACAATGAAAATAATTGAAACGCAAAATTGAAAGAGAGAAACAAAAAAAGGGAGAAACAAGAAAGAAAGAAAGGCATCCGGGTTTCTTCTACACCCCCTTTTTGGTTGACGTGAAAATGTTAGCAGGCTTTTTTTCTTTAAAAATGCAGCTTTTTCAAACAACTTTAACAAGTGCCTATTCTTTTATATTAAATTGAGGGTGACGGAATTCGTAGGACAATTAATAATAAAATGTGTTGCTTTTTTATAAGAAAAAATAAACTAACGTAACTATGTTTATTTGTATATATATTAACAGGGTGTGCCAGTATTAATCATAATAGTGATCATGAATACATATTATGAAAATATTTTATCAAATAGGTCTAACATAAAAATATTTAAAATTTAAAAACTTTCACATATCTATAACGTTATTCGAAATTTGATTTTTTACATACAGGGATATTTCTCTCTCTTCTTTGTGTTCCTTTAAAGTGGAGGATAGTGACTAGGGAATACAATCCCGAGCCAAAATTCTGATCCCGGAATTTTGGGATTACAATTTGACGATCCCGGGATAGGCATTTTTTCCATTGTTAATATATTTTTTTTAAATTTACAAATAACACTGATAAAATCGGTCAAAAATAAATTTAGTATAATTTATACTATTTAAGACATTTATTGTTAATATTGTATACGTTCAATCTTAGAAATACATAAGTTTAATGGAGTAAATAATATTGTAAAATAAATAATAATGTGACTTTAATATAAGATTGCTGTTTCTGATAGTAAAGATTTAATGAATGGGTTAGCGAGATTTAAAATGGTAAAGCAAATAATCATGGTGTACTTATGGCCTTTCCGCTTCATAAATCTAATTAGTCAGCCAAATATAAAACTGCCGTAAAACGTATGGGATCATGGTGGAATTACTTTGTTAATAGTGCTAAGCATTGTTTTTTTCCAATATTTCTCATTTTTATTAATTTATGTGAAAAATAAAATGAATCGGCAACTTACACATGGGTATAAATCAAACTTCATTCAAACTCAGTTTATTTCTAATGTAGTTATTTTTTATTAAAAGTATTTTTTCTGTTATATTTTCGTTTTTATTTTATTTTCCATAAAACTTGAGAAAAAAAATCAATCTCGAAAGATTCGGGATTATGTTTATCAATCCCGGGATTCATATGTATCGAAAATAGCTCGAGATCCCGGGATTGGAATCCCTAGTAGTGACTATCTTAAAATGAAGTAATTTTATGAGCGATTAAATTTCGCCACCTCTTACTGAGTCTTTTGCTTAGTCAGGTTAAAACCTGATCACTGCCAGAGCCGAGGTGACTTGTCAAAGTTTGTACGTCACGTTCGGCCATGGACGAGTTAACTTGTGCGTTATTGTAAACGTCATAAATTATGAATAAACTGTTTGTGTATATTTTCTAAAAAAATATTTATCATTTTAATGTAAAAACATTCACAATAAACTCGAGAAGCATATTGCTTTGGTAAGATTCACAAATATTTATCAATCTGTTCCCATTTCATAATATTTTAAGGGATTTATTTTATTCCAAAAATAGCTGGTCTACAATTGTCCACCTAGCAGTGAAAAGGTTTTAAGAGCAGAGTGAAGACTACTCCAAGCAAGCTCCTTCATTTGGTCGCCAATATTTTTCTTATATTTTGGTTTCCTCTAAAGCTACCCAAACTCATAAATCCCTTTAGGTTTTCTGAATGCGTTTGTTATTTGTAAATTTTAAACAGTATAAATAAGTTCAGAATCTTTTCTTCTTCTTTCACCCTATCACGCTTCAGCATTGGGGCATATGGCAAGTACAAGTTCGTGACACTTACCTCGGTCCATCGCTAACTCTCGCGTCTCCCGCCTTGCCAGATCTGCAGATCTCAGAATAGTCACAATCCATTCATAATACATTGTAAAATCTTTGTCTATTAGTTATGAGTTCACCTTAACCATGATAAAAATATATGATTTAGTCAATATGTACTAAGTATGAACAAACGATTGCATCTCATTAAGTAATTAGCTACCCGCAATTAAGTGGTTTTAAAACGTAGGTTAACACACAGCGTAATAGGTATAACTCCTGAATAAACATAACGTAAAAAGTTTTCAGTTAGCCAGGGTGTAACTTACTAATAAATAAAAAATCGCAAGATAAGACGATATCTTCTGAAATTATTTGTTGATTAAAGAAGTTTCTAACTTGTATTATTGACAGCGGAGCTTAGCCAGAGATTTACGAGATTATAGTCTTATAGGAAAACTTTAACAATTAATAGTTCCAACCTGTATCAACGAAAAAAGATAGGTTATGATATCACTTCAGTTGTAAAGGTAGTTGTATTTAAAATATTTTTATGTCAGTAACTATGTAAATGTAAATAACATTATTAAATGGACTCCCCGATTAAAGTCACAATAATCCAAAATGATAACAATCAATGTCGATATTCCGAAATAATATTGATTGAGTTAATCCAAGGCCGTATTCAATCAGAGAATTGCGAGTTATGATAGTAGTGCTAGTTATTATTTAAATTCGAATACGGTGTGGATACTTGTCCGTAGTAAATGAATATTTATTCAATATGAAACAATCATTATTTTCTACAAATAGTGCCATTCAAAGTAAAAGCAATAATAACTAGCACTACTGAATAAATTCACAATTTTGTGCAGCGGCTTGACTTATCTTAGTTTAAACGTATTATATATTTTTTTCACTAATCACTTCTCGGAGATGTTGGCAAAGCCAGTGGTTTAGGTTAGGAAGAATATGGAGTTTTCTGGGGATAATATTCACTATACATACAAGTGGTGGAGAGTATTGGTTGATATGAGATAACTGTATTTTAGAAAGGCTCGATGGAGTATAACCGAAAAGAGACAGGTTTGGTTAGATTATGTTAGCTAGGGATGAATCGTCAGAAAATTTTAATTAGTGAAGAAATAACTTAGGTACAACCCCATTTCCCAATTAATATTAAGATTATGTCGTGTGATATCCAAAGGACAATTCATACATTGACTCATTTTTACCCTTCTGATGGAAGAACGACTTGAGATATTGACTCATTCAAAAGGCTATATTGACCATGTGCAAATAACTCATATTTTGACCTCATATTATAATAGCTGAAAAGCAAATAAAACTTTTATAGAAAACAACATATTTAAAAAAAAATCAAACATACCTACGTATAAAACACTTCAAAAACATTAACAGCGATTATCTCAAAACTCTCTTATGTGGGTTAGGTTGTTCTTCCACCTGTGTCCTCAATTCAGCATGATAAATATATTTTTTAGAGTAAACCAAGTTAATAAATCTATTACGCAGATATATACCGTGGCGTAATAAACAATAGACGCTCTTCTAAAAATAGTTGAGAATAAAACAAATGCAATTTTGAAGACATTGATTGACGTGTACTGGATTGTGCGTGATTTAGTCAATCCTTGATAGAAGACAACCTCTCTGATTGACTCAAGAAGTTTTTGGGAAGATTGCAAGAACCAAATAAAAATTACAATTATCGGGTAATATAGGTATATTTATTTATGTTGATATCAAATAATATTTATTATATCATCATAATGCCTACATCCCCCATCAAAAATCATCCAATCGACAGAGTTGGGAATATAATGATATTATTGTAACTGTAAATGAGTCAAGGCTAGACCAGGATGCACGCACAGCTAAACAAAGAAAAAGAAAGTTACCGTTATCTGTTTCTGGGTGGACGAAGGGTCGAGGGCAGATACGGCCAGTCGGTTATCTACCCTTGAGCCTCTTACGTCACCTCTAAATACGATTTGCTACCTTTTTTGCGCCAAAGCGTGCGTTTACAAAATGTTGTTAGTAATTAATTGTTATTTGTCAAGCGAAATTTACTTAATGTCCCTGAATCAGTGTTTTTAATAAGTGGAAAAGTGTAAATCAACACCCTACGTAAACCCATATCCCTCAAGTGTCGCCCAGTGCGTGAGGCCAACGAAATCAATGCGATTTCAGAAACCACGACCCTGAAAAAACCCACGACGAGATTTTTCAAATTTTAATAAATTTGATGGCGCCCGCAAAGTTAACCGAACAATAATCTGTGTTGATGTGAAAAAAATAATCCGAATTAACAATGTGTTGTTAATGTCCCTGAATCAGTGTTTTTAATAAGTGGAAAAGTGTAAATCAACACCCTACGTAAACCCATACCCCTTAATGTATAATACATTATATATTGTATATTTCGCTACCACCTGAGAGCAACAATGAGATAAAGTAAAAAAAGACGATTTTGAAATAAGTATGGCAATCGATTGCTGAAAGTTATACCTATATAATGAAAATTATAATACTCTATTTAAAAGAAAAATACATTTTTTAAATGTCCAGAAACTTTAAAAAAATAGTGAGCAAAAATTTACTTTACCAGCTTAAATTATCAACCGCAAAAAAAAATCAAAATAAATATTTAGTTAACGATTTGATTTGCAGGAAACAAAAACTATAATTTAATTATATCGTAACTTAAATGTTTAACAAGAAATGAAAATATAATTAATATTAAATTCTACAGGTTTGTACAGGTCTACAAACCTGTAGAATTTAATATTAATTATATTTTCATTTCTTGTAAAATGGAATTCTACCAAGTAAATGCTAACTCAATTATTAAATGTTTAACTTATCCCACTGTTGTTTTGACGCAGTGATTTGTAGCATCTATAGATATGTACATATTATGTAATATATATATTTATATTATTGTCCAGGACGATCATGAAGCATGCAGGTGACGAAGAGGGAAAGAGAATATCCAGAAGATTCGTACTGTCAAAACTGCCAACAACAATTATAATTTAAATTCTTTTTAAACTTATTAGGCCTTTAATATTTTCATAATAGTTTTTTACTCAGCCGTTTTAAAATACTGTAGGAATCAACTGAAAATTAGATACATATTTTTTACCCAGAATTATTGATTTTTTAATCTTCCAAAATATTATTAATATTCTTTTAAAAACACTCTGTATAGTATTATAAAATTCCGAGTTAACAACGTTATAGAATGATTTATCATTTTCCAGTCTACTGAATCAATTATAGAAAAATACATTATACTGCATACTATGCAATAATGACATTATGTTTTTTTATATAAAAAAATATTCTTTTAATATAATAACGAGTGTAATATAATGGGTGAGTAAAAAAAATGAACAAAGATGAATGGTCTCCATAATAATATTTATTATGAATCAGTGAATGTTATTTAAATTGTTTTTCAATTTTGTTTCTATTCAATTTTGAAAATATTTTTCAACTGCCCATAGAAGAATTTTTATTATTCGTTAAAAATCTGAATTTACTAGAATAATATAATATCTTTTCTTGACTGTGGTGTAATGAGAGGCTGCATGATCCTCTACTTTCTATCCTGGTTACTCCTAGAGTTAGACTATCGCACACTCAGCACTCGTCGCTAACATATTCTGTTCTCGAAGGCTTCGTTTGATACCATGACTCACTAGCATCAAGTAAGCGGCATTTAGCTTTAAGGCTATACCTCAGTTGAGGCATGGTCTAAAAATATCGCGGCTAGGCGATGCGATGATTGCAGATCGCGGGTGCAAATGACGCGTGCCGACCGAATTATAATTTGTCATATAAATCCAACATGCGTCCATTTAATGTTCTGTTTATTGTTTTATTAGTAACAATAATAATATAATCATTGGCATGTTTTCTTTTTAAAGTAAATGGGTGACGTTTTTAGTCATCTTTACACGATTTAAGAATTAATACCCCCGTCGCCATCACGAAACAAATTGACGTATTGACACCTCGACGTTCGCTCTCAGACTGCCAGCGAGTCCAAAATTTTCTTCGCGCCTATAGTTGAAAATGAATTGCCGTTTCACTGAAGTATCGCCTTAACCAAGTACCTACCGTCTCAGACATTCCGCATCGAGTTGAATTTTGCATCATTCGGGTACTAAGCTTTTTGTGCAACGTGATATTTAGCGAGATTTTCACCCCAGGTATTTAAAGCCGTGCCTACCGTCATACACCAAGTATTTGCCACAAACATAATATATTCTCAAAGCTCAGTTTATGTTGCTCTAGACTTTTGTAAAATGTCTTGACTCGCTTATTATGGTAAATTAGCACTGTCAGAATGCAAGCGTTGAATAGGTGGTATTTGGTTATAACCGAGTACAGTCTCAGACTTTAGCATCGAGTTGAATTTTGCTCCAGCGATTTTCATTCGGATAGCAAGCTCTCTTTACAAAATTCCATTTCCTCTGATTTGCACCCTTAGGTATGCAAAGCTATATATACTACGAAAAATCTAGTATTCAGCTCGAAACTAAGTAAATGATCGCTCTGAAACATCATAAGGTGCTATGATTCGTTACTGTATCTAAAGTAACACCGCCAGAATGCTAGCGTCAAATATGTGCTATTAGAGTACAGTCACAAGCATCCCTCATTGAATTGAATTTTGCTCAATAATTTTCCATTTGGATAACAAATTTTCATTACAGTGATCATTATACAGAAGAAAACCAGGATAAGGACAGGTGCTTTTATATGAAACGCTACTTTTATTCTCGTTGATTTTCATATAACTCATTGCTATGCAGCCTTTTAATTGTCTCTTAAATAGGGCAGCATCATCGGCGTACTCTGAGGGGTGAAGGCTAAACCTTGGTCAGACTCAATCATATATTGAGGCTTTGACCAATCGATTCAAAAGTGGCCATTCTACTACTTACTTAGTAACAAAATAAAATCTCAAAAATTTTGTATAAATAGATATATAATGTATTTACTTATACATATATATTAATTCTTTTATTTTTTATGTTATTTTTTTATTTTTCTTTTTTATCTTTTGTATATTATTTAATTATTCATTATTCTTCCTCATTTTTCTCATTTTTCTCATGTAATCTTCTTATGTAATTTCTTTATATTTATGTTATTTTAGTCTCTATCTTGTTAGGCTTAACTATATTATTATGTATATATGGAAACTTTGCTGGTTGCATTAACTTTTTATTATTATATTATAAATTTCTGTAATCAATATGTAACTGTTTGTTTTCCTTAATAAATAAAAAAAAAGAAAGTAATACGAGTAGTTTTTTAAAATAATAATATGTTTAGTATCTGCAATAATTATTGGCAACATCTAAAATCGTAGTCAATATGTGGTCTATATTTGTTCCTATTTTATTTATATAAAGCCTATACCACGTAAATCTGCGGCATTTCGACATTATACATTCGAAAAACCACTAATCATTTACGTATGTTTTATTCATCCAGCGTTGGAATTTATCCGTCGATATAATTGAGTCTGCAAACAAAAGCACAAATTTATGTATGAAAAGCTTTGGAAAAACAAATAGAAGCTTTGAATAAATTTTGTAATTTGCCAGAAAAAACCCTTTGCCACATATAATATTATAATAATGTAACTTTTTCACTTAATGGGTATGTTTTATTATTTAATGGAGAATACATTTTAAAATAATACTTTTATTTTACTTTTGTAACACGAAATTAAATTCATTTATAATATTAAAAACTGTTTTAATACAGAGGGAGTTAAGTAGTACACATTAAAAAATATACGTTTAAAATTACAGAATTTAGTCGGTGTCCCGAGGTAAATAAATATCTTATATGTTTGAATTAAATACTGAATATAATATATACTATAATTACAGGATTTGCCAATAATCTCATTTAATCCGGAGCGATTCCATACTGATCTGATTAACTGTTTTTAGGCTAGACGGTTTCGTAACGATGTTGCTCCATTCGGTAGACGGACGACCTTGCAACCTCATTTCTTCAACGCCACTAGTAAGCATCTTCTTCTTCAGACTACTACGATCTATTCCAGAAATCAAATTTCAAATCAAATAAAATTTATCTATTTCACAAATAATGAACATAACAAACTACAAATTCAAAGCGTTCACAACATGACATAAAATAAGTCATAACAATTTTTTAAATAAAACTACAGAGAAATATGAATACTGAAGTAATAAAATAAGAAACATAATAAGAAAAGAAATAAAATAAAGCAACAAAAATAAAATTACATGGAAGCACACAGAGTGAACTATCGATAGACCCTATCTTAAAAACTTATAAAACAACGTCCATCTAAATTCACCCTCACGTAAGTGGAATATATCAATATCCGAAGCGATTTCATTAAACATGGTTATTGCCCTTCCAATTGGCATCACTAATGGCGGGTTAGTTCTGCACCTTGGGAGAACAAACAACGGATGCCCTCGATTCCTAAGGTAATTAATTATCAGAGAGAGAAATGTGCCTGATGAATTTAAAAAAATAACCCATGTCAGTAAATGATAGATACATTACGACTCATATACTATAAAATAAACGTTATATATTACAAATAGTAATTGTTACATAGTATTATATTTAACTAATTTTAAGAATACACGGCAAGAACGTAAAATGACAATAATTACAGGATAAAAAGAATTTCTGATATACAACGTTTTTAAATTTTCTGTTGAATCATATAAACTTGACTTGACTAGCTTAAACGATCAAAAAAAATGTGTTTGATAGAAATAATACTAACATGTCATTTTGACATTTCATATTGATTTCCATAGTAACGCACGTATATATTAATAATTTAGTTGCTAGGACCCCCTGGCAACCAATAATGGTATCGAAATAACTTTTCATACAAAACAGAATTAACTAAAAATTAATTCAATTCTACTTAAAGATGGCTAAAAGTATTAAAAAAATACATTGGCATCGTGTTCTGATATATTCTAAAAGTTTCAAATGTCTAGCTAGTCGGAAAGTTAGTTAAAAATCGATTGCAAGATTTGTATCGGACAAAGAACCACCGGACACATACGAATATGAGCTAAGAAAAAAGTAAAACAATACACAATTTTCTTTGTTTGATGATAGCTATAGGTAAGTAATAATATATTATCTAGACCAGCGGTGTCCAACGCGTAGCTCGCGAGCAGCGTTTTGCTCGCGTACCGTCTTAATGTGGCTGGCGTACCTATTCAGACTATGAATACGGTACTGAATATCCTATTAACAGCAGTTTAAACAGAAGAACATCTAAAGTGAAAGATTTGAAAGTCACATTAGTTGACCAGCAATCTATATTTACAAAGTCCGTAACTAAATCAAGAGCTGCTACAAATATTATTGCTTTATTTAAGATTGCACATATACCTGCAATGCACAAAAAACCCTCGACCGCAACATAGTTAAAGAAGCAATGCTTGCTGCATAAGAAACATTGTTTCTAGAATTTAAAAATAAGAAGAAAATTATTTTAGCTATTGAAGATGTTCAATTATAAAGAAATTCAGTCACTCGTAGAATAGAAGCAATGTCTGAAAATATCAAATTACAGAAAAAAAAAGATTTAGAAAAATGCGTTTTTTAAAGTTAACAATGTGATGAATCAACAGACCTGTAATTTTGCTAAAATAAATATTTTTATAAGGAAACAGTATTAGTGTAATATTAATTTATATTCGTTTACCTTTTGTGCTGATTTTTTCAAAAAAAAGTCATCGCCTATGTGTGGTTTGCTTAAAAATTTAAAATTCTTAATTTGCTCGAGATAGACTAAAGGTTTGGGCACCACTGCTCTAGATGTACTGAATCATTTTTAAATCTTTTCATTGGTTATGCAAACAGCCCATCTCAAAAGAATCCAGTTTCTGATGATTCGTTCCTTTAACGTCCAGGTTTAAGCTTGGTTAAGCATTACGGGTATATCGCGGCATATAATTTTAATCCCGTTGGTTCAGACTTAATATATTGTTTATTTTTATTACTCCTTTTATAAAAATAAAAAATCTTAAGTTGGTAAAATATGGATATAAATTAAAAATAATACTAATTAGGTACCTAAAATTATGATTTACTAAGCATATTATTATTTTATCGATAGAGTGAGAGCAGTGACGTCCCGTGGGGGTAGGCAGATTGAGCGTCGCTTGGGGGCGGCAGTTACTCGAAGGGCGGCAAATCGAGGAGAATAGCTACATAAACTTAGTAATAACGAAAATATCTTTCCATTGAAAAAAATCAGCTCACTGGTTTTATCGGGTTTCCGATATCTAGTTTACTTCCTTTGCCCTTCGACGTCCTTGATGACCAGAAATGACACGTGCAGATTTTAAAATAATTAGTCTGATATTTTGTTAGTAATGTATCCATACAACACATTTCTTAGATATTGGACTCATGAAAGGATGATAAAATTACTGTATAAAAAAAGAGGCGGAATTTTGGCGCTGGTTAGGGGCGGCATTTTATCTAGAGACGCCACTGAGTGGGAGAGAAACTAATTATGTACTTTTAAATTATTGAAATCTCTAAAAAACAATGTAGTTTATTAATCGTCGCTGTAGGATTGGTTTGTAAAATAGACCAAATGTTCAAGAGACGAAAAACAAATTTCATTATCCTATATTTAAATACATGGAGGTATTTAAATTGTTATTTTTATAGCATATGAATGCTGTATTTATTACAAAGTAATTTAAAAAAAATGGTGGTTCTGGTCCATTTAGATACAAAAGATGATTCTGCATTAAAAGGTCGATTTCGAGAAAAACGGATATTCGACAAACCAATCCTATAGCGACGTAATGTATACTAAAACATAATATTATATTAGATAGATAGAGGGATACATTATTTCATTTAAAATAATAAAATAAAAAAATATATTTTTTATTTTGTTAAATAAATCCATTCTTTGTTGTAGCAAGGAAAACTAATTAAAAACACATTTTTTATTCTACGGGAATTTTTTACACATTGAGCTAATTTCCGGGTATTTTTTTGTAATTAAATAAGCTACAGAAAAATATATGTTTTTCGATGTTAAAGGCACTAACGAAAAAAATAGATTAGAATGAATGTTTTCCTTAGTAGCTACTGAATTGATCAAACATTATGAAGTAATAATATATGAATATGAATGTTGATAGTCACATTTCAACGAATTGCGCGTTGGTATAATATAATATCAAGTGATGTATGTCTCGGAAAAAAATATGTCTGAAATATTTTTTCATGTTGAAATTTGCTCAACTGAAGACATACATCATGGAATATAAAACATATCCCAACAGCTATGAATGATTTATGGATTTTTTTGTATTGCTATAATGGCTTTATTGGAAACGACTACATAATAATATTTTGTAATGCATAACTAAAATAAGATAGGTGTTTAGATAAAACGCTTACTATCGGGTATATAGCACCCAATAATGTCATTATAACATTTAAATCATACCACTCAGCATTTTAATAGCAACACACTTAAATATGTATGTTTTGTTGTCAAAACAAAACAATAGAGCGGAATCAATAACTGCCAGCATTTTCTCAATCACAACTAGATCAGTAGGGCCTATTATGATTTGTTTAATTGCGACAATATCTCTTGTAATGTATAAACTGCATTTGTATAAATAGCAAGGATAATCCATAAATCCTCACTATAATCAAGTCCATCACTCGGAGCACTACTCTTTCATCTTTATCATTGTATGTATTTATTCTTGTATCGATAAATAAACTCTTTCCTCGCAACATCAAAGCCATAATGATTTTATCACCACGCACCGCATCACTCCTAAATATATGTTGGTCTAAAGAGTATAAATCGATACGAACATGATGATACAGACTATGTTTTATTAAGTTTAATTGACTGTTAAGAAATGATTATACAATAAAATATAAGAATAAAATTACCAAATTGGCAGATTTGTATAAGTACCTTCTGATTAATTAATATCCACATTTGTAATAAATATAGTTGAATACATAGCAACGTTCATCTAATTATATAATTATATAAACAATAGTTGTAAGTTTCTTCCTGGTATATGCCTCTCTTTGAATAAGGGACGTTATCACCCTGAAATGTAGTAATTTTTTGAACGACTAAGGCTCTCCACCATCACAGCTAAAATAGCTTCCCCTAATAAGATCTTTCACTTGGTCGCGCTGACAGATGCTCTTTTTATGCTTCGCTTTTCATGGAGACTACCCAAAACTTCCAGTCTCTCCAGATTATCTGGTCAGTGTCGAAAATTATATAAAAAAAACTGACAAATGCATCTCTGACATTTATTTTCGAGAGTCGTTTTTTTATCTGGAGTCTCAAGATGATTGACTTATTTATATTGTACTCGATCCAAAACAAAGCATTCGGCAACAAATGTTTTGTACTCTCACAGGGGTTTATGAATCGATACCGTAAAATATGTATAACGCTTACGTTTACATAAATATTATATCCAGGACAATTGAAATTCATTGGTTATAAAGACGCAAATTTAAAAATTTGTATTTGCCCTATCATTTTTGCTTCACATCCGCCTTTTCCACTAATGATAGATCCTATATATATAAATTTATTCATTGTTTCTAGATCATGAGTCATTTTTTTAGGTCGATTGATAACCATTCACTACTTTTTAGTCTTATCAATAATAATTAATAAGAAGGTCATGTTTGTGACTCTCTTCCTCTACGCCGTGTACCAACTCTGTAATATCCCTTTTATAAGCAGCGATAGTATAGTACCATCTGCGAACCTCAATTTATTTATTTTTTGGCCACTAATTGTTATTCCGCCGTGCAAATGAATTAAGGTTTTCCTAATCATTTTCTCTCCATAGACATTAAATAACTGAGGAAATACGTGTTAATTGTTCATGATCAGTTTCATTAATTCTGTAGGTTTTTTGTTGATAATTTGACAAACAATGTTTATTAATAAACATTATTTTTATCAAATTAAGTCAAAGCACCTACAAATAATCTATGTCCATCTTTATAATATTAAAATTATTATAATGTATTGTTTAAAAGTATGATACACAGATTACTACCGATGTGATTTTATTAACTCCAAAATAAACATCGTTTATATTATTATTAAGTTCTTCCAATGGATACCTATATTATAAAAATACATGTAGCATTATTTGGAAATTGCATTTAACGAGAATTCAAAAGCTTCGATGCATATTACTTCCAGTTAAAGTGAGATAGAAGAAAAGATAAAAGAAAATGTCACCAACACACATACCTTCGATCTCAATCAATCAACCAGAAAAGTTTAGGTACTAGGACCCTATAATAAATTAAACCTCATAGTGGTATACCCTATCTTCTTTTTCTAATGACTAACAACAGGCATTGTCATCAGACGGGCCTCGTAATCCGATACTAAGGCAATGGGTTTTCATTCGGGTTCGATTTCCAGTGAGATCACAATACACTTTATATAAGCTTTCGTAAAAGCTTGGATCTTTTTGTAATTGTTTTCATATCTGCTTTTATATAGTTTCACAACTATATAATTTGAGATTCCATAGCACCAGGCAGAGTCACGTCCAATATTGATAATTGTTGAGAAGTCGTATGGTTCTCCTTGTCACTCTTAAATTCATACTACTTCATTGTACACCCAGTATTTACCATAAAGGCAATGATTTGTTTTTCAAATTCAGCTTACGAGTGTTATTTGGTTTTCGTAAAATGACATGACGCAATGAATGCCGTAATATATATTAATTATACTTTCCAGTATCCTGCCATTGATATTCGCATATAAATCTTTCTTTGCAAATTACCACCTCCGTGATGTATATCCACAAGTAATTATGGTTGTACGCCGATGACGCTGTCCTATTCGACAACTCAATCGAGAGCATTCAAGAGACAATCGACAGGTTGCATAACAACTCCTCTCGCGTTGGTTTGAAAATCAACGCGAAGAAAACCAACGTCTTGTGTAATAGCACCTGTCGTAATCCAGATTTCCCTCTGATTAGCGACGGACAAAACATCGATAGCGTCGACAGCTTCAAGTACCTGGGGGTACACATCACGGGAGATGGCATTTTGCAGAAAGAGCTCGCTATCCGAATGGGAATGGCTGGAGCAACATTCAACTCGATGCGGAATGACTGGGACTCACGATTGTACTCGGTCAAAACCAAATGCCGCCTATTCGACGCTTGCATTCTGACGGTGCTACTTTACGGTAGCGAATCATGGCAACATACGAAGGCTCAGAGCAACCGTATACTGAGCTTCGAAAACAGATGTTTGCGAGGAATACTGGGTGTGCGGTGGTATTACTTTAGAAGCAACGAGGAGATAAGAGAACGCACCAAGCAGCCTCTCATCACGCTGAAAGTGAAGAGGCGACGTTGGACCTGGCTCGTCCACGTGCTGCGGATGCCGGAAAAGAACTTCAACCTAGCTTGCCTGTTCTTCAAGCTTACCTGATTCCGGCGTCCTGGAAGGCCGCTAGATACAATCTACAGAGTGTATTCGGCGGAGCTACGGGATGCTGGTTTGACCTGGAACGAAGCAAGAAGACTGGCGAGCGACAGGGATTCTTGGAGGCGCCGCGTGGTGTCCATATGCTCCAGTTAAGGGGCGGATATGGCAAAAGAAGCAGAATTATGGTTGTCTAGACAGAATATCTATAGAATAATTCAATAAAAATATTCATTTTAATTTGATAGAGCCGGTTCTTACTTTCAATTTGGTATGAACAGTATATTATTTAATGGGGTCTATGCGTATTTTTTCAATTGTTTATCTCCACAGGGTCACCCGCATTTGTGGCCGGGTTGGATATATTTTATACCACCGATTTCAATATAAAAATATTGGAGTAAAAAATAGTAATACTTGATGTTTTTTTGGGACAAAAACGTGCGGATTCAAATATGGTGGTTTTTATTTGACCCTATTTGTAGGGCCGGCAACCTTCTCCACAGAGACTACGATTTAATAATTTTACAAGTTTTCTCTACATGTCGAATACTGAACGACGCCAACCCTATCGCGACGAGTAATTGTATACATAATATAAAATCCTCTTTATGCGTTTTTCAAAACGTTGAGGTGATTTAAGAACAAAAAATTAAAAGAAATCATCAAAGAAATTAGAAGTAAGAAGCGAGCATCTTCGGCCACGTAATAGGTACGACATCTCGAGAACTATCAACTTCTGCATTATATTATTCAGATCAGCCAAGCCAAAGTTTGGTATTGGTCTTGGGTTTTTGGCCAAAAAAAAGATTTGGCACTCTTAATTTTGCGAGAATTTAACATTTCTAAGACTTCATCAATTTTTTTCTTTTATTTTGTTAACTGTCAATTCATGGTGGAACTGCATTGTATTGTTGTTTTTTTTTAATAAAACGCATTGCGTTTTATTAAATAAAAACAACAATACTTCATCAATTTTCTGATATCAATATTTAATTCAAATTATAGCTGCCTATACTGCTTCTTGTGGGAGCAAATTACTTGCGGCGTAGAAATCGCTAATTAGACAGTGAAAAATAAAATTAGTACCGATACGTAATTATTTTATATAAATTTCATTTAAAAACCTTTTATCACATGAGTATCGAAATAATATTTTTCAAATTTGGAATTTGGTACTTATCCTAACACACCCCTTACGATTTTAATAAATATGGGATAAAATTAGAAAGTTATAAAGTACACTTAATATTCTACATTCACAGTGAAAAATTCGCATGTGGTGGAATTTTATACTATTAAAAAATTCGATTATTTTGTATTGATAATTTGTCATTCAATTAAAGCTATTTTTTTAACGTATGTTATCTCTATATTGTTCTAAGATAGTCTCAAAAAAGTTTCAAACACATTTCAGGATTGCAAATAGAATTAATTATTTTGCAAATATATTAGTAAGTAATTCGAAAAAGCGTAGAGCTAAATAATAATAAAAAAAAAAAAATAAGAGTACCTATTTAAAATAAATTAAAAAAAACAAAAAAGGTAATTGATGTTGGTCGAACAGTATATAAAATGGTGGATGATCGAAATAACTGATTTTGTAATCAACTATCGTTCTTCTGAACTAATAGTTTATGGTACGATAAAAAAGTGCTTAGAAAACCAAAATTGAGTGAATTATAAAATAAAAGATATAATTTATAGCTTAATCCCCTGAATTGTCCTTATTTTTGAAAAATCACTAATTATTCATAGATATATAATGTCTTTATTATTTTAAATAAACATGCAACCATAATAATATGTAAATAATATATTCCACCATAAAAAGGAAAAAAATCTTTTTTATAGGGGCTATAGTAAATAAAATAGAGAAACTCAGGAAAAAAAGGACGGGAATCAAAGCAGCAGAAAAATAACATGAGGCTTATTTTATTTATAATCGGTATCTGTAAACGAGTAGCGTATTTGTTTAGTAGCTAAGAATAGAAGAGCTGAAACGCACAAAATAATGAAAAAATAACGAAAATCTAATTGAATAAGTGAAACTTTATTTAGTTTTTGTGCGACGTTGCAGGGTTGAATTTTTTGGCAATAGTCCAGTAGTATGCTCCCATGCCGGATGTACCTATGTCGGTCACGTGGCACGCTAAAATATAACAAGAGTGAAAAAGCTCAGCTACGTAGCGCAAAAAGCTCTTTCGTGAGGGACATACAACAAGGGCATTATTTATTTTTACATGTGTCAGTTTTGCTCGCTAGGCCGAGAGGGTAAGGAGCCCTCTAGCGTGAAGGAATGGTCCACGGATGGAACGGACGTATTCCAAAAAGGGCCTGCTTTGTTATTGTGTGTACTTGGTGTTTTATCGTTTTCTTAAAAATATTCTGAAAAAAGTAAACAAGGTGTTAACTGTACTATAATAGTTGAGACCACAACCAACACATAATGCTATGAATAGAAAAGGCCTGAAGCAAAATTTTGAAGATTAGAGCAGTGATCTGCAATAGAGACCTCTCTATTAGTTTTATAAAAAAATGACGTACTTATGTATATTATACCTAAAGTATTCAACCAATATGTGCTACTAATGCTCACGGATGCATACTATGAAACATATACTCCTAACGTAAGAAAAATCCAAAAATTATTAGTAACCGCAACATGTCATAGAAATGTATATGTTAAGCATAACGCGGAAAGACCGCAAAATAAACAAATCGTTAACGGAGCCTAATAAAAGGACACGAGGTGATATATGAAATAGAAATGAGCTGGACATATTTTTTAGCAAGTAGACAACTACTGGATAAATGCAGTCATACAGTTGTACTCAAGGGACACTATATGCTCATAGGGGCGTCTAAAACGCGCTGGATCGATGAATCTATACGTAACAGTAAATAAGTAGATATATTGGAAATAGCTATAGGAGGCCAAGTATCCATTAATAAATTGATTCCAGCTGAAGATGATTATGACACTATGTTGTAAATTAAGTTCTAAAATATTATTGTAAAGAACATAATATAATATGGTGCTTTACAGATAGCTTCAAGGTGCTAAAGTAGATCGACTATTTTATTGCGGTTATAAAATATTGTGAAGGTCTAATAAAAAAATAACGTTTCAATCTAGATTTATTGTAAAATTTGAAGTCCTGTATATTCATGGTTAAAATGGTAGGTATTACGTAGGTAGGGATATATAAAATGGTGATAAATACAATATATCCGAATTCTTGAATCTTATTTTTAAATTAGTTACTACACAAATTACTTGTATTTGACTTTTTTTAATTTCAATATTTTGGTTTGACTTGAATTACTTATCTACTTTGGCACTAACTAGATTCTCACGTATTAAGTTACCAAGTGAATAAATTTACTAAAAAGCTTATAAAATCCGCCACAAGACTTCGGCGAATTCAGCAGTACTTATTCTATAGAGATTGTGATTCTCAAGAGGATGACGATGAGAAAAAACACCATCTACACCCTTGAGTTCATTCTCTCCTCAATTGTTTTGTTACAAACGCAAATAAAAACAATATTTGTTGCTATATAGGCGTGATCATACGATCACGTAGTGCGCGTTGAAAACATAATATGATAGGCCGTACGCGCTCCGCAAAGCGCGTCAAAAAATAAGCTAAGGGAAGCTTTTCCGAAAAGCTCTGGCGCGGAAGATTAAAACTAGGCTCATACAACTGCGTGCCAGTATTGCTAATCCTCTATGTTGACTCGCAAAAATAAACGATGTGAAATAAAAATATACTTCAGTTGTTAATTTTCTCTTACTAATTAAGTTAAGTAAAGAATATTATAAGGATTAAAAAACTCAGTTATATTTAAAGGTTCTAGTTCCAAAGTATTATTTTATATTATTTCAAAATATTCATTAAAAATAGACTATACAAAAAAGATAAGGTATAATAATTCCCAATAATCATAACGTTAATAATAATATTATGACGTGCCTACAAATCACATGAATGTTGAAAATTTAAAAAATAATTATGTATTTTATTCTATGTATAATTAATTCACACAATACGTAATGATCTACAATTGCCAAAGCCTACAAAAGAAATACTTCTACTACATAATGTTGAATAATATTAGGCTTACTAACAGAAACCATCTGTAAAATCTGTTAAAAAGGTAAAAATAACTGCTGATCTGACCAAATTTGTTACGATTATCTATATTTATTGGAATATAGGGTTTATCGGATAATGAAAATGGGATTATATTCTAAGTTGTATCCGATTTATCATCGCAAATGACGGTTGTAAGTACACAGGACGTGATGCGTAATGAGTACTCCTGTAGGGCACGGCGCGGTGTGTGGTGTCTCAAAAAGATTTGATAAGTGGCATCAAAAGTAATATTTATAAGCATTAAATGATAATCTAGTAACGTCCAAACATAATGATATAATAATCTATATATATATAAAAATCTCGTGTCACGATGTTTGTGGTCGAACTTCTCCGAAATGGCTAGATCGATTTTTATGAATTTTTTTATGTATATTTGTTAGATATGAGAATAGGTCAACAAGTATATTTCATACCGCTAAGTGATTAGGGTATCTCTATCCACAAAAAAAATTTCTTTTATTTTTTTGAAAATTTCTTTTTGTATTTTTTTTTTATTTTGCATTACAAATACCTATAACCCAAAATTTTCACCCTCCTACCCTCACCCTCCCATTTTTTAATCGCGATTTTATTATTTTTGTGTGAACAAATTTAATCGTCGTTCGTATTTCAAACAGAACGAAATTATTTATGTTGTTGAATGACAGATGGCGCTACGTCCGAGAAGAATTCAAGAAAAGCGTCGCGTCATTTTGACATTTCATTCTGCATATCACAACGCAGTGCGTGCAAAATTTTGTACAATTTATTTTAATTTATCTATTTTTATGTGCGTGTATTACAGTGTACAATGCCAGCAAAACGCAAAGGAGGCCATTTGGGCCGTCGAACGAATAAAGCAACAAACATGCGAAATAGTAGAGCAGAAAGAACAGACGAACAAATTCAACAAGATAACAAAAACGTGCGTGAAAGCATGTCGCAATTGCGTGCATCCCAATCACAAGAGGCACGAGCTGAACGAAATCAACAACGACAATTGGAACGGAGCCAAGCGCGCCGGTTCGTAGTTAACACACGCAGAGCAAATGACCGACAACGCCAACAAGTACATCGAACATTTACATCCGTTTCGTTCCTTCGTCTCGCATTAGAGTACGAGCCAGATATTGAATATTCCGCTCATCCGAAAGTGCTGATTGGTGCTATGGACAAAGAATGTCCCCATTGTCATGCGCTCAAATTCAAACATGAGTCAGCTGGGATGTGTTGCGCATCAGGAAAAGTGCAACTACCAGAAATTGAGATACCACCAGAATCATTGAACGGCTTGCTCATCGGCACGGTTCCAGATTCAAGCCTGTTCCTGAAGTCCATTCGCACATTCAATTCATGCTTCCAAATGACTTCATTCGGAGCAACAGAAACAGTTCACAATACTGCGGCAAATGGTCAACAATTCCATTCTACGTTCAAAATCAAAGGCCAAGTATACCACAAAGTAGGCTCATTGCTGCCAATGCCAAACGAACCACATAATTTTTTACAAATCTACTTCATGGGTGGTGAGGACATCAATCATGTGAATGCACGTTGTGGCTACAATAGCCTCAATTCGCATAATGCCAGGCGCATTGTCGGCAAACTGGACGCCCTGTTGAATGAACACAATGAATTATTGAAATTCTTCAAAGCACACATGCACGAATTGCAAAGTGACAATCACGCTATTGTCATCAATCCTGATAAAACACCAGCTGGAGAGCACATGCGTCGATTCAATGCGCCTGTTGTTGACGACATTGCTGGAATCATGGTTGGCGACCACACATCGACGCGAGAAATCGTGATTCGAAGAAGAAACAATAATCTGGAGTTTATCGCTGACACACACCGTTCATACGACGCTCTCCAATATCCGCTAATTTTCTGGAAGGGACAAGACGGATATTGCATAAACATTAAACAACGAGATCCTGCCACAGGTAATTCATTCATTATGAACATCATTACTCATTTTGAATTGAGAAAATGAATGGTTAATGTTTTTTTGTTTTTATCGGCGGTCATCGTCAACAGCGCTCTATTCCTCTTTCTGTCATATATCCCATCCCCACACACTTACGATACATTCGTTATTTTTTATTTAACAACCAAAATATTCACTAGAAATAATTTATATGGCAGAACAACGTTTGCCAGGTCAGCTAGTAATTATATAAAATCAATGTTCGTTATATTTCGTATTTTATGCGCTGGCATACCGTTCATCTGATTGCAATAAAACTTGGTCAACTTATTGCTTGCACTTGCGCGAAGGTTATAGTTATAGTAACTTACAGCAGGTCTTATATATAAAAATGAATGTCTGTCGGTCTGTCCCATATGCGTTCCTATACCATTCACCCGATTGCCATGAAACTTTTGTCAGTTGCTGTGCGCACATCCGCGAAGGTTTCTAAATTATCTAATAAATAAAAAAATCAATGTTTGTTCGTATTTTATGCGCTGCCATACCGTTCATCCGATTAAACTTTGTCAACCCATTGCTTGCACTTGCGCGAAGGTTATAGGCATAGTAACTTACAGTAGGTCTTATATATAAAAATGAATGTCTGTCGGTCTATCCCATATGCGTTCCTATACTATTCATCCGATTGCAATAACTTCGGTGAGTTGTTGTGTGCACACCTGCGAAGATTTCTGAATTAGAAAAACCATCTTCTTTCAATCTTTTATTCGTATGGTTCCTATACCATTCATCTGATTGCAATGAAACCTTTGTCAGGTGTTGTGGCAACACCCGCGAAGGTTTCTGAATTAGTACAACCATCTTCTTCTTTTTCATTCTATCTTCTTTTATTCGTATAGTTCTTATACCATTCATCCGATTGCAATGAAACTTTTGTCAGTTATTGTGCCAACACCCGCGAAGGTTTCTGAATTAGTACAATCTTATTAATACCATTGATGACGTTTGCATATTTTGGATTTGATTTTAATTTAGTGTTCTTTTGTTTGACCTTTACTCCTATTAGAATTATTTTCATATTGCCTTATTGTATTACACGGATATTTTAATATTAAAAAGATAATTACTTATTATTATTTTTTAAATATCCAAGATAAATGTATCCACGAAGCGACCCTGTGCGAAGCCAGGTATTTCAGCTTGTATATATATAATAATGGACGTTATTTTATAAATTCTTAAAATAGGGTCTGCTTAACTCATCCGGTGTACTTCCTTGTACCTATCTAATTCATCTACTGATCTATCTCATTTTTTATGTAATACTGTTTTATATTTCTTTGTTTCTAAATGTCATGTTGTGAACGTTTTAAACTTATAATTTGGAATGTTCACAATATGTTAAAAAATAAATAAATTGAATTGAATAATTCAGTGAACACAGTGACAGGGTTACTAATAAAATATTTGTATTAGAGATCTAAAGTAATGAGTGATGTTGTAACAAACCGTCACAGTGTGTGAGCTAGTGACTTGGGAGCCATGAGTGCGGGACTTTTTGCACACTGTCAACTAAGGTTAGTGACCGGAGTTTCCAAGTTCACTATTATGGAAAATTTAATCTATCGTCAGTCATAAACAGTACAGCTAAGTAATGGCGACATTATTCTTTCTTTTTTTTCTCAAATGATTGATAATTTTTAATACAATATATTATTAAGTACTACTTATCTAGTGGCGGCGCTTTTCAGTAGACTGTACTTTGGGTTAGTTCTGGGTGTGGGTGCCGGGGGGCGGGGAGTGCGGTTTAAACAGGAGTCGATCCAGGCACTAACTTTGATGTTGTTCGACTGTCTGGCTGGTGCAGGTCACAGGTTCATGCACTCACATTTTAGTAGGTTGATGGTTCTGAGTGTCACTCTCGCGGTTACACTTATGAATATGAATGATGATGACACGTTTGTATGAATGATGAGACGCAAAATTCGCTCCAACCATATAAGACTTAGCGTTTTGATGGTCGTACAAATGTGTATGTATGAGACATCCTTTTCCGGTAACACCGTTTGATAGGTGGTCTAAATTGGACAATGTTCACGCTGTAGCAAGTTGACACGGTTGTGGTTTATGAATAACTGCCTTTGTATCCATCACGGGCAACCGATGACTCGTTAAATAGTTAAGCGCCTGGATGATAACAATAAATGAGGATAGTTGGTATGAGATATTTATTTTGTGCGGGTTTAAGGATTGGATTGGGATCATAATTGGCCCTACCACCTATGTAGGAAGGTTTTAAACTATTTCAAACCTTGTTTTATTTTAAAATACATATTATATTATTGTGTAAAAGGATTTAAAAAATATCTTAACAATTAATCTTAGGATAATATGCCTATTTCATCGTGTTCATTATTTTATATAAAAAATACAATTTATTGGATTGCATAAGCTTTTCCGCCAGTATTGACCGATTAAAATGATTAAACCGATTGACAAACTAATATTTTTTTGTAATATCATTCAATTAAAACCAAACATAGCACCGTGAACTTATCTTCATTCAATCATTCAATTTTTCTTTTTGTGTTTGGATTTATTGTCATAGAATTCTTTGGTCAGCATTTGCTCCATTTTTGTGACAGAGCTCCAAATTATACTTCATTTTCCAGACACCATTTTGTCTATTTTTCTTATTATCTTTCTACCGAATTGATCAAGGTATAGATATAGTTAAACGTACAATCTATTGTTAGGTTTAATAGTATTATGTGAGCGTAGTTATGCACAAAGCAGCCGAGCCACACAAACCTCAAACAGAGATAAAAGCACTTTTATGTAAATTGTGTTTCTTTAAATCAGCAAAGCCTCTGTTTACTGTGCATACTTTTTGAATGATAGATATTATATATATATATATGATTTCGTATAACTTTTGAAGAGATAAAAGCATATAATCTATGAAATTTTGGTGTTATGGCAGTCAAGATGTTTTAAGTAAAATTTTTTTTTTAGAATGTGCATTCTGCAGAATGCAGCCATCTCTTATTTTTGTAAGATAAGTCTTTATTTTTTGATTATTTTCTTTAAAAAAAAGCCTTCTAAGTTCCTAAAATATTATGGGAATTTCAAAATTCTGAAAATAATTCGAAAAACTTGTAAATTATACATCAATATTTAGCTGCCTGGCACTATTTTTAATATGAAAAATCTGTATATTATATTATATATAATAAAATGAAAAATATATAATGTAATTTAAAAAATAATGTTTATTAATTGAATGTAGAAAAACAAACCTTACAGTCACGATTTTAAAAATTTACTTAAGTACATAATTTTATCATTTGGCTGCTTTTTTCAGAACGAATATTGCATATTTTTAGAACGAATTTATATGACATTTTGTATGAAAGCAGCTTGGTTGCTTTATGCAAATCGAAAATGTCATATTCTGCGATTTGCAAAATCTTTAAAACGCATTTATATGAGATGTTTGTATGACAGCAGCTTGGCTGATTTATGCAGAACGTAAAACAGACGTGTGAGATTATGGAAATCACAATAATTCATTTTTTTCAAAATTGTGGCTTGGCTGCTTTGTACATAACTATGCTCAGTAATAAAGCTTGGTATATATTTTTCATCTGGATTGATTTCTTTGTAACATCGCCGTATTTATTATACACACATTATCAAGTATTTGAAAAGGTCTCCGAGTAATCGTAAAAAACGATAATGAATATTTAAATCGAATAAGCAAGTAAATAATATTCATATTTACATTGCATATATTATATGGATCCATGTGTATCCATACGTGTAAACTTTGAACAAATATTGTCAGTTTTCAGTTTGCGGCCCCTTTAATTCGGTTTGATTATGATAAGTAAGCCACTGTAAACATTTTGTGTTTAAATAATATATCAAAACAACATTTATATAACATGAAAATCTAATTTTACTCACTAATTATAGAAAACTAGGTCGCACAGTCATTTATTGAAACGTATTTTCAGACTTATTGTTTATAGTTGGAGTGGTGTTTCCAAAAGTTTAGTATGTGAAAGATTTGATGTGTATGTGGATGGGTATGCAGTTCAACTAATTTAATTAGTATTATTAATTGAACTTTAATAATAGGATAATACATACAATGCTATATTTAATAAACAAACAGTAATCATACGCTATTCAAATTTAGAACGTAGCTCATAACAGAATAAAAAAGATATGACAAATAATATTAGCATGCGGCGCCCTCACACAGCGGAAACTTATAATGCTAGATATCTGTTCCATACATTATAATATATGGAAGCAAAAACTTTTCAAATAATCCAACTTTCGAATGTTATACATACGTAATATATATATACTAGAGACTAGAAGTAATGCCAATAAAAAAGGCAATCGAAATGATACATTGTACCCAAAAAAACGTGGTGTACCGTAACAAAAAAACAAACGAATATCAACCTTAAATCGCACCTGATAAAGCCACAAAATTGCGGTTTTTCGTAATTTCACGCAAGAGCTACCTACATACTGACTAGGGAATTAGTTTTTTTTGTTATATATTCTATAGACAATAAATTATTGCCTTTTTCTTTATGCGTATATTAAAAATCTATATACAGTTTATTTACCATCCAAAATATAGTAATATCTGAACATCTGAGCAATATTTGAACCAGTACCCATGATGTCAGAGACAGACACTCTACCACCTTCTCTACCGAAGGGTATTTCCGCTTGTGGAAAAATCCCACGTTGTGTTTTTAATGTATAGTCAGGAACAAGACAGCAGTAGGATATTCAAACCTCTTTCCGAATAAAGTAAAAATTGATGTTGGTTTCACATTGAAGTTAATAGCTACACCAAACTTTACCCGCCCATACTATGGTACGTATTTTTATGACTGGAATATGTCAAGAGTAGTTACCAAAGAGTGAGGTCACCATACACTAAAGCTTGCTTTGACTGAATTTACATGACGTTAAGTAAAGAGTGCTTATGGGAGAGAGAAGCACGTAGAGGAAAAATTACAATTTGTAATAAGTAATAAAACCTGAAAAGATCTTTGTGTTAGTAATATGATGCCGGTTTTTTGCATGTATGATGATCAGTTGGGACGGTTTGATGGGCCCAAGAGCTGGTTGAACAGATTTGAGAAGGTCTTCCTTTACGGTGCACATTTTATTGGTTGCAGATATAAACTCGGAAAATATAAATTGTAAGAGGGATCGCGAAGCTGATTACAATAAACCGAACATATTGATTGGCTAATGGAGAATCGGCTGAGAAGTTCAAAGAGTATTAAATATTTACATTTTTTTACCGACTATATCCGATCCTAATATGATGGGCCTCCACAGAGTAGAGGTTTGTATTAACAGATTTTGTTTTTTACGAGAAATCGATGTCAGCCACTTGCTCAACCTATTAGTTCCATACCCTGACTCACACACAAATTGAAAAACAATATGTGTACTTGCAGACCCAGGATTCGAACCTGGGACCCAAGGCGTGATAGTCCAACGTTTAAGTCGCGCGGCCACCGTGGGCATTTACATAGCCATCGTAAAACTCAAATTCGATGGATGTTCAGTGGAAGTAAAGAACTAGAGACAGATAAAAGTTGAAGAAGTTAAGGAATGTCTTCATTTTTAGTAGTCGATTCCGCCCAACCATTGATGACGATGTAATAATATGCTACATATATTATTTACCTTCCATTTACGATGCTAATAAATTCCGTTCGTAACGGTGATATCACCTTGGGTTACCATATGAGATTGACAATACTCATCATCATCACCATCATCAGAGGCGCGACAACCCGGTGTGGGTTCTGGCTTCCTCTAACAGCTCCCTCCACCTGTCCCTATCCAGTGTGGCTGCTTTTGAATTCGGTACTCCCAGAATACGGCGAACCAGCGAATCTTTGGACTGCCTCTTCTTCTTCGCCCTATTGGATTGCTGGACATCACTCTCTTTGCCGGTTCATTGTCATTCATACGGAGCACATGACTTAGCCATCGCAGTCTCCCAATCTTAATTGATTGAACCGCGCTGCAATATTTTTACAGCCCGTAGAGCTCAGCATTATATCTTCTCCTCCAATTGATGCCATCCTTGATCGGTCCATATATACGGCGGAGAATTTTTCTTTCAAAGATGTTCAGGGCTCATTCATTTCGCAGAGTTAATGTCCAGGTTTCCGATGTGTAGGTGAGCACTGGCTTTACAAGTATCTTGATTGACAATACTACAGTAAGTAAAAAGGAAATACCTATTTTCGTAACGTAATTAAGTCTAATAAGGTTTCATCATTATTTGCTATTTGTTTTATCTAGAAAATGATTAAAACTTAATTATATTAATACGAATAGTTCTTTCCAGTCTTATAGCCTACAATTTACAATAATGTCTTGATCGCACCGCTTACTTTCATATCTTTTTAATACAATTCTTTGTCGCATATACTTTTGACGGATATCTATCGATTATATATATATATATATATATATATTTATTTACTGGATAATCGATTTCAAAATATTGACATTTTAATTAGATGAAATACTGATGATTCTAGGAATAGCCAAAATATGAAAATGATAAAGTGCATATTAACTGAAATAATTGCAGTTTAATAGGCTGGGTAACCTCATGTGACATTACAGTAACGGGAGTATTAAACGTTGTAAGTAAAGAATGCTCTTAAGAGTTTATCAGTTTTAATAAAGGGTACCTTGCTGTTTGTAAGATATAAACATTTTTCAAGTTGATCCTTCATGCATTAACTTTGAGATCTCACAATGGACTGCCCCATATACTCTCTTACTATTAATAATCTGCAACGTCTTCCGGTATCACGTACTCCTTCGTAAGTGCAACTATGGGAAAATAGTATATTTTATAATATTTATTCCGCCGTAAAAAGTCAGTTAGTTAAATCGGATATGCTTTTTGTATTTTAAATAGTGTCTAAAATAAAGTTTCTTAAGTCTTGCGTATCGACGTTATATTTATTTGACGTTAAAAGTATTATTAGAATAAAAACTGTTTTTTAATATTACGTTTTTTTACAATAAATTTGTATCTGTGTGAAAATACAATATCGGTTAAACGAGTAACAAGATAAAATTTATAAAAACAAAACACAATAGACGCTTTTTAAACTATTCGAATATTGTACTGACTAATGTTGATATTCGATACCTAGCATGTATAACTGTGATACATTATATTGGTCATTACGCAATGTCAGAGTGGGATGAAATATCAAAGTGGCTTAGATATATTTTTCAACAGAATCGGTAAAATTTGACAGCTAACAACAAAACAACTATAGCAGTGGCGCGCTCGTAACTGCGCCTGCATTGAACCGCCCTCACTTCCCACATCCGCATACACAAATGTCAGTGTCTGACCATTCATTCTTAGGATGTTTAATTTTAAATGTATTTTTTAATATTCGATATGAAGAATAAAACATAATACAGATTTAAAATACATCTCGCGGGACACATCAAAAAGTCACGTAGGATATAATTGACCCGCGGGACACACTTTGTGAACCCCTGCTCTAAGAGGTATGGTAGCAATTTTGAAGCAGGGTTCACATATTATTTCAGATCGTAAAATCAAGGGACATGACACGAGCCAACTGTTCGCAAAAATTGAATGCTTGCTGTCTTAACATGGCAAACTTAAATGCATATTATGAAACAGACCTAACCATTGAAAATAGCATAATATCTCTAACACATCTTTATGTTTATCTCATATTTTTATTATACCACACTCGATAGAGTAAGCCAGTTCCCATTAATTGTGTATTCTATGGAGAAACCATTTCATAAAATATCTGAACACAAAAGAGGGTATTTTTTTCTAAAAAAGGGGTAATCACAAAAATCGTAATGCAACGTAGTTAGAGTTCAATTTAAGTAAATGCTATTTGTATATATTTATAAGATAAACATCTGGCGTTGGGATTTGATGCAAGAAGTAGAAAAATAGGGAGTATAAAAATAAAGTAGTTTGTAAATTAATCCTTATTGCAATATACGTTAATTTTTCCGTAAATTTCATCTGCGTTTATCTATTTATTGATGATTCTGGCAGACTAAAATTGTAGTGTTTCTATATTGTACTTCTCATGAATTTTTTCCAATTAATAATGATTCAATTCAATGATTCCAGTTACCTGCTATTGTAAGTCAAATTGAGAATAGTCATTTATATGAAGAACCAGTAACATTTCCGTAAATATATTGATTATGGTATTCTTATAAACACAACTGATCACATTTATTTTCATAAAGATATGCCCCACATATGTATTGTTAAAGTATGCTACGATAGAAAGGTTTGCAATATATTATATTATTATGACGTATGTTAAATGATTTAGAATCAACCACATATATCCTGATAATACGTATAAAAATATACTCCATTTTTGCTGGTGCACGCGTATGGAGTTATTATATTAATATGTCAAACTTAAATGAAATATGTCATAAAATTGATTTGTGTAATGGAAAATAATTCAAAGAAACTAATATATTCTTAAAATCATCCCCTGGTTTCACAACATGACATTTGGTAAAAATATAACATTTTTCGAGAAAGTGTGCAAAATGTAGATCTAGCTAGAACTAAGATGCATACTAAGAGTCTCATGGACGGTCAAAATGAGGAATGAGTCAAGTATTAATCATAATACGATTGCCAATTAATACCGATCATAGACTTTTTGCGATTAACACTCCTTAAGACGATGTCTTATCATCAAACTTTATCTATAATAGGTACACTATAAATAAACACATTGTTATGTAAACCATGTTTATTTAGAATCCGTATAGGTAAATTCACAATAGCCGAGCGGCTAACGCCGTCGGCTTATGATGTTGTGGGTCTCATGTTGAAATTCTGGGTCTGGAAAATACACATATCGTTTTTCAATATTTGCTTGGAATCATTTTACATATATTTCTCGTAAAAACAAAAATCTGTTAATACAAATCTCCACTCTATGTCAAGTGTGTTACAATTTAAAATGCCTACCGATATCACTCATAAGTGACGCTGTCTATTGCGTGGTTGATATACCTATTTGAAATATTTACGAGGTAGAATTCCATTATTAAATCGAAGTAAGCATTAAAAACCTTTTTTTTTTGATTTCGATATTCTTGAGGTTTATTTTACTATTCTTGTGGCTTAATTACTAATCTTAAATTTTAAGCAATGTATCAGTTTGAATAACCACAACGCCTTGTTACATACCTTTTAAATCCAAGTCATTTATTGTCGTAAATATACCGTACTTTTATTCTTTTCATATTGGAAATAACATTTTGATTTCGTGTTTCCTAAGTATCCTGGCAATGTCAAAACATTATCTCTTAAAACACCTAACCAGGCCCCAGAAATTCATTCAAGCATTAAGTATAATTCATATCAATAAAATATAGCCTTTTCTATGTGTATTATATGTATATATGGAAATTTTAGTAGGTTTAAAAAAACTCATTAAAAATTATGTAGGAACCATTTTCCGATAGATTGTAGAGAATACTGACAAAAATAGCCAAATTGTATATGAAAAGGATATTATCATGACTTAGTTAAGGGTTGAAAATGATCGCCAAAACGAACTCAAAAGGTCGAGTAAATGAGGAGGACGAATACGCGTTGATAATTCAATAATTACAAGATAAAAAGAACTTTTTATATACAACGTTTTAAAATTTTTTGTTGAATCATATAAACTTGACTTGACTAGCGTAAACGATAAAAAAAAATGTACTTGATAGAAATAATACTGAAATGTGATTTTGACATGTCATATTGATTTCCATAGTAACGCATGTATATATTAATAATTTAGTTGCTAGGACCCCAGACCCCTAGCAACCAATAAGGGTGTCGAAATAACTTTTCATACAAAACAGAATTAACTGAAAATGAATTCAATTCTACTTAAAGATGGCTAAAAGTATTTAAAAAATGCATTGTCATCGTGTTCTGATATATTCTAGTTTCAAATGTCTAACTGGTCAGGAAGTTAGTTAAAAATCGATTACAAGATTTGTATCGGACAAAGAACCACGGACAAATAAGCTAAGAAAAACATTGTCAAAATATGCTACGATAACAGATAACCATGAAACATTAGACAATACTAATATTCGGAATGTCAATAGTGTACATAAAATGAACAACGCCACGATTCGATGAATTATACAAAATAAAATATTATGTAACAATTTCACATACCCAGATTACAAAGCTTACCTACGTTGTCGTATTTGACTAACTAATATACCTAGAGCATCGATGATAAAGCAAAATAATTTCTATGCTCCCGTATGTTTAGGACTGGTAGGCAAATACAAGCCGAATTATCCGCTGATCCACTGACAAATCGCTCCAAATAATCATAACATACTCGCTCTGATGCTAAGAGCAAATACCGTTATCATTATTATGAATAATCCAATCGAATAAAGGTATTACACGGTGATGTAATTCAATTAATTATTAATGCGTCAATATTGATATAATGGTCAAACACAGCCATGGAATGATATTAATATAATATTTAAATATCTCGCAAAGGGATCATAAATAGTGCGGATATTTTATATAACAATATACATAATTAAATTGGCATATTTCAACAAACATATTATAATACGTCAAATATAAGAACTGTTATTTTTTACATTAAAATAAAAAATAAAAAAACCTTAAAAACATAATATATATTAGAAAAACTGATTGAATGGGATTATCCTCACATTTTTACTTTCTTTTAGCCTCTAGTATATTTACATAATTATTTATTATAACTACGTTTTAACTGAGGTGATTAAAATTTACCAATCAGTCCCAATAGGGATTGTGATCAATTTTATCAATGTGAAAGTTTACTAACTTAATCGTAACATCCGTCCGACGCCAGTAAAATTTTTTATTATTGACGTAATAATGAAAGTATTTTTTTATTATTGTTTAATACAGAATACACTACTGATAATAAGAATGTAAGACTCTTTACCATAGAAAAAAATGTAATAAAGAATAGAACAATCATAAACCTTCTGTATATTCAGAATTTAATGAAACTTTTTATTTTTAATAAGATATCTAGATATTTTTTTGCATTGATAGCAATTATTCAAACAATTATTAAATAGGTACACGGCTCGAAATGGACTGGTGCGTACTGGAGCGCCGTTCCGGTACATGAAATCCATAAAATCAACGCTCCATCTCGTAAAAAATAATTTGACCATCTGAACTAGATAAACAATAACCATAAATCTAACACACCTATTTTTATAAAATATACATAAATATAACCAGGTATGTTAATATTTTTGGAAAACCATTGAGCGCTCCTGTTGGTAAATGTTTACATTTCGCGCTCTTTGTTAAATTCTAATTAATTTAAGTTTTATACTATTTGATTAGAGTCATTTATTGCGACTCAGGTTTCGCCTTTTGCCATATTCGGATAATGTGCGTACTCACCAACAGTACACATATAGTTATTTTTTGTTAATACTTTTAACAAATTAGGCAGACCCTTTTTTGAGTTGCTTTGCTCCAGCTCCGCTCCAAGACCTAATACTTGCTCCGGCTCTGCTCCGGGTAAAAAGTTTTATTAAATATTATAATGTTAAAAAAATAAGTAGTTTTAAAATAATCGTCTCTCATTATTTGCTTCTTCTGTCAAAAAAGTGAGGTTATTTATCGTGTTGCCATATTTCAAATAATTCCAGTGCTGCAAAGTGTCAAAATATACTATTTTCATTGGATTATAGGACGAAAATTTAATTATAGAAAAAAACATCCGGAGCAGTAGAGCACTACAAATTTTCGGTGCTCCGGCTCCGCTCCTGCTCCGGGTAAAATCCCATTGCTCCAGTTCTCCGTGATCCTGATTCGAACTCCGCTCTAACGCTCTGCAAATTAATACAATGAAAGAACGTGAAATCTGATTACATACTAAGCAAAGGAGCAAGTTTAGTATACAAATAATTTTAGAAATTAAAGTGTCTGTAAATATCCGTAGTAGATACATTATGCCGTGTCCACACTGGCAACAAGCGCTATAAGCGCGGCGATAAACGCATTAAAATGTTTTTACTCATGAAAAAGCAATTGGAATTTAAATTCACCAAGTATTACTTCTACTTTAATTATATTGTTTATTATTAGATAAGGTCATGTACAGTTTGGTTAGGTGAGGTTAAATTCAATTTAGTGAACATTGTAAAGGACCTTACTGACATAACCTTAAAAATATAAAGCTGTCCGCAAGCATGCTTTGCGTGGTGTGACGTGTGAGTGGGGAATCACAGGGGTCACAATGTGGCTAAAACCGCAAACGTTCTGTTTAATTTCAGGAAGTTTTGTGCTATCGCACTGGGTAGTGGTCATCGTGTATGCATAGTAAATAATACACTAGTATTGAAACATGTGAAAAATAAATACAGAAAAGATACCTCACGTATAATAGTGGTCCACTACGAAAATAGAGATTGTTACGGGGGGACATGCTCAGCGTAGGTCAAAATGCAGCTTTTGTTCTATTTTCAAAGCATGATCCTGGACATTCCTAAAACGTTGTAGATAATTTATTTATATATTTTTGAAGCCTTATTATCCTTTATATTTATTTTAAACATTTGATGACTGCATAAAGTATTTGGAATATGCAAATTGTGTGTGAGGTAAAATTAAGGGTATTTTTTAGCGATTTTTTGTATTTTTAATACACCCACTTTTATGTTGGTATGCACAATTATGGACATGTCAAATATCGACAATAATCAAAAATTGTAAGTATGGCAAAACCACATATTATTAAATGTTAGTATGCTTGAAGTGAAACAGCGCTGCAGGTGACATTTTGTTACTATTAGTGCATGTGTGTGATGTGTGTTTATCTCACTTGGATGGTCGATCTCTCACGCTGGGCCCCCCGTAAGCCCAGGCCCCCAGGCCTGTCAGCCCCCCTCCCATTGTGGGACCCATGACTTATCCAGATATTTGACATCATAAATATCGGTGGAGATTGATCATCACTCGCCTTTCAATATGAAGTAGATTATTTAATTATTTTAGTTTTGCTTATTTTACTTATACTTAGTAGAAGATCTTTGAATGTGTTGCAGTGTATAACACCTTTCCAAATGGTCGCGGAACATCTATTCAGGTTTGGCGGAACATAGTTTGGGAAACCTTGGTGTAAGCCATCGTTTTCTCTCGCTCGGTGCCGCGTTAACTTCATCATATTTTTTGTCATAATTAAACAAACTTAACGCTTATGTGGTATGTTCATAAATTAGAAAATTGCAATGAGAAGAAAGTGTTAGGAAATCATGCGTTTTTCAATTTTCACTATCTGTAAAAAAATTAGTCCACGTTTGAAACAATTTAGTGACTTTTTGTGACGGTGATAATGATAAAAGTACTTTGAGCTTAACAGATTGAATACAAAAATTTAACCTGTGAATTCTTGCACTAAAGCGACGTTATTAACTTTAAAAAATCTGGATTTGAAAATATTTTATTATTATATATTATATTATCATCATCGTAGAGCATTTTACTAATTGACGTTGTACGCGACAGTGGAATATTAAGTAAAAAAAAAATACAGACACTAATGCGCCTACCCGCCGAAGCGTATAACTACACATGAAATCTTAATTGCGCCATTTTCCTATTTTCGAGTGGGCCGTGTGGAAAAAACACGTATATTTGGGGGTAAAACTGGCAACATCTCTCAGCTGGAAAAATGTTTTCCTAACAAATAATAATGTTATTTTACAAAAAAATACAGACACGTGTCAGAAATATAAATGATACTGAAACACTGCGAGGAGTCATTAGACCTAAACGATCATGTACTATGCTATATGGAATAGATTAGAGTTTAGGTAACTTACATTATTGTTTTGCAAATAGCGCACTTGTATCGAAGGACTACTAAAACTACGCACACATAGTAATGACTTGTGGATGTGACAGGTTGCAATGATTGGAATGTAAGATTTTTTTTTTAGAATTAATAATAACCATGTCCTTGCTTTTTCGTACAAAGCGGTTGTTAGTAATTTTGGACAATCACAAACACCCAGGCTTTCACAGGGAATCGAACCCAGAACTCTCGGGCGGAAGGCCAGCGACTTACCCACTGCACCACGAGAGCCGCCATGGAATGTAAGATTGCTGACCAACGGCTAAATCTGCAATACAGTTGTGTATTGCTAGAAGTAAAAGCCCGCATAGTATGAGAAATAAACGCGGGGTAATTGCTCTGCGCTGGAAGCAACAAGAAATGGTAATGTAATGTATAGAAAAACATGGCATGACTCATTAGTGTATGATAACCTATGATATAAGTGAGTCTTTTTATTTTGCGCCCCATTCTTGGACATATAAATAATTATAAATACGTATTAGCCGTAATAAATTGCATATTTTTTCAACTGTTTTAAAATATTTTTCATTTATTTTAAAATACCTGAATCCAACATAGTTTTATCATTCATAAGACTATTTACCTAAACCAAAGTTTATAATGCAACTTTATTATAGAATTTTTAAACAAAATAAATATACTAACAATATTATAATTACTATCATCTGGTTAAGCCAATTAGAGTGGCCGTAATATAACAAAAAAAGTCCTACCCACGTGACATCATTCTCCTGGCCAAACCGAGTATTAACAGTTTGTCATTCATCAACCGTGTGTAAAACATTTTTGACCTGTCAAGTACCGCGCACAGAGTGACTTAATAAACAGTAACGCGCGAGAGTGGTAGTGCGACCAGGTATGACAACTAGACTACGAACCTAGCCACAGCACCATAAAATGTTCTTGACATAACTCCCCCCTCCCAGCATCGGAATCATTCCATCAAATTTACAGTCCACTGAAAAGCGATATCGATGAATATAAAGCATTTATTCTTCTCTATGTGGATAATAATTATTGTCACTCACCCGATAGCTAGAAATATGGAATTATATACATTATGTACGGTATATGGATCGATCTCACTCCAAAGTTGTTTTTCGAATAAACTATGATAGTGTTCCACTCGCACATAATTTATGTGTACCACATGTACAAAAGAATGACTTCAAAGATGGTTTATTAAATTCAGTGTTGTGCCTAAAAAATGCTTCATCTGAAAACGACAAGGAAGAAAATAATATTGCTGAAATTTTAATGTTGGGTTAATTGATATCTTCTGTCATTCGCAAGCAAGAGAACGCGTAAAAATTTTGGGCGACTGTTTTTAATAGTTTTTTAGGGTGTAAATATTCGCACAATAAGGACAGTTTTTATCAGTTTTAACATTAAAAAAGAGAGATGGCACTTTGGAACTGGACGATTTTTATGAATTATCAACAATAGACTAACGAGAGATGTGCGCTAAGAGAAAATATTTAAACCAATTATTGACAATCCAATAGAAAAAAATTTAAATACCTATATGTTATACTATTTTTATTTCAGAGTGATCACTCAAAAATTCGCTAAAAAGGTATTATTTTGGTACCCAAGAGATATTAAATTACCAGGAAGGCGAACAAACTTTCGCTGGATCGGTAAAGTTTAATAAAAAAGAATGACGTACATCCAACCAAACAACCATTCATCCAAGGATGGATGTAGATGGACTACAATGATGATAATGATGGTTATATAAATAAATATATATATATATTGATACCAATGAACGTTATAATGCGTAAACCCCAATCAATAGATGATAATAAATAATAAAGACCAATAGATATATTATCTTTGTTCAACACAACAAAATAAATAACGAATTTTGGCACAATTGAAAAAATACTGCTACTTCACCCTCGCGTGGCTTCAAGAAAAAGAGAATGTTATTAAGTCGTCATTGAGCTTTGACTAGCTGATGAGGCGCGTTCAAACCCTAGATTCATACGTACCCGCTTATATTTTAATAGTAATTATTACCTAAAAGTCGGTGCATAAAAAATAAAAAAAAACTTTTTACCCCTAATGACAAAGTAAGTACCTATGGCATTTTCAGAAGAAATTGTTAAATAAACTTTCACACATGTTTTTGTTACTACCATAAACTTATATGTTCTATATTTTGTAATATTCAATTGCCTCGTATCCGTGGTTTTATTAAAAGTCAAATCGAACCCTTCGAAATGCATTCCCCCAATATCAATATAATTTTATATTAGAGAGCTCATTTTAAGATAACGTAATATATAAATATATATATACATAATAATTACAAGATAAAAAGAACTTTTTATATACCAAGTATTTAAATTTTCTGTTGAATCATATAAACTTGACAATTCTATGTATTAATAATTTAGGACAAATAAGGCATATGTCAACAAATAATTTTTTTGCTATTTTGCAACAAACAAATAGTAACGCACGTATATCTTAATAATTTAGTTGCTAGGACCACCCCCTTAGCAACCAATAGTAGTGGATTGGATTACGGATTTCTTCCGAAATAACTTTTCATACAAAACAGAATTAACTGAAAATGAATTCAATTCTACAGATGGATAAAAGTATTTAAAACATGCATTGGCATCGTGTTCTGATAATATTCTAAAAGTTTAAAATGTTTAGCTAGTCGGTAAGTTAGTTAAAAATTGATTGCAGGATTTGTACGGGATAAACAACCACTGGAAAAACAAGAATACGAGCTAACAAAAACGTGGTAAAATACCATTAAGCAGGTATATTATTTTTTACTGTATTAAATAAAAAATACTACTGTTATATATTTATAGGTAGCCGGGAATATTACATAAATTTTACATCATATAAAAAGCCTAAAACTCGGTAAAATAATTTACATATCAAATCATCGCTTTTTATTCAGAGTTCTCAGAATTTTCTGACCTTCTCACATCGGTATAATATACCCCACATAACGCATGTTAGTATAATCGTTAAAGGGAAGCTAAATAATTAAAATGAAACTTTGTAACCGTGTTCTGTGATGTCTTATTTTACAGATACACAAACCAAGCGACAGTATATAGTGGATACTGTTATACTATAAATTATATTGTGCCTTTTTTAAAAAGAAAAAATATACAATCGAATAAATTATGTAGATGCGATATCGGAAATGGAAAGTTAAAAAAGATATAAAAATGGACTAAAGAATTCTAAAAAATATAGATAAATGAAAACTTTGATAAAAATAAGTTTGAGCCCGTAGTTCGATTGAAAATCACGAGAAGTATTTTGCCGCAAGTAAAATAAAATTGGAAATGTATAACTATTTACTTGCTGTAAGACGAAATAATATTCAAAAATAAATATGAATATTAATAAATGGAAAGGTTTGAAAGTTTTCTATATTACCAGCGGCGTCCTGGTATGGCCTTGGTTTGTTTCTTAAGAGCACTGAGTGGAAGAATTAGATTCTATTAATTTAATCGAACTAGAAGTTTATTCAAAATTTCTAGTGGTAGCGACTTTATTCCAGTAATAACTTTCCATAACCTTAGATTGCCCACTTACCAAGACCGTCTATAGTCAGAACCCAGTACTAAATTGCGATTTCTGATGGTAGTGCTAGTTATTTATTAACTTTCAAAGGTTTTTGATTACAATATATTATTTAGTACATATTAAAATTAACGAATCTATTACCATTTTTAAATATCAAATAATCACCATTTTCCAGCGGCTCTCGTGGTGCAGTGCGTAAGGTGCTGGCCTTCCACCTGGGAGCTCCGGCTTCAATTCCCGGTGAGAATACAATATATTTATATGATTTTCTCAAAGAATGGTTATTTGTGATTATTCAAAGTTACTAACATTCACCTTGTATGAAAAGGCAAGGACATGGTTATTAATAATATATATTAAAAAAAAAAACACCACATTTAACCATATTGCATTTGAAGTATCAGCAATAACTAGCACTACGACCTAAATTGGCTTGAATTGAATACAGTTGAGTTTGCATACACGCATAAAAAACGATATCACGTTTATATTATCGATATTATTATTGTCATTTCGTTTAAGTCTAGATAAGAATTGAACATGATCCACACCAATGAGTTAAAATCATACATGTGAACTATTCACTGACTATGTTGTGTTTTTTTTAATTCGATAAATATACTTATATTAATTATGTAAATAAGATTTATTATATATTTTCAATAAATTTAGCGTTTATTTGGTATATTTTCTTGGTATATTATAACATACAATTAAGTAGTTTAAAATGAATAAATACTATTGATCAAGGAACTTTCCCGTGACTATACATCTCCGAATTTAATTATTTAATTTATTTACCCATAAATTTTTGCTTCGCGTCATTCGGTTGATTTATTTAGTAAGTATCTAAACAAAACAATAAACTATTTTTTATAGTTTGTGCAGGGTTTGATAAAGATTTATTTTTAATAAAATTATAATATATGAGAACCTTTTTCTTTTCTTACTTTGTGATTAATTTTAGTTTTAATTGCCATGTTTTCCATTCTAACTGTTGTCGTCTAATGATGATTAAGGTACATCAATCTTTACCGTATTCAGTGGGTACAACATTTAACCCTTACTTTATCAATGTGATACGTCAGCGAGTTGTTACATTTTGGTTGTGATTAATTGGCGTTAAGTATGGTGTAATTGTATAAACAGCGATATTAATTAGAATTGAAATACTAAAAGGCTTTTCCGTGATACCCCATTGTAATATCCAGGCTAATAAATTATTTATAGAACTATATTTATTTATATTATTATTATTTATTAATAATCATGTTATTTAGATAGTAGTTACGGAATTAATTATTCATTGAGAAACAAGTATTCTAAGGTAGTATCATTGATATGTCGAAAATAATACGTCATAATACCGCTATCATGGAAAATAACATACACAAATATTGGATTAAATCAATGTAGTTCCATTAAATTAATCACAATAGTCGATTCTTTCAATATATGGCTATAAGACATACTTTAAAGTTCTTTAGACTGACAACCTGTCAAATGTTTTCAAAAAAGAAGGAATCAGAAAGAGCTTTAAACTTGACGTAGTATTAAAATAAAAAAAAACTGCAATTCTTCGACCACACTATGGGAGTAGTCATTAACCGATTATGCAAAGAAAAAAACTTAAGGGTTGTTTTAGGCAGCAGATGAGAGCTTTTCTCGTATAGTTTTACATTATATACGAGATGTGCCGGTTTTATTATTGAATTTCTAATAACTATTTATTATGTAAATATGAATATTCATATTATTCAGATTAACTACCTACATGTGATTATAACGATGTTATTTTGATAAGCTAGATAAACGTATTTGATTTATTTTGAACAATGAATTTCTAAGAAGTCATCAATTATTTTGCATAATTTCAATAAATATTGATTGTCTGTTTTTAAATTGCTTAGCATACGTATAATTAATATATGTATTATTGTATAATACTATTTACTAGTTGTCAATAGTGGCGAACGTGGAGGTAGATTGTTATGATCCGACATACAAATAGCACACTAAACTTTGTCAGTCAAACGTATTCTTTTTCATTGAACTAATACTACAATGTGTAGATAGTGTTAGTTATTAAAATTCAATTAAACTCTGCCTAATCTAAGCCATAGTAGATAATAAATATTCATTAATCCATAAAACATTTAAAATTATGCCATTGCATCATACATCATTTTATGTATTTTAAAGATACAAGAATATATTTACCGATTATAGTTTATTGTAGGTAGGAAGTGTTCAACCAGTGTGTGCTTACCGTTATCACATATGCGTGTAAAACATGGACCCTAAGTAAAAGAGAGATCCAGAAACTTAGAGTAGCACAACGTGGTATGGAGAAGTTGATGCTACGTAAAACGCGAAATGACAAAAAGAAGAATCAGTGAAAACGGAAGAGACAAGAGTTTGCGATGTAATAGAGTTTGTTAAAAACTTCAAGTGGAAATGGGCTGGACACATAGCTTGAAGGATAATCGTTGGACAAATTTAGTCATTCAGTGGTATCCAAGAGGTACAAAACGTCCGTAAGGTAGACCTAGAGGCCGCCGGATCGATGACGTGATAAAGTTCTGTGGAAGTACGTGGCAACTCAACGCACAGGACCAAGAGAAGTGGAATCAGCTTGGAGAGGTTTTCATCCAGCAGTGGGTAGATTTAGGATGATTATTATGATAGGAAGGTCATAGAGAATTTTAAAACCTAACCAACACCATCACCTGTAATATGTATTCTAATTAAACGAAAAACAAATAAGTGTGACTAAAAGAGTGTCCACCATTTTTGTCGGATCGCCCATAACATACCGAAATTATTAATTTATTGTGGATCGGTTTAGGCATGGTTTAATTGCATTTTAAAAAGAGAATCTTAAGAATCTAAACAGCCTACCTCCACCCATCACCACTGGTTGACAATGTCTCTCTGAAACGAATGAAGCCGATCCAGAATTTTATTAAATTGGAATAAGTAGAAAAATGTGTTTTATTTAATTATTAGTAAAATATCTAATTAAATATAATACATCCCTTATTTTTATAATCCTTGGAATGTCACTGTATACATCTGTAAAACCTGAGAAAAAAATCTATCTATCTGAGATTCAAATATTTAAGCTAAGCGGAATGAAACCCCCGACAAAGTATTCAATGTACAAATCCGATGGAACTTTTCCAATGAATAGGCCTGGAAAGTTTTGCATGGACTTTCAAGGCGGAGGGATTGATTAAAGTTTTAAATTTTCTTTTCACCGAGCCGGACCCATCTGTCATTCTTGATAACATAATAAGAAAAGTGCCGTTTAAAGTAATTCTATTTTATATCTTTACCCGTCTTATCCGTGTATCTGGCTAAATACAACATAGCTATAAGGTTTAATATATGTATTTTTATCAGCGAAATGTGTATATTGAACGGATATAAGCGATAAGAATTTAAATTTTAATGAATTTAGGTTTTGTACTATTTCTTCAGGCAGATAATGAATACAGCTTTTTTTTTAGAATTATTAATAACCATGTCCTTGTTTTTTCGTACAAGGTGGTTATTAGTAATTTTGAACAATCAAAAACACCCAGTCTTTGAGAAAAACACATAAATGTTTTTGTCATGATCGGGAATCGAACCCAAAACTCTCAGGTGGAAGGCCAGCGCCTTACCCACTGCACCACGAGAGCCGCTTAATGAATACAGTTAACTATAACTTATAATACTAAATTAATACAATAAAATAAGTAAAATATTATTACCTACATATTGAGAGAAGGGTCAAGTATAAAAATAAAAAAAAATATAACAAACAAATTAAGAATAGTTGAAGTGTTGTAAAAAATCGTATGTGACAGTAAATGGAGTGGAAATTATATTTTATAAATTAAGGTAGTTGGTATGAAAACTAGGGAGCGTGTTTTGTGACTTAGCGACTCAATTATTAGTAGTCGTGAATGAGTAGGAGTATCGGGGAATCAATCAGAAAAGAACATTGAATACATACTGTAACCTCACCGATATTTGAACCTAGAACCCTCAGATGAGAAACCAGTGTCTTGCGTACTAGTCTATGAGGGTCAGTTATCATTTTTAGAAAGTAAGACAGAGGAGGTTTTGGTACTCTCTCTCAATGTGGTTAATGTAGGATGACATCGTCTCCTGTTTGTTACTTCGGATGATAAAAAAACATGGATAGCTGCGTAGAAAAACGCCGACGTCTAATTACTGGAGAATGATTATAGTTGATATTATATTGTGTTATAAAATAAACAAAGAAAAAATTGGCGGTCACAGTACCGTACGGATCGAACGTCTGAGAAAGTCTATGGAATTTTATTTTTACAAGTTTGTTCTTTCGAGTGCAAATGCACTAATCGCAAAAAAGAACAGAACGTGTCCATCCAGCCAATCAAAAATAAGTTGGATCATGCGACAGGCCCGCGCTGTCCTTAACATATTACGGACCAGAAACAAATTGTAATATTATTATTAAATAATTATTTTTTTTGGCTTAAAACTATTATCTCGTATACAATACTGCTCATATTTGATACTGTCCGATAATGGTTCCAGTCTCTTTAGGGTTCCATGAAAGTTGATTCTTAAGGGATGACACCTTTTAGCGGTATTACATTGTATATCTGACGCCCTCAGTTTGACTGATTGTTTAAATGATTTAATTATATTATTTTAATAATAAATGTTAATAATTATTAAAACTAGATTTATAAAAAGGGTTATTAAAATATTTTATACTCTCTATGTTTTAAATACATAACATAAATGGCCAAACTATTAGACTCTGAGTTTTGATAACATATCTTTATTGTTTTGGTAAAGTTCGAAAATTTTTCAAATTAAATTTAGTAAACGCCATAATATTATTCAAAATCATTTTGTCCAGAAAAATCGCCAGGTGGTTTTTAAAATAGAACACTATATTTGTGTTTAGAAATACCATTAATATGAGTTATTTTCATACAGGAAAATATATTATACCTAGTATATGAAAAGTAGTCATACATTTACGTTGTTTTTCAAGCTTTTTGTAAGTAATGTTAGATCTTAATTTAAAAAAAATAATCCATTATAAAGTCATTCATATACTCATATAATTACAAGGTGGAAACAACAATACACACATAAACAAAATCAGTAACTATCAGAATATAATGACGTCATTGTGAATAAATAGTTATCGTTAGAAAGACATAGGTATCGCCTCAATCTATAATAATAGTGTATTGCATTGGTGAATTGCAGAAAGTTCTTAAAAAGTGCATACATGATTCAGGTCTCAATATTATGATTAATGTTTTTGATTTCTCAAGTATACATGACATATGCATATCCATAGGGAATGCAGTTTAAGAATATAGTTATTTACCGGAAAATTGGGCACATGCAACTACAATAATTGCAATAATTACCTTATAATTTACTAATATTAAATGAGTACATTTGCTTACAGCAGTGTGTGTGCTTTTTCAATAATGGTTCGAATCCGGTGAGGGCATTCCAGATGTGCTTATATTATGAAGTGTAATTGGGGCTTAAAAGAGTCTCCACTTTGCTGCGAGTGTAGTGAGATTCAGACACTGTGGACCATGATAGAGTCATGCAGCATGTATACCTTCTCCTGACAAAGTTTAACGAGACCAAACCAGAGGCTGTTGCGTGCATTGTTACCTAGCCCAGGGGGGGAAAACTGCGGCCCGCCATCATTAATTGTACTTCTGATTACGAATAACTTTTTTATAATTTTTTAAAAAATATTGACAATAGATTAAAATTTGAAGAATTTGTTGTTTTGTAAATGTATTATCTCAGTACGTCTTCCTTGCGTCTCGTCTCACACTATGTAACCACTCTTTTCTACGTTGAACATCGATTGGTAATGAATGGAAAGAAATTTCTGATTGTAATCTCGCTCTAGATGTAGATATTGTATGTAGATCAATAGATATTGATAGTGTACCGACAGAGCTACAACTTGAGATCATTGATCTGCAGTGTGACACTGATTTAAGAGAATTGCATCGTCGTGAAGAAATCTCCAAATTTTACAATGCCCTTAATTCAGACAAATTCAACCAACTTAAAGATTGTGCAAGAAAAATGTTCATTATTTTTGGATCAACCTATATATGTGAACAAACATTTTCGATCATGAACCTCAATAAAAATTCTTTACGATCAAAAAATATCTCCGATGCCCATTTAGAAGCAGTTTTGAGAATCTCAATTACAAAATTAACACATGAATTTAAAAAAATGTACAACAGTTTCATTCTTCTCATTAATTTTTTTTGTAATGTTTAGTTTTCGTGATAATAAATAGTGTATATCTAAAATGGTATTTTACTTGCTGCCTGCCGCTCATTTTGAATTCTTGAATTTGGCCCTCCATCCAAAAAGATTGCCCCCCCCTGAGGAATTATTCCTAGCCGGCCCAACTCTGACTTGTGTTTATGATTTTGTAGTTTTAAATTTTACGTTTAGTGTTCTTTTCAATCGCCAAATAGTTGTATAATAGAGGTTTAAATAAGAAAAAAACAAGTAATAACTTTATTAAATATAAATTATTATGATTGTCTATTAAAACATATGATTACTACTACCGATTTGAGACGCAGCTAACTAAGTCATTACAGTGAAACTTACGTAACTTTTTGTGAGATTTAGTAGGATTTATTTAATAATATTGTTTGGTAAATACAAGTAGATTCAAATATAAGATCCGAACATGCTAACTTCTACTACAAGAAGAGTGGATTTTTTAAATATCGAAATAAAAACTTTCTTGCATTGTATGAAAATAAGCAAATAAATAATAAAAATTCAATAATAAAACTGAGCTTTAATTAATATAATCCATCGATTTTGTTTAGCACATTGTTAATAAAATAATATTATATTGTTCGTTCCTGTGGATAAACAGTTGAAAAAGAAACTTTGTAATAATATTATTACCTACCCCTAGAGGCAATGAAATATACGTGGTGTACAATATACTAGGCTTATAAAATAAAGTAATATTGAATAAATACAGAAATGTAATGTTTGTTACCGCTATAAATGAGAAAATAAATAATATTTTTTATTACATTCATTGACCTGATAATTAAAAGATTGTTTGGCACGACCCGCATTTGGGAATACTTTTTAGAAATAAACGGTCACATTTATTTGATTAATAGCATTAGGTGTAAGCTAATTATTTCGGATTTAAACAAACCGTTAAATTTATTAAGTACTAAAAATAATTTATTCAAGAGTGAACTTTTTGGATTGGGCTTTACGAGCGTTTTTTAATTTAATTAAATCCGTCGCTTTTTAAAATTTAATTTAAAAGTTAATGTAGGTAATGAATTAATGTTTTCAGAATTCATTGACAATATTATCTTCGCAGCTTACCTATCGGTGTTAAACAGTCTGAAAGTTCATTGCTCATCAGAAATGGTGCATTTTATAACTTTGTTTTGTTTATCAAAACGGTTCAAATACAAATTTATTATTCATGACCTCAGCAATAAACATTCAGTGTTCTTCGTGACTTTATGTTGTGACTTGCTCTTCCTTCACTATCTGCCATCTCTCCACGTCTACTGTGGGGTCATAGACTGAAGCATAATGAAGGTTATTAACATGCATACATAAGTACGGGATGAATTTGTATGGTGAATGCCAGTTTTTAAAGTTAATATAGGCATCCGTTTGTTTTTTTTATTAGTTTTATAAACACCGCAAAACTTTAAAAATAACTTTTGCATATGTATCTATACTATGTCGTTCTTCTATGATCAATTTCATCCAAGCAAGTTGTTCTGCTGACCGCAGAGAAACACTTATTTTGTTACCGTTATATTACCGTGTAATTTTATCTGTACATGTTTCTATGAAGCGTCAGATAATTTTTTCCACACGTCAGCATTAATCTATTGTTTTTTTTTTTTTAATACATTTCTCGTAAAAATTATGTGTTAAAAATAAAAATAAATCCTGACCGGCAAAAGATAATGTGTGTATTTGTATTGTTTTCAAATGCACAAAAAAATCTATCATTTCATTTATTGGTCGTACTATGGCCATTATTTATAGTGAATGATAACAAAAATATGGCATCTTGAAATAATAGAAAACAACCACACAAACATGAACCCTCCAAACCAACCCGCCCCGCCACGCTCGGTCTTAATCGAGCATATCACGAGGCCTTACGCTTAGATCTGAAGCATCAGCAATTGTTTACGTCTGGGAATGTCTCAGCAGCAGATACTCAAGATTGAGATCACCACGCTCTCAAGAAAGCTTTGACTGCATTTAATGAAAGACGTGATTTAATAAGAAGTGCCGTGGGAGAGAAAGGCACGACCAAAAATAAATTAATTTAAAGGCATATAAGATACAAAAAACAAAACTAAAACAATATGGACAAAAAAACTATGTGAAGAAATCTTCACGTCCGCAGTAAGACGCCGCATTTTACAACGTTTTTCTTAGGTCGTATTCTAATTTGTCCGGTGGTTGTTTGTCCGGTACAAATCTTGCAATCGATTTTTAACTAACTTCCCGACTAGCTAGACATTTAAAACTTTTAGATTATATCAGAACACGATGCCAATGCATTTTTTAATACTTTTAGCCATCTTTAAGTAGAATTGAATTCATTTTTAGTTAATTCTGTTTTGCATGAAAAGTTATTTCGATACCATTATTGGTTGCTAGGGGGTCCTAGCAACTAAATTATTAAATAATATATACATGCGTTACTATGGAAATCAATATGAAATGACATTTTATTATTCAGTTTTTCTATCAAGTACATTTTTTTTGATCGTTTAAGCTAGTCACGTCAAGTTTATATGATTCAACAGAAAATTTAAAAACGTATATAAAAAGTTATTTTTATTGTGTATTTTTTTAAAATGCAATATAATTGGCCGTTATGGCAACCAGGTCGGACGGCCCGATGTGACCAACAGCTGGTTGAACCACTTAAGCATCTCTTCCCTCTTGGAACATATTCTCTAATATTCCCAGATGATGTGGTCTGCATCCTGTAGTTCTTTGCCATATGGACATGTTGGCCGGGTAACAGTAAATTAATAGAGCTTGGCAGCGAATCCACTATGGTCTGTCAAAACTGACTGGTGTAGTGATCAGTAGTCAATTTAGTTATCTACAATCACCATTATAATATATTCAGAAAGAACAAATATGTATGCCTGCCTTTGGTAGAAGCATCCCACAAACAACACGACAAACAACACGACAAATAACACGTGGTCATCAACTAAGGTTTTCGCACCAGTGGAAGAGAAGACAGAACCTGTCATTTACGTGTCTGCAGATAACCGCCATTTTGTAAGTAAAGATGTGTGAAAATAATAATAAAAACATTTACGCTTGATAATAAATATGCAAATTTTATTAAGTACAAAGTTTGAAAATTATAAAGGTGACTTCATCAGCTTCACTTTACATCACTTGCTAATAAATTATTATTACATACTACGGCTTAACACTTATAACTTAGTTCAAGATTGTTTCTTTAAGTATGTACTTAATATATTATTACCTATGTAGGTATTATGTTAAGTTTGTTATCGTAATATTACCGTCTACAATTGTATTTAATACAATCCATAATATGATGACTATTAAAATAAGTGAAGTTACATACATAAATGTAACAAATTTAAATAATCTCAGAAAAATAACTTAACTATTAAAAATATAATAAAAATATTCAACAACATATAAATATGCAAATTCACGTAAAAAGTCGCCTGGGGCGCAATTTTGTAAAAACTATTTAAAATTTGTATGTGCGCAATTTACTGCATAATATTATAAGTAAGCTTAAGCTAATCGATCAAAGAAATATTATTTTATGTGACCATGGTGATTTTCGAAAAAAAATAATGTATTGCGCACTCTATGGAGAAATAAATATCTGCCTTCAGTTCAGGGTTAGTAATTAACGTGGTGGCCTTTTAGTCATTGTGTACCAAAAATATGAACCAAATATAAATCTTTAAAATTAGATAAAAAGTCACCTGCGGCGTAATTTTGTTTAAATATTTGAAGATTATAAGTAAGCTTTTAATCGGTCAAAAAATATATATGTGCCCAAGATAATTATTAAACTGTTGTATGCCGCTCTCCAAGGGTAAAAGGTTACCTCTCTCTGCCTTTGATTCATACTTTGTAATTAAACTGGTTCACTGCATGATTAGAGTTGTCCAACAACTATCTCCTTTACAAGCAATAATAATACGAGTATATTAAACAGTTCACATTTTTGTACATAATAATTTGTTTGACAATCCTCATTAGATTGCCTATTCACCCACTGGTCTATTTTATTGACATTATGCGTTATGCTGAACGTGTTGAGATATGTACGCGATATGATGAGGTGGTGGTGATAGAAAGGTCGTTGTTGCTTTGTTGTTGAGATGAGAGTTTATCGGTTGATACAAGAATACACTGAATACAATATTACGGATGATGACGTGAGATTAGGTATAATCGCGAGGTAATGCTATACTGGTGAGATCGATATGATCAAGTGAGTAATTATAAGAATGCACTGAGAGAATTGATTCGTGTGGAACAAATGCAATATATCGAGTGAAGAACTCGTGTAAATAGCAGCACGTCCTGTTACGGACTCGATGAGTAAAGCGTCAATGATATTGAGCTACTTGTTGGCGAATTTACAATCTGCCTGCAAAGTCGCCCAGTGTCATCATCGAACAAGCTAACAAGCAGATTGTAAACAATCTACCGAGAAAAGTTGAAAGCCGGTCAACTTTACACGCTACACGCCGGCGTGTGGGCCTACTGCGTCCGCGCTGTAGAGCGTAGTGGCGACCTCCAGGTAAAAAACGAACTACGTTCTGTCAAAATAGTCGCTAGCTTGTTGGCTTCTCAGCGATTGAAAAGTTTTGTGTGTCATCATCACAATCGCAGTAGCTGAATCGCCCGCTTTTAAATTCGCCAACAAACAGCTCGTAAAGTAGCTCAATGTAATTGACGCATTATTGCGTGTAGATTCATAGATTGTTATTCTTATTTATATTAATGCAGTACATATATTACCATTGATAATGTCATAATTCTCAATCAAAACAAACACTACTGGTCTAGATATGATTAAGGAAACGATGATAATTATTATTGCTACTTATAATGTTTTGTTTTAATAACAAACCCTACATATTAAAGTGTGTCATTCATTTAATGCTGAGTCTTGTGATTACTACACGTGTACGTTTCTATTCCATGCTGCCTTACTCCTACTTTTTGGATGTTTATTCTACTAACTGTGCATTTTTTACATGCGCACGTGAGTATTAAAAGCACACGTTGGTTCGACGATTGAAGAATAACGGAGAGCCACTTATGTTACATCTTACATATTACATGATGGAAATTATGGTACTTTCCAATAAAGAGGCTGAAATTGGTAAATAATGAATAGTTTAGCAACAGAACCTACGATCCAATCATCAAAGCTTTGGCAATAATTTATTTAAAATTCACAAACTTTATGTAATAAATTTAGTAGTTTGAAGGAAATTATTGATTTATTGGATATATATTATTTAGTGTTAGTAAATGGTGTAAACTTTATATATTATTTAAGTACGACCCAACTGTTAACTATATATTAATCTTTAAAGGCATGATAAACTACTAAGGTATTAGTTGCTAAGTCAGTTAACCCAACTTTTTATTTTTTCACAATGATACGAGTATAATGTGATATAAATGCCAATAATTATTTTACCTTATTCACTAGGAAAAATGATTTAATATCAGAAGTGTGTTACTAATAATATACTTTATTAATTGTATTAACTCTCATATTGTTAGTTAAGAAATTTTAATTATTACTACCTATTATTATTTTAATCTATAGAAAAATATGGTATTCTTATAAGTATAAATTGTATATGTTATTTTATTTGAGCATTCTCATTTCTGGTTTTTTGAGAATATGTGTATTTACGCATTATTTTTAGTTTAGCGGCGTTAATATAACATGCGACTTTAATGTTATGTACATATAATAGAATAACACGTCATTTAATACATAAAAGAAATCTAAAAAAATATACAAAAAGAAAATTATAATATGAAATCAATATAACATACGGATAACGGGTGACGCTAAAACGTAAACAGTTTTATCGGCATATACAATGAGCCTGTTGAACCACTTCATTCATTTAAAGGCATAAATAAAAATATGGTATTCTTATAAGTATAAATTGTATATGTTATTTTATTTGGGCATTCTCATTTCTGGTTTTTTGAGAATATGTGTATTTACGCATTATTTTTAGTTTAGTGGCGTTAATATAACATGCGACTTTAATGTTATGTACATATAATAGAATAACACGTCATTTAATACATAAAAGAAATCTAAAAAAATATACAAAAAGAAAATTATAATATGAAATCAATATAACATACGGATAACGGGTGACGCTAAAACGTAAACAGTTTTATCGGCATATACAATGAGCCTGTTGAACCACTTCATTCATTTAAAGGCCGTAGATGAAACAAGGTGGTTTTTTTTTTTTTTTTTTTTTTTAAATATAAACTACGTAATAAAATATCTTCATCAAGCATTAAATATTTTCATGTGTTTCATTCACAAAATAAAACTACACGTAGGTTAAAAATAGTGTTACCATCGTAATATTATTTCGATTATACTTGTGGATTACTGTAATTTTCAGCGATTCTGTATAATTACCACATCATTACTGCATCAAAATTAACGTGTTTGGTCAAACACGACGGCAAATAAAGTAGTTTCCCCTTAAATCATAGTTATGTCCAGTTTTCAACTATTTCCCGTATAGTACCATATACGCTAGTAATACAAATAATAAGTACATTACTAAAATTTATTCATAATTTCAATCTCAAATTTGCAATCTTCAAAAAAGCAAAATATAATTATCATTGATTAGAAAACATGCATTTTATATTCTGTCAATATTTTACACGTTTAAAAGTTTATTGAGGTAACTGACTTCGCAACTAATAGCCTCATATCATTATTCCCGGTGGAGTTATATAAAAAACTTTTATATTTCGTACATAATGTTGTTTACCTTAAAATATTCTATAAACTATGTAGCTAGATGAATATTAAATATTATGACTTAGTCACAATTTGAGTGTTTAGTATTCAGAGGGCTTATCAACCGGTACGCGTTTTTGCTGCGCTATTTACAGGACTAAAAACAAGAGAACTACCGCGAAAATGTGAACTACCCTAATATTAAATTTATAACTTAGCTCAAGCAGCTTTTTAGGATGAAATAAAATTGTAGCAAAAATAATATATAAACAGCTTTTTACGTTCTGGCATTCCCAAGAAATTGTTTATCCTATGTAAACGTGGCTAGATTTAAAACTTAATAATTTTGAAACTTTTTGGGTTTTTAAAAAAATAACCAGAAAATATATGTTTACTATTACCGAAAAATATTAATATTATTACGTATAAAGTTGTTAATTGAAGCTATTTATGATAAAATTTATTTATAACATAGTTAAAAATAAGCAATGCTGGAGACTGCTTCTGCTCGCGAACAGGTTAGATGTATTATTTATCAATGAAGACTGCTAAATTATTAAATCTTGTATATTATTCTGTCTTGAATAAAAATAATTTAATAAAGAAATTTGAGTACCTATGTGCTTATTTACTTACCTATATCAAAACAAAATATTTCAGAAATCATGTCGCCATGAAAGCACAATAAAAAACTTTTGACAGAGCCTTAAAAAGAGTATAATTATAAATAAATAAAATTTATTATGTAGGTACCCAATTTACTATTGAATAGCAGGTGTTGTGTAATTTTATCAATTTTTTGGTAGTGTTGTAAGATAATATGATAATAACCGTGATATCAACAATTAATATATCTAATTTAGAAAAACACTTTCTGAGAGAGTATATTATAACCAATAGAAAAAATCTTTTTTGAAAAAAGTAAGCCACCCCGGCCGGGAATCAAACCCTGCATCTCCACGGGTAAACGCCCCAAACGTCGCATTTTATCCAATATGCTACGGCGTGACATACTAATTGCGACAAATTTTAACTATTGGTCATTTTTAATACCTCTCATCAGCGCTCTTCGAAATCAAGCTACTTTGGCAATCGATTTTTGTTTCTTAAATCAAAGTAGCTAACTATTTACTGTTACTTCGATTACTAACCGACGTCGTGGATTTTTTTAAATGTAACTACTTGCACTTGCTAATAATTTATAATTAACTATTTCTTTTATTCAAACGAATAATTCACAAGATTTAAGAATATATCATTCTGATTAATGATATATTCTTAAATCTTGTGAATTATTCGTTTGAATAAAAGAAATAGTTAATTATAAATTAATATATCTTATGATAGTCAGTTATGACGTTTAGACTAAGAAAAAAGTGACTTGGGTTCTCTGCCCTATAACCGATTTATATAGAGCCTATACATGCCTTTAATTTGTTGAGTGTCATAATGTATGCAAATATATTTATAGTATAATGCATGTATGTACAATAAAGCTGTGAAAAGCGTGTAAGTTCAACGTACCTACTAGCTTTAAGGTTGTGACTCTAGCAGATAAGCCAGTTAAGAGTCAGATAAACGTATCAAATAAATTTTAACATTAAAACACGACAGTTTACGAGAGCCCGTTAACCTTTTATGGGATAACGTTTTAATATTATTATATTCATGGTTATTGTAGTTATTTTACGACATAATCTTGGCATATAATTATGTTAAGCTATATTATATTCTAGTAAAATTTCAATATTCTTAAGAATTTTCACACACCGAAATGATCTAATACTCTCACAAAGAGTGTGTTATTTCTATACATTGGACTCGGAATGAGCACGTGAATACTTAGTTTGTTGAGAGTACGTAGTAGATACCAGTGACGAAGGGTGGAGGTAGTCTCTTAAGACCCGACATAAATAGTGCACATTAAACTTTGTCAGTCATAAGTATTTGATTGACATTGAACTGTTTATAAAATATATATTTTTTTAAATAAATTATGTTGAATTAAGAATAAATAAAATTACACATGTTGTTGGTTAGTTTTTTAAAACTCGTTAAGCCTAAACCAAACCATAATAGATAAAAAAAAATATGCTATAATCTATAAAATATCCAAAATTATGTATGATTTAATGGCATAATTTTATAGATAGACGAGTATTTTTTGACCATTATTTATCATGGCTTGATTTTCGTAGGGTTTAATTGAACTTTAAAAACTAACCAACACTATCTGTAAATTGTATTATTTCAATGATGATAAAAATGTATGAATAAAAAAGTTTAGTGTGCACTATTTATGTCGGATCATGACAGCTTTCCTCCACCCTTCGCCACTGTTAGGTACTAAACTTTGCTTAGTGCAAAATACCTGCAGATTAAGTATGGTGGAATTCGTGAAGGATTGACAAGGTATTGTTTAAGACAAAGGCAGAAATATAATTATCTCGTATAATTAATCGACAGCGTATTTTTTTACATTTATAACAGACCACGAGTAATCAATAAGGTAAAAATCAGATCTATAAAAACAATTAAAAAAGATATACAAGTGGTCTAGTGACATTCAAGTAATTTAAACTCTTCTTCTTTTTATTTGGTCGTTCCTATATTGCTGAAAATCGTGGCCACCTTGAAATTTTTTCATCTTTTGAGCGACCAAGACTTTCCACCCCTCTCGATCCTTTGCTTCTCTCAGGGTCAGCTTCTCATAGTGAACACTACCCCCGGTCAGCTCCTTTACTCGGTCACTCTAACTTAAGTAACTTGAGGTTACCCAAAACCACCAGTCGCTCCAGGTTATCCAGTGAACGGCGAACAATATGTACACAAAACTACAAAATGCGTCTCAGAGAGGCAAGATTGTCGAGAGCCGTTTATTTATCTGCAATCTCTGGATTATTAATAAATTGTATATTTCGTCATGTGCTCTATCTAACACTAATACAAAGAATTTGGTTTAACAACAATGCATTTTTGATAAATATAGAATATAAAAGTTTATCGAGATATAAATTACATCAATTATCTTTGAAATTTATATAAAATTTAATTATTTCTTTTTTTTAAAGCGTGTATCAATGAAATTAAAGCTTAAGATCAAATCTAATTATAACTGATAAATAAAAATTTTTTTTTAAGTGAAATCATCGACTATTTATTAGATCTACATACAATTTTTCACAAAACCATTATTTTAAGAACAAAGCATTTTTATAAATATAGTATAGAAAAGTTTAGATTAAATTGAACGTACCGCTTCCTGTTGGCCTAACATTTTAGATATAACTTTGAAGAACATGGTCGCAGAAAATATTACTGCGCTTAAAAATAAACATAATAGGCAATGAAACAATAAGATTAAATTTGGCCCTGTTTTTATTCTTTTATTCATCACTAACTAGCTGGAATATTATTATGAAAAAATTCAGTCACCTAAATGTAGTTAAACATTATTTAATTCCATGGTCGACTATAGTATAATTGTCCTCCAGGTGTTTTCTTACCTTTGATCTTTCTGCATCCTTATGCACACCGTCTGCCCATTTCTAGCGTAGGCGGCAGAATAATGAATTACAAATATATTTGTCAACATAATTGTAATATTAATTAAATTGACATACCATTTAGAAAATTGATTTTAAAAGACATCATTAAAAATAATTTAATGAAACAATGCATTAATATAATACTATGATGGGTACTTGATATTAATTAAATAATGACCAATACAGACATTATTAATTTGATACAACAATAGATTTATACAGCGAATTATTTTAATAACAAATAATTAACCAATATCTTATTAGGATTATTAATTATTATTTAAAATAAAACATAGTAATATGCTGTTCCACTTATTTTAATATTAGTCAGGACTGGTTTCGTCAGCTTCAGAGAAACATTTTCAACTGTAAAAAAATACATTGATATAGATATACTTATTTTGAAATGTAAAATTATTTATTGAAGATATTAAAAATAAGTAATAATTAAATAAAATTCTCCTTTCAAATATAAGTTAATTAAATATACCCAGCTTATCAGAAAAAATATTATAAACTATAATAGGTAATAAATTTAGGTGCTTAAGCTGCATAAAGTGAGTATTATTTTTTCAATAATGAAACTATAATAATGTTTACAGATAAGCTATGATTTTTTAAATTATTTTAGAACAGAGAATGAATGTATTCGAATGCTATTTATATCTCCAATATATAATTTTGCCTTTTAAAAATTGCTGGTAAAAATGACTGTATTATTGAGTATTCTTTGCCAGTTGACAATGCCCCTTTGAAACGAACAAAACCGGTATTTACGAATATTAAAATGAGTGGAACTAGTACTACATATTATTATTCTTCTTATTGTGGCATCCTCTAGCGGAGGTCGGCCACCATCAAGGTGATCTTAGCTTTATCATCTGCTACCCGGAACGGTTCAGTGAAGCTGTACTCGTAACAATACCGGAGGTTCTTAAGCCACGAAATGCGGCGTCGTTCTCTGCTACGCTTACCATTGATCTTTCCTTTTTGTCCTCTGATAATGTGATCGAGGTACTGTAGTTTTCTGGTTTTAATACTACGCAAAACTTCTTGGTTTTTTTGTAGGTATTCGAGTGAGAACATCAACATTTGTCACGCGGTCAGTCCAAGAATTTTGTCGATGCGTCTATACAGCCACATCTTGAAAACTTTAACTCTCCGTGACATCTTTTGGTTTAGCGTCCATACTTCCATACTATTGAAAAAATGAAAGAACATAACAACGTATCATACGCAGTCTTAGACCTAGGTTAAGGTTTTGATTATTTAGGAGGCGTCTTATTTAGAGAAAAGCGCTCTGTGCGATCTCAATTCTAGTTTTTATTTCTTGAGATTGGTCCCATTTCTCATTGACCCATGCACCTAAATACTTATAATAGGTCACACGATTAATTGGTAGGCTGTTAATGACAATTATTTATTATATATAATATTATTTTATTAATACAATGCATTTCCACCAAGAATTTATTTAACAGTTAACATTATAAAAGAAAAGAAAAACTTTTCATATTATTATTATTATGTATTAATAATCATTCTTATTTATATATGGAAAAACATAGTAGGTATTGAGGGAAAACATTTTTTTATTAAATAAAAAACTACTAGGTATTTCTTAATATTTAAAGACTGATAAAAAATGTTCATTAAATAATTTAATTTATTTAATCTTTTCTCACAGAATCCAAAAGGTGATATTATAACGTACACCAGGTGTAATATAAAATAAATTTTATTAAGTTATTAAATCTAACGCTAGTTTTACTGTTATGATAAACTCTATAAACGTAAGAACCCATATATTAGGCGCCTGAAATCGACAGATGTATTAAAATTCAATGCTTACGATAAAACCACAACGTAAATGCATTAGAATTGCTCATGAAATGACTTATATTTAATGGACCAAAAGAAAAGTGGAATACGGGAAGACAACGATTTTAGTGAATATTTGGCACGCATAACGAATTAGCAAAATCAATTATACAATAGCGAAAAAATTAAATACTTTCTAACAATAAATTAAAAAAAAGATATTTAATTAATTAAAGACGTGCATATGTTGAACAGTGTGTGCTATTCTGATTAGGTTTATATCTCTCCGCCAAAAATTGATTGGCAAAATCGTGAAAATTTATTCAAAAACTTTGATAAACATGTGTTTAGTATTTGCTAGATAGTTGAGTTTCTAGCAAATTATTAATTAAAACAAAATTCTAGATAATTATGAAACTAATGAGACTATAACGCTTGTTATTTTGTGGTATTATGCACATAAGGTGTAAGCTGTTTCACAATCTGCAATGCAGTGAAACGGTTGGCAGCTAGTTGGAAAACATTTTTCTAAATATATCACCACTTTCAAGTACTTGTTTCAACTCAATAATATATTTTGTATTATATAGTAGGTGTGTGGATTTACGCCAAAAATGATAAATCTCTAGCACTTTACTCTCTATATTATTTTATTATATAATACAATGCATCCGTAGTGGATTATAAGAATGCATCAAATGAAAAATGAATTTAAAGAAGTGTTGCTATGACCCTATATTTCCGAAGCCATAGATCCATACACATTGCATGTTGTTTTTTTATGTGCATTTTATTAAGAACAATAACCTAATCAATAGGGGAAATGACCGATAACAATTATTATTAAAAAAATCTAATATAATCTCCACTACGTAATTTGATAATATTTAAAAAAAAAAATACTGTTTTAATGTCTTCTACTCTTGTCTTCACCATTATAACCTTCATAACTGAGAATAATGATCATTCTAAAATAGGTACTGTGGAATAAATTTGTAATTTTCTTTCCCTTCTGACGTTCATCTGGCGAATACCTATTATATATTTTCCAGTAAATTCTTTGCTCCTTTTGGTTAGAAGAATAATAATTTTAAGTTTTTTTTGGGCCTTAGTAAATAGTATAGGTAGGTATATAGAGGACAGTCTGTTATATTTGTAATACATTACATACTTTATGTTTTTTATTTGATAAATAATTAAATATACATAACACACGACGACAAACCAAATGTACATAATATTCCCATGTATTTGTATTATCAATAAAATAACTAATTAATGTGATAACTGAGCTTGTTTCAATGAACGTAAAAGTTTAATGTATTTTGTATTTTGACTTGATATTTGAAAAAGCAACCCAAAGTTCTTGGTGAAGACCCTTCAAGCAAGACTGTTTATTATTTTTAATTACAACTTGAGTTGAAAAAACTTTGCTCACCTAGATATGTCGTAGAAAATAGGAGCTGAACTGCGATAGCCTTGTCAAAAATACGAGGATATTCTTTATTAACCGAAATCCAGAAAATAGCCAAGAGTTCATCGGCGACGTTCAGTTTTAGCGTTCCGTTGTTTCTCAATTTAAAAAAATACCCTCGAATTTATAGGGAAAGCACTTCTATAGAATTTTTGGCATTGGTTTCAAAAGGGTTTCGGATCCAGTCGTATTGATTGTATGAAAGTTATGATGAAATTTTTTTTGAAGCAAAGTTACTTAATTGTTTTTGAGACGGATCCAAAATTAATTACTTGTTTTCAATGGTTGTCTGGTAGGTCCTTTGGTAAATTTGTAAATATCCTTGTCTTAACTCTTCCTAATTTATCAAATCACGTCAATATATTTTCATTCTGACCTTTCATTATTTTATTGGGTTCACGCAGGTGCTCCAGCCATGTACACAAATTTGGCTATTAAGTTAATATTGTATTACCTATACACAATTATTTGTATTTTTTTTTTGGAAGGATTGCTCCGCGGCACACCAAGCATCGTCTTGCGGCACACCGGTTGCGGAGCACTGCTCTAAAGGAAAGATTTTAAACATTTTAAATTATTATGTTATTGATTTTAATATTTTCCGCAACATCTGCAATATTATTATTTGTACAACTCAAAACAAGATAACAACTCTCAGACATATGATATAAGAGTAGATGTAACTCTTTTACACGAGTTATATTCCACACTCGGTTAGCGATAATGTGGCAAAATGAGATACATCCATCTTCTCGTATGACGTTAGTACTTTTAACAGAGCCCGTGAAGTAAGTACCGACTGACGTATATGAAATTTTTCCTCGATCATGGGGTTCAGACCGAGAAAAACTTTCAAATCTGCGGAAATTGAACCGGGGGGAAAATACTTTGAGCATATCTTTCGGATATTTTTTTCATGACAATTTATTTTTATACATACTTCTGCGTGGATAAATTCGAATAAGATTTCCTATCTACACAAATTTAGAATATTATACTTTTAATCATGTTCTGAGCGCCTGAAAAGATCGAGCGATAACATATCAGATAAAAAGTCGTTGGTCTCAGACTTAAATCCCAAGTCTGGCAAAATTGAAAAAAATATATTGTTTTTCAGTGTGTTTGAACCCAGCCAATAGACATTTTAGATTAAGCATGTGGTTTACAACTATTTCTCGTAAAACAAATATCTGTTACGAAATCTCTTCACTTCAGTTTTTAAAACAATACAAAAAAACTATTTTATAAAATTATATTAACTACACAAGTTTAATGATAACCTGATATTTATTCATTTCATTTATTTAAATTAAGTTTATTATGTTATAATGTTTTAATTACCTTATATATATACCTAAGTAAATTTGTCTTGGATTGTTTGTAATGCATGAAAGAAAACATATTAAAATGTGTAAGAGAGAGCGAGGCAGGAAGAAGACGCATTAAATAAACGTAAATTCTAAATTTGAAAAATCGGAAGAATCGTTAATTTTAATTGGGTCGTGATAGAAAACAAAAAATACTCTCATGGTAGCTTGACAGATGCTAACAGTGCGGTAATATCATATCGACTGATTAGAGTATCGAGACATTAGTGTATTATTCAAAACATTATTAAGGGTAATTATAATAGGGATAGTGTCTTTAATGAACATCAACCTGAGGTAACATACACAATCAATCTTATTACAGAAGAAGCACTATGGATCAGTTAAGTGTTGTCACTTGTCAACGATGGTCATATTTTTATGAGTTTGCTCGATAATGATTCCGGTCTCTTTAGAGTTCCTTGGAATTTAATCCTTAGGGGATGACACCTATTGGCGGTGTGATAGTACCTATTCAATTATTTACGTATGGTTATATTAAGAAATGGTTTTGAAATTGAATCATCGTTAATCTTTTTTTGTATTTTAGCTGAATCACCGTATATTTTTCCATTTTCTTTCTATATCAATGTACGACAATGATTCTATAATTATTCACTTATTAATAGACGTAGCATTTGATAAGATTTCTCAATCATTATAACACGTAGCATATTTTTCAGTGGTCACAGAATAGTTAGTGTTACCATATAATGTTAATAAAAACAGTGAGTTTTTAGGATCAAATATAATTAACCATAAATTACCGATAAAAATAATCGGAAACATGTCATATCACACAAGGAGATTGCACTGCAGAGGAATATTTTTTTTAACTTTATTTACATACGAGTAGAACAAATTTATAAATAATGTGGTTGTGATTTTCATAGTGGACTGTAATTTTGTGTGGAATGATTGTTATGGTGGATGTGGATGCTGAGGGGATTATGGTAAGGATGCCAGGTAGTAACCTTTTATGCTGTAGAGGCTGGCTCTGTAGTCTGGTTGTTGGTCCTGGTCGCACTATCGCTCTCGTGCGGTATTACTTATTTGGTCTCCCGGTACGTGGCATTTGACGTTCAAAAATGGTTTAGGTTAATAATGTTTATAAGCGCATAGTCGATGAATGACTTAAATTTATATATTAATAATGGCCGACTGCTGAATCGTTACTGAGTTTCGCCTGGTTTTGCGACAATATTTGAGGATTTGAGGTAGTAGAGAAATATAAGGATGAGAGCAACTATAATTGGCCCAACCGTAATGTGTACGTATATATTATTACTTTAATCGAGGGATTCAAGATGGTCAATACCGGTTTTTCGGTATTTCTTATTGAATACCGATATTTAAAAATTAAAAAAACAGAAGTAAGTGCTTATCAATAAATTTAGGTACCTATTAAAATCTTTTTAGAATATTATTTTATAGCAAAACCTACATACCTACATTTATTATGTTGACATTAAAAAATATGTAGGTATTGATCATAATTGTAGAACTAGTGGCTTTTTACGAATAATTTGAATGTATTGATAATTTTAACTGAAACCCTCAAAAGTTCATCAATTGCAAATAAGTCCCGGCTGCAGGAAAGTTTTCTTAAATTCAACGCTTTTACAGTTATCAATAATTATAGAATAATTGAACATTTTTGTCATGGATGTTTTCTATTTCGAAATAATATTATGATATTTCATCGCGACAATTATTTATATAAATATATTTGATGAAATTTGTTTTATTATTTTTTCACCTCTGTTAGACTCACTCAATATATTTGCATTTTAGCAGAAAATAAGTTATAATTCATTTTCAAAAACGTAAACGAGTGTGCTTTTCTTAATATCGAAAATTCCGGTATTTTGGATTTTTAAAACCGGTATTTCGGTATCAATAAACACTGAAATACCGGTATTGCAATCCCTACTTTAATCATAATGTAGATGATTAATAAAGAAAATCAAATTGTTTGGCAGACTTTTAAATCACTAATGGTACACTAGTGTAATTGGAATGATTTTGTATAAAAATATCTCTAAAATCTTAATCTTTGCTTCGGTATCGAAGAATACGACGAACATAAAATCACGTCCTTTTCACCGGTTTAGTGTCCAATAAATAGATTTTCCCATTTATTTTAGGCCAGCAGTGCGTTGATTTTATATCATATTTAATATTTTAATTTGAAAAATAAATTACAATTATATAAGTATACAAACTAGAAAGTAATTTGTGTTTGAGTAAAATATAAATGTAAAACTGTTAATTTAAAATCTTTTATGCATATTCATATACTAAAAAAAACTAGGTGTATATATAAAATATATTATAAGTAACAAAAAAGAGGACGACACATTTAAGTAACGGTTGTAAATGACAGTTTATAAACCAACATGCTATAAAAACATTACTCCCATAACATTATGATTTTGCAGGCAGCGAATATCACTTCATAATGATATATACATTTTCGAGTTAGTTTTTTTAGCATTTCACAGCGCTTATTTTTGGCGATGAATTTGAAATCTCTAGCAAAAAGGTTCCATAAAAATTGTATTAAAAAGTCTCAAGCATAAAACCTTAATATGAAAGTATAAAGAAATATATTGTATCGCTCATCCAAAAAAAACTCTTTGTTTTATGTGCTCTCAGTTTCAATACCTTTATATATTTTGAAATATCTTCGTATTATAAAATGTAATACGCACGATTTTTTTTTATATAATTCCAAAGACAGTTTTCACGTAACAATGGAGCTTTTTTTTTAAAGAATGTATTGTCAAATCGTTAAAATTTATCTTTCATACCTACACATAAAAAAATATTTTACTACCATTACGAATAGTTTCAAACCATTTTTTAAGTCTGAATTATTAAACTGAAGAATGAATTGGCGTAATGCAGGGGTCACAAAGTCCCGCGATATATATATTAACTCTGTATTATTTTTTAATCTTCATATTGAATATTAAAAATTACATTTAAAAATAAATATCCTCTTGCAAGAATGAATGATATTTGCGTATGCGGATGTGCGAAGAGCTGTTCCCGTAAATATGCAGTTTGAATAAATAGATTTTCAAAATAACGTGGAAGCAAAAGCATCTATCATAATCGAATTCTACAAAAGACTTTCACTTGAGGTATATCCAAATATAGCTAAACATGCTCATCAAATTGATTCTTTATTTGCAAGTAGGAACATACTTATATTAATTTGTGAAAAAAATTTCTACAATGAGTATTAATTAAATCAAACTTAAAACAGACAACCATATCGCATCTGTTTTGCGTATTCACATCACAAACTTTGAGCCTAGATTGCAGGATTTAGTTTAAAATATTATTTTTTAGTATATTAATAAGAGTATAATAATGTATATTTAGTGAAAAATATAAGTTTACACAATGACTTTTTTTTTTGCCTTATGTTTTTTAAAAACTGAAAACATTTATAAAAGAAAGGGCGGCCCGCCAAATACTTTTGATTTTAAAATTGTCCCTTTGACGAAAAAGTTTGTGAACTCCTGTTTTAAAGTAAGTACTAATATAGTTTTTATTACATCGCTATATATATTTGTTGCGATACAATGCAATAGAATTTTGAAACGGAAGTTGGCAAAAGCACATTCGTGACGGCTTGTGTATACAAAAGTTTTCTTTTGTCGATTATAATATTGTAAGAATTTTTGAAAAAAAAGTTATTAAAAGTTATAATTACACAGAATTATGCATTTTAATAGATCGAGAAATATAATATAAAAGAAGTGAAGTTTTTATATGCTAATAAATTCAGATGATATAAATAATAATACAGCAATTTTGACACAATGAAAAGAACTTCTAATATTTTAAGCATATTTATCTAAAAAAATATTTTTCATTTTAAATATTTGCAGCCGAGTTTCAAACAGAATATTTACAGCCGATAAACAGAACCGCATTGGCAGACTAATGTACATACATTGTTTTTTTTACACAGATAGATTTTTGTTTTTTTTTTGGATATGCATAAAGTATTCTTTGTCACCACTGTTATCTATACATTTTAACTCAACTTTAATAGAATAATTTTTAAATAAAAAGAATTTCAAGTTATACACATTTATATTTTTATAAAATAGATATAAAATATGAATTAGTCAAAAATCTCTTAGACGATGCTTAGAAAACTTAATAAACTAAATTTTGATAATAAATATTATGACCATAAAATATATTATGTAATTATAAGTTGGGGTCCAATTCAACAATTTCACATTTTATTACATTTTTTACAATTATTGTAAGTTTATCTTTGACTTTATGAAAATATTTTTCTTTTTAATGTTTTCAGATACATAATATTTATTAATTAACACAGTTGAAACTGTAATTTATCAAAAAATATCTCAAATTGCAAGCTTCGTATTTTTCCGCTAGTCTGGTAGGTAAATGCCAAAGAATTGATCAGACTTCTCATTTTGTTCGTATTAAGATATCAAATAATCAATCTAAAATAAATAATATCAGTTATAGCATAAGGCATAAGTATTAATTATGTTACTAGAATCTTGAAATTCTTTGCAAGGAAACTACTGAGAATGATTCTTGGATCCTAGCAAAATCTATACGTAATATTAAAGTGTCGATGTTCAGGACATTATGTACTGTTTCTCTAACAATTTTTTTCAGAGAATATTCCTCACTGAACAAAATATTATATTATAGGTAGTATATGAAAAAATAGATGGAAATTTATTAAAGCTCTGTTGGATATATTACTTATTAATATAATATGAGAAAGATTATATTATGCTTTCGTAAAATAATCAACAGAAAAAGAATAAAAATATCAATCATATTTTTTACACTACAACCATTTTGGCCACCATAATATTCAATATCACACCCTATGGACTTCCAATAACAAATAATTATATATATATCTCGTATAATATTAAAATAAATTTAATTGTGTGGAGAGTAGTTAAGGAAACAAGGTTGTCATTTTGTTGGAACGTAACATTTCAGATGGTTCTCCTTCCTGAGTTGCTGTTTTATGGTAAATTAGATACTCTCCTCAAAAACTGCAGCTTTATATTACTCGTGCAACGCTATGCAGTACTTGATATCAAAGATATTAAGAAATTAAAATAAAAGCACGAGGGTTGACTTAGACACGTTTTACAATGGGTTGGTATTGTGACTTATTTACTTATTTACTACGTAAGATTATGGTGTAGAAACATTGTGTTTAGTAAGTTTAATGTAATTTGATGACTGGTATTGCAAATCCTTTGCTCATTAGAGCTAAGATCTGAAGGGATTAGTGTACAATGGTTTGAAATGCGGGGATGAAAAAATGCATAATGCGTATACAAAATTTGTACATTGATTATTTTGTATATCAGATAAGCGCTCATTTGTAATCATTGGAGAACAGATTATGTACGCTGATCTCTGCCAATGAATTTAAAATTTTTTTTATTCATGAGTACATTTTATTAATAATGATACTTTAAATATTGGACAACCAGAGAGTTACACTAAGTGTGGTACATATTATGTGATAGTTAATATTTAGTTGAAAGATTTTTATTTTATTAAAATAAAATACTTTCAATAATGATACTTATTCCAAATATTATAATAAAGATCTGTGCTAGTTTTACTCGCTTAGTAGTAAATTCTTAACTGAGATCTTTCAGAATAGGTATTATGCGTCGTAAATCTGATTTTGCCGAAAACCAGTGAAGTATAGGCTTGATTATTTTCATTCATTCTTTTGACCATGTTAGATCTTAATAGGATCATAATATGTACCTCCACAGAGTGGACGTTTGTAATAATAGATTTTTGGTTTTACGAGAAATGGATGTTAGCGACTCTTGTTCAACCTCTTGACTGCAAACACAAATTGAAAATCAATATGTATATTTGCCAGACGCAGAATTTTAACCTGGGACCCACGATGTTATAAGTCGACGCATAAGCTGCCCGACCATCGTGGTCGTGAAGTACAACATTTAACGTAAATATATTACGTAAAATATATTAAATGCGAGAAAAGATATCTGTTATTTTAGAAAAAATTCTTAGTTTCCATATAAAGTCAGTTTTTTGAAAACTTGAAAACACATCACATCTGCTAGAAAAAAACACATTTGTAAAAAATTCGATGCCCGATGGTTAAAGTTATGTATGTTCAATATATGGAATGTAACATTCTCAAATTTTGTAAATTATCCATTGAATAGAAGAAATGGTTTATTAAAAATTGTTAGCAAGTTCAAGTAGACGGTATAACTAAATATTTGGCGAGAACCAGGCGTCGGTTAGTAATTAACGTAAATTAATATTCCTTGATTTAAAACACAACTGATAATTACTCTCAAAAATCAATAATAACTCAATTTGATAAGCATTTTATAATATATAAGCTCTACTAGTTTGAATAATCGCAATTAAGTAAGAGGGCGGTAGCTTAATTGGTTAAAGCATATTGACGCGATACCAGTGGATATACGGGTTCAAATCCTTTTCAAAATTTCAAATTTTCTTCAAATGTGGTTTTTTCTAGTAGGTATATATCTGAGGTGTTTTCAAGTTATGTATGATCAATATATGGAATGTTACATTTTCAAATCTTGTGAATTATTCGTTGAATTTTATTATTATACTGTCACACACATAAACTCACCAACAGAAAGGGTGAGTGAATAGTAGAAATAGTTGTACCTTGGCGAGAATACTTAGGTTAACATCTAAGCTAATCCATTTTTATCAATTCGCTTCGAGGCCGCCAATTGTTGTTATTTTTTCGAACTATATTTGTTGCAAAATCGCACAAAATATGAATTTATAATGAATGAAAATAGTAGGGTAATTAATACGAAGAACAATTAATACCCTATCGTATCACAAACGTTGATAATATATTATTATGTTGGTAACAGTATGTTATGTAAAAACATAAAGAAACAAATTAAAAATTTACAGTAGTAAAACATCGCTCGTTTTTTGCAAACAGTCTCACGTTCAAGATTCTCTCACCTCAGCAGCGCACACAAGGGACATTCGATCCAATGTAGGCAAAAGGCATCCGAGTAAGGAATTTATCTCCGAAATCACTTAGGCGTTAATGAGCGCTGAGGCGAGGGCGGTACTCCGAGCACTAATTGAGTGGAAACCCCTCACATATCGCCTCAATCTCATTGTGTTACGGAGGTGCTACGACAGGCCTACGTGCTACGCATCCAAGGTTAATCCGCAACACGGCGAATGGATATTGCAAGCAATAAACTTTGTCAAGGCAACTGTTCCTCACAATACTTTGTTTTTTATACTTAATAACTTTCATATCAAAATAAAATTATAATCTAAGGCAGAGATATCCAACCGTTGAACCGCAGGATTCAATTTTATTTCCTTTTAACATCGTTAACCTATGTATAATCTGAGAAAAAAATCTCATGCAAATTTGTTCAAGTTAGATTAGATTAGTTCACCTATGGTGTAAAATTGTTTAACGATAGTTAGTAATATTATTTAAAATTAACTGTGCCATCATTGTTAGTTTTATCCAGTTACATATATGTTGTTGATTTTGTGATTGTTGGAATGTATACCTACTGAGTATAATATTAAAAAAAATATATCAAAGTACATTATATCGTATCCTAAATGGAAGCATCTAGTTTCTCATCGGCTGTATAGTTCCATCCCTTGCATTACCTCACCATTCTTTCCACCACTTCTTTGATAGTCTAAGGAAGCTTTTACTGAATTTTAGACATGATTGCGTCGATGAATGTTCATAATTTAGTATATGTCTTTCATTAAACTTTGCCTGTGCGGTATATATTGGCGGCTACTATATCACAGCAGTTGGTTTCGAGCTCGTTAGTTTGCGGCAAGCATCATTTAAGGATATATCCACCATTATCGCATGTGGAAAAATACAATAAAAGTGCAGTCGTTTTTAAAACACAGGGTTTGGCACCCCAATTACTTCACAACTTTACAAAATGTTAATTATTTTTGCGACTTTCGTCTTTGTTTTTTCGCAGTGGATTTTAGGTTAGGATTTTGACCAGTGCGACTTCCAAGTATACTGGTTCTTGTGCATACATCAGCCGCGTTCATCTTCGTGTACCGTTCAGCTCCTTTTCCGCAAATATTCGATGAAACATAACAATGTTAGTCCTTTATAACAAATAAGAATAATACACAGAAAAAAAACAGATAATTGTTTGCTGTCTCCTGAAAATATTGTAATAATCGACATCTGACCTTGGATTTTTGACAATATCATATTTTTTGTATTTGTCAAAAATGTTCTTATAATTTGTTGTAACATAGTAATATTGTTCTGTAATAATAACATATTTTAGATGAATGATAAGTCAAATGCATTGCAGCACAACCACCGGTCCAAGACTTGCGGGAAAGGAACTGATTTTTAAATGTAGAGGGATGCAGATAAGATATGCACCAGAGCCAGTATAGAAGTCCTACTGGACAGAACGCTAACTTATATTATAAATCGATATACCACTTTTAGCGAAAATATATTCCTTAGGTGAAAACGATTATAGTTCAACTCGATTATATATTGGTATGTGATGTAATAAAATAGGTTACAAAGTCACTGAATCATGGTGTCTGTAGAAGGAGGGCGCTTTCTATTGCACACTGTGTTTACATACAATTAAATTAGATCAAACCTTTCGTCTCATGTAGATACAGTCTGATAAATATTCATCGTATTTAATGGCTTCGCCACATTGGCAATGTGGAAAATCAAGAATTTGGGTTTAGGTAAAGGAATCCATTATAAAAGAAAAACGATGTCTTATTTGGAGAAGTTATATTATTGTACACATACTTTCAATAATTGGAATTTTAATGCGACAGTTTTTATAACACACCATGTTTTCATGAAAATATTAATATTGGTATGCATTTTAATATTTTTTCAGCGCTTACAAAAAAACCGTTTTTAATTAAATATTATTTTCTTCACTATTATATACATAAATTTTTTTTTACCGGTCTATTCTAAGAATCAGATCCTAATAAGAGGTCCGATCCTAAGAAGACCATACAGGTCTCCACAGAGTTGAGGTTTGTATAACAGATTTTTGTTTTTACGAGAAATAGATCTTGCTCTTGCTCACTTGCTCAACATATTAAGTCTATAATCAGGTCCAAACCCACATTAAAAAACAAAATGTGAATTTTCCAGACCCAGGATTCGAAGCCGGGACCCACGACTTTATAAGACGACCCGGTAACCGCTCGATCATAGAGAGGTTAAAGATATAAATTTATTGTTATTTAAATTATATTATTATGAAAAAGATCCAACAAAAAATTCTAGCCTACAGAATTTATCTTACTAATATTTTTCACTTTCTTGGTCGGTGCTATTAACTCTCATAGTACTGTTCGTAACGTGCTGGCCTCTCATCTGGGAGCACTGAATTCGATTCTCGGTGAGGTCACAATAATATATTTGTGTGATTTTCTCAAAGCCTGGGTATTTGTGACTGTTTCACTACACCAATGTCATTCGACCATATAGCCTGTTGTGGTGTTAAAAAAAAGCAAAAACTACTAGTTTTACATCTGTTATTTTAGCAATAGTTAATTTCTAATAACTACGCTATATGAGGTATTTCAGATTCCGGCAAGAAAACAGACGAGAAATTAATTAATATATAGAAAATTGATAATATAGGGATGTGGTATATTATTTATTATAACTAAATTAGTATAAGTTATGATTTCGAATACAAATTTAAACTAGTATTGTAGTGTTGATAAAAAAATCTCAACTGTGTTCTTGAGTGAAATTTCGCGCCTTCAAGACAATATTCTTTTAACTAGAAATTTATTAGGTATAACTATTTGATAGGTTAATAACAATAACCAAATCAGGTGAATAACGAGTTTTTGCATGAACGTTAAAACAATATACCTAAATTTGTTTATAAATTATATAATATATAATTTCAAATTTCAAATTTAAGACGTTCACAACATGACATTTAAAAACAAAGAAACAGTGTAAAGAAGAAATAAATATATGCAGTATCACAAAAACAATATGAAAAGTAAAGTAAAAGGTACAAAATTATAAAAAAATATATGAAAATTTAAGAAAATATATATAAATTATAAAACATGGAAGCACACCGAAGGACCTTATTTTAAGAATTTATAAAACAACGTCCACCTATTTATACTCATCCTCACATAGACAGAATATATCAACATCCTTAACGTTTTGTTTGAACAGAGTTATTGCCCTCCCAATTGGAAAACACCAATGTCAGGTTAGTTCTGCTCCTTGGGAGAACAAACGACTGATGCTACCGATTTCTAAGATAGTTATCAGGGACACACAAGGGAATACTTCCAAGAATGGCAGAGTTCTCATTTACGCCACGTATAAGTCGACAAAATACGTGGCCAAATATTGATATCTTCTTGCACTTAAACTACAGTATGTAAGCATACCTAAGAGAAAGTTAGTTGGATAAAGCCACGGATAGTATCCATATAACCTCAAATAAAGGAGTCTCAAAAATTTCTTTTGAACTCGCTCTGCCATAAGGTCATATTTAATTATTTACTCCTGGTTTTAATAAAAATATCAATATTTTTAGCTGCAATAATGTTTTTCCAAGAAGTTTCACTTTTACAATACCTATTTTGGTAAACACAATATTATTTTATACAATAATATTTAAATTTGTCTCAATAATATTATGTTCTTATTTTGTAATATAATCAAAAGGCAATCTTAGTGTATAAATTAATTCATTCAATATATCCAATATAGGAAGTATTATAAGAAAAGTGTTTGATAAAAAATTGACTAATATTTCACATTCCTTTGAAAAATAAATTTTGTTCGGAAATTAATCATAACAGGTATAGGCGTTACACAAAATTATTACCGAATTTAAAGCCATCTTCATATTTTAAGGAACAATGGAGGTATTGAAGACCATTCTATGTGTTATATCTTTTTGTTTTTTTGAAATTTTATTTATTTGAGCGCTACATATATTCTTATAATTGTTATTAAGTTTCGTAACTTCAAACGTCTTAAGTTTCTAAAAAATACAATAAAAATGGTTATTTATTATGTATCTATATACATACCGTGGAGAAATTTTAATAGAATCTTATTGCGATGACTGCTTGTTAGGCATTTACTCAATGTCTTGGGGCTTGTCTAGAATGCAAATATAATATTGATTGAATTTTACTCGACAAGCATAATAATTCGAACTCAAGATCAACGGGTTAGAAGACCAGTGCCATATAAGATATACGACGCGCTAAAAGCCATTAATATAAAAAAAAGTTGTTGGGTAACTTTCATAGAATAATAATAATAATAACACAATAAAAATTATAAGATTTGGTTGTGATAATTTTTACCGCTTTTATTCAATTGCTTCGGATTTTCGCGCCATTTTCGAGTTCTTTTAATTGAGTATTTAAATAGCTTCTTTTCATTATATTGTCCTTTTAACAAAGTCTCCGATCTTTTTTCCGCGAGATTTTTTCAGAACTCGTGCTTCCGGTATACGCTCGGTATGGTTTATCAAGTTTAGGATTGGGGCACTCTTTTGGTATTATACTATAATTATATTTAATGATCTTTGCTATAAATATCGAATTATGTATTTTTTTCGTGGAATAAAACAACTATTTAGAATAATTATTTATGAAACGATTATTTTAAGAGGTAATTTAGTTAATTTTAGGGACACCTGTCGTGTGTAGATTACAAAATAGAATTCAATTGGTAACTGAAAAATTTCCTTCAAAATATCTCCATGTATGATAGAATAACTTTTGTAAGGCACCTAACAAAGTTTCACAATAATAGGTTGCAAAAGATATCATCATAAATATTATGTATCACTTATGCATGCGCAATTTTCTATTTTTAATAAACACATATTATATACTTTTCGTATTTTTTAAACATTCACTGACTTGAATGATTGGTTTTCATCACTAACTGAGTGGAAGCTTTCAAATTAAAATTTATTCAAACATAAAACAATATATAATACCAGTGGACTATCCCTTCAATATAGTATTTTAATTTGATTAATAAAATATTTAATTTTTGACTAATATATAGCCGTTGATACCAAATTAAAGACCTGAAATTTATATTGAAGTTCCCCATCAAAAATCTCATCAGGACATGCTAGATTATAATATATACCTACCCAACTTTTGAATAAAATCAACGAATAAAACCGTTCTAATTTTGCACTCTACCCCGTTGCGCCATCCGCAACTTTGAAATAAAAAAAAAACTTAGGAATTTATCCAGTGGCACATTCAGGAATGAGAAGACCCAACGCACAGAGTTATTTGGGGTTGCCCGTATTAAAAAAGACATTAAAACCATAAATTCATTTAAAATTAAGTCATATTGCATTTTTTTCGTAAATAAGATACTCTTTTTACAAATAAAAAATACACGAATATTGGCATATGAAAATATTTTTAACAATATCTTTGGTAAATAATATTCATGAATAAATCTTAAAAATAATTTTGGTGAAAGATTGATTAAAGACCCCTTTTGGTGTTATAGTGAAGATATTTTTTTACTATACTTTGGGCAACATTTCACACTCAATTTGTGATATAATTATACAAATTTTGATATAATATTAATTAATGGCCTCTTTTGAAATCTTTTAAAGAATCTATTGCGTCATCTGGGTCAAAGAAAGCGACCTGCATGTATGTGTTGTGTTTTTTATAATTATCAAACGAGATAACGACTTTCAAAATTATATCATCAGACAGTCTGCCCTTACTACCTAGGTAGAAGGGAAAGATACCCTTGACGCGTGGCCCACCGATATATATATATATATTTGATGGGCCAGCAAGGCAATCCTATTGTTGATTGAGAGCCACTTTAGGTTAATATTATAATCGTTGTATCGTGTAATTATACGTGAAATAATAAAAAAAACGCGATTGTATGTAAATACACTGTACAGTGTGAAAAAATTGGTATAATCTCCTAAAAAGTAAAAGTAAAAAGGTATAAAAACCATAATATAACAGTGTTAAATAATATAATGCTTTATAATATGTGAATCATTTTTTGTGCGATCTTTTTTGACTGGCTCTGCTGTCCGCTGACGTTAAGGTGACGCATCAGTGAAACGCCAAATAATTTTCAACTGTACGGGCGACGAAATTTTGGACTCGCTGCCATTCACTGAGAGAATGTTGACCCAGGAACACGTCACTTTGCTGCGTGATGGCGACGGGTCAATTAATTCTAAAATCGTGTAAAGATGACTAAAAACGTTACCCATTTACTTTAAAAAGAAAACATGTCAATGAATATATTATTATTGTTACTAATAGAACAATGAACAGAACATAAAATGGACGTATGTTGGATTTATATGACAATTAATATTTCGTTTGACAGGCGTCATTTTCACCCGCCACCCGCAATCCGCGCATCGCCTAGCGACGATCTTTTTAGACCGTGCCTCAACTAATGCATGGCCTTAAGCGCTTTGTGTACCCGCATACTGAGTGTCACGAATTGAAATGGATGAGTCTACAGAAGAGTCGGGACTATTCCGCTCCCCATACGACGCTGTAAATTTATCGAATGCCGTTGCGCCGCTGCGTTGGCCTCGGTTGCTATCAGATCTCCATGACCAATTGGGCCCGTGTGAGGATAGACCCTGGCACACAGCTCCGCTCGTTCAAGTTACATAATCGGGCAATCCCAGAGGATGTGTTCAACATCTTGGTGGTCATGCCCGCAGGTACAACCCGGCCTCTCTGAAAATAATATATAATATTAAAGTTCCCCCTAGCTGATTTAATTGGTTAAGTAAATTATTAAATTGTACGTATTAGATTTCGCCGTAACATAGTTTTTTGTGAGTTGTCATGCCGGAAAGAAATTCCCGTATAGAATTGAGTTAAAAAAACACCGTTGTTCGTGGAGCATTGCAGACAGTACTGCTCCACGAACTGCTCCAGTTTTGTTAGATTCAATAAGAGCATTAATTTCATATTGATTGGCATCAAATGTTTGATAATAACATTGTCATTATAATCAGGTATTTGATAGGTATGACTTGACACGAGAACCTACAAGAATTTTATATAAATTACACAATATTTTGATTGCATTTCTAATTTACTAACCTACCTATATTTCTGTATTTCCCTTATATTTCTGTAGTTTTAACGTATTTTCACAACGTTTTTCTTAGCTCGTATTCTTATTTGTCCGGTACAAATCTTGAAATCGATTTTTAACCAACTTCCCGACTAGCTAGATATTTGAAACTTTTAGAATATATCAGAACACGATGCCAATGCATTTTTTATTACGTTTAGCCATATTTAAGTAGAATTGAATTCATTTTCAGTTAATTCTGTTTTGTATTAAAAGTTATTTCGACACCATTATTGGTTGCTAGGGGTCTGGGGTCCTAGCAACTAAATTATTAATATATACGTGCGTTACTATGGAAATCAATATGAATGTCAAAATGACATTTCAGTATTATTTCTATCAAGCACATTTTTTTTTGTTCGTTTAAGCTAGTCAAGTCAAGTTTATATGATTCAACAGAAAATTTAAAAACGTGTATAAAAAGTTCTTTTTATCTTGTAATCATTAAGTGGTTTATTTACGTAAGGAATTAATTTCAATATTTTATACGGTTGTCTATTTCCGATAGAACATCTCACGCAGTGACGTCCAGGCAGATTGAGCGTCGCTTAGGGGCGGCAGTTACTCGAAGGGCGGCAAATCGGGGAGACTCATTTGGTATATATAGAAATAGCTACCTAAACTTAATAATAACGAAAATATCTTTTCATTAAAAATTCAGCTCAATGGTTGGAAACAAAATGTATTAAATTACATAAAAGTTTTAACAGGACTGTAATTTTCTGTCAGGTTCGCGATGTCTAGTTTATTTTCGTTGCTCTTCAGCATCCTTGGTGACCAGAAATGACACATGCACGAACGATAAAAAATACTTTATAAAAAAATGGGGCGGAATTTTGTCTAGGGACGTCACTGATCTCACGATAAACTGTGTTACGACAAACTGCATACGTACTATCGTAGGGATGTTGTCTTTAATTGATAATAAACTTAAAAGTGAGTTGATAATTTTAAAATGGCACGAATAGGTCAAGTTATAATATTATAACAGTTAGTGTCTGGAATTTACAACCTAATTATAATTATTAAGTTTCAAGAATATCTATTAAGTGGCAGAATCTTGTTATGAAAAGTTTGAAGGTATCCAGTAATAATTTCTGATGTAAAATTCTTAAATTTTGACAGCGACTTAGCGTTGAAAATTTTTCCTACGTAATTTCTCGAGTGCTCGCGTTTCGAATTACAGTTCAAGTGAATGAAGTTAATAAAAACAGCGAGGCTCAATTTCAACAAAAGCATTGTTATTGGATTATATACCTAGTAGGTACTTGACGCAATGTCAGTAATTGCTCGAAGGTAGTAAAGTGGGGTAGCTGACACAGCTGTGTTTATTAATAATAAATTTATCATTATTTTCCCTATTGTTATCTTTTCTATGATTTTAAAATTCGTTTATTCCCAAGTTACTGGATCTGCCAAACATAAAAGCGCCACACGATTGAAATAAAAATACTTTTAAAATGTCAACACTGAAATAATATTTAAAATTTAGTTACTACATTAAAAAAAATAGTCAGTGAATTGAAAGATAATATAAATGAATATGAAGAATTGATTAGAAAAAAATTCACACCGTAAGCACCACAAACAAATAAAAAACGTTGTATAGGTAACCCGAATTTAGACCGATAGAACGAGCCAGTATTTCAATAAACTATGTCACAAATATCAACTTTCATTTCACGAGAAACGATTATTATTTTGAAATTACGCATTCAAAAATAATGTAAGTACATACCTACGATTTTTTTGAAATAATTAGTCCATCTTCTTCTGGATAAATTAATACAAATTGAAAAAATAACAGGCAACCCAGATAGATACAAGATTCAAACTCTTAGACATGACTTTATGTATTCTGTATCATGCCGTATTATGATACGTAGTGATAAAAGTTTACTACGAGTTTTACAATATGAAAATAAAATTTCAGACTAAAGATAAATTAAAACTTTCTTGAATATAAATGGAGTATAAAAGTATTTCTGGGAATACTGCACTGATTGTTATAGAAAGTTTGGAACGAAAAAATACCTACTGTTGCATAAAAAATGATAATTACGTCAAACTGGAACTTGATTCAGTGAAGGTTTATTTGGAAGGAGGTGTAAGAGAAATATCACTGTTGCGGAAACAATTCTTTTTTTATGTCTTGTTATCTATTTTAAACGGTTTTATAACGTTATTTCTTACGATTATTTTTCACGTTAATAGTACTCAATAAAATTATTTATAATCCTGACCTAAAAGCGAAAAGTTTATGGAAATTATTATGAAATTGCTTTGGGTAGAAATGCCTAAACGTAACCAGAAGCATTAAAATATTATTAGCCAATTTCGTTATCTTTATTCTGCACTTACATTGAACGTAAAATTTTTTTATCTTAAAAGCGTTAAATTTCTTAGTATCGCGTATTTTTCCTATATTATACTAAAAATATATTATAATGATTAGGACAATAGCTATATTAAGGATAAGTCACGTTGTCACGATAACTATGGTAAAAATATCAAGTGATTGTACTGTAATATATTTTTATAAGACACAAGCTGAAGTACGCGGGTTTACAGATAATAATATACATTTATTTTTCTTAAAAAAAAACAATAATAGTCACATTCAACAGTATTAATATATCTGTAACCACGATGGCCGCACGGCTTAAGCGTTGGCCTATTGCGTCGTGGGTCTCAGGTTTGAATCCTGGGTCTGACAAGTACACATATTGTTTTTCAATTTGTGTATGAGTCAGAGTATGGGCATAATAGGTTGAGAAAAGGGCTGACATCCATTTCTCGTAAAAACGAAATCTGTCAATACAAAACTCCATTCTGTGGACAATATCTTAAAATGAAAATAATTATGACAGCCAAGTCAAACAAAAAAAATTATCATATCCATATTGGCAGGCAAATTATCTTTGTATTTTTTATATTATGTATTAAGATTGATTAGGAAAAGGCGACCAAACAAATATATTATTTTGACTTTTATATAATAATTAAAGATTTTTTATTCTATGATGTGTCACTTTTTATATGAGAAAAAAGTGTGAATACCAAAGTAAATTCAAAGAAAATGATAAATCTATACTTGTTAAGTACATTACATCAAAACTTCAGAAATATACTTGTCTGGGCCAATTATCGTTGCGCTAATCCCATATAAATTTCTAACGTACCTCCCACAATCATTGTAGTGCATCCAGGTATGTTATAAACAATTTAGTTAGTTGCAGACCATCAAAGCGTCAATAATTGCACTAGTTTGACTGCCCTAGAGCCACCAAAGAAGTAATTCAATTAATAGTTACGGTTCGACCAATGCCACGTCAATCACCGTAATTTATAAATAATCATATACTATTTACCAACACATCCGTCACAAGCAGTGTAACCGTGAGAGTAATCGTAATAGTTATGTGAGTGCGTAAACACCAACCAACCCAGCACGCTCGCTATATCAACATCAAAAGTTTGTGCCTGGATTGACTCCATGTGTAACCGCCTCCCCCCCTCCTTAACCTAGCTATCTTCTTCCCACAGTTCACTAAAAAGGACCGCCAATACATAATATATAGATATGTCCTGGAAAATATTTTAGAGAGTGCGAGATTCCAACACACGTCTTCAATGTTAGAGATTATAATATTATATTATAACCTACATTATTTACTTAAATAAATTGTAAAAAAATATTTTTCGTTGGTGAACGTCAGTTAACATGGGTGTGAAAGAATTTAAAAACTCCATAAGTAGGAAAATAAAATTACCAGAACCGTATTGAGTTAATAAATTCGAGTACCTTAGGTTTACCGACTTAAAGTATTTTTTAAGTGCAATAAATAAGAATTTTTATTCTACTGTGAAATTTTTAAGGCGCCCGTTATGTGCGGCGGAAAAATTCTCAACTTTCAAAGGAGAAAAAAAATATATAGCGGAAACTTTGCGGTTTTTCTGAAAGTTGGAAATGCTTTTATGTTGGTTTTGCCACTTAATGTTTAAGCCAATGTTTTTTTAAGATGTCGTAAATTTGTTTCTCTCATTCTCTATAGTGCCTGTTTAAGAGAGAGAAAAAAGAAAATTGCGCCGTGTGGCCTTACAATTATTTTTTTAAGTGATTACACAAAACATATTTACGTAATCATGTTAAGACTTTAAAAAAAATATTAAGAAATTCTCTTTATTATAACCGATAATGTGGAAATTATACAACCAAATAGAAAAAAAAACATAAAGCGGTCAAGGCATAAGTCGAATCACCCGCAGTGGTAATGGCGCTTCAAGAAAAAGACAAGCTATAAGTAAATTATAATTTTAGCTCGAATTATTAGTACGTATTTATTTATTATTATTGCAGTCCATATAATATGTGAGAATACAATGTCTTTGGTAATAGTATGATATTAAAGTATGCACATAAATTATATTTCACAGATATAAAGTAATTATTATTCATCTAATCGATGTGTTCATCAATCTACCAAACTGCTCATTACTCGTTCAATTCGTACTGCAATCAAGAATTAAACTGAAACGAACAATACAAATCGAACGTGAATGTTCGCCATAGATAAAAATTAGATCTAGGTGAGCGAATGTTAACTATCGACTTTTTTTGTTTTAAATTAAGGTATCATTAATTGTGAATAAATGAAATAGTTTATTAAATTATTAGCAAGTGCAAGTACGTTATAATTAGAGAGATCTTTGGCGGCTCTCGTAGTGAATAAACTAGAGTGATCAGGGCGTCGGTTTGTAATTCATCATCATCAGGGGCGCGACAACCCGGTGTGGGTTCTGGCCTCTTCCAACAGGTCCCTCCACCTTAGCCTCCAGCGAATCTTTCTCCCTTCATCCCTCTTCTTCTACGTCCAATTGGATTGCTGGACATCACTCTCTTTGCCGGTTCATTGTCATTCATACGGTGCACATGACCTAGCCATCGCAGTCTCCCAATCGTTTGTAATTAGGACAAATAAAAATGATACCTTAATTTAAAATACAAAAACCGAAAGTCAACATTAATGTAATTTGATAAGCATTTCATGTTAGAACTACTAGTTATTAGTTAAATTAAATTAACTACATAATTAAGTTAACTGATTGGTTAAACCACATTGACGCAAATTTAATGATTACAGGCTTAAGCCCTGCCCTGTTGGGCACTATTTTATCTAGTAGTTATATATATCTGAGGTGTTAAAATTATGTATACTTATTGAATATTGGGTAAACGCAATTTCATTCTTACAACTGTATCACAACGATAAAGTCCAGACTATCGCTAACGGTAGAATGAATGCGTGCGTATCTCGACTCGTATATCACCGCACCATTCACCACTTCACGCACCAGTCCATCACACCACCACTCCACCGCTACTATCTGTCCACTTTATTAACTCGTAATAATTTGTTAGAAATGCAAGATTTTCGAGAAGATTTATAAATAATCATATCGAAATAAAACTGTTCAGAATCGCTCAAAATAATGCGGAGGATTGAAGCAGACCCCTTTTTCTTCACTCCAGGGTCTGCTCCGCTCAGAGTAAAAAGTTTTAATTGGTATTATATTATGTAAGTATACAAAAGTTTAAATTATTAATCTCATCAAACAAAATTTCCGAAAACAAATCGTCTTTCATAAGCTGCCTCTTCTGTCAAAAAAGTGAAGTTATTTATCACTCGGCAGTATTGCAAAGTATCAAATATATTATTTTTATTGGATTTTAGGACGAAAATTTAATGATAATAAATACACCCGGAGCAGTGGAGCACTACAAACAAATCTTCGGTGCTCCCGGTAAAACCCCATTGCTCCACTGCTCTGTGCTCCTTGCTTCCAACGCTCTGGAATAACTTAGTTCTTAAGTTGTGCAAGTTTCATAAGAGTATTGATGATATTGATAAAAAAATGTTAAATTTATTACGTGCTTCGTTCTCGCAGAATAAGGCAAAGATAAATATCGAAGGGTAGGTACATTATTGTAAAATCACAAACAAACACTTAAATTTTATTTATTAGTATCAATATATGATATAGTAAATAATATCTGTTATAAGCTTATCGAATTGATAAAAGATATTATCTTATCTCCAATAAGGTCAACACTTCAAGAAGTAGACTATTGACTATTTCTTGTTTAGGTTTTAAGGTTTACCCTAAGGGTCGTTTTTGTATTTACTTGAATAGTGTGGGTAGTATTATTTAACAGTTTGTAATCGTTCATAGCAGGATATTATTAATTGTCTAACTATTAGACCTAAATAAATATTGATCGTCTGACTTAGAAGATTAATAGAATGCTGTAATTATACCTTTGTGTTTTGTCTTTGCTTTTAACCTTTAAGCGATAATAATAATATTATTATATGTCTAAAACTATTGCTGAATCAAGTAGAAAGCCGATACATTCACAACAACTGAACCTACGTTTTTAAACCCCACCCGTTGTTGTCTATAGATGACCTGTCATTGTTCTATAGAGTGCTCATGATGACGCGTCTGTCGTGTTTATATTTTAATTGACTTACGCATCGGCTTATAATGTCATTAGTCCCATGCTCGAATCCTGGGACAAAAATCTGTTAATGTGAATCTCCATTCTGTGGAGGCCCATATAATTCTATTAGGATCGAACATGATAAAAAAAAAAAAATATTATATAATTGTAGTATTGTGATTGTACACCAAAATATGAAGAGAAATTATAGCATGTACAATGCACCTAAACTATTCATACATATTAAACTGTCGTTGTTTGGGTAAGAAGAATAAAACCACCTTATCGCAAATAAATTGATTTCAGTATCTATAAACTAAGAGAAACGCGTTGAAATAGCTTTACGTGTAGATCTGACCGAAGACTACTGGAGACCGAAAACAATTGAGATGGCCAACCATTGCCGACTTAAGTAGAAAGCCGATACATTTACAACGACTGGTCCTACTTTTTCCGCCCCTCCCGTTATTCTATATTTATGAACTGTCATTGCCTGTTATTGTTCTATAGAGTGCTCATGCTGACGCGTCTGTCGTGTTTGCACAGGGAATTTTTGAATAGATAAGTTACATGATAAATATTATACTAGCATTAACACACATTGTACAAATGTAATGCATAGATCAATACTACATATATTTTGGAAATCGATATTACCACCGATTTTTGTGTGAAGAACTAGTATGACTCTGACAGCTGATGAATAACATGAATGTCTATTATATTAAATATCACTGATAGTTCATATATATTATTTGATTTCAGAATTTTTTATTATTCTATTTGAAATGAGAAAGGGCTAATCAATCAATGTCAAGCAATCTGGGATCTGATTTTGACAGCTGAAAAGTGGACCGCTCGTTGCTTGTGCAAAAAGATATGCTCAGGCTTTATTAATCTAAAGACGGCGCTGCTAAAACACATTTCAATAATATAATATTATGTAAAAACATATTTTTTGACTTTCTGAATTAATCCTGTTAATGATGTATTAATAATTAAAAAAATGATAATCAAACTTTTGTTATATTATATTCCACAATAGCACGTGACGTGAAATACCTACTAAAATAAAACGTAGATATACGCGATGAAGATTTTCAATTTGAACATCTTAAATCAAGGACATATGAAAAAAAACTGTATTTATTCTTATTTATTTTTTTAATGGCGCGACCTTGTGCGCATACATAAAGCGATTTATTTATAAGATTATGGAAATTTAGTCTTCGTTTTTTTGTTTTCGCGGTATATATTTTAGCAACTAGGCAACTTCTACTTCGACTGCGACTCGCGACCGACATATAAGATTGTATGACTTAATTTATTTTATTAACATATAAAAAAAACTCTTGTATTTTTTAAATTATAAGATATACAAATTTATAGGCTAACTTGTATTAAAAAAGAATATGTGTACTATATTTGTTTATTCTTTTAATTAAAACATTACCACATTACTTAAGTTAGTTCTGTGACAATGTTGAAATCCCAAGATTTCGGTAAGAAGATACTTAGTTGTGAAGATATTAAACTTACAGGATAAATACGTTACAAGTTAATAAATAAATTTTAAAAAAAACTGTAAACTCGGGGGAATTATATGGGAATTGAATTTAAATTCTAATTGATAGAAGTTTTAGGATTCCAATATAATTACATTATAAAAAAATTCAGTAAGTACTTGATGCAATTCAAGAGCTTACTCAAAATTGTTTATTAAATAAATTGATTTTTATACTGGAGGGTATGAGTTATTTACCTACTGGGATTTTTATGTAATTATAAAAATGTTATTTTTACGATCATTAATTTAATTAATTTTTAATATAAAATGTAGGTATGTAGGTAACAAACCGTATTTTTACCACGTTTTTCTTATCTCGAATTCTTGTTTGTCCGGTGGTTGTTTATCCAGTACAAATCTTGCAATCGATTTTTAACTAACTTCCCGACTAGTTTGACATTTGAAACTTTTAGAATATATTATCAGAACACGATGCCAATGCATTCTTTTAATACTTTTAGCTATCTTTAAGTAGAAATTAATTCATTTTCAGTTAATTCTGTTTTGTATGAAGAGTTATTTCGGAAGAAATCCGTAATCTAATCCACTATTATTAGTTGCTAGGGAGGTGATCCTAGCAACTTAATTATTAATATATACGTGGGTTACTATGGAAATCAAAATGACATTTCAGTATTCTATAATATAGATATAAATATTATTTGTGTTTGTTGCAAAATAGCAAAAAATTGATTTGTTGATAATTGCCTTATTTGTCTTAAATTATTAATACATAGAATTGTCAAGTTTATACGATTCAACAGAAAATTTAAAAACGTGGTAATTAAAAGTTCTTTTTATCTTGTAATTATTTTGTTAATTTTAACAATACTTATGGATATTTTAATAGTGTATAAAAATAATATTGAAAGGTGAATTCTAGGTTGTTAAAACTGATTTCTATGGAATAGTTTAAATTTTTAAATATCATACTATTACAACACAACGCTGTTTAGCCAATACATTACAATAATTAGTTGAGCACATGAAATATGAAAACATCATTTATTATTACTTATGGCACTAAAACCCTTGGCGAGTATTCACCTCCTTCAAAAACTTCCTCCATCCTAGACGATCCAGCGCTAACACTCTCTAGTTACTTTGATCGAGAATTTTTAAACCTCCCGTGGCGCAGTCCAGCCAGCAGTAACGTTTGCCTTGTATTTATCCAACTCGCCAAGTTGCAGTTAAAGCGCTCCAGGTCTGCGTAGAGAGAAAACAATCCAAGTGTATATTTTAAGTTCAAGTTCGTTATCTTAAGTCCGAGGGTAATTTCTGGTAGGTTTTGTAACAATATTTTTTATGGGGTGGGGTCATTAACTCCACGCCCAACCCGCTAACATCGGAGGGCTGAAATCATAATTAAATACCATAAACCAATGCAGATGTGAATTTTTAAGCAAATAAAATCAATTAATAAACATAATAGAATTAATGTACTAAGTATACCGCGTTGATAAGTAAAAATACAGTATTTTCGGTTTTAGTAAAATGAGAAGCCAAGTTTTAAACTACTTTTTTCTTATATTATGTAAAATTATTGGATCGAATCTTTAATCTACACTGGTACGGCCGCGTTACAAATGTTTAAGTTCGTGAGCTAACTCGTCAGTCCTTGTTGTAAGTCCTACAAAATACAGATACTCAAAAAGAGATCTACGCGCTGCAAGTGACATGCTGGGATAAATTTGGATACTTTTAAATAATATAATGATTACATTGTAGCTTCGTATAATAAGTAACTATTTGTTTTGAAGTATTGTACTTTCACAATTATCTATTAAAATTAGTGTCTAATTATATCTCTAAGATAACTACAATACGTTTTGTAGTAATCTTGATTTATATAAAGAGTTTATATGAATAATTACTAGTCAACAATATTGAAATTATGTTTGTCAGTAAACTATAATCAACTGTGTTATTTAATAAAGATATTTAAATGTATTATTATTTAGAAACATCTTCTTGCCAATTCAAATCATCAAATTTAACCTAATAAACAGCAAGAGAATTTTCTTTGCCTTACAATATGAAGTAGGTAATGTATTATATTATTATTAAGGAGTAAAGTAATTTATTAGGTAACTTTTAAACAGATAACGCAACAAACACGCTAAATCTGAGATCGGCAACCATGCTACTATAAAGGAGGCAATTGAAAAATGTTAATTCTGCAAACACACATTACCTTATATTATATATTAAATGTGTCTAGAATTATTTGTAACGCATGAGAGAAAACTTATGAAAATGTGTGAGAGATAGCATACAAGGAGAATACGTATTAATTAAACATGTATCAACTCAAACTCTAAATTGGAAAAATATTTTTTTTAAATTGCATCGTGAGGGAAAACAAATGATACTCTCATAATAGCTTAAAAATATTTACATATCGAATAAATGAGGTAGGTATCAAGAAATTAATGTGATATTTAACAGACTTAAATGTTTGGGGGTGATGATGAAGTAGATGAAAGAGACTGGTTGTAGGTTGCTCAGATGAATGGAGTAGCGAGAAAAGTAACGCTGGATTTAGCGGTCCGAGGCTCGGTGGAAATTAGTACTTTGCCGTGAGATCTGCTCAGTTCGAGGAACGATGATAGAGTATACTACTATGATTACTGCTCCATCCCACTAACTGTGGCACGCTATTTGTTGAAACGAATATTCGATTAATTGCGACAAGCTTTTATTGGTGTAGGTCACAGTTGGGTGATATGCTGACCGTCGCATGCCTGCAACTCGCAGATCGAGTATTCATTGTAAAACAGTAAATATACTATTGTATCATGTAAAACCAATGACATTAATATGGACGAATCATCTGGAAAAGAAAATGACACTCACTTTATTGTCGGGTCTGCCGAATGGCATAATCTGTTCTAACGCCATTACAATAAAGGTTATATTGCTATAAATTTCTGATGCTTTTTGTTGGGTCTGCCGAATGGTTTGGTTCAAACGGGTTCGCTCAAATGAACATTGACATTAGAAACACTGCTCTAACGCCATTACAATAAAGGTCATATTGCTATAAATTCCCAATGCGTGATATCGCATAATGGAAATTGCGTGACGCCTACCTATACATGCGAATGCGCGAATTTACTTGCTAGATACTGTATTGAGTGCGTCGTCCATTAATAATGTCATTGTGTAAAACAGACTTAACACAGACGCAGCGTTTACACTCGCAGATACAACGTTTACACTCACAGATACAACGTTTACACACCTACTATATGTGCACGAAAGTAAGTGTGCTTCTGCGCAGGTCCGTGCTTAAGTTGTTTAATAACAACGATATTGATGAATACATGAACCTACAAGTCAAACTAAGCTGCATTCAGTGGTAATCATATGCTCTAGGTAATATGTTGTAGATCTAATATTGTGTATGCTATTTCTATCATGTTTCTCATACCATAGACCTAAGCTAAAAAATATTGTGACTTTGTAAAGTAAGCAACAACTAAACGCTATTGCTAAACGCAACCATCATTTTATTTCTTAACTCCTAACCCCAAGATGTATTCTAAGTTATTAAATATGCTTGCCTCCATAATATGGGTTAACATATATTGTTTGTTTGTTGATGATGAAATTTTCAAGGCTAGTGAGGGCACATAAAATAATTGCTTCAGGCACAACGTTGTCGATCTCTGCTTTACATAAATTCTATAAGTAAGTAGCAAATTTTTACCTTCTTGCAAGAATTTAAGCACATATACCTATGTAGAACCGACAAATTTCTCGTGCAAATTAAAATATGTAGCGTGTTTTTATTATAGAGAGATTTATTAGTCTCTGTACAATAGAAAAAGTAAATTTTATTTACAAAGAAACTTTCATACAGAAAATAAAGAAACAAAGTATTACTTTCATTAGAAGGGTACTTAGAGATCATCTAGAAAATACGTCATAATATATATTTTTAAATTCCCTTAATTTACCCATTGTCACACTTTGTCACTTTAAATCACATTTTATCCCATGGAATAATAAATGTTATTCACAGAAAAAAATATGTATATAATGTTAGTTTTGCGATGTCACATTTTTAACAATTAATTATAAATCAGACATCCACAAACTCCCGCTAAGACCCTTTGCATATTATCTACAAAAACAATTATTAACCATATGACAAATATCACCATATTCATCAGCCGGGTTTGACCCACTGTTGGATAAAAGATGAAAACCACATCATCAGTGACGTCCCGTGGGGGTAGGTAGATTGAGCGTCGCTTGGGGCGGCAGTTACTCGAAGGGCGGCAAAATGAGGAAAATCATTTGGAATATATAGAAATAGCTACCAAAACTTGGTAATAACAAAAATATCTTTCCATTAAAAAATTCAGCTCATTGGTTTTGTCGGGTTTGCGATATCTAGTTTACTTCCGTTGCCCTTCGACGTCCTTATTAGTCTGATATTTTGTTAGTAATGTGTCCATACAACACATTTCTTAGATATTGGATGGATGGAAGGATGATAAAAATAATGTATAAAAAAAGGAGGCGGCATTTCGGCGCTGCTTAGGGGCGGCATTTTATCTAGTGTCACTGCACATCATCTGGGAATCTTCAAGAATGTGCTCCAAGAGAGAAAATGTTCAAATAAATCCAATCAGCAGCTGGAACCATCGGACCGTCCGACTTAGCTAATTTTTGCTGCTTTAAAAAAATTGTGGCATCTTCTTCTTGCGGACGTGAAGATTTCATCATATAGTTTTGTATGTCCATATTGTTTTTGCTTTGTTTTTTGTACTATACAGTATTAATTAGAATTTTTTATTGTTGTTTGCTCACCGTGTTATTTTTTCTTGTTGGCAGTTTCCATTAGTAGGTAAGTCTCTGTGAACTCAAAGTACACTTGAGTGTGTGGCGACCTTAAGGGGGGACATGCTCGTCGAAGGTCAAAATTGAGTTTTTATTGTATTTTCAAACCATGATCCTGGACACACCTTAAACGTTGTAGATGATCTATTTATATAATTTTGAAGCCTTATTATCCTTTATAGTTATTTTAAACATTTGATGACTGCATGAAGTATTTTTGTTACATAAAATAGTATTCTTTTAAACCTCTCGCTCTAATGTTTTAGAATATAGTCATATTTCGGTACATAACTGTGCAGTGGTGTTAAGATTTTTTACATTTATTAATTTTTAAACGCATTTATAAAACCATTAGCATAATTTATTACGAGATAATTTTTGTAAAATATTCACGATAAAAAATTATATTGATAATCTCTGTGATCCCAAATTTGACAAGAATTAGGCATTTTATTATTCAAAAAATCGGCAAGATTACCACATTTGAAGATAATTCTAAAGATACTTATTATAAGCTATGTCTTTGACCATTCAAGTGTGATAAACATCTTATGAATAATGATTGCTTTATAATAATTATTGACCTAAGAATAAGGTAGTGTTTTTTTGAAATACGCCATTTCTTTTGTCATTCTCCAGTGGTTAAGCTACAACATACGGCCGTAGCCATAAAATGACAAACTATAATTGAAGTAGGGAGTAAAATGATATTAACGCGCGTGTTTGAACATGTACCGCTTAAAAAAAAATAAAAAAAAAATTCGGTTAGGTACATGTTCAAACACGCGCGTTAACATAATTTTACTCCCTACTTTAATTATAGTTTGTCATTTTATGGCTACGCCCGTATGTTGTAGCTTAACCACTAGGGAATGACAAAAGAAATGGCGTATTTCAAAAAAACACTACCTTATTCTTAGGTCAATAATTATTATAAAGCAATCATTATTCATAAGATTTTTATCACACTTGAATGGTCAAAGACATAGCTTATAATAAGTATCTTTAGAATTATCTTCAAATGTGTTAATCTTGCCGATTTTTTGAATAATAAAATGCCTAATTCTTGTCAAATTTGGGATCACAGAGATTATCAAAATATTTTTTTATCGTGAATATTTTACAAAAATTATCTCGTAATTAATTATACTAATGGTTTTATAAATGCATTTAAAAATTAATAAATGTAAAAAATCTTAACACCACTGCACAGTTATGTACCGAAATATGACTATATTCTAAAACATTAGAGCGAGAGGTTTAAAAGAATACTATTTTATGTAACAAAAATACTTCATGCAGTCATCAAATGTTTAAAATAACTATAAAGGATAATAAGGCTTCAAAATTATATAAATAGATCATCTACAACGTTTAAGGAGTGTCCAGGATCATGGTTTGAAAATACAATAAAAACTCAATTTTGACCTTCGACGAGCATGTCCCCCCTTAATCTTGGGTATCAGCTTCTGTGTCATTCCCAGGCGAAAAAAAAATGCTGACGGTTCACATCAAACGTAGGATCTTGGTGATATGCTCGATTAAGACCAAGTGCGATTGGAGGGTTCTATGCTTGTGTTGTTGGATAAAGGTCTTCTTTAGCGCATTTTTCGTCAATAATTAGGCGAGCTTTGGGGTAGTCGTATGGTTGTTTAGTGCGGTTTGGATACCAATCCTATCTGCTTTTGTTTAGAAATTATTAGTGACTTGCAAAACGACATTGCACCATCTTAGGTACCTCTATCATTATCGACCTCCTTATCCATTATTTTAATTTGTAGTATATTCGTGTAATGCGCAATATGCACATCCTCATACTGCGTCGCACAAAAATATGTAATATTATTTTCTGATTATTAAAAATGCATAATTATAAAAACATACATTAAATGTTTTGATAACAATAAAAATTGATCTGTTTCGTAGTGTTTGTAATTTTTTTCCGAAACGTGATAGTAGTAATAAAATTACCCAAGTTTCCTCGATGTCATTTCGTAGATGAATGTAAATAAATTGATATTCAGTAATCACGAGGACCAATTCATAAAATAATAATAATATGTTAAAAGATTACTTTAAATTTAATAATTATTAGCTGTGCAATCATCGCCGAGGCTTTCTTTATATTTGTCCTAAATCTGTTGTGGATTTAAAAATTTAAAAATAAAATTATTTTTTTAGCAGTAAAAGTCAAACAAAAGAACATCAGTAACATCCGTAAAAAGACTATTATTGGTTGCTAAGGGGGTGGTCCTAGCAACTAAATTATTATTATATACGTGCGTTACTATGGAAATCAAAATGAAATGTCAAAATTACATTTCAGTATTCTATATTTTGTTTGTGTGTTTGTTTTTTATTTACTTCATATCAAGTACAAGTTTGAGTATAATAATTCAACAGAAAATTTAAAAACGTTGTATATAAAAAGTTCTTTTAATCTTGTTTTATTATATTATATAGATATCGGTTGGGGCCAAGTTGGAAAAGTAAATAAAACAAACATATACTTACATATTTTTTTATATATTGTGTAAGTAGATAAGCTTTCTCTCGCATTTATTTGTATCGTATGCCAATTAAATGTTTATTTTAAATGAATGTATTTGACTTATCATTTAATTTATAACGAAATTGTTAAAATGTGTTCCGTAAACATGCTAAATGCTGTAGCCGAGTAGCATTTTTTCTCTCGCTCGAGATAACAATTCTCCATGTCATGCTACAAATTGGCCCCGTCGCCCAGCGGAAGTCACGGCCTTGAGTAGCGACCCTTTCCCCCTCTTAATTCCTTTATTAAAGTCGAATTTCATCCCGACACGTCTCTGGCGCACAATTCAAGAGCATAATCCGTTTTTATCATTTACCCAAGAAAAGAAGACGAAGAGGAAATCTCTCGTAAAATAAGAACATTATCCAATCGTCTGTAAAATTTGTTAATTTATTCCGATATAAGTTTTTCTTTTCGTCGATTATTCATGTTTTTTTTGTCGTTCGCAGATGGAAAATTTTGTAACATCATTTTTTTGTAGTATTATTATTTAAAAGTTTTCATTATCTTTATCATGCGAAGCTTGGAAAATTGATGTAGATAAAAAAAATATTGAAACACACCCATGAAGAAAACTCATTATATTTACTAGCGTGTAAAACAAGTATTACACATAGATTCTTTGTACTAAACTATATATATATATATATATATATATTGAACATACATATTTTTGAAAAACATTCTCTGAGAAAATATATTAAACCCAGAAGATGCAGGATTCGATTCCCTGCCGGGGTGGCTTACTTTTTTCAAAAAGATTTTTTCTATTGGTTATAATATATTTTCTCAGAAAGTGTTTTTCAAAATTATGTATGTTCAATAATTAGAATGGTAGATTCTTAAATATTGTGAATTATTCGTTGAATAAAAGAAATAGTTAATAATTATAAATTATTAGCAAGTTCAAGTAAGTTACAATACTGGAGAAATCCACGACGTCGGTTAGTAATTGAAGTTATAGGTACGAGTATCTACTGTGATTTAATAAACAAAAACCGATTGCCAAAGTAGCTTGATTTAGAAGAACGTTGATGAATGGGTATTAAAAAGGCCAATAGTTAAAGTTTGTCGCAATTAGTACGTCACCTTGTAGCATAGAGGTAATGCACGGATGGGGCATAAACCCAGGAGATGCAGGGTTCGATTTCCTGCTGGGAGGCTTACTTTTTCCAAAAAGATTTTTTCTATTGGTTATAATATATTTTCTCAGAAAGTGTTTTTCAAAATTATGTATGTTCAATAATTAGAATGGTACATTCTTAAATCTTGTGAATTATTCGTTGAATAAAATAAATAGTTAATTATGTATATATATTTAAGAGTATAAATAAAATACCAGACACGGAGTATTTTTCAGCTTTAATTAAATTTAGCGGCTGTTTAGTTGTTTAATAAGATTATTATAAATATTAATAGACAATATAAAATTATCGTTTTCATAAATTCAGATAGTATTTATACTAATATTACATGTCACTAAAATTAAATATTGGATGTCACGCGGAAGTTTTACAAAAGGAAACATGTAAAATGACTTAAAAGATATTATATTAGTTATTATAGTACCCTCAACATATTTCAGTTCGCGAACTCAAACATGATTGTGGCTTTTCTTTGCGGGGCTTGATCAAAATAACATTTTATTGATGTAAAAACTAGGATACCATATTATATGAAAGTAAAAAATTATAGTATTTTATTATTTATAGATGCGCTCTCAAACGAAATGTTATCTCGGAACATAAGAATCTGGATATAAAAAAAACAACACTGGGGCCAGTCGTCCCAAATGAATCAAAATTTTTGGTCATTATTAATAATATTTCGAAAGATTCTGTGAGTGATATTTTATCATAAGCTTTTAAATCGACTGACAACAAAAGCTTTTATAACTGCTGTTAGTGTATCAAAAATAAATCAATTTGATGAGCTTAATGTGGTACTAGTTAATTGAACAAAAGTACACTCCGATTGTAATCAAAAATGTATCGTTGCTAAAAATGCTTTCATGTAAACTTCACCACTCATGATGAAATTTAAATTTGATTTAATTTAATTTTTTTAAATAATTTTATGTACATGTAATATTGAATGTTCTTTGGTTAAATTTTAATTATTTTCTAAAGCTTGAAGCTTTTTTTATTTTATGTTCGATAAATAAGCTTGTAAAAATGGTAGTAGTCGCATAAAAGCATATATACTTCAAAATATGTCAATGAACTCAATTTTACTACACCATCAGACGAAATCGTCGGACGAAAATATCGCGAAGTGAATAAAAATAGCGAAATCTGAGAAGCTCTTCGCTTCTTAATCCGTAATTATCCCATACTTTACGATCTGTTGGAAAGGAATTACTCTTAGACAGTGAATTACTATAAAAATATTTGTAAAATGATAAACTATGGTATGAAATTGGGAGAGAAATTAATAATGAACGTGATCTGTAAGTAGTCATAATTTTATGCATGTAGAAACGTAGTATTATAATTATTAGGCTTAGGATTTTTAGGTGCTAATAAATGAATAATAGGTACCTAAAATATGTATATTATATGTATATTATATGTATATTATATGTATATGTATGTACTATACACCCACGGTGGCCGCGCGGCTTGAGCGTTGGACTATCACGCCGTGGGTCTCAGGTTCGAATCCTGGGTCTGGCATGTACACATATTGTTTTTCAATTTGTGTGTGAGTCAGGGTATGGATCTAATAGGTTGAGCAAGTGGCTGATATCCATTTCTCGTAAAAAACAAAAATCTGTTAATACAAACCTCTACTCTATGGAGGCCCATATGATCCTATTAGGATTGGACATGGTAGGGAAAAAAAATATGTAGTCATAATTGGAAAATATGTTATTAAAATTTCATAATTATGTACTAAAAAACAAAAATAGGTGCTAAAAATTTATGTAATTATTACAATAAATCATATATATTTCAAAAGTTTCATTTATTATTTATTCACAAACAGAAAACGTTTTATTACTACAAACAATAAAATAATGCTTCAAAATTTCGAAAGTGAATCATTGACGATTTGATCTTAGCAAATTTTTATATATTACACGGTAAAACTTTTTTTTCACTTTACAGATGCTAGTATTGTGTATGTAAATGAAACTATTTCTGAAGTAGAAATAATTGAAACATCCTAGGCATCTGATGGATTTTCTAAAAAGTTTTAATATTCTGAAGCGTTTGAAGTCCAGTATTTTTATTGAAAACATTATTTAATTTTGTACTTATTTTTATTCCAATTGGTCCAGGAACATTTTCTTATTTTAGCAGCAGTATTGTTTAAAATATTAATTTGCTCAACTAGTGACGTTGTAGATGATTTTAACATTTAAATGGTGTTTGCTAGTGTTAATTAATTTTGTATTTATGTGAAAATATGTGCTTAAACCTAACATATGTAATTATCCAAAAATATTTAAAAATGGGTGTTAACAAATAGGGCTTAAATGTTTCAAAATTATCTGAAACAGATAGATATTTTTGATATACTGTTGTGGAGCTACTCAAAAAAAATATTTAAATACCTAAGAATCCTTAGCCTAATTATAATCATTATTATCGTCACTTCATTTAAAAAAAATCTATATACAATTTTTTCAACACCATGAGTAGGTATCATAATATTAAATAGGTACAATAATTTAAAAAAAAATACATAATTATTGCACATAATATGTGCGGAGATTAATAACAGTAAAGCTTCTAAGAATACAAGCGCTTTTGCTCCATCTGATCATGAGTACATTGAACCTTCAAGCGTCTACAACTTTGGCATTAGTATTTAGTCTATGGCTTCAACCTGTGCTACGAGTATCATCTCGTTTTGCATAGAATTAAAATACATTTTGCATGGAATGGGTAAAAGTTGTAGTTATTCATAAAACGTTATAGGATATATACATTTTTCAAAATAATATTTATATAATATTTCACGTAATGTTTTACATTGGGCGCGGAAATAAAATTATTTAGTCTATATTCTTGCGAGACTGACTCATTGGCGTGAAAAATTTGCTGCAAAAGCACGCGAAATATTTTCGGCAGCGGTTGCGTTGTAAATATTATGTTGCAACGGTGAGTGGAGATTTTTTTACTAAGGACCCATGTTTCGAATGCATATCGACTGTAGAAAGGAAAACGAGTGTAACAGTCAATAAAAAAAAATACACGACTAAATACACGTGGCGTCGAAAGGATGTAAGCTGAAAAATTAGATTTATTAGCTTTAAATTTAAAAAAAGAAGAAGGAAATGACGTGGGAAAAACCTCTTAACTATCATTTTTGATAACTCAATTAACTCAATAATTAATATCAGACTAGGATAAAAAAACTAAATTATTACTTATCAATCACTTCAAGGTTATGCCTATTTGTATTTTAACTTTGACTGAAAACCACAACAAAAACGTTTTTGAGCTTCCTGTAAAACTTGATTTGTGTGGATTACGCCGTTTTTCCTTTCCACGGTTGAAATGTGATTGCGGAAAGTATACGCTGATTCAACATTTTGCGTTTTAAGCAAAATGCGAACAAAAGTAGTCCGGCACGACTTTGTACTGCAAACAATTTTAGAAAGTCATCTATTAGTGATAGATTTATTTTATAAAAGGTGAATATTCAATTAAATTTGATCATATTATTATATTTCAAATTGAAAAGGCGTAATTTACATAGCAGTCATCTAGGTGCGATACAAGAATTTGATAACTAATATTAAAATAATGATTACACGCTGGGAAAGTGGACAGTTGACGATAGTAGAACCTAAACAAGTATAAACAATCCAGTTGTACCTAAACTGTTTACAAACTCAAATTTATACATTGAATTTATTTGATAATATAATATTTACCCTTAAAGTTTGCGAGTGAATAGGCGTCTCTTATCATTTTTAGCAACACCTGGTGGTGCGCACGTCAAACAAAAGTGACCCCACTGAACAAACTTTCTGACAAACGTAGTGTGGTTGAAATTATCTCACCTATTCACTGGTTGAACAAGGGGGAAACTTTACTCATGCGTGTTTTCTCGGTGTTTCTGAACGTATCAAAATGTTTGGGAATCTCATTATTAACATTGTTAAAAGTTTGTTGATTTTGATTTCTTAATAAATAATTTAAATTTATTATGTTTATTAGCTTCAGTTTAAACTTACCTCATAATAATTTGTCGTATCATAATATTCGAAACAATTTGGCTGATTCACAAAAAAAGGAAACCGACATTCAAGCCGAATAAAATTTTTATTGTTGTGATAATTTGTATATAAAATAAATACTACAATATGTGATTAATAATAATCTGTAGATAAATGTTTTTTTTTGCATTTAAATCGAATGACTATTAATTAAAAATATTGAAAGTGTTCAAAATGATTAAAAGGTAGAATATATGAAAGTACCCTACGTGAAATATTTTTTTTATACGTATTGAATGTACAATTTTATATTTATTTTATCTAAGTGGCACATCATGTTTTTAATGTTGTTATTAAATAAGCTATTTATTTGATTGAACATTACAAGATTTGTGAATGTAACATTATATATATTGAATTGACATAATTTGAAAACACCTACAACATAAATACGTTTTCCGACAGGACTTGAACCTATAACCAGATGGTTGAAGCGGTCCTTTTATTAAGTTGCTCTGCTCCATCTCCGCTTCAGGGTCTTAATGTTAAAAAGTTAAAACATAAATAGTTTTCATTATTAATTATACTAATAAACAAAATCGCGACATCAAATCGTCTTTCATAATCTACCTCTTCTGTCAAAAAAAGAGAGGTTATTTATCACTTGGCAGTGTTGCTGTATTTCAAATAATTTCAGTATTGTAAAGTATCAAATATAATATTTTAATTGGAATTTAGGACGAAAATTTAATAATAAAAAAAACTTCCGGAGCAGTGGCACTAAATAACATGTTTGGTGCTGCGGCTCTGCTCCTGCTCCGGGTAAAACCACATCGCTCCACTGCTTCGTGCTCCTGCTCCGAGCTCCGCTCCAACGCTATTAACACTGGATTTGCGCCAATGCGATTTACCAATTAAGCTACGAGTATCCTACTTATAACGGCGAATTTCACTAAGAGGTTCGTACATGAAGTGCTCATCAAATTACGATAGTATTGTTTATTGGTTTATGTCCCTTTTAAATGAAGGTATTACTAACGTATCCTGAGTAGTAACCGACGCCCGAATCACTCCAATTAAGGAAAAAATATAATTATCTTCTTATGTTATTGTTCTTACTCATCTATTTATGATAAGTAATATTTTTAATTTTTACGAAGGTAAAATTGGTTTAAATAATTATTATATTATACTAGGTACGATGATAAGAAAAAATAATATTTTATATACAGAAGTCATTAGATTTTAATATAATGGTATATTTTATTTAGCGAACCCGTAGTTAGATATTTTAATATTATTCAATGAATTATTATGTTGGTATGCGGTGATATAAATCCTTTTTATAACATATTTGTATTCGTTAAAAATTAAGTTTTTCAAAAATCTTTTATAATTGAAATATAATAATGTATCAACCCTTTGCCGAGAGTTGTTCAATAAAAATTCTATTTGACTTAGGCCAATTTTCCTCCGTACAAGTGTTTTTGTACACTAACTTAAACATTGTGTCGAATATGACAGGATTTTTATTGTATTCATAAAATTATATTCCATAACTGCGTACAGCGTAAGGTACGTCGAATGATTAGAGATGCTCTGGAGTTTGAAGTAAACGTACCATATTATATTATAAATAATATTTTTTTTTATATTATAAGTTTAAAAATAAGAGGTATCTAGGTATTATACAACTAAAATAATAAAAAAAATATTCAATACGTCCTTGTAATAAAAACATTGAAGAGCTGTATGTACTACAGTGTTACCGAGAGGTGACTCTGCCTTCGAAATAGGACCTTCGAGGTAAAATTCACAATAATTACTTAACGGCCCACGTGCTCGTCGTAGGTCAAAATTGAGTTATTATTGTATTTTCAAACCATTTTACCATGTTACCATGTTACCATGTTACATGTTACCATAAAAACAAAAAATGGTTTTTATAGTAACATGTAACTTTAGCTTTACAAATTACATTCCGTTACCATTTCGTTCCATTCCGAAAATGTCCCAAAAAAAGTTGAACGTTAACTATTTTTCATTTGATTATTAAATAACAAAACTTATGTATTTTTCAAATAAAATTTAGTAAAAGTAATTACTGTCTTTAAAAAAATAGCAGAACGAACATTGATTGGTTTTTCAAATACTAAAGGGAAAATGCTCTGCCATTATAGACATAGGGTAACGAAGTGGAACGAAGTGGAACGAAATGTGCCCAAGAATTAAAATTCAATAATATTTTTTGACTATTTGTAGTTTTATTTTTAAGTGTATGGTTTTTTTTATCTAATACAGCTCTTTTAAGTGATAAAAAGTGTCTCATTCATGTTTTATAAGCTTAGTTTCGTGGTCACGGAACGGAAACTTATTATGCCCAATTTCATAATAAAAATGATATAAATATTGTATTAATCAATATTTTGCTGAAAAATTGCTGTCACTAATTCAGCAATAGAACAAGAAATCTGATAGCTATATAAAAATGGTTAATTTGAGTGAAAAAATAATATTACCCAAATTTCAAACATGTACAAACTTTGGCGAAAATGCCCTTAAACACTCGATATTACGTCAGCTAGATAATATTAAATAATTATTAACGTTTAATATACTACTTTTTGTGTAAAAGAAATAGTTTATTAAATTATTAGCAAGAACAAGACAGTACATTGTAACTAAAATTTAGGTAAGAATTTATATTTTAATTTAAAAGACAAAAGCCCACTGCCAAAAATTAACGTAATTTTGAAAGCGCTTTAGAAGGTATTGTAAAAACTACTAGTTAATTTCGTCGCAAGCAAATAGTTTAATTGGTAGCGCACATGGGCGAGAATCACAGGCGCGTGAGTTCGAATCCCGCTAGGCGACCTTGTTTTTTCAAAAATATTTTTCTAGCGGTTATTTATTTCTCTGAGGTATTGTAAAATTATGTAGGTATGTATGTTCAATAAATATTCATTCAACGATAAAAAAAACAAACGTTTATTTTTATACTCTGAAAAGATCGTTAAAAATATCTTTACCATCGTAAATACTATGTACCTAAGTGAATACTTAATATTGTTTTTTTTATTTTATTATTTCGACTTTCAGCCAACTACGCAGTTATGTCACTTTGTCATTGTGGTATTTGCCATTCAGGGTTTGCGTCTTGGCTTGGTAATTCGATATGAAGTAAGTATGATATAAAGAAGCGAGACCGACATGACTTGAGTGTCAGAACGGTGTCTGAGATAAGTGTCAAGGGAAATCTCCGGCAGGAATTCGCTATTTGATATTGCGAAGTATTGTGACACGGCTGGCTATTGCATTTTATTGTGCGCCACTCAGGACAAACTTGCAGAATGATATCGTATTAAAAATAAGACAATGTTTTAAATTTTACAGATGTCGTATTTGAATGATTGTATATGATAGATTCGATTTAATAAAAAAAAAGGTTTTAAATTTTTTATTTTATAATAATATTTGGATTATGAAATCAAAAGAAGTGAAGGTTTATAAGCTAAGAAATATCCTACTAATTGTGTATCGTCGATTGATAAAACCTTCTATAATCTATGTGATAATTATGTCAATATATATAAAAATATGGCTGCGAGACGTGGACCCTCAACACGAGAGATGTCCAAAGGTTAAGAGTCGCACAGCGAGGCATGGAGAGATGTATGTTGGGCATCACGCGAAAGGACCGTAAGAGAAACGAATTTGTTAGGAAGCAGACAGAAGTACGCGATGTAATAGACGTTGCCAAACAGCTGAAATGGAGATGGGCGGGGCACATTTCTCGCCGAAAGGACGGCCGCTCGACAAATGCCGTCATCCAGTGGTACCCAAAGGGCACAAAACAGCCACAGGGTCGCCCTAAAAGCCGCTGGATTGACGAACTGGTAAAGTTCGGCCGAAATACGTGGCAGCAAATGACACAGGATCGAGAGAGTTGGAAGAAGCTTGGGGAGGCCTTCATCCAGCAGTGGATTGACCCCGGCTGATGATGATGATATATACATAATTTATCGAAAGTAAAGCAACTACGAATGAAACATTCTGCGAAAAGACTTTTGCATTTTGGCTTAAATCTAAAAATTTTATTTTTACTCAAAATATTTTTTAAATTTGATCTCATTTTAATAAATCATGCTTGTTTTATATCTTTTAATAACCCGGTAACTATTTCTAAAATATATAATAAAACTAGTACCTACTTCAGTATTTTTTTAAGTCCCCATCTCCTATTAAATATTTGCGTGGCATTATTAAAACAAAAAGTTGAACCCAAACGTCTAAACAAGTTTCCGACCTCTGGCTTATAATATCATAATATATTATAATCTGTAATATTTCATATATAATTGTATTTGTATGATACAAAACATGGCATAATAGTTGTATTTCTAAGTTTTATTTTGAAACCTCTCCATTTCTTAAAATTTTTGCGATATCAAAATAAAATATTGTAATAATATTTCCATATGGGTAAAATATAAATTGTGAGACTGTCAAAATCTACACATTTTAAATTTCAGTTTTATATGTCACTAGAAAAATGATAGATCGACCCAATAATGTTAGATGTGTCGTTGTACGGTTTTTATGATGTAAACTAATATTATAATATTATTGAAACTTAGTTTTTTAAAAGCTTTTGATAAAATATTTTTATTGTACAATTTAATATAGAAGCAAGATTTACATTTTTTCGATTTCAAAATATAGGATACTCCTGTCAAAAGAATATTATCTTAATAAAATCAAATATAGAAAGAATCTTTAATATAAAACTCATCAGAGAATTCTGACAATAAGATTTTCATTCGGTAAGGTAATTCCCATAAATATTTTAATTAAGAAAAATGAAAAATCAGCGCCATCTGGCGTCTTGGAAAAGCCGGAGCGTAAATTCCGGTTTAAATGGATCCTGGGGGGACATGCATAGTCGTTATGTGTGAGAGTGACGTCACAGTGACAGTGTAACTCGTGGTTACGCGCGTGTAACTTTCTCGCTGTTTATTAAAGGATTCACGCGCCGCCCCGCTAATAAAAAGTGTTCTCTCTTATTTACCTGCGCCTCTGTGGTTTTTATTCCTGACTTTCCGGAATGACTCGCAACCTGGGGCTCGGTACTAATAAGACTGTTTTGTATCTTACTGTCGTGGTATTCACAATTGCGTCATATTTTACAAAGATTATGTTACGTGAGAGAATTTTTAAATGTCACTGTGTTCTCCAAAAGTATGTTAAAGGTAGAATAATTAAGAAACTTAGCATCGTAGTTGACTTAGAATTTTGTATTTTCCATGCCAGAGATTTTTTTTATAATACGCATGCAGCATACAATGCAGTTATACAAAAAAGGATTGATCCTTTTTTTTAAATACAATACCGATTCCAATTTAATTTTCCAACGACATCTGTCGTATATGTAAGAAAATAAGAATGTATTATAAATATACAGATTACAGCACGTCAGTTAAAAGATAAAAAATTATATCTCACGACGCGATGTCTTTAGCAAATTTGTCTAATTATTTACCGAAGTCATGTTTTTTTTCTGTATGCACTTTAAGACACGTGACCTCAGGCTGTCTGAAGCATTGCATACAAAACTATAGGCTCTAATGCGTAACCCTAAATATTTGCGTATAATATATTATTAACATAATGAATAATTAGATAATTTAAAAAATATATTTCTATGGCATTTAATAACATATAAATAAATATTTATTGTTTTTAAAAATAAAAAAGTAATTATATCTCTCTCAATTTTTTGTCGTCAGTGAGTTATTGAAATTTCATCAAATTAATGTGTCGTTATCATTAGTGTGTACCTATTAATCAGTAGTAATATCGTATTACCTTCTTATTTCCCTCAAGTATAGGTACCTGACAAGTCTGTTTTTTTCTCTGATATCTCCAGCCTACCTCGAAGCAAAAGTCACTCTTCGCCACTTCTAAGTTAAATAAAAATAGTATGCTCTTCTGATGGACTATTTATAGACCTCTCTATTTCCATGATAATAATCGTCTACCACAGGGGAGGGAAAACTGCGGCCGGCCGGTATTTTTTTTGCGGTCCGCCATCATTAATTGTACTTCTGATTATGAATAACTTTTTTATATATATTTTTTAAATATTGACAATAGATTAAAATTTGAAGAATTTGTTGTTTTGTAAATGTTTTATCTCAGTACATCTTTCTTGCGTCTCGTCTCACACTATGTAACCACTATTTTCTACGTTGAACATCGATTTCAATAGATATTGATAGTGTACCGACAGAGCTGCAACTTGAGATTATTGATCTGCAGTGTGACACTGATTTGAGAGAATTGCATCGTCGTGAAGAGATCTCCAAATTTTACAATGCCCTTCATTCAGACAAATTCGACCAACTTAAAGATTACGCAAGAAAAATGTTCGTTATTTTTGGATCAGCTTATATATATGAACAAACATTTTCGATCATGAATCTCAATAAAAAAATTTTACGATCAAATATCTCTGATTCACATTTACAAGCAGTTTTGAGAATATCAACTACAAAATTAACACCTGAATTTAAAAAATGTCCTCAATCCAAAAAGTTTGTCCCCCCTCCTGATCTTCTACATACAGTTTTAACTACCACGTAGTTTTCTTAAGAATATTAATTCAGTGAAGTATTATAAGATCGTTTTATTTTGATACACATTTTCTTCGGTATTTGGGAACCATTGTTGTAAGTCCTTAATGCCGTATGAAATACTGCGTCAGCCTACATCCAATATATACACTGAATTGTAAAATACTATGATTCATTTGTTTACTCCTTTTTTTCAAAATAAACCAGCCGCCAAGGGAATAAAAATAAAGAAACAGATTTAGAAGAAGGAAATAATGTTGCAACGGATTGACATTTCGATGTTGTCAGTGACAAGCGTATCCAACCCGACGTTTCAATTCCGACGATGTAAAAAGAAGACATTATCTTTGTAGTAATTGATGTCGTGATGCTTTTTGAGTAATTTACTGGCATTAAATGCATTTCACTTTGTTAGTTTTAAAGTCGTTAATTTTCATCATCTGCCATTTTGAGATAACCACAAATAACTGTACATACATGTAGGCACATTAAATTTAAGACTGCATACATAATAAAATATTCTTTTTACAAATAAATTCAATAAAAAACGTGAAGAGTATTAGTAGAAGTATTATTTTGACAAGGGACTGATAATTTAGATTAGTCCACAACTGAAAATAATATAATATAAAATAAAAATACTCTGATGTGTAGGGAAATATAATTGTAATATAATATAATATAAAAAAGCCTACTTTTATTACCTTATTTTCAAGTTTATATAATATTTATTATTATTATTTTTTATTTTTGTGTATAATACTATTAGATAATGTTTATAATTTGAACAATGGTATGTTATTAGTTTGTTTGGTTTATAAGAACCCCTCTTCGGGTGAAGGCCTCCTCCAAAATGTTAATCTCTGGCCTCTCTGGTTTCTTTCTTCATACCCGTTTGATTTCGTAGCTAAGTATTCGTCTTGTCTGGGTTGGCCTATTTTTGCATTTAGGTCGCCCATTAATATAAAAGTTTTATGTGCTTCATTGATAGCTTTGTTTACATTTATATAAAAAGTATCATTTTCTTCTTCTTTCGCTATTTCTGTGGGTGCGTATACTTGTATGAGAGATAATTCGTTTCCTTGTAATTTTAAATTCAATAGTGCTACTCTATCTGTTATACCTATGCAGTTTTCTATGTTGTTCTCTTGAGTTTTTATGTATTAAGAATCCGACGACATACTTTCTAGGTGTAAGTCTTATGTGACATGGAATATGATTGTCATATTATTCCTCTATCTTTGTTCCTTGACGTCTCACTTCAGATATTCCGATTATGACGAATTGTTTATCTTTTATTTCATTAAGAGAGGCAATTGTAGATATAATTGTAATAAGATAATTTAAATGTATAGTAATCTACTGTTGTTATGTTTTTCTTGAAAAAGTTAAAATAAGGTCAGGTAAGAAGATAAACCCATTTTGACAGTTCCACAACTGAACATAATAAAATAAAAGTACTCCTTCAATGTGTGAGAAAGTTAGGTTAGGTTAGGTGAGGTAATTTTGATAGGATAATTTAATCGTACATAATATACTTAATAATAAATTAAAATACTTATTTGATGTTTGAAAAAATAATATTTTTTTAAGTTAATTAATTAACCTTAATCAAAATTAAGCGATGCTTTGTATTTCATTCTTGTCGACGTTAGAACTTTTACATTCGGTCACCGAGTAGCTTTCTAGGGTGTTTTGGATTTATTATTTATGAAATGTCTTGGAGTAATGGATCGCTCGCTCTTTATAAATGCTGGTGATGAAATAAAATGTATTTTTTATGAGTGCAACATCAATCATCAAATGGAACCTGCGAGACTCGCCCCAGAATGTATAAACGTCTTACATTAATACATGTATGTAACTCAAAGAGTATTACAATTATTATGTCCTAATATATATTTTTTATTACATTTACAATCCGGTGTAGATTCTGACGAAGTTTTAAATATAGTTTTATACATGGCATGATGTGTTCTTGATATCCATTTGTAAGACCCTAGTAACTAACTACCCTCAACTGCATCATGAGAGAAAAAAAATACAGCATTGCTCAATTCGTTATCCAAAGAAAGATAGTAGAAGACGATGCTGTATTTGAATCTCTGGGATTGATAGATGTGCAGCTCTATTGAACGGTCCCAGTCGGAATACACTTGTCTGCGGGATTCCGGTATACCTGTCAAACTGTTGACTAAGTTTAACCTATTATATGCCACAGTTGCCGATGATGGCTACTGGTAGGGTGGAGGTAAGCTGTTAAGATCCAACATAAATAATGCGCACTAAACTATTTATTTGTTTTCATTGAACTGATACCACAAAATGCAAATACTGTCGTATAGTTTTTAAAATTAAATTATACCCTGCCTAACCAAACCATTACAATGGAAGTAGGCAATAGAGATCCGAGAAAAATAATTTACACGTTGTCGGTCATACTCAACTTGATTGTTTTCAATGAATTTGTCACCTCCACCTAAGCCAAACATAATTGATAAAAATATGCTTATGTCTATAATAAATATATTATGTATGATTGAATGGCATAATTATAGATATTTTATAGACAAACGAATATTCTTTGACTATTATCTAATATGGATTGGATTATGACATAGTTCAATTGAATATTTAAAACTAATCGACACTGTTTGTAATTTGTAGTCTTAGTTCAATAATAATAAATAAGTATGACTGACAAAGTTTAGTGTGTACCATTATTTATGTCAGATATTAAAACCCTACCTCCACCTTTCACCACTACGATAGAGTGAAGATTGCCCTGATGAAAATACGAAGATTGATATAATGCTCTAAATCCAAATACTAATTAACATTTTGATTTTTTGAAGTACGAAATTTGAGCCCATGACATTTATCATAGTCAGTCGGGTTCGATCGACTGCTGGATGAAGGTTTCACTTTTTTCAGTTACTTGTTCTTTTCTGACGTGTACATGCACACCAAATATTATGAATTTGTCTATCCAGCGGGATTTCCATTCTGTACCACTGTATGATAGCACTTATCCAGTGTTTATTCATTAATTGCCGAGTGACATTACAGCCATTTCATTCGAGTACTCTTGTTTCCTTTCTTATTCTTATGTTTCTTTTTTGATCTTTCGCCTTAAGCCCAACACGTACCTCTTCGTGCCAAATAACGCTTCTGTCATTTTTTTATGTTTTCTTATATAATTAGGAACATTTATAGCGGTAAAACTTTTTACGCTGAAAAAACAGTGAGAAACATACAAAAAAATTAAAGTGGATGTTTTGTGACCGCGTCTTCACTTTAGGTGAAGATATAGGTATTTTTTATCCATACAATTTAAATTACAATAACTAACTATCACTAGTTTTCTTGATCCAATACATAATCTTATAATAATATATATATAAGTGGACACGTTTGCAGAATAGTTCAAAGACGTTAACATAAATTTACAATAATTTCTATGACGAGTTCTTCCAACATGCGAAAAACTGCTGATGCGTCAGTAGAATCGAAAATATTGCTCAATACAAGAATGTATCTATATTTGCAATAATTAACCTTATTGCAATGAATGCAGAGTACATTTTCCAAACATATTATACCGAATAACGAAAGTATAAAAATGTATTCGCAGACTTAAATGTCTATAATCAAGGTCAATCAATTTTATTTTTCATGTACTGCGATCACTAGAAAGTCAATGGTAGTTAAGTGTAAAGTTTTATCAAGATATTACTATTTTTAATCTGTTTTTCTTGAATTAAGTTAGCTTCTACTAACTAATTTAATTTATTACAGTTCAACAACCCGATTATATTTCCATTATTAAATATTTTTCACTATAATTAAAATAATTTATGTCTTGATACACGATTCACAGAGACATAATATAAATATTATTATGAAAAACTTTCAACAAAGCATTTTATTTTAGACTATGTCAATATTATTTTTCAATTACCTCATAATGAAAGTCTATTTTAATTGTACAGTGTTTAAAACATTCAAGTTTATTTTTCAATTAGAAACAAAAATCGTTAGCGCCAAAGATAAATAGCCTTAAATTAGTTGAAAATTTACTTGTGGCAAAGCTTGGTGTAAAGGTGTAATATTTCACCACTTCGGTTTGCGGCTCCACGACAACTTTGCGGTGGATCTCACCTTTCCAAATAACTTACTCAGTATTCTCTATTAATACTGACACAAACTCCCACTATAGAATACATTTAACCCACTATAGCGAGAAAACAATACAATACATCTTTTGTTTTTCCTAATATTGTAATTTTACGATTGTATACTATATACTCTAAATATATTCTTTCTTCGTTTTAGTGTCCCTCATTATATTAAGGATCATATATTTTTTTTTAAGTCCAATAATTTATGTGTTACCAGCTGTTCCGTCATTTTCATGGCTGAAACATAATAAACTATAAGAATATAATATGGGTGGTTCACAAGGTAAGTAATAGGTATAATGTGAATATAAAAATAAATGATACGACGAGGTCAGGATGATTTGCGATCTATGGCCTGTCCAATAAACCAAAGTTGTAGCGGATAACGGTTTCTATCATTCAATTAAGCCAATGTGAATGTGTATTTTTATTTAATTATCCTCTTGATACATGAAATTTGGTTCACATCGGTGATTAAAGTAGCAACAGTAAATGAAAAAAGAAATAGTGCCGTTGAATTTTAAAATTCTTTAAAAAAAAATTTATAGCATGTTAGATCCTAAAAAAGTCATACTAGTCTCCACAGAGTGGATGTAACAGGTTTTTGTTTCTAGGAAAAATAAATGTTAACCACTTACCCAACCAATTAGGTACAAATACTAGATAAAAAAATAACACGTAAATTTTTGCTACAACTAATATTCGAACCCGAAACCTACGATATTATAAGCTGACACGCTACCGTCTGGCTATCGTAAGTAGGTTTTTAGTTTACCTACTTATTTACCTTGACACTCAAGGGCACGCACAGTCAGAATATGGACTTAATAGGTTGAGCAAGTGGCTAACATCCATTTCTCGTTAAAACAAAAATCTGGTAATACAAACCTCCACCCATGTGATCTTATTAGGATCGGACATGATCAAAAGAAGAAAAACAAGTTTTTCGGAAATGATATTCCAAATATATTCAAGCCCATTTTCTTGTTACTTCAAGTAAATATATGTATGAAGTATAAAGTCAAAATAATAATGTACTTGACTACCTTTAAACATTTTTTTCTCACGAGATAGAAAGTCTTCCCTATGGATATCCAAGGAAGCGTCTCAATGACGCTCGAGCCCTGACCGTTGTTCATGATCAGAATACCTAATATTGAAAAAATCCTTTTTTCCTGGATGTATCAAGTGACATCTAGTAGAATCTAGTAGTACCTCACTCACAAAATAATCTCCCTGTTTATCTGAGATATTTTTTATTCTCACGTCATTATATTGTATTTGTATTATAAATGACAGTTCATAGAATTGAAATTCAGGTCGAATATTGTGTAAAATACAGTGTTTTTTTGTTATATTATTAACAATATTAGTAAATTCGCATAAATGCTACTTGTGTCACAAAATTCTCATTCTTCTATTACTTTAATAATTTATTTATCATCTAACTCAATACTACACTTTTAAAAAATATATAATAAATAAATATATATAATATAATAATTTAAATAAAGTTAGGAATGTTAGATTAATTTTTATAATATACACATTATTTAATTTCATTCACAAATAACCCATGACAGAGTTATAGCTAATTATAATTAAACCGCACAAATTTACTTTTTTGAGAATTTTCAATTGATAAGGGTTTCATTCATTACGTTAGTTAAATTTAGAATTTGTTACATACCTACTACATAGCTATTTTGATTAATTTTATTATAATGTATTTTTGTATGGGTTACCTATAAACGGAATATTGATTGTAAAAAAGTAATTAAATATTCTAAACAAAAAAATATTTGTTGAATTAAGTTTTGTAATTATATATTTCAATAGTTTGTTGTGTCCTAGGTTTAGCATTTCGGCATCTCTCCTCTCACCAATGGAAAACATAAAACGTACAGCCCAGTACTACTTGGCCATGAGAATAATATGTGTATTTTTTTTAAGTACCTACGTAAAATAATGTAATTCACCACATTTGGAGCAATCCTAATCGAAGCACATAATTAAATATTTGCTTAACGTATTAGGTATTTGGACACATTGAAAAAATAATATAATATTATGTTTTTAAAGTAATATGCACAATTAACAATTATTATTTTTATTTTATATTATTTTGGACAAAAATATTTTAGGACGTTGAAAAAAATATTTATATTATACTTTAAAAGCGCATTGTAACGAAAATGTTTGAAAAACACTGGTGTAGGTAGTTATTGTATAATTCTACCTGCTAAAAGCTTGTCACAATATAACAAGGGACTGATCTAAATTGAATTTCTGTTAATAAACAATGCTTTACGTATCGGTGCAAACGTCACGTTAATAAATGTATTCTGTGATCACCTTGAATATAATATGTTTGACTATTAATTGTGAGACACTTAGTGCAAATTGATGCAATATATTTTATAAATATACATAATATGATTTATTGATATAGGTTGTAATTGAATAGTTTAATGTAATAACGTATTAAGCGACATAAAACAACTTACGATTTCCATAGACTGGAATTCGTGTTATTTTGAGAAAACTTTGAATTAAGGGAGATTATAATATAAAATAAACTTTCGTGAAGTTTATGTTTGGAGATTATAACTTTTTTTATGATTATATTTTATCAAAGGAATGTAGTTTAATAAGTTTTTTCGACTGTATGAATTTTGAATAATTCATAATTGTATTAAAGTATTTATTTTTTCAAATTTAATAAAAACCAATTTTGTGATGAAAACACATTTCAGAAATAATAAAGCTATTAAGCATTTTTAATTAAAAAAATAAATATACTTACTTTGTCTATGTTTTCACGTGTTATGTACTCGTAGTTAAACAATGCACCTATATAACATTTTTTAATTAGCTCTACATGCTTATGTGAATCTACGCCACCTCACAAAAACGTTTCCTAACAGATTTTTGTTTTATAAAAAATTGGTAGTAGTCACTTACTCAACCTAATAAGTCCATATTCTGGGTCTAATCACATAATATTCAAAAATTACATGTGAATTTTTTCCAGACCCGGGATTAAAACCCGGGACACATTATATTATAAGCCTGACGCGGAACCGCTCGCCCTTCGTGGAGTTTTTGTAACCGTATGATATTCAAATTTTATACTACTTTATTAACAGTATATAATTATTATTATATTACTATATACCTAGCTTTATTATGATTCTAATTTTATTTCTAACCACAGTTGTACCTAATGCAACATTGTACTGTCAAAGTGATTCATAGCTTCATTTTGATTTCAGCAAACAATAAAACTGATGTATGTGTCTGCCGCGTGATCATAGGTCCAATTCAGTTGAGTACCTTCTCTCGTCCCGTGCCCCATAAACCTTATTTTCATGTAGCCTATGACTAGGGTTAGGCCACGTTACTTCGCCGAACTGACTGCTACGAAAGCTCTACGACGCTATGTAGTGTCTACGATGCTACGGCGTAGGCGAGAAATATATTGGGATAGCGTAAAGCGTAGATGTTAATGCTACGTTTGTTTTCTATTATCATTAAATTTAGTACCTGAGTGATTTGTACCGTTTTATACTACTTATATAATATATTTTTTTACTCTTTTTTATGGTACTATAAGCATTTATGTGTATTGGTTTCCTATAGCATCTACCTCCATCCAGGTGTATGTAAAGCTACTCCCATCCGGTTTTCTACATGAGCCCTTTTACTAGGTTAGTTAGGTTTTTTTTTGCCTTCCGGTTTTCCGAATGTTTGTTTCTTTATCACACATGACTCATCTATCGTATGAACATGGCCTATCAATTTAATGAATTCAAAATTGAATATCGGGTCTAGAATCTTATCATGTTGTTTTTCAATTAGTATTTAACCCAAAGCACCGACCTTGTAAAGTGGCTAATATTCGTTTCTCATAAAAAAATCTGTGCCTACAACCTCCACTCTGTGGGGACGTTTCAATTATTTAGGGCTTTAGCAAAACAAATTGTTTGCATGGCGTGCCGTTATCCATGCGCTGTACACGTCTTGCTCATTGAACTCTATCATATTATGTTATGTTATATATACATTTTTGTAAAATATGTACAGCTCATGATTCCATATTGTAATTAATGAAATTACTTACTTATTAAATTATAATTTATATTTAACTGATAACATGTAGATAAATAAATATAACTATTGAATAAAATTAAGAAATTATTTAATTACATTTAATTAAACTATTAATTTTTCAAATAAAAAATTTAAATATTTGAACATGTCTGATAGTTTAAGTTACATGTCAGAAACATAATATCGTGTGGTACAACTATTTTCTTTTTCTAAAGTGTGTGTTATTGGCTTAAAACGAAAAATTATGTACACTTAGTTTATTTTTCATAAAAGTTAAATAATTACTTTGAATAATACAGCTAAAACTAGACTAATACTTGATAAGCTTTTAAACTATTGTCTCAACTATAATGATAAATAATTTGTCATTAGGTACTTAAGATTTTTCGTACATACAGAGATAGCAGCAACTAACGAAATCTCGTAGCTTACTTCTCGAGACATTTAATTCGATAGTATTATTAATGTTTCGACTTAGGTTGGCTTATTTCGGCTTAGGTTCGGCTTCAGTAAATAAAACTACCGAATTATGTAAACTTATCTCTTTTCTGCCTAAAGTACGTAAGCAATGACATATCGTTTATCACTATTATCTTGACAATGATATAGGGGTTTATATTGTTGTATATTCAACATTTTACCAATCTGTTTATAGGATTATAATTCAAACTAATTATTTTACAATATTTAATATCTATAATAAATCATCATACTTTATTAATTTGATAGTATAATTATGATCTACCATCGTAAATTGGCAGCCGGTCGAATTTGAAACTAAAATTGTCTATCGAGGATAAATTTGTCACAAATGCCATTTAATTTTACAACATGTTTCTCGAATTATGGATTGCGCTTGCGTTTATTTAGCTCTCATAGCGTCAAAATATCAAAATCACATTATATATTTAGTGTTGATAAATAAAATATACCTACCTATTAAAAAAAGAGATCAACAAGTGAAAAAAGCTTTTTCCTTTTAAATATGGAATGTACCCAATACATAATTTTATATTTGATATAGTATTTTATAATCGAATGAGTGTTTGTTGCTAATTTAGGTAGGTACGCTGTTTTTCTTGCTCGCAAGATTTTTATTGTTCGTACATTTGAAAACATAAAGAGCATTTTAGATTATTAATAAACGAATGTGACCTTTTAATATTTGACATTATTCGATAGCTAATTAGCACCAGTTATTTGGTAAGTATTTAAAGTAAGCTATATTTTAATATAATCAACAACGAATTATGTCTCCACGAAGAAATTAATGTAGACATCCGAAAATAACTCCGGGCGATTGGGCGTTATGACAAATTTATTCCAGAATGAGTCAAATGTTTACATTTTGAAACGTCAGCGTGCAGAATTCGGGGTATATATTTTGTTATTGAAAATACAGAAGAAATAAGTATAGTGCATAATGGCAAGTAGTTCTAAAACAGTTCGTGAAAATGTCAGAGATATAATTCTAAAAGTATGGCAATTCTGCGATGACGAAAAAGGACAAAACGAAATGACTATTTATATCGATAATGGAATACAACGGCCAGCCGCCATGACAGTTGTTCAGTGTTACCAAGTTGCATTTATATTATAACGCAAGTAATTTCTTATTTTTTTTAGTTTTGTTCAAAGTTATGATATAAATAAAAATTAATGTCGGATAGCAATATAAATGAATACTTACTTATTATTTGTGTATGTAAACGGATTTATAAAGAAATTTAGTGTATTAATTAAACTGACATTTACAAGTTTGAATTCCATAATATGACCTCGACTGGTTTTATTTTTACTGTAAATGGTCCTAAGAGTGACACAGAATCGGATGATAGTCTATCTGGAATTGAACCATTATAGTAGTTATATAATTTCTACATTGTTTGTGTAATTTATTGTTATCGGGTTTCATTTAAAATTCCATTTATGTTGATACTATTTTACTGTCTTTAGAGTTAATTTAATTTACTTTCGCTTTTTTTATTATATTTTTTTCCATGACTAAAATATACACAATACTACTTTATATTTTCCAATTTCTGATTTTTCCAACTATGCATTTCTTCTTCATGGTTATAAAAGAAGTAACACGTTTTTATTTTGATTGTGTTAATTTTTTATTTTAATAATATTTGTACTTATATCTACTACCAATAAAAAATTATAAATTACCATTTTTTGTTAGTTATGGCAACATTATCAATGTCATACTAGCGCCCTCGGTGAAATGCCAATTTATGATGGTAGATCTTATAACTTTATAAATTATTGTAGTACAGTTTTGAAACGGCTATAAAAGTGAAAAAGGACGGGGTGACATTAAATATTATGTTATTGTAACGTATATGTTTTCTGTAATTCATAGGAATGATTAATTTTACAAGGACAAGAATAATAAGTTTTAATGTCATAATTCAGTAATTTTCTGTCTGAAAAAACTTTCTGGCGCGTGAAAATGTCTGATGAAGAATCAACATCATCACTAAGTGATGCGTTGTACGTCTGACAAATCTGTGGTATTACGGTCAATAATCTTATGCCTGATCAGCGTAAAGTATTACTAAATAAGTTACCTAGTCACTCGAGCGATGGCACATTAGTAGGCATTTGAGTAAGCATATTTTACAAGTCAACTACTGTTTCATCAAAATGCCTCGAAATTGCAACAATGTCGAATCAGCAGATTTCCCAGTTGGAAATTACATCACTCTCTTAATCTACCAGTATTCATTCATACACATGGCGAATAATAATTGATGGGTTCTTTAAGTTCGTCTCAGTATTTTAGTAGCAGTACACCCAATCAGTGGTGCCGATTCCACCGGGTGTACCCTGCTCGTTGAACCTCGCATCTCTCATTCTACCGTTGTATCAGTTGTATCTATTTACCATGCAGTAAACGCCATTTCAATCAACTTTGCATCCGGTTTTCATCATACCTCCTCTACATCCTTTCATCCAGACAAACCTATAACAGTTTTGGATAGATTTCTTGCGGAGTAATATTGGTCATTTATATTATGTAAATAGTCTCAGTATATGTTTTTTTTTAAATTATAAATAACCATGTCCTTGCTTTTTCGTACAAGGTGGCAGTTAGTAAGGGCACAAACACCTAAGGCATTGAGAAAAACAAATACATATTGTGTCCTCACCGGAAATTGAACCCAAAACTCTCGGGTGGAAGGCAAGCGCTTTACGCACTGCACCATGAGAGCTGCCTATGTTATATATGTTATAATTGAGGTGTCTGGAAACAAAAACGGCAATATTCTGGTGGCAGCTGGTGAACAAATCCATTTTTGTTTTTATCATTTTTTTAAAACTGCCGCTTTTGTTTCCAGACACCTCAATTTATATTTAGGTAACGAATTTCAAATTAAATCAAAAAAATTATTTAGCTTCTTAATAGTTCAATAATAATACAATATTTAGAGCGATGATAAACCCTGGAACATGAAAATACAATAAATAGAGAGTGCCAACTGTTCATTTCAATATTAAATAGGTAAATTAACCATTTCCATTAATTCACGATATAAATTAATCTAATTACATATAAGCAACATTTCTGATAATAAACCGCATCAATTATTATAATATTTCGATAAACTGCCGAATACACTGAATCATAATAAATTGTGTTGAATAATATGATCATAAAAAATATACTATTTTCATTGGATTATAGGATGAAAATTCAATAATAAAAAAATCACCCGGAGCAGTGGAGCACTACAAATTTTCGGTGCTCCGGCTCCGCTCCTGCTCAGGGTAAAATTCTATTGCTCCAGTGATCCGTGCTTCTGCTCCGAGCTCCGCTTCAACGCTCTGCAAATTAATACAATAAAAGAACGTCAACTCTGATTACATACTAAGCAAAGAAGCAAGAAGCACAAAATTACAAGAGAAAAAGAACTTTTTATATACAACGTTTTAAAATTTTCTGTTGAATCATATAAGCTTGACTTGACTAGCTTAAACGATCAAAAAAATTTGTACTTGATAGAAATAATACTGAAATGTCATTTTGACATTCATATTGATTTCCATAGTAACGCACGTATATATTAATAATTTAGTTGCTAGGACCTAAGACCCATAGCAACCAATAGTGGTGTCGAAATAACTTTTCATACAAAACAAAATAACTGAAAATGAATTCAATTCTACTTAAAGATGGCTAAACGTAATAAAAAATGCATTGGCATCGTGTTCTGATATATTCTAAAAGTTTCAAATATCTAGCTAGTCGGGAAGTTAGCTAAAAATCGATCGCAAGATTTGTGCCGGACAAAGAATCACCGGACAAAGAACCACGGGACAAATAGAATACGAGATAAGAAAAACGTTGTAAAAATAGATTTTCCATACGATCTTTATGGATGAATGATCTAAACAGGACAAAATGCCGACTAAAAACATATTTCTTTAATACTATATTAATTATTGTTCTATGGGTACAAATTACAATACATTAAATAACGTTGATAGATGGTTATTAAATGATTATTTTCAAACAAAAAGTCCATATGACATCATTTAGTTATAGTCCAATTTCGTTGTTTAAAACGTTTTCATTTTACAGTGTTCTGCCAAATCCCTTCTGAAATACCATCTTTTCCCTACGTAGTCTCCCCTTCTACCAATAAACACTTTGTTTTATGGCAAGCGATTTACATAAAGGTCCCACGTTTGTGGCGCACCTTACCTTTATCATTTTCTCAATATTACTTACTGACTGTGTAATTCACTTTTCAACTATATGTCTTTATCCTCCGGATTTATTAGGATACCATTAAATGACGATTGCCTAGCTATTAAATTCAACGTGGATCAAATAATCACAAACAATAAAATTAAATCAAAACTCCTGTCGTGGGTATACCCGATGTCCCAAGGGCATTGGAGGAATTGTTTTACCTTTTAAAGATACCTGGGGGATGCATCAAATTTCGCTAACTCTTTTTAACTTGTTTTTGTTTCGAAAATGTAAATATATTTTGTCATTTCTTGTTATTATTAGTATTTTGTATGTTAATTATCTTTAATCTTATCGTGGAAATGTTAATTCAAGCCTAGATTATGTCATTTTAAATACACTAAGAAATAAATCGAGTTATCACATTATGAAACGTGTACTAAAATTAAAACGGTAAATTTTACGATAACCTTTTGTTATTTTCGTAATAATATTGATATATTTTTGTTGTTGTTGACACTTTATATGAGTGACATTAAAGTAACTTTAGTCTATTGAAGTTATTCAGTATGTACTTGAGGGTAATTCAATATAACATTATACAGTTCGTTTAAGACATACTTATCACTTTTTTACAATTTAATAAGTAATAATTTTCTAATAATTAATATAATTTCGAACAATTAGTAAATAGTACTGTAAATTTTAATTTTATATACATATTTCTTAATCTCTTTATCAAACAAATTTGTTATTTTACTTAATTACTTTTATAATAAATAATAGATTTTTTTGTTTTGTACGTGAAAAAGATATTTGTCACTTACATACTCTGGGTCCAAACACACATTGAAAAATAACATGTGAATTTTCTAGACCTGGGATTCCAACCCGGAACTCACGATATTATAAGCCGACGCGACAGTAGTCGCTCGGTCATCGTTTTAAATGATATTAATTTAATTTTTTTTTTTTACCGAAAATTATTATTAAATGACTCAGATTTAAAAATAAACCAAGAAACTAATCGTTTGTCATTTTAATCAGTCACAATACACGCTGTTTTTTGACACGAGAAGTAATCCCAGAATTTCAATAGAAGCTTGTACTTTTGCTACCTACTAAATGATATAGAGTTATTTTAAAATTAAATTTATAGTGCGTGGTATAATACAACACTAAAGTGCCTCTTAATAAATATCACATCTTTTCAGAACCTTCTATGATGAAAACTATATTCAAAATAACCTCCGCTATTCTATTCGGACTATAATCCCATGTAGATCTTAGCCCCTTCACAATAACATATTTTTTACAGGAACTGGATGTAAGATCTTCCATAATATATTAAGTATATTATGCTGTTGGTCCAAACATACATTTAAAATTAAGTCATTATTTAAATTATTTTAAACATCTCGTGGGTATATATATTTTTAGTAAGCCTATGATTTTTCTCAGTCTATGACTTAATTACTACCCACTATTTAGAACTGTCTCGGTTAAAATCTCAACCGCAATATTCATCACTTTAAAAGTTATTAAAAAATCCACGTGTAAATAAAATATAAATAAAATGAAAGGAAAGGAAAAATAAATGATTAAAATATGCCAATATAGCATTCATTAATAATGCAAGTCGAATCAACGTATGTTAATTATAAAATTTCACACAAAAACGAAAAAGTTCACATTAAAAATAGTCAGCTTAATTAAATTACATTTTTTTAAAAGAAAAACAAATTACCATTAATTGATTATCCTTTTTAATATATTATATTATTTAATGAAAGTAATAAATAACATAATCTATCATAATAATCTGAAGTATAAACGGAAAAGGAAGTTGGGCCTTGGTTAGTTGAGACAATGGTAGAGTGGCATTGAAATAAATATCTTGCAGAGAATCCATATGAAAATTCAAAGTTTCTGCCAGCCAACTGATAACTTTGGTCAACTTTCTTAAAGCTAAAAATTAATAATACTTAACATTTTTACCTATAATGCGCGAAAAATAAGATTTACAATGTTTAAAAATAAACAACAATAAAGACGACGAATCATTAAATATTATGTCAAAATCTCTAAGCAGTCCATTGACGAGCAACATAAATCGTTTGCAACTGGGTAAATGTGCCAAAATCAGTTAATAATGAAAGAATATGATTATCTACATTTATTTAAAAAAAATAATAATAAATTGGATCTATGTGTAAGAAAAAATCGGTGTGTGTACTTATGTACGTGAGTTATAAGTTATACTTCTTTGGCTTACAAATGAGTTAAACTCATTTTTGCCATACATTAGTTATAATCGATTCAGAAGTGCCCGTGATGAATTAATAAAAAATCAAATTTTATTGACATGTTATTATGATTATATTCATTTCGGTCTCAAGAGTACTTTATAGATATAAATATGTACCGTGAACAATAATATTATGTATGCGAATAAATAATATTATTGCAGAATGTACCTACTTTTGGAAGAACTCAAAACTTGTGTTTGAAAAATTTTGCACACCGCTATTTCGACCATCTTTGCTTAAACAGATGACTGTACAACTATTTTCGTTAACAATAATAATTTATTACAAATAAAAAGTAAAACTTAGCCTATTATTAATGGTTTAACTGAAAATATGATATTGGCTTTTGTGATGAAACATAATAATTATTATTGTTGTCTTCAATTATTATAAATCGCTAATAAATAAATTGACATGGGATATGCGACAAATATTATTTTAAACTGTAAAAATATGTATTTTTGTGTATGAAGCGCCTAAATATTGTAAATTTACAACATACCATTGTTTGAATAATTATTTACCAACTCAACATTCACAAAATTTATTTATTTATTGATATATAATTTTACTCATAAATAATACTTACAAAAATATAGCCTCAAATCTTAATGAATAATTTATTATAATAATAAAGTGTTACATCGGCGCGCGCAACTTCTGTCACACGCCAAATGCATTACATCGGCGTCACACGCCAAAAATACACTCTGATCTGTTATCCCAAATGCGCCAAAATAAGTATAACTTCAATAAGAATGAGGGTAGGTGAGATTGAAATGACAAGATTCACGTAGGATGCTTGTGATTGAGAAAAATACCCAGTTTATTCCCCCAAAAACATAAATAATATCACAATAATTTACTATAAACTACGACAGGGAATCAAATTACAACAAATAGAACAGAAATAATATGATAGCCGTAGTAAAACAAGCAGATTCTATTTCACTATGAAATGAAGAGGAGTGATGTAACGGATGTGACGCGATGATGTCGATGAAAATGCTCCAAAAAGAGAGTGTGTAGAGTGTCTATGAGTGCATTATTAATTATTGACTAAAAATTTTCATCGTATTATGTTACTATGTTGCAATGACAAAGAAATGCATGTTTGAATTTATTGCTTAATCAGGTATGTTTAAATGAGTATTTGATATGTTTTGTTTTGTAATTGTATAATTGAATTATCATTGTGACTAAACAATTAAATAGGTTATGATAAGTCATGGTGGCAGGGTATTCACCCTACAGATCTAATAGGTTGAACAAATATATATAAACAAATTCGTCGTAAAGTACTTACTCAGATTTTTTATATAATTAGGTGATCCATAATATGTTAAATATGATCTTTTGTAAGCTAAGTGTTAAATAAATAAACAAAAAATAATTGCGGCCAAATTTAGTATTGTGAACTCTTTGTTTGAATATACAATACATTACTGGGCTGAAGACGGTTAAGGTGAGCTTAATAAATCATGTAAAATTTAACCTGATTATCTTGTACCTGCGTTATTGTTATTTGTTTTCACGTGTGGGAAGCTTAAGTTAATTTCTGCGGTTTGTATTAAATTGAAATTGAATTAAAACTGAATTATTAATTAAGACTGTAAATAAAAGGGTTTTTGTAAAAAATATAAACTGAATTTTATACACAGAATCCTATTAATCTCAATAAAAACTACATCGGCTATTTGGGGCAACAAGAATCTGAATAGATATTGAATACGTGTATTAATTAAGGCGCTAAGTATCAAAATAATAAAAACTGACATTTTTATAGAAAACTGTTCTACATACCAACGCCAATAACTTCAACTATAGTCTAAGTGCCTCAAGCAAGGCAAAAAAATACAGCAAAATAATTAAACCTGTCGACGTTGTAAGTCCGTTGGCGTGTTTTATTTATAATGGTGTAAGTAGCACTGCAGTGATCAACGGCATTCAATATAAAATAGCTGACGATGGTGTGTTGACACTTGCGAGTTCTTAATACCTAAAATTATAGAACCTGCCGTGATTGCTTCACACTGTAAAACTACATTTTTCAAAAGGTCTGCTTCATGAAAATTTTCTGCAATGACTCGTTATTTTGTACCTACAGGCAATACTACTTTTTGGTACTTAGAGCCTTATTTAATACACGTATTCAATATATTATATAAGTAAAGAAATTATTCAATGAAGTGTGTCTGTCTGCCTAAATGATGTCTTTAAAAGTGTCTACCTATTGATATGTGCCTAATAAATGTTCAACTAGTTACTATTACTAACCATGAAGCATTAATCATTTTGTAGATGATTTAAAATTATATAAGCCAATTCGCAGTGAGTTGGAAATATAAAGCAAAACTATACTTACATAAAATTAATGCTGACAAATGTTTCTGTATTAATTTTTCTAGGTTCCCCGATTATATATAATTTTATAATGTAAAAACGTTCATTAAAACGTCAATCTGAGGCGTAAACTCTTGGTATAATTTTTGACTTTTCATTATCTTCTCACTTGCAGAGTCGCACATAACATCTACGACAGGGATGGCGAACCTTTTTACGTATGCGTGCCAAAATTTCCCAAATAATATTTTTCTACTATCCGACGTGCCAAGCAGTTTTTTATGGCGAAAATTTTCTAAAAAAAAAAGTTAAGAATTTTATTCTATTAAAAAGGTTTAAAAAATACAATTCAGTTATTGATATTCTATATTTCACCGTATTTCTAGCCGAGGGGATATCTTTTATTCTTTGAATATTTTCTTCCTTGTTTTCAAATTACTCGAAGAGATCGTGGAAGCATTTAAACCACTCTCCTTTCACACTATATTCTCCATTACTGAGCGGTTTTACATTTTTGGAGATTACGTTTGAGGTAAAATAACAAGCGCTTATTATATTTGAATGACTTGAAGTTTAATTCCCCGATCTTAAGAACCTATACAATCGAATATTTACATTAAACGTCGGTGATGATTTGCCTGCAATTTTTATAGAATGCGATTTGTTATTATTTATGTATGAATTTCGTCGTTTCCGTTTGCGCATCGATTGGTAGATACCTAAACATAATATGAAAAACCGAAGAAAATACGCATGGCTATCTTGTCATTATTTTTTCATTTTATGTATATTTTATAAGTAAGTACTTAAGTATATATTTATTTGTAAAACTTTTTTATAAAAAAACATTTTTTAAACTTATACTTATATAAAATAGTAATATTTATTTTTTGCACGCGTGCCATTGGTTCGCCATCCCTGTTCGAGGATTTATCATGCGACAAGCTAACCCATTCAAGAAACCAAATCGCTCTACATTATACTCTACGTATTGTGAGTGCAAAGAATATGTTTATAATATCTGGAGTCTGCATGAAGTTACATACAAGCTTATATTTTTAGAGTCTTTATTTGAAGACATTATTACCATTTTCCTTTCAATAATTCGTTCAACGATTATTTTCCAACACGTATATTTGTGTTTCACTCTCTTAAATCTTGTAGGTCACTTCTGCTCTTGATACATTTTTTCTGCTCCCACGAGGGATGGTTTCCAATGCACATGTAAACGGGGTGTAATATGCGATATAATAGAGTTTGTTGAAACCCTGACATAGAAATGGAGACAGTGGTTGGACACATTTAGTCATCCAATGATACCCAAAAAGTATAAAGCATCCAGTAGGTAGACCTAAGACTAATGAATCGTCCAAATAAATATCTTTTATGAAAGTCTTTCACAACGCAATGTTCAGAACCGAGAGAGGTGTTATCAGTTTTGAGAAGTCTTCATAAAACAGTGTATAGATCAAGGCCAAAGATTATGATAATTTTAATTGATTTTAGATGATATATCTATATATTTTTATGTGATTTATTGTACCTTAATATGAGAAGGTTTTCTTTGTTCAGATATTTGATGATTATGTAATTATTTTAAACAGTATTTTTCGAACATAACTTTCAAATTTATAATCTGTGTTCTATTTTTAAGTATTATTAATTTGTCAATATTTAAATTTTGACAATGAAAATAATGCTATATCAGAATTAATTACTGTATACATGAATATGATTAATGATTGACAGATCTAATTAAAATTTGAAATATTTTTCTTCCGTTGGTTTTTTTAGTTAAATATGTTCATATTTATTGTAATATTAAAAATTTGTTTCATTAGGGAAATTAAAATCGGAATAACGGTATTATTGGATTTATTATTTAACTAGGCAGTGGAATTATTAATAATTAGATTACAATATAAATGATTAATCAATTTACTATTAAAAGTTGTACAAGAGTTAGTTTATAGTTAACTAAACAAATACATTCACATTAAGCTAGATATATTGCTTGGTGAGTAGGTAACCATTGGAAAAGTATTCTCATCCATTATTGAATAAAAGAATTATATTGCGACAGAAGCATCGCAAAAACTATTGGATTGACGGATTATATAAGTTACGTAGAAAGTAGTGAATAGGTATGTAAGTATTTTAATAAGTTAAAAAAGATGTACGTGTAGTTATTAATCGAATTCGTTAATGAGGCAACACCTTATTATTTAAAAGTCCTGTTAAGATGTAAAATTTCTAATAAACTATTTTTTTATTGAACAAATAATTCAGAAGAAGAATTTTTAGGTATATGGTATATTTTTTTCTGATGTCTTTTCAAATTTTGTTTGTTGAAAAATGTTACATTATTCTTGTAAATTATTCTATAAAGAAAAAAATATAAGTTTTGGTTGGGCCAATTATTATTACAATATCTTACCCATCTAACATAATTATCCTTGCCAAGGCCTAATATTAACAGGCAGCTATTCTTCAACCGCGTGAGTGTAAACACATACAACCTGTAAAACATTAAGACGTCAATTGTTTTGACCGTAAATTGCCGTGCACAGGTTTACTCAATAACCTTAACGCGCGAGAGTGATAGTGATAACGAGTTAGAAGCAGACCAAGGAGCCAGCCACATCATCAATAAAGATCAGTGGCTGGCATCCTTGGTATAACCCGCCCAGCATCAGAATCATCCCTGTCATATTACAGTCCACTGAAAAGCGCAGCCAAGTATATTAAATTATTAGCAAGTGTAAGTACGTTATTACTAAAATTTCGGAAGATCATGATACCACCTGTCAGTAGTACAGATAGGTACCTATATTTATTCAAGGACATATTGCCGAATATAAAGACGACAATAAAGCTGACTGGCAAACAATAACGTAATTTAGAAAGCGATTCAGTGAGAATTGTGAAACTACTAGTTCTGTTAATCTCATCGTAATTAGATATGATGCACATAGCTTATTTGGTATAGCATACGGGCGCGAATCATAGAGGCACGGGTTTAAATCCTGCAGGACGTCAAATTTTTTCAAAAATATTTATCCAGAGCTTATAGATTTCTCTGAGCTGTTATCAAATATATTTTTTTATATAAATAACCATGCCCTTGTTCTTTCGTACAAGGTAGTTGGGATGGTTAGTTGCATTAATGTGGGGCTAATTATGTTCCTCCAAATAATTGATGCACAATGTCTATTTAATACTAAGCATAGTTAAGTATACTATGTACCTAAGGATACTTTATAATATTATACATATCGGTAAGTATAGGTAATTAAATATTAATATAAATTCAAAATAATATAATTGACTCTCTTTCCATACATCATTACGTTTTTGAGGCATATACTATGGCAGAACGAACATTTGAATTCCTAAAAATTATGCTGTTAGTGTTACCAGAGTAAACTAAATGTACGACGTGAACTATAATGGTGGTGTGTGTGACTTATATTCTGATGCAGTTTGTTATGGTCAAGTTTTGATAAAAATAGCCATTTTTGTTTACCGTAAGACGTAGAGATTTATTTTTAAATGTTTAACCGTAAATAGTTAACCGGTCTAATTGAGGATCAAACCGATTTAAGGTGGTCTTACCTTTCAAATCGACAAATAGATAAAGTCTAGACTAAGAAGATTTGTATGTGAACAATGGTTTTCATCCGAGGCTTTTATCAAAACATTTTAATTGCTCGCAAATATTTGCAAGATTTTTTTAAACATTGTTAATACACATATTATATTCTGGACTAGATACGAGGGTGGGTCAATAAGTCCTTAGAAAAGCCGACAGGTGGCGCGACTAGTACTGTAAGCGGTTTGTTTTCATGCAGCGGCACTACCGATTCAGTATGCTGCGAAGTTTCAATCAGATTGGTCGGGTTGTTGTTTTTTATTTTCGTACATTTAAAAAAAAAAATTGCTTGTTTACAAAAATGGAGAAAATTGAGTTTAGAGCTGTTATTAAACATTTTAATATAAAAGGGTTAACAGCAAAGGAAATAAAAAATGAGTTGGATTTAGTTCACGGCATATCTGCTCCTTCACTTGCAACTATTTATAACTGGTTAAATGAATTTAAACGTGGTCGTACATCAACAAAGGATGAACCACGCTCAGGACGTCTTGTAGAGGTGACTACACCAGAAATGATCAATAAAATCCACGATATGGTGTTAAGTGACCGAAGATTAAAGTTGAGTGAGATAATTGAGGTTACAGGGATCTCAAAAGGTAGCGTCATTTCTATTTTACATGACAAATTGGGCATGAAAAATATTTCTGAAAGATGGGTGCCGCGTTTGCTCACAGTCGACAATAAACGCAATAAGGTGGTGGCCTCTAAAGCCCTGTTGTCGCTCATGCAACGCAATCCGGATGAATTTTTTCGTCGCTTTGTGACTGTAGATGAAACATGGATACACCACTATACTCCCGAGATGAAAGAACAGTCAAAGCAGTGGATTGCGAAGGCAAACCATGTCCAAAGAAGGTGAAAACCGTAAAATCAGCTGGTAAGGTTATGGCTACTGTATTTTGGGATGCACGTGAAATTATTTTCGTTGACTATTTGGAAAAAGGAAAAACAATAACAGAAGATTATTATGCATCTTTATTGGACCAGCTAAAAAACAAAATTGAAGAAAAACGGCCTCATTTAAACGGGAAAAAAATCCTCTTTCATCGGGACAATGCCCGTGTTCACACATGTTTACGATCAATGGCTAAAATTGAAGAATTGAAGTTCGAATTGGTCGACCACTCACCGTATTCGCCAGATTTAGCCCCCAGTGACTTTTTCCTTTTCCCAAACTTAAAAAAATGGCTAAGTGGACAACGTTTTTTTTCAAATGAAGAAGTCATCGATCGGACAAATGCTTATTTTGAGGACCTTCTGAAAACTTATTTTTCTGTCGGTTTAAAAAAAATTGAGAAACGTCTAACCAAGTTTAGTGTATTGAGCTCCAAGGAGATTATGTTGAGAAATAAAAAAAAAATACAAAAATAAAAACTGTTTTAATGCTTTTTTCTAAGGAATTATTGACCCACCCTCATATCAAATGATTTGATCGACTTTCTGAAATTCTTCAGATAATTTATAAGTAATTAAGATCTTAAAGTCTATGATACTTTTATTCGTAAATACTTGATGAAAATTCCATGATTCTAAAAGACAACCGTAAAGAGGATTAGGAAAGAGAGAGGTTATAAAAAAAATTACAAGGTCCAATAAATGGGGTAGCCAAAACGTCAAATAATAAAAAAAACGGATAAATTCCGTCGAACGCCACTCAAAAAGCGTTTTATGCGTAATAAAATGAGCGATTTCCTAGTGTCAGCAATTCGCATTAAGTTTTTTTTTTTAACTTTTCCTTACAAAAAAAAGAATACGAGAAAAGGATCACTCCTGTTTTACAAAACTGTCACGTCGTCTCTTTCCTTCTTCTTTCTCTTCTCTTTAACTGGTTAAAACAATGCTCTAGAAACTTAAAGAATTTTTTGAAAAGTTCCATGGAGAACTTTTGAGCATTGTTCTTTAATTCACGCTGAAATGTAGTTCTAATTTTTAGTTCTTTCTTTTTTCTATACGTAACATAGCTCCTAATGGCATTGCCAAGTTTTAGTACCTATTCGATAGCTGTATTTCAAATTTTATTTATTTTATATAACAAAATTAAAGACAATGTAAACACTTACATTTATTCAAATATATGTAAATCGTAAGAGCCCGTTTACACGTGCATGGATTAACTTTACTGTTGATAATAAATATTATTATCGTGGCCATAATAGTGATATGCACGTGTAACACGTATTATCATGCAAGTTGCAAGATTGCATGCGTGGATCAAAAAGTTTCAGCGGCTTCCGAATTTCCATGCGATAGTTGAAACTTGTGCGATATATCCGCTTACAGTAGAAAGATGGTGGCAAACCTGCTGGAAAAAAATACGAACCATATCGAGCGGAGTATTTTGACGTTTACCAATTTTCATAACCTGTCAAATAGCAACATACAATGACAACATCGCGTATTGTTTACAGTTCACATTCAGTTGAAAATATCCCTTTGAGGCGGACGAAACCGGTCCAAATTTATTAAATAATAAAAGTGAAATAAGTAATTACTAAAAATGTTGCGTTTTATTAAATTAATCAATAATACAATGCAGTTCTACCATGAATTGACAGTTAACACAATAAAAGACATAAAGATTGTTTTTAGTACCTACACGACTTTTGCTCACATCGTGAGCTTTATCAAATAAAAATGTCGAAATTTTTCGTGACAGTTTATCTAATATTATAAAAAATATCAATATTAATACTTTGGACGCTGAAAACGCACCTGGCGCGTAATGACCAGGCGGCCGATCGATGTAATTAACGTGCATTTTAAAGGTGGTAATTAAAAAGTCATTATCTAGTCAGCAGTGAATGAGTTAAGGGTAGTGTGGATGTATAAAGATCTATGTCATTACATAGGGAAAGGAATACTTGATAAAATTGCATGTTTTTATAGGCGGAGGGAATTTTTAGTTGGAAAATCGTGAGTAGTAGGGATAAATAATGTTATATTATTATAATGTTTTTGAATAGGACGTGTAAATTATTATGTATACGAAGTCTCTTTAACTCAATGATATAAGCTCATCAAGTGATAACTTAATTTTATATACAGTATATTTTTACATAATAAAGGTACTATTAGTAGTATTAAAAAGATAATATTTTCTTTTGTATTGACCGGTAAGCCGATCTTATCTAGAGTTTGCTCATCAGAATTTAATTTTTTTTTTCATTATAATAGTTACTAAAAATAAATATATCAATAATACTTTAACGCAATTCCTAAAGGATCGCATAAGGGTCAATTCGATAAAAACGGGTTAAATTCTTTACAATTTAATTTCCAGTATGCTAAAAGCAACGTCGAGTATTTTTTTTCACTGACGTAGTTACAACTTTTTTTTGTAAGACGTTGGTGACAAATATATTATCGACAAAGGCACCGAAACTAGTATTTTACTATGCCGTCCATTTAAGTTACAAATTTTTCCTTTCTGAACAACCTAGATAATAATATAAACTGTACAACAATATTATGTTAAAAATTAATAATATCGTCCTAGGATATATAATGTTTGAGGCTTTCACGGTTGTTTTTTATCGTAGTAGATTTTTGGGTTTCCACCGTGTGTCCTTTTTCTTTTTTTAATCGACGTTTTGGACTCGTTGCAGAGGCTCTATGGATTTCAATGGAATCATTTACCAATCCTGCGAAATATCCTTTATTCCGACCCAATATCTTGGTTTCAAAGTCAAATTTGTGTCCTGTATCCATCAAGTGTTCGGCAATTGTCGACATCATGTAATGTAAATAAAAGAGGCCATTGAAATCCATAGAAACACTGAAAATATTAATAAAGATGATGGATTACGGTTAAAACGTCATGGCTTCCAGCACTATCAGCAAAATCCAATATTCGAGACGGTATCCCTGGTCGTAAAGATTGACAGATTACCCTGAGCAACGTTGGCTCTTAGCTAATCGGATTTCTTTTGACATTCTTAGAGCAACGTTTACATTCACATACTTACACTACATTTCATCATAAAACATATCATATCTTGATAATGGCTTCTGCAACGAGCCCGAAACGTCTAGACACACGGTGGAAACCCAAAAATCTACTACGATTGTCCTAGGATACTTCATAAGATTTAAATTCTAATTGATTTAAGTTTTGTACTATTCCATTTTATTCATAGACTTAATTTCCACTTGATGCAAGTATTAATTACGCATCCTGAAAACTCTTTAGACAGACCGGATGACAAAATATATTGACGCTCAAAATATTGTATCAAAATTATAATACTTCGGCCATATTATAAGAGGAAAACGTACAACATTTCCCAATTTGTCTTCTAAGTAAAGATGGTAAGAATAATATAGGACGATGCCGTATTTTGTGGTTTAAGAACCTTCGTCATTGGTACGGGTGCAGCTCCACCGAATTGATAAAACAAAGATCGCTCTGATGGTGGTCGACCCCCGTTAGGCGATGAAACGATAAGAATAAGGACAGTTTTCGTTTGCTTCCAGACATGATATTTATTGATTTACGTGAATAATGTACCTACCATAAAATCTATTTCGGATTTGTCTAGTACAGTATTATTATTACGATTAATGGCCGAGTGCCCGTCTATGAATTTGTGGTCGTATTCTTATTTGTCCGGTGGTTATTTATACGGTACAAATCTTGCAATCGATTTTTAACTAACTTACCGATTAGCTAGATATTTGAAACTTTGAGAATATATCAGAACACGATGTCAATACATTTTTTTAATAATTTTAGCTATCTTAAAGTAGAATTGAATTCATTTTCAGTTAATTCTGTTTTGTATGAAAAGTTATTTCGACACCATTATTGGTTGCTAGTCTGGGGTCCTAGCAACTAAATTATTAATATAAACGTGCGTTACTATGGAAATCAATATGAATGTCAAAATGACATTTCAGTATTATTTCTATCAAGTACATTTTTTTTTGATCGTTTAAGCTAGTCAAGTTAAGTTTATATGATTCAACAGAAAATTAAAAAAACGCTGTATATAAAAAGTTCTTTTTATCTTGTAATTATTTTTAGTAACGAAGTTTTATTTTTAGTATTATAAACTCACTTGAAGTGTTGGACCAATATTTATCAAAATATAGTACGGCAACATGGTGGGGAGGTGGTCATTTCTGCAGTGAACCAGAAAATAAAAAAAAACATATATATAGAATATTCGAAATAAGCGAATTAAAATTTCAATTAATTAAAACCATAGATGTCTAATTTTTTCACTGCTCACACGCATATGTAATTTAAAATCTGTTTTAGGTGTGAGAAGGAGATAATTATTTCATTGTCCTTATAAAACCCGTAAGAATTAATATAGGTACATTGATATAAGGTCTAAAAAACGTTATTGATTATTTTAACTTGTAATTTATAGTACCTATTGCAAGTCGCTTTGGCCACACCCATTTTATTCAATGTGTGTTTATTAATGTTAATTATTGAGACAACTAGTCTAGTCCTCGTAGTCTATTGCGTAAGGCACTGTCTCCTCAACCGAGGGCTACGTATTCGATTCCTACTTAGGACATAATACATTAACGCGTTCGCTGCTGAGTAGATAATGATTTTTTAATTAGCACCTTTAAAATGCACGATAATTACATCGATCGGTCGCCTGGTCATTACGCGCATGTGCGTCTTCAGCGACTAAAGTATTAATATTGCGATTTTATCAAAGCTTGCTTGTTTTTATGATTGTTTCATTGGTACTACACTACTGCCACTGAACCTTACGACTTGACCACAAAAGTCCTCACTATAACCTTTTAACGTATGTTTATAAAATATTCACATTATGGAGCTCCATATTCTTGGTTTGGATGCGGTATTGATTAATTATTTCTATAATAATTAAACATACTTATTAGAAAAAATATAGTGTCGGACACATCACGAATATTCATCCATCTTATTTCGGCCAATGCTCTTTACCAATTTAGCCGCCAGTATATTATGACGAAATTAATTAATAGTCACACAATTGAAGCATTGTTCGAATTTGATTAATATTGGCTACCGTATTTTGTGATTTGAATCAAGATACTAATAACATGTATCTACGTTGATTCCTAGATAATGTCAGGACCCCTCCTATTTTTTTCTGTCTCTTTTGTAAAATTTACATAATCCAAGATAAGTGTTAAGATGGCGCAATTAATACTGTTTGTATTTTTTTTATTTTTCGGGATTTCGGCCTTCGGGATTTCGGCCATTCGGGATATTGGTCATTCGGGATTTCAGCATTCGTGATTTCGGCATTCGGGATTTCGGTTTTCGGGATTTAGGCTTTCGGGATTTCAGCATTCGGGATTTCGGCCTTCGGGATTTCGTCCGGCATCCCCCAATTTTAGTCTTAACGCATTTACAACTATTGCTAATAATTTAATAATATAACTATGTTCAACGAAATTGCTTCGGGTGCTGATATATTCCACCTACGTGAGATGAGTATAGGTGGACGTTGTTTTATACATTCTTAAATAGGATCTACTTAACTCATTCGGTGTACTTCCTTGTATCTATCTAATTTATATTATTTGCATGTGCATATTTCTACTGTTTATTAACATACTATCTATCTCTATACTGATCTATCTCTTTTTTATGTAATACTGTTTTATATTTCTTTGTTTCTAAATGTCATGTTGTGAAGGTCTTAAACTTGTAATTTGTAATATCCACAATATGTTAAAAATAAATAAATTGAAATTGAAATTAACCATTTTTTTAAATAATGTATCATTCCTTATCAAACATACATAATATGAAATGTTACTATCAAAAATCTTATGAATTATTCATTGAATAATAAAGTAGATTATTTTTTCATTCACAGAGAGAATATACTATATTTCATTAAATTTTAATTGTAAACTTTACTGATTATTGAAAATTGTAATAGTTTATTGGTTTAATTAATTTGAAGACAGTTATTTAACAAATTATTTAACGATGTCAAATTGAAGAAATTTTTGTTCGGTGATATATAATTTGGAATAATTATCCGTTTGAATATAAATTAGTAAATAATTATTCAAAGACAATAATCCCACGCCAAAATTTCGTCACATACAAATAGTACCTATACATAATATAATATTTAGAATATAATAATAATTATTTCGACTGAATCGACTAAATTCTGTTGCCAGTATCTAAATTCAACAGCTCTCTCTCCGTCGTAGTAGTAATTTATTTAAACTGTTGCTTTATCTGACTGTAAAGTTTACCGTATCCAAACATTTGATATTATTCTCATTCGATTATGGTAAAGTGTTATAATTTGGAAGCAACCAAGAGTGAATAACGCAACACAGCTTTGAATCGTTTGTAGACTCGCAAGTGACGACTATTGCAACGCGACTCATGAATATGCATAAGTTTAAATACCTACTTCGATGTATATTATTGTTTTGGTTGATTTTGTTCTCTCGTATCTACGAACTATAAACTATATATGTTTTTGTATCTGTACTAACCTACTAAAGATACTTCCGTAAACATCCAATGTCAGGTGTTAAAATCTCCGATGTGACAATTATGTCAGAAGTTTTCGTTTCATTTCAAATGATAATTAAATTTAAAGTACAAGAACGTTAATAATAACATTTGATTTTCGCCAGACGTCTGTTACGATTAAAGTTAGTTAATTAAGTCATATTTTAACTTAATTGATTACAAAATAAATTAAAGTAGATCCTTAAGGGCCCACATGCTCAGCGTAGGTCAAAATGGAGCTTTTATGGTATTTTCAGAGCATAACCCTGGACATTCCTTAAACGTTTTAAAAACAATCCGGTTAGGTACATGTTCAAACACGCGCGTTAACATGATCTTACTCCCTACTTCATTTATCGTTTGTCAATTTATGGCTACGGCCGTATGTTGTAGCTTAGCCCCTGGGAAATGCCAATAGAAATGGCGTATTTCAGAAAAATACTACCATATTCTTAGGTCAATAATTATTATAAAGAAACATTATTCGTAGAACGTTTATCACATTTGGATGGTCAAATATATAGCTTATAATCAGTATCTTTAGAATTATCTTCAAATGTGTTAATCTTGCCCATTTTTTGAATAATAAAATGCCTAATTCTTGTCAAATTTGGGATCAAAAAGATTATAAAATATATTTTTTTATCGTAAATATGTCACTATATAATATTAACATTAATTTTACTAATGGTTTTATAAATGCGTTTAAAAATTAATAAATCCAAAAAATCTTAACGCCAGTTCACATTGACGTACTAAAATATGACTATATTCTAAAACAATAGAGCGAGAGGTTTAAAAGAATACTATGTTATGTAATAAAAATACTTTATGGAGTCATCAAATGTTTAAAATAAATATAAAGGATAATAAGGCTTCAAAATTATATAAATATATTATCTACAACGTTTAAGGAATGTCCAGGATCATGCTTTGAAAATGCAATAAAACCTCCATTTTGACCTACGCTGAGCATATTCCTCCTTAAGTTAATACACACGAATTATTATAAAAGAGTTAAAAGCGCGAGCACTCACACGAAAAGTAAATGATGTGATTTCAAGTACCTACCACCCGGTTTCTCGGAATAATATCTTTTCTATATCAAATAGTCCAAAATTATTAAGCCTCGCATACGAATTGGCGTGAATATGGCGAGCCTCAATAATTATTAAATAATATTAAAGAAATTTTGTTATTTACATAAATTAAGCTATTTAGGTAGAAGTTTACATTCATATTTATGCACATAAAGCAGTTTTATGTTTATGTAGTGTTATATTATTTTTAACATTACAACAGATCATGAGGCCCAATGATAGTAGTGTAGTAAAACAGTAGTGCAGTAGTAGAAGTGAAACGGTCACATTGTTACTCAGGTTTTGAGAAAACCACTTAATATATTATTGTGACCTCATCGGGAACCCAGAATCCTCGAGTGAGAGCCTAGTGCATTACGTACTAAACCACCATGGCTGTCATTTCTGTTTTATGTTATGTTATACCAGTTCAACGACGATATTATTATATTGCTTGAAACTCCTATTGTCATTTTTAATGTATCTAGTTATTGGATGTTTTGGCTCATTGCAGAGGGGCATTCACAAAAAGATAATATAATTATAAAATATCCTGTAAGGTGTAAGAATGCCAACGTCGCCTAAGTCGTTAGAACCATCTGACGGCGAAAGTTGGTTAGAAAAAAAGGAGATAGTTTACTATGTTAATTGGGACCTGAGCTAACAGATGGGATATCGGGTTTCGCTGAAAAGGCCGTCAGCCCAAGAACCAATTACAATCCAATTACAATCATACTATAAAAGAACTAGTTGAAAAAATACTTCGAAAAAGATTGCAAAACTATAATTTTATTACACTATTACAATATATATATTTGTCGGGATCACAATGGGTGATTAGAGAGGGAAAAAACGTAAACGCAAGTTCTAATTTTGAAAAATAAATTGCCATTTAAACAAAGGAATCGTTTTTTTAATGGGGCGAGAAATAAAACAAATGATAGGATACTTTCATAACATTTTGACAGATCTCTGATAACGTTGACGAGCAACAATGTCAATTGGTATTTTTCGTAATTATATTGTAGTGAGAAATAATATCACACTTTTGAAATGATATAACAAAATATTGAAACCAGATAGTCGTTGCTGTGATTGAATTGGTAACTATATAAAGTTTTACTATCGTTTTTATTGAAAGCTTTGAATGCATTATTAATTTTTGTAAATAAAAAAAAAACGGCCAGCCATTAGTCAATTGATTTTGATATTTTTTTCTTTCCATAATCTGAGTAAATCTGAGGTAGGTAGTTATTTTTAAGATACTTCCATATCTAAACAACTGCAAATATTTCATACAATCTATTATGCCTCTCTTGTATGCTCGCTTAAACCGAATATTGTACGGAGTGGGTTGGTTGGTAGATATTATTTAAAAACATATATTTTATAAAGACTGCTTTTTTGCTTCAGATATTTAAGCAACGCGTTCTTATTTCAGAGAGTAACTGTAAATTAAAATACAGAATAAAACATTTAAAGCTCGTTACACATGAATTTATAATGCAAAATGACTTGTAGCCAATATTAATATTATTCGTCTTAACCTTTTTTCAGATTCTCTCTCATATTATTATAATTTACAAATCACCTTAGAATTACATACAAGTTTATGTCAAGATTTGTAGTAGGATGTGGATTTATTTTGAAATATTTACAAAAAAGGTAAGTTACGCTTATATACATTACCGTAAAAAAGTAGAATACCTATTCATTTTAGCAAAAATTAATAAATACCTAGTTAGAAAAATAAAATCGTTAAATAAAGTCGTTTGATATAAAAATGTATAAGTAGGTTGGGTTTAATCCATTAGTTACAAAAATTTTAAAGATAACGTTTTTTAATAGATAGATCAAAGTTAAATAGCTAAATAATTATTCCTGAAAATAAATGTGTATGGTAAAGTTGAATGCGTCCGTCCATCCGAAAAATATTTATGAACAATATTATGTATACATACCTACATCAAAAAAACTTTGATACAAGGCATATTTGCCATTATTAATATAAATTTAGCGTTCACGGCGGCCGATTCGTTTCCATGTTGGCTTATAATGTCGTGCGTTCCGGTTTCGAATCCCAATCACAATCACAAATTCACATATTGTTTTACAATATGTGTTTGGACGAGAATCTAGCCAGAATCCATGTCTTATATAAACAAATATCTAGGATCAAACATGGTTGAAAAAAAGGTTAATATATCAGTTTATTATATAAGCCGAATTTAAGTTACGGAGTGCATCCGAATATTGGCCGCTTAATATTACTGTCGTGCATAATAATTATTATGAACGGTGTCAAAACAAACTCAGATGCTAGTTTATAATTATTACAATTTTGTATTGAAAGTTATCGCTAATACTAAATTTGAGCATATTTGAACATGGGATTCAGTGCGGTATACCCCATCCCTATGGTATAAGCTTTCTGGGTATTGATAAATTTATCGTCTGTAAGGGATCTTGGAATTACGTTTGAGAGTAAGCTGACATTTAGTGGCCATATGGTTACTGTTTGCAACAAGGCGCTATAAAATAAATGTTCGGCTTTGTCTTGTGTACTTCTCGGATATTTTCGGCTGTTACGGTGTAAAAACTTTTCAGTATTTTATTCATTAGCTCAAAGTTAATTTTAAGAATAGGTCGATTGTTTGGGCACATATCAGATGAAGTACAGCATTTTGAGGGATATTATCTAACAAAATTTATCTTAGCGATATTTATTTGGCTACATATTTTCCTAAATATTTTATATTGATTGCACCCACGATGGCCGCGTGGTTTAAGCTCAGGTCTATAGTGTCGAGGGTCCCGGGTTCGAATCCTGGGTCTGGCAAAGTACACATATTGTTTTTCAATTTTTGTATGAGTCAGAGTATGGACCTCATAGGTTGAGAAAGTAGCTGACATCCATTTCTCGTAAAAAAATCTGTTAATACAAACCTCCTCTCTGTGGAGGCCCATATGATCCTATTAGGAAAGAAAGAAGAAAAAATTATATTGAAAATAAAACCCCACCATTCTTCCCAATATCGATATTAAATGTAAGTATCCCTAATATCTATAATATAAAAATCAATATTATTGTTTGTTTGTTTGTTCGGATTTTATGCGCTACTGTACCGTTCATTCGATTGCGATAAAACCATGTCAACTTATTGCTTGCACTTGCGCAAAGAGTATAGGCTATATCTTATGTATAAAAATGAATGTCTGGCTGTCTGTTTGTCTCTCTGCCCCGTATTCGTTCCTATACCATTCATCCGATTGCGATGAAATTTTGGTAAATGGTTGTATGCTCACCCGCAAAGTTTTCTGAATTATAAAAATTATCATCTTCTTCTTCTTCTTCATTCTATTTTCTTTTATTCGTATGGTTCCTATACCATTTATCCGATTGCGATGAAACTTTTGTCAGTTATTGTACGCACACCCGCAAAGGTTTCTACGAGTACCTTCTTTTTCTTCTTCTTCATTATGTCTTCTTTTATTCGTATGGTTCCTATACCATTCATCCGATTGCAATGAAACCTTCGTCAGTTGTTGTGGTAACACCCGCAAAGGTTTTTGAATTAGTACAACCATCTTTTTCTTCTTCTTCTTCATTCTATATTCTTTTATTCGTATGGTCCCGATACCATTCATCCGATTGCGATGAAATTTTGACCGGTTGTTGTGCGCACGCCCGCAAAGGTTTCTGAATTAGTACAACCATCTTCTTCTTCTTTTATTCGTATGCGTTCCTATACCTTCATCCGATTGCAATGAAATTTTGATCAAGTGTTGTACTCACGCCCGCAAAGGTTTCTGAATTGATACAACCATTTTCTTCTATTCTATCTTCTTCTATTCGTATGCGTTCTTATACCATGCATCCGATTACGATGAAATTTTGACCAATTGTTGTGCGCACGCCCATGAAGGTTAATAAATTAGTACAACCATCTTCTTCTTCTTCTATTCGTATGCGTTCCTATACCATTCATCCGATTGCAATGAAACTTTGGTGAGTTGTCGTGCGCACGCCCACGAAGGTTTCTAAATAAGTATTATATAAAATACAAAGTTTGTTGTTTGTTTGTTCGATCCAATTTTGGTTTTTTTTTTACTACATATTAGTAACATTAATAACGTTTTCATATTTTGGATTCGTTTTTAATTTAGTGTTCTTTTGTTTGACCTTTACTCCTATTAGAATTATTTTCATATTGCCTTATTGTATTACGCAGATATTTTAATTTTTAAAAAATAATTACCTCTTATTTTTTAAATATCTAAGATAAATATAACCACGAAGCAACCATGTGCGAAGCCGGGTACTTCAGCTAGTAATATATATAAATAATACATTGGAAGCATCAGCTGTTTTTTTTAACTACATGTATAATAATTAACCTGAAATTTATAGAAGATGCCAATTCGGAAGACAATAGCTGTGGTCAACCAAATTGCTTCGAACGATTTTTTTTGATTGTTAAATTTTTTGCCTATATATGCCAATATAATAAATATTATAGTGTTTAAAGTAAATTATTTTGAGCGGGTTTATGTGAATCAATGGGTTTTGATAGTCGGTGAATGAACTACGAGTATATACCTAGATTATTTATTTTAATAATTTAAATGTCTATTCATAATAAGTTGACAGATATATCAAACTCATAAAAGTGAATACTTATTATAAATTTTGTCGTTTTGATGCACGATCTCAAAAAGATAAATTATTAATAATATGTTCGTTTCTAAGTGGAATATAAAACCCACCTTCCATGACTAGTACCCACCTAGTTGTACATTTTAGGGGCGGTTTGATTGTGGGGATATGCGGAGGTATCACATGCTTTAGGATTCTACTTCCTACGATGTATGGTTGCGTGTTGTAATCGTCATAACAAACAGCGAGCTTTTCGGATCTCCATAGATTATTTCTTCTTATAAATATAATTTCTGAAAAAAAAACATTACTAACAGGTAATAACATAAATCATGTTATACTACTCATTTCAGAAATTACATCAATAAGAAAGAAAGTAGAAATTTTTATTGATGTATAAAAATTGTTAAAAAATTAAAAATGCCTTTTATTAGTTTCTAGAATTCTCATATTAAATTTTATATTGATTGATTTTGGCGGTCCATGTAGCAAGAATGGACAGTGGTCAACTGCCGAGGGGAATCCTGGATACCAGATCAGACAGTCGGAGGTCGTGGCCTAGACTCCAGTGGTTAGACGGTGTCAACAGAGATGCTAGAGCGGCCGACTCAGACACCTGCAAGACACTGGACCAGGATTGGAGGATATTTATGAAGTTCTTGGAGGAAGCTAGGAACCGCCCTGGATTGTTATGCAACTTATGATGATGACGATGATGATAATTAATTGATTTTAGAAATAACATTATTTTAAATAATCTCAGCAAAAAAATTCTATAACAAGTTATACTCGAATTCACGTGTTTCACTTTCTGGGTGAGTGCTTTCGCCTGTAAGCTATCGACTCGTTTATAATTCATGCAAATTATTTCTTTTAACTAGGTTTTATCTTGAGTACTTTAAATTATAAATATACCAGGAAGCAATCTTCTTTGTGATCAATTATGGTAAATGACATTACTAACTTTATGGTGAAAGACGTCTGGGTGCTAGCCAGGTATTTATTATTGACGTTATTATACTAATAGTAAAATATTTTTTTATTATTTAATACGGTTTTAAGAATAATATATGTCTATAATAAATAATCTAGCATTTTTAATTGTTATTCAATATATGATAAAAGTTTTTTTCTGTACTAGCTTATTGGTTCCTTGCCCCGTATAAAAAATACATTAAAAAATAACATACTATTTTTTCAGATACAGAATTTGAACGCAAATCCACGCATTCTGAGACTTCTGGCTAATCTGCACATTACATTAAAAGCATCGTAATGAATATTCATTCAAAATGAAATACGTTTTACTACGAAACGAGAAAATTTACGATTTCTTATATAGAGCAATTCATTCTATTTATACTGTGGCGTAGTTTGCATACAGACTTTGAGAAACAAAATGTTTTGAGAAACGAGTCACAATCAGAGCGTAAATGTTTAAGATGCCAAGTAATAAAATTATTTCATACGAGACTCCGCGTCGCCACGTGCCGCAGGCAAAAATATAAAATTTTCTTCCGGCAAACACTACCGAGGGAAAGAAATCTTAAAACCCAAGACATACAATTTTATGCTTTCGTAGTTAGGCTGATAAGCGGAGATATTATTTTTTATTTTATAACGATTTACAGTAGTTTTATTTCACCCTTGTTAAGTTAGCAGGGTTTGTGTACACAGAAGAATCTGGAAGACTGAAGGTTCTATTATTGGTTAAATCAAAAATAATGAGGGAGTTTATGAATACATAAATAATTATTTATACAGGGTATACGAGAGATTGGTTGACAAGTTAGTATTAATGAGATTAATTATTTTAAAAATCTAAATTAAATTAAAAATTAATAATTACAAGATAAAAAGAACTTTTTATATACAGCGTTTTTTTAATGTTCTGTTGAATCATATAAACTTGACTTGACTAGCTTAAGCGATCAAAAAAATTTGTACTTGATAGAAATAATACTGAAATGTCATTTTGACAACATGTCATATTGATTTCCATAGTAACGCACGTATATATGAATAATTTAGTTGCTAGGACCCCAGAGCCCTAATAACCAATAATGGTGTCAAAATAACTTTTCATACAAAACAGAATTAACTGAAAATGAATTCAATTCTACTTAAAGATGGCTAAAAGTATTAAAAAATGCATTGGCATCGTGTTTTGATATATTCTAAGAAATTCAAATGTCTAGTTTGTCAGGAAGTTAGTTAAAAATTGATTGCAAGATTTATATTGGACAAACAACCACCGGACAAATAAGAATACAACCTAATAAAAACGTTATAAAAATCAAATAAAATTTATGTTATGTTAAAATTTACAGTATGGTATTTTCAATAATTTTATTACTTAATTTTCTTGTCTTAATCGTTTCCTCAGCTGAGAATGATAACCACCCAAAATGCAGCGATCTTCTATTTTCTGTCTGAAGTTCTCCGACCTTCAGAGTTTTCTGCTTCTTTCAAGGCAGAGTGGCTCGAAGCATGGGTCTACACTGGATTTGCATCCAGAGGTTCCGGGTTCGATTATTGGTGAGATCACTATATTATAATATGTGTGTGTTTTAAACCCTGGTTGTTTTCTGTGTTTGTTTTACTACTACACAACTATTGGTTCTTATGTCTTGATGGAGTATTACAAATATTGATGATTGTCCCCAGAAATCTCTGTCACTTGGTCGTTTCATCGTACTAGAGCTCGTTCTCTGTTTTACCCTACTATAACCGCTAGTCTCTCCAGATTATTTGTCCATGACGAGTAATATCTAAAAAAATAATATAAAAAACGGTGTGCGTACTTATGTACGCGCGTTAGAAGTTATACTTCTTCGGCGTAACAAAACAAAAACAAAACTTGTGATAAACTAGATTCTTTGACTAGCTCTTATTAATTATCTTGTTAAATTACACACTCAAGAAAAATACCGTATATTCTTATTGGAACGCCGTTGGTTTATTTCTACACACTTTAACTTATATTACTTAATTATAAAATGGTTTCTCGTTGTTTTTATTTTTAAAGTAACAACTGCCACTCAAAGTTTAATCGTTTGTTTACGCAAGGGATTGCAAATGGCCGACAATAATAAATTCGCTGCCTAGCCAACGGAACAATTCTAAACTATATTATTATACTGTATAATCGTCACAATTGCAGTATCATACTGTGGCGTAAAGGTAGTGTGTTCGGCTGATAACCGAAAAATCGGTGGTACGAATCCAATCGAGTGCGTTTTTTTCGTGTGAAAAAAAAATATTTGTTACATGTCACACGCCAAAAATAAACTCTGATCTGATTTCCCAAACGCGCTAAAAGAAGTATAACTATTATATATAAAATATGAGTATTCTGTATGAAGAATCCAAAGAATTCAAAGACAACTTTATAATACAACTTTACTTATCATTAAATTATTATTTTTTAAATCTAGCGCCATCGTGATTCGTTGAGAAAACATAGATCACGAGTTCAAAAATACTGAGCTGGCAAATTTACATATTGTTTTTTAAATAACTAACGACCATTTCTCGTAAAAACATAAATCGGTTCCATGACAAAACAGAACAGTGACAAAACAGAACATGACAAAACAGAACATGACAAAAAAGAACAGTGACAAAACAGAACAACGATAAATATAACTATGACCTTTCAGGGAAAATAGAAATTTAATATTGTTGAAACCTATTATGTTGATAGATTTTTAATAGCACAGATTTTCAATACGTCAAAATAAATCAAGTTATATACCTAATTTCTGCATTCCTAATCGCTAAATAAACGGGTCTTTGCCGGCAAACTTAGGATATCTCATCTTAATCAATATACTATGTTCAAAATGATTGGGTGACTAAGTATAACGAAATAATGACCTAACCTAACGTAACCTCAACCTAATCTAACGTAACATAACCTAACCTAAATAAATTCCCCAAAAATTATCATTCATTTTTTCCCTAGCTGCTCTGTTTGTCACTGTTCTGTTTTGTCCGGTTACCGACTGAAGATATTTGTGTGGATAATGTCTGGATGCCAAAAAGCGAAACCCGGAACTCAAATGGAATAGTTGAAAACTCAAATCAACTACCTATGTATATATCAGTTTATTATTTTAAATTAGATTATTTTTAACACAAAACATTTTTGTTCCCAGAGTTTTATTAACGATATAAATATAAGTACAATATTTAGCAATCTAAAAATCTGATTATTAATACCTACATTAAATTTTATAAAAGCTATTGACAAATATATTAATGTTGTTTATTGAAAATGAATTAAATCTGACATGGTCATTAATAATTATTTTTATTACGTACTACACTAAGGTACAAGATCGTTTATATTATTAAAATTAATAACATAATGTGTTTTCACTAATAAACAGTATTTAACACAGTTAGGCGTGAAACTAATAATGAATATTTTGCTAGTCTATCCTGCGGATGTTACTGTATGGATATAGTTTATAATTAAAATTGGTCACATATATTATTGTCTCAATGCATTATTATAACACTTATTTATTCGGCGTTCATTTTAACTACGTAACAAATGCAGAGAAATTACAATCAAGTAGTATCATAACACAAACATTTATTTATTGAAAATCTCATTTGTTCAACCAAAAACGTATTTTTATTACGTCAATCTACCCAGTCATAAAATATTATTTTGCAAAACACAGAATTATAATAATTTTTCGAGTACAAGAACATGGTTGATGAAATCTAATCTGTATTGAAATTTTCTTTTGCCTTGTTTTCAATTCATTCTTATTTTGAATCGATATTAAAAATTTATGTTTCGAAGGTTGGTATACAGCATCAAAAAAATTGAACATTTCCATACGCTATATTAGCCAGGTTTATTTAATTTAATGAAACATGCAGTGATTGTTGCTTATAATAGGAAAAATATTAAACAACGGAAACATTATTTATTTAATATTCAGCTACTTGTTTATTCATATTTTCATATAGAGAGGTTTTTTAACAAGATAAAAATTATGACTTGACCTAGTTTTTTTTTTAATATTATGGATCCATCATGCTTAAAAAATAGGTCACTGTATACACTTATCTGGATTTTTTATGTGAATTCGTACAAGTAAATGATATATTAAAGAGATATCTCTCTTGACGTTGTTAAATAGGCATACTATTATACATTTGTGAATAAAATCGAATATCCAAGCAGTGCTGCTTTACAATACATCTTTTTTTTATTATTATTCATGTATTGATTCAGTAATATTGCCACATTACATACAAAACACACAACCAAATTCCCCTAACATTTTAATAGTCGCTATTTTGAAGAGATAATTTTTTATAATACCTAAGCTCGTCAGTAGATGTTGACAATATCAAAAATGGAGTAATCATCGCTTCTATGGTTTACAAAAATAAATGAAATCAAAACGATTTTTAAGAAAAATAAATATAATTACGACTATATAAAACTTTCGCGAGACTGACGCTGTCATAAGGAACTGAGAAATGAATTCTGTATTTCACTAATTGTCAGACACAAACAGTATTTTGGGCAATTTATTCAAAAAAGATACTTTTAAGTATTATTTGATTTGAGTTTTGTACTATTCCATTTAAGGATTTTTTGCGACCCGGGCTTCAGACACTATATGCATTCACCACTGGCAAAAAACACTGCCATTTATTATTTATATAGCAATTTAATACAATAAAATAAGGTAAACACTTAATAACTAAGTGAAGGATCAGGTGTAAAAAAACATCAGGTATGTGTATTTAGTGAAATTTCACATCAGCTAATTTCATTAAATTTCCAACTTGCTACCTAGTTCCATTATCTACGAAGAATGATCTTTTAATGAGCTTACCTAAAATGTACTAAGTATTTACTACGGGTTTTTACAAACACTTTATATACCTAAAATTATTAATTAGTATGGTGCTGACTTCTTATCCAGGTGCTTCCGGTTCAATTCCCGGTGAGGTCAACATATTTAAGTGTTTTTATAATAGCCTGGGTATTTCTGTGATTGTTTCACTTCTAGTACTACACTACTGTTTCCGCGCATTATTTACATTGGGCCATATTACCGGTTGCAGTATATGTACTTATGTGACGCTCACGACGTCTGAGCGGCGTACGCGTCGGCTTATAATATCGTGGTTCCCAGGTTCAAATCCTGGGTCTGGCAAATACATTTTTTTATTGTCTGTTTGGGGTCAATGTCGGTTGAGCAAGTGACAAACAACTATTTTTCGTAAACACAAAAATCTGTTAATACAAATAAAAAATATATATATTGACCATGTTCGATCTTAAGATGATCATATATGGGCTTCCGCCTTCCACAGAGTATACATAATTATATAGTTCTACAATATGTGAATCTTGGCTACCTAACGAATAAGTTCATTTTTTTATGAGAAATTAATGTCATCTTCTCATATGTTTACTTAAGTCAGTGCTTTGGGTCAAAACAACATGTGAATTTGCCAGACTCGAGATTTTAACCCGAGACCAACGATTTTCCATGCATACCGGCCTACTACTCGACCACTGTTGGCGGTGTCTCCTGAAGACATTAATCGTATGCCAGCACTCCAGAACGTATATTCGAACTTAAAGCTAGTTACGCGAACTTGTATTATTTGATCGTGTCCGGAAATTTGAGCGTATGCTTCACCGTGAAATGTTGTATCAAAAATATATGGTTATATATTAAAGACCGTCCAACCTCTTTGGGTAGTGTAGTACTGAGATAAAGTTTTTGTATTAAATAAAACACGGTTCTTGTCGGTTTACAGGACGTTAGTGGCAAACAAATTTTAAATAATTACAAGATAAAAAGAACCTTTTAAATACAACGTTTTTAAATTTTCTGTTGAATCCTACATACTTGACTTGACTAGCTTAAACGATCAAACAAATTCGTACTTGATAGAAATAATACTGAAATGTCATAATGATTTCCTTAGTAACGCACGTATATATTAATATTCATAATTTAGTTGCTAGGACCCACTTAGCAACCAATAATAGTTTTATTTTTTACAGATTTCTTCTTAAATAACTTTTCATACAAAACAGAATTAACTGAAAATGAAGTACGTTCTACTTAAAGATGGCTAAAAGTATTAAAAAAATGCATTGGCACCGTGTTCTGATAATATATTCTAAAAGTTTCAAATGTCTAGCTAGTCGGGAAGTTTGTTAAAAATCGATTGCAAGATTTGTACCGGACAAACAACCACAGGACAAATAAGAATACGAGCTAAGAAAAACGTTGTAAAATAGCCGATATACTGGATTATTTGCTAGGTTAGGTAAGGTTAGGACTTCATTCTTGAATTCACGAATTTTGCCAAAATCAGCTATGAAAATAGGCGCGGTTCCCACCTGGCTTGAAGTAAATCGACTTTTATCTAAAAAAGAAAAAACAAAATACGCAATAAAAACTACCAAATTACAAGGGAACGACAGAAAAAAAGAGGTATGTAATTAAATTAGAAATACATAACAACGAGTAATTTTTTCATCTCGGTGCTATAGAGATGACCGTACTATATTATACGGTAATCTCTTTCCGATAAGAAAGCTCACGGCAAACTGTGCTACGATGAAATGTAATATGTACAGAAAGTGCCCACCACCACCCGTCATATATGCACAGCCGTGGATATGCACGGCCGCTTTCTATGAAGCTTTAAACGTGTCTGAAAGAAGTGATTTTAAGTGCTTATTCCGTGCCGAGACTGAGCCGCACGGGACTGATGCTGCAACCATGCACCATAGTGCTTAAAGAAGAAAGTTAAGAAAGAAGATTTTTTTTTGTTTTTTGGACTGGCTCTGCTGTCCGCTGGCGTTAAGCGCTTTGTGTAAATATGTACAATTTACATGTAACTGTATTTGATATAGTTTCTTTTAAAAACGATACCTACCTCGTATTGGTTTGTTTGACGCTTGAGGGATTGTACGCATTTATTGATGGTAAAAGATGAATTTTTTTTGGAGGAAGATAAAATTTGAGAAATTTTGAAGACCTAAGAATGATGGTGTCTCAATATATTTTATGTTTCACGGAAACACATTAAGCATGCATATTATTCTCTTGATTTTTGGCATAGAACATTATATTTTTTAGAATCTACGTCCATTTAGTTTTATAAATATTTAATACGGTGTATTATATCAAAGAATATAATATAAAGAAGCTTGTGTATTACAAATCGAATTCGATTATGTATATTTTCTTATGAAAATAAGGCTAAAAAAACTTAGATAGGAATTTCGGAATATGTTACATACTCATATTATTGCAAACTATGTCGAAAAAGATCTTTATAATAATATTACATTATATAAATCATCAATGGAATTTTTCATTAATAATTTATGAGGATATAATATTATCTATTCCTTCTTAATCTATAAGAAATTTAGTCTTACATTATATTTAGAAGGTACATAATAATTTTTGTAGAGAAAATAAGATCTTTTTCTTTCTTCTTTTGCCATATCCGCCCCTTAACTGGAGCATATGGACACCACGTGGCGCCTCCAAGAATCCCTGTCGCTCTCCAGTCTTCTTGCTTCGTTCCAGGTCAAACCAAAGCCAGGTATTTAGTGGCCTTCCAGGACGCCGGAATCCGGTCGGCTTGAAGCCAGGTTGAAGTTCTCTTCTGGCATCCGCAGCACGTGGCCGAGCCAGGTCCAACGTCGCCTCTTCACTTTCAGCATGATGAGAGGCTGCTTGGTGCGTTCTCTTATCTCCTCGTTGCTCCTAAAGTCATACCACCGCACACCCAGTATTCGTCGCAAACATCTGTTTTCGAAGCTCAGTACACGGTTGCTCTGAGCCTTCGTAAGGTGCCATGATTCGCTACCGTAAAGCAGCACCGTTAGAATGCAAGCGTCAAATAGGCAACATTTGGTTTTGACCGAGTACAATCGTGAGTCCCAAACATTCCGCATCGAGTTAAATGTTGCTCCAGCCATTCCCATTCGGATAGCGAGCTCTTTCTGCAAAATGCCATCTCCCGTGATGTGTACCCCCAGGTACTTGAAGCTGTCGACGCTCTCGATGTTTTGTCCATCGCTAATTAGAGGGAAATCTGGATCAGGACAGGTGCTATTGCACAAGACGTTGGTTTTCTTTGCGTTGATTTTCAAACCAACGCGAGAGGAGTTGTCATGCAACCTGTCGATTGTCTCTTGAATGCCCTCGATTGAGTTGTCGAATAGGACAGCGTCATCGGCGTATTCTAGGTCGCATAGCTTCACCGTGGGGGTAACAGGTATGCCTCGGTCGGGTGGTATTGACTTCCGTAGTATGAAGTCAAAGAGAATGATGAAGAGAAACGGTGCAAGGACACAACCCTGTCTGACTCCGGTCGTGACCCCGAACCATTCCGTGACAGTGTCTCCAATTCTAACACAGCATTCGCTATTCTCGTGCAGGCTTTTGATTATGGCAATGATCTTGGGAGGGATCCCGCATGCTTCCAGTATCGTCCAGAGGGAGGGGCGGTGCGGACTGTCGAAAGCCTTCTCATAATCCACAAAGCAGTAGGCCATTGGACTGTTCAGCTCATAGCTCTGCTGGAGAAGACATCGAAGGTTGTGGATTTGGTCTGCACACGCTCGACCAGGTAGAAACCCGGCTTGGTTTTTCCTGAGGACGTGCATTATTGGGTTCCTTATTCTCATCAAGAGGATTTTTGCCAAAATCTTTCCCGGAACACTGAGTAGCGTAATGCCTCGGTAATTGTCGCAGCTTAGAGGGTCACCTTTTTTGTGAAGTGTGATGATTTCACCGTTCACCCAGTCCCTTGGACAGCGCTCTTCTTCCCACACCTTTGTCATCAAATGAAACATAGGGTGCAGGATTGCGCTCAGGCTGTACTTGATGAATTCAAGATGAATCCCGTCTCCTCCCGGTGCCTTTCCGTTCTTGAGCCTTTTTACAGCCGATTTTATCTCGGTGTGCATGGGCGGGGAAAATCGGAAATGTCGGTCGCTCGGGGAATGTCCAAAAGTAAAGCTTCCGCAGATATGTCAAAGGGATCTAAAGGGGGTGGGCGGTTCAGCACTCCGCAGAAATGATTCTTCCAAATCTTCTTGACACATTCTGCGTCAGACTCTATTGCTCCACTGGGACCACGAATGGCTCCTGAAGTCGATGGACACCTGCCGCAGACTTGACGGGTGATTCGGAAGAGTTTCCTGGTGTCATTTCTGCTTGCTGCCTCCTCTGCCGCTTCAATTTGCCGGTTCATAAAATTGCGCTTGTCCAACCGCACGGATCGTTTCACTACCCTGTCTTGGGTTTGGTAGTCAGTCTGGCGGTCCTCGGTTTGGTCGGGGTCTGTCTCCTCGTCTTTCAGGGCTTTCAGCCTGGCTCGTTTTACAATTTCAGCCCACGTTTCGTCAGACATCCACTTTGGCTGCTCACTCCTTCTGGTACCAAGGACGGTACGGGCCGACGACACAATCGCACTCTTTACGAGGCTCCAGTCCGCATCAATGAGGTCGGATTCCGATGTGTGCTGCTTGCAGTTTTGAAGTCGATCCGAATTCTGTGGCGTCGGAGCTTCTCAATGTCAATTTGTTCGCGCTTTGGAGGCCTAGCCTGGCGACTGAGTTTTACTCGGATGTTTCCAATGAGTAACTCATGATCGCTAAGGATATCAACGCCTCTGTAATTACGTACTCGATAAGTTCCTTTCGGTGCTTCAAGCTGTACAAGAACTGGTCAATCTGCGTCCTAATGCGTCCATTAGGAGATCTCCACGTATATTTGTGAATATCTTTGTGGGGAAAAACAGTGCCTCCGATGGCGAGCTCGTTCAGAGTGGCGAACTCTACGAGCCTCTCACCATTATCGTTGGGGTCACCGAGGCCGTGTCGTCCCATCACCGTAGGGCCAAGCACCGGGTCTGCTCCTACTCTCGCATTATAATCCCCCATAACAATCACGCGGTCTCTTCGGGGGATGGCGGAGACTGCCGCGTGGAGAGAATCGTAGAAGGCATCCTTTATCTGCGCGTCTACCTTACATTATTTTTTTTTTATAAATATTTGTAAAAAAAAATATTTAATTATAATCGTTGCATCTTTGGCTGAGGTTTGTGACCATCTTAAAATATTTTGAGCTGTCAAGACTTTCTAGCCCTCACAATCCTCTGATTTTCTCAAGGCAGAGTGAAGGCTGCCTCTAGTCAGCTCCTTCGCTTGATCCTTGCAGTGCTCTTCCCCTGCTTTGCCTTCCCTGGAAGCCACCCAAAACCTTACGTTTCTCCAGGTTTGCCGGTCTGCGCTGAACAATATTTCAAAAAAAAACTGTAGAATGAGTCTCAAACATAATATTATCGAGAGCCGTTCCTTTATCTGTGCTCTTTGGATGATTAACAAGTTTGTTCTGTGCTCTCTCCAAGAAATACGAAGCATTTGGTGCCAACACCAAATTTTGTAGGCATCAATTGCCTTACGCTTCTTTACCCTCAGGGTCCATGACTCAACATCGTACAAAAACATGGAGAACACTAATGTTTTAGAAGCATCATTTTCGTAACAATTGAAATACGCCGATCCCTCCATATAGTGATAAGACGTGTCATCGTATTTTTCTCAGAATAATCGTAGAATACTATAATCTCGTGGTGCAGTGCGTAAGGCGCTAGCCTTCCATCCAGGAGCTCCGGGTTCGATCCGGTGAGGTCAAAATATATTTAAATAATCTAATATGTAAATTCCTCAAGCCTGGGAGTTTTGCCACTGTAATTGGGCTTCACGGCCTGTTGTGGTGTTTAACAAAGAAACAAAAAAAACTTTAGATATATCATGCCAAAACATTATCTACGATTTTATAATATTATCTGTTGTCATCATCTGATCCAATACCGGGTGAAGTTCTTTTCTTACCATCTCATGATTCTCATAAATGATGTGACTCCTCATCTTTACTTCGAGGTTTTTACATTGAATATTACATCAAATGTTTTCATTCATTCATTACCCTCTTTGTGTCTAGTCTTTTGCAAAGTCATTTTGATAATATACAGTATGCACCAACCGTGGCAAGATAGATACCTCATAATGTTCAGTTATTTATTAGCTTAACCTATAAAATATAAGACTTATTAACCATAACTACTGAATACTGATCATAATATTATATTTTTAATTAACTATTTCTTTTATTCAAACGAATAATTCACAAGATTTAAGAATATATCATTCTGATTATTGAACATTATATAATTTAGAAAAACACTAACCGAGAGAGTATATCACAACCAATAGAAAAAACTTTTTTTGAAAAAAGTAAGCCAACCGGTCGGGAATCGAACCCGGCATTTCCAACGGGTAAACGCCCCAAACTCGTCGCATTCAACCATTATGCTAAGGAAGACATACTAATGACGACAATATTTAAGCTATTGGCTATTAAATACCTACCACTCAGCGCTCTTCGAAATCATGTTACTTCGAAATGCCGGGTTCGATTCCCGACCGGTTGGCTTACTTTTTTCAAAAAAAGTTTTTTCTATTGGTTGTGATATACTCTCTCGGTTAGTGTTTTTCTAAATTATATAATGTTCAATAATATTATATATTTTAATAAACATTTTTAAACAGTAAAAATGTTTGTACTTTTGTAAATCTGGTAAAGTTTTAAGTGACTGCGCATTGTATTGAAAGATTGGCTTTTAGCCATTCGCTCGATTGCTTTGGTGAATGCCCTAGATACACAAATAATACAGAATAAGAATTTTATTGCATACAGTGTTTGACACATCAATATTTTTAATACTTACATTATTTTTTGGGTCTATTTACAATTTTTTTATAATCTATGACACTATTTCCTAGATATTTTTAATAACAGTAGCAGTCCTATAATTTTTTTTGCCCCATGTAACTTGCGACGCCTTCGTCACATGAGCAGAAAAATATGTTTTTATTATAGTGAAAATATACATTATAAATAAACTAAAATATTACAATATGCAGCTTTCCGATAATCACGCGTTCTATCATTTTGTCCATATTTAAAATATCATATAAATTCTCACCCATCAAGTATTTTTTTTTTTGGGAAAACATTGAATTTGATTACACTTTACTGACTGTTTTTACTGCATCAATTTTTTTGTAACTAAAACCTTATTAAGTATTGTTTTCTCACTGGTTATTGGTTTGGCTTGTGTAGAGTTTATTGCAGTTTTAATAATTTTATACTAAATTTATTTAGTTCAACCTTCAGTCAAATTCTCTGATTGATGAATCTAAAACTTCGCCGTATTAACGAGGTGTTTTACGTGGGCAAAGTCAGCGCGGAGCGAAGCGGCGCGCGCAACTCAAACGTATACAAATATTTAAAGTGTTCACTGTGAATTCATGGTGGAAATGCATTGTATTATTAATTTAAATCAAACTTGTCACTAGTTGATAATGTCCCTCTGGGACGGACGAAACCAATCCAGTTTAATATTTTTAATAAATATGGAATTAACTTCTATAAAATTGCATTTTAATGAAATTAATTCCATTGCATGCGTCTTATAAGATATGAACTTGGACTAGTTTAGAGTATGGATTACTATTATGAAAAGGTTGAATGTAACTGTATCGGTTAGCCCTAATGGCCACAAGAAAAGAAGATTAAAATATTGATTTACGGCGTGGCATCGCCGCGATCACATCATCTCCCACAAAAGCTTCAATAAATAACTTTACTCGTAATATCTCACTATGAGCTCGCCCTTACGTTTCGGAAGATTTTTTCCACTAAGCCTCTGACATTATTAAAGACAACATCATCCAGGGTAGATTCACTGCTGCATGAAGGCTTTCCCTATTGTATTTTACATTTTAACACTTGAGCGTATTAGTTGCAAATTCTTTTATTTACAATTTTATAATTTTAAATTAATATTAATAATAAATTAATTATAATTTACAAATAAAAAAAATATTTTATGGTACTTTTCTACGGAGAATATTTTTCATTTACAATTTAGTAAAATAATACATAAAAAATTCTTGAACATGTAAAATTACATAACTAATTATTTAAATAAATTCGGAAATATTGTATTGACTCCTTATAAAACTGTAAATTTTCATTTAGCCAAATAAAATTTTAATGAGAAGTGAATTATCAAACGCTATTATCATTGACAAACTTTTTTGTGTAGTTTTGATATTAATCTTCAATATCGATTGCTTCCGTTAAATGATCTGAAGTGATTGTGTTAGTTGATTAACAGGCCAGCTGTCCATTGTTCAGTCTGAGTGACTACAAAGCATAATTAACTCAAAGTGCTAGTATGTTTGCATATAAGGAATGTATTCAGAAGACGGTGGTACCAGCTAGACTTCCCTTTTTTCCCTATTACCATCGTAAAAAATGATAATACATTATTAATAATTGTGGACATTTTTTAGATGATAATGGTTTTTATTTACCAATATTGTGTTTATTGATGCAAACTCTTGCGGTAATCCCATTTTTATAATAAGTCAAATGTAAATTTAATAGAGATAAGTGACTTTGCAACTAGCATGCTCACTAATTGTCTGAGATTAAGGTAGTTGATGACTTGCTCGAGCAGGGTGCCATTGATGAGGATATTTATTGGATTATCAAAGGTCTTTACGTTACTTCAGTCTTTCAGACATTTATCTTTGAGATTACTCAGTGACTTTCATTAATCGCAAACACATCATTTCCAGAATTATTAATGTTATAAAACAATAGACAATCGCTGTATTTAATGAAAAAAAATAAGCTCTGGAATTAATTATAATATTAATAAACACTCTAATAATAATATATATGTAGCAATAAAGTTAATATTTGATGGTATGGATTTAGTGAAATATCTAATTGGGTAATTTTATTAAATTACGAGCACTTAACCTACTTCTGTTGTATATGGCTGTTAATTATAATAAGCTTACTAAATGTATTATTAGTAAGTATCTAATGTACTATGTACTGTGAGTTTTTACAAATACTACAAATTTCCCACGTTATTTTATATACTTAATTCTTTAGTTAGTAATAAGGTTTTCACGGTATTTTATTATATAATTTATTTGTAATATACTTAAACGAGAAAAGCATGTATTTGTGATGTGATGAGTAGAGGTTCCATGAATAAACAGAACATGAAGAAACAGAACGGTAACAAAACAGAACACCGATAAACAGAACTATGATATTTTAAGAAAAAATATAACATTTAATATTGAAATTGTCGTATCTCTATATATTATGTTGGATATACTTTTAATATGACAGGTTTTCAATACGCCGTATAAATCAAATTATATAAAAACTGAATTTTCTAATCACTGGAAAGCCTCAATTAAACGGGACTTAACTCGGTGTTGCCAGCAAGCAAGATATATCTCGTCTTAATCAATATTATGTTCAAAATGCTTAGACTAGGTAAAACGAAATAATGGCTATAATAATTCCGTGGAAGTGTGCATGATTATCAAAATCAAGTAGATAAATTGAAGTTTTTACGACGAATGGCCAACGTGCATTGATTGTATATATCTAATATTTATAAAGATATTTCTGTTATAAACTTAAGTTTTATAAGTATTTAATTAATAAATAGATACCTACGACAAAAATGAATATTTTATTTTTCCACTGATCTTTCAGTTTTATCAGCGTTCTGTTTATTCATGTTCTGTTTTGTCTGGTTATTGTGAATAAGGAGGTAGGTACACATAGTGTATAAAATACTGAAATGCGAAACTCGAGTCTCAAAAAATGACTCAAACCGAAATGTACAAGACTTAAACCAATTCCATCAAGTATCGTCGGTCGGCAGTATTGATTTTCTTTGTTATGATTGTTGTATCTCTACATACATAAGATAAAATAACGAAGCATTCAACTATTAAGAATCGCTCTTTTACTGGTTGGAAACTCTTATGAAAACTATTCTGCTAAACAAGCTTTGTAGCTATCTGTGTAAAATAAATACATAAACTTATATCATGAAATTTGAACTCGCCTGACACCATAATAATAATAATATACCATAGTGTATTTACGTGACGTGTATTTATACACAGGGTCTATTTAAACTTTTTATTTAACAACATGTGTTTGAGGTTCTAGATTTTTTTTAAGTATGATTGAGTTAGTCATATAATATAATATATTCCTCGACAGCATTAAAATATGGCGGCACATTTTTCAAGACTACGCTTGTTATGTTGTTATTTGTGATTGATTATACAAATATTAAAATAATATTCGTCAATTATGTAATTAAACATCTTACAAATAGTAATTGAAGCTGCATTTTTTATCTCAGCAATGCCTTTGCAAATTCATCTCAGAACACGAACACCTTTCATTCAGATACAAGAAATATAGTCACCTTTATTTTGTAAACTGTAAATTCATGGTGGAACTGCATTGTATTGTTATTTGATTTAATAAAACAAGAAATATAGGATAAAATTTCATGTAGGTTCTAGACAACTTTAATGGCTTCATATTTTTATAATACAATTTGTGCATACTATTATATTATATGGATATATAAAGTCAACTATACGACGGTGTAGTTGAACAATAAGCTTTGTCTCAAATGTCACAAGGATGCCGGATTACTGTCTTGAAAGTCCACTGGCAAACCCAGCTTTTTGAATAATTATAAAAATTGCTGACATTTTAATATTTATTTTATAAAAAGTTGATGTAAATGAGTAAAGAATTATATAATTCCTTTTATATAGTATGTATAATATAAGTTACTGTAGCAAAAATATTACTACGTGTATTTTTCTTGTTTCCTAAAAAAATTGTGATCTTTTTCCGTTGCTATTAATAGCGTGTGTGAAGTATTTATACAAACCTTGCCTGAAATCAAAAGCAGAAATATATTCAATGAATTATTTGCACTATGAATGAAGAAGATTGCTTCCGTGTGTATTAATTAATTATCTTAGTGATATTCTAATACATGTTTCTCATTGACTATTTATTTTGGGAAATAGTAAATCGTACAAATAATTATTATCTGAAAAGATACATAAATTTTTCTCAAGCTATTCAATAACACATAGTTAGTTCTTATTTTGGATGTTATGCAACTAATAATGCTTTTTCATTATGTATTGACAGTTTACTAAACGGCATTATTCTTTGGCTGTATTGGATAAGTAATCAAAATAATTACTGAGGGTTGGATGTGTGATAATATAATTGATACTACTCTAGTGATAATATAAAAACTGCAATTCATTGTATTTTATAATTTAAAGTGCACAGTTTTAATTAAATTATTAACACATGAACTATTTCTTTTATTCAACGAATAATTCATTAGATTTGAAAATGTAACATTTTATATTATATACATACATTATTTGAAACTAGAACTAGAAAAACGTTACACGTAAAAAAAATTTATTGTAATTCCATAAGCATTTCATGTAAAAACTACTAGTTAAATTGTCGTAATGATAAAGGATGCCCGTAACTTAATTGGAAAAACACACTGGTGTGAATCAAGCGGTTACAAATTCATGTACGGTCGGTTTTTTCTTTTATAGAGATGTTTTTGATATATGGTTGTCAAATTATGTATAAGTATTATTAATACATGGTTATCTAAAAACATTAAAAAGAAAAATATTCATATTATGATTTTTAAAAAATCTGGTAGGTAGGTACAAAACGTATGTTTATTGAAAAAATTCATTTTATTATTATTTGTTTTTATTATTATAATGCCGATTCATAATATGTTTCAAATTTTAAGAATAACATCGAGTCTTTCTTTAAAATGGTAATGTGCGCAACTTTAAATCCTTATTATTTATATTATCCAATCGAGTTTTGGTATGGTCTCCTGGTTTGAATCCTGGGTCTGGCAAGTACACATATTGTTTTCAATTTGTGTACGAGTCATAGTATGAAATTTATAGGTTGAGCAAGTGGCTGACATCCATTTCTCGTAAAAACAAATATCTCTTAAGACAAACCTACTCTGTGGAGGCCCATATGATCTTCTTATGATCGGACATGGTGGGAGAAAGCTTACCAAACATAACCATAGTGTATTGAAGTTATACTTCTTTTGGCACGTTTGGGAAATCAGATCAGAGTGTATTTTTGGCGTGTGACATGACGTAACACATAATTTATTTTTTCACACGAGAAAAATGCACACGATTAGATTCGAACCACCGATTGTTCGGTTATCAGCCGAACGCACTACCTTTACTGCAATCGCGACAATTATACCGTATAATATTATAGTTTAGAATTGTTCCGTTGCCTAGGCAGCGAATTTATTATTGTAATCCATTTGCAATTCCTTACGTAAACAAACTATTAAACGTCGAGTGACAGTTGGTACTTTAAAAATAAAAACAACGAGAAACCATTATATAATTTAATAATATAAGTTAAAGTGTATAGAAATAAACCAACGACGTTCCAATAAGAATAAACGGTCTTTTTCTTGAGTGTGTAATTTAACAAGATAATTAAGAGCTAGTCAAAGAATCTAGTTTATCACAAGTTTTGTTACGCCGAAGAAGTATAACTTCTAACGCGCGTACATAAGTACACTCATCGATTTTTTTTGTATATATGTATATGTTTACCAAACTAAACTATTCCAATGTTTTTAGATACCTACTTGAAATAAAATAAAATGCTTTAAAACCAATTAAATGTATTTAGTTGTAGCTTTAATATCCTTCACTAAGTGCATTACGCTCTCCCTTAAAATAAATACTAACGGATTATTCCACTAAAGGCAACTAAGAAAAATGAAATCCATTAAAATTGCATTAAGTGGAGTTAATCTGCTGAGCTTTATATAAGATTTTTATTATGAACGTTCATAATAGATTTATGAACGAGCTTTATATTTACTTCCTAGTAAAGGTTTTATTAAAAGTTTTCCAATGAATATATTTTACCGTTTTTAAATATTATACTGAATAATATAGGATAATAATGAAACATATTAAAGTATTTATTAATTTGGTGTTAAGATGGCAGGGTTCGATAATTATGATGGGAAAGAAATTTTTATTCCTAATTTAAAAATTATACGGTTCCAAGTTTGGTGTATTGAGAACTGTTTTAGGTTATATTATAGAGAAGATACTTATGAATTTTCATAATCCAATAACTTCAATAACATGGATATTACCGAATAGATTCCATTTTATTTTGTTGTTAAAGATACTAGTGCCACACTTCCTTGTTCCGAAGCGATGGTGCACGGGTACGGGACTGATTTGGCAACCATGCACCATAGTGCTTAAAGAAATAAAAGAATCAGATTTTATGTGAGCATCTAGCAACAAAATATGATCGTAAATAATGTCAATGATAATAATTAATCATCATAATCATCATCCGGAGTCGATCCACTGCAGGATGAAGGCCTCCGCTGGCTCTCTCCAATCTTCTCGGTACATCCACCGCACTTTATGAGCTCGGTTATCCAACGGGCTTTTAGGGCGTAGATATGGGTGTTGAATTCCCCTTGGATACTACTATATGACGACATTTATTAGTCCAGTGGTTGTCTACTCGCAGAGTGACATTCCAGCTCATTGCTATTCCATCTTTTTAGCGACATCTACCACATCGCGTCTGCTTTTTTATCCATTGGTTTTTTGTGATCTTTACGCGTTATGCTCAACATGCACCTTTCCTTGCCACGTTGAGCTACTCATCATTTTTGGATTTGTCTTACATTAATAGTTCGTGTTTCACATGCATACGTAAGCGTTGGTAGGACTCATTGGTTGAATACTTTACGCTTAGCTCACAATTGGAGGTCACTTTTGAAGATACTATTCAAACGCCCAAATGCACTCCATGCCAGTCTGGTTCTGCGAGAAATCTCGTCATATATGCCACCGTCAATAATTGACATGTGTTGTCCAAGATAGACGTAGTTGTTGACTGGCTCGATTTGAGTACCATTGATGAAGATTGTTTTTTGGTTCTGCAAAGCAGTTATCATTAATTATTATAATACACAACTAAAATCATGAGAAAGAAAAATGTATATTTTTTTTTAAATTCAAAGTAAAAAAAAATACAAAAACACATAAAGAATGAACGTCTGTTAAATATTTAAATCGATATTATTATTATTCAATATACGAGTAGTTATTGAAAGTTTCTCATATATTATGTTATAGCAAGATATACAGAGATACACTATGAGTTAATCGTTCTCATACAAAATATCTTTGGTATTGTCAAGGCATGACTAATATATTTCTAAGCGTGATATCACACTGTTTAATTTTGTTAACTTGAATAATATATTTGAGTTAACGTGATGTGATAACAGTCTGTGTCTGGCATCATAAACCTCTACTTTTTCGATTATAAAACTAGTGAAAAAACTAGGTAACAAATTTATTATTTAAGTTAAAACTATTAAAATGATTAATCCGTGTCACCTTTCAGGTCCAGATATGAGTTACCAGAGCACAGAAAATATAAAATAAATCGATTATGGTCGTTATGCACCTCTTTATCTTGAAGTATTCACATAGCCGTACTAAAGCTTCCAGTATCCCAACGATTTTATTATTATTATTAGTAAAAAATACCAGGTGGCACTGTCACCTGTCATAACTTTTGTTATTTTTTTAACACTATCACTTCGATTTATCTACTCCTTTCCAATCTTCAATTTGAATTGAGCGTATTCTTATGTAAACTTATTGAAATTTTCGGAGATATATCTTTTTCAAAATCGTGTTTTACATCCGACATCATATTTATATATGCCTTTCCATCAATCTGTCACAAATTAATCGTAATATAGTTTATTTTTTCTATATAGGTACCTAATAATATGATAGTAAGTAGGTACTGCACTGTAAGCATCTCTGTCAAACTATCATGAGAGTATCATATCATTTGTTTTCTTTCACGACCCGATTAAATAAACTATTCTTTGCGTGTCAGTTTTTTTTTAAATTTGAATATGCGTTTACGTGTATGCTTTCTATCACCTTACCCTTTTTAATACCTACGTTTTTTTCGTGCCTAGCTCTCTCATTTACATTTATATGTTTTTTCTCATGCGTTATAGATAGATATAATATAATAAAAATAACTTGGTATCGGTTATTACATTTATGTAGTTTGAAAAATGTCATCTATGTTTATTATCGTCTACTTATTTTAAGTAGGTACTTATCTTAAATGAGCTACTAGAACATCTGACTAATATTCGCATTTTAATGTTGCTTTTTATTTCGTCTATAGCACATAAGTGACCAGTAACTGTATCAAAAAATAAACGGCGTATGGTTTATTTCTCGGACCCTATCGAACACGTAAACAACGACGTAAAAGCCATCAAGCACAGTGTTTACCAAACAACACATGGCTGCGGCCCAGAATGATATGTATACAATTTTACACAGTTAAGTACATCAATTTAAAACACAAAAGGAAAATAAAGAAGTCAGGTTAGTATTGTATTTGCTTAGTCTCCCAGAAATAATGATGGGATAAATTTTCAATAATTAAGCCCCAAGAAAGAAACAAAAAATTAAACTACAAGAGTTAAATCATAAATTTCATAAAATTATATAAGTCAAATTTCATACGATTATTCAAAAATATCGTGTACGTCTTTCTACGAACGCCCACTGTGACACAAAAATGTAAGTTTCAATCGTAGTGCTACTTATTGCTCAGACGTCGAGTGTTATATTGTAAATTACTGTATGTAGAATGATTGTATCCTATTGAAATTCATGGTAGTACGTTAATTAATTTGAACGAAATATACAATCGAAAATCTTTATTTACTGCGAATAGATTACATCATTATATTCTATCGTAACTTGAATTCAGAAACCCAGCTTGTCTATAGACGCTATAGGTTTCTATATGCCAAAAGTGTTACAGAACTAGAAGATATGTTTAATGATCTGAATCTCACCACAATAACACTCGCTTTCTTCACTGTATTTGATTACCACAATTGCACTTTATAATGTTTTATGTATTTGCCTGATATTGGAATAATAACTTTATAATTTATTTTGTATTTATTCATATAGAATAATTCAGGCCAATGCCTTGATGAAAGTAAGAATAGTATGTAATAGTTTTATTATTATTTTTTCTCTAGAGAACTGAAGCGGTCCAGAGCCGGTCTGCAGACCATACAATGGTAGACCCTTGCGCGAAAGAAAGCTAGAACAAGAAGAGGGGAGAATGAAATGGCGAACGTAGAATGGGGAAAGGCAATAAAAAATACTAAAGACAGCGTTTGCGAATTGGCGGCGCAGAAAAACGAAAGATAAGAAGGAGGAGATAAGGAGTTCCCGGCTGATAAATTTGCTGGATGACTCGGTCTGGAGATATGACCTAACAACGAGGGGAACAAATTGGGGGACAGATACTCTTGATTGTGGACTGTCATTGTGACCTTTCGTTGTGGAGAAACGCTTTAAACGAAATCGCGGGAGCAGAAGTGAAAAATTTCACGTGATTTTTTTTAGTTTTTTTTCCAGACCGACCGGTCAAAAGGGTTCAAAAAAAATATACATATTTTTTATTCAAAATATTTCAAAGTCAATCAAATTCACGCTACGTATACAAAAAAACTACTTTATAATATTTTTACTGAATTGTTTATTATTTTGTCAAAAGACTTGTAATCGTAAGTATCTACGTCTGTGATAGATCAATCGAATATAATAACATCTCAATATATAATTCCGAGTAGGCTATAAATATTCGTTCATTTTATTTACATGAGTACATTTTATTTAGTTTTGAATACCTTACAAAATATGTTATAAAAAGATACAAGTGCTATATTTATAGGTGATAACATGTAAGTAACTGTTTTGTATGAAATGGTATCAGCATTATATTATAGTATACAAATATTTCTCTCAGGTTAAGTATCTATTCGTAAAATAATACCACGGAGTAGATTTATTAAATTTTATCACTAGGCACTTGGGTCTTTTTAATTCTCAGCTACTCAACAAGAAATAGTTAGTTATACAAATGATTTACAAATAATATATCATGTGTAAATTGAATATTGCATTGAGACAATATATACTTCATAATAATTATTTAGAATATAATACGTGAATTGACTGAAACTGTAAAACATATATTTTAAGCGCTTAGAAACAAAAGCGGCAGTTTTGGAGTCATTAAAAATATCTCATATCTTTCTAATAAGTATGTATAATTTATGAAAAAAAAAATGTTTGTATAGTATTATTGTAGGTATAAAATATATTTTTTAGAAAATATGCATGTAAAAGATAAATAAGACATTTTTATTTTTGAAAAAATGGAAACTCCCGCGTTGTGTTTCCCTTTCGTTTCTCGAGTCCTCAATTATACTTAATATTCACAGTATAAATAATACTTGGTAGGATTCTGTAAGTATCAGCAAGATTGAAGGTCACAACCTTCAGCAATGGGGATGTACAATTATGAAGAAGAAATATATTTACAATTGTGATACGTCTTAGATATAAATCATAAAATATTGTTTGTCATTTATCAAATCGGTAACTAAAACATTATTATACTCGCATATAGGAACTATTATGCAAATATCTCTAAGCTTTAATCATATAGAAAAAATTTCAATTTTTATATGCATGATTTATGCTATGGATAAGCAACTCCTGTATTTTAAAGGAGATGCTTTATGGATACTTAGAGGACAAAAAATGGACGAGAGGAGAGAGATGCAAGAGAGCTGTTACTGGTAGACTGGTAAAGGACCGAGTGCCATGTAGGCAGAGACGATGCCAGAACTAGGTTTTGGTTGTAGTTACATCGAAAAAAAAACAATCACCTTAGACAATAATTTGTTGACAGATTTGATACAGTAATTGAATGCAGTCGATGCGTCCTTCTTTAAGGTTGAGTTAAAACTTAATTAAAAAGCTATTTTGGTTTAGTATAATATACATATAATATAATATATATATATATATATATGTGGTATATAAAAAAACAATGATATTACGCATGGCATTCTAAGATGACAATATCCGTTAGAAAGAAGTTTTAAACAATGAGCGATTAAGATATATTGTATTCCAGTCGATTAGATTGATAAGAACAATGGTGTGATAAAATAAATCTTTATCAAATGCATTCTCAGCTATTCATTATGCATGCTTATTAATACTTGATAAGCATAACTGTGGAGCTATAATAATTATAAAAAAACATACATTATGCTATGCAGTCTCCCTTTTGGAAAAAATATTTCTAGGAAAAAACTTAATATAACTGGGTTATATTTACAATCCCGGATTTCATCTAGCCGCGCAATTGGACCCAAATCGTTTGTCTTAGGACATCAGTGTATTGCATGAAAAATTTTGTAATAAGCCTAATAACTGGGAAAGGGTAAGTCAACATTCTGCATGACGCGCTTTTTCTTTATGCCTAATAACTACCATGCACAGGTTAGAGCCTTAACTACGGACGAGCTACGGAGTTCTGACATGACCCAAGTCATAGGAAGATGCAAGAAGATTTGCGAGTGACACGGATTTCTAGATGCGCTTCTTATGAGATCATGTCATGGAGTTAGTACTTGGTAAGTCTTGAAATCATGTTAACATAGATAGAGTCATTGCAATTTGAAGTTTGAAATGCCTTCTAAAATCAAGGATATTGCTAATTTCTTTATGCTTTACATGTACCTATGTTCTATATCTCGGATGACCTTGATTTTTTTTCTAGCGTACATATTGATTTTATATAGACGCATAATTCATTGTTAACTCTAGATTCCTAAATTATCGACTTACCAACTGTTGGCAGTACACCCCATGATATTATAATTTGATTTATTTTATATTTTTTGTTGCGAAACGTTTAAAATATGTTTTCTAAAAGGTAGTGCATTTTAAGCTTAACCATTTTCCTGAACCACCGGTGAAATTATACGTTATACAATTATTTTATTCATTGTTCCTCACAAAGCCTTTGGCTTTAGAAGGCTTGTAACATTCCAAGCGATAATTAATGACCTAGAACTTGACCCTAAACAAAGAAAGCTTTTACGCTACAATTTGTAAACAGCAAGTTAATGTCAATAGAATTCTTTCCAAGTTCAAGTATTACAATAAAAAAACATGTTATTTTCATAACTCTGTTCAAGATTTTCCGAAGAAATTATCTTGTATTGTGTTTTGTAAAAGTTTTTACTTCGTTTTTTCTCTGTTTCCATTCAAGCCTGCTCTAGATCAACATTTACATTTTCCCGAAAACAAATTAATGTTGAATAAGAACTGTTTAAAACTATATATTTAAAAAAATATACATTCGTATTTATCTTATAATTTTGAGCGACGCATTGACAATAATATATGTAAATAAGTAGTAAAATAGTTATATGTTTAAACATAAGAATGACGTAAACTGATAATAGTTATTAACGTAGATTACCCGCGTAGGATGGTTTAATTAGAGAAAATAGATAGTAATAGATATCATTGAAAAAAAATACAGAAAAAGTAAAATAAAATGACTGAATAAACAGAAGTTAAGTTCCCACAAAAAGTTTGATTTTTGCAAGGCGTGTTACTTAGTATCACAAACATACATAATTATACCCTTCCAAACCAACCTGATCCGCACCACACTCAGTCTTAACCGAGCGTATCACAAGGTCCTACGTTTGTTTGTAAAATATCAGGATTTTTTATGCCTGGTGATGTCTCAAGAGCAGATACCCAAAACTGAGGTCGCTATATAGTCCCAAGTGAGCTTTGACTGAGTTTATTGAGAGACTTCCTAATAAAAACTTTTTATGGTAGAGAGGAGCAAGGTGAGCTAAAAATTTCTTATCAATAAATATATAGCACATAAAAAAAGCTAAAACTATACGTACGTACAAAACTCTGTGAAGAAATTTTCACGCCGTAATTATTTTAAATGCAACGATATTGGCTTTTGTGGCAATCTAGTCGTGCGGCTCGATGGGTTCAATTGCTGGTTGGACCGACTTGAGCATATTTCCTTTTGGGGCACATTCGCGGACATTCCCAGAGTATGATGGTCTGTAATATGACAATATGTTGATCGGGTGCAAGCTCAAAGAGATAATTAATAACAAGTGTTTCTACACTTCTATAACGGAAGGGCTGAGAGGTGTACGGTGGGATCAAACACAACATCTAGTCGCTAGTGGTTTGTGTCGGCGGTCAGTGCTGTGTGATACTGCCTACTTCTGCAGAAAGTCGAGTGAAACTATCACATAACCAGTATAGTTCCTCTACTTATATAAAAAAAAGTCTGAGAAGGTAACCTAATTTATTTTATTCCTTCTCGTTCTCAGCGTACCTGTCTTCTTTTAGCCAGAACGGTAAATAAAACGGTTTATGACTTTACTCAGCATGACGTGCGACTTTTTGAATTACTTTTTAAAAGCTATGCTGCTACTGGGGAAGTGAGATTTGAACCTGTGGCATTTTAATATGTATCACGTGTTTTCCCTAGTGATCTACGCACTGATACTAACTCTCTGGGACTACAAGTTACTGCCTACAACACGCACACACATACGGAGTGTTTTTGTCGCAATATAGAAAATATTTTCATAATAAAATTGTAGCATAATAGTAGGTAATTGTCTGTGTTTTCTAAATATTTGACTTTTGATAAGGGTTTAGACTATTTCGATAACCCGAGTATAATTTTTTTCACTGTTAAAAATAATAGAAATATATATCATTAGAAGTAGCAAACATTTCAATACATATACTTAGTGATATTTTTTTTTTTAATGTAGTTGTTTATATTAAAAACTGGTATGAATATTAAAGTATATGTGTCCGTGACCTGGATTTCAAGACATTTGGACTCTAGGAAAACTCTGTTTTGAAGATTGGTCAACGCTTGACTAATAAAACAGGTGAGTGCCGTTCAACTAAATACCTGAGACAGCGAATACGCATAGGAATCAAAAGATGTAATGCAGTCGCTGTTTTAGGTACTCTTGAGGCATCCGGTGGACTGGAGGGGGTATTTTATATACATGGAGAAATCTAGTAAGTATATCAATAATTTTATAATAATTATTAATAAGTTATATACTTATATCGTATAATTTTATACATTTTCTCACATATTATGTTGTTATACTCTTTTTTTATTATTATTATTGTTAACTTATTATTTATTAATTCTTTATGTAATAATTAATCAATAATTATTTGTTTTCAATTATACTGTTAATAAAGGAATCTATAGTAATAATATATTTAATAGAATATAATAATTAATTATTTATTTTTAATCAAAAAATATTTTCATTTTTCGATTTTTACTTTATTGCCCGTTATAACCAAAAAATGCACTAATTCAACTGAATTAAACTGGATTGACTTAGATTAAACTCGATTAAACTAAAAATAGTTAGGATTCAACTAGATTTGATTAAACTAACACAATTTGACTATGTTTACACTACTATAGTAGCGTTTTATCCTAATATTTAAAAAGTCCCTGAAATTAAGATAAAACTACTGAAAAATTTGCAACAATTACGTGCAGATAAAGTGGTCAGGTATATGAATAGTTGCGGTGAAATGGTGAGGTTTGGTGGTGTAGAGAAGTTCACACTTACATCCAATCGTCGAGTGCTCGAAGATAATAATAACAGCGATTAAAACAATGGTGTGGTAATGGGGAAAATTGATTGAGAGGCGCGCAGCTAGATCTAACCAATTGGCGTAAAAAAATGAATCATTGTGTTATATATATAATATGTATGTTTTTTCGTATATCACAAGTACAGGGGAAAAAAATATAATACCGTTTACATCACCATTTATAGACTCACTCTTACTCAACCACTAAAAATCCAGAATAACCCGAAAGAGAAAAAGTGGGGTTACATACATAAACTGTGGATAGATTATCTAAAAAAAATAGTTTACAGCGTAAAAATCCAAATCTAATGAGATCTTACGAAGTTATGCATATAAAATATTCGCTAGAATGCAGTTATCGATGCCAGTTTTCCTCCACCTACTTTGAGGTTCAGTCCAGATAAAATATGACATTAATCTTCTTTCGATACAGTTCTATGTCGAATATTGGCGACCAAATTGCAGTACCTACGTCATTCTATCCTATACCAGTTGTATCAGATCTCCACACCTTAAAAGAATCTCCAGAAAATAAAATCAACTTTTGCCTACAATTTTGCTGCTCTCTACCTTCCTCAACATTATAAGTTGGAGTAAATCATACTTATAACTTATAAGTATGTATCTTTTCTATGCTTGATAGTTAGTAGTTACCAGTTTTCTTGTAATTTATTGTAATATATAACCTTTGTAGTACGCTAATATAGTCACATCTTAAAAGCCTCCAGTTTTGTTGTTGTCCGTTTCTGAGCAATTTGTAATTTAATTATAAGAGTTTTTGACATAATCACCGAATGGTTAATGACCAACCTTACGGCTTTCACCATTATTCACTGGAAATTATATTAAAATTTTACTTAATAAATTGAATATTATGTACATACTATTCTCCTGAAAATTTAAATATTTACTACAGGCCATCTTAAAATCTGAATCAATATTATGCTTTAATTTTCCGGCGGAGTCACGCATTTTTATTGAAATCAAAAAATATACGGCCTGTAAGAATAACAAAGAAGAGCGGAGTGTTTTGATTAAATTTGGCGAAACACGAGCACTCTTAGCCCCGACGCCTACGCAGACAGAGAGGAGGAATGGACATCCTCGCGTTTATTCTGGAAACGTCTTTTGATATGCAGGATATCTTGACATAAAACTTGGGTAGGAAGCTAAATTTATTTACGTCCATTTGTTTGTTGTTTATCGAATAAATATATTATGGTAGCCATACGAGAATAACTTTTCTAATTATTAATATTGAGATCGTTATAGTAAAAAGGCGTAATATTATTATGTCATATTTTTTAACTATACATGAGAGCGATTTAAAATTTAAAAAAGTAATAGTTTCAATGTAGAAAGGGTCCAACTTCGTCACAGAATATTTATTGGGGCGCTAAAAATGATATTCTTAAATATAATCTAACCTTACAAATAATTAGTTTCTGCTATAACGTCTCCAACATCATTTTGGGTTGGCACCAGGGAACTCAGAAATAATGGGAACTGAAATATCTAACGGGTAAGGAGTAGCAGGTAACCGATCTCGAAACTAAACCAGGTGTCAAGAATACGTCATACGTCGAATACTGACAACTTCTCTCGGTTTATGCATTGACGCTTATTTAATATTGGTGTATTACACACACTATTGCACGTGCATAATGCGTGTTTCATTTTCGTAGAACACTCATACATTCAAAACCCTGCATCAAAATGTAGTGTATTGAATATTGCCTATCGGAATTATATTTTTCTTGTTGGTTGACACCCTAGAAGTTCAGAAGCCTTCGCTCTTCCGGTTACTATATAGTGAATGGGTTGATATGGTGCCGCCACTTGGATAGCATTGACTTGAAAACGCAATGTGGACTTCAATACAACTGGTTGATTACCAGCTTGCCGCCGGTAAAGTTTAATCATTAATGAATTGCTTGAAGTACTATAGTACTATATTACTTCGAACAGTTAGCCATATACGTAAGTCTAATAGAGCCTCATTAGAATCTAGTACTACTATATTCAGCGCGGTTACACAATACTACGAACACAATCTTAAACACGGTTAAATAAGACACAAAATTGCTATGGATAATACGATCAGTCACATGAGCGCACGTGAGTTCACGTTAAACTCGTATCAATAGTAAAATGATATTTTACTAATACGTTTTAAAATGTTATTAGACAGAAGATGATTTCATCCAGCAGCACATTTTAAGCTGAAAATGAATAATAACAGTTAGCAAAATCTGCCAAAATGTATCAAAACCATACTGAGGTCACCTCACGCGTATTATGCCATACATACAATACCACGCGTGATAGAACTCTATTTTTTATGAAAAATACACTTCTTCGAGTTACGTTGTCTCACGTATCTTTGTTTTAGTGGTTTGGAAGGGAGCTACAAATGGCAGGAAATTTTCACATATTATTAGTAGATTGACAGTTTTTATTATTGAATGTTTTGGTGGTTACAGCAAAAAGCTCACGTGACGTGATGATATTGTGTTTCTATCATTGATATATTAAATTTATGAATATCGCTTGTTCCAAAAACGTATGGATTTTGACATTCATAGCGTTAAACTTAGTCTGTTGGGTCAAACAATTATTTCAACCGTAATAATATATCATAATATAGTATAAATCCCGCCTATATAGGTTGTAAAAATACGTATTGCAATTTATATTTCTTGCAAATTTTGCCGAGTTCACATAATATAGAATACATTTTTATAGGTGAGTTCACTAGCAATCTATTATTGCTCAAAAATGCATATTTAAGGGGGGACATGCTCAGCGTAGGTCAAAATGGAGCTTTTATTGCATTTTCAAAGCATGATCCTGGACATTCCTTAAACGTTGTAGATAATCTATTTATATAATATTAAAGCTTTATTATCCCTTTATATTTATTTTATACATTTGATGGCTGCATAAAGTATTTTTATTACATAAAATAGTATTCTTTTAAACCTCTCGCTCTTATGTTTTAGAATATAGTCATATTTCAGTACATGCATGTGCAGTGGTGTTAAGATTTTTTACATTTATTAATTTTTAAACGCATTAATAAAGCCATTTGTATAAATTATGTTGACATTATTAAAGTGAAATATTTACGATAAAAAATTATATTGATAATCTCTGTTATCCCAAATTTGACAAGAATTAGGCATTTTATTATTCAAAAAATGGGCAAGATTAACACATTCGAAGATAATTCTAAAGATACTAATTATAAGCTGTGTCTTTGACCATTAAAATGTGATAAACATCCTATGAATAATGATTGCTTTATAATAATTATTGATATAAGAATAAGGTAGTGTTTTTTTGAAATACGCCATTTCTTTTGGCATTCCCCAGTGGTTAAGCTACAACATACGGCCGTACCCATAGATTGATATACTAAAACTGAAGTAGGAAGTAAGATCATGTTAACGCGCGTGTTTGAACAAAAATACTTTATGCAGTCACCAAATGTTTAAAATAAATATAAAGGATAATAAGGCTTCAAAATTATATAAATAGATTATCTACAACGTTTAAGGAATATCTAGGATCATGCTTTCAAAATAGCATAAAAGCTCCATTTTTACATACGCTGAGCATGCCCGCCCTTAAGACTCGGGCAAAAATAATGAAAAACATAAGTAGCAGTTTCACAACAATGTATCCTGTAGGTATTTTATAAAAAAAATGATAAGCAGGATAAAAAAAGACATTACTATTAAGGCGTGGTTTGAGAAAAATGCGTATATTTTTAAATTCTGTTTATTATATTATTATGTAGGTATATAATTCCTCTAAATATGGTTAAGTACATTTAGATGTTCAGCGGCAAAAGTAATTATTATCGGGTCTCAACATTTTTTCTTAACATAGAAAAAAATCAAGAATTTATAAATCAGAACCCAACGTCCTAATTATAATTAGTTTGCTCTTACATCCGCTTCTTTAATTATTGTGACACATAATTTATGTTAATATTAGTTAAATTATTCTGTATCTATTCGACCCAGTTATTTAATTGCTTTTTCATGTGATATATTTCACAAACTCTCCAGCTTGCGTAAAAAAAAACGTAAAGCTTTTCATGAAAACAGTTTTCCATATATTATAATACTGTTCAATGTTTGGTTGAGTTTTCCGTGTAATAAATAACCCGAGAGTTACATTATAAGCAGTACCCTTGAAACAAACTTTATGTGTGTATTTTTAGGGAAGTTTTGCTATGTGAATAGTTAAGGGTCGTAATAATGATAGTATAATTATTTATGTTGCGACCTTGTACTAGTAACTTTAAAAATGCTGATGGAATGTTGGATCTAGACCGGATATGTACTATAAATACCTACCCCAAGGATGTCTGCGTTAGCCTAGTATACCTAAGAAGACTCAGTTATTGTGTTAGGTATTTATAATGTCACTCCGGTCTATTGAAGGTTCTAAGTTTTAAGGCATTGCACCGATTTTTGGAATGCATTTCGAAAAAAATACTTACAAGACCAGTTGTCAAGTATGACTCGGAAACCTAGTGCATGATTAAAAAAATATTGGGCTCATTTAAGCAGAGCGTGCTGCAAGGTATTTTCAAATCCACCAATTACACGTAGTCTGGGTTTACTACTACGGATATACAATAATGAGATGCACGCTTTGTACGAGAACTATTACATTGTATAGTCCATCATAATATGCCAATTTAGATGCCTGGATTATGTACATAGAAAAAAAACTGATATTAAGTAAGCCGGATGACAAACAAAACCTAGGCGACCTTGTACAAAAAAAAGGAAGAGTGTCAAACATGATTTTAAATCCTTAAGACTTGTACATTGAATGAATGTTTGGATATATATGAAGGAAGCAGATGCTAGAGGAAGCCAATATCTACATAAAAGTTTAGTACCACGTAAGCCTGTTATTAAGATAGATGGTTTTCAGGTAGTATTTGAATTTCACAGATTGACATATTATAATGTTCTGTTGAACATATAGTAACAGCTATCGTCAGAATATAAAACCAACTATTTGGGTAGATAACAAAGGTCACTCGTTATCAAACAGTTGCCGATGTTGTCCATCCACAAGGATTGAAAAACTAACAAAATACCCTTTATTTTATTATTATAAGATGACGATAAAATATATAAATCGTCAATAATTACGAGTGAAACAATAAAGGTAACATAAAAAATAGTTCCGTGTTTTTAATTAAATATGTACCCTACAAAAATTAAAATTAGTAGCTGTACCTTCATAGTACCTACATAGTACCTAACTTAAATTGTAAATGACACTATAAGCCATTTTTTACTATATATATTTATACTATATTATATACTACAATTATTTATTACTATATTAATATTATTTATTCGACCATGTCCGATCCTAATAAGATCCTAATATGGGCCTCTGCAGAGTGGAAGTTTGTATTAACAGAATTTGTTTTTACGATAAATGGATGTCAGCCACTTGCTCAGCCTATCAGGTCCATACTCTGACTCATACACAGATTGAAAAACAAAATGTGTACTTGCTAGACCCAGGATTCGGACCTGAGACCCACGACATTATAGGTCGATGCTTAAACCGCGCGTTTACCGTGGGTATACGCCAATTAGGGATGCATAACTATATAAGAATCAATAATATTGGCTAAGTATATATTAGTATTAAGTGATTATTGAAAACCTTACATTATGGCAATACGCATTAAAAAAAGAGCTTATTCCATATTTTCACCTAGTCGGAGAATAAAATAATATAGACATTCAAGACTGAAGGTAATTATCTATATATATAAAACAAAGTCGGGTTAGTTACACCATTTATAACTCAAGAACGGCTGGACAGATTTTTATAATCTTTGTTTTGTTGGATTTGACTCTGCCCGGAATATCAGAATAACTATTAAAATATCGGATAAATCACGGAAAAAATAAATTATGAAGAAAATTAATTTTCTCATACATTTTGATATTTTGAACAATGAACGTCGCGCATTCTAAAATAAAAGAAAATCACAAAAAATTTAAACCCATATACAATGCCATCTCTAATACATGACAGAAACAATAAACAAGAAACAAACAAACTAAAGAAAGAATGATAGTCGAAATGTCTAACTGTCAATGGTGTAGTGTGCCCAACATTTCGTGCTTCAGGTCAACAGCTCAATTTGCTTGAAAACTATACTCATTGGGATATGACAATCGCTGAAGCAATTGTTTCTACATCTCCAAATCAGATACGCACATTATTTGCTATCATTATTTCGATATGCTTCCTATAGAATTCACCTGATCTGTGAAACAAGTACAAGGATGACATGTCAGAAGACATTTTACATCAAATTCGTGTCAGTTCAGGGAATCCCGATCTCAAGGTGAATGAGGAAATACATAACCAGGCTTTGCTTTTGATCGAACATAATAAATGTGTTACCTCATATGCGGCAGTTTGTTAGTGAAGTTAGGAATGCCAACGCCACATCGTGGAATGAATGACGCTTTCAATCGAGAATTGGAACGTGAACGTGAATATGATCGAAATGCATTGAACCAATCAGTTTGAACGAATGTACCACTGTTGAACCCCCAACAGAAAAAAGTGTACGATACATTAATGATGGAAATGGTGGCTTATTTTTCCTCAACGCGCCCGGTGGAACTGGGAAGACATTTCTCATGTCATTGATTTTGGCGTGCGAGATCCGAAAATGCTGTAGCAGTTGCTTCTTCTGGGATAGCGGCCACGTTGCTAGATGGATGCCGAACGTTGAAATTGCCCTTAAACCTGCCAACGACTGAACTACCGACATGCAACATTGCGAAACAGTCAGTAATGGCCAAAGTTTTGTTAGCAAGTAAAATCATCACCTAGGATGAATGCACAATGGTGCACAAACGCGCATTGAAAGCACTCAATCGAACTATGTAAGATCTGCGCAATGACTCAAGAAGTTTTGGAGGCGCAGTGATTCTACTGTGAAGAAATTTCAGCTTACGACAAACATGCGAGTTGCATTGCTAAACGATCCATCTGCCAAAAATTTCTCCAAGCAATTGCTGACTATAGGTAACGGCTGATGAATCGAACGGATTGATTTCGTTTCCGCTGAATTTTTGCAATTTCGTCTTTTCTCTTTCGCCTCAGAATCAATAATCTTGTGTTAACTTATTAGCTGAATTAAATTCAGTTTTTTATTAAGTTAAAATGAATACTCAAAATGAATAAGTTCAATAAATTTGCAAAAATCAAATTAAAATGAAAAGTATTTTAATTACATTGAACTGTACACACTGTACACCCACGATGGCCGCGTGGATTAAGCGCCGGTCTATAGTGTCGAGGGTCCCAGGTTCGAATCCTGGGTCTGGCAAGTTCACATATTGTTTTTCAATTTGTGCATGAGTCAGCGTATGGTCCTAATACGTTGAGCAAGTGGCTGACATCCATTTCTCGTAAAAATAAAATCTGTTAAAAATCTGTAAAACCTCCACTCTGTAGGGGCCCATATGATTCTATTAGGATCGGACATGGTCAAAAGAAAAAAAAGAATGTAATTCACGTGGCAGCAAGGCATTTGTTTTATTGAAGCGAATCGAAATGATTTGCGTAGCATTGTTGCACTACTTTCTGTTAAACTATTTGCTGAATGGGTTGCACTCTGGTCGATTCCGTTTATTGAAGCACTTTGTGATATACGACATTTTTCGTTTTGTTGTCAGGTACGAAAACGAATAAAGCAGATGGTTTGCTGACACATGACCATGCTACGTATAACCTTCAGTTGTAAATTGTGTGGTGGCAAGCCAGGCAGATCCAATGAGTTTAAAAATTCAGTTGGATAGTTGGTTGTTTCGTCTTCATTTGTTACACAGTCGATAGATTTGAAGGAATGCAGTGGACCAACGATTTAATTTTGAATTGTGAAGTTTAAGTGATCCACATCTTTGTTCTTTGCCGCAAGAATGCTCGTTTACTCAACCAATTGTGATTTTTGTGGTTAGCAATGATGTTCGGTAACACTTTGTTGATGAGTTCGTCCTTAGTTGAGACGAAATTGCAAAAATCCAGCGGAAACGAAATCAATCCGTTCGATTCATCAGCCGTTACCTATAGTCAGCAATTGCTTGGAGAAATTTTTGGCAGATGGATCGTTTAGCAATGCAACTCGCATGTTTGTCGTAAGCTGAAATTTCTTCACAGTAGAATCACTGCGCCTCCAAAACTTCTTGAGTCATTGCGCAGATCTTACATAGTTCGATTGAGTGCTTTCAATGCGCGTTTGTGCGCCATTGTGCATTCATCCTAGGTGATGATTTTACTTGCTAACAAAACTTTGGCCATTACTGACTGTTTCGCAATGTTGCATGTCGGTAGTTCAGTCGTTGGCAGGTTTAAGGGCAATTTCAACGTTCGGCATCCATCTAGCAACGTGGCCGCTATCCCAGAAGAAGCAACTGCTACAGCATTTTCGGATCTCGCACGCCAAAATCAATGACATGAGAAATTTCTTCCCAGTTCCACCGGGCGCGTTGAGGAAAAATAAGCCACCATTTCCATCATTAATGTATCGTACACTTTTTTCTGTTGGGGGTTCAACAGTGGTACATTCGTTCAAACTGATTGGTTCAATGCATTTCGATCATATTCACGTTCACGTTCCAATTCTCGATTGAAAGCGTCATTCATTCCACGATGTGGCGTTGGCATTCCTAACTTGACTAACAAACTGCCGCATATGAGGTAACACATTTATTATGTTCGATCAAAAGCAAAGCCTGGTTATGTATCTCCTCATTCACCTTGAGATCGGGATTCCCTGAACTGACACGAATTTGATGTAAAATGTCTTCTGACATGTCATCCTTGTACTTGTTTCACAGATCAGGTAAATTCGATAGGAAGCATATCGAAATAATGATAGCAAATAATGTGCGTATCTGATTTGGAGATGTAGAAACAATTGCTTCAGCGATTGTCATATCCCAATGAGTATAGTTTTCAAGCAAATTGAGCTGTTGACCTGAAGCACGAAATGTTGGGCACACTACACCATTGACAGTTAGACATTTCGACTATCATTCTTTCTTTAGTTTGTTTGTTTCTTGTTTATTGTTTCTGTCATGTATTAGAGATGGCATTGTATATGGGTTTAAATTTTTTGTGATTTTCTTTTAATTTAGAATGCGCGACGTTCATTGTTCAAAATATCAAAATGTATGAGAAAATTAATTTTCTTCATAATTTATTTTTTCCGTGATTTATCCGATATTTTAATAGTTATTCTGATATTCCGGGCAGAGTCAAATCCAACAAAACAAAGATTATAAAAATCTGTACAGCCGTTCTTGAGTTATAAATGGTGTAACTAACCCGACTTTGTTTTATATATATAGATATCGTTAATACTTATATTTTAAGTCATGTTATGAACGCTTTAAATTTATAATTTGACATGTTCATTATATCTAAAATGAATAATTTGATTTTGAATAATATGTCGAATTAAACATGGACTTGATATCACTTGCGCAACAAAAATACTTCATCATACTTCATTATATTTTTAATATTATAAAAAATCAACATCTACAATATCTACACTACCCCTCAATGAAAGCAATGTAAAAATATAAAACTCAATGCGACACAATATAATAGTTATCCATAAAATACGTATAAATTAAATCAAGGCAAATATAATAATGTAAAAAAGACGGTTAAGATTTCGAGACTTTTTCACAAACACTTAAGGATCGAAATAAACAGATTTCCTTTAAATGAAATTCTAAAAATACTTTTTTTATTCGGATCATTGCTACTAATGATAATCTTGAACTTGACTATCAAACAGTACCTACTTGAAAGATTTTTCAATATTCTTTAGAACAGATTTAACTTTTGTGATTAAAATAAATTCAACAATTAAAGTGGGAATTGAGATAATAAGGTGTACCTTTCTCAAATTGGGACGCCTCCTTAACAACGGAGATCTTAACCTAGGCCTGAGATTGTGTACGATTAGTTGTTATGTTCTCTTATTTCTTTTCTATGGTATTGAGGTATGGAAAAAAATCCTCATTAAATGAGGAATTCAAGATGTGGCTGTAAAGACACATTCTCCAAATTTCTTGGACTTACCGAATGATATTCTTGATTTTCTGAACGAAAGTGAAAGAATCAAGAAGTTCTGCATAGTATCAAAACTGGAAAACTACAGTACCACGGCCACATTATAACAGGACAAATGTAGAGCATTATTCAACTTGTCTTTGACAATGGTAAGCGTAGAAAAGAGCGATACCGTATTTCATGGTATGAAACTCAGTGATTTTTACTAGTTCTATTCTGGTTATATGATAATAACGCAAAGATGGCTATGATGGTAGCTGACTCCCGTTAGGAGATGGAATGATAAGAATAATAAGATGGTACTTGAATTTAAATTCAAATGGATTTAAGTAATGTACTATTCTATTTGAGACTTTTTTTGCGACCTGGGTTTCGCCTTTCGGCATCGTCATGAACTATGCGCAATCACCAATGGTAAATACGCACTGAAAACGAATACAGTTAATTCTAATTTATATATAAATAATTACAATAAAGTATGTAAAAACTTTATAACCTACCTATTAAGTCAAGGATCACAATTAAAATATAACAAACAAATTACGAATAGTTGAAGTGTTTGTAAAAAACCCTTAACTTATCACTAATAATACACTCGATAAGTGTATAAATCGTCAAAACTTAATAATAGATCATTAGTAGTTTATAAACAATAAAAATACTATATTCACAAGGTGTAAAATCGTCCATTCTGGGAACAATGGTAACGTATTGGGAATTTAATGGAATTAACTAATGAGAAATATCTATGATATCAGTCTTTAAAAAGTTATTAGTTAAACAATTAATATTCAATAATATTTTTACATATTTTATAATACATATTATTTTTTTAATATAACAAATCCACGAATGAACCCACCTAATATTAGTGTGTAATTAAAGTGTTTATATAAAGCTTCTACCTTACTACTAATTAATTATAATTACAGTCAATAGGCGTATAAATCGTCAAAACCCTAATAAAAGATAGAAAGGAAAAATTCGGGTGGCAAAAAAACGACTCAAATAGAATAGTACAAAACTTAAATCCATTAGGATTTAAATTTAAATTCCATCAAGTACCCTTGATAATATTAATATTACATAATCAATTAAGTGAAAGCTTTGCTTATATAGATTGTAAAATATAGGTTCCGCGTAATATTTTATACTCACGGATATTATACGATATAACGGAAAATATTTTTTCGATCGTAACAGGTAGTCGATTGTTGTAATTAATAAGTGGAGGTTGAATATTTTTGCTTGTTTTTCGAGTATGTTGCATTTTAATTGGATATTTTTGAAGCACTGAATATTGTCGTACAGTTATTGCCGTTAATTATTTACAAATTGGATTGCAAAAACAGCAACAAAAACAAAATTGCGATAATGCGAAATAAAGTTTGTTTTTTGGTTTCGACTTGACCAACATATTTTTAATTGAATATCGACCCTCATTAAAATAAATTGTAATTTATTTTAATACAATCGTATTTTTTAACATGATTGTAAAATCGTACAAATATTTCTGAATAAAATGGTAAAATTAAAATTTATGTTATATCTATCCAATCACAAATATAAAAAATATAACAATTGCATTGTCATTATATCTATTATATTATATTAATTGAAGTTAGCGATCTTCAAAATAGTTACTGAGCAGTCACATTATAATAAAATTGTTTTTTTTAAATATACATTCAACCTATCAACATCGAATCATATGTTTTGTATGCCTTAAAGGTTGTTCTTTATAATGTAGAAAAAATATTTGTAAATCGTAAAAAATTCTACGTGGGAGAATTCTTTAAAAAAAAATAAAGTCCATTTTGCGATTATCTTAGAACTTGTTTTAATTACATAATGCTTTCTGTCAGTATACCCTCGCTATTTTGGTATTTATTATGATATTTTAAATAAAACACAATTATAATAATGTAGTACTACTAGTGACGCTTTGTTTGTTATCATCTGATTCAAGCGGCGACGATAATTGAAGTTAGGTGGAATTAGTACCACGTTTTGTGTTTTATTTTCATTAGTACAATATATTTTCCCAAGAATTGATATTACTGATAACTAAAAAAAATAAAATAAAATAAGCCTTTTTATTTCTTACAAGCAAAAGTAAATGACAGTTAATTGCCTATATCTAATGACAGTGGCAAAGACTCCATACTAGGCGATTATTTAAAGCCTACTTTCTTAAGAAAAATATTTTTTAATTGCATATTAACATATTTATATACTTAATCACTTCATTATTTTATGTTGTATAAAAATAATTTATTTTGCCAACGAGAGATGTCGTATATGTAGGAATGTATTACAGTATTACACAGTTTACAAAACAACTGCAAAGGTATTAAAAATATACCACAGCGCGCCGTAAATAAATAATAAACGCCTCGACGTCTCGACGTAAATAAATCTCCGATTATGTGTGGAATAATTCTGTTTTTTTTTCGTATGGACTTCTCGTCTTCTTCTCTCGTAACCGCAGCAAGTCTGCTGATTTGTACGAAATAAGGTAAGCTCCTATCGCAGAGCCTAAAACATTCGCGCATAATAATGTTGTCACGACTGCGCACGTTGTGCAAAATCATTAATAATTAGATAATTAAAAAAATAATTTCAACGGCGTTTAAGCGAATATTAATAAATAAGTAAGTATGTATAGATTGTTTTTATAAATAAAAATAAATTTTATCTAATGATTTTTGATGGGTATACCGGATACCCACATGTTTTGAAAAATACGTAATTTAAACACATCGCTCATTTTTATGTCGTCAATGAGTTTTTAAAGTTTCATTGAATTAGTGTGTCATTGTCATTTACTAGTGTGTACCTATTCATTAGTAGTAAATATCGTACTATTCTCGTAAGTATACCTGACAAGTGTGCTCTTTTTATCAGATCTCCACAGCCTACCTCTTTCCAAAAGTGACCCTTCGCCACTGTCTAATGAATATATATATATAACCTATGAATATATCTATTATGTATATATATCTATCCATGATTGTATTATCTACTTATTTTCTAGTTTATATAATATTAATTATTATTATTTTTTTATATTTTTGTATAATACATATTATATATAATATTATATATATTCAGATTTTTTATTTTGTATATAATACTATTAGATAATGTTTATACATTAAGGGGGGACATGCTCGTCGAAGGTCAAAATTGAGTTTTTATTGTATATTCAAACCATGATCCTGGACACTCCTTAAACGTTGTAGATGATCTATTTATATAATTTTGAAGCCTTATTATCTTTTATAGTTATTTTAAACATTTAATGACTGCATGAAGTATTTTTGTTACATAAAATAGTATTCTTTTAAACCTCTCGCTCTAATGTTTTAGAATATAGTCATATTTCGGTACATAACTGTGCAGTGGTGTTAAGATTTTTTACATTTATTAATTTTTAAAAGCATTTATAAAACCATTAGCATAATTTATTACGAGATAATTTTTGTAAAATATTCACGATAAAAAATTATATTGATAATCTCTGTGATCCCAAATTTGACAAGAATTAGGCATTTTATTATTCAAAAAATTGGCAAGATTAACACATTTCAAGATGATTCTAAAGATATTTATTATAAGCTATGTCTTTGACCATTTAAGTGTGATAAACATCTTATGAATAATGATTGCTTTATAATAATTATTGACCTAAGAATAAGGTAGTGTTTTTTTGAAATACGCCATTTCTTTTGTCATTCCCCAGTGGTTAAGCTACAACATACGGCCGTAGCGATAAATTGACAAACTATAATTGAAGTAGGGAGTAAAATGATATTGACGCGCGTGTTTGAACATGTACCGTTTAAAAAAAATAAAAAAAAAATCGGTTAAGTACATGTTCAAACACGCGCGTTAACATAATTTTACTCCCTACTTTAATTATAGTTTGTCATTTTATGGCTACGGCCGTATGTTGTAGCTTAACCACTAGGGAATGACAAAAGAAATGGCGTATTTCAAAAAAACACTACCTTATTCTTAGGTCAATAATTATTATAAAGCAATCATTATTCATAAGATTTTTATCACACTTGAATGGTCAAAGACATAGCTTATAATAAATATCTTTAGATTCATCTTCAAATGTGTTAATCTTGCCGATTTTTTGAATAATAAAATGCCTAATTCTTGTCAAATTTGGGATCACAGAGATTATCAATATAATTTTTTATCGTGAATATTTTACAAAAATTATCTCGTAATAAATTATACTAATGGTTTTATAAATGCGTTTAAAAATTAATAAATGTAAAAAATCTTAACACCACTGCACAGTTCTGTACCGAAATATGACTATATTCTAAAACATTAGAGCGAGAGGTTTAAAAGAATACTATTTTATGTAACAAAAATACTTCATGCAGTCATCAAATGTTTAAAATAACTATAAAGGATAATAAGGCTTCAAAATTATATAAATAGATCATCTACAACGTTTAAGGAGTGTCCAGGATCATGGTTTGAAAATACAATAAAAACTCAATTTTGACCTTCGACGAGCATGTCCCCCCTTAAGCAGTGATATGTAATTAGTTTGTTTGGTTTGTAAGAACCCCTCTTCGGGTGAAGGCCTCTTCCTATTATTGATAACTAAGTGCCATTATTGATAACTAAGCCACGGTGGCCGCGCGGCATAAGTGTTGGACTATAAAGCCGTGGGTCCCAGGTTCAAATCCTGGGTCTGGCAAGTACACATATTGTTTTTCAATTTGTGTGTGTCAGGGTATGGACCTAATAGGTTAAGCAAGTGACTGACATCCATTTCTCATAAAAAAAAAACAAAATCTGTCAATACAAACTTCCACTCTGTGGAGGTCCATATGATCCTATCAGGATCGGACATGGTCGGGAAAAAAAAAAAAAAAAAAAGTAATTGAAAAGAAAAAAAAATATTATGTTATTGGATAATTTAATAAATTTCCATAATACTAACATACATTTTCCTCCTCTCAGCCATTCCGTCACGTTTGAGTATCAGACCATCTAAAAATATAGTCTTCTGAGCAACCAAGACTCTTCATTCTTCTCACAGTCCTCCGCTTTTTTCAGAGCAGGTTGAAAGCAACCCGCAGTATGGACATTCATTTGGTCGCACCAATGCATTGGTTTTCCTACTCGGCTTTGCATTCCCTGTAGGTTATCCAAAACTACAATTCTCTCCGGGTTGTTTGGTCTGTACCAAATACAAACAATATGACAAAAAAACTGCAGAATGCGTTCAGAAATATTGTTTAAAGGTTTCTCTGAGTCCAAAAAATATGTAGTATTTGGAACCAATGCCACATTTTAAAGTCATCAGTCGATAATAATAATATAATCTAATAATAAGTTCTTTGTTTTGTTTTTCTTAATTTCTTTTTACATGTCATTTGTAAATCTCTGCACTAATCACAACAATCCAACGTCAATATAGCTGAATGTATGAAAGGGCCCGTATCGTCCTTTACTCTGTCGGGGATCATCGCTTAGTTGACCTACTTCTATAATATGCTGATATTAATATCTTATAATGAAAGACTCATCAGCATATTATGTATAATATGCTGATGAGTCTTTCAATTCTGCAACTGGTATTTTTGACAATTTAAAATCACTCATGATACTAACATAGTGATTGCGGAAAAATTTTCACGAGAGAACCTAGTAGATAATTTGTGTAGGTTTAAAGTAAACAAGCTTCTTTCCATCACATTTACATTGAAATATGCGGATAGTTATAATAATAACATAGATTATCGGGGGTGTTCGGTATTGTTATAAATTTTTTTGTATTACCTTTATTAAAATACTATATTTTTTTGATCATGTCCGATCCTAATAAGATCATATGGGCCTCCACAGAGTAGAGGTTTAACAATTTTTTTTACGAGAAAAGGATGGTCAGCCACTTGCTCAACCTATTAAGTCCATATTCTGACTCATACACAAATTGAAAAACAACATGTGTACTAGCCAGACCCAGGATTTAAACCTGGGACCCACGACGTTATAGGCCGACGTTTAAGCCGCGTGGTCAAAGTGGGTGACGTAATATAAGTTGAAATAAAAAATTGAAAAAGAGAAACTTAAATCATTATTTTAATAAAAAATAACAAATTTATTGGTCTTAATTACAACATTACGAATAGTTGCTGCTATATATTAATTAAAAAAATGGAGAAACTCTTTTTCCTAACCTACTCATGTTTGATATTATGGTATATTTTTATATAGTAACTTCTGACTTTTATTTCAGAGAGTTTTTTTCAGATCAACAGATCAAGCGTCAAGTTCTTATTTCTGATCTTCAAAAGTTTTACTATTTAAAAATAAATTCTCGTTTTGCAAAATGAATTATCACAAATTGAGTCACAAACAGTTATAAAGTAAGTAAAGTCCGTAAAGTTTTACAACTAATATTCCAAGAGTCAAGGTGCTGTGAAAAGGTCAAAAATTAAAGAATTTAGACATCATTTTTCAATTAATAAACTTTACATTATCTAGGAAAGATGTAGATAATTATAATAAAATTATATTATAACATTACTTTTATTTAAAAATTAAAATTTTCTAACGAGATACAATTTATTAATATCTACTATAAAAAAGTAGTATTTAATTAAGCAATGTTATTATTTTTTAAATAAAAAAAATATTAATTGTATTGAAATAGGTATTATGTTATCGCATTTTACCCTTACGATTTTTGCGTGGATATCCAAAGAACCACTGGGCCTAGGGACTGCAATTCCGGTATTTTAAAACCGGTATTCCATTTTTTTCAATACCGGTTATAAAAATCAGATAATACCAATATATTCGGTATAAAAAGTGGAAACAAAATGTATTAATTAACATGAAAGGTTTAAGAGGACTGTATTTTTTTGTCGGGTTACGTCTTTCTTTTGTGTAATCAGCTCTAGTGGCAAATATTTCATCATCGAATATTAATTATGCACTATAGTGGACTTGTCTGGGCATAATTTTTTGATATGTATCTACTAAAGAGTAGTTTATACAATAATGAAGAAATATAATTATATTGAAACAGTGAGCAACAACATTGTGCTTGTTTTTACTTCTTACGGGATAAAGTAAAGAAATTGCAAAATGTACAATAAACTAATAAAACATTAGGTGAAATTATCAAAGGGGTACATACACATCTAAGAACAACTTTATATTTTAAATTTATTGAAAGATCATTCGAAAAAGAAAGTATCAATATTTTAATTACTAGGTATTTTTAAATATCAGGATACCGTATCATACCTTTGCATATTTTTTAAATATTTACATATGGACCTATTTAAATATTTTTGATTTGAAATATTAATATTTTAAAGAGACTATACCTGTATATTAAATTTATTAGTACCTAGATACTTCCATTTTTTTTATTTATTTCACGAATACAGGTAATAAATACCGAAATATCGATATTATTATTTTTATTCGGTGTTGAAATCTCTAACTGGGCCTAACAAAAATGGCTGACAACTAATACTAGTATAAGTACATGGCCTCTGACTTGAAGCGGAAGCGGAAATAGTGTTTTACCTTCATCTGAACAAAAACAACCATAATAGATTGTAAAAATGGAAATTTATTCAAATATACTACAATACGAATAAGAAAAAAAAACAATACATCAATGAATAAAAAACTGAATAATAATAAGGAATAAACAATGAATTGTTATGTATCGGTAAAAAGTGAACACATCAGCCAATGATTCAAGACAATTCCCGTTGTTAATGATACATTGTTTTGTATTTGATATAAAAGACTAGAAAGTCTAACAATCTATGTACATCTACTTGTATTACGCCACTTTTTCTTTGTAGGTATACATCATTTAATGAGGCGTAAAATACATCTTGTCTGATACTGATAAAAACAAGAAGAGATTTATTGAGGGAGTATTATCTTGGCAAAGATTTCTTAGACATTAGATTGATGTGTCTTTGGGAACTACTGATATCGAGAATGAATAATAATTAATCATTTTAGCTTCGCTTTAATCAAACGGAGTTTTTTTGAAATAATGTTAGAATTTGTTATGTTAATAAAAAGCTTACAAGTTTATAAAGGTTATTATTGTAGGGCGTTTGGACAGTAATCGAGTAATATTCATTGCTATTTGACATTACAAAGAGCTTTTGGCAATTTGAATACCTATCACTGCCAAGAAACTGTCATATACAAAATTAAAGCTTTCTAAAGCAACTCACGGTCTCTAACTGTGAAAATAACTGAACTCAACACCTTTTCTGTTATGAATATGCGTATCTGTGAATGAAATTAGGCTGTAAAGAAGAACAATAAATTATTAATAAACCATTTCTTTTATTCAACGAATAATTCACAAGATTTTGAGAATGTAGTATTCCATATATAGGAATACAATATATGGATTGTTACATTCTCAAAATCTTGTGAATTATTTGTTGAATAAAAGAAATGGTTTATTAAAAATTGATAGCAAGTTCAAGTAGACGTCACAACTAAAATATCTGGCGAGAGCCGGGCGTCGGTCAGTAATTAAGTTAATTAATATTCCTTGATTTAATACACAAAAACCAATAGTCAATAATAACGGAATTTGATAAGCATTTTCATGTATGACCTACTAGTTTAAATTGTCACAATTAGATAGGAGGCTCGTAGTATAATTGGTTAATTCACAGTTGGCGCGATACCAGTGGTTATACGGGTTCAAATCCCGTTGAGCATCATATTTTTTTTCAAAAATGATTTTTTATAGTCGGTATTATATATCTGAGGTATTTACAAGTTATGTATGTTCAATAAATTATTAATTAAAAGCTTTCAATTTACTCATTACATCAGAGTTGAATAAAATTTACTATTACCACATTTTTACGCTTTAGCATCAGAGCGTACGGCAAAGATAAGATTACACCATTTCTTTCAATGCATCGTTAAGAACTGCAGGGGGTTAGATTTATTTTGTAGCACCACTAAATAATGAAAAAGTGTAGACCACAGCAGTGGAGTTCTTGAGATTCTGCCACAGGGATACACAGCGTCATATTTTATAGTCTTGTGGAAGGACCCTTCGTGATTTCGTCGGTCACCGATAACGGTCGCGTCTGAAATGCGCTCGTATCAGTGTATCGCGAGGAGGTGTGAGGATGATGAGGTAGGTAGATGTACTTCAATGGATCGAAGGTAGATGCGTGTTTGAGTAAATATCAGTTTATTCTCCTCAACAATACTTGAACAATTCTTACAGACAATATATTTAGAATTAAAGTTAAATTGATAAAGTTAAATTATAAAGGCGTGTTGCTATGAGAAAAGTTGAACTGAATGCGACGAGCAGAGATTCGACTATATGTTTCAAAGATTTGACGACGTATGTTATCAGATTCGCCCCGCTTTGAGCTTTTATAGAATTATAACAAAGAAAGGTTATCTGAGGTCAGGGCGTTGCCCCGATGACCACATGTCACTTGTTTACTTGTGAGTTTACTAAGTACGAGCAAATCTGATAAGTTGGCACATTTCCTGATTGCTTTATAAGGCCATGGAAATGCTGCTAACGCATTACTCGTTACAATTGTTATGGATCTATAACTCCCCTCTGTATAATATCTCCCCAATGACAATAAATTGTCTTTTGTTGATTCATCGATACCCTAAGTTACTAATAATGTACTATTGTTAAGAATATTCGATCGATGTGATTTCGACTATTACGATGTACCTACTCAATATTATATTATTGATCAACCCCAATTTATCCACCCTATCTAGCTGTGTTACTACACACATATAAACCCTTGTACATTAACTAAGCATCACTAATATTACTTACTTACTATTTCATATTAATACTATTGTAAATGATCTTTGGATTCATTCAACTCGGACAATTCAACTTGTTCAAACATAATTCAGCTCTGCTCACCGAGTTGTTTCACTGCGGATCGAACTCTATTGAGTTCTTTCCCTTTTATTTATACACCATGTAATTATAAATTGAGTATTGACGAATAAACATCTCTGAAGATTAACATCCATCGAGTCTTATTACTGACATGAACCTTCCACTGGATCACGAGAAGGATCGGAGCCCGTTGGTAAGGATTTCCGTTGCCGAAAACATAACACAATGTTGCTCAATAATTCTTATGAATAATTATATTTTATCAAGAAAGCAAATGTGTTTATGATGAAATTTGATGTCTTGCAAATTGCTGCGAAAGTTGACTGACCTGACAGCGTGTGCCGTCAGTCAGATTATGAATCATGCCAACACGCTTTTCTTATCAACTAGTTTACAAATATTATTAGATACTTAAATATATTATGATAATTTATATGTAATGATGAGTTTCCATGCTAGTCCCGACAAGTGTATCCCTGTGATTCGACGAATATTTATAACAATTATGAAAGCTGTATTTAAGACCTAGTAAGATGCCACATGTCATGGCCACACGGTAGTACGTGTTTTATGCGTTGAACAAATGGTATTTCGTCTTAACATAACGAAGTGTTGGCATCCACCCCACCCCAAATTCTAAGTTCACTAGAAAGACTGCTATCGTCGGCAATCATGGAACCTAAGTACTTTAACCTAGTCATCAGCTCAAAAGGTAGGCCAGAAATTAATGCGTGCATTACTGAAAATGAATTATTTAGTCATTCCAGCATTTTGAAATGGGTCATTCCAAATCTTATGTATAATTTCACATTCTCCAAAAATTAAAACGGAGAGTCCACAACTCGATGACAAATGAACAAAACAAATGTAAATGGAGTTGCTGTGATGGTTCCTTAAAATGTTGCAAAGTTTGGCCAATTGGATAACTAAATAAATCATTAATTGTGGAAATAATACTTTTATACACAAAACCCATCTTTATCCATAGTGTAAAAAAATATGAATGGATTAAGTACTAAATCTACAAGAATAAATCAATCGTTTTTATTTTACACGAGACACATTCTTAATTTTTTATTATAGATGTCAACACAAAATTAATAATAATTAACAAAAATTAAGATATTTTTTCGTACTTTTTAAATTGGCTTTCCATTTAGGTACCTTTATACTATGACATTATACATCTGTGATATATTTGATCAATCCAAAATTAAATATGTTTATGTGCAGACACAACTTTATATTATCAAGCCTTTACCAATATAATAACCAATAAAAATTAACATTCTTTTACGTCATTTAAAATCTATCTTAATCTGTATAACTGCACAATAGGATATGAATTCAACGAACGTATTTGGTCCCCACATAAAGTAGGCTTATTAAATTTTTATTTTCATTTGTTTTTTACTGTGGTATAATTTATGTCATCAAGTTTTTTGTTAGCAGACAAATATGACTTACAACTGGATATTGGTAAACAGTACAAATGTGTCGTTTGTCATAAAAGTTGGCAAAATCCCAAAAGAAAAACGAACACCTGGTAAAAGAATAGCCATTAATTATTCGCAACAACAGAAAAAAAGATGCCGAAAAATGATATTCTCTCTATTCTGACCTGTTACCTATATAAACATAAGTTACAATCATAATAAAACATTCATAGTATATTATTTTATTAAGTTAGTTATTATTGTTAGTAGTATTTCTTTATTATTTATGCTGTGTTATCTTTATACTGCTAACTGTCAATAATTATTAGTGGAAATACATTGCATTACATATTTAAAGTTAAACAAAAAACAGTATGTACGTACCTATTCCATACAGTTTATTAATAATTGGGATCGATTTCATTTAATTCAATGAAATATTGTCAATTCATTCAAATATTATATAATATGACTTATTTTCTCACTACTCTAATTGTAAACAGTAGTTCCAATAATTTAATACAATATTTTGAATCAAGTTAAAACCTGCGATATATTATGACAAATTTTGATTTTAATAAGTAGATGGTTGGAGTCTGTAGAGATTTTACACAACTCTACAACTCTAAAACTGACATGTTATTGTATATGCTCATTTATAGAGCATATTTCATAATAACACAACGGAAACAAAATCAGTTGTTAAACAGAGCTTCCGAAATGTAGACGTTCCGAACAGCACATAATCGCAACCGTCTGAATATAAAATACTCGTAATAACGGGGGTGGTTGACCAAACAATATAACAACTACTCACTTTATAAATGGAGACCCCGACTTGATTTGAATACGCAACCTTCTGTATAGCATGTACAGTCATCCTTATGAAACCAGATTTCGTCCGGATCAATTTCATCAATATTAAAAAAAATCATTGATCATGATCCGGTAACGATTCCCATTGATCCCGGACTCATTTTAGAAGTAATAAGTTCTGATGATGCCACCAGCAAATAAACAGCACCAATAGGTGCATTTTTATGGATGTAGTGGAGACTGAAGGGTTTTTTTTTATGAAAAGGCTACACTCCATAATATGCTGCAATTTGCTTATTAACAAACCGGTTAAGCTAAAAATGTGCCTCATCACTGAATGCAATTTCGTGCTAAAACAGCGTCAATAAATTGCGCGAATTAACGACTGGTTTAGTAAAATTTAGATACTTAAGTAGCGTTGTTTAAGAGTGGTTCTAGTCATGATGATTTGTCAGACTAAACTGATCGTATATTTCAAAAAGTGAACTTAGTATTACAGATCTATTTGACAGTTAACCCCAGAATATTTTTCTAGCCAACATTTTTTTATTTATGTATAAGTGCTTACCGCAAATTAAATAAAATAAAATTTAAAAGTATACATCTACAATGTATGTTATAATTCGGTACTTTTTTCTAGATAAATAAAATCAAGCTATTAGAACCACTTTTGTGAAATTTTAAAATTCTTAGATGTGTGTACGTTTTCATAAGTACTAAAGTACTCATTTACGACGATTTATATTAATATTTTCCCTCACAAATTTTAAACACGTTCTTTGAAAATAGGAAAAAAATCTTAACGACGCAGTTACGTATTTAGATTTAAAATCTCTGCTAAATACTCGGCTCTTCTTAAGATATTCAGAATTGTATATTCAGTGCAACGAAAGCATGAATAATATCCTTGTACTTTTTCTACTTGATGAAGTGTTTAGTTTTTGCGATCAATAAAAATAATAAATGCGAACCTAGAACTATGCTAATGTAAGTAAGAAATGCTTTAATGCTGAATATAGGATTTAATAATAATATCCTCTTAAAAAATTTTTAATGGGATAATTTATTTAACAACATTTCTCTGAGAATTAAATTCTCTCAATTTTAAATTACTTGTCTACTTCTTTTTTTACTTTACTCCCTCCACAGCCTGTTTTGGAGCTTGACAGTTTCAATTAAACTGGATTTGTTCTATAAATTCTTTATGGTCATTGGTGAACTCAATGTCGTCAAATTTATCAACACCAATCAAATTATCAAATTAAGCACTGAAAAAGCACCGGCTGACCATCTGCTATATTCTGCTATCTAGAACAGTTCAATAGAGCTGTATTTGTACTAATCACGGAGATCGATGTGCTGTAGTTTTAAGGTTTAATACTAAGAAGAAATTATCGGTCAATTCCATTCGATTAAAAAAAAATATCACCCGGCCAGTCTAAATTTTGGGGATACATCTATATAGCCACAAATCCTCTCACTCTCCGTGACATCTCTTGGTTTAGTATCCATATCTCAATACCAAAAAAAAGATTCAAAGAGGATAACAACAAACCATACGCAATTTCAGATTTAGAATAATGGGTACAGTTCGGTTATGAGGAATACAGCGGAAAACACATTTTGAAAATACTTGATATACTGGATTATTTGTTAGTTTGGGTTAGTTTAGGTTAGATTTGGTTGGGTTAGGTTAGGTTAAGTTTGGTTAGGTTAACCTAACAAATAATTCAGTATATCGGCTATTTTCAAAATATGTTTTCCGCTGTATTCCTCATAACCGAACTGTACCGAATAATGTTTTAATTGCTAAGGAGGCGTCTCATTTGAGAAAAATTCACGGAAATATATGCCAAAATTTAAAGCAACTTAAAAAGCGTTTCAGGTGATATTCTAAAAATACTAGTTACAATTAGGTAAAACGTACATATATTAGTTGGTAGAGCACATGGGCGTTAATCCCAATAAAAAATGTGCAATACATGAATGTTACATACTTAAATCTTGTATTTTTGGTTCTGTATCACGCTGTAAGAGTTTTTTATATCACATTAAACTGGTGATAGATTGATAGGTATATGAATACGTTAAATTGTAATTTTATATCATTCTGTCACTACTTATTTAAAGGTTGGTTAAGCTAGGTCATTTAAACGGTGAGGTTATGTGCACTGTATCCTAACGCCAAGTTAATATTCACTGTAATTATGACATTACGTTTTAAATGTATGCTAAAATACCCAAAGGATTTTGGTTGTGGTAATGGGCGACATATTATACGCATTGATAGCGAGACCTTGCCTTTATTGTACTACTGAACGACTATTTTCAGCGATTATTAACTCGACGAGTGATAATTTTAACTTATATCCAACATTTTTTCTATCTATACATTTAAACTTGTAAAACTTCAATTATATTTGATAATTTATAACCAAACTGAATCCATATTATTGGATTTCGATAATGGTAGTTTTTTCTCCTAAACATTTACACTTACTTATTTGGCTGATGCACATAATGCTAATCATTTTCCCAAATCTCGGTTGAAACGGACAAGCGATTTGAGGTTTATCTTCAATTGTGTCAATCGCCAATTTCAAATTAATTTCTAAAGAGGGAATTTATTCAATTTTTAATAATTTTGTGGCATTAGACGGCAAAAGCAATCATCCCTTCTCATTTAGAAAAATAAATAAATTGCAACGAAGTGTTGCATAACGATAGTATTTCACAATCAGGATTATAGAAAGTTTTCCTTATAGGATGCCAGCACAATTTTGAAAACCGCCACGGTATGCTTTCGTTTAGCAGTGGCAAATGGTCGAAGTAGGCTGTAGAGATCTGAAATAAATAATTTAAACTGACACACCAAACTTTTTCTATCATAATAATTATTTGCTTTCATTGAAATAATATTAAACCCTGTATACATCAAACCATTACTGTTTAGGTATGTTGGGAAGATCCGACAAAAGTAGTACACACCTTTTCAGTCATAAACTATTGTTTTTTCGTTGAATGATAAATACAAATTAAATATGATGTTGATTTTATTATAATATTATGAACTTTCACGGTTGTTAGTTATCGTTATAGATTTTTAAGTTTTCACATCGTGTATTTTCTCCTCTTTTCATCAACATTTCAGGGATGTAGAGGCCAGAGTGTTGGTAAGTTTTTTTTGTAAATATTTTTTACCTTTTATCTATTATGGTTTGGTTTAAGTTAAGTGTGCACTACTGCCATTTAGAAAAGCGAACGGAAAGCATGTGTGTGTATGTATTCAATAATAATGTCATATTATTTTTAACATACCTACTTCTAATATGACCTGTTTACTGTGTCTTTTCAAAAGAATCAGTAGCACTTATAAACAATTAATGCTGTGCAGTTGGTGTCAAAAAAATGTTTAGAAATATGCAATTTGAAAAAGGAACGGCTGATAAAGTATCCTATTTGCAATGAAAAATGGATAACATTGTTTATGTTAAGTCGTCAGGAGTTTAGATAATTTTTATATATATTTAGAATGTTTATTACTACTTGATTTATTATTGTAATATTACGTTCATTAAAATGTGTTAACAATTATTATTGTATGAACTTTAACGACCCCTTCACTTATTCTTAGCTCACACTAAATTGTATTCATTCTATCTCTACTTCACAGCTTTGAGAATATTTAAAATAAAATTTTGAATTCTTATATTCCAATACAAACAATGCTAAAGCTCACTATGTGAGTTTAATAAGTGTTGTAAAATACTGTTTAATATTTGGTGAATATCAAGTGTTATATTATTAAATTTTATTTAATATTATCGTTTATTATACCCAGCAGGCAGTCGTTACCGCCGTTTTATTTGTTCTTACTTTAAAAATAAAAATAATAAATGAGTAATGAACTTCAGAGTGTAGCAGTTATTATAATATAACCAAAGCAGCTTAGCCAAAGTGGCATGATAAATAAAGCTAAAATATATAAAGAACGAAATCCTATTTTAAATGCCCCACATAAGCATTTAATATCATTATCTGAACAACCATTTGGCTTTACGCAATGAAGGTTTTATTTACAGAGAGAAAGGGAGCAACCAAAAATCCTGCACAGGTTTTTCTTATGGCTTTTATTTTTCTTTATATTATCATGACCTACCCAATCCCATTAGAGCTGTTTGGCTCTTATGATAACGCCTTTTATGCCATTCTGTACTTTTCCTTGCTTGTTTTTTCCCCTATCATGGCGCATTATTACCCAGATAATACCATACAGGGTTAGTCTTGGATTAGATTACGATGTAAAAAGGTAAATGTTAGAGGATTCTAGATGATACAAAGGGACTAGGAAGCATTACAAATAAACAAAGATCGACCATGAAAATGTTCAAAGCTTTTTCAGCTCACTTTGAATATGAAAGCATTAGCTAATTTTATACGCTTATAGATAACAGAACCTTTTAAAAGAATTCAATATTAACACATAAACTTGTCAACAGGATGCTGTGGGCTTATAAGAGACCGGGATTGTAGTAAATGACATGAATGGGGATAATAGTGAAGAAAAATATACGTATTTTTCGATATTGTTTCAATATTTTTACAGAAATAGAAAATATACTTAATTCTATTCTCAACATTTTTACCTCTCAAAAATTTAACAACAAAAATAAATATCATTTTATTATAAATTATGCCCACAATGGCCGTGCGGCTTAAGCGTCGGCCTCTGTCTGGAAAGTACACATATTGTTTTTCAATTTGTGTATGAGTCAGAGAATAGACCTGGTAGATTCAGCAAGTGGCTGACATCTATTTCTCGTAAAAACTAAATCTATTAATGCACCTCTCCACTCTGTGGATCGGACATGGTCGGAGAAAAAATTATAATAATTATTGTAGTTTTATTTAAAATATGTTCAAATACTATTACAAGCATACCGGTGTGATTATACTATATTCGATACTAAATATATGGGATGTATTAAATGATTTTTTTTACGAGAAATGAATGTTAGTCACTTGCTCAACCTAAGTTTTATACCCCGGTTCAATAAAAAATACAAATAAAAATAATATGTGAATTTTCCAGACCCGAGACCCACGACATTGTTTTGCGACGCGGCAGCCTCTCAGCCATCGTGAATATGATATATTTTAATGTAATATTATAATCAATATGTACGATGGCTTACCCAGTTGGGTATGGACATGACCATAATGAACGATTAAGAGGCGGCTCTCGTGGTGCAGTGCGTAAGGTGTTTGCCTTCCACCCGAGAGTTATGGGTTCGATTCCCGGCCAGGACACGACGTTTATGTGTTTTTCTCAAAGCCTGGGTTTTTGTGATTGTTCAAAATTACTTACAACCACATTGTAAGAAAAAGAAAGGACATGGTTATCAATAATTCAAAAACAAAAAAAATGAACGACTAAGAGCTAGATCAACAATATAACTAATTTTATTTTTCAACTAGCTATAAATACTAAATTAGTTATATTGTTCGGCTAAGTTTTGGATATTAAGAATAAAATGATTAAGATGACGGTGGTGATACTGGTGATAGAATTTATAGCCTAATAAGCTATTTTAAACAGTAATTATAGTAGGTATTTACAACATTTACTATTATTTACAATTTTTTTAACCACAGGTTATCGATGCAAATAATCTGTATCGTTCGTGACAAACTACACCAGTTGAATGTTTTCAATAATTATGAAATAGTAATTACTATCAAAAGTACGTATCTAAATAGTCAATTTACAAAATGTATTGATGTTACGTACTTACTGTATTAGTAAAATATAACCATTTTAAAGTTTCCGATAATCTGGCTAAAACTTTATTTACCCATTCTAAATTATATCATAAAATATAGGAATAACATTTCATATAATTGGGATGGTTGTATATTTCATTTATTTGTATATATTATCTATAATTGTAATTGCGTCTGACAAGAATGTTTAAAAGTGCTCTTCTGGATACATGATATTTTTGAGTTACATAGTTTAATCCGAATATTACAAAAATAATATAATATATTCTCGTTCCGCTTATGTAGGTATTAATTAGAAACAATTGTCTTACGGAAGTATATAGATCATAAATAGGTACATAGTAATATTGAGGGGAGAATGTCAGGGGGTTTGTTTAAACTTAAAATAAAACTATAGATTCTGGAAAATTGATGATTATTTTATATATTTTCATTTTTGCGTAATACATACAACTGAGTTGTTAATGGAACCAAAAAGAACACACGTGAAAGTTTATTTAATTATTGTCAAAATTTCAAGGGTACTTTGTTTGTCGTTAGGGATGAAACATTATTAATTATTTTATTTACAAACTGAGTTTATGGATTTTATATTTTGGTGCGAATTTTTATTAAAATATACTATATAGGTAAGTGCACTTGGCGCGAGTTTAGGTTTTTGAAACGCGCCTTGGGTCGTCATTTTTGGACTTCGAGTATAACTGCCTCTCTTTTTTCGATTGTCAAGTCGTGTCGTATTGAGGTGATTTTGTTTTTACCGTTATACTGCAATTTTAAGAATCATTTGTTCCATACTAAAAATGTACCTATTAATGTAGCATTTTGCGATCGTTTTATTTCAAAGTTATATTGAATATTTTTCTTCCTAACTGGGTCTTTAGCAGGCCTTTTTTATTAGGAATTAAAGCATTTATAACATTAATTGGTATCAATAGCCATACAAATAATTGCCTATTAGATTCTATTACATAATATTAATGCAAATAATACATTACACATAAGTCTAGATACCAACACTTATTGAAATGATACGTCCTCATTAATGTATAAGTGAAATATTTCGTGACACTCAGTGAATATTCCGCATTTATTAATATTTAATTAGTTGCAGTAAATGACCAACCAAACTATTTCCGGATATATTATGTAATGCAAATCCCTGTAATGTTTCAGACAGCTTTATTTAGTAACAGTTCATCCTTGCGAGTGAATAAACTTCTTTGATGTCGCATTCTAAAATGAGCTTTTCGCATGGAATATTCCGAGCTTGGTTAGATTTGCAAGCTTTGATATTTTCGTACTGAGTAAGAATTAGATAAATTGTGTAATGAACCGTCGAAAACTTCTGATTGTATTAATTCTTGCTGTTCAAGGATATTTTTGTTTAGTGTTATAATAAACAAGCAGGATAATAATTTACATATATTTGTAAGTAGAATAGATATAATTGTGTTGTACATCAATTTTATTTTATGTACTGCGGCGTTCTTATTTTCATAAATAAAATCTTAAGCGGTTTATTTGAAATTACAAATAATATAAATACTTTTTCTTATGTAAACCAAAAAGTATGTATTTAAAAACAACATACACTTAATTGAGTGACGTCATTAAATGACATTGCAATTAAAAATATTATTTTTTTATATTAATATTGAACTCAGAATTTTACAAAAATGACAAAAACCTTACGTAATAATATTATATTCAACATTTTTATTATTGCAATGAACAAAAATACGCCTATTTAGTACGATCAATTAGATTTGGACATAATTTATATATAATATGTCCAAATACAAATAAGTTCATAATTCAATATGTAACTATAGTATATTTTTTATGTAATATTTTTGCTTAGCGCACAAGGTAGCCGTCTTTGCATACATATAAATCTGTGGGTCATATTGTATTCGAACTCGCGACCAATCAACGAAATGCCTGTTGTATTTTTGGTGTTTTTGATCTAGTTCAACGACCCAAATTGGTTGGACGTATGAGTAATAATCAATATGCTCTACTTTAGATCAAATGTTGTAATTAACTTTTCTACAATTTACAAAATAGACCGATTATTATGCTCATTTTTATAAGTCAACTAGTCGAAGTAACCGGCTTCGTACGACATCGCTTCGTTAATCGATATACATTAATATTATTTTAAAAAAAAAAAACAAAAATAATTATATTCTTTTATATTAAAATACCTGTCATATCTTGTCAAAAGAATAATTCTAACAGCCTAGTAAAACAAAAGAAAGTAAATTCGAATCCAAAATATGCAAACTTTATTGTCGTGAAAATTATTCAAAATTGGAATAGGCAGGAAAAGTATTTTGAACATTTTTTTTTTATAATGTTGTTGATGTGAGTAATTGTTTTTTGTGAGTAATTTTAATTATCAATATGATTTTGTGATTTTTTTAGTTTTCGTTCTGGAAATAATCACCTCATTATGTTAATTTTAATATAACTTACAGCCAAATAGGAAAATGTTTATAGTTTTGACCTACTTTTTAATATTTATGACATTAAAAATCTTGAATAGCTTATTTGCTACTTACTTAGGATCGTAAGCAACTTAAAAACGTTAACTTTATTAGCATGTATGAGTATGATCAACAATTTTTTTAATATAAATTAATAACACATTATTCTATAATTTATAAATAAAAAAATCTTAATGCATGTTACACAAAAGCTCAGCAACACAAAATAATAATAAAAAAAGATAATGAACTTTATTTCAGGACCGGTCCCTGCCTTCGGGCCGGATGCAAGAGTTTCCTGCCAGTGCTGGATCGGTGCCAAATATTGTCCACTGTCTTAATATTGAATAGAATATCATGCCTTGTTGGAAGTATCGATTCTATATTTAGAGAATTGCTTGCCTTAAAAAAGAACTTCTTCAAATATTCTTATGAGTCGTTATTGGCAGCCATAGCAAGTTCAACTCGTTGGTATGCCTTTTTGACTTTTAATATATAAAATACAATATAGTATGAACTGTCGATATACACAATTATTTATGTTTACCATAATAATACTCGATATTTTTGTGTATATATGGTTGCGCTTTTTAAAGTGGACTATAATTGATTGGTGGAATGCTTTGTAAATTTTGTGGAAGTGGTAGAATGCCAGGCACTGACCTTTTATGGTGTTCTGCGGTCTGGCTGAAGCAGATTCCTAGTGCATGCCCTCACGTTCTAGCAGGTACACGCACGGTTCACTTTTGATGAATGCTATGATACATTGTCACGGTATACGTGAAGTAGAGAATTATTTCTCTCTGGTTATTTCATAAGATGGCAACATTTCATACACTGGCTAGGTGTGCGCATTTAAATATTGTATTACAACATGGATGGTGTGATTCATGGAGTTTGCACGGAGACTCGAATTGAATTATGGTTTCCAACACGGTTGCACTGGACACGCTCGTGGTATGCACTTAAAATTTGAATCAGTCTGTATGCTTGGAATTACTCGTTAAATGACGGTCTAGCTGTAACGAGCCTACACGCGCCTGTTGTCTTGAGGTAATTATAATATATATATAATATTTATATTAATCTTAATGTTAATCAATCACGGTCGACTGATGATCCGTAACTGTTGGTCGCCTGGACAATAACTGGGGACTTGAGGTAGGAGAGATGAAAGGAATAAGGGTCACCAAAATTAGCCCAACCAACATATTATATTTTAATGTTCTTTTCGGAAAATTAAAAATTAAACATTGATATTTTTGATACATTGAAGGCAAAGTCTTACTATTATACTGGATATATCAATATAGTAATAGAATAAAATACAATAATGTACCTACTGTCAGTTTTTTTAAACTGTTATAATTAATCAATACGTTGAATCAATAATCAATAGGTAGTTCGAGGTAGTTAAGCCTTAACTTGGCTTCAGTACTGTGGCCATGCCCAAAATACCCCTTTATACAACACAAACTTGTTGCATACTGGTATTATAATGCATTTACGTGTCAAACAAAACGCTAACAAAGCAAACTTAACGTAGAAAATAAATATTGAGTGTAAAATACTCAGTTGAGATATAACCTATTTATTATTATTAAAAAAAAAAACTATAACTATAGTATAATGTCGTAGGTCGCAGGTTCGAATCTTGGGTCTGGAAAACATATTGTTTTTAAATTTGTATCAGAGTATGGTTCTAATAGGTTGAGCAAGTGGCTAACATCCATTTCTCGTAAATACAAAAATATGTTGAAACAAAAATACACTCTGGAAAGGCCCATAATTATGATCTTATTAGTATTGGACATGAAAAAAAAATAATAATGAATTTAATACACTTTCGGAATTCTATTTTCATAGCAAAATTCATATACATAATATCGTCGACATAAATTATCGTCACCTTACTATTACAACCTCGTAAGTCTGTTTGAGAAGAATATTGACGGGAAGGAAAGAACGTAAAAAAATAATATTTTAAACACCTTTATTAATCGATGAATCTGCTAACACTGGTTGTGAAATACGAGGTTTTAATTCCATGTTTGAAACCATGAGATCTAAAGATTTTTTAAATTTGTCGATAGATGGACAGTATCATCATCATTATCATCATCAGCCTGAATCTATCTACTGCTAGATGAAGGCCTCTTCAAGCTGCTTCCACTTCTCTCGGTCCTGTGCGTTGCGCTGCCACGTAATTCTGCAAAACTTTACCATTTCATCGACCCAGCGGCCTTTAAGTCTACCTTGCGGACGTTTTCTACGTCTTGGATACCACTGAATGACTAAATTTGTCCAATGATTGCTTCTTCTTCGAGCTATGTGTCCAACACATCTCCATTTGACTAATGTACTCTATTACATCGCAAACCCATGTCTGCTTCATTATCCACTAATTCCTCTTTTTGTCCTTTCGCGTTATGCCCAGCATACACCTTTTCATACCATGTTGTGCTACTCTAAGTTTCTAGATCTCTCTTTTACTTAAGGTCTATGTTTCACACGCATATGTGATTACGGGAAGCACACACTGGTTGCGCTTTAGGCACAGTGGAAGGTCGCTTTTGAAGGCATTAACTCATTCGCTGCTGACTAGATAATGGTTTTTAATAACCACCGTGAAAATGCATGTTAATTACATCGATCGGCCGCCTGGTCATTACGCGCCAGGTGCGTCTTCAGCGTCCAAAGTATTAATCAGGCGGCCAAAAGCACTCCAGCATACTAGTCAAAAAACCAAGGGTTATTGTGATTCAAAATGTTTTTTTGTTTAAATTTTGTCCAAAAAACTTCATTTTTCCATAATATCTGACTTACGAGGTCTTAATAGTAAGGTCACGATATCATTGATATAATTATAAGTGCAATAAAATTATGTTCAAAGTCAATACTTGGCAATACTCTATCCACGCTCACTTAATTCTACTCTCCGAGGTCACAGTGATCCTACAGAGTCTTTAATTGTCTTTACGGTAACTAAGATTTATAATATTATATTGTAAGATGGGGATTATGTTAAAGTTAATCCGTGATTTTGATATCAAAACATTAAGTTTGATCCCGGAATTGCAAACCCTACAACCTATCGCATTCATGATAAACCATTTTTCTTATTATTTGTAGCAATTTCAAAGAAGAAAACTAATGATAAAATTTAATTGAATTGTTCAAATAGAATTTAGCAGTAAACTATGCACTTTATGAATATTTACAAACGAAATGGCGAAGTACTAACTTGCTTAGCTGGAACGTTCATTTGAAGTGAGTCATTCCCTCTCGGCCACCGCTTACAAAGTAAAACGAAGCAATTATACCCTCACCAATGTAAGTTAGCCGTAAGAACTCATTAACTCCCAAGAAAGAGGATAACAAGGACTTGCACTCGGTTTTATTACGAGAAGAGATAATACGAATATATTTATTAGGTACATTTCTAGGTTCTGGTTACTTACTGCCTTTCGTGTATCTACTCACAGATTGTAAGAAAAGTAATCGAAACATACAATAAATTATTATAATTTAAATATTATTTTTCATTCCTACTTATACTACTTGTAGATATATTGAAGCACATTATACCCATCATATTATACACGATGTGACATATGTCGATAAGCAGATGAAATTGCAATGGGCTGGATATGTCACTGGACAGATGCCGTCATACAGTGGTACCCAAGGGTCGTAAACGCCCACAGGGACGCCCTAAAACCCGATGGATGTACGAGGTAGCAAATAACTAGGGACCTAGAAGGATGGAAACAGATAGAGAAAGCATTCATGCAGCAATGGATTAACCACTGTTTACGACGGTGATAATATATAATAATGTAAACGTTAATATTCTTTAATTTGTGTTTGAAACATCTTTCTCGATATTTGTAACTAATTAAAACTAAAATTCGTCCGCTATTTTACAAGATGGCGGCCTTAACACGACATTAATGATTATTGTTTAGTATGTTACTGAGCATTTGCATTATGCATGTTGGGAAAAACATCCGATTTTGTTGAATCAATTATTTCAAAGTAAAACCCTAACATGAGACATGGTTTTATAAAATCTACATTACGTAAATTGCATTTTATTTTTTTTCATAATTAAAATTATACTTAATACAAAACTGGTTTTTACTAATAATATTATGTTTTCATATTTTCCTTGTTGAAATTTAATTGTATATTGTGTTTACGTCTTGACTTTTGAGATTTGATAATGGATATCTATGTCGAATTTTAGAGATACACTGGTACAACTGTATTACAAACATCCGAGTTCGTCAACTGACATGTGGGTTTGTGGTGTTTCAGATGCTTCCAGTTAGCTTCATTGTGGCACAGAATCAATGATCATATCGCAGTGGTTAGCTTATGTCACCTTAATGGTGATAAACTGAGTGAAGATGAATCATAATAGTATGCTTCTAAACTGGATCGAAATTGATTAAGTATATAACGCTGAATAGTTATATGTTAGGTAGAGTTAAGGCCTTAAAAATGTAGCATGTACGAGGGTGGGTCAATAATTCCTTAGAAAAAAGCATTAAAACAGTTTTTATTTTTGTATTTTTTTTTTATTTCTCAACATAATCTCCTTGGAGCTCAATACACTTGGTTAGACGTTTCTCAATTTTTTTTAAACCGTCAGAAAAATAAGTTTTCGGAAGGTCCTCAAAATAAGCATTTGTCCGATCGATGACTTCTTCATTTGAAAAAAAACGTTGTCCACTTAGCCATTTTTTTAAGTTTGGGAAAAGGAAAAAGTCACTGGGGGCTACATCTGGCGAATACGGTGGGTGGTCGACCAATTCGAACTTCAATTCTTCAATTTTAGCCATTGATCGTAAACATGTGTGAACACGGGCATTGTCCTGATGAAAGAGGATTTTTTTTCTGTTTAAATGAGGCCATTTTTCTTCAATTTCGTTTTTTAGCTGGTCCAATAAAGATGCATAATAATCCCCTGTTATTGTTTTTCCTTTTTCCAAATAGTCAACGAAAATAATTTCACGTGCATCCCAAAATACAGTAGTCATAACCTTACCAGCCTTTACGGTTTTCGCCTTCTTTGGACATGGTTTGTCTTCGCAATCCACTGCTTTGACTGTTCTTTCGTCTCGGGAGTATAGTGGTGTATCCATGTTTTATCTACAGTCACAAAGCGACGAAAAAATTCATCCGGATTGCGTTGCATGAGTGACAACAGGGCTTTAGAGGCCACCACCCTATTGCGTTTATTGTCGACTATGAGCAAACGCGGCACCCATCTTGCAGAAATATTTTTCATGCCCAATTTGTCATGTAAAATAGAAATGACGCTACCTTTTGAGATCCCTGTAACCTCAATTATCTCACTCAACTTTAATCTTCGGTCACTTAACACCATATCGTGGATTTTATTGATCATTTCTGGTGTAGTCACCTCTACAGGACGTCCTGAGCGTGGTTCATCCTTTATTGATGTACGACCACGTTTAAATTCATTTAACCAGTTATAAATAGTTGCAAGTGAAGGAGCAGATATGTTGTGAACTAAATCCAACTCATTTTTTATTTCCTTTGCTGTTAACCCTTTTATATTAAAATGTTTAATAACAGCTCTAAACTCAATTTTCTCCATTTTCCATTTTTCCATTTTCCACAAGCAAATTTTTTTTTTAAATGTACGAAAAACACACAACAACCCGACCAATCTGATTGAAACTTCGCAGCATACTGAATCGGTAGTGCCGCTGCATGAAAACAAACCGCTTACAGTACTAGTCGCGCCACTTGTCGGCTTTTCTAAGGACTTATTGACCCACCCTCGTATCTTCAGAATTTCTTGAACTGATAATTTGACTTATTATTTTGAGGTACTCAAAGGAATAGAAAATTAATAAAAAGTTTTCTGTAGTATCAAAATAAGAAAACTCCAGTACTTTGGTCATATTATGAGAGGACAGTATAAGCCAGATCATTATCCTTCTGTGGGTGGTTTATGTTACAGAAAATATGCTGCATTTTATATGAAAGTTGACATAACTATTTCGGGTTATGGTGAAAAATTGAAGAAGATGTCAATGGTAATCTACATCTGATGGGGGAGGACACAAGGAAAATAAGTATTTTTTCCTTGATTCGATTATTATTTAAATTTATTAGGGTTTTATGATAAATATAATTATATACAATATGTATTTAAAAAATATAGAAACATAAAATATTGTAAGTTTACATAGTAGTACATAGCTTGAAAACTTTAGATAATAATAATATTATATACCTACTAGAATTACATTTGAAAAAAATACGACTTATGACGGGATTCGAACCCGTACATCCACTGGTATCGCGCCAATATGCTTTAATCAATTAAGCTACGGGCCTCCTGCCTAATTACTATAATTTACACTAGTAGGTACTAAGGAATCCAATCTCGAGCCAAAATTCTGACCCCGGGATTTCGAGATTACAATTTGACAATCCCGGGATTGGCATTTTTTTCGATTGTTAATATAAAATTTTTATATTCACAAATAACATTGATAAAATCTGTCAAAAATAAATCTAGTATAATTTATACTATTTAAGGAATTTATTGTTAATATTGTATAATACGTTCAATCTTGGAAATACATAAGTTTAATGGAGTAAATAATATTGTACTATAAATAATAATGTGAATTTAATATGAGATTACTGTTTCTGATAGTAAAGACTAATCGAATGGATTAGCGAGATTTAAAATAGTAAAGCAAATAATCATGGCGTACTTATGGCCTTTCCGCTTCATAAATCTAATTAGTCAGCCAAATATGAAACTGCCGTAAAACGTATGAGATCATGGTGGAATTACTTTGTTAAAAGTGCGAAGCATTGTTTTTTTCCAATCTTTCTCATTTTTAATAATTTATGTGAAAAAATAAAATAAATCGGTAACTTACACATGGGTTTAAATCAAACTTTACTCAAACTCAGTTTATTTCTAATGTAGTTATTTTTTATTATAAGTATTTTTTATGTTATATTTTTGCTTTTATTTTATGTTCCATAAAAATTGATAAAAAAAATCAATCCCGGGATTCATGATAGGTATCGAAAATAGCTCGGGATCCCGGTATTGGAATCCCTGGTAGGTACAACATGAATTGCTTATCAAATTGCGTTATCGGTTTTTGTATTTTAAATCAATTACTAATCGACGCCTAGCTCTCGATAAATATTTAGTTATAACGTCTACTTGAACTTGCTTACAATTTTAAATAAACCATTTCTTTTATTCAACGAATAATTTACAAGATTTGAGACTCTATTATTACATTTATTGAGCATACATAACTTAAAAACACATCAGATATATACCTATTAGAAAAAATCACCAGTCGGAAGCCAACAGCGGTGGAGTGAGGTTGTACAACTTCGCTTGCGTATTCGGGACGCTATTCGCCTGGATACTCGCGAACGGTTATAAATACGGGATACAACAAAAATAATATTGTTTGTAAATGAATTTGACAATAATCTCAACATGTGTGGTCCCATGTGATTTTGACAATCAGTGCCAGTGCTTGAGAAAAAGTGAAAAATATTTATTGTTGCACGGATAGTGCACTTTGTGCGGGGAGTGCGTCAAACGCTGTGAAGCGAGGGGTTGTCCACACTGTTTTTTGTTCAAACTGTTGCGCGAATTCCAAGACCGCGTGAACGGCAAAAGCAATAAAATGGAAAACACCACGATGGAAGTGAATGAAACCAAAAAAACGAAGAAGAAAAGAAACGATGATGAAGAGGAAGTGGTTGGAGAAAAAGAAGAAGAATGGCAGACGGTGACCTCTGGAAAAAAACCCAGAAGAGACTCTGGGGTCACTCCAAAGGGAAACCAAAACATCGTCATGATAGCGACGGGAAGTAAAATTCCATTAAAATTGAAAATAGCGCAGATGCTGCATAAGGCAGGAGTAAAAGTACAGAAAATTTACAATAAAAATTTAAAGACGTACATCCAAGTAGAAGACGAAAAAGAAGCAGATAAAGTGAAACAAGCTGGAGAACTCAAAGATCTCGGTTTTGTGACCAAAGAGAATGACTCCTGCTCTTATGGAGTAATAAGAAAAGTCGATATTGATATGGACCTCCAAGAACTGCAAATGGAAATCAAAAGTGATGCAAAAGTAATCAACCTTAAGAGGTTGACAAGAAAAAGTGATACAGGAGAGCTGACAAAGACCTCGTCAGTCAGTATTAAATTTGGGGAGAAAATATTGCCGAGAACAATTTACATATATGGAGTCTCTTTTGCTGTAGAACCGTATGTATTCAGGGTTATGCAATGCTACAAATGCTGGCGATATGGGCATATCGCGAACAATTGCGGACGTACAGTAGAAACGTGCCCTAAGTGTGGTGAAAACCACAAAACCTGCGAAAAAAATGAGGAAATTACGTGCATCAATTGCAAAGGTAACCACGCGGCAAACAGCCAAAAATGCCCAAAGTGGCAAGAGGAAAAGAATTGCAAAGAAGCAATGAAAAAAATAAACATACCTTTCAAGGAAGCAAAAAAAAATATGTTAAATAATAGCTATGCTGACATATTAAAACAAAAAAAAATCGTAGGAAGAGATGAAAGCGAAACAATTCTAAAAACTAAGGAAAACAAAAAGAAAGAAGAAGCGGTGGTAGAAGCTTCAGGCTCAACAATAATATCTACAGGTAGTAGCGTAAAGCCTACAAAAAATAAGAAAAATTCAAAGGGGAAGACAGAGGTTAACGCGATGGGAGAAATTATGAAAGTCTTGCTGAAAGGGGGAGACTGGCAGCAGATCATTAAACAACTAATAATTAAAGCAGTGGACTGGGTATGCAAACAATTCAAAGAAGGACACTTAAAAGAAATTCTAGGGGAGGTTCTGGAGCAAAATGGATAGTAAAAAACAAATTAGGATTTTACAATGGAATGCCAGAAGTATGAAGCAAAAAAAGGATGATATAGAACTCTACTTAATAAGACAAAAAATTTCAATAGCATTAATCTCAGAGACTTGGCTGAGGTCTGAATTAGACTATCTGAAATTCAATGATTCCACGATGTATCGAAGATACAGAAGGGATGGATACGGAGGAGAGCGATTCTGGTGCATAAAACACTGGCGTCTAAAGAAGAAAGAAAGAAAGACGGAAGAGCTAGACAAAATAATTATAAAGCCATTTAACAGAATAGGAGTGAGGACCTGATCGAAGGATCCCCTTCTAGAAGAGAAGAGGCGATATGACAGCGAGTCGCAGTCAAAGCCTCGGTAAAATCACAAAAAAAAAAAAAAAAAATCACGTTTGAAAAAATACGATTCCCGTTGGGATTTGAACCTGTATAACCACTGCTATTGGGCCAATATTCTTAAACCAATTTTCAAATGTGATTTTTCTAGTAGATCTGGGGTGTTTTCAAGTTATGTGTGTTCAATATATGGAATGTTACATTCTCAAATCTTGTGAATTATTCATTGAATACAAAAAATTGTTTATTAAATATTGTAAGTCTATGTTTATAATAATATGGAGATGTAATAGAACGGTAGGTATTATTATTGTATTTACGAGAATATTATTATATATAATAGTATTTTAATGGAAATACTATTCATCAGTATATAATGTCAGTGATTCATAGAGCAAGGTGTAGGTAGTTAGATAATTTTTTTTTCTATTAAGATTTCTTATATTCTCGCTCTGCAATAAAAAGAGAAAATTTCAAAGAGCCCTTTGAGGTTTTTTAAAAAAAAATTTGCCAAAAAGATTTAATTTATGTTTGATAATAATTAAATATAATTAAATTCTATCTGATTACGAAATTTTAATTACAATTGATGAATTTGAAATTAGAAAAAGGTATTTTTTTATAAGTAAATAATATTTTTATTTTTAAAATTATCTGTAACTGATACCCAGCGCGTCTCAAGTTTGATTTTGATGAAAATAAGTTCAATACATAATATTATTTGGAAAATAAATTATTATACAATAATAAATAATATATCTTTAAGAACCAGTTATTCACCTTTAGAGTCAATGAATAATGAAATCCCAAACCGTAGGTAAATTAACATTTATTTGTATATAAGGATTTTAATCCCGGAATCCCGAGCTATTTTCGATACATATGAATCCCGGGATTGATAAACTTAATCCCGAAACTTTCGGGATTGATTTTTTTATCAATTTTTATGGAAAATAAAATAAATACGAAAATATCACAGAAAAGATACTTTTAATAACAAATAACTACATTAGAAATAAACTGAGCTTAAGTAAAGTTTGATTTAGGTATACCCATGTGTAAGTTGCCGATTCATTCTATTATTTAAAGATTGAAAGAAAACAGTGCTTCGCACTATTAACAAAGTAATTCCACCATGATCTCATACGTTTTACGGCAGTTTCGTATTTGGCTGACCAATTAGATTTATGAAGCGGAAAGCCCATAAGTACCTACACCATGATTTGTTTTACTATTTTAGATCTCGCTAACCCATTCATTAAGTCTTAACTATCGGAAACAGCAATCTCATATTAAACTCACATTATTATTTATATTACAATATTATTTACTCCATTAAACTTATATATTTCCAAGATTGAACGTATACAATATTAACAATAAATGTTTTAAATAGTATAAATTACACTCAATTTATTTTTGACCGAATGTTATTTGTAAATATAAAAATTTTATATTAAAAATAGAAAAAAATGCCAATTCAATGATCCCGGGATTGTCAAATTGTAATCCCGAAATCCCGGGATCAGAATTTTGGCTCGGGATTGGATTCCCTATTTTGTATTTTACACGAAAAATCACGTACTTAATGCGTTTTACCGATAGTTATTTTGGATATCATACTATTTGCTGGCTCTCGTGTACTGATACTATATATATTCTTTAATATAGATTGATAACGCTTACAAACTTTAATGATAGTGAAAAGATGGATTTCGGAATAGTTTGCTAATTATTACCTACTAAGTGAAAGTTTATATTTTTTTCTAGTCCATATACATTGAATCGACACCTTCCTTTTCTCGATTACTCGTGTATGTACTCGTATTATTATTAATTTGATCTATTTGCCTTTTTCTTTCGCACACAAATGTCTTATATTCCACTAAAGTATCTTAGAGTGGAAGAGAGAGAGAGTATGTGACGTATTTCTTGGTATTATTCTTGTTAGAATGACTTTTTATCGCGACAACTCTGCATTACGCTATTAGCTTTTAATTTTATAAAAAAATACATGATTTGTAATCGGATCAGAAGCATACACATTAGAAAAATCGTCGAATATTTGAGATCCTCTGTGAGTACTTTGTAGAAATAGCAGTTTACAAATTTAAAGCATAGGAAGTACTACATTATCAAAAATCAGTAGTCAATATTGTAAAAAGGAACTTGTCTCCTTGTTCGTAGCCAGCAAAGCAATAATGATTTCTCAATAGCTAACTGACGGAATCTCACGATTATTGTATTTGAGAAATATTTGTAAGTGTGGGATATGAACATGTTATGCAAACGAGTGTACTTGTACAAAGTTAACGTTTTTCACTTTTATTTTTACGCTTGTTGTCAGAAATACTGATGAGTCAAAGGACGGTAAATAGTTTCATGAATAGAGAAAGAATAATTCCTAAATACACCAGTCGTGGGTGTTTTATCACCAATTTGCTTGTTTGCATGAATGGATCCATAAAGTTGGCCCATAGAGCCGTTATTAAATAAGTAACTAGGCATATATTTTTTTTGACCAAGTCATATCATAATAAGATAATATAGGCTTTACAGAGTATAGGTTTGTATTAAATTTCTATATTATATTTTTACGATAAATCAATGCTAGCCACTTGCTCTACCTATTAGGTCCATACTCGTGACTACAAACACATTGAACAATAATATGTGTATTTGCTCGGACCCACGTAAGTCACTTAGACATCTTAAAATACTCTAATTATAATAATAACATAGTTGCATGGGTTAATCTTTACATTATTTCCTTGTTAGTGTAAAAGAAAATTTCTTAACTAAAAACACAATTATCATTCTGATAAACCGTGTTGATAAAACAAAATTCAGCTAAATACTAACACAAGAATCATCCATGCAAAGGTTTTTCTGTATGTTTCTGGGACTATCCAAATCAAGTATTTTAATAACGAATACCTAATGATATAATATTCAATCTCAAGTATTGTGATTATTATTTTATCTTGAATAAAAAACATTTTAATATTACTGCATAAATTAAAGTATATTATGCCCTCATTTATAAAATTTAATGAGAGAATCAACCATTTTCTATTTTTTTTTTATAAAGGGATCATCAAAAATTTTACTTAATTGTCACATTCCCAGTATAATTCCGTTGCAAAGGGCCACGCTAAACATTTTTTACGGATAAAAAAATGCGAAGTCAGCTATACGGCCATATTTTTTTTACAATTATGAACAAACAATGAATGAAAAGGGATAATGAATGTTGAAATGGTGAAAAGTATTTTTATATTTGAAAGGGTTCACAAAATTCCTGCTTAAATCTTGCAGAAATTCATTATTATTTTAATAAAATATTTTTTATTTTTCACCATAATTGTGTAGGTACTTATTTGTAAAAAAAATATCAAAGATATTAGAGAAAACATTCTTATTTTGAGATGAAGCTTAAATTGAGGTGAAGAAATACAAGTTATTCATTGGCTTTGTCTAGAAAATGGCACATGACAAAGCGGAATATGTGTGATTTAGATGTAAAGCCATAGAAAGTTCCATCTCTGACAGAAGAAGGACATCTTCAACATCTTTAGAAAATACTGTTTTAAATATTTAAATTGGTACCAATTTTGATATAGTATTGAGCATAATATCACAAAGGTTTTCGAAATAGAATGATTAATAATAAATTATTGTAAATTTGCTATTGTATTCATGTCATGTAAAATATGCTGCCATATCAAATATATGAAACTATCCCAAAATAATAACTCTTCGCTTTGAAGACTCAATGTGGTGACATCTTATTTAACGCAGTCGAATCATTTAAATTTGGGTTTCATTATTTTTCTTTTTCCCTCCGGATTTGTGTCATTATATAAAATTGAAAACTGTGAAAATTGCGTTACTCTTGGCTTCGCAAACAGATGATAGAGTTCTGACTTGTACCTCGTTTTCCAGAGATTATTTTCTTCTGTGGCTTTGAATATTCTTTTTATAATCTTCCACTTACACAATTTGAAGAGTTATCCAATAATTATTTTTTACAAGTGCCCAATAATTTAGGCAATAGACGGGGATGGGTCAGATACGTATTTTAAATAATCTGGCGATAATTTAAATTTAAATGGGCTGTAGTATTTGGTAGGTTGTTTGAAGGGGTTGCTTTGGTTGCTTGGAAGTTTAGGGAACTAACATTGTTAATGGTGAGTGAGGGAAGATGTCCCACAAACTTAGTTCCCGATATTTCATGCACATACTTTTACGATTAATATGTTACTCGAAGCTTTGGAGCACACAGTCTACACAGGCGCGGCGGTCACCTGTATTTTTTTTTAAATATTAGTTTCGATGAATTTAAGATTTGATGTTTAATTGGTAATTTTTAGTAGTTTTGCGGTCGATATGGCAATAAATTAGAATGTTCCCGGAAGCAATATGGATGGATATGGTGTGGGATTATTTGGAGGGGGTATTTTTTTTTTAGAATTATTAATAACCATGCCCTTGCTTTTTCGTACAAGGTGGTAATGTTAATAATTTTGAACAATCACAAACACCCAGGCTTTGAGAAAAACATATAAATATTGTGTTTCCTGACCGGAAATCGAACCCAGGAACTCTCTGGTGGAAGGCAAGCGTGTTACGCACTGCACCATGAGAGCCGCCTTTTGGAGGGGGTATTACATAAAATTGGCTCAATCATAACCAATATTTAGTTTTTTTCTTTGAAGTGCGCCTTGACTTCAATTGTTTTTAAAGATCATAGTAAAATTTTTGGCTCACAACATAAATAATATGTTTATACTAGTTTGTATCATTTTCATCCATAAAAAATTACCTGAGGTATACAAAGTCTTCTACTATTTAAAAAAATTATACCAATAATAAATAATCGATCAATTTGCAAGAGTCAAGCATACGGGAAAGTTTTAGCTCCCTCGTCAAATTATTAGTTTTAAAAATTAAACAGTTTTTCGCTCATGATAAAAAAATGTCTAAAAGTGAATAAATTATCATTATCTATGATAACTACCACCCTGTGTGGCCCGCGAATAGCAATAATAGTTGTGCGTCGCTATAGTAGATGAACTGCCAGTACGTTAAATCCCTTACCTATGTGAATTGGGGTGAGTTTTCAGTATGGGTGGATCAAATGTAATGAACAGCATACTATGTACAGCCGTCATCTTTGCAAGTAAGGTTGCCAAGCGTCAAATACGATTGATGAGGAAGGGTAAATCTAAAACTGCCGTACGTGCTAAGGTTTGCATTTTCCGGTGCCAAGTAATACATGCAATCCACTACACTGTTTCATATTTTGAATTATAGAGAAACTATCTTAGACTTTGTCTTTTAGATAAGCATGTGATAAAAGCAAATAATTATAAGATAAATAGAACTTTTTATATACAACGTTTTTAAATTTTCTGATGAATCATATAAACTTGACTTGATGAAACGATCAAAAAAAATTGTACTTGATAGAAATACTAAATAAATATACTGAAATGTCAGTTTGAAAATTCATATTGATTTCCATAGAAACGCACGTTTATATTAATATTAATAATTAAGTTGCAAGGACCCACTTACCAACCAATAATAGTTTTACTTTTTAAGGATATCTTCCGAAATAACTTTTCATACAAAACAGAATTGATTGAAAATTAAATCAACTCTACTTAAAGATGGCTAAAGGTATTAAAAAAATAGATTGGCATCGTGTTCTGATATATTCTAAAAGTTTCAAATGTCTAGCTAGTCGGGAAGTTAGTTAAAAATCGATTGCAAGATTGATACCGGACAAATAAGAATACGAGCTAAGAAAAACGTTGTAAAATAGAACATTTTGAAACTATATTTTTCAAGTTAGTTTAAACTATTCAACTAAACTTAATAACGGTAGACAATATTATGTGAAATATAAAACGTTGACACGTGTAACATGCAACATATATAACAGGTCATTGTAATTTGCATTCGAGCAACATTGTGTTTATAAAGTATCAGGGTGTCATGTATGTTCAGGATATACCTACACAATAACGTAAGTTAGTAAATATTATTATTTGAAAAGGTAAATGAACTAAGTACTACGCTGGGACAGTATATTAACCTTCGTCTCGCCTGCTCTCCTGATAACTTGTATAGTTTGTTTGCATTCCGCAAGGGAATTAAACGAAGAAAGGACTTTTTTTATACATTACCCGGGTCCTAGGATATAATATTATTATTTTAAATACTGAATACTTATATTATTGTTGTCCTTATTAGGTGAACCATCACTTAAATTATTATGTTCGTACAAATATATTTTTTGAAACAAAAAATTAACTATAAAACCCAATATAGGAACATAATTTATAAAGTATATGTTTGATTTTCATAAAGTATTCAATCATAACATTTGAATGAATCAACAAACATATTAATATGGATTTTTATAAATATATATATTTAAAAAAAGTGGAATCATCATCATGGAACCACAACCTTTGGCGGGTCTTGGCCTCCTTCGAAAATTTCCTCCATCCTGGACAATCCAGCGCCGACACTCTCCAGTTGCTTTGACCGAGCATTCTTAAATTTCCTGTAGCGCAGTCCAACCATCTCAATAATTCGTCCAAGTATTTACTTGCCATCGGGATTTGCGTACATAGTCGGCCTCGCGCAGTATACCCTCCGGCATTATATGCACGTGACCAATCCAGCGCAGACTCTGCATTTTCATGCGCCACGTGATCTTTTCGCCTACATAAAATGTATACCCTTATTATACATTACTCCAAATGTCACTTTCTTTAACCCCTAACGTTTTGATCAAGTTCTCGTACCGATCAAAGTGATTATTAACCGACAAAATGCGACGTCATCCTCTGCATAATTTACCATTGATCTTGGTTACTGTTATTTAAATACTGATCTCAAAAGTTAAGGTTTCACATGACATCAATTTTAAAAAATATTGTCTTGGCTTGTTGCTATAGTTTGTTAAAAGATGGTGACTAATTTGCATTATCAATAATATATTCTTATCCTGGGTAAGTAGGATAAGATCAATTACGGAGTTAATAGAATCTCTTTCAGATCTCAACGATTGCCTGAATTATGAGTTGGAGTAGATCGTATTTAATTCATTTGGAAGTAGCTATAATCAGTGGCGGATCGACGACTTTCTAGGTGGTTTAGCCATTAATTATAAATATAGAAACCTACATACTTTCTCATATTATACATTATGTACCAAGCTACTTATAATATTATGATTTTATTAATGAGGAAATGAGTAATCCTTCAGAATAAATAGTAGGTATGATTATCTGAGTCGTTACTTAATCATGCCTAAAAAGCATGCTTAAAAATAATAGCTTAGTTTAATAATAATAATAATTATTATAGACTTACCATTATCAGTAATTTTGAATAACAGCATACAGCGAACATTTTTACACACCTACGGGTAATTTGAATTGGTCCCTAGTATAAGTATACTAATGCTAATGCGTTCACATCGTCTGTAGAAAAAGATTTGTACCGCGGTGATAGGAGGAGACTGAGTGACGCTAGTCAACGAAAAATAAACGCCATAAGTTTCTTAATTTGTACAAAGGTGTCACCCTAAAATAGAGCGTATTTAATTTAAATAATTATTTTAATACCGCGTAATCATCAGTTATAACATAATTTATAATCATTGCTTTATTTACTTTTATAAAAATATTAAATATCCCTGTAAAATATCGACGGGTTTAGATGGATAAAATAAATTAAATAGTTTATTTAATTATGTAATGACAATGATAAAAATATCAGATGTGTATTTTTAACATGATAACGATATGGGGATGGTCCCTACCAACCCTTAAGGTAGAACCGCCCCTAGCTATAATTAATAGGCATGCTTACATACTGCAGTCTGCAATTTAGAAGAAATCTTTATTTAGCTACGTATTTTTTTCGACTTATACGAGGTATAGATGAGAACTCTGCCATTCTGGACAGTGTTGACCTGTGTGTCCTTATCTTAATAACTGATAACTATCTTAGAAATAGAAACCATCAGCTGTTTATTCTCCCAAGGTGCAGAACCAACCTGCCACTGGTAATGCCAATTGGGAGGGCGATAACTATGTTTAACGAAATTGCTTCGGGTGTTGATATATTCCGCCTACGTGAGAATGAGTTTAGGTGGACGTTGTTTTATAAATTCTTAAAATAGGGTCTGCTTAACTCATCCGGTGTACTTCCTTGTACCTATCTAATTTATCTACTCATCTATCTTTTTTTTTATGTAATACTGTCATATTTATATATATTTGTTTCTAAATGTCATGTTGTGAACGTCTTAAACATATAATTTGTAATGTCCACAATATGTTAAAAAAATTAATAAATTTAAATAAATTGCAATATATCCTATACAAAAGGAAAGTCTTTATAGGTAAGATATGCATAATTATAGTGCTGCAGCTACAACTTGGAACCTTTCTGATGGTATTTCAAAGATTTTTTATTTATAAAGATTTCGTAGATTAATATTATGAATACATTGAAGTAGGTTTTTTATCGCCCACCATCCGGTATCCCAGTTTATGATTTGTAAAGTGTGTTTTTCGTCATTTAAATTTTGAATTTGATTAAATAATATTCAATAATATATTAAACAGATTTAATACCTAATGAAGAGTTACAAACAAAATTGGGTATCAAAAGATTAATTTTAATGAGAATATAGTATTTATCACTGCATCTAATAAGACTGCTAATGAATTATGCAATACGTATTCCTACCTATGATGTAAATGAGCATAACTTGTATAATTTATCTTCATGGTATAAACATAGGATAATCATGAAGGTAATTAAAGGCAAGAGTAAGTTGACCGCTTTGGAAGTTGGGGCAAGTTAAAGTTACCGCAAATTTAAACTTACAAGAGAGACACAGCGTTGAGGGACCATTTTATGCTAGTCTACCCCAATTTTTGGCAACGGGTTGACCAACTTCTCAACTAAAATGTGAGTGATATCTGCCGCCTCTTAAATATATTTTTTTTGCTCTTCTATCATAATATGCATCATAACATAAAATATGTATCTACACTACAGTACTAAATATTTAGATATTCGATTTAATAAGAAATTCTCAACAGATTAAACAAAACCTATATTAAATTATAATATAGAGTAAGTACTATACAATATTGAATTTTGTTTCAATCATGACTTATAGCACCTATAATAATACACAAGCATGGATTTATTTGCAGCAATAGTGAGTATTTTAAACTACGAGTATCATTGTAATAACTGTTGACCTACAAGTAAAAGTGCAGACTGTCTCTCCAATCTCATTCTTCAAGAGTAAGCGAGACGAAATGTTGTCATTTTATAATACTATTTGACAGGTCGTAAAAATCGATTAACCTCAAAATGAGTATCTAAGCAGCGTAGCTAGTTTTTTTGCCGGCAGGTTTGCCACAATCGTTCTACTGCGCAGGCGCAGATCGAAATAGTCCCAACTGTCGCATGACAATTCAGAACCTTCCGAACTTGTTTGATCCATGCATGCAATCTTTCAACTTGCATGACAATACATGTTTACAGGTGCATTTTATTGTTATGGCCGCGATAATAAGTACTGTCAGCAGTAAATCCATGCACGTGTAAACGGGGTATTATATTGTGATTATCTGTGTGATATTAGTCATTTTGAAAATATAACAATATAACAAGTGTACTATGGTAAATACGTAGTTATGTCATTAAAAACTTTAGATCAATTATTTAAATCAATTATTATTATCATATCAAAAAGCATTTTACCTTACAGAAAAAGTTTGTAATATTCTGTTTGGACCAAACTTTTTCACAATAAATAAAACGTGTATTTTTGCTGATGCACACTTTTACACATACTATGTATCTAGCATTATTTTTGCATCAAAAATTTCTACCCTTTTAAGACAGCGGAAAATGATTACGATAAAAACCGCAGTTTCGCAACATGTTTCAAAGTAATTATGATTATTAAATTTCTTCATCCCCTAGTGACGTGTGCGCGAAATTATTATACCTACGTTAAAAGTTAATACAAAAAGAACGAATTTCAACGAGTATAGTTCCAAGGCTATTTATTTCGTTACACTGAGAGCAAAAGTAACGACTCATTTTATTGACTCTGTCATTAAACATTTCGTAATGGTGTGCTTGTACCACTTCTCTCTTTTATCAACGGCGAGGGGTGGAGAACTAAAAGTGTTTAGTACAAGACTGGCATATCTAAGAATACACCTGCAATTTTGTCGACACATTGTAGACATTTGAGTAAAAAACAGTGATATAACCAACAGTTCTTCGTACATTTTCTTTAAATAGTTGTAATAATTTGTAGAAGTTAATTGTATTACAAAAACGGTCGAGAATAAAATTATAATATCATAACAAAAAACAATAGGTGCTCGAATATGTCTAGCACACAATATGACGTATTCATGGTTTGATCTCACCTATTTCAAGGTCGTCAAAGAAACAAATGTTTTTTCATTACTTACCTTAAATATTGTAACTAAATTGATTACAACATAGAAATTCTTCCAAAACATACGTCATGAGAGGAGTATTTTCAAAGTGAACTTATTCCACCACTTGACGAAAATGAGTTATGAATGCCAGAATTTAAAAGATAAAATTTTAAACAAGTATTTTTTCTGAAGAACCTAATTACATTCAATCCATTAAAAATATCAACTTAAGCTACAAAAGTAACTTATACCAATACAAAAACATAAATGTAACGTCAACACCGTAAACAGTTTTTTGGCTTTTGCCAAAAATTTGTTGAAGTGGAATAAGTTCAATTTGAAAATACACACCTCACATATTGGCTGCGCTTTTTAGTGGACTGTAATTTGGGATGATTGTGGATGTGGATGCGATTCAAACGGAAGTCGATCCAGGTACTCACCTTGATGTTGTTCAGCTGTCTGACTGGAACAGGTCCCGGGTCATGTACTCACGCACTAGTGTGAAAATGGTTCTGTTTATCACTCATACGGTATACTGAGATTTTGGGATTAATGATGATACTTGTTTTATGAGTTACCCTGTATGGGTTTACGGTTAATAAATCACAAGAGCCGGTATTAAGGTTACACTTGTCTTATGCATATGAATGTTTATGACAAGTTTGTTTGAATGATGAAGGTCGTATGTATAAGACATCCTGTGCCGGTAAAACGTCTTTATAGGTGGTCTAGTTGACTGAGTTCTGAATGAGACTCGAAAGGAATTATTGCTTGGACAACAGTCACGCTGTATCAAGTTGACACGGTCACGGTCTACAAATATTAAACTTTATCAACCACGGTCAACTGATGGCTCGTGATTGAGTTGAGCGCCTGGACTTGTTACAATAATTTGAATTATAGGGAGGAGGGAAATATTTGGATGAGGGCGACCATAATTATTGGCCCAACCATATACAGATTATTATATTAATACAAACTATTAAATTTTATTAGTATGTACTTACTTCTTTTATTAACATGGATGGTAATCATTAATTACATTATTATGTATTGTTCAAAAACTTTCAATGGTTCTATAATACCGGCTGCTGTTTTATGTTATATTATTTTTTTTCAATACAATTTAATAAAATTATTATAGTTGATACGTGGTATACAAAGGAGCCTCTTAAATTGTGAGCTTTTGATTAGAATATCTCGTAAGCTAATTTCCAATATGGATTTTTAATGTAGTTTACATGTTTTATTAGTTGTTTTATAGAAAAAAGTAATGCATAAGATTCTTCTTAATTTATTACTTAAGATAATAACTGAATAATAAAAAATATTGAATACATTCCATTATTAAGCGTTTGTAATTAACCCCGTTTAATACTTACTCAGTAAGTATAAATTGGTTTCCAAACTATAAAATATTATAATAATGATATGTTGCCTATAACTATCCATCTCAAAATGTTGTTTTTAGAGATACATCTATATGTTACTCGACGTACACTTACAAACTAATGACCGCTACGATGCATGTGGTCTAGGTTTATATGACTCTGGGGCGTTGTTTTACAGTCTTATGTGTGTATATTTATTACTTTATTACCTATATTCATTAAATATTTTAGATATTTTCATAGACATCGACGTATATAAAATATGAAATATTATGTAGGTACTACTTGACTTAAAATTACCAACGCATAATTAATATAATAATACAGTAATACCCGAAATATTTTAACTTACATAGTTTATAATTATTTAAAAAATGTTATTCGATGAGACTATACAATAATAAATCATAAAATAAATATTTTTTGTCTTAATATAAGTAGATACTTACTTATAATAATTCTAAAATGCAAAGTAAAATTCCTTGTTCGCTTCTACACAGACAATGAAGATGATGTAAACAGATTCTTTATGTGTAAAAGTTAACATACATCGATGCAGCGAATACTGGATAAAACACACATTGAAAAAAACAACATATTTTTTCGTCAGTCGCGAGATTGAAAATTTGCTTTCTTACGGGCAATAAGTTTATAATATTTCATAATATTTATAGTAAAAGAAACATAAATATTTAAATTTTATTAAGCTTTTTCACAATAACAATACATGTAATTAACATTTTTTTCTAAATGCCTTTATGGATACCTCGCATTTTACTATCGAGTTTCTTTAAAGACTTTGGCACGCAAACTATTCTACTTGATGCCAGTCAAATGAAAATTATACCGGCTGAGAAAGATGAGTTATTGAAAACCATTTGTCTACTCGCATCTGTTATTGTAAACTGTACCTAATATTTATACGTTTACGTCTTTTAAATTAAAAAAATGTGAAACTGAAAATTATCAAAAATAAACTGACGATGACATCATGGAAATGTGTCCGCTTATGAAGTTGTGGATTTTAGGTTCGAATACGAGATCTTTTTTTTTCAATATATAATTGAACTCAGAACATTGTATGGCCAAGATCTATATAATACTGTGGAGCCAATGAATGTTATGGTATATTACACCCAGCCATCAAATTTAACACAGTTTTAATAGACATAATATTATAACTAAGTACCTACAGTGTGTGTGTGAATAATTGAAATACATTAAATATTAAAAGAAACATTATGTTATCAGCCAGTTCTAAACCTCTGAATAATGTAGGGAAAATAAAGGCATTTTCCAGTTGTGCCCGGTATAAAAAATAAAGCGTTCCGAGTTGAAACAAGCAGCGTCGGTTGTTGGCGTCGTGCGCTGCGATGGTTTTAAGGGAGGATAAAAGAACCTTCGATAAGATATTTACAGAGGCATAAGCTTGCAAAAGGACAGTGGCGTGTAACATTTTTTTAAAGTCACTGAAAAGTTATCCTCAAAAAAGAAAATAAAACGGCGACTGAGTGAAAAGGCAGTACACTGACAAAGTTTTGTTGATGAAGACAATAATAAGCAATATATGAAGAAAGCTGATAGTGTGTAATAATATGTATTTTTAAATTAGGTACTTACTAGTTGAATTTTATAGATATATGAATATAGAAGTTCTATGACTAATGAAACCAATATTAATCTTTTTCTATATATTACCTATATGGATTCTAAAAATAATCTTAATATAAAAATCCATGTCTACTATTTCTTATACAGACAATGAAAAGCTTTTTCATGTTAAGTAGAATTTAGAATTACATAGAAGTCAATATATTATTTATATTTAGAATTCTCAATTTCAGCAACCTACGAGTATAATATGTTACGAATGTGATTGAATCTCAATTAAAATTAATTATTAACCTACACCAAAATGTGTCACATGAGATTAAAATCGTATTTATGTGATTGATGTCACAATTTTGATATGATTGTTATCTAACTAAATGTCAAATAATATCAAAACATCAATTAAATTGAGTACTTTATATCGTATTGCTAGATATATATTACTTTGATCAGAATTATTTAAAAGCTGCTTTTAATTAATCTTTTTATTCAACAAAAAAAAACAAATAAGGATTTAAAAATGTATTATTCTTTATTAAACTTAGATATTCTGGAAATACCTCAGAAACATTCGTTTTCGAAAAAATCTTCAACAAAATATGACGTCGAACAGGAGTCAAACCTAGGTCCATCGTATTTCGGTCAATGTACTTTACCAATTAAGCCATCTGCGCTCTACGTAATTATGACGACATTAACTAAAATCTATTTAAAATATGTACGTTAAATAAGGAATATTACATTCTTAAATCTTGTGAATAATTTGTTAAATAAAAAAATGTTCTTAAATTATTAGCAATTGCAAGTACGCTTAAACTTAACATTTACAGAGATCCGTGTCGCCGGTTATGAATCAATATACCTATTATTTGTACATTGATCCAAACCATGAAAGCCAGCAGGCAATATAACGACATTTGACAAAAAAATGGTTCATTTTCATCGTTATAAATTAGGATACTGGTAGTTAAATTGGTCAGGCACATTGACCGGAATCTGATGGATACAGACTCAAGTCCGTCCGCCGTCATATTTAAACCCAATATTATTTAAAGAATACGTATATTTCTGAGATGTTTTCAAATTTTAAATTTCCAATTTATTGACGAAAATTATAAATCTATGCATGGGTTGAATATAATTATGACAATACTTTATATTCTATTAGCACATTTACTGCTGACCAGATAATTACTAATTAATTACCACATTTAAATATCATGTTAATTATATCTAATGGCCAACTAATGCAAACGCGCCAGTCGCGTTGTCAGTACTAAATGAGTTAGTCGGTACAAGTACCTACTAATGACGATAATAGTTGATACATTTGGAGTCCAGCAAAAATAGTTTAGAAATTGAAAAGAGAAATATCATAAAATTCAATATCGAAAATAGCAGTAATTAACTTAAAGTTTTCAGAGTTATCTTATTACTATTTTTACAGATAATAATATAATATGTTTAGCATCATGCCCAAATCATTGGATCCCTACCCTGGAGAAAACATAACCATGTCCGCACCTTAGGCGTTGCATATCGATATCACAGGGTGCCTTTAAGAATTCATATCGCTCGACAGTCTTCTTGTGTCTTTCCAGGGCATACCAGCATCACTCAGCTCAGTCGTATACACCCTGTATACCTATAGTATTTAGCTGCCTTCCATGATTCTGGTATCCAGTTGGTTTGAAAAACATTCAAGCTAGTATCCGCAGCACGTTGCCGACACATCGTCGCTATAGGATTTGTTTCCCGAATAGACCAAATGTCAATTTTACAGGAGACGAAAAACAAATTTCATTGTCATATATTTAAATAATAGTAGATGTATCGATCATTCTTTCTACACTGTATGATTGCAACATTATCTAAGAATAGATTCCATGAATAATATACTGGTATAAATCATTAAATGCACAGAAAATGCATTTTATTTACAAGTACTCACTGTGGATATTCGGGAAATTTTTATCGCTCTCTCAGAATAATGGATATTCGGGACAAATCAAGGACGTTCGGGATTTAAGACCGGAGCGTATTGCTGCACGGCCCACGGATTACTGAGTGGTTAAAAAGTACGCGCCTCAAATGCTATATTTATTAACACGATAATTGTCAAGAATTACTTCTACTCTTTAAATACTTAATGATCGTAATTACACAAGTTCGTATGTAATAATAACATGCGGCAATCGATTTTTTGGTTTTTTGGGATTAAGTAATAAAATAGTTTTTAAGTAATTAACTATTTTTCTATTGAACGAATAATTCACAAGATTTAAGAATGTACCATTCTAATAATTGAACATACATATTTTTTTTCAAATCACTTCTGAGAAAATATATTATAACCAATAGAAAAAATCTTTTTGAAAAAAGTAAGACACCCGACAGAAATCGACCCTGCATCTCCTGGGTTTACGCCCCAGTCCACGAATTATCCTCTATGCTACGAGGTGACATACTTATGACGACAAACTTTAACTATTGTTGTTTTTATTTAATAAAACGCAATTTTTTAAAGTACTTATTCCACTTTTAATTAATATATTAGGACCGGTTTCGTCCGCCTCAGTGGGACATGACTGACTGAGGCGGACGAAACCGGTCCTAATATATTAATTAAAAGTGGAATAAGTACTATAAAAAATTGCGTTTTATTAAATAAAAACAACAATACAATGCAGTTCCACCATGAATTGACAGTTAACAAAATAAAAGAAACTTTAACTATTGGCCTTTTAATACCTGCTCATCAGCATTTTTCAAAATCAAGCGACTATCGGCGATCGGTTTTTGTTTATTAAATAAAAGTAGGTATCTACTACTTCAATTACTAACTGACGTCACGGATTTCTCCAATATTTTATGATGGTACTTACTCGTACTTGCTAACAATTTTATATTAATACTTTTTCCAAAAAAAAAATATTCTATGTATATAAATCTGTATATTATTATATCTATATATTTCTATAATTAACAATTAAACTTATTACAAACCACCAAATAAATATTATATATTTACTATTGTAAGGAATAACAACACAAAATAATAGCATGTATAAATTAATTACCATTGGCTGCTAATATTAGATAGGTACCAATATCCTAAGTATATAATATTCACCAAATAAATAGTTACTAACATACATATTAAATTAAATTAACTATCAGCGCATTCAAAAATAAATAATAGTTTCGCCTTTATTTTCATAGAAATACCTAGATTAAAAGTAAAATAAAGACAAGCAATGTTTGATTAATAATAATTTGAAATAATAATTATTTTTTACGTCATAGTAGTTGGCGGGTCACACTGTAGAATTCATATAACTGTTGGGATTTTGTGTCATTTATCAAAACAAAATGCAGTTATTTAGTTTAAAATACTCACTTCCATAACTCTACTCTAAGTTCAGGGCGAACTGGTGATGTATCTGCTATGAATGATCTCTTCAAATTTGATGAATTCACTATTAAAACAATAGTAACTTTAAAAACAAAATCAATAAGACGAAATTTGTTGACGGCCAAAAAATATGAAAGTGGGCGTGATTGTTTTAGAGCTAGACAGCGTGAATGTGGGAGCGAGATGCACGGCGTCAGCGCGGTTTGATTGGCTAAAGTTATATTCGGGAAATAAAACCTCAGCCAGAAATCTATTTCGACCGAAATTAACTTGGATATTCAGGTACGAATAGTTGGACATTCGGGAGGACACCACGGAGTAATTGTAACTTAACATGGCGTATTCGGGTTTTTTAAAAAAATATCTCTGTTCCTAGATAAAAATATATTATTTTTATAAATGATTTCGGTAGAGTTCGATAAAAGAAATTGAACTGCATTAAAATGTCGATTTCGACAAAAATGGATATTCGGGAAACAAATCCTATAGCGACGACATGTCTAACGCTCTCAGTATTGTGAGAGCATTTTTGGTACTCCCAAAGTAAACCGCAGACATTACGAGCCCTCATAAGGTGTCATGGCTTGTTACCGTAAAGCAGCACTGTCATTATTCAAGCATAGGCATCATTTGCTTTAAACCGAGTACAGTCATGAGTTCCAGATACGTCGCATTGAGCTTAATGTTTCTCAAGCTATTCCCATTCGGAAAGCGAGCTGTCTTTACAAAGTGCCATCTCCCGTTACGTGCACCCCCAAGTATTTAAATTTCTCGATGTTTTCCCCATCAATACTCAGGTGGATGTTTGGATCAGGACATATTGGACTATTTCACAAAATGTTATGGAAAAAAAAACATGTAGCTGTTTTCCCAAACGTGTGATTGAATCTACACTCATAGCTTAAGAGATTGGTGCTTTAAAAACTAGTCACCGTGAGACATTGTATGACGTATATCTTATAATATAATGTAAAAAGGTTTCGTGATTTTTTGGCTTCGATTTTTTTTTCAAATCTCCTCATTGTCAAAAAGGTACACTCTTACAATGGCATAATAATATGTTCACGATCTAGCTTCAACCCTTGTATGCTGACTTTCAATGGGTGCCACTGTGCGCAAGGCAAGGCCAGGAAGGGTTGTATGGCTAATCATAAAAGGTCACCGGCCGCAAAGGGTTGACCCTTATTTCGCTGCGTAAACGATTGAATTATTTTGGACTCGTGATAAAAAGAAATCTGTTTTGTAAACCGACACGCTACAACTGCGGGACATTTTTTTGAATTAGCCACTACGGCTATTTCGCATTTTTCATTTTATAAACTTATTGTGGTTTATTGTCGAATGCGTGCCGAGATGCACCTACTCATCATCATCATCATCGGCACTATATTATGGAGGGACGTCAAAAAATAATTAAAATTTTTTGACCAATATTTCAATACTTTTCAATACTTAAAACCGGTAAATATCGATACATTTCTGTCAATAGAGGAACATAATAATATTGTCAAACAAGAATCTCTTATCCACGTGTTAAAACTGTGAACTAACAATCCCTTCCAATGCAGCTAATCACACTTTCGTTTTCAAATGAAGAACGCCCACAAATGTAGCATTCATTCACGCTCCCGTGGCGTACAGATCTATCAATTTACGTAATTTGACATTTTTTATAGTTAAAATATGTTTAAAACGACCAGGAGTCATGTTAGAATTATTATTAGTAAACTTTTAGTTTATTGCGAATAAGAAAAAGAGTCACTTATAAAAGGAGAGCCGATACATTATTAAACGTGCCTATAGCACGCGTTGCCGACATTACAGGTAGGAAAAATAAAATACTGAGAAGTCTTATATAAATGTACGACTACAGCGACTTCCTGTTATTACCGATTTCTTCTTGTCAGAGAGTAGTGTGATACTTTTTATTTTGTTGAAATTTTAAAATTCCGAGTGTCGATTAAATTGCATTACTTATTTTTTTGCAATAATTGTCATTGCTTGTAGCGTAGTTATTTTCGACATTTTCGCTAAAATTGAGAATATAGATTGGGGAACACAACATAAATACTGACTTACCCTACTGGGTCAGATATAATACATAACGGATCTCGAGTGTAGAAAAATGTGAGATAAACATAATAATATGCATTAAAGTTTGTCACGTAAATGTAACGTGCATTCAACATTTGAGGATAGTCAGCTTGCTTTGTTTTACTTGAATCTTATGTACTGAGTATCATAAAATACCCTGCTTCAAAACCTTGGCCTATGGCGATGGCATTGATTTATATTATTTATATCTTATTACCTAATCTATTCTGTGATAGATATTAAATTATAAAGTTTTTTTGAATGTTTTGGTTCATTATTTTCGTCAATATATAGTATTTAGGTATATATTATTAAAATTAATAATTTGACGATTGTTTCAATACATTGCGTTATATAATGAGAGAAATAATACATTGACGAAACATCATGCATATTATTTAATTTGAAATACGTATCGGTGCAAAATGTCATTTAGATTGTTAAGCATTCTCTTTATAACAAAAAAACAATAATTTTACGCATTTTTCGTTTCAAAGTATTTTTATCATAATTTTTAGATCAGTGCAAAAATTCAATTTTGGTCACGATGAGAAAATTTAATATTGAATTTTATTACAACGCCTACGTTTTCGTGTTACAACGAGAGGAATTTTCCCAATAACATTTAATTTGTAAAAAAAAAAAATGTTGCCACGATTCGACGAGAGAATTAATAATTCATTATAATGAGTCTGAAGATCGATAGAGACACCTGGAATCTGATTTTTATAATAGAATATCATTTTAAACGTTTTATAAAACAAAATATTTAACAGAAAATACTTAAATACAGAGAAAATAAAGCCAAACTCTACAACACGAATTACGTAAGGTAGCATCATGGGTGAATGTGATCTACGTTCTTCTTAATTTCCGTATATATCTCATTGGAGATCGTGTTTTATTTTAAATGCTTAATATATCTCGGTGGCGAATAATTCTTTAATGTTGTGGCAGTTGACTAACCATACCACTGAAGGGACCAATGGCTACGGTCGGGCGAGCGATTCCAGGATGTCATCTGGTGCCTTCAGAACTAAATATCCTCTGAACCGAGAATTTAGTAGTATCTGTCTATACTAAACTGAGACACAAAAAAAAACTTCATTAATCAGTTTTAGTATTTCGTACGCGTTGTTGGAACAACATCGCGCCACAATACGGCAATATTGAAGAGATTTATAATTTTTAATTTTCGTTGTTTTTAGTAACAAAATGGAGAGATATACTTCTAGTAATTCTTGGAATCTGCAGTTTGCATGGTTGAAAGTATTGAAAGAACATGCTATCTGTTCTTCACTCGGTCGAACCATAAAGTAGGCGACGTTTGTCTTCTGCATATTTTTGGTGAAGATAAGTGTCGTTTTTCACACTTGATATCTGGTGAAAGAAGTTAAAAGTTCTCTGCGTTCACATCACTATACTGCCCTTCTTAGGAAGAATGCAGTAATTGACTTACACACTTTCGAGATAAATGACATAATGTGTTTTTTCTCAAACTTTAGTACTGTGAATTAATAAAAAACGGTGTAATTTTTATTGGTAGGATGTTAAAATACAAAGAAAGTAATAATAAATAAGCAGTAACTGCAATGAACAGGTGCAATTACTGCCTTTTTGCTAAAAAAATGTATTATTTTAGATGTTCATTTTTTCACTAAAGATTTTAACGGTATTTTAATGATATTTAATGACAGAATATATAGCTTTCAAAATTACCTAACGGATGGCATTCATAGCTCAATTTTACAAATTTTGCGAGTTGCTGCCTTCTTCCTTAGAAGGGCCAGTATACATGAGTCGTAATTCATTTTAGGTTTGTATCTGTTTTCAAATATATTTGCAGTAAGATCGCAAAACATGATAATAAAATGTCCATTTTTTTTGGCAATTTGAGTTACTTTCAGACTCGTTTCAGTGAGATCTACAAGATATCAACATAATAATATAGTATATCTAGGTTTTATTTATGCGGAGAAATAAGATGTGTCAATATGCGATTGTTTGAATTTCTTTTGAAGTTCAAAATTGGTTTCCTGAAAAATGTACATATTACTATGTTTCGCCTTCTTAGTACAGATATTATAATATAGTACTCACTGTTAAGTTAGTGGATTTATAAACTTGATGTACTTTATAATGTGACTCTTGAAACTGGGTTTATATTTTTAATATGTAGGTTAAAAATAGATATTCAAGAAAAGTCCCTCTTATAAGAAAAAGTGGTACTGTTCGGTTATCAGGAATAAAGTGAAAAACACATTTTGAAAATAGCCGATAAACTGGATTATTTGTTAGGTTAACCTAACCAAACATAACCTAACCCGACCTAACCTAACCTAAGCTAACCCAAACTAACAAATAATCCAGTATATCGGGTATTTTCAAAATGTGTTTTCCGTTGTATTCCTGATAACCGAACAGTACCGAAAAAGTCTTAATATTATTATGAAATTGAAGTTAAAATAAAAAATAAAAAACAAATAAAGACAACTTTTCAAAAATATGTTTTATAGGGGAACCAACACATCAAAAGGTCAAACGTTTTTAGTATCTCAAAGTATTGAATCGTTAGGGATGATTATATTGCTCGAATATGTTGCATCATGATTAAGGTATATTTTCAATCTAAAAAAAATATTAAGGCATCGTGAATACGCCATCGTCATAATATGTGAAGGTATTTTTTTCAAATTGTTTCTGTGTTAACGAAATGCATGGCATTTATATGTCATACTTTACGGATAATTAACAAAAATACTGCCATTTTATAGCGTACTGGCGTCAGCTTAGACCCCTTACCATAACTACTATTCTCACTCCACTACTAACAGTGCACTGCATTATCTCAAAAAATAGACCAACGGCACCTATGTGTATCTCGAGATCATCCAAGAGGAATTTATTAGTGAAGGTATCAGATCAATAGCGTCAAAAATGTTACAATAAAAATAGTGTATATTAATTTAGAGTACCGGGACATTTTTCAGTTACACTTTTATTCAAATATATTATAGTCTAGCACTAGTGTACCAAAGTTTAAGTTTCTAACTATATAATGAGTAGACGAAAATTAGTCGTAATAGAAAAAATTGCAGATTCTAGCTTTTATGTTAAAAATATGAGAGAGTAAATTTTGTCGACACTGATACAATAAGAAAAAAAAAAACCGTGGTATATTTGGTTTTGGGGTTGAGGGTATAGGTGTAAGGAAACTGGGGGTAGCCATCATTTTATCATGAGAGAATCAAGGGACCGTAATAGATGGAAACTCTTGGTTGCTCAGATTATGGCTGCATTTCACAGTGCTTAACCTTGAGAGAACGATCTAGAAGATACTATTATTATAATATGGGTATACCTACTACGATATTTCAAAGTAAAGCGTTTCTATTATAGCATGGCGAAGATAATCTCAGAAAAATCTCGTTCCACGTGTGACTTTGCATAAAAAATGTATAAAATTCTATAGCATACTTTCTAGCAAGGATGCCAGAAAGGCATTCTAGTCGTTTCAAATTACAGCCTACACATATTTTCATTCACCAATATATACCAATATACGCAGAATATCGGAAAAGAATTATTGTAAAAAAAAATCAGGTATATTAAAAATTATTCTATTACTAATAATTTATCTATACTAATATTACAACTGTATCATGTATCAGCGTTTTGCTTATTGTCATGATACCTAAGCTCAAAATAAAGTTTTTTTTTTAATTTGTGTCTTTTTGTTATTAATCTCAGTCACTTGCGCTTTGCAGATGATATTATTATACTCTCACAAGACCCGAAAGACCTCCAAGGTAGAATGCAAGAACTCGCGGATGTCAGTCAAACGGTCGGCCTAAAAATAAATGTCTCAAAGACAAAAATGATGAGGAACTGTTTTTCGGACCCTGCGATTATCTGTATTAATGGCACCCAACTCGAGCAAGTCAGCAGCTACGTCAATCTCGGACAGCAGGTGCCCATAGACGGAAATGAAATTGCTCGAAGAACAAAGCTGGGATGGAGTGTTTTCGAACGTCTGAATAGTATCTTCAAGAGTGACCTACTATTATGTCTTAAGCGTAGAGTGTTCAACCAATGTGTGCTACCCGTGCTCAAGTATGGCTGCGAGACGTGGACCCTCAACACGAGAGATGTCCAAAAGGCTAAGAGTCGCACAGCGAGGCATGTAGGGCTGTATGTTGGGCATCATGCGAAAGGACCTACAGGATAAACAGCTGAAATGGAGATGGGTGGGGCACATTGCTCGTTGAAAGGACAGCCGCTGGAGAAATATCGTCATCCAGTGGTACTCAAGGGGCACGAAATGGCCACAGGGTTGCTCTAAAAGCCGCTGGATTTACGTGGCAGCGAATGATACAGGACCGAGAGATTTGGAAGAAGCTTGGGGAAGCCTTTATCTAGAAGTGGATTGACCCCGGCTGATGATGATTATTAATCTGTTAATAATAAAACTTTACTACGTTAATAATAATGATCAGACTAATAGTGACGAAGTTGTTATGCTAAGTTTACATCTGACACTTATATGTGATACTTATGTCATGTATCTGACGTAGAATTCCAGTTACTGTTTGCACCCCATGGAATGTGACATAAATTTTGTCAAAAAAATAAATTCGCAGCAAGTATTAGGTATTATTTTTAGTCTTTTGGCAACAAAAAGGAGAAAAAAACGGTCAAAATATTAGCGAGAATGGATTCAGTGACGAGAATAACTTGGTGCCTTCTGTTGAATGTCAGAGCTTAAAATCGAAAATTCAACTCAATTTGTGAACTTTGTGAGAATGAGGCTAGTATATTTTGAGAAATTAGTTTGCAAGATTGGACCGTTTGCCAAAAAATATTGATCAATTAATTCGTCAATATCTGCCTTTAACCACTCATTTTTATCACTCATCAAGGATAATAATAATTTTTGTACACTGTTTCCGAAATAATAATATCAACTTCACTAGCTGTCAAACTTCTAATAATGTGTCAGACACTTGACATAAAAGTAGACGGCAGCTCAACTTCATTGATATATCTCTGGAAGTTCGGTCTTATCGTATACGCGATGCTTACAAATGTGATATAAGTGGGTGGTAAAAGTATAACTAAGTACTGTTTATACTAAGTGAATAAAATGGTGCGATACATAAGTATCACGAAATAAGTGTTTAACTGTAAGAATGTATATTACGTTGTATCATATTCAATCACAGTGAAAAATTAGTCATAATCGATTTATGTAATATACAATAAATACGTCTTAGTATGTTTTATTTTAATTAACACTAAAATCTGGAGCATAATAAAGAAAGAAAAAAACATTTTTTTTTTTTTAATTAGACTGGTTTAAAAAACGATAGATGGCGGATGCAAGTCAACGCGTAACTCTACGACCAATCAATTGAAGTCCAATATAGTTTCTTGAGTCTCGGGATTTCTCGAGCCGATTATAAAATGCGATGAATCTAAAGCTTTCCATAAGGTTTATGACATTACCACAGAAAGCGTTTGGCCATTGGGCCACTGCCTGAGGAAAAAGGCGGACACTATCAAGAGAAATTTAGAGAGACTGACTGAAAGAATGAGTCTGGGATAGAATAAGACGTCACTAATAATTTTTCACCAAAAAATATTGTCAGTAAAAATCATTATATTATTTTGATTACCTGTTACTGGTATGAGAGAGCTTTTTAACTTAAAGCTTTTTGATATTACGTAAAATACATTCTTGTCGTCGCTGAAAAAATATGGAATTTCTTTGTCTGTTATCCTGTTTAATACTTACTTAAAAGGTATGACGGACAATCTTGGTGACCTCGTGACATATTATTTCCATTTTATTATTTTGGAATACGTAATTTTTCTGCTTTGAATTCGTTATAAGCCGAGAAATTTGCATTCTGTTTGAATAATGCCAAAGTAACACTGTGCAAATTGAATTGGTGATTTTTTTGTTCGCCAAGTGTTTGCATTAAAGCCTATTTCAAGTTCTTTGCGAAATCACGTCATGAATAATTAAAGCTCTCGTTTGAAAATAGGCATTAGGAAAAGCTTATTTTTTTGTTACAAATAAATGAATTATTTAAGAACGTAAACGAATAATCGTACTGCGGTAAATCACCGGTGTGAATATTTTATAGATACTCTAAGCAGTCTATAATAATTTTAACCCATCTTCATACGAAACACTGATTTTAGGTGATAATATTTTGTATAGCTTAAGATATAAATTAAAATAACTGATAATAAATTGTAACTCAAATTGTCAAAAATACAGTACTGTAATAATCTAATTATGCAAATAAATATTTAAATACACATTAAAATATAATGATAGTGGGTTAGAATGTATGTTTTTCTAATTTTCATATTCTCACGGCTGGTGTCAAATATTTTTCATTTTTTTTATTTACAATCAGCAGTTTTAAACGATATTTTGCATACATATGAGTAAAACCTATTATAGTCAGGTCATGATACGAAACTGCAAACATCGATAGTAGTGCTATTTGTTTGTCAACATTGTAATAGAGCATAGTAAACTGTTTGTAGACATTGATGACTATTGAATATATGTGCTCTGACATTGACACCCCGTATCTAATATTCAATATTTTCGATAGGGGGAATTAAAATGTTTATTATTATTTATCTTTGTATAATATTTTAATAACCCTCTCTCAAAAATATTGAATGTAAGATACGAGATATCAATGTTAGATCGTTGATATTGTATAATTTTACGAAATATTATCTAATCGAAAATCTTCATTTCTTTCGAACAGGTTACCGTATCGAATTTAAAAATACTCAATAACTAACACTACCATAATAATTAGTAATTTAATACAAGGGTCTGAATATTATAGTCGGCTTTGATATATGACGTATCCTAAAAAATGTATAGCCATGTTAGTACAGTGTAGAATCGACATCATATAAACAAATAATTAGTAATATTTATGAAATAATCATTGGTTTTACAGTTACATAACCTTAGAAATATAATATCTTGTGTTTGATTTTCCGTATTGAATAAAATAAAACTTAATTATTCGTAAGTGCACGGAAGACAAGATAGGAAGAAAAAATAATAAGTTGGGATAACACCTGATGCCATCTGAAATCATGTTATATAGTAAGTTAATAGTAATTTGAATCGAATTTTTGATTAGATAATTCGACATTTTTAAAATATCGATTGCGGTATCTTAATCCAGTACATACTATTTTTTTATCTGTTGATTTTATATTATAATTATTCTGAAAAAAAATTTAAGTAATTACAAGATAAAGAAAACTTTTTATAAACAACGTTTTTAAGTTTTCTGTTGAATCATATAAACTTGACTTGACTAGCTTATACGATCAAAAAAATGTATACTTGATAGAAATACTGAATAATGAAATGTCATTTCATATAGATTTCGTGTAATGCACGTATATATTATTTAATAATTTAGTTGCTAGGATCCCCTAGCAACCAATTATGGTATCGAAATAACTTTTAATACAAAACAGAATTAACTAAAAATGAATTCAATTCTACTTAAAGATGGCTAAAAGTATTAAAAAATGCATTGGCATCGTGTTCTGATATGTTCTAAAAGTTTCAAATACCCAGCTAGTCGGGAAGTTAGTTAAAAATTGATTGCAAAATTTGTACCAGGCAAAAAACCACCGGACAAATAGAAATAAATTAAATGATGTTTTCGGGCGATAACAACATTTTTTTAATATTATTATTGTTTAACGTAAACATAAAACTGATTAAATTTAACCAAAATAACTGAGTTTTCTCATTAACTTTCATAACACACCAGTGAACGATTCCATAAATTTCAGGTAAACGCAATTAGTCTCAAATGCATAGAGAACCATCTGAATATTTACCAAGTATTTTAATAACGTAGACAGCAAGTAATTTAAACAAAGTTATATCATCATATTACAGTAACTCTGTTGGAATGCAATTAGAATTCTGATAAATTTGTCGCTCATATTACATATTCTCTATTCGTTATTAAATTAATAACGGAAACATTTAGGAGCTACATTGAAAGTTTACTCAGATGCAGCAAATGCATTTTGATATATTTTGTACTACTAACTACCAAAAGCACTAAGCATATTAGTATTAATTTAAATAACCCCGCTTATGCAATTAGTCTGCCAATTTTCGGATAATTGAGAACTTTATCTCATTTAGTTTATCTGAAATCTTGTTATATCTCTCAAAAATATTACAATGGAGACCACTTTGATCAATTAACAAATAAGTTTCGTATTATACCTTATCAAGCTTAAATGAAACTCTCTTATCTATTAAGATGCCTCGCGTCTTTCGATTCATGTTTCATCTCTCCATACACCGATTCTTAGCATATTCAATGCCTATCAGATATCCAGTCATATTTACTGTTAAATATTATTGTAAATAAATTAACAGTGATATATCTGTGAATAAAAAGTATTACTTTGTTGTCGGCACACTTTGTCAATATATTGCAAAGAACTACAAGTCTTTAAATAAAATTTCATTCAATAAAAAAATTAAGAATAATACAGTTTGCTGCTGAAAGGCAACAACATACAGTTAATCGGTGAGTCTTTTGCTCTAATTTTGGATGCTAACCTCTTCTGGATTTGGACCTTGTGGATTTAATTTTTTTTTTGATTATTTATCTTTGTTTCGCTCTCAATGTTAGTCGTTAGTTCTCTTCATACATCAATTAGTAGGACAATATTATCCACAAGAGTCAACCGTTGACATATTGTTATAATGTAGCTTGTTTAGTTGATTAACAGATTCATATGTTTTGCATGCACAGATGCGCATGGTGTGCGATTTGTTTTCCAAAACGACTTGGTTTGTTCCTTAATAATAATTCAACCGTGTTTAGGAAAATGGGGGTAACCCTCACAGAACAAATTTTACAGGAGGGGCAAAAAACGTTTTTTTAAATGATTTTGGTTTAGTATTTTTTTTAAATAGGCACATACATGATGATTGATGCTTTGGTGTAATATCTTTTTGATCTAACAATAATTAAAGAAGTTATTACAGAAAATTTATTAAAATTGAGTGTAAATACTTTTTTCCTTAAATTAAAACTTAATTAAAGCTCAATTAAAACCTGAATTTAGATAACAATTTGGCATTTGCGGCTTATTTACTTTTTACAGAACGTGTATTTAGTTGTACATTGTTAATATCTAATAAAAGCACTTTTCGAAAAATCTAGGTTTACGCCCTTTTTCCTAAATACAGTCGATATAGTATAACTAATAACATATTATTTTGAATCTAGAACAGGTTGCGCGCGTTATCATATTTTTGAAACATTAAATCTCAGCACTGATAATATGAATGCTGTATTGATTATCGAATATTTACACAATAAAATAGATTGAATAATTAGTACACATTTGCAATAATAAAATAACTTATTGTCCGTGGTTCGGCTTATCGACTTATCGAGAGTGTATTATTATTTTATTAATGTATTTATTTATATTGAGCCATTATCACATATTTACAATTAAAAAAAATATTAATAATTATGTAAGGAAAATTTAAAATTAGAAAATAGTGACATTCTGGTGGCGGAAAACGACATAATATTAAGTACTTACGTACTTGTTTTTTATTTCATCTGTCATTTTACTTGTCATCTATCTATAGATAGCTCTCAGGATTAGTTTTATGTTATATCCACATTCTATAATATATCAGCAGTGATTCATGACCAGGGTTTTGAGAGCCATATCAGGGGTTTTGCAAGATTTTCGAAAAACTTGGTTCGATGTGCAACCTTTTTGGTAGATTTAAAAAAAGTTTCTTGTGGCCTATTTTATAAAAGTAATATTTTTTCAAATATATCTTGGTAATTGTGACATTGACATTAATGGTATACCTAGCTTGCTTATGAGGGAGTGTTGTATTATTTTTATTAAAGCGACTATCCGTTTCTACTGTGCGAATAGTCAGATGCTGAGAGCATGCAAGAGAGATGCAAGAGAAATGCAAATAATATAAGTTTTAATATGCGGTTCTACCTGTGCCGCTAACCAAGTGGATATAAATAAGTATTTCAAATTTTTCAAATTAGTTCTAGGTACTTTGTATGTATATATTATTTAAAATAGGCACGCATAAATAAAAAGTTTGCTTTAAATGTATGTTATGATGTTCCTGGTTTAACCCCCTTAATATTTGTATCAGATAGGCAGAAGTTCAATAAAATTTTACAAAAAATGTCAGGGGCTTTGCTAAATGAAAAAGGTTAAGAACGACCGTATCAGAACCTACGATTTGTTTAAATCTTATTGAACATTGCCGCTATAATATTTTTTCTTATTTCCTAGTGCTTTACGGTGGAGCTTGGCCGCCTAAAGCAGATTTCACAATTCCAATCGGTCCTTCTATTTTTCATCCTCAGATAATTACTTCCAGTGCTCGAAAGACTACAGAAAGTCTTTTTACACCTTTTTTCCATTCTGGTGAATTCATTTTTTTATAAATTATCGGGTTGGGCTTACCAAAATTTAACCTTCGAGTTTAGGTAAATTGAAAATTTATTATTGTTAATGGTGCGAGACGAGGGTCAAAAAATGCTCCGTAACATGAAAAAGCGATAATTGATAACATTTTCACATTTCAATTTTAACAAGTTAAAATTGAGCAGAGGGGGTGTGAATTTTTATTTAAAAAAGTAGTGAGCAAAACTATGATTTAAAATTTTGCTAAATTATAAATTTATGTTGGTAATATTTTAGAAAAAGGTTTAGTAATTAAATTTTTATATACATTTTATAATATATCATATTCTCAGCCTAAGTTTTATTGGAAACAAATTTAGCCCGCTCTTCCATTTGCGGTTATAATAATGTACTTCAGACGAAAAAAGGTTGGTGACCTCTGAATTAAACTAACGGGGTTGCAAAATGTTAATTAAATGACTTACTATATGATTCAATATAAATATATCTAGGATGTTATTTTAAAAATCTTCTCAATGGAAAAAAGTAGGGTTACCTATAAATAAAAAGGTAGTTCATAATTTTAAGAAACTTTACCTTAATAAGTAGGATCTTATACAGGATTAGCCTCTAGACACTGGATTACATCAATCAATATTTCATAGTTCAGAATGCATGTAGATACTTCTATTCTTTGATAGTCATTAAGATCTGCGACGTAGAATTGTGATCTGTATTTCGATTTTATTCATTGTTGAAAACAATGATTTGCCTAAATAAGTTTAACCAAAGCAGGATTTTACTGTATATGCCCAACTTTTCAGGGAAGAGTTTTTTATCAATCCATAAGATTACAAAACTTTTCATCTATTACAAATAAGTTTAGCACTATACCATCAAGGTTCAAAATTTCCATTTTAATTTTTAAAAAGTGGTATTTTTGGTCACATTAAAAAAATATAATGTCAAATAAAAAAACAAGTAATATCGTGACTACTGAGAATATACACAGCTATAAATAGATTAATTCTGGATCGTAATCACACTAAAAAATAGCAGGTCTTCTGGTTGCACTTTAAACCGCCAAATATATTGATTGGTAGTATAGGGGTGAATACCCTACATCCAACATGACTTGGCAGGAAACCATCAATTTTTAACTACAATGTATCTTGCAACATAATATTGTTAAAATTAGAAAACAAGCGATTTATGTGAGTCAATCAAATTTCAACAGAAAGCTTATTTAGAAAAATAATATATTAATTCAATCAATCAATAATATCGAAAATTAATAAATAAAGCTATGTAAGTTTACCATGATATGCACAAAAGTTGTTTGTATGAAAATCAATCTTGTGCAAAATTGCATAATTGCTCAAATTAAAATCAATTATTTATAATTTATGAAACGAATCATGCATTGCACAATAAACCTCATAAGCATGATTATCAAAAATGATCAAGTAGCCGATAGCAATATGATTTTTCAGTTATCAAAGGTTGAACAGTAAAGTTATCATTACGCCTCGCCCGATTGAAACTCGTAATCATCATAACGCATACTCGTGATTTCACTCACCAAAATTATAATCTGTAAACTTATCTGTAATAATTAAATTAATATTTATTTGGAAGGAAATAATAAAACCAGGGTTCATTTCATTCACGTACCAAATTCTGAGTTATTCATTTGGGAGTCAAACCAACCTACCCTGCCTGTTCCTTATTTCATCTCATAACCAAAGTAGTAAGTAAATTAAATTGAATGTACAACCGTACATTGTTGATAAATTTAATAAATAGATTTAACCAACACAAGAATTGAAATGCATTTATTTTTAATAATCTATTACCTACATTATATAGTATAGCAACTACGTTTTTGTTTTTTAAGCCCGCGAGGACAATGTTTTGAATCTCTGTTCTAATTGGAAAAGTGAGTTTTGTATAAATCCGAACCCGTAAGTTGCAGGTTCTAAGACACCTTCATTTTATAACCTTACTAATAATTAAATTGATTTTTATGCATTTTTTTGTTAAAATCTTATATATTTACCTATACCTACTGTCTTAATTTTTATCGGCAACCATAACCTTTATCAGTCACAGACCTTTTACACATTTTCTGGTGTCCCCCAGGGCTTAAACTTAGGGCCGTTGCTGTTCACGATTTTTATAAATGACATAGCATTGGTAATAAAAAATGCTATGTTTTTGTTGTTCGCTGATGACTTGAAACTCTTTTTGGAAGTTGTCACCTTGGACGATTGTCGTCAGCTCCAACTTGATATAGATAATGTATTAAATTGGGGCAGGCGTAACAAACTAGAATTCAATATTGATAAATGCAATCTTTTATCGTTTACCAGAGCCTCAAAAGTGTTGTTTTTCCAATACTCGATGCATGGCAGAGTTCTGTCACGAATATCATCTGTAAGGGATCTTGGCATTACGTTTGAGAGTAAACTGACATTTATTAGCGATATAGTTACCATTTGTAACAAAGCGCTTAAAATGTTGGGCTTCGTCATGCGTACTTCCCGGGTCTTTTCAGATGTAACGGTATTAAAACTTTTATTTAATTCTTTAGTTCGAAGCAGACTTGAGAGTGGGTCTATTGTTTGGGCACCGCATCAGTTGAAGTATGGCCTTATGGTGGAGAGGGTACAGAAGAAATTCTTGAGACTCCTTTACTTGAGGTTGTATGGATACTATCCGTGGCTTTATCCAAGTGACTTTCTCTTAGGCATGCTTACATACTGCAGTCTGCAATTTAGAAGAAATCTTTATTTAGCTACGTATTTTTTTCGACTTATACAAGGTATAAATGAGAACTCTGCCATTCTGGGCAGTGTTGACCTGTGTGTCCCTGATAACTATCTTAGAAATAGAGACCATTCAGTTGTTTATTCTCCCAAGGTGCAGAACCAACCTCCCACTGATAATGCCAATTGGGAGAGTGATAACTATGTTCAACGAAATTGCTTCGGGTGTTGATATATTCCACCTACGTGAGAATGAGTTTAGGTGGATGTTGTTTTATAAATTCCTAAAATAGGGTCTGCTTAACTCATCCGGTGTACTTCCTTGTACCTATCTAATTCATCTACTGATATATCTCTTTTTTTATATAATACTGTTATATTTATATATCTTTGTTTCTAAATGTCGTGTTGTGAACGTCTTAAACTTATAATTTGTAATGTCCACAATATGTTAAAAAAATAAATGAATTGAATTGAATAGAAAGTATCAAAAACAAAAAAAAATAAAAAAAACATTTTCAAAAATAACCACCAACCTACGTACTGCTAATTCAAGGGAGATAATAATATATTACGACAATCACATCATTCCGATGTGATATTACATTATGAAATTCAATATTGAACGAAATTATTTAATTGGTATGTACATATTGAATGTTTTACATGATTTAAAATCAATGTTTATTAGCATAGTCATATGAGTTGCATCGACTATCCGTCAATCCAACAACCTCAAGGTCTTCTTTTCAAACGTTTTTCACTTATTGGATGTCGATAGTTGAATACCCATTTTTATTCGAGTTATTTGTTCGGCCTATTTACATTTTTGGTGTTTAAAAAACTCTATTACATCACATTATTTTTGTTTTCTTGTCCAATCGTTACATTTTTGTCTATGTTATTCCCAGAATGTATGTATTTATACCACGCTGAGCTACTTTTAGTTTATAGATGTCTTTTTTACCGGGGCCAGATGTTTTTTTGGCATAATAAGTGGTTACGGGAAGTCTTTTTGTCTTTTTTGTTAAAGTACTTCAACCCAGTTTTGTTCTGAAAACAATTTCATAGATACAACAGTCCCAGATGTACGTTCATCTATTTGAGCAATGTAACATTGATTAGAATCTTTTATTGGATAAAAAATTAGTTAAACATGACTTTCATAAATGAAACATTTCTTTTTAGGCGTATTTTGCTACATACGAGGGTGGGTCAATAATTCCTTAGAAAAAAGCATTAAAACAGTTTTTATTTTTGTATTTTTTTTTTATTTCTCAACATAATCTCCTTGGAGCTCAATACACTTGGTTAGACGTTTCTCATTTTTTTTAAACCGTCAGAAAAATAAGTTTTCGGAAGGTCCTCAAAATAAGCATTTGTCCGATCGATGACTTCTTCATTTGAAAAAAAACGTTGTCCACTTAGCCATTTTTTTAAGTTTGGGAAAAGGAAAAAGTCACTGGGGGCTAAATCTGGCGAATACGGTGGGTGGTCGACCAATTCGAACTTCAATTCTTCAATTTTAGCCATTGATCGTAAACATGTGTGAACACGGGCATTGTCCTGATGAAAGAGGATTTTTTTCCTGTTTAAATGAGGCCGTTTTTCTTCAATTTCGTTTTTTAGCTGGTCCAATAAAGATGCATAATAATCCCTTGTTATTGTTTTTCTTTTTTCCAAATAGTCAACGAAAATAATTTCACGTGCATCCCAAAATACAGTAGCCATAACCTTACCAGCTGATTTTACGGTTTTCGCCTTCTTTGGACATGGTTTGCCTTCGCAATCCACTGCTTTGACTGTTCTTTCGTCTCGGGAGTATAGTGGTGTATCCATGTTTTATCTACAGTCAGAAAGCGACGAAAAAATTCATCCGGATTGCGTTGCATGAGCGACAACAGGGCTTTAGAGGCCACCACCCTATTGCGTTTATTGTTGACTGTGAGCAAACGCGGCACCCATCTTGCAGAAATATTTTTCATGCCCAATTTGTCATGTAAAATAGAAATGACGCTACCTTTTGAGATCCCTGTAACCTCAATTATCTCACTCAACTTTAATCTTCGGTCACTTAACACCATATCGTGGATTTTATTGATCATTTCTGGTGTAGTCACCTCTACAGGACGTCCTGAGCGTGGTTCATCCTTTGTTGATGTACGACCACGTTTAAATTCATTTAACCAGTTATAAATAGTTGCAAGTGAAGGAGCAGATATGCCGTGAGCTAAATCCAACTCATTTTTTATTTCCTTTGCTGTTAACCCTTTTATATTAAAATGTTTAATAACAGCTCTAAACTCAATTTTCTCAATTTTCCATTTTTCCATTTTCCACATTTAAATGTACGAGAAACACACAACAACCCGACCAATCTGATAGAAACTTCGCAGCATACTGAATCGGTAGTGCCGCTGCATGAAAACAAACCGCTTACAGTACTAGTCGCGCCACCTGTCGGCTTTTCTAAGGACTTATTGACCCACTCTCGTATTTCAGCAATACAACATGTACTTGATCATTTTTTTATATTACAACAGCCGACAGCTTTTTTTTCATTCATTAATTTCAATTTTTCCTCCATTCATTGGCGACGGGTGCTTTTGAATTTTTGCAGCTGTTTCTTTTAACGGAAAGAAAAAAATCAGCGTCTCAAATAGAAACGATAATAATTAAAATTTTGTATAAGCTGAATGAAGGAAGAAAAAAATTCAAAAATACTTTATGAAAAAATTAAACGATTTATTTCATTACTTAGTTTTTTCATCCTATTAGCTATTTTTTTATAAATTTTATATTTCTATGCAAATAAACTGAAATGGAAATAATTTTGTTAAAAATATTGTATTCGTCGTAATATACCCTATGAATTCACACTATTTTTCATAGCCGTATAAATGAATGTGTAGACAAATCTTGGGTCAAATATGATTTGATCCCACACCCTTCAAAGGTTAGCATGGCGGTATCCAGCGAGCTACGAATTTCTATGAAAAATTAAACTTTATAAAAATATCTTTTTTGGAAATATATTAAAAGTGTATCAGAAAGAATTTTATCTCGTTTAAGTATTTCACCATTATTTCATGAAAAGGTAGTGTGTGTATAATACATTAAATGATTTAAAACAATCAACCGGGGATAGTATAATGAGTAAAAAGTACAGCGTGTATGCACGCTCATTTTATATGGCCGGCCTTACGCACGTGGAATTTTATGCGTAAACACACTTATGGTATACATCCGGTTAAATGTGTGTTGAATCAAATAATACCTTTTAACAGTGTTAAAACCTCAGAATAAGAGAAGCACACATATACTATTGATTATTTATTCCTCAAGCCATTGCAACGTTGTGGTACGTATATTACTCTTGTTGCATCACTGTTATAAAATTTATGAATATTTAAAATTTAACAATTTATGAAATATTGACGTTGAGTGGGTATTTGGTGGTCATGATGACTGAATCCGATAGTCTGAGATTTAAGAATACAACTGATTTTTGTTTTGAGGACCACCAGCGATAAGTATTGATATTCAGCACCAAGTTTTATACATAATGTTCGTGATGCGGTCGTTACAGTGTACCTAAGAATTCAGATAATACATTTATTTTCTTAAGACAAATGCAAGAATCTGTGAGATGTATTCAGATGCCATATCTCACAGGAATGCAGGACAATTTAATTAACACGGTTTCTGTAACTTGACTGATAAAGTTAATAAAGATATTAAATAAAGTTTCCAATACCTCAGAAACAAGGGTAAAAATATTGGTATAGACCTAAACTTGAACATACATTTATTGGATTTCGGCCAACGTGCTTTACCAATTAAGCCATCTGTGCCATGATGATCAAGGCAGAATTAACTTAATTTTTCGTTAATCGACTTTGACTGTGGAAAGGCAAAAGGATTTAACCCTCAATTTTTGCAAAATAGGTTTTATTGAATAATAGCATTGCACACAACTAAATACACGTTCTGCCTAAAGGACATAAGCTGCAAAATGCCAAATTATTATCGAATTTTAGCTTTTAATTTTTAAAAAAGAAGGGCGTTTGAAATTGCGTCCAGGTGAAAGGATTTATTCCACATCAATGACATTATTAGTCGTTCAAGTAATCTTTTACGCAAAGGAAAAAGGCGTTATGCATCTTACGTTGCAAATTTATGAAAATAATGGTAGTTTTACTAAACTCTGCCAGCCGACCGGGTAATTTATAAACCAGAAGGAAGACTTAAGCCACGTACATTTTTCGGTCGGTCGTTTGACAGTTAACACGGATTTCGACAGTCTTTTCATAAAAAATCATTTAAAGTTTAAGCATTGAGTGAAAATGGCAACAGAACGAAGCAAAATGATTCTTGAAAAGTGTGGTGTTAATATGGACGCAACAAATAATCCCGACAAGAACTGTTAGTGTTTAAAATTACATCTTGAAGTTTTTATATCACACACGAGAAGAGCTATCGTAAATTCTATATATATCGGTATGAAACGGCCTGTGACAACTTATATTGTGTTTTAATTGTCGATTATCTATTAATTGATTTGATGATTTCATAATATCTGAGAAAAGTAATACAATATTTGCTAATTCACTTAAAACACTGCCATGCGATTTATAGGTTATGTGATGTGTCAAAAATACTTCTCAATTGAAATTGTTTTCAATTCGCTTTAATTTACGATTAATATCATTGTAATAGACTAATATCATTATTATGCACTGTTTTATGTTAATATATTATAGTAATAACATAAATCGAAAGTAAAATGTACGTGTCTAACTCCAAATATGTTAATACCTACCTAATTTTTTGTCAGGTAAAATGACTTAACCCTCATTTTTATTAGTTTTTCTTCAATAACTTCATTATTTAATTATAGATTGGGAAAAAATAACACCAAATTATTAATCATCATGCACTTCAAGTTTGTGTCTATTTCATATTTGGACTTTGGCCCAAAATCATTATCAAAACGTTTTTTGTGCCTCCTGTAAAATTTGATTAGTGTGGATTAACTCCTTTTGCCTTTCCACAGTCGATTGGTAACCATAGTATTTTATGGGTTTTAATCAAATTATTAGCATTGTGTTTTTACGTAATATTACCTCGATTCCTAGACTATGTCATAACCTACCCAAATTTTAGTTTTGATGTATTTGCACTTACAAAATACGTATTACTTTCAATTAAACTATTTTTACACTAATATCGTTTTTATACATAACATCTAAAATGATTCATAAGAAAAATATTTTTAATCCAACGTGCTTTTCCAATTAAACCATATGTGCCAAACTAGGGATTGCAATACCGATTGATAATTATACTAATATCGGTATTTCAGTATTTTATATTGACTTCTTTCTACTTTTTCTTTCGATCATGTCCGATCCTAATAGGATCATATGGGCCTCCACAGAGTAGAGGTTTGTATTAACAGATGTTTTTGTTTTTTTACGAGAAATGGATGTCAGCCACTTGCTCAACCTATTAGGTCCATACCCTGACAGATACAAATTGAAAAACAATATGTGTACTTGCCAGACTCAGGATTCGAACGTGGGACTCACGGCGTTATAGTCCAACGCTTAAGCCGCGCTGCCAACGTGGGTATTTATATTGACAGGTGATCGTGAAATATATCAATACTATAATTATTATTAAAAATCAGTACTATACATCTACCAAAAAATATATATTTATATCAATCAATTTTAAATATTAATATTTTATAGAACGTGCCATTGCTGGTCTCCAAGGGTATTGAAGGGCAATGGAAGTAAACCAGACATCGCAAAACTTGACAACAAATACAGCCATTTTAAACCTTTTACGTTAATTAATACATTAAATACCGAATAATATATCGGTATAATTTGATTTTTAAAACTGGTATTTTGCTAACCAAAAATACTAGAATACCGGTTTTTAAATACCGGTATTTGCAATCCCTATGCCAAACATAGTCACGAAAATTATAAAAGAGTGCACCAATATGACATATCATAAAGATTGATGAAGACATTTCATAATAATGTAACTGACAAAATACATATTATTAACGGCCATTGTAATAATAATATATTGTTATGATTAATGCATTATTATATTCACCAAAATATGTGTGATATTACACTGGAGACATCAAATTTCAATTTAAACAAAACAAAAATAATGGGCTACGATGTCGTTATTCTTGTTAATGACTATTTTTTGCGACACTGAAGAAGGTTAACAGTGGAAAAAATATGGACATATTATATTTTCACTAGCTGATAAAATATATGAAAACTTACTATTATTATCCATTTTATAGAATTTATTCTTAAGATAAAAAATAACTTGAAGGTCGTGTTAGTCAGAAAAGAATTTTCTGAGGGTACTAATTGCAAAATCAAATAACTTAGTAAATTTTTATTACGAAAAATTATAGCAAACAGGATGATAGAATATAAAATATATTAATTTATTTCAGTTTTTTACTATTCCATTTGAGTCATTTTTGTAGATTTTAGTTCAAATTCCGATAGGCTATATTATACCAATACTGTAAAGTTTGACGCAGGGTTTTGAACAAAAATAAACCACGCATTATTTATAGACGTGCAATAGTGTGTGTAATATTTCAATATTAAATGAGCGTCAATGCATAAACCGAGAGCAGTTGTAAGTATTCGACGTATGACGTATTCTTGACATATGTTTAAATTTATCCCGTATTCTTCCTTACTCGAGATCGGTTACCTGCTTCTCCTAACCCGTTAGGTATTTCAGTTCCCATTATTTTAATATAAGTTAAGTATGTAATAATATATAATATAAATATAAGTTTCCTGTTTATAACCGACTATACAATATACGATTAACTTCCGTTTTTAGCCGGATGTTATTGGTAGAAGTAACCTGGATAATTTCAGTTATTACATCAACACATTTTACAAAAGTACATTAAGATTTACATTATTTATAAAAATAATAATTATCTAAATGATGCAAACGTGAGGCAGTAAAAATATATGGAATTGCTGGATTTATTTTATTTTCTCGAATTACCAGATTGAATATGATTTTCTATTATTGTTTAGTGTCATGCTGTGATAAATATTCATTACAATGTTTTCTCATGACGCGGAGTCAAGATCATATCGCGTTGCTAGGTGAAGTATTTATGTAAAATCGAATTAGACAGACATTTTGCGGCGTCATTTTATAATTTAATGCATTGTAAATAGTCCTGGCATATGCAAAGTTATATATTAGTGATCTAAATGAAGCTAAACAGTGTTTTAAATTATATTATACGTCTTAATAGGTAGTAAAATTATCTAAGGTAAGTATCCCTACTTCAATTATTTCAATGCAATACTTTATTAATTTGACTAACTTGACTTTTAAATAACCTGTTAACATTAATTTAAAATTAATAACGAAACAAAAAATCAAAAAATATTTACTTACCACCATGGAAATGTATAGGTATATCTATGGTCCCCACACCTTGAAGCGGGACCCCAGACTACAATCTTCGACGGGCCCCCCTACCTATCGCTAAGGTTCTACAGTTGTGTTAGTGTAATTTAGGGTATTTTATAGCGATTTTTTATATTTTTAATACCCCTATTTGAATTGTGGAGTTGTCGAATATCGACAAATTATAATCGAAAATTGCATCGCATAAGTGCATATTTTGAAATGTTAGTATGATTGAAGTGAAATAGCGCCGCAGGCGACATTTTCTACCATTAGTGCAATTTTGTGATGTGGGTTTATCTCACTTGGCTGATCGGTCCGCCACGCCGGGCCCCCCTTAAGCCCGGGCTCCCAGGCTAGAGCCCTGCCAGCCCCCTCCTTGTGGGGGCCATGGGTATATCCCACATTTATTTGTTTTATGAAATAAATTTTTACTACATAAAATATCTATTTGTGAATAAGATTCTAAATCAATGTTTAAAAAAATAATGAAGTAGCTGACATTACAACTAATACTATATTTCTGTCGTAACACATTATCTTCCGTTGCCGAAATTTTCACACACGTATTTCCTAAATAATATATTCTTCCAGACGAAACGCAAGGTCATGGTGTTGTAAATGTGCCAAAACCGTATTTTTTAAGAAAATCGCTCGTTTAAAACATTTTTTTCTGAGATCGTTAAATGACATAATATGTACCTGAACGAAAATAAACAGAAGTAAAATAATTTAAATACAATTATAATTGATTATAAAATATATTTAATTATATAATATTTTCTTTGAATAAATTATTGGTTAGTAATAATTAAATTAACTCCACATCTTCAATTTCTGTAAGCAATTTCGATAATACTATAAATGAATATTGTATTATGAATTATTACAATGATGTCGATAAACAAAGTACTTGAGATTAAAGAAGTAATTCCGTTGAATAGATTAATACAACAATGAAGGGGTTCACAATATTGTTCGATTGCCTATTAATTATTGAGGTACAATGAACTTGGAATGGTTAAAAATAAAATATTAGTGAAAAATAATTATATTATTTTCAATTTTGGTATGTATATCTGAGCTTCGTGGGTACGGTGGACTATTTGGATAAAAATACTTAGTCTTATTAGTGTAAATTTGTAATGTAAAATTGTAGCATAATCATCGAACTGTATTTAATTTGATACATGAAAGAAAAGCTTTGATCGTATTTACTCCATAGCCATTGTGTAATAAATTGATGGATTTGTACTTAAACGTGGTTCAGCAAGTGGATCCTTCTGATGTGTACCGACAAAACGTTTCCGGGTGGGTTCGTACTGTTATGTCCTAGTGATGAGTACCTTGAGGAAGAAGGTGATCTGGCTGGCAGGTGACCTATATGGTTTGATGGTACACTCTGTGAAACTCCTTGATGTAATTCTTCACAGTTTTCTTGTACATTTATAGACTGTACGTCTTGAAGGTAATTTGTCAGGAGATTTACCTTCTAGGATGCTTGAGCGGTGGACGTGTATAATTGATTGTGAACACGGGGAAGTAATAGGGTTTTACGTAAAGTAAAACATTACTATTTATTTCAGTAATAATTTTAGTACAAAGTGTTTGACAGACAGAGGTTACGTACTGTACAATGGTTGGAGACAAAAGACAAACAGGGATGGATTTCCTGAGATTATATACGATTCACTTTAATGGGTTTTTTGACTTGAACAACTCCATCTCATCTGCAGGTGTTCATTAAAATTTCTACTTACATCAACGAGAGATGACAGTGATAACTGATTTATATTAGCTAACCCAAAAAGGTACACACGTGTGCAATCAATGTAAATAACAGATTGCTTTACCCCTAGTGTGAGTATTAAGCATAACCTCGTAAATAATATTGATAATTACCAGTTAAGTGCATTTTCTGGTTTATTTCAATATTCACAAGAGAGTGGAAGCAATATAATAATGAATGCACGTGTTTAAATCAACATAGTTTATTAAATTAGTTAAAATATTACTTTGGTTGGGATCAAAGTTTAAAAGATGGTGCAAAATGCAGGTGTCTTCCCAAAAGGGTAGATAACAGACTGCATGAGCTCGTAAATAATATTAATAACAAACACTTAAGTGCATTTCTTTGCTCATGTTAATCTTTTAAAAGAGAGTGAGAATATGCACGTGTTCAAATCGGTATGGATAAGAGGTTGTCTTACTTTGACTTTAAAGTGCTACTTGTATAAATACATATCATCTTATTTATTATTGCAGGTGTGCATTGGTTTAGAACGTTATCTTAGTTAATTTATTGCTTTTAGATGGTGAACTGAATGTTGTGAGACCCTTTTGAACATTTCTTAAGTTGACACAGTCAAGTAGGTACATAAATATTTATAGTATTTTATATTGTTTATTTTAAAAGCTTAAAGTTTGTATGATGCTCTATAATCAAATAATATTGTAAATTAAATAGGTGTGATGTTTTATTAGTGTACACAACAGTACCACCAAATATCTGTGATCTGATGTAGAATGCTTCACTACTTATCCGATTGGCGAAAATATAATATCCTGTTTGGTATTAATTAAGTAGGTATATAACATGAAATATACTTTTCTTATAATATGAAAGAATGTAAACGTTACATTGTTATTTTTTTTAAAACTGATGCATAGAATTTTGTAATAGATGAGTGTGGTATGGTAAACAGTAAAAAGGTGACGAACATTGGAACGTCGGTTCCTGTGATCACAAGTTTTGTTATTAAAATTACGTATACAATATTCTGGATCTGCACAATAATTAAATACTAACCATTAATCATTGAATGGTCTTTTTTTAACAGTAACTATTATTATGATTAAATAAATGCATGCACTGCAGTGATAAAAAAAATCGTTGCATGATTATTACTTACTATTGAAATAGCAATACGCACCTCTTGTCTATTATAGATAATAATAAACCCACGAATTATACAGGGTTTGTCATATCCGCAAAGGCATAAACATTATTAATTTATTTTTGGTTGGTATTTGCGTAGATAATCGGTATTCAATACAATCTCGATTTATCCAAAACTATATTTACTTGATTTATGTTAATAAAATTTAATTATTTAACAAAAGTTATCATTTAAACTTCAATTTTACCGACAGTGGCACCAATTTGCAATTCCTTTCTTTTACATGTTCGATCCAAATAAGGTCATAAATGAGCCTCCACAGAGTAGAGGTTTGTATTAACAGATTTTTGTTTTTACGAGAAATGAATGTTAGCCACTTGCTCAACCTATCAGGTCCATACTCTGACTCAATCACAAATTGAAAAACAATATGACGTGTAGGTACTTAACTTTCCTGGCCCATGATTTGAACTTGGGATCCACTACGTTATATGCCGACGCTTAAGCCACTTAGCCATCACGGGCGCCGTATTTTTTATTTACCTAAAATTAGCTGACTAGCGGATAAACCGACATTAATACGAGTATAAGTATCACTATGCATTAGGCCCTTAGTAGGCTGAAATACAAAGCTAATGAATAAAAGAGGACAGAACAAACAATACATTAAATTTAATACAGGCGCAACGTAACATGGCAACATTAATACACATACTTGCGATAACAAATGACCACCCCTGGTACAGAGTCTGTTAGTGTCCAATTATGGCGCGAAATTATGGCGCGAATTATGACGTTCCATATGTCATGACGTCGGTGCGTGTTAATCATTGTTTATGGTAAGTGACTCGTGTCGGAATCAAAAGCTACGCAACATCACTTAAATAATAATTCAATAACAATATTATTATTGTCTGTGGCGTATTTAGGTAAGGGATGAAATTAAATTATAATAGAGATTCGGGAAAACCTAACCAATTCTGCAAATCATATATTTTAATACAATGAAAATAATTTTCTCTCAATGTAAATATCATTTATATTATTGTTGATGCGCGTTTATTTTGTAAATATATGAAGCCCTAGAGTGATGTTGTTTACGTCAAACTATGACCAAATTCTAAACACTATGTAATATTATATTATACTAATACTTACTTCACCCTGTCACGCCTTAGTATTGGGGCATATGGCAAGTATAAGATCGTGCCACTTCCCTCGGTTCATCGCTAAATCTAGCATATCCAGCCATACAAAACCCAGGGCATGTATATCGCTTTTGTAACACCGCTGTAAGGTGGAGTGAGGCCAGCTACGGCGACGGACTCTTGAGATTAATTATGCTACAAGGGTACCAAGCGTCGCACTCTCTGGCGGCACCGGGAACACATGTCCCAGCCACGTGAAGTATCTCTTTGTGGTTATTTCTATCACTGAGGGCTACCGTGTCCGATCACAAACTCTAGTGTCTGTAGTACGGTCGTACTAATGTACCAATAAAATTCAGCAAAGACATCTTATTCTCAGAGCTCAAACGCTCTGACTTTTAAAGTTTATTAAGATGCCACGTCTCACAGCCATACAGGAGCATGCGTTGATGAAAACAACATTAAGTACTCACATCCATACGGATTCCATTCACTTAAAAGACGTCATCGGCAACGGTAAATCTGAACATTGAATATTGAATTTGGTCACCAGCTCCACGGGCAGACCGGAAACCAATAGGGGAGTGTCGGGGTCAATGCATGTGGCACTGCACATGGATTTGTTTTATGCCGCATTCAGATGAATACCTACACACCTATGTAAAATTAAGTTAAAAGAGACACAATCTAATAATATAGATGACAGATTACAAGGCAATGACTAATAATGATATGATCAAAATTAATAATGTACTGTGATTTTTAAATTTCGGCTTTCCGTTAAAACGGTTCTCCAGTGAAACGGCAAATAATTTTCAACTATAGGTGCGGCGAAATTACGGACTAGCTGGCAATCGGAGAGCGAAAGTCGAGCTGTGAACACGTCAATTTGATTTGTGATGGCGACGGGGGAATTAATTCTTAAATCATGTAAAGATGACTAAAAAACGTTACCCATTTACTTGAAAAAGAAAACATGTCAATGAATATATTATTATTATTAGTAATATAACAATAAACATAACATTAAATGGACGCATGTTGACTTTTTATGACAAATTATGTTTTGTTCTGCACGCGTCATTTACACAATCTTTGCGTCGCGTAGTCACGATCGTTTCAGACTATGCCCCAGCTGAAGTATAGCCTTAAACATTAAAATATATTATTTTAATTGGAAGTCAATAGTAAAATTAAATAATTAATAAAATGCACTGTGTATTTGATAATAATAAAGATATTTTTTTGTAATAAATGTATACACAATGTTAGGCAAAATCAAATATGGTAAAAACTCAATAAGCAGTGGTGAGGGTATTGTGTATTTTTATTTTATTTGTTTTCTTTGCGACAAATCCTCAACTTGAAGTGTCTCTATAAACTATAATATAATTTGTTTTCCAAAATAATTCTTCAAATAAATTCTTAGTATAATAGTTCTATAATATACAGACAAATAAGAAGAAAACCTTTTTGTGTAAGATTGTAGATGGGTAGAAAGATTTATTGAAAAAAATCTTTAGGTAGTCATGCTCCTAGATGAATTGTAATGTCAATGGAAAAGAAAAATAGTATCAAAATAATATATAAAAACGAATATCAGCTTTGAGCTTTAAAAGAACAATCAAAATATATATCAGTATACTGTCGGTAATGTCGATATTTTCAATTTATTTTCAATCACTTAGCGGTAGTTGCTAGATTCTCTGTTAGATAGCAAAAAATCGAAAAGAAAATATTCGTATGGAGCTTTTAAAGCTCTCAAAATAACCACTTATATAATACATACCCAATAGGAGATTCGGTAATAAAATCGAAGGTTCCTTTAAAATAAGCCGACGGATTGGAAATGAAACCTTTCAAATTCTGTTTACCACAGCGTCAACTCGAAACTATGTCCGTTACCGTAAATAAGAAGCTTCATGTCTGAATCGCATTTGCCAGATACGTTTCTCAGTACTTACTTGAGACAGTTATGGAAAACTAAAAGTGTTATATAAATATTGTAAGTTGAATTACTTTTACATAATTCAGATACGCCTGAGAAACATTATAATATATAAGAATAATATATGGTGTAGACAAGACCAAATTATGTATGTACAAAAAAGAATATTACATTTTAAAATCTTCTGAATTATTCGCTGAAAAAAAAAACAATTTAATAATTTATGATATTGTTCTAGAATATAAAAGTTTTTACAGGTCTCACTCGTTAATAAATTGATTCTAAATAAATTCAGTACTACTATCTTTTACAGAATTATAAGCACAAGGTGGAACCGTACTAACCCCTACTTCAAATTGGACCACATAACAGATTAATAATATATATATATATTATGTGCAAGTCAGTCGCTATTGACAAAGATTTTAAATCTGGATTTTGTTTATTATTTTATGACGGCCAGACCATAAAACGCAAGAAAAACAAAGTGTCTTTAAATATTAAATATATTGAATGGGCGTTTCGTTTATTTCTCAAACTTTAATTATGATACAGACGTAACTATTAAAAATGTCATAATAATATTTCAACCCACTTACCATTATAATGTGTTCCCTGTATTGGACTTATGAATCTTAATATCATAATTTAGTAGATAATAATTGCATCGTTAATTGTATTGTTGCTTATGGTTTAAACCTGAATACTAAAAACTTAATATATTATATGAGTTTAAGGAAGTCCCCTATAGAAAACAGAACGTGCGAATTAAATGCAGTCTCTTTGGAGAGATCGCATTCTAATTTATACTTAAGATAACTTTGAATGCACTCTGGGTGCACACAAAATCATAGATTAAGTGTTAATACTATCGAATGAAGATACTTGGTCGAAATTGAATTTCCATTCTAAATATTTAACTTAATTCTGAGCAAAATATTTTATGTTAAATTGTCACTGATGCACACAGAAAGGCTATTTATTATCTATGACAACGAAGTATTTACTATAGACAAATAATTGGTGAGCAAGTTCTGAGACAAATCGGTGACCATGAACAGGCTCAACGCGCTGCAGGTATTACATAGCTGGAGGCATAATGCGTGGCAATGAACCGAAGGAAGTAGCGCAATCTTGTGCTTGCCTCATGGCTCAATGCTATGGCGTGACAGGGCGTACGTAAGTAAAGCAATGATAATGATACAATGATGTTATTAAAATCAACAGATTCGAATTGAAAGTCGATTATCAAGAAAGTGAACTCCAGATCTTTAGGGTAGATACAATGATTATTCAAAACATACTTATCTTAAAGTATTCCGTGTGACAAAATGCAAATTCGCCACCGCTGCGAAAAAGAAATCTCTTTTTAGGTCATGTTCAAATGGCAGGTATCCCGTATCGGGGAGTTGATATTCCCAAAAGACTAAGTGGGGATGCAAGACTATTTCCTGGCAGTGAAAACATTCTATTCAGGAAGGCCTAACCGGTATGTACAACGTGGTACAGCTTTAAGATAGAGCCTGAGAACGTGAAAGAGATTTTTTATCTCGCCCTTGCTATCGTTAAAGGTATTTTTATGCTAAATAGCCTGACAGGATTTTTAAAATGAAGAAAAGTAAATCGAAATTTAGGTAACATCACAATAAGTGAGTTAATAATATATATTTTAATATTATATAATATAAGTAATATAATATATGTTAGAAAAAATCGTACAAAAAATAAATAAATGATTGAGCTCGGACACACATAACAGAGGTGGAACTTTTCATTTTTCTCTTTATTATCGGATTCGTATTAATTAGCCACAGTAAGTTTTATATATTTTTTGAAGTTTTTAAATACAACACTTAAGTTGTGATTATATTGAGATTGAGTTGCTATAAAGTATTATAATAAAGTGCAAGTACTGTTATAAATACAGGTTGGAGAGATTCTGGTTCCGGTTCGTGATTAAGGTACCTTATTGACACTTCGATTTAAAACAGAAAAGCCGACTGCCATAAATTAACGCAATCTGTGAAGCTAATCATTATGATAAAACCACTAGTAAAGTGTATCGTTATTTGATAGGACACACATGGTTCAATTGATAAAGCACACTTGTCCAAGTTCAATGGATATAGGTTCACGTCTTGCTGGGTGTGGTATTTTTTTTCAAAAAGTTATTTTCTAGATCTGAGGTATTTTTAAATAATTATATTGTCATTATCATTGTCAAATCTTGTGAATTATTCGTTTTTCTTCTTATCGTACCATCCCCTAGCGGAGTTCAGCCACCATCAAGACATGCTATCCGGAAGAGTTCAGTGGAGCTGCACTCTTACTAATTACGGTGATTCAAGCCCGTTGATTTTTCCTTTGATGACATGTTGGAGAATGCTCTACTTTTGTGCTCTTATAATGTGACAGAGGTACTGTGGTTTTCTGGTTTTAATATTACTCAGAACTTCTTGGTTCATTACCATTCGATTGAGAACATCAACACTTGTTACTCAGTCAGTCCAAAGAATTTTGAGTCATTCTTAAAATAAAAAAAAAATGTTTATTACCTAATAATAATTGGATGATTCAAAAGTCCACCATAATATTATAATATGAAAATAGGATATGTTTGTCATGTTTTTGTGTTTTGTCTAGGGCTTTTCTTGATACCTACTTGAGATAAATTGGGAAACCTTTATATGAGAATGTACACAATTCGTCATATTTTTCTTCTTTATATAATGATACAGATACACTATGATTTTCTTTCCACCTCCCATCATGTCTCCACGGTCGCATGGAAATTTGCATATTTTCCCACTTTCAACCTGATAAAATACCGCAACTTTTTTCAAGTTATCATTCTTGTTGCAGACTGTATTATGTATAGTTCGACGTAGGCAAAACGAGGATACTCTATTTGGAATATGTAGTTTAATGATTATCAATTTAATTGTACGTCGACAACTAATTCGACAAACTCAGCTACCAACTTCAGTAGTTTGATAATATCAGATCCCATTATAAAGTGGCATTTATTTTGAGGTGACTAAGTAACTCCAGCATCTTATTTAAAATGCGTATATAGATAAACAACTTAGAAACGGACCTGCGCAAAAGCACACGTACTTTTGTGCGCATATAGTAGGTATGTAATCGCTGCACCTGTGAGCGTAAACGCTGCGTCTGTGTGTGAAAAGTCTGTTTTACACGATACAATAGTATATTTTTACAGTTTACAATGAATACCCCATTTCGATTGGGGTATTACAAAAGACCTTTACAAAGACAAGTACGAGAAATTATTGTTTTTAATGTGACCGAATATTTAAGTGGTGAAAACACAGTACAATTATAATGATAGGTAGATATATATTTTTATAGAAAATTATTTTCACAATATCTTTACTAAAAATGCCAAATAAAAGACATTATTAGAAAATTATAAAAAATTTAATTGGATCATCCATATATATTATATGTGTACTGTTCAATTCTACTTATTAAGTTATAATTTGTGTTACGCTAATTATTAAATTAATAAATACCTACAGCACTATAATCGGTTAATTTGGGTTTAATGATTTATTTCCTTCCAAACTCAATAACTACCCAGTATATTTAGCCCAAGTATCATAATATTAATAATTAAGAGGTGAAATTATTTTAATTTATTTTTATATTGTTAATTATCAAATAATAATTGAACTTCTAATAGAATTGTCTTCAAAAACACGGGAATACAGAGACTTGCTGTTATCGCCGAGATCTTGTTGTAGGCAGTCTCTGTGTAATATGGACTGTCTCCGTAGGCGTTCGTGTATTGGCCGAAAATAGCCGACTACAACCGAACATCAAAATGTTCTTTTATCTTGTCGGACTATGGTATTTGTTTTCTTCTTGTTTTAACTGTATAAATCTTGAAGGCAATACAAGCCAGACATCAAGTTGTGAACAAGAATAAATTGGAGTTAGGTTTCTGTTAGTGGACAAAAGTTTGTTTTTTTTCAATGACAGTCAACGTATTGCCGAATATTTTATTAATACGGTTTAAAGACGAATCGTTTGAGAATGTCAAAAGTCAACCCTTTCGGCGCAGCTGGAGCGATAAGAGACGATCGCTTTGTCAACTTCAAGCACTAGGAGCGACGCTAACTCTCGCATCATAAGCCTTGCATTTGTAAGAGCATTTTCACTCCTTTTCTTTGAGATGATTATTTATATAAAAAAAAACTAGAATACCTACTACTTCAAAACAATAACATAATAACACATAACGCATATTATTTGTTATATTAGGCTTGCATTTTTTACTACACTTACCTGATAGTAGTAATGGTAATTACTTTTTAAACTTCATTTAAAATTTATAGGTATCAAAATATATACTTTGTAAATATCACTACAATCCGCTGAGGATCATGTTAAGCGGAGAGGATGACATGTTCTTCGTTTCATGCCATTTTTCATCTGCTACCCAGAACAATTTGGAGGTTCGGTACTGTTCGGTTATCAGGAATACAGCGGAAAACACATTTTGAAAATAGCCGATAAACCGGATTATTTGTTAGGTTAACCTAACCAAACTTAACCTAACCTAACTTAACCCAAATTAACAAAAAATCCAGTTTATCGGTTATTTTCAAAATGCGTTTTCTGCTGTATTCCTGATAACCGAACAGTACCGGAGATTCTTATTCATGATATACAGCGACGTTAGCTTTGATAACGAGTTCGGGTATGTTGTACTATTTTCTTCATAATATAATGTTGCCAAGGTATTATAATTATAGTTTTCTGATTTTAGTACTTCGCATAACTTCTTGGTCCGTTCCCATTCATTCGAGGGTACCAGCATTTGAATTTGAATACAGCCATGTTTTGAAAGCATTAACTTTCCATGACATTTACAGGTTAAGCTTCCATGTATATGCATGTCATATAAAAATACTGGGGGAACATAGCTACTAACCATTTGCAGTCAATTTGGGTTACAGCTTTATTTGCTAAGAAAGTACCTCAAAACTTGTATTTTTCTTTCCTGAGACTAGGCCCATAGATATCTTAACAGATTTTTTTTTTACAGGAAATGGATGTTAACTACTTAGGCACTCAAAATACATATATTAAAAAACCATTTGTGAATGTGTCAAACCCACTACTACGAACTATTTATGTTTTTTTATATTTTATCTGTATTGTTTTTAGGCGTCGTGAAGTAATAATACAAATAGGACCACCATTTATATAAAAAACTGGCAAACCACTTTGTAATTTGAGGCATTCACAGCACGTGACCGAGCCAGGTGCAATATTGCATCTTCACTCTCAGCGTGATGGCGCTGCCTCGCATATTATACCGAATGCCAAGAGGAATGGAAATAAGATGTGGAGAAGACTGTGAGATGGAAAAATCTTTCAGGTAATGATTTTTGGTCATTATATCGCGATGAAGAAAGTGGTATTATGTAGTACTTATATATTATTTGATGTATCTGTCATGAGAATTCCTTGTTATCTTCACTATTTCTACTTTAGTCGTAAAGCTGTCTTCAATAGAATTGCAATATTTGTGAATTTTATTTATTCTAACTACTGTCAAAATACTGTCAGTGAAGAGCGACATTGAACCTGGCTCGGCCACGTGTTGCGGATGCCAGAAGAGAACATCAACATGGCTTACCTGTTCTTCAAGCTAACCGAATTCCGACGTCCTGGAAAGCCGCTAAATACTATACATCGAGTGTATTCGGTGGAGCTACAAGATGCTGGTATTATCTGGAATGATGCAAAACGCACTGGTGAGTGACAGGGATTCTTGGAGGCGCCGCATGGTGTCCATATGCTCCAACTAAGGAGCAGATAAGAAGAAGAAGAAAATACTGAATATATCATAGAACAGATTAATAAGATAGTCGTAGACCAAGATTTTGAATCAATTTTTATGACTTAATACATTGAAGCCATAAAATATTCGAATTACAACGCCACCAAAATGTCCAAATATTTATTACTAATATTAAACTCGAGCATTAATTATAGTTACTAGCACACTTACTTCAAATATTATTTATGCGTTCCCTAGTAGGTACATAATATCTAAGAAAACTGTATTGACGATTAGAGATACCTAAGTTATGTGTTTTTTAATGTATTTTATTGACAAAAAATATACAAATTCCTTGTGAATATAAATCAAACCTTGATTGATTTATATTATACATGCATAATTTTTATTTTGGAAGTCATTTATTGACGGATTTTGGAAACAGCTCAGATTCTAGAATTATTATAAAATACTATCGACAAGTGTATATCCATCCGGCAAGTAGTTTAACTGGTTAAAACAATCGTCTGAAAATCGAAAGACGTGTGTTTAAATCCCATTCGGTGTAAGGTTTTTACCAGAATTTGTTGTAAGTATAATGGCGTATTTCAAAAAAATACTACCTTATTCTTAGGTCAATAATTATTATAAAGCAAACATTATTCGTAGAATGTTTATCACATTTGAATGGCCAAAGACATAGCTTATAATTAGTTTCCTTAGAATTATCTTCAAATCTATTAATCGTGCCCATTTTTTAATAATAAAATGCCTAATTTTGAACAAATTTGGGATCACAAAGATTATTAAATATAATTTTTCATCGTGAATATGTCACTATATAATGTTAACATTAATTTTACTAATGGTTTTTAAATGCGTTTAAAAATTAATAAATCTAAAAAATATTAACACCACTGCACATGGATGTACCGAAATATGACTATATTCTAAAACATTAGAACGAGAGCTTTAAAAGAATACTATTTTATGTAATAAAAATACTTTATGCAGTCATCAAATGTCTAAAATAAATGTAAAAGATAATAAGGCTTCAAAATTATATAAATAGATTATCTAAAACGTTTAAGGAATGTCCACGGTTATGCTCTGAATATACCATAAAAGCTCCATTTTGACCTACGCTGAGCATGTGGGCCGTTAAGAAGAAACTATTATATTAAAACATTGATACATAAATATTATAAAAAATGGAGATGTACCTTTCTGACAGATGCCAAAATCATCACATAACTATCCAATTTAAAGCACACTTTAACATTCTGATTTTTCCATCCCGGGAGCGAATTTTGTCACTCTTAATTTCCCTAGCGACCTCCGAACACATGTTATTTCCTCCCACATTCTAATACTGAGTAAATCTATTCAAGAAAACCTCAAAAGCGTACTCTAGGGCCGATTCCCTCTCTTAGAATATCCATTCTGTATGTTTATCGACTGGATACTTATTTCGACGAAACCCAAATTTCTTCAAAAAAATTCAACAAATTGAATCTGGGGTTTGGGTATTGATAAAAAAATTCTCCGGCGAAGAGTTTTCTTTACTCGAAAGGATGTAAGCGTCAAAGTTTGCGGTAATCTATTCGAAATAAATTCAATTTTCGGTAGATTTAATTCAAAAAAGAAACTTTTCTATATGGTAGGATTATAGTTTTGCATAGAAATCAAAATCGTTTTTGTTTTTTTTTATATTCATAGAAACCATGAAACCAGAAAGTAAATTTTGTGATTCACCATTTTATACATTTATTTCTAGTACCAGTGGCGTCACTAAATTTAACATCTGTTTATTAATTTATAACTATAATTTATCATTACACTGATATTTAATACAAAATTTAAAAAATAACATAATTGCCCGTTTAAATAATATGTGTATATTTACTGCCGGTAAACCATGTTGTCGCGATAATAAAAATATAGGGATTTTTATGTAAATACTTTTTATTGTGCCAATTATAAAACTGCAAACTAGATCAAGAAAGTTAGTGACCTTCTAAAATTTCATACATTAGTAGCAGACATTAAAAAAATAGGTTTTTTCAAATTAAAATTAATATATTATCTTCATCTATCATCCTAATATCTTTTCGACAGTTGTTCGGCATTTTCATAATCTTTCAGATAGCACACAAGTATAATTAATGCGTTTCGCTTACAATTAAAAATGAGATTGGTGACACAATCAGAATTTCGTGTGTGAACAGTAAGTTATTGTCGCAATAGTTTAATTTACATTCTATTGCCGACAGTAAAACTACTCATGTATACCGACGGTATAATCTAAAAATAACAGGCTGTCTCGATAATATTATGTACGATATAAGATAAGATAAATAGTGTGAATACAGACTTGTTTCTTTCGTTTCAATGTATCTATTCAAATAGTATTATTATTATGTATTGGTGATCAAAGTTATGAAAACAGAATATTATATTAATACTTTGACACGTCACACGGTCCATTTATATCAATGCATTACATGCGTAATGAATAGGGAGCGGATTTATATGCAACAAAAAACATGATTATATGCATGCACTTTTGCACTTAAAATTAATAAAATATGCACTAAAATCGAAGAAATATGCAGTTAAAAATTGACCTTTACAATTACAATTTACAAAATAGTTTTTTCACAAGTACAAATAATTGAATAATAAATGTAATGTAAACCAAACATATCTTAAAAAACATAAACGACACACTTAACTATTCCTAAATACTATTTTCTGTTTTTGCCCGAAAAACAAATTGCAATATTTTTTTCAATATTATGCTCTGGCATTAAATTTTTCCGCATATGCATGTGTCAGTATTTTGTTTATATGCGGAAAACGACCTCGCAAGGTCCACAGGTGATTGGGCAAACTTTAAATAAAAGTGCCCGAGTTGACTTCAATAATTTTTCTGATAGATCCACAGCTCGGAGATGGCATTAAAAATGCAAGTGCATCTAAACTATCTACCTTTCTAACTTAGTTATATTTCGATAAAATAATTAAAAAAAACTAAATTATAAATTCAAAAGCTCTAAAATATGCATTTTATGAAATATGCACTAATGTCTCAAATATGCTCTAACGCAGGGGTTCCCAACCCCATGCCCGCGGGCACCATGGCACCCGCGGAACGATTTGTATGTGCCCGCCACTATTCGACAGAGACAGAATTTTCACGCTAGCCTGACACAGGCAGAAAACCCGAAGTGAACGAACGCCACGAACTGAGCCTAGGAAAAATTATGACAAACTAGCTGACTCTCGCTGGCTGATTGATTTGGGATTTCTCACAGACATCATGGAAAAATTGAATTCTTTAAATTCGGAGTTGCAGGGGAAACACAAAAACATAGCTGAAATGATAAGCTCTGTAAAGTCATTTAAAGCTAAATTGGATTTGTTGATATCACATCTGCAGATCAATTCTCTCGTGCATTTTTCACATATGAATAAAATGCTTGGTAACAATGAATTATACGGGTCATTATTTATTAAGCATCTTCAAGTGTTAAAAAAACAATTTGAAGAGAGATTTTTGCAGTTTACAGATATCGAGCCAATTGTTTCCTTCTGTATCAATCCTTTTACTTGCCAAATAAATGTAATGGAAATGGTCGCATGTATTGCAGATTTTGTTTACTTTGTTTACGTTTTGTAAATACATTTCTGTGTGTGTATGCAATTTGAATAATAGTTTTATTATTTTGAAACATTTTTGTTTATTATTTATTAATAAATTATGAATATAAGAAAATAATTTATGGGAAAATGAGAAGTTATGGAAGGAGTTTGTCGATTAAAAATAAGTGGTGCCCGCCACCCAACCGATATTTTAGAATGTGCTCTAGAGTACAAAAGGGTTGGAAACCCCTGCTCTAACGTCTCAAATATGCATTTATATGCACAATAAAATTGTATTTCTGGATTCTGCGTCTTTCAAAACGGATTTCTGCACAACTCTCATATCTGTGCATACACACTAACAAAACATGCACTAGCATATAAATCCGGGCCCTAGTAATGAAACGGTGTAGTAGTAGTAATAATCACCGTACAGATGCAGTGAAAGTGGCAAAGTTATTTTTTATATTTTAACATTCATTCACACCTTTTATTATATATTATAATAGAGAGAGAGAGGTAAAAAAACCGTAAATTCCAAGGACAACGGACAGACTAGTTCCATAATCGATCACATCGAACGGAACGCAGATCGGATCGTTTGTGCCCAGGCGGACCGCTCGGTGTTGCTCTGTTATAATGTTTGTCGTAGACTTATTCTTGATTCGTTACAACAGAAACACGGATTGCATTACCGGAATTCCAGTATTTTTTGATACCGAAAAACCGGTTTTAAAAATAAGATAATACCGATATATTCGGTATTGAAAGTGGAAAACGATATATAAATTAACGTAAAAAGTTTATCATGACTGTAGTTTTTTTCGGGTTACGCGATGTCTGGTTTACTTCCATTTCCCTTCAACGACCTTAGATATCAGCAATGGTACGTGCAATAAAGATGTGAAAGAGATTTACATAATCAATATATTTCACGAATTTCTGTATTAATACCGGTATTCAATAGGAAATACCGAATTACCAGTATAAGTATTTTCATTTAGTATTGCAATCCCTAAACAGAAACACACGGATTTATATAATCACAACTATACACTTATTGTAATTTGCAACCTCACCGGGAATCAAACCCGTAACATTCTGTTCAGACAGTGCTTAACGCATTAGACTACGAGAGTCACCACAATCTAAAATCAACCTCCTCACTGTTCTTGATCTACAGCTGTATACACCCAATCCAGCGCAGTTGTATTTGATGAGGATATTTTTGGAACCCTTATGTTTGGAATAGATATATTATTACATTAATATAATATATAAGGACATTGGTTGCATTCTACATGTTGTACATAAATGATTAATATTTATTTTAACCTGCTCCAATTGAATCGCAGTTTTCCTACCGTCATTAAGGCACCCTCTCGTAAACACATCGTAATAATATAATACAATTATTATTTTTTAACAGGTATTGAATTGACAAAAGGGTTAACACTGTTAGTTCTTTATTTTTGAAAACGAACCTGGCCGCTTTAACATGGTGTGGTGTAGAATGCCTTCGATGACATATAATATATAAGATTTAATTCACACGAGTCATCGCCAGACCAATAGCTCATTCATTGCATAAAATCACTCACCCAAACTGTGAAATATGTGAGTTTTTAATCCCACTTAGTCCACCTTTTTTCTAGCCTTTTTTTCTAATATGTATGTTTTATACCTCGATTTTAATATCTCGATCAAAATCAAATACCGTCATTCGACGTTTGCATTCTAATGGTGCTGATTTACGGTAGTGATTCATAGCACCTTACGAATGCTCAAAACAACCGTATACTGAGCTTCGAGAACAGATATTTGCGATGGATACTGGGTGTGCGCTGGTACGACGGATTATGAGGATGTGAATAAGGACGAGGGTAGGTAAGGTAGAGATAAGAGAACCTACCAATCAGCCTTTTATCACGCTTAGAGTTAAGAGGCGACGTTGGACCTGGATCGGCCACGTGCTACAGATGCCAGAAGAAACATTAATCAGGTTTGCAGCTTAATGTTTTTTTGTTGTTAACTGATTAACAACAGGGATTATTGGAAGCCCCGTACGGTATCCATATAATCCAGCTAAGGGGCGGATATTGTCTAAGAAAACAAGAAGAAAGTGATATCACTCTTTGCGAGTACAGAATATAGTATAAATTGGTAAATTATATTTATATTCGCGATTTAATTTAATATTAGAAAGTCATTCGAAATCAAGTATTCAAATTTAAAAAAAACACACACTTATTTTAGCTTTGGTGGAAGGCAGTACGTATTACTACAGTAGTGCGTATGATTACTAATGACTGGCATCAGGTAAGTTTAATACTCTATATCACCGCCATTTTTAGATTAATAAAGCCTGAGCATGGCTTTTTGCACAAACAACGAGTGGTCCACTGCCATACTATTTATTGATAACGTACTTGCAAGCAGAGTTTGGTATCCTATAATGACTGAAGAGTATAAATAAGTTATTTATTTATTTAAAAATACAAAACATTGTAAACACAACAAATCTAAATTCAAGACGTACACAACATGAGATTTACATTATGATAAATATTACCCTCATAAGAGAGAAGAAGAGAATATAGAATATAATAATAATAATAACAGAAAAACAAATTAAATCAAAACAGACCTAAGTACAATTTAATACAGAAAAATAAAATTTCGAAAACAAAATAGTTAAGTTATTAGTTGTTGTCGTTTAGAATCGACTGTCACGTTGAAAAACGTCCTAGTGTATTATGATATTATTATACACAGAAGAAGTTTATTTACTTTGATCGTCACTTCTAATTATTAATAACACATAACCACTAAATCAGATGAACTCCAAAGTCTCCAAGATACGTTCAAATAATCTAAAAAAAATATGAAACTAAGAATACTCCGACAAGTGAACATAAGAGACGCGTCAGTATGAGCACTCTATAGGCAATGACAGACAATGACAGGTCATCTATAGATAACGGGAGGGGCAAAAAGTAGGACCAGTCGTATAATGTATTGGCTTCCTTCTTCAGTGGGCAATGTCTATATTCATAGTAAAGTAGATGTTAGAACAAACTAAAAATTGCTATGTTAGTATTCCCCTTCAGTGATAGATGGCTGTGGCAGATGAAAAACGATAGTAGTTATTCGTGATGATGGAGGAGGCAAGAGTTTATTTACTGTTTCAATAATTACAATCGATACAATATAATAAATATAAAGACAATTCGGTGCGATGTGTTTTTAACGGGTACTTATAATCGAGTGACATGTATAATCAATTATTATGACCCGCTATTTATTGATCGGTGCACTATGGAATAATATGTTGATTTGGTTATGCAGTAAACTGCGGATGTGCTATCTCATAATATTACAAAATCATATAATATACTGATTCTACGTGAAAATTAATATTATAATTAAGATCTGGGTCACAGGAATCCGATGACAGCCATACATACAATTATAAAATATTTTACAATTTTTATACTAATTCCCGCTAATTAACTTACTCGAAAATGAAGAATATAAAAAAGATAGAATTTTGTTCATCAATATTACTAACTATGGAAATAAAATTATTGTGTAGCAAACAGTCTCTACCAGATGTGTATAAAAAATAATTGGACTTAGTTTGATAAGTGAGGTAGATATAATATGCAAGCTTCGCTGGTTTCCATCCGAAGTTTGAAACAAAATTTTGGTACTGTTCGGTTATACCGGAGGCAGCGGAAAACGCATTTTGAAAATTGCCGATAAACTGGATTATTTGTTAGGTTAACCTAACCAAACCTAACCTAACCTAACCTAACCCAACCTAACCGAACCTAAACTAACCCAAACTAACAAATAATCCAATTTATCGGCTATTTTTAAAATGCGTTTTCCGCTGCCTCCGGTATAACCGAACAGTACCAAAATTTTCTTATGGAAAAAACTTACTTAACTGAAAGTTTTAAAATTCCTCGAATGAATAGTAATATAAACCTCTTGACTTAGCTATTCTACGAATTTTAGTCATAATACTTTATTATTTTCACCTATGAATTATTACTTAAAACTTAAAGGAATGCTTAAGTGTAATGCAAAGTAATTTTTAACTGGAAAATATTCTGGTTTATACGATATTATCAAAAAGACTCAATATTCGTTGAATTTTTAGTGTATCTGCGCACACACACTCCATTAAAAAAAACTTCAGGTAAACTATTTTAGTTTTCGTAGAAGAGGTATGAAATTATTATTTTATGTGCCATAGTTCAATAAAAATTCTATTCAGAATGGTTATGGAAAAAATAGTTTAACCATAATATGTATACGCATTAATTTTATTTCTCCGGTCACCTTTATGATAAAACCTCCAGGTGAGATTTGAATTTGAATAAAAAAATCCACGTGGTCGGGCAGTTACAAATTTAATATTTATTGTAATGAATCACATAACACTAACTTATTGTAATTGTGACAGTAAGTTACTTTGATACAAAATTATCTTCGATAGCTGCTGATAGTGGCCGATAGCAGTCTTGTGTATAGAACAGTTGCGCAGATGAGATTTTAATTAGAATAAAAAGATCCACGTGGTCGGCCAGCTACAAATATTTATTACAATAGATCTCATAATATTTATAACATAACTGCTATGACTAAAACATATAATTTTATTAAAGCCTGATATATTTATAAAATATAATTAAATACATATACATATATATATATATTATTTTAAATATTGCAGCAGGCCAATATTATATTTAGCAATAGAAGATAAGCAATCACAAATACCCAGGCATGGAAAAAATCACGTAAATGTATTGGGACCTCACTGGGATCGGCTGACGCCTTACGCTCCGAACTACGAGGGCCGCTGATGTTGTCTAGATCCTTGACTATGAAATATGACAGAATGAAGTTACATCGTTTTATTGAACTTAATAAAACATTTTATACCTACTAACACCCACTAAATTGACCAGTCTTTTCGGCTCTAAATCGGCTTCTGGCAACCTTATAACCAGGAGTTAGCTTCAATTAATGAATTATTATTATTATTTTATATTTTATGTTTCTGTATTTGATTACCTAAAATACTCGACGATGCTCGACGAGATTTGAACCCGAATAACCACTGGTATCGCGCCAACTGTTCATTAACCAATTATGCTACGAGCCTCCTAACTATCTGATTACGACAATTTAAACTAGTAGAAAAACTAGTTTAAACATACATGAAATGCTTATCAAATTGCGTTATTGTTGTCTATCGGTTTTTGTGTATTAAATCGATTAACCGACGCTCGGTTCTCGTCAAATATTTTAGTTATAACGTCTACTTGAACTTGCTAACAAATTTTAATAAACTATTTCAAACATTCATTTTTAACATTCATTATAATCAATGAGAAGGATGAAATTGTTTATGTTGAAACGACAGATCATCGTAATTGGGTTCAATGGTTATTAATTTTAATCTGAAATGCGGTTCCTTACCCAAAAGGCTGTTCCTTTTTTTTTGACTTAATGTCTACAAATGCTGAAAAAGCAATTTCACATATATATGAAGTTGGAAAAGGCAAGATGTATTTCAGGAACTTCTCTGTTAAAACTGGATACAGATGTTGCATTTGCAACCAGAATGATGTTAAAGTACACTCCTTATATTTATTTTGCAAGAATCCGTCTGAAGCTAATTCCAAGAATTGCTCTTCTTCCGCATGCGATAAACCTTCTAGCATGGATGTTGTATTAATGCTTGTTGCACCAGGCGCAGCCATAGCTCAGTGCAACGCATACCCCCACCAAATTCTTCCCGTACCCCAGGGAGTACGCGTACCACACTTTGGGAAACACTGCTCTAGACCAAGCGGGTGGCACAGCCGATATTATTTGAGTAATGTTTTAGCAGACTAGGTGCACATGTCCAGCATGGTCGCTGTTAGTCACTTCCAATCCGCCAGTCGCTGATAACACGCTCAACGGTTACCGCCACTATGCCTCCAATTTAATAAAAACTAAAAGAAACTGTACAAATATACCGCCGTGTATTGTGAAAATATGTAAAAATAATTATATGAAGAAGAAAAAGAGCCTATGGGACTAATTTACATTCTCCTTCTTGCCCCCCCCCAATATTTAATCCTGAGTGCGCCACTGGATTGGATTACGGATTTCTTCCGAAATAGCTTTTCATACAAAACAGAATTAACTGAAAATGAATTCAATTCTACTTAAAGATCGCTAAAAGTATTAAAATAATGCATTGGCATCGTGTTCTGATATATTCTAAAAGTTTTAAATGTTTAGCTAGTCGGCAAGTTAGTTAAAAATCGATTGAAAGATTTGTATTGGATAAAAAACCACCGGACAAACAAGAATACGAGCTAAGAAAAACGTGGTAATAAATTATATACACTACCGGGCTCCTTGTTATATTAACGTAAATTTTAAATTAGTTGAATAGTATGGTTACATATTTTTCCTAGCCTCCAAGCAACAAAAATAGCGTGGCTTACATCTTGAAATATATGGCGAGAGTATGGTAAAATTGAGACTACCTCCAAGAGCAATTTCTGGTGATATTGTCTCAAAGCTCATTCTGACAAAACCGTGTGTAGTTTAAAATTTAAATTCAAGCAAACTAAATAATATATAATCTCAGATTACCTGATGAAGCGTGAGTATTGTGTCCGTAGCGTTAGAAACATAAGGGTCTCTGGAATAGTACTAAAGTTTTGTAAATCATAATAATATTACATAACTAGGTTAATAGAAGGTTATCCATTGCTGCAGCGCATTGAAGCAGAATGTTCAAGTGGTGAGGCTTATGAAGGCTTACGTGATTCTCGTATATCATGATACACAGCAACTCGCTGGTAAGGATTCTCATCAGTATTGCCTATTATCATGCAATATTACATAATATTATGTCATACCATACCTACACTACAACTGCAAACTATCTACTAGCGATTTATAAGTATTGATTAGTTCTGACTTTTCATGTGAGAATTGTTCACTTAATTTCTGTTGAAATTCTATAGATCTCATCATTCTATAGTTCACAGTAATTTCTAAAATAACATTTTATACAAAATTGAAGAGTTGAAAGTCTATAGGGTCTAAGTACCAAAAATGTGAAACTGAGATAATAACAAAAAGATGAATAAATCCATACATATTATATGAAGACGGATTACATTTTTATTTTTACAAAGTTACAGAAGAACATCAGTATAATATGATAAGTTTGCAAAATTCTAAAGATAACATAAAAAAGGAATAATAAAATATTTAAACCATGGACAATATTGAAACGTTCTATGTGGATGGGTATGTAGGGGTACATAGACTCCGCTCATATTTCAATGTATTGACAAAAATGGTAGAGTTAGGAACTTAGACCCTTCAAAATATCATTAGGCTTGGCATATAGATTATATTAAAGTACACAACTTGTTATCGATGTTTTTGGTACTTAGATCTTATAGACTTTAAACCCTTCAATTTATACAAATAACCATATTTTTTTGTATTTAGCCGCAGATGGAATATGTATATATTATATAAATCTACTGATAAACAAGCAAATATGACGTACCAACGTCTTTGTGTGAAAAAAATAACTGTAGCATCGTATCGTCTCGTCAAATAAATGATGTTTTGACTGAAGGATGCGATTTTGTAGGATGTGGACTCGCCAAACTAAATTTATTTTTATAGTAATGTTTGCAGGTGTAGACGTTCATTGGGTTTAAAAAAAGGTGTAGGTGAATTTATTTAGCGGAAAACATCATCAAACAGTAAACTAGTACATACTTTTTGTTTGCAGGCAAATAGGGTAATCACAGCGTTAAAATAATATAATAGTTACGATGGTTGAAGTCATAATCTCGATAATGAAAATACTGATATCTAATTAAAATCAACATCAATCAAACGTATCAAAATCACAAAATACATATTCAAGACATACACAACATGTCACATAACGTATCAGTAACACAATGAACAAATTTAATATATAACATAACATAATATATATTATATAACAAACTCGAGACTCATGACTTCATAAGCGACCGCGGGCTTTGTTTGTTATCTCCATATATATATAATTCTCGTGTCACGATGTTTGTGGTCGAACTCCTCCGAAATGGCTCGACCGATTTTTATGATTTTTTTTATGTATATTTGTTAGGTATGAGAATAGGTCAACAAGTATATTTCATACCGCTAGGTGATTAGGGTATCTCTATCTAGAAAATTTTTCTTTTATTTTTTTGACAATTTTTTTTTGTATTTTTTTTATTATTTGGCATAAAAAAACACCTATAACCTACCCCCATCCTCCCATTTTTTAATCGCGATTTTATTATTTTTGTATGAACAAATTTAACCGTCGTTCGTATTTCCAACAGAACGAAATTATTTATGTGGTTGAATGACAGATGGCACTACGTCCGAGAAGAATTCAAGAGAAGCGTCGCGTCATTTTGACATTTCATTCGGCAAATCACAACGCAGTGCGTGCAAAATTTTGTACGATTTATTTTAATTTATCTATTTTTATGTGCGTGTACTACAGTGCACAATGCCAGCAAGACGCGAGGGGGGCCATTTGGGCCGTCGAACGAATAAAGCAACAAACATGCGAACTAGTAGAGCAGAAAGAACAGACGAACAAATCCAACAAGATAACAAAAACGTGCGTGTATGCATGTCACAATTGCGTGCATCTCAATCACAAGAGGCACGAGCTGAACGAAATCAACAACGACAATTGGAACGGAGCCAAGCGCGCCGGTTCGTAGTTAACACACGCAGAGCAAATGACCGACAACGCCAACAAGTACATCGAACATTTACATCCGCTTCGTTCCTTCGTCTCGCATTCGAGTACGAGCCAGATATTGAATATTCCGCTCATCCGAAAGTGCTGATTGGTGCTATGGACAAAGAATGTCCCCATTGTCATGTGCTCAAATTCAAACATGAGTCAGCCGGGATGTGTTGCGCATCAGGAAAAGTGCAACTACCAGAAATTGAGATACCACCAGAACCATTGAACAGCTTGCTCATCGGCACGGTTCCAGATTCAAACCTGTTCCTGAAGTCCATTCGCACATTCAATTCATGCTTCCAAATAAATGACTTTGTCCGGAGCAAGAGAAATAGTTCACAATACTGCGGCAAATGGTCAACAATTCCATTCTACGTTCAAAATCAAAGGTCAAGTATACCACAAAGTAGGCGCATTGCTGCTAATGCCAAACGAACCACATACATTTTTACAAATCTACTTCATGGGCGCGGCGGTGAGGACATCAATCATGTGGATGCACGTTGCGGCTACAATAACCTCAATTCGCCTAATGCCAGGCGCATCGTCGGCGAACTGGACGCCCTGTTGAATGAGCACAATGGATTATTGAAATTCTTCAAAGCACACATGCACGAATTGCAAAGTGACAATCACGCTATTGTCATTAATCCTGATAAAACACCAGCTGGAGAGCACGTACGTCGATTCAATGCAACTGTTGTTGACGACATTGCTGGAATCATGGTTGGCGACCGCACATCGACGCGAGAAATCGTGATTCGAAGAAGAAACAATAATCTGGAGTTCATCGTTGACACACACCGTTCATACGACGCTCTCCAATATCCGCAAATTTTCTGGAAAGAACAATACGTATATTGCATAAACATTAAACAACGAGATCCTGTCACAGGTAATTCATTCATTATGAACATCATTACTCATTTTGAATTGAGAAAATGAATGGTTGATGTTTTTTTGTTTTTATCGGCGGTCATCGTCTACAGTGCTCTATTCCTCTTTCTGTCATAGATCCCATCCCCACACACTTACGATACATTCGTTACTTTTTATTTAACAACTAAAATATTCACTAGAAATAATTTATATGGCAGAACAACGTTTGCCTGGTCAGCTAGTATTATATAATATGTAAGTATTATTTTTTTTTGTGTAACGCCGACTAACGTAAATCAATTAGTATAATTTTAAACTTATTAGGTGTAAATTTGTATTTATAACTGGAGATAGTCCGCGACTTCATCTGCGTGAAATATGGAAATAAAAATGAAGGCATATAACTACATATTATATAATTAAATTGACTCCGTAATTAATTCAAAAGACGTTGTATCTCACCTCATCACTCCGCCACTGCTTTTTGACTACTTTACCTACTCTGATATCGAAATGAAACTCTACTAAATTATTACCAGCAATGAGTAGTCTATATTATAAAAAGTTTTACAAAGATATTAGTCCAGTCACTTTGTAAACAGGCACACGAATATAATAATTACAAGATAAAAAGGACTTTTTATACACCACGTTTTTAAATTTTCTGTTGAATCATATAAACTTGACAATTCTATGTATTAATAAATACATTTTTTGTACTTGATAGAAAAACTGAATAAATATAGAACACTAAAATGTCATTTTGACATTTTATATTGATTTCCATAGTAACGCACGTATGTATTAATAATTTAATGCTAGGACCCCGTTAGCAACCAATAATAGTGTTTTACTTTTTACGATTTTTTCCGAAATAACTTTCCATTCAAAACACAATTAACTGAAAATGAATTCAATTCTGCTTAAAGGTAGCTAAAAGTATTAAAAAATGCATAGGCCATCGTGTTCTGATATATTCTAAAAGTTTAAAATGTCTAGCTAGTCGGGAAGTTAGTTAAAAATCGATTATTGCAAGATTTTTATTGGACAAACAATAAAAAATTTGTACTGGACAAACAAAAATACGAGCTAATAAAAACGTGTTAAAAATACAATTTGGTATATTTTGTGCTAAATTATAAAGGAAATTGTCAAAACTATGACGAAAATCATATAGGTACCGGCAACTTAGTGTAATAATAAATTGTTAAGATGTGCACTGTGTAAATTGTATAGTAATATTTTTTGTGCGATAACTTGATGATAATAATTATCATTATGATGGTTTGCGACCGCTGATTTGGAGCTAAAGTCGCAGACAATGTGCCGACAAATGAAACCATCAATGACGTACTCAGACTTCAATCCCTGAATAGAATTGCATCCACTGAAAATCAATGACCTCATTTCCTCTGCAAAATCGTTCAGAATCATTCCATTGTTTATTATTTGTGAAAGGGTGTCTGCAAACATTAATTTAGTCACATGAATTGAAATATCATAGACACTTCATTTCAACCTTAATAGAATATTTGCACCATACATAGAGATTTGTTTTTAGTTTTAAATATATTTTTAAGGAATTGAGGATATGAGTTTCAAAGTCGTTAACCTCCATATTCTGCCATTGTGAAATAATCGTAAAAACCGTCAAACAATTTTGGACTACAAACAGAAAGATCGAATAAAAGGTCCTGAATGTAATTAAAAATACAAATAACAACTTATGATTTTAGACGAATTTGTAATCAACCTCCGGTGTGTAAGTCAATTTAATAAACTGAGCTGGGTTTGATATTTTATGACGATGGAAAAGTACAGTATCCAAATCGAGAAAAATACCAAAAAAGTAAAAATGAAGCTTACAGACTTTGAAACTGATATCCTCAATTATTATCATTACTGTTGTAGGAAAAAGAGGCTAGCGGCAGGGAACGGTCCAGGCATCATTTTTGCGTGCAAAATATAACCAAAATAACCGAATATAATCAGAAAACAATTTGATTTAATACTACAGAGCTCACTGAGTATGGCAAAGCGGAAAAGGCGGATATGCAACTCCTTTAATTTTTTATAATTATTGTTCCATCGATTTTGAATTTTTTACCAATTGTATCTTTTTGTTCCATATTTCAACTATGTCCAATCTTAATAAGATTATTTATTATGATGGACCTCCACACAGTAGAGGTTTATATTTTTATTAAACAGATTTTTGTTTTTACGAGAAATTGATGTCAGCCACTTGCTCAACCTATTAGGTCCATACTCTGACTCATACACGAATTGAAAAACAGTATACGTACTTGCCAGATCCAGGATTCGAGCCTGGGACCCACGACGTTATAGGCCAACGCTTAAGCCGTGCGGCCATCGTGGGTGTTTTTCCAGATAGGAATGTAAAAACAAATATAAATAATTTAGATCTGCTTTATAAGATAATGAAAAGGAAATACTTTACTTCATCGCTGTCGAAGTGAATAGTGTATATAAGTCGAGCCGCCTTACGTGGTGTTTATGTTATAAGCCCATTACACATTAGCATCATTAACTTAGGGGCGTCACTAATAATTAATGATAGATGCATTAGAATTTTAATACCAAAAAGGGTAGTTTCATTATATGCCACTGCAAAAATATCATTATGAAATATGCTCAATACTTAGCTAATATATGATTAAAATTGCAGAGGTCGGATAACTACCATCATGGGTTAATTCGTACTATGATTATGTATTGAATGCGTTTTATAATCATAAACAAAAGTCATATAATAATTGTAGAGTTCACGAAAAAAGGCAAAGAACATGGTGTTGACAGGATGCTATTAACATTTCCTTAAATTATCTTCATTATTATATTATATGAAAAAAGGGCTACAACGTTCTAGTTCAGTTGGGTCATAATAATCATAAAAACTTGAGTTGATCGAAAAGGTCTTTCTCACCTAGGTTTAACTAACGCCAAATTAGAAATAGGATATTATCAGCATATACATATCATTAGTTTTTCCACAATATAAATCTGAATGCCTCGTGTGGATGTGGCTTGGTGCAGGAAAAGTATAAAAGCATGTAGATTGAGAAAAATGAAACAATCTTATGGTTTTCATTTCCTCCAGAATTAGAGTGTAATAGGATGAGCTAGTGAGGATTTTTTTTATTTACAGACCTTGAGAAAGATGATTCTAGACTATAAAGTCCTACTAGAATTTTTAAGAAAAATGGTGTCTAGCCATTCTCCCAATCTAAAGGGCTATATATTTTCTACATAAATAAAATATAATATTCACCATCAAGACCCGCTTCGTATCACACTGGTTTTAACCGAACACATTCCAAGGTACAAGATGCGATGGAGTATAATATGCATCTTTTTCCGTCTAGAGAACTCAGGACAAAGATAAAATTATGTGTCATTATCTTTAACAGGTATTTCACCAACTAGTTATGGTGCTTGCTAAATATCAATTCTATTAGTGGTTCCCAAAGTGAAAGACTCAGGGGCACAAGACAGTAAGGAAACGTGAAGAAACGATAGAATGATAAATAAGACAAATCGATACATCTCATCTTCACTTATATGAATGAATTTATGAGTTAAGGGGTCATGCGACTTAAAACATAAAAAAGAACAATAATATCATATCGACTGATAAAGATAAAAAGACTTAACTCAGACAAATAAAATTTTACAGAAGATACAAAAACGTGTGTTGTGATTTTCGGTTAGTGTTAAAATATGTGATAGAAATAAACCTGTAAATCGGAATGATCAATAATTTGGTGCTTTATTTTCCCAATCTGTTATTAATTATTGAGGTAATTGAAGAAAAACCAATAAAATTTAATTAACAATTTAATAATTTGAAATTTTCAGCTTACATCTTTTCATTAGACCTTGTCCAGATGACGTGTGTCTTGCCGCGAATGCATGTGGACAGCTAAATGAGGTCACATGAACCTTGACCTATGTAATTATATGTATAATTAAATTAATTTTCTTTTATGTTAGTTCTCCATGCTTTTCTCTCCGGTGGCATTTTTTGTTAACTTAACTCAGTAAACTCAGTCACAACAGCTCACTTGAGAGCGTGGCAACCTCAGACTTAAGTATCTGCTCCTGAGACATTACCAGGTGTAAAAAACTGCTGATGCTTTACATGCAAACGTAGGTTGTCGTGGTACTCTCGTTTAAGATCGTGTATGGTGCGGGGTGGGTGATTTGGAGGGGTCTATGTTTGTGTTGTGGCACGCGGCGATTAGGTACACGTGGACGTCTCAATGAGGTCATATGAACCTGGAATGTACGAAAATTAAATTGCGCCATCCGGAAAAGGACTTAGAAATGTGTATTTAGTTGTATTCAATATTATTATCTAATAAAACATATTTTCAAAAAAAACTGACGGTTAACTGTCTTTTTTTGATTCCGTATTATGGACAGCGTATTACGTTTTGATTTTATATTATTATATTTTTTATTTAAATCTATTTTTCAACGTATATTTATTATTCAGTGACTTTATTGGGGGCGCTGATGAATTTTTTCCTCTATAAAAGTAGGGGATAGATTCAAAAGGTTAGTTTGTATTATATAAAGCAGATGTTATTATCTCTATTATAACGTAATAATATTAATCGTTTACGGAGCATCTCGCGGTATTTTTTATCGGCAATAACTCACTTCACTATTTAATAGAGTAGAGGAAAATATGATGTTCGAAAAAGAGCCGAGAGATAAAACGAACATGTTAGTAGTGAATGTTCGAATAAGCCCGCAACGAAAGCGTGCAAATATAATAAAATAAAAACAACCCAAAAACAGGGCATTCTCGAGTATGTGTCTTCATTTATTGGGAACGGATAGGATAGTTTGCGTTAGTGATGGGGTAACCTTATTTTAGTTGACACAAAAACGTTTTCATAATAATAAAGCAAGGATCTAGCTAGATACTTGGTTATTTTACTAATATGAATCAGTGTCGAGTTAAAAATATGATGTATGGTTACATATTATGGATTTTTTTTACAAATAAATGATTAATTTTCTTCGCTATTATCTTGGTGGAAATATATACCTAACTAACTGTAAATAAATAAAAGAATTTTATTATTATGAAAACATGTTCCGATATTTACGTATAACATTATTTATAAGACATTTAAATTGTTTTTAAGTATATAAACAGTACATATTTTAATGTATAAAAAACATTCCTGAGTAAATTGTATTCTAACTAAACTCACAGTAAGTACAGTCCTACAAACTTATTTAAAGAATGGATGGGGGAGCCACAGTCAAAAACTACCCAATCAAGACTCGCAACTGGACAGAATCTGACATTCGATTGGCGTCCATGCGATAGTTCGTAGTTCCATTTTTGACCGTTTTTTAGATAAGTTTGTAGGACTGTACATGGTGTTACCACTGTAATATTATTAGGTACGTTGCTTGATCTAAACAGACCAAATTTCATTTTATTTATTTAAAAATTTCCGCGTTTCGGGACAACATTCAAAAAAATATATGTAATATGTCACAAATCCCAGGGACGCGGGTTGAAATCCCGCTGGACGTTGTGTTTTTAAATTATGTTTTTTTGATAAAAAAATGTTACATTGTTAAACCTTGTGAATTATTCGTTGAATAAAAAATAGTATACAATATTGCATTGATCTTTTTATTCTTTACATTTTAAAATTTCAATAATAATTATTAGTCATTACGAGAGAAGTATTATATAAGTAGTGAAATAATCACGTAAGTAAGCTTAGTTCGAGAAGATCATAACATATTAATATAATGTATTATTGTGACCAAAGTGGGAATAGAAGCCCGAGCCTCCGACAATAAACCAGTACTGTAAAGCTGTACCAAACGTTAATAAATAGGTAGGTAAAACTTTTCAGGGGAACGATTTAAGCATTGTTATTTTATATATAATTATACAAACAAACTATAATGAAACAGTTTTATAATTTATTCGTATTTTACTTATTTTGTTAAATAATTAATAAATTATTTAATTTAGAAGTTATGACTAAACTTATGATAATCTGAAAAGAAGACTTAACTACTTATTCCCGGTTGGTACAGAAATGCTGTCTAGTTTATTATATTGATTCAATGAATGAATAAATCCGCTTAAAATTATGTATTTTTGGTAAAATATTAAAAGTTAATATACATTAATTGAAGAAAAGCGGAAAACTATTCGGTTTTGATATCGCATTTTCAATGCACTATTCATTTTTATGTATTTTTAATCCGATGTATTCGGCAACTAGGTGACAAGTAAAATCATTATTTGTAATTAAACTGTTAAGCTTCAGTTCAGACACGGCGGATCAAACCGCACGGAGTCAATTTGTAATAGCTTCTATAATACAGAATATAGATAAAGATAATACAGCTCCGCCGCGGAGATGTGTGAACGAATATTATATAATATTTTTCACACTTGTCCGCGGCAGAGCTAGTACAAATTGACTCCGCGCGACATCCGCCGTGTCTGAACCGAGTCTTAACGTGTAAGTCTATTTCGTCGTGTTCTGGCAGAACACACTATTTGGAGAATACTAGTTTTGATTAATTTGACTTTTTGTTAAAATGTTTGAAATGGTCTATCATGTGAGTTTATTAAGTAATCGTAAAAAGGATCACTTTAAAATAAAGACTGTTTATTTATTAAGAAGGTTTCCAGACGGTAAAGTTTGAAATAAGGAACATTTTGGTATAACTAACTCAATATGTCAGTTTTTAGAATTAGTGTCTTCTGCCAGAACAGTAACGATTTGCTCCGCCTGAAAGAGTTAATAATAATTATTAACACTTTTAAAATATAATTAACGTTTATTTTCAGTTTTTGGTTACCTCTTCAAAAGAATTTATCCTAATATAACTATGTATATAATAATATGTATTTATAAGCAATAACTCCTTTAAGTAGGCACTTACGTACTTGAATGTTACTATTCTAATTTCATTTGAGTTTGTTCCTTCTTCAATTTGTTTCCCGCGTTTTTTCACTTTCCAATTGAAATAAATCGAAGGGTAACACAGTGAGTCTTCGGGGAGACATTTAATCCAGCGTTGGTAATTGGTCGAGTTCCTGAGGAACTAATAATGTATTCCATAAATGTTAATCGTCGAAATGAGTTCTTTTTATAAAAGAATGATATGATATTATATTTTTTTATGTATACCAGTTATAATTAATTAAAGTTTAATACTATTCCATTTGAATCGTTTTTAACGACCTAGATTTTGGCCCTTGTGATTCTTAAATAGATAGCAGTGGCAAAGGGTGACTTTCTAAAAGAGGTAGGCTATGGAGTAACCACGTTTGTTAGATATATTTACGAGAAATAAGAAGATAACCCAATATTACTACTGATGAATATGTACACTAAATCGATGAAATTTCAAAAGCTCAATTAGTTTGATATAATTAGTTTTTAAATAAGCAATCAGTTTGAATTATGTATTTTCATAAATATTTATAAACGTAACATACGCTCAAAATATATTACCTTTAATCTTTGAAAATATCCGTTGTTTGTATAATAATAATATGTTCCATAAATATTTATAATTTGACCCGTAAAACTAGACATTTTTTACTTCTTTATTTAAAACACAGACTTAGGTATGAATAACTGATAAATAAAAATCGCGAGCTAAATTATTTTCTATTTTTAACAACAATCAATATTTATATTATGTGATTGAATCCCATAGAACTTATTTTTTAAATTATCTTCTTATAAATAATTATTTTGAATAAATGTGCTCTAGTGGATGTAAGCGCTAACTAAACAACTTATGATTTCGGAATAAAAAGCCAGACAGTGATCGGCGCCACGAGAATGAAGTCATACAAAATAGATCTGGAAAAGGGATCAAATTAATTCATAATATAGTTGAATCCAGACGGCACTAGTTATGGTTATTGGTTATAAACCTTACTAAATAAAATAAAACTTCTAAATTCTGACGATATATGACTTTCAATTGGCTTTGTTCACAGTATTTATTTATTTTAAATTAAATTATTAACTTAAAGGCCTTTTTTCTTAGAAGGTAGGCTTTAAATAATCGCCTACTATGGAGCCTTCGCCACTGATAGATAGTATTGACAAATTAATATATATTATGTACTTATCACACCTATCTAAATACTATGCAGTGATTCAATAATGCAACGTATTTTAATATTTTAATGCACTTAAGAAATGTGTATCTAATTAAATTTGGCATGCAAATTCTAATCTTGCGATAATACGAATATAAAATAATATTAGAAATTTGGGTTGGTTCAGTATGTCAAATATTTTTTTACAATGTTTGATCCTAAGAAGATAATGATTTGGGTCACCACCGAGTAGAACCTGTATTAATTTTTTTTTGTTTTTATTTTACGAGAAATGGATGTTAGCCACTTGCTCAATTTACTAGTGCCATACTATGTGTGCAAATTTGACATTATAATAGGTTTGATGTGTAACCGCTCAGTTATTGTGAGCATAACACTCCACATAATATTATCTCAAAAATACTCACACGATAAATTTTACTGTCGATATGCACTATTCAATTTATCAATTTATCTACAGTTTATTCGTACTTATATAATGAATACACAAAAGAAGTGTTCATCTACGACGATAGTGAATTTACGATAGTTTTATTTTGATTTAAATTGAACTGAGATCTTTTCTTTTTAGCTTTGGATTGTCTGGTTTTTTATATTGAATTTAAGGTCCTCGGGCTTTTCAAACAGAAAGAAATCAGCATTGGATGGATTTTGATTGATTTCTTTTATTTTTTTAACTGTCAATTCATGGTAGAACTGCATTGTATTGTTGTTTAATTTAATAAAACCCATTTTTTGTAGTACTTATTTCACCTTTAATCAATAATTTAGAACCGGTTTCGTCCGCCTCAGAGGCGACTCAATTTTCAGTTGAAAATGTCCCTCTGAGGCGGACGAAACTGTTCTTAATTTATTGATTAAAAGTGGAATAAGTACTACAAAAAAAATGCGTTTCATTAAATTAAACAACAATACGATTTTGATTGAGTTGGATGCTATAAGAGACCATCCCCTACATATGTAAAGCATCATAAAGAAGAAGAAAATATTGCGTATTTTGAAAATTTGTTTTCATTTAAAATAATCGAAGGATAATTTTATTACTATACATGATTTGCCCGTCTCTAGTATAGTTGTAGTATGGCCAACCAAATGGAGTGAGAGAGCAAAGATATAAATAATGTATGAAATGGAAAAGGCATTTTTGTTTTACGGCTTTTTGACTAGTCGTTTCTGTGTTTGGGTCCTGCGAGTATTTTAACTCTTTGGATTCGAGCAAAGAACACTTCGAATAACACGTATTGCGGATTTTGCTCTACACATAAAGTAAGTACCTCGACTTAAGTTGCTCTTGCGGATTTCAAAAGAACACACTAAAATCTCATCCAGACACACTTAACTAACTAATATCCGTAGGGTGAGTATGTACTACTTTAGTGGTTACCTACTCTGTTTTTATTATTGAAATAAAAGTAAAACTTTGCAAAGGATTTGCAAGTATTGATGATTCCAGTTATATATAGTTTAAGTTTAAAGTTTAAGTTTAAAATGCCAGAAACCTTTGTGTACCTCCTACGCATAAAAATACTATATAAGAAATAAAAAGGACTTGTAATGTTAGCCAATAAATGTCTATATGGCCTTCAAAAACACTTAAATTCAAGGCATCTCAGAAGAAAGACTCATTCTAGTCTAGGATGTAGACTCAAGTATAGAGTATTGGGCACTTACAAGAATGAATATAGGAAGAAACCTTTGCATGATTATTAAAATTTTTGGTGCCATACAAAAAAAATTCGTTGCAAAAATGGGATACAAATCAAAATTCTATCACCCGTATAAAACATGGTGTGTATTACATAAAAAAATGAATAAAAATGCACAATACCTCAGAAGGGACAAAGTAAAATAAAAACATAAATTAATTAATATACTATTCATCTTCGGATAGAAAAAAAATATTTTTTTATATTAAAAACAAGTACAAGTACAACTAAAATTTAGAGAGATCCCGACGCCGATTAGTAAGCCAAAAAAACATAATTTTTCAAACCATCAAAACGTAAAAACTACTAGTTAATTTCGTCATAATTAGGTAGGATACAGGTGGCTCAATTGGTAAAGCAAATTGGCGCCATCCCCAAGCATCGTATTTTTTTCAGGATATATTAGTTAGGATTTCAAGTTATCCACATTTATATTTTTTATGAGATTGATCTTTTTTGAGATAAATATAAAAAAATAATAATCTTAATATCAATTTAAAAAAGTAATTTCTGTACGTTGGATAATATTAAATATTATGCATTTATAAAGTTGGATCCTTTACATAATGGATTGACATTTACACCTACGTATTTATTTATTAAAATACTTTTAAATGTTAATTATCATTTTAATTATTTGAGGTTTTTGTATAAGCATGTCGTAGGTAACATAGATACTCACTACATATTAATAAATTCAGTACATAATCACATTAAATTATCATTATTCGTAAACAGTGAAATCAGGTAATTTGTTGGGATTTTATTAATGCCAAATGTCACTTAATATACTCATATTAGAATTTTTGTAAAAAGTTTATGCTTAAGCTTTAAAGTTTAGGAAAAATATGAAAGATGTCGATATTATTCTGACCTGCTAAGTAAAAAGATTTTAAGTCTAAGTAGAAAGTTTTTGGTTTTGGTGAAATGAAAACCCATGTTTTAAGCTAGCGTTTCTCTTATACTCGTATATAAAATTATTGGATTGTTTTGACATAATCTCTAAATATAAATTGTCTCTTTACAGATTATGTCAAAATAATCCAATACTTTTACATAATTTTAAAGGAGAAAAAGTAGTTTAAAAATTGGGTTCTCATTTCACTATAATCAAAAACACTGTATTTTTACTTAGCAAGGCAGTATTATCCTCGCATAATATTCTTATTAAAGATTTATCTTCTTGTGTAATATAGTAAAACGAAGCCACATTTGATGGTAATCTACTAAGATAAAAATAATCATTTACCTACAAAACGAGTTTTCCCAGTTTTTTACGCCTGCGAAACGATCTGCCAACATTACCAAGAAAAATAGTAAGCAGGGAAATTTATGTGCGACAAAAATTAATCTACCCCACCACACTATGTGTAAATTTATCTCTGCCGCCGATGAAGATTATGGAGATTTTTTTGGCTCGCATAGGGAATTTTTTACGACTTGAAAGTTTTTTTACGTCTGCCACGTTAAAAGCTTTGCATTTTAACACAGCATAGTCTATGTTTTTAATACGAAAATTACGGTTTTGTGATAATTATGTATACAGACTTATATTTCAGTCATATAATTAGGGTTTTAGCTGGAAATATTTGCTCTTAAGGGATGACTTTGCATATAACTAGAACCTACTTACCTCAGTAATAACATAATAAAAATCAACACTTCTACATCGTGTTGTACTACGGCCACCATTTTGTAAAATGGGTGGATGTATTAGGTAGTTTAGTTAAGTTAACACTGGATCTGGCAAAGTATACATGAAGCGCCTAGTTTCAAAAGCCCCTTAAACGGTTTTGAAAATTTTTGAATTAAATATGTAGTTAGATGGATATTTTTGTGACCAATATGTTGGCATAAGATTAAACTTTAAAAAACGCCAAAATTCGTCAATACGTATGATCAAAAATTAGGGTAAATTTAAAAACCCGTTAAAATGGTTGGGTGTGCTTTTCAAATACCGCTAAAATGGAAAACCAAAATACTCTTTAGAATGTAACGAATTAAAAAATAAATACATAAAGTTTACAGATTTGATAGATATGATTTTTTCTCATTTTTTTCAAATCAACCTAAAATCGTTTTTCTCATTTTTCTCAGAATTACCTAAAATCGTTTTAGGGGCTTTAGAAACTAGGCGCTTCACATATTGTTTTCCAATTTGTGTGTGAGTCAGGGTATGGACCTAATAGGTTGAGCAAGTGGCTGACATCCATTTCTCGTAAAAACAAAATCTGTTAATACAAACTTCTACTCTGTGGAGGCCCTTATGATCCTATTAGGATCGGAGATGGTCGAAAAAAAATTAAGTAGAACTTTCCTTATATTATCTGCAATTTTTGCTAAGTTTAAGGGTACTTAACAGCGAGATAGATGAGTAATTTATAAACTGATTCTTATTATTGTTTCTAAAGTTTTTTTTTACGAAAAACTATGTATTGTAAACTCATGACTAGTGAAAATTATAAAGGGTACTTACATGTTTGTGGTCGGCCTTTAACGTAAGCGTGTCCATTTCGAACTGGCTATAACTCGAAGGCCAGGTATTCTCATGTAGTAATAGTGTTGAGATGCGCGTGACGTAATCCACTGACAATAAGCACTGGATCAGATGACGTTCGCGTAGTCCACAATAGTACGCCGAAGAGGAAACTGATTAAGCTCGATACGCGAGCTACTAGCGAGTACACCATCCCAACATTAAATGTTCATTGTTGGATTACTATTACTGGGCACTAGCACTATTCATATGTGAAGTTTCTCTTTAGGATAATTAGTTCAAAGTAAGAGGATACTTTTACTTAATATGAATTTTTCAGAAATAAACGTTTATTTTTGACAATAATTTATACATTACAGACAATTTATGCCTTCGTGTGGTCGTTAATAGTATTTATTTATTTTATATGCCGCTTCACATATAAAAATCTAATATCCATCATCTATATATTTCGCGGGTCGGAACCTTTTTTATCATCAAGGGCGCGATTTAGCATATTTAGAAAATGCGAAAGGTGCAATATGTGCGTTCGGTATACTTATGAGTTTTATGTGAAATATTTTCCTTTTTTAAAACTAACTTATCGATTATAATAATAATTACTTTTCTAGTTTAAACAGAGATTATTTTTATATCATATGTACCCATACCCACATTTTGTATTTCGCGAAAATCCTATTTCATATTGATAAACATAAAACACAATAAGAAGTTTTTGGTACACAGAATTTAATAACAATTTATTTTGTACGAATCAAAGAATACCTCATCTAAAAATACATACCCATAAAGACGTATATTTTTAATAAAGAATATGTATGATTTATTTATAATATACATGAATTCTTATCACTGATAATCCTGAAATCAGAAGTACAGCTTGAGCACAATCCTGCTCTCTATGTTTCATCTGATGACAAAGGTAAGTTCAAGAAGAAAAGCGCTGGCCAAGATACTGGATGAATGGTAAAATCAACACATTTCACAAAGAGGTGACCCTCTAAGCTGCAACAATTACCGAGGTATTACGCTACTCAGCTTTCCAGGAAAGATTATGGCAAACATCCTCTTGATGAGATTAAGCGACCCGATAATGCACGTCCTCGGGAAAACCATGTCGAGTTTCCACCTGAGTGAGCGTGTACTGGCCAAATCCACAACCTTCAATATATTCTTCAGCAGAGCCATGAGCTGAATAGTCCGTTGGCCTGCTGCTTTGTTGATTATGAAAAGGCTCTAGACAGTACTCACATGTGGAGGATACTGGGAGCATGCGGGATCCCTCACAAGATTATTTCTATAATCAAATGCCGGCACATGAATAGCAAATGTTGTATCAGAATAGGTAACACTGCCATGGAATGGATTGGGGTCACGACCGGAGTCAGACAGAGTTGCATTATTGCTCCGCTTGTATTCATCATCCTCTTTAGCTTCATATTACGAAAGTCAATACCACCTGACCGAGGCATACCTGTTACCCTCCACGGTGAAGCTATGTGACCTGGAATACGCCGATGACGCTGTCCTATTCGACAACTCAACTTAAAGAGATAATCAACAGGCTTTATGACAACTCGTTTCGTATTGTTCTGAAAATGAATGCAAAAAAACGAACGTTTTGTGCAATAGCGCCTCTCCTGATCCAAATTTCCTTTTGATTAACGACGGACAAAATATCGATAGCGTCGATATCTTCAAATACCAAAAGATACACACCGCGGGAGATGGAATTTTGCAAAGAAAGCTCGTTATCCGAATGGGAAAGGCTTGAGCAACATTTGATTTTATGCGGAGTATCTGGGACTCACTTATATTTATATTGCAGATAAATTTTACTGACAATTGAAGTAATTGAATATTTTATAAAAAAAATCTTGCTATTATCTACCTACCATTGTTTATTAAAATGTGCTTTTTACTTACCAATTGACCTTTAACTGTCATTTAACACACTCTGAAATCAAAAAAAAATCGACAAGATATAGTACCTTGTACTGTTTGTTTTAGATGGTAAATAGTACATTTTTAGTTTTCTATTCTGGTTTAACATAAAAGAGTAAATGTCTTTTATGAGTCGTGATAAGAAATTAAACTTTAGTTGTGTCGTTTATTTTTTCTTGTATTTTTATATTAACATCATAATCTTTTCATAGTCACAAGAAAATATGAAATCATACAATGATTGTAAAAAAGTAGTAACTTTTTGAATTTTGCGTTATGGCTGAATGATTTTTTTATTGCCCTTTCTGTGTTCAAACTTTTATTAATGAATTTTACTTTGTTAATTCACTACAAAATAGTTTGATTCGTTCGTATAAAATAATAGTATTATCATAAATTTTGTAAGAAAAGATTTGACGTTACACTGTTTTATACTCACTGTACGAAATTATATTAATATATCTACCGAGGGCGAGGGATGAAATAGATTGCCTTGTCTACGCGATGTAAATTATTATTTTTATTAAAAATCTACAGAAATAATATGTAACATCTGCTATTTTAATATTCGGAGCATCCTTTATAAAACTGTTTTTTAGTATAAGAGTAATGATCAAAAATAAATCAGAACAGTTCTCCAATTAAAATTCAAAAGGTGCGCGCGCGCCCTCGTTGAAATCGTATACTGCTAATGAGAAAGAAGTGTAAAAAAGTATTGTTAAAAGTTTTATAATTTATGTGTTACGCTGTTATTTTTTTCAAGCCGCCCGGGAAATAATAATTAATGGGGGAGGGATTTAATTTATAGTTATCCTTAAAATCACAAGGGCGGTCGAGTTACTGACTCACTCGGCTTACTTACTTTTCTTAGTATGGTGTTTTCCAAACTTTCTAGAAAACTTGTTACACGGAAAGAAACTCAGACCAACTCTAGTCTAGAGACTAGACTAGTAGATTCAATAGACTGTAATTATTAGGCAAGTAACGTGGCAAGAACAAAAATTATGAATTGCTTACGTAGCATACTAAATGCACACAATATTTTATTTGAGATGTATAAATATTACCATTATTTATCTCAGAAAATAAATCGTCGTCAACCATATAATATGTTTTTACATTTTCATCTGGAGCCAATAACAAAAAAAATATTGGTGAAAATAGCACAAATAAAAAATAGGTTTTGAAAAATACGCCTATTGAGTAGTGCATGCAAATTTATTGAAAGCTACATGGCGATAAAATTGCATCGCCAGTTTTCATAACTTTGTATATGTATGAGTGGGCCTGGGACCCTGAAAAAACCGCCCACAAAAATACAAAAATATACAAAACAAGTGCTTTTTTGGTTTTTCGAATTGCGTATCGATAGAAATTTACATACTTATGATAATCAATTTAATTTGAGATTTAATCCGTTGCAGCTGTTAGTTAAGTAATTGCTTAAAATCACCAACTTTTGACACTTAAGACTAAAAACAAAAAAAAAATGCCGATAATACGTATTTAATCCGATGCAGATGCATAGCTTTTACCTTGGATCCCTAATGGAATACCTGGAATATCTTCTTCTTCTTCTTTCACTCTGTCACGTTCCAACATTGGGGCATAGGGCAAGCACAAGTTGGCGCCACTTCCCTCGGTCCATCGCCAACTCCTGCGCCTCCCGCCATGTCAGACCTGCAGCACGTAGGTCGCTTTTGTAGCAACGCTACATGGTGAGGGAGGGCTGGCCACGGCGACGGAACCCTTGAGGCTGTGCCACAAGGGTACGAAGTGCCGCACTCTTTGGCGGCATCCGGAATACATGTCCCAGCCACGTAAATCGTCTCTTCGTGATAACTTCAATCATCGAAGACTGTTGTGTCTGCTCACGAATTCGAGTGTTTGTAACGCGGTCGCACCAATGTACCCCTAAGATCCGGCGGAGACATCGATTCTCAAAGCTGAAAAGCCGAGACTCTTGAAGCTTAGTAAGATGCCATGTCTCACAGCCATACAGGAGCACAGGTAGCACGCACGCGTTAAACAAACGACATTTGGTCCTCACAGAATACAGCCTTGACCTCCATGCGACTCCAAGTTGGTTGAACGCAGAGCCCGCCACACCCATGCGGATTCCAAGCTCACTAGAAATACCACCATCATCGGCAACCGTGGCACCCAAGTATTTGAATCTGGACACCAGCTCGACGGGCAGACCAGACACCCGAAGAGAGAGTTTCGGCGTCGATGCATGCAGCACTGCACATGGATTTGGTCTTAGCGGCATTCAGACGAAGACCCACACGCATCGAGTTCGCGGCTAGCCTGTTCACGGTTACCTCCAACCTTTCGATCGTCGAATTAAGTCGACGCAGTCGTGTTTGACTCGACCTGGAATATCTACTATGTTTTATATATAATCTTTATTCGAATGTTTTTTTATTCGTGTATCCAAACTATAATAAATTACGTTAAAATAAAAATTGTCTCATTTCTAAATTGTTTTGGCGGCAATAATGTCCTGCCGTTTTTTTCGGGATCCCGTGTGAATGGTCATAATATGCATCAAACTGATGGCTATATGCTTAGTCATAGCACGTCTGATAAACCTACCAGACTTTGCACGGTGTAATTTTTGTAGTATAAGTAGTCCCGAAAAATTGCGACAATGTACATAATATACTCGTATATTTATCAGCGATCTAATATTTAATATCAAGTAGGGCTTAAGCCAAACGTGTGGTCTTTTACTGCCCCCTGAGTATTACGAACTGAATGGATTAATGTATCGGGCGGTTATCAACTTGCCGAGCGACTTGTCGAATACATCACTATTTTATTCTCTTGGTGACCTCTATCACATCACGTGATCTTGTCTGGACATTTCCCATGCTATGTTGCTCTGCTCGCTATTTTTTGGATCTCTCATACATTAAGAGTGAGTTTGTTATTATTTTACATAACTACAGGTAACAAACATTGCTTGAATATTTTTTGCTTTTATGTACAATGAGAGGTAATATGTGAAGATAATATTATGGCGCATTCAAGCAGATTTATAATATGTATATGTGTACAGACGGAATAATTAATTTTTTCATTCACATAATTAAAAAAAACATATTTTATTATTGGTGGCGCTTTTTACAGTAGACTGTAATTTGATACTGGTTGGAGATTACGTATCTGGGGGGAAGGGGGCGGGGGGCGTTTCTAGATGCCTTTATGGATACCTCACATTTACTATCGAGATTTCTTTGAGGACTTTGGCACGCAAACTTTTCTACTTCATGCTAGTCAAATGAAAATTGTGCCGGCTGAGACATATGCCTTATTGAAAACTATTCTTCTACCCGCATCGGGTATTGCTAAATTGAATTTGGCCAAGGCCTATGAAAGGGGGGGGGGTTAACAGGATGCTAAACGACACTGACCTTTTATGTTGAGAGGGGTGGCGCGTGCTGAAGCCGGTTCGGTCTTCACGCACTCACGCAGTGGTAAACGGATGGTTCGGAATGTCACTCTCACGGTTTCACTTGGTTTTTGGTGATGAATGATGATGACAAGTTTAGGAGGGATGATAGACGCAACGTTCACTCGAACCGTATCAGATTTAGCGCAACGAAGGTTGAACAGATGTGTTTTGCCTGAGTTACTCTGTGGTTAACAACGGCTTAGCTGTAACATGCCCGCTGTCTTGATGTAATTGCCCATAACGTCGAAATACGCACAAAAGTCTACGAACAATTCACAAGTGCCAGTTAGCGACGGTTAAGTTATAACAAGCCTGCACGCGTCCGCTTTCTAGATGTAACTTGGGCACACTAAATGTTATTCAATCACGGTCGACTGATGACCCGTAATTGCTGGTTGCCTGGTCTTGTGACAATAATAAGGGATTTAGAGATAGGTAGAAAGAAAGGAATGAGGGCCACCACAATTGGCCTAACTATTTATAAATGATAAATTCACACAAAAATGCTCGTAATGTACAAGAAATTTAAAATATAAGGCTCTAATTACAAACATTTTAAAATAATGCTACTTATATTTTATATTTATTAGTTACTTAAATTAAAATGAAAGTCAAATTAAAGTAATGTTGACAAGGGGCTCTATTTAAAATTGTCTTTTATTGTAATCAATCCACAATGAATAATTGACATTTAAATTGACATTTAATACTATTAAAGTGAGTAACGTCGGTAAGTTTTTATTCAGAGTACCTAAAACCAACTTAATTACGTAAGCATATTTTAAGTGATGTTTTTCATTGGTTTATTGGACCACTATTGAGGGGGCGGGCGGAGCGCCCCACAGTTTGAAATAGGTTGTCTGAGGACATATAAATATCTTTATACAAATAAGGAAAGTTTAGCGAAAGCCGAGCCGACTAACGGAATTCGCTAAACTTTTTAAAAGCTCCGCATTAAGGGATGTTATAAAACTGAAACAATTATTTAACTTTTCCTTTCAGTTTAAACAAAGTATTTGTAAGATTATTTTTAAAACGCTAAATATTAAAGTACCTAGGTAGGTATATTTTGTTGTTCATATTAAATTTACATTATGAAAATTATTACAATAAAAGTTTTTTTCAAAAATTTTAACTATGTCATTTTTGTTTGAGCAATTCAAAATGTCAAAATGAAGTAAAAATCTTCAAGCAATAAAAGCTATTTATACAACATTATTTACCAATTTTTACACTTTATATTAAGTTTGGTAAAATATTTTATAATTGTAAAATACACGTATGCTGTATGAATGTTTTTTAATACTTTAACAAACAAATACATAGTCTTTGTTTTCCTACGTAAATCAAGACATCGCTTTTTTACATTTGGCAGTACAAGCCAGAAATCACTTAAGTTATCAGTGAAGAATTGAAATGGGGAAGAATCCGAAATAAAACTTTTTCAAATAATATTATAATGCATTATTTATAGCTGCCTTCAATTCCACTACATTTCGTTCTATATTTTTTATGTTTCTTTTTACCTTATAATGGAAAACCTTATATAAAAAAACGAAGGATAGGAAGTCCTTATAGCTGTTTTCTATGTGGTTATTTATCAATTTTTTTTATTGTTAAAACTATTTTTTTTCATGATACACTAAAATTTATCCCATAATAAAAATAACGACTTAACAACAAAATTAAGAACGTTTTAATGAAGTCAAAAAACTGAAAGATGTAAGTTCATTTAATAATATGAAGATTTTTTAAAACAATTTTACTGAGTGCACGTTAGTTACTATACTTAAACAATATTTTTTTTAACTACTCGTAATTTTAACTAATAACCAATTTAAAAAGTAGGTAGGTATTACAAATTCAAACACAAAAATTTGCCGTTTGATAAATCTTGACATTGAAATATGTCAGAGAAAAATTCGATTTCCCTAAATTAATAAATATCATTTTTTAATCATCCGCGTGCCTATCTATTGTTACCATCGTAATAATATGTTGATAATATCTGTGAATCGCCTCGCGATTGGCCTCGTTTGATATTATTTAAAGTTGGCGCGTTTTTAACAAAATGCGCATTCTCCTACGAAAGCCCTAATATAAACGTTTTGATTTAGGGCAGTTAGAGGGTAAAAGGTCAGTTGCAATCCGTCTGTACTTAAAAGTAGCCGATTTAAAAATGTAACTTACTGAAACTTTTTCAATCCTATAACCTATATATTTACCATAAAAACGAACGTGTTTGGTCGAACGTGATGGCAAATCAAGTACCTATTGTCAATTATATACCCTTCGAATTGTGACTATACCTATCCAGTTTCCTATAAAATATGCCCCAATATCACACTAAGTATATAAAATACAAATTTCAACAAAAATATCAGACCGAAAGAAAAATGTCAGAATTCTTGCGATTTATTAAAATATCATTTAAATTATTAAAAAGCATGAGTAGGTTGGGACTATTTCTATATATATAATATTACATAACTAATTCGCGTATATACCTATCATAATTATCAGTCTGAATCTATCCACTGCTGGATGAAGGCCTCTCCAAGCTAATTCCAATTCTATCGGTCCTGTGCGTTGCGTTTTCACGTACTTCCGCAGAACTGCGAACCATTTCATCGATCCAGCGGCCTCTAGGTCTACCTTGCGGACGTTTTGTACCTCTTGGGTACCTAGACCTAACCACCGAATGGCTAAATTTGTCAAACGATTGTCATTTCTTCGAGCAATGTGCCCAGCCCATTTCTATTTGAGGTTTTTAGCGAACTCTATTACGTGAAGCAAAAATGTAAAAAACGTAAGATGAAATTGAAGTTATTTTAACTTACGTAGGTAACTGGTAGAATTTTACATTTTCTTATATCCGTAAAATATATAAAAAAACAAAATTATGGTATTTTAGTGAATTTACTCTGGCTTGTATGTATATATACATATATGTACACCCTCGATGGCCGCGCGGCTTAAGCGTTGGCTTTTGGGGTCGTGGATCCCAGGTTCGAATCCTGGGTCTGGAAAGTACACATTTGTTTTTCAATTTGTGTATGCGCCAGAGTATGGACCTTATAGGTTGAGCAAGTGGCTGAATCAATTTCTCGTAAAAAAACAAAATATGTTAACACAAAACCTTCACTCTGTGGAGGCCCATAATTATGATCATATTAGGATCGGCCGTGGTCGGGAAAAAAAATCTATATATTAAAGTAGTGTCATTCTGAAGTTAAGCTTACCTAAATCATTATGTTTCAGGCGCATCCTTTATTTTCTCCTTGCTCATATAATATGTAGAGGTTGATACTTGTATTTTTCGTTATTTCTATAATATGATTCGGAAAAGGCATGTACATACTTAAAAAATAACAAGCAAAGCTCTTTTCAAAAGAAAATATACAATAAATAAAATAAAAAAACAAAAAGAAAACATTATTGATGTTTCATTACGAACTAAGAATAAAAAATAAGAGACACCTATCACAATCTTGAAACGAAAACAGGAAATATATCAATGTATTTATTTGCAATGAAAACGCAAGATATTCTTATCGTGAAAATTCGATTTATCGAAAATCTAAAGCCAATATTCCTACGAATCAATTTTCTTAAAGCTCTTTGTGCACACATAAATGATAAAATGTAATCGTTATTTCTCTATCAATATCACTGGAGTAAGTTCCAGTTTGACGTAGGTGCCATTTTAGTATGTGGTTGCGCCAATTATATTCGCATTTATCCTTTCTTTCCACCAAATTCAAATCCCCAATTATTGTAACAAGACCACCAGTCATGGGTCGTGATCTACCGTGATGAAAGTTAAGTTTAGTTACTCCAAGACAGCCGAGCGCGTAGGCTTGTTAAAGCTATCGCGCTTTATCTGATACGATACGAAGGAGACCGCGTTTACTATAGAGCATTCATACAAAATGCATCTGTTTGACCTTCGTTGCGCTAAATCTGATATGGTTTGAGCGAACGTCGCGTATATCATCCATCCTGAACTTGTCATCATCATTCATCCCAAAGCAACAGTAAATCCGTGAGGTGACAATCCGAACCATCCGTCTGTGCGTGAGTGCGTGAACACCGGACCGGCTCCACCTCGCGATAGCACTCTCAACATAAAAGGTCAGTGTATGGTATCCTGTGTAAACCCCCCCCCCCCCTAGATCCGTAATCCACCAACTAGCATCTTCAAATTACAGTCCACTGCAAAAGCGCCTCCAGTATATAGATCTGAGGGTACAAAAAATAAATTAGATTTATAAATAGGTTATGTGGCCATATCATAGTATTCTCGTGAAAAAATAATGCAGTAGCAGAAGTAAAACACTAATATTATATACCTCATTATATACCCAAGCTTTCACAAAATCACATAATTGTATTGTGACTTCTGCGATGATCAAACTCGGTGCCCACGGATGAGAAGCCAGGTACATCGCGGAATTCAACGACATGTATGCCTTTCCGGTAAAGTTTATAGGATAGCGATACACCAGGCCGAACCGGAAGCTGTAGCGTGTATGATGCCTTGCCGGTTCAATTGTGATTTTTTATGTGAGTAGACATTCCTTTGAATTTTAAGAGCTGTAAGTCTGGAGCTCACAATCTTTTTCGTAAAAGGATCAATTTTATTTTTAAATCATAAATAATTGGCGGGACTCACATTTTCTGGTATATAATACATACTATATATAATAAAATGCGAATATTATTGAGTTTATTTAGAAAACGTAATGCAAAAAATATATATTTCTACATAAATTAACATTAAGTATTTTTTCTTTTAACATTGATGTCATTTTTTGTTTGAAACTACATTGTTTAATTTGGACTCTTTGTGGTTTGACTACAAACAAATGATGTAAGATGGTTGTCCATCAATGTTGATCTTAATATTAATTATGTATTGCTGCGCAGAGTAGAAAATGTTTTTTTTACAAAATATATTTTCTTGTAAGTAGGTACCAACCTGTATAATACCTATACTTTGTATTTAAAAAACACAATGCAAAAAAAAAATATTTTTACCTAAATTAACATTATTTTTTTCTTTTAATATACTTACAATATTCTTAGATAAATAATTTTATAAATTTCTCACCATAATAATATTATGATTGATGTAATTGTTTGTTTGAAACTAAATTGTTTAATTTGGAATCTTCGTGGATTTACTACGCAGAATTATTGATGCAAGATGGTTGTCCATCAATTTTGATCTTAATATTGATTTATTAATTGATGCGAACATTAGAAAATCTTTTTTTTGCAAAATAAATATAATTATGTTCGTTTTTATAACTAACAAATTCGTTCGATAATCATTCAATATTTTAGCATATACGTAAAATTTACAAATACTCGTAACGTTCAATTAAATTCTTATCACGATAAGATCCCATTGCTTCCATGTTTTCTTGCATATCTATCTATCGATTAAAAAAGCGTATTTACGAAAACACCATTTATATTATGAAAATTTATCGTAAAAGATAAACTCTTTCGACGGTTTTTTAAATCCAAGCATTAGGTACTTAGAAAATTCATCTTGAAATTTACTTTTAAAGATCCTGCAATATTTTTTTGAAGCTCGCAGGACACACTTTGTAATCCTCTGCATTAAGCGAAATTTTCTCTAGCATATTATAAATCCACCATATCACGAAAACATTCATATATAGTATATAAAGAGCGTTCAACATACCAAAAAAATACAAAGAAAAACATCAACCGCTTTTCCATTGATGTCGCGCAGTTAACATTTCCAGAATAGTGCACTTTTGGAAACGAAGAAAATACACAATGTCTATGCTGATATACTGAGTCGAGGATTATTCAAAAGTATATTTGGCGATGTGGAGAATCACTTAAACCAGAGACGGCACTTTGTTAGGGCAATTTTTTGCTATGAATGCGGGCGGTTATTGTAAGAGGGCGGTTATATAAGAGGGCTCTAAATAAATTTCATCAAAGTATTATTTTGTCAAAGTTTTTTAGGGCTAGCCTATTATATTAGACTACTTACATTAATAATATTACTGAATAAATGATAATAGGTATAAAGAAGAAGAGAATTAATAATAGGCGGATGATAGAGAGCATATTAAATCTGTAGCGGGCAACGATCTCGGACTTTGTCAGCGTTATTGCGACAACAAGATCAGTGAGTCATTTAACAATCGCAAAATCATCGCATCTACATTCTGCATGTTCTACAATGGGGTTTGAATACCTCGGGATCGATCATAGAAATGCCTCGAAGTTGCAATAATGCAGAGCTCAGCAGATTTTCCAATTGCAAACTACATCATCAATGACTATCGCAATTTTCCGAATATTCATGTATATAAATAATGAGTCATACATAGTTGATGGATTAGCTCAGTCCGATCAGTAATCTTCGTGTCAGTCAGATCTTAATCTCAATGAATTTAAATTTTATAGACGTTGGCTATCTAAATTTTCAGCAGAGGTGCAAGCGTCACTTTCTTATTTCTGTAGTTTTTGGTAATGTACAGTTTTAGATAATGGTTATTTATTATTATTAATTAATTAAAATATATATGTATCAATATTAGGTTCATTATGAAGTTATTTATAGATCGAATTGGAATGCGACCACCATACCATACCATAAAGTAATACGTTATAGGTAAAAATATAATATATTATGTTCATAATATATATTATTTATAACATTACAAGAGGCCAAAGTACCCAATGATATTAGTGTATTGAAACAGTAGTGTATTTAGTAATATAAGTGAAACAATCATAAACACCCAAGTTTTGAGAAAAATCACATATATTGTGACATCATCGGAAATAATCCAATGATGCATTAAAAGGCGGCTCTCGTGGTACAGTGCGTAAGACGCTAGCCTTCCACCCTACAGTTCAGGGTTCGATTCCCAGTGAGGACTTCGTGCCATCCCCTAGCGGAGGTCGGCCGGCGGAGGTTGTCTGCTACCCGGATCAGTTCAGTGGAGCTGCACTCGTACCAATCATGGAGGTTCGTAAGCCATGAAATGCGGCGCTGTCCTCAGCTACGCTTTCCATTGATCTTTTCTTGAACGACAAGTTGGCGAATGCTGTATTTTTGTCCTCTCATAATGTGGCTGAGGTACTGTAGTTTCCTGGTTTTGATATTTTTATATTTGATATGAGGACGGCGCCGCATTTTGTGGCTTAAGTACCTCTGTGATTAGTACGAGTGCAGCTCCACTGAACTGTACCGGGTAGCAGACAACAAAGATAAAATCGCCTTGATGGTGACCGACCTCTGCTAGGGGATGGCACAATAAGAGGGAGATTGTTCCAAATTACTAACAACCACCTTGTACGAAAAGGCAAGGACATAATTATTAATAATTCAAAAAAAAAAGATGCATTATGATAGTATCACTAGTATCAAATAATAGTAAACTACAGATACAAAAAAAAAGCATTTTTAATCCAGGCTTGCATCTCAAGAGACTGTACAAAGTGAAAACTTTCTTGTGGTTACCATAAAATAATTATAACTAACAAATATTTACAGACAAAATTCGAACTTGGCGATTATGGCATAATATCGTGATACTGACATGTGACTACAGTTTCTTTAAAGGTGGAGTATCTAGCGCGACTGGGTGTGTCGGACAACGTTTCTCTCTCTACGATATCGTATGTCATGTTCGCTTAGTTTGTAAATTCGCTTTATGAGATATTCCTGCAATACAAGTTTTATTACTTACTCATGTAATTTGCCTAATCACTCTCCACCATCAAAGTAAAGGCCAAGTAGAAGTTTATGCTATTTTCTTCGGTCACGCGCAACTCAATCCAGCAACGCATAGGTAAATAGTGGTATTGTAAAGTTATCGCATATATAAACATAGAGCAGTGGTTTCCAAACTTTATGTTACTACGTCTCCCTTTTAAAAACAATCTAATCTTGGCGCCTCCCCTCCTTTATTTCATTAAATAATATAGACACCTTTTTTAAATATCATCATATATCAAAAATTATTATTTAATTATATCAATCATCATATAGGTATCACATCAAATTGCTACGCATAACTACATATTTAAAATATTTGATAGCCTCGAAACAATGCAGCGCCTTTTTATACTATTAATAAAATAACGTGAAAAGTGCATTAGCAAACTAACCAAGAACTCACTAAACAGATTTTTGTTTTCTTCAATGTATCTGGCGCACAAATCATTTAAAAGTGGAAACAATATGGTGAACTTATTTTTTTTGTAATTTTGATTTCCAAAGCTCCAATATTTTATGAATGCCTTCACTTTTTTTCATTTCATTTTTTTCAAGAGATAGCCAGAGCTTCACAATATACTATATAAGTGAGGTATTATAAAATTAGTCTCCATATTTTCAGACAAATTGCAAACAACCTTTTATAGGACTGTTTTATGTAACTTATATCTAGCGGCCGTTTTATAAAATAAGCATTTGCAAACTGCAAACCTGTGGCTACATTAATTGTGTGAAACTTTTCGCGTCTCCCTTCGCAACACTCCGCGCCTTCCAGTTTGGAAATCACTGACATAGAGCATGATGGTAGATTTCAACATATTACATTGTACCTGTACAGAGTGCATTCTCGAGCAACTATAAAAGAAATACATATTATTATTATATGAAAAAATAGAAAGATATTATAAAGTTTTGTACGTGGTACATTTTTCTCATACTTTTCTTGATGAATAATTAATTATTACATGGAATGCCTATCGAAATGCATTATAATGTTGGCTATCGGTTTCACTATGTTAAATTAAGATATATATTAAATTAAATTTCTTAATTACTAACCGACGTCTCAGATCACTTCATTATTTAGTATTTATAAAGTTTATCTTTAGATATATAGTCTATACTCTTTGAAAAATGCACATTGTAAAAAGTACCGAAATGAAATGCAATAACTGATTTTTTTGTTTTAAATTACGTTTTATTGTTTTGATGGTGTGCTATTAATTGCCTAGCTGCGGTTCTGCGCGTGGGAGAGAATAAAATACAAAGGAAAACATAACGTTTATCCATAAAAGCGTTTCTTGTATTTCTCGAACCGTTTTTTTGGCAATTCGCCCGGAGACTAGCGAATTTTGATCCCACTGTATTTGGACACACATCATAATAAATAATAAATAGAGCGAAAAATGATAAAATCTTTTTATCACAATGGAGTTGAAGGATTTTAAACTAACTTCAATAGGATTACGACGTAAGGGCTTAAATATGTATTGTATGCTTTTTTAAACAAAACTAGCCCCGATTAAAATAAATTGTCAAATGAAAAGGATTGTGTTACCAAAATTTATCACGAAATATTATAAAGTATCGAGGCAATATGAAGTATTTGATTTTAAGGTAAACTAACATTGCACGAAAGAGAGATTTTAAATTAAACTTTATTTATTTTGCAATGCACACAATTTAAAAATGTAGCATTCGTTATTCTCGCATAATGCAGCTGCTTAATCTGTAAACCAGCTAACTGCACTTTTGACCAAAAATAAGACTTTTATGGCATTTTGTTACAAAGCATGTTTTCTATGCTCACACAATATATTTCAAACGCCCTAATCTATAAATAAATGCGTTCTCGTTTTACACACAAAACAGCCAACTGCAGGTGCCAAATTACCAATATCGTAAATAGAATAACTTCGCTCTTTATACATTTTTTTTATATTTTCATAGCGCAGCTTATTTGTGAATAAAAAATCTAAGGGTATTTTTGGAATTGTTAAATTCCACTTGACAGTTAAATTATTAAGTATTTTCTCCTTGGTGAACAAATTTCCCAAATAGAGTTAGCCGGTTTGTAGTATGTATCAGAGATATTTTAATTAATGATACTTAATAAATTTACAACAAAAAAATATACACAAATCAATTAATTTCATAAGGCTATAATTTTAATCTATACCTTTGATTTGAGCTGTCAATAAGGAAACACATATATATGATTTATTTGAAATACGTATCATCTCCTATTCCTTCCCTACCTTCCAAATAATTTATAATTATTCATATGACTTCTGATCACCTCTAATTTAGTGCCAAATTGATTGCCATCAGATCAACATTAATTATTAGATACCAATAAACACTAATAATATGGGGTAAACGGGCGCGTTAATAAGTGGCGATACATCAATATAAACATATAAGGTAACAAGTGTATGAGTGAGTGACCCAAAATCCAGAAGTGCTTTAGAAGTCTCGGAAGACTTCCTCTATTCTCCATCATAAAGGTTAGTACCCGGAGTTCCTCCGTCCATCCTAATCCACCAAACTACATAGGTTGCCGTTTATATTTCGGGAATTGGCAACACTGGTGTTGCTAGGTGCAATTTGACTTCTGTATTTTGAAGTTTGACATTTTTAACGGCAAAAGTACTTAGAACGTTTTAACAAACAAACGCTTTTTATTTTTTTTTAATTCATTTGAAAAATTTATCTCGGCCAAAAATGGAATTAACTCGTGAAAATTTTCGTGCGATTATTTTTCACAACTTTTGACGTGGATTATCGTGGGAACAGTGCATTACTGAACTTAGTACTTTATATGGTGATGAAGCACCATAAAAACTATGGTATATCGCTGGTTCAGCGAATTTTATCGTGGTCGTCGTTTGCTCACAGACGAGCCGCGTGAAGGTCGTCCAAAGTCGGTTGTTTCTCCACAAAACACCGATGCTGTGTGTGAACTGACAATGCAAGATCGTCATGTCACATACTGTGAGATTGAGGCATCTCTGGGCATTAATAACACTAGCGTGTACATGATCTTGCATGAACATTTAGACGTGAAGAAGCTATGTTCGCGATCAATCCCGCATAATTTGACAATCGCACAAAAAGGCGCGTGTCGATTAATGCAATGAAATAATCAAAAAAAAAATACGATCCAGGTGCTTTAAAAAACGTTTATAAGATTGTTACAGGTGACGAATCTTGGATCTATACGTATGAGCCCAAAAGTAAACAGCAGTCGACCGTATGGGTCTTCAAAAATGAGCTTTAACCAACAAAAGTTGCCCGCGCTCAAGCACGTCGAAGCAAATGGTCGCCTGTTTTTTTCGGAAAAACGGACCATGCTGCAACTGTGCCTTTAGAAAATCGTTGAATAGTCAATTCTGAATGGTACAGAACGATTTATTTGCCAGAAGTTTTAAGGAAATAAGGAAAAGCAACCGTCGGCGTCAAATCATCTTTCATCAAGACAATACGAACTCTCACACATCGGCTCAAACAAGCGCCTATTTGAATACTCAAAACATCAAATTGATGAGTCATCCGCCGTACAGCTCCGACTTGGCACCTTCTTGGCGTCTTCTACACCAGAAGAGGTGGTTGATGCATTCAAAAACCATGTTTTGGAGTTACCTTCTGCAAAGTGGCAAAAATGCTTTTCAGATCGGTTCAAACGCATGGAAAAGTGTATAAATTATCGTGGAGAATATTTTGAAAAACAATAAAACTATTTTCATTGATAAAAAAATCGTTTTTGTTTGTTGTTCCCGAAATATAAACGGCTACCCTCGTATATATCCAAAATTACAGTGGATTTAAATTATCACCAGATTTATTGGTATCGTAAACATTTTGTTATTATATGTTTATTGATATTATATTTTCTAGTTAGGGAGTCAAACATTTGTTGAACACGGAGGTATAACGTAATAGATTATAAATCTATTACGGAAGTAGTTATAATGGATTTAAAATATGCTTTTATTCGTGGTAAGAAATGGAAAATTGGCGGTTTATTTGAAAGCTAAGCCTTTGTAGGAATTATGTATACTAGCTAGCCAGCTGGCTCTCGCCAGTCTGTCTCGCTAGGTCTTGCAGACAGTTTTTCGTCATAATGACATGGCGTTGGATTTTAATATAATTGTAAAGTATGTATAGACGGCGCCATAGTTTTCCCTTCGGGATGGATTTTCATTCACGTCGGACAGTTTGACAATTCGCTGATTTGTCAGTTTTACGATTTGCATGTCGTCACTGCCAATACAAATTTAGAGTCATATGCGTAGTCTATTCTGGGGTATGGCCTTCACAATATCGTCTGACACCATTTCAGGCTGCTATGCCTAGCAGAACAGCTGGCAATCGCCGATTGCTACCACTGAAATTTTAATTTGAATACAATATATGTGTAGGTATGTGCATTTAAATATGATAAATAATAATACATCTCAATTGTGATTATCATAAATAGCGCTCCAATATAACGCGAATATTAATCTCTTTCGGGACCCATTTACATAATAGAAAAAGGTAAGCAGCATAAAAAATAAATTTAAACAATATTTTGTTTCATTGTCTATAAAAAATAAATGCTTGCAGCCATAGAATAGTATTTTAAAATCATAGTTTGATTTAAAAATTAACCTTAAACAATATAGTTTCCAGGTGCGGGACATTCATATCTTGACAAATGTTGATAAATAATAAAGCAATACATATTATATCTGAGTCTATTCTAGACCTGATAAGAATATGAATTTATACGACCTAAAGACGTAGAATTAGCTTAGAGAGGCCTTCATCCAGCAGTGGATTGATACGGGTTGATGACGATAATGACGATATAAATGGGTAGGTATATAAAATCACAAATTTAAAAAAATATAGCAGTTAACATGACCAAGAAGAGTAGAATTATGTTGGTATAACCTTCATCCAGCAGTTGATTGATCCTGGTTGATGATGATGACGATATAAATATGTAGATAAATATAATATCACCGATCTTGATAAATACAGCAATTCAAATTACAGAAAAGAGCAGAATCAGGCTAGGGAGGCCTTTATCCAGCAGTGGATTGGCTCAGGTCAATGATGATTAGGATGATAAAAGTAGGTATAATATCACAAATTCGTTCAACCGATAATAGTGGAATCACGTTACGGAACCCTCCATCCAGCAATGGATTGATGATGAATATGACGATATGAATATGTAGATAAATAACATTAACATTTTTAATAAATATAGAAATTCATGACTGTCAAGAATACAATTAACGTAGAGAAGCCTTCATCCAGCAGTGGATTTATTGAGGCTCGTGATAATAACGCATTATATTATATAGATAGGTAGATAATATAATATCACTGATGTTGATAAATATCACAATTCATTTGTAAGTAAGGAGTAGAATAAGGCTAAGGAGGCCTTCATCCAGCAGTGGATAGGTCCAGATTGATGATGATAAGGATGATAAAAATATGTAGATATTATACTATATCACAAATTTTGATTACATAACAATTCGTATTAATTTCTTTCATTGTTTGTAATGGCAACTTTGTTAGTTTAATATGACTAACAGCACATCTGTTATGTCCGCATTGGATATAATTAGTATGTTATTTAAATGTGGTAATTAAATATTAATTAAATACTCCGCGGCGAATGACACTTATTAAATATCCAAAATGATGTATGATTTAATGGCATAATTTTAAATATATCATAGACAGATGCGTATTATGGCTTGGTTTTCCCAGGGTATAATTGATTTTTTAAAACTAACCAATACCATATGTAAATTGTAGTCTTATTTAAATGTAAACAAATACGTATAACTGACAAAGCTTAGTCTGCAGTATCTACGGTGGATCCACCCTACTTCCACCCATCGCCACAGCACGATAGTCTAATTTTTCATACATTTAGATTATTGCGTTGTTACAATACGTTTTATTTATTGAATGGGGGAAGATCCCATTAGATTAAAAAAATGTCTTTTGATACTCATAATTACCACTCTGAAGGGGTGTGTCGATATGCTTTGCTTAGGAGCAGAAATGCTATTTTATTTTAAAATTAGTATGTAGGTTTTTAATAATACTACTTAATAAATTCCAACATGCTTAATTTATTATTTAACAAATTATCTGGGCGAGGAAATAAAAATGATATTATTTTTGTCACGTAAAAGTAGTAGCTACTTACTTATGGTACCTACCTAATTATGGTGTAAAATAGTAAAAATTGACTATTAGTATATTATTTGCCAATAAGCGATATTACAGGTGATAAAGAATAAATGATACGTAATGTCATTTTTTACAATAATAATAAGAAGTGCAATTTAATTATTATTAATAACATCACGAATTAATTATTATTTGTAATAAACGTCACATTAATTTCATTTACCTACCACCTACCTAAATGTAATAATAATACTATTACATACTATATCAGGATAATCAAGGTATCTGAAATTATTATTCATTGATAGTAGTATTAAAATTCTCCATTATTATTATTGGCAATGAATACACATATAATATTGCAATAAATGTCTATGCTATTTGAAATGTCACATTACTGTTCGATGTTTTCTAGGATTTTCACAAATTCTAAATTTGAAAATATTTTGACACGTCAACTAAATAAGCGAAAGAAAACAATTGACAATCGTTAGTAGTTTGACAGATAAAAAGCAGTGACATGGTTTCAGATTATATTTTCGTAATAATTAGTGAAGAAATATGTATTTATTTTGTGTTAAAACTCAAGAATACGCCAATGTGCTACTTACAGATTTGAATAATTTTGTGGAATATTAATTTAGATATTTTGCAATATTGATTATATAAAAAGTATTAAACGACATTATAATCAATTTGAGGTACACAGACTGCAAGATGCGAAAATGTATGGTGACGGATATAAAACGCGATTTAAAAACGATAGTATCTGTGATTGTGTCGAGTTTTATCAGATTGTGCTCGATTCAAATGGAAGTAGATTCGGGACTCCAAAAATTGAAGTGAATTCCTTTAATAATCAACAAAGTGGTATTTAAATAAAAAAGTTGACGTATTTTCCAAAATCTCTTAAGATAATAATATATAGGAGACTAGCTGAGCAAGCTGGCTCTCGCCAGTCTGTCTCGCTAGGTCTTGCAGACAGCTTAGCGTCCTAATGTATGGTATTGGATTTTAATAAAATTGTGAAGTATGCAGAGACGGCGCCGTTTGACATTTCGCTGATTTTTCACTTTTACAATTTGCAAGTCGTTACTTTCGATATAAATTTGGCGTCATATGCAGAGTCTATTCTAGATTCACCATCCCAGGCTGCTAGACCTAGCAGAATAGCAGGTAATTTGATTGCGATTCAATAATATAACGTTAATATTAATCTCACGCGTATCCCCTTGAGGTAATAGAAGAAGATTAGCCATATAAAAAATAAATTTTAACTATTAAATTATTTTGTTTCATTATCTAAAAAAATGCTTGCAGCTATAGAATAATTTTTAAAAAATCAAATTTTTAATTAACATTTTATATAATGTTTCCCGGTGCGGGACGTTCATATCGAAACAAATGTTGATAAAAGAAGAAACTCAGATCTGAGAGGAAGGAATTGGGTTAGAAAAGACTTCGTCTATATATGTATTGATCCAAACTGATTATGATAATGGCATTATAAATATGTACGTAGATATGTGTATGTATATGTTACGCCTAATGTGTGAAATTGCGTATTACCCACATGAAATCGGCAAAATTTTGCCTATGTCATGAAAAATGCAAACCCGTTGCCTTATTCATGAAAAAGGCAAAATATCTGTCGAGTGCGTGAATTCGGCAGTATTTTTTCTGCCTAGTTCATGCATAGGGCAAATAAGATATTGGCGGTGTTTTTTCCAACTAAACCAAATGTGTCAAATGCTCATGCATTGGTCAATATAGATAGTGGCGCTCCGGTGGTGTTTTTTGCAATTAATCAAACTAACCAGATGTCAAATGTCATTGATTATATAAAAATATAGCAATCAATAACTACAATGACGTTCATTTCCAATTACTATGCCCAAAAAAATCTAGAACTATAATATGATAACGGGAGTATTTTATTAAAAGGTATTTTGGCGATTTGATTTGTGCTTGGGTATCAGGCAATGGTAGATTGTTTGTTTGTGATAGTATGATTAAATTTGATAGTTTGTTGATAGTTGTTAGGTAACCTTAAAATGGACATTCAGTTAAATTCAGAATTACAAAACCTAACCTAACCTAACTTAATAATAATAATATAATATTATGTCCAATTATAACTAATAAAACCATCCGTATTAAATTTACTTTTTCTACTGTCATGTTGACAGTTTAAGAATTCTATACCCTGCCTAATTCACTCACTCGGCAGATAATTTGCCTAATTCATGAATAAGGCAACGGGCTTCCATTTTTCATAAATTTGACAAAATTTTGCCGATTTCATATAATACGCAATTTCACAAATTCGGTTCAGTTCAATTCATAGAACAAAAAATAGTGGAATCAGCTTAGAGAGGCCTTCATCCAGCAGTGTATTAATCCGTTCTAATTATGATAACGATGAAATGAATATATTATTATTGTATAAAAATGTTTGATAAATGCAGCAATGTATATATGAAAGAGGAATAGAATTAGTTCTGAGACGGCTTCATCGAGTAGTGGATTGATCCTGGTTCATGATGATAATGAGGATATAAATGGGTAGGTACATCAATTTTGATAGATATAGCAATTCATATCACCAAGAGGATTATTGGAATAACCTTCACCCAGCATTGAATCCTAATAAGCATAGTGACATATATTAATTCTTCTATATTATAGTAATCACATGAATGCAAATAATAGAGAATATGATGTAAGTACTTCATAGTGTGATTATGGGATGAAATAATCATAATTGACTTTTTTATTTGTCTATAAAACATGGATTTTTCTTTGGAATAACATTCATCCAGCAGTAGAATCCTAATAAGCATAGTGACACATATTAATTCTTCTATATAGTAACCACATGGATGCAAATAGAGGATAATAATATGACGTAGGTACTTCATAGTGCGATTGTGGGATGAAATGATCATAATTGACTTTTTTAGTTGTCTATAAAGCATGTATTTTTCTTATATTGTGTAATAAAACATTTAATTCAACATTATATAACTACTATCTATTAATAAAATAATAAAAACGTTGTGTATTAATTACCTATAAAATAGTAAACGTCATTTTTAATTTAACTACCTACGTTGTCTTTGAATATGACAGCTAAAATAAAAGTATTTTGTCTATGGTTCAAAATGAAAATGCATGTAATTGCATACCAAAAATGATGCTCCGTCAATATTTTTTTAGGATAATTTGATTAATCATCGTAGATTTATATGTAGTTTTAATCTTTGATCACCATGATAATCGTTGAAATGTGGCATTATTATTAGATTTAAATAAACTCATCGAATATTGCAGAGGCAAAGCAATGACGTATCTATTAATACATTGTGTGATTTGTGACAGGCAGGATTTTTCGAATTAAATATGGACAAAAATATATCTATATGAAACGTATTTCTGAAAGTAATTGACTATTGTTTTTATGCTCGTCTATAGAGACATTAAACATAATATATGCATTATGTAATTAACGTAAACAATGAATGCTAATAGAAATGTCACATTTTTTCGATTAGGTATTCCTGTAAATTCTAAATTTGAATTCTGCCACGTCAAATGAACTTGTTTATATCACAAAAGAAAACAATTGAAAATCGATCATCTATTATTTCAGTTTGACAGATAAGTGGCAGTGAAGTGGTTTTGGATTATATTATCGTAATAATTAGTGAGGAAATATGCATTTAATTCTTGTTAAATTTCTTAGTCCGCCAATGTGCTGCTTACAGATTTGAATAATTTTGTGGAATATTAATTTAGATTTCTGAATTTTCGATTATATAGAAAGAATTAAGCGACATTATAATCGATTTGCGGTAGACGAAAGGCAAGATGTGAAAATGTATGGTGACGGATATAAAACGCGATTTAAAAATGATTTTATCTGTGATTGTGTCGAGTTTTATCAGATTATGCCCGATTCAAATGAAAGTAGATTCGGGACTCCAAAAATTAAAGTGAATTCCTTTAATAATCAACAAAGTGGTATTTAAATGAAAAAATTGACGTGTTTTCCAAAATCTCTTAGGATAATAATATATAGGAGACTAGCTGAGCCAGCTGGCTCTCGCCAGTCTGTCTCGCTAGGTCTTGCAGACAGCTTTTCGTCATAGTGACTTGGTGTTGGATTTTAATATAATAATTGTAAAGTATGTATAGACGGCGCCATAGTTTTCTCTTCGGGATGGATTTTCATTCACGTCAGACAGTTGAAAATTTAGCTGATTTGTCAGTTTTACGATCTGCATGTCGTCACTGCCAATACAAATTTGGAGTCATGTGCGTGTTCTATTCTGGGGTTTGGCCTTCTCATTATCGTCTGACACCATTTCTGGCTGCTAGGTTTAGCAGAACAGCTGGCAATCGCCGTAGCAATCAGCACTGTTATTTTAATTTTAATACAATATAATATGTGTAGGTATGTGCATTTAAATATGATAAATAATTATACATCTCAATTGTGATTATCATAAATAGCGATCCAATATAACGCGAATATTAATCTCATACGGGTCCCATTTACATAATAGAAAAAGGTTAGCAGCATAAAAAATAAATTTAAACATTATTTTGTTTCATTGTATATAAAAAATAAATGCTTGGAGTCATAGAATAATATTTTAAAAATCATATTTTGTTTTAAAAATTAACCTTAAACAATATAGTTTCCCGGTGCGATAAATAATGAAGCAATACATATTATATCTGATAAGAATAGGATGTGGAATCAGCTTAAAGAGGCCTTCATCCAGCAGTGGATTGATACAGGTTGATGACGATAATGACGATATAAATGGGTAGGTATATAAAATCACAAATTTAAAAAAAAAATGCAGTTTATATGACCAAGAAGAGTAGAATTAGGTTGGGATAACCTTCATCCAGCAGTGGATTAATATTGGTTGATGATGATAATGACGATATTATGAATGGGTAAATATAACATCAGCAATTTTGATAAATATAGCAATTCATATGACCGACAGAAATTCAAAGAACTTAGAGAGGCCTTCATCCACCGGTGGATTGATTCAGGCTCATAATGATAATGGAAATATAAATAGATATAATATAATATCACCGATTTTGATAAATACAGCAATTCAAATGACAGAAAGGAGTAGAATCAGGCATGGGAGGCCTTTATCCAGCAGTAGATGGGTTCAGGTCAATGATGATAAGGAAGATAGAAATAGGTATAATATAGTAGTAGAATCAGGTTGCGGAACCCTCCATCCAGCAGTGGATTGATTCTGGTTGATGATGATGACGATATGAATATATAGTAAAATGTAATATCACCGATTTTGATAAATACAGAAATTCATATCACAGAAAGGAGTAGAATCAGGCTAAGGAGGTCTTTAAGTAGTGGATTGGTTTAGGTCGATGATGATGATGATGACGATATGAATATGTAAATAAATATAATATCACCGATTTTGATAAATACAGAAATTCATATGACAGAAAAGAGTAGAATCAGGCTAGCGAGGTCTTTATTAAGCTGTGGATTGTTTCAGGTCGATGATGATGATGATGATAATGATGATAATGATGATAATGACGATATGAATATGTAAATAAATATAATATCACCGATTTTGATAAATACAGCAATTCATATGACAGAAAGGAGTATAATCAAGCTAGGGAGGTCTTTATTAAGCAGTGGATTGGTTTAGGTCGATGATGATGATGACGATATGAATATGTAGATAAATATAATATCACCGATTTTGATAAATACAGCAATGCATATGACAGAAAGGAGTAGAATCAGGCTAAGGAGGTCTTTAAGTAGTGGATTGGTTCAGGTCAATGATGATGATGATGACGATATGAATATGTAAATAAATATAATATCACCGATTTTGATAAATACAGCAATGCATATGACAGAAAGGAGTAGAATCAGGCTAAGGAGGTCTTTAAGTAGTGGATTGGTTCAGGTCAATGATGATGATGATGACGATATGAATATGTAAATAAATATAATATCACCGATTTTGATAAATACAGAAATTCATATGACAGAAAGGAGTAGAATCTGGCTAGGGAGGTCTTTATTTAGCAGTGGATTGGTTCAGGTCGATGATGATGATGATGATGACAATATGAATATGTAGATAAAATATAATATCACCGATTTTGATAAATACAGAAATTCATATGACAGAAAGGAAGAGAATTAGGCTAAGGGGGTCTTTATTAAGCAGTGGATGGATCCTGGTTGATGATGATGATGACGATATGAATATTTAAATAAATATAATATCACCAATTTTGATAAATACAGAAATTCATATGACAGAAAGGAGGAGAATTAGGCTAAGGGGGTCTTTATTTAGCAGTGGATTGGTTCAGGTATATGATAATGATGATGATGATGATGACGATATGAATGTGTAGATACATATAATATCACAGATTTTGATAAATACATACATTCATATGACAAAAGGAGTAGAATCAAGCTAGGGAGGTCTTTATTAAGCAGTGGATGGATCCTGGTTGATGATGATGATGACGATATGAATATTTAAATAAATATAATGTCACCGATTTTGATAAATACAGAAATTCATATGACATAAAGGAGTATAATCTGGCTAGGGAGGTCTTTATTAAGCAGTGGATTGGTTCACGTCGATGATGATGATGATGATGACGATATGAATAAGTATGTAGATAAATATAATATCACCGATTTTGATAAATACAGAAATTCATATGACAGAAAGGAAGAGAATTAGGCTAAGTGGGTCTTTATTAAGCAGTGGATTGGTTCAGGTATATGATAATGATGATGATGATGATGATGACGTTATGAATGTGTAGATACATATAATATCACAGATTTTGATAAATACATACATTCATATGACAAAAGGAGTAGAATCAGGCTAGGGAGGTCTTTATTAAGCAGTGGATGGATCCTGGTTGATGATGATGATGACGATATTAATATGTTTTTAAATATAATATCACCGATTTTGATAAATACAGCAATTCATATGACAGAAAGGAGTAGAACCGGGCTAGGGAGGCCATTATCTAGCAGTGGATTGGTTCAGGTCGATGATATAAGAATGATAGAAATAGGTATAATATCACAAATTCGTTAAACCGATAGTAGTAGAATCAGGTTGCGGAACCCTTCATCCAGTAGTGGATTGATCCTAGTTGATGATGATGATTATGATGACGATATGAATATGTAGATAAATAACATTAGAAATTCAATACTGTCAAGAATACAATCAACGTAGAGAGGCCTTCATCCAGCAGTGGATTTATTGAGGCTCGTGATAATAATGGCATTATATATAGATAGGTAGATAATAATATAATATCACTGATTTTGATAAATATAACAATTCATGTGTAAGTAAGGAGTAGAATAAGGCTGAGGAGGCCTTCATCCAGCAGTGTATAGGTCAAGATTGATGATGATAGGGACGAAAAAAATAGGTAGATATTATACAATATCACACATTTTAACAATTCGTATTAATTTCTTTCATTGTTTGCAATGGCAACTTTTTTAGTATGGAATATAGTAGCCTAGGTAATTATTCAATAACAAAAATAGTGGGTGAACAGCCACAAAGTATTTTAAAAAAATCAAATTTGGAATATCACATTATCTATGAAATGGCCGTCAGTGGCGTACCCCGCTGTCAAAAGATATTATACGTATTAAATTGTACCAAAATTATGGTTTTTTCACCGGAAAAAAGTGCGCCAATGCCTACATTACGATATTTTAATAAAAATAATCGAATTCGTTTGTCAAATAAAGGATTAGAAGGTTTTAAGCGACAAAGACGTCATTCTGACAGGCGTGGACAGTAAATATGGCGATCGTATACGGTGTGTAAGAAAATATCGGATATAAACGTCAAGTACCTGTAAAATCATTGAAAATTTGTGAAATGTGGTCAATTCAAACGGTAAATGAATCGGTAGCGCACATTTTGAAGTGAAGATGTAAAAATAACAATAAAATGTCGCTTAAATGAGCCGTTAGTGCGTTTTCCAAAATCTCTTAGGATAATAATAATGAAAGATTATTATCATTAGGATATCGTATCCATTTTCAACTTACAAAATCATCAAAATTGCTTAATCACATAAAATATTTGAATAAGTAAACAATTCTTTTTTTATTTAAAAAATTAATAATTTATAAGATTTTAACATTTTTTTATTGAACAACCATAACCTCAGAGAACGAAATTCAAAATGCATTTGAAACAGTATTGTAAAAACTACTACTTAATTTCATCACATGTCCAAACGATTTTTTCTAGTGGTTGGAACATATTTATTTATCGGAGGTGTTTTCAAATTATGTTCGATACATATTTAAATGATTTAATGATGACTATTCATTGACTTTTGTCCAAAGACTATATTATTATTATTATGCTACAAAGCATTTGTTTAGTATATATAACCTAAAAAGAGGTGTAAAAGATTATGGTCTGATGTAATTAAAATGTAATTTTCAGTCAAACTGGCAGCGTGGAACTGAACTAATTAACATTATATTATTGCGAGAATTCTAGTTATGAGTTATAATATATTATAGTACCAGTTATGATGAAATTTTAAAGAGGGAGGCTATAAAAAAAACTAATTGTAATTAATAAGTACTTTTTGGTGTTTTTGGTGGTCGGCTTGGCAAGATAAAAGCGGTGGAGAAGGAAAAGCCTCGATTTTGCTGAGTATCATCGAGGAAGATATTTGTTTGCCAAGCTATGCCTGGAAAATTGCCGAATTAGGTGAGGAAAATTCCAAAGGTTAAAGACAGGTCAAGCATTTTGAATCATGTTATTTTATAAATAATAGGGTATAGCAGGGTTATTCCGATCATATGCTTAAAATTATATACATCGAATTTATTTTTGTATTAAAGTTAACATAATATTATATATTATTAATCATATGTCTACAATGCTAAGATTATTGACAATAATATATGGAAGGAGTAGAAAAAATGAAAATTTATCATCTTTTATAGGAAATACTTGTCGGCATTTTGATAATATAAATGATATTATATAAGATCCTTAAAAAATATTTTTTTTTCAGGATTTGAAAACTATCTTTCTAAATTTTATTAATCGAGATGTTAAAATCTTTTCCATGTGACAAGTTCCGTTTTGAAGTAACAATATGTTTTTTATGGACGGAAGAAGCACCAAGCCGGGTAGAGTTTGTATGAAAATTCGAGGTCCGAAAGGTTTTGTTTTTTGCTTGACTTTGATAGTTTTTCATTAGACTAAAATCCTTCGTCGTGCAAAAAGAATAGTTACCATTAAAAATAAAAAGTGTGCTATTCGTACAAAAAAATAAACATACTAACAACAAAAAGACATTATTACACCCTAAACCTCGGTCAATAATCCATGTATTATATGAATACCAAAACCGCACAAATAAAAGGTTTATTAAAAATTATGGCTATGAACTTAATTTATAAATATTTTGATTTATTGTGACTTTTAATTAGGACTAAGTTACGACATTCCAATATAATAAAAATAAACACTTTACAATAAACAAAAATTAATTACATATTAATTAGCCATTTACAAATGTAAAGTTAAATTCAATTAAAGATTGATTAAGTTGTTGTTTTGTTTTATTCTTATTAATAATAAAATGTAAAAATAAAAAAAAAAGTTTTGTGGGCCAATAAGATCCAAAAAATGCTATAACAGTTTTAACAGGTACCTCAAATTATCCAGATTATCAAAAAAGACAAAATATCGTTGAGTTCAGCATAGTGCTACACTTCATAAATAGTCAGTAATCGTTAGTAAATCACAGAAGGTGTGAAATATCTTTAGTCTATCTGCTAGGATGGTATCTGGAGACGTCATTATAATCATGAGCTACAATACAATTGCATCCACGAGCCTGATATCATCAAATATATCATAACCTATGGTGCATAAACGGCTGGCTGAACAACATTGAAATTTGCCTCACGTTTAATGATCCAGATGAAAAATAAAGTGCGGGATGTCGTGGATTTTGGTGACTCGATGCTCTATAGAGAAACTAATGACCTATTATTTAATACCTCTATGCTTATGGCTGAAGAATGAGGGCAGAAAAATATTCAATGTTGTGGAATATATTTAAGACAATCATGGTAAACTACGGATGTAGTGTCAGAAAAGACAAATATCTATAATATAACTGCAATATACAAGTGAATGTGTATATTTTACTACACGTTTAATAAGAATAAAAATCTATTAAATAACAATTTCTAGATAAACTCAAAATAACTATTTACTGTAGCAACACTACACAGTCGATATTTTTGGTAAATTGTTTAATAACTTTAGAATTTCACATTTATATTATATACCGATAAATGTGCTGCTAATATTTTCAAATGTTGTTATTATCTAATTTTAAGGAATATAATTTAATTGTTTTAATTAACTCAAATTATTCCATGCTCGAAATAGCCCCGGAGTACCCTAATTACTTTCTTCGTAAGAAAACCTCTATATAACGTTGTGGTAACGGATATTAATTTCGCAACGTTGTCAACCCAAACAATTTTCAACACAAACCGACAAAGCTAAACCTCAAATTCTAAAGATATAAAAGTTTGTAAGCTGTTGTTTATTTTTTAATATCGAATCTGACATTTAAACTATGATATACATACATAAAAAAGAAATCTTCCTTAAAAGCATTTTTTTTTAAATCTACGTAATACTTGATATTTATATTCTAAAATAGAAATCCATTAGGTATTATATAAAATTGTTTCAAGAATATTCTGATAACTTTTTTTATCAACGAACGAAAAATGTATTTGAACAGAAACGGTTTTTTGATTTCAAATAAATAGTTCTGATGAAATAAATCAGAAATGGTTAAATTAATCGAATTTAAATTGTTTCGTATTTAACTTAGGTAGACTTTTGACCTACACAATATTGTGTCGTTAGTGTAAAAAAATAAAATTGTAACGATTCACATAATATAACCATTGATGTACTACATATAGTACATGTAGTATATCAATGAATATAACTAATAATACTATTTTATCCATTATTCAGATCCCACGATGGTCGATCGGCCTAAGCATCGGCTTATAATGTCGTGCATCCCAGATTCAAATCCTTGGTTTGGCAAATGCACGTATAGCTTTTCAATTTGTGATTGTAGTCAGAGTATGGACCTAAAAGGTTGAGCAAGTGGCAGACATCCATTTCTCATAAAAACAAATTCTGTAAATACAACCTCCACTCTGTGGAGGCCCATACGACCCTCTGAGGATCGAACATGGTAAAGTAGTAGAAGTAGTTGGTATTCGTAGAAAAGTTTAGACTCATTAAATAAAATTTCATTAAACACAATAATTGCTGGACACAAATGAATATATTTGACAATGTTCAACAACAAATTTAAATAAAAATTGACTTGGTACAGAAAAATATGAATACAAATTAAAAAATATAGTTACATAAAATATGAATGTTTTAGATATAGAGAGAGCAAAAAAAATTACAAAATATAAAAGATCAATAGTGCTACAGAAACGTGTAGCAGAATTTAATAAACTCAAAATAGATTGCCTGCTTAGATTTTTGAATACATTTTAGGAAACTAGCGTCATTTGACCAGAGAATCTTAAAAGGTTAGTTTGCCTCATAATATCTATTAAAGAAATAAAATAAATTTGTCGTATAAAATAAACAATCCAATATTGTATCCGTTTAATTGTTGTTTTATACAAGTAATACAGAAAACTCCAAATTGAATTCATTGCTGAACTCTCGAATGCAAGTCATTGTGAGAAGAAGCTTAGTAGAAAAATAAGAGAGGCAACTTCTCCAATTAGTAAAAGGTAAAAGCTGGTCTCCATTATTCGAGAACTTCGATTCGCATTTTCCTTTGAGAGGAAAGTAATGGTTTCCAAACGGGAAACTTGAAAAACTCCCCGACAACTAATCGAGATAAGCGAATAATAAATTCATTGGGTTTTAACACCTTTTCACTTAGTGCTTGTGGAAACGATTAAGTACGTCGTTTGAGATAATAATATAAACCAAGGTGTGAGGTGACTCGAACAATTTAAAAGTTTTATAAAATTTAAGTCGCTAATAAATTAGTGACTGGGTAGTCAATATCGGAATTTTTCCAACCTCACAAGTGCCTACGAATGATTCACCAATCAATTTTACATTTCAAGATGCATCCTATACTTTGTTAATAAAATTAATAAAAATAAATGTTATGCGTGTTTCAGTTAATTGCTAGGAATTTATAAGGTCATTAAGTTCTATACCTTTCGTCATTCTCATTTTCTAGGAGGGTTTCCAAAATCCGATTTAAAGATTTAGATTTAGGTTTTAAAAAATTACGTTAGTATAATATTTCGCCATCCATATTAAATTTTATATAATTTCTAAAACTATATTTTGCGGCTCGGATCCATCGAAAAAATTAAACTCTATGTGTGATTTACTAGTGAAAAATCTTTTTGAAATACTGAAACGCTGAAAATCAGATAAAAGATAAAAATAATAAAGTAAAATGGTAATAAAAATTTTTCGGATATGGTGACTTGTGGAATGTGTCAAACAAATTCAAATTTGCGTCGTATTTATAACGGCATAACTTTAAATGAATGGAATAGTATTTACGTGATATTGAGCAGTTTTGTTTTATCGGCTTGTTATCTCGATATTGTTACATCGATATTATAAAAACACGAATGAACGGAAGCATCAATGTACATAATTGACATTTTACATTCATCGAACAACCATAAAGACGTGTTGAAACATAATAGAGTTACTAGTAAATTATATTTTCAATTCAGTTATTTATAATGGAATATTATATAATTAGGAATAAAATTAATTGTGCTGTGTGGGCTTGAAATAAACATATCACGGTAATCTAGACTGAAAGAAACCGGAGGGTGTAGTCCAATAATTAGTGATACTCGTATAATATTATTATCATCATGTTTATTATAAAAAAATATTTTATTAAGTTTTCTCGAATGAATTCAAAATATTTTTACCCAATTTATAGTACTTATTATTTTTAAAATACCTATACCTATATCAAAGATTATAAAAAACAAAAAAGCTGTTTCAATTGATATCTTTTAATTTATATCGAATCGAACGTCAATATTGTGACCATACAGAAATTAAAAAAAAGCTTCTGCGGAATTAGTTACCTCTATAATTATTTTGTTCGTTTAATATTAATAAATCGACTTTTCTTCATAAGTGTCATTTTTTATATTCATATCTTACGCTTTACGGTCACTATTAAAAGGACAAATATTTACTGGGAGTTATATTCAGATTTCTTGACGAGGGAATAAATGGTAAATCATAGCACCTTATTTTTACACGTAGTAAGATATCGATAAATTGTGTTTATTTTTGTGTATTTATTGTTTTCAGTAATTATGAATATAAAACAAAAACAAAATAAATATAATACTATATAGTCTAAGGTTTCGGGAACTAACTTGTCGGTTTCTGGTTCCCTTCGCCCAGGCCCCCAGTACAACGAAATAAATGATGAATTTATTATTATATTTAAGAAAACATTTTGAAGAGATAAGAGAAATTGCTAAATGGACTGCATCTCTTGTACCAGTTTAAATTTTAATTAAAATAATGCATCATCGTATACACCGGTCAATCATTAGAATGGTTGTGGCAATACACACAAAGTATATTATTATCTATTAAGGGTTTGTAATTTTTATTGAACTTTGAAACGAAATGTAAATTTCCACTATTTTTCTTTATTTCTAAACACCAAAATTACACAAAAATACAGTACATTATCAATATATACTATTTAATCAAATATTTTTGAGGATGTTTTGCATCTACAGCGTCTCTATACTCCATGCCATTGTTGCTAATATGTATTGTATTTTATATGCATTAAAAATAATCCTGTATAATATGTGATTTTATCCGAAGATATTCTTAGGTTTAGTAATTGCTCTGATTTGTCCGCAACCCATATCCTGATTGAATCTCCTGAAAGTAACATCTATCTTAAAATCACCGTACACCAACATCGGAGGAGTTTCCATCAAGAAAAGATATTTGTCCATCACGTATTCACCCTGAAAAGAAGAAATACTTATATAATTACCATATTATAATAAAGTCATTGGTGAATTATTTAATTCCATCGATAAAAAAATAAATAATTAGGCTATTGGGTAGCATAAAAGCAGAGTATATACCTAGTTTTGTAAGTAAGTACTTCAGTTGTATCATATAAACATCATCATTATTATCACTGGAACTTTACAGACCTTCCTATATACTGGTCACCTCTAACATTGCATTCCACAATCTCCTTCGATTTTGCCTTAATTGCCAGTTAGATACATCGAGAATATGGAGGCTCTTCTCCACTCTATCCAACTGCCAATCATGGTCTCCCAACGTCATTTCTAGGGCTTTATAAACGTTGAAAGATTTTTCTTTCAGTCTTACTATGTATTCCACTCAGCGGAGTCTTTGGTTATATATTATATTTTTAACCAAGTTATATTATGATCATTTTGTATTTAGTAAAAGTCATACAGATAGACTTACAGGTCTATTTATACATTATCCACCACTATTTATCACGAATGCCTCGTGACGTATGGAACATTAAGGCCATTCACAGTTGACTCAGAAGTATCCTATGAATAACTTTTCAATGCTTCCGTTGACATCTTTTAAAGTGCATGTGATTCATATTTTGATTTAATTTGTGTAATAATTAATTTAACATGTGTAACAAATGTTTTTATTAAATTTGTATAAATCAGTTTATCACTTGGTATTCACCACATTATAAATATAATGAACAGCATTTGAATCAAGGTAATTACCTAATCAAGTTAATACTGATTTTTTTGATAATAATAATATACAGAGTTATCCATAATCTCAAAACATATAAATAGTTCACTGCAACTTTAGTGTTACAATTTTGTTTAACTTAAATCTTCATAATCTATGGAATATAGTCCTCTATTTTTGAAGTCATATTTCTTTTGTCGCGTTTGAGAAATCAGATCAGAGTGTATTTTTGGCGTATGCCATGTAACACATAATTTATTTTTTCACACGAAAAAAACGCACTCGATTGGATTCGAACCACCGATTGTTCGTTTATCAGCCGAACGCACTACCTTTACGCAACAGTATGATACTGCAAACGTGGCGATTATACAGTATAATATTGTAGTTTAGAATGCTTCCGTTGCCTAGGCAGCGAATTTATTTATTTAAAGCCGCCCAAGAGCTGTTTTGCTGTCATCCACTTGAACGACATTTAATCACGAAAAGTATTTGACGTCATCCACTAATCTGGTTGAGGAAAGTCTTCGATGCATTTCATGTATTCTTGATTTCCTAACACCGTACGTAGAGGTATTGCCAGTATTATAATATTATGTTATAATTAATTATACTACGGTAATTAGAAATAAATATAAAGAAGTTGTTATAACAGAAAAATTGTTACGTGACATCTTCGCAGATTTTTTAAAATCCTTTTACAATGTATTCTTTTATTCGTAAATAAATAAATAAGTTTTTACCTATTAATAACTTTACGAACCTGGCAAAAACAGTTAAATACTTACTGCTTTGATTGGACAGCTTTCGGGCTGTTTCCAGTATCGCAAAACATTTTTGAACACGGTTGGTTCCCATTTCATGAAATAGGCGCACGCATTATTCTCCTCGACAATCAAGAAATTTGGCTTATATCCACCATCTCCCCACTTCGATATATGCACGTAGAGCTATATAAATTTTAAATATATATTATACAATATTATATAGGTATGCATATAAAACTTGTAAAAACAGATCTAGTACACAATTACACTCCGCTGAGATGACAGCATCGTTATTATTATTTTCTGCAATCTCTATAGATACATAATTTATTAGAGTTGTGAATGGGTTCACAAAAGAAATAATAACATATCGTATATATATATATTATATATCACTGCTTATATTGAAAACATCGACTTTATCTACGTGAGGTACAGACAACACAAACATGGACCCCTCCAAACCAATCCACCCCGCACCACACTTGGTCTTAATCGAGCGTATCACGAAGCCCTAGAATTGGATGTGAAGCATCAGCAGTTGTTTACGCCATTATCAAAGACTGTGATCGCCACGCTCTCGAGTGAGCTTTGACCGAGTTTACTAAAAGACGTAATTTAATAAAAAGTGCCATGGAAGAGAGAGGCATGGAGACTTTACAGAAATAAATGAATTTAATAATATATAAGATACAAAAAAATAAAGCTAAAACAATACGGACAAACAAAATTATGTGAAGAGATCTTCATGTCCACAATAAGACGTGGTAATTTTTTCAAATGCAATATAATTGGCCTTTGTGGCGATCAGGTCGGATGGTCCGATGGGCCCAACAGCTGGTTGGACCGACTTAAGCGCCTATTCCCTTCACATTCCAAAAGGATGTGGTTTGCATCCTGTAGTTTTTCGCCACATGGATATGTTGGCCGGATAATAAGTCTAAGCTTGTAGAGCTTGGCAGCGAATCCACCATAGTCTGTCAAAAACTGACTGGGTGTAGTGGTCAGTTGTCAATTTAGTTATCTCCAATCGCTATTGTATATTCGGAAAGTACGGACAGATATTTTATACGAATAAGAAATCTATGACAATTTTTAGTTGTATGTAGGCGCACGCCCCTATACCCTAATCTCACCTTACTAATCCACCGATGCTATCTTACCACTTCACATACCTGTGATGAATACTGCTCTCTCTTGATTTAGTGCCGCGCCATTCACTTTTGCAATGTCACCCTGCAGTGTGTACATTGGGACGATGGCACCAAGAGAGAGCAAGAGAGGTAGCATATTCGAATGTTTATCTTTCACTTTCTCATTTACACATTACATACCTAGTTATGTTTATGTCCCCATCATGTAGTATTGATAATTGAGTAATTCTAATATTATAAAAACCCAAAGGTAAATTTTGTTTCTCATACTTGATAATCATCACCATGCAAACGAAACACATATTGAATTTTACATGTGGTGAAAATCGTGTGACAAAATATATAGCATTTTTTTTCGTGTAAAACATAATTTAAATTTTCAGTGTTCAAAATAATATATCCAGTTAACTGCATTGCAAAAAATTCCATGACATTTTTCATATAAATATAGCCACCTTAATATAATATGCGAACGCCAGAATAACCTGATATGGCATTGCGAGGTAAAAACTCTTTTTCTTACCCCTACATGTTCATCCAAATCATAGTCCATTTCAAATTTTAAGTCGAAAACATCATGTGTTCTATTATATTTTGCACGCTGTACAAATATTTTATTTGGATATTTTTCGGGTTCCTCGCAACTTCCCAAATACGTTATGGTTAATTCGGCTGGACCCTAAAATAAAAATAAAACAGGCTTTTATAATAATAATATGTTGACGTATGAAAAATTCACATGTTTTGTTTTCTATATTGAGGCGTTGGTCAATGGGACCAATAAATTTAATGTCATAGAGCAATATTAAATATTATACATAACAAAACCAAAAGTTTTCTCTCTCATTTCTCTAAAAAAATCTTCAAAATTGCATTATATTATAATATTATGGAGAAGTGAAAATACTCCAACGGGACTTGAACCTGTAACCACTGGATTCACGTCGGTGTGCATTTCCAATTAAGTTACAGGCATCCTACTTAATTACGACAAATTAAACTAGTAGTTCTAACATAGTGGGTATATGCATGATATGTTTTCAAATTATGTATTATGTTCAATAGAAGAATATGTATTGAAAAATACTGTTAAAATTATTTATTTTTCTTAAACTAAGATTATTTATATTTATTAAGTTATACAGATTATAAATATTGTTAACCGTATGATATATTCATTATTCATAGGAAACTATTGAAAAAAATATATTTATAGAACTTTACCATAAATATAATGTAACTGTAAACAAGTCAAAACAACACGCGAATTTTCGCCAGAGCTTAGATTCGAACTCGGGATCCACTACTTTTTAATCCAACACGTTCACGGTCGGCCATCCTAGCTTTGTTTTCCAGTGTGAGTTTGGATCCAAAGTAAGGACCTAATAAGTTGAGAAAGTGACTGACATCTATTTCTCTTGAAAACAAAAATCGGTTTAAATAATTTGAAGGGTCCATGGACAAAATAAGAAATGTCACTCAATATTGAAAAATGATTTAAGTATGATAACACTTACATTTCTACGTGTATTTTATCTACATTAACAAATAATTCTAAAATAAATCATAGTCCTCCAAAAATAATGATTTTCTAATACCCAATACAGGTCCGAAAGTGGGAAGGTCCCATGACGTGTCATGAAATAAAACAAGGAATGTCAAACATCAACTTTTATGTTATGTTTTTACCGGTTTACATATAATATAATATACCAGTTGGTATTTTGTATTGTATATTTTCAGAGTGTGTCGAGAATTTAATTTCTGTTCATTAAAAATAATGTCCGATATAGATAAAAACTGCAATACAAGTATCGCGAAAGATACAAAAAAATAGCTTTTTTTCCACTAACACAAAAACTAGGAATGTCAAATATTTTTTAATATAATATGGGTGTATAGCCAGAAATAGTTGTCAACGTAAATGACTAAATTAAAGTAAAATTAACAGAAATAAAATTGTATTAAAACTATTATAAATGGAAATGAATGTGAATGAAATGAAAAGAGTGGAATTCTACCAAGTAAATGCTAACTCAAAAAATACATTATAATAGAGTTCTACCACGCCAATGCCAGTTATATTATTAACCTCTACATATTAATGTTACGTAATATTATTATGACTTATAGTTCTACTTACCAACATACTTCCTTTACTAGATACTTTAGAAATAAGCAAAAATATAACGTAAATAATAACTTGTAATATACCCGACATCGTCAGTATTGTAACGATATCGAAAATGAATGAATTATCAACATATAAGCATTTGGTATTTATAACGATTTTTTTAATTGATTGAAATAAATTTTACTATTACAATGTATAGATTAGATTAATCGGAATGATATCTTACTTATCAATTACACATCACGAACGGAAGCCTACATATAACATTTCAATGGATTAAACAATCAGAGTGTTGAAAAACAATAAAAATAACATGCTTTCATGAAAACTCCTATACCATTAAATTATATTGTTTGAAATGCGATATGGGTAAACTTGGTAAGTCACATTTTGGTAGTTCATTAAAAACTGTATTTTAATAAATATAATAAGGATAATAACAAATCGCAGTTGATAATAAGCTAAAATTATGTGCGTAATAAAAAACAGATAATTTTAGTGTTTTTATTACATGATATTTTATAATTGTATACAGTACTAAGTATTATATTAATACATTTTTATATCCATATACTATAGCCTAATTTTGTAATAAAATCTTGAGATTTATTTTTCAGAGCCACACTGACATAATATTTAGATCAAGAATCTCAAATTCAAGGAATTAATAAGTACTTTTTACGTAAAACCGATGTTATGGAATGGTGGGATCAACTCCATATAAACACCTTTTATATTTAAACTAGCTTTATTAGAAGGTCATAAATATATTATAATAGATCTGATTATATTTTAGACAATACATAACTTATTGTCTGGTTTGATACAGTGATTGAATGCAGTCGATGCGTTCTACTTTAAGGTTGAAATTAAACAGAATTGAAAAGCTATTTTGATTATTTTTAAAACAAAAATTATTAATATTCCGATTGGCATTCTCAGACATTTAGTTTGATAAGAATATTGGACACATATAAAACAATATATCCGTTAAAAAGAAGTTTGAAAAAATGAGCGATAAAAATGCTTTGCATTCCAGTCATTTAGATTTGATAAGAACAATGGTGCTATAAAGCAAGACAAGTCTTTATCAAACGCTTTGGCTAAAAAGATAGGCTCAAAACTGCGGGGCTATAACATCTACAGTTTTTTTTAAATTTATATCTGTCATTTTTTAATGTGCCAAAATCAATATTTATCATTTTTACACGCTAAGCAATTCATTTGCGATAAAAACGTTTTTGAATGTGGACCGATTAGTGTTGTAATAAAAAAATCATATCAAAAATAGAATGTAAAATGTTAGCTATTGCCATAATATTAATAATAGTGATATTCATTTTTGTCTAGCTTTAAAATCATTTTAATGACCCACATAAAACATGATTCTATTGTGAAAAATTAATGAAATATGTTGTTGATTATCTGTGACAGACAAACATTATAATTATTATAGTATATAATTTTGTGATTATCTTAATTTCATCGAAATTGTTCAAACTACAAAATTCTGTCAGTATTGAGAGAAAACTACACTATATAAGACATTTAAATATAGTATTGTTATACTGTGTTATATGGTTAACAAAGGTTATGGTTATCAAAAAGGATTTTCTCACAAGAAGCATTTTATTTTCTCCTATTAAAACATATAGCCATGATTTAATCCTAATATTGTCAAGAAAATTGACTTATAATATGCGTGTATTAATTATTTTCGTATGTAGTCTTAAAAATAAAATATTTCGTAAAACCTCATAAACATACATATTATTAGACACCATGAGGGATTCAAACTCACATATTTTGGCGTCTCAATGAGTGGTATTATCTATTAAGCAAATAATCCGCTTATAATTCAAGTGAATAATTGCTAATAATAACGCCGTTTGAGGTAAGTTCGAATCCCACTTGGTTCAAATGATCTACATTCAAATGATTTGTCATGAATATATTTTATTATTCATTTTATATATGTTAAAGTAGCCGAATCGTATGATTATGTAATATAAATGAAAGAACAAATACAATTATTGTATGGCGTTCAAATAATTATATATCTATCTACCTACCTACCTGAAATTCGTTATTTTTATCCTGTGAATCATTTGTAGATTTTTTCGTTATTGATTCGAAGAAAATATGGGTACCATGTCGATAATATTTGTTTGGCTTGATTATTGATTAGCATTACTCACGTTAGATTGGAAGTAAACTAAGAGAGTAAAAGTACAGATAGAGGAAAAATCAGAATTTTCAAAATTATTATTTATTTTCTTCTTTACTTACTGCTCTGATTGGGCACGTTTTCGATAATCCTCAAAGGAGCAATACAATCTTGAATTATTTTCCTTACAACTTCATTAAATACTCCAAGAAATTGTACTCATCGATAATAAGAGAATAGGGGTTGTTCTTCGGATCCCTTATTTTGACGATAAGAATAACTTTACTAATAGTAACTGCGTATAATTGAACATAAACAGGTTAGTGCCAATAAGTTAACATCTTGCATCTTCAAAGCATTGTTATTTGTATAATTATATTATTATAAGCATTATTTTTAAGTGTATTTATTTATATATATATATATGTTGCTTAGAATAATAATTATGTAATAATAAATGAATAAACATTAACCCATTATAAAAAAACAATAAACAATAATACAGTGTATGCTGAATATACTTAAGATTCAAGAATGGTAAAGTCTTATTATTGAGAATACAATATGTGTCGCCACATTTCAAAATCAGCCAAGTCCACCTTTAGGTATTTTCGACTTTTTTGTGAATTGTTAAAGAACTACTATTTTCTAACATTTCTGCATTATCAAAATGTGAAATTTATTAATTTTAAATATTCTATACTCGAAATAATAATATAAACTTTCACCCTTGCGACTGTGTATTTGAGAAAACCAAAAGCTGTTTTTCTCCTATTCATCTATTATGGACTTGGCTGATTTTGAAATCTAGCGACACATATAATGTTATCCCAGATAATAGACCTTACCTGCCCAACAAATTTGCCCCATTTTTGCATAGTCCTAAACGCAAGGCTCGAAATGGACCGAAGTACACCGGAGCACCGTTTCGGTTCATAAAATCACTAAAATTATCGCTCTATTTCGTAGAAATATTAATTTGACGGTCTGAGCTAGATATGCCATTTAATACAAAATCTAAAACACATTTTTTTAGAAATTACATATTATATAATTAGATATCTATTTTAATATTTTCGTAAATTTATCGAGTGCTTCGGTTTGTAAAATATTCTATTTCGGGCGCTGTCTAAGCGTGATCACTGTATAGTGTATGTAGTTTATGGTTGTATCTTCCTTGTCACGTGCAATTTTCTATACTTACGAATACGAAGATCCTATATACCCTCTACTCATTTCTGTTAATTGTTTTTTGATTTTATGATTGAGTTGTAGATTTGTGTCGATCGAATTGTAACTGAATATTTGGTAAAAGTACTTGGGAGACATAAATGATTTTGAAGGTAAAAATGCAATGTTTGGTAGGAGTTTTAAACCAATATTGGCGCAAACAAAAACTATTAAATTATAGAAATAGTACTTTTTCATACGCTGGACTCTTTTCTTGGCAGTGAGGATGGGTTAGGTACCATTTTTATGGATGACTTTTTTTCTATTATATTACACGAGGAAAAAACGAAGAAAAAATGATGCGATAATTTTCCTAATAATTATCAATCTTTATAATTATTAATCCTAAGAATTTACAGTTCGTATAATATCGGGTGAGCTTTTCTCCTAGTTGATATAATTAATACCTAATGAATTATATACTCTAATCAATATAGTGTCATCAAGTAAAAATAATTGCTAGATAAAAAGAACTATTATATACAACGTTTTTAAATTTTCTGTTGAATCATTTATAATCTTGACTTGACTAGCTTAAACAATCAAAAAAATTTGTACTTGATAAAAAGTGAAAAACTGAATTCATTTTGACATGTCATATTGATTTCCATAGTAACGCACGTATATATTAATAATTTAGTTGCTAGGACCCCAGACCTCTAGCAACAATAATGGTGAAGAAATAACTTTTCATACAAAACAGAATTAAGTGAAAATGAATTCAATTCTACTTAAAGATGGCTAAAAGTATTAAACAAAATACATTGGCTTCGTGTTCTGATAAATTCTAAAAGTTTCAAATGTCTAGTCGGGAGTTAGTTAAAAATCGATTGCAAGATTTGTACCGGACAAATAAGAATACGAGATAAAAAAAACAATGTAATAAACTTGAACTACGATAATTTAACGGTTATAATCTCACAGATGTGAAGATATTTAATTTGAGAACAGATTGGTATAAAAATGCGGAACAAGTAAAAAATGGGATTTATGTATTATTTGATACGTGGTACTCATATGAAATAATATTCTTTGAGATTGTATGTTATTGCGCAAAATAAAATAAAGCGATATAAATTAAAGGAGGACATTATGGCAAAGAAGTTTTTATACTATCAAGACGAAAACTTTCTTTATTTTCGTGAAAAAAGTAATAATAATATATCCGAAGCCTTGGAATGCCACAAGTCCAATGACAAAATCAGCTTTTTATTGTTTTGTTGTTTATACAGGAATCACAGAAAGTAGATTAGGTAATGATGTTGATGGTAATTAACATTAGGGATAGTACGAAACCTTGTTTAACTAAATAATATGTTTAATTACACAAAAATTACATTCAAATTTTGTTTTTGAACTCATGGTGTATATACGAATGACAACATTTTTGCTATAATTGCTCAATTAACAAACTTCGCAGTTTTTTTTTATTTTTCTTCTTCTTCTTCCACCCTATCACGTCCCAACGTTGGGGCATAGGGCAAGCACAAGTTGGCGCCACTTCCCTCGGTCCATCGCCAACTCCTGCGCCTCCCGCCATGTCAGACCTGCAGCACGTAGGTCGCTTTTGTAGCAGTAGGGTGAGGGAGGGCCGGCCACGGCGACGGATCCCTTGAAGCTGTGCCACAAGGGTACGACGTGCCGCACTCTTTGGCGGCATCCGGAATACGTGTCCCAGCCACATAAATCATATCTTCGTGATAATTCAATCACCGAAGGCTGTTGTGTCTGCTCATGAACTCGGGTGTTTGTAACGCGGTCGTACCAATGTACCCCTAAGATTTGGCGGAGACATCGATTCTCAAATCTCAAAAGCCGAAACTCTTGAAGCTTAGTAAGATGCCATGTCTCACAGCCATACAGGAGCACAGGTAGCACGCATGCGTTAAACAAACGACATTTGGTCCTCACAGAATACAGCCTTGACCTCCATGCGACTCCAAGCTGGTTGAACGCAGAGCCCGCCACACCCATGCGGATTCCAAGCTCACCAGAAATACCACCATCATCGGCAACCGTGGCACCCAAGTATTTGAATCTGGACACCAGCTCGACGGGCAGACCGGAAGCTCGGAGAGGAGTATCGGCGTCGATGCATGCAGCACTGCACATGGATTTGGTCTTATCGGCATTCAGACGAAGACCCACAAGCATCGAGTTCGCGGCTAGCCTGTTCACGGTTACCTCCAACCTTTCGATCGTCGAATTAAGTCGACGCAGTCGTGTTTGACTCGACCTGGAATATCTACTATGTTTTATATATAATCTTTATTCGAATGTTTTTTTATTTGTGTATCCAAACTAAAATAAATTACGTTAAAATAAAAATTGTCTCATTTCTAAATTGTTTTGGCGGCAATAATGTCCTGCCGTTTTTTTCGGGATCCCGTGTGAATGGTCATAATATGCATCAAACTGATGGCTATATGCTTAGTCATAGCACGTCTGATAAACCTACCAGACTTTGCACGGTGTAATTTTTGTAGTATAAGTAGTCCCGAAAAATTGCGATAATGTACATAATATACTCGTATATGTATCAGCGATCTAATATTTAATATTAAGTAGGGTTTAAGCCAAACATGTCGTACTGCACATGGATTTGGTCTTAGCCGCATTCAGATGAAGACCCCCACGTTTCGAGTTCGCGGCGAGCCTGTTCACGGTTACCACGGTTATTTTTTTTATTACATTCATAATAATATTATTATGGTCATAATTAAAAAAAAATGTTGGCTGGTCTATAAATTTTAATTACATATTTTATAATATTAATATACAGTACAATCCCTATTTTACGTTTTTTAAGAGACTGGAAAAAGAAAACACAATTGGAGGGAAAATGTAAAAGGGGGGTATTGAAAAAAGAACATTTAAATTTTATGTTTCTAAAAAAATAACGTTTTATTAAAAAACAACATTCAATTAAAATTTTTATTGAAAAAATCATGTATATTAGTTTGTTGCATTTTTTTGTTGTTATGTAATTCTCTTTCAAGACTATATAAACATTTAAAAGTGTCATCTTGAATAATATCAGCAATGCTTGTAAAGTAGGTTTTTAAACCCTCGGTGAACCTCATTGCTTCTTCTTTTGTTGGAATATCAACCTCTTCTACATCAGACAGTTCTTCAGAAGCGCGCGTAACTCGCATATTTTGAATATTTCTGACGTAAATCGCGGGAAAGAAAAACGTAAATGCGGGTATTAATTGTACTGAAATACATCGGGACTGAAAAAAATACACGCAATTGCCGGGAAGACGTGAATTCCGGGCACGTACAAATGATGTTATACTGTACTATGAAATGCATGTAGATTCTATGAGATTTTTCAGTCATTTATAATAGTAGTTTCACGTCACCTTAAAATCTAAATTGACTATTATAGCTTATAATATTTTGTTTCTGTCTATAAATAAGAATATATTTTTTTATTATTAATTTAATTTAAAAAAATTAATTTATTGCCATGAAAGGAATCATATTCATCAAGTACACCAATAAATTTAAATCTTGGTAAAATCCGCTTTCACTTTTCCATGATTGGCCTTGTCACAAGACGTAAAGCAGTATTGTTCGAATGTAATTATTATTGTTGTACAGGCTGCATTTCGTTTTGACCATTGATTTACTATATAATATGACAACATTTTAGCTACATATGTATAAATTTGACGCGTACACAATTTATGACAATGCATAAGACAATAATTGGAGCGGTTTTGTAACAATGAAAATTATACATCACTCTCACCAAACATTCAATCATACTATGATACCTTCCCAATCATTTTATCTCTCCCAGACATTTTTACCAATTATTCAATATCAATTTGATCGACAACAATCTAACACATACACCACCTTTATTCAATTATAAAATCATAAAATAACCAGCAGAAACAAGTGTAAGGTGCCTCGTCGTAAGAGTGATAAACCTAACAATAATCAAACCCGTTCAAATCAACCGAGTGACCCGGGAACCAGTTGTAGCGCTACAAACATCCAGCAGTTCGACCATGAAAAGATTAGCGCCTATATCCCTGCTTTAACTATTCTCCACCAAACTCCAACTTTCTCATATACAGTCCATTCAAAAAATCGCCAATCACTAAGGGTAGATTCAGTATGATATCTTCGAAACGTATTATTTTTATTAACCTCATTGGGTTTAACCAAGTAGGTACTGCTGTGAATCGGAGAAGCTTTGCATCATGTTGAAAGTTGCTTCAGCCATTCCATGCATGTAACAAATATCATGGTTTAAAATTCATGTATGTAATATAACGTGAAAGCATGGTGATTTTTTTTGTGAAAACCCTATGGCTATATTTTTCCTTGTGTCCCCCACTTTGTCAGAATGATGCATGAGTTTAAGTGTCCCCGCAAATTATTGCCGTTTATTTCCGACTCACTTTTTAGTGCTCGGCGGCATATTCTGTTTTTATTTTTTTTTATTCCATTTTTTGCTTGTATTTTTTTTTGCTTTCACCCGCTGGCACTGATAAACAACATAATATATTGCAAATAATCATATATCCACAGTATCTACATATATGTATAACAAGTTGAAATATTGTGCATTTCGAATTCATTTTTGAAATATTTTTTTCATAAGAACCTACGTATATATTCATAAAGCAGCAGTACCTGTATCAATGATGCAAGAAACAAAAAAAAATATGCATACAAAGTCAGTCTCAGTATAATTATTTGTCTCGTATTGTCACTTTACCTATTATTTACTTTTCATGTTACTGTTTACCCTATCGAAGCAAGCAAATAATATTCGGTCACATTGTTTCATGATCTTGACCATCGGCACTACAGCCCTATCGAAGTATCCTGGTAGACATTGATAAATCAAGTGCTGCAAAGGGTTGAGTACACACAATATAAGGGATGCAGTTATTCTGTGATTCGTCTACCTGAGACGATAGTATACATGAAATTGTTTGATAACATCCCCGGAAGTGGTCAAAAATCTTAATCCCATTACTTACCCCTAACTTAGTATATTTTTGAAAGGCACCGCGCCTGTTAGACATTGTTGAATGCACTATTAACCCTTTTTTTAGTAACTAATTACTCATTTAAATAATGTAGTATATACTTTATGATGTAATGGTAATATGTATTTAAGCCGAACTATAAACTGCTTGGCAACACGTATTATAATACTCGTATATTTAAATCCAATGATCGTCAGCCTGATTTACTTTTGTTGAACCCCTGTGTATAAAATATTTCTATTATTTTCACAATACTGTAGGTATATATCTAATTTTATTTATATTATGTTCCTATTGAAATTAAAAAAAAAACAAACATCTTTTTTCCTTAGTTTAGTAATAATACTTACTTATATCAGTCGAAAGCGTGACTTCATTTATAGAATATTGAATTAAATAGAATTTAGGTAGGTACAATCGTTTATTTACCTATAAAGTTGATTTGATCATATTATACTCAACGTGTCTGCGTTTGTTTAATCCTGCATAATTTGCTTATTAACAGCAATATTGTGATAATGATGATCTTGCTGTAATATCTGTTATCAAACAGGTGAGAAATTTTCTTTATCCATTGAATCAGTGTCGAATAAGTGGTATAATAACGAAAATAGGTACCTAGGTACTATATATTTTTTTATAATTTATCTGTTATGTATGAGGGAAAAGGTTTTATGTAAATATGTAAAAAAGAGCGAGATAGAGATAATACGCATTAACCAAGGCAAGGTAAAAGAAGAGATACACGTAAAAGCAAATTCTAAATTTGAAAAATAAACTGACAAAAATAAAGGAATTTTTGATTTTAATCGGGTCGTGAAAATTATGAAATTGTAACAGTGCAGTACTAGAATATCAAATATATAGAAAATATTATACAATATAACAATCATTAATTTGTGACAGATTGACGGAGAAGTTAAGTAGGTATTAATAGAGTCAAATATGATTTTAATAAAAATAATTTATATTGCAAAACTAAGCCGTATTCATTAACGTTGATAGGTGGTACTGCCATCTGATATATTTTTTTTAAGTATTGGTTTAAAAATAAATACCTGGTGAATTTCTTCGAACTACCCCTAACCAATTTGGCGACCCTGAGTACTCACGCCATAATGATATTATAAATACATCCATATAAGTATTTAGTTGCATAATAATACTGCATCGTTGGATTCTTATGAAATTGTATCCATACAGCCAATTTAAAAAGTAATCTAATAGGTTATTTTGTCAAATAATGTAGAATTTCACTATCTTTGAATTTTGATGCAGTTGAAAGCGAAATGTTATTACATTTGGGAGATTTTCGAGGCAGAGCCAAATTGCAATAAAAATGAAAATGCATTTCTATGCACCACATACTGGTTTTCGAATGCGAAGAGTGAACGTACTTACATAAAAAAAATATGTATGGAAATTCGGAATATCATAGAACGGTACGCTTTTGAATAGAATGTAAATTTAAATTATCAGATTGTGTGGTAATAAAAATTATACATGACGTTATCGGTGACAATTTCTCATAAATGTTGAAAACTCCTCAAACTCTTTCTCATAGTTTTTCCCCTTTCCCTCGTGACCACCTTGAAATTCTCTCATCTTTTGAGCGATCAAGACTTTCCACCCCTCTCGATGCTTTTCTTCTCTCAGGGTGGAGTGAAGGCTTTCTCCAGTCATTTTCTTCACTTAGTTGCTCTAACGCGCTGACGCTTTTTATTTGTTTTGCCTTTTCTGGAGGCTACCCAAAATATCTTCAGGTTATCCGGAACAGAACAGAACAAAACTATAGAATTCATCTCAAACATATTGTTATCAGCCGTTCCTTTGTCTGTTGTCTCTGGATAATTGGGTGGTTATTTTTATGCACTGTCCAAAAAATACAAAGCATTAGGCACAGTTGCCTACGGCCATTGCTCGTAGGGTCTATGGCTAGTCACCGTACAAAAATATTAAGAACACCAATGTTTGTACAAGTATCATTTTTGTAGCAATTAACATTCCCCGATCTTTTTATATAGCTGTAAGACATGTCGTCACCGTTCAGGCAAAAGTTATCAACCCTGAAAATGGCAATTTTGAGTTGAGTATGTCATCTGAAGTTTAAAATTATGTTTTTAAGATGCAAAAGTCACCACGGTACATTAGTTAGTAAAATGTTGCTTAAATCCGAATTATTTGTTTTCCACTAAATGACTTTCGATAAAATCTTAACAAGCAAAAGTCATTATAGGTAAATATACATTATTGACTCTATAAAAAAAAAATCCTTCGTTTTAAATATACAAGCAAAAGTCACTATAGGTACTATGGATGGTGAGTTTTACTGATTTGTCGTTTGAAAACTTCTAACACTTGTCTGAAATACGCAAAAATAACCAAACAGGAATAGTTAAATCATCGTATTTTTACCATTTGTGTGCGCCTTCTTATCTTGCCTATTCCATTAATGACCGAACCCTGATATGAAAATTCAAATATTGTTTACATTTTTAACGCTTTAATAAGTAAGCCTTGAGGCTCAATTATATTCAGTAGTAGGTATAGTAGCAGCAAACAATCACAGACACACCCAGGCTTGATAAAATTATAATATTATAATCTTATTGGTAATTGCAACCGAAATCTCCGACTTGAGAAGTCAGTGTCTAAGAATTGAATTCTGAGGGTTGAAGTACTGGGGTGCTCCAGGTTAAAGATTTTAATAATAAGATTTATTCCTAATTCAATGCGCTATTGTAGAGATACAATTAATATAAACATATTAAGGCGATACTTCAGTGAAACGGCCAATAATTTTCAACTATAGGCGCGACGAAATTTTGGACTCGCTGGCAGTCTGAGAGCGAACGTCGAGGTGTCAATACGTCAATTTGTTTCGTGATGGCGACGGGAGTATTAATTCTTACATCATGTAAAGATGACTAAAAACGTTACCCATTTACTTTAAAAAGAAAACATCTCTATGAATATATTATTATTGTTACTAATAAAAAAATAAATAGAACATTAAATGGAGGCATATTGGATTTATATGACAAATTATATTTCGGTCGGCATGCGTCATTTGCAACCGCGACCCGCAATCCGCGCATCGCCTAGCCACGATCTTTTTAGACCATGCCTCAACTGAGGTATAGCCTTAAGTTTCAGTAGCCGTTTTCTTTAGTCTAAAATTAATTCTTTTATTTACAGGAGAGCATTCGCATCAAATTTTCTAAGTGTTATTTAGTCAGTTAGTAAAGTGATAACTGTATATTGTTTAAAAAAAAAACCTAAAAAAATAGGTAGCAGCATTCTTGTCGATGTTCTCGATAATACTATTTTTATATCAAAAGCAAAACAATATGCATAACTAAAGAATGCGTCGATTTGAATATCAATGTGTGTGAGCGAAATGCAGATACGTGACTAAGCGATTAAGTACTTCACGAGAGGGTTGCAACCTGGGTGTTTTATTTATGCAATAGCGCAAGAGAATCGTAAACTCTTTGCATGAAAATTATTTATCATGCGTTATAGACAGACAGACAGATCATACAAGACTAATATATAACGCAGTGATGGTGAGTATTATACTTAAGTTTTTCAAAAAAACCCCAATACCATTCGATAATCAGTTTTTTTTTTTGCATAATTGGAAAGTATGAAGCTGACACATATCTGGATCTAATAAAACGGTGCCTTATGTCATGCGTACCGAAATTACTGAACAAGCATTTACAAGATACTTAAGTAAAACTTTATGCCCTATCCATTTATGGTGCATCTAATATGAAAATATTTGAAAGGAAAACGGATTTTTCCCGTCACGACGTTTGCGCTCGCTAGCGTAATTGGGAGATTTGTACCGCAGTCAAACTGCAGTTCGTACTAAGTCCAGTCAACAGTTTGCACTGGGTCTATGTCCTGGCAAGCCAAGTCTGCGGTTTGAGTAAACGATGAACGCTTGCCAAGAGTAACATCGAAGGTTTAGATGTAATGCATTTTCTTGCTATAAAATATTCTGTTCATATTTTGACGCAACTTTGTAAAATTACTCCGGATGCCAGCTAAACAGTTAACGGGAGTATTAAGCACATAGCTTACATAAAAATAAACGTAAATATTTTACAACATACATGCCTTTTTGAATTAGTAAACGGTACTTACTCATTTCTTGTATTTAAGCAAAAAAATGCCAGAAAAATAAATTAATAAAATGTTATTTCATAATTTTTACGTCTGGCAGCCACCAAGTTAATAATTAATAAACTTCCATTTATATATTATATATTATTAATATTACTCCCCAAAAAGCAGAGGGGTATGGACCCCGGCTAAACCAAAGTCAGGGTAGTTAAAAAAATATGTGCGGCTCGACAAATACCGATTTACAGCAGAACATTAAAACATAAAAGGAAATATTATATATAAATGACACAAAATTTTTTTTTTGAATCACTCATGAAGCTTACGGCAGGTGACTACCAACTCCCGGAACCGTTCATGGCCGTAGAAGAGCAATGCATCTGATACAGAATACATCAAGAAAATTAAGAAGGATCATGTCTGCAGAGTGCTCAACCATGCATCGCCTGATACCCATTTGATACATTATAAGCTTTACTCATGGACATCTCCCAAGCAAGTAAAACATTCGGCAACCCACGCGATGCACGTGAACATCAGACAAACATCACCCCAATTTCCTTGGTTACATTTAAATGGTACGTAGGTGTGTAGTTAACTGTATCACAGTTCACCGTGAGATATCGTGCCGAAAGCATATAGCCGTAGGTATAGCATTGAAATAAAAGAAATGACGTGCTGTTCGTGAAGAATTTCACAAGTACTTGTCATGCTAAGCTACTATTGAATCATTCATAATTATAATATATGATTGTATTTCTAATCTACCTATTTTTTACAACGTTTTTCTTAGCTCGTATTCTTATTTGTCCGGTGGTTCTTTGTCTAGTACAAATCTTGCAATCGATTTTAACTAACTTCCCGACTAGCTAGACATTTGAAACTTTTAGAACATATATAAGAACACGATGCCAATGCATTTTTATTACTTTTAGCCATCTTTAAGTAGAATTGAATTCATTTTCAATTAATTCTGTTTTGTATGAAAAGTTATTTCGACACCATTATTGGTTGGTTCTGGGGTCCTAGCAACTAAATTATTAATATATACGTGCGTTACTATGGAAATCAATATGAAATGCCAAAATGACACTTCAGTTTTATTTCTATCAAGTACAAATTTTTTTGATCGTTTAAGCTAGTCAAGTAACGTTTATATGATTCAACAGAAAATTTAAAAACGTGTATATAAAAAGTTCTTTTTATCTTGTAATTATTCTGTCTTTTCCTTGTATTTCAGTGGTTTTATTACGTATATTTTAAATGTTTTATTTATACATAAGTTTAATTTTAATGATATTCCTACAGTCATCTGATAACGATACAAGAGCTCATGGTGAATTGCAGCATGGCAAACTGTACTAAATAATTACTAAGGTTTTGCCATTTGTAATCTTCGAACTGCATACATACAATGTTCAGAAAACAGAATACTTTATATGTGTGTATTTGCTAAAAGGATTTTTTGAAAAAGAAGTGGGTGAAAATGATCACGCCTTTGAATAAAGGTGGCCACACCATTAACTGGAAGTACCCTCATATTAAAATCTTTATAGCATATACAGTAGACCTATGAGAAGTTGAGTTATGGTCTGACTCCTGTAAAGAAGTAAGAAGAAAGACGAGCATTAGGTATTCTTCAAAGCTTCAAATGCCGTCTATATTATTATGCTTTTCCTAAAAAATGAAAAAGGATTAAAAATAATAAGATTCATATTTAATAGTATCAACCTACAAATACCTACATATATACCTACAAATTACATTAACAAAAAATGACGAATTTTATATTTACATAATATTCTTTATATTATGAGTAAACGCTTTCTCTAATTTCTTATAAATAAATTCTAAAAATGTAATACAAGTTTTTTCTAAAGCAAACTTTTTATGGGTAATTTTATATATTGTATACATAACAATATGTTAATTTGTATCCTTATCATGATAAAGAAAATTAATTAAACATTGCATAAAACATAAAACACATCGAATGATCATTTAAAAAAATAGATATATTGTCCTCATTCGCACTTTTTATGTGATAATGCTTTTAGTTAACCAAGCAACAATATTCTTATAATAATGCAAACATTTATGGTGAGATGATGTGCAAGTAGGTACCACATAAGTAAACACAAGCTTCACCTGGGAAATTTTCACCAACATTTTTCTTGTATTCTGGCAGGTGCATGTCGATATTTTTAAATATTATATAATATACTATAAAAAGAAAATTATATTCTAGTAGTTCTGGTGATTCTCGTGATAAGTAGTATTTCAACGCAACTGTTAAACTATACATTGAATGTTGTCACTTGAAATAGAGACGTTGGCCTTGATCGAATCATTTTTGGAGAATTTTATTCCACGTGAATTGAATTGTCTTTGCATCGTCAAACAAAAATTATTGTAAGGTAAATGTGGGGAATATGGACAAGCTGGTTGACGTATATAATATTATATTAATTATAAATAAATTCATATATATTATTATGTATTTACTGGTCAAATGTACAAAGCGTATGGCTGAGGCCGCGGCATCGTCAGTAGTTAAGTTTTGTAAAAATACTTGAAAATACTATGTAGAGAACCAACAGGAATACAACTAGATTGGATCATATCAGTATTAAAAACTAATTTTAAATGTTGTTTTCTCCAAGTTACGCTAGTGCATAGTGCAATTAGTAGTATGCGCTTTATTCGTTTAGTTTAAAAATCGTGTATTAAATGGGTATCGAATTAATTTGTTTCAAAACGTGAGACGAAAGATTACGTCATATTAATATAAAACGTGCATATATAAATACTCATAATATTTTAATTTGTATAATATACTAGCTGAAGTACCCGGCTTCGCACAGGGTCGCTTCGTGGTTATATTTATCTTAGATATTTGAAAAATAATAAAAGGTAATTATTTTTTTAATATTAAAATATCTGTGTAATACAATATGGCAATATGAAAATAATTCTAATAGGAGTAAAGGTCAAACATAAGAACACTAAAGTAAAATCGAATCCAAAATATGAAAACGTTATTAATGTTATTAATATGTAGTAAAAAAAAAAAAAAACAAAATTAGATGGAACAAACAAACAACAAACTTTGTATTTTATATAATTTTCCTTCACCTTCGCCTTCACCTTTGCAGGTGTGCGCACAACAACTGACAAAAGTTTCATCGCAATCGGATGAATGGTATAGGAACGCATACGAATAGTAGAAGAAGATGATTTTCTAATTCAGAAATCTTTGTGGGCATGCGCATGATAACTCACCAAAGTTTCATTGCAATCGGATTAATGGTATAGGAACGCATACGAATAGAAGAAGAAGAAGATGGTTGTACTAATTCAAAAACCTTTGCGGGCGTGCGCACAACAACTGGTCAAAATTTCATCATAATCGGATGAATGACATAAGAACGCATACAAATAAAAGAAGAAAAGATGGTTGTACTAATTCAGAAACCTTTGCGGGCGTGCGCACAACAACTGGTCAAAATTTCATCACAATCGGATTAATGGCATAAGAACGCATACAAATAGAAGAAGAAAAAGATGATTGTACTAATTCGGAAACCTTTGCGTGCAAGGGCACAACACTTGATCAAAATGTCATTGCAATCGGATGAATGGTATAGGAACGCATACGAATAGAAGTAGAAGATGATTTTCTAATTCAGAAATCTTTGTGGGCATGCGCACGACAACTCACCAAAGTTTCATTGCAATCGGATGAATGGTGTAGGTACGCATTCGAATAGAAGAAGAAAATGATGGTTGTACTAATTCAGAAACCTTCGCAGGCGTGCGCACAACAACTCACCAAAGTTTCATTGCAATCGGATGAATGGTATAGGAACGCATACGAATAGAAGAAGATAGAATAGAAGAAGAAGATGGTTGTACTAATTCAGAAACCTTCGCGGGTGTTGGCACAATTACTGACGAAATTTGTATTGCAATCGGATGAATGGAATAGAAACGCATACGAATAGAAGAATATAGAATAGAAGAAGAAGAAGAAGAAGAAGAAGATAGTTGTACTAATTCAAAACCATTGCGGGTGTTACCACAACAACTGACGAAGGTTTCATCGCAATCGGATGAATGGTGTAGGGACCATACGAATAAAAGAAGATAGAATGAAGAAGAAGAAGAAGAAGATGGTTGTACTAATTCAGAAACCTTCGCGGGTGTTGGCACAATTACTGACGAAAATTTTATTGCAATCGGATGAATGGAATAGGAACGCATACGAATAGAAAAATATAGAATAGAAGAAGAAGAAGATGGTTGTACTAATTCAAAAACCATTGCGGGTGTTAGAATGAAGAAGAAGAAGAAAGAGAAGAATAAGAAGATGGTTGTACTATTTCAGAAACCTTTGCGGGTGTTAACACAACAACTGACGAAGGTTTCATCGCAATCGGATGAATGGTATAGGAACCATACGAATAAATGAAGATAGAATAAAGAAGAAGAAGAAAATGATGATTTTTCTAATTCAGAAACCTTCATGGGTGTACATACAACCACTTACCAAAATTTCATTGCAATCGGATGAATGGTATAGGAACCATTCGAATAGAAAAATATAGAATAGAAGAAGAAGAAGAAGAAGATGTTGATTTTTCTAATTCAGAAACCTTTATGGGTGTGCATACAACCACTTACCAAAATTTCATCGCAATCGGATGAATGGTATAGGAACGCATACGGGACAGACACACAGACAGACAGACATTCATTTTTATATATTAGTATAGCCTATACTCTTCGCGCAAGTGCAAGCAATAAGTTTACAAAGTTTTATCGCAATCGGATGAACGGTATGGCTGCGCATTCAATACGAACAAACAAACACACAAATTTTAATTTTTATATATTAGATTACTAGATGCCGGTACTACTTCTCGTGGGAACAAATATCGTGTGATGTCAGATTTGCTATTAAATAGATAGACAAATATAAATTAAATATGTTATAATAGTGGAAAATTTTCATTTTACCCAATTACATTAAAAATGTTAAAATTATAATAACGTTTAGCTTGCTCACTCTACACGCATCTTTCTTAGATGAGTAATAATATAATCTTGAGGACAAAAAAGTCAACGAGAAAATATATTTCAAAAGTTTTAAGGGTACCATGTTATCCTGATGAACCAAAAAAGAGTGCTGATAGGTATTAAAATTTGTAGCAATCAATAAACAAAAATAGTTTTAAAAATTACACTATTTGACATTAGAGAATAGTAATCTAAACGCAAATTGTATGCAGGTGACATTAAATGCTACATCCTATTTTATTATTTATTTTAATAAATATAATAAAATGAGTTAATATTAAAATAATAATGACGTTTGAACTAGGAATTGATAGATATTAAAAATAAATTTATAAATATATAAATATCGGAAAATACCATATTATAAAATATATTCATATGTTGTAAATTTATTTAAAAAGCTAACATTGAAGTTATACAAGCTACTGCTCGTTCACAAAAGAAGATGCGCTGGAGTACCTAGTCGTACCATAGACTGCGGTGCCGTCTTATATCTATTCTTTATGCCTCGCAAAGATGAGTTTTGAAATTGAAAACCTCATTGCGATGTTTGCCGTCCGTATTATTTTAGATTGATTTTTCACGCCGCATGATTTTTGATTCGTTCACTTTGCGCAAAAACAATATATACCTACATATATTTTATATTAGAGATAGAGTTTGTAACCTCAATCACTCCAGCCACTGGTATCAATGGCAGTTTTATATTAAATGAACATTATAATACAATATTAATAATTTTATTATTCAAGACATAAAACAAAGTTAATTAATTTTATTTGAAATTGCAGTTACAAGATTTGAAAATATAACAATTTTTAATATTAATTGACCTAAGGTACTTGATGGAATTTGAATTTAAATTCTAATGGAATTAAGTTTTGTAAGACTGATATAATATTATTGATACAATATTATCTTATTAGTTAACTCCATTAAATTCCCAATATACGTTGCCATTGTTTTCCCAGTAGGTACTGACGATTTTACATCTCTTTTATATAGTATTATCAATGATTATTATTTTAATGATCTATTATTAGGGTTTTGAAGATGTATATTCCTATAGATTGTATTATTAGTGATAGGGGTTTTTTCACTTCACACTGAACACTTCAACCATTCATAATTTGTTTGTTAAATTTTTTATTGTGATCCTTGACTTAATATTTTCAGTTTTTACCTACTTAACTTTATTGTATTAATTTATTATAAAAATTAAAATTAATTGTATTTGTTGTCAGTGTTTATTTACCTTTTGGTGAGTGCACATTGTGCCTAAAGATGCCAAAAAGCGAAACCCGGGTCACAAAAAACGACTCAAATAAAATAGTACAAAACCTAACTCTATTAGAATAACAATTTTTATTTAAAAAATTTTGAGCAACCTCATTTGCATATTATTATCACAAGAATGCCAGAACAATAGAGCGGGATTGGAGTACACGTGTTTCACTATCCGAACGAGTGCTCCAAACGAATTAGGCTACAGATTCAAGTATCATTCTTGCAAATATTTTTTTATTAACTAAGCTATATTAAATGTTTAGGCTCGGTTCAGATACTGCGGATTGGACCGCGCGGTTTTAACCGCGAGGAGTCAATTTGTACTAGCTTTCGGATCCCACGCAGTATCCACTGTTTTGCGGTTGGTTAGCGTTTCTAGTTCAAATTGACTCTGCCGTCTCTGAACCAAGCCTTAACGCCTACCAACTTTTGGATTGAAATAAATAGTAATTAGGTATATAACTGACATAGGTGAATATAATAAAATTTTAAATATTTTTCAGTTAATCAATTAATAATTGCAAGTCTGGCAGAATACTAGTTATTAGTTTTTTGTACATTTTTATTTGGCTTCTTAAGAAACGAACAAGTGGGTTCATTGTTGAATTATTTAAGCCACAAACTATTACTAATTATGCGGTTACAATATTATTCTAAAATTTACAAGTTTTTTTTATTGTAACAGTCTAGATTGCTATAGGTATTGTTGGCTGTAAAAAATATAAAAAAGCACAACGTTTATTAACCTTAAATTTAAATGTCATAAAATAATCTAAATCTATTGATTTTTAAAATTAAATTTTCCTTTATAATATTTTTTGTGTTATAAATAAACAAAGATTTCCTGTATTATAGTGTTAGAAGCATTCAACTTTATGATTTCTCAGTGTTTACCGATTTGATTTGTTAATATAGTTACAATACTGAAATACTCAATTGTATATAAATAATAAGGAATATAAATTAGACACACTTTTATTTTCTTTAAAAACCAATGTTTTTTAAATAAAAAAAATAATACACTAAAACTTCTTCTTCTAAATGATGCATACATCTTGCTGGTACATTCGAGAAAAATACGATTTATTAATAAAAATATCCATAAAATAATATGTAAGGGGTCATCAATATAATATGCCGTGACGCGTGTAATAAAATAATCTCGTTATAGAAGTCAACAGAAAATAAACTTTTTTTCTCTGAAAATAAAATATTCCGTGCTAAAATTATTAGAATAGAATCTGTATTTCAATTAATTTGTTTTTAACGATGGTGGGGGGTGGGGGTTTTTTAAAATCAAAAGAAAATCGTATCGCATAAGATGGAAGAGTTTAATAATTTTTTTTTATCTTTGAATTTAAACATAAGATACATATCAATTATTTAAAATACTTTAAAATGTAAATAATGTGTAAACTGTATTAAATGTTGTCTTTCCTGTTCGGTCACAAGGTGTATTCATAATATTTTAAGTATTCCTGAACTTCCACCCAACTTCAGTTTTCGGAAAAAGAATATTGTTATGTATTATTTCAGTATATTGCTTTAGTAGGTATACAATTTTCCGAAACAATTGTTTTATTCCACTGTATATCGCTATCAACAATGACTCAGATGTTTCATTTCCTGAAAAATATAAATAATATCATTCTTGTGAAGAGCGTATTGACTTTTGGCAGCTGAGAGCAAAGTGCTGTAGTGAGTGGATGGAGAGGAAATTCTCATCACAACAGAGTCTGATTGGCTTACAACGAACGTGCCAGGAATGTTGTTTGAATCTCACCATACTGACCCGACTCTCTCGAAAGCTCTCAGTCTATGAAGCTTTTGGCTAAGCCATTACAGGTGTATGGAAAATTGGATTTGGTAGTGTGGTAATATTTTTTAGTCGTTTTGTAAAAAATCGGTAAAATAAAGCTTAATAATTATATTATTTAAGACTGAATATAAGCAAAATTTAACAACGTAGCATTCCTATTATAATTACTCTAAAATCTCGTCGATACCATACTAATTTCTTATTTAAACGCCATTTTGTTGTTTTTTTAACATTTTCTCTTCGATTTTTGCTCAGTTTAGATTATTTAAATTTGAATAGAGCATATTATTAAAAAAAATATATTTTCAGAGTCATATCACTTTCAAAAATGCGTTTTCTATCCTACACCAAACTTTTTATATCTAACTGTCCCGTCCAAATATTAAAAATTAAACGTAAAGTATTCAACCAATGTGTACTACCAACGCTCACGTATGAATGTGAAACGTGGACCTGTGTTAGAGAAATCCAAAAATAATGACTAGCGCAACGTAGCATGGAATGCTGTATGTTGGGAATAAAGCGTAAAAAGTACAAAATAAACCAATGGATAAGGAAGCAGACAAGAGTACGCGATGTGATAGAGATCGCTAAGCAGAAGAAATGGCAATGCGTTGGATATGTCACCCGGCCTAGTGGACATCCGCTGGACAAATGCCGTCATACTTTGGTACCGAAGGGGCACTTAATGCCCACAGGGACACAAAAAGTTTGGTGGATGTATGTAGCAGCAAAAAACTAGGGACCGAGAAGAGTGGAGGGAGATAGGGGAGGCCTTCATTCAGAGGTGGATGAATACAAATTACTTATAATGTCTATATATTCGATATATCACAATATACCTACTTAAGGGTCTTTAAGGAATATATTTTTCTATAAACGACGATTCATATCAAATTTAGATTATTAACAAATAAATCTAATTAATTATATTATGTAGGTACATTTAAAAACGTAATCAACCATTTGCTAAGTATTATATTTTTTCAGTATTTTTCCAGAATTAATTAGGTGGGTATGTAATTAAAATGGAAATTTTAATTTCTCTGTTTAATAATATTTTACAGGCGGAAAGATCCCTTTGTATTATGACGTTTCTATGAAATTCAGGTTTATCTTTTGAAAGGCTGTTTCAGATATATTTTAGAGATATGTTTTTAATATTAGTTAAACATTTTATTGTATATACGCTTATATTATTAATTTGCACAATAACGATGATAAAATATCTTGATTTTTCGTGATAATTAAAAGACTAACTATTTCAATTAATACAAGGCTTATTTTATATTGTAGAATAATGATTGGCGGGTCTAAAGTTATTCTTCGTCACAACAGATTTTCAATACCACAATAATTCTTCGCCACATAATTATATAGATCAGTATTAAAGTACGCATATGAATAAACCGTTTTTGATTCAAATGTTTTCATTTGTAATATTATGTAGCATTTTTATTATAAATGTTAAGTAACATTATTTTATTGACCATACATAATTTGAAAGCACTTCTGATTCTGATACCGATTAGTTATTATGGCAATTCAATACTTTGATTTAAACTGCAAAATACAGATTGTAAACAAGTAACGCAATTTAGAAAGCGCTTCAGAGAGTATTGTAAAAACCAGTAGTTAACTTCATCGCAATTATAAAGGACTCGTATAGCATAGTAGTCAGTACACATGGACATGGGCACGAATCACAGAAGGGCACAGGTGTTTTCTAATATGTATATTCAACAAAGACATAATATTTAAAAGTTTGTTGAAATATCTACGTAAAATTATAAAGAAATACATACATAATTAAAATAAATAATAAATTGTGTAACTACAAAGTTATACGAGAATAATTTTAAAGCATTCAAAACAGACTATGTATGTAACAAATTTTAAACATCATTTCAAAATGAAATATATTAACGGATACGAAACACCTTTGACAAATTTAAAAAAATTCAATATACGTGTGTACGGCGACAAAATGTCGGGTATAATTTTTGGGACAACAGACGTGGTGGATGATAGCTAGGAAAACGCAATTAAGTATAAATAATTAATGATGTTTTAAACTCTGTGGCGACAGAGCTTTCCATATGTGCGTTATTCTGTCTAATTTAGGCATTGTTTGGGTAAGCCTTTGAGAGCATACCAAAAAATTTCCTCTTGCCATAATACCCTGTAAATGTTTTTTATGTTTTCTCAATATTTTTGAGATAGCCAATATTGTGATCGTGTGGGATATTTTTTGTCTTTTTTGTTTGTTCCTTTTCGAAAATGGAATTCAGGTGTAGCCATATTTTGATTGGCGTGTCGGGTGAAAGGTGAAATTGAAATTTTTCAACCCGAAAAGGATAATACCTACTAAGGAAATGTTATTTTTTAGATTTTTATTGACCCCGCGAATTACGGTGGCAAAAAAAAAACAATTAAACTTTTAAAATTTTTTCATTGAATATATCTTTTATTGTATATACATTGCCATGCTTTATAATAATGTGTTTATTATTATATAATTATTTAACTATATTACTTGCTAGTCTAATGTCATAAAGAAACTGAATTTAATAAAGTTAATAAACTATTTTTTTTTATTCAACTAATAATAATTCTCAAGATTTGAGAATGAACTCAATTTTTTTTTAATTCTAATGGATTTAAGTTTTATACTATTCCATTTGAGTCGTTTTTTGTTACCCGGGTTTCGCCTTTCGGTATCTTCAGGCACCATGTTCCCTCACTAAAAGGTAAATACACACTGACAACGAATACAGTAAGTTAATTCTAACTTATATGATAAATTGATCCAATAAAGTAGGTAAAAACTATCACTAATAATATAATTAATTGTGTTTCAATTCCAAATTCCACTTAAATTGTGCCCCAAACATATCATCACACGCATGACGCAACCTTCTACACGCAATTAATAGATGCTGAATCTTACAACCAACGACCCAATATCTAGCGTCCATAATGCCATTTCTGTGCACCTCAGTATTTCGATTTTTTTGCAATAATATCAATAGAAGTTTTCAGCGAGTTAAATTCTTCATATATTATATTATATCAGGTCTATCTACTTTTTCAGTCAAATTGAATATACATAGATGCTAGATACCGCATTATAGTGTCGACTTTAGAAACTTATGTCGTTCTTCATGGTTATGAAATATAGTTGTGCTAAATTTTTTTTCACGCGAAAAATCGTAGAGCTGATGTACATATTACGAGTAACATTGTTTGCAGTTTTCATAATTTGCTGAATAATCGTGAATTTAGCTATCACACGCGGCGCAGTCTATTTTTGCTTAAAAAACGTCTAGCATAGGCATTGCAATACCGAATTAAAATACAAATACCGGTTTTTTGGTATTAACTATTAAATACAGTGAAATATATGAAAAAATAGAAGTATCTACTAATAAATGTAGAAAAAAACATCTAAATACGTACATATTATTAAATGTTTAACCCTTTATGGTAGACATGATGATGTTTACAAATACTTGGTAATTGAATAATTGGCAATTTCTTCTTCGAATGATCTTAGATGTGTATGTGCCCTACTGATAATTTTACCTGATAGTAAGTACACACGCACGTTCTTGCTCAATGGTTTTATGCTCATTCCAACATGTCCAAAGTATGAACCATCTCACTCGATGGTTTTTTTTTCTACATCGAGCAAATTGCCCATTTGAAAAATATTGAAGGTCCATAATTTTTACTCGATCCAATTTGAGTGAGGGAGTGAGGACGCACCGGCAAGACTCATGTGGCCTCGCTCTTACTCGTGGCGGTGGTGGCCTCGCAGCGTATTGTATCGAGTTGCTCGACTGTGTGGATGCAACGATGAGCATGCTTCTAAGTCAACATGCTCGATCAAGCAAAACCGTCGAGCAAGAACGTGCGTGGGTACTAAGTATAATGTTTTATTAGTTTATTGCACTTTTTACACTTACACGTCAAATAGCAATGGCAGTAAACCAAACATCACGTAACCAGACCAAAAAAAATACAGTCCTACTAAACCTTTTATGTTAGTTGATACATTTTGTTTCCACTTTCAATACCGAATATATCTGTATTGTCTGATTTAAAAAACTGATATTTCGTTCAAAAAATCAAAAAATACTGAGATACTGGTTTTGAAATACCGGTATTGTAATCTCTAGTCTACCAATGCTGGTTTGGCCCCAAATTATGGACCTAATAGATTGAGTATGTGACTAGCATTTGTTTCTCGTAAAAAACAAACATCTGTAAATAAAACCTCTACTCAATGGTGATCCATAATTTTTGGATTGAACATGGTAAAAAAAAATTGGCAGGATAATAAACACGATAATACTAAACGCTGGTTAAAATACCATTGTATAATTTTACACTCAGCCGCTGTAAGAAAATCCTCTCCTCTAACTCCTGACTTAAAGTCGTAAGTTTACAGTATGTATCTTGGGACGTTCACGAGAATTTATTGCATGTTCTTCTTTTATTGCAGGTGAGAATAATTAAATATTTAATATTTTATGAAGGTAATAAACCAAAAATCAAACTTTTAAAATTTTATATAATATCTAACATTTGAGCAGAAGATATCGCGCGAGCGCAACTTCGTTAAATTAAATTTGTACCTTTCATTCGAAAAAGCCATCAATTCCAATCTTATAAAAGATGTATTAAAGAGATCTGAATAAGTTAAACTGTTAAACAATTGTCTCTCGAAAAGTAATCCTAGTTGGGGATTAGTTTTGTGTTCAAACTTTGCTGACTATTCGAAAGTTTTGTGGGAGCTTTTGGTTCATTGGAATATCAAATGACTATGGAACTTTAATGCTTTTGTCTCATGGGAATACTATATTTATAAGCTCTCTTGTGTATTCTCTTATACTGTATTTATTATTCTTCCTTCAATAACTCTAGCTGAATTTGACCAATCGTCTCCTAAGCCTTTATTTCCCGGTTCAAACCTCTGCACCCATTCTACAATATTAAATTTTAAGCATTAATCTAAAACTATACATTCTTAAATTCCACAATATATTCTTTTCATAGCTTCCATTACTATTAATGGACTAGATTTTCCTCTAGGCTAAATAAATGAATATTTTTTGGATCTATGTATTTATGTATCTCGCATATTATACTGAAGGAAAACTTATTATCTTATTTTAATCATTAGATTTTTCATCTGTTGTAACGTAACTGATTAGCATTTTAAGGGTTTAATGTATAGTAAAACTTATTTGAATAAGTCGGCTTCGTTTATCAAGCGATTTACAGATAATAAGAAATGACAAAAAGGGCATAACGATTAAAAGGTAGCGCCTCAGTCAGCGAAATTTAAACTAAAGTGTCAGTCAGCCACTGCCAACAACGTTTTTAAAATAGAACATGAGAAAACGTAAATTCTTCTAGAGTATCCACGCAAATACCGACCAAAAACAAATGAATACTTTCCATGCATTAGCGAGAATTGCATACCTAATAGATTTCGCAGATTAATCGATGTAAAAATATTTTGTAAACAACATTAACTAACATTGTGAGCCAAATAAATACTAAAAATATGCTGGGAATACTTTATCCGCGATGTACGGCTACTTAAACTTAACAAGCTTAGAATAGCCATTAATTTATAAATAAGTATTTAATTTATATTTCCATACTTTTATCACACTTGTATGTCAATTAAAAATATTCAAAGCATTTTTTTAAATGATAACACTTCTAATCGCAGAAACCGAAGTTGCTATGATAGTCACTATATTGACATTAATTGTCATTTAGCGTACTTCACAAATAATACAATTTTACATAACGTCGATACTCTATGCATCAGACCCTACAGGTATAAAAATTATTATATACATAGTCACTTCAAGTGTTTGGTATAAACAGATACATTATAATATAGTCAATTTTAAGTGAGTTAAAAGCACAAATATTATGTAAAACTTGTTATGAATACGTAAGCTACTCAAAAATTCTAACAAACTATTAATTAAGTTAACATTTATTTGGTGGAATTATTTATTGTAAACCATACTATTAAATCATATTAAAGTCAAGAAGGATTCTAACTATTGGGTCTCACTTGATATTGGTGTCATAACCTAATATATTATAGATATAATATTATAATATATAGAATATAATAAAATTTATAAATATCTTAAATCGTTAATTTTTGTTTTCATTAAAAATTCCCACAATAAAATGTTACATAATAATATAGATGTTACATCAAATTTAATGAAACCCGGTCAGGTTTTAAATTTATTTTGTGTCTTATATTTATATTTATTACATAAAGAAAATATTATATATAAAGATAAAATCAGATTTCGTCAAAACTCACATGAATAGTCATGGTAAATAAAATCGAAAAAATCACAGGCACGTTGACTGTGGTTTGGCTGGAAAAACATAATATAACGATAACGTTGTTCCATTTTTCAATTCGACAATACATTTGTTTACTCATACGGGAATTACTTGCATAATATTATTTTAGTTTTAATGAAAACGCATTGCTCCAAGCGTGGTGCTATTTTTTAATACAAAATAAACTGCATCCCATTGTATTTCCATTTATGCAAAAGTTTGATTATTTAATTTTTAGTAAAGGATTATTTTAACAATATGTGTTTATAATTTTGTTTATTTAAATGAATGTATGAAATTTTACATTACGAAAATTTTATTGTGTTATGGAATTGTAATATTAAATGACAGTTACCATATTATACAAAATATTAATTTTGTATGTAAAAGGAAAGGGGAGATAAATCTATTGTTACTATTTTTCAGAATGGCCAAGATGATAATATAATTAATTAGTATTGTAGACGGCATCGATATCGTAGACCGAAATAAAAATGCCGTTAAATAAGAACTTATTGTGGATCTTGAAGAAAACGCCAGCACACTAAGTTCATCCAACGAAACCGCATACAGCTATTATAAGCCACACGTCATACGGAACGTACGATTTGGGTTCATGGAGATTTTTTACATAAGCATCTGACCGTGGCCGTACACTTAATAATTAGAACAAACAGATTGCCAAATTTGACAGATTGCAACTGCCAGCCCGCGTTTGTTGTTAATTGTCATACTTGTTTTTTTTTTTCATTTCAGGCATTTACAAAACACATCTTGTGACTAAATGTATATTTTAGTTTAAAAAAAATGCAGGTATAATTCCAAAATGTAGCACTATCATTCATTTTTTTCTGTTGCGCTCAGTTTTGATTTATAACTATATCACAGTCCAGTCAGCTGGGGGGCACCATCCATTCTGCCCTGAGAGAAGCGGAAGATCGAGAAGGATGGAAAATCTTGGTCGCTCTAAGGATGGCGAAATTTAAATGTGGTCACGATCCTCAGCCATGAGTGCACGACCAAAAAGAAGATATCATAGTCGAGACAATTTTCAATGTGCGACTGGGATGGCCAACAAAATGTCGCTTGAGTCTAACAAAGGCGTTACGTTTTGAAATTCATCTTACATTATAAAATGCTTATAAATACACTTATCCTGGCTTATATATTCTGTTTATTGACTAAAAATACGGGCTCATTTGAGTAGAGCGTACTGCATCATATATTTGGACCAATTAGTGCCGTAGACATTAGAGATTATTAGTAGTATTTGTAGTATTAGAGATGTAGATAAAATTTTGAGTACCTACTCATATTCTATAATATAATAGATAATAAACTTTTCTGAGTATATTGTAGGTAGCAGACGTCATAAATAATGAGATTGATTTTGCTTGAAAACCAGAGTACCTACATTGTTATTATGAAATAATACATACTATTATTATTTACGAATAATACGAGAGCTAAGAAAATAATAACAAGAAAACGGAAAGTGGACACACAATAGTATACCATGATATTTTATTTCGCTCTTTCATACTAATATTACTATTATGGCTGTCAGGGCTCGGATTTTTAGTGGGTCAATCGGAACCGAGCACCGGTCTATATGTTAAAATACTTACAGTACTTATTTCAATTTTCAATTTCAATTTTAATTTTAATTTATTTTACATATTGTGGACATTACAAATTATAAGTTTAAGACGTTCACAACATGACATTTAGAAACAAAGAAATATTATTAAAACAGTATTATGTAATACTGTAATTATGAAATATTAAGTTATTCTACAGTATAAATGTGTAAATACAAAAAATATGAAGTATATAGGTACAAGGAAGTACACCGGATGAGTTAAGCAGACCCTATTTTAAGAATTTATAAAATAACGTCCACCTATACTCATTCTTACGTAGATGGAATATATCAACATCCGAAGCAATTTGGTTGAACAGAGTTATTGCCCTCCGAATTGGCATCACCAATGGCAGGTTAGTTCTGCTCCTCGGGAGAACAAACAACTGATGCTCCCGATTTATAAGATAGTTATCAGGGACACACAAGTCAATATTACCAAGAATGGCAGAGTTCTCATTCACACCACGTATTAGTCGAAAAAAATACATGTCCAAATATTGATATCGAGCACTTAAACTACAGTATGTAAGCATACCTAAGAGAAAGTCAGTTGGATAAAGCCACGGATAGTATCCATATAGCCTCAAATAAAGGAGTCTCAAAAATTTCTTTTGAACTCGCTCCACCATGAGGTCATATTTCAACTAATGCGGGGCCCAAACAATCGACCCACTCTCAAGCCGGCTTCTCATTAAAGAATTATAAAGAATTTTTAATTCAGTAACATCCGAAATTATCTCTAAACTATAAACATAGGTACCTCATAAGCATGAAGTACGATAGTTTTGAATGAAAATATAACACAGTTAGGGCGACGCTGAACGAGAGAAAACGATAAAAGCTACATATCAGATGGAAATAATAGTGGTTACTATAATTAAATTTACCCTTATTATTATATTATTAATGAATTACACTCATATTATAATCTCATGTTACGATTCTTTATGATACGATTTTGTTGATAAAAAAATATTTATACTAAATTAGGCATAAGACAAAAATTAATTGATATAAAATTCGTAATTGAATGATACCCGATTTTTCTAAATATTACAGTTTTAAATTTTGTGTGTATATTTTTTATTACATGACGATTTTGTTAAAGACAATTTCAGTCAAAGTACCAAGTAAAAAAAGCAACATACGTAATTTTTTATCAATATTGCGAAGTAATTAAATGAAGCGAATCATTAAAAAAACATTTTTGCAGTGCAGAGCATAATAATATGGTTATCAATTAACTCATTTAGTGCTAACGCCGCGAATGGCGCGTTTGGAGTAGTTGACCATTAGATGTAATTAATATGTTATTTAAATGTGGTAATTAAAAGGTCAGCAGTCATTGCAATGGTCATTGCAAAGGTCAGCAGGCAATATGAGACTATAATATGAGTTATAAGGAGACGGCCACGACAAACATTCTTTTTCGAGTATTACTTAAGTCTGCAGAATGAAGAAAAAAATGTGTGGTTATCGATAGCGTTCAATAATGCTCTCTATAATTGGGATAATTGACTCAGAATAACAATTAAAATATCAATAGTTTTATATGGAACGATGTCCTTTAACTATTTGGTATGTTGTAAACCTTTGTGGCGGCCAATAACCCCAGACCTTGTCAGCGTGATTGCAATAACGCAATAATCAGTGAGTTACACAAGTATCGTACATCACCTCACCTACGGTCAGCACATTCTGCAAGTGTGACATACTTCGATAAGTTCGCGAAGTTGCAGCAGTACAACAGTCAGCATATTCCCTAATTGTGACCTACATTAGTAATAGCTTGCCGCAGTTTATTGTATATTCATTTCAATAATTAGCAAAGGACGATTGATGGAATCAGAATAAGCATATCTCACCGCATGGTAACCTGTACTGGTAACTTTGCTCTTGTCATTGTATTTATTTAGCAGAAAATAAACTCTCTCCTCAATTCACTCGAGTAATCTACAACCAGTCTTTTATCTCTACACCTTTCATATTTATTTCGAAAAAATGTTCAACTCGAGCACTGAAAAGTTAATAATACTACAAAGGGAAATATAAAGCTAATGCTTTGACCATTGTCACACAAAATGACTTGTGTTTATTGTTAGGTATAAAATATTTTTTTATTAAACACTTCTGCTCAACGTCTTTCAGTATAAAAAATAATTAAAATTATATCAACTGTCATTCTTAACAGTGAGGCGAAAGTAAAATTCAGTTGTGTATTGTATTTCAGACATCTGTCATAACAAGATAGAATAAGAAATTCAATTCTTATAAAATTTTCTTGCAGATTTTATTTTTCATGATAATAATTTTATAGTGGGTACACAGTTGGTTGTTCAAACAAAATGAACAGGAAATGTGAAAATAACGAACGGTTATTATTAAAAGACTTTTCAGTAGTATCTCCAGGCGGTTTAATGAGACAAAATAATAGCACAATAAATTGAACGAAGCTTTTATATCAATATTGATATTAATGTCGGATATAGGTAATATAATATTATGTAAGTACGTATAGAATTATAGGTCGAACACTTTACGCTTTAGGCACAAGAATAATATACTGTCATTTTTTAAAATACTTTTCAAGCGCCGTGGTGGGTCCCATACATCATTTTAGTTCTTCGAGCAATCTCGCTAAGTGTATATACCAGTAAAGAAGTGTGGAAGTATGGTGTTGAGATCCGCCATAAATAGTGCACATTAAACTTTGTTATTCATAAATATTTGTTTTTATTGAACTAAGACTACAATTTACATTTGGTGTTCAAATCAATTAAACCCTACCTAAACCAAACCATAATAGTTTTGGGCGATACGGCAAAACTGCATATTTTTCATTCATACTTATTTGATTTCGTTGGATTAAGAATACAAATTAAAAATATTAATCATTCTATTAAGTATCCAAAGTTATGTATGATTTAATTGCATAATTTTAGATATTTAGTATTTTATGACTATTATCTATTATAGCTTGGCTATCGCAGGGTTTAATTGAATTTTAAAAACTAACTAACACCATCTGTAAATTGTAGTCTTATTTCAATGAAAACAAATACGCATGACTGACGAAGTTTAGTGTGCACTTGTTATGGCGAATCTTAGCAGTCTACCTCCACCCTTCACCACTAGTATATACCTATACAATAATATACATACACTATCAGAATATAATATGAAAGAATATAACCATTTTTTCAAGATATTATATTATCAATATCAAGTCTTTGTGTTTAAGCCGAAAATTTCTGAAGATACCATAACTAGGAGTTGGCGGCAATTTAAATTCAATAATAATAACATTTATATCTATATTATGGTACTTATAATATTTGTTTTTGTATAAACAATAATTTTGTTAGGCTTTACAAAAATAATAAATTGTAAAATGTAACCAACTTACCTTCTCAGATAAATGTTTACCCGATCCCGAATTCCGAAAAGTCAGGCTCGGGTATGAACTGCGTATTGGGATCAACGAACGGTTAATAATCAGACCAACCCCTCACTGGGACGGGTTGTTTAATTTTAATTCTGGAAAATCTAGATTCATAATTATTATTGTGCTTATTATTATACTAGTGTGTAATACCTAATGAATTTAACGTAAATTTCATTAACAACTTGCCTAACTGCTTATAAGATAATAATGGAATATACCTACTACTTAGTATCTTCAATGTATTTATATAAGTATATAAGTAGTAAATGAATTAATTCATAAAAAAATAATCATTCATTCCCAGACCATTATTAATTATAGACTATTGAATATTATATAATATTTTAACTATTAATATTAAATAAAAACTCATTCAAAATAGATGCAGCTATTGATCGAATCGATTTGGGATTAGCCAAGAAGTATTATAATGACTGTATTTCTGAGAGATTTAACACTAAACTTCCATTTATGCATAGGTCTGTATTCCATCCTCTGTTGTCAGTGAAAAGCGTCAATTAATTTAACCCTTAGATACTGTATTATATTATTATTGTTGCGAAAGATTGAAGTAAGTTGGGTGTGCAAATTGCGATGTATTTGAGCATGAGGTATATACGTGGGGTAAGGGTAACATCCAGTGATGCCCCTTGACAAAATTCCGCCTCTAGGCAGCGCCGAAATGGCGTCCCATTTTTTATATAATATTTTTAATCATCCTTTCATGACTAAAACATCTAAAAAAAATATGTTACATACATTAGGTAGGTGCCTACTAACAAAATATATAGGTATTTACCACTAAATCTAATTTAAATGCCATCTCTGCTTCAATAGACAATATTGCGAGTCCACGGTTTCAAAGAACATTTAAAAATACACCTGACAACTTCCAAAACTTGCGAGTGACTATAGATCTACCATCATAAATTGGCATTTCAGCGAGGGCGCTAGTATGACATTGAGAATATTACCATAACTAACAAAAAAATGGTAATTTATAATTTTTTATTGGTAGTAGATTTCTGTACAAATATTATGCAATCCATAATTCGAGAAACATGTTGTAAAATTATATGGCATTTGTAACAAATTTATCCTCGATAGACAATTTTAGTTTCAAATTCGACCGGCTGCCAACTTACGATGGTAGATCTTTAGCAAAAATATTAGATGAATTTTACATTAGATAAGTATGTAGGTACCTACCTATAATTCGAAATTCTGCACCTGTTATTGCTGGTCATCAATGACGTAATATCCAAGTACAACGGAAGAAAACTAGACATCGCGAATCCGACAAAAAATACTGTCCTGTTAAACCTTGTATGTCAATTAATACCTACATTTTGTTTTCAAGCAGTGCGCTGGTTTTTTTTTAATGGAAAGATATTTCCGTTATTACTAAGTTTAGGTAGCTATTTCTAGATATACCTAATAATTCTCTACGATTTGCCGCCTTTCAAGTAACTGCCGCCCCCAAGCGATGCTCAATCTGCTTACCCCCACGGGACGCCACTGGTAACATCAGTGAGGACAGCGATGTGTGGAAAAGCAGTGTTTACGCAGGTTAACCACATTGATACGCTGCCACGACGCGAATTCGGCCTCACAGTGCCTAGAAGTGAATGTGAATAAAAAAAAATGAATCAATAGGAAAGTCGCAATAGGTGCTTATTGTTTTTATTGAATAAAAAATAAAAAATCAAAAGGTACTCATAGTTAAAATATTTTGTCATAAATTTTAAACTTGTACCTTTGCTCTAACGGAGTGACATTAATTTTTGCAACAACTGACTATCTGACAGGACCTCACAAATAACATACACTATTTGCCAACGTAATACAAAACTTATAAAAAAGTACAAGTACGAAGAAGCAAGACTCCATCACAAAATGATGCCCCTTCTGATGATCCACATTCAGGGCATTAATTTACTTACAGGAGTTACAAGGGCCAATTTAAAAAATATAATTAGCCAGGTAACCAAGGTCTGCTTCCCAGGTCTCACAATGTTTCAGTTTAAAAAAATGTAGGGAAAAAATAAGGTCACTACTATATTGAGTGGATCTGTTTATATATTATGCTATGTTACTAAATTTCTCACCATTTTTGTCTAAAATACTAGCACAACAATACAATGAGTATCTTTACTGCAGTAGGTACCAGAGAACACTGATATGTGTGCAGTGCGCACCTTATAATTACGACTGGTTGCTGTGGTTAGTGGTAGTGTGACATGTCAGAATAATTTATTATGACATTTCATAACGGCGGACCTTTTTTTCTGTATATACCTACTGCTGGACTGTCCGGATTAGTGAGAAGCATGATTTGTTTGCGGCCTGTGGATAAGTTTTGTAGCTTGTTTTATAATTTATTTTTCTCCATTTAAAATACGGTAAATTGAGTTCGTATTAAGTACAATTAAAGTAGCGCTTGCAAAGAAGTTACGCTTAATATTTCAAATGAAATAATGTAATATTATTGTAATGATAAAAGTTGTCTTTTGAAATATTAACTTTTAGATTTATTGTAATGGCTTATTTCCTTTACCTTTTAGATGGAATTATTATTTAAATTCGAAAGTTGTGTTAGCGGATATGTCCGAACGTATAACTTTGAATCAGAGTTTAAATAAAACATGATTTCTCTATTAGCTGCTCCCTTTACTGAATAATTTGTACGAAATTTAAAACAAAGCACAGCTTTCGTCCTTTCATCGTTATACATTTTGACAAAGGTGGTTTTATAGTATTATTTTGAGGTAAATTTAAAGTCAGGTTTATAAATAATTTTAATAAACATGCCTTTTTGGTTAGTTAAATAAATTAAATTGTTATGTTATTCAATGAGTACACACGATTTAAGTATGTACTGTTCGAAAACAAGAAATCAGCAATAACAGGAAGTCGCTGTAGTTGCATATAGAAAACTTTTCAGTGACGTGCCTGTCATAGCGGCAACACGTGCTGGAGTCGTGTTTAAATAATGTATCGGCTCTCTTTTTAGATGCGACTTCTTTTTTTCTTGGCAATAAACAAAAAAAAATACTAATAATAATTTTAACATCACTCCTAATCGTTTAAGACGTATTTTTATTATACAAAACTTAAAATTACGTAAATTAATAGATCCGTACACCACGAAATGATGAATTTGGTAGCGTTCCTCATTTGACAACGGAAGTGCAATTAGCTGCACTGGAGGGGATTGTAAGTTCACAGTTTTAACATGTAGACAAGAAATTCTTCATACAGCAGTGAATTGACTATAGCTGATAATAATGATGCAACAGTTACCTAATAAATTGATTGATGAAAGAGTTTATTTTCTACGATTAAATACATCAAAAATTGAAATGACTTTAATTCGCCTGATTTATACGATTTATCACATTGGATTTTTAATAAAATTATTGCAGTGGGCGAAATTTTCAGATTGCATTAACGCATATAACATGAAACGTTATTCGATTATGTGACGTCAAGCCTCGGTACCGTTCAGCACCGCTCAAATTGTCACATAGCGGAAGCCAATCAACCGGAAATAACGATTTATTGTTTCACTTCCTTTTTTGAATTTCGGAATATCGTTATTTTTTTCCAAAAATCTACCTTCCTTGTTTATTTTTAAAAAGGCACTTTTATGTATTCACGGAAAATTGCTACGGCGTGTTTTCTGTTGTTTGTTGTATGTATTTATTTGTTTATATAAACGTATTTTTTCAATAAATGCCTTTGAGCATTGTTCTCATATTGATTTTTTTAACCAGGTAGGTACCATATTTCATCAACATGAAAACTAAATAGGGGTCATGGCCGTCTCAATAAAATGTTTCCAGTCCTCTCTATCTACCACAAGCTACCTTTATCTTCAGAGATGCTGTGCCTATTTCCACAAAATCTATCCACTGCATTATACATTATGTAGCAATCATACTTGTCAACATTAAATGAGTGACACACTTTAATATGTGTGTTTTGTTATCAAAACAAAACAATAGTGCGATAATGATCGTCAGCATTAAATTTCCTTGATCATAACTAAATCATTCTATTATGATTTTTCAATTTTAATTTTTTTTTAACAAATTGTGGACATTACAAAATATAAGTTTAAGACGTTCACAACATGACATTTAGAAACAAAGATATATAAATATAACAGTATTACATTAAAAGAGATAGATCATTAGATAAATTAGATAGGTACAAGGAAGTACACCGGATGAGTTAAGCAGACCCTATTTTAAGAATTTATAAAACAGCGTCCATCTAAACTCATTCTCACGTAGGTGAAATATATCAACACCCGAAGCAATTTCATGAACATAGTTATCGCCCTCCCAATTGGCATTACCAGTGGCAGGTTGGTTCTGCACCTTGGGAGAATAAACTACTGATGGTCTCTATTTCTAAGATAGTTAACAGGGATACACAGGTCAACACTACCCAGAATGGCAGAGTTATCATTTATACCTCGTATAAGTCGAAAAAAATACTTAGCTAAATAAAAATTTCTTCTAAATTGCAGACTTCAGTATGTAAGCATGCCTAAGAGAAAGTCAGTTGAATAAAGCCACGGATAGTATCCATACAACCTCAAGTAAAGGAGTCTCAAGAATTTCTTCTGTACCCTCTCCACCATAAGGCTATACTTCAACTGATGCGGTGTCCAAACAATAGACCCACTCTCAAGTCTGCTTCGAACTAAAGTATAAAATAAAAGTTTTAATACCGTAACATCTGAAAAGACCCGGGAAGTACGCATGACGAAGCCCAACATTTTAAGCGCCTTGTTACAAATGGTAACTATATGGCTAATAATTAATGTCAGTTTACTCTCAAACGTAATGCCAAGATCCCTTACAGATGATATTCGTGACAGAACTCTGCCATGCATCGAGTATTGGAAAAACAACACTTTTGAGGCTCTGGTAAACGATAAAAGATTGCATTTATCAATATTGAATTCTAGTTTGTTACGTAATATAATATGTACTGCATTTGTATAAATAGCAATGCATGAATCCTCACTCACTCGTTGAGTCCGTCACGAGACGCACTACTATTATCACGATACTTACACTTGACATAGTAAGCCGTCATTTCACTCGAATCAAGTCTCTCAGTGCATTAGTATAATCAATCTCTTGATCACATCATTCTCACCAGTACATCCGTATCCGTGATTATAACTTCACGCTGTCATGCTTATTGTTGTATCGCTCAATAAACACTCCTTTAAACATTATGTCTTTATTACGGTCTAAATAGATGTGAAGATTTCTTATGAAACTTACAGTATCACATAATATATCAGTGGTATTCAAACAGTGCATCGCGGTACCTTAGGGTGCCGCAAGTTAAAAACGATTCCAGATAATCTTAATACCGCGCACTTGTGGATCCCGTTATTTCACTAGTAGGTATGTGATATGTCATCCTTTTTCAAGTGTGAGGCCTCAGTTGCGCAAAACAAACGTATAACCGTATAAATGTATAACCAAAAAAGACATTGTCTACGAACATTTTCACACACGGTTATACGTTTGAGTTGTGCAAAACGCTCAACGCTGCGCCGAACGCTGCCACTCAGGACGTACACAAGGGTGTGTTTTTTTAAAACGCACCTCTCTCATCCAAGTAACTATGGTTTTAGAAATACCGTTAGAAAAATAATGTTATGTACAAGTTCACATGGATTCAAGACCTGTAAGAAATCTCTGTCTCGTATGTCCGTGAAGTCATGCATTGTTTAGGTCGGAAAATTTATGAATTTATTCAGATAAAACAATTTTCATCAAAGATTCCGAGAGGAATTCAATAAAAATTCGCCTGCGGTGATATAGATCTGTATCACTAAAATATATAAAATTTGTGAGTAAAAATAATATCTGACAGCATTTTGAGACTAACTAAGGGGAACTCCCGCGGTCTAGTTGTAGTGTGACTAGTTTGATTACAATATTTGAGAAACAGTGTTAGAGCGCCGTGAAGAAATCTTTAGACACAAAGTTTTTGAAAACTGCTGATATATAAGTATCACAAAAATTGGTGGTGGGTACCTTTTTATAAATATGTGTTTTTGCAGCCTCTTCTTACGTATTTGTTTTCCAAACAATGAGAAGAATAAGATAGTCTAGAGAAATTGAAAAATTCCAGAAATACACAAATCGTCAATTTTCCTAGGCATATTCTTCAATATAATTGTTATATTGATTCGAAGAATGGCGATCTAAAAATAATATAAGATTTGCAATACGTAAGATAAAACAATTAACGTAAAAGTAAACAGTCAAACAATAAATTTTACTGTAAGGTAGAAGGAAACAAATTCTAAAATATGCTTCGTTTATTTGTTTACATTAACAACACTTTTGTAGCAGCTTAATTGGATCATTTTATTGACAAGTATAAAACATTTCGAATTTCCTAAGAAGGGACTTCAATAATTCAATCAGGCTTCACATTTTCAAAAAGCTTAGCAATTATTATTCCGTTTAATAACTCAATTTTAAACTTTTTCAAGATAAAAGGTTTTATATTTTATTATTAATTAGTCATCTCGAATGACACTTAAATAGATTTCGGCGAAGAAATGCTACTTTTTTCGGAAATAAAATATAAATAAAAAACTTTTTTCGATAAAATTTTATTGACTGTGAAATTTGAATAAATAATTCGAAATACGATGAAAATTGTATTGTATAAAATCAGTCATTTAATTAAAATTCATTTCTTATTTTTAGAATCAAAATAACAACAGATGATGGTTATTAGGATCCGTTTTCTTATTAACGAATATTCAACAGTATTGAAATACCTAAATTATCGTTAATGTCAACAACCCCTTTTTATTGTTCCACAGTAAGTTGTTTACAGCTATTTCCGGCTATAAAAATCTAATTCAAATTTATATTATTTACATAAACCAAACATTACAAATTATACGTTTAGGAGTTTAAAAATTGACTTTAGCGCCCACGATGGCCGAGCGGCTTATGCGTCGGCTTATACTGTCGTGGTTTCCAGATTCAAATCCTAGCTCTGGCAAAAATATTACATATTGTTTTTCAATTTGTGTTTGAGTCAGACATAATAGGTTGAGAAAGTGGTTAACATCCATCTCTGGTAAAAACAAAAATCTGTTAATAGAAACCTCTACTCAGTGAAGGCCTATATTATGATCTCATTAGGATTGGATATGGGAATATTTCTTAGATAGTAATATTCCTATCATTGTCCCTTCCGGTTTTCTACTTGATTCGTAGCGTTGGATGACTTGCCGTGTACCTACCTGTAGGGATTGCAATACCGAATGAAAATACCAATACCGGTTTTTCGGTATTTCCTATTGAATACCGGTATTTGTAAAATATATGAAAAAAATAATTATTTAAAAATTTCTTTTAAATATTAATATTTTATAGCAAAATTATCCTAATAGGTACCTACATAAATAATTATTTAAACCTTTAAAGTTATGTGAAGGTAAGGTACGGTAGAGATACCGATGTTTACAAATACCTAGTTGTTGAACTATTGGTACTTTCTTCTTCGAATGATCTTTCAATAACTTTATATTATAAAGTTATTCTTCGACGTGTATAGTATGTCCCACTGATAACTTTATCCCATAATAATTAAAAATACAATGTTGCTCACTGTTTTCACAAAATTATATTTTTTCATTATTTTGCAAACGACTCTTCAGTAGATATACGTAAAAAAAAGGCACAGACAAGTCCATTATAGAGTATAATTATTATTTAATCATGAAATATTCGCCACTAGGGCCGATAATACAAACTAATGACGTATGTAACCAGATAAAACTAATAGAGTCTTCTTAAACCTTCCATGTAAATTAATGCATTTTCTTTTCACTTTTAATACCGAATATATATCGGTATTGTCTGGTTTTTAAAACCGGTATTTCGGTATCGAAAAATACTGGAATACCGGTTTTGCAATCCCTACTACCAACAGTATAATGCTCTTTATAACTTTGCTTTTTTACTATACTGATACGCCTCTTTGTCTAATTTCCTTGCATACAATTTGATCAAATGATATTCACTTGTATTAATATAAATAATAATAAATATAGTAATAAGAAAATAAATAGATGATATATGTTAAAAAAACCATTTTTAATATATTAAGTATTAATTAAGCATAATTTTCATCCTAGAGCCGGAGTGCAAAGTTATGAAATGGTAACACTATCCTACAAACAAAGCAACAAACTTTAAACCAGAATGCGAACCGCCATTTTGTTGCTGTTTTGGTTACACGTAATAATATGTTATACCGGCTTGGCTGTCATACCAAATTTGAGTTCCTTTTGAAATGACAGTACCTATTCATTACATTTACATTCATTAACATGACATATCCCTGAAACAACAATAACTATTATTCATTACCTACATCCACAATTATGGTATATCTCCAAAGATATACATTATTGTACAACTGTCATAAATGAAATATGAAAATCGAATATCTAATGCACACCTCACATACAGTTTATCAAATTTGAATACGTGAGTCGAATAGAGCATAATTTATATACATATGTATACATGCTGGAGATGTTTTATTGGTTTAATCATTTAATAGTAGGTATGACATTTAACGTAATACCTACGTATATGTTCGTTTGTACCATCGACGTCTGTTGGGATAGAAACTACAGATTACAGTAGATGCTCACCTTTGTTGAATTGAGAACGCCTATAAAATATTATTAATTTTCTGACCATATAAATGTATTGAATGTGTATATTTATTAAAATGTATTTTATCTATATAAATATTATAATATGTATAATATGTCTATTTGTTCAATAATTATAACTACAACAACTTCTTCTTATGCAATCCCCATATCGGAAGTCAGTCACCGTCATTGGGATCGTCAATGATGCAAGGGGCCGACTATATTAAGGCCGTGGAACTGAATTGCAAATTACGATGATAATGCTAGCTATTGATTATCTTAAAACCTAAATCAGTAACCTGTTAGCAATAAATCTTGACTGGCCACGGTGGATTTGCTGCCAAGCTCTTTGACAAACATGGCGATATGACTGAGAACTACAGGATATAAACCACATCCTCTGGAAAAGGTCGAAACGGAAGAAATGCTCACGTTAGTCCAACCAGCTTTTGTATCCATCGTGCCGTCAGACCTGGTCACCACGAAGGCATCTTTTATTGTATTTAAAAAAAAAATGCGGCGTCTTTTTGCGGACGTGATGATTTTTTCACATATTTTTGTTTATCCATATTGTTTTAGCATTATTTTTTGTATTGTATTTATTAATTAGAATCTTTTATTGGCACTCTGTAAACTCAGTCAAAACATACTTGAGTGCATGGTGACCGCAGTCTTAGACATTTACTCCAGAGACATTTCTAGGCTGATGTAATATACTTAATTAAGACCAAGTGTGTGGTGCGGGGCGGGTTGGTTTAAAGGGGTATATATTAGTGTTGTTAGCAATACATGAAGATTTTCGATGGCATATTTTGAATAAATTATTACCATTTATTTCAATATGCAACCATCATTATTTTCTACAAACATTTTACAATATTGCATTCAAAGTATCAGCAATAACTAAGACTACCATCGATTTTTACAGTTTCGTATTTTCTGTGCTGTGCTTTGCAATACTGTACTTTTGTCCAGTCATAATGTTGCGAGGTTGTTTTTCTGGTTTTTATGGTACTCAGAACTTTTCGATTCTTTTATATTTGTTCGGGTATCTAATGACCGGAAAGAATGGAAACCGCACGTATAGGTCTTCATTCAGCAGTGTAACGAAAGTAACTAAGATAATGATGATGATAAAATTATTCCTTGTCATGTTGTGATTTAGTACATATCTCAAGGCACGTCCGGTATAATTTGGTAAACGCAGGTTTCTTTTATGTAAAAATATACCCAAATGACTCTCGGTTTTGTTTTCAATGCAAATAATAAATATACCCTAATTGAGAAGGTTTTATGTTTTATTTTAAAAGAAGTGTTTTAACGATTTTGTCATAGTATGATTGTGAGAGCTAATTAGTCATTGCCTGGTAACGAACATGAATGTTGTTTATTTTAAATGAAAAAACAAAACTGGCAGCTAATTATATTTTCTACCCTCTGGGGGTTGATGCCTTCTAAAATTTGGGATCCTAAAAATTGCGACAGAAATTGGAGTCAGTTAATTACAAAAACTGATGAGTATCATTTGTAGCATGTAATCATGGATTTCCAAAGATGTAACACACTCGTATCCTGAGTGTAGTGAAACCACGCGTGCATGATAGCAATTTTTTAGGTTCGACATATTGCATTGGCACATATATGAACATTACACAAGTTATCATAACTGCAAGCCAGATGTTAATTGCTAGAATCAAAGTGCCTATTCTCAATTTCCGGGAAAGTGCGTGGGACAACAACGTCACAAATGGATGTGATATGGCACGGTAAAGTAGAAGGCACGGTACGATTGGTGCACAGTTAGAGGCGTCCATCGCTTGATATACGGCGTATGCAGACGTTGCATACAGACAACACAGGAAATGCAGTCTGCAGTATGTGGTTAGAATCGGTTACCAACTGCATGTCATAATCAGATTTGAGGAAGTGTTTTACTTGTTGATAGATAGCTAGGGGTATATTTAATATTGGTACCAAGTCATATTAATAATTTTTAATGAGTTAAATCTTTGACCCTTGATAACTGCCATTATATCCACAATTATATGGTATTATGCCTAAACGATCCGGATTATTGTACGAAATATAGTTATATCATTGTGATGACCTATTTACTTCGGCATATGCATATAAGTGATCATAATTATAAAAGAGTTATATAGTAGTGTATGACACAATAATATAAAATGCTAATAATTGAAACGTCTGTTTTGATTAGTATAATGTCATTTTATCAGAATAATCACACACTTGATTTTTGAACTGTTTCTATTATTTTTTGCTAACGCACGTGCTATATTTAAAATAAAAACGATTGTTATGGTGTATTCTTTACCATTCAGTATGGTAAAATGATCACCTACTTACATACATATGAATAATTATATATTATAATGTTTTATAATAGCCCTCTCACACGTCAGTTTTCTTTGAATAATTAATTATTCTAATCACATACAATAACTTTGTACTAACTCGGAATATATTATTATTATTATTATTATTATCAATAATTTCTTGATTAAATATCAATATTATTTGATCAATGGTTCGCCACTTCTGTTGTAAACATGATAATGTATACAAATTCGAGATGCCAACATATTATTTAATAGTCCTTGTTCAAACTTGGTGAACTAAATATATAAACTTTACTATTGTCGGCAAAATGATAATATTTGAACACGAATTTCTCTTTCTGAATGTATTATGAATGAATGTAAGTATCCACTAAAATAATTATAATGTCCAAATTATAACAAAAATATGATTTTTAACTAAGTGAAATGAAAAAAATACATTTATGTTTTATACCAACAATATAGAATCTTCGACGAACGTATATGCTCTGTCCAAGTACTTGGATATTGCATAGGACGAACTAATCAATCATCCAAAAATTACAGATAAAGGAATGGCTTTCGACAACGTGTCCAAGACCCATTATGTAGTTTTTTTGATATATTATTCGGCGCGGACTGGTTATCTTATAGAGACTGGTGATTTTGGGGAGCCTCCTGTAAAGGCAAAGCAAAGGACGAGCGTCGGCGCGGTGAAGACACCAAATGAAGGAGCTGACAGGGTCAGAATTTACTCTGCCCTGCGATAAGAAGACAATCGAGAGGGGTGGGAAGTCTCTGTCGCTCAAAAGATGACAAAATTCCAAGATAGTCACTATCCTCAGCCATAAGAGAATGAGGGAATTACTAAGAAGAAGTAATAATATATGGTGTCCTGCTTTATAATATTAATCGACAATCAGGCAATTAATTTCTACAAAAATATATGTCAAAATGGTGGTTAATTTTCAACAGCAAAACCACTATAACCGTAATGATATTTATATTACAATATAATATATTTGTCTTGATGTATCTATAACGCATGTGAGAAAACCTATGTAAATGTGAGACTGAGAAGAGACGTATAAAATGTGCAAAGTGAGAGAAAACATAATATATCTGTATTTAATAACCAGATTATAAATAAACTTATATTTACCAAGTAATAGATATAATCCAAACTTACATGATATAACCAACCAAACAAAGCTTCTTGGAATACACGGAAGAGTAACAACGTAAACCGAGAAAATAGAATATCGGATACACTTTCTATGAACTACATAGATCGAATATCACGTTCACAATGCAACTTAGTCTTCGTTGTGGGTACATCGGCTATAATCGAAGTGTGTTTTCATAAAAGGGTATAATTACATATATATATTATTGTATAACAATAATACAGTATACCAATATAAAATAATATATTTATAATTTTAGCCAAGAATCTTTTATCTTTATTTATTAATTGTTATTTGAATACCCGATGACAGAATGCAAGAGTGCAAAAATTGTATGGATTTCGAAAAAAAAAGCTGCAAGGGGGGTTAACAAAATCTAGATAATGTAGAATTTAACTCTAATGATGAACAGCTGGAACAAACATAATAGTTTAGGTATGCTGTTGGCGATCCGATAAAAATAGTGCACATTTTTTCAGTCATAATTATTTGTTTTCGTCTCAGAATACATATTATTACATAATATGGTAATGGTTATTTTTTTTAAATTCATTAAACCCTGCCTAGCCAAACTAAGAGATCGATAAAAATATTTTAATTATATCTATAATAATTACAAGATAAAAAGAACTGTTTATATACCACGTTATTAAATTTTCTGTTGAATCATATAAACTTGACAATTGTATGTATTAATAAAAACTGTTTATTGTACTTGATAGAAATACTGAATAAATATTATAGAATATTGAAATGTCATTTTGACATTTCATATTGATTTCCGTAGTAACGCACGTATATATATTAATAATTTAGTTGCTAGGACACCCTTAGCAACCGACAATAATAACTTTTCATAACAGAAAATGAATTCAATTCTGCTTAAAAATGGCTAACAGTAATAAAAAAATGCATTGTCGTCGTGTTTTGATGTATTCTCAAAGTTTCAAATGTCTAGCTAGTCGGGAAGTTAGTTAAAAATCTTCAATCATCCAATACAAATCTTGGACAAACTGTTATAGAATATAGACATACCTACCAATCTATACTTATCTATTAATAATGTCTTATCACTATTTGTAATCAAATATGTTATTTAAAATCATAGTACTTAAGTAATATACGCATGCACATCAACTAGCCTCGGGCATCGCATTACAGATGCACCACTAATATTATATACTTACTTGTTTTTAATAACTTTGGTTTTGTACTTACTTGATTTCTTAATTATTGTCAATACTTGTTTTATCTATAACTTCCCACTCATTGTTTCATAATTGATGTCATTCGTCATTGATATTTGTGCTATATAAGAAGCATATTATTTGTCCATCTAAATTCAGTTACGAGTAATAAACTATATATCACGCTATTGCTTGAGTTTGTTTATTTGCTCACGTTGTGGAAGCAATTCCATAACAAAACAAGAAAAAAAATGTACTGGACACACAAAAAAATCTGTACCGGACAAACAAGAATACGAGCTAATAAAAACTTCGTAAAATATCTAAAATTATGTATGGTATAATGGCATAATTTTAGATATTTTATAGATAAATGAATATTTTTTTGACTATTATCTAAAATGGCTTAGATTAGGCAATCTTCAACTAATTTTGAAAACAAACGAATACTATCTACAACAATACTATCTACAACAATACTATCTACCAGTGCAATGAAAACAAATGCGTCTGACTGATAAAGTTTAGTGTGCACTATATTTTATGTCAGATATTAACAGCCTACCTCCACCGTTCGCCACTAGTATAGATATAGATATCAATAGTTGGCACCATGATTGAAAATGCACATTTTATGTAAGTCGAATTTCGTATTGTCATTTCTCTTATAAAAATCTATTAAAAAACTTATTCGTGAGACAGCCAAGATCTCCATTGGATTGTAAAACCACTTAACAAAAGTTCAACAGACTTATAATATAAAATTATTTTCTAAACTAATTGCCAAACAATTGGTTAGTAAAGAATCTTCGCCATTCATAAAATAGTGGTATTAGAAATATTCGGCAAGAAATTTGAACAAGAAGTTTTTTAAAATTAAACGCTGTAAACTTAGTTTCATAAGTTTCTACGACAAAAGTTTTTCTGACCAGTCGTGAATGTTCCACGAAGCGAAATGCATTGAAATTTTCAAACAGGCGGACAACTTTATTCGAACATTCCAGAAGCTGGAATTCCACGAGACTTTCTTGTACGTCTGTGAACATACAGATAGTCTATGTTAATACGAAATACTTACAAACGAGCATATTTTTAAAATAGTTTACAATAAATAAATAGTATAATAAATTATAAAGGCAGTATGGGTATACAGTACACATTATTTAGAACCGTGGTTAATTCTAATTAGATACATAACATCAGCAGCTACACAATTCATGGTGTAATATGATACTATCCATACACATCTCCCCATCAGAGTCGGTTTCTAGTATATAGATATTGGAAACCCGTCAATATACTGCAAACTATCGTAGAGTGCATTCGATGCAATGTGGTAAAGTGGGGGATCTTCGATCAATGACGATGCTTGAAAACTTATACTTATTATGATGTAACTTCAATGAAACCCTGCAAGTTCAGTGATATGTTGTTACATTCGCTAGCATCCCGTAACCAATGAACTGTCGGACTTCGAAGTCTGAACCGCGGGATAAGGAATACGCAAATGCTCGAAAAAAGTATCCTGCATACTAAACACACAAAAACTTCCATGCACCTGGAGGGATCAGGATGTAAAATTATGATAAAGAGAGAAAGCACTTAACCGAATATCATTATAAACTGGCTAAAACTAAAATCCTCTTGTCGGGACAACCTGATGTCTTTATTTGGTGATAGTATGGAATTATTTTGTCAGATCTCCATGCTGTTGCTCTAAGCTCGATGTTAGGATTTCCTAAGCAGATCGTCGCTATACTGTCCAATTCAATCTCGGACGTTTATCGTTAAAATTTATTTCTAAATTTGTTATTCTTACCTTATAATATTGAATGGATTATCGATAAAGAAATACTATACAAGAATAAAAAAAAGTTAGCTTTATTATAAATATTCAATTCAAATAATACATAGCATGTTAGTATTTCTGTGAGGCTATGAATATTATTAGTTTATAAAATAATCCATAAGGTTACTCTGAGTTAGTAAAGAAATACTGTAGATCATGACAGTTCACTGTAGCATTATCATTGGTTATAACAGATATATGGAGAATGTAAATTTTGAATATAAACCATATTTTGCCATTCAATTTAAATACATTATTATTTAGAATAGTAATATCTCATATTTTACATTGTCAGTGAGAACATGAAAAAATTTGATACATCCTTATCTTTTTTTTGTTGTAAATTGTGGAAATTGTGAGTTTTGAAACCCTTATGTACATGATTCGTACAATTAAAGGTATTTGATATCGGTAAGTAATCCTTTACTCTATTTAATATTTGGAGTCCAGCTTCAAAGCATTCTACTGTATACCCATATGTAATTTTTAAAAGCCACATAATACAGTAAAATATAAAAGTTGAAGTATAACATTAAAATTTTTACATAATAGATTCTGTGGTCTATCTATCAAAACTGCTGAAGCAAGTCATAAGTGGGGTTTTTTGTGCAACGACCTTATGCCCTTCAATCATAATACTCATTTTATAATATAAAATATTTTTTTTCTATAATTTGCTTTTTTAAAACATGGAAATTGGAATCTGCAGAGAGATTGCCAGTATCTACGAATAATAGGACTTATAAATGGAGCATATTATGGCTATCCACAAAATGGTGGTAGTTTTACCACCCCATTTAGTCGTTATAGTAAATCAAATATACATTGAAATTAAAATCTTTATTACCTTTTTTTTTATTTAACGAATAATTCAGAAGATTTAAGAATGTAACATTCTAATTATTGAACATACACAATTTTGAAAACTCTCCTGAGAAATATATTAAAACCAATAGAAAAATCTTTTTTGAAAAACGTGACGTCGGTAAGTAATTAAAGTAATACCAACTTTGATTTAATATACAAAAGCAGATCGCCAATAGTAGCTCAATTTGGAAAGCATTTCAGTGAGTATTAAGAGTCATTAGTTAAACATTGTTGCAAATAAGTATGGCGCCTTTAGCATAGTGGTCTATGTGCATGAGCGCGATACCCGAGAGATACAGGTTCGGTTCGTGCGAAGTGTCTTACTTTTCCAAAAAAGATTTTTTCTATTTTTTATGATATATTTTCTCAGAAGTACTTTAAAAATTATTCATGTTTAAAATCTTTTCTCACAGCGTCACACAATAGTATCTCAACTATTTATTTATTGTATATTATTTTTATTTCTATAATTTTGTAATTATATTACAGTGTTATTATACTTGTCGTATTAAGTTAGTTATGCTTGAAGTATTTTTGATACATATATTATTAGTAGAATTATTACATATTATACTATTAATAACGGTGTCTATTCCGAGAACAAACCTGACAAACGTTTTACGTAACGTCTTAAGTTTTATCGACGGAACGTGTTTAATATAATAACAGGTAAAAGTTCTTATGGGATGTATTATATTCACTTAATTTAAATATTACGTAAGTAGATATTTACAACATTATGTTTACAACTTCGATGTTTATAAGTTGTCAACTATTTGTGCAAAAAATAAAATATTGTATAGTTACGGCAAGTAGATACGTAAATATATTATTATTTGTATGTGTGACAAAAATCAAGATAATTTTCTCAGTGGCCGGTAATAATAATAAAGTTGTGTGGAAATATTAGTGAAACGCAAAAAATCACAGGTGTTTAAAACACATTTATCAAACGATAACTATTATAATTCTGGTTTATTTACTAATTACTTATTCAGAGGTTTATAAAAAAAAAACATGTCAAACGAAATATTGTAGAAATATAAATTGAAAATCTATTTTTTTTTCATTTCATCGTTATAATTTCTGTGTATAGAATATACATACATAACATTTTGTTTATTTATTCATTTAAAAATTATTTCGCTGAGATATAAATAAATAATTACAAGATAAAAAGAACTTTTTATATACCACGTTTTTAAATTTTCTGTTGAATCGTATAAACTTGACAATTCTATGTATTAATAATTTAGGACAAAGAAGGCAATTGTCAACAAATCATTTTTTTGCTATTTTGCAACAAACAAATATAGAATACTGAAATGTCATTTTGATTTCCATAGTAACGCACGTATATATTAATAATTTAGTTGCTAGGACCACCCCTTTAGGAACCAATAATAGTGGATTGAATTACGGATTTCTTCCGAAATAACTGTATATAAACGAAATAACAGAATTAACTGAAAATGAATTCAATTCTACTTAAAGATGGCTAAAAGTAATAAAAGAATCCATTGGCATCGTGTTCTGATATACTACAAAAGTTTTAAATGTCTAGCTGGTCGGGAAGTTAGTTAAAAATTGATTGCAAGATTTTTACTGGATAAACAACCACCGTACAAACAAGAATACGAGCTTATAAAAACGTTGTAATAAATGAATGTGACCTAAACATTCCTTTGTAAAAATGGTGCCGTTGTTATGCAGTTGTAGCAAGATCTTCAAAATGACAACAAATATTTTAGTGTAATGCTTTTTTGTCCATTTAATCGAAGGATTTATATTACAGTGAGACATTGCAAAAAAAATACTTGCACTCAAAAATACAACATGAAAGTAGTTATAAAAATCACGTTTATTGTTTAATTTCACACTCAAAGATGATTATTTAAACTTGATGATGATTACTGAAATTCATGCATTAGTCCATTTGCATCAGTGGTGTATTATTATGAATCGTTTTTCTACTAATGGACAGCACAGCCTTGATAATTAATTTTGAATGCAAAATGAATAAATTTATAACAATGGCGTCCTTTAAAATATATTCAGACAATCTAAATAAAAAGGATGTATTTCATTGTCCTTGGAGAAGGAAGGACGACTAATACGAAAATAATTTTAAATAATAAGTAGGTAAAATATTAAAAATCGGAAGTCAAAAAGCAATAGTACTTCTTAAGGTTATACTTCAGCTGAGGCACGGTCTAAAATGATCGTTCTAGGTCGATTTACTTAGGTATAACATCTACATGTGTTTAAGGTCTTTTTAAAACTATATTATATAATTATTATTGAAATAGCGCCTTTTTTAAATATCAAAAAATAATTATCGACATGGCCTATATCAGTGGTTTCCAAACTTTATGTTTCTATGCTTCCCTTTAAAAAAATCTAATCTTGGTGCCTCCCCCTCCCTTTATTTCATTAAATAATACAGACACCTTTTTGAATATCATCATATATCAAAAATTATCATTTAAGTATATCAATCATTATATATAGGTATCACATCAAATTGTTTCATCAATTATCACAAAAATATAACGTGAAAAGTGCATTAGCAAACTAACCAAGAACTCAGTAAATATATTGTAAATAGATTTTTGTTTGCTTCAATGTATCTGGCACACAAATCATTTGATAGTGGAAATATGGCGAACTTATTTTTTTTTTGTAATTTTGATTTCCAAAGCTCCAATATTTTATGAATACATTCACTTCATCTTTTTAAATCAATGAATGCATTAATGATCCTAGCATTGATTTATTCACTCATTTTTTTTAAAAGTTCAACCAAATAGACAAGTTTAACAACAAAATTATCGTTCCTAAATAAATTTTCCTCAAACTTCAACATTATGATTTGACCCTTGTATTTATTTTTTTCACGAGACAGCTAGCGCGCTTCACACTATACTATAGAAGTGAGGTATTATAAAATTAGTCTCCATATTTTCAGACAGGTTTGCAAACAACCTTTTATAGGACTGTTTTATGTAGTTTATATCTAGCGGCCGTTTTATAAAATAAGCATTTGCAAACTGAAAACCTGTGACTACATTAATTGTGTGAAACTTTTCGCAAACTTTACGCGTCTCCCAGTTTGGAAATTGCTGGCCTATATAATATATTATTATGACAATAAAGTTATGAAATAATACTGATATACCTACGTAGTTCTGTCGTAACATAGAAAGTTGTTTCGACTGCGATACTGTCATAATATATTATTAAAACAGCTGCCATTGTAACACTCTTCCGCACACACATGCAGAACGATGCCGGCACAGTCACATCATGCGGCTATCTGAAACGAATGACTGACCTTGAAAAACAGTTTCTGCGCATTCGTCTATGCAACATTTTGCTATTCGACCTGAGACACATATCGAGTGAAATTTGTTATTGCGACAAGCATATGTTTTTTTCTACCAAAATGTCGCACTGAGATGTGCGGTAGTACAATTAATAGGTTACATGTATTTTATGAATGCTAACAAAATTATATCGACATATTTGACATGTTGAATATGCCACTGGGCTAACATTTAGATTAACTCCAATTAAAATTGTACACTATTCCATCCCGCATGTGTCAATAAACATGTGCATTTCAACAATTTAGATTCACTCAAACAGGCATTGATATTAAATTAATGTTCTGCAACATTACCGAGATAGACACTAAAATTTACACGTGTATTACAATTGTAATATGCTAACAATTAACTAATTAATATCTACATGGACATTTTGACATGACTTTTACCATACCTATTTGATATATTGTAACGCAACAAAGCCTTAATTAAATTAAACGCTAAACATTATAATACAAATTGAGTAAAATGGACAGACGGGTTCAATAATTATTTATTACACATTGAAAAGTTGTTAAATATAATACTGAACCATATCAAATTTAGTATAAAGCTAAAGGGGTTATAGTCCAAAACTCCAAAATTGGTAAGGGCCCGGCGCCTGAAACATAAATTGAAAATTACATAAAATAAACATTGAGGTAAAGGAAGCAGCCCCTTCTGCACCAAGCCCGACAAAATTACCTTAACCCTTAAAAATGCGTTATAGCAACCGTTTAATTATTTACATATCGCTTTTCTAATCGGTCACATATTTTAGTGTTAAAATTATTATAAATTAACAATAGCATCTGTGAGTAAAAATTATAACTATTTTGTCAGCATATTTTGTAAACTATGGAGAACTGCAAGTTTTTAAATAAAGTTTTATTCACACAAAAAAATAAGTAAATACAGTTTGTTGCCGAAAGGCAATATTAAAATAGAATACGAGTATTATTAAAATTGATTGCATTTAAAAATACGTCACCGAAGAAATATTTTTGCGATGCAGAAATACTCAAAACACAAAAAAATGAGGCCAAATTGAATTCAGGAAGTCTCATGTTTCATTAGTTATTTTATTTACAACTTGAGAATTCGTAATAAAAATTACAATTATAAAACAAATTATTTGACATTTAGTTTTCAGTATGTATTTACGCAAATGTGTGTTTTTTAATTACTTTTAATTACGTTTGTTTGGTTTTTTCAGACCTCGAGAAAGCATTATTTGGTCCAGTGGGTCTATTCTATACTTATGTGGGTCTATTCTATGCTTATCGACCGCTAAAGTGATAAAATAATAAATAAATTCAAACTTAGGGTAGGTTTGTATCAAAATATTAGCACTTATTGTAACAATTACACGAAGTTGGTTTTTATTGTTGCAATAAGTGCTATATTTTAACAGCACCTATCTTGCTGCTGTTAAAATATCGCACTTATTGCAACAATAAAAACCGGCTTCGTGTAATTGTTACAATAAGTGCTAATATTTTGATACAAACCTACCCTAAGTTTGATACTATTTATCAATTTAGTGTTCGATAAGTATAGAATAGACCCAATGGAACACTAAATTGATAAATAGTATCAAACTTAGGGTAGGTTTGTATCAAAATATTAGCACTTATTGTAACAATTACACAGAGCTGGTTTTTATTGTTGCAATAAGTGTGATATTTTAACAGCAGCAAGATAGGTGCTGTTAAAATATAGCACTTATTGCAACAATAAAAACCAACTTCGTGTAATTGTTACAACAAGTGCGAATATTTTGATACAAACCTACCCTAAGTTTGATAATATTTATCACTTTATGACTTTAGCGGTCGATAAGCATAGAATAGACCCACATGACCATTTCAAATATAAATCGAGCCTTATATCGAACTATAATCATATTACATAGAATGTTTTGACGAACCACTGCAAAATATTCCATAATATTATCAATATAATGTAAATAACTATATATTAAAGATAAATATGTCAACTGATAAAAGATGTGAAAATATTTTTCACAACAAGTCATGAGGCCCAATGACAGTAATGTAGTGAAAGAGTAGTGTAATTGGCAATAGAAGCGAAACATCCAGGCTTTGAAAAAAATATATTCTGACGTCACCGGGACTCAACTCGAAGCCGCCATTTGAAAGGGCACCACCTCACGCAATGGACTATGACAGCCGCTAATAATTCAATACCCCAACTTCACAAAATATCTATTAAATTTTGCTGCCTGTTCCACCATATTAAAATTATCCATAACTGCCATCTAATACTGGAATACTAAAAGGTCATAATACTTCCTTTAATTATTCATTTATTTAAGAAAACAAAACATTGCGAATATAACAAATCAAAATTCAGGACGTTCACAACATGAGATTTACATTATAATAGATATAAAGAAACATAAACAATTTTATACTATAAATTAAATTTCAAAAACAAAATGCAAAGTGTCTATACCTATATTTAGGGAGCGCATTGCGACCAGCCTTGCATCCCTCGCTAAAGGTGTATGATAGGCTTGACTCGAGGAAATAGTTCTGATCCAGAATAGGTCATGGCTGCGACTACGTAGGTAATTGACAGGGCCATATAAATTTTAATTCTTTAAACGATCCCTCGTGATAGCAGGTAAAAATGTTTCAATAACAGAAGTGACCTACGAGATTTAAGAGAGTGACAAGTGAGCATGCCTTGTAGAAAGCCAGTCGGAAAGTAATTGTTTGAGAAATTATTAAAAGGAAAATAGTTATATAAATATCGAAGAAATTTCTTCTAGACATGCCTTAAAATAAGCTTATAGGAACCTTCATAAGAGCTCCAGATTAACGATCAACCTCTAACGTAGAGGTCAAATTGGAATATCAGATTTTGTGTTACATTTCAGTTAAAATTTTAAAAATTAAATCAAATCCGTTTATACCAGAACTTGGTGTACATAATATATTACGCAAGTTGGCTTATCTATAGATTAATGCTTCGCTTTATCTAGCAAGTTGTAGCTTACGTCGGTTTTACTGCACCATTAGTAGATTCTCCTCTGGGCATCATTTCCCAACAACCAACTATAATATAACTTACTTTATAATACCGAGGGTTACCACATTTTGGATGAGAGGTACATCACGTAAAATTAAGAGTACACAGTGACTGAGTAGGTATTTTAATATCGAAAGATGTATAAATCCTAAAATCAAAATCTATGTAAACTACAGAAAAAATAGTATGAGTATCAGTGGCGAGGGGAGGAGGTATGCTGTTAAGATTCTACATAAATAGTACACACTAAACTTTTTCAGTCATACTTATTTGTATTCATTGAAATAAACATACATATTACAGATGGTGTTGGTTAGTTTTTTTTATTCAATAAGCCTACGTATATCTGATTTATTTTATTTATTTAGAAAAAGAGTATTATTGCATTAAAGCGATTGGCCAATACGCCATAATACATAATATATTTAAATTATAAAAATGACTTAACTACAAATAATAACCAATATAACAATATAGTAGAAAAGAAAGTATGTGCTAATGTAGATATTAAAGTAAAATAATAAATACAATTATAAATTTAACCTATTTAACACGTCCACAAACATGATATCTAATATATAAAAATTAATATTTGTTTGTTTGTTTGTTTGTTCGTATTTTATGCGCTGCCATACCGTTCATCCGATTGCGATAAAACTTTGTAAACTTATTTCTTGCACTTGCGCGAAGAGTATACTAATATATAAAAATGAATGTCTGTCTGTCTGTATATCTGTCTATCTGTGTGTCTGTCCCGTATGCGTTCCTATACCATTCATCCGATTGCGATGAAATTTTGGTAAGTGGTTGTATGGACACCCATGAAGGTTTCTGAATAAGAAAATCATCTTCTTCTTCTATTCATATGCGTTCCTATAACATTCGTCCGATTGCGATGAAACTTTTGTCAGTTGTTGTGCGCACAACTGCGAAGATTTCTAAATTAGTATTATATAAAATAAAACGTTTATTGTTTGTTTGTTTCATGCAATTTTTATTTTTTTTACTACATATTAATAACATTAATAACGTTTGCATATTTTGGATTCGATTTTAATTTAGTTGTCTTTTGTTTGACATTTACTCCTATTAGAATTATTTTCATATTGCCATATTGTATAACACAGATATTTTAATATTAAAAAATAATTACCTCTTATTATTTTTTAAATATCTAAGATAAATATACCCACGAAACGACCCTGTGCAAAGCTGGGTACTTCAGCTAGTAGTTAATAAAAAATAAATCAACCTTTATGGTGTCATAACATAAATTAATCGCACAATATACAGCATCATGAAACATCACATCCATCCTGCGACAGAGTATTATGAAAACCGTAGAGTCACGAATGATATTCATCATCATATTAATATCAAACCATTATCGATAAAAAATATTCTTCTCTCTACAAATATCTAAAATTATGTGTGATTTGTAGGCATAATCTTAGATACTTTTTAGATAAACGAATATGTTTTGACTATTATTTATAATGGTTTGAATTATGCAGTTTAATTAAATTTTTTAAATTAAAAAAAACTATCTACATAAATTATTGTAGTCTTAGTGCAATGAAAATAAATACGTTTGACTGACAAAGTTTAGTGTGCACTATTTTATGTCGCATCATAACAGGCTTTCTCCACAACAAAATTAATCGTGTATTATATTGTAACCGATATCAAACAATTCAATGGTCAATTCAATTACTTAAAAAATCAATACATTAGGTTTATTCTGGACTTCATATCTAACTTCAAGTAGGCTATGATATACATACTATCCAGTATTAAAATTATAGTGATCTAATACACTCTAACATTGTCATTCAATTTAAACAAACGTATCATATTATTGGACGAAGACACTAAAACGTTACAAATTATACAACAACACTTATCTTATACCATTAGTCGTGAAATATAATATATACATATTTATGTATATATTTGATTTATTTTGGTTATTTATTGCACTCATCATCAAACTAATATAAAATTATGCAAAGAGGTAAGTGGAACTACGTCTCAACTTTAAAGCGCAAATAATTTGGTCTTCTCTTTCTCTCAATTCTGCGGTAGGTAGTAAGTCATGAAATACGAATCAACTGATATGACTATTTCACGCTGATTTAATCGTGGTTAATTTTAAAATTATTAAGCTGGTTAAGAAAATGAAAATAATCATAGATGAGAAAAGAAAATTACGGGTCTATGGTACAACCGACGCTTTAGACATACCTCATTCATAAGATGGGTTACTTACGAAATCGGTATGATAGTTGACAGTGTCGTTTTGAAGATTGGATCAAGATACCTAGTACGATCGAAACAAAAAGAAAAAAAAAACTTAAAACCATTAAAATTTAGTTATATCTCGAAAGCTAGTTCAATTATTAATAAATTATTATTTGTTTTGACAATGGTAAAAATATGTTTTTAAGCTAAAGCAATATGACAATTAAGTATACTTACTTAATTTTATGCAGATTTTTTTAATGTTTTCCAACCTGCCAACAGTAGATAATGTTTAGATATTTTTTCAACATTTATGTGGAATAATCGGAAAATAAGTAACATTAAAATTTTTTTTAGAGATTATGAAATGTTGTTTTGACGAATGAGTAACATACTAGAACTGTGTTGATTTATTTAAAATATGTGCGTATTAATCTTAATCTCTCGCGATGTGAATAAATCGAAGTGAAAGTATCAGAAAATGGAAAAAAGTGGTGTTTACCTCGTTGCGTAATAATATGTATAAGCGACGATCTGAAAAATATTATCAGAATCAACATACTCTAGGTAGGTACTCTGTTATAATATAATCTTTCCAGACAATAATAATATGGTAACCCTAATTATTTCCATACAAACGATATTAAGGAACCTACTATGTTAAGATTCTATTCAACGGATAAGCCGAGAATTTGACGCTAAAAAGTTTATGATTTTGGCGCGGGGTATTATTATGAAATAAAAAAACTTTGGAATAGACCTCCGCAAAAATGGTACGTTCTCTTGTAAAAGCTTAGGTACATTGATAAAAGCTACAAACAAAATTTAATGGGCATAAAGAGCTTTTATAATAGGTACTAAGATTTGAATAAAATTATTGTAAAAGAAAAAATGACATCCGATTTTTTGTATAAATAAAGCAGACGTTGTTACAATAATAGGTGAAGATTTTAAAAGTGGATTATCTGTTAAGTATATCAACCGCACGATAGACAGCATCGTGAAGAACAACGACGGGGGAACATATAAATTACGAAACCGTTTATATAATATTTCATGAAAATTTTTAAACAGCGTATTCATCAATTCGCTCAACCGCACTATATGTATTATACGGCATCAAGAATCGCTATGTAGATCTGTGGAAATAATGAAATCGGTAAAATTGTATTTATAATATTATTTGAAGAGATTTTCGAAGCGGCCAGTATTCTCGGAGATGTACAAACAGTTGACGAATTTTTGTATCTGGGATTGACAATTAGTGGTAAAGGCGGATGTGAGGCATAAATAAGAAGACGCACACAAATTTCAAAAAATACAATGACACGTTTTACCACGGTTTGGGCCATTTATGTTCCCATTCCACTCATTATCTCCTTACCCACATCCTAATCCCCAGTGTTATTGTTACCAGACATTCAATAAGCAATGATGACCAAGGTTATGAGAGACGGTGTTACAAAGAACATTCAGTTGCATCTTGACAGCGGACGCGTGCAGGCTTCTAATAGCTTTCCGTCGCTTAAATGATTGACTCAATAGATACAGACTCGTTCATAATCTATCATCATCATTCATACACCCTCACATATAATCCATAAAACTGTGTCACAAAGTGCGTGAGTGTACGAACCAGATGACCCAAAATAACGATACCGCCCGAGTCACAGTTGAAACCAGACCACGGAGCCATCAAACATCATCACAAAGGTCAGTGCCTGGCATTCTGTTCTATCGCTCCCACCTCTAGATCCGACTTCCCCATCATCCCTTAAAATAATTACAGTCCACTTAAAAAGCTTAACCAACCACTATGGAAGTATCCAAAAATGTTAACCTCTACAAAAATGATGCTTGTACAAATATTAGTGAACTCCATATTTTTGTGCGGTGTTGAGGTATGGACTCTGAGGGCAATTGAGCGAAAGATAATTTATGCCTTCAAAATGTGGTGTTAGTACTAAAATTTTCGTATTTCTTGGACAGAGCAAAAGATGAATCAGTGAATCATTTAGAGACTGCAAATAAAGGAACAAGAATATCTCGAGTCATGGACCCTGAGATCAAGGACGCGGAAGGTAATTGATGCCTTCAAAATGTGGTGTTGGCGCCGAATGCTTCGTATTTCTTGGAAAGAGTATAAGTCGAACCTGTTAATCATCCGAAGACCACAGATAAAATAACGGCTCTCGATAATATAATATCTGAACGGTATTTTGTAGTTTTTGGACTTATATTTGACGTAGACTAGATAATCTACGTGTGCGTACGTTAAAATTATGTTTGACATGACATCCATAGATTATATTTTTAATAGAACTCAACTAGCAGACCGTAGATAATAGACAACATTCTCATAGAAAATACATAGTGCCAACCGCTAAAAACAAAAAACCGTGATTTTGCGATGACTATCGAAAAGTGCAGGCACGTGGAATATAATAACAACGTTCAAAATGTCATGTAGGTGCCGATGAAGTGCAGTTCAACGTGAAGTGCCCTCATTATTATTTTAATGATTACGGAAGACTTTGACTACTGACAATGTTCGTTTAAAGATTCAAAATGAGCTACGGGATGAGAGCATCAGTCTGATAACATTTTAAATACCAAGAACAATGACATTACATACTTTTCCCGCAGCGGCAGTCCGTGACAGCAGGCGACAAGCACCGTGACATGCACCTCAATGTGGGTGGGCCTTAAGTCACCCAAAAATGAGGTGGTAATGATCCTTACTCATAAGAGAATGACCGAGAAGAGAGATCTATAAAATACGCCAACCGCATGATACGTTAGTTATGCGACGAAACCTATAAAACAATATTAAGGATAATTATTGTGGGAAGCTTCTGAATCAGACTATCCATCAAATAGCTTAATCTTATGATAGATGGCATAATTAAAATTACGAGTGTTATGCGATGCAGAAACAGCACAATAATCATGAAAACGGTAAAATTGTATAGATAATAATATTTCATAGTATATTTAATGCAGTTTATATAAGCGGCCTTTCTAGAGTGCCATCGTCTTTACAACTTTTAACGACATCAATGTTGTTGGGTTAAATTAATATAGTTCATTAAAATAATTATTTAATCTTTTATCATCAAATTAATATATGATTGTATTATTATCTTTGTTATTTTGGCATTTAGAGACAAAGAAGATTTACGTCTTGTTTATATTTAAAGTACACTGCTCTCTATAAGCATTCTTTCGTCGGTGGTACTATACCCATTGAAGACAATCGACGCCAAATTGACGCCAAATTGACGCCAAATTGACGCCGCTTGTCTTCGGTAAAAAAATATTATGTTATTTTAACCTTAACTAACTAAAACCTTACAAGTTTATCTACATATTTAAAAAGATAAAAATTGAAGTGTTTCAATAACTGAGCCGTTGCCCGGAATAATGTTGTATCCAACAAAACTGTCAATGTTGAGTTATTGATGGAATAATGTTGGGTATGTTATTATGCATCTTTTAAGGTAAGTATTATGGTCGGGAAACAATATTTAAGCTTGTGGCAGCATTTTAAAGTTATTGGTTTATGGAAGAACGTTGTCTATACAGTTGTCAAAATGGCGTCGCCGTCCGTCAATATCACGGAGCGTGGCTTAATTCATGTAAATAAAGGAAGAAAACGGACATCCAATGTTTTAAACTGGAGAGATAATAAAGCCAAGAAGTTGAAGGATGCAGGAAAAGAATATTTATCCAGAAAAAATATTATTAAACCTGCAATTGAGCCACCGAAACAGGTTTGTGGAATAATGTTGTATACGATTTGACAGTTCTATTGATGTCACGAATAAAATTACTATGTTCGACATATTATTCCTCGTCGAACGTTAATCGATTGTATTCAAATGATTTATCCATATTGTTATTTGATAATAATGCTTGCATTATATTACTCTTTATATTGTTACTTAATATAATACCTTTTCAAATTTTTTAATCGTTTCTTTCTATTTTTCGCAGGGTCGCGTTTGTGCCGAAAAATGTTTGAATCGCGGATGTGTTCTCGATTTTAACATTAAGACAGAAATACAATCAGTATTCAGGTTGCTAAATCATAATGGACAGAGTCATTATCTCGTCTCATGTATCGAGAAATTGAATGTCGGACGCCGTATTCAGAGAGCAGACGAAGATAGTGCTAATTATGATAATCACTCACCGATTGACTTATGCTTTGTGACCGTGAATTTGCTTTAATAGAGCAAAGGAAACGGGTTTCGAAGGTAATGGTGCCGGATCAGTGGAATCAGGTTATTAAAGAAAGCCGTCCAAACAACCCATTTCATATACAGAATATGGATCGCATTGACTTTAAAAATTTCACAGATGTTGAAAATGCAATGCAGAGACCAACAAAAATGAAGATCACTGGTGCCATTTGGCTTCAGCTCTCTGCTGATGATCCCACGACAATCAGAGCTCGAACCTCCCACAATGAACTGGAATCATGGACATCATACAGTCTTCTACCACCTCTTCGTGGAGGACGGGGAAGATTGGCTAACGTACGGAGAAATTTCATGCAGTTAGGGAGCTTGGAACTCACTCCAATGTACTCCAATCCGCTGCCAATCAAGGCTGCTAAGCTCAAAGACCTCAATGATATGTGTGAATTCATGCTAGATGAGCACGCTGCTTTCTATAAGGCACTATTGAGTGAAGTAGAATAAATAAAAAGCATTTTGTGGAATAATGTTGTATGTGAAATTTTCATATACAACATTATTCCATTAATTCACTATATTTTTTTGTAATAAATTCAAATTTAATTGTCTTTCTTCACACTTTATATTTTAAAACTCTTAATAATTGTTTGTTTATTGTATTTCAAATATAAAATGTAAAAAAACATAACTGATTTAGTTTTTTCCATTTTTCTCAAAACAAGAATATTGTTGGATACAACGTTATTCCGGGCAACGGCTCATTACTACACAATTAATAAAAAAATCTAAATTATTAAACACCAACTTAAGGTGACGCATCAGTGAAACGCTAAATAATTTTCAACTGCAGGCGCGACGAAATTTTGGACTCGCTGCCATTCAGTGAGATAATGTCGAGCCAGAAACACATCACTTTGCTGCGACGGGTCAATTAATTCTAAAATCGTGTAAAGATGACTAAAAACGTTACCCATTTACTTTAAAAATAAAACATGTCAATGAATATATTATTATTGTTACTAATAGAACAATAAACAAAACATAAAATGGACGTATGTTGGATTTATATGACAAATAATATTTCGTTTGACAGGCGTCATTCGCATCCGCGACCCGCAATCCGCGCATCGCCTAGCAACGATCTTTTTAGACCGAGCCTCAACTAATGCATGGCCTTAATAAAAAATTGAAGTAAGAAGTTTTAGTGTATTCTTATCAAATTTACTACAAAATTAAAACTGGTTTTTAGTATTTATTTTTGTTTGTTTGTTTTTTTTTTTAAATCTGTTTTCGACAGGTTAAATATATTAACCGCACGATAGATGACATTTGCAATAACACAATTTATCGTACAATAATATCCACGAAACGGTTTATTGAAAAATAAATCTGTTTGTACACCTATAACAAAATTTTGTTATTAATTCAAAATATCTTTAATTAGACTGAGCTTCAATAATTTGATTAATTGGCGTAGTGTTGAAGCGGGAAAATTGGAGATATAAATTAGTAATATATTTTTAATCTACTAAGTAAAATTCTCCGCCAGTTATTTTCCCGCGTCGATCGATTTAATTCCCCCGCCGAAACCTTTCTCCATTTATTCCTGCCGATTTCTTAAGCCACTAAGATTACAAAATTTCTTTGCAAAACCAATAGTGTTAAAAGTTCTTAATTGAATAAGCTCGGCGGGTTTAAATAAAGCACAGTAATTAGTGAGCGGAAACTTTTTGGCCTCTTGTTATAATTATTGGCTCTAAAGGAGAAACTTACTAATGATGTATGGATGTCTTAGGAAAAGAAAAGAAAAAAAGGTATTTGAACTTTTTTTAAAGCACAATCAATCTGCCTTGTTATATTTTTTTCTGCAATACAAAGTATACACATGAGTTTTATAATGTAATTAATTAAAAATTTGAAACAATACATATAAGTAAGAAATCTAGAATCGTTAAAAGTTATCTTGGTTTCAAAATCAATATGTACATATTTCGGTTGCGGGAGGAGTGTTAAGTTATTGAGCCAAGTGCTGGTTGGTTACTTATAACACAATTTAATTAAATTACAATCTACCTTCATCCTTCACCACTGCAAAATATTATGTTATAATAAATATCTGCTCAGAAGGTATCAGTTAAATCAGTTAACATTGTAGCGAGTCGGTAATACCTAATACAATACTTTTATCACTTACAACATCGCTGCAATGGCAAGACATTGTATGAAGCCTCGTAGGGGTCTACAATATAAACTACATACAAATTTTTAATTCCGTTTTCTTGTCCTGCAACTATTATGTCATGACCCGCGTCATCTAGCCATTGCATTGTGCGTATTTCGATTCAAATAAAATAACTTAATTTATTCCAATCAAAGTCAATTGTTGTTTCTAATCGATTTAACTCAATCCTGACACAACAAGATACAAAAACATCATTAAAATACTGTTATACAATATAATTACGTTGCACTGCGTAATTTGTATAAAATACACAGAGAGACTATAGGGAATCTAAGAATTAATTATTATCGCTGAAAGCTTTGCAAAGCAAGTATGAATAATATTAGTTTAATGACAAAGTTGTTTGGAATTTTCGATTCAAGAGAGCCTTGTCATATCCTGTTAGCTTTCCTTTGATAAGAATGTTGTCTCTAGTCTCAAATTTCCAATAGAAGGAGGCAGTATTACAAGATTGTCTGGTGTAGATGACATTTCATGTTTAAAATGTCCAATCATGAAATGATTATTAAACTAAGTATTTGAATTTATACACAGCAGTATCTTATAACATCGCGTCTATTGATAATATATACAAATTTAAAGTTTATGTACATATCTCACAACTATAGAACATAATACCTACACAATAAAAAAAACATGCTTCATTAAATATATCACATTGTATTTTAAGTTAGACACAGTCAGGCATACTATCATCATCATCAGGTGAAGTTGATACACTGCTAAATAAAGGCCCTAGCTCTCTCCACTCTTATTGGTCCCTAGTTATTTGCTGCCACATACATCCACCAAAATTTATGAGCTCGTCTATCTAACGTGTTTCAGGGCGTCTTTGTGGGCATTTAGTTCCACTTGGGTACCACTGTATGACAGCATTTATCCAGAAGTTGTTCACTCGCCTAGCGACATGTTGTACTGTAAATAAGGCACACTGTATCAGTGTATCACACATAATCAAGTATTTAGGGTTAACCAAAGGAATGAAAGTATATATCTACATCATGGCCCTCGTATCCTGAAGCGGACCCCCAAGGCACGATGTTTGGCAGGCTCCTTAACCTATTGCTAAGCTTAAAAGCAGTGTAATATTCACAGTTATATTCCTCAAATGAATTTAAGACGACATAAAATTTAGGTTATTCTGTGTGTTTTATCATTTTTAAATAAATACACTTGAATTATTTAGTTGTTAACACTAGGCATCATATTATTATGAACCACTAGTTGCAACCTCCTTTTGTGGTAGCCAAGTAACATGCCACCCCTTGCCATATTGGATAAAAAGCTATCACATATAAGGAGATTCACTAAAAATAACTATAAAATTGACGAAATAGCGCCGCAGGCTAATTTTGTATCTTACTTAAATGATTAACTCACAACGCCGGGCCCCACAGGTTAGAGTCCTGTCAGCCAATCAATTCAAATTAAAATCAATACTCGGATAATAAGTTTTCGTCATTATCATACTTCGCGCACATTAATGATGATGATAATCAGATAATCACACTATGTAATAATTACTTTCAAAAGCTCACTTGAGATTTGTACATAAGTTTTGTCGTCATAAAACGCCATCGCAAACTTTTCAATCGGAGCCAAAGCAAAACACAACACGAAAAGAAAAGCGAAACATTATCCACGGAGAAGAATCAGCACAACTCTGTGGCTTTGTTTTCTCCTCTGTTTAACTTTGAGGTTTAACTTACGGAGGTTTTTCGGAATAACAGAGCTTTGATTGATAGAAATCGTGTGACAGTTACACCAAAGGAGCTTTGCGATAGCGTGATTTATACCTCATGGGGAGTAAAAAGTATTTTCCAACAACAATGATAATATATACTCAAATACTTACATACAATTATTTAGTGGCTTGAAATTTCATATATAATACCACAATAATATTGCATTTACACATAGATAGTACATTATTTATGTATTAGAAAAATGCCAACAATTAAAATTATCATACATAATGAAAATGATGATTCCTAATTAATTAACAATTCCTATTTAATTATAATCTAGATTTAATTATGAGCGCCTTGACACCACGCTGACGTAACGTCCTAAAAGATAGAAGCCGACTGACCTCAGGTAACCGGAAAATCTCGTTACTATAACCATGACCACCTCTTACTCATCATCGGGAATCTTTTTATCTTAATGCCGTCGCTGGCTGACTTGCCATGTGATCTTTTTAGAAATTTAGGTACACTAACAATTTTGATTTAGCGGATATTTTATATAATTTACAATTCTAACAACTAGTTTTAATACACAATAATTTTTAATTAATTGGTTTAAGCAAGGTTAATTTCTTTCATGTGTACCCTTTAAAGAAATAAAATGCCATATAAGTACATCGCATTATATGACGTATACGCAGTACTTGACAATCTCCAGTTCAGAACATGTCCATGAATGTATAAGTAAGCCAATACAGGTCAAGCTTTCGATCTTCTGTGCTTTCAGATACTATAAATTTTTGCCAGTAGATAAACATTGAGTTCACTGTGTATTGCAAAGAGCTTTCTTCGTTTCGCTGTAACACGATATTCTCAAAGCACAACGTCAATTATCACCGGCGTCGGGACGTCGATGTCTGAATTGTCTAAGAGAAATCGGAATGAGGAAATATATACTATTTGTGATTATAATATTATTATTATTTGATCGGAAAAGTTTGACAAAAAAATCAGTCCATTACGTTTTTTAATGTAAATAAATTAGGGATTTACAACGTCGTATCGGCAACATAATATCCCATTTACAGGTGCATGGATTTACTGTTGACAGTAAGCATTATCGCAGCCATAAAAAAAATGTATGGGTAAACATTATTATCCTGCAGTTGCAAACTTGCATGCATGAATCAAAAAAGCTCGGAAGCTTCTGAATTTTCATGCGACAGTAGGGGGTTTTTGGATCTGTGCCAGTGCAGTAGAACGATAGTGGCGAACCGATTTTCTTTACCTGTCAAGTAGTATCATTAAATGACAACGTCGCGTGTCGCTTAGTCTTGAAGAATGAAATTGGAGAGACAGTCAGCACTTTTACGTGTAAAAAGTTATTGTCAAGATAGTTTTAAACACGCACTATTGCTGCCAGTAAATCAGTGACGTCCCGAGACGAAATGCCGCCCCATTTTTTATACAATACTTTTTATCATCCGTGCTCGTGTCGTTTCTGGCCACCAAGGACGTCGAAGGGTAACGGGAGTAAGCTAGACGTCGCTAACCTGACAAAAAATACAGCCCTGTTAAACTTTTGATGTTAATTAATACATTTTGTTTCCAGCCAGTGAGCTAATTTTTTAAAGGTAAATATATCGTTATTAAGTACTCCGTTTAGGTAGCTATTTCTATATTATATACCAAATGATTCTCCTCGATTTTCCGCCCTTCGAGTAACTGCCGACCCCAATCGACGTTCAATCTGCCAACCCCCACGGGACGTCATTGCAGTAAATCCATGCACGTGTACAGGTGCTATTATATTATGAAATTTTCCAAAACAATACAATTGTTATGTTACAATTTTGACACATTAATATGAATTTTCTTATCACGTATGTTTAAAAGATGAAACGTCTGTTCTCTAATCAAGACGAAATATAAGCCAGAATACTCAATGATGAGCAATCAGCTGGCTAAACGTGTGACAGGTTTTTTTATGATCGTAAAGGAAATGTTAAGTATCAATGAATTTATTTGTGTATAATTTATTTCAATATTACTTTTAGTTTAATTATAAATTTTGTGTCATTCCAAATTACAGTTTTATTCAATAATAACTGGTAATCTATCGTGGTAATGTGATTGATTAATCTTTTAGTCTATATTGACATTTCATTTTGTATTTGCTGTGTTTAATGATAAAATTTTATGCGGCACAATATACAAATCGTAAATTTTGAATAAATTATTTATTTTCCAGTGAACATTAAACTTTCAATAAACATTGTTTTTATTATTCAGTGGAAATATATTTCATTTGCGAATCTTAAAATAATTATATTTCTGATGTGTTTTGGAATTATAATATGTGAATATCAATTTATCTTTCTAAGTTACCAAAGTACTAAATTGTGGGTTTAATTTTCAGATTGATTTAAAATTTAAATAAGAATGATTAACCATTCATACGTGAATAATTGTGATAGGTAAGGGTCGTTTCTATATTTATTGAAACAATATCAGTTTCACATTATGTAATATGTGTAAAAATGGATTATAAATATGTGAATAAAAAAGAGAGATTGGATTAATTGTGAGTTAAGAATAGAGCATGATTAAGATGTTAGCGTAAAGAGTAAAATATGATAATTAAATTATTCAGGGCATGAGATCGCGCTGACAAATGTATGTGACTATCAGTGAACTAGTATCTATAGAATATAATGAAAAAAGGAATTTAAATAGACTAAGAAAACTATGTATAAACAAGACTTGTAAGTGTATGATAAAATTGATAGATAATAAGGGCGCCAAGTGCTTTCTACTTGTGTGTACATAACGAAATACCATGTGAATAAAGAAAACACTAGATTTAACAATAATTGTTTATTATGGGCTAAAAAACATTGAATTTATCTTAACTAGTATAATAATTACAGAGACATGAAATTACGGAGACTTGTGACCTTTTTTATGAGAATAGTACTATTTTACAAAAACATTATAATAAAAGATAATAGGGTACTCATCTGCTGGACGCTCGTTCATTTGAAGTTGAAGACACTGATTTTGGAAATTAATGTTAATAAAAGTTCAATAAAAGTGAAAGAAAAACTGATTTTCATGTGGCCGGCGTCCGACCGGCCATGAACCAAAAGTAGGTTAAGTTAAAAGATCCATCCAGTTGAGAAGTCAGGGTAAAAGTGATCGAAATCGATAAAGGTGCAACCCTCCTGCCCGCCAAAGTACAAGTAGGATCTCGTCCTGCCGCAGGGTGGGGGTTTGTGTGAAAGACCAACAATCTTGCATCCTCTTCTATCGGTCAGAATTTACCTACTTTGAATATAGGTATAGGTACGTATCCACAACGTGACAATTATTTAATTTATTATTCATAATTATTGAATGAGCCAACATTTTTGAATGAAGTAAATAAACAGCCGTAATTTAATTCATGAAGCAATTAGAATTAGGTATTATTTTTCTTATTTGTGTCAGGTCTTTAATAGTAATGGAATCATTCTAGAAATTAACAAAAGCAACACCATTTTCATCAGCTTGCAAGATCTTGCGTAAGTTGATTTATAGTGAATATAATTAGCTTGAAAATATTTTTTCTGTACTTTGCAATATAGCCACACATGCAATCTTGGTCATTATAGATCATAGTCAGGCGGGTTTCGGCCCCGCATTGGAAAAAATACAAATAATTTAGGGAAATGGAATATTAGTTTTTCTTATTCTTCGTCAAAACCTTATGCCTGACGATCGTGACACAAATGATTTGGCTATCGAGCAGCTTATGAACGGATTGGCCCCACTCCTCTGGATATTCTATAATACGCAACACAAGTGGTACTCATACATTGTTGCAACTACGTTAAAGTTCCCACCACCACTCATCATATATGCACAGCCGTGGATATGCACGGCCGCTTTCCATGACGCTTTAAACGTGTCTGAAAGAAATGATGTTAAGTGCTCATTCCGTCCCGAGACGGAACCGCACGGGACTGATGCTGCAACCATGCATCGTAGTGCTTAAAGAAGAAAGTTAAGAAAGATTTTTTTTTTGGACTGGCTCTGCTGTCCGCTGACGTTAAGCGCCATGTGTACCCGCATACTGAGTATCACGAATTGAAATGGAGTCTACAGAGGAGTCGGGACTATCCTGCTCCCCATACGACGCTGCAAATTTCTCGAATGCCGCATCTGGGGCATCAAATTAGTATTCCAACGCGGCATTTCTAAAATATAAGAACAGCGCTAAAACTAATCATTACTGTTAAGTCACGCGCAATCGATAACCAAAATTTCTAACAACTCTTAGTGCTAACACTCTTAATTAATATATCTGCAGGTCAGATGTTTATTGGAGTGTCTGGCTATGGTGAATGTATCTGGAAAAGTGCGGTATTCTGCATACGAAACGACTAGAAGCTATAAGTAGTACGCGAAGTAAATGTGGAAGTCAATGGTACCCGCTAGATTTTCTAATCCTAAAGCCTAAGACTGAATTAAAAATCAATAAAAAAATATTTTTTAAATGGACCCCCGCAAACCATTTTTCTGTATGCGCATCTACCTGCAATATACCATATTATGCGTTTGAGTGCTATGTAGCATAATTCTTGGTCTGTTGAAAGTTTTTAACACTCGGGACTAGATTCGGTACAGAGATGTTCTGTCGACAATATCTATTATTCCGTTTAGTCCGTTATAGGTTCTAAAAAATCCGCTTCCCATGCGAACATTCAGTTCCCTTTGAATTTACAGTCAATACTTGAACCTATAGAACCTTCATACTGGTGTACTCTGAAATTGGTGATAATCATTACAAGTAATATCTACTTTAAAGAAACTTAACGTAAATATTGGATTAGCAACGACGATAAATAATTAATCTGTTGTATGTTTTTCATACCAATTAATCAAAATGTAGGATTTCCGCTGATGTGCGATGATCTACGTTACAATAATTTGCCAAAAATATTCGATTAATAAAATCATGTTCTTAAAGTGCAATACGACAGCAAGGATTTGGGGGAGTTTCAGTGCTGGATATTTGAGCCAAGTGAAAAAGCACTCCTGTAGGTACTAATTTAATATTTAACGGCACAGCTGTTTCTTTCAACGCGGACGGAAAACCTGTTGTACACTAATTAATTGGTCATTCGATATAATTAGCATTTTATTTAAATGCGGTAATTAAATAGTAACTAAAAGCTACGCAGTTAATAAGTTAAATCTGGATTCAGTTGTTTGTTGCAAATCAAGACAACAGCAAGGAATAACTTTAAGCTAGACAGTTTTACATTTTTAAAAATAACTAACATTAAGTATCAAAGTATCAACTGTTCTGTGTTTGTTTGTTTGTTTAGTTGAAAACCGTATATGGTTCAAAAAATAAATATGGTAATTTATTCATGTTTCAATTCATTCAAAAATAATTAAACATTTTATTATATTTATACATTGTAATGTATTTATTGGGTGACAGCAGCATAGAAAATCTTGGCAACCTCTGTGCCATGTCGTATCCATTCAATAATAAATTGTTTATGTTGACTTAATTGTGTTTCTAAAAGATTCATTCAACTCACATTTTTTCTATTACTATAATATTATGATAAATCAAATTATTTTTCAATACAATGCAGAACAGTATTTGGTTATAACTATTTACCTTGATAGAAAGAAAATAATACGAATTCGACAAAATAGGTAGAAAATAAGTTGACAAAAGGATTTACGTTAATAAAACTATTTTCGTTTTTCTCTATTTATATCATTAATTAAACGAAGAACTACTTTCTAAGGAAAGCATTGTAACTATCCGGTGTTTACAATAGTTTTGTTTTTGTTGCTTTTAAGGAAATAATAGGGTATAGTATTACATGACCAGTATATTATGTATAGTATAGTGGATAGCCCTAAGCCGACAAGTGTGTTCTTGTCCCTTGTTAGAGTAATAACATTGTTCAATATCGCCATTTATGAACACACAAAGAGGTAACCATCAAACTCGGTGTCTATAAGAATCAATGAAAATCAATGCAAACTTATATAATATATAAATTAATAATTGTTTACCTAATTAAATCGATAAGATGAGAACGAACCCGAAACATCAAGGAAAGAAGAAGAAAGAACACATGGTGACAACCCAAAAATGTATTACGATAATAAACAAGTTTGAAACGATTTTCTCTCTTTTAATTGTAATGTCGCATTTTATTTAACTCGACATTACTTTAACAATGTAATAACCAGTCCTACTATAAATAAATTTATAAATTTAATGTACAAATTTGATAATAAAAAATAATTCTTTCTTTACCTTTTATGAATATAATAAAACGCAACGTTAAATTATTAAAATTGTGCAATTTATACATATCTATTACTATGTACCTACATACAATATAATTATATAAGTATATGTTTTTTTTATAATTTATTATACGTTTATATCAACACTAGAAAAAATAACACTGTCACCTGCCACTGTCAAAGTTCTCGTATGTGGCGTAGTTCCGCAAAAAATATTTTGATTGAAATCATCTGTCAAACTATTATGAGAGTATCCTATCATTTGATTTTCTTTCACGACCGGATTATAACAATCGATCTCTTTACTTTGATGTTTGTTTATTTTTTAAATTTAGAATTTACGTTTATGCGTAAGGTACATTCATTCATATTGCTCTATTTAATAGATCTTCTCCCTGTCGTCCTCTATCTTACATGTTTATATATGTTTTTCTCATGCATTACATATAAATCAAGACAAAATATATATAAATATAAATTATAAATAGGAATATACTAGGAATATAAAATATAAAAATATATTTTTTACATATTTCAAATATTTTATGTTAATTATAAATATATTTTATTATATTAATACTATCAACTGAAGGTACTTGATGGAATTTGAATTTAAATTATAATGGATTAGAACTCTATACTATTCCATTTAAGTCGTTTTTTGCGAACCGGGTTTCGCCTTTCGGCATCTTCAGGCGTCGTGTACACTCACCAAAGGTAAACACACACTGACAACGAACACTCTTAACTCTAGCTTATATAATAAATCAATACAATAAAGTAGGTAATGGAGTTTTTACCTTTAGTGAGTGTACACGACACTGAAGATGCCGAAAGGCAAAACCCGGTTTTATTACCCATTGAATAGTATAGAGGTTGAATCCATTAGAATATTTTATAAGTTTAAAAGCTACACATTTCTAATGCATTTTTATCCAAAAATTACAACAAAAAGAACCTCCTATATACCATATAGGAAAAACTGGTAAGAAATAGTTGTTATATGTAATTATCTGATTCATCAAATTTCTTGATATTTCATTGCAGAGACAATGGTACCAAAGTGATCCTCATTGAGAACACAGAAGGAAAAAGAAAGCTAGAGATGTGTTTCGAGGGGGAGGTGAGGAACAACCCAAGTAAAAGTAGATTGCAGAGTTTTACGAGGAATAGTAATATTGTTAGTTTTTCACCAAATCCATCGGGTCTTTGCAGTAGATCAAAATAACATTAAAAAAAACAACATATATTTTTAACCAGCCACGCGTTTGCATCTGCGATCTAGGTTTTTGTAATAATACACATGACTGCAGTGCAAGATACTTTATTTACGTCTTAATTTCAGAAGATTAAACCGGTTGGAGAAAAGCGATGAATAAGTGCAAGGCTTGAGTTGTACAGTTGCACTCTATTAAGAAGAAAAACTATTTAATGCAAATGTAAATAGCCGGTTCTCACACTTAAGCTCGCCCGTCTGCAACGTGTCAAATACGTTGATGTGACGTCATCGTTATTCAAAAGACCTTCGCACACTGCTGGAATAAAATAGTTTAGTTTTAAAAAAACATCTGGAGGAATATGCAACTATTTTCATCCGACATGCAGCGCAAATATAATCCCGAAATTTCGCACTTCGTCATTCATGTTGGCTTGCAGCGTGACGTCACTGTCCTTGCACGGCCTTGCTATACAGTATACGCACATAAGAAAGTTGCATGTTGCGCTCAGTTTTTATTTGTGACTATTATCCAAGTCGAGACGATTTTCAATGTGCGACTGGGCTAATTTTGTCAGATAAACACTGTAAGCATGGATCAAAACAGTTTGCACGTATGTAGTAGAACGATCGTAGTGAGCCTGCCGGAAAAAACCTACACGTCGTAGCATAATAATAATAATTAAAACATACACTCAACAACAACAAACGCGTCTTGCTAATATGAGATTGGCGCGACAATAAAATTAGTATTTTTGTGTATAAAAAGTTATTGGCATAATACTTTAATTTACGCGTTCTTTCTGTCAGTAAATCCATGTATGAGTACAGGCGCATTAACACTATTGGTGATTAATGTGATTTTACTATCGAAAACGTTTCAGAAGATAATATTAACAGTGAAACATAATAATTATAGGTAAATATTATTTATAACCGTTTGGGAGCCATTGATCAAAATATGACAATAAAGCTAATTTTCCGCTTTCGGGCAATTAGTACAACGAATTTATGTTCTGCGAATAAATTTTTTGGTTAGCAGTGCAACAAAAATTATAATATTTATGATGCATCCAATTAACTAAATAAATAGATTATTTACACATTCCCTTTGAAATATTAACGCTATCATGCAACAAGAGAATTAATATAAATACATAATGTGGAAAATATTATTTAATATTAAAAATTAATTCAATACTTTGACTAAGTATTTATATAAGTAATTTTCTTACAAAGTATTTTTGAATGTGTAAAATATTTTAGCTCTCACACCGGTACACAAATCTAGAAAAATATATTTTATTATTGTACTCTTTTTATAAAAAAAAAATACATGACTTTATCAAAGAAAATCTAAAAAGATTTTTATACAAAATCAGGCATTTCTCTCACGTCATAATTTAATAAGAAAAATGTAAAATGTTCCGCGTTCTTTCTAACAATTTTTATTTTATTTTTATAACCATTAACACGACTTTTCATTCAATTCCGTAAGGGTCTAGTCGTCCTGCAACATCCATCTTCATTCGCTCTTTGGAGCCAGTGTAGAGACTTTTTTAAATGTTTTATTTGACAGATATTACCATAATATTTTTCAAATATCTTCAAATAATCACTAAGAAGCAATTAAAAGCAATTATGACTATAGAATCGCGTAACGCTTTAATCGCTTTCGATATAATAATATTAAATGTCGCTAATTTTCTTACAAAATATATTCTCGATCACCATTAGACAGTTGCATATTATTATTAGCGACAATCGTGTATACTATCCATGGCTCCCACAAGGGGGGGTGGCAAAGCTCTAGCTTCGGGCTTAGGGGGGGGGGGCATGGGGGCTCGACCGGTTAAGTGAGATAAACATACAACACAAATATGCTCTAATAGACAAAAAAGTCGCCTGTGGTGCTATTTTACTTTACTCTACAAATATTAACATTTAAGGATATGTGGCTATATCATGCAATTTGATGAGACATCATTGATATGAATAAATGATAATTCACGTATAGTATGTTGTTTTATAATACCTAATGTGTGTTTCCTGATTATTTATCCAATTATCCAAAAATGGTCGCATGTTACTTAGCAATCATATAAAAGATTGTGATCAGTGTTTTATAATAACATGATGTCGAATGCCGACTAGGAACTCAATAATTCAAGTAGATTTATTGAAAAATAGAAAAAAATTGCTAAAAGTAGATAGAAGCCCCTTAATTATCCTTGCAGAACCATGGGGTATCGCGGAATACCATTTACTCTACTGTAGAATATCAAACCTTACGTTGGCGATAGGTTAGGGGCCTGCCAAACATCCTGGCCTGGGGGCACGGTTTAAGATGTGGGAGTCATGATACTATTTATTGGATTTATTAATGATATAAGTTTGTGTCATTTTAAAAAAAACGTTGAAAAGAGTCGGTAAAGGTTTATTTTAACATTAAAATCTATAAAAGAGCCGTATCAGACCTCTTGAAGAGGCAAAGACTCACACTGAGCCATAACGCTGTCAGAAGATAGATACAATCAAATTATAAACAATACTAATTAGTTTTGTAATAATATAACATTGAATAGGTTTTCTTTTGTTAAAGTTTCTAGATAATTCAACCGTCATTTAGTTTTGATTTATTTTTCGAAATTTGATACCAAAAATGAAACGGCAAAATTCTAACGGAATTATTTCGTCAAGGAGATAGGACGTGGTGCGAAACCATGACGGAGACAAGTTTTATACCACTGCCTACAAACGCAGTGATATACAACTATTGCATATTGGAACACTAATGTTTTTGCATAGGTAGCTAAAGCATAAGTGTCTTTCAATATGAAAATATATCTATAACGAATCATCTTATTCAAAGCGTAACACAGTCGCACATAAAAAGTCGTCTCAACTGGAATATGATCAAAAATCAATACAGCAACAATGTTGCAACTCCCTTCCGCGCGCACAGACGAGACCATGTCGAGACAGTAAAGTCACGCGATTACGAAAAAAATAATATAAATAAGCTTCTGCGCATGCGCGTTAAGTACACGTCATACATATCGAGTGAAATTTGTTACATGCGGCAACCAGATTTTTTTCTACATTAGGTTACATGACTGTGTTGTATAGCCAAAATAATGGCCAGCATAATTCATTGGCATTGACATCTCTCTGCTGATAGTCATGACTGCCATATTATTTCACTACAATAATTACGAGTATCACACCTGCAAGCGATGAATCAGTGGCAGAATATTTGAATAAAACTAATTTTATTGAACCATGTAAAGCGTTTGATTTTTAGAGTATAGATGAATGTTTAGCATATTACGATTATCAATCGTCATACCTCAGTAAAAAATCAATAATGTAATTTTTTTAGATGGCCAAATTCTACATCGTACTGTAGAATGATGGTATGTCACACCTGTTTTTTACCGATCTGATCATTTATAGATACGTCTGGAGGTTTGTATTAACAGAATTTTATTTTTATGAGAAGTGGATGTTCAGGTCCATACTCTGAATCCAAACATACCTAGAAAAACGATATGTTAAAGAAAATGGGCAAAAGTATGTGGATAGATTTTCACCATAGGGCATCATTAGAAAAGAGGAAATGGAGTAAGTCTATTCTACCATCACCACGAGAGGTGCCCTGGTTTGTAGAGTCTCCTTTGACGAGGAATGAGCTTAAGTTAATACTGAGGCTAAGAACAGGGCACACAATGGGCAAAAGATTTGATGTCCTCATGGGAAGAAGCAAATCGAAACTCTGCGATGAATGTCATGTTTTAGAGGACATTGTACATATAGCACTACAATGCCCTAAATATGAACTTCACAGAGTACAGTATCGATTTGCGGATATCTATGAGAATGTCGACGAATTGAAAGGTGTCCTGGCGGTAGGTAAGACGGAAGAGCTAGGCAAAATTGTAAAGTTATTTAACAGAATAGGAGTAAGGACCTGATCAACGGATCCCTTCTAGAAGAGAAAAGGCGATATGACAGTGAGTCGCAGTCAAAACCTCGGTAAAATCACAAAAAAAAAGAACGATATGTGTATTTGCCACTACATACTGTAGTAATGTAAGGACTGATAACTTTACTATCTCTTGTTGGTTGATCCGTTATAGCCAAAAATCACAACCACCCTGATCTGATAGTCAATCATCTTCTGATCGACAATGACTTTCTACCATTTTCGGTCTTCTACTTCTCTAAGGGTAGAGTGAATGTTGCACCCAGTAGGCTTCCTTTCTTGGTCGCTTCGGCGCGTCGACGCTCTTGCTCTGCTTCGCCTTCTTTGGAGGCTACCCAAAACCACTAGTTTGTATATCCACAAAACTTCAGAATAGAATTCAGACTTTTGTCAAGAGCCGTTTCTTTATTTGGAGTCACTGCACGATTGCCTGTTTTGTCCTGTGATTTGTCCATGAAATTAGAAGTATCCGGTGCCAACACCACATTTTGAAAGCATTAATTGCATTCCACCCTCTTGCCCTCAGAGTCCATGGACAGAATATACCTACCTAATTATATTAAATTAATGTGATGATAGATGATCACTAACAATGTTTATCAATGATCATAAAATTGTCGGCAGCGGTTTGAATCCCGGCTTAAAAAGTTTCACCGTTTCTGCACCAGAGAGTGCTAATTGGAAATTTGATTAATGACCGTTGTGTTTCTTCTACCAAACCGCCTTGATTGATTACGCCTCCATTCCGTGTAAACAGTGCGAAACCAGCGACATCCGACGGCCATCGGACGAGGCTTGAATCTTGAGTTTCATCAACGGCTAATTTTCCCCCCAAAAGCCTCTCTTTAAGTCTTGATGGGTTTTGCGGGGAAGGCCCTCTGAGAAAGTTAGTAAATAAATTTTATGTGTGTTGTTTCGAGCGTTCTTTTTTGAGATTAAAAAACATTTTAGCAAGTTTGTATTAGGCTATTTTATGATGAAAACTTTTATAAAGTAGGTACCTATCTGTAATTGAATCATTTTTTTGAATACTATTAAAAACTTAATCCAAGTCGATAAACTTACTGTTGAGTAAATGTTATCAGGGTTGGATTTAACGATTCGAAGGCCATATTAGCACTTAGCAGTACCAATTACTTTGAGCTTCACAAAGTAAAAAAACACTCAACTTAAGTAATTATTTTCGATATCTTATAAAATTCAACTGGGTACTTAAAAATGGTGCGACTATTTTTTGCTTGAGATATTTCATGTATATTATATTTATTAAATTGTCCCAATTAATATTCTCCGAGTAGAATTTTTTGATGTTCAACAATAATATTCACCGTAAAATACTTCAAATAACCCCAATATTGAGATCATTGATTCCTTGCTCCTTTGCAATTACACAAATAAGTTGTCACAGATTTTGGCCGTTATTTCCACAACAAAGGTTCCAAAGTATTTAATATCATGGGATATTCTATTATAGTATTTAAGATTAAACTAAAAATTCTTTCTCAAAATTAATAAATTAAATTAGTAAATATATAAACAATAATAATAATAAAAGAGTAAAACAAAATAAAAAAGAAACGGTGTAAATTAAACGATATAAGTAGGTACATATAATATATTAAAAAATAAACTAATAATTTTAATATAAACTATTAATATACTAGGTCTTCTCAAGTATATAAAATGCCTCCTCCATTGCCCTGGATAATGCAAGTACCTACGCGAGTACCTAGAGACAGCAACTAAATTATTTCTATACTTATTTGCTGTATCAGGTACTCAGTTGAACGCCACTCACATGTTTCATCAGTTAAGTGATGATTGATCTCAGCCACCGTCAAATCAAAATGTCCTAAGATTCATAATGTCTCGAAACTCAGGAGACAGACGATATAATAATTAGGTGACAGAGAGTCGTATATTTTGGTTTTGTTAGACTCAGTTAAAAGAGCTGTTGAACCTGACAATTAAATTGATTCACTCAAGTGAGATGCCGTGAGTGTATCTACCACAGTGGCATCCCATGCCAAAATCAATTCAAGAGTTAAAAATAATTCTAATATTGGAATCACCAGGGGCGGCTCTACCTAAAGGGTTCGTAGGGACCATCCCCACATCGTTTTGCAAAAATACACGTTCGATATTTTTATCACTGTCACAATATACATACCTCATTACTTGATTAAATGAACTATTTAATTTATTTTATCATACTGGGGAGCGAATAGAATGACCCCATGGTGAGAGAAAGACGCTCGCTGCATGTCGTTGTTCAAAATTGAAAAATGGTAAGACTTTAATAATTATTAATACGTATTACATAATTACGTTAATATTTTTAAGCGCGCTTTTTAGATGTAGTTAAGTGACGACTCAGATAATCATATTATTTATTCTGAAAAATTACTTACACATTTCCTCAATAATAACATCATTATTATTATAAGTATTTTGGTATATAATGTAAAATATGAAAAAATAGGTACATGGGTGTGTATGTTTATTAATTAATGACTAAACCCCACCACCTAGAAAGTCGTCGAGCCGCCACTGGGAGTCACACACAGTTTGGTAACGAAGTATTAATTTAATCAACTGCTGACTATCTTAAATGTAATATTATTGTGTGTTCTTCTATATTTTTTCATTACTTTTTCAGGGTGATATTATATAAATATAATTACAACAAGGTTGATATTAAGGGTGATATTATATAAATATAATTCAGCCACTATTTTTTTTTTGTTTAATAAATGAAAGTAAGTCTACTTTCTTTGGTGGCGTATTCTATCAAAGGTTGGCGACCAACGTGCAGTACACCTTCTTACCCAGGGTGATTAAAGTTAGTGGCCACACCAAACATCGACCGCCCCACGTCACACCCGGTCTTAATCGGGCGTATCTCTAGCCTGGGCCAGTCGTATTGGATCCCCAACGCCTTGGATATTGAGCCACTGATAGAGGTTGCGTGGCCAAGAGAGTCTCTTTCTATATATATACGCTTATGTTGCCCTCTACTTTTCTGCATTCTCAGTTGGATTAAGACATACTTCTCATTACGGAAAAGTTCTCTCGTCTTATTAGTTGATCTTAAAACCTTCTCATTGGTAATGTAAATATGTGATCAGTTCAGGATATCTTCATAGTGCGACAATACAGCCACACCTAAAAAACCTCCAGTCTTTTTATTGTTTGTTCCTGTAAGTACGTATCCGCAATCGAGAAAAACTTCAGAGACGTACAAATTAGAATAAGCATAGAAAACAAATTGGTCGAATTGTGGACCACGTCCATCACAATCCGGGCGAGAAGTCTTACCATTCAAACGAATACTAACAGAAATTTTACCATCTGATATGTTATTTGAAAGCACGTTAACATAGATGACTGTATTTCACAATTTTACAATACAAGTGGGTAACCGTCGGATTATAATATCAAGAGTTCTAGGTTCGAATCCTGGGTCAACAAATCTTATTTTTCAATGTGTTTAAAGTGGCTAACATCCATTCAGTTAAAAGCAAAAATTATCATATTATAGGATTGAACATATTAAAAAAAAAAAAAACTAACCATACTGAACATTGATTCTTAGAAAGCGTCACGAAGTTTAAAAATTGTAGTTTTGACGTACCTACGTTTATTTGTTCATAATATTTTATCAGATTATTTTTTTATTCTAAAACAAACACACAAGAATACATTAGATTTGAGAATTTAATATTTTCAAACGTTGAATCTGGGTTTATAGCCTATTACACCCAACTTGTTTATCAGACTTTCTAATGTTACTCAGGTATGTCCAAATTATGTATGTTCAATGAATACGGCTACATCCTGGGCTATTTAGTATAAAATAATAATTTTAACTTTATTTTTCTTAAATAAACAAAATATTCTCAAACGAAGATAATTCTTAAAAATTAGTTCATACTATTAAACAACATTATAAATTCGTAAAATTAACATAGTAAGCTTCACTAATAAACAAATTCTCCTGTCTTGTTTGTAGCTTAACTTTATAAGTACAAAACTCGTCAGTACTGCCTTCCTATATTATTATCTACGTGTATGTACAGTTTCTGTGCAAATTGAATAAGAATTCAATGCGTCCCCGAAAGTTGTGTACATGAGAGCTTACACAATATAATGAGTTTATAATTTCACCCCAGTTTCATCACAATAATAAATTTTGATACTTCTTGATGGTTGTACCTACTGTGATAGAAGATATAGGGGGATGACAGTGTATTTTACACCCTAACTTTCAGTTAAGATTATGCAAATTTCACTGTCAAAAGATGTTAATGCGTTATTTAATCATATCGGATCATCGATGCAATAAATCTTAATATTATATCTGCATAATATAATAATATAATATTATGTACCTCTGAATCAGTGTTTTTCAAGTCTATAGACATTATAGATTTTGTAGCTAAATTAACACTTTCTTTCATGGTTTAATGTTTAATCCTTAACAGAAACTCCAAAGTGTTCTTTTTGAATTAAAGAGTCTTTTTGCAGGGCCGCAAAAAGCTGAGGTATATTGAGGCTGCAAAGCACTTTTACAGCAGGATTCTGAGACCGGCAATAACCGAAATATATTTTTATTTCATTATAATAAAAATATAAAAATAATCTGAAATGATTTGCCTACTTACTTTATCTTTGTGATTCTGAAGTATATCTACTCTATTAATATGTGATAATTTTAATTATAATATAAATATTATTTTAATCAAAATAAAATAATTAGGAAGGTATCTGATTTATTTTTCATTTATTGTATTTTTATCAAATCAATTAAAATATTTTTTATTTTCGGGGGTGGGTAAGAATTTTGGGTTCGTAACTGGGCGACAACCACCGTTGGTGCTGTCATGGATCAAATAGACTTCGAATTCTATATCAAGACGGATACGTCAGTGCGGCCTTTTATGGTACTGAAACCGTTGCAATACCGCCAGCATGCAAAATAAGTGATGTAATACTGTAATCGCGTACAGCGCCATGACGTAGATATCAATAGGTATATCGAAGCCGAACCGTAACCTCAAACGCAAAATCGGTTTTTACTTTAAATAATACTTACATGAAAATATTTACTTATGTCTCCATAATATAAGAGAGAGCATGATTTTAAAATATTTCGAATATACCTACATTCAGCGGATTGTCGTACGGGCGCCAAAATATTATTTGCCCGAGGCAAAGAGTCACGATTTGGACCTGATCATCTCTGACGTTCGATAACGGATATGACACAAAATGAAGAAACAATATAAGGGATAAAAAGTAATCATCAAATTTATTTAAGATATTAATGTGCAAAAAAGGTATAAAAATATATCATTCACTATCACGCTGTAACTTTGACGCAGGTATAACAAACAAGTAAAAATTTTATGCTTTTTATTGCAGTGATAAAACCCTCAAGTGTCTTTTTTTTCAAGGAAACATTCGGAGTGATAAAATACTTTGAAACATTTCATAAAGAAGAAGTCGTTAAAGCTCAGAATCGCTCGTTAAACTCTGCAATTAAATGACCCCTAATGAGCATTCATAATAGAATAACGTATATTTGAATTAACAGGCCAAATTGACGCAAACTATTAATGGGTATTATATTTATGACTTTTGATATAAACTAACATTAGAAAATTCAAATTTATAGTCAACTACAAATTATTGCAAGCAGATGGTATATTAACACATAACATTCTGCTCCTGTTAAAATAATATTATGTACCTAACTAGCTCAGATCGAATGACAGGCGTGCGTTTAAATCAGTGGTCTCCAAACTCAATACTCATGTGAGCTACTTTCAGAAATTGAAATTGTCTGGTGAGCTACTTATACATTCTTTCTTTATATTTTTTTATCATAGTCCTTTATCGTACCATACATTATTTTATTTAAAATAAATTAGGACATTGGACTTAAAAGATAAAACATAAAAATGCGTACTATAATTGTTTATTTATAGACAAAATAAAAATTGAAAAATATCTTGAAATAAGTGTGAGTAAAAGTCAAAATAATTAGTGGAAAGAATGGCATTCACTTTTCTCCACATTTTTTTCAATTCTCGGTGAGTATTTAACTACCTTGTCACTCCCATCCGAATGCAATTATCAAGATGTACATATGTGAGTCTGATTCTTCTTTTAGCCATATTCATAGTGGAAAACGTTGATTCACATAAGTAGATAGAACAAAACAATGTCTTTATTTCATTTCGGAGTCCAACAATAAAATTTGAGAGGCAAATTTATAAATATGATAAAATATCCTACGCGAGCTACCGGTAGCTTGCGAGCGACTGTTTGGCGATCACTGGTTTAAATAGTACATAGCATCTCTTTGTTTTTCCCACCACATAGTGATTACTACTCGTAGGACGTAGTAGATACAATAAAATAAGTATGCACTTTGTATTTAAATAACAGCTGAATATAGTTTTTGTATTGTGTACTAGTAAAACTCTGTAAAAACAAAAAACCTTTTTAAGAATATTTAATTTGCCACTAAAGTAACGTCCATGATTGTCGAACGGTTATGGGTCAGGCTTTTGATGTCGTGATTGATCCATTCAGTATTTTTGTCAGAATACACAGGGTAGATGTTAGCTTTTGCGAATAATTTAATCTATCCTGCCTTATTCTAAGATCGTCCATTCATTCATAGTGATACAATCTATCAGCACAAATTTAATCCATTCAATTGAATCCTCAAGTTAATTTACAAACTTATTGACGTAAAACTTGTTACATTTCGGTACACATAGAGGGGTCACCAGTCACGATGATCGTGATGTCAGACTTTTGCGTTAATTACGTTTGATAACAGTGCTTTTCGTGTACTTTGACTAGAGTGAATATTATATTAAAATAATTACAAGATAAAAAGAACTTTTTATATACAACGTTTTTAAATTTTCTGTTGAATTATTATGCTCAAGCTTGTACTTGACATGAAGGAAATAAAAAACAAACAAATATATAATACTGAAATGTCATTTTGATTTCCATAGTAACGCACGTATATTCAATAATTTTGTTGCTAGGACCACCCACTTAGCAACCAATAATAATGGATTGGATCACGGATTTCTTCCAAAATAAGTTTTCATACAAAACAGAATTAACTGAAAATGAATTCAATTCTACTTAAAGATGGCTAAAAGTATTAAAAGAATGCATTGGCATCGTGTTCTGATATATTCTAAAAGTTTCAAATGTCTAGCTAGTCGGAAAGTTTGTTAAAAATCAATTGCAAGATTTGTACTGGATAAACAACCGGGCAAATAAGAATACGAGCTAATAAAAACTTTTTTAGCAAGGCAAAAGGCATGTCAAAATTATCCTTTCATCAAATATTATAAACTATTTAACATACGCTAACAAACAAAATACTCTTTAGAAAGTTACGATTCATAACAACGCTGTATTTTTTAAAATTTTACATTTACATGTTTCTGTGACTTACTCCCGCACAAAAGCAAGAAATTTACTAAAAAATGAAAGACGGGGGTAGAGGAGGGTTAAGAGAGACGATATAACACCCTTACCAGGTTCTACTTACATCTGTGCGATATCAGTCTCAGTAACTTGAAAATCTACCAATTATAATTCCTCATAGCATAATATACACCCAAAATGAAAAGATGTTTGTTGGGCATAATGCACAAAGATCACAAAAAAAAACCAATGGATAAGGAAGCAGACAAGAGTACGCGATGAATTGACAATAGACTGGAATATCATAATGCGAGTAGGTAGATACCCGATGGATAAATGCCGTCATACAGTAGTATCCAAAGAGTAAACGCCCCCCACAAGTACGCCCTAAAACCTCTGGATAGAGAACTCATAAATTTTGGCAGATATACGTGGCAGAAAATAAATGGGGACCGAGAAGAGTAAAGGGAGCTAGGAGAGGTCTTCATCCAGAAGTGGATCGACACTGACTGATGATGATGATATACCCAAAATGACTAACGCTTTTGAAATCATCAAATAAGCTAATCTACACTGCATGAATGATAACTGGATGACTAGTTCATCAAATTTATGAAAAAATCAACTGCAACGATGCCGCAGAATCTACCATGCTCGGTAGTGCGATAGATCACAATATATTGACCAAGTGTCTCACCCATCTCAAGAGCGTAAACTACATGACCTACTTCCCATACTGCAAGTCATGGTTAACCATTCCAGAAGTATGCATACGTACATGTGCATGACATGTTGTGAAACATTCTGAAAAAGTTAATTCTGTACTATAGTCAACTTCTTTCTTTCATTAAAATCATTAAAAATGGCCATCTATTCAACTTATCAGCGTAACTTTTTACGGATTTTTTTTAGTTCAACCGTAGCTTGAACGCCCGGTGAGTTTTTGTGGATTAGGTACTAATTATTATCCACCCCACTGGCTCTATAATTCATGAATTACTGGTTATTTAATGAGAAAGTAACATTAATGGAATTCGACAATGCTGGGGAATGAAATTAATATAACAATACTTATTAAATATAATTAAGTTATCTGGTATATCGCAATTAGATACTTAAATATATATATATAGGTATATTGTGGGCATGTCAGAAAGGTAGGAAAGAAAACAATTGAAAATAACAGTATATAATATACTGTTTCTAATCTATGACACTTCAAATTTGACTGTATAAAAAACCTTTAGAAATGGAAACCTTTTTAGTACGAGTACAATATAAAAAATACCCGATTTTCAAAAAAAATGATTCTGTTTCTTCCTGTTCATTTATCGAGTTTATTCTCCACTCAAACCGATCGTTGGTTCACTTGAGTAGCGTCTTAGTACCGCAAAGGCGTCGAGATGAAAAACAGGCGTCAGTCAGCGTCGTTTTTCACGTTTCAAGCTTTTCTTCAGAAAGTTTAAGTAAAGCTAGCATTGAGAGCTTACTTAAGAAAGCTATATTTATAATGGAAAGCGGTTTATTCGTGGATACATCGGATTAGAAACTTATATAGTGATGACATTGAGAAATCCCCTTTATTATAAGTATAATAAGAAAGGCAGCTTTTATTATATACCTACCTATCTAAAGTTTATTTTCAGTGAGATGATTGTTAAATTTATTCATCGTATTTCGACGAATTAATAAGTAAGAATACATTCATATCAGAATGATATTTACTATTTTGTTACCATATTATTCACTAATAGATTAGAGTTGTATTATTTCAGTAAATTTTAATATAAATTTCGTGATAATGGATATTTTCTGGGAAATAAAATATTATTAAATACTCCACAATATTAATTTAAGATTTTTTAGATGTATTTTTCGCTCTATAGAGGTTTCCTTTATGAATGGTCTCAATACGTGAATTCGTTATAGAACAATAGGTAGGTTATTATTATTATTGTACTGTGGTAGCAGAGATGGCAACACCGGCGTCAGGCGGAAAATAGGAGAATGGGAAACCATAGCAACCAAAAACAATAGAACAATAACACGTTGGAAAAAACACTGGCATTGTACGTCAGATATGTAACCCATTATAACTATTATTGCAATTGTATAATAATCGATAAATAAAACATTTAACTATTATTCTAAAGTGGTTGGTGACTTTGATGTGAGTAGATTAATAAGAAACGACGAACAGATTACCGAACGTAGTATACCGAATACTAACATCACCGAACGACTTACGGTTAGCAAAAGAAACATAAAATCGCTAATTCTACCATGCCTGAAGTGAACGCGGTGCCACTAAAAGTTCCACCTTTTTGGCCCACTAATGTGAAAAATTAGTTCACGCGCATTGAGGCGTAATTTAAGATCGCGCGGGTCACGGATGAAACTATGAAAATTTATGCAGTGCTGGCACAATGCAACGAGAAAACTTACGAGGTGGTTAGCGACATTGCTGCGAACTTGCCTGCGGTCGCCCCGTACACTGCGTTCAAAAAGAGGTTGTTCGACCATTTCACTGAATTGTAGCAGTCCCAGTTACGGAAAATCACATAGATGGAGTTGGGTGACCAAAAGCTATCCAAACTTTTACGTCGGATGCAGACTGACGCAGGCGAGGACCAGGAAATTCGGTTCACACGGAGTTTGTAGGCTGTGTGGAGCCCCATCATGACCACTGGCAGGACTTGAGCTCAATCTTCTGTGGAATGGCATTTGGTGTCAAAGTTGTACTATGCCATTTACCTGGGAGTGGTATGCTGTTGTTATGGAGTGCTTTATTCCCATAATTCGACTCGGGATTTTGAAAATATTACTCTCAAACTATCTTCCTTAGTCTGTCGTGATAGATTCGCCTATCCATCCTGCCAAGAGATGTTTTGCGATGGTTTCAGTTAGGATGCCTGGAATTGGTATCGCTTCTGGCCATCCACTGTATCGGTCTACGCACGTCAGACAGTATGACGTACATATTTTCAGTAACATGCCCATCTATTCTAAACACAAGGCCACCATCGGCGGCTATCGAAGATATTTTATCATATTTATGTATTGAGGTAATATAATAATTGTTACAATAAGTTAAACTGTAACCGTGTAAACTGCCAAAACTGTATATGTCACTCTAAAAGTTAACACAGCCATGAGATGTACTGTTAAAACAGATCACTTATTGTAACAATTGCAATTTGGACTATAAAGCCGTGGGTCGCAGGTTCGAATCCTGGTTTTGGCAAGTACACATATTGTTTTTCAATTTGTGTGTGTCAGGGTATGGACCTAATAGGTTGAGCAAGCGGCTGACATCCATTTCTCGTAAAAAACAAAATCTGTCAATACAAACTTCCACTCTGTGGAGACCCATATGATCCTATCAGGATCGGACATGGTCGAAAAAAAAAATTATAATATCTCAATACATAAATATGATAAACTACGCTCGATAGCCGTCGATAGCAGCCTTGTGTAGAGAATAGATGCGGTGATGTGATTCTAGAAGAGGTACAATGATTTTGTTGCTAACTATGTTTTACTTGTAATTTATGGTTTTGATTATATTTTTTATCGTGGAGGCCAACTCAACAACCTGAACCAATCCACTGCTGGATGAAGGCCTCTCCAACGGTATTTCATCCGTGTGTTGCACAATCACGTATTTACTAATAACTTCTTAAAAAATAATAAGTTCTTTGATCCTACGTTCTGTGGAAAATTTCTAGTTATTTAGTATTACAATTTGACTGGATTTGTTCAGAGATTATCTCTACAGCGACTGTCCATTTCCGTTTAAGATTTTTAGTCCACTATTAGCATATCCTTGGTACCTTAACAAATTATTTTATTTTTTGTCGTTACATAATATGACCAGCATGCACCTCTTGAAACCACGCTATACTATTTTATAGCATCACTTACTGTAGTATTAGGTATTATATAGCTCTATTTTATAACATAATGCCATTAAAAGGATATTTTACATACATGAAAATACAAATATTTATAACATGTTAAAAATCATCATTCATGTCGTAATTCAAAAATTTTCTTTTAAAAATATAAAAAGTGTACCAATATATTTTTTTTAGCCCGTGACATGTTTTTTTTCACAAAATAACATCGCAAATTTTAGTAAATCGCCCGCCGACCATTTGTAGCGAATCTAGTTTATTTTCACGCTAACAGCGGAGGAAATGAGATTTTTTAATAGCTAAGGGCACAATGTATCCTTTTACATCGGAAATAACATTTTCCATCATTGTGAATGAGCCCCAATGCACTTAAAAATATCCAAAGGAAAAGTGTTGACAACTTTAAGTATTGCAGGTTTCTTCGAGAAGTTTATTGCGGTATCAAAAAAAATGTTTGAGAATATTTTTAAACACCGAATGATTTTTTGTATAAAATACTTTTTACTGTAGCGTAAAATATCTAGTGTTTGATATTATATTGTGATTTATTAATATTTTTTATACTTACAGGATTTTTTTATTTATAGGTTTTCACTACAAAACTACTACAAAAGTAATTGAAAAATGTACAAAACGTGTTTTTAATAAAATTAAGATTCAACTTTGTGGCAATAAACATTCTTCTGATCCGAGGAGGGCTGATTGGATTACCCACGTGAATGCTCAAAAATTGAGGAAAATGGTAGTGCTTTTGTCATCTTCTAGCTAGAGTGATCATATCATTGAAGAACCGACACAGTGAAGAAAACTCAAGAAGAAGAATTGGGATTGATTGTTTTATGTTTTTGTTTCTGTTATTGATAAAAATTAAATTGCAAGTAAGGTAGATATACATAAAATTAAATCATAACAATGACTGACAAACACTTAATGTGGACAATGGCCTTGCATGTCCTTGAAAAGTTTGGGTAAGTCAGGTTTGTATGTTGTTGTTTTTAGTTTTAGGTACGACTCTTGGTTCTCATCAATAAGACGACTTCTCAATTTACTGCTGATAAGGTTCATGCTTGAAATAGATTGTTCGCATGAACATGTGGAACCGGAAAGGGAAAGAACAGCAAAGGCTAGTTTTTTCAACTGATCATATGAGTCAGGAATACTATTCTAGGTGTTAAAAGTCATCATGTCTTCCTTCTCCAGGTCTTTCAAAGCAGACTATTTGTGCTGTGAACCATGTTTACATTCGTTTTTCTCTAATATGTCCATATCAGCACAGAGACGTTCAAATTTAGAGCTCCACAATTCTTTATCCATAAGCTTTATCTATAATGGAGTTGATAATCTTAATCACCAATTCCATAACTTTCCAAATTTATTCTGGAAATGTCTGCGCACAAATCTCTACTTGACGAAAAATGATACAATGGTAAGCAAGTATATTGTGATTATTTTTTCTTTCAAAATAGTAACAACCCCTTTTCTTACGCCGGTCATACTTTTGCCCTGTCTGTTGAAAATGACACAATTTTATCGAGTGATTTGTTAATTAACTGACGATTTAATAAAAAAAGAAGTCCATATAATAAATATTAAGTCGACATTGCTAAATATGATACAATATAAATCAAATATAGTCGGATATTTTCATATTATTCATTACTGAATAAAGTAAGTAAAAATAAAGACTTATGAATTCTTCTTATGGAAAATGTATCATTTTAACAAACCGCATAAACATAGGTACATATTTTTAGAAAAAATCATTAATACTTTTGTGTGTGGTATGAATAAAATTTAACAAATATAAAGGTATTCAAAAATAATGGTATTGAAAGATAATACATATTATTTGTTCTTATTATGAAAGTTTTTCAAATTTTTATTGATTGTTTTATTTTAATACCGATATTCCAAAAGGCAGGATTCTGATATTCCTATATTCCATCGAAATCCGAAATACTAGTTTTAAAAATTAATAAATCAGAGTAATAAAAAATACATCTAAATTAACTGAATCATTCGATAAAAATTAAATACTAACAAACAAACCACCGCATTTTTTTGGTGGATTACTCTCGCCTTCTTGTTCAAAAAGCCTTCCATACAAAAATTTGGCAAGACCCAAAAAAAGCTCTTTTTCGCCTTTGGTTTCTGGATGATTTTTTTTCATTTTGTATGCAAAAGACGACTAAACAAACGATACTAAGAGAAAAAATAGGGCACCAAGATTGAATATTTTTGTTGTATATTTTTATTGTATATTTATGTTTTAATTCGATATGCTAGGTCTGATTTTTCAAACCAGCAACGAAATAAGTCATTTAATTTTAGTAATCTTCGAATGAGGGATTAATATTCGTTTGAACGTTTTCGTAAGTTAAATTCAATGGGTGGTGTATTTAAACATAAGTCATCAATTATTTATGCATAACTTTCACAGCAATATAATTATTGATTTTGATTCTTATTTATATTTGAAGTATACGTTCATTAAAAGAACTTTACATTCAAAAATTTTGTGAACTGCACGTTGAATACAAAAAAAAATGTTTATAAATTAAATCATCCACTATTTTTTAAGTTTAAAAAACAACTGCAATATTTATTGGGAAAACAAGAAAAACTACAGCATTACAGAAATATAATGTTTCAAAATTACGAATATAATCGCTATCAACCCAAACAACATTTACAATAAACCTGTAGGTTTTTATAATAATCTTATTTTACTATCCATAAAACCATTCTCGATTTGCAATCAAGACGTGTTAATGTAGAATAAGTTTGACTCTTTCGATTGGAGCATATTTTGGATAAACAAAGTATTTTCTTTAATAAAGATAACGTAAATTTTTTAAATTTATTAAAAACAGCTATGTAAAATTACCTCTAAAATTAGTTCTCTGTTATTCTCAAAAAATAACTTTTACCTTGATTTTGAAAATATTTCTATATTCTACGTCATCTATTGTGTATAAGCACAGCACATCATTAAATCTTCAAAATTATTTTGTTCCCCTCTCGTCTTGTATATTAATCTAATAATATTATCTCAATGCCTTAGAAATTTAATGCTAACTTATTAAAAGCAATGAAATTACAAAATTAATTAAAACTCAGACGCAAAATGACAATAACAGCGTACAGGTATACTTTAGTATTTCCAGGAAAACTAGTATTAAGAGATTTTAATTACTGGAGCGTTTAAATATTAACAAGAAATAAAATTAGAAATATAAATATTTGTAGTCAGATTAAGAGAATTTGAGGCACTAGCTAAGACCCTAAATAAGTTTTCTTGGAGAGAGCACATTCCATTGTATAGTTAGGTTGCACACTGAATAATAACTGGGACTATACCATCGAACTGAAATGCCGAGTCAATAAAACTAGGGGTGCTTGTACTCGACTGAGGAAAATACTATGTAGCCGCGACCTAAACCTGGGATCCGGGACTAGGGGATGGTTAAATTAATTCAATGTCTTTTAAGTCATATCGTAATATAATGTCGAGGTTTCGTGAATACTCACAGAAACAACGCTCAGAAAACTCATGTCAATTTGTACACATTTTAATTATTGTCGTGATATTATTAATATATATTTTTAAACGAGTATTTTATCATTATAAGTTGAGCCTCCTGGAAACTATCAGCTGTCTTGCTAGTCAATTAGTGTCTTAACCACATAGTGGTGGACTTTTATGTAGGTACTTCTCCTAAATAGTATAATATGCTAAATTAAGGGTTATATTTGCCAATAAACATTTATTTTATATAATCCGACAGAATTTAATATAATATCCATTATTATCAAAATATAGTTACAGAACTATAAAAATGTGAAATCTTAATAATGTGCATACATTACAATATTATTTAAATAGAAATCTCAGCAATTTGATATTACTCATCTACATTGCCTACGAGGTCGGAAATTCTAAATTTGAAAAAATAAAGTGACACGACAGACAAATGAATCATAACAAATGAAAACCATATACGTGTACTTTGACAGAAAGGTTAAATTGCTGTACTATCAAATTGTATTTTCATTGTAATTAATCTTAAAATGCGTAGGTTTTAAAAGTTAAAACTTATTGAACGCTACTGTGGTATTCCTATATTATTTAAATAATTTTAAGGATTTTTTTTCTTGTAGCCACTGGAAAGGTTGCTGGAATATTATTTTGATGGACCGCGTAAAGTGTAGCAGAATCAATAAAGTTACAAAGAGAAGTTAATTTTTAATATTAGATATCTTTTGAAATACAAAATTCCTTAATAATGTGCTCGATTCAGTCTATTGCGTGTATGTATTCATCCGAAGTAAAAATCTAAAATAAACAACAATGGTGGCGTTTACGCATTTTTTTCGTTTGTTTTACAAGAGACTGTTGGATAATAATTATGTTTATTTATTTATTTATTTATAAAAAAGAGTATTACGGCATTACAGCTTTTGGCCAATGCGCCATAATACATAATACATACAAATATATAAAAATATCTTAATTACAAATAACAACTAATATGACAAGAAAGTGGAAAAGACAGCATGTGTAAATATTAAAGAAATATGATAATATATACAATTATAAATTTATCCTATTTAAAACGTCTACAAACATTATATAATTAATAAAAAACAAATCAACCTTTATGGTGTCATCAAATAAGCTAATTGCACGATACACAGCATCATGAAACATAACATCTGTCCTGCGACATATATATAATATTACATCGCACGAGGACACTAAGCAATTGCCTAGTCTGACCACGTAATAATCCGGTCATGTCTGTCGAATTCGAATACAATAAATTTAGTCCTGCAATGTACTTGTGGTGGTCTGAAATGTTTTACTATCCGTCACAGCGGTCGACAGCGAGCTATGTTAAGTGCTACATTTTTTTGTCTTCAGATGTGTTGTATCGACATGCTCAATCTAAGCATTTTCTATTTACATTTTTTTTATTATTGGAGTATAGCAAAATGTTTTTCCAGCATTACATTATTATGCAAAAATAATATGAAAAAGACGAATTTATATTTTTTTGTTTAATGCTTGTCATATTATAAATAAATAATATTTTTTTGCCTTTGCAGAATATGGAGGCATTTTCGGAGCGTGTAGTTCTACAGCCGTACTGTTGCTACAACAACACCTGTAAATATATGCTAACGAAGCCAAACCGATATTGTTACTTATAATATTATACCGTAGCCCAGTGTTAGTTGAGGAAACTGCTTTCTGTTAGAACTAACGAGTTTAGAGTAAACTTTAGTGATTATATTCGATATCTTAGTGCAATGTTGATATCAAGCGACTAATTTATTTATGCTAGTAATATTAGATAATATATTATAATTATATGTACTTGAAACTTTAATTTATTGTAATAAATTGTTTGTTTGTTTTTTCTTTATTTATATTATTATTTTAGTCTTTTCTCTTGTGAGAGTAATATTTTTGTTATAATGTAAATCTCATGCTGTTGAACCCCTAACCTATTACTAAGGTTAAAGGTAGTGTGACGCTCTACAGTAGCGTTTTCCAAATGATGTTCGAGGTCAAATTTATTTAGTGCAATTTTAAAGATTTTTTTGTGTACATTCACTTGATTTATAGAGTTTTGGAAACTACATACTCAAAAATTGCATCGAACATCCACATATTTTAAAATGTTAATATCCTTGAAATAAAATATTTGGTACTGTTCGGTTAAAGCAGATACAGCGGAAAACGCATTTTGAAAATAGCCGATAAACTGGAATTTTTGTTAGTTTGGGTTGGTTTAGGTTAGGTTAGGTTGGGTTAGGTTAGGTTAGGTTAGGTTAAGTTAGGTTAACCTAACAAATAATCCAGTTTATCGGCTATTTTCAAAATGCGTTTTCCGCTGTATTCGCTTTAACCGAACAGTACCAAATATTTTTTGGCTTTTAGACTTTTTTTACTTTATATTAGTGTACAATTGTGATCATTTATCTTGTCAACTCGCCACGCTGGGCCCCTCCTGACCCCGAATTCCCAGGCTAGAGCTCTGTCAGCTCCCTCCTTATGGAGGCAATGATTATGGTGCAAATTACTCGATTTAATTTCGAAAATAATAATGAAAATGATATGGACGAGGCACTTACAAAATATATATTTTTATTAAATAGGGTGTCGTTCCATCGAGATTTGACGGTTTGCGTTATACCATATGCAATTTCTTTGCCAAGAAATTGAATACATAAAGAAAAACGCGAGGGAATCAATACAAAAGTATTGGGATACCGTAGTAATCTTTATTGTGCAAGATTTCTCTGGAAGCTGTTAAAATGCCAACAATAAACTTTTAACACAAAAGAAATAAACGAAAACAAATCCAATTAGGACTGACTTTTTTGTATCACGCAACGTTGCTGTAAAAAAGACACATAAAAAATCCATCATTTTTCGAGTTCGTATGGTTTGGCAACATCGGAATACTAAAGATACGTCGGTGGAAATCCGTGGCGTAAATTCCCCAACGGAAAATCATAAAACCACACAATAAAAGGTTAAAAAAACATTATAGCACATTTTGAATTCACAGGTGCGAGTGGCCGGTGTCAGCGCCTTTTTTGGCAACGTAAACTGATGACCAAGCATTGGACTATTAATTCAATTGAAAGCATTCAATTCAGAATCGTTTTTAGTGGGAAAAGAATAACATTTCAATGATTTATTGCTTTTTGATTTTTTTTACATCTATCAAATCAGCAGACAACTTCAAAGAGAGAATGAATACATCTTAAAAGGAATGTTATGGAAATATTTTCAAAAGTAGTTAATGCTATAAAAGTGTACCCTCTTAGTATCATTAAAAGTTTGTGCCCTGAAGCATTGTGAAGTCGCTAATAATTACCTCGAATTTATGGGGTTTTATGATTATTTTCAGTTATATTAATTAATATCTTCCCGATTCACACAAATTTATTAGAAAAATGCGTTCAAACATAAACAATTTACGATAAAAGTAAAATGGAATTAAGATTTTTTAAGGGAAGCATGACTTCTTAATTCGGTAAATAAAACTTTTCTGTTTTCCTATTCTTTTGAATGTCTTGTGTAGGTAAATTGCAAAATAAAATTGAATTTTTTCATTTTAGAAGCGTTACGTTTTGTTAGTAAAGTACATGTTGATTTCGAACATTAAGTTGGGTACAAAGATCCTTGGAGCCCATTTAAATCATGACCCTCAATCGTAAGGTTTTAACGATGACGAAGAAGAATAATTCCAACACTAAAGAAATAAGTTTGTAAGACGTATGAGCTATAATTTTCACTAAAATTCTATTTACCGAAAAAAAAACTTTGTTTCGCACTCAAAATAGTACGCTAAGAGTGCTTAGCCTTATGCAAAGCCACTTAAATTGCATTTAATTACAAAAATAAAAATATCAATATTTCGAAAATCCAAATTTCAGCATCAAAACTAATGACTACATTCTTAATATTAGAACCAACATTTCCAAATTTAGCAATAGTAACGAACACGGTACAAATATACAGATATACTGGATTCCAGCACATAAAGGAATTAATGGCAATGAAATTGCTGATCAATTGGCAAAAAAATCTTTAAAATACCCAACAGAAAATATAAGAATTCCATACACAGATTTTAAAACCCAGTTTAAACAAACAATGAGCGAAAATAACGGTAAATATTTAGAAAATCTTGGAAAAGAAAAGGGAACACACTACTATCAAAACTTTTATAGTAAATCTCCTAAAACTTGGTTTAGTAAATATTGTAAAGTAAAGCGAGATGTAATAGTGACAATAGACAGAAGCAGGACAGGGCATTACAGTCTCAACGAATCATTGTACAAAATTAAAGTGGTAGATAGCCCCCAGTGTCAGTGTGGACATCCCACTCAAGATCTTAACCACATTGTCTGGCAATGTGATGCCTATGACCAGGAGAGAGAGGACGTGTTAATGAATAAATTGGGATAATGCAGGTTATACCCTCCTTTCACGATTAATTCGTTTCTGGCAAAACCAAATATTTCAGTTATGAAAATTGTACATGAATTTCTCCAAAAATGTAACGTTAATGTCTAGTGTATTGTGTAACAAAAATGTAATTCTGTATTATTAATAATGTAACTATTTATGTCTGTAGTTAAAAAAGTGTATGTATACTTTTTTAAACCATTGTAAAGCAGAATAGCCTTCCATTCAGAGAAGAGCTCAATTGCTTCCAAATAAAGAAAGAAAAAAAAATAGTACACTGTGTACTCTTGCCTGTACGCTCATGCATTTTATGGTATGTAGATTAACAGACAGCAAAACCAACAAACTATTTGGCACTGTGCACATTCTTCAAGTCAATGGTCACCTTTAAATATTATTCAAAGTCAAACTGCGTCTCTCATCTACATACAAAACTAAGACGCTTTCCACTGTAATTTCAAGTTAGATTGCTACTACTCGACTACTTCACAGAACTTGTGACTTATTATAAAATAAGCCACGTATATTATAATAATATTATGTAGGTGAATCCGAAGCACGCGTGCGGGCACAAATCAGAAGCATGTGTCCGGTTCCCATCAAGTACCACGTTACAGAGGTGAAGATTGGGAGCCACGACCACTTCCCAGCCTGACACCATTACTTTTCGTGTAAATTATTATCTCAAGTAGACGAATTACAAAAGAAAGTGAAGAAAGTGCGTCTCTCTATGCGATCACAGTACAGTAGTTTAATTGAGAATATAGTAAACAGACGAATGGAATATGTACACTTAATGTGTGATTAAGTTAATATTGTATTGCATTATAGATATATTTGTCTATGAGACTCTTATGGATACCAAGTACATTTGAAAAAATCGCCATCATCGGCAACTTATTTCTCCGTTTATAAATTTAGTCACTAGGTACGTACGTCAACAAAAGATTAAATTTTATTGCAGAAACAATGAACCAAATTTGGTTATCAACAAAAAACCAGAGGTTGAAATGAAAAATAGTAAAGCTGAATTGTAATTTGATCAAGATTTTTGTAACTAGCCTTATCGCAGTTTTAATATTACGATAATGCGTTTAACACACGAGATGAAATGTTTAGTCGAAAAACTTTTATCTGGATTTGAACGAATTATTTTGTCGGAAGTGGAAAATTGCGTGATACTGAATAATTACTTAGCGTAATTATTATTCATTTAAACGAGTGCGAAAACATTGTTCTTTAACAGCATTACGTCTTTTTGTATTATTTTTGTACTTAAAATGTGGTTATATTTAATTTGCATACTATAATAATTTATTTTATTTATTGTGCTTACCGATTACTCCTCGTTATAAAAAAAAATACAAGATAAAAAGAACTTTTGATATACCGACCAAGTTTTTAAGTTTTCTGTTAAATTATATAAACTTGAAAATTCTATGTATTAATAATTTAGGACAAATAAGGCAATTGTCAAAAAATCATTTCTTGCTATTTTGCAACAAACAAACAAATATAGAACACTGAAATATCATTTTGATTTACATAGTAACGCACGTATATATTAATAATTTAGTTGCTAGGACCACCCACTTAGCAACCAATAATAGTGGATTGGATTACGGATTTCTTCCGAAATAACTTTTCATACAAAACAGAATTAACTGAAAATGAATTCAATTCTTGTTAAAGATGGCTAAAAGTATTAAAAGAATGCATTGGCATCGTGTTCTGATATATTATAAAAGTTTCAAACGTCTAGCTAGTCGAGAAGTTAGTTACAAATCGATTGCAAAATTTGTACTGGATAAACAACCACCGGACAAACAAGAATACGAGCTAAGAAAAACGTGGAAATATAACAAAACTGTAGTTATGATAGTATATATTCCTTTAACACTATAACAGGCCATGAAGCCTAATGCTAGTAGTGTAGTGAAACAGTAGTATAAAAAATAGTAATAGTGAGATAATCACAAAGACCCAGGCTTTGAGGAAATCACATAAATATTATGTAACCTCACCGGAAATCAAAGCCTGATACTTCGGATGAAAGGCCAGCGTCTTATAAACTAGACTACGAGGGCAACTTTATATGGTATCATTGTATATTATATTATGTCACATTTTTAATGTATCTTCCATGGTATTCAAAATATTCAGAATTCATGGGTTCTCAACATTTTTTATGCTACACATCACTAAAAAATATTTTATTAGCGTCTGTACCCTCTACAAAAGTAGTATCACATTTTAATATGAATAGGTTTTTAGTCAGTATTTATTTTTTGAACCATATACTGTACTTTCTTTCCTCTCCATCACCCGCCACCTCTCCACAGCTAATATGCTGGCGTATACAGTGGCGTAAAGAAAGTTTGATGCCCTTTAAAGTAAGTTGTACTGGAGAGAGGGTGGAGAGTCCTAGAATCAACTTTCCAATACCTTAGTTGGCGTGTAGTAGAGTGCGCGTGATTTCTATTTTGATATAATCTATTACTGTCAGTCCTCGATAAGAATAGACCATATTATCATTTTCCACTTTATAAAGCTGAGAAATTTTGCCTCAAAGGTGGTTGGTGCAACAAAGGAATATACCCAGATTTTCAGTAATTACAATTAAGGGGGATCCTATATTATGCCAACAGAGAACCTAGCGGAAAAATACGAAGCTTGCAATTTGAGATTTTTTTTTGATAATTTACAATTTCAACTGTATTATTTAATAAATAGGATGTATCTGAAAAAAATAAAAAAAAATTTTTTTTTGTTTTTTAATCCAAAGATAAACTTAAAATTGTAAAAATTGTAATAAAACGTGAATTCGTTGCAGGGTCACATCTTATTATTACTTAATATTTTATGGTCATATTTATTATTAAAATTTTGTTTAAGTTTTCAATTTTCTGATGATTAGATTTTTGACTAATTCATAGTTTTAATATTTTTTATATTTATTTTAAAAACATCGATTTTCATAAAAAAAAATATAAATGTGTATAACTTGAAATCCTTTTTATTTATATGAAATCTTATTTATGTATGGTCCCAATATTTAAGCTCGATTAAGGTTCGTGAAGGGGTTTCTTACAAATAACGAACCTCAGTAATGAGGAATACAAATAAAATCGCTGAAAAGCTAGCACTTGTGTGGATTCTGTATACGAATGTGGAAATTCAGTTGTGGCTGCTATCCTTTCAAACAGTCTGCTTGTAAGGGGCCGGATTATCGTAAACTTTTTACGGTCCCGCACATTATCAGGGGCGACGGCGTTCCGGTTCGCGAATTTTTCTTTGAAAACTGTGACGCGCAGACGACAGCTGTTCGCCTGTCGATTGTTACGGCCCATAAAGACAGACGTCAAACTCGAGCCGGGTTGCGAAAAATTTAAATTTTTCGACATAAAATTGCGGCGCCGCCACTGTGTTACCGTTTTGAATTACAGCATACAATACCAGATATCAGGAAATATGTTGACATTTTTATTAACCCAGACGAAAAATTTCATATATGATTTTTCAATAATACAATATTATAGTATTGTGTAAAACTAGATTACCGTTCTCCTATCCATTTCCCTTCTGTACTGGATCCCACACGCACTGTTTAACCCTGTATGGTGATGTATTGTTGTTTAATTTAATAAAACGCATTTTTTTTATAATACTTATTCCACTCTTAATCAATAAATTAGGACCGGTTTCGTCCGTCTCAGAGGGACATTTTCAACTTACATCTGACATCATCCACAACGTATCACAATGTCTAGTGCTTATCGTGTGGAACGAGCTTTACGTTTTTTAATAGTAGTAGTAGTATAAAACAGACATTTCCAAATAGCGTGATTAATAAATAACTGTTTTTTGTAGTGTCTATATTATGATTTATAATTTTGGTCAATACCACGGTGAGTAATTAATAGTTTTTGGAGCAACTTTGTGATTATATATTATCCTCATGTGTCATTTCTTGATCGATATTAAAAATAATGTAGATGTACAGTAAATACCTTGTTTACAGTAAGTTTACTTTTTTATAATTGTATATTAATTTTATATGTACTGCATATTATGGGATCAATAGTTAATCACTCTAATATAGCATAAAACCGTTTTTATAAAAAAATACATCAATACTATATAACTAGAGCAAAAAATCAAGACACTTTCAGTAATTTCACAATTCTTTTCTATCGTTTATGGCCAAAAATGTGACATAATAAAACTGTCAAAAATATTCGGTGACTCCTAATATTGACGGAAACAGAATATCTATGGGGATGTACTGTTTTTTAGTACTGTCGTTTTGTACATCCGTCATTTTGTTTAAATATTATTTTAGACAATCATAAAACATGGAAGGTTTTACAACAGTCAAATTATTTACATATTAAAATAATATTGCCCACTGCACCAATTTTATAGTTGCATAATTTATTTTTACTGCCTGTAAAGAACACGTGACGATTCTTATGTGTATTTTAATAAGTAGATGCCTACTGACGATGTTATATTAACATCCCTTAGGTTATTTTGGGTCATAAACTGCCAACGTTATGCTTGCGTGTTAAAAATGGATAGGTAGGTACATAGATGGTTTTGATTAATTCATAATTTAATATAATAAAGAAATGGGAACAGTCTCAGGAAATAAAAACTATAATTGAGATCGCAAGGAGCGCCTTTCTCAAGATGAGACGCCTCCTTAGCAATCGAGATCTTAACCTAGGTCTGAGACTGCGTATGGTACGTTGTTATGTGCTCTCAATTCTTTTCTATGGTATGGAAGTATGGACGCTAAACCAAGAGATGTCACGGAGACTTTAAGCTTTCGAGATGTGGCTGTATAGACGCATCCTCAAAATTCCTTGGACTGACCGGGTGACAAATGTTGAAGTTCTCAATCGAATGGGAAAGGACCAAAAAGTTCTACGTAGTATCAAAACCAGGAAACTACAATACCTCGGCCACATTATGAGAGGACAAAAATACAGCATTCCCCAACTTGTCATTCAAGGAAAGATCAATGGGAAGCGTAGCAGAGGACGGCGCCGCATTTCGTGGCTTAAGAACCTCCGTTATTGGTACGAGTGCAGCTCCACCAAACTGTTCCGGGTAGCAGACGACAAAGATAAGATTGCCTTGATGGTGGCCGACCTCCGCTAGGGGATGGCAGAATAAGAAGAAGAATATTTTAATGCCTAAAATCTTCCCATAATCATACTATAATTATTTAGATGATACTATTTCAATGAGTAACGAAAAATTCTCATATTTATGGTGATGGCACATTCATGATAATTTGGGCTAATTATGGTCATTCTCATCCCACTATTTCCCTTCTACCTCTAATCCATATTACTGTCACCATCTAGGCGCTCAACTCAAGTAATTATCAGTCGGCCGTGATTGATAAACAGTTAGTTACATCAAGACAACTAGCGCGTCAAGACTTTTGATACAGTTGTACAGTCGTGAACGCTGTAAATCAATTCGCGAGTCTCATTATCATTACAAACTCCTTACATGGTGACTCATAAGTGACGGTTCAACCGTGTTGCATCGTGGTCAATACAGCAATGATTCAGTCACGAATTACGGTTCGACCGCTGCGTCAATTACCGTATTTCACCCAATCATAAATTGTAATACTCACTAAGTATGACCATCTAAAGTGAGAATTCTATATATAACAATCAGCAACAAGTACCAATGTGCGTGCAGGACCCGGGAGTCAGAAGAACACCCCAATAGCCAGCAGTCCGGACCAGCTTAACATCAAATGTTAGTGCCCGGACACACCCCTGCTTCCGTTGTCCCTCACCAGCATCCAAAACCACAACTCCCCTTCATACAGTATACAAAAGCGCAGCCAATATATAATTGCGTTGGGTATATTAATTAACATATCACCCAATCTTGATTTAAATTTATTGTTAGATATATAGAATATTTTTTTAAATCAACAAACAATAATTACTCACACGATTTGAGAATGTCACATTCTTTATTGAATATAAATAATAATAAACCAATATTATACGTGCTTCGTTTGAACATACTAATAATTAATTAGGTCGTCATAAATTAGATAAGATACAGGTGGCTCAATTGGTAAAACTTTTTGGTCTCAACCTAATGGATGCGTGTTCAAGTCCCACCCGGTAATTTCAAAAAAAATCTGAGTTGTTTTCAAATTGTATACCTACGTTCAAAAAAATATGTGTAATGCGTCAATTACATTGAGCTACTTTACGAGCTGTTTGTTCGCGAATTTAAAAGCGGGCGATTCAGCTACTGCGATTGCGATGATGACACACAAAACTTTCCATTCGCTGAGAAGCCACAAGCCAGCGACTATTTTGACAGAACGTAGTTCGTTTTTTTACCGGGAGGTTGCTACTGCGCTCTACTGCGCAGACGCAGTTGGCCCACACGCCGGCGTGTAGCGTGTAAAGTTGGCCGGCTTTCAACTTTTCTCGGTAGATTGTTTACGATCTGCTTGTTAGCTTGTTCGATGATGACACTGGGCGACTTTACAGGCAGATTGTAAATTCGCCAACAAGCAGCTCGTAAAGTAGCTCAATGTAATTGACGCATAATTGAATTATTTTCATTAAAGCACAATCGCTTCTTAACACGTTGGTAAAGCGATATCAGTAGCGAGAGGCGGAGGTTGGCTGTTATGATCCGACATAAATAGTGTACACAAAAATGTTGCCAGTCATACGTATTTGATTTCAATTAATTATAACTAAAAATTGCAGATAGTGTTGGTTAGTATCTACATTAAATAAATTACCTAGATACTTACGTTAGGTTAGATCATGAGACTTGTCAAGTAATTAAAAGCTATTGTGCCTAATTAATTGTAATCAAAAAAGAACAAAAGATGAAGTCGTTAGGAGTAATGATAATTATAATTTGTATAACATAGGTACCTAGTAAAAACTTAGGTTACTTACTATAACCACATACATTTTAAATTACATTGAGTTATTTCCGATAATTTGTTTTTTGCTAAAAGGTTCAAACGTTTTTGTTACCTACGTTAACTAGTAGATAGTGAAAATCTTATAAAATACCTCCTTGCTTGCTTCTTCAACCTCCAAATTATGGTTTTCAAAAGGTTTTACAATATTAATTGTTTCTCGGATCAAAGGGGCAACAAAAATGTAATTTGAGGTTGCGACCTCAACTAATTTGGGATCTCGTCTTGACCTTTTATTTATAATTTATTACAAAACTTTTTCTCTAGTTTTTTTTGTTAATCTATTTTAGATTCACTTTTTAATTGGCTGACTTTAAGAAAATCAAATTATTATCAATATTTTTTTTTTGTATTATAATAATGTACATATTTTTGTATATTATTATTATAACGATGTACAATATTAATCGTTTCGTTATATTTGTGTTGATAATATAAAATTCAATTTTTACTATTATTCAGCCAGACAACTTTTATAATTAGTCTTCTATGAATGTAAAGAATTATTGCACTACTGAATTTTATCCTAGCTCGGCTAGACTGTCGAAATTTATTTCAAGATATCTTCCATAATATGAAGCAGTTAGTTTCAAAGTTTCGGTAACCTAAATAATTTTTCGATTTTAAGATAATAGCGAAAAATTGTTTAACGCATTTAAGATTGTAAAAAATAGAATATTTTATTTTTGCAAACATAATATTATTAAACAATTAGGCAAGACGAATAGTGAAATATAACGTTGTAAAATTACGTTTAAAGTTAGTCGTAAAATATAAAGAAAACGACTATTTAATAAACCTCCAGCTTAATTATATTTGACTAATAAACGAACCTGGATTGATAGTGTATGAATATACATTTAACGAAAAAATACGTAAGTATAAAATGAGAATCATGAAAAACATAAAAAAATAAAAGTGAAGATTACCGAGTTTGGTACTAATAGACTCATATAAAATCAGCCTAAGTCATGTGCACTGTTATTTAAATATTTTACAAATGTGCTTTCGTGTTTAATTTTAGTATATTATCATCCATGTCCGATTCTAATAATGAGAGATAATAACGAGAAATGGAGGTTAGCCACTTACCCAATCTATAAGGTCCATACTCTGGCTCAAACATAAATTGAAAAATAATGTATATATTTGCCAGACCCAGGATTTGACCCTGGGACCCAAGATGTTATATATGCCGACTCTTAAGCCGCCCGGCCATCGTGGGCGCTACTTCACCATATAAATGAAAAATGTGCGCGTGCGCTAACATCTTGGAATGCTATCCTCAATAAATATTGATATGGTTTGTTTAATATAGAAGCAAAGCAACTTATCAAGTCAGTATCAACTCAGCCCTAACTAAGGAAGCATCGACTGTGACATCTAAGTGACATCGACTTAATCAGATTGTTAATAAGTTATTGTCCATTATATTGTAGGTATTACTATCAAGTTATCAATAAATATTCCATTATAATAAACACAGTTAAAATATAAAATAAGTGTTTACATGAAGTTGATCCCGCCGTTTCATAACATTGTTGTAATTCTCAGGTCATAGCCATGTTAAACTCATATATTATATCAGTGGCAAAGACTACATACTAGGCGATTATTTGAAGCCTACCTTCTTAAGAAAAATATGTTGCAATTGCATATTGACTTATTTATATACCTAATCACTTGATTATATATTCTATAAAATAATTTATTTTGCTAACGATAAATACCGTACCTATGTGTAGGAATGTATTACACAGATAATTACAAAACAATCTGTAAAGGTTTTAAAAAACATACCACAGCGCGCCATCTGTCTTGACCTAAATAAAGGCCGGATTATGTTTCAAATAATTCTTAATTTTTTTAATATGGACTTTACGTCACGTAGCCCAGTCTATCAAATTGTATGAACTAAGGTAAGCTGCGATTGCAGAGCCTAAAACTAAATAATTAATAATTAGATAAGTAATTTAAAAAAAAATATTTCTGTGGTGTTTAATTGAATATTAATAAATATAGACTGTTTTAAAAAATAAAAAGAACTTTTATGTAATGCTTTTTGATGTGTATAAATGTTTTGAAAAAATACGTACTTAATTTAAACTAATCGCTTTATTTTTACGTCGTCAGTGAGTTTTTGAAGTTTCATTAAATTAGTGTGTCGTTGTCATTATTGTGTACCTATTCATTAGTAGTAATATCGTATTATCTTCTTATTATACCTGACAAGTGTGTTCTTTTCATCAGATCTCCACAGCCTACCTCTTTCCAAAAGTCACCCTTCGCCACTGATATAATATATTATCTAAATAAATGGAGCTTTCTTCATTTACATAGTCTATAATTTATTCAATTATTTAACAGTATTTATTATTTTGCTCTTGAATATTTCTTGTCTACTACTCAAGTTGGTGCCCAAGAAAAATGCTTGGAGTGCAGTTTCACTTGTTACCGTTGCCAAAGGTCATTCTTTTCAAAACGGTGCACGTGCCCACATAGATAAATTTAAGTCTCATGCTCGGCTTCTATAATATATTATGTGTATACTGCAACGCCAGGGTAATCAATGTTTTTATCAATAATTAGTTCTTTTGTGAGAAAACATTCCAATATTTCATCATTAAATTTATTCTTTTACTCAGTTATCATCTCTGATTGGTTACAAGTTACCGGTTACTGCGACTCAAATGTGCGTGTAACCTTTTTTATTTTATTTAAATTTTGAAATTATAAAAATAATATATTTCACAAACATAATATCACCACCAGTGGCAAAGAATCCATACTAGGCAATTATTTAAATCCAACATGTTTTTGCCCATTAACGTATTTAAATAATAACTTGATTATCTTATTTTCTACAAAAATAATATAATTTGCCTACGATATGTAGGAATGTATTATAATATATTATTGATGTATTATAATATAATATATAATATAAAATAATTGACTACCGGATAGACGGAAATGTATCTACTCCTACTGTGCCCATATCATTGGTATTAATACAATATCAGAAATAAACACAATCATACAAAGGATCCAAGTAATTTATTACATTTCACGCACACAACACATACAAACAATTACACACGTATTGTAAAAAACACATATACATAATGTCAAAACCAGTATCATACTATCACGTGACCTAAGCCTTTTTATAAAGCCCAACAGGCCCTTTATGTATACATTAATTTTGGCGCGTTTGTTTCGTCCCGTGGTCTCGTGGTCTGAGCAACCCGACTCTGGTGATAGCTCAATTTTATAGCACGAGTTCGATTTTCAGTCGGTTAACATCGGGATTGACACCCACGGTGGCCGTGTGGCTTAAGCGTTGGACTATCACGCCGTGGGTCCCAGGTTCGAATCCTGGGTCTGGCAAATATACATAGTATTTCTCAATTTGTGTGTGAGTCAGGGTATGGACCTAACAGGTTGAGCAAGTGGCTGACATCCATTTCTCCTCGTAAAAAAAAAAAAACAAAATCTGTTAATACAAAACTCTACTCTGTGGAGGTCCATATGATCCTATTAGGATCGGACATGGTCGGAAAAGTACAAGTTAAAGTTTTTATATTATCTATTTTAGTACCTGCTGTCTTTTTTGTATACTATTGCCTATTATAAAATGGTAAAATATAATAAGAATAAAGATAAACACAAAATTTAAACCTACTGTCAAAATAGCTTTTATAAAACTTGTTTTCAGTTATCTACCACAGCCTACCTATATTCAACAGGGACTGATCACCACACATATAAACAATGATGTTTCATTATGCAACCAGTACTGCAAAAGTTCTTCACACTTTACACTTTGTTACACAAATACAAATAAGTTACACCCGGGTGCATGAGAAAACTTAAACTTACTTTCTAGACATTAATTTCTTCAGTATTCAAAGTGGAAGCTCATATATTCTGAAAGAGAAATTAAGACTTGTGTCATCCCTATAATGTTGAACTATTTCACGAGTTAGGTACGCTTCTTTATCAGCTGAAGCTAAAGTTATAGGGGTTGTATGCAACTCGGATTTTCGTAAATTACGTCTTTGTATAACGCCTGGAGATATGTTTAGCTAAATTTCTTATAACATTATTTGGAACTAAATATTGTAAATGTAACTTTTTAGATTATTCCACTAGGTACGTTAATATGGGAATATATTCATTCACTCGTATGGCAGCAGCTATTGGAACGAATACACAATCATATTTGTCAAAGTTTCATACATTGGTTTTGTTTCTATCTCCCTAAGTCATTGCTTCCAAACTAGAGTGGTATATGACAAGACTATACAAAGACTTACAGGTCACTGCAGTGTTTGCCAAACTTTTTTACTTGGTGGGACACTGTAGTTTGTTTCGTTTGTTTTTTCACACCTAAATAAATTGTATTATATTTTTTGATAAAACAATATCATTTTATTGTTATCAATACTAAGATTATGTTTGTATTCATTTTAATAAAGGGGGGGAAACTAATCGTACACTACGTTAGTCAAAATTCACATCAACAAAAAATATTCAAGTACCTATTGTAAATGTTTGAATATTTGCAAAGAGTTGATCATTTCTTTTTGAATGAATTTGTGTATATAAGTATACTGATTTTAAAATATTATTTTAATTAAATTAACCGCAAATAAGAGTAAAATCTATGTTCAAATAATCTTTTTACAAGTGATAATCATTTCTTTTTCGTTGTGAAAATCTACCATTTGACAGTAGTTGTTATCGATAATTTGTGAAAACCATCCGTTTTCCGATGTGACTTTCGTCTTTTTCAATGTTGATGAAACTTAGTTAAAACTGTCTATTTTATTGTGCGAATATATTATAATAGTATTGCCATTAATAAATTGTATCACATATTATTAGGATATTAGTAAGCACATTTATGTTACATAACTACATGTTAATAATAATTTAGAATATTAATAGTGTTGTTTATATGTTATATATTTTAAACTATTAGATTTCTTGGTATTCTGTATGGGTTTTAAAATGACCTTTTTATTGCCGAGTAGTGAATATGTGTATAATATTAAATTTTAATATTGTTAGTTTTATTGAAAGTTAAAACAAAAATTCTCATAATAAATACAAGTTATAATGTTTTTAATTTTCTTCTAGTTAAAAAAAACTACATCTTATTACAGGAAAACTCTTTTCCGGATTGGTATTATTAATACGGAGGATGTTTTTGCCGGAAGTAATAAAAGTAACATGCAAAGTGAAGCTGTGCTCTAGATAAACGTTGACACACTAATGAGAATCTTGTACCTTGGTACTAGAAAATATTTACGCTAACTTTATTCAGTAGCGGTTAATAAAGAGTACTACACTAAGTTATAATGCATAAAAAGAAATAACACTAAACAATATAGTCATTCGAATGAAAAAACAAAAATATTGGTTACTAAAATGAATTTTCTTTGTTATACCCAGGGCTGTTTTAATAAGAAATTGCTGTTTTTATTATTATTATTACAACGTTTTTATTAGCTCGTATTTTTGTTTGTCTGGTGGTTATTTGTCCAGTATAAATCTTGCAATCGATTTTTCACTAACTTCCCGACTAGCTAGACATTTGAATATATCATAACACGATGCCAATGCATTCTTTTAATACTTTTAGCCATCTTTAAGCAGAATTGAATTCATGTTCAGTTAATTCTGCTTTGTATGGAAAGTTATTTCAGAAAAATCCGTAAAAAGTAAAAGACTATTATTGGTTGCTAAGAGGGTGGTCCTAGCAACTAAATTATTAATATATACGTGCGTTACTATGGAAATCGAAATGAAATGTCATTTTGACATTTCAGTATTCTATATTTGTTTGTTTGTTTGTTTTTTATTTACTTCATATCAAGTATAAGTTTGAGCATATTGAGCATAATACTTCAACAGAAAATTTAAAAACGTTGTATATAAAAAGTTCTTTTTATCTTGCAATTATTTTTGAATAAAAATTAAAATAGCGAAAATATGTATGATTTCATACATATTTTCATCATCCTTTTGGTCATGTTTTCCATGACTTTTGCGCATAAATCCGACTAAATTTCACCGATGAAGCGCCGGATATTATATTTGAGACTAGGAATTGTTTTTGGTTTATCAGAGTAGATTTTAATTTTGAAAAAAGACTCTAAAGGATGTACAACGGTATTAAATTATTACACTACTTCGCCAAAACGGGAGATAACACGACCAGAAAATATGGTCTGCAATAACTCCCGTATTTTGCACACATTATGACAAGTACTGTTCTGTTGAAACCATTTATTTTGCATGTCCGTTCCGTCAAATGAATGCAAAAAAATTAATCATGTTTTAGTAATCAGAGCTAATACATTCTCATTTTGAAAAAGGTACGGCCGAATAACACCTTCTGCCTAAAAACCAAGCCGTAACAGTTTCCGGATGACATTGGTTTTCATAAACTACTTGGGGATTTTCAAATCTTACTAACGTAATCGTTTTTTTATTGATGGCAGTTGGTTTCATTCGATAATATCAGGTAATTTTCACTGGACAATTATTGCAGTTGAACGATTTTTTTGATAATATTTTTTATGATATTTTGTACCTGTTGTTGTATTGTATCATGTTCATTAATTTAGACGATGCAGGTACCGATGTCAAATTCGAAATGACAAAATTCAAACTTTACTACACCGCATACCCTTAATGTTCTCTCATTCAATTATTGTATTTTTTGTCGTTGTGCCATTTCTATATGACGATATATTTTATTAATTATGTTATGTAAGGTAAATATCGTAAACAAAATTATCAGCAATATATGTTGGTAAGGTAAAGAAATGCTCAATTACGAGACTCAGTATTGTCAAATAAGATTATGGTGATCTCTCCACTCATAATATGCCGACCATTATTCAAACAGTGCTTATTAAAAAAAAACAATGTGCCTGGAGAAGTCAGACACGCAAGAAACAGATAGTCCAATGGTATAGTCACTCTTTGAAATTTTCATATTAGACTAAATTGAAAAGGTATATTGAATCTTATTAATAGAAAAAAAACTCAGTATTGTCGATTAAAATAATATAATAGAATTTATAGTGTACCCAAAAATCTCTCAGAACTATGTAGTTATTTTTAGAGGCAATACTAAATTTGTAAGTAATATAGAGAAGTTCTTTCGCTTTTAACCTACTCAAATCACAAAATTTGAAAACGTTATATTCTTTATTGACAATACATAATTTGAAACCACCTCAGATAATATATACTTAACTACTTACTAGAAAACTTCTTTGAACACAATAGTACGCCCGGCGGGACTCGAAAAACTCGCATCCACTGGTTTTGTACCAACGTGCTTTACCAAATAAACCACGTGTATTACATATAATTTTATTTATTTAATTACATGGTGTTACCTTTCAGCAACAAACTAATAAATCTTTTTCTTTTGTGTGAATGAAATTTTATTTAAATACTGTAGTTAACTGCGAGTGTAGTGTACCTACTGATAAAATAATTTTAGTTTTTATTCAAAGATGCTACTATTAATTTGTAACAAAATTAAAAATTAAATATGATTAGAAAAGTAAAATATACGTTAAAGGGCTGCGATCATGCATTTAAGGGTTAAGATAAAATTTATTAGTATTAATATGTACATATTTTTTTAAAGATCCTAATTGGCATATAATTATATCAGTTATTTTCAAATATATTATAGTGTAATATTATTTGAAGTTTTAACAGTATATCATATTGCTCAAAATTTATTTGAGATTGTTGTAAATAAACAACTGAATAAGTAGGTAATAAATATATAATACAGGTTATAAAATATATAATAAAGTACGTAAACTATACATTGGTATTTCACGGGTTTGTCACGACGTTTCGTTGCATTTTCTTTGTACATGGGTAGGTACTTAGTAGACTTGTATGTGCACATCCTTTGACAGTATAATGATCCTTTTAGTGAAACCTTGCGCTCATATTCTTGATTATCTTCATCTACGCTATTTATATTATCCTCTTTTGTGCCAACTATGCAAGTTTTCCGTCTTTATATGTTATAATATAATATACAATATATGAATAATAATTCATTCTTCAATATAATTATGGTTGTATTCGGTGAATATACTACAAGAGAATGTATTAAAAAGTGGAAGCGTAGAAAATAATATACCATAGTAACTTTCTAATTATTATTAATATTACTATTATCTGAGTTTAGCAAAGCCAAAAAATACGACTGACACCTAATTATAATTTTATCTCTCTCCTGGGCTTAGAGTTTATACCTTGGCTTAGATCGGTCGTTGCTTGACTGAGTGCTATTCAACGGAGTACCCGAAAAAGTGAATAAGCGTAGCAATTCAATGGGGTAATGCAGTCGCTGTTTTAAGTACTCATGAGATATCCAGAGGCCTGGAGGACGTATTTTATATACATACTTGGGGAAATATATAAAACAGTAAAGTTTTGACTATTTAGAAACGGTGAACTTATTAAAAAAATATAATACCCTCAATAGCCGTCGATAACTATAAGGCAAGATAAGGTTTTATTTTATCAGTTTTTGTTATTCTAAAATCTACCCTATCTTATGTGCAAACTTCACATACCCATATTTGAATTCAAATCGCTCTTAAAAGTTATAACTTGGACGACGAAATAAAGTAGATTAAACACTACTTGATTAAAAAACAAGATATAGATTAGATTTCGAATAACTGAAATAATATTATATGTAATATATGAATAAGATTGTAGTTAAGGCCAAAATCATTACCGAAATATAACATTAACACAATGTGTATATTTGACAAATAGCTAGTTACAACCGACGTAATATACATTTAGCCGACATTAAATTTACATACAACATGATTTAATAAAGCTCATGAATGACGGCTGACTAATAATTATTATACGTGACCTGAATAATAAGGTATTGTGTGGGTCGCTTATCTTATAATATTATGGAGCAATATTTGAGGGCTCCGGAAACAAAACGGCAGTTTCAATTTTCGAGATAATAATAATATGTTGACATGTCAATAAAAATGTATTATTTATTTCTTAACAATATTTTGCAAAAATGGAAACTACCGTTTTTGTTTCCGGAATCCTTGTAATAATGAACTACAAAATTATATAAATTATATCGTCACCTCAATACTACATCTATATAACTCATTTTGGTCTTGGTCATTTTTGGGAAAACGAAATTTAAACTTTACTTGATTAACATAAATCTAGGCTATAATTATTATTTAAAATAAAAATGGAAAAATGTGCTTGTATAATTGGAAACAATTAAATAATGTTCAATAATTGTATGAAAAAATATTGTAGATATATGATTTTATTTATTTAATGCATTTTTGGTTTTAAATTTATCTATTATTTTTAAACACAAAGTTAATACACCTCCCATTAACTTCTGACTTACCTAGTTTTATCGTTTTGTCGATAAGGAAATGTAGAATCATATTCAATAGCTAGGTATAATCAAGTTATCTAGTTATAGTATTAATTATTGCGGTGACGATAATATGTGAGTTTGCCTTTGTAGGACTTATATTTATATCAAAAGTCAGTTAAAGAAAGTGATCTTATGTTAGTATAAGAATACATAAAATGCCAACGTAGCCATTAATATAGTATCTGGCGGCGCCTTTCTGTGGACTGTAATATGACGGAATGATTCGGATGCTGGGAGGAGGGGCTATATCATGATGCCAGGTACTGACCTGTCATGATAATGAGGCTGTCTTCGTGATTTGGTTGTCATTCACTTGTACTACCACTCTCGCATGTTACTGTTTATTGAGGTCACCCTTTGCGCGGCAATTGGGGGTCAAAACGAGTGCGCGTAAATGACATGTTGATGTCTTTAATATGTGTTTACAAGCACACGGTTGCAGAATGGCTTACTGAATAGTAGGCCTAGCAAGGATAATGAAGTCAGGTGGATGGAACATTTATATTGTATTAGGGCCACCATAATTGGTCCGACCAATATCTCATCTGTACTTTTGACTGATTATTATCCTATTTTTTATGTATTAATATAAGTTATGTACACCAAAAAAACTATTTCCAGAGATATTACATAACATATAACAATATGAATTATATATTAATTATGTTATTATTTATTTATAATATGGTAGGTATAATAATTATATTTTGCAAAATGATAATATTATAATGTTATCTATTTCTAAGAACTGATATAATATAATGTATTATTTAAATAGCAATTTCAGTTGTCACTCCATTATCAAGACTAACTAGATATGATACAATATGGTCTTGATACTGATGTGATAATTAAAATAGCTATCGTCTAATACACATTAATTATATAATAATATTATGTAATCATTTTGAATAATTTAGATTTTCTTTACAATATCCAATCAAAAGAAGATCATATCATTTGCCTCCACAAATTACAGGTTATATTAATAGATTTTTATTTTTAAGATAAATGGATGATAGCCACTACCTCATACTAATAAAGTCCATACTCTGGTCCAAGCACGCATTGAAAAAATAAATAACTATATATGATTTTTTTGCCAGACCGGGGATTCAAACCCAGGATCCATGACATTACAGGCCAACACGTTACCCGCTCGGCTATCATGGGCATTACCGTACAATTATTAATACCATACCGTTGGTACTTACAGGTACCATATTGTAATAATAAGCCCACAATGGGCGAGCGGTTAATGCGTCGGATTATAATATCGAGGCTCCAGGGTTCAAATCCCGGATCTGGAAAATTTACATGTTGTCTTTTAATATGTGTTTGAAATCAGAGTATCGACCTAATAAGTTGAGAAAGTAGCTAACATTAATTTCTCGTAAAAACAAAAAAATGTTAATACAACCTTCATTCTGTGGATACGATCGTCATTGGATTGAAAAGGGTTTAAAAATATATATAAGCAATAATTAATAAATTTATCATACGGTCTATTATTTCTTATTTATGGTCAGCACAACAAAGATTTTACACTGATTATAAAACCAATAATAGTGTTTTTTTAATTAAATGCAAAAAAAAAATCGCAAAGTAATAGTATTTTGTTATTTTTTTACTTTTCGGAAATGTTTGTGAATTACTTTTAATTGCCATCAAGGTCGATTAAACAGTTAAGTAAGTACGTTGTAAATGGCGCGTTTAAAATAAGTGGGAATTTTTAAAACGACTCAATTGCGAAGAAATAATTATTAGATGAACGCTGAATGAAACGGTTATTAGTAAAATTAGACTCACAAATCCCGGAATCACGTAAATCTCTATGAACAATAAAAGATCATTATTTTAGATCTTAATAATATGTCAAAGTCAAAAAAATAGTAAACACAAGAAATTATTGTCTTGAGACAACACGTAGATGTTCAAGTATCTGGTATTATTATAAATCAACCCTTTATATGACGAGACCTTATCTAACTTTTTCATATTTAGAAATATTCATGTTCATGTTGGGCATAGTGCAAAAATTCTTCTTTTTCCACCCTGTCACGTCCCATAGTCCGGCATAGGGCAAGCACAAGTTTGCGCCACTTCCCTCGGTCCATCGCCAACTCTTGCACCTCCCGCCATGTCAGACCTACAGTACGTAGGTCGATTCTGTAGCACCACTGCAGGGTGAGGGAGAGCCAGCCACGGCGACAGAACCCTTGAGGCTGTGCCACAAGGGTACGAAGTGTCGCACTCTTTGGTGGCATCCGGAATACGTGTTACAGCCACGTAAAGCATCTCTTCATGATAACCCCAATCACCAAAGGCTGCTGTGTCTGCTCACGATCTCGGGTGTTTGTAACGCGGTCGTACCAATGTACCCCTAAGATTCGGCTGAGACATCGATTCTCAAAGCTAAATAGAGAGATTTACAGCCATACAGAAGCACAGGTAGCACGCACGCGTTAAACAAACGATATTTGGTCTTCACAGAATAAATGCAATAAAAAAATATACTAATGTAATGCAAAATTACCACAATATAATCCAATGTATAAGAAGCTTGACAAAATAATGCGATGTGATAGATGTCGCAAAGCTGATGATATGGCAATGTACCGGACAAAAATATAGTGGTGATCAAATGGCACTAAATTTCACACTGTATGGACGAACCAGGGAACACAAAATGAATGTGAACTGGCTTACCTTACTGGATGCAGTATATAACAGACTAAATATCTCGAGTGTGGAAAAGAGAAATATGAAAGAATATTCTACTTTCAATAGTGTTAAATGCATTTTAGGTTGTCACGTTAATGTAATGTGCTTTCAATTTTTGGGAACAGTCAACGCGGTTTTTTTTAGCTGGCCATCAGGTCATAAACTACCCTTCTTTAGTACTTCAGTCCATGGTGATGGCTTTTACATTTATATTTATTTATCTATTCTGTGCGATGAACTTATTTCGCTATAGGTATGTGTCAACGAAGAACTTATGACTAGGGATTCCAATCCTGGGATCCCGAGCTATTTTCGATACCTATGAATCCCGGGATTGATAAACATAATCCCGAAACTTTTGGGATTGATTTTTTTATCAATTTTTATGGAAAATAAAATAAAAACGAAAATGTTACAGAAAAAATACTTTTAATAACAAATAATTACATTAGAAATAAACTGAGTTTTAATGAAGTTTGATTTATACCCATGTGTAAGTTGCCGATTCATTTTATTTTTTCACATAAATTAATAAAAATGAGAAAGATTGGGGAAAAAAATAATGCTTCGTACTTTTAACAAAGTAATTCCACCATGATCTCATGCGTTTTATGGCAGTTTTATATTTGGCTGACTAATTAGATTTATAAAGCGGAAAGGCCATAAGTACACCATGATTATTTGCTTTACTATTTTAAATCTCGCTAACCCATTCATTAAGTCTTTACTATCAGAAACAGCAATCTCATATTAAATTTATATTACAATATTATTTACTCCATTTAAACTGATGTATTTCCAAGATTGAACGTAGATATACAATATTCACAATAAATGTCTTAAATAGTATAAACTATACTAGATTTATTTTTGATCGATTTTACCGATGTTATTTATTTTGTAAACATAAAAAAAATATTTTAACAATGAAAAAAATGCCAATCCCGGGATTGTCAAATTGTAATCCCGAAATCCCGGGATCAGAATTTTGGCTCTGGATTGGATTCCTTACTTATGACTGAATATCATGACACAGATAACTTAGCCATCTGACAGTCTTTTCTACAGTTTTGCTATATTCTGCTCGGCATTCAGTGATACGTAGAGCCTTTGTTAGTGTGAAAGCTATGGTAGTCTGGAGGGAACTGATCCTCGCCCAATATGACTTTTGACTCAATTCAACATCATAAGTGTTTCCAGGCATCATCTTCTCTGTGGCCAAAAAATTGAATAGTGCTGCTGAAACAAACCGAGGAGAGGCTGTAGTTTACTGATTATGAGTCATTGATACGTTTGACCATCCACTAAATTCTTAGCGTCCACCTTCAGCATGAAATACCGATAAAAGAGTGGAAAAAAGCTAAATGACGCACAATGGATCGATCCCAGCTGATGTTAACGATAATCAACTAAAACTTTATGTCTTTGGCGCTACGTGTTCCGTGTAGATAATATTAAATTCGAAAAAATATATTCCTAAGTAAACATTTCCTTATGATTTATTTTACTCAGGCATCGCCTGCTTAATAGATAAAACTAATTTTGAGTCAAATCGGATTTATCTTAATGCATCTTGGAGAGTAAATTAAAAGACTTGGGAAAACGTGGAACATTTCTTGAATTTCTAAACAGTTTTTATGCACATCTGAAATTTATTCTGATCAGGTAAATTGTAAATAAACTTAGACTTTCGAGAAAAAAAAATTATTCTTACTTAAGGCGCATACAAAAACATTTTTTGTACGAAACTCAGCGAATTATTTTGCCTTTAGTAAGAATAAATTTAAAATTAAACCAAAGTCAATGAGTCCACACTCTGCAGTCTCGATAAACATACATAATATTTTTTCTTACTCAAACAGGTACTTTCTTCAAACGATAAATAACCGAAAGCAAACGTTATACTTTATCCAAAGTTTTGAATGAAGCTGTTAACTTGGTTCATGATTGGCTTAATAAACTTCTTCATGATTGGTTCAATAAATTTCATGCAATTTTGGCTGTGATGTCTAGAACAAGTGCCGTAATAAAAAATAATTGTAACAGGTAAGTACAAATGTATTTTAAAGTTTAATAAGTAGGTATAATATCCATTTTCTAATACGTATAATTAATACATATGTTTATCATCATCAGCCAGGGTTAACCCACTGCTGGATGAAGGCCATAGCATAACTACGTTCACTCTCCATGATCATTAGTTATTCGCTGCCACGTACATCCACCGAACTTTATGATTTCGTCTATCCTGAAGATTTTAAGATATCCCTGTGTTCGTTTAGTATCATTTGGCATTTGTTATTCGGTTGTCAGCTAGTCTAGAAAAATGTCCAGTCTATTGGCGTACTCTTGTCTGCCTCTTTACCCCTTGGTTTATTTTATAGTATTTTTACGTTTTGCCCAAAATGTACCTTCCTATGCCAAGTTGTGTTTGTATTTTTCGGAGGATTTGTGTATAATATATATTTTACCTAAGGTTTTTGCCAGTAGCAGTTTTTCTTGCAAGAGCAAATCCAGAAGGCGTTCGCTTTGTCAGAAAGCTTTTTTTGCATTATACGTAAACAAGACTATGTGTGCATTCCATTAATTGTAATGGCATACTTGTGTTAATCTTTACTTTTAGGAATCATGCGAAAACTAAGAATCGTGTTATTTTGCATGGAGAAATGAGGGTTCCAATTAGCAAAAAAGTGCTACATTTTTATAGGAGCAAAGAAGACATCATTTGTTTTCCAATTTGGATTAATTTTAGTGTTTACATGATTTCTGATATTGCTCAATTTTTTAATTTTTTTTATTTGGCTTTCTTTTCAACTGATTTTTGAGGTACAAGTATATGTAAATTTATTAGATCCAGTATTCGAACCTGACACCCACAACTTCCTAATTGGATAGCTTAACGCTTGTCCATCGTAGGCGCATTAATTTTATTTTTATGCAATATTTAAAGCTTGTTTTAATTTTTTTTTTTACTTTTGGAAGAGATGCAAATATGAATCAAACATCCTATAGATTCCGGTGATAGAAAAGATTTGAAATTTTTATACTAACTCTTTTTGGAATGATGTGAAAAAATCTTTATACACAAAGGTGCCGTGGAATGTATATGTTTGATACCACAGCTCTACCACATTGAATAATAAATGGAATTATAAATAAATGTATGTGAATTAAGTGCTTCAAATCGTGCAACAATTCAGAATCAATTTGTTAGTATATTTGCATACACTCCATTTGCTCGTCGTCGTGAAAGCACAAAGTTTCGACCTCTTCTGGTCGCAGGCTTTGCAGATATTAAAGAGGCTTTTCTTGCCGTTATAACGACGCAACGGCAGATGTGACGCCGTTATCAAAATTCGGTCACTGGTCGTTACTTTGCCCTACTACAATAACGCTGGGGTACGTAAACATATTTATGGCAAAAGTGTGCATACGCCTTATTTAAATTCATGTTGTATTCTGCAATGAATTCGGGATAAGGCGAATATGTTATAATCTTCAACGCAATTTTTATAAATCTTGATCATATCGTTGATATTTCTAAATTTAACTAATCTTTATTAAGTAAAGTATTATAACTTCTAATCTTTATTAAGTAAAGTACTTAAGTATTATATAATGTTATTATTATTTAGGTCTACCAACAGGATCAATCACAGAAGGATAGAATATGGTATTGGTGGACACAGAAAGCTAGTGAAACATTTATTGGAACTTTAAAAAAATATTAAAAAAGAAAACGCATATGTACTTATAAGGTAATGAAAAATACTAAAAAAAATAAAACATATCCATAAAAAGGATACAGTCGTCTAGTTACAATAAGTTGTAAATTTTAGAGTAAGTAAATAATATAAAAGAGTCAAGAGAACAGAATAGTTCCATTCGATCTTTATGATAATTCATAGTTCTGCAGAGTCAAGATATAACAATTAAATTACACGCAGCGTAGCCTGTGTGCTACGTTCAGCGCCGCTTATCCATAAAAAATTAGGAAGAGTACCTTGGGTCGATAAATATTTTCGGGGTTACGATTTTTTTACATCGATATTTTTTTACATTTTTTTTATCAATTTTAACTCTTTTGTCTCTCGGGTAAATACGCGTAGATACGGGCGGAAATATGATATATCGGTTGCCTGCTCAGTTAAAAAATATCTTATATAAAAAAATACTAGTTAGATATCACTCTACTGCAGTTGACAGTTGCAGCAAGACTAGTATTTGTTCATTTGTCAATAATGTATTATTCATCCAAGTGAAAGTTAGTCTACAGGTAATACCTACTTGCTGACATACAGTTCATCATACTTTGGATATTTTTAACGATTGCCCTATTCGACATTATTTTTCAGAAGTAGCCATCATATTACATACTATATAAAACGAATTAAATAAAAATGTAGTAATCATATCATTCAAACAAATCAGAGTGGCAGAAGCGATTGTCAGCAGTTTCCTCAATCATAACCTAGATCAATAGTGTCTATTATGAATTATTTAATTGCGGTATTGTAGTCTAGACAATAAACGTATATATGCATCTCCACTACTGCTGCCCCAATCAACTCACCTGCCTACTACCTTCCCGAACCCTAGAAATGAAAAATTTACTTCATACAGAGCCATATAAATGAATAATAACCTATTTTCAAATAAATTGGGTTAATACAGTGTCTAAATACTAAAATAAATACTAGACTGAAAAAAAATATATCACGCCTCTTTCTATGAATAAAGTATTTGCCTTACTTAAGCAGAGACAAAGCATTTATTTTTATAGTCTGGATCATTATGGTATAATAACCGAAATAACTATAAACCAAAACACTACTTTGTGAAAACTAAATTTAATAATATAACGTTGTTTCTAAGAAGAAGGTATTCTCTTTGTACTTAGGCATATAACGTAAATTCTTCTTATCGTATTTAGAGATCTCTGGGTTTTCACCGTGTGTACTTCTACCTACTTTTCTCAAAGATTATAAATTCTTCTTCTTCATCGCATTATATACCCTATCGGAGACCAGCCATTTTTTAGACGATCTTTGCTTTATCGTATGCTATGTGGAACAGTTTAGTGGAGTTGCATCCGTGTTGTTATCCTACGAAATGCGGCGGCGTTTCTGATACGTTTACCGTTGATATATTTTTGGATAATGAGTTACGTTTATCATAGTGCCATAATGTGGCCGAAATATTGAAATTGTATGGTTTTATACTATATATTTGTGCTATGATATTATACTAGTATAATAAAATTTAATGATAACTTTAAACAGTCTCAACTATCTTTGATGTCTGCTGGTTTAGTGTCAATATATTATATGTATGGCATATAAAATGGTTAGGATTATATCATGGTGCATAGCGGCATTAATATGCAGTCTAAGGTTTCGGTTAGATTAGGTTATAAGTAACAGTTTTGCTAACTATCTACTACAAAAATATGCCAGATGAAGTTAAAAAAATAAACTGATTCTAGCAGGAGAAAAAAACACCACAACTATATTAATTTTTATCCAGAATAACGGACTATTAATAGTTCGCAATAGTCCGGCATATAGAATTTATGTTTCGGTATTTTTTACTTTTTGGTATAAGCTATTTACGGTATTAAAATATGCTTGATTTAATGCTGTAGATGGGAATTGTATAAGATAAATGCATAAGTATTTAAAAATGCTAGATCTGATAAGAAAAATGTTAAAGTGGCTACGCTTTATGGTGGTGTCTCATTTTTATAAAAACACTCCCAGCTATCTCAATTCTTTTTTTTATTTCTTGTAACATAAATTAGTGAGTGTTAAATGTCTCCAATGCCAAAAAAACATCACTATATTTCTGATGATTACAACAATATAATCGAGATGGCCAAACAAAGTGTCAACTCAAATAATACTGGAAAAGACGCAAGAAATGATATCTAATACGAATAAGTGCTCACTTAGACTCACCTATATCTTCACTTATACTGTTTTTATATCATCCATTATATTCTAACACTTAAAATAAAATATGGAAGAGGTAAACATCTGTTATGTCATTGTGTCAAAAGCAATCACAAAAAGTGTTATTCCCAAATTTATGAGCTGGGTAAATGGTCAGTTCTGCTTGTAAACCGAGAGATGTTTTCGTGGGCTAAATGCCTTATTTTGTTTACACATATTCGTAAAAATGCGTATCTTTGGCTAATATATTAAATTTATAACCCTCTGATAATTATACTGTTTGACCCAACGCCCAGATTGCCTACAATAATATAATATGCTTGCAATAATAAAACTGCTTGAAACCAATCCTGAATAAAATAATAATATTAAGTAATTTATAATTCATTGGTTTATTAGTTTTAATAACCAGTTTTGGTCGGTGTTTTTCTTCGATTTTTCATCTGATAGTAAGTTGTTAGATTATATTGCGGCCAAAAATTTACATACTTTTGCTGTTCTGGTACCAAGATCATTTAAGTAATAAATAAGTAGAAAATTAAGTATGTGGCGATGTTATTAAATTCAAATTAATTAAATCATTTGATTCCTATATACTATTTTCTCTTACGTGGTGATGTATGAAAACATCATAATTAATGTTCATACTCGGAAATGAAACCACGCAATATCGTTGAACTACTTGCGTTGATCCAAATATCGATCAAGTTCGTTTTAGCTTCCAAGAGCTTGCCCTTGCGGGCCAATTAAAGAATAACCAACAACAAAATGCTAATTTTAATTTTTTTCCATACAGATAGTAAAAGTCGTACATATCAGTGATGGTGCGTATGTCAATTCACTTTCTTTTCTTGGCATCGTTAATGGCATGAAGAAATGCATATTAGGCATAACCTGTGTCACGCATCAGGCTTATAATGTCGTGAGGCCCGTATTTGAATCACAGGTCTGGAAAGAAATCACATGTGTTTTTTCAATATGACTCGTGAGGCGGCCCAGACGTAGAGTCAATTAAAAAAATCTATTATGTGACAGTGGTCTTCATTCTTCTTGGTCTTCTTTACATATTTTGAACGTCTTGCAAAATGGTAATATTGGACGTCGTTATATTTTTTACCTTTAAATATAGAGTGGCAACCCTTTAACGTAGATCCATATTATTTTTCTAATCAATCACATTCAATGTTTAATAATATTATTTTAACAGTGGCACCTGTGAATAAAAACTATAAGTATTTTGTAAGCACACTTTCTCCACTGCTGATAACTGTAGATGTAAAAATAACATGTCATTCACATAAAGAAATATAAAGAAAAATACAGTTTTTTGCTGAACAGAAACACCATGCAATTAAGTGTTAATAAATAAAATAACTGAATTTAATTGACTCACCCCAACTAGTCGAGCTTCAGTTGTTAATGATGACCAATACGAATAATAAACGTTAGAGTAGTACTACAATGGTCACAAAACTCTTTATGTTTAGGTGGATAAAAGTTTAGAATCTTTTTATCCAACTAAGAATGTTCGTAGGTATATAATATCTGTCCAGAATCCAAGTCGATGCCCCACTTTTGCCAGATACTGCATCATTCGTATTGTTCAAAGTTATAGAGTCCTTTAGCGCTGTCGAAGTGCTGCAAATCTACCGTGTGAGAGCAGAATTTAATTTTCGCCTGTGGCAAATATGGTAGACGTGTCATGGGTTCACGATGGCTGAAATAGTACAAACAATTACTTAATATTATTGTATCAATAAAATTATTGTCCGTGAGCACACTGTGAAAACCGATAAAAATAATATGTCATAAGAAACTTGTTTTTATTCGGCAGGAATAATAAAAATTCTTCTATTATTCGTAGGTGATTTTGAAAAAGCGGGGACATGCTCAGCGTAGGTCAAAATGGAGCTTTTGTTATATTTTCAAAGCATGATCCTGGACATACCTTAAACGTTGTAGATACTATATTTATATAATTTTGAAGCCTTATTGTCCTTTATATTTATTTAAAACATTTGATGACTGCATAAAGTATTTTTATTACATAAAATAGTATTCTTTTAAACTTTTCGCTCTAATGTTTTAGAATATAGTCATATTTCAGTACATAACTGTGCAGTGGTGTTAAGATTTTTTACATTTATTAATTTTTAAACGCATTTACAAAACCATTAGTAGGTATAATTTATGACGAGATAATTTTAGTAAAATATTTACGATAAAAAAATATATTGATAATCTCTGTGATCCCAAATTTGACAAGAAGTAGGCATTATATTATTCAAAAAATGGGCAAGATTAACATATTTGAAGATAATTCTAAAGATACTGATTATAAGCTATGTCTTTGACCATTCAAGTGTGATAAGCATCCTACGAATAATGATTGCTTTATAATAATTATTGACCTAAGAATAAGGTAGTGTTTTTTTTTTAAATACGCCATTTCTTTTGGCATTCCCCAGTGGTTAAGCTACAACATACGGCCGTAGCCATAAATTGACAAACTAAAATTAAAGTAGGGAGTAAAATGATGTTAACGCGCGTGTTTGAACATGTACCTAACCGAAAAAAAAATCTTTTTTTTTAAACGGTACATGTTAATGCCCTAATGTAAGTGCCCTTAATCACAACGAAAGCGAAAACCGATAATTTTATTAGTAAGCTTACGGGGGGAATATTTTATTTTAAAGCCGTGAAAGCATAGCTACGATACAGTTTGTGTTAATCAATGTTCAACAATGTTATCATTTTCAAATATTTCAGTTTCTTGTGTATTTTTTGAAGCGTAAAATAATATTGTTAAGTTATTAAATGGAAGAGTCATTATGTTTAACAAAATTTGCTAAACACAATTTGGAGCATAAAAGCGTTTTATAATATTAATATTCCGATGTTCACGTTATAAAATTAAAGTGAGGAATTACAGTTATTTAATTTATGACTAAGTACATAAGCATGTCTATAATGATATTATATTACATATATTTTAAATATAAATTCCCTTATATTAACAAATAATTAGGTATCCTTTATATACTAATTAAACGTCTCATTTAATTTTGATTATCACCATTTAATTTCGTATGTCTATTTTGATATTAAAGTTCTCAATATACTTATTTATTGTCCTCTTATTTACATAATATATATTTAAATAAGAGAACAATAAAGTAAAGCCTATTCAAATAATAAAACTATGTGTCAGTCATATAATATAGAAGTTCTCGGGTTCGAAACACAGGTCTGGAAAATATTCACATGTTGTTTTTCAATGTGTATTTAGACCCAGTGTATGGACCGCATACGTTGATCCATCTGTCGTCAAAATAATCTTTTAAGAAACCTATTTGTTAGGCGTCTCAGAACTACATAGGATTGTAAAGCTAAAAAATATTTAATTTCAAGTACCTACTGTCACCACCTACCTGTAGGTAGGTGCCTTCGCATAATAAATTGATTAGTAATAAGCCGACATGTAAACCTGATCTCTAACTATACGGCTTAGTAAAACGCCTAAAACGCTTCCTTGTCGAATCATATATAAATTGTTTATCTGTTCACAGGTTTTTACGCTACCCGTTCGGTATGTAAACATATCGAACGGGGCATCGATTGCTACGAACAAGGTAATACAGTATAAAAGAATGATGGATGTGAAATTGCCTTGTTCTGTACAATAAAACCTGTGATGATGTAATATAAAATGTTAGGTATAAGTTTAATATAATATGTAATAGTATAAATGGGCCAGAATGATTGTCAAAATAAAGAGACGAATGCAGTAGCGAGAGGTTATAATAAGATGTATAAAATGTTATGTGGAACACACTAATCGAATGATATTTCCATCTATAAACTCGTTAATAATTAAAATAATAATTATAGAATCAATGTATAACATGGCAACACCAGCCAACGCGCGGGTATGTGTGCGAGTCGGTGTAAGTAGGTGAGAATGCTGCAAATGGCCACCCTTGCCATTACCGCATAACAACAGCCAAAAAGGCCAGCCGATGCATTAATAGGTGTATGCATCGGCGGGCCTACGCAATAACTTCAGTAGAGTCTCTTAAATTTAATTTTTATGAAATATTGTTCGATTTTTGTGCTCATCTGTAATAAAAATCATAAGGAAATTCGCATATTTAAGAACGAATAAATTCTTGATGGCAACTAGCGTGAGCTTCGCCAATTTCTGATCAAATAAATTAAAATCATGACCTTATATAGCTGCGCGGGAAAAGAGACAGCGATATAAATCGGGCAAGGTGGGGGCATATCGCCGGTCGATATACTCTTGCACATTGACACAGGTACCTAACCAACATACTCAACGCCTGCTTAGAACAGCAGTACTTCCCTGACTCATGGAAAAATGCTGACATTATTCTCTTGCCTAAACCAGGCAAGAACTTAAAACTCCCTCAGAACCACAGGCCAATTAGTTTACTCCCCACAATGAGTAAAATTCTAGAAAGAGCCATAAAATCCAGACTTCAAATCACCATAGATGAGAAAAAACTCATACCAGACGAACAGCATGATTTTAGAAAAGGCCACTCCACGAACCACCAGCTGTTACGCACCACAGAGTACATCAAAGATGCACTCAACCACCGCAAATTCACCACAGGACTGTTCCTGGACATAGCGAAGGCCTTCGACAAGGTTTGGATCGAGGGACTGATCGTCAAACTTTCCAGAGCAGAAATTGAACTGCCGATGATCAAGATCCTAAACTCTTTCCTAACCAGAAGACAATTTTCTATCAAATACCACGGAATCAAATCTTCCATCAGACGCACCAAAGCTGGAGTCCCCCAAGGATCGGTACTAGCGCCCATCCTATATAACCTCTATACCAGAGACATACCCATCCCAAGCAACACCTCCGCAAGATCCTGCATAGTCGCTCAATATGCAGACGACACCGCCATACTAGCTAGATCTATTCAACTCAATCAGGCCACTAAATTAGTTCAATTAGCAGCTAATGAAATAGTTAAATGGTGCGACAAGTGGCGCATCAAACTAAATGCCAGCAAAAGTGAGGCAATTATCTTCAGACATAGGAACGATAGACTCAGTAAAAACAGAAATCAACTCGTCATGAGCAAAAAACTAATCCCGTGGTCAACCACGGTCAAATATTTAGGACTTCACTTAGATAAGAATCTTACATTCTTCAAACACATCAACTCAAAAGACAGAGAAGCTAGAATAGTAAAAGCCAGACTAACTCCAATGCTATGTAGGCGCAGCAAAGTCTCTATGAGAGGCAAACTGCTATTACTTACAGCGATAATTAGACCGATCATGACTTACGCTTGCCCCATCTGGGCACACGGCAGCTCAAACCTCATCAAGAAGCTGCAAGTAGTACAAAACTTAGTCCTAAGATCGATTACAGGCGCCCCCAACTACGTCCGCAATTCAATACTACATAGAGACCTAGAAATGGAAACGCTAGAAGAGCACATAGGAAAACTAGCGATAAAATTCTACGCGTCAATGGATAATCATCCAAACGCCACAATCAAAAATCTCAACGACTATGACGAGAATACAGTCATGGACCATGACAGACCTAGGTCCTTCCTTAGGAGAATAAAGGCAGGACCCAGCATAAGCAAAAACAAAAACAAACAACTACGACACAGGAATAGATAACAAATATAAAACTGTCACTTATGATTACAGACTACAGATCCAAAGCTGCCCCTCTCAGTCCACAGTCTCGAGCTGCCGCGAACCGCCCTCAAAACTCTGAGTTGAGCGTCAAACGGCCACAACAGCCCACATAGATGGATGACTGGAGGATAGCAGCCCAAGACCCGATTAGATGACACCTCTCTCAAACGCATAGACCGATCAATTACTAACCTGTTCTTTTTACAATAAAGTTTACAGATGCAAATCACAGCGGCAGGGTTTTTGGCCGGGAGAGTCTCACAAACTCTCCCGGAGTTTTTCACCCCACCGCGGCTCGAATTTTGATGAGCAATCATGATGGGCTTAACATCCCAATACGACTGGTTATCGTTTTTCTATTCTTCTTTCTTCGACTTCACTCGCTTGGACTGGTGTGGTGTATGCTTCGGAACGAGCATGACTGGCCTCCTGAGATGGCGTGCTGGCAAGCCCGCTAAAACTGGATGGGACGATGAGCTGGCGCGGCGGACTCTCAACGATGAACTCCGCCCCGAGCATGATTCCAATGTCCCGATGCTACACTCAAACTCCTCCTCCTCTGACGTCTCCAAGCAAGAAGGCAATACCGCCGTTGGCCTCTGGCGATTGATGATCGGCTGATGGGCAAAAACTCGGACGGTGGTGACGGTGGTCCGGGCGGTGGCTCGAGTGTGAATGCCCTAAAGATTTATATAACTACCATTAGTTAAAAACTTTCTCATTTTAACTAAAATTAAAAATTTAAAATTAAAATCATTATTTAAACAACACCCCTTGCCATATAGAGGATCGAAAAAACCTCACCCGAGTCTCCTCAAGACTCGAACGGGTCTCCTCAAGACCCCGAAATAAACGGGTCTCCTCAAGACCCGGAGTAAAATCGCACACGTAAATTCAGAGAAACCTTCACCAGCGACCAAGAAATAGAGACGAAGGGGATAATGCTTAACGTATGTGAGCCCCAAAACCACTGAAGGATGATCCAAAGTCAAGTCGGATTTCCTTTGCCAGAAGTAGTATTTTGCTATTTTTTGGAAATAGTAAAATATTATTTCGTATTACTATATTATAAGACGTAGTTTTAAGAATAAATTGTTATCATTAAAAATGTAAAATTGTAAAAGGTAAAGGCAACAGGCAGGTTTACGTCATAAAATCACAGATATTTATGTGAGGGTTGATGGATGATAATTACAGGGCCTATTATTATGTCAATAGGTACCTAGTAAGTAGTTGTAAATGCATGTAATTTAAACGCTAATCAAATCGTGTGTTTACTCCTGGCATAAGACTAAAACCGCGAGTTTATGCCGGAGATAGCTATTTAAATGCTCTAAATAAATTCATATAAAATCCATAGAATTAGATAGACGATATTTTATAACGTCAATATATCCATCCACGTGCACAGAATATATTATCTCTTGATACTTGGTCCTTCTGACAATCCAGTAAATTCCTATTAAATAAACAAGAGATATTACGCAGTACGAAATTAACGGACATAGTAGAATCTTTGGTCACCCCTTCTCAAACTCTTTGGACCAATTAGAATAAGAGAGGCTGCTATAAAAGAGGGCGCATCCGAGAGATCTTTATCAGTCTACCGGATCTTCTCTCAGGAACAACATCTTCTCTACTAGCAGCCTCTCTTCAAACACTCTGGACCAGTCTCACCAGTTTTGCCGCGCATCTCTTCGCTTCTTGAACGCCAAAGTACTCCCCGGTGAGAGTTTCACATCCCGTTTACCTACGGGTGGGAAATATCTCTCGCGTTCGCTGTAATCGGTCATCACGTTACTTGTCTGCCGCCTTCACCTACATTGGCCTGTAAAAATATTATCTACTGGACGCTACATACTGAAAATAAACCGAGTCATTACCGACTTTTTCAAAAGGAAACAACGTTATTATTAATAACCCCTCACCGACTGAGCTAGGAAAATTCATCAACGAAGTGCGCAGTGGCGTATCGTTGAGGGGGTGTTGTTAATTTGGCGCCAAACGTTTACGGGCTCAGAAAAAGCTTCTTTTTCTCGAATCCACGACCTGACGACAGACACGAGGAATATATATATATATATTTCATATATATATTATATATATGAGAACTAGATCGCAGACAAAGGACCCACACACATCTAGCGAAGAGATGGCGGACCCTCCACTGATGGAGCCGATCCAGAGGAATGAGGAGATGGAAGAAGGTATACAAATACCTGAGCGCAGTATACCAGCGTTCGTGAGGAGCCCGGGCACGGAGTCATCTTTACCAAGCATTACTCAGGAGACTAGGACCGGGGAATTTCCAAAATACAAGGAATGGATGCATAAACCTGAACTAGAGGTGACGTTCAGCGGAGCACCTCAGCACAGAGTAGCCGAATTTCTTGAGGAGTGCGAGAAATATTACGCAGCCGCCAGGAGCCCGTCACTAAACTGGACGCGACTCGCTATACGCCAGCTCCGAGGTGAAGCCAAGACCTGGAGTATGAAAGTAGATCCAGAAGACGACTGGGAGTCCTTCAAAAGCCGGATGACCCGGTTCTTTGAATCTTCCACAAGACGACGAGTACAGAAAAGCGAGCTTAAAACTCGCCGACAGAAACCTGACGAGGACGTATTTCCGTTCTTGCTGAACAAGAAAGCGCTCGCCAAAGTTTTGATGCCGACTACGGGTGGAGAAGAATTGGCGGAGATTTTCTTCGACCTTCTTAACCCTCACGACCAGCTTCGAGTGGGCCAGAGTGACTGGAAATCACTAGAAGGACTGCTGGAGGTGGCCAAACGCGTTCGACCGATGGCACCAGACTACCTGCCTCCAGTACCGCTGTCACATATTCAGAGGCCAGCAACTAAAAGAGACTGCGGGTGCCACTGTACGTGCCAGCCGCCACCACGCGAAATAAACTATTCCACGAGGGAAACGCGCCCAGAAAACGTAGACCGGCATAGACCGCAGATGGAAGAAAACCTCACAGATAGAACACCGGCCGGAGCCTATGTTGGCCGAGGTGGATATTTCGTAAATCGAGGTAACTTCCGTGGTAGAGGCCGTGGCGACTACCGAGGGAACTGGCGCGGTGATTACAACCGACCGGAATATCAAGAAAGGACGACAACGGCTGAGAACGTCCAGAGGGAGCCATGAGGAGGACTTGCAGGAGCTAGACGTCACCCACGGCTCGACGGTGATGACTGGGGATCTGCAAGTGCCAGACATCATGGTGCTAAAAGTGGGAACATTCTTCCAATGTCCTTGAATACTAGTGTTAAGTGCGGAAGGCAGGACGTTCTTCTAACGGCTGACTACAGTGAATATGTGAAACCTCCTCAAGGTAATAAGAAAGATTATGTTAGTAAACAGTTTTACGTTCCATATAAATGTATAACTTTGCCTAACGACGCCGAAACAAATGGTGCTACCCAGATAAAAATGCCTACTACGGGTATTACGTCAAAACGACGAAGAGTATTTGGCTCGGCGTTGTTAGGTGAAATAATTAGTAACGAACGTGGAAGACGTAAAACTATGGGAAAATCCGAGGAAAGAAAGGTGAAGAATGATTGGAAACAAGTTTTATCTACAAACAGAGAACATCTCTACGGCGCAGCCCATCCAGAGATCTCACAAAACCAAACCGTAAGTAAATATTTAGCTGACTCTGGCAAAATTATTAATTACCCGGCTCTTAAAGGACCCGTAAATTATCTCAAAAGCCAAAGTAATAAATTAACGTCAAATATTAACGTCAGGCCAGACGCAAAATTTTGTTATTTAAATTCTTGTTATAAAGGCATTGATCCTATTAATAATAAAAACCAATCCTTTTTATAAAATATTAACGTACTATATCAATATAACATTAATCAAGACCCTATTATGTTAACGAATAAAGTAAATATGGTATCTGAATTAAATAATAACATGTATATCGAAGCTGATATAAATAATACGGCGAGTGCGAAAACTCGGTTGGAAATATTGAGAAACAGTGGAATACCGTCAAACGCCACACGAGTTACTAAAGATAGCTCGACAAAAACACGTACTGACACGATCCAACCGGCCAGCCGTATAAATAATATCCAACTGTATAGACAACAAGAAATTATCGTTTCTTCATCCGATTTAACTAGAAATAATCAACCAAGCGTGATAAATAAATCAATTATCACCAACGATAACGCGAATGATAATAAATTAAGAAGAAAGAAAAATATAAAACCAAATAGACCATGTAAAAATAAAACTAAATTGTTGCCCGCACAAGATAGGGTTGATTTTAAAAAGGATTACAACAATGATAGTGATAAAATATATCTATCTAGTAAAAGTGTGAAAAATAATTGTGAAAGTTTGATATTAAATAAAAATAGGTATAATAATAGTGTTAAATATAAAAATATTATAGATAAAGTGAATAGTGTGGAACTTAATGGTGACTTGAAGTATGTAGTGTCGGATAACGTGACTTCTGCAGGAGCATATTTATCTGGGGGGGGAGTAAACTCACAGGTAAATATGAAACCTCTCCTTAGATTACCCCTGCGCATTGATGGAGTAACCGGGAGTTACGAAGCTGTTATCGACACCGGAGCTACACGGACCCTAGTCCGAAGAGACTTAGTGTGTCCACCATATAAAGTTAAGGGAATGTCTCAAGACCTGGTCACTGCCAATGGAGAAACTTTACGCACCGGGGGCGAAGTATTTATTCGCGGATATTTGCGCGATAGCCCGGTAGAACTGAACGCTCTCGCGTTTGACGGTTTAAGCGTGGACTTACTACTGGGCTTGGACTTCTTGAGTCAACAAGAAGCGGTCATTGATCTGAAAAGGCGCTGCATGCACTTCGGTGACAAGAAGAGGCAAACCATTCATTGTCAAACCGCTAAACCGCATCGATCATGCGGACCTATAACGTTGGCAGAATTAAATCCGGGGATTCCTGAAGCAGCACGCATCTCTCTGACCAAAGTCATGAAGGACTTCGAGGACAGATTCGCTGATTCAGGCCCTCCAAGTAGAACCAGCGAACTTAAAATCTTTTTAAAAGATAAAGTACCTTTTCGATTGATGCCATATAAACACTCGGAAGCCAAGAGAAAATAAATACAGGAAGACGTCGAGCAAATGCTCGCTGATGGTGTGATCGAGCCGAGCACCTCCAGCTATAGTTCTCCTGTAGTCTTAGTGGCCAAGAAGGACGGATCATCTCGATTTTGTATCGATTTTAGAAAACTTAACAGTAAAATCATAGAAGAAGCAGCGACTCTCCCACTAATACTAGACACCTTGAAGGACCTCGGCACGGCGACCATCTTCTCCAGCTTGGATTTGGTTTCTGGGTACTGGCAGGTCTTGCTGCATAAGGACACGAAGCCGCTGACTGTCTTTGCCACCACTGATGGCAGCAGTTACCAGTTTCGTGTTCTCCCATTTGGCTTGAAAAACGGAGTGACGCATTTTCAAAAACTGATGTCCCAAGAGGTTCTTGTGGGTTTGATCAATAAATTTTGCATGGTGTACTTAGATGACATCATTATCTATAGTAAAACGTAGGAGGACCATGCAAATCACTTGAGATTAGTGTTTGAGAGGTTACAATACCACGGCCTACGAGTTGCGCTGGCGAAATGTCGAATTGGATGTCGCGAGGTGGATTATCTGGGCCACCGTATTACTGCCACCGGCAACGAACCCCAGCTACATCACCTTCAAGAGGTAGAAGCAGCTGCTCAACCAACAACCCGAAAGGAGGTGCGTAGTTTCCTTGGGTTATGTAATTGGCTTCGCGAATACATTCATCGTTTTGCGGAAATGGCCGTTCCATTAACACGCTTACTGCGTACCACAGTTCGGTTTCGGTGGACAGATGAGGCCACAGAAGCCTTTGAATTAATAAAAAAGGCACTGAAACAACCTCTGCGACTTGCGCGACCGGATTTCGAACGACCTTTCTGCCTGCAAACCGACGCTTCGGGCCATGGAATTGCGGCTGTGCTCTTTCAAAAGAAAGATAGCGGAGGCCGAGATGTTATAGCATATGCGAGCAGACGAGTTAACGACGCCGAAAGCCGGTATCACAGCAATGAGCTGGAAACCTTGGCCGCAGTATGGGGAATCACTAAATACCGGGGGTACCTCGAAGATAGAAGGTTCACCCTTATTACCGACAACCAAGCGTTAACTTGGCTTAATACAGCGAAGCATCAAAAAGGCAAACTTGCTAGGTGGGGAATGCTCTTGAGTGAGTTCAACTTTGACACAGAGCATTGCCCCGGATCAGAAAATCACCTAGCCGATCATCTTTCGCGGTTTCCCCAAGAACCCGCCGGTGATAATAAAAATCCTGATGAGGAACATGAACGAATGGCCGCTCCTATACGCAGATCAAAACCAGTAACGGCCATGTTGCTAACTACCGTAGCACTAAGGCAAAGGGTTATCGAACGTCAGCGAACTGACCCGATAACCAGAGGACTAATGCAACAAATTCGCTCCAACGACGGTTCGAATAGAGGACTTGCGGGATTAGCTATTAGAAACGGGTCGTTGGTACGAATAGGCAGCAGGCAGAGCTTACAACTCGTAGTGCCCGCCTCGTTAACTAAAGAGGTACTAAAAACTTTTCATGACGAAAACGGGCACCCAGGTGCTTTAGAAACCGACTACGCGATTCGTGAGGGATTCGCCTGGCATAAGAGACGAAGTGAGGTGGAAACTTATGTCCGGGCCTGTAGCATTTGCGCCACTCGAAAACGAGGCGCCCTACAGCCCAAAGCCGCCCAAACGACTCACGTAGAGGCCAAAAGGCCGTGGGAAATTCTCGCTCTCGATATTATGGGACCTTACCCTACGTCGCGAAAAAGGAATCGCTTCCTACTAGTTATAATAGACTTATTTTCACGATGGACGGAAGCTTTTCCGATGAGATCAGCTGTAGTGGGTAATATTATACCCTTGATCCATGATAATATTATCCAACGCTACGGTAGCCCAAGGGCAATCTTATCAGATGATATATTAATATTTTGTAGTTGTGATCCTTATCGTCACAACTACAAAATAAAAGGAGATAACTGAGAAAGTGTCGACAGCTAGGTAGCTGGAGTAGAGTATAAAAGAACAGAGCATGAGACAAAGGCATGGGTTGCGTGCATCCTTTTCAAGCTGAACAACAATTACTTCCGTAACCTCGCAACTGACAACTGTAAAAAATTTAAATTAGAAATACAAAAAGGAATTACACGGCTGAAGGCACGTGCAATCTCTGATTAAAGATGTACTTACTAAAGTCCTGGGCGCCACACGGTCTTGATACCGTGAAAGATTATAATTATATAGCAGAGTGGAATAAAGGGGAAATAATAAATGAAAGAGCAAATTATGTACTTGACCAAACTATATTATAGCGAAAACAAGAATATTACATTAAAAGGTTATTAAGGAAATACTATAATAACGGCAAGCAGCTAAGTTTTAAAAGAAACATTGGAAGATAAGTGAATCAAATAATAATAGTTTTACAATACCAAACTTGGAACGAACACAGAGGCCTCAAGCACTGCGGCTGCAATCGTGCTGCTTTAAGTGACGTCCATTATAAATGTTGGTAAAACCAAAGCAGAGCACGACTATCCTGTATGACAGACCGAATCAAAAAGCCCTGTTCCTACTTTCACACCTCGCGACGTCCGCTGCGGCCGGAAATTCTCTCAGCGACATCTGTGGAATCGCGAACGCTCCATGACTTGACCATAAATATTCGACGGGGTTGCCAGAGTATGAATGTTGGTTATGGTCATTTTGAACATAACAATATCCCCGTCCTTGGAAAAGAGAAGGTCCAGCCATGATGCGAGCTTCGTCTTGAGGCGTCCCGGATGTCTTCAAAGTAGGAGTGAACTTCCCGGGGCTCGTGCACAAAGGGCAGCAAACGGAAGGAGATGTGAAAGCAACATAATTTTCAATCATCAGCTTCATCGGACGGTATCCTGGTGGTAGCTTTCCGGTTTTGGGTGACCCTTCCAGGAGGCATACGACGTGGGCTGGTACGTTTCAATAATAATGCTTCGATAGATGTTATGTAAAAAAAACGACGAGAAATGGGTGTAAAGCTCGCCTCCGATGGTTGACGTCGGAGGGAAGTAATCTTGAAATTGTGTGTGGTGGTCCAACGGGAGGGTGTTCTACGGGGTAGTGAAGGTCTAGGAGCCATCGTAGAAGTTTTCCCTACCTAACGAAGTTCCACCACGAAGAATGATTTGAAGTAACTAATTGTTTTTATGAAAAAAAAAAATAGGAAACAGAAGCATCTACAAAACAAAACAAAATACATTCATAAACAACCCAGATAAATTGTGAAATTAAGTCAATAAGTTTTAGTAAGTAAGCAATAGTAATAAGACGCTAAGCGTAAAATACATTGTATATATAAAAATGATTATTTATAATTCAGATTTTAGATTACTGATTTTGACAATAAGGTATCAAAATCAGCTCAAGTGTAATGATGCAAATAGTTGATGGAAGCAATGCAATACGTCAAGAAGAAAAACCAGTATGGTAATAATAAATGAACTGTCGACTGATCATCGCACAGTATTAAATACAGTATTGCAATAAAAAAAAGAAAAAAGTCATTCCACAACTTGATCAATTACTGAATTAAAAGGTAATGAGTACAGAAAATATGGTAAATAGCTACTTTTGAATTGGCGTGCGTATGAGGCTAACGGTATAATGTATTGACGACAAACGTCAATCCGTATATTTAATAAATTTAGCAAAATTAAACTACAACAAAATAGTACAGACTACCAAATCTGACTAATTCAACAGCGGGTTGACAACCAATCGCAGTACCTTGGATTCCCTGAATGCATAAATATAAAAGTAACGTGAGCTGATAATCTAAGCTGCGTACTGAATTACGCGTAGGTTTCCTATTAAATACAAAAACAAGGGAACGAAAAAAAACGAGAGAAGCTCCGCGATAACTAAATTTAAATAACTACGTTAAAGGTCTACGATTGCGGTACGAGACTGTCGTAGACTTCAACAAACACGGTTCATTCTTCAGGACTACTCTAGGGATGAAGCCTAAACTAACTTAACCTACTATATGATTACCACACCGTGAACGCTAAAATGAACTCGATCCCGCAACACAAGAGACTACCCTCGACTTACTACTCTTCTGGGTGCATTATTCCGTGCCTGGGTATGCACTAATCCCAAGCCTGAAATCCCAGAGATGTGGCCTCGGATAATAAAAAAAATAAAGAAGCTAAAGGAAACGCTACAAGCAAAACAGACAACTGCAAAGGCACCAGTATCGCGACGGAAGTTAAATGTAATTAATAACCAATATAGGTTATAGCGCAACTCACATTCAAGTGAGGGCTATATAAAAAAAACAAATAAACTAACATGCAACAGGTTCCGTATGAATAACGGCCAAGAAGAATTTAAGCAAAAGAATGGTTCCTCACAATCCAATTCAGGCAACACTTATTAAAAATTGACCTAAAGTCAGTCGAGTCCAATAGAATCCCCACGTTCAAGGTGAATTCCATGGCTGCAGATGTGACGAAAAGGCAAGCGAACAGCCCTCCTTTCCGTACAGAGTTTGACTGCTAGAAAAAAGACACCTGCCTTGGGGACCGTCTTCAGCACCCAAGGTCTTTAGAGAGAGACGTCACGGGTCCACCTTCAGTTCCCGTGAACGCGCATAGAAAAAGGCTAGCAGTCAAAAAAAAAAAATATTAAAATCTCCAAAATCTTCCATCAATAAAAAAAAAACTCCTCCTGAATTGAACTGTGTGAGCTTAATATACCATCTTAGACAATGTAAAGAAAATAAGTTATAAAAATAAAACGAAAGAAAACCACACGCGAAGACAAATATAATAGCAAACCTTATTAGAATTTGATGCAAAATTGGCAAGGCGATATAAATTTGTAAAATTGTACTATAGAAATATGAAAGCAAAAATGACTCCTCGAAGCGTATCCAACTGCTCCCCGCCCAAGAGTGAAACCCGCCTCTCGAAGCGGGAACCCGTAGCACCGATTGATTAAAATTAAATGCCGCACTTGGGCCAATATCTGCTATAGCGGATAGGGTATACCTCTGCTCCGAGAGACTGCAAAACACGGTATTCACTTGGCTGGTTATGGCAGTTGAAAAGCCACGATCAAAATACGGTCAGCGCACAGTCATCTGAAACCACGATATGAGATTAAAGTACAATGTAGAAAGGTGTAAAATGCCAAAAAATAAGAAAGGAAAAAAAATGCAAAAATTATTCAGATTCAAGAAATAAACACAAGCGGTTTATTATGAGATAAATTAAGCTGTATAGAGGCAAAAAAAACTAATTAAAATCTGGGGTGTTTATCAATGTTAACAAATAATATATATATATAACAAAGACAAAAGAATATCAAACGCAATTTGTAATGCGTGCATAGTAACTTCCAAAAAAATGAAAAATTACTTTTGTAATGATTCTTTAATAATGAAGTATTATTAGTCAAAATAATATTTGTAAATATAATCAAAAAATTTTAATAAAGTCGACTAATAATGTACAAAAAAAATTTAATAAATGATAATTTAATCACAGTTAGATGAGAAGTAAATATCGTTAAGATATAGATATAGTTGAATTGCTACGCAAGAAGGTATCACCAAAACACAATAAAAAAAGAGAAAAAACCAACTACGTTAGGATCAAGCAAAGCAATCTATAGGATATGATGTATAAAAATTTAGATGAATATAATAAAAGAATCCAGCGTTAAAGTTGAATATGAGATAGTTAGTATGCAAGCAAAACTATATTTATTATTGAGATTGCAAAATTAATGATTTAATAAATTTCAAAAGCAAAACAAATCATAATGATTGTCCAAACCAAAATATATTAAAATAAAATGACATTTAAAGTTCCGAACAGAAATGAGTAAAAAGTTATATGAAAAAGTATTTAGCGGAACATATTATTAAATTTGAATTATCTAATAATCAACAAGAGACACGCTATTTATTTGTATAAATGCGGATATTTGCAAAACTAATGTTTTAAAGAAAAATCAAAAGACAAAAATTTAGAATGGTTCAGTAACAAGAAAAATTCAAAAAAGTTAAATTGAACAGAATTAAATTTAGTGAAAACTGGCATAAATTAAAAGGAAAATTGATTATCACTTCATAACTGAGGAATCGAGAGATCAGAAAGTTAAATAAATTTTAACGTTGACATTTGAAAAAAATGAATCAGGAAAATATTGATTTAATTAAGTAAATCTATTTCATTAATAATAATTTACTATATGCGATGAGTCCTTTAAATTAAATAATTTTACTTTTCTAATAAACAAAAATCTGCGGAAGTTGATTTAAACCAAATTATAAATTTTGTTATTGAAAAAACAATTTAGATTTAGTTTAGAAATATCAACTCTAGCGGCGATAATACGAAGCCAGAAGCAAAGGACGGTTTGAAACCATGATGATTCCGCAAGAAACAGATTTGACGAGATGAAAAAAACTAATTTTGATGCAAATGAATTGATTAGGTTAAGATATTGATAAAGAAACATTGACCTGTTTTAGGAATTCCAAGTATGTAATAACTAGGAAATGTTTTAATTCCATTGGTATTAATTTGTTTCCGTCCATCATCATTATTGATCGATGATATACCAATTTCCGTCATCGATAATAGGTAACCAAAAATTTCTGAAATCTCAAAAAAACAAAATTATAATATGTGAAAACAATAAGAAAGAATTTGGGCACAAACTGAAAATGGTAGTACTAAAGATATGTCACCACATATGTTGAAACATGAAATATAATATTAAATTTAGTGTGGGTAGGAATCCACAAAATGTCACAATACAATGATCAGCCAGAAAAAGACTATAAGAAACAAATGAAACTGAACCAAACTTTGAATTTAAATAAAACAAAACACATTAAATAAACGAACTATATTAAATGATTCACCAAACTTACAATGTTAATCTGACAGCAAAAATATAAATTAAATATCGACCGACACCAATCTGACGTTTCGATTTACGAAATGAATCAGACGAATAAAAATGTTGCCAGTCAACGAAATCACGGAACAAATAGCTTGAAAATGATAATTGTTTTTTCTCTACAACCGAAGTATGAAACATTGTAACAAAACGAAGGTGAGAAAAAAAACAATTCAGAAGCGCGCCAATGATATATTAATATTTTGTAGTTGTGATCCTTATCGTCACAACTACAAAATAAAAGAGAAAAAGAAAAAGCTGAACAAAATTACTTCCGTAACCTCGCAACTGACAACTGTAAAAAATTAAATTTGAATACAAAAAAGGAATTGCACGGCTGAAGGCACGTGCAATCTATGATTAAAGATGTACTTACTAAAGTCCTGGGCGCCACACGGTCTTGATACCGTGAAAGATTATAATTATATAGCAGAGTGGAATAAAGGGGAAATAATAAATGAAAGAGCAAATTATGTACTTGACCAAACTATATTATAGCGAAAACAAGAATATTACATTAAAAGGTTATTAAGGAAATACTATAATAACGGCAAGCAGCTAAGTTTTAAAAGAAACATTGGAAGATAAGTGAATCAAATAATAATAGTTTTACAATACCAAACTTGGAACGAACACAGAGGCCTCAAGCACTGCGGCTGCAATCGTGCTGCTTTAAGTGACGTCCATTATAAATGTTGGTAAAACCAAAGCAGAGCACGACTATCCTGTATGACAGACCGAATCAAAAAGCCCTGTTCCTACTTTCACACCTCGCGACGTCCGCTGCGGCCGGAAATTCTCTCAGCGACATCTGTGGAATCGCGAACGCTCCATGACTTGACCATAAATATTCGACGGGGTTGCCAGAGTATGAATGTTGGTTATGGTCATTTTGAACATAACACAGATAATGGAACCCAGTTCAATCACCCGGCCTGGATTGCGGCACTTGAACGCTGGGATTCCTTGCAATGGAATACGTCCATATGGATGCCGCGAGAAAACCCCACGGAAAGAAGAAATCAGGAAATTAAGAAAGGGTTACGTATTAGGTTGGCCGGTTTGGAACAAAATACCTGGGATGAACATGTCACCGAAATTTTAGGCGATCTTAGACGCCGAAAAAACGCAGCTACGGGTTTTTCCCCAGCTGAAGTATTATGGGGGCAGAAAGTAAGTACGCCGGGCTACTGGTCGAACCCTCTGCGGGATATCGACAGTTATGAGGTAGCGCGAGATAGAACCGAGATGAATACGGCAGTGTTGGCCAACCAAGCAAGGAACGTGGAACAGCGTCGGCAAGAACGTGGACCCGAACCACCCACATACGGGGTTGGGGACTCCGTTTTTACAAGAGAATTCCCAAAGAAACGACCTGGTGCGTGTGCCGGCTTCGATCTCAAATGGAGCGGCCCGCATCTGATCATTTGGAAAGTCAGCGACGTAATGTTCTACGTAGATCGCCGTGGACGACCGTACAAATTCCACATCGATCATATCAGAAAGTATTACCCTCCGACGGAAGAGGAAGTTACCGAAAACATGGATGACGAGGATGACAATAATGATGAAGGACGGATGGAAGCCATACTCGCAGAACCCAGTGCTTTAGACGGCGACTCCGAACGACTTGCGATACCGGAGGAGGTGGAGCGGGGTAGTGCACAACCCCAAACCCCGTCACCGCGACGTGAGGAATCTGAAGACGAGTTGCCCTTAGCACAGGTTAAGGAAAGGACATGGAAAAGGATACGCCCTCTCAAAATACTTCCCAGTATCTGCGAGGAGACTATGCCATCAACTAGTTCGACACAAGTATCGACACCCGAAACAATTGTCACCATAGGAGTAGATGTGGCCACACCTATTCCTATGAACGTGTATAATAACCGAAAGAAAGTTAACGAAAGAATAAATAAAAAACGGTTAGCGGAGGGCACACACCCCCGTAAGACTGGCACTCGGAGGAGTCAACGATTGCAATTAATGAAACTCTCTACCGAGCTGCAGTCAGACCAGTGAATTATAAATTGTCAATTGTAACTGTAATTTGTAAACGAAAACGAAATGTATACGGACCCAGATAGGACGACAAAACAATTGCCGTCTATCTGGAAGACATGAAACGAAAACCACCCATAAAATTAAGTTAATTACGTAGTTATAAATATTAAAAAATACCATAAATAGTAGTGTTATAGCGTAAACATATTCTGAAATATGGCCCGATGTGTACAGAACGAACGAATAATACTTCCACATCGGGCACAGAAGCGAATATAAGCAATCCGAGGCTGGAAAATTAAACTAAAATAATTATATGTGTATAATGGTTGAACAAGGAAGGTATAGGCGGCCGATGAGGTCAGGCTGTACATGTCGGCTTTCATCGGAGGGGGCGAATTGTCACCACCTACCTGTAGGTAGGTGCCTTCGCATAATAAATTGATTAGTAATAAGCCGACATGTAAACCTGATCTCTAACTATACGGCTTAGTAAAACGCCTAAAACGCTTCCTTGTCGAATCATATATAAATTGTTTATCTGTTCACAGGTTTTTACGCTACCCGTTCGGTATGTAAACATATCGAACGGGGCATCGATTGCTACGAACAAGGTAATACAGTATAAAAGAATGATGGATGTGAAATTGCCTTGTTCTGTACAATAAAACCTGTGATGATGTAATATAAAATGTTAGGTATAAGTTTAATATAATATGTAATAGTATAAATGGGCCAGAATGATTGTCAAAATAAAGAGACGAATGCAGTAGCGAGAGGTTATAATAAGATGTATAAAATGTTATGTGGAACACACTAATCGAATGATATTTCCATCTATAAACTCGTTAATAATTAAACTAATAATTATAGAATCAATGTATAACATGGCAACACCAGCTAACGCGCGGGTATGTGTGCGAGTCGGTGTAAGTAGGTGAGAATGCTGCGAATGGCCACCCTTGCCATTACCGCATAACAACAGCCAAAAAGGCCAGCCGATGCATTAATAGGTGTATGCATCGGCGGGCCTACGCAATAACTTCAGTAGAGTCTCTTAAATTTAATTTTTATGAAATTTTTTTTTTTTTCTTTATTTGGAAGCAATTGAGCTCTTCTCTGAATGGAAGGCTATTCTGATTTACAATGGTTTACAAAAGTATACATACATTTTTTTTTTTAACGACAGGCATAAATAGTTACATTGTTAATGATACAGAATTACATTTTTGTTACACTATACACTAGACATTTACGTTACATTTTTGGAGAAATTCATGTACAATTTTCATAACTGAAATATTTGGTTTTGCCAGGAACGAATTAATCGTAAAAGGAGGGTATAACCTGCATTTCCCCAACTTATTCAATAACACTTCTCTCTCCTGGTCATAGGCATCACATTGCCAGACAATGTGGTTAAGATCTTGAGTGGGATGTCCACACTGACACTGAGGGCTATCTACCACTTTAATTTTGTACAATGATTCGTTGAGACTGTAATGCCCTGACCTGCTTCTAGCTATTGTCACTATTACATCTCGCTTTATTTTACAATGTTTACTAATCCAAGTTTTAGGAGATCTACTATAAAAGTTTTGATAGTAGTGTGTTCCCTTTTCTTTCCCAAGATTTTCTAAATATTTACCGTTATTTTCGCTCATTGTTTGTTTAAACTGGGCTTTAAAATCTGTGTATGGAATTCTTATATTTTCTGATGGGTATTTTACAGATTTTTTTGCCAATTGATCCGCAATTTCATTGCCATTAATTCCTTTATGTGCTGGAATCCAGTATATCTGTATATTTGTACCGTGTTCGTTACTATTGCTAAATTTGGAAATGTTGGTTCTAATATTAAGAATGTAGTCATTAGTTTTGATGCTGAAATTTGGATTTTCGAGCGAGTGAATCAGACTTAAGGAGTCAGTGAAAATGTTGATATTTTTATTTTTGTAATTAAGTGCAATTTTAGTGGCTTCGTATAAGGCTAAGCACTCTGCTGTATAGATGGAAGTGAATCTGTGGACACTTTTGGCAACCGACGTGTTGGATTGGGGGAAGAACACTGCTACACCTACTGAAGGTGAATCGGGAATTTTGCTTCCATCCGTAAAAATTTGGACTACATTTTGATTGCTAAATTTGGACTTGAATAATAAGTCGGGAGAGTCGGAGTGCGATAGCTCCATTCCTATTTTTGTATTAGTTAAAACGTTATATATAATATCCTCATATGTATAATTAAAAAAGTTGTAGAAGTCTCTTTTTAAAATCAGATGATCAATACAATTTACAGCTTGGATACTTTCTTTTAAAATTTGAAATCTCTTCGGAGTACGATCTCGCGTTATAGTTGTTTGTAGAAATCTGTTGACATTGTATCTCGTATTAGAAGTACGGTTTGACATACATTTTACCAAGAAGTTTTTACATAGAAATTTAGATCTTTCTTCTAGTAATGTTATCTTGGCTTCGGCAAGTAGTATGTTAGTAGGTGTACTTTTTCTTAGGCCAAGAGCCAATCTGATAGCTTGGTTCTGTAGTCGTTCTAACTGTAGCTTTGCTCCTTTATTTTTTGGGAAGTAAATATAGCTTCCATAGTCCATTATGGATCTGATGTAGCTTTTATAGAAAGTTATTAGAGTGGAAGGGTGTGATCCCCACCAAGTACCTCTGAGGAACTTTATAATGTTGGTGGCTCTATTGACTTTCTGGGCAATGTAATTGACATGTTTATCAAAAGAAAGCTTGAAGTCAAAATAAATACCTAGAAATTTGGCTGATTCAGTTGATTTAATCATCATATCATTCAATTTAATTTGAAATTCTCCCGGCAGTATTTTGTTTTTGTTGAAATGTACGAATACCGTTTTCTCCGGAGATAGATCCAAACCCAGTTTGAATAGATTATTTCTAATTGTTTCTAGTGCACATTCCATTATATTTTTATCCTGATTGGGGTCTTTAGTTTTAAGGAACAAAGATATATCGTCATGAACATGTTGAAAGTAATCGTCATAGATTTCCAATCGATTATGAAACATTGCTCAGTTTCCTTGTGAAAACACATGGAAATCCCAATACCGAAATGATTGCTAATGAATTTACTACTGATATAGAAGCTCTTAATAACATGCTAACAGAAATCTATAGTCATTTAAAAGAACGCAGCATTAAAAGTCGCATAACAAAGATCAAGAAAAGACTCAGTAATCCACAATTAAAAGTTTCCAGTGAAGATATTAGTTCGTTGGAAGGACAAGAGGAACAATAACATAATGCATAATTCCAGCAACAAAGTTAACCAATTTATTCAATCTGATATACGTATTGTTTTCTGGAATACAAGAAGCATTCTTAATAGACTAGAGGAGCTTAGAGTGATGCTAGATGAAATTGATATTTTTATAGGCGTGGAAACATGGTTAAACGACACCATTCCTCACATAGTTATTAGCTTCCCAGGTTTTATGGTGCTTCGGCGAGACAGGACGTACGCCAGAGGAGGAGGTATAATTTTCATTATTAGAAATACTATAGCTTACAAAGCTATTAACAACCTCATCATTCCGAACATATCCACTGAAGTTTTGGGCATTACACTGACTAACCTTAAAGATAAAATTAATATCATTGCAGTTTATAGGCCCCCGAGCAATAGCGGAAATAATACAAATCTGTCGCTTCAGGAATGGGACCAAGTTTTTAGTAATACTCTATTAGATGATAAAACCATATTGGTGGGAGACTTCAATGCCCACAATGTCGCGTGGAATTGCAATAGAAATGATATAAATGGTTCTAGAATCATCTATACTTTAGCTGATTACGACTTAATTTTAATAAACAATAGTACTAAAACCCGTATTGATCTGCGACGAGGTACAAAATCAAATATTGATTTAGTTTTTTCTTCTCCTAATCTTCTACAACAGATTGTATTAAATATAGATGAAGACCCCCGGGGATCGGATCACTATCCAGTGCGTATTAATTTATCTGTACAAAAAGCAATTTATTTCAAAAAGACTTTCAAGTTGCAGACCAAAAAAACTAATTGGGTTAAATTTAAAAATACAATGGCTGAAAATATTAATGAATTCAAAACAGATTCTTTTCTCAGTTTAAGTTCAGTCTCGCAGTATAAATTCCTCATTAAAAAAATCACACAAGCAATCATAGATTGCACCCCAAAAAAAGGGAATAATCCCCAATTTCGCCATAGCAATCCAGTAGAATGGTGGGATTCAGAGTGTGATAAGGTAAAGAGAAAAAGAAAAACTGCCTTAAAAAAATGGGAATTTACCTTAGATTTTAAAGACTTAATTGAATACAAAAAGAATGCTGCCATAGCTAAAAAAACTTTTAAAAAGAAAAAGAGTGACTGCTTTCGAAAATTTGCAGAGACCATCAATTTTAGCACAGACCTTAAGTATACATGGGAAAAAGCAAAAATTTTTAAAAACAAATGGATAAAAATTAGACCCGATAGTATTGAACAAAATATGCAAAATAAAGAGAAAATTGAAGCTGCTCTTGAAAGACTATGCCCACCGTGGGTTCCAAGTAACCCTAACATTTTCCCTGTTACCAAAAATAACACGCTATTCGACACTCACTTTAGTTTCATAGAATTCAGCATAGCATTAAATTCTCGTCAACATAATTCCGCACCTGGAACGGATGGGATAACGTATGAAGTCATTAATATGCTTCCCACTCCAATAAAACATATATTCCTTGACATTTTTAACCTCATGTTTCATAGCATGGAATTCCCTGACGAATAGAAAAGCATATTTATACATTTTATTAATAAACCTAATTCGGATAGCTTAAGACCTATTGCACTGACCTCATGTGTCTGCAAAATCTTAGAAATCATGGTCGCAAATAGATTTCGCTGGTGGCTGGAAAGAGAAAAAATTATCCCAGATACACAAACCGGATTCAGGAAAGGTTTTTCCTGTGCGGATAACCTAACAAATGTTGCAATGTATATTGAAGAATCTTTTAATGAAAAAAAACATACGCTAGGTATTTTTTGGACGTGATTGGAGCCTTCAATAACGTTCAATCAGATATTCTCGTTGAAATATTGGCACAAATAGGGTGCCCCTTTAAACTCGTTAAATTCTGTTTTTTTCTTGTCTACGAGAGATTAATCTATACTAATTCAAACATAGATCTCCCGAGAACACTGTATAAAGGCGTTCCTCAAGGAGGAATTTTAAGTCCGCTGTTTTACATTATATACGTTAGCCACATTGTTCGCAATATACCGAAAGCTATAACAGTCTCCCAATTTGCAGACGATATATCTTTGTTCCTTAAAACTAAAGACCCCAATCAGGATAAAAATATAATGGAATGTGCACTAGAAACAATTAGAAATAATCTATTCAAACTGGGTTTGGATCTATCTCCGGAGAAAACGGTATTCGTACATTTCAACAAAAACAAAATACTGCCGGGAGAATTTCAAATTAAATTGAATGATATGATGATTAAATCAACTGAATCAGCCAAATTTCTAGGTATTTATTTTGACTTCAAGCTTTCTTTTGATAAACATGTCAATTACATTGCCCAGAAAGTCAATAGAGCCACCAACATTATAAAGTTCCTCAGAGGTACTTGGTGGGGATCACACCCTTCCACTCTAATAACTTTCTATAAAAGCTACATCAGATCCATAATGGACTATGGAAGCTATATTTACTTCCCAAAAAATAAAGGAGCAAAGCTACAGTTAGAACGACTACAGAACCAAGCTATCAGATTGGCTCTTGGCCTAAGAAAAAGTACACCTACTAACATACTACTTGCCGAAGCCAAGATAACATTACTAGAAGAAAGATCTAAATTTCTATGTAAAAACTTCTTGGTAAAATGTATGTCAAACCGTACTTCTAATACGAGATACAATGTCAACAGATTTCTACAAACAACTATAACGCGAGATCGTACTCCGAAGAGATTTCAAATTTTAAAAGAAAGTATCCAAGCTGTAAATTGTATTGATCAATTTTTATGAAATATTGTTCGATTTTTGTGCTCATCATATTTGTATCTGTCGTCTGTAATAAAAATCATAAGGAAATTCGCATATTTAAGAACGAATAAATTCTTGATGGCAACTAGCGTGAGCTTCGCCAATTTCTGATCAAATAAATTAAAATCATGACCTTATATAGCTGCGCGGGAAAAGAGACAGCGATATAAATCGGGCAAGGTGGGGGCATATCGCCGGTCGATATACTCTTGCACATTGACACCGGATTTCCTTTGCCAGAAGTAGTATTTTGCTATTTTTTGGAAATAGTAAAATATTATTTCGTATTACTATATAAGACGTAGTTTTAAGAATAAATTGTTATCATTAAAAATGTAAAATTGTAAAAGGTAAAGGCAACAGGCAGGTTTATGTCATAAAATCACAGATATTTATGTGAGGGTTGATGGATGATAATTACAGGGCCTATTATTATGTCAATAGGTACCTAGTAAGTAGTTGTAAATGCATGTAATTTAAACGCTAATCAAATCGTGTGTTTACTCCTGGCATAAGACTAAAACCGCGAGTTTATGCCGGAGATAGCTATTTAAATGCTCTAAATAAATTCATATAAAATCCATAGAATTAGATAGACGATATTTTATAACGTCAATATATCCATCCACGTGCACAGAATATATTATCTCTTGATACTTGGTCCTTCTGACAATCCAGTAAATTCCTATTAAATAAACAAGAGATATTACGCAGTACGAAATTAACGGACATAGTAGAATCTTTGGTCACCCCTTCTCAAACTCTTTGGACCAATTAAAATAAGGGAGGCTGCTATAAAAGAGGGCGCATCCGAGAGATTTTTATCAGTCTACCGGATCTTCTCTCAGGAACAACATCTTCTCTACTAACAGCCTCTCTTCAAACACTCTGGACCAGTCTCACCAGTTTTGCCGCGCATCTCTTCGCTTCTTGAACGCCAAAGTACTCCCCGGTGAGAGTTTCACATCCCGTTTACCTACGGGTGGGAAATATCTCTCGCGTTCGCTGTAATCGGTCATCACGTTACTTGTCTGCCGCCTTCACCTACATTGGCCTGTAAAAATATTATCTACTGGACGCTACATACTGAAAATAAACCGAGTCATTACCGACTTTTTCAAAAGGAAACAACGTTATTATTAATAACCCCTCACCGACTGAGCTAGGAAAATTCATCAACGAAGTGCGCAGTGGCGTATCGTTGAGGGGGTGTTGTTACTACCTATATATGAATAGTCGATATTATTATGTTCACTTTAATTACATTTTTAGGTCGATCCAAAATGGGAATTTTTGCGTCGGGTGTTACCACTCCAGGGTAGTGATACTCTATATATATAATAATTATAGTAACGATTAAGGAATGCAAGATAGGTGTTTTTATAATTCTAGGCGCTGACGTATACGACAATTGAATAACTGACTGTAGATTAATCGACCGTCGCATCGCTGCAACCCCGCAGCGTTTCTACCATAGCGATATTAAATAAAAAGAGGGGCAAGAAATCGGCTTTCTCATACAACTGAATGAAGCAGACCAACAGTAGCCGACAACTTACGAGAAATAGCGACGCGATAAAAAAAAATCAGGGCATCACGGATGATTTACTTTGGTCATTATAACGTACCCATATATAATGTTAACGTGGAAATTTTGCCACAAATTGATTACCAGCCCACCTCACCATACTTTCATATAACCTGCTGCCCCTAGGTTTATACATTGCATATCAGTCTGTAACTTGCATTCCTTATCTTAAAAGGTAATGTCCGAGTGCATCAGCCCCTATATAGCAATGTATACAGTTCGAATGGAGCTTGTTGACAAGGTTTGTATCGTTAACCCCCACATATTTATCTTTATCTAATACAAGTAAGAGTAAGGTATAATAATTGATTTATAGTATAATATATTAAATTTTCCATATTGTTATTGCAATTTTGTGAAAACGATTGGATCTACCTCGGTGTTGGCTCGAATTAATAACTTGGATCATCTAGTAGTGCACAAATTTAATGTATCTGTTGTTTGTTTTTTGTTTTTGAAAATTGTTTTTTTTGTTATGTGATCATCAAACTGCATTTTTTGTAGGCTCTAGAAACATATCGTCAATAATTTATATATATGTAAAATGTATAATTTCCTCAAATACGCCCAATTCATAACAGCAGTGTAACACTGATAACTGAGCTTACAGATTCACTCAGTACGCGCTAAATGTTAGTTCATTGAAAAGAATTATATATATATATATATATATATATATATATATATATATATATTATTTCGTACTTCTAGGTGGTAACTAATCATATCGGATATTTTACTGTCATACAAAGTGTTTGTGCATATTTACACAGCCCAAAACATAGTTTGTATTAACTCAGTGTCACGTTGTTGGCGGACAGACTAAAGATAACTGGCAGTGAGTCCTATAGAAACGCACAAATAGGCATACTAAATAATCTTTAGAACAAATTTGGCTGCGCTGCAGGCTTTCCATATACCTAGTCATACTTCATATAAGTTGCCTCTAATAATAGATTCGATAATAATTTTCCAGCTTCGGCAGGGTTAAAAAAATAGCAATTAACATATTTTATAAATAATATTGTGACGTCATAATATTTATATAATAAGTATAACATGGTTTAAGGAATATATTTCATGATAATAAAAAAATCACTGTGACTGTTATTTTTTTAATACAAACCGTCGTAGGCCGTAATAATTCCGCACAATTTAGTTTTGTAGCGATTTGAAATGCTCAATTTGTTGGCAATGGCCAGCTTAAAGTTTCGTCCAATGCTCGTGTTTTTGATAAAATAAATCTAAATTTATTCGAATGAATGTAGGTTAGGGGGCGGAGGCGGGGGTGAGTGCCGAAAGCGCTGGTTTACACAATAATTGATAGCTGCCAAATTGATGGCAACACTTCGTCCCGTAAATAAGAAAACACAAAAGCCGTTTAAAAAGTTCAACGATGCAAGAAAGCTAAGCAATTCGATGGAATTTATTTAAGTTGAAATACTATTAAGAAGTAAAATGCTATAATCAATTGACAGACGCAAAGATTATCGTTACTTTGTTTGACAGCTCAAACAAAGTTCATATAAATTTCAAATAAAATGTGTTCCTCAGCAGTGTTCCCATGTCTAAATGACTTTCAGTAGATATAGGTACCGATATTCTGGAAATTATGTTTAATAAAAACATTTTATATAGCTTTCTTTCCATACAATTTGAGAAATTAGAGACTTATATTAGGTATGATTATGATCTCAGAATAAGTTAAAAAAATCAAGATTGAGATACATGTTAAATTTAAAACAATTTTACACATATAAACGTGAAAAATGTAATACGATTATACTAATGTTTTCTGAAAAATTAGGGAGATAGGTATATTATAATGAATTTTTGAGTAATCACCGCATATTCTTCCTCCTTCTTTCCTTGATATTTTACCCCCTTTTAATTCTTTTTTATTATTTTAATGCCATTAAGGAATGTCATACTTCGGTTAATGGGTAACAAAAAATGATATGTTAATAATATATAAACATTATGTGTTACAGAAGACAGTACGTTGTTCCTAATTTGAGTATTATCACATGGTTGGGCCAATTATGGTGACCCTCATTCCTTTTTTCCTACCTACCAAAAATCCCAGTTATTGTCACAAGACCAGGCGACTAGCAGTCACGGATCGTGAGTCAACCGTGAAAAAAGTTTCATTAATTTACTTCAAGACAGCGGACGCGCCTAGGCTTGTTAAAGCTAAGCAGTCGTTAACTATAGAGTGACTCAATCAAAACGCATATGTTCGATCTTCGTTGTACAAATATTATACGATTAGAGCGAACGTCGCGTCTATCATACATCCTGCATTAGTCACTATCATTTATCCCAAAACCCAAGAAAAACCATGATTGAGGCATTTCTCATTTAATTTTATCCGCGTCCATTTAAGGTTATACCTCAATTGAGGCACGGTCTAAAAAGATCGTGGCAAGGCGATGCGCGGATTGCGGGTCGCGGGTGCAAATGACGCATGTCAAACGAAATATAATTTATCATATAAATCCAACATGCTATAATGTAACATGCAATAATAATAATAGTATATTCATTGACATGTTTTCTTTTTCAAGTAAATGGGTAACACGTAACGTAACACGGTTCATTCTTCAGGACTACTCTAGGGATGAAGCCTAAACTAACTTAACCTACTATATGATTACCACACCGTGAACGCTAAAATGAACTCGATCCCGCAACACAAGAGACTACCCTCGACTTACTACTCTTCTGGGTGCATTATTCCGTGCCTGGGTATGCACTAATCCCAAGCCTGAAATCCCAGAGATGTGGCCTCGGATAATAAAAAAAATAAAGAAGCTAAAGGAAACGCTACAAGCAAAACAGACAACTGCAAAGGCACCAGTATCGCGACGGAAGTTAAATGTAATTAATAACCAATATAGGTTATAGCGCAACTCACATTCAAGTGAGGGCTATATAAAAAAAACAAATAAACTAACATGCAACAGGTTCCGTATGAATAACGGCCAAGAAGAATTTAAGCAAAAGAATGGTTCCTCACAATCCAATTCAGGCAACACTTATTAAAAATTGACCTAAAGTCAGTCGAGTCCAATAGAATCCCCACGTTCAAGGTGAATTCCATGGCTGCAGATGTGACGAAAAGGCAAGCGAACAGCCCTCCTTTCCGTACAGAGTTTGACTGCTAGAAAAAAGACACCTGCCTTGGGGACCGTCTTCAGCACCCAAGGTCTTTAGAGAGAGACGTCACGGGTCCACCTTCAGTTCCCGTGAACGCGCATAGAAAAAGGCTAGCAGTCAAAAAAAAAAATATTAAAATCTCCAAAATCTTCCATCAATAAAAAAAAAACTCCTCCTGAATTGAACTGTGTGAGCTTAATATACCATCTTAGACAATGTAAAGAAAATAAGTTATAAAAATAAAACGAAAGAAAACCACACGCGAAGACAAATATAATAGCAAACCTTATTAGAATTTGATGCAAAATTGGCAAGGCGATATAAATTTGTAAAATTGTACTATAGAAATATGAAAGCAAAAATGACTCCTCGAAGCGTATCCAACTGCTCCCCGCCCAAGAGTGAAACCCGCCTCTCGAAGCGGGAACCCGTAGCACCGATTGATTAAAATTAAATGCCGCACTTGGGCCAATATCTGCTATAGCGGATAGGGTATACCTCTGCTCCGAGAGACTGCAAAACACGGTATTCACTTGGCTGGTTATGGCAGTTGAAAAGCCACGATCAAAATACGGTCAGCGCACAGTCATCTGAAACCACGATATGAGATTAAAGTACAATGTAGAAAGGTGTAAAATGCCAAAAAATAAGAAAGGAAAAAAAATGCAAAAATTATTCAGATTCAAGAAATAAACACAAGCGGTTTATTATGAGATAAATTAAGCTGTATAGAGGCAAAAAAAACTAATTAAAATCTGGGGTGTTTATCAATGTTAACAAATAATATATATATATAACAAAGACAAAAGAATATCAAACGCAATTTGTAATGCGTGCATAGTAACTTCCAAAAAAATGAAAAATTACTTTTGTAATGATTCTTTAATAATGAAGTATTATTAGTCAAAATAATATTTGTAAATATAATCAAAAAATTTTAATAAAGTCGACTAATAATGTACAAAAAAAATTTAATAAATGATAATTTAATCACAGTTAGATGAGAAGTAAATATCGTTAAGATATAGATATAGTTGAATTGCTACGCAAGAAGGTATCACCAAAACACAATAAAAAAAGAGAAAAAACCAACTACGTTAGGATCAAGCAAAGCAATCTATAGGATATGATGTATAAAAATTTAGATGAATATAATAAAAGAATCCAGCGTTAAAGTTGAATATGAGATAGTTAGTATGCAAGCAAAACTATATTTATTATTGAGATTGCAAAATTAATGATTTAATAAATTTCAAAAGCAAAACAAATCATAATGATTGTCCAAACCAAAATATATTAAAATAAAATGACATTTAAAGTTCCGAACAGAAATGAGTAAAAAGTTATATGAAAAAGTATTTAGCGGAACATATTATTAAATTTGAATTATCTAATAATCAACAAGAGACACGCTATTTATTTGTATAAATGCGGATATTTGCAAAACTAATGTTTTAAAGAAAAATCAAAAAACAAAAATTTAGAATGGTTCAGTAACAAGAAAAATTCAAAAAAGTTAAATTGAACAGAATTAAATTTAGTGAAAACTGGCATAAATTAAAAGGAAAATTGATTATCACTTCATAACTGAGGAATCGAGAGATCAGAAAGTTAAATAAATTTTAACGTTGACATTTGAAAAAAATGAATCAGGAAAATATTGATTTAATTAAGTAAATCTATTTCATTAATAATAATTTACTATATGCGATGAGTCCTTTAAATTAAATAATTTTACTTTTCTAATAAACAAAAATCTGCGGAAGTTGATTTAAACCAAATTATAAATTTTGTTATTGAAAAAACAATTTAGATTTAGTTTAGAAATATCAACTCTAGCGGCGATAATACGAAGCCAGAAGCAAAGGACGGTTTGAAACCATGATGATTCCGCAAGAAACAGATTTGACGAGATGAAAAAAACTAATTTTGATGCAAATGAATTGATTATGTTAAGATATTGATAAAGAAACATTGACCTGTTTTAGGAATTCCAAGTATGTAATAACTAGGAAATGTTTTAATTCCATTGGTATTAATTTGTTTCCGTCCATCATCATTATTGATCGATGATATACCAATTTCCGTCATCGATAATAGGTAACCAAAAATTTCTGAAATCTCAAAAAAACAAAATTATAATATGTGAAAACAATAAGAAAGAATTTGGGCACAAACTGAAAATGGTAGTACTAAAGATATGTCACCACATATGTTGAAACATGAAATATAATATTAAATTTAGTGTGGGTAGGAATCCACAAAATGTCACAATACAATGATCAGCCAGAAAAAGACTATAAGAAACAAATGAAACTGAACCAAACTTTGAATTTAAATAAAACAAAACACATTAAATAAACGAACTATATTAAATGATTCACCAAACTTACAATGTTAATCTGACAGCAAAAATATAAATTAAATATCGACCGACACCAATCTGACGTTTCGATTTACGAAATGAATCAGACGAATAAAAATGTTGCCAGTCAACGAAATCACGGAACAAATAGCTTGAAAATGATAATTGTTTTTTCTCTACAACCGAAGTATGAAACATTGTAACAAAACGAAGGTGAGAAAAAAAACAATTCAGAAGCGCGCCAATGATATATTAATATTTTGTAGTTGTGATCCTTATCGTCACAACTACAAAATAAAAGAGAAAAAGAAAAAGCTGAACAAAATTACTTCCGTAACCTCGCAACTGACAACTGTAAAAAATTAAATTTGAATACAAAAAAGGAATTGCACGGCTGAAGGCACGTGCAATCTATGATTAAAGATGTACTTACTAAAGTCCTGGGCGCCACACGGTCTTGATACCGTGAAAGATTATAATTATATAGCAGAGTGGAATAAAGGGGAAATAATAAATGAAAGAGCAAATTATGTACTTGACCAAACTATATTATAGCGAAAACAAGAATATTACATTAAAAGGTTATTAAGGAAATACTATAATAACGGCAAGCAGCTAAGTTTTAAAAGAAACATTGGAAGATAAGTGAATCAAATAATAATAGTTTTACAATACCAAACTTGGAACGAACACAGAGGCCTCAAGCACTGCGGCTGCAATCGTGCTGCTTTAAGTGACGTCCATTATAAATGTTGGTAAAACCAAAGCAGAGCACGACTATCCTGTATGACAGACCGAATCAAAAAGCCCTGTTCCTACTTTCACACCTCGCGACGTCCGCTGCGGCCGGAAATTCTCTCAGCGACATCTGTGGAATCGCGAACGCTCCATGACTTGACCATAAATATTCGACGGGGTTGCCAGAGTATGAATGTTGGTTATGGTCATTTTGAACATAACACAGATAATGGAACCCAGTTCAATCACCCGGCCTGGATTGCGGCACTTGAACGCTGGGATTCCTTGCAATGGAATACGTCCATATGGATGCCGCGAGAAAACCCCACGGAAAGAAGAAATCAGGAAATTAAGAAAGGGTTACGTATTAGGTTGGCCGGTTTGGAACAAAATACCTGGGATGAACATGTCACCGAAATTTTAGGCGATCTTAGACGCCGAAAAAACGCAGCTACGGGTTTTTCCCCAGCTGAAGTATTATGGGGGCAGAAAGTAAGTACGCCGGGCTACTGGTCGAACCCTCTGCGGGATATCGACAGTTATGAGGTAGCGCGAGATAGAACCGAGATGAATACGGCAGTGTTGGCCAACCAAGCAAGGAACGTGGAACAGCGTCGGCAAGAACGTGGACCCGAACCACCCACATACGGGGTTGGGGACTCCGTTTTTACAAGAGAATTCCCAAAGAAACGACCTGGTGCGTGTGCCGGCTTCGATCTCAAATGGAGCGGCCCGCATCTGATCATTTGGAAAGTCAGCGACGTAATGTTCTACGTAGATCGCCGTGGACGACCGTACAAATTCCACATCGATCATATCAGAAAGTATTACCCTCCGACGGAAGAGGAAGTTACCGAAAACATGGATGACGAGGATGACAATAATGATGAAGGACGGATGGAAGCCATACTCGCAGAACCCAGTGCTTTAGACGGCGACTCCGAACGACTTGCGATACCGGAGGAGGTGGAGCGGGGTAGTGCACAACCCCAAACCCCGTCACCGCGACGTGAGGAATCTGAAGACGAGTTGCCCTTAGCACAGGTTAAGGAAAGGACATGGAAAAGGATACGCCCTCTCAAAATACTTCCCAGTATCTGCGAGGAGACTATGCCATCAACTAGTTCGACACAAGTATCGACACCCGAAACAATTGTCACCATAGGAGTAGATGTGGCCACACCTATTCCTATGAACGTGTATAATAACCGAAAGAAAGTTAACGAAAGAATAAATAAAAAACGGTTAGCGGAGGGCACACACCCCCGTAAGACTGGCACTCGGAGGAGTCAACGATTGCAATTAATGAAACTCTCTACCGAGCTGCAGTCAGACCAGTGAATTATAAATTGTCAATTGTAACTGTAATTTGTAAACGAAAACGAAATGTATACGGACCCAGATAGGACGACAAAACAATTGCCGTCTATCTGGAAGACATGAAACGAAAACCACCCATAAAATTAAGTTAATTACGTAGTTATAAATATTAAAAAATACCATAAATAGTAGTGTTATAGCGTAAACATATTCTGAAATATGGCCCGATGTGTACAGAACGAACGAATAATACTTCCACATCGGGCACAGAAGCGAATATAAGCAATCCGAGGCTGGAAAATTAAACTAAAATAATTATATGTGTATAATGGTTGAACAAGGAAGGTATAGGCGGCCGATGAGGTCAGGCTGTACATGTCGGCTTTCATCGGAGGGGGCGAATTGTCACCACCTACCTGTAGGTAGGTGCCTTCGCATAATAAATTGATTAGTAATAAGCCGACATGTAAACCTGATCTCTAACTATACGGCTTAGTAAAACGCCTAAAACGCTTCCTTGTCGAATCATATATAAATTGTTTATCTGTTCACAGGTTTTTACGCTACCCGTTCGGTATGTAAACATATCGAACGGGGCATCGATTGCTACGAACAAGGTAATACAGTATAAAAGAATGATGGATGTGAAATTGCCTTGTTCTGTACAATAAAACCTGTGATGATGTAATATAAAATGTTAGGTATAAGTTTAATATAATATGTAATAGTATAAATGGGCCAGAATGATTGTCAAAATAAAGAGACGAATGCAGTAGCGAGAGGTTATAATAAGATGTATAAAATGTTATGTGGAACACACTAATCGAATGATATTTCCATCTATAAACTCGTTAATAATTAAACTAATAATTATAGAATCAATGTATAACATGGCAACACCAGCTAACGCGCGGGTATGTGTGCGAGTCGGTGTAAGTAGGTGAGAATGCTGCGAATGGCCACCCTTGCCATTACCGCATAACAACAGCCAAAAAGGCCAGCCGATGCATTAATAGGTGTATGCATCGGCGGGCCTACGCAATAACTTCAGTAGAGTCTCTTAAATTTAATTTTTATGAAATTTTTTTTTTTTTCTTTATTTGGAAGCAATTGAGCTCTTCTCTGAATGGAAGGCTATTCTGATTTACAATGGTTTACAAAAGTATACATACATTTTTTTTTTTAACGACAGGCATAAATAGTTACATTGTTAATGATACAGAATTACATTTTTGTTACACTATACACTAGACATTTACGTTACATTTTTGGAGAAATTCATGTACAATTTTCATAACTGAAATATTTGGTTTTGCCAGGAACGAATTAATCGTAAAAGGAGGGTATAACCTGCATTTCCCCAACTTATTCAATAACACTTCTCTCTCCTGGTCATAGGCATCACATTGCCAGACAATGTGGTTAAGATCTTGAGTGGGATGTCCACACTGACACTGAGGGCTATCTACCACTTTAATTTTGTACAATGATTCGTTGAGACTGTAATGCCCTGACCTGCTTCTAGCTATTGTCACTATTACATCTCGCTTTATTTTACAATGTTTACTAATCCAAGTTTTAGGAGATCTACTATAAAAGTTTTGATAGTAGTGTGTTCCCTTTTCTTTCCCAAGATTTTCTAAATATTTACCGTTATTTTCGCTCATTGTTTGTTTAAACTGGGCTTTAAAATCTGTGTATGGAATTCTTATATTTTCTGATGGGTATTTTACAGATTTTTTTGCCAATTGATCCGCAATTTCATTGCCATTAATTCCTTTATGTGCTGGAATCCAGTATATCTGTATATTTGTACCGTGTTCGTTACTATTGCTAAATTTGGAAATGTTGGTTCTAATATTAAGAATGTAGTCATTAGTTTTGATGCTGAAATTTGGATTTTCGAGCGAGTGAATCAGACTTAAGGAGTCAGTGAAAATGTTGATATTTTTATTTTTGTAATTAAGTGCAATTTTAGTGGCTTCGTATAAGGCTAAGCACTCTGCTGTATAGATGGAAGTGAATCTGTGGACACTTTTGGCAACCGACGTGTTGGATTGGGGGAAGAACACTGCTACACCTACTGAAGGTGAATCGGGAATTTTGCTTCCATCCGTAAAAATTTGGACTACATTTTGATTGCTAAATTTGGACTTGAATAATAAGTCGGGAGAGTCGGAGTGCGATAGCTCCATTCCTATTTTTGTATTAGTTAAAACGTTATATATAATATCCTCATATGTATAATTAAAAAAGTTGTAGAAGTCTCTTTTTAAAATCAGATGATCAATACAATTTACAGCTTGGATACTTTCTTTTAAAATTTGAAATCTCTTCGGAGTACGATCTCGCGTTATAGTTGTTTGTAGAAATCTGTTGACATTGTATCTCGTATTAGAAGTACGGTTTGACATACATTTTACCAAGAAGTTTTTACATAGAAATTTAGATCTTTCTTCTAGTAATGTTATCTTGGCTTCGGCAAGTAGTATGTTAGTAGGTGTACTTTTTCTTAGGCCAAGAGCCAATCTGATAGCTTGGTTCTGTAGTCGTTCTAACTGTAGCTTTGCTCCTTTATTTTTTGGGAAGTAAATATAGCTTCCATAGTCCATTATGGATCTGATGTAGCTTTTATAGAAAGTTATTAGAGTGGAAGGGTGTGATCCCCACCAAGTACCTCTGAGGAACTTTATAATGTTGGTGGCTCTATTGACTTTCTGGGCAATGTAATTGACATGTTTATCAAAAGAAAGCTTGAAGTCAAAATAAATACCTAGAAATTTGGCTGATTCAGTTGATTTAATCATCATATCATTCAATTTAATTTGAAATTCTCCCGGCAGTATTTTGTTTTTGTTGAAATGTACGAATACCGTTTTCTCCGGAGATAGATCCAAACCCAGTTTGAATAGATTATTTCTAATTGTTTCTAGTGCACATTCCATTATATTTTTATCCTGATTGGGGTCTTTAGTTTTAAGGAACAAAGATATATCGTCATGAACATGTTGAAAGTAATCGTCATAGATTTCCAATCGATTATGAAACATTGCTCAGTTTCCTTGTGAAAACACATGGAAATCCCAATACCGAAATGATTGCTAATGAATTTACTACTGATATAGAAGCTCTTAATAACATGCTAACAGAAATCTATAGTCATTTAAAAGAACGCAGCATTAAAAGTCGCATAACAAAGATCAAGAAAAGACTCAGTAATCCACAATTAAAAGTTTCCAGTGAAGATATTAGTTCGTTGGAAGGACAAGAGGAACAATAACATAATGCATAATTCCAGCAACAAAGTTAACCAATTTATTCAATCTGATATACGTATTGTTTTCTGGAATACAAGAAGCATTCTTAATAGACTAGAGGAGCTTAGAGTGATGCTAGATGAAATTGATATTTTTATAGGCGTGGAAACATGGTTAAACGACACCATTCCTCACATAGTTATTAGCTTCCCAGGTTTTATGGTGCTTCGGCGAGACAGGACGTACGCCAGAGGAGGAGGTATAATTTTCATTATTAGAAATACTATAGCTTACAAAGCTATTAACAACCTCATCATTCCGAACATATCCACTGAAGTTTTGGGCATTACACTGACTAACCTTAAAGATAAAATTAATATCATTGCAGTTTATAGGCCCCCGAGCAATAGCGGAAATAATACAAATCTGTCGCTTCAGGAATGGGACCAAGTTTTTAGTAATACTCTATTAGATGATAAAACCATATTGGTGGGAGACTTCAATGCCCACAATGTCGCGTGGAATTGCAATAGAAATGATATAAATGGTTCTAGAATCATCTATACTTTAGCTGATTACGACTTAATTTTAATAAACAATAGTACTAAAACCCGTATTGATCTGCGACGAGGTACAAAATCAAATATTGATTTAGTTTTTTCTTCTCCTAATCTTCTACAACAGATTGTATTAAATATAGATGAAGACCCCCGGGGATCGGATCACTATCCAGTGCGTATTAATTTATCTGTACAAAAAGCAATTTATTTCAAAAAGACTTTCAAGTTGCAGACCAAAAAAACTAATTGGGTTAAATTTAAAAATACAATGGCTGAAAATATTAATGAATTCAAAACAGATTCTTTTCTCAGTTTAAGTTCAGTCTCGCAGTATAAATTCCTCATTAAAAAAATCACACAAGCAATCATAGATTGCACCCCAAAAAAAGGGAATAATCCCCAATTTCGCCATAGCAATCCAGTAGAATGGTGGGATTCAGAGTGTGATAAGGTAAAGAGAAAAAGAAAAGCTGCCTTAAAAAAATGGGAATTTACCTTAGATTTTAAAGACTTAATTGAATACAAAAAGAATGCTGCCATAGCTAAAAAAACTTTTAAAAAGAAAAAGAGTGACTGCTTTCGAAAATTTGCAGAGACCATCAATTTTAGCACAGACCTTAAGTATACATGGGAAAAAGCAAAAATTTTTAAAAACAAATGGATAAAAATTAGACCCGATAGTATTGAACAAAATATGCAAAATAAAGAGAAAATTGAAGCTGCTCTTGAAAGACTATGCCCACCGTGGGTTCCAAGTAACCCTAACATTTTCCCTGTTACCAAAAATAACACGCTATTCGACACTCACTTTAGTTTCATAGAATTCAGCATAGCATTAAATTCTCGTCAACATAATTCCGCACCTGGAACGGACGGGATAACGTATGAAGTCATTAATATGCTTCCCACTCCAATAAAACATATATTCCTTGACATTTTTAACCTCATGTTTCATAGCATGGAATTCCCTGACGAATAGAAAAGCATATTTATACATTTTATTAATAAACCTAATTCGGATAGCTTAAGACCTATTGCACTGACCTCATGTGTCTGCAAAATCTTAGAAATCATGGTCGCAAATAGATTTCGCTGGTGGCTGGAAAGAGAAAAAATTATCCCAGATACACAAACCGGATTCAGGAAAGGTTTTTCCTGTGCGGATAACCTAACAAATGTTGCAATGTATATTGAAGAATCTTTTAATGAAAAAAAACATACGCTAGGTATTTTTTGGACGTGATTGGAGCCTTCAATAACGTTCAATCAGATATTCTCGTTGAAATATTGGCACAAATAGGGTGCCCCTTTAAACTCGTTAAATTCTGTTTTTTTCTTGTCTACGAGAGATTAATCTATACTAATTCAAACATAGATCTCCCGAGAACACTGTATAAAGGCGTTCCTCAAGGAGGAATTTTAAGTCCGCTGTTTTACATTATATACGTTAGCCACATTGTTCGCAATATACCGAAAGCTATAACAGTCTCCCAATTTGCAGACGATATATCTTTGTTCCTTAAAACTAAAGACCCCAATCAGGATAAAAATATAATGGAATGTGCACTAGAAACAATTAGAAATAATCTATTCAAACTGGGTTTGGATCTATCTCCGGAGAAAACGGTATTCGTACATTTCAACAAAAACAAAATACTGCCGGGAGAATTTCAAATTAAATTGAATGATATGATGATTAAATCAACTGAATCAGCCAAATTTCTAGGTATTTATTTTGACTTCAAGCTTTCTTTTGATAAACATGTCAATTACATTGCCCAGAAAGTCAATAGAGCCACCAACATTATAAAGTTCCTCAGAGGTACTTGGTGGGGATCACACCCTTCCACTCTAATAACTTTCTATAAAAGCTACATCAGATCCATAATGGACTATGGAAGCTATATTTACTTCCCAAAAAATAAAGGAGCAAAGCTACAGTTAGAACGACTACAGAACCAAGCTATCAGATTGGCTCTTGGCCTAAGAAAAAGTACACCTACTAACATACTACTTGCCGAAGCCAAGATAACATTACTAGAAGAAAGATCTAAATTTCTATGTAAAAACTTCTTGGTAAAATGTATGTCAAACCGTACTTCTAATACGAGATACAATGTCAACAGATTTCTACAAACAACTATAACGCGAGATCGTACTCCGAAGAGATTTCAAATTTTAAAAGAAAGTATCCAAGCTGTAAATTGTATTGATCAATTTTTATGAAATATTGTTCGATTTTTGTGCTCATCATATTTGTATCTGTCGTCTGTAATAAAAATCATAAGGAAATTCGCATATTTAAGAACGAATAAATTCTTGATGGCAACTAGCGTGAGCTTCGCCAATTTCTGATCAAATAAATTAAAATCATGACCTTATATAGCTGCGCGGGAAAAGAGACAGCGATATAAATCGGGCAAGGTGGGGGCATATCGCCGGTCGATATACTCTTGCACATTGACACCGGATTTCCTTTGCCAGAAGTAGTATTTTGCTATTTTTTGGAAATAGTAAAATATTATTTCGTATTACTATATAAGACGTAGTTTTAAGAATAAATTGTTATCATTAAAAATGTAAAATTGTAAAAGGTAAAGGCAACAGGCAGGTTTATGTCATAAAATCACAGATATTTATGTGAGGGTTGATGGATGATAATTACAGGGCCTATTATTATGTCAATAGGTACCTAGTAAGTAGTTGTAAATGCATGTAATTTAAACGCTAATCAAATCGTGTGTTTACTCCTGGCATAAGACTAAAACCGCGAGTTTATGCCGGAGATAGCTATTTAAATGCTCTAAATAAATTCATATAAAATCCATAGAATTAGATAGACGATATTTTATAACGTCAATATATCCATCCACGTGCACAGAATATATTATCTCTTGATACTTGGTCCTTCTGACAATCCAGTAAATTCCTATTAAATAAACAAGAGATATTACGCAGTACGAAATTAACGGACATAGTAGAATCTTTGGTCACCCCTTCTCAAACTCTTTGGACCAATTAAAATAAGGGAGGCTGCTATAAAAGAGGGCGCATCCGAGAGATTTTTATCAGTCTACCGGATCTTCTCTCAGGAACAACATCTTCTCTACTAACAGCCTCTCTTCAAACACTCTGGACCAGTCTCACCAGTTTTGCCGCGCATCTCTTCGCTTCTTGAACGCCAAAGTACTCCCCGGTGAGAGTTTCACATCCCGTTTACCTACGGGTGGGAAATATCTCTCGCGTTCGCTGTAATCGGTCATCACGTTACTTGTCTGCCGCCTTCACCTACATTGGCCTGTAAAAATATTATCTACTGGACGCTACATACTGAAAATAAACCGAGTCATTACCGACTTTTTCAAAAGGAAACAACGTTATTATTAATAACCCCTCACCGACTGAGCTAGGAAAATTCATCAACGAAGTGCGCAGTGGCGTATCGTTGAGGGGGTGTTGTTACTACCTATATATGAATAGTCGATATTATTATGTTCACTTTAATTACATTTTTAGGTCGATCCAAAATGGGAATTTTTGCGTCGGGTGTTACCACTCCAGGGTAGTGATACTCTATATATATAATAATTATAGTAACGATTAAGGAATGCAAGATAGGTGTTTTTATAATTCTAGGCGCTGACGTATACGACAATTGAATAACTGACTGTAGATTAATCGACCGTCGCATCGCTGCAACCCCGCAGCGTTTCTACCATAGCGATATTAAATAAAAAGAGGGGCAAGAAATCGGCTTTCTCATACAACTGAATGAAGCAGACCAACAGTAGCCGACAACTTACGAGAAATAGCGACGCGATAAAAAAAAATCAGGGCATCACGGATGATTTACTTTGGTCATTATAACGTACCCATATATAATGTTAACGTGGAAATTTTGCCACAAATTGATTACCAGCCCACCTCACCATACTTTCATATAACCTGCTGCCCCTAGGTTTATACATTGCATATCAGTCTGTAACTTGCATTCCTTATCTTAAAAGGTAATGTCCGAGTGCATCAGCCCCTATATAGCAATGTATACAGTTCGAATGGAGCTTGTTGACAAGGTTTGTATCGTTAACCCCCACATATTTATCTTTATCTAATACAAGTAAGAGTAAGGTATAATAATTGATTTATAGTATAATATATTAAATTTTCCATATTGTTATTGCAATTTTGTGAAAACGATTGGATCTACCTCGGTGTTGGCTCGAATTAATAACTTGGATCATCTAGTAGTGCACAAATTTAATGTATCTGTTGTTTGTTTTTTGTTTTTGAAAATTGTTTTTTTTGTTATGTGATCATCAAACTGCATTTTTTGTAGGCTCTAGAAACATATCGTCAATAATTTATATATATGTAAAATGTATAATTTCCTCAAATACGCCCAATTCATAACAGCAGTGTAACACTGATAACTGAGCTTACAGATTCACTCAGTACGCGCTAAATGTTAGTTCATTGAAAAGAATTATATATATATATATATATATATATATATATATATTATTTCGTACTTCTAGGTGGTAACTAATCATATCGGATATTTTACTGTCATACAAAGTGTTTGTGCATATTTACACAGCCCAAAACATAGTTTGTATTAACTCAGTGTCACGTTGTTGGCGGACAGACTAAAGATAACTGGCAGTGAGTCCTATAGAAACGCACAAATAGGCATACTAAATAATCTTTAGAACAAATTTGGCTGCGCTGCAGGCTTTCCATATACCTAGTCATACTTCATATAAGTTGCCTCTAATAATAGATTCGATAATAATTTTCCAGCTTCGGCAGGGTTAAAAAAATAGCAATTAACATATTTTATAAATAATATTGTGACGTCATAATATTTATATAATAAGTATAACATGGTTTAAGGAATATATTTCATGATAATAAAAAAATCACTGTGACTGTTATTTTTTTAATACAAACCGTCGTAGGCCGTAATAATTCCGCACAATTTAGTTTTGTAGCGATTTGAAATGCTCAATTTGTTGGCAATGGCCAGCTTAAAGTTTCGTCCAATGCTCGTGTTTTTGATAAAATAAATCTAAATTTATTCGAATGAATGTAGGTTAGGGGGCGGAGGCGGGGGTGAGTGCCGAAAGCGCTGGTTTACACAATAATTGATAGCTGCCAAATTGATGGCAACACTTCGTCCCGTAAATAAGAAAACACAAAAGCCGTTTAAAAAGTTCAACGATGCAAGAAAGCTAAGCAATTCGATGGAATTTATTTAAGTTGAAATACTATTAAGAAGTAAAATGCTATAATCAATTGACAGACGCAAAGATTATCGTTACTTTGTTTGACAGCTCAAACAAAGTTCATATAAATTTCAAATAAAATGTGTTCCTCAGCAGTGTTCCCATGTCTAAATGACTTTCAGTAGATATAGGTACCGATATTCTGGAAATTATGTTTAATAAAAACATTTTATATAGCTTTCTTTCCATACAATTTGAGAAATTAGAGACTTATATTAGGTATGATTATGATCTCAGAATAAGTTAAAAAAATCAAGATTGAGATACATGTTAAATTTAAAACAATTTTACACATATAAACGTGAAAAATGTAATACGATTATACTAATGTTTTCTGAAAAATTAGGGAGATAGGTATATTATAATGAATTTTTGAGTAATCACCGCATATTCTTCCTCCTTCTTTCCTTGATATTTTACCCCCTTTTAATTCTTTTTTATTATTTTAATGCCATTAAGGAATGTCATACTTCGGTTAATGGGTAACAAAAAATGATATGTTAATAATATATAAACATTATGTGTTACAGAAGACAGTACGTTGTTCCTAATTTGAGTATTATCACATGGTTGGGCCAATTATGGTGACCCTCATTCCTTTTTTCCTACCTACCAAAAATCCCAGTTATTGTCACAAGACCAGGCGACTAGCAGTCACGGATCGTGAGTCAACCGTGAAAAAAGTTTCATTAATTTACTTCAAGACAGCGGACGCGCCTAGGCTTGTTAAAGCTAAGCAGTCGTTAACTATAGAGTGACTCAATCAAAACGCATATGTTCGATCTTCGTTGTACAAATATTATACGATTAGAGCGAACGTCGCGTCTATCATACATCCTGCATTAGTCACTATCATTTATCCCAAAACCCAAGAAAAACCATGATTGAGGCATTTCTCATTTAATTTTATCCGCGTCCATTTAAGGTTATACCTCAATTGAGGCACGGTCTAAAAAGATCGTGGCAAGGCGATGCGCGGATTGCGGGTCGCGGGTGCAAATGACGCATGTCAAACGAAATATAATTTATCATATAAATCCAACATGCTATAATGTAACATGCAATAATAATAATAGTATATTCATTGACATGTTTTCTTTTTCAAGTAAATGGGTAACGTTTTTTAGTCATCTTTACATGGTTTAAGAATATATTCCTCCAACGCCATCACAAAACAAATTGATGTGCTTACACCTCGACTGTCGGTCTCCGATTGGCGACGATTGAAAAATTTCGTTCCATCTACTGTTGAAAATTATTTGCCGTTTCACTTATGTATGCTCAATGCTCATAACTCATAGGTTTCAATATAAGAGAAAGAATTTATTTCATTTTTATAATATAATCCCAGAGTATCTCCCTCTGGATATAGAGTCTTGAGAACCGAACATGGAAAGCGGTCAAAAATAAGCCTTTATATTAATTATACAAGACAGTGTGGTAAACGCTTTGATTAAAATCCTGCAAGTGCAGCAAAATGAAAAGCTTGGAACTGCTTCCATGCATCAGACTCCTCCACTAAAATTAAATTCTAACGATATCCTAAAAGCTAAAAATTAATATTTTTGTTATAGCCAATGACATTATTAATGGACGACGCACTCAATACAGTAGCTAGCAAGTAAATTCGCGCATTCGCATGTATAGGTAGACGTCACGCAATATCATTATGCGATATCACGCATCGGGAATTTATAGCAATATGACCTTTATTGTAATGGCGTTAGAGCAGCGTTTCTAATGTCAATGTTCATTTGAGCGAACCCGTCCGAACCGAACCATTCGGCAGACCCAACAAAAAGCATCAGGAATTTATAGCAATATCACCTTTATTGTAATGGCGTTAGAACAGACTGATTATGCCATTCGGCAGACCCGACAATAAAGTGGGTGTCATTTTCTTTTCCAGATGATTCGTCCATATTAATGTCATTGGTTATAGCTGACTTCAGTAGAGACATCCTGTACCCATTGATGGCTCGACTGTTGACGAAGATCAATTAGAATTTAAAATACAATATGTATTTATTTAATAATTGTTCTTGTGCACTAAGCTACTATAATAAAATTGGTGCTACACTAACAAAAAAAGTCTGGCAAATATATTTACCGTAGGTAACAAAATAAACTGATTCCGTTTTGAAAAATGTCTTTGTTAATTAAAATTTCATCTCTTTTCAGCAGCCCCTCTATGTGAGAGGTTCGCAAAGAAAGTGGATATTTTAGGCAGGCCCGAATTAATTATGGGCCCGTGATAAATTATTATTGTGCCTGCCGCGGCCAGGGTGGGCGGGGGACTTCTGCTAAAACGATATTTTATATCAAAAGTTGAAGAAAAATACTATTGTGTATTTAGTTGAGATATTTACACAATTGGGCAGTTAATATTATTATTTATATCAAACGTAAGTTTCATTAATAATTTGACTTAATAAATTAACCATCATTGATATTTACATGCAAATTCAAATTCCATATTCTGACATTTCAATAGTCGAATTATGAAAGGCGTTTTTAATATTATATAACAAAGGATTTCCCACTTTTATACTAGTCTTATAGAATTCTCATAATATAATTAACTTTTTTTTTATTCAACGAATAATTCACAAGATTTAAGAATGTAACATTATTTTTATTGAACATATTTACATAATTTTGAAAACAATAAAGCTTGGAAAGCGCTTCAGAGAATATTGTAAGAGCCATTAGTTGAAATGTGTCGCAATTAAATAGGATACCTAAAGCATTATTGTAACCGATGTGTGTGGGCGCGAATCCTGAGAGACGCAGGTTCGGTTCAGTTAAAAAAAACTGAAGATTTTTTCTATTGGTTATATCTGTTCTCAGAAGTGTTTCCAAAATTACTTATATAATAATTTAAACTGTGTACGCTTCTAAGTGGATTGCATGGGCGTCTTTATCAAGCCTCTTTATCACTTTATCAAACAATCATTAAAAAACACAGCAAGCACTTTTATCAAGCCGTTGGATAAACCCCGTGATCCAACGATAGGGCCGATCTATGTAATAGGTCTACGTGGGTGCATATATGGATTTAAAAAAACCTTAGTAATAGTTATATTAATTTTAAACTAAGCATTAGAACTGCTAATGCGTAGGTACTACACGTTCCCGGTCTACAACTTGTTCTATCGGTTTGACGCGAGTGTGACACCTCCACACTCTGCTTTGAAGATGGTGACTACGCAGTGACGTCCCGTGGGAGTATGCAGTTTGAACGTCGTTTGCAAATCGAGTAGAATAATTTGGAATATAATATATAGAAATAGCTACCTAAACTTCATTAGTAGTACTTAATAATGAAAATATCTTTCCTTTAAAAAAATCATCTGGTTGGAAACAAAATGAAGGGTAAGCGGAAAGAAAGATCATTCTCACATTAACTCAGTTTTGAGATAAAGTGAAAAACATAAAATCTTCGTTGTTAATTTATTTACTAAACTTAAATTAAAAGTTATCTTACATGTCAATTTAATATTAATTACAGTTACAATTCACTCTAGTTAAATATGTGTCGCTACATTTCAAAATCAGCCAAGTCCACCTTTAGGTATTTTTGACTTTTTTATGAATTGCTGAAGAATTACTGCTTTCTAATATTTCTGCATTATCAAAATGTGGAATTTATTAATTTTAAATATTCTATACTCGAAATAATATAAACTTTCACCCGTGTGACTGTGTATTTGAGAAAACAAAAAGTTGTTTTTCCCTATTCATATATTATGGACTTGGCTGATTTTGAAATCTAGTGACACATATATAGTTGTATTATTAACAAAAAATTACATAAATATTTTTTGTCAAATGTTTGTCATAATGATCTTTCTTTTGGCTTTAAATGTTTTCTTTCTGATGTCAGTGTTTGGACAATGACTTTTTTTTATTTTTTCCAAGTATGCCATCTAATAGTTTACAAAATTTTTCACAAGATGGCATCATTAAGATACTCATTTTACGATTTTTGTGGACAATTATCTTTCTTTCCGCTTACCCTTCAAATCTATTAATTAACATAAAAAGTTCAACAGGACTGCAAATTTTTGTCAGTTACGCGATGTCTAGTTAACTTCCGTTGCCCTTCGACGCTATTGGTGACCAGAAACGACACGAACACGGATGATAAAAATAGTATATACCAAAATAGATCGGCATTTTGTCTAGGAACGTCACTGTTATTACGGTAGGTAGGTTATTACTTAACTGATAAAACAGGTAAGTGCTGTTCAACTGAGTACTTGAAACATCGAATAATCATGAAATCCAAACAGGTAATGCGGTCGCTGTTTTGGAGACTTCTCATGTATATAGGGAACTGGAGGAGATATTTTATATATTAGGGGACACCTAAAATATTAACAGCTTTATAAAATATATTAGTTTATAATACACTAATACTTATTCGTTTTGTTTAATTATTTTTATTATTGTGTAATGTTTTTTTTTATGTAATTCTCTATGACGTATTCTATATTATGTAATTAATGTTATTCCTTGAATCCAAAATAGAATGGCGCTTGTCATTATATTTACCGAGAAACTAAATCCTCTTTTTACATTAGGCACTAAGCTATTCGTTACTACACCACTGGCTTTATTCATCAAGAGATTCTGTCAAACATTGTTCCTTAATTATATTTTAAATGTTCTCAAATTACATTCAGTGAACAAGCCACGATTAATGTTCAAACTATTTTTTACAATCAAACTTAACTCTGACATGCCACCGCGGTTATCTACTTTTGAAAAGTTCTATCTATTTTGATTTAAACAAAGACATTTTGTAACAGTAATTAACTGAAATCATCTGTCACTATTATTCAGATCATAAAAGCACATAACCAGTGGGCCATAAATGATTCAAACAACCAGATTAGCTAAATATATTATTATATTACATTTTGTCCTTTATTAGTTATAGGTAGGTACACATAATTATTATCATCATTGGACACCCAAAAAATACCCGTTAAAGTAATACTATCTACCATAAACGTATCATAATCTATCATCAAATAATAATGGTGACAGTGATGTCGTCAGCCTATAAGTACGCCTGTAGATAAAACAGTGCACTTCATTTATCTGATTACCTAATAGTGAAATCATGTTTATCCGAACTTTTCCTCACTTGCCATCTTTCTTTCCCTTTCTTTATATATTATTATCAATCAAAAGTCCTCAAATCAAAATCCACTTTAAATTCATCTCGACTACAACTACTGTAATAATTTCTAATGTGTTAGGAGACGTTTTATTTTACGCGGACGACACGGCTGCCGTGTACCCGTTAACCGGCCATTAGATGAGATTATCATGTTATTTAAATGTGGTAATTAAAAATTATTTAAAAGGTACGCAGTGATTGTGTTAAGTAAATAAGGATACTTACGAAGTAAACAATATTTTTATATTATTATTTTGCGATCAAGAAATGGCCTCAAAACAATATTAATATCATAGATTTCAAAATCAGAAATGTCCATAATATAAATGAATGGGAAGAAAAACAGCTTTTTGTTTTCTCAAGTACACGGTCACAGCAGTTAAAGTTTATATTATTTCGAGTATAGAATATTTAAAATTAATAAATTCCACATTTTGATAATGCAAAAATGTTAGAAAGTAGTAGTTCTTCAGCAATTCACAAAAAAGTCAAAAATACCTGAAGGTGGACTTGGCTGATTTTGAAATTTTTATACAGGACATGACCACGGGCAGTGCATACTAGATATACAAGTAGAAAACCTTTAATTAGTCCTGGCTTCCGGAAATTTTCAGTGCAACATAGGCAAGTGTTCGGAAATCTTCGAGTACCTACATATTACAGTGTGGTGAGCTAGATATAACAAAAGCACCTAAATCAGTTTGCTGCATTTACTCATACAATAATGTATGATAACGCAATAATGTTTCTGATAAAATAGACGACTATAAAGCTTTATTTTCCTCTTGTAATATATATAATATACATATATATTTATTATATCCACAATTTAGTTAATAATTATGAATTTCTATAATTCAAAATTCTATTTTTCTACCGGATTGCCAAAAATATCAATGATTTTATTTTGCCCACAAGCTTTCGACACATTAGAATTTTTTTCGGGTCACTACTTTTACTGAGCGTTTTGATGACTTTACATTACTATCAATAAAATTTATAAATCAAAGGATATTAATTATGCTAGACAGCAGCCTTTTTTGTAATATTTTCATTCATTCATGGGATGATATGGACATATTAAAACTAAACTATAATCATATTGTCAAGATAACAGCGCTAAAGAGGCATCAAAAATCTTGGTGGATGGCAGAAAGTCTTCCGGAGAAGGCATACAGAACGCAGATATCAACAGCATGCTCAGTAGTTTGCTTAGTTAGTTACTTGACTTAGATCTTCTTCTTATTGTGCCATCCCTTAGCGGAGATCGGCCACCATCAAGACGATCTTATCTTTGTCGTTTGCTACCCGGAACAGTTCAGTAGAGATGCACTCGTACCAATCACGGAGGCTCTTAAGCCACAACATGCGGCGCCGTCCTCTGCTACGCTTTCCATTGATCTTTTCTTGAATGACAAGTTGGGGAATGCTGTATTTTTGTCCTCTCATAATGTGGCTGAGGTACTGTAGTTTCCTGGTTTTGATACTACGTAGAACTTCTCGGTCTTTCCCAATGACATATTAAATGGACGACTCACTTCATACCCGGCGCGCACGAGAAATTGTGCATGAAAGTCATTCACAGATGTATAGGTAGATGTCACGTAACCATTGACGTATCCGTTTCCATTATGCGATACAAGCTTCGAGAATTTATAGTAATATAACCTTTATTGTAATGGCGTATTAGTGTCATGACTCATTGCGTTAGAAACAGATTCTCGGTTACTTACGACTTCTCGGAGATTAGACGCAAGTGAGCTCAGCGAATCACAGGCGACTGACTGTCCAATGGTTCCTGTCATTCAATTGCATTGAATAAACATTCATCAATATCTTAAAATGGCATTTTATAAATAATGAATAATACTAACACATGCAAAGTGATATCCCATCTTTCTTGGAGTGTCTAGTAGATTTTTTTACAATTTTTAACTAGCCACATTGGCATTTTGTAACACAATAATAACGGTGGAGTCGAAACCTGACAGTCAGAAATTTTGTATGGGCAGACCCAGCGGTGTCGCCAGACCGCTTGCAAGCAGAATGTTCATTTGAGCGTAGGATACCGATATTAAAATATGAATTTCGCCATCCGGCAGACCCGACACAAAGTGAGTGTCATTTTATTTTCTAGATGCTTCGTCCATATTAATGTCATTGGTCTTTCCCCATTCGATTGAGAACTTCAACATTTGTCACCCGGTCAGTCCAAGGAATTTTGAGGATCCGTCTATACAGCCACATCTCGAAAGCTTCAAGTCTCCGTGACATCTCTTGGTTTAGCGTCCATACTTCCATAGCATAGAAAAGAATTGAGAGAACATAACAACGTACCATACGCAGTCTGAGATCTCAATTCTAGTTTTTATTTCCTGAGACTGGTCCCATTTCTCATTGACACATGTACCTAAATATTTATAATGGGTCACACGTTCGATTGGTTCACTGTTAATGACAAAATTTGTATTGATAAGAATTTATTTAATTCCCACTTATACCTAAGTATTAGTTAAGTAGTAGTAAGAAGTTATATATACACCGATTAGTATGTCCGCAGCATAATATTATGTGGGTTTAGGCCTACGATGTTTTTGTCGGGGAGTTGGACTCATATTATATAAAAAATACACACTCTATAAGTATTTTATTAATCACCGTGGTGACTATAAATATTAAATGCGTAAAGCACCCAAATGTTCCCGGTGCAATAATAATTATGAATAAATTAATTAGTAGGTACATTGAATCCTTTCTATACTAAGTCAAACGACATAAAGAGAAAAACCCCGCTAAACGGAAAGAGCTTGGCTGAGACATTTCCGCTCTGACAGTTTAGGTTCGAATCCTTGATTAATGACATGGAACGAATTCGCTTTATCTGACGTGCGCTAGATGTCCCAGGGATGGGTTTGCGGCCAGGCTAAATTTGATCACTCTTTGGAAAAAGATTTTTTTATTCGCGGCACTCAGTCAAATTGAGATGTCAGGGGGGTTGGAATATATATTATATATATGTAAAAAGATTTTTGTTGTCTACCAACACTTTTTTCTCTCGTCTTATTTAGAAGTGTTTGTTTTTACTGCCTGGAGTATTCTGTACTCAAGTAAAACAAAATTAAAAGAACAATGGTTTTTTTTCATTTATCTGAACTTTTACGTTCATTCTTAAATTTATTTTTTCTTACATTAAATATTTTTTCTAAATTGTAATTAAATTTCCCCGTAAGTATATTATGTTCTCTCTTTTTGCGACATCTATTATATTATAGTACACTGATAAATCTAAATCCAAATTATTTTATCGAGGTTATGGTTTCCCAGTCCTCACTTCTTTATTTTATCTCCAGCTATAATACTAAAATGTTTCTTCCACGATAGGATTCAAGAGATTACGAATAAAAGTAATAAACTTGTTAGGGTTAAATAAAAATATCTCCAAAACAATTGTTATGATCAACTGCCTTAGTGATAGTATGCTGATCTTGGCTAACAAGATCTAACTCGAGTAGGTCAACAACTTTAACTATTTTTAAGAAAATGTATCGTCAGGGTACTTTCGTATATCCTAATACTATCAGTCTCAACATTAAAATGGTCAACTACAGGACGTTCTAACGTGGGAATGGGACAACTGGGCGCCGCATTGTCGAATGAACTAAATAGATGTTCGTTACGAATTTATACAGAAACTAGACGAGGAATTTTAATCAGTTTTTATTTACCACCTAGTAGTTGTAATTCATTTTTTTTTATTGTGGATTAAAAATTATGTCTGAGGCTTTATATAAAAATACTAGAACTCTCCTCTTGTTGGAACTTCAACATAGTATGCCCACTTAAATCCCTATGTTCGTGAGCATATTTAAATTCTCACCAAGTATTAGGTACATATTATAATATAAAAATTTTAATATAAATATTAATTAATTAAATATTTCTTTTATTCAACGAATAATTCACAAGATTTAAGAATGTACCATTCTAATTATTGAACATACATTATATTTGAAATAATTAAGACACCCGGCAGGAATCGAACCTGCATCTCTTGGGTTTACGCCCCGTCCGCGCATTGTCCACTATATACTGCTAGGTGACATAGTAATTACTACAAAATTTAACTATTGGCCTTTTATAATACCTGCTCATCAGCGCTTTTCCAAAATCAAGCGACTATAGGCAATCGGTTTTTGTTTATTAAATCGAAGTAGCTACCTACTACTTTAATTACTAACCGACGTCACAGATCTCTAAAATATTTTTTGATGTAATTTACTCGAACTTGCTAATAATATTTAATTAACTATTTCTTTCAACGAATAATTCACAAGATTTAAGAATATACCATTCTAATTATTGAACATACATAATTTTTGAAAAACACTTCTGAGAAAATGTATTATAACGAATAGGAGATATGGTTAAAATAATGTCATTATTTTCGAGAATAAATGGTCTGCTATTTAATACTATAGAGTATAGGCGAAGAAGCACAGAAAAGATCGGATATCAAAGGCATCGGCTAGCAATGAACTTTTTGAAATAATTACGCAATTTGTGCTGATTATTATATTATAGATGGATTTACAAACGGACCCTCATTACACCATGCTTGAGCGGAAATACAGTCATGCATTCTAGAGAAAGGAAGAAGCTAAAATAAATCTTATTTCAGTATTGAGTAGACCTATTTTACTTAGTTTTTGAATCTTAAAATTCACAAAGGTACATACAAGAAAAATCAATTTACTCAAGAAGGTACTAACACCTTTATTTGATAGTTGTATTAATGACTCTAGATTATCCCAGTACTTTCTAATCACCTCATTTTCTTTATTGAGAAAATTCCCCTTCAGTAATAAATTCTCAAAGTTTCTATATGTAACGTATGTTGTCTAATTTGTCAGCTAAAAGGTTTAGCTAAAAGGTGTAATGCGTTGAAATAGCCATACTACTGGAATGAGGCGGAAAGATTATCCCAACCTTATTTGAGCTGTGTACAGTCAAATATATAACGCCTGAATGCCAATCAGTCTAGGAGACAAGAGGTACTGAGGATTCAGTGAATTGAAGTGCACTTGTGACCAAGTTAATTGACATCAAAGATATATGATCGATAGTAAATTTTCCATAACTGTTTTCAATATTCTGTAAATGAGGTTTTCTTCGCATACAATTCATTTCTAAAATATTATACTATCTATTATTTTTTTTGAATGAAACCAAAACTACTTTACTATGAAAATAATATTATTTATACTGTAAGTAAGGTGATTATCTGCCCTTTATTTGGGAAGTAAGTTTTTTATTTGAGTCTCCTGAGATTTAAGAGAATGACATCTCCTTTATTTTATTATTTTTTTGAAAAACGTAATCGTAAATACTATATTTTTACCGACTCCGAAAAAATATTAGGCATCACACGCTACTAGACGTAATACATACTCGAATTATGAAGAAAAAATAATTCAGGCCAGTTTGTCATTTTGTCCCGGTTTATAATGTTATATTACGCATTTACTGATCCACATACAAAATATCGTTAATTTGTGCCCTAAAATGCAATACTTATATTGTATTTTTAAATTATATACCTATAGATAGTAGTTACTTATATTAGTAAATGAGAACTCTGCAATTCTTAGTAGTATAGACCTATGTGTCCCTGATAATAATCTTATAAATCTAATCAGTCATTATTTGTTCTGAGAAGGTACGGAATTAACCTGCTATTGGTGATGCCAAATGGGAGGGCAATAAGTTTGTTCAGCCAAATCGCTTGGGATGTTGATATATTCCACTTACGTGAGAATGCATATAGGTGGACGATATTTTAATTATTAGTATAATATGGTCTACTTCCAAAGACATTATAATTTTTGTATTTACATATGTACTATTTTACTAAGCTTTTATTTTTTGTTTTTCGTGTCATGTTGTGAACGTTTTGAATTTGTAATTTGTAAAGATTAATATATTTAAATACATACATTTGATTTGATATTATATAGCCAACAGGTGGTGTCATATAATATCACACGAATTGTTTTTTTTTGTAATTGTTGTGTCAGTCATCGTCGTAGCAAGATCGTATTTATTTTTATTTTTGATATATTATTTTAAAATATCCAATTGCAATTTTGTGAATAGTCAAAATCTAATGAATAAAGATTCCGATTTAGGCTATTTTTAATTATTTCCAATTAAAATTTTGTGTTATCTTTAATTAACTAGTTTATTACCTAATTCTATTTTTTTAGTTTTGTTATGTCCTGGTTTGGAAAAACAATAATAATAAGCCTACCCATATATTATAATATATTTATATATATATATTTACTTTATACATGCGACTGTACGTTTTATTTCACTAGATTGAGTAAAACTCATAAATAGGTATATGTTAATCGATTTAGGTTCGTCAAGTTTCATGGTGTTCTCGTAATAGTCTATTATACTCTTCGTAACATTACGTCGCTATAGGATTTGTTTCCCGAATAGACCAAATGTCAATTTTTCAGGAGACGAAAAACAAATTTCATTGTCGTATATTGAAATATCAGTAGATGTATCAATCATTCTTTCTACACTGTATGATTGCAACATTATCTATGAATATATTCCAAGAATAATATACTGGTATAAATCAGTAAATGCACAGAAAATGCGTTTTATTTACAAGTACTCGTTGTGGATATTCGGGAAATTTTTAGCGCTCTCTCAGAATAATGGATATTCGGGACAAAACCTGGACGTTCGGGACTTAAGACCGTAGCGTGTTGCTGCACGGCCCACGGATTACTGAGTGGTCAAAAAGTACGCACCTCAAATGTTATATTTATTTACACGATAATTGTTAATGATTACTTTTACTATTTAAATATCTAATGATCGTAATAACCCAAGTTCGTAGGTAATAATAACATGCGGCATTCGCTTTTTTCGGTTTTTTTCGTAATAAGTAATAAAATAGTTTTTAATAATCTTTTTTTTTATTCAACGAATAATTCACAAGATTTAAGAATGTACCACTTCAAAAATTTAAGAATGTACAAAATCACTTCTGAGAAAATATATTATAACCAATAGAAAAAATCTTTTTGAAAAAAGTAAGACACCCGGCAGGAATCGTCCTGTATCTCCTGGGTTTACGACCCAGTCCACGAATTATCCACTATGCTACGAGGTGACATACTTATGACGACAAACTTTAACTATTGGCCTTTTAATACCTGCTCATCAGTATTCTTCAAAATCAAGCGACTATCGGCGATCGGTTTTTGTTTATTAAATAAAAGTAGGTATCTACTACTTTAATTACTAACCGACGTCACGGATTTCTCCAATATTTTATGATGGTACTTACTCGTACTTGCTAACAATTTTATATTAATACTTTTTCCAAAAAAAAAAAAAAATCTATGTATATATATCTGTATATTATTATATCTATATATTTCTATAATTAACAATTAAACTTATTACCAACCACCAAATAAATATTATATATTTACTATTGGAATGACAACACAAAATAATAGCATCTATAAATTAATTACCATTGGCTGCTAATATTAGGTAGGTACCAATATCCTAAGTATATAATATTCACCAAATAAATTCGCATTCATTCGCATTCAAAAACAAATAATAGCATCGCCTTTATTTTCATAGAAATACCTAGATTAAAAGTAAAATAAAGACAAACAATGCTTGATTAATAATAATTTCAAATAATAATTATTTTTTACGTCATAGTAGTTGACGGGTCAAACTGTAGAATTCATATAACCGTTGGGATTTTGTGTCATTTATCAAAACAAAATGCAGTTATTTAGGTTAAAATACTCACTTCCAAAACTTTACTATAAGTTCAGGGGAAACTGGTGATGTATCAGCTATAAATGATCTCTTCAAATTTGATGAATTCACTATTAAAACAATAGTAACTTTAAAAACAATATATCAATAAGACGAAATTTGAAAGAGCACTCCAGACGGCCAAAAAATATGAAAGTGGGCGTGATTGTTGAGAGCTGGACAGCGTGAATGTGGGAGCGAGATGCACGGCGTCAGCGCGGTTTGATTGGCTAAAAGTCATATTCGGGAAATAAAAACTCAGCCGAGATTTATTTCGACCGAAATTAACTTGGATATTCAGGTACGAATAGTTGGACATTCGGGAGAACAACACGGAGTAATTGCAACTTAACATGGCGTATTCGGGTTTTTCAAAAAAATATCTCTGTTCCTAGATAAAAATATATTGTTTTTATAAATGATTTCGGTAGAGTTCGATAAAAGAAATTGAACTGCATTAAAATGTCGATTTCGACAAAAATGGATATTCGGGAAACAAATCCTATAGCGACGATTAGTTGGTATTAAGTATACAAACTTTCCACATTCACCATAGTGACAAGCCTTCATGACTCTGAAATTGATGAGATAATAATACAATTTAGCAATAATTATTATAGTGGGGTTATGTGGTGTTGCCAACTGTCATTTTAAAAAAAATATTATTAATAAGAAAAAAATTAAAAAAGTGAAAGGGTTTCAGCACTTAAACATTTTTTCAAGAAACTGACTTTTCAGAAAAAGATTACAATTAACAACTTAGTTATAAAATTAAAAAATATTGCAAGTAAGAATTATTTTGGTCAGTAAGATATTATAAGGTACAACTAAAAAGACCAGCGTGTTAATTTTCACGAAAATCTGGTGAAAAATTCCAGAGATTTTATGGAAATATTTTTAACTAATTTGCGATATCCAAAAATGAAAGATTTAACTCCATATGCATATTTGGCATGCCAAGTAATTGTTCAAAAAATCTGGCAAGAAAACCTAGCTGTTGAACCCGTGGATCGTGGGTCTGGATAAATTGCATTTTACTTTTTTTTGCAATGTGTGCTTAGGTCCAAAACGTAGAATAAATAAATTCTAATTGTTGTGAGTTTTGTACTATTCCATTTTCATCATTTTTTGCGATCCGGGTTACGCCTTTTCGGCAACTTCGTGTGCTATGTGTACTCTCCATTGTCAAATACACACTGATAACGAAACCTTTAAGTATTGTTTATAGTATGTCAATAATTGTATTATTATATTAAAGGATCTGGTATAAAAATATTTCTTTTAATATTTCGAATATTTAAAGTATTTGTTAAAGCCTGTAGTAAATAACTTATACAATTAACACAATATTCAGTAGGTAGGTAAGCATATTAAAATTCCATTATTCGACGACAGTGAAACTAGGCTACGTGTTTGGAATTTAATGAAATTAGCAAATGAGAAATATAACTGAATACTACCGACCAGCGTTGCCAGACGTCCCAATTTCTGCGGGACGTCCCGCTTTTAAAGCAAAAATAGATTGTCCCGCGCGGGACAGCTAAATACACGATTATTCAACAAATACAAATAATACTTTTAGGTTAAGCTAATTTCATTTTATTTTAAACATACCAATATATAATTACTATACCGAACGGGTATTTTCTCAGATGAATTTAAAATGATAAGATGCAAGAAACATAAGAATAAATGTTCTATTGAGTTAATAAAATTGGAATTACTTGTTCAATTCAACATGATAATATTATACTGCTGTGCTTATGTGCTGAACATATTAAGCAGTAGAAAGAAACTTTCAGGCTAAGTTTTTTTCTTTCTTTTCTTTATTACCTATCTATATTTTGCATTAAATTTAATTATAGTTTCGTACATAAAGTTTCAAATTGGATAAAGCAATGGGTTATTAGGAAAGGTCAACTCGTTGTTAATAATTGGTAAGATCTGCAACTTTGCTTTATTTGTCTCTAATATTTATTCATAAAGTAATTAATATTCACCCTAATTAATATGAAGTTTTTTTGAAATTTTTTCTGTTATGAAAAGTATGTTTTTCACTTAATAAATGGTTTGCAAAAGTTGACGTATTTTTCTCTACTTTTTGGGATGCTAAGTGCTCCAATGTTCTAATATTTATCTTTTTGCACAGTGATCACTAGATTAAAATAAAATGAGAGTATTTATTCCGTTTGTTTATTAATTAGTAGATATTATAGAACATCAAATTCTCGTATAAATTCCGATATTAGATTTTATCGTTTATTTAGTGGCAATATATAACAATAGGTGATATATTTATAGACGTATGTGCCTTCTATAAATCCAGGGGTTAAAAATATGAGAGCTATGTCGCCTGACCTCCTTTTATTATTTGTTAAAAGCCGAGCAGTGGGCACAGAGCAATGCATTAAAAAGCATCTCTGGGAATCTCGACACGTTTTCTTCCGCGGATTGTGAGAGGATTTTTCGTTCAGTGAACAAAATCAGTTCTAACATAAATATCAGTGCCAGTACGGAACGAATCCGGTTTATTTTTTATTTGAATAGTTCAAGTACGTATAAATTAAGTAAATAAGTATTTTTAGCGTTATCAAAATGTTTTATATCAACCAGATTATAAGTCTAAAATTTAGTCATAAGTCAAAGTTAAAAAAACAATAGCATATAAAATACAATCTGTAGAGAACACTGATAAGGCCAGCTGACGTGTTGGTTTATAATATTCATTCATCACCTAAAACAAACATAGACTGCTAAGGTTGGAGGCTGGGTACTCAGTGGTACTCTTAAATCTATCGAAAAAATTTAACTAGGGTGAAAAATATAAAATTTTAAGATATGTATAAGGACTAGCATATCGTCAAAACCACAAGATGAGCCTCATGCCCCATGGAGCATGTACTTGGAAAACACGAGTCACAAACGACTATGCAAAAAAACGGAAACCATTTGGCAAAATAATATATATTGGGATAACAAGAGCCCTGAACAAATGTTCTTAAAAACGTATTCAACAGAAGGTCATGATGCACACGGTATATGAAGAAAGAATATTTTATCCGATTAGTTCAATGGTGGTTGTAACAACTTGGGAGAATTTTGGGACCAACTTTATATAATAAAAATGAAAGGTTAAATGATGCTAAACATCTAGGCCGTAAACCAGTCGTGACAGATCATCAACACCTTTGTCATATAGCTACTAATTAGTGAGATTGTTTAGACAATAAAATAACCTTACTTTCCTAGCTATGAATTTAATGCTCTCCAACTTTGCCTGCATTATCAGTTGGAATTAATTACATTTCTCATTGAGCAAAATCTGTCCAAATAATAGGTTTATTGTTTGTTTTGTATTTTATTGACTAGAATATATTACCAATAAACTATACACACATAATTAATATCTTCTTCTTTATGGTGTTACAATTCTGTGTGGGTCTTGGCCTCTCCAGCTGCTTTTATCCAGGTATATCCAAGCTCCAGTGTACGACGTTCAAGTCTTTTAAATCCAACTAGATACTATCGCTCCATCTTATGCAAAGTCGTTCAGGTCTTCGTTTGAATTTCTGCGTCCCAAATATGATTTTTTTGTCATGTGTGACTCTTTTATTCTATTTACATGGCCTAGCTATTTAAGGCATCCCAGTGGATGATGGACTTTACAATACATGGCCTCCAATACAAAACGTGTAAAATATGTTCGTTTCCACCCAAACTGTTTGTCATTAATGGGTCCGAAGATACACGCAACACGCGCCGCTCAAATGAGACCTACATTTTTACAAGCTCCGCGTACATGACAATTGGTCTTGTACAAGATGTATTTCAGTTTAAAATTCGGTTAAATTATTATATCTATATAATATCTAAATTTCTATTATTAATTAATCTGAAAATTGACCCTCGAGAGAAAATACTAACTACTATAATAATAAGATACTAACTAAAGCAATCGACATATTGTGTCTTTTTTCTATGGCAATTGTTAGTTTAACAAAAATATATTACAGTAAGTACCTATTTTATTCGACTTATGGTTCAAAAGGAATCCACCGTAATCGACAGATAATCACTTGTAAAATAAAATAAACATGACAGTCATAACGAATCACTGTTTCACTTTACTGGAGGAAAAGAACAAATCCCACCAAACGAAACCTTCCTGCGTAATTTATTCATCCTGAATAACGATTGCACGAGGCGCTTTTGATGTTGACAAAAGACTTTTAGCAGATATCGCCTCGCTCTAACTAGAACGTCTCTCTTGCTCTAATAGTGGTAGGGATGTTTTAGTGATTCAATACCTAATAATCCTGTCATTTTTTGTGTTATCAACAATACCATAAATAATTTTAACAGGGTTAACTCACAATTATTGATGAACATGTAATGTAATAATTAAAATAAAACACAATATTATAAATACTACTTCTTACAAATACTTTAAAAATAATCAGAACCTAATCCAGGAAACACTTATTTTTTATATATATATTTGTATAAGAGTGTAAAATGGGGAATTATATTACAAAGGTTTTTTATATACTAACTTACAGTGGTGAAGGGTGGAGGTAGGCTGTTAAGATCCGACATAATAAGTGTACCTTAAACTTTGACAGTTACTTGCTCAACTTAAAATAATGCCCATACATAAAAAAACACAAATAAAAAAACAATCGTTAAATTTAATCTGATCGACCATGTAAGTCAAAAGGGTAACCGCTCAGCCATCGTGGGCGTCAATTATATTAGTAATATAATAAATTGATAAATATTTTTTCAGCCTCCGGCCATAGGCTATTTGGTATCCATATATAAAGGATTTATAACTCTTTCATCCCGTTGGTAATATATTATTAGTAATTTCATTATGTTAGGCATTTGTTGTCATGTTGATAAACATTGTTAGTTTTCATCACAACACGGCAATATTCTTTATTGTATGTGTGACAATATCAAATTTAATAGGACATGGCATGGACATTACTAATTCAAATAGCTTTTGAGAATTCATGATTAATAGTAAAATTGCTAAATGAGTGAGCAGTATTGAAAAATTAAAATAAACACTATTTAAAAAAACAGGATCCGTTAAAACTCAATCCCAAATTAATAAATAAATATTGTAATAATATTGATGAATTGAAATAAATAAACAATGAAAAAATTGTACCATCTATTGTACGACAACTTCTTCTTGGCTACGTGAAGGAAAGCGCTGTTGTCGACTAAACGAGCTTGTTAGTTTATAATGGAAGTGCGGTTAAAAATGGGAGGAGCATGTTAGTTTACAGTTTTAACACGTAGCCAAGAATATGTTGTCATAGAGTAATCAACATTACGGTTGGAAAGTAAGTTCTATATTATATCGTGGATATAAATAACTAGCGCTCACGTTTTCTCAGATCAAGGATACATACTAATATAATCAATGTTCTCATGTATATAAAACATTACGCCGAACAGATGCTTAACCAATATCAGTTATTTGTGTTTACATTCCATTTTAAAATTGACATCCCTAGTTAAAAGGTCGCCTGAGACTAAGGGAAATCCCATTTTTTCATTTTAAGCTCTCGATCTGTTTGTTCGTAATGTCTCTAACAAATACACTGAAGCTGTTTAAACATACGTGGATTATATAAATGACAAATGATTATTGTACGTAGTTTTGATTATGTCATTGTTCGTGAATTATTATTGTATAATTTTCTGTTTTAACGACAATAAATGAAGAAAATATATACTTACCAATTCGAGATAATAATAGAAAAGACCCTATTATTTTAACACTTCAACATGCCATTACCCTAATTGCAGTGACATAGTGATCGACCACAGATCATCTAGATTCTAGAGATGAGAAACTAATATATTATACACTGAACAACAATTTTAGACCAGGTGAAGTTTAAACGTACGTTTTTCACTTGCCGAGAGATTGTTTTATTTGGTGCCAGTCTAGTTGAGTAGATGTCTATCAATTTGAGTTATTTTTAAATTAAAAGCACCTTTAATATTTTCAATCAACGTATCTAATACAATTTGTTACTAACTTGTACATAGCATTATCATCACTGACGTATACCTATTGCTAATTCAGAGAAAAAACTGTAGAGTATATATATTTATTGAAAAAACAAAACGTTGTGGACATAACAGACAACATTGTGGAGTTGAGAACGTTCACAACATGAAATTTAAATTTAAAAAATGCTTGTTCTAATCAAATAAGTTAAATAAAAATACATACTAGTCTATAAAATATATAGCAAATATTACCCTCACAAGAGAGAAGAAAAAAAACATAAACAATCATTTCTTGGATGACGAGTTAGTGAATTCTGTACTTTCAGTAAGGTGACGTATTTTAAAGTCTGCTTACGCTGCTACTATGTGTGCTGTTTTTTTATTATTTTATTCACAAAAAATGAGTGTTAAAAAGTTGTTGATGATATTTATCTATCTAACTTATTGTTCAATATTAACATTTACTCCTAAATCGTTTATTAGATAAAATCAACGCTTAAAACCTAGCTGTAAATATCAAATAATCAAAAACAGATCTCAACAAACAATGACAATCTTGATAAAGCATTTTATAAATGTAGCACCAATTTATTCAGGTCTACGGCATAGCTCGTAGGCGAGGCGGAAATGTGTTGTCGTAGGCCGTAGACGCTCTACGGCCTACGACATTGTTATGACTGACTTGACAATACAATGTTCCGCCGAATAAATTATGGTTTATTACCGGTGGGTGACTTCTGTTATGGAATACGGTTGTTTGCCGAAACCTTTTAGGTCGGTAATATTATGTACCACTATTATACTTATCGTTTTGGGTATGACCAATAATTTATAATATTATAACACCGTCCACTCAAATTATTCTTCATCTATATTATGTTGTCTTCTAGATGAAGGCTGACTTTCATTGTTTTATTTACCGGTTTATTTAATGCGGCTATGAATTCGGTTCTTTCTAAAACTTGAAAACACTCACGTAGATCATTCAGTCAAAAGTATGTCTTATCCGCGTGATCTTCGATTAAATCCTCATGTTTACAATAGAGCAGAAATGGCGAACAGTATTCAATAACTAATACTAATTAGGTATATGTACAAAATCATTTCAAATAATAACAAGATAAAAAGAACTTTTTATATACAACATTTTTAAATTTTCTGTTAAATCATATAAACTTGACTTGACTAGCTAAAACGATCAAAAAAATTGTACTTGATAGAAATAATACTGAAATGTCATTTTGACATGTCATATTGATTTTCATAGTAACGCACGTATATATTAATAATTTAGTTGCTAGGACCCCAGGCCCCTAGCAACCAATAATGGTGTCGAAATAACTTTTCATGCAAAACAAAATTAACTGAAAATGAATTCAATTCTACTTACAGATGGCTAAAAGTATTAAAAAAATGCATTTAAATCGTGTTTTAGCAACCTTTAGGGAAAAACTTAAAAAAAACAGCCCACGCAAATGCGAAGACGAGAGTGAAGTACCATATCGAAAAGCTGACAACTCCAAACGGAAGAGATAGCTACAGAAAAGAATTAAAAAATCAAGTCGTAAAACTCACCGAAGGAGAAGCCTGGAGTATCGATGAGAGGTGGAAGAGACTAAAAGAAGGAATGGTAAAAGTTGCAGAAGTCTCGATAGGACTAGCACCCAAGAAAGTAAAGTGCCCTTGGTACAACGACACTTGCCGACAAATGGTGGGAGAGAGAAGATCAGAAAGAGCGCTCTATCTGCAAAATACGCAGAGCGAAGAAGCACAGAAACGATATAGCGAGACGTGGAAAAATGTCCGAAAGCATCTGAGAAAGTGCAAACGAAGCTTCATCAAAAGTAATTTTGAGCAGATGGAAGAAGAAGCAAAACGAAATAAAACTCGATCATTCTTCTCGAAAGTGAGCTTTGAAAAAAGAGGCTTTCAACCTAGCACGCAAAAAATCAAAGATCAACAGGATCAGATAGTGGCAAACAAAGAGCAAGTGCTAAACATATGGAAGTCCCATTTTGAAAACTTACTTCAACGCTCTGTACCAGATGAACCTTTGGAATCGCCAGAAATCGCGACAGCGGAACCTCTTATACCGCCACCAAATAAGGCAGAGTTGATGGGAGCACTGAGTTATTTAAAGAATAACAAATCGGCAGGAAACGATAATATTCCATCGGAGCTTCTCAAGCATGGAGGAGAAACCTTTCTTAGTGCCATGCTTGAGCTACTGCAACAAATATGGGAGGAAGAAAAGATCCCTGAAGAATGGAAAAAATCACTGGTCTGTTCTATCTTCAAGAAAGGGGACAAACTCAACTGTGCAAACTACCGTGGCATCTCTCTTCTTCCTACTGCATACAAAGTTCTGTTGAACATTATTCTCGAAAGAATTCTGCCATATGCCGAAAACATTCTTGGTGACTACCAATGCAGTTTTAGATGAAACCGCAGTACTACCGATCAAATTTTTACACTGCGCCAAATCTTTGAAAAGAAATGGGAATACGCCCAAGATGTACACCGTCTCTTTGTAGATTTTAAAACCGCATATGACTCTAATGATAGCGAAGCTCTCTGGAATATATTGAAAGAATTTGAAATACCGTCAAAACTTATAAATATAATAAAAGTATGCATGGACGGATCCAGAAGTAGAATTCATATGCAGGGTAGTATATCAGAATCTTTTGAGGTGACAGCAGGACTAAAACAAGGCGACTCTCTATCACCAATGCTGTTCAACTTAGCTTTATAGAAAGCCGTTAGAGAAGCTCTAAAAGCAGAAGGTGGAGTTACCCTGAATGGGTCCCATAAAATATTGGGCAACGCAGATGATTTGGTGGTGCTCGGAGAATCTGAAGAAGAAGTCAGAGGTATTTTCACTCCTCTGGAAGACACAGCGAAAAGGTTGAACCTACGAGTAAATGTGGGAAAGACCAAGTATTTGAAAATGACAAGAGGCATTGAACCCTCTGGAAACATTGGAATAAGAAACTCCTCGTTCGAGAAAACCTCTCTCTTCAAGTACTTGGGCTCCAACATTACCTCTAAAAATGAAATGTCCCTAGAGCTCGCTGACCGACTGAGAAGTGGAAATGCAGCGTACTTTGCGCTGAGTCGTCTGTTCAGGTCCGAAATGCTGTCAATCGAAACGAAATTCCGAGTGTATAACGTAGTCATCAAACCGATCGTCATGTATGGATGTGAAATGTGGGGTTTAACGGAAAAACAAGAAAAGGCGCTCCAAGTGTTTGAAAACAGATCCTCCGGAGAATACTTGGACCCGTCAATGAGAACCACCGGTGGCGCATCCGCACAAATGCTGAGCTCTTCGACCGATACCAACCTAGAATCACTAATATTCTGAGGTCAAGAAGGCTCAGGTGGGCGGGCCACGTTGTACGATCTGAAAGATCTAGAACTCTCTATAGGATTCACAAAGACACACCAGCTGGCACTCGACCTCTTGACCGCCCGCGACGGAGATGGGCGGACAACATTCAAAGGGATGCGGAAAGGCAGGGGATAGTCAACTGGGAAGAGAGAGCGCTGGGCAGAGATCCCTGGAGAAACGTTGTGCAGTCGGCCATGGACCTGAACGGCCCCTAGCGCCAATTTAATAATAATAATAACAATTTACATTGCGTTTAGATATATTATGAAAATTTCAAGTGTCTAGCTAGTCGGGAAGTTAGTTAAAAATCGATTGCAAGATTTGTACCGGACAAAGAACCACCGGAAAAATAAGAATACGAGCTAAGAAAACCGTTGTAAAATAGTCGCCTATTAAATAAATATAATGATAAAACCAAACTACTTTTTTTATTCTAAATTTTCATTACGTTTTTATAATGTTTTATTGCAAAATAATATTTATTATTATTATATTTTATGTGCACATTTGTCCACCACCATGGCGAATTGCTTATTTTTATGGTATTATAAACATCAGAAAAAAGACTATATTTTGATACCTACTATTTCATATTTTAAGGAATAAATAATTTAAAAAAAGATAATATTACTATAGGCATAAATATGTAAAGAAAAATTATCAACAAACAGTGCATTGATCAATCATCAAAACGAAAAAAGTTTTTATTAAATAATCTTACCTGTTCATGAACTGACCATCTGATTATAAATTTAAAAAAATTTTCGTCAAATTTTAATAAATTAATAATAAATAAATAGGTACTTCGAAGCCGACTTTTTGTCACCCTCCAGCGGTGCTACATAAGCGAACTGCACGTTACCGGTCTCACATAGGAAACCAAGGGAAATGGTGAGATCTGGTGAATGTAATAAAGTACATATTATTATTATGTGTATGCGTAGGTGAATACCTATTAATTACCTACATGATTAGTAGTATAGTATCTATACTCCAGATAGATTTGGAGCAGGAATCACCGTTATTAGTGTTGCACCATTATTATACTATTAATTGTGACCTAAAAAAATAGATATAAGTACCATTAAATAATAAATGGGTAGGCGGTAGTAACTATAATATTTCAAATTTGGAATTTTTCATAAAATATTTTTAATTTTCATAACTATATTTTTTTTTAAATAAAGAAAGACTTTGTTAAGAAGAAGAGAATTGTAGGCATTTTAATTATAAATAATTGCGAAAGGACAAATTGGCTGAAATGTAACGCTAAATGCATCCATTTGTTACTGGAGATGAAATTTGCATTTTTTTTTTTGAAAAAATTACGTTTGCCCTGCTTTTATCAAAAGGCATAGGTACTTACAGTGACCATAATGTCATATCATATTCAATATAATTATAGTTATGTTTTTAAAAAGCTGATACTTAAGTTGGTAGTTGTCAATATTAAATAATTACAAGATAAAAAGAACTTTTTATATACAACGTTTTTAAAATTTCTGTTGAATTATTATGCTCAATATGCTCAATCTTGATATGAAGTAAATAAAAACAAACAAACAAATATATAATACTGAAATGTCATTGTGACATTTAATATTGATTTCCATAGTAACGCACGTATATATTAATAATTTAGTTGCTAGGACCACCCCCTTAGCAACCAATAATAGTGGATTGGATTACGGATTTCTTCCGAAATAACTTTTCATACAAAACAAAATTAACTGAAAATGAATTAAATTCTGCTTAAAGATGGCTAAAAGTATTAAAAGAATGCATTGGTATCGTGTTCTGATATATTCTAAAAGTTTCAAAATTCTAGCTAGTCGGTAAGTTAGATAAAAATCGATTGCAAGATTTGTACTGGACAAACAACCACCGGACAAATACGAGCTAATAAAAACGTTGTAAAATATAAACGTTGACATTAAATATTTATAGTATCGATTGAAGCAACATGGTGGAAATTGAAAATTCTTTTGCGTAGTTCAGACAAATCTAAATAATAAAATCTTTTTTTCGTGAAAAAATAACAGTTTTTGCCAAATGACACAACGTTATTTGACTATTTGAAACGTTGCTATAACGATGAATATTTTTATATTTGGCCTCAATTAAAATAAATAGTTGAAGCTACTAGAGTAAAATCCAACATAGTACGAATCATGAGGTTTTTAGCTGTTTTCAATACTCTTTTATTATGTTCTATTTCAAGATAAATTCATATTTGAACTTAGTTGCAAGTGTCACATAATCATGATTTTAATATTGAAAAGCTGTATGCAATGCCAATAATCTGAATTAGGTAGGTATTAAATTAATAAAAATGAAATGTATTTTTTACAAAATTATAAATTCAGTGAATGTTCAATTCTACGTGGAAATTATTTAAAATAATACTTTGGTAAGAAATTAGGTATAGGTTTTTGTAGTAGTAAGTAGGGCTTTTATTTTAATGTAGATACTGCTACAGTTTCAAATTGTGTTATAAGTTTGTAATATGTAAAATAAATATATTTTCTTTAAATTGAATCACCAGCTTACATTTTGCTGGCTTCCTTTAAAATGTTAGGCATCTTTTTAATTCAATAGATAATGCCATGTTGAATTTTTTTGCTGTAAGCTGAAATCAGTGCAGTTTTTTTGAGAATGTCTTCTAATTCTGCTATAACATCGTCTGATGTTGCTGATTTAATAGTTTATAATGTGAATCACAAAAAATACAATGCATAATTTATTTTCATAATAAATATTTTTTGAAGACAATAAATTAATCATGATTCTTTCGAAATATATTTAGAAATGTTTACGTGAATATTAAATATTAAATATTTAACATTTATATATATATATATATATATATTATATGGTTATCTATCTAAGCTTTAGACGTTATTTTATAACCCACAGCAAATAAAATACCAAATGTTTGCTTCAAAATATTGATGAAATAAAATCGGTATTAATCTGGTTTTTACACATTATTATTTTATTATTTATAAATCTGGGTCAATTTTTATTTGGTTATAGAATCGCACAAATTTCCCATTTTTTTCCTTTCCGGCTATGATTGAACTGCAACTGGTACTGCAGCCAATTTTTCACACGATTAATCACAAACGTAATAATATAATATGTAATTACAAAATCATGACTAGAAAGTCTATGCTGACATTCGAAAAAAGCTTTCAAATGAATATTTATTACAATGTGAAAAATAATGAATGAAGTATAAATAACTTTAAAATACATGACACAAAAATGTAATAAATAATCATATTACATTAATAATAAATAGTTTACTCGCTGCAGTAGAATTCCGATGATTATGCGACTATTGCATCGCTAGCTGTTTTTCAGTCGTTTTTTATTACTGAAATTTCTATAAGTACATCGGTATTATATAGCAATCATACCAGTCAGCATTGCATGAATGACATACTTTAATATATGTTTTGTTGTAAAAACAAAACAATAGAGCGATAATTATCGTCAGCATTTCCTCAATCATAACTAGATCAGTAAGGTCGGTTATGATTTGTTAATTGCGTCAATATCTCTTGTAATTACTGAATTTATATAAATTAGATGGACAATGAATAAATCCTCACTCACTCATCGAGTCCGTCACGCAACGCACTACTATTGTCACGAGTCACTTCACTCGACATAGCCAATCGTCATTCAACTCGAATCAAGTCTCTCAGTTCATTAGTATAATCAATCTCTTGATCACATCGATCTCGTACATCCATATCCGCGATTATAAGCCATCCTTATTATTGTATTTATTTATTCTTGTAAAAGACAAATAAACTCTCACCTCACAACATCCAACCAACAACGACTTTATCTCCTCCACCTCATCTACTGTAAAAAATATAATTCAGATATAAATAAAGATATTGTTTATTGAATTATAATATAATTATTGCTGAGGCCTGGATAAGTGTTAAGCAATGTTTGGAATTGTATGAATCAAATCAAAAATATTTTGAATTAGTTTAATGACAAATTATAATGGTTACAGCATACAATAGAGGCAAATCCGCGAATGCCAGCGCAGAGCCAAGAACTAAGGAATACAACGCTAACGATGATAAACCGCCAGCTCATTTATCACTTTACCCGTTGCAAAAAAAAAGAAAAAACTTTTGCGAAAAAATTCCCCGTTTTGATTTTTTTGGCTCCATTTTAACTGAGTAATAAAAGATCTCCTTGGAATACTCTTTTACTCACCTTTCTGTCTGTTATTTATTTGACACAAAAGAAACATAAATTAAGCGGGAACATCTTTTTGTAACGGGCGGAAATTTTATGTAAAAAATATATATTATAATTTTGAACGCGGCGGATTTCTTTGAATTATATTGAAAAAAATACTATAAATTTAATATAACTAACTTTCACAATTTCATTTTGTTAACAATCTGGACGGTTTTTTTTATCTAGTAAAAGCCTAATTACTAATGAGCAACTTACAAAAAATACGAAATAGTTCAAAATGATATAATAAATAAACTAAGTATAAAAAAATGTACTAAAATGTAATTAGTTATATTAGGATAAGATTGGGGCAAATGGACAGAAGTTAAATAAACGTGACGTCAGTTGGTCATCGGACACGTCCATCTTGTTTTTTTGCTTGTATGATACGTGCGTCTTGTGGAGTAATTACTGAATAAATCCATTTAACCCGCCGCAATCCCTGTGTAGGTATTCTGATTTTTCAAACGCAAGAATTGCACAAAAAAGGTTGGTATGTGGGAAAATTGTGTCATAAAATTATAATATCATTTAAAATCTATATATATTTTGGTAAAACTTATAGATTTTTTACAATATGATACTCAATATAAAAACGATATTCCAGCATTCTGTGACATATTTTGATACGTATAAAAAACCTACTACCGTGTCCATTCGCCAAACTTTTACCCTATTATAGTTAATAAATCAATTATTATTTGAGCGTTAGTGATTTTAAGTTCAATTATTTTCAATTATGTATTTATTTTACGAATTATGAACATGACAAATAACACATTCAAAGCGTTCACGGCATGACATAAAAATACAGAATAATACGAGTAAATAATAACTGGAAGCACACCGAGTGAAGTATGTTGATAGACCCTGTCCTAAAAACGTATAAAAAACATCCACATAAACTCACCTCACGTAAGTTGAGTATATCAATATCCGAAGCGATCCGATTGGAGATAGTCGTTGTCCTCCCAGTTGGCATTACTAATAGAAGGTGATTTCCACAGTTTGGGAGAACAAACAAGGGATGCTGCCATTTTTTACGATAATTATCAGAAAGTTAATACTGCCAAGAATGGCAGAGTTTCCAATAAGGCCGTAGTTAAATAATACCTCGTCTAAACTTTAAGCTACAGTATATAAGCACACCTAAGAGAAGATCAGTCGTGTAGACCCACGGATAATATCCATACTATACTATAGAAAATATTGGAAAGTTAAAACAAACAGAATGCGCTATTGAACTTTGAGCTTTGTGTCCGGGGTTAGAATAAGCGCAATTCGCAATATATTAATTTATTATTAATTTAAATGAAATGCAATTCTACAGTGCTTATTTCACTTTTATTGACTATTTAACTGGACCGATTTTATTTTTAAAAAAGTACATATTTATAATCATGACAATTTTTTTTTCATCTTCTCCATCTTGTTCTATTTTTTAAATATGAGAAAAGCAATCCACGTACAATAAAATCTGTCAGAAAATATTTTATTTATTTACATAATATATCATTATACTCTGTGATCTAACAATCCAGCATGTTTCTTCTAATCCCCCCATCCTAAGAATGTCAATTGAGCTTGTTAGTCACTCACTTACATATTATTATCTAACTGGATTTATTCTCTGGTTTTAAAGGAAAAAAAACATTTTAATTTATCGTGATGCAAGATTCGAATTCGCGACCAAAAGACACCAGCGTTCTTCATCACTGTGTATGTATGTAGGGGGTTATAAAACTTGTGGTACGAATTTCACAGTCCTGTTATGTATTAACTTTCAAATATTTTACGCGTTTTTTATGACATATCGTTAGTTTAAAGTCTAACATTTAACACAATTAATCGTTTATCCTAGCACAATGCATAACAAAAATCATACTACGAAAATGCCAAATCTTTGACTGTCGTAGTGCAAAAATGAAGGTCACAATTTGATAGAAATTATTGCCTTTAACTAAAGACTGTACTCGCAAGATGACTAAAAATACTCTTGTTTTTAATCACCCAACACGTATGTCCAGGCCCTTCACGCATAAACACTGTTGAAGTACGCGAAAGTGTGGTCAGAGAGCCAGAAATGTCGATTCCAAGAAGATCGCAGAAATTTGGTCTCTCATACGGCTCTTTGTGGCGAATTTTGAATAAATCGTTTTACTTAAACCCGTATAACATTCCAGCTTACGCAAGTACTAAAGCCAATGTAATGGATGGAAGCCAATGCGTCGCAGATTGGGTTTTGGAAGAGCAGGCGATTTTTCAATGAAAATCATCTTAAGTGATGTGGAATATTTTCACCTCAATGATAACGTTAAAAAGCGAAATTGCCATATTTTTGGGGCTAAAAAAACTGATTCAAGAGAGACCGTTACATGCTGCGAAAGTTACTGTTTGGTGTGGTTTTTAGGCTGGAAGCATTATCAGGCCGTACTTCTTCGATAATGATCGTTCGCTATTGACAAATGACAACTGACTCTTTGTGGTCGATTTGGATATGAGAGATTACAATTTGGAAAACACGTGGTTCCAACAGGATCAGGCCACATGTAATACTGCTCGTGAAACACTGGCTTTATTGCGTGTAAAAAACAAATTTGTACAAAAACTTGGATTTAAATAATATTTTTAAAATGTGATCGATATATTATGTATAAAATTCATTTCATGTGATAGTAAATATGTTTTCAAAACAGAAAAGATACATTACCTCAACTTTAATGAAATATTGTCAATTCTTTTAAAGGCAAAGGTGCGGTCCATAGAGACTTCGAATGCTTTTTTCTTTTTTATTTTACTTTATAGTATAAATAATGCTACCATCAATACACGTAGCGAAGCTTTTCTAAAAAGTTTGTTGTTATTTTCTCAAAGTAGTCTAGGGTAAAAAACTTTCAAAATACTTAAATGTGCTTTTTTAAACAATTCTATTACTGTGGTCTGGAAATACAGTCAACTTTAAAAAGCAGAATTCAATTTTCTTCTGAAAGATATTATTTATTTCAAGTTTAAAACGATTCAGAATTGCGTAAAGTTTTTTAAAACGGGTCATTTAATATAACTTGGCATATTGTGTGCGTGCGTAAATTATTAAAAAAAATACAATATGGAATCGAGAAAAATTGGATGGCAAAATGTTTTTTTGTCAAATTTTGTTGTAAAAATAAGATCTCTATAATAATGTATTTTTAGGACATTTAGAAAATATTCATTCCTTCGTACGGAGATATTTTTTTATAGAAACTGTCGATACTTTTTTTTCAGTCAAATTAATTGTATTGTATTGTGTATTTTTTGTACTATGTATGTGTTTCAACTCAATCGTACCAATAACGCAGATATTTTAGGAATTGGTAAGTATATTTACAATGTTATTCCTGGTATCTTACTCTTAACGAGAAGGTCACCTCATGAAGCTTTTATCATTTTAGATTAATGCAGAAAATAATATATATAAGGCAAAGCTCTGGAGGTTTCTTAAGAGGTGCTACGGTGTTTCATAACACTAGTGACTAGGACATATCCCCGACCAATGTATCTAAAGTAGTCATCACTTAGAAGTCTTCCCGTCAATTACATGTCATGTCTCGTTCTTACTGATTAGGTCATTCGAGTCGCGAATAACAAAACTCTTCTAACTCTTCAGAGCGTTTACTAGCCTAGATTATTGGTTGTAAAAGGTATCTATAATTGAGAATTTTTGGTTCAATTAAATGCCAATTATAGTCAATTAAACCCATGTAGAATGATAGTCTTTATTCTTGATATCGTTATACAATTGTTATGGAAGCCTAGGTATCATTAATAATTATTATAAGTACATTTGATTTTAATATTTCATTTATTGAGAATGATCTCTATAACAAGCATGAAATATTAAAGATAAATAAAGATGGAAGAACACACGGTGACAGAAAAAACAGCAAAAAAATATAAGTATCTTTCTTTTACTTAAAAAAATGTAAACATAATAGAATCCAGGTAAAGACAATAAGGTACTTCTTATTTATATACCCTTGTTTTATAATATTTTTACACGAATCGTGTTGTGAATTCTTATATATATGACCATTTCAGAAAGGTCTTTCATAAATAATGTGTACCTCCAGGTGATGACAAAGCACACAGTTTTTATTTGAAGTGAATTATTATACAAAGAACACGTAATATTATCATTGGGGTGAAATTATATGAAGAAAAGAAAAATATACATAAAATGCATACTAAAATAAAAAAGTATTCTGACGTGTTAGTAATAGCTAGGGCAGATTTTCCGCAGGGTGGTTTAATTTATCAAAACCACGCGAGCTGCGGCGCTTTTCCAGGCTGGGGGAAAGTCTTAAGCTCGACATCACAATGCACGGATTTCATTTTGTTACCTTCTTTGTATGCACGCATTCGTGGTTTTCAGACGCTTTCCAGAGTAAGTGATGCCAAACATTTAGCAGTTTGTTAAATTGGAATTGTTTTGTTTGTTTACAGACATTTAAAGTATGCACACGTAGAGGGGCATACTTACATATTTATTTATTTATAACGGTGCATGTACATAATATGAAACTTGATTATATGAAATACAACAGCAAAACAAAGTACCTACATATAATAATAATATTATAAATATTACAATCAAGTACAATTATTTATGCTACAACAAAAAAATACAATGTATCGCTAAATTTGAATAAAATAGAAGAAAAAGTACAATAACATAAAAGCAACATAACGAATTATGAAGTATAGTTTTAGAAGAAGTCTGTAGTGAGTTTGGTATTATTGTAATGATTCTGTATTTATCTATTCATTTTTGTATGGCCAGTATTGTCATATTTTGTATAGTATTTCTGAGTTATTTTATTTTTTAGTGGGTATTTTGTGAGATTTTTAGAGGTCAGCATCGTATTTGTACTGTCTGCACATAAGTGGGCTCGCACATCAGAACTCGCCGCATGCGTCTTATGACAAATTCGTCGATGTGACGTCATTGTAAACCAAGAAACAAACGTTATCAAATGGAGCTTTGCAGATTGGCCGATGCAACTGCGACTCTGCAACCCTGCGACATGCCTCGAGTTGCATTGGCCAAAGCCTGCATGTCGATCTCGAAAAATGTCGATTCCGCGCATGCGCACAGCTTGCGGCCATCGGCAATTTCTGTCTCTGTCTCTGTCTACACTGTCATTGCTCGCTCATCGCTGATCACCGCGTTTGATGTTTGTTCATACAATCAACCCAATAAAAATGGCAGACGAGAGACTTCTCCTTTTTCGCGTTTGACGTTTGCCGCTAGGCATATTTGCGAGGTTGTAGCATGCAACATTTTCCGGCAGTCTCAGTAGTTTTGATTTATGGCCGTCAGGCACACAAGGCGAGTTGTGATGTGCGAGCCGGCTAAAGTGTTTTTGTAGTATTGGGCAGTTGTAAATGACATGCCACACTGATTGAGACGTATCGCCGTCACATAGTAAACTGTCATCTCAATTTGAATTTTTAGATTCAAGATTAAGATAGTACTCCGTGGCCGTAAATGTGTCCCAATTATTAAGAATATAATATTGTGTTTTGTTTCAATAATATATTTTTTATGATATTACTTCACCATACCCAAGAGGATTTAGGTCAACGTTATATTATGTGAGGATCAAATAATGTCAAATAATAACCTTTCCAATACGTGCTTGCTACTTGTGCCCCTGTATGGCTATGAGAAGTGGTATATTAATTACAAAAACATAAAATTTTGAATTTTTAAGTTTTGAAAATCGACGTCTCTGACGAATTTCAGGGGTTCATTGGTACGAACGCGTTACAAATACTCGAGCTAGTGACTCGATACGTCAGTCAGTAGCCAACTCTCCTTCACCTTGTAGCGATACTATACAATATATCTACCCACTACATGTGTGACGTGGCGGAAGACGCTGGACGTAGTGATGATGAACCGCTGCTGAGGTATCATATGGTCATGGTCCCCATATGGGAGGGGGGGTGATAGAGCTTTAGCCTGGGGCTCAGTATGGCGGGTTGATCAGTAAAGTGAGATAAACACACATCACAAATTTGCTCTAATAATAAAAAGCTGCTTACTTGAGACTTATTTATGTTTAAAAATGTATGGCTGTGCAATGAAATTTGATGTGAAATGACGATTGATATAATTAAATCATAATTCACGTATACAATTATATTTTGTTTTTTTTTTTAGGGGATTGCCTGATTAATAAAAATGGCTATTTATCCAATATGACGAAGGGTCACACGTTACATGGACACCCGAAAACTGAGTCGCGATCAGTACTTCATAATATGATGCCGAGTGCCGACTACTCAATAATTTAAGTCGATTTATTTAAAAATACAAAGAAACGGTTTGGAGAACACTACTGTAGTACATCAAACTGTCATTAATTTTAGCGATAAGTAGGAGGTCCCACCAAACATCTTGGCCTAGGAGCCCGCTTCAGGATTTGGTGGCCATGCATAGGGTGATGTATTAAAATATGATTTAACCATATCAATAATAAAATATCTCTAAGAAATACATGCCGTCGAGTGAAGACCAGGAAAATGAAAACTCAGTATAAGAAGTACGTACTTACCCGGAATGTGCACCAGAGATTTCCAGAGTCAAACTAGATGAATAAACGAAGATACATATTATACAATGATATTTATATAGAATTAGTAATATGTTTATTAAGAATTATTTTACCATAATAATATCTTTATTGATATTAACGTGATGCCATTGACCATTAAAACTAAGTATAAATGGTTTGAATCACCTGCCATAATAATATTCCGAAGACGATATTATTTCCTCGAACACTTTAAAATTCCTACATATTATTATTATTCTCATGGCAAGTAAAACGGCAGATATTTCATAAAATAGAAACAGACGTGTACGTAAATAGAAACAGGTAGGAAATTCCATTCAATGGTATAGAATTCTTTCCCTGATCGAGCACAAAACATGTTTTGTCAAACTTATAGACAACCCAATATATTTTTATCTGTAGCTTTATATGCTACATCTAAGTAGATATATATGTGAATGCGTAGGAGTTTTCTACGCAAAAGAATGCTTGAATTTTAAAAACATATATTTTTAAGTCGTTGACAGTTGAACAAAACAAATGAATAATAATTAATGCATTATGGTGGTTCCTCAATAAATATTTATGAACATTTTACAAAGCATGAAAAAGATTTATTTGAAATTTTAGAAGTCTGTCCATTTAAATGACTACATTAATTATTATTAATTGTGGAAATAATACTTTTATACTTGACACTTTCCTTGGCAGTAGTGAAATTAATTGTAATGGGATTAGGTACCAACTTTATATAGGGGACATTAATTAATGTTATTTTATATGAGGTACCTACGTTCCTAGATTATGAATGACAGATTATAGGATTATTAAAAATTAAGATATTTTTTGGTTAATGATTTTTTGAGTAGATAATATCGATGACCCGTTATGAAAAAACTTCTGCAACTCATGACATAAACGAAAACTGTTAGAAAAATAAATTCAGATAGAAGACAAATAATATTATGTACCTATTTCGAATTTATCAATCAAATATCAACAATGTAACATAATTCGACGTAATTATTACAAATGTAAAAATGTACCTTTAAATGCGCCAGTGGATAAAGCAGTATTATCTTATGACAACCACTAGACTTTACTACAGCTCGCACGAAGTCTATGTAGGTGCGGTTTGTACGTAAATGTAGGAATTTATGCTGAGGCATGCACGTGCATCAATTCGACAGGAAAAGTTGGATATGAGAAATGGGCGAGGGAAATGCGAGAGTAATGTGAAGTACGCAGGTCGTGGTTTACTACAAGGCCCATTAAGCATTCTGTACCGGGTTATAACGCGTGTATGATCTCTCCGCACTCTACTGCATAAAATTCAGATATCGAAACGTTCCTGCAGTGAAAACATTACCTGCGATCTGCCACAATATACAGTGATTGTCGTTTGTGATGATTCATATTCACCTAACTCTCTTCTTTTTCATCTTCGTCGTGCCCTCGTGTCTAAAGATCGTGACTACCCTAAAAAAAGTCATTTTTCGAGCAACTAAAACTGTCCACCCCTCACAGTCCTCTAATTTTCTCAGGGCAGAGTGAATACTACATCCAGTAAACTCCTTCACACCTCTTTATTTACCTGAAGGCTACCTAGATGACTCTCCAGATTATTTTGTCCACACCAGATATGTCTAAAAAACTACAGAAATTATATAATAGACATAATTATCGAGAATCATTCCTTTATCCGGAGTCTGGATGATTGAGTGATCCATTCTGTGATTTGTCCAAATAAAAATGAACCATTTGGCGCCAACATCACATTTAGAATACATAAATTGAATTCTACTCCCTTACCTTTATTACCGAATGATAAATTTGTACCAGTTCGATCTCCAAACCATCCTTAGCTGCTCTGTAAGTGATTTGGTGAGTTTTTAATGTTAGGTATATTATGAGGACACTATTGATATATTTTGCACTAACTATGGTCAAGTGATAGCATGTCGCCTTTTAATGTGGATTCCGGGTTTGAATCCCGGGTCTTGCGAAAATTCACATGTATCCTTGGACTCAGAATATGTACGTAATAGTTTGAGCAAGTAGCTAACATCCATTTTTCATAAAAACAAAAATGTGTTAATACAACCTCCACTCTGTGCAGGCCCATTAGGATTGAACAAAGTATAGTATTTTAATTGTCTGTGTATAAATTTAAATTTACTTTCCGAGTCAAAAATACTAAAATATTGTGTAAGTGTGTTTGTAATATTCCTATTTTAAAATTCCTTCCCTAAAAAACATCTTGAATTCTGTGTTTTAAATTTCGCATTATGCTGATATGAAAATAAATTATGTGTATTATATTATAGGTGCCCACTTTATCTCGCATGCAAATTCCCTGAATAACTTTGGCCCGCGTACTAAAGAAATATTACATTTCCTCGGGTGTACCGAGCGTAGCCTCCCAGGTCTTGTGAAATGATACTTTGGGAAAGTTTCCTCTGCGAGTCGCCAGGTGTGTTGGGTGGCACTATAGCCACTCTCCCATATACCTATCACATGAGCGTACAGGTACAACATGTGAGTAACGCATACAGGGCCTGCGTGAATAATATATAAATTAAAAAGATTTATAGGTAGCCGGTTTTGTACGGATAGAATAATGCAGCAATTGAAAATATGATAGGGCTGAAATTTTCCACATAAATAATTTTGAGCGAATCATTTTCAGTGTTTATGGAATCAACTAAATATTTAATATAAAATACTTTGTTGCAACCAGTGTTACCAACAAGACAATTCAGAAAAATATGCCAGATAGGCTGTAATACTAGAATTTCTCAAAATTAAAAAAAAAATATAGAAAATAGTATTTCAAAAAATATATTCATAATTATGAACTTTGTTTATTACAAAAAAAAACCGTATTTTATAACTAGGTAATTAAATTAAAAATCAATATAGGTAAGTGTGTCGTACATAACGCTGGGGTCACCACTTTGGGTTCGTGTTATAGAGGGACGAGAACCATTTTGGCGGCGAAGGTGTAAAGATGTAAAGACCGGATGGAGATTGCTCTGATGAATTGCGAAGAGAGTTTATTTTACTGGATGAAAAAATACAATGATTCAAAATACAGTTGCGAAATGCAGTGCCAGATACTATGCTCGGAGATGTTAGGATCGAGTGTGTTGCTCGGTGAAGTCTGAATTTACTAGGACCTCCTCCAGTACACTTTTATGTGCAGTGTAGTCTTTGAAAAAGCCAGTAAAAGTCAGTAGCATTTGGTGTCAATTACTAATTTATCTTGTATTATACATATTGAAATTTTTTTCAAGGGATGCATATTAATTATGAATGTTAAAAGTGGAAACACATTCAAAACATGCCACGCGACGTGTCCACAACCGATGTAAACCGTGCAAAATAAAGGGGTTGTTTTCCTTCTTCGTTAGGACCTTATGACTGTGAATTGTGACCTGGATTATTTGACTATCAGCCGTCTCGACAGGTTGGTCCCACTCCTCTCAGAATTGTACGATAAGCAAGACCTGTGGTCACTTTAAAGACCCGTGGAACTCATAAATTGGTGCAAATATTTTGGATCTCCAATGTTTGGTTTAATATTCTAGTGCGACATGTTTAATAAACAAGACAGCGCGGATGGTACAAATGGACACTAACGATCCTAAATAATGACTATTAAACCATTTGCATTCGATAGCCTTTTATGGATACGACAGCTCGCAATAAGAGGTAAGTGAATATCTTTAGTTGTATCTACAGGTCAAGTTTTAATCGCTACGCTCAAAGTGTGAAAAGTATGGGTATGAAGAATGTACATGTAAAAATGCGGTATTCCCCGCATATAAGTAGTAAGTGGGGTGAATGTGTAAGTCAGTAGGACCTACTTGATTTTGTTATTATTTTGCCCACTCCCGCCTTATAAGGGAATAAAAAAAATTAATATATTTTTTTAAATGGACCCCCACTAAAAACATTTTTCGGTGTGCACCTGTACAATAACGTTTGAGAAGCTCAACGAACTTTACTTTATTATTATTGAGTCTTTATTTGATCATGTTAAAAATATAAAATTAAAACAGATAGATATAGAATATTATTTAAATACAAATAATAAGTAAATAATGATGAATATTTCTGATGTCTTCATTTCCCTGTCATAAATTTCAATATTCCCCTTTGTTTTCAATTCTTAGTAAAACGAGACAATGTTTACATTGGAGATTACCTTTCAAACAAATAGGTAACAGATGAGAAAATTCGAAACGTACCTGTATTATTTTGTATTATTGATGATGATTGATCTGTGCACATCTTGAAAATGGTGAATCAAGAAATTACATAATTATATTATAAGTAAATTTATTAACACATTAAATACTTTACATTTTTATATAAAATCTATAACGTATTCTTCTGTCTTCAGTACTCGCCTTTTAATAAATAAATACTCAACCACAGAACAGATTAATAAATATAATTCAGATAGGCTCGATGGCCGCGTGGCCTAAGCGCCAGCCTATAGTGTCGAGGGTCCCAGGTTCGAATCCTGGGTCTGGCAAGTAAACATATTGTTTTTCAATTTGTGTATGAGTCAGAGTATGGACCTAATAGGTTGAGCAAATGGCTGACATCCATTTCTCGTAAAAATTAAATCTGTTAATACAAACCTCCTCTCTGTGGAGGCCCATATGATCCTATAAGGATCGGACATGGTCAAATAAAAGAAGAAGAATACCATACCCCACCCCAATGCACTACATTTTGAAGGAAGGTTTTGAATGTGTGACTGTACTACGAAATACATGCAATAGTGTGTGTTCAACCTTCAAATACACCAATATTAAATGAGCGTCAGTGCATAAACTAAAAGCAGTTGTCAGAACGAAGGACAAGCTTAGAATGACGTATTCTTGACACATGTTTAAGTTCATCCCATATTTTTCCACACTCTAGATCGGTTGCCTGTTACTCCACACCCGTTAGGTATTTCAGTTCCTGGTGCTCTACCCCAACAGAGACACCTAGTGAACAACAATGTTTAAACAACATTTAAAAAAAACGTTGTAACATGTGAATAAGTTAAGAAACCTCATCATATTACATCTACATTACAGCCATGTTTATAATTAAAATATAATGAACTATTTCTTTTATTCAACGAATAATTCACAAGATTTTAGACTGAAATATTATATATATTGAACATACATAATTTGAAAACATCTCATGCATATACCCATAATGCAATTTGATAGTTAAAATCGTTGTAATTAAGTAAGATGCGTAAAAGACATTAATGTATATTTTCTAAAATTAAAATAAAAATGTGTTTCACTTTAAATCTTTCGAGTGTGGATAAATATGGAATAAATTTAAATAAGTTTGTCACGTAAACGAAACGCGCATCCAATATTGGTAATATTTGAAGACATTAGGATACGCTTCATATTTTGTACATTTAATAACGTGACCATCATTAAGTCAGTTGAGCTGTCTCACCGGAAAAAGATAACAGTATAGCATTGATATCAATAAATGATATTTGCTATTTGTAGAGTATTAATTGCAAACAATAATATTTCGATTTTATTAGATTCAATAGCAACATTAATTTGATATTTATTGTTAAAAAATATCTCATAATAATGCTGTTTTTCTAATTTACTTACTTACCTATTTTTTTCTGCCTTTCCCTGTATTCCGGTGGGTCTTATTACGTATTATTAGGTGTTTTTTTTTTCATACATTTATTTACAATTTGGTTTATAAATATTTCACAGTAAGCTGTAATACAACCAACCTACTGCATACGGAACATCTGGTTCAACGAATGATGGACAAATTTAATGTAGAGTATAGTTTACGTTTTATAACTTTGCACTTTTTGCACTTTTTACTACACTGATACGCCTCTTTGCCTGATTACCTCGCATAAAATTAGATCAAATAAATTATTCACTTGTATATCTGTGGTAATAAGAAAATAAATAAATAATATACTTATGTAAAAAAAATATTTTTAGAATAGTATTTAAGTACATCATTTTCATCCAACCGCCAAAGTGCAAAGTAATGAAGCAGCAACTCTACATAGTCATAAAGTGGTACACAATGGGCACAAACCAATAACAGGGCCACCCTAAAACCTGGTAGATTTTCATCATATTCGGCGGGGAGTTAGAGGAGGCCTCCATTCAGTAGTGGATCGGCCGCTGATTATGATGATGGTATAAATAAATATTCTTTGAGAGAAGGGAAAAGGGAAATAACTCTATAAAAAAAAACTACTTTTAAAGACAAGATTTTATATAGATACTTCAGTCGGAAGCCAACAGCGGTGGAGTGAGGTTGTACAACTTCGCTTGCGTATTCGGGACGCTATTCGCCTGGTTACTCGCGAACGGTTATAAATACGGGATACAACAAAAATAATATTGTTTGTAAATGAATTTGACAATAAACTCAACATGTGTGGTCCCATGTGATTTTGACAATCAGTGCCAGTGCTTGAGAAAAAGTGAAAAATATTTATTGTTGCACGGATAGTGCACTTTGTGCGGGGAGTGCGTCAAACGCTGTGAAGCGAGGGGTTGTCCACACTGTTTTTTGTTCACACTGTTGCGCGAATTCCAAGACCGCGTGAACGGCAAAAGCAATAAAATGGAAAACACCACGATGGAAGTGAATGAAACCAAAAAAACGAAGAAGAAAAGAAACGATGATGAAGAGGAAGTGGTTGGAGAAAAAGAAGAAGAATGGCAGACGGTGACCTCTGGAAAAAAACCCAGAAGAGACTCTGGGGTCACTCCAAAGGGAAACCAAAACATCGTCATGATAGCGACGGGAAGTAAAATTCCATTAAAATTGAAAATAGCGCAGATGCTGCATAAGGCAGGAGTAAAAGTACAGAAAATTTACAATAAAAATTTAAAGACGTACATCCAAGTAGAAGACGAAAAAGAAGCAGATAAAGTGAAACAAGCTGGAGAACTCAAAGATCTCGGTTTTGTGACCAAAGAGAATGACTCCTGCTCTTATGGAGTAATAAGAAAAGTCGATATTGATATGGACCTCCAAGAACTGCAAATGGAAATCAAAAGTGATGCAAAAGTAATCAACCTTAAGAGGTTGACAAGAAAAGGTGATACAGGAGAGCTGACAAAGACCTCGTCAGTCAGTATTAAATTTGGGGAGAAAATATTGCCGAGAACAATTTACATATATGGAGTCTCTTTTGCTGTAGAACCGTATGTATTCAGGGTTATGCAATGCTACAAATGCTGGCGATATGGGCATATCGCGAACAATTGCGGACGTACAGTAGAAACGTGCCCTAAGTGTGGTGAAAACCACAAAACCTGCGAAAAAAATGAGGAAATTACGTGCATCAATTGCAAAGGTAACCACGCGGCAAACAGCCAAAAATGCCCAAAGTGGCAAGAGGAAAAGAATTGCAAAGAAGCAATGAAAAAAATGAACATACCTTTCAAGGAAGCAAAAAAAAATATGTTAAATAATAGCTATGCTGACATATTAAAACAAAAAAAAATCGTAAGAAGAGATGAAAGCGAAACAATTCAAAAAACTAAGGAAAACAAAAAGAAAGAAGAGGCGGTGGTAGAAGCTTCAGGCTCAACAATAATATCTACAGGTAGGAGCGTAAAGCCTACAAAAAATAAGAAAAATTCAAAGGGGAAGACAGAGGTTAACGCGATGGGAGAAATTATGAAAGTCTTGCTGAAAGGGGGAGACTGGCAGCAGATCATTAAACAACTAATAATTAAAGCAGTGGACTGGGTATGCAAACAATTCAAAGAAGGACACTTAAAGGAAATTCTAGGGGAGGTTCTGGAGCAAAATGGATAATAAAAAACAAATTAGGATTTTACAATGGAATGCCAGAAGTATGAAGCAAAAAAAGGATGATATAGAACTCTACTTAATAAGACAAAAAATTTCAATAGCATTAATCTCAGAGACTTGGCTGAGGTCTGAATTAGACTATCTGAAATTCAATGATTACACGATGTATCGAAAATACAGAAGGGATGGATACGGAGGAGAGCGATTCTGGTGCATAAAACACTGGCGTCTAAAGAAGAAAGAAAGAAAGACGGAAGAGCTAGACAAAATAATTATAAAGCCATTTAACAGAATAGGAGTGAGGACCTGATCGAAGGATCCCCTTCTAGAAGAGAAGAGGCGATATGACAGCGAGTCGCAGTCAAAGCCTCGGTAAAATCACAAAAAAAAAAAAAAAAATATAGATACTTATGCGAGTATGTTTCTGTCTACAGTTTAGTTATTAGTTTATTGGCATTGATTTGATTCATCATTTTATCTAGTAAAATAAATATTATATGGATTATGATTAAATTACGGAATCATTTATCAATAAATACATTTTTCTTTCGCACACAGAATTAACTTAAGATCTAATTAATAAAATGTAGTATTTTTTTGTAACTCCCCTGTATATAGTGGGAAACTTATTTTTCTTATTTGCTGACGATGCGATAAAAACCACATAAGCGAGTCGATTTGAAAAAGAAAGCTTAAATGTTTGATAAGTGTTCGGGACTTTCCCGCACTTTTGAAAAAACTCAACGTGATATTTTGCGGAGATATTATTTTCTCACGAGCTTGTAATTATTATTTTCACAAGCTATTGTCGCTCAGGTGAGACTTATTTTCGTGACAATAAAATTGATGCCTGAAAAGGTGTTATCCCTTTTTCAAGAAGGCTTACCAGATTCGTTACCATTGTTTTACTTTCAACGAGTTCGTTATTATAAAGTTGCCATGAATAATTCTTTAAAAAGTCATCTCCACGAGAAATAAATATAAATCATCTTATTTTAGAGATATATGTATTTTAAGGGATACTATAAAAGTATCAGCTATTATTTTATAGATTTGCACTTGCACAGAATGTCAAGTAAGATAATTTTAAATTAGTATTCAACACCATAAAATACATGTCATAAATGTAAATCAATTAAATTAGACGATAATTATAGTAAGTTGAATTCTCTCATTTCTCGATCATCTCGCCATTTTAAATAATATAAGTGTTCATGAAGAAAAATAAAAAAGTTCAATATCTTAAAAATAATATATTGTATGCTAATTATCAGTCGAAAATGGCCACTGCAACGAGCCCGAAACGTCGAAGAAAGAAGGTTTAAAGTACACATGGTGAAAACCCAGAAATCTATAAATACGATTCATACGGATCAGTTTAAAAAAATGATGCAGGTATTTTCATAGCGGTCAACATTTAAAAACACTTGTATAATTAATCGCTAACAGTGAGATAAGTCAAAAATACTAGTTCAGAGATAATTTACTTTAAAGTATGTTTCATATAAATTTATTTTATTTTTTATGCTGCTTATATATTACTAGCTGACCCGGCAAACGTTGTTCTGCCATATAAATTATTTCTAGTGAATATTTTGGTTGTTAAATAAAAAATAACGAATGTATCGTAAGTGTGTGGGGATGGGATCTATGACAGAAAGAGGAATAGAGCGCTGTAGACGATGACCGCCGATAAAAACAAAAAAACATCAACCATTCATTTTCTCAATTCAAAATGACTAATGATGTTCATAATGAATGAATTACCGGGGACAGGATCTCGTTGTTTAATGTTTATGCAATATCCGAGAAAATTAGCGGATATTGGAGAGCGTCGTATGAACGGTGTGTGTCAGCGATGAACTCCAGATTATTGTTTCTTTTTCGAATCACGATTTCTCGCGTCGATGTGCGGTCGCCAACCATGATTCCAGCAATTCGTCAACAACAGGTGCATTGAATCGACGCACGTGCTCTCCAGCTGGTGTTTTATCAGGATTGATGACAATAGCGTGATTGTCACTTTGCAATTTGTGCATGTGTGCTTTGAAAAATTTCAATAATTCATTGTGCTCATTCAACAGGGCGTCCAGTTCACCGACGATGCGCCTGGAAATAGGCGAATTGAGGCCATTGTAGCCGCAACGTGCATTCACATGATTGATGTCCTCACCGCCCATGAAGTAGATTTGTAAAAATTTATGTGGTTCGTTTGGCATTGGCAGCAATGAGCCTACTTTGTGGTATACTTGGCCTTTGATTTTGAACGTAGAATGGAATTGTTGACCATTTGCCGCAGTATTGTGAACTATTTCTGTTGCTCCGAACGAAGTCATTTGGAAGCATGAATTGAATGTGCGAATGGACTTCAGGAACAGGTTTGCATCTGGAACCGTGCCGATGAGCAAGCCGTTCAATGGTTCTGGTGGTATCTCAATTTCTGGTAGTTGCACTTTTCCTGATGCGCAACACATCCCGGCTGACTCATGTTTGAATTTGAGCGCATGACAATGGGGACATTCTTTGTCCATAGCACCAATCAGCACTTTCGGATGAGCGGAATATTTAATATCTGGCTCGTACTCGAATGCGAGACGAAGGAACGAAGCGGATGTAAATGTTCGATGTACTTGTTGGCGTTGTCAGTCATTTGCTCTGCGTGTGTTAACTACGAACCGGCGCGCTTGGCTCCGTTCCAATTGTCGTTGTTGATTTCGTTCAGCTTGTGCCTCTTATGATAGAGATGCATGCAATTGCGACATGCTTACACGCACGTTTTTGTTCTCTTGTTGGATTTGTTCGTCTGTTCTTTCTGCTCTACTATTTTGCATGTTTGTTGCTTTATTCGTTCGACGGCCTAAATGGCCCCCCTTGCGTCTTGCTGGCATTATGCACTGTAATACACGCACATAAAAATAGATAAATTAAAATAAATCGTACAAAATTTTGCACGCACTGCGTTGTGATATGCCGAATGAAATGTCAAAATGACGCAACGCTTCTCTTGAATTCTTCTCGGACGTAGCGCCATCTGTCATTCAACAACATAAATAATTTCGTTTGAAATACGAACGACGGTTAAATTTGTTCATACAAAAATAATAAAATCGCGATTAAAAATGGGAGAGTAGGGTTAGGAGAGTTAAAATTTGGGGTTATAAGTATTTTTTTATGCCAAATAATAAAAAAAATACAAAAAAAAAATTGTCAAAAAAATAAAAGAAAATTTTTCTGGAAAGAGATACCCTTATCAACTAGCGGTATAAAATATACTTGTTGACCTATTCTCATACCTAACAAATATACATAAAAAAAAACATAAAAATCGGTCGAGCCATTTCGGAGGAGTTCAACCACAAACATCGTGACACGAGATTTTTATATATATATAGAGATAATAATGGTAAGATTTTTTTATTATCAGTGGGTTATCTCAGTTATCCACTTTTACTTTGAAGTTACAAAACATTTTTAATAAATGCAACATTGGCACTGCAATATGAGTATTACATTTTTTTTACAACTATTTACTCAGTGATTTATTATGTAGATAGGTACAACATTCAGCAATCGATTGGTATACTCATCTCAAAATCAACATGTTCAGTTTATTATTTTTACTAATGCTTCCAAGTGGTAATATCGGCCTATGGTTTGAGCAATTATTGTCCAAATATCTATCTCAAAAAATATATTGTAGAATATCTTCAGAGTGTGATCAATAACCACACTTGACTGTAAACCCAATAATGATGATGATAATGATAACTGAGTTCGACTTCTGGTACTATACTAATGATTATTCCCAGATTTATAATTAGCCAATTTAAACAATTAGAACTGGTTTATTTAACACATTAAACGACACAGTATTCCTTATTAAATGTATTATTAATGATATATTATAATATTTCGAATATGTACGTAAATAATTATTTAATTAAAAAAATAGTCCTCCACTCTGGTACTTACCTACATATTTAAAAGAAAACATAATATTTAAAAACTGCGTATGATCTATAACTGCTTAAATTGCTTATATTTTATTTTTTGGATTTTTTCTAATAATTCCAGTTCTACAATAAATTTAAATAAAGTATAATAATATGTGCATCACATATACTTATAATTTAAATGTTATTTTTATTTATGTCGCCTCATGTAATAAATAATGTAGGTACAAATATAAAAATTAACGAAAATTGCTTTTTTTCCAAACAGCTGCTGTGTTATAATATAGAGCCTTCAAATTATAGCTGTTTGCTTTGAAAAGTTAATTTTATATCATATTTACATTTCCAAATAAGCACCCTTAACGATAATAATTTCAAACTTTATAAATTATAATAATTTATTGCCAACAATTTGTATTGTTAAGTTATTAAATATTATTTGTATTTATGAGAAACACTCAAATTCGTACAGCTTTTGTGTACTTTGTTCTACAAAGTTCGAATTCAAATTCAAAATTCGAATTTATCAGCAAAGATGGTAAATTGTATTATACTCGCCATAATAATAGTTGGTATAATATATCATGGTACTGTTCGGTTAAAGCGGATACAGCGGAAAACGCATTTTGAAAATAGCCGATAAACTGGATTATTTGTTAGCTTGGGTTAATTTAGGTTAGGTTAGGTTGGGTTAGGTTAGGTTAGGTTTGGTTAGGTTAACCTTACAAATAATCCAGTTTATCGGCTATTTTCAAAATACGTTTTCCGCTGTATCCGCTTTAACCGAACAGTACCTATATCATTTCCGTAGTACTATTGTGGCACGTTATGAAAGCTTAAAACAAAAGTATGCTGAGCTTTAAAAACGGAAGCTCACAGCGGATATTGGATATACGATGGCAAGATTGAGTAAAAAAAGTAGAAGTCAATAGAGTAGAATAATATTCAGTTTCTCGTTACATTTAAAGTATGGCCCGGTGCATTTACCATATATGCATGAATATGCAAAATCTCGTGTTTATGGTCGTCTGTAAACAATTTTTTTAAATTGTAATAATGCACGTGTACTGAGAATAAGTCAACAAATAGGGTAAACCATGTACAATACCTGTTCTGACTATAGAAATACTAGAGCTCAGGTCAAGAGATCAAGAAGATGGCAAGAAGCACATGAAAAAATGATCATCTCACTTGCATTCGGTAAATGATGATCCAGTGCTACATTTATGTACTGGTGTATTGAGTTGAGGAATGAGATAACTGGACGCCAGGACAATTGGGCGCCGTACTGTTGAATGAAATAAATAGTCGTTCGATACGATTTTATACATAAAGTAGACGAGGAATTTTATCATTTACCATCTACTACTTAGTAGTTTTAATTCACTTTGCTCTTAACATAATGTTTTTTTTTTATTTCGGTTTGAGAATTATCATGTTTTTACATTTGTATAAAAATAAATAAACCCTCTTCTCGTTGGAACTTAAACATATGCACAAAATTAAGTCATTATTTACGTGTGCATATTAAAATTCTCACTAAGTATTAAATAATAAGGTTAAATATATATTTTATAGTACCTATAATTCACGAAAGTCTATTTATTTTCGTATTTCATTCAATTGCGTGGCACCCAGTTGTCCCGGCGCCGAATCGTCCTAGACCCCTGAGTTAACACCTTGACGTTAAGGAACGGACCATTAGAAAACTAGCCAGATCTGGTAGTACCTATCGATGTACGATGAAGATTATTTAGATTACTATTTAGTAGTTAGTGACCCTATATAAAACACCTTACGAGTTATTACCTTTCTGATGTCGTGACCTAAGGGTTGGGAACCCGTATGCAGTATTTAATATTAAGATTTTCTATTAAGTATGTGTATTTGATACTTGACTTACGTGGTGTTTATTCACTCTACTAAAGAAGCGGGCATGGACGAAGAAAAAAACGTGGTTCATCTCAACGGTATGGCTGCAAATCTTTGTTATACAAAATAATGGATAAGACAAAAGAAAATTATATCGATGGTGCAGATCACAAACCTTCTATGTCAAATTTTATGATTTTGACTTTATGATATCAAAAAATCAACAAAAATTTAATGGATCTGTTGAACTTTACCTCCTATGTCAAAGAGAAATATAGCCGAGTTTATTTATCTTTTAATTAAAACTCCTATGTCATATTCATCGTATTATGCTGCTAATAAATCAGTTTTAACCTTCCCCTGTAAAATCGTATTTTTTTACTAAGAAGGTTTGTGATCTGCACCATCGATATAATAAATTATATAATGACAGTTTAATTGAAAGATCAATCCTCTTATTTTTCCTACACATTATTGTAAGGTCGTTAACTGGATGCAAATTAAGTTAAGAGCGGCAGATATTTTGGATAGTTAAATACTTCACATTAAATAATATAGAGATTCATTTTTCATTAGTTATTATATTTGCTCTTTTGTATTTATAAAATATTGAATTTTAAAATTATACCACTTATTAATTATATTATAATAATATAATATATTATCAACTTATTTAAATTGTTGTATGTAGATAATATTAAATTCTTCTTAATATAATATAGAAGAGCATGGTCCCCTATTTGAAGATCGTGTTAGTATCTAACTAAATCGATAAATTACCAGATCCACTCAGAGATTAAAGTTTCGAAGTGAAATACCTACTAAGCATTAGAAGACCACGAATTTGCTAGACTCTGGGGTTGTAAAGAATCTACAGGGTGACATAAGCCAATAATTGAGATAGAAATGGTCGGAGAAAGGAAGCGAGAATATTAAATTGAATGTTCTCCGAATTTAAAAAAAAAATTGGCGCCTCCTTATTTCAAATGTATAAAAATTTTGTGTAAAAAATGTATTTTTTACTCAATATTGAATGCACGAAACAATAAAGGAAGAAAGGTAAAACTTTCCGCGTCTTTGTTTGAACTAGTATACGCCACGGATTACATCAACATTGACATATAATTGTATCATATAATTACATCGTTAGTGATAGATTATGTTTTTGTAGTTCTCATAACTGCAAATCCGTTGTATGACCATTTGAGAAGCTGAAAAAAATATTACCGAATAATTAATTTCTAAATATTTTGTATTTTAACTAAACTACCTACCATCATGAAAATAATCATTGATTACAAAGGATTAATTAAAAAAAAAAATTGTTAGTTTTTCCTAGAAAATTACGATAGTATAAATATTTTAAAAAGAAATTTTTGCATTCACTATAATTAAACCCATTTACAAACATATGATTATTATTTGTAGACGTCCCCAATATGCTTGTATCTATAAAAATATATCATTACCAGGGATTTTAAGATTTAGGGGAATTCAAGGTAACATAATAAATCACATTTGAATCTACTTCTAAGAAGGTCATAATTCCAGGTAGAAAATTTAATACTAGTAATGTATAATAAATAGAAAATGTTATAAAACACGATGAAATTGTGCAAGAAAAAACGTTTCTGATACCGTTAGTGTTCCTTCGAATATTAATTTATATATGTATTCAAACATTTGTATTGAAGCTATTATATTTTTATCATTGCGGTTAGAATTATCTATAAATTGATATATTATGCTCTTGATAACATACTGAGATATCAATTGAAAATTTTCGTCAATTACAAAAAAGGAATTAAATCTCGATGCACATTATTATTACATCAATTAACAATTTTTAAATTAATTAATATTCTTGTCATCTGTAATAATTATTATTTTACTCACATTAGTAAAAGTGTCGAGCGAAAGAATGAACACTTTGCCAGCCGTAAGTCTGAGTGGCTTCTTCATTCTCTCTCTGAATATCTTGAGGGTAGTCTTCACGTCCTCGGGATAGTCTGGCCAGTTGCTGTTGAACGCGGCGTGGGTGAGCTGGTGACTCTTCAGCGTGCACACATAAACAGAGTTTTTTTTCTTGTTTTTAATTATAATACAACGTGCATACATTTAAGTACATAATGTATAATTTTCAAGCTGTGGTTGGCTGAAATAATTTGTGGTGTTTTTCAACTTTTACCTCGTTTTTACATGTCATCCAATCAGGTATAAATCCAGAAATCATTGTATTAAGCCGCGTTGACACGGTCCAAGTACGATCCAAGAAGACTTGGATAGGAATAATTCGTATGAAGATGTCTCATCCAAGTGACAGCTTCGTACTATTTATTCCTATCCAAGTTAACTTGGATGCGTAGGACGTGGTCTAAGTAGCTTGGATAGGAATAATTATTTATTTATTTATTTATTTATTTGAAAAAGACACGTTGAGTACATAACAAATTATTAATTCAGGACGTTCACAACATGACATTTAGAATAAAAATTACAAGTAATCAGTTAGGAAAATCAGAAAAAACAAAGTGGAGGAAAAAAAGAAAGCAAAAATAGTTTTATACAAAAGAAATAAAATTTAAGAAAACAACAATGATTCAAAAAATACAAATTAAACAATAAAATAGAATTTAAAAAACAGAATATATAATGGATCGCCAAAAATATCTACATCTCTAGGGAGTGCATTGACCAACCGCACAGCCCTCGCTATTGGTGCCTGGTGAGCCTGACATGAGGAAACAGCTTTCATCCAAAATAGGTCATGGCTGCGACCACGCATGTAATTGACGGGTGTGTAAAAATTTAAATTTTCTAGAATATCGGGATTGAAAATGATACCACGTGAGAGCAGGGAAAAATGCTTTAAGAGCAGAAGTGACCTACGAGCTTCAAGAGAATGAAAGGCGAGCATGCCTTGAAGAAAGTTAGTCGGAAAATACTCGTTTGAGAAGGTGTCAAAAGGAAAATAATTATAAACTTTAAAATAGAGATGACGAAGAAATTTTTTCTGAACACGCTCTAAAACAAGCTTATAGGAAACTTCATAAGGACTCCAGATGATGGAGCCATACTCAAGAATACTCCGTACTAACGACACATAGAGTGTACGTAAAACAGTTGGATTCTTGAATGACTTGGCTTGTCTCATGACGAATCCTAGAAGCTTGCTCGCACGCAATGCCGTAGAAGTGATGTGCGAGCGAAATGATAAACGTGAGTCAAACAATATGCCAAGGTCTTTAATTTCTGATTGACGGTTCAGTAATCTATTTGACATATTGTAGTTGAAAATAATTGGAGATCTTGATTTCGAAAAGCTAATACACACACATTTATCAGTATTAAATTCGAGTTTATTTTTTTTCGCCCAAATTTCAATTGAGTTGAGTTGGTATTAGTATGAAGATGTCTCATCCAAGTGACAGCTCATACTATGTATTCCTATCCAAGTTAACTCGGATGAGAAGGACGCGGTCCAAGTAGCTTGGATAGGAATAATTAGTATGAAGATGTATCATACGAGTGCACTTGGATAGGAATATATAGGTAGTATGAAGCTGTCATTTGGATGGCACTCGATCCAAGTGTACTTGGATCGTACTTGGATCGTGTCAACGCGGCTTTAAGGGGCATAATATTATCAACATGTCCAATTATTTAAACTAACATACTACTGTATCTAAAATTGAGAGTATTTATGCAGTAACCAGTCAGACCACATATAACAAAAACAGATAAATAGACACTTTTGTGTTATGTTAATATAAAACATGATAGCTTTTTAATGATAATACCATAATATATTACATGTAGGAGTAAACAACTTACACACAAACAAAAGTCTCATCAGCAAACGCCATTCAAACTGCATGCATTGCCATAATAAAGACTGATGCAATAAGATATTACCTTCTATGGTAAGAAATGTAGACAATAAATAGGCTGGAGTGCTACGTGCAAAAGCTTCGAGATTGCAGTCCCATATTGGGAATCTTGCATTATTATTATTTAATCGTTACATATTGTCTTCTACCAATTATATTATATAATTTATACGTTAATAAATTCTGAATCTCAATTGTTTTGAATAATGTACAATCAGTGTGTTTATTTAATTACCACGCCTATATCACCTGAAACTAGGGACTATCCTGCTCTTCTAGCATTCTACCTTTATCCCCTAAATATAATAATATATGAGTGTGAATAACTTTCAATCAAATAAATTGAATTTTTATGTTATATTGGTATTGAAAAATATGTGTTATTATGTTATTTTAGGGTTGTGTTACTAATGTCTATAAATCGAAGGTAACATATTCTGTGATCAGCTTCTTTATCAGTTCTCTTTATGACTTTGTACAACATTTTTGTATGAAGGGAGTCTTTGTGATTTATGCAGTAGGTGTGTAGAAAAACCACGTTACACCATGTTGAACATGATAACTAATTTTCGCGCAAATTACGACCGGCTGTTTTTTTTCCTTTTTAAAAATATACAATTTATTGAAGAGACAACCCTTATTTTATCCCATCAAAATACAGTGATGGTCTTCTTTAACAAATTACAACTAACCATTTTTGATCGTTTAAATAAATTGATCAAAATGGTGGATATATTTTTTTTTGTTATTAAAATTTCATTCAGCATAGATAGCACTCGTTGTATAAATGACCGATTATGTTTATTTTTTTCTATAAAAATAAAACCTACAGCGGTTTAAATTATTTTCTTGAGTCGTTGAACTGTCATATCAGATACTTAAGTAGAATACCTTCCATATAACTTCGTCTCCAAACCAACACAGCATAAAGACTTCAGACATCATGCAGCAGAAATAGACCAGGGTCCACAGAAGTTGGAGAGGATGACCTAGTGGGTCATCAATCTAGTAAAGTAAATAGATAATAATATTATTATGTACTCAAATATTATTGAATTTTAATACACAAAAATATAAAATCGAATCCGTTATAGTCTTCTGAAATATCAGAAATGCATTTTAAAAATCTGTTGGCATGTGTGTGTGTGTGTGTGTGTGTGTGTACGGCCTGAGTGGACATCATTCAGCGGGGCGTGAGCGGCGTGCGCAACTCAAACGTATAACAGTGTGTGAAATGTTCGAAGACAATGTATTGTTTTGGTTCATATTCGTAGACATCTATATATTTTATAACACAAGTATCGCAACGTTATATATAGCTATTACTTGTCATAAAGTTGGAAAACTCTGCGTCCGTTCAGATGTACTGATCACATATTTTAAATTTACTAGAGTGAAAAATGTTAACAATAAACCACCTAGATAATTAAAAAAACTGAAGTTTCCTTATTCTAAATTTAATACAATATTTGGGAAGCATTAATATTATCTCAAACTTGGCATGATATAACAATATTATAGTTGTAATGTATGAAAAACATGCACAGAAACAAAACTAAAAACACCAACATACGTGTACAGTTAATAACTCTTGAAGCCGTTATTATAAGCATTGTCAATTTTAATTATTATATGCAATAATCCTGCCTAAGCTGAAAGATTTAATGTACTTCTGATTCCATTATTGATAGCATTAATTTAATTAAGCTGGATGAATAATATGATATGAAAGCTGCTCGTCAAATCTATTGTATACACTGCCATATTGATAGGACTATACGTTTTCGCGTTAACGTTAAAACGCTACTACGCTCATTTCGCTCGGCTGTGAGCCGTTTAAGATTATTAGGTGTAATAAGTATTATTGTGGTGTTAAAGATAAAACTATTACACACGTAGTTCTTAGTATCATAGCGTACATTATTACGATTATGTATAGGCAATACCTTATAATTGTATTATCTGCAACGCAAGAGTGCGAATATATGAAAATATTATTAGCGTACTTCAGTGAAACGGCAAATAATTTTCAGCAGTAGGTGCGACGAAATTTCGCACTAGTCGCCAATCGGAGATCGACAGTCGAAGTGTGCGCACGTCGATTTGTTTTGTCATGACGTCGGATGAATATATTCTTAAATCGTGTAAAGATGACTAAAAAACTTTACGTATGTTACTTGAAAAAGAAAACATGTCAATGAATATACTATTATTATTACTAATATAACATTAAATGGATGCATGTTGAATTTTTATGACAAATTATATTTCGTTCGGCACGCGTCATTTGCACAATCCGCGCATCGCCTAGCCACGGTCTTTTTACACCATGCCTCAACTGAAGTATAGCCTTAAAGAGAGAGTGAAGCAGGAAGAAGACGTTTTAAACATACACGTTTAAACGCAAATTCTAAATTTGAAAAATCGGAGGAATCGTTAGTTTTAATCGGGTCGTGAAAGATAACAGATAATACTCTTATAATCAAATTGATAGAACCTTTCAGTACTAGAATGGCATATCGAGTGATTTCAGTATTGAGAAATTAGTGTATTATCCAATATATGTAAAAATAATTATAATACGGATAGGGTGTTGTAACCTACTGTAACCTTAAGCAATATACACAATCAATTTAAAAATAGAAACATTATGGATAAGGAGGAACTATCAGCTAAGTTTCGCCGCTTGATAAATGAACGAGTTCAGCGATGACGTGCTCGGTTAAGTCAGGCGAATGTGAATAATTGTGTATGTAACATTAGAAAAAAGGCAGTAAAATATAACATACACTTATGGTGTACGTATGATAATATTGACAGATGGTACTGGCACCTGGTAATACTTGCTAGTAATGTTATATAAAGATGAAACATAAAGTATCTTTGTTTTTAACCAAAAATGATAACTAAGGGCCAAAGGGGATTTCCCGTCAGAACATTATTTTTAGTTTAACTAACAAAAATACTATTTGGTGTTCGTAAGTAAAATGAAAGTTAGTTGAGCTTTTGGGTACTCGAAAACGATGACTTATAGGGTAGTTCGTAGAGCAAATGAACACAGTCATAGTACGGAACACACGGCTATAAAATTAGTATGCACCTACTCTAAAACTTTCCGGTGCAAGTCTTTGCTAACGGTGGTGACTCTTTATGAACCATAAGTAGTGCATATTTACTTTGAACTAAGTAGTAAGTAACTATTAAGTACCTTACTAGTATTATAACAGCTGTCATAGTATATCTTATGTCATGAAATATTATTAGATATAAGATATGAATCAATACAATTATATAATATGATTAAATGTAACTCAATAACTGACCAAATTTCCACAGTAATAATATTATGTTATATTGCAAGGGATGTTTTTCTATCAATAAAAATAAGGGATACCTTTTCTATTAAGTACCGATTATAGATAAGAATTATCGTGTGATTTTATAGAGTAACAAAAATTGTGATGTACATCATGGGGTCGATAGTTATGATGCTTTTGTGTAAAATATATTGATTAGAGGACGCTCCCCTAATCATTGTCCGTGTAAAAATATCGCAAGTACAACAAATGTCTATTCCTTATCTTACCTATACATTGAGCACCTAACCAATATAACGAGACTCTTGTATCAGGTTTCATACTGTTAACTTATGTACTACGAGGGTGGGTCAATAAGTCCTTAGAAAAGCCGACAGGTGGCGCGACTAGTACTGTAAGCGGTTTGTTTTTATGCAGCGGCACTACCGATTCAGTATGCTGCGAAGTTTCAATCAGATTGGTCGGGTTGTTGTGTGTTTCTCGTACATTTAAAAAAAAAAATTGCTTGTGGAAAATGGAAAAATGGAAAATGGAGAAAATTGAGGTTAGAGCTGTTATTAAACATTTTAATATAAAAGGGTTAACAGCAAAGGAAATAAAAAATGAGTTGGATTTAGTTCACGGCATATCTGCTCCTTCACTTGCAACTATTTATAACTGGTTAAATGAATTTAAACGTGGTCGTACATCAACAAAGGATGAACCACGCTCAGGACGTCCTGTAGAGGTGACTACACCAGAAATGATCAATAAAATCCACGATATGGTGTTAAGTGACCGAAGATTAAAGTTGAGTGAGATAATTGAGGTTACAGGGATCTCAAAAGGTAGCGTCATTTCTATTTTACATGACAAATTGGGCATGATAAATATTTCTGCAAGATGGGTGCCGCGTTTGCTCACAGTCGACAATAAACGCAATAGGGTGGTGGCCTCTAAAGCCCTGTTGTCGCTCATGCAACGCAATCCGGATGAATTTTTTCATCGCTTTGTGACTGTAGATGAAACATGGATACACCACTATACTCCCGAGACGAAAGAACAGTCAAAGCAGTGGATTGCGAAGGCAAACCATGTCCAAAGAAGGCGAAAACCGTAAAATCAGCTGGTAAGGTTATGGCTACTGTATTTTGGGATGCACGTGAAATTATTTTCGTTGACTATTTGGAAAAAGGAAAAAAAATAACAGGGGATTATTATGCATCTTTATTGGACCAGCTAAAAAACAAAATTGAAGAAAAACGGCCTCATTTAAACAGGAAAAAAATCCTCTTTCATCAGGACAATGCCCGTGTTCACACATGTTTACGATCAATGGCTAAAATTGAAGAATTGAAGTTCGAATTGGTCGACCACCCACCGTATTCGCCAGATTTAGCCCCCAGTGACTTTTTCCTTTTCCCAAACTTAAAAAAATGGCTAAGTGGACAACGTTTTTTTTCAAATGAAGAAGTCATCGATCGGACAAATGCTTATTTTGAGGACCTTCCGAAAACTTATTTTTCTGACGGTTTAAAAAATATTGAGAAACGTCTAACCAAGTGTATTGAGCTCCAAGGAGATTATGTTGAGAAATAAAAAAAAATACAAAAATAAAAACTGTTTTAATGCTTTTTTCTAAGGAATTATTGACCCACCCTCGTATGTTAAATACCTGTTTTTACAATTATTGTTTAATAAATGAATCCAATGCAGTATTTTAATTAGATCAAATCGTTATTTACTAATTTTGGCCTGGTTAAACCGTGCTATAACAAAATTTACGGAATTTAAGAAGAAATTTATTAGATGTTATGAACGTGGTCGTATATCATAATGTAACAACTGTGTGTGATCACTGATCATGGAATCTAAATTCTAAATTATAATTGGATAATGAAACTAGGTACTTACCGAGAGAATTTGTATACCAATCAGACAGATGACAAGACCGCTCAACATGAACTGGATGGCTGCTGCAGCACTGAAGGCGTCTTCGACTTTGGAGACATAGCTGTCACACAAAAAGTAGGTGATATTTTAAGCTTTATACGAAATTACTAATTGAATGTTATATTGAACTTCCCTTTACGGAACTATGTGCCATATAACATTCAAAAATTAATAATTGGAGTCATCTTTGGCAGATAAGTCTGAAAAATCTGTAGACTTGTAGGAGAGGGGCATATGGCATTATGGTGCTCTGTTTTCCATCGTGTGAATGATAAAACATATTTTTATATATTATAAGAGTATGACTTTTAATATTATATTATAATGTTTGGATAATTAAATTGAGAATGAAGCGATATTTTGTATTTGAGGAATATATTAGTGATTATTATACATTTATTTTAATATTTATTTAACATTTATTTTAATATTTATTTAACATTTAATTCGGTAAAACTTTCCATTGGAATTGGCAATTTACTTATAATTTTGAGGGAAGTTGCAAATGGCTTGTATTTTCCTGACCAGCAGCAGTTTTGTGCGTAATACACATAATATAGGTATACTGTATCCGCGATGTATCAACTTATTCAGTTAACCACTGATAACGCAGAGCTTTAATTAACTTTAGTTTATATTATTTACTATTAATTTAAAGACTTTCAATTTATATTGTGCAGTGTTCATACTTTTACCATTTTGTATGTAAATAAAAATATGTTTAAACAATTGAGTACCTAGGTTAAAATCAAATGGATCCATTACAGACACATTACGATATTGGGATGAAAATAAATACAAATTTTCAGGGAGCTATAATTTGTAGATCAAAAGTTTTAATAATATTAAATTACTAGAAAATACGGAGAAACTTCAAGCATTGCTTAAAATTATGATAACAACGTATTACATTACAGATTGTGGCTAGTGTGCATTTTAGTAATAGAGAATAGCTCTTTATTTGCTTTTAATCAGATTTTTTTTTTATCAGAATTTCAAATACGGAAATAATTTTGTAGATGTAACGCAACGTTTCCTCGCTAATTAATATTTCCGCAGCTCTCATTATATTTTTATTACATGCATAGAATTTAACGTTATTTCAATTTAACGTAAGTAATGTCGACAATATTTAATGCATCTTCAACTATGTATGATGTTTAAAAATAAACGTTGAGCTGCAAAAATTATTACTTTTAAATTAACTATTATTAAGATAACATTGAATTCTTGCCTTACGATACTGATGTGATGCTTTATATACTCTCGAAGCTTGATTCTGAGTAAAGTTTCGAATTGTTCCCCATCCTGTTTAATATCCGGAATAATTTGCAATTCGCCAGCTATATTCTGGTGCGGAATAATATTTTTTTTCATCGAAAATCTCTCCACAAGCATTTGCATGTTTTCCAAGTTGAATGCCAAAATATCCATTTGCCCGACTGGAAAATAATAGAAGAAAATCTGAGATAAAAAATTCAAGCTTTTATTATAATATTACGTTAGAAGTGTTTTATTTTGGCGTGGGTATATATTATTGTATACAGGGCTTGAAATGTACTAATAACTAGTTTTCAAAATATTCAAGGAAAAAAGGTTAACGATGATAATAAAAGTGAAGACCACAATTTTCTAGATGTATAACAGCTCTCAATAATTGTGTACCAAGTTACGGATGTTTAGTTAATACTCCCGTTACTGCAATACCATCTTAGGTTACACAACCATTCCCAGAATCATCAATATTGCATCTAATTAAAATGTTATAATATTCTAAAAACCGATAGCATTATCTATTAAATACATATAGTTTATAGATATTCATTTAATGTCATAAAATTATAAATGCACATTGCGTAGCGTCGCATTCATTATGAACAAAAGAGATAGGTCTTAAATTATATGCGACAAAAATAGAGACACTCTCAATATTTGTGAGAAAGAAATATGAAAATAAGCGCTTAGATTAAGATAGTCTATTATGACGTCTTGTAGGATGTATGAGTGTATAGTATATGAATTCTAGTCAACCTCGTGTAACCCAAAGTGATATTACCGAAACGGACGGAAATAATTATCATCGTAAAAAGAAGGTTAATAATGAATGGATATATTGAGGATCAAGTTATTGATTTATATGACATTATGGATAATTCCAGGGCAAAAGATTTTTTAATTTATTATATTGAGCGTGCAGTACAGAATAATATAATGATACTCATGCATAAAATCCAGGAAATAGACAACTAAATTATGTTCGATAAATCTTTCGAAAATGAACATCTTCTTGGTCGTGCACTCACGGCTGATGATCGTGACCACATTTGAATTTCGCCATCATTTGAGCGACCAAGATTTTCCATCCTTCTCGATCTTCCGCTTCTCTCAGGGCAGAATAGATGGTGCCCCTCCCCAGTGGAGAAAATGAGCATGAATACTATATTTTCTCTTTAGTAAACTATTGATATTAATCATATATTTATTAAAACATTAATATAGTGAAGTTTTACATGCACATATTATTTTTGTTCTAATGTCATGTAAGTACTTAAAAAATCAAATAGGTACATAATAATATAAAATATCCCTTTATTTGGCTGACAAAATTAGACCCTTATAATATTGAAATACACATTATAAAAATAGTAAGTCAAAATAATTCATTCGAAAATATTTCTTCGGGCATTATGTATAATGGGTAATATTAAGTACCTACTTGGTGCAGAACACATACATCTAAAGATTGTAACTTTAGACTGAGAAAAACTATGCTAATTATTTTTTAAACTCAACAATTAATTTGACATTTAAGTGTACATATTTTAAAATATAAAAAAACACTATATTATGTTACTACGACAATTTTATTGAAGAGCTAAACACAATAATGATAATTTATTCTATTTAACATTCACAAGACGGAACCATATTGTAAGTTAACTAAAAGGCGGCTTAAAAAGTTTCAGTGGTTCACTGGCAAATAAAATTGAGTTTATGAATATAAAACTATGTTTATCAGCGATGGCGGTTCTGGGCGAAATAATGTTCTTTTTTTAAATTTGTTTTGTTAAATTAAATTGTTGAATGATTCACAAATTACAAATTAAATTTCCAGATTGTTCGGGGTCTCACGGAGTTATACACATAAAATGGCCGCAGGAACGCAGATACCGAGATTAGTTTTTTCCCACTCGTCTCGCTAACCTTGAAGTACCGAACCGTTTAAACTTTAAGCATTACCGAGCACAGATACGAATCCAAAATTTACGTAAATAATAAGCTCTGGTCAGAGCTCATACACTTCGAGCCCTGCCTTTATAAAAATAATATAACTAGGTACTATAGAGCTGATATAACTCATATCACTTATGTACTATTATGTTCACTCTTAAAACATTAATATTATACTTATTATACAGTAATTGCCTATTAGAATATAATATTGCATCTCATGTAGGATTAACTTTACATGCTATGAGAATTTTATTAATAATAATTTTTTTTTTAGATAATAGGAGTCTCTAGCACTGTCTAAGAGGTTGAACGAATAAATAGCGACCAATCAAATTACGTGTCTAGAATATGATCTCTCCAGATCAAAGAAAGATATGTAAAATCAAGTGTTATCAAGCAAACCTGATTTCGGGGAAAATCGTTATATTTCTATGCAAAAAAATTAAATTCGTCAATTTACATTTTCAAACTTAGAGTAAGCTAGTTATGTGAAGTAGTACATAATGTACGTATATTTTTTTTATTCACCAAATACGAAGCGTCTTTTTATAATGACTTCTAAGAATCATTGATAGTGTGGAATATCAATCACCGAAGTTTAAAAAGCAACCAAGAGGCTGTATAACAGAGATGGTGGAATCCATGCAAAATTTCTGCTCTGCGGACTGATCCGCTATCGTCGACCTTGCGACATCTTCTACTAATGTGTATCCACACGAAACAGGCTCCACAAATCTTTAACATCTACATAATACGTATTACTCTCTTCAGCATCCCATGAAAGTTTTGGCAACATTTATTATGAATAAAGTCAGAATACTAATACTAGAGGTCCTGCATTCGAAACTCGTCTTTTTGTAGTGCCATATCCGGTATCGGATGTTTTTTTATTCATATATATCGCTGCTCTAAATAGGAATACAGTATTAAACTCAAGCTAGTATTTGAGATTCTTGGGTAAGACATTCTTCTTCCAAGACCTTGATTACTGGTGATCTTCCATTACATATTAATATTCACGAGTTGATAACTCCCATGATGTGATCAAGGTATGCCAACTTTCTTGACTTTATTTATCTGATTACATCTTTGGTATGTTTCATCCTCGAAATTCCTAATTATATCTTTCCAGCTGATAAGAAGTATGCCTCTATATACCCACATTTCAAAAGCTTTAAGTTTTATGAGCTTTTTTCTGTGAGTGTCCACGCTTCCATACAATAGGACTGAAACGACATAGCACGTATCCGGTTCCAGGCTGAATGCGTGGCTACATAGTTTTAAAAACAGGTCCGATCTTCTCGCCTCGGCATTTCAGTTCAATGGTATGGTCCCAGTTATCATCTTCAGAGCAGCTTTAGGGAATATCCTGCGAATCGATGTTTCCGCCAAATCTTTTGGGTGCACTGGTATAACCGCATTACAAACACTCTAACTCGTCAGCTGACACATAAATCCTCGGTGACTGAAGTAATCACGAAGAGGTGTTCCATGTGGCGATATGCAAAAATACATAACACTAGCAATTTTAAATATGGTCATTAGATATTATGACATCTAAAACATACCTACATAAACAATTTTATTCATTATTAAAATGGAATTTTTGAATATTTTATTGTCATATTAATAATAAAAAAATCGGATACAGTAGATAATATAACTCCATCTGACTTGGTATACTTGGTAATTATAATTATTGGGAAATCAAAATTTAACAAAAATGTCCACAGTAGGTAATGATGACGGGGCACAGTGTGACGTCGCTAATGATTTTAGCAGCTGTCATTATAAATTTTGATAGATGCATATCATGCTATATAATATTGATGTTATTTCGTTTTAAAGTAACTTGACATTACAAGCATCTAGCAGTTTCTGCCACACATTTTTACATGACGGCACACCGGGGAAGGGAAATTTGTTTCGAGGCAAACCGAATAGAAATCTCCCAAAAACTTAATAATATACTGCATTAAAATATGAATAATAATATAAAAATATTATTGGTAACAATAAAATAATATTTTTTTATTAACACATACCATTATAATATATACAAATATATTGACACTTATTTTAGTAGGGATATATTCTATCTAATTGATTTTGTGAAAGAAATGTGTCAAAACGTGGTTCCAAATTAGTTTAACAAACACGTAACTCCTCATCACGATAATAATATAATCCTTAGAGTTTCTTTATATTTAATTTCCATGTGCGCTAAGAAACCTAATTTGCAAGGATATTGATTATGGTTGTAGTAGCAAATTGATAATAATTGACCCTAAACCAACATCTAAGATTCTGACAACTGTAGCTCAGAAAATAAGGCCTTCTGCACAGATTGTTTTAAAATTCTATTAAATTTTATTTCACTGTTAATAGCAAGTATTTGCTAAGATATTTTGCAAAACCATTTATGACCCACTTGTAAAATTTTGATAATCATGTGAAAATACCTCTCGTGGCACACAGTTTTACATACACTGTCCTAGTGCTAAAACTTTAAAGCATTTTTATCTCCAAATCACCTAAGATGGCGTTATTTATGTTATAAGAGAGCATTACAGATATTCAATTTATGTGTATGTATGTATGTACTAATATAATAAACCCGATAGCGTAGTTTTGTAAATAATGGTGTTATAAGCTCTGTCGGTAATGTAGGTAACTGTGAAGACCTCGTAATGTCAAATTGACTGGCATTATAAGCATTCGACAATCATTATAAAAGCCGTTATCTACTCACGAACTTGTGCGATAAATGCCGGCATTATTGTATCAAGTACTCCATCAACCAGCACCACAGCTGTCTTGGAATAGATCTGCATCAAATAAACGATCTGGTAGGCGGGGGTGGCCATTACGTCGAAGAACGGATACTGCACGTTCGTAGGCAGCACTTGGAAACGCTCCGATATCGGCATTAGACAGCCGACTGGAAAAGTGACACAACTATGAGAAATGTGCGAAAAATATCCTAGTCATTGGAAAGAAAAGTTGACAATTATATTATTACCTATTGACAAGTGTTTATTAGTATGTAGATATTTTAATTATTTATACGTACGATTCTCTTTTGCGCTGGGGATACGTTCCAGAGGCTACCGTGCGAGAATAAAAAGCTTGGAAAAAAGATAAGTTTCACATATAAAAATGAGAGATTTCATTTACTTAAAATTAACCAAAATAAAGCACATAGCGCGTCTTCGTCTAAGATTTGATGTTGACGATTGTGAACATGTCGAGAAATTCATTTATTAAATTCCGTAAAACGACATTAAAAAAATATTACAGAAAGAGGATAAAATCGAAACAAAAGAGCAACATCAATGTGTCAAAACAATAACAAGTCATGCACTATTTTAATTTAAATATCGTTGGCGCACATATTTTTTTTCCGATGAGAATACTAAAAACGTGGTACAATTCACAAAGCACACATAGTTTGAAAACGCCTTCACTGGATTTTTTCCATAGACTATGGTAGGTATATTCCAAATTTGATTTTTTTTTAAATTCTTCTTTACGACTGTTTACACACTATTTTTTAATTGAATAATTAATTAAAATATTTGACGCTATCAATTTCAATAGATTACAATATAATATGCCAAATTTGAATGTACTGATTATTTTTTCAAACAATGAAACGAAACAATAAAACGGGTGTTAACATATTGTAATATCTATCTAATATTTATTTATTTATTTCAATCCACTACGGTATGGTGGCTTCCCGAACCTGCGTTTACTCCTCTCAATCGTGATGAAAATTGGTGATAATATATTATTATCTACATATTTAAATCAATCCACTGCCGGATAAAGGTCTCCCAACCTGATTCTTCTCCTCTTGTTCATATGAATTAAAAAAATATCAAAATTATTAGTGATATGATATAATACACCCTAACTATTTATAACGCCATTACCTGGGTCAATCCACTGCTGGATGAAAGCCTCCCTAATCTGATTCTATTCCTCTCGATCAAATAAATTTCTATTTTTATCAAAATTGGTGATAATATATCTACCTATTTATACCACCATTATAATAATCAACTTGGACTAATCCACTGCTAGATGAAACCCTCTCTAAGCTGATTCCACTTCTCTGTGTCCTATGATTTCCTGTACTTATCAGAATTGGTAATTTGATATAGGTACCCATTTATATCATGATTATCATCATCAGCTTCGATCGATCTACTGCTAGGCGAAGTTCTTTCCAAGCTAATTCCACTTATCTCAGATCTATGCATTGCTGAGACTAAAAAGTGCAAGTGCGTTCAAATTGCAATTTGAAGAGATCCTAACGTCATTTACGTATGAATCGAAAGTAGTGTTAGTATTTTTTTTAATAGAATTTGCGAAAACACCTCGGATGCATAGTTGGTAGGAAATTTTGTAAATTTGATATAAATTGGTAAAGAACATATCCTGGAATGCAATGAATGCAGGTTCAAGTTCAATAATGTGTGCTAAATTACTAGCAAACATGCAAGTGTGACTTTATACTGTGTCATAGGAAGTAGCAATGTGTGGTCTCGTAGAACGTTGTTTCGATTAAAACATACAAGTTTTTATGACGTAATCCATGCAAACTACATTTAATTTTCAAAGACGCATTTGTGCAGTGGCAAAAGTTTGCGAACAATTGTACGTTGGTTTGGCTTTAAACATCCATAAAATAAAATTTAATAGTCTTACCTATAATAGCGACAATGCACATGTAGAGATAACCCTTAGAAACCAGCCTTCCTTTCCATATGGCCCGCCTCACAAATGGCAAGTGTTCAGGTTCCGTAGGGTAAAATTCCTCTCTCTTTAAATGTTCGATCAAGATTATCACTTTTTTTCTATTATACATCAAGATCATCAGCTTGAAAGCCATGTATGCCTCGCTTAGCATAAGGTATAACCTGAAAAATAGACTTTCATTAGAAATAAGTAAGTATAAATACTTACGGAACCCTTGATTATTAGATGGTGTTGCCTTTCAGAAACAAACTGTGTTATTATTTATATTTTTTGTGGCAATGAAATTTTATTTAAAAAAATGCAGATCTCTGCAGTAGTCAAAGTGTGCTGACAAAATAGTTATAGTTTTTATTCACATGTGTCACTATTTATTTATAATAATAATTATGACCCATTAAAGTAATGTGTACGTAGGTATACTTGAAGTTGAACATGTTTGAGATAAATAATAGTTTTTGTTTAAAGCGATACTTCTACCTACCAGAGGCACCTAGCAGAAAAATACGAAGCTTGCAATTTGAGATTTTTTTTGATAATGTTCAAGTTAAATCTGAAAACATTAAAAAGAAAAATATTTTGTATTTTAACTCGAAAATAAAATTACAATTGTAAAAAAATATTATAAAATGTGAATTTCTTAACGGATCCCACCTTATACATTATTATTTTATACCATTTTACAACATTTTTATTAGCTCGTATTCTTATTTATCCGGTGGTTGTTTATCCGGTACAAATCTTGCAATCGATTTTTAACTAACTTCCCGACTAGCCTAGACATTTGAAACTTTTAGAATATATCATAACACGATGCCAATGCATTTTTTAATGCTTTGAGCCATTTTTAAGTAGAATTGAATTCATTTTCAGTTAATTCTGTTTTGTATGAAAAGTTATTTCGGAAGAAATCCGTAATCCAATCCACTATTATTGGTTGCTAGGGGGTCTGGGGTCCTATTTATTAATATATTATACGTGCGTTACTATGGAAATCGATATGAGTGTCAAAATGACATTTTAGTGTTATATCTATCAAGTACAATTTTTTTGATCGTTTAAGCTTAAGCAAGTCAAGTTTATATGATTCAACAGAAAATTTAAAAACGTTGTATAGTTACAAAGTTATTTTTATCCTTTAATTATTTATCATTAAAGTTTAGTTTATTAACTTTTCTATGTTGAGTTTAAAAGATTTTTGATTAATTCATAGTTTTAATATTTTTTATATTTATTTTAAAGACATCGATTTTTATAAAAATATAAATGTGTGTACTTGAAATCCTTTTTATATCACCATTTTATCAAAATGTCAAACTGTGTTCAAATATAAATTAATTATGTAAACTAAAAGTATTTACAATTAATCCTAATTTTCAAATTATCTTTCTCATTTTTTTTAGAATAGAATATTGTGCTCATAATTCAAATAAAAGTTATCCGTTCTACGATATTTTTTTAGTATGGTGCTAAAATCCATTAATAAGCTTTTTTATAAACACTGCAGCAGACATAATGCTTAAAACGAATTGAAAATAAACCAAAGTGTATTTTTTCTCTGTTTATCATGAAAATGAATGTCTGCTTCTATTCTTTCTCGCGCAATGCCATTATTTAAAGATATCAACGGCTGGATAATAATTAATCATAAAATAATTTTCTCAGACATAAAATTAGGCAAGAAATCCCTTACTTGATAATATATTAAATTAAAAACTTTATTAAGAAATCTTTTAATTAGCGCTTTGTCCACTCAAAGAAGGACTTTATTGTTTTCATGAATCATAATACTGTGATGGGAATTCATTAACATTCTACGTTAACGTTCTTAAACGAATACGTTTATATAAGTAACTTTTATATTCTAAACTAAGCCCGGATTCAGCTACCTAATTTAGCTTCCTAGGAGAATCGTATTTCAAGACAACTCCCCTTCTATTATTATTTTTTTTAACTTTTTTAATTAAAAAAAATAAAGATAAAAAATTCTGTTTCATTGGCACTTTAATATCTGACGCCAGTCCTCTTCAACGGAACGAAAATTATCACCCTAGTTCAATTTTATCTTGAAAGGCAATTTATTATTTTTGAGTAAAATGAGTTTCTGGATTATTCTGGATCAGGTAACAGAGGTTAAACCGATGAATCAATATAATAAAATATAACAGTGTAAAGAGACAAAAATCCAGGTATACCAACATATAAATGGGGTAACGATCTACTACCAAAAATATGATTTAACGTTTCTAAGAAAATATAGTTCCGACTATTTATACTACACATTACCGCCAAAGAGTGCGACACTTCGTATCCTTGTGCCACAGCCTCAAGGGTTCCGTCGTCGTGGCCGGCCCTCCCTCACCCTGCAGCGGTGCTACAAAAGCGATCTACACGCCTGGCACGGCCTGGCATGGCGGGAGGTGCAAGAGTTGGCGATGGATCGAGGGAAGTGGCGCGAACTTGTGCTTTCCCTATGCCCCAATGCTGGGTCGTGATAGGGTGAAAGAAGAAGAAGATACTACACAGACATATTATTAGGCACTAAATTTGCGATGACTGATGACTCAGATGAGAATATTAACAATTTAAAACTGATTAAAACTAATAACTGAATCAAAACCCAACGAGTTTTCCTTACGACAATATAGAAATTATGAGGTACCTAGGTATATTTATTATTTACCTATTGAATATTAAATACCGAGGTTCAATGAAAACAAATAAGTATGACTGACAGAGTTTATTGTGCACTATTTATGTCGAATCTTAACAGCCTACCTCCACCCCTCACCACTGCCTTTTCTTAATATGATTGTAATTCAGTATTAATCGTATACTTATATGAATATTCATGAAGTCATAATTTAAATTTATATAGTATAAACTCAGTAAAGATCTACTCTGCATAAAACTGAAAGCAATTTATTATGTGGCTTTTTTATTTTAGCAAATAAGCTAAAAGCACACGCGTGTCGGAGATAAAGAAGACAATTTATTCACCACTCAAATAATAAAATATACCACAATATCAAGTAGTTTTATGTCCTACCAGCCATTTAGATAGGTATTATACCATGTTATAATATCGAGAATGTTAATCCAACAGAACGTGCGTGACAAGTTATGTGGAAACGTTACAGGATTGCAATTAGGAATAAGAATTTTATTGGTTTAATCATATTATTATCTGTGCGTCTAAGTAAAATGGATATATTATTATAGTGGCGCATTTAGGGTGGCGGAGGCCTGACGTACTGACTGATTTTGAGGCCACCACGATAAAAAAATAAAAATCATAAATTCCAAATATTTTTTATTTGTATAAAATTTGCATTGGTTTTACGTAAATGTTCAGGATGGATGATAGATGGTCTCAATATTATTGACGCTCGATTTTTTACAATTATTAATTATTGTAAGTTTATCATTGACTTAAAATAAAAAATATTTTCTTTTTAATATAAAAATTGTAGTTAATGGCCCATCAAACCACACCCGCCCCGCAACACACCCGGTCTTAATCGGGGGTATCACGTAACTATACATTTGGATGTGAAGCATATTTTTTTATGACTGCGAATGTTTCAGGGGCAGTTACCCAAGACTAAGGCCGCCATGCACTCAAATGTGCTTTGACTGAATTTACATGACTTTAAGTTAAGGTACCAATGGGAGAGATGAGCACGTAGAGGCAATATTAAAAATTGTAGTAAGTAAGAAGTAACAAATTAAATTTTTCTAAATGCAATAGAATTGGCCTTTGTGGCGACCAGGTCGGATGGTTTGATGGGCCCAACAGCTGGTTGAACCGCTCTTCCCTTTCCGTATACATTTTAAGACATTCCCAGAGGATGTGGTTTGCATCCTGTATTTCTCCGCCACATCGACATGTTGATCGGGTAACAAGACCAAGCTCAAAGAGCCTGCCAGCGAAGCCACCATGTCCAGTCAAGAATTAATTCTGGTATATCTTATTTAGGTATGGTCCCAATATATAAGCTCAATTTGATCTTAAATAAAAAGGATTTCAAGATATACACATTTATATATTTTTTTTTTAAAATCGATGTTTTTTAAAATAGATTTAAAAAATATTAAAACTATGAATTATTCAAAAATCTAAACAGTGAAAAATTGAAAACTTAAGGGGGGACATGCTCAGCGTACGTCAAAATGGAGCTTTTATGCTATTTTCAAGAATGATCCTGGACATTCCTTAAACGTTGTAGATAATCTATTTACATAATTTTGAAGCCTTATTATACTTTATATTTATTTTAAACATTTGATGATTGCATAAAGTATTTTTATTACATAAAATAGTATTCTTTTAAACCTCTCGCTCTAATGTTTAAGAATATAGTCATATTTCAGTACGTCCATGTGAAGTGGTATTAAGATTTTTTATATTTATTAAATTTAATAAAGCATTTATAAAACCATTAGTAAAATTTATGTCGACATTATTATAGTGAAATATTTACGATAAAAAATGATATTGATAATCTCTGTGATCCCAAATTTGACAAGAATTAGGCATTTTATTATTCAAAAAATGGGCAAGATTTACACATTTAAAGATACTGATTATAAGCTTTGTCTTTGACCATTCAAATGTGATAAACATTCTACGAATAATGTTTGCTTTATAATAATTATTGACCTAAGAATAAGGTAGTATTTTTTTGAAATATACCATTTCTATTGGCATTTACCAGTGGCTAAGCTACAACATACAGCCGTAGCCATAAATTGACAAACGATAAATAAAGTAGGGAGTAATATCATGTTAACGCGCGTGTTTGAACATGTACTAATTGATTTTTTTTTTAAATGGTAAAATATTTCACTATAATAATGTAGAAATAAATTTTACTAATGGTTTTATAAATGCTTTTAAAAATTAATAAATATAAAAAAATCTTAACACGACTTCACATGGACGTACCGAAATATGACTATATTCTAAAACATTAGAGCGAGAGGTTTAAAAGAATACTATTTTATGTAATAAAAATACTTTATGCAATCATCAAATGTTTAAAATAAATATAAAGTATAATAAGGCTTCAAAATTATGTAAATAGATTATCTACAATGTTTAAGGAATGTCCAGGATCATGCTTTGAAAATAGCATAAAAGCTCCATTTTGACGTACACTGAGCATGTGGGCCGTTAATAAACTAAATTTTAATAATAAATATAACCATAAAAATAATGTAATAATAACGTAACCTATGTACCAAATGTGACAAATTCACATTTGACTTAAAAAATATTTATTTTTTTAATGTTTTCAGATACTTACATTTTAATTAATTCAGTTGAAATTGTAAATTATCAAAAAGAATTCTCAAATTGCAAGCTTCGTATTTTTCCACTAGGTTTTCTGTTGGCATATAGGATCCCCCTTAAGGTAGGGGTGAGGAACTCACTCAGGGGTGAGGAAGTGTAATAATATAAGAGAGTGTGTATTGTTCAGCTATATGAAGCCGTGGTTCATGAATATAACGCACAGTAGAACCTCAATTTAATTATTATTAACTTAACTATGAAACGTTATATCATCATGTTGCTTTTCAGTACGGCTACCAAATTCAAACACAACATAGTTAACCATATTTTCTACTAAATTAACTAAAATTACCACTAACTTTATATTTAAAACAAAAACAAAAAATTTCAGCAACACATGCTTGCAGTTTTTGAATGAATGGAGTCATTCTAACCAATATTTCCCGGCGACGTATACAAAATATATTTAATTCAGCCATAGAAATTCTATCTTACTCAACGCATATTATTGCAAAGAATATAAGCATGTCGAATGCTTTCTCACTTGCACTTTCGTTTTTGATCAAACCTTGTTGAGGAATCGTATTTGTTTAAAAAGGACGTTTACAGTATGCACCCGCATACCAAGGATAGGGTCCAACTGACCCATTTCCTCTGACTTCAGGTGAGTAGCAAGTGACAACAATATGTAATTATCACCCTTTACATGAAGCCTTCACTGGCTGATGTTTGTGTGACTTTTTCGGAAATGGCTCACTGGCAAAACATTCAGATAAAGGTATCTTAAAATTTAACAGATAATGAAGTTTGTACAGAAACATAAAATATGATTAAATCTCAATATTATTACATACTTATTAAATTTAAGCTACTTCTAGTTATAAGACAACCTAAACTTCCTCGAAGGGGAGTAAAAATATAGTGGACGTTATTCGGATATATATTTTACAATTACCTACTCCACAAACGAATATAAACACGACCTTGTTGATTAAGCCTCAATTACATTGAGCTTCTTTACGAGCTGTTTATTGGCGAATTTACAATCTGCCTGTAAAGTCGCCCAGTGTAATCATCGAATAAGCTAATAATCAGGTTGTAAACACTCTACCGAGAAAAGTTGAAAGCCGGTCAACTTTACACCCTACACATCGGCGTGTGGGCCTACTGCGTCTGCGCAGTAGAGCGCAGTACCAACCTCCCGGTAAAAAAACGAACTACGTTCTGTCAAAATAGTCGCTGGCTTGTGGTTTCTCAGCGAATAGAAAGTTTTGTGTGTAATCATCAAATCGCAGTAGCTGAATCGCCCGCTTTTAAATTTGCCAATAAACAGCTCGTAAAGAAGCTCAATGTAATTGAGGCTTTAATGAAAGCATTTGTGTAGGTTCTACCTATTCAAATATAAAATATTTTTCTGAAAAATACTACAATAATTATTGGTACCTATATTAAGACATAAAATACTCATAAATTTACCTATTAATTTTACTGTAGTCAGATTGTAGATTAAACTATATTTAATAATAATAAAAAAATAATAACTGAAGCCATTCAATTTGGTAGGTACTCATACCTACTCATTATATAGTTCTTGTTTTATTTTATTATTGGAATTGAACATTTTTTTAAGTGTTGTTCGATACAACACTTTGAAAAGGTAATTTTAAATAAATTGTGCCTTGTTTTCATTGGTAAAGTATATACTAGCATACCTACTATTCACTATACTACTCCACTTGACCGGATTTCAAGTACCCGTCCACATCCAAATTAAAAATTATATTGAAGATGTGAGTCTCAAAGAATCGAATTTCTCATCCTCGCTCGCTCAAGTGCCATTTCATCGCTTGTCTCACTTACTTTTGAGACGTAAGACAAATGACTCAAAACAATAATATCCAAACACATGGCATCATCATCACGCTGGATTAACACACATTTGCAAGGAGGTATTAATTAGCATGGCGGTACCCAGTGGGCCGCGAATTGAACCTTATAAACATATCTTTTTGTTATATTAAAATTAGGTATATCATAAAGGTCGTCTTGTATTTTGGTTAAGTATTTCACCATGATTATAAAAGATGGCAGTGTGTGTACAATATATTAAATTATTTAAAACAATCAACCACGGCTAGTAAGAGTATAAAGTACAGCGTGTATACACGCTCATTTTCTATGGCCGGCCGCGTACAAAGTTGGAGACTCTGGAAATCGATAGTGGGGGAAGGCGAGTAGCAGTGTTACTATCTACTTCTCTACAAATTACGTTGTCACTGGTAAAATTAGAAATATATTTTTTTTACCCATGTATGTATTACAAATTTTTGTGTTTACGAGGAATGGATGTTAGCCACTCCCTCAACCTATTAGTTCCATACTCTGACTCAAACACAAAATTAAAAACAATATGTGTGTTTACAAGAGCCAGGATTCGAACCTGGGACCTATGACGTTATAGGCCGACGCTCAAGCTGCTCGGCCGTCGTGGGTATGAAACATAATTAGCACTTGCTCTCTTCTGCTAGTCTTTACGTAATTCCATCACTATCGCTAGCTTGGATATTATTTCTTATTTTGTAATTTATATTGATGGATTATCTCTATAATACTAAAGATTTTTTTGGATTAAACATGTTGATTGGTTTAATATGGGTAGGTATATTATATATAATAATATATTTTTTTTAAACATTGATTTTTTTAGGAAACAGTAATGTTTTAACTTTTAATTCTTTTTTTTATATCCAACGGAGTTTTGGCATTGTCACAAATGTATGTAAGTATGTGGTTTTGTATCGTATGCCACTTATGATTTATGTTCATGATAATATGTATTATATTTTCATTAAGTATATTATAAGCGTCTGACCATAATCATTTTATAACCTATACATACACGTTCATATTCTCAGTAAAAACATATTTTCATGAACAAAATCATAAGTTTAGTGTACTGCCGTACTAAGCACAGAGGCCGTAACTGATGTATTTAGGTATTTTCATGTTTTGATGAATTTGGATTCAGCAGAGTTTTGGTATAAGATCGGTAAAAAAAAACCAGCCAAAACTGCTATATTTCCACAGAAAATTGAGTTTTTTAAAAGCCGTATATACGCAGTATGAGGAAAAACACAATAAATACTAAGCGGTTCGGTCGTAACTGACATTTACTAAAGGATTTAAGACGTATCTGACACAGATACGGCTAATATCCTTTAGTTTTTCGGACTTACGGCTGAACTGGCCTAGTATCGCTGTTGTTACGGCCAAATTGCTTTAGTAATAATACCATATTTCGATCGCTATTGCGTGACTGCAAAAGCCGCATTCAACATTTGACTGTTACTCAGTGTGAACCTAATGATTCTATAACCGTGTATTGATTCATTTTTTGTTGATAACTGCAGTAATAATATCTTATATTTGTTTTGAAGTGTATTATAATTGATTACTTCGACTTTGGTTGATTTACGCACAGTAAGTAAATATTTGTTTTTTTACGTAGTCGAAAGTTTTACCTTAAAAATATCATACAGGTTCGCTGCCGGTGGCACCGGTCGGAGACACCTGGTCACTCATGTTGCTGTGATATTTGATACTTTTCATAACATGTGAGCACCAAACCCATAAAAGCAATTAGTGAACCGTTAAATTTCAAATTTATGGGTCAGGCTCGAACTGTGTAAAAATAGTTTGGACCATTTTTCAATGGCGACATTCACAAAGCCTACTTGAATGTTACCAATGTGTTGGTAGTGTGAAATGTTTTGTAATTTATGAGTTACAATAACTCCTTATAACAAATACCTCTCACCGTCAAGTTTAAGTTATGGTGCCTCCGGTTGCGACTAATAAAAAAATATTATGAAAATGGTTAGTCATCAGTTAGTTTCGTCTACTTGACCTCAATTTTATGTTTTTGTGGATTGGCACTCGGATTATTCTATATTACAAAAGGTGTAGTATTATATTAAATGTAATAGGCATCATGTTTACAAATAGAAATTGTTGAAAAAGTAATCTTACTTTCAATACATAAAATAAATAAAAAGCATACGGAAAGGTCATACTTGCATGACATGGTACAAGTTATCGCAAATAGAGGACAAAATACTTTAACATACAAAAAAGACATTTGACGGACCACCGGTTGAATTGAACTTCTTATCTGCAAAAGTATTAAAATCCAGTATACCTTTTCCTAATATTATTAATTAGAACTCCAATTGGAATAACTAAAGAAAAAAAGGATAATATTATATCTAAATTAATCGACTCTGGAAAAGGTATTATTCCAAATAACCAAATGAAGTTTTGGAAAGATTTGCCTGTTAACTCTAAACAACTTTTAGGCAAAATATTGATTTATATGATTTTCAAATTATTTAAGTATATTATATTGTTTTAATTCCATTTTTTATTTTTACTTATTTTAGACATTAATTACAACTAACTACTTTCAAACTTATGACTGCTTTTCTGTTGTTATATTTATTTTTAATAAATTGTCTTACAATATAATGTTAAGATCATAAACCATATTATTTTATTATCCTAAATATTATTCTATCCCATTTACTCCGGAATTCTTGTGTGAAAAAAAGATATCTGATATTAATGGGGGGAAAATGTAGATACGGCCATATTACCTTAGTAAGGTCTAAGAAATGATTTGTATGAAGGAGGCCGTAAGTGCATTATTTATGTGAAAAATGACAGATATAAGATTTTTAAGGGATGTTAACAAATCTTACACCAAAATAAAGCATTATAGGCTTATAAAATAAACCAAAAGTTCTACAGTAGAAGCAGCAAAAGTAAAATAATGTGCGAGATCGTTTCTCCCACTTGCCTAAAATGCAGATGCGTGCTTAGTACGGCAGTGTAGCACATGGTAGAAAACCACAAATTTCAGTTTCATTGTATGGATGGCCTCTTAGTTGGGTATATTTTAATTTGATTCAAATGAATGTTATAATATTAAAATGTCTACCTACCCTTCTGCAACCTTCGCCACGTCATCTCCATTGTGGAACACATAAAATATCTCTCCGCCAACTGGGAAAATGGTTATAACCCACCAGATGAGAACCCGGTAGAACAAATGGATCCAGAATATAACAGACAACATCGGATATTCGTTGTACCACTGCCCGAAGAATTTGAACCAATACACGTGGATTGAGATGAACCTGTCTGGATGCATGTCCGGTGTCGGTTCAATATACATCTTGGTCTCCATCTTTAGTCAGGTTTGATATATTACCTACTACAATCATCGACAAAAAATGGTATCAAATTATAGAACACCCTAAAAAAGTAAGTATCTCATTTCTCTTTAATATAATATTATACTTGGTTTATGTATTTGAAAAAGAAAGCATAATAAAATTATAAAATAAAGTTAATAATTCAATCTAAAATATAGTATATCGACTTTTTTTAGTGCTAAAACCTTGTATATTATTAAGACTTTAGTGTGCACATAGATGGTTTTGAATAGGCAACGATTATAGATTTAATAGAATTAATATACTTACCTAACGCGGGTAACCAAAATAACTACAGCTCACTTATAAAATTTTGGTGAAGTCAAAATAGTAATTGTATTCTTTTAGTGAAAAGAAAATGCTTTTATAAACAAAATATAATTACCTACAGATCTAATTAAGAAGCATTGCCGGAGAGTGATTAATATTCTGGGTATTAATTTATAATAAAATATCTAAATTAATGTATAGTAGAACAAGTAGAACCTTGATTATTCAGATTAGTTGAGGGTGAAAGTAGTAAATTTGGATAGTCGAAAAATAATATGCTAAAATCTATTATTCTTGCAGAATAAACCTTTTTTATGTCGATTGATAACCATAAACAAACCAGATAGGTAATTCCGGTTCAACTGTATAAATAACTAACTATTCTTTCTTTCTCGTCATGCACTTCATGTCTGAGAATCGTGATCATTCTGGATCATCCTTCTCCGATTTGCCTTATCCTCTGAAAGCGTTGTGGTAGATGCTATGCTAGCTGAATAGCTATTAGTTTTACTAATTACTTTCATTTTGTACAATTATACAATTTAAAAGAATTATTTATCCAATGTATACAACTGAATAAATGATAACTCGGTGAATATAATGTTATGTATTATAAAACATATCCATCTACCAAAATTACAATGTAAATATTTCATAACTTAATAATCTCAGGGCAAAGCAAAAGAAGGATGATGACCGTGGCTTTTGAGATGTCTTTGTATTTGTTAGAATGAGTCGGGAGAAAATTACTCCAACCATTTAACGTGACAACAAAGTGATGGATGTGTGAGGAACAAATAGTTTGGACCAAAGATATTGGTGAATTAATTTTCATACAAACTGAGTAGAGTGCTTGCAGAGTTTGAAAGGCTGTATAGTACAATGGCTTCTTATGTCAAACAGTAATATGTATACTTTAACTTCCTTTTAATAGGGAACACCACAGAGGAAAGGTTTTAAGGAATATATATATATATTAACGTATGAAAAATATGAAAAACAACTTTTAAAGTGGATTACCTAACCCAGACGTGTATTATTGCACTTAATGAGTTTTAATTCTCCTACTACGTACTACGCCTTTGACTTTAACTAAACAAAAAATATGAAACTTACCTGGTTACTAATCATTGACACTTTTGATTAAAAATTCTTTGTATATATTTTCCCCAATTAGAGGTGCCTTTAATTAAATAAAAACAGAAAAACTTGAATATCAAACAAACGATAACTACTGTCAATTAGCTTTGAAGATATAATTAACGTAAACCACATTGGCTATATTATAATCACAAGACTCCCTCATTAAGGTCTTAATGAAATATACAAGTAAATAAAAAATTTACCGGTATAGCGGCAGTTTTCAGTGGAAATAAAAAAAAAAACAATTTTTACTATGACAACATAAATAAGCCATTAGACATAATGGGACTGGTCGAGTTTCAATTCATGATTGTAAATATTTAAAGGAGAAATTAGAACGTCAATAATTGAGCCCTTCATCGGAAAAAGAGCATTGTCTCGATAAAGCTAGTTTTCAGAAACCAAGTTCAAATGATAATCACCCAAAAATCATTATTATTTAATTTCGACAAAAGACGAATGGTGAATGGTGATGTACATTATATCAGTGATGAAGGGTGGAGGTAGGCTGTTAAGATCCGCCATAAACAGAGCACATTAAACTTTTTCAGACATACATATTTGTTTTCATTGAAATAAGACTAAAATTTACAGATAATGTTGGTTAGTTTTTAAAATTCAATTAAACCGTGAGAAACCAAGCCATAATAGATAATAGTCAAAAAATACATGTCTATCTATAAAATATCTAAAATTATGCAATTAAATCATACATAACTTTGAATATTTTATAAATAGAATAATATTTTTTATTTATTATTGTTTGGTTAGGCAGGGCAAAATGAATTTAAAAAAATAATTAACAATATGTGTAATATGTATTTTTAATCCAACGAAAACAAATAACTATGAATGAAAAAGTGTGCACAATTTTGTCGTATTGCCCAAATTAGGCCAAAACTATTATGGTTTCGTTTAGGTAGGGTTTAATTGATTTTTAAAAAATAACTAACACTATCTGTAAATTGTAGTCTTAGTTCAGTAAAAACAAATACATATGACTAAAAAAGTTTAGTGTGCACTATTTATAGCGAATCTTAACAGCCTACCTCCACCCTTCGCCACTGCATTATATAGCACAAGGTATTTGAACTAGTGCGTCATGTTTCATTGCTTTTATGTCTAAATGAAGATATCAGGATAATGCTAGTTTTCCAGATATGTGATCGATTGATTATTATTGTATAAGCAATGTAGTGAATTTTTTACTCGTAATAAAATGATGCATCAAATTACAAAAACCAATAAATCCACAATCCATGAGTGGTAAGTCATATTTTTGGTTTCAATTTTAGTTTCGATCACGTTTTATTTTCAAATTATAATAATCTGCCGATTTATATTAACTGATAAAACACCTCTTTGTAATACGTGAAAAATAAAATTGGACATCAATTTATATTGTTTTAAATAATATCTTGGTTTCTGTAAATCGTTAGGTCAAGATTTAGATAATTACATATTGTACTTATCATTACATCGTACCCCATATCGTGCCATCATACAGTGGTAACCGATGGTAGTATAGAACAACAGGGACACCCTAAAACCTACCGGCTAGACAAACTCATAGAATTCAATAAATGTACGTAGCAGCGAAGAACTAGAGATCAAGAAAAGGAAGAAAAAGCTAGGGGAAGCCTTCATCCATCAGTGATCAACCCAAGCTAATCAACATATAATAAGTACATATTTTTTGTTAAATTTTGACCATAGTTAGGTATTACACACCTCATATTTGTGATTCAAAGCTAATTTCAGTAAAATCTAAGTTGTCTCTTCAACGCTTTCATTGTGACAGCAGCGCATTACAACATCTTACCAACACTCAGAGCAACCGTGTGATGAACTTCGAAAATAGATGCTTGAGGTCGATACGTGATGTACAGTATGACAACACTCCACGACCAGAGAGAGACCTTGGGCTTGACTCGGCCACATTCAACAGATGTCAAAAGAGACTCAATTTGGCCTGTCTCTTCTTTAAGATAACCAGATTTCTGCTGTCACGTGTATATATGAGACTGCTAACACACAACGTATTATAACATGTATACAAATAAAACCGAAATATAAAGTCACAACAGATAAAATAGTATTTATATTTTAATAGAAAAGATATTGAAATGATTACATACATACATTCGATATTGCAATATTCGATACAATAATTAATGTTGTAGTATTAAATAAAAGAGAATAATAATAATAGAAAATAATAATTGATAGTAGGTAGAATATTTTCAGACTGAGTAGGTAAAATAAAATAAAAACTGGTTAAAAGTACCCACATACTTGGTAAATTTGCAAAACGATATTTGGACCTTATTATACATTAATAGATCAAGTTGTGACAGTTCAGGCAATACATACAATCAGCAAAAACATAGTTTTGAGAATTTTATAAAAAAGTATAGGAACCACATGCATAGAATGTCGATATTATAATATAAAACTGACTAATTAGTATCCTTCTGCATAGATATTTTCTAAAACAACCGATAACATGGCAATGATGCTTTATGTGATAAAAATTATTGCCTTTTTTTTAAATGACAGTTTTATGTTAATAATAAAAATATTTTTAAATTGACTGGTGTATGAAAACTGCACAATATTCAATAAACAATAATTTAATGGTTGCATTATCAGTGGTTAATTTAATAATTGAATGAACCACAGATAGTTACATGTGTAGCGGTATTTGAACAATACTTATTGAATACATATGTTCCAATACTAGTAAGTATTGTAACATACGAGGGTGGGTCAATAAGTCCTTAGAAAAGCCGACAGGTGGCGCGACTAGTACTGTAAGCGGTTTGTTTTCATGCAGCGGCACTACCGATTCAGTATGCTGCGAAGTTTCAATCAGATTGGTCGGGTTGTTGTGTGTTTCTCGTACATTTAAAAAAAAAATTTGCTTGTGGAAAATGGAAAAATGGAAAATGGAGAAAATTGAGTTTAGAGCTGTTATTAAACATTTTAATATAAAAGGGTTAACAGCAAAAGAAATAAAAAATGAGTTGGATTTAGTTCACGGCATATCTGCTCCTTCACTTGCAACTATTTATAACTGGTTAAATGAATTTAAACGTGGTCGTACATCAACAAAGGATGAACCACGCTCAGGACGTCCTGTAGAGGTGACTACACCAGAAATGATCAATAAAATCCACGATATGGTGTTAAGTGACCGAAGATTAAAGTTGAGTGAGATAATTGAGGTTACAGGGATCTCAAAAGGTAGCGTCATTTCTATTTTACATGACAAATTGGGCATGAAAAATATTTCTGCAAGATGGGTGCCGCGTTTGCTCACAGTCGACAATAAACGCAATAGGGTGGTGGCCTCTAAAGCCCTGTTGTCGCTCATGCAACGCAATCCGGATGAATTTTTTCGTCGCTTTGTGACTGTAGATGAAACATGGATACACCACTATACTCCCGAGACGAAAGAACAGTCAAAGCAGTGGATTGCGAAAGGCGAACCATGTCCAAAGAAGGCGAAAACCGTAAAATCAGCTGGTAAGGTTATGGCTACTGTATTTTGGGATGCACGTGGAATTATTTTCGTTGACTATTTGGAAAAAGGAAAAACAATAACAGGGGATTATTATGCATCTTTATTGGACCAGCTAAAAAACAAAATTGAAGAAAAACGGCCTCATTTAAACAGGAAAAAAATCCTCTTTCATCAGGACAATGCCCGTGTTCACACATGTTTACGATCAATGGCTAAAATTGAAGAATTGAAGTTCGAATTGGTCGACCACCCACCGTTTTCGCCAGATTTAGCCCCCAGTGACTTTTTCCTTTTCCCAAACTTAAAAAAATGGCTAAGTGGACAACGTTTTTTTTCAAATGAAGAAGTCATCGATCGGACAAATGCTTATTTTGAGGACCTTCCGAAAACTTATTTTTCTGACGGTTTAAAAAAAATTGAGAAACGTCTAACCAAGTGTATTGAGCTCCAAGGAGATTATGTTGAGAAATAAAAAAAAAATACAAAAATAAAAACTGTTTTAATGCTTTTTTCTAAGGAATTATTGACCCACCCTCGTATGTTAATTATTGACTTATGCGTATAGTAATGTCTATCTGATTTCAATTGATTAAATAATATAATTAATCATTTAATACTGCTAATCTTTCAGGTTTGTGTAGATAATTCGTACTCATAATAATTTGTCACTTCTATATTGTATAAAAACCATATTATTTATTTGATTTCTGTTTACGAAACGTAATTAGATAACAACTGTCACTTTTTCTCTATTTTCATTATGTACGCATTACTCGACTTACGCATACGTCTATGTATTTAAATAGGTACTACTATGCATTAGGCCCTTATTGTGTATTAAAAACCAACATTCTGGCATGTTTGCTCTCTGATTTGTCAGATTCAATAATTTGGCACATTTAGCAAATTTGACCTGTGTATTAAAAATATATTTAAAAAATCCATTGGCATATTATTTAAGTCAAAATAATTGTCATTTCTGCCTATAGTGATAGTGACTTTTGCCTGAACGACGTCGACATGATGTTTTCAAAAAAACTAACATAGGTACTTAATTGGTTTTAATTGACAATTAATTATTAAAAATGCATGTTATAATTCAAAACCAGCATGAATCAATATTGTCGACTAATTAAATTTTATCATTAATATAAAAGTTGTCCCTAATGACATTTTTTCTTTGTTAATATGACACTTGGTTTACAAATGAAGAAGGGGGTCCATTTAATTTACTATTAATTACATACATACTTTGTTTGAGTAGGAATTTCCAAGAGAAATAAGGTTTATGTGAAGCCAATCAAATCAATATTTAGAAGTCTAATAGGATAAAGATTAGATAAAAAATAATCATTAGAGAATATTATGCATGTAGTATAAAATTTGCCAGTTCAAAATATTTATAGAAGAGTAAAATCAGTTTAAATACAATAAATAATGCCGTCACAATGGCCGAGCGCTTACCGCGTCGGCTTATAATGTTGTGGGTCCCGGGTCTGGCAAATTGACATGTTATTTTTCAATCTGTGTTTAGACCAGAGTATGGACCTAATAGATTGAGCAAATGGCTAACATCCATTTTTCATAACAACAAAAATTTGTTAACACAACCTCCACACGCCAAGGTAAAGGTAAAAAACATGTTTTGAAAATTGAATAAAATCATTGAATTTATTGGAATCGAAATGTAATATTCGGAATGATTTCATGATAATAATGTGTTATTTTTTACATAACAAAATTCATTTTATTTAAAATAATTATATAACAAAGTACTACGTACACACAGAGCCGTAGTGAGTGTATTTTTGGCATTCCACAAGTTTTTTAAAGTACCTACAAATAATATTCCCAAATAATTTTATAAAATTAAACGATAATTATTGAACATTGTACAAACTGCTCAAATGCTATATCAAAACTGTTTTCGAATATTTATATACATTTATGAACATTTAATATATTCTGATACAGATGTCCATGTATTTTTGTATTCCAGCGCAGATAGAAAACATTGTTCAAATAGATACAGATGTTCTTGGTCTAGACTTGGCTTTATAATGTATTGGACTTAAACAACAATATAAAACAAAGCACTATTTTTAAAGCTGGTTTTACAGAGTAATCACAAAAATAAAAACCATTATTTTTTTTCTGTGCCAAAAATATTAAAATTGATTCATAATGATTTAATCATTGCAAGTGAATTGAGTAAATTGTTGTAGACTTGTAGAGTTACATCAATATTTTTTAACAGTTTTTAATTTACTATAGCTACTCACAGAGGCATTTCCGACAGGGAATATTCAAAATATTGTCAATAAAATATCTGTATTTCAAAAAACTTTCTCAAGATCCCTTTGACAAATATTATGTTTCCATTTGGAACATATTGTCAGATTTTAAAATACTGTGCTCATAACAATGTGTCAAATGCTTGTAAAGAATATCGATAAAATAAACGCTTTGCGTGGCGTCCCCTCCGCTTTAGTGCATTACGCATTTGCCAGCCATATCACTACGGCCCTGTATATACAATACAATGGTATATATACGGTACTTAATTATACAATGATGCAATAATAAAATAAATAAAAAAGTAATGCTTCAAGGAATGTTAATGTAAGAACAATTTGTAAACAATAATGTCACTTATACAACAAGTTGCTTTTGTCAAATCAGGTAAGATTAGAAATCGGTTATAATTTTATTTTAGTGTTGCCTTACAATTTTCTGAAGGAAAGGACAAAGATACCTATGAGTATGGGCATAATGCACTGTAAGTGTATAACCATAGTAAGTGAAAAATTTTCGATTTTGAGTTTTAAATGTGAAACAAATTAATAAACGAATATGGCATAATATTATACCTACGTATGAATCAAATATTGTCGTTACATCTTAGAAACCCTATTTTTCTTGTAATAAATGAAATCTATAAACCCTAATATCTACAAACTATGTCATTTGCACTTACTATGGTTTTACACTCACAGTACGATAATTCTAGTTTCAAAAAGTTAATAAATGTATAAACCAAAATGTTGGTAAATCTGATTTATTATTCCTTGTGCATTTCCCACAAGGATTTATATACCTCTGCTTTAGTTTCTTTGCACACTGAGTCCTGCATATACAGGAAGTCTCATAGACAGTATGCGCTGAGATGTGTGTAGAGATATTATGCAGTTTTGCTCAATCACTAAACATTGCAACATATTGCACGTTTTTGCCTAGTTGTGCGAGGACACTCAAGCAATACGATTTTTTAAATTCAATATCTTTGTTTCTAGAGTGGTTTTAAAGTAATGATAAATGCATTGGGTTTATAATATTTAACCAAGTCAAAAATGGTTGTTATGTGGCTATAAACATTATTGTAATACCCATACAACAAAATCAATCAAATACAGATTAGTATGCAGTTTAGTACAAGCCAATGACATTATTAAGACGCACTCAATACAGTAGCTAGCAAGTAAATTCGCATGTATAGGTAGACATCACGCAATTTTCATTATGCGATATCACGCATCGTGAATTTATAGCAATATGACCTTTATTGTAATGGCGTTAGAGCAGTGTTTCTAATGTCAATGTTCATTTGAGCGAACCCGTTCGAACCGAGCCATTCGGCAGACCCAACAAAAAGCATCAGGAATTTATAGCAATATCATCTTTATTGTAATGGCGTTAGAACAGATTATGCCATTCGGCAGACCCGACAATAAAGTGAGTGTCATTTTCTTTTCCAGATGATTCGTCCATATTAATGTCATTGTTACAAGCATATTAATAATGCTAATTCTTTGAGAAAATTATTACAAAATTCATAGGTTATTTTCAATTATGTAATATGTAAAACTATACATACACAGGTAATACATTTTACCTGGAATGATTAAAATGAAAATAATAATAATTATATTTGATATGTATGTATATATTATGTACGGTCATGGTCATATTATGTATGCATTCATTTAGATATGAGTTATTCGCAAATGGCTGAATTAAAATAATCCGTGCAGCAAGCTCAATACACGATTGTTTGTTCGCCATCTAGAAATTTAGTCATTTCATCAATCAGCCTAAAGACATAATAGCAGTAAGAAATGATTCTTACTCTCTCGCTGACTCAAGAATCAGTTGCGATTGATTGATCATATTTTTTGTATTGAAATACAGATGGAAGATAGTACGAATGATTTATATCGTTCATGAGCCGCAACAGGTGTCTCGTGATTCAAATGAACGAATCGCCAAATATTACCAACACAAAGTTTCCTATTCATATTTAACAGAGTCATTTCTCATCACTAAATCCATTTTTTGTTAAGAGTGAATTAAGTATTAATCCTCGTAATTTGGTTATTAATTTTAACCGACTCATGTTGTTTACCTAACAGATATTATGATAAATGACTAGTGAAGTGTAGTTAGTGAAACAATATACATATTATCTTTATAACCATGACTGTACAGGTATAATTTTTAATGTGTAATAAAATATAACAGATGAAATTAATATTATGAGTATAATTATTATAGTAACTGAATGTCATAAGAAAATATAATATGGATTATATTTTTTGTTTATACTGTTAAAACTTACTAAACAAATACAACTTAAAAGCATATATTAGTCATAAATAAGTGTGCATGAAATGCCTACTTAATTATTTATTGGCCTATTTTGTTTGTATATTATTTTTTTGAATAGGAAGAATAAATCAATGTATTAAGGACAAAAATTATAAATTCAGTCATAATAATAAATGCATACTTTATTATGACTACGACTGTACATACTAAATAATAGAATTAAAATAAGATAATATTAATTCATATCTCTTTCCTTTAGCTGTAAAAATAAAAACTACTTTTATTTATATTTTTTATGAAAAAAAAAGCAACCACAAAGTGTTGTGGATGGTGTTGAATAAAATTATACACTTTTTTGATGTATGATTGTGCTTTAATATGACGCAATGAAAAATGTGCAAGTGATAAACGGTCACGATGCGTTCTGGATGATTTTAAATGGTCACAGTTGAATGGTAGAACCAAATCTTACTGAGTTAAAGAAATCAAAATGTTTAAAGAATGATAAAATTCCATCCAGTCAACCAAATATAGAAGACACATATGATTTCAACATTGCTTTGACGTGGTTGTGGTGCTTTTTTAGTACGTTGACTGTTTTCCTTGTTTGGGCGTAACATAATATACAGGTAATATTCATTCATCGGGAGTGAATACGTTATACATATCACAATCGATTAACAAAAAAAAAATGTCTCGCACTTGTTTTGACATGTGCCACATACCAGGGGATCATCAAGATTGAAATCATGCACATACGATTTATGTAGCTTAGTTACGAGTGACCTTTTTGTAATAGGGAATAAAATGAATCATATATTTTTTTAATTTATTGCAAAGTTACATTACATTTATTTCAGGTATGACATTTATTTTATTAATTTGTTTATGAATAATGTATTTTCATATGTAAAATGGCAAAAATTCGCTAATCACGACGGTGCCCAATGTGTATTCTACCCGATCAACAAAGGGGTTACCTGCATATGAGTGTAAGTTAATGTATTAAAAATAAACAATAATTTTTATTGATTAATTCTGGGTTTCACATGTAAATCTTAGTTTTTGCCCAAAATGCAAATATTGTAGATTTCCAATATTTCATCAAACCATTATATTTATGTCAGGCTCTGAAAACACCCGAGTTATAAATTAATAAACTTAAAGGAATCTGAATTTAGATACCAGTCTATTAAAATTTCTTATGGAGGACAATGTATTGGGTCAGCACTAAATATTCACTGACCGAATTGTAACTGCGTTACCTACTAAAGTACAATCATAACGTCTTGTTAGGTTAGGTTAGGTTTTCTTTGTATTTGTATGTAAACTATATACTAAATAAATGATACAAAGCGAGGCTATGTATAATAAAGGGAGACACCCATCCGGTCAGATGCTATTTTTCCGGATATGTAATAGACTAACACATTGAATGTAGTTTGTGACAGTTAGAAGAGATGGAGACATTTGCAGAAGACGATCAGGACCCACGGTAGGTTGTAGTACTGATTTTGAACCAGAAATGTACTTAGTACTAAAAAAATATATTTCATATTAAGCATCCTAAGATAAAAAAAGATGTAATAGAAACAAAATTCTAATATCAAGTGAATTGATTGATAACTGATTTTTGATATGAACAATTCAACAAAAATAACTAAATTCTGACAGAATTTAAAAATAAATCCATTATAAAATTATTATGGACGCTACTTAACAGTTATTAGACAAATAAAAAATATATCTATGAAGAAATAGATTCACATACAATCTAAAATACTGAATTATATTAGGAGTCAATCAAAACAAACTCACCTAATTTCTTATAGGCTTTTGAAAGGAAAGATATGAGTTTGTATTTTTCTGTGACTCATATAGAATACAGTTTTCAAACATGCACTTTTTTGTTAATAATTTACAAAGACTTCTATTCTCACATAAAGGCCTACTAAGACTTAGTTTAGCTTTTTTTATAATTAAATATATTTAAGGCTAGAATACTTCAATGGCCGACAATATTATTAATATCAATTATTAGATCTCACACACCACACTGTTTTTGTATAAGCATCAGCGGTTTATATTGTTCATAGGTGATTTTAATATATTGGATGATTAATGAACTCATGCAAACATTTTCAAAAACATAGAAAGGTGATAAGAAATTGAATATGTATGTATTACTTAAAAAACCATATCATATTCTCACATATCCGGCAGAATACAATAAATTGCACACCTGTAATCAATTACTGTTAATAATAATGATTATTATTCATGCCAATATACATTTAGGATTTATCCTAAAGGATTCCCCTTGACTACGAGAGACAAAGGTAAAAACAATGCCTGTTTTGATTTACCGATGTAAAACTGCTATCAAATACTGCCAGCCTTTTCACTGCCAGTCAATTTTTACTAGTTAGGCTAGCTATTATTAGAATAAAATAATTCCCTTAAAAAATATGAAATAGGAACAGAATGATAAATATTTGTGAAAACTTACCAAATCAACATGTTTCTCGTGAATATATTCACACTAAAATGATAAATATTGTTTAAAAAATATAAACAGTTTATTCAGAAGTTATGACGTTTACAAGAACGCACGAGTTAATCGTCCATGGCTTTGACGAGTTTACTCGGCTCTGGCAGTGATCAGGCGGTGAACATTGAATTCATATTCAGGCATAAGCAAATATAAGCAGTCAAAAAACAATAATTTATGTCCAGTGTTTCCCAAACATGCAACATACTAGATTCCCCGTTTAGAAACAGATTTTGGTTGCGTACCCCTATTCTAAAAATTTCATTTTTTTAGACATAGATGTAGATGTAAGATTTTACAATGTTTTCTATTTTCAGAATTGCTGTAAATAGAAATTTACGTACCCCTTCAAATGTTTCAGGTTGGGAAACAATGATCGATGACGTGAGAATTTAAGTGACATTATCATATAGTAATTACAGATATATTTCAATAAAGATAAAACATTTGGCCGAGGATTCCAGTATTTTGAAAAAAAAACTAGTATTTCTTACATGGCACAGTATCTACATACTTTCATTAGATACACTGGCCATTATTATTTGAAATCTATATTTACCAACTAGATGTCATCACATTAAATTATCTAAACCTTTCTATGTCATATATTTTAGATATAATTTAGTTCATTATTCACAACAGATTATTTGATAAAGATCGTTTTAAACGTAGCTAACCGTAATCGACACTGCCGAAAGAAGTAAGGCCTTTATTTTGAATTGCGAATGAAACAGCGGCATCCATAAAATCAAAATGCTCTTGCATTTGTTCATCGGACTCGAGAAAATCGTTCTTAACCTGATCGTCACTCTCATCATCGGAGCTGCTGTCCTCCGGCTTCTGATTCAAGCACGATTCCGGACTTTTTGGAGGTTCACCACTCGGCACTGTCTCTGGTACTATATTAGGAACTGATTCGGAGTTGGAACTACATTCGTGAGTTCTAGAAGGTAAAATCGGACACACATCTATATTGTGATCTCTCCTGTGGAACGGTATACCGGATACCGCGTGATTTCTTCGCGTGTGTACATTCCTACAGTTACATGAACTCGGTAAATGCCTCAAAGAAGAGGTATCCACATTGGGAATATTATCAGGAGACAACATACCTTCAAAAATGGGCCGTTTTAAACTATTCCGTAAATTAAAACTCGGCACCGTGTGCGTTGGACTACTTCTACTCTTAGAATTATCTTCAGGAGAACTCTCCGTGTCGCTCAAGCATTCAAAATCGGTCACAGGTGGATCATTAGATGTGTTATCATCATTATCATTACTATTGAAAGAGTTCAGACAGTTTTCTCGGATGAATATGGAATCGGACAGACTCCTATGTCGTATGGCACCGAATCCTCTGCCCAGAGGCAGATTTAAAATACGCTCTCTTTCGGGTTCTCTTAAATTATTGGGGTTACTGTTGTGGAGTCCGTGCGCTGATATGGCCATCAGAATGCCTTCGTTTTCCACACGGTTGTCTGCCGGAAGGAACTCAAAGAATTGCGCCACGTCCAGAGCTAAGGCGGAGTGACGGTTGTTCTCGAACGGCGGCATTGGAGAGACAAACCAGGATTCCAGGACACGGTTTATTGTATTGTCAACAAAGCCTTTCGCCAGCTGAAATCATACATCAATAAATATGAATGGAAGATGAATATGAAACCTATTATTAAATTATTAAGTAATTAACAGATTAATAAAAACATATTTATAAGTAATATTCAATTATGTTCGAATTTATGTTTTTTTACAATTACTGATCTTCGCTACCTTACGAAGAGGTTTATAATTTTTTTTATGAGAAGTGATCGTTAGCTATTTGCTATACCTATTAGGTCCATGCTAAGAATTCAAGCCCACATTGAAAAACAACATGAATTTATCAGACCCCACTCCCACTTCATAGATACTTTACCACTCGTCTATTCACACGGCTCACGAAGGTTACACAGGTTTACCGTGGGGGTGACAGCTATGCCTCGGTCAGGTGGTATTGACTTTGATAGTATGCAAGTGAAAGAGGATGATGTAGAGAAACAGAGCAAGGATGTAGCCCTGTCTGATTCACGGTCGTGCCCCGAATCATTCTGTGAGTGTCGGCAATTCTGATACCGCATTCGCTATTTGTGTGATGAAAAATAATGTCTGTTGTATAGTCGGAACATTGTTTATAATTATTTATGTATTAACAGGTCCAATTATTCATCAAATTTATAATAAAATTGTTCGTGGCTATATATGGTACAAGTGTCGAGAATAATGATAGTATATTTTCTGTCATCTAGATATGTATATATTCTCGGTTACTTACGACTTCTAGGAGATTAGACGCAAGTGAGCCCAGCGCATCACAGGCGTCTGTCCAATGGTTTCTGTCATTCAATTGCATTGAATAAACATTCATCAAATGGCATTTTATCAATAATAAATAATACTAACACATGAAAAGTGATATCCCATCTTTCTTGGAGTGTTTAGTAGATTTTTTTTACAATTTTTAACTAGGCACATTGGCATTTTGTAACACAATAATAACGGCGGAGTCGAAACCTGACAGTCAGAAATTTTGTATGGGCAGACCCAGCGGTGTCGCCAGACCGCTTGCAAGAATGCTCATTTGAGCGTAGGATACCGATATTAAAATATGAATTTCGCCATCCGGCAGACCCGACACAAAGTGAGTGTTATTTTATTTTCCAAATGCTTCGTCCATATTAATGTCATTGGTTGAGATATAACATCTAGATAGGGGCTGTTGTCCCAACAAAACATTAGTTTTTAGTACAAATAACAATTACTTAATATAGACTTGAATATTTTGTTATGAACAAAACTACCACGGTCTTTAATTTATATTTCTTTAGTGAAATGTATGACAAAATAAGGTAAAACTACTTAATTCCAAAATCTCAGAATTCACAATATTTTAAATCTTTGGATTTCGACATTAATAAATTGAGCAAAATTCCCGCATTCAGAATCCCAGGATTACTGGGAATGATAACCTAACCCAACAAATAATCCAGTATATCGGCTATTTTCGAAATACGTTTGCCGGTGGCTTCTACTAAGTAGACAATAGCCTTTTCGTCCTGCACAACATCCACTGCAGTAAATAATATAAAAAATTCACCTGTCTCGCTTGCCACCTCGCTAAGTAATGATCTTCTGTCTTGAACGTTTGCTGCGTCATCGACAACATCGACAGTGAGTTCATACCGTCATCCCCAGAAGGTTTCGAACTCTCCGGATCATTCTGCGATATGCTAATATATACATTTTTCTTTAATCCTGACGCACTTTCTTCGGATGGCACGTAAACTGGATAAGAAACGGAGCTACTAGGGTTAGGGGAGATACTTTCAGTAAGTTTATTTGCCGGTTTACTGTTTGTATCTAACGATTCAGCATTTGTATCCAATCCTAACCCGCTAAAATCTTGTTTTAATAGGTAATCACCGAGTATTTCTAAATTCTCTTCTGCTTTACATGTCGTGTCACTTTCTGGGGCGTCACTAGGCGGTGTAATATCACTTAAATCTGTAGGCGTAGTGATTATCTCAGGGATATTCTCTTGGGACTCGGCACTAGGGCCTTCTTGGTCTCGCAAATGGTACTTTCCTTTAACCTGCCAGGCGAATCTTGCCTTTTTCAGAGGTCGTTCTGAATCAGACATTTTGTTGCTGGCACCTGGTTTTTTGCACGATGACTCACCCGGAATACGACAATCCATCTTTCTCCCTGGTGTCCCTTTCGAAGAAATTATATTAAAACATTATCGGACACGATTTTGGTGCAATCCAATTTGTAAACAAAATTCTTTTGAACTGTCAATCAATGACAGTTACTAATTAATCACATACTTTTAACGTCATAGTAATTTATGTTACAAAATTAACACGAAACTACAGTTCCGGCTTCTAGTATATATTATTGCACGTATTATTACAAATTAAACCCATATTTAATGGTAAAATATAATAAATTTACTTTGAAAACTATGCAACTGCACCCAAAAATATTTTCTTTTCTCTTTGTATCGATTTCACTTTCGTAATGTGTTAGAGCTACCGGAAATATTGAGATAGGAATTTGACTTGAGTTAAAAAGAGACAAACAAAATGTCGCGTGTCTGAGAACAAGTTTAACGGTAAAGCAGAAAACTGTTCATATTTTTGTTGAAAAGCTTCTTCTAAAAGCTTTACACTATTGTACATAGGTGTTAATGTCAGTATTAAAAATGATAAAGTTTTAAAAAATAATGCTAATGTTGGTAGGTATTATCAATGACCCATTATATAGTAGTTTTATTTTTCGATTTTGAAATAGGTATTCTGATAATATAAGCTTCGTCTGGAAGAACGTCTTGCTACTAATGATGTCTAGCAACCGAATACGATTCACACAATTTAATAAAAAAATACTGATAATCTGTAGGTAGGTAGGTACCTACCAATCTAAAACAAAACGCAAACAAATATTTTATAAATCCAAAGGGAATTTTAGAACAAAAACAGTTGGGTACATTGACAATCCTATTTTAATTATTGCTACATTATATTCGAGGATCAAATAAAGGTTTTTGAATAATAAATAGATGTACCTGTACGTAATGTTTTTATTAGTAAGTAATTAAAAAAAAACATCGACTTGTCTAAAAAAAAGCAATATATATTTATAACTTGAAAACTTTTTATGTAGATACCTATTATGGAATCAACCTTCAGTGTGGTCACAATTTACCGAAGATTCCACTCGGTTCAATTAATTAGACATCACAGTGCTCGAAATGGACCGGAGCGCACCAGAGCGTCGTTCCGGTTCGTGAAATCTATAAAGTTATAGCTCCGTCTCGTGGACAAAATAATTTGACCGTCTGAGCTAGATATGCCATATAACAAAAAATCTATCATACTTATGTTTATAAAATACTCATAAAATTTGATAAACATGTTAATATCCTCAGAAAATTTTCGAGCGCTCCGGTTGGTAAACTTTTCCATTTCGAGCGCTGAGACATCATGATTAGATTTGTGGCAGCAGAGAATTTGGCAACAGCGGTGACAGGCGGAAAATTTAAGAGTAGAAAACCGTTGCAACCAAAATCAACAACCTTATACAAGACCGATCACAACGAACACAAAATGAATTATTACCAGGGCCCGAAATGACCGGAGCCCACCGGAGTGCCATTCCGGTTCGTCAGTAAAATTATCGCTCCGTCTCGTGGAAAAAAATATATGACCGTCTGAGCCAGATATGCTACATTATAATAAAAAACTAACACACCTACTTTTATAAAATATACATACAATTCTATATCTTCTGAAATATCTTCAGAAATTGTCGAGCGCTTCGGTTCGTAAACGTTTCCATTTCAAGCGCTGGTTATTACTATTATATCATAATCAGATATAATGACATTGAGCATTAGAACCAATATTCTAAAGATTTGTCGATAATACTGACATATTATTATCATCATGACAAAGTTTAGAATGTTTGCCTACATCTATAAGATAAAGTAAATGGGTAAGTGCCTATCAATCTATCTTCCTCTACCTGGTATCTTAGTAGGTATACTGGAAAGTGTACAATTATTAGTGCAAGTTTAATATTCTGGCCGATACGTCACTAAAACGTGTCCGGAAACTTGTACGAAAACACTTGTAAGAAATTACATTGGCCGATAGCATAGGAACAAAGACACAAATTATTGTAGAAAAGCATTCTATACGAATGTATTTTACCAATGATGTCTTTGCCAACGCGTTGATTATTATACGAGTTATTTAAAAAAATGTATTTGGCCAACATCATACCGATACACAAAATGTAGAAAAGCTTTTGATATAATTAAGTAATATGAATGAACTTTGTAGACACGCTAATTTGTAAGAATTTAGAAAATATTATAATACTTTAGGTTTTGTACCTACTACAATAATAATATGATGTCACGATGGTAAATACCTACATAACTATTTATAAAGACAATCAATGGCAATAAATGACTAAAAGGTAAGTAATCATACTTTGATGATCATTCAGCGTTCATTTCTCTGATAAATTTTACGTAGGTATTTTTTAGATTCACACTGCTTAGCGTGTCGGCAAAGATAATAAATACAGTGGATCATTTGTTTTGAATGTCTTTTTGTTGGAGATATTAATTTGGTTCAAGACGTTTTTTCGTATAATTTAACTATAACTGATCCTAGATTTGGTACGCCAATGGTTGTATTTATGCAGATACTATTATTTATGTGGCTAATAATTCATCTGTAAAAATGGTCGCGAAACCAACGATTTTTCTTGAATGTTTATGCGATGTGTCAACTCAACTGAATACTACTATTTATTAGGGTAACCAATATCGGTAATAACTTATGGGTCTGAATAAATTTTACAATTTTATACAGCAATGGAATACCTACCCTATATAGGTACCCACACAAGTAAAGTTGTATAGTACCTATTTACTAGTTACTATAGCAATTTGTAGAAAGGTATTATAATAAGTTGATGAATACGCGTTTACCTTTTTTTTTTATTTCATCGGCATATTAAATTTATAATGTAGTAAGTACATAGTCAAGGCTGTATTCTGTGAGGACCAAATGTCGTTTGTTTAACGCGTACGCGAACGCTGTGAGACATGGCATCTTACTAAGCTTCAAGAGTCTCGGCTTTTGAGCTTTGAGAATCGATGTCTCCGCAGAATCTTAGGGGTACATTGGTACGACCGCGTTACAAACATCCGAGTTCGTGAGCAGACACAACAGCCTTCGGTGATTGAAGTTATCACGAAGAGACGAATTACGTGGCTGGGACATGTATTCCGGATGCCGCCAAAGAGTGCGGCACTTCGTACCCTTGTGGCACAGCCTCAAGGGTTCCGTCGCCGTGGCCGGCCCTCCCTCACCCTGCAGCGATGCTACAAAAGCGACCTACGTGCTGCAGGTCTGACATGGCGGGAGGCACAGGAGTTGGCGATGGACCGAGGGAAGTGGCGCCAACTTGTGCTTGCCCTATGCCCCAATGTTGGGACGTGACAGGGTGAAAGAAGAAGAAGAAGTACATAGTAATATTATGTACATGTAAATGCATGGCTTTCACAGGGGGGGAGGGAGTTGTGACAGGACTCTAGCTCGGGGGCCCGGTGTAGTCGGTCAAACAGCTAAGTGAGATAAATAAATACACTTCACAAAATTACTCGTCTTGCGAACGTATAATTGTGTGTATTATGCCCAAAAAAGACACTGTCTACGAACATTTCACACACGGTTATACGTTTGAGTTTCGCAAGACGCCGCCGCGCCGCGCCCGCCAAACCACTACGGTTGAGCACTAATAATAAAAAAGCCGCCTGCGGCGTTATTTTACTTCAACATTTTAAATGTAATATAACATTACTGAAAAAAGGCTAGTTAATAGTGTTACCATTATGATATTACGGACTTACTAAATAATTGCTTGACCTAAACAGGGACAATCTACCTGCAAGGAGGACTTTTGAAAAACGGCAGTTGACAAAGGCCGCGCGAGCGATTAGGTACTCACGACATTTTTATCACCAACCCATAACAGAAACTCATAGTCAAACAAAACAACATGTAATTGGATAATATTTTTGTAACCGGGTGGCGATGTCAGAGTCACCCATTCATAATTTGTAACCGTATGTAATATTATACTTACTTTCCTTCAAAAATAAAAGTGTCTCCACGTCGTGCTAAATGCAATGTATAAAATAATACATCAAACCCACCCTCTCCAAGAAATCGTCCTAGTTTACAATAGATAGTATTTTTTTACCTTCGGTGCATTCCTTTCGATGATAGTCTTATCGTAACTTTTGTTGAGTGTTGTACGGTAAGGATGTCTTTATAAAAATATTAATACTTACATAACTTACAATGAAAGCAAAAACGAAAAGATTTTTTTGGCCGCCTTCTAAATTCGGCCGCCCTCGTGCAATGCACATATTAACGAGGCGGGTCTGTATACTGGTAGACAAATAGTGCAAATTTAATAGTTTATTCTTCCGTAGGTACGTGTTAGGTAAATGGTAACATATATACCTATATCATCAATAATTTATTTATACAATTATCATTGAAACAAAATTATTATATCTCGTCTTAAAATAATTAATATGTTAAAGCTACAAATAATTTCTTAAATAAAGTGATTACAGACGATGCTCTTTCTTTTGACACTCAAAGCCTTGTCACTTGACTTTCTAGTTGGTAGAAAGTGTAGAATAAGATGTTGTTCAAACAACTCAGTGGTTGAAGCTACTAGAATAGTGACGATGAAAAGTATTCACGCGGCATGACAAAAGTATTATAAAATGTGGTTAAATTTAAAAGAATCGAAAATTCTACCTAGTAAGTACGAGTCACAAAGTTTACTTATAAATTTAATAATCCATAGTCGATATAGATTGGTTTCCCGAATATCCGTTTTTGTCGAAATCGACCTTTTAATGCAGAATGTTTTTTTGTATCTAATTGGACTAGAACCATCCCTTTCTTTAAATTACTTTGTAATGGTAATGAATACATCATTCATATGCTGTAAAAATAACAATTTAAATATCTCCATGTATTTAAATATAGGATTATGAAATTTGTTTTTCGTCTCCTGAACATTTGGTCTATTCGTGAAACCAATCTTACAGCGACGCCATGTGAAAATATTTATAATATTTTGTAAAATAATAGGTAGTACCTACTATCAGATCTTGATGGAAATTGATTTTTAAATTGCCTCGTGTACGTTTTAATTTCCAAGATGATCATTATTTAAAATCCAAAATTGATCTGTTACTTGTGACATAGGTACACAGCTTACACCTTAGTTAGGAACATTTTTCACAACAATACATCAGTACGTAATTACTATATTTATACATGAAGTTATAATCATTTTTTTTTATTTCCAACATTGGATTTATAACCTGGGTCTGTTCACCACGTTGGAATAGTGAGTAGTGTGGTAATCTTTGTATAAATATGAAGCCGTTCGTTGCAGGATCGAAATTGTTTGACAAAAGTACATATTTAATTTTTTCAGTGCATTTTTAATCCGGTATAATGTTGGGCGAATGGCTAAAAACTAAGTAAAGTATGCCCGTATTGCAATATACGCGAATATTGGAAAGCTGCGTTCATGTCGTTTCGGCATTGTTTTCCCTATTCTGAAAAAGTGTCCTATTAAATAATATTACCACATACAAAAATATATAAGTAGGTAGGTACATTCCATATTTTATGATAGTGAAAAATTACTTCTACCTGCAATGAAATAACCATGTATGTGTAAGTGTTGAATATTCTCTTATTCTGCTAAGTAAACACTTTGATATTGAGATTTTCTAGATAAGGATAATAATATGTCCTGTAAAAGTAAATGATTACAATATGCATAAATTAATAAATTAATATACCATGTATTAAATCCAACATGTCAATATTGGCGGCTCTCATGGTGCAGTGGGTAAGGCGCTGGCCTTCCACCCGAGAGTTCTGGGTTCGATCCCGGTCATGACAAAAAACAATTATGTGTTTTTCTCAAAGCCTGGGTGTTTGTGATTGTTCAAAAATTACTAACAACCACCTTGTACGAAAAAGCAAGGACATGGTTATTAATAATTCTAAAAAAAAAAAAACATGTCAATATTAGTGCGAGTAGCGAGTACTAATGATTAGTACTAGGTCCGTGTGAAAAAGCTCTTATTCTACGTGTAAATTTTACTAGTGATATTTTGTAACTAATGCAGTTTTCATTTATTTTCTAACCCAATGGTTTTATACTGTAATAATTTCAATTAAAATGCATTCATTGACATGAACTCAACATTATAAATTATAAGTTTAAGACGTTCACAACATGACATGAAACATAACGTCTCTGTTCTGGCAGAACACACTAACTGGAGAATACTAGTTTTGAGTAATTTGACTTTGAAGTTGTTAAAATGTTTGAAATGGTCTATCATGTGAGTTTATTAAGTAATCGTAAAAAGGATGACTTTAAAATAAAGACTGTTTATTTATTAAGAAGGTTTCCAGACGGTAAAGTTTGAAATAAGGAACATTTTGGTATAACTAACTCAATATGTCATTTTTTCGCATTAGTGTCTTCTGCCAGTGACGATAATAAGTAATAAGAATTATAGGTCACACAATGAAATCAATAACGTAATATATTAATATAAGTAGGTACAAAGCCCTTGTTAATAAAAACGAAAACAACTTTCGACTCGTCTGTAACCAATTCGTCGAACAATAAATAATCCCTATAAAATTATTTAACTGTAGTGAATATTATACAGTTCAAAGAAGTGTCTTAAACTATTACGTGAGTACTGTCTTAGGTACGGGTGCCACAGGTTTTTCACGAATGTACTAGGGAGTAATACCTATGCATTCTAGCATTATGCAGGTATTACGGGGAGGGGTCGTGCTGGGTTGGTATGCGAGCAAGAAGTGGTGTTGTACGGAGCTTGAATAATTTCAGCTTAGCCCAGTATGCAGGCAAGATAAGATGTCGTAAATAGTGGATTTTCTAAGCGGTTCACGTCACTCCCGCCGCCGCCATTTTTATCCCGTTCGCGCCGAAAATTCACGAGATTTTTTATTAAAAATCTTTTTATTTTAACTTTATTTGAATAATATTATTAATTAATTTATGTAAATGATCTGTTCTCTGTTTTGACGAATATAATGTGTTGAGGTAACTTCCAAGCATGATTAAACGAACGTTAAAATTCCTATTAATCACCACCTAATGATTGGTAGGTGTTTTTTTACGAATTTCAAAGGTTAAAATTTTATAAATGATATAGATATATAGCAAACAGTGATACGTGCCTTTAAATATGTTGAAAATGGCTTACAAAGTACCTATCTACCTACGTCAAAGACGTTTCAGAAAATTAGATCCGTATGCGAGCGGTAAACTACGTTAATTCCAAAGTTGGTGAAATAGAGTTAGTTATTGGTGTTGAAATTCATTTTTTGTGCTTTATAACGTGATATATAGTAGTAAATCATAATGTAACAAAGAAAAATGTTACATTTTATTGTCTTCGTAGCTGAATATTAAATTTTAAAACTAAAAACGAAAAAAATATAACTAGAAAGAACACTAACAAAAACGAATTAAATACAAAAAAGAAATTTGGAAATATAAATTTTTTTACTCACATTTAATATCAAAAGTTTAAAGCAGTGGCGCACAAACCGTGGGCCGCTTGCAGCACAACATAATAAGGTACTTCAATCACCAAGTTTTTCATTGAATAAGATAAAATTCTAATTACCTATAGGTACCTACACTAAGTTTTATCGTAAAAAATACATATGTACGTTATGCAGAGTAGAGAGTGATTGGGGTGGCTGATTTGTAACTATTAAATTTAAAATAATAAAATGTGTGTCTCGTTTAGTACATATAATATATCATTATTTTTAACACTTTACTCACTGCAGCCCGTGAAAAATTAGAAAATGGATGAATTGGCCCTTCTTTCAAATAGATTGTGCACGACTGGTTTAAAGTGTGAAAAATCATGATTTTTCCTCTCCTGTAAAGTTGAGAGCTGATAATACATGTTTGTTTACACGTGGATTTTCTTGTTATGTTTGCGATTTTACGTATTGTCAGCAGTAAATCTATGCACGTATAAACGGGGTATTAATGCAATGACACTGCTATCTTATTCTGATAACGTGACTACATTGAGTCACCTAAATATTTCATTTCATATGCATCTCTATTAAATTAAGTCTACATAATGTTATTATGTATATTAAAATATTAGTAGCGGGTTTCACGGGACACTGAGAATTTTTGAGATAAATTCCAACTTCCTAACAAGGTTCCTAACAACCTTCCTAGAACCACATCCTGTAAGGAAAAACAATTATTATTGGCAGCGTTGACACATAATACTGCCAATAAAAGGACAATAATTAATAACAACGTGGGTTCTCATTTCACAAAAACCGAAAACACTGTCTTTTTACATAGCAGGGCAGAATAAATAGTACGTATATTTTGAATGATTATTTTAATATTATATTATGCCAATCTCATGTTATTTAGCAGGGATTTTATTATGCTTGGGTATCCTCAAATTGTAAGAAATACGCTTAATTTAAAAATGTTGATATAGTTTAATAATTATAATATGATTGGTTTTAACTGTTTTAATGTCCTCTTTTAAATTGTCTGACGAATTAATTACGTTGAAGATAGCCGCTCTACAGTTCGGTGTTTTATTGTAATTTTGTGTCTACGTGTCCATATTATGTTTATTGATATTTTATAATGTGGGAGTGTAATATGTTCGAATGATTCTAGCATGATTGAAAAAAATTGAATGTGTTTTTTTTTTGATAAAATAAAATACCATACAACAGTTTTTTTTTTAAATTTATTATTTTGTTTTTTTAAATAAATTTATACTTACCTTGTGGAAAAAAGGGATGGTGATTTTTTCAATGTTTGCTGTATGGCTATATTATATAGGTTAAAATGTATCTGTAACTCATATATACGAGTAACAAAAAACCAATAATAGAAAAATATATATATATATTGTGACATACGAGTCGCTTTTCAATTTATTCCATAGCAATGATACTTTCATATACGTAACGCAATATCTGCGTAAATAACGCATGTATTGAATAAAAAATACCTAAATTGATTTGAAGAAGAAAATAATGTACAGGTGTGTCTATGAACTTTACCTGCGCGCGGAGTATTTTTTTCAACCATCAAATCAACTGAAAGGAAGTCAGGCAGCAATACAAAATTGAATATTGAAAATAGAGTATTTTATAACAATACTCGACGGCAAATAGAAAAATATGGATGAAAGAGCTTTTTGTCATTGTTGCTTTTTACGTGTTCTGCTTTTATTTTCCACAAATAACAATGAATCGAGCTTTTTTTTAAATATTTTATTGCCCAATGAACTGAGATTATAAGCTTGGGAAAGCATTTATCTGTCAGTCTGACCAATAATGATTTCATTACCTTTCATTATCATTACAATAATAAAGTTATGAAATATTGAAAAATACTCTGATGAAAACGGTGATAAAATATTTAAAAAAAACCTATGAAGTTTTGTAATGCAAATTGATGATATAAGGAAGTCATGTCCAACGGGTGAAAATGAAAAAAAAAATGTGTACAATGTGTACAGCAGTAGTTATTGTAAAATAATAATAATAATGATTAATAATATGATCCAACGTATACCTAAACTCACTATTGTTTGACGATAGTGATGTCTTAAGCAATTTGGTTAAATAGAGTTATTGCTTTCTCAATTGGCATCACAAATGACAGGTTAGTTCTGAATAACGGGAGAATGATCAGTTATTTTATTAATGTTCAAATACTTTTAGACAGTAATAGTTGTCAGGGTTACGTACATCTTGATTCTCCTTTCTTTCTTTTTTTTAAACACGTTAACAGGCTATAAGGTCCAATGATAGTAGTAGAACGGTTGTCTAATAGTAATAAAGGTAAGTAAAACAATCACAAACACCCAGGCTTTGAGAAAATCACATACATATTGTGAGTTGTGTCTTCACCTCGATCAAACCCGCAACCCCCAGGTAAAAGACCAGCGCCTTACGCACTGGAAATAATATTGATACCTACCTGTGTTTATGTGGTATAGAAAGAATCAATGTCAAAGTGTCGAGGTATCGGTAAAAAAGTATCACGTAACTCTCCTAACTTTATTTTAAACTACTGCGATCCCATTCGTTAATTATAATTTGCCGAAGCTGTACAGTTTATTTTGTATTTTTGTTTGTCAATATTATTGGCTTTAATGGTTATTTTTAGTATTGCCAGAGTTTATATTTTAACAAATTGCGCATGGTACGAATGAGTTAAAACTCTAAATCTTTTAACCGAAGTACAGATAAGCAGGCGAACAAATAAGAGTGTAAAAAATATTTTTCGCCTGGGGTGGGGGAAGAAGAAGTGAAAAAAAAATGAATTTATACGAAAGCGAAGCGTTTCTAGAAATTGATATATCCCCTTGCATAAATCAAATTGTATCAGATGTTTGTGATTGAAATAGATTTCACATTTCACGAATGTATAATAAATACATTATTCTCACGATTTTTTTTATACTAAGATTCGTGAACAAAGAATTCGGTTTTAGAAAATACCATTTCTCAATATTATGCATGTGTGATATTATAGTTACCTACTTAGCTGAGTAAAACTTACACGCTTTGCAAAGCCGGTGTTAACGTTTGTTTACCTTTGAAGCTTGGGTAAATATCTTTAAGCGAAATGAACGCGTCCTGATTATTTCATAGACACAAAATTATGTTGAAGGGAAATATACAACGCTAACCTTTACTGTCTGTACGACGATTACAGTGTAGGTCAATTTACAAATAAAAATACTAAGTTTACTATTATTTTATCAAATTTAACTCTTCAAGAATTATAACGTTCATATTATGTTATAATATAATTAATATTAGTTTCTAAAATATATACCTAATAATATTTTGTAACATTATGTATCTCAATAATATCATTATTTTACTCGTCAACATCAGTCAATCTGTTTGATGGTGAGTGAAGGCCTCCCCATAGCTTTCTATGTTTATCTAAATCCTTCACAGACACGTGTTTACGTCGGTCATTGTGAGTTTAGTACCTCGCCGTGTTATTTATAACATATCTACTATTTTATGCGATTTTTCGTTATAGCATGTCAATATTCTAATGTTCAATATTAATTCCATATTATGATAGTTATTGCATATATAATATATTACATCCTGTTTCATAATTGTAACACTAATGCAATGCGTTTAAAATTTAAATCCATATTAACAAATCCATTATAGAGTACAAGAGTATGCTGTTTGATACAAATGCATCTGTGATGAAACATGATTTACAGCTAATTTTTATCAATACTAGTCTTGTAGTGGTTTAGTACTTACTCCTTGGCCACAACTAAATTACTACAAATCTACTTATTTTGTCAATTAAACTTTTATATCCATTGCTTGTTGTGTCAAGAAATTTTGTATTTTAAGATGTTAAATTCCGGGAGGTTTTATCCTGGGAATAATTATTGTCGTGAAGTTAATTTTATCTGTTACATAACCGCATATTTTAAAATAAAATAAGTACTTAATATAGTTTCATACTTTTTTACAGAAAGACGTCCACCCCGTTTAGAAAATGACAATTGAACTAATTATTTTTACTAAGTTTAGTGACCTTAAGATGAGAATAATTCTACATCTTTTAGTACGCTAAAATTCTAATAGAACCTTGACTACTTCAATTATCTGCTTGTATTATTCGCGGTCTTTCATTGGTCCTCTCCAGTTATCCACAAGTAATGATTTCCTGGCATCTATTCCCACTATTTCTCCATCAAAGTTCACGTATTCTCATGGGTTTCTAGTGTCTACTATATGGGAAGATTCTGGTGCCATTCATCCGTTGGAAGTGCCTCAGTCACCTCAGCACATTTATATTACGTACAAAAAGCTGAGGATCCTTGAGTATATTATACGGTATATTATTGCACTGGAGTTTTTCCACTTCTCCATCATTTACGGATTTAAATATTATATAAAATGCGTCGTAGAACCTTTCTTTCATACTAATCCAATAGCTCGGCATACATCATCGATATGGTTGAAGATTCTAGATATATATAGGAATGGGAATGGGACGTTGCCGAATATGTGCCAGTACGACTAAACGCCAGGATAATTGGAAGATGGACAACTGGGGGCGTAACATATGAATCAAATATTGACAGCTTTATCTGCAAACCAGCTGATTGCTCTTTTGACCAAAAATGAGTGACATTGTGTTATAAAGCATGTTTTCCTAATCCTAAACTCCTAAACCTATAAATAAATGCGTTATCGTTCTTCACACAAAACAGCCAACTGCAGGTGCCAAATTTCCAATAACGTAAACGGAAAAACTCAGCACTTTATAGAAATTGTCTTAAAATATAAAAGGGAAGCTAAACTAGTGTATTAATTCATAGTGCAGCTTATTTGTAAAAAAAATCCAAGGGTTGAATTGTTAAATTCCGCTCAAATGTTAAATTTAAGCTTTTTCTCCTTCCTGAACAATTTGCACAAATGGTGTTAGCCGGTTTGCATATTAAGCAGTCGATATTTGTAAAGAAATACACGTCTACTACGTCTTAGGTCTGTACTTATATAAAGCATTTGGAAATATTGTTATAACGTTTAAAGTATTTCTCAAATTGGAAATGGTTGAGAATTCATGTAATATACATATATAGAGGTATCTACATAAGAACTGAGACTTGTCTATTAGTAGTGGATAAGTATCTTACAATGGGAAAATCTAATTGCCGACAATTCACAAGGATTTATGGTAATGAAATACACACCGTTTAGGCCAGAAAGTTCTAACTTTGCTAAGGGACGGTCATCAAAATTTCGTTAGTCAGGCCTTTTGCCTCGCTCAAAGTTGGATGTTTCAAAGTGGGTAGGTATACTGGCTATACACTGGCCTTGAAGATCAAAAGGTCAAGAAGGTCGCTAAATGATTGCGTAGGAAAAGTTCAAACAGATCACTGCTAGCAGCTACACTTGTTCCACATTCATATTTATGTGGGAATATTGTAATGTGAAAAGGATATAATATTATATGGGAAAAGCTTACTTTGCATATTGTTATAGCATACAATTTATGAGACGTAAAACTAAATTTGCAGTAAAATATAAACTTTATCAGCCATACGTATTTGTTTCCATAGAACTAAGACAACGATTTACAGATGGTGTTGGTAAGTTTTTAAAATTAAATTAAACCCTTCTAAAACCATGCCATAATAGATAATAGTCAAAAAATACTTGTATATCTATAAAATATCTAAAATTATTCCATTAAATCATCATCAATCATTTTGGATATTTAATAGATCAAATAATATATTTTTCTAATTATGCATTGGTTTGGGTTAAAAAAAAAACCAACATCATGTATATTAATATGTACTTATTCATAATTCAACGAAAAGAAATAAGTATCTACGAGTACTTGCGAATAAAAAAATGTGCACTATTTTCTCGGGTCGCCCATAATGCCATACCAAAACTGTTATGGTATTATGGTTTAGGCTGGTTTTAATTGATTTTTAAAAACCAACCAACATCATCTATAAATAATTGTAGTCTTAGTTCAATAAAAACAAAAACGGACGACTGACAAAATTTAGTGTGCACTATTTATGTCGTATCATAACAGCCTACCTCCACACTTCGCCACTGAAATATACATACACTATATGTTATTTGATAGACCTTGAATTAATAGATCTGTCATAATACCTCAAAAATTTGAAAGAATAATCGAATAATGTAATTTATATGTAAAAAAATGTTAAATAATATGTATGCTAACAAGCCGGTTCATCTAATCTATTTCAGAAATTATTTTATCATGAATGCTAGTTTAGATAATGCTCTGGTGTACGACTAATGGATGACCCCTGTTTAAAAATACACGACGGTTCAAAGGAAACACAAACACGACCAAAATAGACAAGTCATTTCGTATTCATTGATTAGGACTGTCCCAAATTGATGAATTTCAAATGACCAGATAGACCTTGCTTCACCAAGTGATTTAGGTCACAACTTGAAACCCACATCTATGTAATATGCACCATAATGAGAATATAATATCGAAATAAATAATAATGTTTTTGTTTTCTTTATTATGGATTCAAAGTAACCTAATATAAACTAAATCACAAAAAATCCTAAATGTATTAATATTATAAGTTGAATATGTGGATTTAGCACAACCTATTTAGGTAATAAAATGCAGTGAAGGTAATAGAAGGACAGAGGCTACGCGCTTTTGAGTTGTGGTGGTACCGGATATAGAGAATCTTGCGGATGGCCAAACGTGCCAACGACTCTATAATCAGCAAACTCCAGATTCTATACAGACTTTTTTCGGTTTGTCTCTGCCGGAGTCTTTAATAACAACATGGAAAATCTCTGTGCTCGAAGGTTTGAGAGGGCGTGGAAGAAATCTTGTCAGATGGACAAACTAATTTAAGACTGCTATAGGTTACACATTGACAAAGACCCTGCGCGTACAGCTGAATACCGAAAGGGCTGGAAATGCCATAGAAAAAGCGGCCAGACGATACTCAGTCACGAACAAGAAGATTTCGGTAATAAATAATATATCCTTCCACCAATAATAAAGTTAATCGGTAATAGGAACTTATATTAAATTATATTTACTCAGAAACCATGTTTTTTATTCTTCCGGTCATGTCTTCTATCAAAGGTTGTAGGTATATCCCGAACATTCGAACAATAAAAATTATTTATTTACATAGTAGCAGAATCTTCAGGATGAGTAGCCAAGATAATCCTTTTTTAAATATACATAATTAATTTGAAAACATTTCGTTTCAATTTAATGAGATACCCATAGCTTAATTGGAAAAGCATACTAGCGCGAATCCAGTAGATACATGTTCAAATATCGTCGGGTGTCGGATTTTTTCTACAAAATGATTTTTTCTAGTGAGAGATGTTTTCAATATATAGAATGTTACATTCCTAAATTTAGTGTCTTATTTGTTATTAAAATAGTTTATTAACATTCTTTTTTACTTAATCGTTTCTGCCTATTATATGTCGCTACGTGATAACATGTAAGTGTAAAAGATTGTATTTTTTAATGCATTTGAAATGCATGGTTAAACGCTAAAATATCGTTCCAAGGTTAGTTAGTGACAGTACTTATTTCCGAAACCACATATTATTAGTTTGAAAGGTTTAGGTATATATCGTTTTTCTGTTAAGATTGGATGTTTGGGTTAGCAATTTACATACATAGTACTAAACGTCATTAGGAGACGCAAATCTTGACGGAAGACACATCTTTACTTGGTCAGTCATTCCAGTTTTATCCAACATTTCGTTTTGTTTGTCTCCATCCTCATTTCATATTAAAATTAGGTTTTTCATCATTCAGCCATCCAGTACAAAGTTATATGCACACAGAATAGAAATAATCTTAGCCACAAGCACGCTCTGAATGCCCAGCAGTTCCTTTAAGATGGAAGTTCGGTACGGCTTGCTGTTGAGAAAATTCGCTACATTTCCTTTGGGACCTTATCTCAAAGGCATCCAATCGCAGTATAATAATGAAAGGTTCTCCTTGTATGTAGGGAAGAAATCAATCAATGGAAAGATAGACTGGTAGGTACTGTCATTTTAGTAACAGTATACATGTTATATTAAAAAAATTGTAAAGTTTAGTTAATAATATTAATTATTATGTGATTACCTAACTGGAATTCTGAGATGACACCGTATTCACTGGACTCTCCCTACTATAATTAGCGGTTGAAACTTACTGACTTTAAAACTAGGATAGACTGGCGGTTTGATCAAGAATTAATGTCATAATAAATACTGTGAAAGTTAAATGCTGACAACATCGACGGATAGTCCATCTCCGGCAAGAGATTTGAAGACGTACTGTTGATCCAGGTCTAGAGTGTTACAAATAGTTGATATTATATGTCATTATTGTTGGTAAATATTTTATCGTCTATAAATTTTATTTCATAATAAAAAGATGTTCTCATAGGAGAATGTTTAAACATAGTTATGTTGGTGTATGATTTCTTTTTGGGGTTTCCTTCTCATATTATTAACAAAATGTTTCCTATTTTGTGATGTAATAATTTAACTTTATGTCTTTGTATCTTTATCGTGAACTACAACTGTATTATATTAGAATTAAATGCTATATATATGACGAGATTACTCGTCTCTTACAACCAGACTGGTGTGGCAGCAGAGATGGCAACACTGGTGACAGGCAAAAAATAGAAGAGCAGGAAACCATAGCAATCAAAAATAATAATTGAACAATGACGCGAAGGAAAAATATCGGCTATAAACAAGTTGTTCGCCAGATATTTAACCCATTTTAGTGTTATTTTATTAATTATATAATAATATAATCAATAAATATAGAACATTCGACTATTATTTTTAACTGGTATAGGTAGCGCGTATTGTAGCGCTCGTATAGCATTGTGCCTAGTAAAATATAAAACCAATGTGCGCTAACCTAATGTATACAGTGTGGAAAATGAGCCCTTAAAGAAATTTCAAAATTAATGGTAGATTAGTAAAGTATGGTGTCGGAAGGTGCATGCTGGACATAATGCGGGAAGGCCGCATAACTAAAAAGAAACAGATGATGGGTTTGAAGACAGGCACAAGAACAAGGTATAAGTAGCCAAACAAAAGAAATAGCCGTGGAACATGTCGCTAGGCAAGTGGATAATCATTGGACAAACGCAGTTACGCCATGCCCGATACTAAGAAGATCATATGGGCCTCCACAGAGTAGATGTTTGTATTAACAAATTTTTATTTTTATGAGAAATGGATGTGAGCCACTTGCTCAACCTATTACAACACATATTGAAAAATAATATGTGTATTTGCCAGACCCAGGATCTGACCCTAAGTCCAGCGACATGCAACCCATTCGGCTAACGTGGACGTGATACAGCCACAGCTATGACGACAGAGCTGTCTCGGAACCCGCTCGATTAACGAATTTGTTCAGTTCTGTGGGAGTACGTGGCAGCGAAGAATTAGCGACTGAAAATAGTAAAACGAGCCAGGAGATGTCGTCATTTAGCAGTCAATCGACCATGGCTGATGATGATAAATGAAAAGAATTGTTCAAAATACGACTGCGTACACATTTAACAAATCCGGTCAACTGACAGTTCAAAGATCTTAGTAGGGGTGTCAAGTATCGATACCTGCTTTGCAGTAGGTACCTATAGATGCTTTTTAAGCGATATTTCAAAACTTAGAAAGGTATTGATACTTTTTCCGCAACAACACTTGCGATTTTTTATGACCAAAAGCGGTTCCGATAACTATACTTTCTTTTCATACAATACCGTTTTCATGTATCAATATTTTAGATTTAGATGTGACATCCCTAATGCAATATTTCTCAGGTTGCTGGTAAAATAAAGAAAACATAATACAAATTGTCTAAGGTTTATTTACATTCAACATCAATAAGACGGTAATGGCTTCAAAAGAGATGTATCGAGACATTCAAATATCTTTATTGTGTTTAAATTGTGACTTATTTAAAAAAATATATTAATTTTCTAAATATTAAATTTAATGAGGGTGACTAACACAGTATGGTATATTAAAACTAAAATAAATTATGTACCTATTTTACATTTTAAACAGAAAACCGAGGTCGTTTTTTGGATTAGATGAGCGATATGTATGTACGTACATATTATTATATAATATTATATTCTTGAACAAAACGTTGGATGCATGACAACCGAGGTGAAGTGCATACGAAAAGAGCTGACAACTAAATATAACCTGGCAAACGAAGATAACCATTGTATAAAATAGATTCCAACTTTCCATAGCAGTAAGTATCACTGGGCATGACTCAATTGCAAAGGGTGGAGGTAGGCTGTAGAGATTCGACATAAATACTGCACGCTAAACTTTGTCAGTCACACTTAATAATTTTTATTGAATTAAGAGTACAATTTGGAGATGGTGAAGGTTAGTTTTTTTTAATTCAATTGAAACCTGCCTTAAGCAAACTATCATAGTGGAGGTAATCTGCGAACATCCGACAAAAATAGTGCACACTTTGTTAGGGATACTTATTTCTTTTCATTGAATTAAGAGTATGTACAATTTGCAGATAGTGTTTTTAAAATTCATTCAAACTACTACATTTGGTGTTATCCTGTCACAATCTATACATCGTATTAGCAATACTATAACCTTAATATAAATTACAGATATGGTAGGTAGTTATAATCGACGGACTTTGAAAATAGTTCAGTTAGGTGTAGTAGTTATTGGGTAACATCTACAGGGCTCTACTTGGGTCAGTGACTCATCACATTTATGAGATTATAAAACTGTAGTAAAAAATTTAATAAAACGGGGACAGTTATACAAAAAAACTTTGAAAACCGCCGATACAGATGATCCATATCGGTGCCGAGGGAGGCAGAGAGGGGGTCCATGAGCTGTGCCAGTTACATGATAATTAAGCCTCCGGCATCGTTCCTTTCGCGACCACTCGTTTTGTATGCGATTCGCGAAATGTTGACAGCATAGATTACAAATACCAGGGCCGTATCATTAAGCGAGATTAATTTCCATTGTTTTACAAATTCCGTTTGTACCAAATTGGAATGGCCAAATTATATAACGAGTGTCGATTGTCGCCGATCGACACGCTCAATGTCAGTGATTAGCATCACAAAAATTACAGTTTATATCACAGTCATCAGCAGGGGTCGATCTACTGCTGGATGAAGGCTTCATTGCTGCCACGTACCTCCACCAATCTTTGTGAGGGCATCACTGTAGTCATTTCGTGCTCCTTGGACAGTATGACAGAAATCTTGCAGCAGACAGAAAGAGATGGAGACGTTTTTGAAGGTAGCTAAGTTGCACATTGGGTTGTAGTGCCATTGATGATAATATTGGATATTGAAAAATGTAAAGCAATGTGTTGTAACCATTTTTGATTCTTATGCTTTTTTTCAAGATGTCTTCGAGATTTCTTTAAAGACTTTGGCACGCAAACTACTCTACTTGATGCTCAAAAAAAATTGGTGCCGGCTGACAAAAATGCCTTTAGAAAACAATTCGTTTACCCGCATCTGGTATTGCTAGATTGAATTCAACCAGGGCTTATGAAGCTACTTTGAAAAAACCATGGAAAATTCTTTGTAGTGCAAGGCAGTGGTGATTCTGATTAATATTTTATCACATTCATTAGGAACTGTGAACTGCGATAATGTAGTCGCGTTTTTTCATTGAAAATGAAATATCGCATAGGACTGATCTTCTGAGTATATACTTATCCCAACTTATTTGTTGTATGACTATAATCACTTGTTTCTTATGGTAGAAGTGTCCTGTCAAGTATATGGATGCAAAATATATTCGCTATTAACTACACAGACCCTGCATCAAAACACACTTAGAGCAGCGTTCGCATAAATACACCCATTATTTTTCAATAAACGTCTTGAAAATAGTATCTGCAACGATTCCGAAACGTCGACGTAAGAAAGAGGTAGAACTAGAAACCTAATACAATTACAAACGACCATGAAAGTCTGAATCAATATATATATTATTACCTCATTCACCGTTCTGTACCCTGCTATAAATACTCCAGCAATGTAACACAGGTCAAGCATAAGATTGGTTCATTGTCATGTCTTGGTTCGTAGGACTGGAGTTGGGTTTTTTCCGAGAAAATCTCAACTAGAGATTCGGGATTTCCCGAAATGATGAAATTTTGAACTCTCGAGATTCGGGATATCCAGAAAACAATTCTCGAGAAATCGGGAAATTTCAAAAAAACTTGTAAAAATCCTAAAATCTGTGTCCAAATAAATATGATTCATTTTAAGACAAACAAAATAGAAGTAGGAAAACAAAAATAATTTAAAACATATTAAAATAGAATCGCTGCGTCTAACAATCACGTACGCTTTTGAGACACAAAATTCCCTGATGTTGCAAAAATTGCGCTCATTTTGATTCGACGTTGGCTTAATTGTGTTAAATGCCCTTGAATCAGTCCTTGAATTTTGTGTTTTCTGTCCACTTTTTCCATATAGAAAATCGTTTTTTCAATTAATATTTGATAATAAAGAAATCCCAAATCTCGAGAAAAGATTCTCGAGATTCGGGATGGAAAATCCCGAAAATTTCTCGAGAATTCCCGAAACCCAACTCTACGTAGGACGCGTAAATCGATTTTGTAGCATCGAGTCAAAAACTAATTAAAATTGTAATAAGTAGGTAATAATCTTTTTTCAGTGTGGAGGTTCGCCTTTTATTATATAACGCGCCCAACGTGATTGGATATATTTTGGTTATTCAAGCAGTAGGTACGATATTAATAAATTTCTATTATATTTATTTTTCATTAAAAATAGTATACTTATAGGTTTTTATACTTAATTTCCCTTTTGTATTATAGGGTAACAGAATAGATCTTTTGAACCTTTTTTTTAAATATTTAATTAGCTCCTAAATTCAAGTTTAAAACAGCTGCTTTTTGTGATCAGCCTTCATGAAACCGAACGTCGACCGCATTATTTCCCTTTCATTTGACGTAGCTCTAACGAACTAAAACTGACTGTTTAGTGTTTACTTGAAAGCAAGCTGATGACTCTGTATAACTGAAGATAATGCACCACATAATACAATGGTTCTTAAACTTTTCTCATTTGCGACCACTTTACACGAGACTAACATTGTAGCTATACATGGTAGTGAAAGGTTTCCTAATGTGTCAGTGCTTCGTAACTTTTTAGTCTGACAATAAAATGTCCTTATAATAAATCGCAACGCTGATTTTTAACTGCAAATTTACTGAATTTATAAATTTCCATGTATTCTTTGTTTACCAATATTTGGTGTTTGGGTAATGATGAGGATAAGTGACGCAGGCGAAAAAAAAAGAATCGAATTTTGAAGATACATCCACAAATTTCATGCAAATCGTGTTTTGTCCAAATTTCAAATCAAAAAATGAACCACTTCCATGAGTTTTAGATTATACAAAATACTAGGATTAAAATTCTTTCCTTAAACAGTTTTATAATAAAAAAAACCATTTTGAGTAAGTTTTTCGTGATTATCTCAGCTTTACATCTGTGTGACAAATCACTTTTTGAATTTTTGCTCCTTATTTATACTTATAATATAAATTTATGTTTCGATATGTGTTTGATCCAGAGTAAAGTCCTGATGGAAAGTCTAACAACCATTGTTCGTAAAAAACCTTATTATTTTAACCTTCACTATATGGAGGCTTAATAAATATGTTCCAATTAGAAGTGAACATGGTAATTTATGTTACATATCCAAACCCACCCTAATTTACACAGATTATGCTTATATCCGTAATCATATTATATGCCTACGTATTTTAATATTATATCGTCGCACGGAAATATTTTCAACTGTCTAATTCTGGCTCTAACTTAAAATTATTTTAACATTAACGAAACATATTTTTTTGTCTGCTGAAGGTTTGAATCTCACAGGCTGTCATCGCAGGATCTCACAAAATCAAAGCTTAAATTATTCATCTGTATAATGATATTAGTACGCAGGGAACACAAAAATAATGGGAAATGGTTTGCCTTCTGGATGGAGCCGCAACAGGGTGGAAACTCAGTATGGAAAAATATGGAAAAAAACTTAAACTCGTGTTAAAGTCAAAAGTTACATTTGTATCATAATTATTATGCATTATAGTTTGTCACTTCAATTCGCATTCAACGCGCATTCAGTATTGGTAATATTTGAGGACACTCAGAGCGTTTTGTGTTTTTTACATTTTTTGGCGTGACCGTCATAAAGTAATAAACTGAACCGGGCTTTAAAACCTTTATCCATGGCAATTGGCTTTCACATTTCTATATTCTTAATCTGTCCTGTATTTGTACCATTATAGCGCTTAACCTTTGATAATGATGATATTGTTTAAGTACTAGATAATATTAAGTAACATATTCAGTAAAACTTTATATTGGACTTTTTAATCGAATCGTAACTTTGAAGATATCGTCATTGACACGAAACGATTTAGTAAGTACCATCTTAAGTATATTACTATGATAATAAATATTTCTATTTCAAAGGTATTTTATAGTGAATAGTCTATAAACTAGGCATTGAATAAACAATATGTTATTATCTCTACAAGTTCCATATTCTACTGCAGTCTTTGTAGAATTTACTAGGCGTCATTAGCAAGAGTATGGTATTCAGTGCCAAAAGCCTGCTTCTATTAGGTGGGTAAACTTGGCACACGGTTAAGCTTCAAGACAACTCAATTTAGTTACTAAATACTGGACTAATCTGCTTGTAGAGTAACTCTGCTCAACCATGTAAATTTTATGCAGGTAAAAAATCACTGCGCGACCTCTATGAGTAGTGAGGTGGCTACTCTGTAAAGAAGACGTGCAAAATTGTTTGGATTAGTTAAATCTTAGTTGAGTTAAAACTTTGAATGTGCATTATTATATAACATTTAAAATGCAATTGAATTAAAAGAATTATTGCTACTACTTCATCACTTTGGACTCAAGCTCTATTTTTTATTTTATAATAATAAATAAATAAATTGATAATGTATTATTATGTAGTCAGCACCTACGAATTTGCTTTACAAAAATATAATATGCTTTCAAAGTGTTAAGATTTTCGATTATTTTTAGTTTTGTTATATCGCAAATCAATCACCTACTTACATACATAATGGTATAAAACAACTTTGCAAATTTAATGTTTATTAATTAGGGAGCGGATTTATATGCAACAAAAAACATAATTATATGCATGCACATATGCACTTAAAATCATTAAAATATGCACTAAAACCAAAGGAAATATGCAGTTAAAAAATTACTTCTTTTATGGAAAAAAAATGTTAATACCAACTTCACCCAATATCCTACTGATAAAAATCGAATAACAAATTAATAATCTTAATCAATATAATACAACAACAAAAAAAAACAGAAATAATCAATATAAAGTTAATCAATTACAATTTTCAAAATAGTTTGTTTACAAGTACAAATAATTGAATAAGAAATGCAATTTAAACTATACACAACTTATTTAGGTACCTACTGTTTTTTTTGTCCGAAAAAAAAGATACAATATTTTTTCAATATTGTGCTCTGGTATTAAATTTTTCCGCATATCTGTCAGTATTATGTTTATATGCGGAAAACGACCTCTCAACGTGCATAGAGGTGATTGCGCAAAATTTAAACAAAGGTGCCCGAGTTGACTTCACTTTTTCTGATACATCCACAGCTCGGGGATACCATTAAAACTACAAGTGCATCGACCTACTTAATTTAGTTATATTTCGATAAAATAATTATAAAAGCAAAAGTCCTAAAATATGCATTCATTTATGAAATATGCTATAACGTCTCAAATATGGATTTATATGCACAATTATTTTTGGATTCTGCGTCTTTCAAAACGAATTTCTGTGCAACTCTCATGGCTGTGCATATACCCTAACAAAACATGCACTAGCATATAAATCCGGTCCCTTTTAATAATAAAGCAATCAAATTAAACACTCGCTTAACGATACTAGGAAGTGTTACGAACGTGTTCAGTGAAAGTGATTTTCAAGGTGATGGCAGCTGATGATGATAGTAAAAAGTAATAATGTGTCATTGCACCGGTAGAACCGGGTGTTACGTAAAAGTATCAATGCTTGAGCACCAACTTGCCTGTATGAAGATAATATAATAATATTATGTAGGTGCAGTCGATTCTCAAGTAAGTATAATAATATTATACTTTGAATCTCTCTACTCTGTTTCTAACTAGATACCACATAACATCGCAGAATACCTCTATTATTATCAACGTTGTCAATTTTTTTGATTAGGTATCTTAATCTAGCGTTTTTTGAAACCTCAAACAGTTTAAAACTTTTAATAATAAACCTTAAATTTTATAGAAAATAAACATACTGGTCTGATGTACCTTATAATATCTTATAAATTAATTTAATATGTACCTGAAAAATAATTAAGTACCTGCCATTCATTGATATTTTTATTAGTTGTAAAATACGATTTTTTCTTCGTTATTGTAAAAAAACAAAAAAGAATAATCGTGACATATTTTTTTGAAATACTAGTTTCTAGACACTTTTTGATTTTTGAGAATATGTAGCAGTTTTATCTGACGTATTATTTAGTCTTACATAGTACTTAGTAGTACTTATCACAAAATTCATGTGCACAAATATATCTCAAAACAAAATTATTAACTTGCTACAAATTATTCCTATTCAACTATTTGTAGAAATGCCATCAAGTGTAATACAAATAATTCTCTCTACTTATGGCCCAAACTGTTTAATACGACACGTGTTTCCATCACATTGTTACATGATTGAGGTACAATTTGAAATAAATAATATTGTAAAGGCTGCCATAGCGAGAATTCCAATGCCAATATTCTGTAAAGCACCATGTGTATACGGTAAATAATGGGACCAAATATTATTAAATCTCCCGGTTTTGGAGATGTAAATAATATTATGAATACAAAGTGTAAATAACAAACTGACAATACTATGAAGATTCAGTCATATCCTCAGACTCGACTGATTTGATGTCGTATAATATATTTGTTTCTATTGCCATAGACAAACTAGCGCCAACTATAAATAATTTTCTCTATAAAACACTCTTGTCTATTATCCGCTTAACGGATGATATAGATTTACGGTTTTCGATTATTGGTTAATAACAATTTCGCCAATCCCTATTAATTCAAGGGTTGAGAAACTCTTGTCTTCTCAAAGCGAACAATAGCAAAAATATAATGTTTGAGGCTTTCACGGTTGTTTTTTATCGTAGTATATTTTTGGGTTTCCACCGTGTCTCCTTCATTATTCTTTACTCGACGTTTCGGGCTCATTGCAGAGGCCATTATCAAGAGATGATATGTTTTATGATAAAAATGTAGTGTAGGTATGTGACAGATTACTCTGAGCAACGTTTGCTCTTAGCTAATCGGATTTCTTTTGACATTCTTAGAGCAACGTTTACATTCACATACTTACACTACATTTTCATCATAAAACATATCATCTCTTGATAATGGCCTCTGCAACGAGCCCGAAACGTTGAGTAAAGAAGGAAGAAAGAGACAAGGTAGAAACCCAAGAATATACTACGATAATAGCAAAAATATAAATAAATTTGTGAGAAACTTTTATTGATGTGAGTTTAACAGGGAATATTAGATACTTATATGATTTTACGGAGAATCTATAATTGATTTAATTAAAAATAGTCACGATTTCACTATCGCTTTCATGGTTCATTAGAGGAAGCATGAACGAAGCACAAAAAATCATGGATTCAAGACATTATTTTCATATCAAACGTCATATAAAACAATTTTTTTTATTCATTCGAAATAAAGATATATTTTTCAAACATCTATTGCATAAAATATAATCTTATTTCTAGGAATTTTGAATGGCTTCCAGAATTGTACATGTACACGACAAACATGATTTACCAAGTTTTAATTCTTATTTAATTTAATTTAATTTAATTTAATTCATATCACAGTTTATTATTGATATCCTTTGTCATTCAGGAATTATCACAAGCCAAACTTTAAATGGAAAAAAATACAATGGATTTTAACACCGCTATTTATCCTCTCGGTCTAAAATTAAGATTGTCGGATATCTTTGGGAACCAACCCTAAATATTCTGTATGTATACCCTGTTAGAAAAATGCATAATGTCACTAAAGCCTCAATTACATTGAGCTTCTTTACGAGCTGTTTATTGGCGAATTTAAAAGCGGGCGATTCAGCTACTGCGATTTGATGATTACACACAAAAACCACAAGCCAGCCACTATTTTGACGGAACGTAGTTCGTTTTTTTACCGGGAGGTTGGTACTGCGCTCTACTGCGCAGACGCAGTAGGCCCACATCCCGGCGTGTAGCGTGTAAAGTTGACCGGCTTTCAACTTTTCTCGGTAGAGTGTTTACAACCTGCTTATTAGCTTATTCGATGATTACACTGGGCGTCTTTACAGGCAGATTGTAAATTTGTCAATAAACAGCTCGTAAAGAAGCTCAATGTTATTGAGGCTTAAGTGCACTATTTTTAAACATATTAATCAGCATTGCATGTTCACATAGAATATTTTTTAATGGGTTGCAATTATTATTATGTGGCTTATATGAGCTTGTTGGTATCTTTTGTGAGAGTGTGCAGAAATCCAAGCCACTGAGAAAATCATGAATACCTGCATCTTGTATGCCTTTTCTATCATCACCCAGGATGCATCGAAAGTTCTCGCCATCAACTTGGCAGTGAATCTCCATCGACTATTTTGGTTAATATAATCTTCTATTGAGGTCAGTGTTTCCATATTTATTTTTATCACATGGGAAGAGAGAAGGGAGAAAAAATTGGTTACCACCGAAGAATTTTAGTAGCGGTATCTGATATTCATACTGGCTACTTGGCAGTGGGCCTAGGATGATTCGGCGCCGAGACAACTGGGTGCCACGCAATCGAATGAAATTCGAAAATCAATAGATGTGCTTATATATTATCATATAATTAAATACTTGGTGAGAATTAAAATATGCACACGTAAATAATGATTCAATTGTACATATTATGTTTACGTTCAAACGAGAAGAGAGTTCTTTTATTTTTATATAAAGTCTCAGGTATGATAATTCTCTATCCGCAAGAAAAACCATTATGTTAATAGTAAAATGAATTAAAATTACTTAGTACCTAGTAGATAGAAACTGATTAACATTTATCGTCTACTATTGAGTAAAATCGTAACGAACGTATATTTATTTCATTCGACATTGCGGCGCCCAATTGTCCTGGCGCCCAGTTGTCGCATTCTCTTAGCAGTATAATAATATATATTTCAAGAAGATGAAGACGTTCATTCTAAGTAAGTTTAATATGTTTGAATTCTAATATAATATTCAGAAGCATTTTATATTAGGCGGTACGTTTTCTAGCAAAATTTATTATACGAAAAATATATGTATAATAATAATATTATGAACGATATTTCATTGGGTATTAAATTTACATATAAAGAAGTGTAAAGAAACTTTTTACCAAAATATAGAAGTTATAATATTGTTATATCTCTAAAATATTTATAATTACTTAATATAATGCTGATAGCTCAGTTTTCCGCTACTTTGGGAGTTGGTAGGAAAAAAACAATAAATCATTTTTATGAAAGTTTTCGCGAAGAAATTTTTCATTACGTAACAAAAAGTAAGGTCAAAGAAAAGTTTTTTAATGTTCATTATTTCCTGAGAGGTTTATAAAAATGTTATAATGTTCCGAAAATTCATATTTTCCACACATCAAAATTTTATCTCCTTAAACCGATGTATTGATAAACTTTTTTATGTATATATAATGAAATAAATGAAGTGAAAACTGTGTCAAATATTTTTTACCCAAAATATTTACATACTATGTATTTATTTTAACACTAAGTATAATATTTTTTTTTAATTAGGTACTATCTACTTGTCGATTTAGTTATTAGGTAGATAGTGTACTTAGGCTTTGAGTTACTCTCTAATACTCTTATATTACATTCTTTTTTTTTTTGCACAACAACAAGCCACGAGGCCGAATGACAAGCAGTGAAATAGTTGTGTATTTTAGTAGTAGAAGATAAACAAAAACACATAGGCTTTGAGAAAATCACATAAATTTAAAATACCTATCGTGACCTCACAGAAATTTTCAATTGGTCTCCAACAGATCAGTGCTCCGAAACCTTTTCTCACCCACGGCACACTAAAGGTCTTCCCAGAATTCCGCAGCACACCACACGTAAAACAATGTATACACTAATGACTAAAACATGGACCCCACATGATGAAGAGGGACCCCAGGCCAAATTTTCGGCGCCGCCCTACCTATCGATAAGGTTAAAGCCAGTGTGATACTTTAAAAATAGTGTTTTTCAAATAGTGTTCGAGGTAAAATTAATGGTATTGATTGTATGTTTAGCGACTTTTCAATACATATTCTACTTGAATAATTATGGCTAGTTATCGGGCTAAGAAAATTTATTTGTCGAGTATTGACATAATAATAATAAATTGTATCCCACAATCCTACGATTTAAAATATTATGAATGTCAGCGAAGTAAGCAACTTTTTTTACTATTAGAGCAAATTTGTAATTTATGTTTATCTCATTTATCTGGTTTTCCTGCCAAGCCGAGGCCCCCCTGAGCCTGGGTCATCAGGCTAGAGCCCTGTCAGCCCCCCTTGTGAGGGCAATGCACCAAAATTACATTGCTTTATGTTTTTTTATTTAATAAATAATAATTGTAAAAACTAACTAACAACATTATTGATAAATTGTAGTATTATTTCAATGAAAATAAATACGTATGACTGACAAAGTTTAGTGTGCACTATTTTTGGCGGATCATAATGGCTTACCTTCACCTTTCGCTACTGTACCATAATAGTGGTAAGTGCACATGGGCGCGATTCCCGAGGGGCGCATGTCCTGCTCAGTGTCATATTTTTTCTAATGGTTATAATATATTTATCAGAAGTATTTTCAAATTATGTATGTACATAACTATTACATTTATTTTATTTTTTCGAAAAAAATACCTAGTAAAAGTAACTAATATTAAAATTATTTTTCAATAAGTATGAAGTAATCAGTACAGCTCCATTATTATGATATAACAAAGGTAAGTAATTTGAATTTAATTAAAACGTATTTTTTATAAGACAGGTACGCAGGAAACTAAAATGAATGAATTATGACGACGGAATATAATGATCTACTGTATGTATAATATTAAAGTATAGTACAATTTATGCTAAATCACGAAATGTTAATTTATTTTCATTACCTATCTACTTGTCGAATAATTTAAGGGTGTGATAAATTTAATATTATTACAAAATTTACGCCCTTGTTAAAAAGCCTCCAGTAAAGAGGAAACGTTGAAAAATTTGGACTTTAAAAAATTTGAATCTTTCTCCTTTATCACGACGTAAAAATATATTTTTTAACAAAAATAATTATCCTATTAATATAATTTGATGCACGTTATTATATTATGCATATTACTATAATGAAATATACATAAGATAGTAATATGAATTTATTATTAGCAAGGTCGGCAATCTAGTAATAATAATAATGTATAATTCCGAGATTGATTTACATTGATGGGAAAAAATTAGGAGGAAGTCTCTCGATACAAAAAAATCGCATAGTTTTTAGGAAAGAATACATAAACTTAACTTCAAAAATGATGTACCTATGCAATCGACAAAGAAAGCATCCCAATGAATATTAAAGCGAACACTCCACCTACCGGAGGCTTCTTCTTCTTCTTCGTTCATATTCGCGCCTTAGTTGGTGCTTATGGACACCACGAGGCGCCTCCAAGAAACCCTGTCGCCCGCCAGTCTTCATGCATCATTCCAGGTCAAACCAGCATCTAGATTGTATTTAGCAGCCTTCCACGACGCCGGAATCCGGTTGGCTTTAAGAATAGGCAAGCCAGAAGCACCTAGTGGAAAAGTGGAAGTTCACAATTTTCGATTTTTATAAAAAAAAAATACCTACTTAACTTAAAATCCTTTTTGTTTAACTATATAATTAAAATTTTGCCCTGTTATATCGGGAGACGTAGAGCAGTCATTTTCGGCATATAAATTAATATTAACGTCACAAGTTTCAAATTTAAAATTTAGAGAAGTGTATTGTAGTAGGTAAATTGTCGTAAAACTATAATTATTGATTGATTAAATTTATGTTAGAGCTTTTATATTTTGTCTCCAAAAAAATTGTATGTAACTGAACAATACTAGTTTATGTAGTTTCATAAATTTCAATGGCGTGAATTTAAACAAGAAAACGCCGACGATAGTGTATAATATTATCCGATATCTAGTAATGATCATAGTTCTAAATCTATTAATAAGCTATATCATGTGAAAGGATTTTTGGTCAAATGCGATAACAGATGTACTTAATTATAAAAGGAAAATATTAATAAAGTTATACATAGTCATAGGTACCATTTAGTTTTATTTATGCTTGGAAAATACACGTTTTCACCAACAACTGGGAGCAATCCCCTTAATAGTAATACGTTATTGTTTTTTTCTGTTAAATATCAATTCATTTTATATTGATTCCTTGAAATCGGTTCAATGTATTTTTAAAGTAAATTACTTCCACGAAAACAAACCTGTTTTGATGTCTTGTCAGTATTCAATATCCTTTCAAAAAAATACTTTCGCTTACTAAAAGAAGTAAGTTGTACCCCTATCTTGTTTATGTAGTATAATGCATTCCTAGAAAACATATTATTATCGTTCGACATTCCAACCTTTTAAAAGTGTATTAAGTGATGTACCTAGATACCTCGTGGAATGTATTCTTGTTGATAAAAACTGAACGCTGATTACTAAGGTGACTAAACAAAAATTTGAAGGTAGATAGTTACCTGTTTCGATAATAATAAAATTCACTTACCTGCTTTGGTGTTTTAGTTCGGATAATACAAACCGATTACCAAGTACCCACTAGAATCTAGGTAAGTAAGAATAAATGTATTTCAAACTAGCTACAATCCGTGACGTCGTCGGTGTGAAATACAGAAATAAAAAATAGGCACAAATTACAGAATGAAGAAATATATTAGGTTTTTTTCAAAAATAAAAATGAGATAGAAAACGATTGTACCTAGGCGCTTGCACCTTTATCAGTAGGTATCTTACCTCATCAATCTAGCGACGTTGCTAATATAACTTTATTATTATATTATACTACTAGCCCACGTGATCAACAGCGGTTAGTGATATAATATGCATTTCCTCTCTATTCGTATCTCACCTCACTACTCCGCCTCTGCTATCTGACCACTTGTGTATGCGTATGAAACATTAATTCTTAATAAATGACCGATCCAGAAACTTAGAGTAGCATGGCGTGGTATATAAAGTTGCATACTGGACATAACGCAAGAGGACAAAAATTGATTTAATAAGGTTAGCTATAAACTTCAAATGAATACTAGGTATAAGGGTGTCAGATTATATTGGTGGAGCAAGGGACTCATTTACTCAAATGATATTAGCACAGTTTCAATGTGACTGTGTCGTGGCCGCCAAGCAAGAAAGATCTCTCTTTCCTCTAGCTAGGTGAATATACAATTAAGGGATATTTTAGACATTCAAACATCCCAGGTTCTTAGAAAAATGCCCGAAAGGTAGAAGTAAGGGCAGCTGGATCTACGGAATATTTAAGTAAGGCAGAAGTTCGTGACAATGAAACATATATGACCAAGAGGAATGAAATCTGTTCAGAGAAGTGGTCACCCAGCATTGGATAGATTCATGCTGAAGATGATGGTTATGAATCTGGAGAGGTATGTATAACAGTAGTCTCTGAAAAAAACTAATGACGAAGAGAACAGGGAAAAAGTGCGTTGCATGTGTATTACACGTATTAAATTTCACCGCATCACATTTCACAGAGAGCTGTCGTACCAGAAAGATGTGGCCGTATAACAATTAGCTAAAAATGACACGTTATTTATGGAGGATTGCAGAGAGTAATGTTCCAATTTTATTATAGGTACGTATCATTCAGAAATTTATATAAATAAATAAGTACGATATGATTGTATTTTTAATTTACTTACCTATGTACCTAGTTTCTTCTTGTTTTGATCTGAATTTGATCTCAATGCCATTGGTTTTCCGATCCAACATCTCACGGTACACTGTGCTATGACCAACTGCATTACGTACAATTTTCTTGTACAAATTTGAATGATGGAAAACCACCGAGGATAACGAATGTGTTTCAAAGATTTTTAAGCTGAGACTTAATTATGCGTATCCCTTATCTAAATCTTTCTAATTTACCGACCATGTCCGATCCTAATAGGATCATATGTGCCTCCAAAGGGTAGAGGTTTGTATTAACAGATTTTGTTTTTTACGAGAAATGGATGTCAGCCACTTGCTCAACCTATTAGGTCCATACCCTGACTCACACAAAAATTGAAAAACAATATGTGTACTTGCCAGACCCAGGATTCAAACCTGAGACCTACGGCATGATAGTCCAACGCTTAAGCCGCACGGCTACCGTGGGTGTCTTCTTTCTAATACCCTTTACCAATATTCATGGACACAACAATTAAAGCAATCTTAGGTATATATTTGACGTGTCTGGAGTAATCCGCGAAGTTCTTATTGGTCTCAAAATCAATAAGTAGTATGCTAGTTAGTAAACTAATAATTGTTAACCATCAATATTGATTCTCGGAATATATAACTTTACTATCAAGATAATATTGTATTGGCTAAAACAGCGTAACTTAACATAACTCGTTATTGCACTGCAGATATCGGACACAATCAGCGTTGCCAATTTAGCGTTTTTCTTGCCAGATCTAGCATTTTTTGACATTTTTAGCAAAAAACGCATCTGGCTTGTGGCGTTTTTAGTAGCAGTTTTTGATGCTTCCAACAACTTTAAGTGTGCTGAAAATACACAATATAATATTTACTTTATTTATTTTCATGCGCATCAAATTTCTGACTATCAAGTACATACTAATTAATGCAGGTAGGTCGGTACCTTTTTTAGTAAAGTGAGAAATAAAACAACATAATTTAACACTTGAAATAATAGGAGCATTCATAGACTTATAGTGTAATTGTATCTTATAATTTGATGTGTGCTTAGTATGTGACGATTATCGGAATGACATGACATGAAACTTCAGCGCCGTTGACACAATATGGGCATTTTTTGTAAATTTAAAAAAATATTTCTATTACAATCTGTAGTTTTTACACGTATAGACATTTTTTTTTGATTTTTTCACCTTTTTTCGATATGCGAAAGGTAAGGTATTGTCTTTGTTCTTGGTAAAATAAGTAAAAAAAATATAATCTTGCGTTTTTCATGCCGAATAGCTTGTTTTCATAGCCCATCTTGCATGTTTTTGTCAACGACACATGGTAACACTGGACACAATAATATCAATATGATATATACCTGGACATACCGACAGATTCCCAGTAATCCTAATTTAAATTATCAAACACACCTGATTGAAATCTAAGCTTTGTTGGATACGTGCTCATCTACGTGTTCCTAAATATTACGTATGCTGTATAATATGTAATATATATTGTACAGGTATATACGGTCGTGTCCAATTTAATTATATCGTCTACTCGTGTAGTATATATACCAAACTGATAGCAAAGTGATTGAGCAGTGAACTGGTTCCTAGCGTGTGCTGAGGTAATTGGTATGTTACGGATTATATTATTATTATTATTACAATGTGTTGCCTCAATATACGTGGTTTCTCAATAGTCTCATAATTAAATTAATTACGTTTTTTGACGTTTATAGTATCAGTTAATTCCGTGACACTTAGAAAATAGGGGTGTTAAAAACCCTTGTATATTTCAAGTGACTGTTCTTGCCTGTATAGACTTTATGATTGTATACATAATAATTATATATTCTTTATAACATTAAAATAAGCCAAGAGGCCTGATAACTAGGCAGCGGATTTATATGCAACAAAAAACATGATTATATGCATGCGCAAATGCACTTAAAATCATTAAAATATGCACTAAAACCAAAGAATAATGGAGTTAAAACTTACATTTGTATGGAAAAAAAATGTAAATACCCACTTCACCCTATATTACTGATAAAAATTGAATAACAAATTAATAATCTCAATCAATATAATACAATAACAAAAAAACGCAAATAATCAATCCCAATATTCAAAATAGTTTGTTTACAAGTACAAATAATTGAATAAGAAATGCAATGTAAACTATACACAACTTCAAAAAACAAAAACGACCCACTTAACTATTGCTTAATACTATTTTTTTTACTGTTTTTTTTGTCCGAAAAAGTTAGAATATTTTTTTCAATATTGTGCTTTGGCATTAAAATTTTCCGCATGTCTGTCAGTATTTTGTTTATATACGGAAAACGACCTCTCAACGTCCACAGAGGTGATTGTGCAAAATTTAAATAAAGGTGCTCGAGTTGACTTCACTTTTTCTGATAAATCCACAGCAAGTGCATCTAAACTGTCTACATATCTATTTTAGTAATATTTAGATAAAGTAATTAAAAAAAAAATCTAAAATTATGAATGCAAAAGCCCTAAAATATGCATTTATTTATGAAATATGCACTAATATCTGAAATATGCTCTAACGTCTCAAATATGCATTTATATGCACAATAAAATTTTATTTTTGGATTCTGCGTCTTTCAAAACGGATTTCTGTGCAACTCTCATAGCTCTGCATACACTATACACCCTAACAAAACATGCACTAGCATACAAATCAGGGCCCTACTGGATAACACTAGTGTTGTAGTGAAATATGAATGTATTTAGTAATAAGTGACTCAATCACAAACATTCAGACTTTGAGAAAATCATATAAATATATCAGTGGCGCACCCAGGATTTATTATTGGGGGGGGCCGAAGGAGGAGAATGGACGTTAGTCCCATAGGCTCTTTTTCTTCTTCATATAAATATTTTTACATAATTTCACAATACACGGCGATATATTTGTACAGTTTCTCCTAGTTTTTATTAAATTGGAGGCATAGTGGCGGTAACCGTTGAGCGTGTCATCAGCGACTGGCGGATTGGAAGTGAACAGCGACCATGCTGGACATGTGTACCTAGTATGCTTAAACATTACTTAAATAATATCGGCTGTGCTACCCGCTTGGTCTAGAGCAGTGTTTCCCAAACTGTGGTACGCATACCCCCTGGGGTACGGGAAGAGTTTGGTGGAGGTACGCGCTGCACCGGGTTATGGCTACGCCTGGTGCAACAAGCATTAATACATGGATGTTGCTAGAAGGTTTATCGCATGCGGAAGAAGAGCAATTGTTGGAATTATTAGCTTCAGACGGATTCTTGCAAAATAAATATAAGGAGTGTACTTAAACATCATTAAGGTTGCAAATGCAACATGTGTATCCAGTTTTAACAGAGAAATTCCTGAAATACATTGCATTTTTCAACTTCATATCTATGTGAAGTTGCTTTTTCAGCATTTGTAGACATTAAGTCAAAAAAAGGAACAGCCTTTGGGTGTGGAACCGCATCTCAGATTAAAATTAATAACCAGGGAACCAAATTATGATGATCTGTCATTTCAACAAAAATAATTTCATCCTTCTCATGGTTTATAATGAATGTTATTTTTTATAATATAACTTTTATTTATATTTCTGTACCTCAGAGGCAGACGGATGCAAGTGCCAAATACCCAATTGTTCAGGAAAGCCAGAAAACAAACAAAAACAATTTTATTTTAAACGAATACTCATAACTCCCAAGAAAATATAGATTGATCATTATTTTTTGAATTCTAATTCAATTAAAGTACTTCTGGAATATGTAAGAAAAGAAGAAATATAATACAATTTTATATCTAAAAAATAAAATAAAAAACGTAGTATGGATTTGCATCCTTCTGCCTCTAAAGATATTTTGTTAATGTGGACTTGTGTCTTATTTATCTAGCCAAAATAAAACAATTTGTAAGTTAGAAAAACTTATAGGTATAAATATAACAAAGCAAAACACATTTTTTTTTAAATTTTATTATGTCATCATCATCAGCCTGAATCTATTCACTGCTGGATGAAGGCCTCGCTACTCTCCAAGCTGATTCTACTTCTCTCGGTCGTGTGCATTGCGTTGCCATGTACTTCCGCAGAACTTTATCATTTCATCAATCCAGCGGCCTCTGGGTCTACCTTGCGGACGTTTTGTACTTCTTGAATACCACTGGATGACTAGATTTGTCCAACGATTGTCTCTTCTTCGAGTTATGTGTCTAGCCCATCTCCATTTAAAGCTTTTAATAAACTCTATCACATCATTAATCCTTGTCTGTTCCCTTATCCACTCATTCTTCTTTTTGTCCGTTTGCGTTATGCCCAGGATGCACCTCTCCATACCACGTTGTGCTACTCGTATGTTTTTGGATCTCTCTTTGATCTCGTTTTCTGTGATCACGGGAAGCACACACTGGTTGAAAACTTTGCGCTTTAGGCACAGTGGAAGGTCACTTTTGAAGACATTATTCAGGCGCCCAAAAACACTCCAGCCTAGCTTTACTCTGCGAACAATTTCATCAAATATACATCCATCTATAGACACTTGTCCCAGATTGATGTAGTTTTTCACCTGTTAGAGCTGAATGGCATTGATGAGGATCTCTTTTTGGCCCGCAAAGCAGTTGAACATGACTTTCTTCTTTGATACATTTATTTTCAAGCCTACTTTGTTGCTTACTTCAGCGAGTTCCTGCATTCTGCTTTGGAGGTTTTCTGAGTCTTACAAACTACTATGTATTGTCATCGGCAAAGCGCAGATGACTCACGTATTCTCCATTTATGGGGACCCTTGCCATTCCAGTCAAGTTGCCTTAAAAGTCTTCAAGGGTAGCTGTAAATAGTTTAGGTGAGATCGTATCACCTTGTCGGACTCCTTTGCTGATGGTTTATGGAGAAAATATTTATTTATCACCCGGGGACTCTTTGATTTATGAGTGCATCGAGTATTGAAAATTTCTTTATAGAATCGAACACTTTCTCATAGTCTATAAAACCCATGGATAGCGCAGCTTGTATTCCTGTTACCGCTCTGATTTCTCTGATGACTTGGATATGGTCCATAGTTCTGTGTCGTCTTCTAAAGCCGGCTTCTTCTCCCGGCTGGTTCTCGTTTAGTACATATTGCAGATTATTGGATTTGCATTTTTCTGCTTCTAAGGTAGGTATGGCATTTGCATCTTTATGCTATTCTTTATATCTTTTTTTATTATAGCAACTAGGACTTTCATCTCTCTGCCTCTAATAAATAAAGCCTTTATGCTGACGATTCTTAAAAAAACTCATTTTCCCCAAAAACGGAGTTGCATCCGTCTGCCTCTGAGGTACAGATTTTATTATGAATGAATTTTATTTTTCGTTTATTATTATTTTGTTGATGTACTACAAAAGGAATATATTTTGATTGTTATTAAAGTACTTATATGCATTTTTCTTTGATGAGGAGTACTCAGTGTTACGAAAATTATAGAAGGGGTACACAGATGTCGAAAGTTTGGGGAACACTGGTCTAGAAAGCTACAATATTTATGCCGAATTCCACCGAAAAAAATGTTCTTTTTATTTACATCACCACCGTAGTGGGTGTAGTCGTTCTTTTCGCCGAATGTTTATCGCAGATTTTTGGTTTTTTAATATTGAGGTTTCAAAATATTAATTGAAAATGGACAAAAAAGGTATTATTGCTTTTAAATTATACACAACCTACTCAATACAACACAGCCTAATATCTCGTTTATCTGTCTTTTGTCTATTGCACTCGGTGTACCTACACCATGGCCCCCACATCCTGAAACGGGCCCTCAGGCTAGGGCAATGGTCAGCAAACTGCGGCTCTTTGGTCCCTTGAGTGCGGCTCTGCCACAGATGCTCTCTGCCATATTTGACATGGCTAAAAAGAAGAAGCAAAGAAAATGGAAGAGGATAACCGTAAATGTAATGTTGAATAGACCGAGACTTCGCGTTTATTCAAAACTTAAATGGCTTACCGACCTTTATTTATGTGTCGGGAAAAATTAGCGCATTCAAATTTAGAGAGATACTACAACTAAAAACTCGTAATTTTGCGCTAAATATTCTGTCGATGATGCAAGGAAGAAAGCAGCTGAGAAGAAGAGTCAAGAAAAATAAAGTTCTGAATTTAATTAGGTACTGAATAAAATCTTTCAACAATGTTAATATTGCAAGTTTTGTGGTTAGTAAAAAGATTTCCAAGAGAGGAAATCAAGAGTAAATTGAGTAATCGATTTACTGATGAGAACCTGGAATCGTGCTTAAAATTAAATCAACAACATACGAACCTGACTTACCCAAACTTTACAAGGAGATGCAAGGCCATTATTCACATTGAGTTTGTCAGTCATTGTCATGGTTCAATTTTATGGATACCTGACTTACAATTTAATTTTTATTAATAAATAAGATCATTATTACGTATGTTATTCAGTTTTATTCGGTGTACCTACCTATAATTTAATTAGGACTTAAAACTTTAACTAAAGTTCATTAAGTAAATTAGCAGTGTACCTACTTACTATCTACGCATATAATTTCAGTTTAAGAAATTTGGCTCTCAAAAGAAATCTCAATCGTTGTACTGTTGATATTTGGCTCTATTGACTAATGAGTTTGCCGACCACTGGGCTAGGGTATTTTACGGGCCCCCTATCCACCGCTTAGATTAAAGACAGTGTGAAACACTACATTAACGTTTTTCAAATTGTGTTTTAGTTCAAATTGAGGGTACTTATACAGTGAATTATTGGCGATTTTCATTACATCTACTTTAATAATGGAGCTGTCGAGTATCGACACATAATAATCTGAAAATATATTGGACAATTATATAATTTAAAATGTTCATAGTCATGAAGTGTAATAGCGCTACTAATTACTATTAAAGATAATTTATGGTGTGTGTTTATCTCACTTATCTGGTCAACCCGACACGCCGGCCCCCCACAGCCCGGGCCCCCAGGCTAGAGCCCTGTCAACCCTCCCAAACAATCACCTATACTTCTCCAGAATTCGGGTGGACACCGAGAATTTCATTAGGGAACGGGTTTCTAAAAAAACCTGACATCAGTGTTTCGAAATTTTTGTGTTAGAAATTAAAATCTAAGAAATTTTACTAAAAAGGGTGCTGGAGAATTACAAATTATTTTTTGCCGTGTTGTTTGTCTAAGCCCAAGGTATAGTTTATTGACTTTCGATTTCAATGTGTAAAATCATTCTGATGATTTGCATATTTTGGGGGGGGCCAAGGCCCCCTGGCCCCCCCCCTGGGTGCGCTACTGAAATATATTATAAACTCTCCGGGAAAGAATAAAAGGCCAGCGATTTACGTACTGGACCACAAGGGCTGTATTAATTTTAAGCCGTGAATAAAAATTAAATTTCTGTTGCGGGATGCCAGCTATACACGCAACATTTTCTTCTTATGTAAATGTGGCGAGAAACTGCTGGTATAGAATTATCAATTCCTGGTTTCATACCTACTCATTATTCGCTGAAGCATCCTTTCACGCAGTAATTATTGTAAGAAGTCAAAATTTTGCCACCCTAAAGAACCACTGCCAGAATATAAACATTGAACAATGATTTGAGTAACCCCATCTCCACCCGTCATGTATATGTAGCTACGATTTGTGCACGGCTGCTTTCCATCACACTATAAACGTGTCAGAATGAAAAGATTTCCATGGGACTGATGTGGCTTACCCCGTCTACCTTGGTGCTTAAAGAAAGAGTTTAGAACATAAAAAAAGAATCTTGATTTGCACTGCCGTAATTTATCTTAGGTGACATGAAGTGTCCTCGGTACCCGTTGTACCCAAGATTTGAAAGTGATGAATTTAATGACATTTAATTCTGACTGAGTACAACTGGGGATCCTAGATATTCTGCATTGAGTTGTATGCAACTCTAGCCATTCGAATAGTGAAGTCTCAATACGATCTGATAATTATCTGCCGTAATGTATTTATAACAATTAATATTTTTTAATTGGCTATCCGTCTCTTATCAAAAAAAAGTATGGATCACCACAGATTGTTAATTAATATTGATTTTCTTCGCATTGATGCTCAGACCAGCGCGGGGCGAATCATTATACAGCCTGTCGACTGCCTCTTAAATGCCCTCGAAGAAAATGTCAATAAAAATAAATAACTTTGAAAAACCAACTTCGAGTTGTTTTACCACTCATTATAATTGCTATGAAATGTTGAGAATCATCATGAAATATCACATAATCAAATAAATAGCTGCATGAGCCGCCGCTGAATATTGTGCCCATCTTACGAACGTGTGATATTACAGTGGTGACAAAGGCGGTGCGTAATGCGCAACTAATTTTCGTCAGACTGTTTCCGTCTAGGAACTACATCGGCGCTGTCTTCCCCTGCACTCTAAACTCTCTAAAGTACATGAGAGATAATTAAATGGTTATCTTGATTCCCGTTTCTAGAGATTTCTTTTTCTGTAATTAATTTAAGATTCTCATTTCTTGAGAAAATCAAGTTGAGTTTCTTGAGAATTTGAAAATTATGAAAATATAAACAAAGAACCCATTGAAAGATTATGGACCAGAGCTCGAAATGGAAAATTTTAGGAACCGGAGCGCCTGATAATTTTATAAAAATATCAACATAGTTTTCCAATTTTATATGTATTTTATAGAAATAAGTGTGTTGGATTTTTGTTATATAGCATATCTAGCTCAAACGGACAATTAATTTTTTTCCGCAAGACAAAGCAATAATTTAAGGGATTTTATGAACCGGAACGGAGCTCTGGTGCGCTCTAGTCCATTTCGAGACCTGTTCTGAACAGAAAATACTTTTGAGGAGAAATTGCTTAGACTGGAAATATTTTATCTCTACAAATATTTCCCTCGCGTAAGACATTAAATAATACAAATATAATCTTGACAAATCAATAAGTTATTCTCGAGAATATATTCGTTTATTTTGAATACTCTATTTTTAAGAATTGAAAACTATCGAGGAATCGCCCTATTTGGGAGCCAATATCTCTAATCATTGCAATTTTGATTTAATGGATTTGATTTTTTTCCAATTCTCCTTGTGAAATTATTACAATATAATTTAATCTAGATTGTTTTTATATTTACGCAAGTTATACATTACAACCAAGCACTGGTAACTATAATGAAAGGTATGTACCTAAAGTAGGTAGGTACTTACTTAATACATTTTTAATCTTTTAGTGTTATTTAACCGTGGTACATCGTAAACGTAGTTTATGCGTCATTATTCTGACTTTCCATTTCTTCAAAATTATCTAGGCAATGGTCAAATTATTATTCATACGTCATAGTTTCTAGACTGTAACATTTATTTTGTTAACACAATACCATTTAGCAATAATATGGTCATTAATTTAATTTACTATATTTGCGTTATTTTACGTGGTAAATGATTTAAATATTTCACATTAAGTAAGTCACTTTTCGCATTTTACTTATTCTGAATTGCGTGTTACGTAATATCAGCAAAGTTGTAATACTAACTTACTTTCAACACATCGGTGGCCGTTGCAAGTCCGCGTTGCCAAAATGAAAGTGTATCAGATTATTTCGGCCTGTCAAAGGCCTGGTTAACGTGTGTTCGGATTATTTCATTGTATTGATGTGATTGATTATAATAATATTATTACATCATTTTAAAAGTATTATAGATCTATTGTAATTGCGTAATGGGTATATGTACAACGTAGTAAGTAGGTACATAATATAATAGCAAAATCCAGTGCACCATGAGTATAGTATTATTACAACAAATAAACATTGATAATCCTATACTATAAATTCATCGGTTTTTAATCATTTCTCAGTTCTTCTACATACTTACGTATTTTTTTAAAGAATTATTAATAACCATGTCCTTGCTTTTTCTTACAAGGTGGTTGTTAGTAATTTTGAACAATCACACACACCCAGGCTTTGAGAAAAACACATAAATGTTTTTGTCATGACCGGGAATCGAACCCAGAACTCTCGGGTGGAAGGCCTGCGCCTTACCCACTGCACCACAAGAACCGCCCATACCTACAAAATTCTAATAAAATAATCAAAATAGAATTGCTGTGCAGATGATCCACAGACTATTCAAAATGCTATGCTATAAAATTCATTGAATTTTTAAACAATAACAAACTATTTTTTAATGAAAAATACGCTTTTCATCAAATTATGTCTAATAATGGAAGCTAACGAACTGCGATGAATTTATTAACAATAATTATTGAAGTCTTACTCCGGCCTTGATTGTTTACTGTGGTTTTCAAGAAGCATTAAACCGACAGCTTATGCTTCCTGGTATTTTATGAAAGTTTGCAATTATGTTTTCAGGGAGAGCTGAAAATAATTTCCTACCATTTCATTATCATACCAAATTGAACATATTAAACGATATTCAAAATAAAAGTCAGTTTAATATTTTAGCATGGTATAGTAAAGTTGACAATTAAATATCCCTGGGTTTTGTCAAAAACACGTACCCACGTATCGAGTTTTGGCTTTTTAATACAAAGTGAGTTTTTTAGCGTGATAAATATTTTGTCATTCTCCTGCTAGTCGCTAAAAAAACCAACCGATATCCTGTTTTCGTGCTCTGTTACAGTTTGTGAACAATATTATTAGCGCGTAACACCTATTTGTACAATGTTTTATGGATACACAAAAAATGCATAAGTACATAGCTAGGGGTTGCAATACCGAATGGATATTATATCAATACCGGTATTTCTTATTGAATACCTACCGATATTATACGTCAAAACATATTATAGAAACAAAGAAGTAGCTCTTAATAAATATAGCTATTAAAATCTATTTAAAACGCTATTTTATGGCAATCTAAAGTACCTACCTACATTTTTAATGTTAACTTTGTAAAATACCTATTTAGGTCATAAAATTTTAGAACTATTCATAATTATTACAAAATATTACTATACTTCGGGTACAGAAAAATCTTTCTTAAATTAAACGTTTGTTAAATGTACTATCAACGTTGGATCAAGAGTTATGGAATAATTGGAAATATTTTCCACAAACGTTTTTTTTTTCAAAATACAGTCGAACTTGGTTATTACGAGGAAGATGAGACCGATTGAATTTGCTTGTTATAAGCGGCACTCGTTATATTAGAGAATATGTATTTTTTAAATGAGCGGTCACATAACAAAAAAAGTCGAAAAAAACTTCGAAAATAAAAAATCTGAAAACCATCGTAAAAATCCAAACTTCAAAATAAGTTGTTTATTGTAATGAACGCCGGTAGGTATCTACGGACTTCACAAACCTTGAATTTTTCAACCATGTGCATGGATACTTTTTCATTATTGTCGGCGAAAACAACAATTATACACTTAACTAGTGTCATAAACTTAATCCCTCCCCCGGCGGCATCCTGTCTGATCGGATTTTATTGCTTACGGTCGAAATATTTTTAAACGATCGACCCATGAACAGTATTTTAGCTCGGTATATCCGATAAGTTGCTCGTTATAACAGTGAATAAATGTATGGAGAAATTCATAAACCAAATGTCAACGAATGTTTCCTCATTATATTCGAGATCTCGTTAGTCCGAGATCGTAATAACCGAGTTCGACTGTATGTTAATTCATCGCGACAATTCTACAAGTGAAGGATTTTAAGATTAGAATGATTTTGTTTTAATGTTTTTTTTTTGTTTCTTCTTTTTTCAGTCAATATATTTGCGTTTTGGCAGTATAATACTTATACACTAAATTTAATATATATTATAGTAGCAAGTAATGAAAAATAACATCAAATTAATTTTTGAAAACATATACGTATATGCGAAAATACCAGTATTTTGGATTTTTGAAACCGGTATTTCGGTATCGATAAATAATTAAATACCGGTATTGCAATCCCTATACGTAACACGTACTGACCAAAATACACAAATAAAATATTATCTGCATAAAATGTGAGCTGTTTGTTTTTTAATATATTTTAATTTGCAGTTTATTCAGATTTATTCTGTTATTAATTATTGGGTTTCATAAATATAAAATAGTATTTTGTTTGAGGCACGTTGCAAGTAAGTTTGTGTTCTAATCAACGATTTATTGGTATGGTTTATATTTATTTTTATTATCCTAATTATAATAAAATTGAAATATATAACAACGATTGCGAAATATTAAATTTGCCTAGTGATAGTGATCGACTATTTCCATGATAAGTAACCTTAAAATAATGATGTTTGTTTAAATGTTCGTTTTTATCCGTATAAATCGAAACTACTAGACTACACTTAATAAAACTGGAATAGTTTTTGGATTAAAGACTTTACTATTAGTACCTATCTACCGGTGACGAAGGGTAGAGGTAGGCTGTTAAGATTCGATATAAATAGTGCACACTAAAATTTGTTTTCATTGAATGAAAAATATAATTTGCAGATTATACCGGTTAGTTTTTAAAATTCAGTGAAATTCTGTCTAAATAAAACCATAATAATTTAGGTATGCTATGGGCGATCCGACAAAAATAGTGCACAATTATTTGTTTTCGTTGAATTAAGAATACCTACATATTACAGATGGTGTTGGTTAGTTTTTTTAAAATTCATTAAGGTCTGCCTATTAAAAACTATAATTATCGATAAAAAAAGTATTGTTCTATCTATAAAACATCTAAAATTATGTTTTTCATCTCATAATTTTTGATATTTTATAGATAAACGAATATTTTTTTACAATTATCTAACTATTAGCAGTATTTATGTCTGATCTTAACAATCTACCTCCACACTTCGCCACTTACTAGTATCTACCAAGGCTAAATTTAATATCAATTATACGTATTATATTTTTCCGTACCACAGTTCACCGTTAGTTGTCTTACTCGAGACATTTAGTCGTGTAACATTGACGTGAAAATATGCATCATTCGTGGGACATTGCATACAGATCCAGTACAGTTCCAATTTTTTAGATAGATATTGATTGGTATCAAATATCTGATAATAACACTCTCATTATTATCACATATTTATGACTTGATACTTACGAGCACCAGCCAGAATTTTGTATATACATTGTACTATGTATTTCTAAGTCAGTTACCTAGTTACGTATTTTCTTCTGTCTTTCCTTTATATTCCACTGACTTATATTATTAATAACTATATAATTAGACTTGCATTTGATATTAACACTATGCGGGCATCTATTTCTGATACATCTCATGGTGAGTGGTCCTCACAGTCTAGTTTGTAAGTCGGTGGCCTTTAATCTGTGGGCCCCGAATTCAATCTCGGTGAGGTCACAATATATTAATGTGATTTTCTCGAAGTCTGGGTGTTTATGATTGTTTCTATTTTATTACTAAATTCATTACTGTTTCACTACACTAGTGTTGGGGTGTTAAAAAGAGAAAAATAACTTTAATAAGGTCAAATGGACAAATTGCCGGATATATGATCATTGATCATCTTGATATCTCAAAACTTTTTTTTTATTTTTCAAAATTACCGCACTTCAAACCATTCATTCAGAGTAAGAAAACCCACTGATCAAATTAATGATAGCCATGTAATAAAAAGTAAAATCATTTTCTACTGATAAATGCACCTTTGCTGTTATAGTACAGGTACTTTATAAGAAAACTTATATACAAATTAATAAATTAATTTTGATTTTATTTTAATTACTGAGGTACTCTATTGTCGATATGATAATTTGTGTTCGAAGCAGTGATTCCAAATAATGGATTGTATAAAATAATAAAGGTTGAACACGAAAAACGAATAATTATTAAGGAGTTATTTATTCTTAGTATTAAATATTATTATTAATTTAACCTTTCACATTATTTTCCTTTCCTACATTTCATATTAATTTTTACTTCTGATTGACACTGCTAACATTTTAAAGCGTATTTTGTTGTAGGTACATAATATTTACAATTAATTTTTGAGAAATTCGGTTACGAAATGTTTTGACGGTGAAATGACGCGCGGTGAATAAAACAATAATTCGGTTTCAATTTATTCATGAAAATTTTCCATGAACTGATTTAAAACATGTTTTTTAAGCCTCTTAATCTATTTTGAGGATATCAAGATTTTGACGTTGATCGCTGATATTATTTATTATGTAGGTACCATGTTTTTTTTTTAGTTTACGCAGGTACCCACGCGGCAGCGACAAAATTTGAAACCTCTCCTTGCAAAATAATTCAGTTGTAATTTGATCATATTATTTTATAATCAAAACACAAGATTTAAGAGTAATGCTGAGCATAAAGAAAAAAACACAATCATCTTAATGAGACATTCGTTCAGTAGTCGATAGATCCAGGCCGATTACAATGAATGATACAATATTTATTTATTTATTTAAGAAAACAAAACATTGAGAAGATAACAAATCAAAATTCAAGACGTTCACAGCATGAGATTTACATTATAATAAATATTACTCTCACAAAAGAGAAGAAGAAAAAAAATAAACAATTATAATATACAGTAAAATAACGTTTCAAAAACACAGCACAGCACATCATTGAAGATATATATGTCTTTACGGAGCGTATTGACTAGTCTTGCACCCCTCGCTAATGGTGCCTGCTAGTCTTTAGTCGAGGAAATAGGTTCTGACCCAGAATAGGCCATGGTTGTGACCACATAGTCAAATGACCTACACCAACGATGCTCCCGCGGCTTAAACGTCGGCCTATCGCGTCGTGGGTCCCAGGTTCGAATCCTGGGTTTGACGAGTACACATACCTACTGTTCAATTTGTGTATGGGTCAGAGTATGGATCTAATAGGTTGAGCAAGTGGCTGACATCCGATTCTCGTAAAAACAAAATCCGTTAATATAAACTTTCCCTATGTGGAGGCTCATACGATCTTATTAGGATCGGACATATATAATTATTACATTTATTATATGTTATAGTTGTAGAAATACATTAAATAAGTTAATTTTGGAAAAAAATATAATATTCTTGTGATTATATTACCGACTAAAAATCAATGTACCTATAATATTCATAATTTGAGTTAGACAATCTTTTCAAAGTTAAAAAAAAACTCATTTAAAATCGACGTAAGTAAAAGCGTACAGCAATAATAATTAATGTTTACTATGTATGTCATGTGAATATTAAATACTTTTCAATACTTACCAAGAAATCTATCTTTTGCTTTAAAAAAACATATAAAAATAACCCATGTAATTTAATATTATTTACATTAATATACCTTATGGTGATTGGAGAAGTTATAAAAACACAAATTATTGTCAATGTTTATTCCATTGTTTTTGACCTTGGTTAGTAAGTAGTGAAAATCATTAATTCAATCTATTTCTAGTATTATTGTACGTACATACCTACCTAAAAAAATTGTTATTAAAAAAAACAAATTGTATATTAAGTCAAACAAACGTTTTTTATCAATCTCAGAAAAAACACGTACCTACTACAACTGAAAAAATCTAATTAAAAATCTGTAGGTACTGAGATAAAATATTATTTTTGTGCACTGAAATAATCAACTTCATAAAATAATATTGACATGCCTCCTTAACGAGTTATAATGTACCTAATATGAATGTATACGATTCGTAATACAAATTTAATATTATTGTCTGTGTTTCTGTTTTCATTTATTCAGTTATCACTATAACTCAAAAACTACTAAACCAATATTAACGAAACTTGCTCAACTTGTAGAATACATTTTGGCATCAACTTGGTGGAAGTTTATTTTCTTCTGGTATTCCAAACTTGGAGTCCCCATAAAACCTTTTTTGACAGGTTCCTAACAGGCGTGCACACAGGAAAAAGGTTTAAGGGTGGGTTTCCATTTAAAAAAATATCCATAATAATTTATGATTGATTTTTATGCCAGCGGGACTGAATTCCACATTTATCCCGTCTACTATTTATAGTTCCTCGTCTCTTCAACTGCAGACACCAGAATGTTTGCATATACATTCCCCATACCCAGACACTACGTACTTTGAGTCTAGCGATAAATACCCGGCCGTCAGGTATGACTAAGGGTGCTCACCTACGAATTATTACGTGCTATTACAGTGGCCATTTAATGCGTGTGGCATAAATGGTCATAATTATAAGAATCGTTAGTGTCCGTTCCTAGAGGGCTGTTTTGTCTTTTAGACATGTATCAAAATATTAAAGCAAATATTGGATAGTTGCACCAATTCATGGGTGACAAGTTTTTCAGTGGCTATTGGTTTTGCGTGTCTTAGAAATATCTAAACTATCTATCTATATAAAACTATCTTAGAAATAGAGACCACCAGTTGTTTATTCTCCCAAGGTGCAGAACCAACCTGCCACTGGTAATGCCAATTGGGAGAGTGATAACTATGTTCAACGAAATTGCTTCGGGTGTTGATATATTCCACCTACGTGAGAATGAGTTTAGATGGATGTTGTTTTATAAAATCTTAAAATAGGGTCTGCTTAACTCATCCGGTGTACTTCCTTGTACCTATCTAATTCATCTACTGATATATCTCTTTTTTTATGTAATACTGTTATATTTATATATCTTTGTTTCTAAATGTCATGTTGTGAACGTCTTAAACTTATAATTTGTAATGTCCACAATATGTTAAAAAAATAAATGAATGAATTGAATTGAATGAAAAGTGTTGTAGAATGCCGAGAGGATTAATGGGGCCAATTATTGATATCGTTATTTGGAAGAATAATACTTATTTTAAATATAAGCAATTATTATTATTAAAGATCGGAACATCCATAAAAGACACACATCTCACAAGTATTACCATCATTTAGATTGGTATATTAAAACAATATTTACTCGAATATGTTTGAATATGCTCATTGATTTTAATTACTGGTTAAAATTTTATTTCTATACTTAATTGCTCGATAAAATTCAATATTGATACGATTGAATATATTATGTAGTTTACATTTTAGAATTTTTCCAGAATAGAGTCAAATTTTAACTGTTTTGACACATACTTAATAATGATAAAACTCATGTAGGTATTTTACGTGATGTTATTTTTTTAGTCACTATTAAAATATTATGTTTCTTCTGCATCCTCGGAGTAACCATCGTGATTGAGGATTGTGGTCACTCCTGACTGGGCAAGGACTACAAAACTCTAGATCATCCTTCTCCACCACATTTTTCTATACTCTGGAAGCTTTGTGATTGCTATCGGTTCTCCTGTTATTTTTTTCACCAGTCTTCGACCATTGTCCCCTTTTGGAAGCAATGTTATTAGTCTGTTACAATTCCATATTTCATATGGTTAAGTTTTTGGATAATATCTAAACTAGTCCGTTGACTTATCTTTGGATACTTGTCTTGATATTACTTCATGTTTTTTCATAATATGACATCGATTCTTTAAATTTAAACAATACTCTTATTATATACCTCTGCCTAGGTAATTTTCATAAAAAAAATGACACTCGACCCTTTACTTCTGACACTTACTATATTTTAGTTCAACACTAATTATTGGTAGAATTTCCGCTTTATATTTAATATTTATTATGAATTAATCATAATATATTCCCAGGAATCAATATTTTTTGAAATTATATTAAACTCTTCAATGTTCACTTTATGGTTTTAACGCAAACACGTAAATTCATTAAAGTTATTCTTGGAGTACTATAAGGATGTCAGCTCTGAATTAAAATAAAAAATAATATAGTATAGATATTGCCACTTGAAACATGTTAACATAATTACTTGTTGGCAATTCTTTTATTGAGGTCTCGGAAGTAAGACTGACTATTATGTCTTGATCATATTCCGGTTAATTTCTCGACTTCTTCGAAATTGCCAGTCACATCACATAATGGCCCCTTCCTGATGCATCCACTACATTCGTCAACAATTATTACGACATTGCCCACAACAAATAAGTTTCAATAGGAAAGGAATTACCGAGTGACCAAACAGCTCAGTTATAACGCGGCGTCAGTCAGTTACGGTCGCAGTAACGTTGCAACAACTCAAATAATATTATTATTAACTTTACAACGAGTTTACGTAAGACAATAGAAAGTTTGCGAAAACCCGGTGTTGCAGTACTATCATTCGGCAGTGACGCAAAATTGTATGTTATAATATTTGAGTGTAAATAATATTCTAACGCCATCCGTTCCCAAAGTGTCAGTAATAATATAAACTTTGTGCTGTTAAAGTTTGGGACTATAATATTTCAATTGTGTTGTCGTGTATAGTATATCATTCTGAAAAGAGAAAGTGCTCTGTGATAAACTGAACTCGCCCTGTAAGCTCAGCATAATAATAATATTATTATCACACGATGAAGGTAATAATCTCATTTATTTATAATTATTTTCTCGTATCGGTATTTACTCAGGTTATTATGTTTGTTCCGGCTTGTTATAGTTTCAAAATAGTTTGACATCCTATGGAATGTTTAATGAACATTTGAAAGTTTGAGAGTAGGCATGGCAACCCGATTATCAAATAACCGATTACATTGCTAATATTCGGCGCTTATTTTATAATTGAATAATTGAAGACAAATATATTTTGGAAAACCTCAGATATATACATAATATTATAACAAAATAATGTTGAAAATAATATTACGCCGAATAGGGCTCGAACTTGAATCCTTTGGACAATATTTTGACTCAAATCTTTGGTGTACCTAGGTACCTAGTTTTAACTCTTATAAAGATAAAGGATACATTTACAGTATTATTATAAGATGAATGTACGACAATATTAACAATAAAACAGTACTTACTTGGGTAACCGAATACTCGAGAAGAATACCCAACTATCCGGTAATTAAAAAAGTCGTAAGTAGGTAATTTTCATAGTGACAAACTAAACTTAGATCATTATTATGATTTATTGCTTCGTTACATAGATAATAAAGAGCACAGAACAGGTTGAATAAACTAAACAAAAATAAATGTTTACTTGCGTTATGTGTTTTTTTAAGTAAATGCTTATATTTTCTCCAGTAATTTAATTAAAATGTTTACTGAAAAATAATGACTTTCTTATAATATATTCGTCGATGTCCACTTTGGTTGTAAAATTATAAGCGTTAGTTTTGATAATTAAACTTTAATTAAAATAACTAACGAGTAAAAAAAATGGTTTTAGATTTTGATACGACCTAATAATAATTATTTACTTCTGTCTTATGCCTTATATCTTTCGGGCGGCTCTCGTGGTGCAATGCGTAAGGCGCTGGCTTTCCACCCGAGAGTTTTGGGTTCAATTCCCTGCGAGGGCACAATATATATGTATTTTTCTCAAAGCCTGGGTGTTTGTGATTGTTCAAAATTACTAACAACCACATTGTACAAAGAAGCAAGGACATGGTTATTAATAATTCTAAAAAATAGGAATTCGACCCAGCGCTCGAAATAGACAATTTTACGAAAAGACTTTTATTATTTGTCCATTTACAGTAAAGCTAGTTGGCTGACAAGATACAATACAAATAGTATTTTACACAATGAAAAAATCCTAAAAATACTAGAGAATTCAGTGCGGAAGACGTCAATCTTCACACTATCTAGTGGGAGTATTTTCCATATTATAATTGCCATGATTGGCATGATTACCATTCCTTTTTCCATTTTATCAAATCGCGAGAAGGATATTGAGCTAACGGTTAATAACATAATCGTAAAAAAGTTGTGGTAATCACTTTTTTAATGTTAAATTCGTATATTTCACGATTGTTTATTTCGCTATATAAACCAAACATCTTTAACTGGAATATTTTTTATACTTACACACGTTTACTAAGAAAAAATTGGTTAAATATATAGAAAAGAAAAGGAGACTTTAAAAAAGTATTAAACAGATAAGTGAGCACAGAGATATATTTAAAGAAAATGAGAAAAATACGCCTGATTCTGATTTATTTTTCTGTTTTTTTTTTGTTAATAACAATTAACAGTTTCTTCTTTTTTCATTTGACCATGTCTGATCCTAATAGAATCATATAGGCACCCACAGAGTGTTTGTGTTGACAGATTTTTGTTTTTACGAGAAATGGATGTTAGCCACATCCTTAATCTATTAGGTCCATACACAGATTGAAAAACAATATGTATATTTGCCATACTCAGAATTCGTACCTGGAACCCACGACATTATAAGCTTAGTCATTGTTTTCACGTAGTTTTGACGTTAGTACCACTATTTTCATTCAACAAAACTCCTAATAGGTATACCTAATTGATTCACTTTAGTTAATGGATAAATAATAATCCATCACATTCAGAAAAGTAATGTTCGATTCCGATAAGGGTGCTAATTTAATATAAATATTATTTTGTGGCAAAGTTATAAACACACAGTATAGTTTTATAATATTTTGATGTATGTTATATTAGGTATAGTTATTATACTATTGCAAACAAACTAAAGTCCATCGACTGTAGATAACAATGTATTAGATACATATTATTATTATATTGTGAACTTTCACTGTATTTTGATAGTTTGCTATACGGAGAATTAACATCACTAAAGGTTGAATGAAATATGGATATAATATTTAATTATGTAAATGTAATGCTACAACTTTCATTCGTTCAGTGAAATTGACTATATTTTATGTTATGCTCAGACTTTCTTTCCACACGCAGTCTGCCATTTTATCACTATCCTTTATCCAGATGAATATCATAGCATAATGAACGTCTTGAGCCTTTTATAGTCATTCAGGGAATGTCAAGGTGTACAATGATTAGAGAGAGCACAATTTGAGATAAATTATCTTATATTTCACTATAAGACGCCGCGTTTAAAAAAAATGGTGAAAACTTATCTTGTAGAAATCACCGACCAATGCGTCTGAGAGGCCACTGAGTTAAATGGACGGCCGGACAATTGGGCGCCGCACTATAGAATAAAATAACATTTATTAATGAAATAAATAGACGTTCGTTACAATTTGATACATACATTAAACGAGGAAGATTATTAGGTTTCTGTCTACTACTTAATAGTTTTAATTGATTTTACTCTTAACGTACGGGAGACGCATGACAGCAGAGAACCTAGCGGAAATATACGAAGCTTGCAATTTGAGATTTTTTTTGATAATTTACAATTTCAACTGTATTATTTAATAAATATATATCCGAAAACATTAAAAAGATTTTATATATTTTTTTAAACTTAAAGATAAACCTACAATTGTAAAAAAATGTAATAAAATGTGAATTCGTTGCAGGGTCAAATCTTAGTATTGCATTATATTTTATGGTCATAATAATCATTAAAAATTTATTTTATTAAGTTTTAGATTTTATGTGGTGTAGATTTTTGACTAATTCATCGTTTTAATATTTTTTATATATATTTTAAAAAACATCGATTTTTATAAAAATATAAATGTGTATAACTTGAAATCCTTTTTATTTATATATACTCGAGCTTCAATATTGTGACCATGCTTAAAATAAAATTTGATATAAATAAAAAGGATTTTAAGTTATACACATTTATATTTTTTTTAAAATCGATGTTTTTTAAAATATATATAAAAAATATTAAAACGATGAATTAGTCAAAAATCTACACCACATAAAATCTAAAACTCGATAAACTAAATTTTAATAATAAATATGGCCATAAAATATAATGTAATAATAAGATTTGACCCTGCAACGAATTCACATTTTATTACATTTTTTTACAATTGCCAGTTTATCTTTATATTTAAAAAAAATTAAAAATCTTTTTAGTGTTTTCAGATACATATTTATTAATTACTACAGTTGAAATTGTAAATTATCAAAAAAAATCTCAAATTGCAAGCTTCGTATTTTTCCGTTAGGTGCCTCTTTTCGCCTCTGATAGTATAAGCATCCCCCTTAACTTAACGTAAGTAACCTAAACATATGTTCAATTAAATCATTGTTGACGTGTGCATAATGTATTTAAATTCTCACCGAGTATTACATAATATAATAATATATAAGTAATAAGCATATATTTTATAAGCACCTACCATCCAAGTACCTATCTTCCAAGTAGGTAGGTACGTTTATTTATATTCAAATTTCATTCGATTGCGTAGCGCCCAGTTGTCCCGGCGCCGAATCATCCCTGATCTTCCGAGAGTTTCCCTTTCAGTCGATATACTTTCGCAATCATGTCAAACGCGTCCATTTCGGGATATATTTTGGTTGATCGCCTATTGATAGTAATTTAGTTGTGGAAATATAATATAATATTATTTCATTAAGGCTTTGAAGGTATTAAAGATTCTTTTTTTTATTTCCATAACCTGCTTACGTGATAGTTGATTTTTAATTAATCACAAAGAATCCAACGTGACCACGTCGTATCGCTTGTATTGCATCACTCACGGTCTGCCGCATGAGTGAGAAAAAGAGAAGATGTGAATCTCTGCGTTTTACACTGAAGTGTAATTCCTCTTACAGTCGCACAATAGGCTCCTTAAAATGTATTGGAATACTTTGACAATGGGTGCCTAAAAGAAGACCGAAACTTCACGACGAATGGGTAATTGATTATTTATTTGCGATGGTGAAAGTGGTTTAATATGTAATGTCTCAGTGTCCTCTAAAAATATGTTTGTTCAAGTTGAGGAATGTCAACAATTAGAGAGTGATACATAATTGCCAGTTTTGATACCATAACAGATTATTCGATATTGGTTATGTCTGCACTATAGGGACACTTGCACTATAGTTGATGGGTGAAGCATAATTCAATTTTCAGTATAAAAATACAATTCTTACTAATATATCGCAGTATAATATATACCAGGGCTTAAATAGTTAGCCGTTCACTTCACCACAATACAGGAATCTATATACACCATTGACTTATACCGAAGACAATGAGATAGGTACACAAACGTTTAATTATTATATTTTAAATTCTAATAATTTCAGTGACTCACTTTTAGATCGCCGATATCTCGATATTAGGTATGTGTCGAATATATTAGGTAATATTAATGTGTTGTGTATTTTTGAAGTGATAGATTTATATCTACATTTTCAACTAAAAACTTACAGCATATTTCACCCAGTGACGGTTCCAGCTAAAAAAATTAAAACATTTTAATTTATAATACGAATATTATATAAAATGTTAATTTTTATGATATTCGGAAGAACTTATCATCGAGCAGTTAAAGGAATTTTATAAATGTATGTATAATACAAATTTAAAATAAATATTAAATTTATGATTGTAAAAGGTGGCCTTTGAGAGTAATTAGATTGGAAATATTATGAATTAATTAACTTTTTGACGGACAAAAAGTTTTCACAAGGCCATAGATTAAATTTGCATAGATTTAAATTATTCATTTTATCATAACAGGTGATATTCATCGTAACAGGTGAAGAAGTTTTGGAATAACATAAAAATGCATTTTACAAAATTAATTATAAGTTATGTATGTAAATAATATTAAGTTATACTTCTTTGACGTAACAAAACAAAATAAGCCGTTACCTGAGTCTATTAATAGTACAGTGGATTAGGTTGATGAAAAAGTACGCGATTCATCTATGTCTCATATAGCACATGATAATTGTAATTTAATTGTTGTATTGGACCAAACTCATCTTTGCCACACAGCGGTTATAATCGATTCAGAAGTGCCCATGACGAATGAAAATTATTTACCAACTCAACATTCACAAAATCTTGATACGCAATCTTTACAATGAAAAATAAATATACACACCAATATAAATAAAGTTTTATGAATATAAATTAACAGTGTAGAAAACATTCTAACTAACAAGTCTCCGGAAATTTGTTTTTAAACATATCATCATCATCAGCCGGGGTCAATCCACTGCTGGATGAAGGCCTCCCGAAGCTTCTTCCTACTCTCTCGATCTTGTGTCGTTCGCTGCCACGTATTTCCGCCGAACTTTACCAGTTCGTCAATCCAGCGGCTTTTAGGGCGACCCTGTGGCCGTTTTGTGCCCCTTGGGTACCATTGGATGTCAACATTTGTCCAGCGGCCGTCCTTTCGGCGAGCAATGTGCCCTGCCCATCTCCATTTCAGCTGTTTTGCAGCGTCTATTACATCGCGTACTCCTGTCTGCTTCCTAACCCATGCGTTTCTCTTACGATCCTTTCGCGTGATGCCCAACATACACCTCTCCATATATAAACATATAAGTACCGTATAATATTTATTATGCCACAATATAGGTTATGTTTACAATACGCGCTCTTTACTTGGTTGTATTGAACGACTAACTAAATGACACTATGCGCATGCGCATGTTCCCTTAAGACCGACATGAATATAATCATAAAAATGATGTGTTACATCGGCGCGCGCAACTTCATCACACGCTAAAAATACACTCTGATCTGTTTTCCCAAACGCCCCAAAAGAAGTATATGTAACTTCAAAAATATACAACAACGTATACTATCAAATACCTTTGTACTCGTATGTATAGATATTAGATACACAGTAGTCGCTCGGTACTAATATAAAAATATATAATATCTTTATTCAATATCGAATACTACATTTTGAACTTTTGTGTGTTGTGTTATGAATATAATAAATAGTTAAAATATTAGTGATTGCAAGTAAGTTAAATCCATTGCCACATCTCGCGTCTCCCGTTATGTGAGACCTGCAGCATGTAAATCGCTTTTGTAGCATGGATGCAGGGTGAGGGAAGTTCCTATAAGCTTGTACCACAAGGTTACAGAGTGTCACACTCTGTGGCGGCATCTGGAACACAATATGTTCCAGCCACATGAAGCGTCTCTTCATAGCTATTGCAATCACCGAGGACTATCGTGTCCGCTCACAAACTTGAGTGTTTGTAATGTGGTCGTACCAATGTATCATTAAAATTTGGCGGATACATCGATTGTTTAAAGTTTAAATGTTTAAAGCATGATAAACTTTCATATTTCACAGCGCACAGGTAGCACGCACGCGTTGAACAAAAATTATAATATCATAATATTATTGTTGTTCAACTCCAAGGTGGCTGAATGAAAACCTCACTACACTGTGACGACATCTATGTAGATTATAATAAGAGTAATTATAAATTTTTAATTTTGCATTACAACAATTGGATTAGGTTTTTGTCGATTACCGGGAAGCCAGCGGCAAAATCTGTTTGAAAATACCCATTATAGGTACTGGATTATTAAGGTTAGGTTAATTTATTAGGTTAAGTTAAGTTATGTTTTAATTTTTATTCATCAATTTTGCCAAAATCGGCTATTGAAATTGGCGCGGTTCCTGCCTGGCTTCCTGTAAACCGACTTGTACCTTGATTTTGTTAAAATGACAAAATTGTATATCACCTGCTTATATCTGGTAAAATATGCGTGTTGATGAAATATTAAAATAACTGGTTTATATTATTATAGCGATATAGATTATGATCGTTTTGTCTAATTATCTCAATTCACCGGTTAGAATAATTAATTGTCTTCCCATATTCAGCTGTACACACTTCAGTACCTAATGCTTTTGATATTAACGTGTATAATATATTAATTAATTACTAATATACTTGTATGTGCCCATTTCACTTCACTAAATAATTGACATAACATTTCCCGTTAAAAACAATGTAATATATATTGAATGTATCTATAATTACGTATGTGTACCTAGTATTTTCTATAATTACTTTATTTTCGCCAAGTAATTTTGAAAATATTGGCCATGAGTCATGACAAATGAAATGTTTATAAGATTTATTGTAGTGCTAACCATTTAATGGGTTGGGACTCTTTACAACGTTGGTTTCATTTATTCATTATTAGTTTATTATAATCAAGTAAATCCTTGACTTAACTTTTCACTGCTGTGCGAGGCGAATTGCATAATATGAGCCAACGGAATGCTGATAATAATAATTAAAGAGATATTAAGCGGGGTGCGTGTCTTAAGATTAGGGTTACCACATCACACGTAATCACTTTTTAACTATCAATGTTAGTTTATAGAAAATACAGGCAAATATTTTGCAAATCTATTTGTACAGGGTTTATAAAAAATAGTTGTATTGAAGTTGCAATTGAAATGTATCTTAATTAAATTACGTTACACATATTATAGCCTTTAGCCTTGATACTAATATTATACACATATAAAATATAGAAAAATCATACACAACAAAACAATTCATTGAAATCGAATTGAATTCAAGTAACAGGACTACGTATATGCAAGATAACAAGATAAGTTTGATTGTAACCCCAATATATTGGGAGTAAACAAACAGGTTGTAAGCTACTAATAACTGAGATTCTTGAAGGTTGGTGCGGAAGTCACAGCAGGCAAAGGTTCACGCTGATTTGTCGAATTAAAAGAAGAAGAATATAAGTAGTTTACGATAATACATACTGACTATTTTTTTGAAATATGGTTGAAAGAGAGAAATTATTATACTTAGTTTTAGCTTGTATCTAGCTGCAATGAATGGTTTATTATTAATTATTTCTTTTATTCAATGAATAATTCACAATATTTAAGAATGTATCATTATAATTATTGAACATACATCATTTTGAAAAACACTTCTGAGAAAATCTATTATAACCAATAGAAATTTTTCTTTTGAAAAAGATAAGCCACCCGGCTGAAATCGAACCAGCATCTCTTGGGTTTACGCCCCATCCGCGCATTATCCTCTATGCTATAAGGCGACGGACTAATTGCGACAAATTTTAACTATTGGCCTTTTTAATACCTGCTCATCAGCGCTCTTCGAAAAGATTTTTTTCTATTAGTGTTATAATATATTTACTCAGAAGTGTTTTTCAAAATTATGTATGTTCAATAATTAGAATGGTACATTTTTAAATCTTGTCAATTATTCGTTGAATAAAAGAAATAGGGGAAGAGCTACAATTATTGGCCAGTTAAGGATTTTTTCAACTTTGTTAATTTTTTGTGGACAGATATCATTAGGAAGGTGAAATAAAAAAATATTATTTATTAAATTGTTTATTTTTTAATAATAATCAATTATCAGAACATTTAAAAAAATATATTTTACATCATAAAAAAAATAATCAAAAAAAAAGGCAGAAATCTACAATTATTGGCCACTTTTTTCAATTATTGGCCACCAAAAAATGCAATTATTGGCCACCCAGAAATTGATGTAATAACATTATTTAAACAAAAATTAAAAAACAGTTTATGTAATATTATGATCACACATCATTATTTAGTGTTCAATCAGGTACTTAATGCAACTTTATCGTCATTTTATTAGACATACGTAACATATTACTTAAAAATACAAAGAACACATTCACATTGAGTTACAGTGAGATAGGCATATTTAATTAAATACGTAGAGCTTGTTGGAAATTGATTTCAAAAATTCAAAAGAAATCTTATACCTCCCTAATAAAAGAACAAATATCTTGACGTAGCATAAAGATAAATGAGAATCATTGAAGTTTTCTCACAGTAGGAACAGCATACAAAACTTTTCAGTAGAGGATTTTTGCGGAAGGAATTTTAGTGTGCTTCTTGGTATTTCAAATCTTCTTGTTACTGAACGCAAAGACTCTTCACTATGGTCTTTCATATACTCTATTGCTTCTTTTATTCTTCAGTTCTTGACTATATTTCATTCGTTTATTTTGATGCATTTTTATTCTGGAACAATCAAGAAAAAAGTTTCTATTATCGGCCATCAAAAGTACAATTATGGGCCAGGTGGCCAAAATTTATCTACGAATGTCGGAGAAATATAATAAAAACAAAGATGATTAATAATACTGTTAAAACACTATTCAACTAATAAAAATAAATGTACTACTTTACTAATTAGTCACATATTCTATTATTAGCAACGCCGGCCGATAAAGGAAAATCGACGTATTTTGGAATCAGTTATTGGCCACCATCATAATATACCTACCCACCTATTTTTTCCAAAATATATGTCTAATGATGTATACATAAATCAAATACATAGATGCTTGTCAATTGGATTAGCATTTTGTATGATATTAAATGTTTAACATAACTTTTAACAGAAGTCATGTCCTTGTACAATTTACAACAAATCGCACTTATTTCACGGTTTCGCTCGAACTGTCAGATAAAAATGCGGTTTTGAGGTTGTTTTATAATGCTAAAAGTAACAATTATCTGTTTTACCAACGGAGGAACAATTGACGAGATTTCTTAATAACCTAACAGATGGCAATGTTGATTTAATATCTTAAAAAACTAGATTTTATCTGCAAGTGGCCAATAATTGAAGCTGGCCCATAATAGTAGCTCTTACCTAGTTAATTATAAATTATTAGCAAGTTCAAGTAAGTAACAAGAAATTTAAGGAGATTTGTCATTTTTCGACAGTTCATTTTTAGGCCACTATTAGGTGTTTTTAAAAATAAATAAAAGTACGGGTGTTTAATTATGTTTTAAAAAATAATTCCAGGTTATATAGACTATCACCAAATTAATTACCTACCACATTTTTGTTTGCACCTAAATGAGGAAAGAGAAGTGAAGGTAACAACAAATGTTACAGAACGTATTCATTTGTTGATATACAAAAAGCGGCAGACCTGGTGAGGGATCAAACATTGACATTATATAAAGCGGCAAAAGCCATGGGTATTCCATGGTTGTCTTTAAAACAACTTATTTCTAAGAACGAGGGAGAAGACAGAAATTCAACGAAGAATTTTTCAAAAATAGGAAGGCCTTTTCCATTGACAGTAGAAAATGAGCAAAAATTGGTCACATATATAAATAATATGCAGGTGTTGGGCTTCGGATTGACCGTTATGGAAATAAAGGAGATGGCTCATAAAAATTCCAAGTCTGTGGGTTGCGATGCTTTGTTAAGCTCGGAAAGTGATTCAGCCAGTAAGTGGTGGTGGAGTCAATTTTAAGCTAAATATAGTTTATCAGTGCGTGTGCCTGTAAAAAAGAAAAGATATTCTTCGGCAAAATACCTAACTCCAGTTGGCGAGGAGCAGCCAGACGTAGTTGCAGAAGAACGAGTAGTTGTGGTAAAACAACATGAATGCTCTCGAGTTTCTTCACTTCCTCCGCAAGTGACTTCAAAAAACCAATCACAACAAAGTGACGACGAATGGATTTGTGGAATATCTGAGAAAACAAATTCTCATGACACTAAGAAAATGGAGCAAAATGGATTGAATGTTGTTTTTGTATGGAAAAATATCATGAAAAATGTCAAACTGGTGCCATTGACAACGTATTCATGTGCGATTTTGTGCAAATTATGATGCTGCATTATAAATAGGTAGATAGGTAGTCAAATCTTCAAAAAACTCAAAATCATACAATATCACCAAATTAAATACCCACTATCACCAAATTACCTATGCTATCACCAAATTACTTATACTGTTCTTAACTCCTAAAACTATAAAAAATCGTGTATTTCCCTGGCTTTTGTTCAATATGTATTTATTGTAAGGATTTAATTATATATTGTCCTGATATTTCGACGTCTTTTATTGTTCTATACAAAAGAATAAGATTGTAAATTGAGCTTTTTTAAAAATTATCACCAAATAACCTACCCTACCTACCTACTTTGATATAATAAACAAAAACCGATTGCCAAAGTAGCCTGATTTTGAAGAGCGTTGATGAACAGGTATAATGCTTGGACGGGGAAAACCCAAGAGATGCTGGTTCGATTCCAGCCGGATGGCTTACTTTTTTCAAAAAGATTTTTTCTATTAGTTATAATATATTTTCTCAGAAGTGTTTTACAAAATTATGTATGTTGAATGGTTTATTATTCAAATGTGACTATTAGTTTGTTTGTGGCAACCCTAAAAATAGCACCCCCTGTCCGTGGGCGGATTTAAGCGTAGCAGGTAGGCGGGCCTTTGAGGCAGAATGGACTATCTCGCTCCCTCGAGATCTTTAACTACATCTGCCGCCCAACTAAAACCGCTCAACTTTACGACAACTTAGTTACGAGGATATATCAAACTGGAAGACTTGCCGCCGAGACCACCAATTGCATTATAATTATTGCGGACGCAACTTGCGACTTGTGTTTTCTGATGGATAGTCGAACACATGTTTTACCCATCCATGACGCTGCAGAAACCCTCCTCTATAATAAAGACAGAGTCAAAATATCAATGAAAGTACATTTACCGTAATATGTACAGTTTTCATCGAAATTAAGTTATTTTTAAATATATTTACAAAACGTATATCTTCGTCATTTTTTTATGCTGAAAAATATTGTATATCCAAAGAGTATAAGATAATTATATTATTTCATTTATGCTACATATTTTGATCTAAAAAATAAACTGAGGATTAGTGTCCTCTCCCGTCTTATAAAAAATCTGTTGTAAGCAGTAGGCGTCAATATTGGCTTGCAAGTCAAAATGTTGAACTTTTACTTTTTAACGACGTCTAAACTCGGTAAACTCCAATTGGTGGGTCATGTCGTAAGAATGAAAAGTACCCAAACACCGATGAGCATTCTCGAAAAGTAGATTTGATGATCGGAGATTGATTGTTAGGCCTAAACCTTGCTGTTTAAACTGTGTCAACAAGGATGCTGGAGCGACTGGTGAAGATAACAAGAGTACACTGGTACAGGATAGGGGGATATGGAAGAGACTCTTTCCAGGAGGTATTTTAATCCAATGATTCTCTCATTTAAAAACCTAATAATTTATTCATTTTGATTTCAATCGATTTGGATCTTTATCTTTTTTAAAAGAGAAAGTACAAAAATATATTCAGTAACACGTCCTAAAAAAACAATATAAACAGCTGTACATTCTTCAGGGGAAAACATAAAGCATGACTGACAAAGTGGTCATAATTTTTGTCAGATTGTCATAGTCTACATCAGCTAGGTACTATTATCGTTTGGTTTAGGCAAATTTTAATTTGATTTTTAAAACTAACCAATTCCATCTGCAATTTGTATTCTTAGTTCAATAGAAACAAATAAGTATGACTAATAACGGTTAATACGTCCTATACTATTTATGTAAAAACTACACAGTCTACCTCCATCATTCACTTCTTGTACATATATATATATACATATAAATGTATACATATTTAACTTTTGAATTTCAGTTATAATATTATTGTATTTGAAGAAAAGTACTTGCCTAAGTTTGTATGTAAATATTTAAATAATATTCGCAGTATTGTCTGACATTGACTGATATAATAAATGATAAATAATAAGTATTATTTTCCTGATAAATGTGTACAATAAAATTTTATGATCAGCGTAAATAAATTATTGGTAAGTACTTATATATATTACGAAAACTCAGGCTGAAATATAATATAATTAATCGTTCTTATAAAAGTGAAGTTTCCTCCAAGGTAACGAATTATTACTGTACTTGATTATATACAAATCACATTGAAAACAATTATATAATAAAAAAATATCTGCACAACATTTAAGAGTTTATTAAAAACGATTAACCTACTTATGCTATATTTATCAATAAAAATAAGGCATAGGTTTTATCGTCAAAAGGCACTAACTAATTTAAATTATCTTGTTTTATGATATTGAGATAATTGAAAGTTTCGATTTGACCTTTTTTAATTAATTTTATATAAGTATATTACTTTAGATAGGTAGGTATTCACTTTAATTTTTTTTAAGATTTATGACAGAAATTTCTTATATTTTTTTGGTCATTATTAATATCTATAATAACGTAAGAGTTTTTTATTTTTGTTTAGTCTTTTATACACTACAATAGACTAGTGCCAAATTACAATGCCTAGTATTGTAATAGTAAAACCTAGGGGCGGCATGGTATATGAAAATATGGTGAAGCCGGCAAGTATGGTGAAAAAGTATGGTGAAACAGGTTGGTAATCAATTTGCGGCAAAATTTCCACGTTAAAATTATAATATATGGGTACGTTATACTGACCCAAAGTAAATCCTTTTTTATCGCGTCGCCATTTCTCGTGAGTTATCGGCTGTTGTAGGCATGCTTCATTCAGTTGTATAAGGAAGCCAAATCGTTGCCTATTTGTTCTTTTAATACATCCATGAGTAAAACAATCATACACACCCTAGACAAACATGACATAATATAACCTCACAACGTATCGATTACGGAACTTTCGTTTTAGGAGAAAACAGTGTCTTATGAATAATCGAACTTCGATGGTCGATAAATTAACATATTACAGACATACTTTTCAAGCTTGTGGTAATGATACGCTAAAAATAATATATGCATGTTTGTTATTAAGTTATTACGAGCAAAATATTAATAATAGACGATAAATTAATACATATTTACTTAATTTGAATAATTAACTTGCTTTACAATTTCCTATAGCATCATTGAAATGAAAGCAAAATCGCTTTTCAAGACAGCGTAATTATTTCCGAACCAATCTGTTGATTCTGTGGTTCACCCAACTACTTCGCTTAAGGCTTACGCCTTACGATAACGATTCCTGGAATGCAACGAAAATAAACAGGTAATATAAAATATACTCATCGCAGGTGAGAGATTAACACACCTGTCTCCTACTATATGGGACACGAATTCGAATCCTACAATTGTGTTATATTTACAGGTTTTTTTATTCAATATTCTGTTGAACTTGTATCTCATGTATACATTTTATCTAAAAAATATGATTTAAATATAGAAACATGTCGCGATAAAAATATAAATAACGATTGAGCATAAATAAATTAATGTTCCTCGGTCCGTCAGTCACTCCTAGCATACAATGTCCGTCCGCGAAGACATAAAACTACATACACTAAATTCATTAAATTATTAAATCAATATTATTGTTAGTATTTAATAATATTATAATGATCAAGGCATTAATATTATTATGATCACTATTCGTCCCTTATTAAAGAGTACGATCCTTCATTTGCACGCGGTGTTCTTCATACTAATTTTATTATACCACGTGAAAAGGAAAAAAAGAAAATGATTGCAAAAAAATGAGGATAGAATTTTATTGATAAACAGCTAACACGGTGAAAAGAAATGGGAAGGAAAACTAAAAATATGTACTTACTAAAGTAAAAATTAAAAAAAAAAAACGATTAAGTTTGACGCAAAGGTTTTGCTATTTATTAAATAATATAGTATTATATTATGTTAAAAAAATAATTACCTAGTTTTTTTCACAAGCGAAATATGTTATCGACTTGCAAGTAGGTAGGATGGTTTTGAAGTAAACGATTGTATGGATTTGTCTAATGAAAATTTTTGAAAATTTTCTCTTAACAACAAGAATAACAAAAGTTACTGTTTATAAATGTATAAATGTGTAAACACAATATAAATATTTCTGTATTTATAAATTATATTATACGAAATAATATTAAGTACTTACTTGTTTTCGTTTGGAAAATTGTTTTTGAGTTAAAGATTTATTTCTTAGCATAGATATTATAACAGAATATTGGTATTGAAGATTGCCGATAACTTTATTATTAACTTCGGGGAATTTTCTAAAATGTTTTTATTTATGTTTTGACTAAAGGGATAAACAAAATTTGTTTTTCCCTAAATGGCGGAAGGAATAATATAGATACAGTTCGCAACAAGCAAAAACAAAAAATCAGAAGAAATAACCAATTCTTAGACAACAAATTTAATTTAATTTTAGATTAGTATTTAAAAAAAAATACCTAGATACATATCTATTTTAAGAGATATACCGGCAACCTATAGCTTTGTGTATTATATAATATATATATATAAGTCGACATGGATGTTAATTAAAAATATATTACCTAGCAGTGGCGAAGGGTGGATGTAGGCTGTTAAGATCCACCATAAATAGTATATACTGAACTTTGTCAGACATACGTATTTTTTTATTGAAATAAAATTACAATTTACAGATGGTTTTGGTTAGTTTTTCAAATTCAATTAAACGCTGCGGAAACTAAGCCATATAGTCAAAAAATACTCGTCTACCTATAAAATATCTAAAATTACCTATGTAATTAAATAAACTTTTGATATTGTATAGATAGAATAATATTTTTTTTATCTATTAAAGTTTGGTTAGGAAGAGATTAATGAATTAAAAAAAATGAACCAACAATATTGTGTAATATGTATTCTTAATCCAAATAACGCAAATAAGTATGAATGAAAAAGTGTGCACAATTTTGTTGTGTTTCCCAAAGTATACCAAGACTATTATGGTTTGGTTTAGGCAGGGTTTCATTGTTTTTTTTTAATTAAGCACAGCCATCTGTAAATTAATTGTAGTCTTAGTTCAATGAAAACAAAAAAGTATGACTAACAAAGTTCAATGTTCACTATTTATGGCGGATCTCAACAGCCTACATCCACCCTATGCTACTGTTACCTACTCACTAGTGAATAGTAAATGTAGAAAAATGCTTTTTTTAATATTGTCAAATCGAAAATTTAAAAGCTCGATGACGATATTCTCTTGGCTATGTAACTTCTGTAAGTGTTTTAATATCAAGATGTTTGTGAGCTGATACGTCTGGCCTGGGATAAGGCTCTGTAGTTCGGTCCCCAACCTTTGACAGAAAACGGCACCGAGAGAAAAAAATTATATTATAGAATGCTTTCATGTGTGTGATGTACTATTATTATATACAAACAAGATTTGTGGGTTTCCTGGGACATAGTGACAGAGATCGAAAGTCATTTCTTTCCATCGGTATAGAAATAAATTTGATTTATTATTATCATTTTTTTGAATGGCCGCGATTCGTACTTTTGATCACGCAGATGTAGCTTCACACAAAAGGGAAACGAAAGATCTCTCCGAATATACTGGTATACATTATACTATGTTGAATTATATGATTTTTTTACTATTATTTGTATGCAAAAATGTTTTAAGAGTTTTTTTAGGGTTAATATTTATGCTTTACGGGAGTTTTCGCTTGAATAACGATCCGTAGTTTTGCATTTATCTGGAGGAACTGTCTGGAAAACTGTACAGGTACGGATTACGGAAGTTTTAACTGGACAGAAAAATGTTATACAAATTGTTTTGATTTAACATTAATTATTTACTTGCCTGAACATTACAAATTACAAAATGACATGAGATAATATTATTATGTAAAACAATTATTAAAAAAGTGTAAAATTTGATGTAGGTCTTGGCTACTTCACTAAGGTCTAAAATCTTAGCCACTTGCAAAGCTATACAATATACACAATAATTAAAAAAAAATAGATGTTATGAATCCATATTATAAAATAATAGCAACATGCAAATAGTTCCCGGCCCACATATTATCAAAACGTGCAATAAGCACCTGGCCTTTATTTATTGTGCTCGGCGACCCATGCTACCTCTTCTATTAGTATTATATTAATCTTTTTATTGCATATTTATATTTTTATTTAATCCAATACCTACTTAATATAGACAAGGTAAACTAATGTTACCTAAGTAATGAATCGTATTATTACTTGTTATTAATTTGCAGTTTAATTGATTTTCTTTAATGTACTGTCTTATAGAATTGAATAGTTTTGAATAATCAAGCAATCTAGCTTTAATATCATTGTCATACCGAAATTAGATTCGATATAAATAATAAGTATTACGACTGTTTAAACACATTGTCTAAATAAGGGTTTCAAATAAATATAAAAAACATCAAAACTGTGAATCAGAAATATTTTATACAAAAAAAAAATATATATAATATAAAAATGACTAGGTTGATATGGTAGACCCTATCTCATTAACTTTTCATTCACCCTCACGTACGTATAATATATCAATACCTATCCGAAGCGATTTTATTAAACCTAGTTATTGCCCTCCCAATTCGAATTTCGTACTAATGGCAGGTTAGATCTGCAACTCGAACGAACAAACAACGAATGCCCCAAATTTCTAAGATAATTATCAGATACACACAAGCCAATACTACTAAGAATAGCAGAGTTTCCATTTACGCCGCATATAAGTCGGAAAAAATATGTACCCATCTAAATAAAGATTCTTTCTAAACTTTAAGCTACATGCAGTCAGTCAAAAGTCAGTCGGATAGAGCCACGTATAATATCCGTACAACCGAAACTAAAGGAGTTGACACATGACGCAATCTTCTTATTGAATTTTTTTTTTGAATAGTGTAATTATTAGAATTATAAGTCATAAATACGGATCGCTACGAAAACCGATAAGAAACATTACCCGGAGAGCAAAATATGTGATTTTTACCTCTACTTGGTCTACTTTTGTTTATCTGGGATTTGTAAAAATTCTGTATTTTTATTACTTACATATATTTTATATTAAAAAAATCTTATATTTCCTATTTCGTCCTTTAAAATGTATTTTTAATGTAATAAAGCTTCCAACGATGGTTTCTTTTGCATAAAGTAGGTATAATGAAGTTTGGATGGACTCCGTGTTTTCTGAATATATTTTTATTCGGCGTAAGTTTAATGTAGTTACCCAATTAACGAGAGTGTATACCCATTTTTAATGGAGCAAAGAAATAAAAATTGCGAACGTGAAACAAAAAAAAAGAAGGTAGTGTTTTCAATACATTCTTGGCGGGTATCTGCTACATATTTTAATGAATAAACATCCCAAATTTTCTAAGTTAAATTTTTGTGGTCATTATGATTAGGGCAATTAAAAATACAAATTTAATGAGTTATGTGAGAAGTTTTATACTATAATAATCATTAAATAAAACTGTACTTGGCAATGGAATAAAAGCTTTTGAAACAACATAACGATTTCAGTATTTTTTTCTATGGTTCACTTGTAGTTTATATTTGGAGTTCATGGGCTCCTCCATTTATGCAAATAAAGGTTTTATAATAAAGTAAAGCTGAAAACAGGTTAGCAAGATTAATTACCTTCTAAAATCTAAATTATATGCATGGCATTCCTTTTTATATTGAAGAATGTAGATAATTTTGTAGCTAGTTTTATAATTTGATAAAAACGTCTAGAATGGTGTCATAATCCTTAAAATATTTCACATACCTACAAGAATCTACGTGATGATAATTATTGGTTGAATGAACAATTAATAATTATTAATAAAAAACACGAAAGTACCACTTCATAGAACGCGAATAATTAATGTTTTTTTTTAAACAGAAATAGTGAATGTTCATTTGAAAATATTTACATGTTTTTTTTTATACAGTAAGTTGTCAACTCAGTCTACTCGTACTAACAACATTGTGGAGGTCCACTTCGGTGGTTGATATGTGTTGCAGATGAAAGTCGCTAGTAGTATTTGTTCGTGATGATGGACGAGCAAGAGTTTATTTACTGTTTAAATAATATCATTGACACAGTTAGTGCAATATAATAAATGCAATGGCAATGCGGTGCGATGTGTTTGGGAAGCTATAATAAAATGATTTACTGTTTAAATATTAACACTGACACAGTCAGTGCAATATAATAAATCCAATGACAATACGGTGCGATGTGTTTTTACTGGGAAGTTATAATAAAATGGCATTCCCAATAATTGTAATCCGCTATTTATCGACGTACTCACAAAAAAAATAATATTTAGAAAATAACTGATATAATTGAGTCAGCTATTTTAAAATCGAGATTGCGATAATTGGATATGGCTACGTATAATACGGAAATTATAATTGCAGTCAGCTATTTATTGAGTTTGCAATGATTGGACACTACGGGAAATGGATATTAAGGAATTCTTCAGTCAGCTATTTAATATCAATATTATGTGTTTTTTATCCCTATAACATTTTCAATAGAATCGCTATCGTGTGTTGTAAAACAAACAATTCCTAATACTCCATTTATTATAGTAGTTAAATCTCTTATCGGTAGGTAGATAGGTACTATTTATTTTGCTTTTTAATTGGTTTATTTTGATTTATAAAGCTCTATTATTTATAAAACATAGTTTTATATACACAATAAAATTTATATTAGAAACACACTGTGAAGACACATATTCATATATCTGGAAGTAAAATATTTTCTAATTCGATTAATTTCTTCAGTTCCAGATTTGCTTACTCTTGGTCATCGGAGTCACATTAGCATCATCAGCTACCACCGGCAGACCCCAGGTGACAGACGATGCCCTCGATACAGCCCTCAGTGACAAAAGATACCTCATGAGACAGCTCAAGTGCGCCTTAGGAGAAGGACCATGTGATCCTGTCGGAAGAAGACTTAAAAGTAAGAATATTATAATATACATAAGTAACTAATTTTAATTACTAGCTTTCTGAAAATGTTGTAGTTTCTATGTTTTTAAGAGTTATTTTGCTATGATTATTTGATCAATAAATATGGTAGGAAATAAGCTGTGGGTTGACATATTAGGTACATCATATAATTATGGACCGATATCAACTTAATTGATAATGATTTATGAAGAGTTTATTGAATGACCGTTGAATCTATATTCTCTATCAAATTCTGGCATATTGCGTACCTTACGTGTCAGAATTAGTGACATTATCACATAATAGTTCAAGTTCACGATCGGTGTTAACTATGGTAGCGTCCTTGTGAGTTGTGACGTTTTGATCATCCTCTTCGATTTAATTCAAAGGATGTCAATATCATAATTTTAACATACATAATTTGAAAACATCTCATGTATATACCCACCAGAAAAAATACAATATCTGACGGGACTTGAACCTGTAACCGCTGGATTTGCGCCAGTGTGCTATTTCAATTAGACTACGGGCACTCCACTTAAGTACAACGATTTTTACTATTAGTTCTCAAAAACAAAATGCTTATCAAATTACGTTACAATTGTACACGCATGCGATATTTCCAAATTATGTATGTTCAATATATAATATTATAATGTTACATTCTCAAATATTGTGAATTATTCGTTTAATAAAAGAAATAGTTTATTAATATCAGGATTATTACTGGACTGATACACAACTATGACCTTTATTTTACGACCAGTACGTCGATGATCTTGACTTACTAGCTCAGATCCACTACAATAGAGCTGCTTAGCTGATTTGAGAAAATCTTCCCAGGGTGCGGTTAAAATTTACAGGATCGTAGAAACCAAAGTTTATAGCCATTCATGCAGCCCAAATTCATAAATTACATGTACCTACTGCCTAAACAAGTAACATGTAATTTGGTTGTGGTCACTTTGAGTATTGGCCAGCAGATTGCATAAACTTATGTAAATGCTTAGTTTAGCATATGTATCCAAAATTAGTAGAGGAATTCTATGTCTTAAGTCTAGTTTATTGATTCAACAAGAGGTCAGAAAAAATATCGCCTGTCAAAATAATTTTTAATCGACATGAGAAGTTATTCAAATTCAAATTTATTTATTTTACATATAATGAACAGAAAAAATTATAAATTTAAAGCATTCACGACATAACATAAAATAAGAGTTACAAATTTTTAAAATAAAAATACAGAGAAATGTGAGTTAATAATACAATAAGTAATAAAATAAGAAATAAAATAAGAAAAGAAATAAAGTAAAATAACAAAAATAAAAGTAGATGGAAGCACACAGAGTGAACTTTGATACAACCTATCTTAAAAACTTTTTAACCACGTCCACCTAAATTCACTCTCGCGTAAGTGGAATATATCAATAGGCAATGGCAGAGTTCACATTTACGCCGCGTATAAGTCTGAAAAAACATGTAGCTAAATAAAGATCCCTTCTAAATTTTAAGCTACAGTATAGTTTAGCATACCTAAAAGAAAGTCAGTCGGATAGAGCCACGGATAATATCAATATAGCCGAAAGTAAAGGAGTTTATAATAATAATATTATCTCTCACATGGAAAGTGAGATTTAGATAAATTTCGCCCCTCATGTCCATGTATCGGCTTATAATGCTGTAAGTGCCAGATTCGAAATTCATGGAATTCTATATTCTTTTGTAGTCAGGGTATGGACTTAATAAGTTGAGCAAGTGGCCAATATCCATTTCTCGTGAAACATAAATCTGTTAACTCAACCTCCACTTCGTGGAGGCCATACATAAATAAATTTTATGCGTAATATGTAATGTATATCAAGTTGTTAAAACATGATAAGACCGTCTCCATATAATATAATCACTGACAGAATCACAATATACGTATTATTCAGAATTTACCTTAATTTTTTTGCATGTCATTCGTGTTCATGACGTTTATCAGCTGTTCTCCCAACGCCATGTTTTGTATTGTTTATCAAAATGTCCGACACGTCAAGAACTTACTATTTTAATATTAAAAATATTTTTTACATATAGATATGTAAGAATGTTAATTACAAAATATTATCTCAGTATAAATCTATAGGACTAATAGCATAATAATAAAATGAATGACAATGCATTATGTTAATTTTATTATACATTGTTTTGACATACTTTTTGCGTCAGTCTCGTAACGTGTCAAGGAATAAAGGTAGGTACATATATGACGGTGACCACTCATCCTTCATACTGAATATACATATTGAATGAACGTTATACCGTGTCCACACTGGCAACAAGTTGCTGGCAACCTCATTAAATTTTACGATAATTATCATAATTGCTTAAGAAATTTTATGATAATTATCACATTGACACGGCATTTTATATTCACGTGACAAACATTTGTGCATATTATTATGATTTCGACGCAATTATTGAAATAAACGTCATGTTATTCCATATTGTCCACACTAGAGATCAGTAGTCTGTTATCCTTGTTGTTTTTATTTAATAAAATTAATATTTGGGATTGTTATTACATAAATTAATATATTGTACATTAATTATTATTTTAATTTTAATTTTGACTCATATTTTGGTTGTATTTGTTTTTGTGTTCGATCTCATTTCAATTGATAAAATTGTTTATTTTATTATTTTTTATAAATTTTTATTGTAAATTTTGACTAATCATATAATTATTTGTTGATATTAATGTTATTGGAAGCGTAGATTGTTTCATATTTTGTGGTTTGTTAATATTTAAAATAATTTGTTTAATGCCCCTGACGTAGTATGAAATATTAATGTCCAACCTCATTAGTTTTAAATTAATCGGTTATTGGGAAGGTATTATTGGACGGATAATTATTTATGTACCTATTGTTATATTATTTCTATCGCTTTGGATTTTGTTTGATAAATATTGTTTTAAAAGAATGTATTCAGTTGAAAATGTCCCTCTGAGGCGGACGAAACCGGTCCTAATCTCTTGATTAAAAGTGGAATAAGTACTACATAAAAATTGCGTTTTATTAAATAAAAACAACAATACAATGCAGTTCCACCATGAATTGACAGTTAACAAAATAAAAGAAATTAAAGTCTGTTATCCCTTATACCACACCCAGTAGAGTAGGGCAAGCCAGTTCCCACTAATTTAGTATTCCTTGACTGCAATCCTTCACATTATTATTGGTATGTATAGTTTAAAATTTAGAGAAAAATCCATTTTGAATTCAGATGAAATTTAAAAGGTACCAAGTTTGATTTAGTAGAAATCTATAACGTCGAGCCCCCCCCCCTCTTGATAGTCTAGAATGGGGAAAAATGGAATAGAAAAAGTCAATAATAATATTAAGTTCCGCTAGGAAAATAATATTTTACCATATTATGGTAACCGTAATTAAATAAGTACTGAATAAAATTCATGGTCTATATTTTTTACAGGTGTGGTTTTTGCTGATATTTAAAGATCAATTTATTTTTAGTTTATCGTGTATAATATATGTATTTCCTTATTGGAACTAGTATATTTAAATAGTTTTAATTTATTTATATGTAGGTACAGTAAAAACAAAACAATTATTCGGTTGGTTGATGGTATGCGTGCGGATTTCCGAATCCTACTAATGGTACTAATTACCTGGCACACAATCCACGGACCGAATCATTGTTTTGCTTTTACTGTACCTAAATACTAGTATCTAAGTACAATATAATTTTGTTCCTTATAATATTATGAACTCATGCATGTTGTAAGCAAATATATTACTTCCTTATTACAATGGCACTTTTCATTAGACAAATCTTTGTCAAAACTATCACCGGAATGAAAAATTAATTATTTGTGTCCAAAGTCTAAGGTTGTATACTATATCTGTCGTTTTATATGATTACTATGTAAATATTAAATTTAGCATCTGCCTGATGACGATGGCTTTCGTATTGTATGATCTAGAAAAATTAAAGTTTTAAGCTAAGGCTGAAAGGTATGTCTGTCAAATATTCATATGAAGAAGAGTAATGATATCGAGATTGCTAAGCAAAAATGGCGTTAGTGACAAATTGCTAATACAGAAGCACAATTTTAGAAAAAATGATTTATTAATTTCGTCGTACATAACTTTGTAATAATTGTGTTATCAAAAAATAGTTGTAACTTTGTCACAGTATAACTCTTACTGACATACTTTCGGACGCTGAAGATAACATTCTCTAATATAATTTAACACTATCAATAATTAGCGCTTACTCTTATTTTAAACTTTTTTTGTAGGTACGTCATTGTGTACACATATAAACTCATTTTTTACGACCAATTAAGTAGCAGTGAAGGAAATCAGTATAAATAATTTGAATTTTAAAATTCAGCACTGGGACAACTGTATGCCAGGATAAGTGGCCGCAGCACTATCAAATGAATTAACCTTCCTTAAGAGCGTACTTCAGTGTGAGACGGCAAATAATTTTTAACAGTAGGTGCGACGAAATTTCTCACTAGTCGCCAATCGGAGACTGACAGTCGAGGTGTCCGCGCGTCGATTTGTTTTGTCATGGCATCGGATGAAAATATTCAATCGTGTTAAGATGACTAAAAAACTTTACGTATGTACTTGAAAAAGAAAACTTGTCAATGAATATACTATTATTATTAGTAATATAACAATAAACATAGCATTAAATGGACGTATGTTGGATTTTTATGACAAATTATTTTTCGTTCGCATGTGTCATTTGCACAATCTGCGCATCGCCTAGCCACGATCTTTTTAGACCATGCCTCAACTGAAGAGCCTTAATGAAATAAAAAAATATCCGTTGCGATTTCATACAAAAAGTAGACAAGGAAGTTAAATAGGTTTATATCTAATACGTAGTAGCTTTAATTGATTTTGATATTAACATAATGTTTTTTATTGCGGATTGGGAATTACTATACCTGCCGCTTTATATAAAATAAAAGAACTTTTTTCTCGTTAGAACTTAAACATACGGACAATAAAATCAATATTTACGTGTGCATATTTAAAATGTTCACTAAGTATTGAATAATATTTATTTTAAAAGTACCTAAAAGTCTATTTATTTTTGAATTTCATTCCAGTTTGTTGAATTTCATCCCAGTTTTCCCGGCGCCGAATCAGCCTAGACCCAAAAATTCTTAGTGTAAATTAATTATTAATAAAATGTATTGATGTCGATAATATACTCCTAGATTTGTTTCTACTTCTTAATTTTATACTGTTGTTTGTTTTTATTCGAATTACGATAGTCACCCTGAAACCAGTACCGAATTCTTACGAAGTAGATGAGACAGTCGCTTCGTCCTAAAATATGAATATTCTTAAAATATGCCTACTTTAGAAAGTGAGTTACTTGTGAGTAAAAAATAGATTACAATGATCAAAAAAACTTGTTATATTTGTATCGCTTTTTCGAAGGGGTCATCTAAATCTGCCAATGCTTTCGTCACCTCCTCGTATCACCATTGCATGCAACATGTGCGGGATCCTAGTTTGTCTATCCTTTCCACGTGTGAATTTCAGAATAATTGTTTTTACTCTCTGACCACATCATCAACTTCGCAAATTTATTCGTTTTTTTTTTATTATCATTGGCTTTGTTTTCCGAACTGTGAGCTTGTGTAGGTTTTAATAGGTTGCTAACCTAGTTCGACAGCAGGTATATATTAGTGATTATTAAAAAAAGCAGCGTAGTCACTCTAAAACACAATCGACTATGTGCAAATAAGGTGTTTTATTACTTGGATAAGACTACAAAAAAAAATCAATATAATATTATTATCAAATAAAATAAATATTTATTCACTATTATTTATTTCTGAAATAGAAATAATTCTTTATATTATATTCTTCATTCCTTTGAATTAGAATTGTTGTCACTCTACAACATATTTTTGAAATCACTTAGCAGGTTTTACAGGCATAACGTCGAACAAGCCTTGTGGAATAGTCACATAACAGTTTAGGTGCTTATTATGTTGTGAAGGTTATCGTTATATGCCTTAAAATGTTAATAGAACAGAAGAACACGTAATTCGTTTCTGTAAAATGTTTAACAGCAGACAATATTTTATTTTTCCAATTGTTGGAAACATTCTAGCAATAAAATGTCTGTTTCTTTCGTAGAAATGAGCGTTCTAGTAGAATATAATATGATATTAGAGAGCTGCTGCAACTGTATTTTCTGTAAATTTTTAATTATACATAGTAAACTGCTCAAAACTAAAAAGTCGGCATAAAAAATATTTGGCTGGTATTTAAATTTTATCTAAAATATGTTGTTTGCATGTGTTGAAACAGGCATTTTGGCCAATAATACCAATACAACTGCAAACGCGTTCGTCGTACTTACTCATGATGCCGCTGTAGAATGATTCATGCACATTGTAGATGTAGAGGAAGAACACTTTGGAATGGTGTTAGTGTCATTTTGAAAATCACGATGCCAACAACTAAAATGAGTCGCCTATAATGTTACAAGAATTTGACATGATTCTACATGGTATAAACAAAATTTTCCTGATATTATTACCACCTATATTGCCAGTTGATCAATGTAGGTACAATAATATATTATAATTATAGTATATATAGCAATGAATTAAATGGTCTTAACTCTAATTTGTAGAAAGGCAATAGCCACTTACAAATAAAACATATTTGAAACTGTCAAATATTTGTAGAAAGATATTTTACATCTCTATATATATAAAAATCTCGTGTCACGATGTTTGTGGTCTAACTCCTTCGAAATGGCTAAAACGATTTTTATGATTTTTTTTATGTATATTGGTTAGGTATGAGAATAGTTCAACAAGTATATTTCATACCGCTAGGTGATTAGGGTATCTCTATCCAGAAAAATTTTCTTTTATTTTTTTGACAATTTTTTTTATTATTTGGCATAAAAAAATACTTATAACCTCAAATTTTAACCCTCTTACCCCCACCCTCCCATTTTTAATCGCGATTTTATTATTTTTGTATGAACAAATTTAACCGTCGTTCGTATTTCAAACAGAACGAAATTATTTATGTTGTTGAATGACAGATGGAGCTACTTCCGAGTAGAATTCAAGAGAAGCGTCGCGTCATTTTGACATTTTATTCGGCATATCACGACGCAGTGCGTGCAAAATTTTGTACTATTTATTTTAATTTATCTATTTTTATGTGCGTGTATTACAGTGCACAATGCCAGCAAGACGCAAGTGGGGCCATTTAGGCCGTCGAACGAATAAAGCAACAAACATGCAAAATAGTAGAGCAGAAAGAACAGACAAACAAATCCAACAAGATAACAAAAACGTGCGTGTAAGTATGTCGCAATTGCGTGCATCTCAATCATAAGAGGCACGAGCTGAACGAAATCAACAACGACAATTGGAACGGAGCCAAGCGCGCCGGTTCGTAGTTAACACACTCAGATAAAATGACCGACAACGCCAACAAGTACATCGAACATTTACATCCGCTTCGTTCTTTCGTCTCGCATTCGAGTACGAGCCAGATATTGAATATTCCGCTCATCCGAAAGTGCTGATTGGTGCTATGGACAAAGAATGTCCCCATTGTCGCGCTTAAATTCAAACATGAGTCAGCCGGGATGTGTTGCGCATCAGGAAAAGTGCAACTACCAGAAATTGAGATACCACCAGAACCATTGAACGGCTTGCTCATCGGCACGGTTCCAGATTCAAACCTGTTCCTGAAGTCCATTCGCATATTCAATTCATGCTTCCAAATGACTTCGTTCGGAGCAACAGAAATAGTTCACAATACTGCGGCAAATGGTCAACAATTCCATTCAACGTTCAAAATCAAAGGCCAAGTATACCACAAAGTAGGCTCATTGCTGCCAATGCCAAACGAACCACATAAATTTTTACAAATCTACTTCATGGGCGGTGAGGACATCAATCATGTGGATACACGTTGCGGCTACAATGGCATCATTTCGCTTATTTCCAGGCGCATCGTCGGCGAACTGGACGCCCCGTTGAATGAGCACAATGCATTATTGAAATTCTTCAAAGCACACATGCACGAATTGCAAAGTGACAATCACGCTATTGTCATCAATCCTGATAAAACACCAGCTGGAGAGCACGTGCGTCGATTCAATGCACCTGTTGTTGACGACATTACTGGAATCATGGTTGGCGACCGCACATCGACGCGATAAATCGTGATTCGAAGAAGAAACAATAATCTGGAGTTCATCGCTGACACACACCGTTCATACGATGCTCTCCAATATCCGCTAATTTTCTGGAAGGGACAAGACGGATATTGCATAAACATTAAACAACGAGATCCTGTCACAGGTAATTCATTCATTATGAATATCATTAGTCATTTTGAATTGAGAAAATGAATGGTTGATTTTTTTTTGTTTTTATCGGCGGTCATCGTCTACAGCGCTCTATTCCTCTTTCTGTCATAGATCCCATCCCCACACACATACGATACATTCGTTATTTTTTATTTAACAACCAAAATATTCACTAGAAATAATTTATATGGCAAAACAACGTTTGCCGGGTCAGCTAGTAATTTTATAAAATTCTGTCGATTTCGTCTGCATAGAGACATGTATTGTTTTCAGATGATTCATTGTAAAAGTATCCAACTGAGCGGGTAAAATCAGTCCTGATTATTAGAAAATTCTATAGTATAATTACATACAAGATACATGTTTTATTTTAGATAAATAATTGTTGTAAAATAAAAACAATTTTAAAATTCTCCTGTTGATCATTTACTATAAATTTTCTTTAGACACGCTTGCACAGATTGGGGAACATATCAATTTTACCACGTTTTTTATTAGCTCGTATTCTTGTTTGTCCAGTACAATTTTTTTCTTGTTTGCCCAAGATTTGTATTCGACGATTGAAGATTTTTAACTAACTTCCTGACTAGCTAGACATTTGAAACTTTTAGAATATATCGGAACACGACGACAATGCATTCTTTTAATACTTTTGGCCATCTTTAGCCGGTTAAGTGCCCATAGCGTCTTTGGACGCCCTAATTACACCAATTCTTATGTTAATTACTATCAATTAACTAATTGCGGCTTAGAAAGGATTAAGCAGAATTGAATTCATTTTCAGTTAATTCTGTTTTGTATGTTTCGGATAAAAATCGTTAAAAGTAAAACACTACTCTTATTGGTAGCTAAGGGGTCCTAGCAACTAAATTATTAATATATACATGCGTTACTATGGAAATCAAAACGAAATGTCAAAATGACATTTCAGTATTCTACATGTATTCTGTATTTCTAGCAAGTACAAAAAAAAGTATTTATTAATACATAGAATTGTCAAGTTTATATGATTCAACAGAAAATTAAAAAACGCCGTATATAAAAAGTTCTTTTTATCTTGTAATTATTAATAATTTGATTAGGTAAACTTTATTGTTATAATTAAAGGCTAAAATACTTTGTATAATATTAAATGATCATAATGTACGATTGATTGTAAACAGAGAGATTAACAACTAATTAAGTAAATTTGTAATTATATCCATTTTTTTGTTTTTTATCAATTATAAAAAATTGATAGTTAGCCAGTTATTTCAATTAAATAAAACTCCTTTTTATTAAACTTGATCAATTTATTATTTTCAACTATCATCTTTCGCAAATCGCCGTTATAGGTAAGCGCTATGCTTCACAAAAACTAACATCTCCGACAGTAATAATGGCTAATAAAATTTTCAAGTCTTTTGTGAAAACAGTTTATGACCTCTACAAAACGAGAAAATTTCTATGTTTGCTGCTATTCCACGACTCGGGGCAGGATTTGTCTTTTGTAATGGAAAACATTTAACTTTCAGCGAGTGTGTATGGGCTTTGTGGAAACATTACGTCGGGGACATCCAATTGCGGCTCGCGTTCCCTATGCGTACCACGCTCGAAAGAAGAAAAAAACATCGCATAAATTGAGCTAACGAAATGGAATGAATAGAAAAATACTTATTAAAATAAATCTAAATCATCATACATAATGATGTTAGTAAAAGGTAGAATCCAGAAAGTAGAAGTAGACATCTCAACACAATAAAATCAAATAATTGAATTAAAATCTAACATATAAATTGACAAATTTGCGGTTTTTGAACCCGCAAATCTCCAATAATACTTCAATTTTATTATGTTTGTTAGTAGATTTAAATAAATATATTTTTAAAAAATCTGTATATTGTCGATAAGTTTTACCTATTAGGTACCTACCTGCCGTGTATGCTATGTAGTCAGTCAAGTCAATTTTTAATATCATATTATTTTAACAATCTTCTTCTTATTGTGCCATCCCCTAGCGGAGGTCGGCCACCATCAAGGCGATCTTATCTTTGTCGTCTGCTACCCGGAACAGTTCGGTGGAGCTGCACTCGTACCAATGACGGAGGTTCTTAAGCCACGAAATGCGGCGCCGTCCTCTGCTAAGCTTCCCATTGATCTTTTATTGAATGACAAGTTGAGGAATGCTTTATTTTTATCCTCTCATAATGTGGCCGAGGTATTGTAGTTTCCTGGTTTTGATACTATGTAGAATTTCTCGGTCCTTCTTCATTCGATTGAGAACTTCAACATTTTTGTCACCCGGTCAGTCCAAGGAATTTTGAGGATGCGTCTATACAGCCACATCTCGAAAGCTTCAAGTCTCCGTGACATCTCTTGGTTTAGCGTCCATACTTCCATACCATAGAAAAGAATTGAGAGCATATAACAACGTACCATACGCAATCTCAGACCTAGGTTAAGATCACTTGGCGTCTCACTTTGAGAAAGGCGCTCCTTGCGATCTCAATTCTAGTTTTCATTTCGTAAGACTGGTCCCATTTCTCATTGACCCATGTACCTAAATATTTATAATGGGTCACACGTTCGATTGGTTCGCTGTTAATGGTTGGTGTCTGGTGTTACTATTTTTGATACGAGTAATAGTTTCGTTTTCTTGAGGTTCATTTTTAAACCATAAGAATTACTGACCTCATTAACCTTTTCTACCAGTTGATGTAAACTCTTTAAACTATCAGCAATCAGCACAGTATTATCGACATATCGTATATTGTTAATATGTTTGCCATTAACCATAATACCCACCGATTCACCTTGTAAGGCTTCCTTGAAAATAGCTTCCGAGTACAATATGTTAAATAGCAAAGGTGACAATATACACCCCTGTCTTACACCGCGACAAATTTTTACCTCTTCACTGATTTCGTTTTCAATCTTAATATTCGCTGTTTGATTCCAATATAAGTTAGCTATCAGTTGAATGTCTCTTGCATCGATGCCTTTCTCCTGTAAGAGTTCGAGAAGTTTAGGATGCCTAACAGTATCGAATGCTTTCTCGTAATCGATGAAACACATATAATTATAAACATCAACATTAACATCTAGGCATCTTTGCACTAGAACATTCAAGCTGAAAAGTGCTTTGCGAGTGCTCAAACCACTTCTGAAGCTAAATTGTGTGTCATCCATATCTTCTTCGCATTTTCGAAAAATCCTATAATGGATGATTTTTAATAAAACTTTTAACATGTGGCTCATTAAACTTATTGTTCTAAACTCGCTTCACTCCTTGCACTCCTTTGCATTCGCATTTTAACAATAGGCGAAGATAATAATAAATATATTTACATCATCCATCACTAGCTACTATTATTTAATTTTATAATAGGTCACTTATTTCGTTACCACTAGTATTGGATCGATTTTCATATGTTAAAGAAGTGGATTATTACATATTACATATTACCTAAGTATGTATATCAAATAATGATGCAACCCACAAATAAAATTTTCACTTTTTTTTCATTAAAAATACAAACCTTTCCATTCATTATTCATTATTATTAAAGAAGTGGATTATTAATATCATATTACCTAAGTATGTATATCTAGTATATCAAATAATGATTCAACCCACAAATAAAATTTTCACCATTTTTTTATTAAAAATACAAACCTTTCCATTCAATTAGGTAGTGTAAGCTTGAAATTTCATCGGCTGTCTCTTTCTCATGATATATAATATGTAGCAATCTTTTTATCTGTTATATTAGTAGGATAACATTTTTTATTATAATAATAATAAATTCAAATGATACTTGTGTAGTTGTTTTCACTTTCCGTTGAGATCACCATTTATCTTGTAGTTGTTGGGTATTTTAATTTGGTATGATGTCTAACTTCTTTTTTATATGGATACATATTTGATTAATAAACACAGTTTTTTAGGGTTGTTTTATTGTATAACTGTATTATATTTTGAAGATGTATATATCTAGATAGGTACCTAATATTAGTTTAGTTATTTATGTGAGTTTAATATTTACATAATAGTTTTACGTCATTCTCGAAAAACGCAGTATGCGAGGAACGATAATTATATTGATAAATTATTTATGAACGCTTGACTGAAAGGTTTGATATCGACTAATCATTATTATCTAATACAATGTTATAAGATAAATTCGAGTGACGAGTACTAAATAATAATTATTCATTTGAGATCGTTAGATATATTTATTTTTATGTCGATTGATTTTTACTATACTTGTTAAAGCTTACTATGTGAGTAAAACACTTATTGTAAAATATTTTTTATTTGCGTTGAATTCTATTATTAGTCAGTTATTTTTTTATTTAGTTTAATGGTTTCAATAAAAAAAATGGCATACTGCCAGCAATAGATAAAATTATCGTTATAACAAATATTTATTTCTTAGGAAGGCATACGTTCGAACTTGATCGCGATAGAGTCAGTTTAATCAACAATCGCCATCCGAATTCAGTATGTAATGAGAAAATCGATTGATTGATGGACTGAATTGCTTTGATTTTGACATCCTCGATCCGCGATCTAGTTTGAGCGTATAATGCCTCCGTTACTTAAATAGGAAAGAAAGGAAAATTGAAATATTATGATAATATTCAAAAATAATAATATATACATTGAAAATTGAATTTAATAATGCTATTATTGGTAGCGCCTGTATCAAAACGGTAATAGGGTGACAGGTATTTCATTTGTTTAGTGTTTAGTTAGAATGTTGGATGGTTGAATAATGTCGAAAGTTTTGGTTGATTTATAGTGCCGGAATGATTTGGATTTGTCATAGCTTAAATTTAAATCTAAGTTTCATTCGAGTTTTGAATAAACAACCTTAAATATTATTATTTTGATGTTACGTAACGTTTATAATATCATTTTGTTGGAATTAAAATCAGCGGAGTGTTATGATTTATGGCATTAGAACTAGGACGTGTTTTCATAATAATTAAACAATATCATGTTATGTAGACAGAATTAATAACATTACTAAGAAATTAGTAATTTTGAGCAAGCATCTACATATGGCTGCTTATAGGTATAATAAATTAATTTTAATAAATATTAAGAAAATATAATATGTAACATATCGCTCAAAGAACCTTACCATTTTCATCAGCCGCAGATACTTCATTTATAGATAAAAAATCTCACCTTCACAATTTCAATACACGCTGAATTCAGCTAATTTTTACCACGTACGTACATACTATTTCCGCCAATTTTCTACAAACGTTTAAAAATATGTTAAACCTCTAGTTCATTAATATTTCAATTAAGTAAATCTTTACATAATACCTAGAAAATAAGTTGTTTACAGATGAGAGCCACCATAGTTAATTGGTAGACTACCTATATTAGTTGTTTTGCATATTTTTCTGCAGTTAAATTATAGTTAAATCAACAATAAAAAGTGATTTTTACCTGCTCTATAGTATGTTAAGTTTTCGAATAAAAAAAATAAAATGTTGTTTTTTGATGTAGTTACTACACGGCTATTAACATGAAGTATAATAGTATTGACTGTTAGATTTTTATTCAGTTATTTTTATAATAAAAGGAGTTATAACATCTCTAGCTCAAAGTTTGTGAATACCAGTTGATATCCAATATACCTATCTGTCATGCTTTATAATGCGAAGGGTATTTGGTGTTTAGTGGTTATTAATTATGAAGTCAAATTTTATGAAAATATAACAGAATATTATGTGTGACGAAGAACAATGATAGATTAAATTATATTTACAAGAAAGTACCTATTCACGTCTTAGCGCTTTTTTCGACAGATCTAGCAATTTATATTAGCTTGCAAAGATTGCATCTGGCATATGGAGTTAAATCTAGTATTTTTATATCACGATTATTCTTCAAGTTATTTTTGTGAAAATACTAGATTACTCATTGGACAATCATTTTCGGGTAATTTGAATATGAATAAGGTATTTTACTCACAAAAGTTCCTTTATGTTTCACCGTTGATATTGGTCGAAGGATATATTTTATTATATTAGCATTGTGGCAGTTTAAGGAACCTGCAATGTCAATCTTATCATAACGTGTTATATAAATGTTGCTAATATATAATACGTCTATTTAATTTACAATGTTAATTAAATTGAGGCAGTGGTATAGTAGATATTGAGAAGAAAATAAATTAATATCATCCTTTCTTCTTATTCCAGGTCTTGCACCATTAGTCCTGAGAGGAGCATGCCCTCAATGCAGTCCTCAGGAGACCAAGCAGATTCAGAAGACGCTCAGCCACATCCAGAGAAATTATCCCAAAGAATGGGCCAAGATCGTGCGGCAGTACGCTGGAATTTAGAATAGTGCTAAGAATACAATAGAATAATATAAGAATCCATGTGAACAATTGAAACTATTTAAAAATTACACACAACAAATTCAGAAACTTATTATTAATTATCTTTAATAATTAGTTTCAAACTGTTATTTCCAAATTTTAATGAACCAATATAATAATCTGACAGAAATCAAAGTAAAAGGACAAAATTGCTAAATTTTGATAATTTTGGTAAAGAACAATATATTATTTTATATTTATATATAACAAATATCACGTTTTTGTACCCGGTTATATATAATATAATAATATTTTAATACATACATTTTTTTACTTTTGTAAATTATATTATTTTAAGTGTAAAATAAAAGTACATAATAAAAATATATAAATAGGTAGCTGTTTATTTTTTAATTATTATTTTTTCTTGACGTTACATCACATGCCTCCCTCAATGAGTGTTTTTCGCTCGCTCCAGCCCATTAGAAATCTTTTCCAGTTTTCAGGTCCTACCATCTTGTTCCAGCCCATCTCTACATAGTCAAACCACTTTTCTAGTGTCTATCTATAGGTTACTTACACCATCTGATTATAAAAACTGCGCATATAATAATTTAAAATAAAAATCTATTGAGGGTTTTTTTATAAATGGCGTGGAACATAATAAATATTAAACTCGATATACAAATATACCAAGCATCAAAAATTATGACAACTAAAAAATATCATAAGATTATACTCTTCTTATTATATTCTTTTTATTTATTATCTTGATATTTCTTCTTCTGGCGTGATTTCTTCATCATATTCATTTAGCGGCGCCTAAATATCAATCGCTTCATTTCCTGTACAACTTCAGTATTTGTTTTTCAATGGATTACACCACCTTATAGAATATAGATAATAGAATTGCTATTCTTCATTTATCAATTATAAACAGTGAAATGGGTGGGTCTACCAGTGGGTAAAAATACCAACAGAGCCATATATTGAAGTATTGCATTTAGGATTCATAAGGATTCATAAAACTGTATCTTATCCATGTTTATCGAATATTCAACTAACCACTCAAACAAAAGTTTAGAACAAACTAAAGTTTGGTGTATATAGTTTGATACGATTTGTCCGTGAGATTGACCGTGTGCTTAATTCCGGTTGGGCATCACTTATTATTAGTAAAATAGTATATATTATAAAATGTAAACTATAATGTTTTATATACAGTTATATAAAATTTTCGTGTACCTGCACCAGCTTAAAACAACATCTGACGGTAAGTTTCCGGCGACAAAGACGGTAAGGTGATGGAAGTGATCAAAACGTCCTATATCTACTCCTCGACTGTCCAGTTTTCAGAAAGGAGCGGCACAATCTGAACTTTTTATGCCAGCAGACGCGGACATCCGAGACCTTCCGCGGACCAAGGCAAATGAGGCCGCGAAAGAATATGCGCCTTTTAATTTCTATATTAATGTAATAAAAATAACCAAAATAATAAATAGTGACATTAACAATGATGCATTCCTTTCAGATCCAGTGATTTCAGTCTTATAAGTTTGGATAAGTATATGCTCAGAAGATCAGTCGTATGCGACATTTCTTTTTCCACGAAAGACGCGGCTATAGATAAAATTGCAAATCTCAGTTCCCAATAAATATGACGAAATATTCATCAGAATCACCACCGCCTTGCGCTACACAAAATTTTTCAAGGTTTTTGCAAGGTAGTTTCATTGGCCTTGGCCGAATTCAAATTAGCAATAACCGATACAGATAGAAAAATTATTTATTTTTCTCAGTCGGCACAATTTTTTTTTGACATGGTATCAGGTAGAGTAGTTCGTATGACAAATTCCTTAAAGAAACCTCAATAGTAAATGCGAGGTATCCGTAAAAGCATCTAGGAAAAATAAGTGGTAAAATACAGACACATTATTCAAATTAAAACCGGCAAATATGACTGACTGGTAGCACCCTTCACCACTGTTATGCCGTGTCCATACTGGCAACAAATTGCAGGCACCCACATTAAATTTTACGATAATTATCATAACTATCGTAAAATCTAACGAGGTTGCCATCAACTTGTTGCCAGTGTGGACCCGGCATTAGGTACCTAATCTAAGTTTTAATTTACCTAAATCTTCTTTCATTTTATATAATTCTTATGCTTTAAAAATGAACCTCAAGAAAACAAAACTATTACTAGTATCAAAAACAGCGACACCAGACACCAACACAATTTTTATCATTAACAGCGAACCAATCGAACGTGTGACCCATTATAAATATTTAGGTACATGGGTCAATGAGAAATGGAACCAGTCTCAGGAAATAAAAACTAGAATTGAGATCGTAAGGAGCGCCTTTCTCAAAATGCGTGTCCAAAAATCCGTGATTGGTACGAGTGAAGCTCCACCGAACTGTTCCGGGTAGCAGACGACAAAGATAAGATTGCCTTGATGGTGGCCGACCTCCGCTAGGGGATGGCACAATAAGAAGAAGATATCTTCTGAGTATTGTATTGTATCGCTCTTATATCTATTACTATTCTATCTACTTGCACAAATACCACTTCCGCATGAGAGTACTTATAAAAGTAATTATGATTGAACAATACAATTAATATAACAATTATATTTTTTTTGTGTTACATTATTATGATGATTTATAATACAATTATTTAAATATGTATGCGTAGACGCACATACAGTATAGCCGTTGCGAGTAAAAAATATTAATTCATATTACTAACACGTTCCTATTGTGTAATAAATTACCCATAAAATACATGAATGTATTTACGACAAATTATATTATGAATACATTCAATCCTCTTAATTACGTTTGTTATGCTTTTACGAATACTTTTGTAACAAATTGTTTTTTAACAACATTTGAAATAAATTAACCGAGTTTCATTATTTTCTTTGGGAGCTCGGCAGAACGTGTTTTGATTACTTACTGAAATAAATTACGTTGGCAAATACGCTAGGAATTTATTCAAAGTTACATTCGCATAACAATATATCATTATTGTGTTATATGGAAAAACGTAAATGAGTTATTCGCAACAAAAAAATACAACTAGACAATAATTTATTCTCAGACTGAAATGAGTACATTTTTGTAATAAGAAGTACTGAAGAACAATGGTATTTATGAATATTTTTTTGAAAGTCGTTCTCCATATTAATATATTCAGCATAACCCAGAAGACTCATGTTATGGCTAAGTTACACGTACAGTCTTGCACTGAAACAACGTTTGGCAGTAGATAAGGCAAGGCAGATAAAGTCGTTGTTGCTTGGTTGTTTGGAGGGAGTTTATTGATAGATACAATATAATACAGTAATAAAGATGACAGCGTGAGATTATAATCGCGTATACGGATGTACTGGTGGATATGACATTATAGAATAAAGGTATTGATAATTGAATATTAAATATTGAAAAATATCTTTATATATTCTTCTTAACACTATAACAGGCCTAGAGGTCCAATGACAATAGCGTAGTTTAACGGTAGTGTATTGAGTAATGAAAGTGAAATAATCATTAACACCCATGATTTGAGAAAATCACATAAATATATTTTGTCCTCACTGGGAATCAAACCCGTATGCACTGAACAACGATAACTTAAGATCTATTGTCTTTCCAATTTGTATATTTTATATCTCTGAGACAAAAGATAAAGGCAGATGTTACACGCTTATATGACATGTGATAATGGAAGCGGATGCAGAAAATCTCATTGACAGTCAAACGTACTAATAACTCATTAATTAACGAGCTTCAAATTCAAGATAGACGCTCCTCGATTTGCTTTTGCTGGACTCGTTTTAGTCATATATGCCGCAGAAGAAACGACAACATGAAAAAACTCATGGCATTGGGTCAAGTCAAAAATCGGAGAGAGTTTTTTTCCATAGTTAGAAAGTTGTCATATATTTATGAGTGAATATTCCTAATCAAAAATTAAATACATTAGATTTGATTATTATAATTGCAATACTATTTAAAGATTCCGCTCACTGTCACTTTTTTATTATTTAAATACAATGTAGGTATGGCATATAGACGAATGAATAAACTAATCTGTGTAAACTATCGCAATTACAAAGTTGTAACATGGATATTAAAGGAATGAATCATCGTAAGATTGGAAGATTTTGAGATGTGGCTGCTTCAACGTATGATATTGACTTCCTGTGTTGACGGTGTCAAAAAAGAGGAGGTAAGGCAAACCAATAAACCAAAAGAGCTTATAGCTACCATCAAACGTGGAAAATCTGAATTCTTCGACCATATAAATACGTGTATTAAATAAGGCTCTAAGTACCAAAAAGTAGTATTGCCTGTAGTTACAAAATACCGAGTCATTGCAGTAAAATTTCATAAAGCGGACCTTTTGAAAAATATAGTTTTACAGTGTGAAGCAATCACGGCAGCTTCTATAATTTTAGGTATTAAGAACTCGCAAGTGTCAACACACCATTGTCAGCTATTTTATATTGAATGCCGTTGACCACTGCAGTGCTACCTACACCATTATAAATAAAACACGCCAACGGACTTACAACGTCGACAGGTTTAATTAGTTTGCTGTATTTTTTTGACTTGCTTGAGGCACTTAGACTATAGTTGAAGTTATTGGCGTTGGTATGTAGAACATTTTTCTATAAAAATGTCAGTTTTTTATGGTTTTGGTACTAAGCGCCTTAATTAATACACGTATTCAATATTTTACCGAAATTTTTGGTGGGAAAGTATTGTATGAATTAAAATAAACCAAATTTTTTTCATAATATTACTTATAATTCATATATAAACATCAGGATTGATTTTATCCACTTTGGAGAACTTTTCTATCTGATTGATTTTCAACTGCCCTGATAAGCGGATTAAATTGGTTACGTAATTTAATAATTATTACAATATAATATATTATATTCTGTTTAATTTTGACTAATGCAATGAGAAATATGATTTATTTCAGCTCACAATGTTAGATAGAGTAGAATAAGGAAAATTAATATTTTTCTGGATAAACAATCTCCATAAGTGACTCAATGTTACATAAGCATGCACTGAAATAAGAATTTTATTATATTGTGTTTTAAATAAATCACAAAATAAAATTATTTAATAGTCATCATCATCATCATCAGCCTGAATCTATCCACTGCTGGATGAAGGCCTCTTCAAGTTGCTTCCACTTCTCTCGGTCCTGTGCATTGCGTTGCCACGTACTTCCGCAGAACTTTATCATTTCATCGATCCAGCGGCCTCTAGGTCTACCTTGTGGACGTTTTGTACTTCTTGGATACCACTGGATGACTAGATTTGTCCAACGATTGTCTCTTCTTCGAGCTATGTGTCCAGCCCATCTCCATTTAAGGCTTTTAATAAACTCTATTCGTTAACTCTCTAACGTTAAATAATCGTTTAGTTATGAGACTTTGCCACATATGAGTATTAAAAAACACCTCCCTTTGGTGGCTTTCACCGGGTACGGTTAACATATAATATTTTGGTGGCCATAATATAAAATTATAATTATCTCTATATATATAAAAATCTCGTGTCACGATGTTTGTGGTCGAACTCCTCCGAAATGGCTCGACCGATTTTTATGAATTTTTTTATATATATTTGTTAGGTATAAGAATTGGTCAACAAGTATTTTACATACCGCTAGGTGATTAGAGTATCTCTATCCAGAAAAAATTTCTTTTACTTTTTTGACAATTTTTTTTTTGAATTTTTATTATTATTTGACATAAAAAAATACCTATAACCAAAATTTTAACCCTTCTACCCCTACCTTCCCATTTTTTAATCGCGATTTTATTATTTTTGTATGAACAAATTTAACCGTCGTTCGTATTTCAAACAGAACGAAATTATTTATGTTGTTGAATGACAGATGGCGCTACGCCCGAGAAGAATTCAAGAGAAGCGTCGCGTCATTTTGACATTTCATTCGGCATATCACAACGCAGTGCGTGCAAAATTTTGTACGATTTATTTTAATTTACCTATTTTTATGTGCGTGTATTACAGTGCACAATGCCAGCAAGACGCAAGGGGGGCCATTTAGGCCGTCGAACGAATAAAGCAACAAACATGCAAAATAGTAGAGCAGAAAGAACAGACGAACAAATCCAACAAAAGAACGTTAAAATGAAAAAACGTGCGTGTAAGCAAGTCGCAATTGCATGCATCTCAATCATAAGAGGCACGAGCTGAACGAAATCAACAACGACAATTGGAACGGAGCCAAGCGCGCCGGTTCGTAGTTAACACACGCAGAGCAAATGACCGACAACGCCAACGAGTACATCGAACATTTACATCCGCTTCGTTCCTTCGTCTCGCATTCGAGTACGAGCCAGATATTGAATATTCCGCTCATCCAAGTGCTGATTGGTGCTATGGACAAATAATGTCCCCATTGTCATGCGCTCAAATTCAAACATGAGTCAGCCGGGATGTGTTGCGCATCAGGAAAAGTGCAACTACCAGAAATTGAGATACCACCAGAACCATTGAACGGCTTGCTCATCGGCACGGTTCCAGATTCAAACCTGTTCCTGAAGTCCATTCGCACATTCAATTCATGCTTCCAAATGACTTCGTTCGGAGCAACAGAAATGGTTCACAATACTGCGGCAAATGGTCAACAATTCCATTCTACGTTCAAAATCAAAGGCCAAGTATACCACAAAGTAGGCTCATTGCTGCCAATGCCAAACGAACCACATAAATTTTTACAAATCTACTTCATGAGCGGTGAGGACATCAATCATGTGGATGCACATTGCGGCTACAATGGCCTCAATTTGCCTATTTCTAGGCGCATCGTAGGCGAACTGGACGCTCTGTTGAATGAGCACTATGAATTATTGAAATTCTTCAAAGCACACATGCACGAATTGCAAAGTGACAATCACGCTTTTTTTCCTCAATCTTGATAAAACACCAGCTGGAGAGCACGTGCGTCAATTCAATGCACCTGTTGTTGATGACATTGCTGGAATCATGGTTGGCGACCGCACATCGACGCGAGAAATCGTGATTCGAAGAAGAAACAATAATCTGGAGTTCATCGCTGACACACACCGTTCATACGATTCTCTCCGATATCCGCTAATTTTCTGGAAGGGACAAGACGGATATTGCATAAACATTAAACAACGAGATCCTGTCACAGGTAATTCATTCATTATGAACATCATTACTCATTTTGAATTGAGAAAATGAATGGTTGATGTTTTTTTTGTTTTTATCAGCGGTCATCGTCTACAGCGCTCTATTCCTCTTTCTGTCATAGATCTCATCCTCACACACTTACGATACATTCGTTATTTTTTATTTAACAACCAAAATATTCACTAGAAATAATTTATATGGCAGAACAACGTTTGCCGGGTCAGCTAGTATTTTATATATTTCGAGCCAGTGTAGTAATTCTTTAATGTCTATCACTACAGTGATTGTTTCCTTCTTTGTAGTATAAAAGATATATTATTATAGACTGAGAATTTAAATAACGGATATGCGTTCATTTCGCAAATGATATCATGACGGCAATCGTTAAAGCGTCAATTACATTGAGCTTTTTTATGAGCTGATTATTGGCAAATTTAAAAGCGGGCGGTTCAGCTACTGCGATTTCATGATTACACACAAAATTTTCCATTCGCTGATAAGCCACAAGCCAGCGAGCGATTTTGACGGAACGTAGTTCGTTTTTTTGCCGGGAGGTCGCTACGCTCCATAATAATGTTTCCATTAAACGTCAAAAAGGTAAATTTCAAAATGAGTAGTTCGTTTTTCCACCACCACGCTCTACTGCGCAGACGCGATACGCCCACAAGCCGGCGTGTAGCTTATAAAGTTGACCGGCTTTCAACTTTTCTCGGTGGAGTGTTTACAACCTGCTTATTAGCTTGTTCGATGATTACACTGGGCGAATTTACAGGCAGATTATAAATTTGCCAATAATCAGCTCGTAAAAAAGCTCAATGTAATTGACGCTTAAGGCTATACCTCAGTTGAGGCATGGTCTAAAAAGATCGTGGCTAGGCGATACGCGGATTGTGCGAATGACGCGTGCTGAACGAATTATAATTTGCCATTAAAATCCAACGTGCGTCCATTTATTGTTCTGTTTATTGTTCTATTAGTAACAATATTAATATATTCATAGACATGTTTTCTTTTTCAAGTAAATGGGTAACGTTTTTTAGTCATCTTTACACGATTTAAGAATTAATATCCCCGTCGTCATCACGAAAAAAAGTGTTCACGCTATCCGATTGCCATCGAGTCCAAAATTTCGTCGCACCTATAGTTAAAAATTATTTGCTGTTTCACTAAAGTACCGTCTTAACGGACAGTTCTGTACTCGTTGTGTAATGGGGTCACGATTTTTTTGATTTATTATCGAATTCAATCTCAATCAATCATCAAAAGAGCAGGAATCTTTAATACAATACAATGCAAAAAACTTTCCTTTCATACAGCAGTTAATCACAAAGAAAGTGTCATAAATAAAGCAGAATTGAAATCCTGCGTTGAAATATTTCTTCGTCATTGATTTTCGCAAAACGAAATTTATTTCCATGTTTCAAACGCAACACGCATACTACGTGTCGACAGATATGACGGAAAAAACATACACACTCAAAGCATATAAATATTATTATTAATACAAATGCATTTACGTTCTCATATTTATTACTAGCGGCAAAATCAGGAGCGTACGTAAATAGCTTTGCGGGTGAAATTACAATAATGTAATAATTTAGATAAAACGGTTAATATTTTACCCAGGATGCGATCGACGATAAATTATTACAACGATTGTATGTATTATTATTATTTTCGCTTTTGTTATCGCTAGAATGAAATAACAATAATTGAGGTTTGTATGAAACAAATAATAAATGTTACGCAATAATCTTGTGTTTGAACGAACTTCCGAAATACCCTCGTTAGTAGGGGCGAACTCTAAATCAGAACTACACTAATGAGGCTCATATTAAATTATATTCACACTATCAGCTTTGCGCGGACAATAAAACGAGACAAAATAAATTAATATTGATCTCGGAAAAAGTTACCCCTGGGGATTTACCCTATTGTCAATATTCACACCTAGGAAAAAGACTGCATGTATGATGTATCTATAGTCTAGGACTGCATGCATTTTCTTTGTTGTTGACTAATTTCCTATAATGGCCGAGCGGATAACTTGTCAACTTATGTGTATTCCGGGTTCAAATCCCGGGTCTAGCAACAAAAAAATGTGTTTCAATGTGTGTTAGAGTATGGTTCTATTAGATCAATTAATATCTAATAAATACAAAAATCTGTTAAAGAACCTCCACTCTATTGAGGCCCTTAGTTGAGGTATTCGTATAAATTCACTACATACTCAAAGTCGCATAGACTATTATTTAACATATGGTCATACTTTTATGTAATAATAAAACGTTATGTAACACATCTAATAAAATTATTTCCAGTTTGTGGTATATGATTATGTTAAATAAATTTTATTTATTGAATTGTGATCTCTAGTCGTTCCGAATTAGGTATAACTCCACATTCACAAAACAACTGATAGCTACTGAACTGGACAGGCCATGTCCAGCGAATGCCGGAGACATGGGTACCAATAATGGTGCATGTTAGGAACCCAGAAGAAATGAGGATAGTCGGGAGGAAATGGTGACAATCCATACAAGAACTTTTCGAAGACTGGATATGAGGCGCAGATGATTGCGCTTACTGGAGGATTGCGAATGAGCAAAAGTACGAATTGAGCTAAAGCTCGCTAAGTAAATTTATGAATAGTATTGTGTTGAAGTTTGCTGACAGTAAACATTAATTTACTTTAAAAAAAAAATAGTGTGCTGGTTATCTGTAGATGTGCTAAATTTATATCAGTCAGTTGTGGACAATCCCGAAATGCCAAGGAAAGGAGAAAACGGAATAACACACTTTGACGTCGCAAAAGCAAAATACAATGGCACGGTCATTCGCTTAGTCTAAATTTGTGAATGGGTATATTATTGGTCTCTAAAATACTAAGTGACCATCAAAATTGATGTATCGACGAAATAATTAAGTTTAGTAGAAATACAGAATAACGATATTCGAAGGATAAAGAGAGTTGAATTAAAATATTGACTGTAATCAGTTAATCACAGAGCTATGAATCTACTTCTCTATTATGATTATATATGGAAAATGAAGTCTCTCAAATTTAACATCAGCAGTGGGTAATCGAGTTGAGTGATGTATTTTTTTATCGCGACAGTAACCCACTATTAAAATTATTTACAGAAAATCAAGCAGGTAGATAGCCGACAACCGTTACTCATAAAACGTGCATTATGTTCCACTTCGGAATGGAAACAGCTGTAATTAAAATTACATATTATCACATTTATTAAAATAATAATATAAACTGTTTATGATTTATGACCAATTCGGTTCTGTAATAATTCATATTCTGGGTAGGTGTATATTCGATATATTATTTGATGAATAGATGAGTGAACCTTTGAAACAAGAACTTTGTATAAAAGGAAGCAAATTTAGATAGTTATTCATATTATCAAATATATTGTTATGTATTTGTACTATATTGATAGCGGTTTTTTTTAATTTATGATTTTTGCATTGTTTTATATAGGCTGTTCTGATATATTATGTAATTATTATATTTACCCTTTTCTGTCAGTAAATCGATGGTTGTAATTATATTATATCGTTAAGACCGCTTTAAATAGCCCAGGAATATCTTCAGGAGAGTGCCACACCCTACGCTAGAGCACCATGTTGTTGTGGCCGATTCTCTTTCACCCTGCAACGTTATTTAAAGTTAAATCTATGCGTTTTAGTGCACATATTATGAATAGAGGGATAAGGCCAATGGCTGGTGGATGAGCAGGACCACACGCAGTTTGCGTAGGTTTTGTACTATCTGTATAATACGAAAAGAGATAAAGTGAGACTAGTAAAGTAAGGTAGCACGGGGATAAGAAGATAAACTATACGTTAAAACATCCTGTGGTTAGCCCACCGATCAGCCGTTGCGTCGAGTTGCAACGGCTGGTCGTCGTAGTAGGCGGAGGCTCTTAAGCTGAAGCCTTTACTCAGCATTTCGAAAAGAGGTACCTAGCGGAAAAATACGAAGCTTGCAATTTGAAACATTTTTTTGATAATTTACAATTTCAACTGTTTTAATTATTAAATATGAATCTAAAAACATTAAAAAGAAAAATATTTTTTTATTTTAAGTCAAAAATAAACCTACAATTTATGAAAATAAATTGATGTTTTTTAAAATGAATATAAAAAATATTAAAACTATGAAATAGTCAAAAATCTCTATCACAAAAAATAGAAAACTTAATATACTAAATTTAATAATAAATATGACTATAAAATAATATGTAATCATAACGTGGGACCCTGCACAAAATTCACATTTTATAATTTTTTTTCTTAAATTGTAGTATTTTGACTTAAAATAAAAAATATTTTTCTTTTTAATGTTTCCAGATACATATTTATTAATTAATACAGTTTAAATTGTAAATAATCAAAAAAATGTCTCAAATTGCAAGCTGAGTAAAGGCTTCACCTTAATAGCACCGGACGAGTTTGGGTCGAAATCTCGAAGGCCGGAATCCCAAAGGCCGAAATCCCGAATGCTGAAATCCCGAATGGCCGGAATCCTGAATGGCCTAAATCCCGAAAGCCGAAATCCCGAAAGCCGAAATCCCGAATACCGAAATCCCGAACGCTGAAATCCCGAATGGCCAGAATCCCGAAAGCCGAAATTCCGAAAAATAAAAAATACAAACATAAATATTTGCGCAATCTTGAATTGCGCAATTTGTACAAGGGAGACAAAAGCCCATTTTTTTCTGGAAATATAAGAAAACGAAAAATAAAAAATATAAACATCAATAATCGTGCAATTTCCGCAAAAGACTAAAACCCATTTTTTGTGGAAAATGGGTTTTGCAGATTGCGCATTTTTTTACAGGAGAGACAATTTTGTAGAAGAAATGGATTTTGTCTCTCATTCGGGATTTCAGCGTTCGGGATTTCGGTATTCGGGATTTCGGTTTTCGGATTTTAGGTTTTCGGGATTTCGGCCTTCGGGATTTTTTCCGGCACCCGTACCGGACTAAGAGAAATGGCGTAATCATCTGAATAATATCATGTACTCTGCTATTGAAAGATAAGACGCAAAACTTAGAGAATATGGTCGGCGGATTCAAGGGGCTTAATTTAACGAGCGGTGTGATTACTCAACAGCAATGTAATCGACAGTAGCAACTGGAACAATAATGACATAACCCTTCCATAATTACTGCGTACCAGAAAAAAATGCATCTGCGCATATTCATGGTTAACTGGTTTCTCTGTAGTACTGCAGAGCTTAACTCATTCGCTGCTGAGTAGATAATGATTTTTAATTAGCACCTTTAAAATGCACATTAATTACATCTATCGGCCGCCTGGTCATTACGCGCTGGGTGCGTCTTCCGCGTCCAAAGAATTAATAAGTGTGACGGGGTGGAAGGGGCGAGCAAAAGAGTATGCCACTAGACTAGAGATTACAAAAATTAAGCGGCGGGCCCCACTAACGCCACACGCCCATATGTTATGTTATTGGTAATATCAATCTACTTTTCGAGATAATAAATGAAAATATTTCAGTAATTCAATATTAAAATTACCAGTTCAGTGACCATCTTTTTATGTGAATTAAACAATGCCTCCTAACCCCTTAGAAAATTTCACACATTGGCATGCAGAAGTTAAAGGTAGAATATAAAAAAAATATATTTTATGCTCAATACAGAATTACGGTAATTAAATCATATCTGCACCACGTGATACTTCCCAAGCAATTTAATTAAATTTAGTTATGTAATGGCGGTGATTTAATGTAATTTATTCAAAAATAGTCAATATTATACATCATTTAATAAATCAATAATAATACTTACCCAATGAGGATATTAATTCATCCCAGAAGCGTTTTATTAATAATTACATCAGTGGACTAGTAGTCTTGATAATAGAGTAATAACTAAAATGGCTGTTGATTAAAAAATAGAAACATTAATTATTATTGTATTAAAATTGATCAATATATTATGATAATGCTTTGTGAACCTACCTCAATTTATAGGTCGATTATTCATAAGTTTATTCTTCATATCTATCACACTTGAATAGTCAAAAACATAGCTTATAATTAGTATCTTTAGAATTATCTTCAAATGTGTTAATCTTGTCCATTTTTTTAATAATAACATGCCTAATTCTTGTCAAATTTGGGATCACAGAGATTATCAATATAATTTTTTATTGTAAATATTTCACTATAATAATGTCTACATAAATTATACTAATAGTTTTATAAATGCGTTTAAAAATTAATAAATGTAAAAAATCTTAACACCACTGCACATGCATGTACTGAAATATGACTATATTCTAAAACATTAGAGTGAGAGGTTTAAAAGAATACTATTTTATGTAATAAAAATACTTTATGCAGTCATCAAATGTCTAAAATAAATATAAAGGATAATAAGAATAAGGCTTCAAAATTATATAAATAGATTATCTACAACGTTTAAGGAATGTCCAGGATCATGCTTTGAAAATACAATTAAAGCTCCACGCTGCGCATGTCCGCCCTTAACGCATTAAACGTATTGTAAAATATTTGAGCCATTTTAGAACAGTATTGACTGGGTAAGAAATTAAGATGTTTTTCATAAAAACTTCTTAATTTCTAAATAAACCAATATGTGCATCCATCGTTTAGCACCCATGAAAAAATTTGACGAATAAATCATGGGGTTAAGGCCAAAAGTTGGTAAGCCTCGAAATCATTTTATGGGGTAATTGCAATTTGAAGTTTGACATGTAATCTAATTAATGCTAATTTCTTTGTGTTTTGTTTGCATGTTTTATATATTGATTTTTTTCTAGCATACATACTTATAGTATTCTTTTCTTTTCTTTCGACCATGTCCGATCCTAATAGGATCATATGGGCAGGGCTCGAAATGGACCGGAGCGCACCGGAGCGCCGTTCCTGTTCGTGAAGTTGGACAAATTGTCGCTCCGTCTCGTGGATAAAACAATTCGACCGTCTGAGCTAGATAGGCCATATAATACAAAATCTAACACACTTATTTTTATGAAATACACATAAAATATGATAACTACGTAAATATCTTCTGAAAACTGTCGGGCGCTCCGGTTCGTAAACTTTTCCATTTCGAGCGCTGCATATGGTCCTCCACAGAGCAGAGATTTGTATTAACAGATTTTGTTTTTTTACGAGAAATGGATGACAGCCACTTGCTCAACCTATTAGGTCCATACCCTGACAGACACAAATTGAAAAACAATATGTGTACTTGCCAGACCCAGGATTCGAACCTGAGACCCACGGCATTATAAATAGTCCAACGCTTAAGCCGCGCGGCCGCCGTGGGTGACTTATAACTTATAACATAATATAATATAAACACACATTCCGCTGTTAATTCTAAATAGGTACCTAAATTATCGACTTACCAATAATAATTTTTGACAGCAACCTGACGAAATATGACACCTTTCTTTGGATCGGCATACGCATCATGGCAACAAAAAAAGGGTACACGAATGACATATACATCCGTATTTTCTACTAGACTATTCAGGCTTAGCACTCGAAAATATACAAAGTCTTCATTTTCTATCTTTGCAGGGCACGTTTTCCCAGAAGCGTGAGAAACTTTTAAAACCCTTCAAGAAAAAATATTTGGTTTGTTATAAATGTATCTCATTGACAACCAAATATAATAAGAAATGTTCATTATCATAAAATTTTTCGTTCGATTTATTTTTTTAAAACAAAAGATTTGAATTCAAATTATTATATAACCATTCTAAAAAAAAGTTTATGGTTGATCAATATTCAGAGCGAATGCCATCTTAGATCAAAATGAAAATACCAGGTTCAGCATGGTGATACTGGAATGGTGATAATAGAAATTGACATTTTCAAAGATATATAAATTTTAAAATCATGTTTTCTATCTGAAACCATCTTTTCGTAAATCTGTCACAGATTAATAAAATTTTAATGTCGTTTAATATTCAATATACCTACAGTTGATATGATAGTACTGAACTGTAAGCATCTATCAAACTGTTATGAGTATATCCTATCATTAATGGTTTTCTTTCACTACCCGATTAAAATCAACGATTCATTTATATTCGTGTCAGTTTATTTTTCAAATTTAAAATTTGTTTTAACGCGTACGATTTTTTCTCTTTTTTTCTTCTCTTTTATTACCTACGTTTTAACCCTGTTTCGCTCTCTCCTAAACATTTACATGTGTTTTGTCTCATGCGTTATAGAGAGATAGATTAATACATTAAGACAGATACACAATGTAATAATATTTTGGAAGTTGTTCAATTTTTCCATTAAAAATGTCACTACTATGACTAGTGAAAAATGGTAGTTCTAATGAGAAACCGAAATAAACGCTGTAAACTAAAAGTTGAGAACGCGGTTTCTAAATTGAACCCAGAACTTCTTTGACACTTCACTGACCATCAAAATAATGAACTCTGAAGTTATATAAAATAATTTCAACTTTCGTTTAAATTACTCCGAATAATGCCGACTAATAATCATTAAAACGATCTACTTACATGCGTGTCGAAAGTCATAAAATATTATTACGATTCATAATAATTATTGCCTTGCACGCAAAAGGTGCGTCGCCAAAAACTTTCTCTTCGTGGTACACACTGTACGTCAAGGGTTAATTATCAATCGTAGTGATAATATTACTGTGGATCAGTATGACCAAATAGCATTTAACGCTGAGTTTATACTAAGGATGTCGTTAAATCATATCTCTAATTTTATTTAAATAAAAATACATAAATAATATGTCACAAAATGCGCTTTGGTGATTTTTTTATTACTTAATAATTAATTTCAAAAAACGGTTTTCTTTTCATACCTTCTGCATCAATATATAGAATTTAATTTTCTTATGATATTTATTAATTTATAACGATAATGAAAAATATCTCAATGTACACGTAATTTAAAAAGGGTATTTCAAAAATATCCACGGCGGATTTCTAAAAAACATAGGTATTAAAAAAACTAATACATTTTGTAAATTTAATGATAAACTTAAAATAATAAAAAAACTGACTAGCATTCGTTTAAGGCTTTCATATAACAGATTCATATTTTTATCATCGAATTAAATGTTGATAGGTTATTTCAAATAAGTTATGTACTTAGATAGATTTTTATAAGAATTATTCATTTTTAAATGTTTTATTTAATTAGTACGGTAGATGCGTACAGTACAGTGGCCATCTATAAAAAATGTGACGCCGCAGGTTGTGGGGGGGGAGTATGAACCGAAAAAAATGCATTTGTTTCATTGTGTATTTGATTAACGTTAAAATACCCAGTCGGTTAGACAAATATCTAAGAACTATTTCCCATAAAAATGTTTGCAGTGAACAAGAATGAATGAAATTAACAAACACGTTATGACCAAAATAAGGGTTGCGCCGTGTAAAACGTCAGGAAACCGTTCACAACGATACCTGTAAAAACGTTGCAAGTTGCATTCTAAGAGCTTTGATCGGGTGCGAAATGCTTTAGATTCTCTCTCTGTGTGTACCGGGCATTATTATAACGTTGAATCAGTGTGACCAAATGGCAATTAAGGTTGAATTATTCTGGGACAAAATAACCCGAACGGGATGTGATTTATGCGAAAACATTTCCGCAAACGCAGGGGATAAAACTTTTAGGATCACCGCTAAGGGAGGTTATGGCCTTAACCCCTTCGAAACAAGCAAGCGCCCTTACTTGTAAACAACAGTAGAACGATTTTTTGGAATATTGTTTCAAAGCGCAATATAAGCATTAACTGCTTAAGAGCGTTCATAAGTGAAACGGAAAATGATTTTCAACAGTATGTGGAACGAAATTTCGGCCGCGTTGCTAGTCGGAGAGCGATAGTCGACTCGTTCGCACGTCAATTTGTTTTGTGATGGCGTCAAAGGAATATATTCTTAAATCGTGTAAAGATGACTAAAAACGTTCCGCATGTACTGGAAAAAATAAACATGTCAATGAATATACTATTATTATTACGAATATATTAATAAACATAACATCAAAAGGACGCAGGTTGAATTTTTATGACAAATTATATTTCGTTCGGCTCGCGTCATTTGCACAATCCGCGCATCGCCTAGTCACGATCTTTTTAGACCATGCCTCAGCTGAAGTATAGCCTTAACCCCTACAGCCGGCAAATCAGTATGACTGATCGATCCAATTCAGTTGAACATATCGCGGTATACCTATTCTACAGTTTCTTTGATCATCTTAGAATATATCACGAGAGTGTGATGATGAACGAGAAGAGCGTTCTGTAAAGTAAAACGGTATATGGTCATCTCATTTCCGTTTTTATAACAGCACCCTGCAATTTATAGATCGCTCTTATAGCATCGATATAAAATAAAAAAATTAATGGCAATGGGGGCCTTAACTAACTCTGATTGATTCAACTGATTTATTCTTATTATTCTGACGTTTTTGTTGAAAATATTCCATCGTGATTTATTTTAATTAATACAATGGTTTTCTACCATGATTTTACTATTAATACCATTATAGATATTGGTATGATAATAATAATAATATAAAACTATATGTATATTTAATATTATTATTATATATAAGTAAAAATAATATGTACTTAGACCGAGAAATTAAAATTTACTATTCTAAAATTTTTATACACTTAAAAAAATAACTTGTACCCAATCTATTCCCCACGCTAGTAGAATATAATATCGACACTGTATAATGATTATTGTCCTCCCAATTGGCATCACTGATGGCATTATAGTTCTATTATACCATCGAATAATAAACAATAAATTGAATCTCTCGACTTCGAACTAGTTTTCGGGAATACACGTCATAATATCCACTATAGCACAAATGATTTGATTCTCATTCACATTAGGTACTGATTGAGATACATTATCCAAACTTTTAAGATACAGTATGTGTATGTAACCATGTATACCAGAAAGTCAGTTAGATAAGTTTAGTCGCGGATTATATGTGTACAACTTTATACAAAGAAGTCTCAAAAGAATGTTATAAAACTATGTTATGTGCTGCAGTTATCACAGAATATAATATCAAACCAGAAAATTGTATTCTGCTACCTAATTTTAGTGTTATTTTTTTCTTTTAGATTTTGCGGGGAGGATGTTTAAATTATTCTCAGGAAGCAATCAGAGAAGTTGGCTGCTTTGGCCTGCAATGTACCTAAGCCTACCAAAAGAAATCTAATGGGTACCAACCTAAAATACTTTGTTAAAAAAAGGTAAATGTGAATAGATGTATGTAAGGATAATCAACAACGCCCATAAAAACTAAGAAAACTCTTTTTTTGTAAAAATTAATATAAATATAATCCCTTATACCTAATATGTTAACGATGCTAAATCAGTATACCTGAGTGCATACTCGTAATCTAAAAAATACATTTCCGAAGGGTTAACCTGCGATCAGAGACTGCGAAAATTTTGCAACCCGAATAATTTTGCTCCCCCCCCAACCAAAACTATTGCCATTTTGAGGACAGTTAGTAGTTGCCACTGCGAGAACACCTACCTACGCCATTGTATAACATATACTTACATATATATCGTATATGTATTATGTTATTTTGTTTGTGTAGATCGGTTTGGCAAAATAGTACGTGGATTGATTGAGAACTTATTTTTATTATTTTTCAATGTCTTTATATCCAATATGGAGGATGTTAAATTAACAATAACAAAAGACTAAACGTGTTTTACTCGTATTTTAATAAAAGTTTGGTGTATGTATCTAATGATAATAATATGCTCTCATATTTAATATTATGTTGATGTTTAATATCAACTAAAACCAATAAATATAATATAATAAATGCTATTTAAAACTTCTTTGTTTTAAAAGAGATGAAGAGAAAAGAGGATTTTTAATTTGACATAAAAAAGAGAACAGAGGATCAAAAACGTCGGTGTAAATCGATATATTTTATATTATGAATGCTTAGCTGTTGAGTGTGAAATTACACGCAAAACGTATCACAAATTTAATATTATTTATTATATTAAGTGAAGGTTATGAGGCAGTCTTGGAAATAAGGCAGGATAACATAATATTGAAAGGATGATATTTTAGGATATTGAGATATTGTTGTTTATGTTTACACTGTGTAGAATGTATAGAAAGAACAGATTCTTCTGGTACGACAAAATCACTTTAGAACAGTGTTTGTGTCATTTGAAAGTAACGACACCAACAACTAACAACTGCTAGAAGAATCTGACACCGTTCAATACTGGTGCAAGAAATAAAATTATTAGGATAGATTTAAACGACTCAAAGACGTCGTGGTATTTTAATACTTTTAGGTTATGAATTGAATTACATATTAACAGATTGATTTTATGACGGAAAGTGATTATAATCTGACAAGGCAGAACTTAGTAACTTCATTGTGATTTTATTTTACACTTGTTAAGTTGGTAGAATGAATATTTTAATTGTTGTCATTTGGCGGTTTAAATGCAATGTATTCATGTATATGCCGTGAACGATACAATTGTATAAACATCATAACATTATAATATTAAATTTTAAAACTTTAGTTTCCTCATCGATGATCGAACTGCTTCAAGATTTATCTACTACAGTCCGGAAACTATTTGACCCAAATATGAAATATAAATACATACGTGCTAGTATAGAATTCATTGTCTTTTCTGTAGAAGTCTTTGCATGGTTTGTCAAAGTTTTTTCTCGCGGGACCCGCGCGAGGTGAAAGATCGACAAACTTTTTATTTCGAAAAACTTTTCTGCTTATGTATCCAGTTTGATTGATAGAGTCACAGTGGTGAAAGAGAAATATAAGTTTAGGGTTATAATATTATGTCAAAATTATTGTGAGTGATATTTCTTTTGTGAGCAGATATTGATTGTATTCTAGTATTATGTATTACATGACTGGAAGTAAAAGAAAAGTTTCTCATTGATATGAGTGAAATCAGTTTCAGTACCTACCTGAATTTAATGTTCCTTGTCGACAGAGTTTTTTTTTATTATTTTCTTTGTATAACAGTGTGGTAGAGCATAAGAATATTTCAAAGACTGTCTGGAATGAAATTCTCAGCTATATATTATTGCATATTCATAGTAGGTCTAAGAAAATTCTTCGTCTATTTTTTTTTTTTTTTTTTGTGATTTTACCGAGGCTTTGACTGCGACTCGCTGTCATATCGCCTCTTCTCTTCTAGAAGGGGATCCTTCGATCAGGTCCTCACTCCTATTCTGTTAAATGGCTTTATAGTTATTTTGTCTAGCTCTTCCGTCTTTCTTTCTTTCTTCTTTAGACGCCAGTGTTTTATGCACCAGAATCGCTCTCCTCCGTATCCATCCCTTCTGTATTTTCGATACATCGTGTAATCATTGAATTTCAGATAGTCTAATTCAGACCTCAGCCAAGTCTCTGAGATTAATGCTATTGAAATTTTTTGTCTTATTAAGTAGAGTTCTATATCATCCTTTTTTTGCTTCATACTTCTGGCATTCTATTGTAAAATCCTAATTTGTTTTTTATTATCCATTTTGCTCCAGAACCTCCCCTAGAATTTCTTTTAAGTGTCCTTCTTTGAATTGTTTGCATACCCAGTCCACTGCTTTAATTATTAGTTGTTTAATGATCTGCTGCCAGTCTCCCCCTTTCAGCAAGACTTTCATACTCCCATCGCGTTAATCTTCCCCTTTGAATTTTTTTAATTTTTTGTAGGCTTTACGCTACTACCTGTAGATATTATTGTTGAGCCTGAAGCTTCTACCACCGCTTCTTCTTTCTTTTTGTTTTCCTTAGTTTTTTGAATTGTTTCGCTTTCATCTCTTCCTACAATTTTTTTTTGTTTTAATATGTCAGCATAGCTATTATTTAACATATTTTTTTTTGCTTCCTTGAAAGGTATGTTCATTTTTTTCATTGCTTCTTTGCAATTCTTTTCCTCTTGCCACTTTGGGCATTTTTGGCTGTTTGCCGCGTGGTTACCTTTGCAATTGATGCACGTAATTTCCTCATTTTTTTCGCAGGTTTTGTGGTTTTCACCACACTTAGGGCACGTTTCTACTGTACGTCCGCAATTGTTCGCGATATGCCCATATCGCCAGCATTTGTAGCATTGCATAACCCTGAATACATACGGTTCTACAGCAAAAGAGACTCCATATATGTAAATTGTTCTCGGCAATATTTTCTCCCCAAATTTAATACTGACTGACGAGGTCTTTTTCAGCTCTCCTGTATCACCTTTTCTTGTCAACCTCTTAAGGTTGATTACTTTTGCATCACTTTTGATTTCCATTTGCAGTTCTTGGAGGTCCATATCAATATCGACTTTTCTTATTACTCCATAAGAGCAGGAGTCATTCTCTTTGGTCACAAAACCGAGATCTTTGAGTTCTCCAGCTTGTTTCACTTTATCTGCTTCTTTTTCGTCTTCTACTTGGATGTACGTCTTTAAATTTTTATTGTAAATTTTCTGTACTTTTACTCCTGCCTTATGCAGCATCTGCGCTATTTTCAATTTGAATGGAATTTTACTTCCCGTCGCTATCATGACGATGTTTTGGTTTCCCTTTGGAGTGACCCCAGAGTCTCTTCTGGGTTTTTTTCCAGAGGTCACCGTCTGCCATTCTTCTTCTTTTTCTCCAACCACTTCCTCTTCATCATCGTTTCTTTTCTTCTTCGTTTTTTTGGTTTCATTCACTTCCATCGTGGTGTTTTCCATTTTATTGCTTTTGCCGTTCACGCGGTCTTGGAATTCGCGCAACAGTGTGAACAAAAAACAGTGTGGACAACCCCTCGCTTCACAGCGTTTGACGCACTCCCCACACAAAGTGCACTATCCGTGCAACAATAAATATTTTTCACTTTTTCTCAAGCACTGGCACTGATTGTCAAAATCACATGGGACCACACATGTTGAGTTTATTGTCAAATTCATTTACAAACAATATTATTTTTGTTGTATCCCGTATTTATAACCGTTCGCGAGTAACCAGGCGAATAGCGTCCCGAATACGCAAGCGAAGTTGTACAACCTCACTCCACCGCTGTTGGCTTCCGACTGTGAAATTCTTCGTCTATATTTTTCCCGTATGGTCCGTAACGAATAACTGTTATGATTGATATTTTGCTAGTTAAATATTGCTCTTTGACACCATTGTAGTACATACCATGGGTTGAAATCTCACTGAAACAATAATTTATTTAACAAAATGATTCTTCCATATTTTAAAAATATTTCTTTATATAATTATCAATATCATGATTCACTTGAAATAAAACGAACGAAATATTTTTTTAGGGAACCGACGATATTGAACTTGAAACCATTATTGATCACCAAGTGCGCGCACAACAACTATGCTATCTCAGGCTTCGTGACAATTAATCGCGATAGTAGCTGATGAAAAGCAACTATTTACTAATCGATATTAAGGTATTAAATTAAACAGACGTCAAAATAAGATTACTATTATTATAATTCCACTCTATTAATTTAATAGCGCCTACGATGGCCGAGCGGCTTATGCGTCGGTTTATACTGTAGTGGGTCCCAGTTTCAAATCCTGGGTCTGGCAAATACACATATTGTATTTAAACTGTGTTTAGAGTCAAATTATTGACCTAATAGGTTGAGCACGTGGCTAAAATACATTTCTCGTAAAAAAAACATCTGTCGAGGCCCCGCATAGGCCCAATATGATCTTAATTAGCATCGGACATGGTCGAATAATAAAATAAAATGAATTAATATAATAATATTTAAATAAATAATTGATAAATAAACCGTTAAATTGTGTTGTTTATATTAAATATTAATTTATAATTTTATTTTTCAAATTATATTGAACAGTTTTTACACTTTGATTATTGTACGAAATAAAATAAACATAATTACAAGATAAAAAGAACTTTTTATATACTTACCACGTTTTTAAATTTTTTGTGAATCATATAAACTTGACAATTCTATATTTTAATAAATATTTTTTTTTGTAGGTACTTGATAGAAATACTGAATAAATATTATAGAATACTGAAATGTCATCTTTAAAGAAATTTTACTGTTGGCGTACGTATTCACCACTTAAACAAGATTTTGTGCTTAAAATTAAGTTATAATATTCAAAATTATATTCTGTTTTAAAGTCTCCACTTTATCTTTGAATTAAATTTAACAATGATACATAGTATTAATGTAAAATATACGACAATGGAACATCAATTTCCATCACGGATGCTAATGTGGGTAGGTTTTGTAAGGCCTGTAGGTAGAGGCTTGTATCTCAAAATCTAATAATATAAACAATTCGGCAAATGTGGAATTGACGTTAATTTGATTGCGAACAGACATGTCAAAGGGAAGAAGCTCTAGCCGGTAGCTTATTTAGGGTCATATAGCATCTAATATAAAACGTAGGAAAACGAAATTGTTATTCAAATGCAATATAATTTGTATTTAAATCTACTTGCGAGTTCCAAAATAACATACCTACTGAATATTATTATTATTTAACAGGTTTTTGCAATCAATATTGAAGAATTACCTGCATATTTATACTCTATACTTACTTTATAAATGCTGCTCGTCTACTCGTATAGGAACTATGAAAAGATAAAATTAGTGAATTAAAATAAATTATACACAAGTATTTCGATATCAGTGGCGAATGGTGACTTTTGGAAAAAGGTGGGCTGTAGAGATCAGAGAAAAAGAGCACGCTTGTCAGGTATACTTACGGGAAATAAAAAGATAATACACTAATGATAATGACACACTAAATCGATGAAATTTTAATAGCTCTCTTGGACTTCAAAGAATTTGTGCTTTCCCTATGCCCCAATGCTGGGGCATTTCGTGATAGGGTGAAAGAAGAAGAAGAAGAAAATATTAGAATGTAAAAGCACACTATCGATATGAGTCTTTATCACAATCGTATGTTATCTTGCTTTGTAATAAGTAGACACTTCATATTATTACACTCACTTACAAGTTTAAATTGTATCGTACGTATATCTTTATGCGGTACCTAGTTATCCGTCGTCAAGTTGCCCCGCTGCCCAGTTTTTTTGGTGTTCAGTTAGCGTCGGCTGGTTTGCGGTATAATATTGGTGACTCCAAACCATCGCACCCCATTTTAAAACTATACATCGAAGTAAAGAATAACCATGCCGTGCCGTCTTTATAAAGTAAGTTTTTATTTATTTATCAGTGTTTAACTGCCGTATGTGTGTGTATGTTTTAATACAATTCATTTGAATATTTTATTCATCTGTCGACAAATTGACTGTAAGAAATAAGTATATCTATGTTATTTCGCATAAATTATTATGCTAATGTGTCCGTATGTATTACAAGACAAAACCTTTCTCGTTTTAAATTCAAGAAAAGCGATGTCAGTATACCTAGTATTCATTTTAAGGGAACATGGAGGTGAGGATATTGTTTTTATAATGTTACAATGGATTCCTGAATAAAAATAATATGTCAATGTAAGATATATTTAGGTAGGTGTTTTCCAGGGAAGCGGGTCGTGATCTGATTTTTTATGACTCACAAAAATCTATTAAAACAAAATAAGTTGCCTAGAGTCATACCTAACATTTTCTAAAAATCGAGTTTTGAGATAATCGCAATAAACCACCAGAGCACTGTTTTTTTGTAATTAGAAGAGAGGTATTGAACTCCCTTAAATAATAATGAGTAAGTGAGTCGATTTAAATAATGTTTTAAAATATAATATATAACACTCCTAAGGCTGCAGACAAACAGTACACTCTGACAAATAGAGCTCCTTGATAGGTTAGAAAGTTACATTATTCATTAAAAATGTGAATTATGATACCAACAGTCAACTTTTTCAACAATTTTTACATGTTTTAAAGTAACTTTTGATAGCCAAATGTTTTTCTTTATATATATTAATGCGTTTAAGATCACTCTGCAAATTAAACTAAAAAATGACAAAAGTGCAAAATGTGAGTTATGACTCAAGGCGACTCAATTACACTGTAATAATATGTTATAATATAAAGGAATAAAAGGCTAAAACAGTATAAAAGTTTTAAAAAAAATTGAGCCCTTCTCCGTAAAAAGAGCGTTATCGCGATAACGCTAGTTTTAAGTAAATCAGTTCAAATGACGCACTATACATTTGTCTATAACATACCAGCCAAAAATCATCATTTTATCTTGACAAGAGATTATGAGATGATGATTGGCGCATCATGCTTAAATACGATTATTTAAAAAAAAAATATGACTTCAAGATATAGAAAAGGTAATCTATATGGAAACTTTTATGAGCAATCAGTTCAGTATACAAAAACACAATATAATACTATATTGTCGTAAGTAGTAAGTATGTAAAAAGAGTGAATTATTATCTTCGGTCAGTAGAACATAATATGGGACTGGACTATAATAATAACGTTTTTTACGAGTATGATTGCTAACCATCCATCCAATACATGAGATATAAAACGACTTGCATTTTTTCCAGCCGTTTTATTATTTAAGCCATCCTGTGTGCCTGGTATTAAGTACCTGTACATTATATTTTCACAATAAAATATACGCTTTAAATTTGATAATCTACTATGATATATGAAAAAAGTTTCTTGATTTTTATTCTCGTGACAAAATAAAGTTTTCAGGCGATTTTGCTATCGATCTTTTGTCATATAAAATAAATAATATATTAAAATACGTCATAGTAAGCGCATTTTAAAAAATGTCAACGTAATACTATGGGTTTAACGAGGTGGAGGTGACGACGAGATGATAAAAACAGCGGTAGTGGAGACGGATGTAGATGTTTATTGTCTTGATACAGACAGAGTACAGATAATTATAATAGTCGGAGTAAAAATTAACGGTGCAGAGTAATAGCAGTGAGCTCGTGTTCAAACCGAGCCGGTATTACCGACAGCCGATCTACTGAGAACGATAATACTGAGAGCGAATTACGGTTGACTGTGTCAAGTGATCGGACTCGAGGTGAGTCGTAACAAGTTATGGATCGTCCTCGCTATTTATACAAATGAAATCAATACAATACAAAAGTCATTATCGCAATTAAATAACTCATAAATAACACTGTTGATCTAGGTTATGATTGAGGAAACTGCTGACAATCGCTTCCGCCACTCCAATTTGTTTTGAAAACAAAGCATATCGAAGTGTGTCATACTTGTAATGCTAAGTGCTATGATTACTACAAATATAATTAATTTTTTGTAAGACGAGTCAATAAGATGCAAAACTTTCATAATATTTTAATAGGGAGATAAATCACTGTTGTTTTTTTCTGTAAATATATTATAAAGAACGTAAATAATAGACTGATGGGTTATGGTAGGTACATGAAATTAATTATTATGTGGTTATTAATATCTGTGTTTTTTGATTCTAACTATCCTCTTTATTTATACCTACTAGATAATTTTATGTGGGTACTGATTTTTGTTATATTTGAAATTTTGTTTGACAATTTATAATAACAATGACTAAAATATATTTTAATTGATGCAGCTTAAAACATACATATTATATTGATATAAAATCTTGGGAAGCTAAGACTTACAAAAAAAGAATCTAGAAATACCAGGAAAAATAAGTTTTTGTTGATGAAGAAAATTTATTTTAAGTCTTACAATAAAGTAAAAATATATTATGTTCTAATAATCTATTTTAATTTTATATAAGATAAAATTTTTTCACTCGAATGTTATACGCCTACTTAGCATTTCCATTAAAACGATTTTGAACTGTTTTTCTTGGCATTAAAAAAAGTTTTCCGGATACTTAGGTAGGTGCTTTTGAAAAAGTCAATAACTCAGCGCAATTTCGTAAAATTTGTTGGAGAAATTCTAATTTAATTTTTATCTATTACGTCATAAAAACCCTATTATTGTAGAAAATTCACTCGGAAATTGTTGGTTGTTAATTGAATGTATTAATAATATATATATATATATTTATATATATATAGTACCTACTTACCCAATTTTTTAACTATTATGAAGATTCTAGGTACGCGTGTATATTTATATTATTACAACGTTTTTATTAAGTCGTATTCTTATTTGTCCGGTGGTTGTTTATCCGGTATAAATCTTACAATCGATTTTTAACTAACTTCCCGACTATCTAGACATTTGAAACTTTTAGAATACATCAGAACACGATGTCAATGCATTTTTTTATTATTTTTAGCCATCTTTAAGTAGAATTGAATTCATTTTCAGTTAATTCTGTTTTGTATGAAAAGTTATTTCGGAAGAAATCCTTAATCCAATCCACTATTATTGTATGCTAGGGGTCTGGGGTCCTAGCAACTAAATTAATAATATATACGTGCGTTACCATGGAAATCAATATGACATGTCAAAATGACATTTCAGTATTATTTCTATCAAGTACAAATTTTGTTGATCGTTTAAGCTATTCAAGTCAAGTTTATATGATTCAACAGAAAATTTAAAAATGTTGTAATTAAAAAGTTCTTTTTATCTTGTAATTATTATTAAATATAAGATTTAAAAATCAGGCTGCTTGTGATAATCTCTGTACTTCTCACCACTAATTGAAAGTAATAGAAATGACTAGTAATCGATCTATGTACAAACGTTGTTACCATAGATGTATTAAAAGTAGTCATTACTTACGAATATTATTATCCGGAAAAAAAAATAAAATGGATATATTTTTTGTTGTTAATAATCACAACAGATATTCATACTCCTTTTTCATATTCTATTGTTATTCGCGTTAACTACGTCCTGATTGTTTTATTTTAATATAAAGATGTAATTTCTTTTGACAAGTCATAATAATTATCCATTCCACAGTAGGTACTAGTTAATTCCAATATTAAATATTCTTTGTCAAACACCACAACAGGCCGTGAAGCCCAATAATAGTGGTAAAACTCCCAGGCATTTACATATTATTAGATTATGTAAACATATTTTGACCTTTCCGGAAATCGAGCCCAGAGCTCCGGAAGGGAAGACCAGCATCTTACTCACTGCACAGTATATCTATAATTATTTATCGTCACACTTGTTTTTGGTGTGAGTGTCCCCCGTCAATAAGCCAATAATCTCAATGATCTCAATAATTGCATCATATTTACCTATTCTTGGCCAATGCTATCAGATTCCTAAAACGTTGGACATTAGGTTACTTCCGGAGGTTGATTAGCCAAAATAATTTCATTCTGTCTACGTCTTTGCTGCCATCTACTTTGCTTTATGAAGTGGTGTATATTATAATATTTATGATTACGAAAAATATGACAAAAGCATTTATCCCTTCAAGAATTATGTGGAATTATTAAATATTTTTTTTCCTTTTCTCTGATCTACAAAATCAGCAAAATTCTCGCATGCTCTACCGTCGAATACAATCTGCTGTATTTTACTGATTAGATTAAACTAATATTTACCTACAGGTCGGAGTGTTGGATAACATATTCGATATATTCTAGAAAAAGGTCCTACGTAGGATATATGGGTCCATACTGGAAGAAGAAGAATTGCGTAACCTGGAGCTCTACAAACTCCTCCATGAAGAATGTATCTCCGAATTCATTAAACTTTGTAGACTAGAATGGGCAGTACTCAACCACCGAGGGGAATCCTAGATACTAAATAGGATGGTCGGAGGTCGATTGGTATGCTCAGACTCCAGTGGTAGGACGGTGTCAACAGATATTATGCTAGAGCGGCTGACGCAGACACCTGTAGGACACTAGCCCAGGATAGGGGAACATGGGGAAAGCTCGTGAAGGAGGCTAAGATCCACTCTGGGTTGTTCTGTCACTTTATGATGAAGACGATATTTTTTTTTCAATATCATGTCTAGTGTGTAAAATTCTAACCGATTTCAAAATTTTTCATTAATAACCTACAATGATAGAAATATATATTATTTTATTAAAACAATAAAATGTGTAAAATTCAGTGTGGTTTTGTTGTATCACAAATAGCGTTATTAAATATAGGTACCTACATTATTTACTATTGTTTTCATCATGGAAAACTCTTGAAAGGGTATTAATCTTTATCGTGTGCGTTTAGGCGATAGAATGTATCCCACATAAATATTTTTTATAAGATTCTACACATGTTTATGTTTTTGGTTGCATGTCACTATGTAAATAGGATATATATGGAACAAATGTATTGTATTTGATTTAAATAATATTTTTAGGTTTTTTATAATAAATATTTCTGGTTTTCTGACATTGAATAGATTCGCTACGCGTGGCCGAATCTAGCATCATTTATTATTTGTCTTTGTACTAGAGCAGTGTTTGCCAAACTGCGTGCCGCAAGACGTCTCAGGTGTGCCGCGAAGGATGAAGCCTTCAAACTATTCGTTTTAAATAATACCTATACATTTAAATTTTCTCCAATTTTAAATAAATTTCACATCTATATATTCAAATAAATATGTGTTACATCACTTTCACTGTGTGAAAATATAGATTCTGATTTTAAGTGTTTGCTGCTTCATACTGTAGTACGTTGGCTCTTTAAAAAAGGAAAAGTATTATCGCCATTAAAGTAGGTAGGTACTACCGCAAAGAAGCGAGCAGAAATAATTTCTTTCTTCGATGCTGAGAATATGGGTTATGATTTTCTTCACGAGGACAATTATTAGTGGCTGGAAGTAACATTTCTTAATGATCTTTTTGAGAAATTAAACATTATAAATTTAAGCCTGCAAAAAGCGAACGAAAACATCATTACAATTTCAGGGAAATTAAAATCTTTCACTGATAACCTGTGGACCTTCACAGACCTGTGGACCAGAAAAGTTAAAAACTCACACCTTGATTGCTTCACGGGTGTAGACGATTTCTCAAATAAGTTTAAAATTTTGCCAGAAGTGCAGAGGACATTAGAACTCCTTTATGCATAATTTTTCAAGTATTTTCCATCACTTGATTATCAAATAATGTACCAGTGGGTCATTAATCCATTCGCAAGGTTCGATGGTACACACCTGACACTAACAGAGGAGGATATTTTAATCAATCTAAAAAACGACCCTGTGCACAAAGCCTCATTTTCCGAGTTAGAGTTGTCAGCATTTTGGATATCGTTTTGGAGTCAATATCCTCGATTGGCTACCACAACAATTAAATCTCTGTTGCCGTTTGGATCGTCGTATCTTAGCAAATATGGTTTTTTAGCACCCATGTAAACGAAATCAAAGAAACGAGAGCGGTTAAGATGGTAGACGAGGAGTTATAAATATAAAAAGCCTTTTTATTTCTTACAAACAAAAGTAAATGACAGTTAAATGACTGAAGTCTAATGAATATATAATATATAACCTATGAATATATCTATTATGTATGTATATCTATCTATGGTTGTATTATCTACTTATTTTCTAGTTTATATAATATTAATTATTATTATTATTTTTTTAATATTTTTTTGTATAATACATACTTATATATATTATAGACGAGGAGTTACGTGTTTGTTTACTTAATTCAGAGCCGAGTTTTGACAAAATTCTTTTTAAAAATCAATTGCATCCTTCTCATTCATAAAATTATTACCACCCATGTACATAATAATTATAATTATGTTGATAAAATATTTAAAAAATGTTACCTACACTATGATTTCCTTTGTCCATATTAATAAGGTATATTTTCCCTTTTAAGGCAATTTTATTTGATGTGCCGCGGAACAAGTCCCATTCAACAGTGTGCCGTGAAGTAAAAAGGTTTGGCAGACAATGCTATAGAGGAACAACTCGACTTTAAATATGCGCAGATGCATTTTTTTCTAGTACGTAGCAATAAAACAGGCGAATTTGATTATTGTTACAGTCACTATTTCTCGATCAGTACTTACATTGAGCTTATTGCATTGCTTTCTCTCGTATGCCTTGTTTCATGTAAAAACTATCAAACATCACGCTAATGTTGCATGTTAATAAATTCATGGCAACATTTATTTAACTTAATCTACACGATAGTAGGTAGGAATAGATTATTATATTCAATTCTAAATAGAATTTATTTAGTACTTATACTAATTTATATAATCATTTTGTAAAATGAAATTCTGGCTCAATTAATTAATCTGAATGGTTTAGGTAAACATATTGGAGAAAAAACGCAATAAACCAACCAGATCCACAATAAAATACATCCAAATGCATGTTTTTGGTATAATTATTACAAAACATAAACAAATTAATTTATAATACATTTCTTTTATTCTTTGACCATGTTCGATAGGATCATATAGGCCTCCACAGAGTAAAAGTTTGTATTAACAGATTTTGTTTTTACGAGAAATGGATGTTAGTTAGTTGCTAAACGTATAAGGTCTATAATCTGACTCCAAACACAAATTGAAAAGCAATAATATGTGTATTTTTCAGACCCGGGATTTAAACGTGGCTCTTAGTTTACGACATTATAAACCGATGCGTAAGCCGCTCGGTCATCGTGTGCTTATTCACACTCTTTAGAAAAAAAATATCCATACATTCTGGATCGATAGTTATGTCTGAATTTAAGTTATTATATTATGTCAATATAGCGAAAAAGCCTATTTCTTACAAAAATATGGTTAAGTCTTTTTGCTCAAAGACAGTCCTTATGTCATTGTCATTACATGTTATATTTCCCTTTTAAAACAGCAGCATTGTTATTGGGAAATATGCATAATACTGTTCTAAGCTTTTATCGCAAATTTATTCTATCAAGTCACTGCCTTTCAGAGGACACAATGTAAAAATCAATTACACCAAAAGTAAATGTTCCATAAAAAGTAACTGACCATTAAAAAATAATCATTTTCCAAGTATCCACAATGTTCCAGCCGTGAATAGGAAGAAGATATGGCGACCACATTTCCTCATACTATTTTATGTGAGTAATCATTTAATAGTTATCAAAAATTTCTTTAGTTTTACCGGTGGATTTGTATTTTATAGAATGTTCCATTTTACCGCATATAGAATATTCTCTTTAATAAAATATCTGAGATCGACCATTAGTGGAAAGGGTGGATAGGAAGCAGAAATAAAAAGACGCACATAGATTGCGAAAAATGCGGTGACGTGTCTTTTAATTATCCACGCGATTGATTTTATGCTACAGGGCTGGAGCATAAATTAGTAAGAAACACAGAGAGTTATATTTAATATGATGATTTGAAACTGTGCATTTTTATTGATACTATCAGCTCTATACCGGTAATAAGAGAATGTATGCAGGCTGTTAATTCAGAAGGCTGTAAGGGATTTTATGCCAAAAATTTTAGTATTATTGTGTGGGTTTAGCTTTAGACTATTTCGAATATCGTCATTAGTTTCCCAAATGTGCATCAATAGGATTAAATATGTCATAATGCAGTGTGTTACTATTTTTGGAAATGGTAGTTAGTGAAAAATATATAAATTCCTTTTTTCAAATTTTGGCTTAGCAAAGTTTATAATATAACCGAGTTTCCAATGAATACAAGAAATGTATTTTAATTAAATCTGTTTTGAAAATTACTAACGTAGAGCACACAATATTAGAGCCAGTGTGTCGTGTGTACAATTTTATAAAAAAGTACATATTTCACACCTTAATTTTCATAATATCTTTCAGAGTCAATTCACATTTTCTGTCTATTCATAACAGAAATATAAAATGCTCAAAATCATAAAGTCGTAAGTCCATTAAAATCAAAACTCCACCTATACAATCATAAAATTGTGTATTCTAGAATTTGTTATTTTTTTTTTTTAAATAAAATGCACTTAGTCTCGTGTATCTACAGAGAGTATTTTTACATAATATTATGGAAAACCATGGTCACCATACCAGCAAGAGCTCAAAATGCATGTTAATTTAAATCAGTCTCAAGACCTTTTTGGCCTCGCAGACTGAATTTTACATCTCATTGATATTTTTGGCGAAATATTTGCCTTATAAAATAATATTTGAACACATTTTTCGTGCAAATATTTACGAAACTTAAATAATATCATACTTACGTCTTTTATGTTTATCATTTGTATGCTTTTGCTGTGTTATAACTAAATAATGTTTATTAAGGACTTCACATCGATTTTGAAAACATCATACTAATTTTATGACAGGATAAGTCTGAAAAAAATATCCAATAATACCTTGTCACAAAAACAAATAATACAAGAAACAAAATAAATAGCCTGATCAACTTCACTAACAGGTACTATTTTGGTCTTAACAGCTTCTAAAGAACAAGGCACTCTCTCAAGGAAAACCAAAATATCTCTCTATTAGTGGCCATGTTATGTATGTGCACGTACACCTTGTATCGTTGACAGGTTTGGAGGCCCCCTTGTGGGAAAATATTATGCGATAAACTACCACTAAATATAAAAATACAGTATAACAGTTCTGTTATCAAGATTTTTTTTTGAAATTTTGAATTGATAAATTCGTTTTAGACTGATGGCTGAGAATCTGTATTTTACTTCTGCGCGTCAAAGATTTTTCTTAAATTTAGAATTAAATTAGATACTTAGGTATAAATTTTAAAAATTGGCTGTACAAAAATATTACTTACTTATACTTAGGTATGTTTGCTGCCACGCACCTACATGCAGTATCTTTGCTGTACATTTGCCGAGAAGAGTGAAGGAAACTAGATGAAGCCTTCATTTAGCAGTGGATCGACCACTGTTGATACTTATGTAGGCAAGAGAGTTCTACAGAAAGGAAAACGATAATTTGTAGAGACTCATCATCGGCAGAAATATCTAAAATCGACACGGAAGAGGTAGGTATCCTACAGACCTACAAAACGATCCAACTAAGGCAAAAGCGCTACAGGCTTCTCAAATCCTTCATCTATGCAATTTGAGGAATACAGTGATTGTTTTAAAGGTGTGACAAAGTGCATGTTAAACAAGTGTATATAATATGCATGGTGCACGCTTCGCATCGCAAAACATTGCCACTGAGGCCTTACGCCAAGATATTTGAAAGGAGTTAAAATTTTTTTACTAGATTTTAATATTATATTAATAGACTTATTTAACTAAACTATTAACATATTTTTTAATTCAAATACTATGTGGCGACAGATAGTTCCGTGAGAACCAAGCAGTTTCAGTAGAATCCATTCCATACGACTCATTCTCAAATTATATTACTATTATTTTATTTTAAATATTGTTTAGTACGTGAATTTTTCTTGCAGAATTTTTTCACACAATCGAATTACTACTTAGTTAGCACTTTTTTACCCCACCAACAATTTATTAATGTTTATTACTTATATTACAAATGTATATTCTCATCGAGGCCTGAGATACTCAGTGTAAGCATTTTCCACCGTGATGGGTTCAATAAAAAAGACGAAAATCTCGATGGAACAACATCTCACTCCGTATCGTCGCGTTGAAGGCTAAACTATCTCACTCCTGATTGTATCTCAATCGTGTAACTGTATAAATCTAAACGGTACCAGCCAATTCGCAAATAAACTTGCCATCTCTACTAGCACCACTCTTTTTATCTCAGTTCTTCACACATCACTCTCCTCATCCACCTAACATCCTGCCAAAACTATATGGTTACCTGGTTTTTTCTGAAAATTGTTTTACTTTTTTATTTATTAAATACACCTAATTCTTACAATTTGTCACACAATCCACAAAAATATTTCATTCATCCACATTCTTGCAATTCCACATAACTGAAATAGTACTACGCAAGTCTGATATTCCACTAAATCCGACCCTCATCAGTAGAGTGTCTCCACGGTGTCCAACTGTCCGCAGGTTTCCCCGATATTATTTCCCTATTTATTCAAATTTATTCGAAAGATTTGCTTTCGGGAAATTGCAGATTCTGTGAGATAAAATTCCGCCGCAAGCCGCGGGGCGAGTCTGGCCGCAACTCAGTGACGTAGTTAATATACCATTGAAAGTTAAAATAATGCCTAAAGGCCGATCACACTGATGAGAGTTCTTTTGTAGGTACAATATTGATTTTACTATGATCATTATCAATGAAACAATAAGTTTTGTACTATTATAGACTCACCATCATAAAATGGCAGAAAGGCAAAGTTATGAAGTAGCTATCTTCGCCAAATTTACCACACACGGTTTCCGTTTTTAAATGTCAACGCCCAAAATTTATATCAATTATATAGGTAAAGTGTTTTCAATGGTATTAATCTTTTCCCGCATTCTGAAAAATAACTTTGAGTATTTTTGATCACTCATCAAGAATGAAATATAAATATGAACTGTAAAATGACTGAATTAGTAATATTAACCGAAGGTACTTTTAAAATCACAGCACTATAAAATTGGAAGAAACCATGTCAGCATATTATTATAATCTTCCTAGAAGAAGAATTTATGAAAAAAGATATGTGTAGTTCCTTGAATTCCTATTCCTATCAATATGTGATAATTTTAAAACAACAAAAAAATGTTATCATTTAAAAACTTATTTCATCAGAAATTTTTTCCCCATAATAAATAACATTGACAATATTTTTTACTCGACATGTAGCGACATCCGGTTTCCTCCTTCGTACAGTAATAAGACTATTATAGTCTACCCCTAATTAAAATTCAAATTGAAGTATATTAATTATACTTTTAATCTATATTATAGTGCATATGACAAAGTGGAAATTCAAAGTGTTCAAAACATGACATAAAATAATGAAAAAGATAACACTATTCAAAAAAAATCCACGATTATTTGAATGAAAATATACATGAAAGCACACCGCGTGAATTAACTACGCCCTATTTTAAAGCTACAGTAAGTTATTGCCTTCCCAATTGGCATTACCAATATCAGGTTAGTTCTGTATATTGGAAGAGCAAAAACGCATCTTCCCGATTTCTAATATATTTACCAAGGACAGAGATGTCAATACTATCAATAACGGCAGTTTCTATTTGCAGTACGTATAAATCAGGAAAAAATATGTAGCTAAATATAGATCTGTCTTAAACCTTAAACTGTGTACAGCATAGCTAAGAGAAATTTATTTGGATAATATCAAATGTATTAAATTTAACTTAGTCGCGGAATTATAAATTATTGGCGATGTGACTCCTGGGAGCCTGATGATGAAATTCAGATCAATCTAATCCTGTAAGTATATTATTTTCGCCAAAATGGCCCATGTTAATATTATATCCTTTGAACTGAACAATCTTGAATATAAATAAATATAAAGATAGAGCCCAAGTAAAAAAAGTAAGTCGGTTTTTTTGTATATTGAGAGATATGCGTCTTTTAGGATAGGGGCCTTATGTGCTTACCGCTTAGGGGCCCGATCTTATGGGCGCCGTCACTGTCTCAAATAGCGCCGTAAATATTTTTCGTGCCGTAACGCATTTTTGCGAAAAAGATTTTATATTCGGCATACTAAAATATACATAGTGAAAATGAGCGAAAGCGCTTTTTCGCGTGAACATCGCTAAATATTATTATGTCAGTGGCAACAGAGTAAAAGAAACAGACAATTTTCAGTTTGTGCCTGTCTATCGTATAAATCTCAAAGCAGTTTTAGAAAAGCCCGTATAAATAAATTCATAATAGAATATGATCTAAGGTCTAACAATAATATTCTTTCATCTTAATTCCCTTGGTGATCATCACCCAGATGCAGACTCGCGAACAAAAAAATGTACTAATTGAGTTAGCATTTACTTGGTAGAATTCCATTTTACAAGAAAAGAAAATCTAAATAATATTAAATTCTACAGGTTTTTTAAAAAAGGTTTTGTCGATAGCTATTTTGGTTGTAACACCATTATCAAGACTATTCAGATAGGCCGTTTGCCTTTGCTTAAGTAATATACGTATAGATAGAGACAGATTACATTTTCTTATTCGTTCCAACAATATTATGACTGTGTAACATAAATATTTTGAAAACCCTAAGTGGTTTTTTAATGGATATCAAAATTTACAAAATTTATCGAAAGTACTTTGTTCGAGTTCGAGCGCTTTGGTTATTTCTTGACATTATTAATCAATTAAAATGTTATTAGTATAATTGTGTTAATCATGTGCTTAGTTTGTGGGAAGGGGTCCGTTTAAAAAACTATGGCAAAGTATGGGTTTGTAAATAATTTATATGTGGCTATATTATGGCTATTGGCATACTAAATTGTGATAAGTGATGACTGATGTGTTTTAGTAGCTACTTATTTAATTTTAGGCATATCTAAAAATATACCTATCAACTTTAAAGACCCGCGGGCGACTGGCAAAAATATTTGGATAAATTTAAAATTAGGTAAGTACCTAGGTACCTACATATAATGTTAATGTATTTCGCAAATCTGCACGTGTTTTTACTGATCATTAATGTCAAAGGACAATGGTAATAAATCAGACATGCATAACCACCTAATTTCAAATAAGTATAAAAATTAAAGAAAATGTAGGTAATGTTGAAATGAAAAGTATTTAAAATATAAATAACTACCATATATAATATATTTTATACATATATCTACTTGTATAAATGTTTCTACTTTTACATGCAGGAGGAAAATTTCTAAAGATGACCTAAAATGCACTGAACAAAATTTCTTTCGATATAATTCTCCCGAGCATTGTTTCTATGGTGTTTCGGCTAAAAAAATGGATCAACTGATGTTTGTGATGTTAAAATCTAACCCGTCGAAAACGTAAATGTACTGCGGAAAATTTTGATGTTGTAAAAGAAAGTGCGCATAAAAATCCAGAACAATCAATAACACGTCATTCTCAAGAGCTTGGACGTTTTTATGTTGTCACTACGTGGAATATATAAATGAATATTTGCATTTTGAAGGCGTATAAAATACAGTATCTAATCTATTAATAAAAGAACTTAAATCGAATGACCATTTGCTGAATCAAAATTTTGCTGTTTGGGCTTTAGAGCAACTTGATTTGCAACTATTATTTCATGAAAATATCATCTTCAGCGATAAAGCTCATTTTTGGTTAAATGGTCGCATTTGGAGTAATGAAACCTCATATTATGCTATTTTTGAAAAAAAAATAACAATTTGGTGTGGTTGTGTAATTGGACTGTATTGTTTTGAAAACGAAAATGACAATGCAGTTGTTGTCAATGGAGAACGCTACAGAAACATGATTAGTAATTTTTTCTGGCATGAAGTAAATGATTTTGATCTGTACAATAATATATTGTGGTACTAACAAGACGATGCCATATCCCATACAGGTCGTGAATCGTGATACAATCAACTTATTAAGAGAAAAGTTCAGTGTATATAAATCTCTTATTTGATATAATATCTTAAATGCGGTCTTCCGACATGAAAAGTGAAAAGGTTTCCCACCCTCTCTTTGGATTTTAAAAACATATGTATTTTATATAATATTATATAGATTCCGGTATATAGAGAATAATGTTATTTATAGAATAACGAATTCTACATGTATATCAAAGAAATAATTTAATGATACATTAATACATTTACTGTATTACCAGTGGAATACTAAAATTACATTACTTGTGTAAAGAAGTGAAATGCTTTACATTTATTTATAAGAATGATTCCAACGTTAGGACAAATATTGACTTGACTTCTCAAACAAAGCGCGTTCTCATAAAATATTTTATTGCGAATCAAACAATTCGCTAGGCAGATGATAGCATACAGATTCATTTAGTTTTTTTTATAAGAACAGCCGCCAAGCGCCGTGTCCTATGTGGATATCGAGTTTGCATTCAAATGAATCATGACGTCATAAAACGAAATTTAAGAGGCTATTTTTACCATTCAAATGGGTCCATTCCAATGCGAAAAATAACCCCCTGAATAAAACCCCCCATCTAAATAACCACCCGGAATTAATCCCCGTATATATAAAAAAACCTTTAGATAATTAACTCTCCTAATTTAAAATGATGGTAGACTAAATTAAATTGATATGATTAGAAAGAAAAAAGAAGGTCCGTAAATTAAATAAAAAAATCATGAAATTCTGCTACCTACATGTTTCTGAAGCGCCGGTGAAATTTTGTTTATTGCTTGATAAATATTTTTTCTGAGTATATATTAAGTAAAAAATAATTATTGAGTTCGCTATCCGAATGGGAATGACTGGAGCAATATTCAGCTCGATGTGTAGTTTCTGAGACACACGACTGTAGTTGGTTAAAACCAAATGTCGCCTATTCGACAATAGATAGCTGAAAATATATAATAAAATATGTAATGAATCGACGGACCATTTGAAACTAAAAATGAAAGGAACGGCATTCTAACCCAGCTCGCACATCAAAATTCGCCTCGTCTGCAAAGCGTCGAATACGTCGATGTGACGTCATCGTTATTTACATAACGCACGTTGCCAAATGGAGCTCCGCAGATTGGTTAAATGCGATTTTTTAGTTAAAAAAAAAATCTTGTGCTGCTATCAATAAATCACATGCGTTTCGGGCTGCGAGTCGAAGACGCCAGAATGCATACACACACCTACGAATTGGTCATTTCTAAATTGACTCGCCTATCGCCGCATCCAAATGTACATAATAATAATATTATGTATAGTATATACGTTTCAAGAGGTTACTAGCGACTGTTGCTAGGTAGATGCGAGTGGTTTTCATATGCAACACCGGAAGGATGTTCTTAGAAGGTTTGATTTATGGCTGTGCGGCAGACGGGGCAATTTTAGATGTGAGAGCCGGCTTAGTCTACTAAGGGAGGCACTTTGCCTACTGTCGTCACTGCTAGATGCTTTTTTTATCTAGTAGTTTTTACGTTCTTTTATTCTATTAATTCTTTATAAACATGAGTCTTATCTATATTCTGTGCCAGTATGTATAATTTTGTAGTTAGTGCCCGAAGGTGAATCCCAAATCACAAATTGATGCAAATGGAGTACAAAACTTAAATCAATTATAATATTAATTATTATTGTTGATAGTTACATTTATTTGTATTGCAAGGGTAGCTTAGTATTTTTAGTCTTTAATAGTCTTGTGTATTAAATAAGCTGACATGTGAATGAATAATAAGTAATTAATGCGTGGGATACAACAGACCAGCACCTAAAGAGCCCAGTAGGACATAGAGCAGGAAAAATTTCGAAGAACTGTACATACACGTTATACTGACTCAATTTTCATTTGCCTGAGGCCACGAAGAGAACATTCAAACATGATAGAAACTGTTTGAGGAACATCTCAAAGCAAAATTCGCTGTTTCGCGCAAAAGCGAAATGGAAAAAAATGGTGGAGTTTTCCACATCGCGACTGCTAATGAAAATAATCTAACGCACAGCGGAACGTCTGAAGTATTGTTGCTTTTGTTCCAAGAATGTAACTAATGGTATGACTTATATTATGTTCTTTCTGACATGATATCCAATGTAAAAAACATCACCCACTCTGTTCTACGTTCATCTCAGTTATGCAATATGTACCCGCTAACCATAAAACAATAATAACTAAACTATGTAGGTATAAAAATGCATTATATTCAATCTCTTACAAATTATATTATATCAATGGTGTTGACGATTGTGAATTTCTGCTTCATTATTTCGGTCTTACCAAATAATTGTTTGACCTAAACAGACCAAGTTTAATTTTATTTATTTAAAAATTCCCGCGTGTTCTAGAAAAAAATAAAAAAAATAACAATAGTGGCGTTGTTTGTCGCCCGGTCGCAAGATTGCTATTGGCCGGGTCGCACATCTAAACTCGTCTAGACTACAACACGCCGAATATTTCGACGTGATTTTGTTGGTATTCATAAAACACATGCAATTTAATCTACCTCCGCACACAGCTCGAATGCGATATTTTAGTTTGAAAAATAATAGCTCGTATTACAAGCAACAAATTTAATATCACGAGATAATTTTTTGAAGTGTCGAACTTCGTCATTCATTTTGGCTAGCAGTGTGACGTTACAATCCCGGCATGGCATCACCTATGCAACATTGTGCCTAGTTGTCATTTATTTCTGACAATATTCCACTTGAGAAGATTTTCAATGCGCGATTGGGCTTTTACCTGTTAGAACGGGGGGGGGGGGGGGGGGGGAACTGCGGCCCATCGGGTATTTTTTTGAGGCCCGCCATCACATTAATTGTACTTCTGATTACGAATAACTTTTTATAATTTTTTAAAAAATATTGACAATGGATTAATATTTGAAGAATTTGTTGTTTCGTAAATGTATTATCTCAGTAGGTCTTCCTTGCGCCTCGTCTCACACTATGTAACAACTATTTTCTACGTTGAACATCGATTTCAATAGATATTGATAGTGTACCGACAGAGCTACAACTTGAGATTATTGATCTGCAGTGTCACTCTGATTTCAGAGAATTGCATTGTCGTGAAGAAATCTCCAAATTTTACAATGCCCTTAATTCAGACAAATTCGACGAACTTAAAGATTATGCAAGAAAAATGTTCGTTATTTTTGGATCAACCTATACATTATGTGAACACAAATTTTCGATCATGAACCTCAATAAAAATTCTTTACGATCAAAATCTCCGATGCCTATTTACAAGCAGTTTTGAGAATATCAACTACAAACACCTGATTTTAAAAAATGTACAACAGTTTCATTCTTCTCATTATTTTTTTGTAATGTTTATTTTTCGTGTTAATAAATAGTGTATATCTAAAAATTGTATTTTACTTGCGGCCCGCCGCTCATTTTGAATTCTAGAATTTGGCCCTCCATCCAAAAAGTTTGCCCCCCCCTGTGTTAGAGACCTTTTGAAAATAGTTAGTCTTGAAGAGATCGAGAGTAAACTCACCACCTTTCTCTAATCTGTCCAGAACGTAAATCCACATTTCAATAAATATAATCAATTAATTTTGCTACCTCACGGCAATGGTCCGTCGCCCGCTCATAATAATACTATGTAATCATGTTTTAGATTGAAATAATTAAATTAATGTAAAGCAGTTTTTTGATATACGAAACCCACCCTCTCTATCTCATTCAATCGTCTGCTGTATTTTATTAAGTTGACCTAAAGCCAGTAGTTTACAGTATCTGAGAGCCATCTATATTAAATCCAAAAAATAAAACACAATTTAAAATAAAGTCAGACGCCTGGTATTTGGACATATTTTTAATAATTTCTGTTATAAAATTATTGACTTAGAGAGATATATCCTGACTTAAGACGCACTGGCTCTGATGTACAGGCATTAGTGCAGTAATGCACGCGAGCATTATGCAAATTTTTATTTCAACAATGTTGTGTAACTAGGACATGCACGGTGGTGGTGAAACTAACAAACCGCTCACGTCACTTTATGATCCGTTGTATACTAACTTAGGTATTGGTAATTCACTTGTTGCAATGTCGTAGCTAGTTGATAGTTAATCTCGAAAACCACCTGTTAAAATATCACGATGTACCGGTAGTGTAATAAAAATAAATGGGAAAGTGTAATAATAATATATTAAAAAAGTAAATGTATGTATGTATGTAATCAAAAAATAAATAATTAAAAAATATCCTCTAGTTTACGATAAACTAAAATTGATACGTAAGTTGTCCATTTCTATTATTATAATAAATAGGTTTCTAATAAATACTGCGGTAATCGTAGTCCACCTCATTCGAACCGTATCAAATAACAAGCGGGTCGTTGGTTTGCTATATCGTGATGCAGACGTTAGCCACTCCCTCGACTGATTAATAATGCGAGTAGGTACTCGCCGTACTACGCCCATTGTTTTCAATTTTCGATTTACATTGAACGAATCTACATATTACGTGACTTAAGTAGTTACATCACATAAGATATTATTATATGAATAAAAAAATTATCAGACAATACTGTAAACGTAGGTATCTACATATTATAATGATATTCTTTTAAGATTCCTCTTTGGTACGAATAATAATTCCATGCCATTTATAAAAGAATAAAAAGTTAACACGGCACTTCCCGAGGAAAGGTTGTCTTTATCAGTTATGCCTGTGATTATTATGTGGAAATACACCTACCTGAGAAGTCTAAAGTGATTTTATTCCTTTCAACGCATTTTTCTCATATGTAGGCGCAGTACCTACATACCTACGCTTTTTCGGCGCCCTTTCTCACACACCTGGTTCGTACGCTATTAGCATAAGACAGGGAGAATCAACTAAATTGGACCAAAATAGTAATGTTGGATTTTAGAATATGTTATTAAATAAGTTAAATAATAACTATTTTTGCTAGTCAAGTTTGTACGCGTAGTAGTAGCTGAAATTAGGCAGGAATGTAACCCCAACCACAGAACAGAAAATAAATAAAATTTCGATAGGCTATATCCCAATACAGTACATTTTGATGCAGGGTTGTTTAGTATCCTATGGAAATAAACCACGCGTTATAATAGACGTGCAATAGTGTGTGTTGAAACTTTCAATACACCGATATTAAATAAGCGTCAGTGGATAAACCGAGAGCAGTTTTCAGTATTCGACGTATGCCGTATTCTTGACACGTGTTTAAGTTTATCCCGTATTTTTTCATCTCTAGATCGGTTGCCTGCTTCTCCACACCATCCTGTTAGGTTTTTAAGTTCAAATTATTTCCGAGTTCCCTGCCCTCAGCCTTCTTATTGACAAAAATATCTCTGGATTTCGAATGTCGTGGGTGTTTTTATGTGGCGTTACATGTTTTTATTTCTCTTATGTCTATAAAAATTTGACTGGCTCGGCTTTAATTTACCGTATATTTTAACAATCGACATTTATTTTATAAATGAAAGCTAAACAATGAGTAGAACCTCAAAAATAATACATATTCTGATGATCACATTTTCAATTTTTTCAGGAGCAAAAACTCAAGACATAGGTCTACAGAGACTCTCTAATAAAAAGTTCCCTTGAGAGAGAGAGCAGCATGGTGTGTTATCAAAAATAAATGATTTTAATAAATAAATATAATATAGAATAATAAATAAAGCTAAAATAATACATACTCATAAAACTATGTGAAGAGATCTTCACGTCCGAATAAGACGCCAAAAATTTAGGCTTTGTGGCGACCAGGTTGGACGGCCCGATGGGTCCAACAGATAGGCATCTCTTTCCTTTTGGATCACGTTCTCGGATATTCCTAGAGAATGTGGTTTGCATCCTGTAGTTCTTCGTCACATGGATATGTTCGTCGGGTGACAAGTCTAAACTCAAAGAGCTAAGGAGCGAATCCACCGTGGCTAGTCAAAAATTGACTGAACCTTTTTAATAATCTCATTTTTTTTATCATTGACATATTACGAAGTCAAAAATATTATATTAACATCAGCACAATACTTTGTTTGAAAGCCCTGTTTCGGCAAGAATGTATATTGCAGGATATCAGATTCCTATGTAAATTCTCAACCATGATAAAACATTTCCTTCCCGTTCCAACTAAAATATTCGCGCGAAATAAAAATTCATTGTAACCGCTGTTTTATTCTATCACCGCCGGTTTGTATTGTCAGCAAGACGAGGCTTCTTTCCTCGTCTTCTTCCTCTTTGTCTTTAAGGCATGTTATACTCTTATTTTCAGGCATTTTGTAACGCGTTTGGAGCTTTTTGCATAATAGATGTGAGCGGGAGGTTGGGTTCAGGATTTAATTTGATAACATATTTTTGCCACCATTTTTCTTTCGTGGTTATATATTTATACCCACGGACTACTTACACGATTATTCACATCTATATCAGCACCCATAAAGGCAAGAGTGAAATTTTGAAGAGATTGGTAATGATTCGCAGCAGTTTTGCATTGACAAAAGTATGCCAGATAGGGTAAGGCAAGAAAATACATGACGGAAAAAAATCCATTTCATTATAATTAACAAAAAAACTAGAATTTGAAAATAGTTTTACTGAAAATACAATATTTTTTCTATTATATTAAGGAAACGAACAGTTACATATTGATGACAAAAATTTAAAATATAATAATGAAAAGTTATTGCAACCAGCAAAGTTTCCATGTATACATATAGTATAATATATACAAGATAAAGAGTAAGAATAACAATGTTATAACAATATGTCATATTATATATAAAAAAATTACATAAGAAAATTACATGAGAAAAATGAGGAAGAATAATGAATAATTAAATTATATAAAAAAAGTAACATAATATTATATATATATATAATATATATAAGTATATTAATCTGTTTATACAAAAATTTGGAGATAGCGCGTTCAAATGAAATAGGTGAATTATTAAAAGGATCAACGATGGAGAAATACATATTATTATAATTTAAACAAGACCGCCGAATAAAAGAGTTTTGTGCATAATTAGAATCGCTACGACTGACATGGTACAAAGTTTGGTTTCGAGTAAATCTTGATGGACAATGGAAACCCACCCTTTCGAGTCGGTTTGGCGAGTCAACAAAACCGTTGATAATTTTAAAAAGAAAATATTGATCAGATATAGAACGTTGACTTTCCAAAGATGGTACCATAAATAACCACAATATATTAGAAGAAGAATTAATTGTCATTAAATGTTCGAAGTTTCGTCTTCAAATAATTAATGTAGTAGTTAAATTATTTATTTATTGGATTATAACATGTACAAGAGGCCAATATGTTGATTATCAAGCAAATTTGTATATTATTCTAGCTTTTTTGTGATAATTTTTAAGCTGTTTGCGGTGTCAAATAACTACAGATTTAACGCCATATGCCAGATACTATTTTACAAGCTAAATGATAATTAGCCCATATGCAGGCACTCGCTAGGGATGAACGCCTGGCCTCTTGCTCCCATAAAACGTGGTTATAGACACCACGTGGTCTAATATTTATAATTCTTATGATTGTTAGTGTCCGTTTATGTAGTCTAATTTATAGGTATTGTCTCTTAAGAATTCCATGCACCAATTCATAACTTACATGGGTCTTCTATTGACACAGCCAATCATCAACCGGGTCACGATCCTCAATCACGAGATCTTGATGAAGAATAGGAAGAAATATTTCATTCATATAAATATTTTGCATTCTTTTCTTTCCCGGGGAGGGGCATTTAAGAAAACAGTTATAAAAAGTAGCTAAATAGTACCTAGTTTTAAAACGTAAACAATCTATTGCACGAGTTAAAACGTTTTGAAAAAAAAAAGTTAATTTTAACGTAAATTCACGTCAGTGAAAGATACGGTTTCTGAAACAATTTGTTTCAACACATTAACTGCTTCGATCGGCATCACCAAAATGACATCTAGTGACAGGTTCTACAATTTGGGAGAAAAAAAGCCTGACAATTTCTTAGGTATAATATACCTATATCATTATCAACATACAGACTGACAGACCAGCGTTATCTAGGATGGCAGATGTCTTATTTAGACCGAGGATAAGAAAAAAAAAATTATTACCACTCACGTAATACATATGTCTATTAAGTGATTATGGTTTGTAAATCGTATTGGAAGATATTACTTGAGGGCACGTCGTCATGATTGACCTGTGTAAACTTATAGAGTTAGTAATATTTCATTCCTGTTTGGTTATGATATATATATTTTTTTAAATATTTAATATAATATAAAATCATTATTTCTTTTTAGTCTGTATTCGCGGTTACAGTTACAGAATTTCTCACCGCAAACATATTCTGTTCTTAAAATACAGCATATTATAAGGTTTCTCTGAGTCTTCGTGCAATGCAAGTGAGATTTCTACTGATGGCAGAGATATTTTGAATTTGATTTGAATGTTGGTTGATTCTCATTCTTCATTCGGATAGCAAGCTCTTATTGAAAACTATCAGAACCCGTGAAAAGACTCGCCAAGGGTTGTTGCCACCAGGGTGCTAACACAAAATTGCCGCTCCCCCAAAATAATAAATAAATAATGGAAATATGACAGAAGAAAGAATTGTTGATTTTTGACACATTTTGCTTATTATAATAATATAACATTCTGAATTATACCTAATGTATAGCGTCTTAAATTGAAAGATATGACGTATTAAACGATATATATATACATACATATATATATATATATATATATATATATATATATATCTATCTATCAATCACGATTCATAAATAATTAATATTTAGTAATATGGAAGAGGCCGGCGACTTTTTTCATTATAAAATTAATTTAATTTAATTAAATTAAGTACATGTATTTTTTAAAAATGTCATTAAAAATGTCTTTTTCTGAATTTTGCCGCCCCCTGAATACTGCCGCTTGAGTATTTCGCATCCTTAAAATCCTATTAGGCGCACTCCTAATCCCGTAAAAATATGCAGCCACATTAACCCGTTAGGATAATAATATAAAAACATTATGTATTCTCGTAATAAATGTTTCGCTAACGTAAATTATCTCTAATTAAAATATTATTAATTTTTACGTGTTCTATTAAAAATATATCCATGAGATTATAACAATAATACATTCTGAAGGTCACTTATCTATTTGTTCATAAAGTAAAAACGGATTTTTTAAACTTATATCTGGTAATACTGCAAAGAACTCATTACCACATAATAATTATTATTAAAAAAGGAATGCCGTGATTTTTTTACCCTTATTAAAAGACATATTTGATAAAATATAAAATGTTAACCCTTAAAAATCTTTAGTAGTGTAATACTCCAATACATTCCTTAGAAATTCAGGCAGCCATGCGTTAGTGAGGGACAAAATGGAATCAAAACATAATAAAAGTCAAAGAATAATTGCTTAAAACACCGTAATAAAATACCCCAAAGCCGTTTTCAATTTCTCAGTCGTATAAATTATCAAAGCAACAGAAAAAAACATAAATAAATGCGCCGCGAATTGAAAATAACAATTATTTTATAATATGAAAAAATGTTCAAAATGAATTTCGCAAATCCAAATAAGCTTTTATTGTTGTCCTTTTTGTACAAGAGAACAGTAAACATTTACTGCGATAAAAAGTGGAAAGCAGCGAAACAAAACTATTATAATTAGTGCTTGGGATGTAACTACATGCCGTACCTCTGGGGATTATTTTTGTTTTTTTTTTGTTCCAATTCTCGTAATGGTTTTTAAATTTTATGAATAAAAGTCACTTTTTCACAAAGCTCTTTGCAATGCAAACATGCACAAATATTATGTCACAGTAAACGTGGTGAATTTGATATTTACTCTGTTAACATGTTATTATGAAGACATCCTACCTAGCGAAATTTAAGGAAAACTACCATTTCCAATCGAATTTTTAGTACATTTTAGTCATTTACACAATCCATTGAGCGTCGTGTATATGATAAAAAACACAATATTAACTGAAAAAATCGATGACGTATATACAGATATATGAAGATAATTTAGTGAATGATCGGTATTAAACTTATAATGCATTAATAATTCTGAAAAATATGCAGTTTTCATGAAAATGTTTGCATATATAACATTTTTTTTGTTTTTAACAAAAAAAATGAGGCAATCATGCATAATGAGCAATTCTTAATTTGTTTTCTATGTCGTTATGAGTGTTATGACCTGTCATCAGTTAAACCGTCTTCGTTATCGTAAGTGGTATTATTACAATAATTATTATATGTAGATACACAAAAAATATCACTTGTCATTTTATATAAATAATTCAACCATTTCATTATTATATCACTTTTCACAAAACCTTACACCTTAATATGAAAATTTTGTTATAATGAATTCATTTTCATGTGCACAATTAAAATATAATCATTACCTAATTATCTAGTGTAACCTAGTCTTGGTTACAAGGTTACCATATTATTAATATCAACAAGTACGTTGAGTAATTTATTTACAGATAATTCTATTACTACTTGTCTCATAATGCAATCGGTATGACTACATGAAAGGTAACTTAGAAGAGATTAGTCATTCTAGAAGCTAGATGAGTCTCATAGTGCAAGAACGTAGTGGTCGGCGGCATCTCGCAAAACTCGAACGTATAACCTTGTGTGAAATGTTCGTAGACAATGTCTTTTTTGGGGCATATTACACACGGCTATACGTTGGAGTTTGGCAAAACGCCACCGCGCCGTTTCCCGCCCGTCACTGTGGCCAAGCGCTAGTCTCATGCCTAACATACTGTCGTCTCATCCGAAGGCTCTCGGTTCGATTCCTGGAGAGGTCAATAATTTTCTCAAAATATATGATTGTTTCATTTCTACTACTACAATACTACCATTACCGATTGTAGTATTAAGAGTATTTAATACTTTCATTTTTTTATTCAATGTTTTGTTTCTGTAATATAATCGCAGGCTAGAAGGGCGAATACGTTCAACCAACATAACCGTCAATAGCGACATTCGATGTAAAAATATATATTATGATACTGCTCCGTCGCGTTACAATTTTTTGAGGTAGAATATTGCGACATTTTATTTTATTCTTGGTACTATGGAACAATTTGAGCTATAGACTCACCCGTCGCATTCAATTAGCCTAGTCTAGCGGGTTTAGGACGATTCGGTGCCGGGACAACTGGGCGCTATGCAATCGAATGAAATTTGAAAATAAATAGACGTTCATGAAATATAGGTTTTTTTTAAAAATACATATTTATTATACATATTTATTATGTGACAAATTAATTATGAAAACGTAAATAATGATTTAATATGCATTTGTTGAAGTTCCAACGAGAAGAGAGTTATTTTATTTTTATATGAAGCGTCAGGGATAATAATAATTTTCAATCTGAAAAAAAAACTGAAAACTAGTAGGTACTAGATATAAACTTCTTAAACTTATTTGTCTACTTTCTTTATCAAATCGTAACGTACGTCTATTTATTTCATTCTACAGTGCGGCGCCCACTTGTCCTGGCTTCCAGTTATCCCAGTGCACATCTAGCTGATCACAGCTATTCCCATTGAATCCGTGGTTTCCCAATTTGTTTTTCCCTCATGTGCCACCGATAATTACCATTATATAATAGTATATAACTTTCTCACATAATTACATTACAACTATTTTTATCAAATTATACGTTTGTTCGATTGACACCACAAATACACTTACTAGATATTTTATAAAACGGCTTAAACTTACGCAGTTTGACAGCGACATACATATAAAGCGTGTTTCACTATTTTGTAATCCTTATTAAAAGCTCGTGAATAAAATTTTCAGTCCAAAAAAACAAAATGAGATTATGTTGACAAAAATATTGACTATATAATATTACCTAATTAATTACGAGATTTACTTTGTCATTTGCGAGACATATTTTTTTTACAAAATGATCATTATACAAATGCTTAGTTTTGCATAACAAATAAGTATCTAGATAGTAATGCAAAAATATGATTATTATTCCTTTTGTAAATAAAGTAAAAACACAACTTACTGTTGTAGGTAAGTACCTATTATTAATTTAGTCTTATACGAAATATATAAACTTTTTTAAATATTCAAACCCACTGAAAGACTGAATGATATAAAACAAAATTAAAAACACATGTTTATTAATTTTTTATTGTTTTATTTGCAATTATTATAATGAATGGTTTTTTCATACGCAAGGTTTTAGGTTCTAAACGTCAGATTTCGGCAATTTTGAAATTATTCGTTCACCGAAATTTTCTCGCAGGAGGTCCATCGTCTCCCTCGTTGTGTGCGCAGTAGCTCCATCCTATTAGAATCGGTCCTGTACAAAGCTCCGTTTATTCTTTATGGCTGACTTTTTTCATTTTCAAAGAAGTAACTACTCTTTCAGCCATAACCCCGTACCAAACAGTGCATTTTTAGGGATGCAATTGATGCTTATGTAATTCTCTGGAATTCTCAGTACCCCGAAATCTGCAGTTTTTTGTTGATGTATCTACCCGTTTAAATGAAAATGGGCTTCATCACTTATTATCAAGTTGTCCAAAATATTATTTTTATTTTTAGCTAGGTGTTGAAATCGAATGGCGTACTGCATCGCTACTAAGTGTCTTGCAGTAGATTTTTAATCCAGATTCAGAATCTTCTGAAGCGATGTTATGATGATTCCTAGTAGAGCAGAACGACGATGAGTATAGGCAGATGTATCCTCAAGGACACTGCCGCTTAGCTTCCACCGAGTCAGTGCGCTTAGGAGCTCTTCCCAGGAGAATTTAGTTCTTTTAAATTGGGCGATTAGGTTACGATTCATGTTGTCGCTAGAAGATACTCTGACATTAAACTGTTGTCGGTATTTTCTCTAAGTGTGAATAATTATTGATCTTTCACTGTAATAGAGAAACTCAGTGAGTTTTACTCGCTACTGGACACCATAAATAACCAATTTAATTTAAAAGTGATGCTCTATAACCTACAAAAAAAAAAAAAAGATTGAAAATGAACAAGTTATGAGTTTTTTAAACCCTCCAGTTTTCCAGTGGGTTATAAGTTAAAAAAATATGTTTGTCGGAAATCGAGCATATTAAAGAAAACAAGTAGGAGTTTATCTACATAATTGAACAGATTGTTATTAAATTATATGATTACATAGGTAATTCCTTGAATATATAATTATATTATGTAAATTTTAATATACTTTTAATCTATTATCGAATCCAGTATAGATAAACATAAAATAATATATAATAATATTATACTGTTTTAATAAGGCAAGTTAGTAGCACAATGGATAATATACCTAGGGTAGTGATTGTAAAGCTATGAAATACGTCCCACGTTTGGACATGAATAATAATTATTCACCCACAATATTTATTATTGTGGGTCTTCAATCGGGACGCCTTCACCGATATGGAATTGTAAAATGCACCGACAATATTAAATTTAGCATGTAGTAAATGCGGGAAATTGACTTTTGCTCATGCGGGAAGAATTAATTTGGATGAATATTCTTTTGGGAAAGAAAAAAGCCTTTGCTTCGATTCTAATTGGGAAAAAATTTAATAGATCTAATTTTTTTTAGTTTTATGGCAGTGTGAAAACGTCACCATCCATGGCCAATAATAATTTGTTATGCTCAAATTAAGTCATTATTAGATTCTGTTATGCCCTCTTGTTGTCTAGCTATCACCACTTAGAAAAGTTATCAATTAGTATAGCTAATAATTGGAAGGCAGTGACTGTATTCTACCTAATCGTTTCAGATATTGATATATTCTACTTGCGTGAGGACGTTGTTTTATAAATTATCAAAAAATAATCAACTGAGCTCATACGGTGTACGTACATATATGGACATTGAATGATGTTTCTGTTTACTCTTCTGATTACTATTTTTTGTATAAATACTATTAATACTATTATATAAATCATCGTTTCCCTCCACGCCAAGTTGTGAAAGTCTTCAATTTATAATTTGGAAAGTTCACATTGTGTGAAAATAAATAAATTTGAATTGTGATTTTGATTTTGATTAACTTTTTAGGTCTTAATTTTGCTTTGGTTCTACGTAATAGGTATTTGATAATACTTGACATATTTTATGCACTAAATAAATTCTTATGTGGCGTGTCCGATGCTTTATAGGTAGCTATTAGCAATCTCAAGTGATTCATACCTTATTTAACTTTCAACTCTTGCCCGACGGAAGCGATTAAGATTATTTAGATATTTATCGAAAATTCTTATCAAAAGCAGACATGCAAAACTGATCAAACCAGTGCCCAAACCAACCTTATACAAAATGCCAAATCAACAACTTGTGTATATTGTATTTTTACTTTTTATTATGAATTAGTGGTTGCGCCAAATTGCGGTGGCCGTAATCCTTACTTCCCACCTCCTCAAATCCGAGTATTATTGCCACAAGACCAAGTGACCGGCAGTCACGGGTCATAATCCCTACACTGTGATGCAAATAACGTTTAGTTAGCTCAAGTAATAGGCAGCAAGCGGATCTGAGCAAGTTGTTAAGCTTTACCGTCGTTTCTTACCTACAGCGTGACTCAAAAAGCCGTTGCGCGTAGTTAGCTCAAGTGAACAAACAAGTGCGTGTTGCCGCATTGTGTTATACAGACTGATTCAGAAGTTGTTCGTGGGCCACGGCCAGGTCAGCTTGATAAAGTGTGACCGTCGTACATGCGAGACTTCTAAAAACCTGGCAAGCCAAGATAACGGCTGCCATCATACATACAACCTATAATTATCATTCATTAACCTCATTTATCACATATTATCATCCATAAACAGTGTACCGTCGCGCACCGGGTAACCCAAACAAACAATACCGCGCGAGTGACAGTGCAGCCAGACAACGGAGCCATCATCAACATCATAAAAGGTCAGTGTCTGGCATTCTGTTAAATCGCCCCCACGCCTAGATCCTAAAATTATACAGTCCACTGCTAAAAGCGCCACCAAAACAATATAATAAATTATTTACAATAAAATATATTACAATATTAACAATATAATATATTACAATATAATATATGAGGCGTAGAGTTACAAAACCCGCTCTGGGCGATTTTTCAAAAAAAATAGTTATGGATGTACGCAGGAGCTCTTTCGTAAGACCTATCTTCTGTTCTAGGTGAGAGTTTTAAATCCCTCTCTGTTTCTTCAAAAAATCAAAATAAATATCGAGGAGACTGACTAAACCCGCTCTGAAAATAAATTTGTTCTGGTAAAACCCTCTCTGCGTAACCGGCCAATCAGACGCCGCGATTTAAATAATCACTCTTCACGATTCCTTTAATCTCCATACAAACCGTCAAACCGTTTCCTTGTGCGGGTCATAATTTTGCTTCAATTATTTTACTATTTTTTACTTTTAATAATGAATGTTTCAATAGCTATTGTGACGGAATCTCAACAAGAACAATCAAGGAAGCGTTTGAAAAATCCAGTTGCGTGGAAATGTAGCATGTTACGCCAAAAAACGTATTTAAAAATTGACTATATTTTGCTGTATTGTTACGAATAACCCAGTGGTGGGTCATATTATTTTCTAGTTTTACGTGTATTTTTTTGTCGTCATCATCATTATTTGGTTTGAGTCAAAAATATAATTGAATTAAAGCTATTTTCTGTCGGGGAAATGCTTTTTGTTTGATAATTTGTACTATACAAATGATAGATTTAGTAGGTTATGTTACGTTAGGTAAGTTTTTTCATCTCCCCTGATAAAAAATAACATTCCTTATCATTATCTCCACGGGACAAGTTTTTTTCGTCATAACATTGTATCATTCGTTAATATGAATGATAATGAATTTTAATTCAAATATGTTTATTAATTTGTAGATGAGCTTGGTTGTAATAACGATACATAGTTAACAATGCTGTGCTATCTTGTAGAAATACCGTTATTTTTATAATACGTTTTTGCAATACATTTCAGAAATTCCACGTTTACTATTATTTGTATACAAAAAGTATCAGGAACAACAGAATATAGGTAATAAATATTTATGTGGGAAAATAAGTAAGCTAAGACTTTGCGACTTTTGTTTGTCGGATTTGGTTTTCTGAATTAAATGCTATAAAATATTTAATATACCTAAGTAGATTATGAATAATATGGCTTTAAAATATTATCATTTTATTTTTACATTTAATAAATAGGTTGGTAGGTAATGGTGGGTTTTGCCACAGACATGGAATTTGGGGACACAGGTAATGCAGGGATTAGTTAGGTAAAGGCCGGTACTTAATTTGGCTGGGGTTTTTTTTATTTATGCTATTGTTATTATTAAAAAATATGTTATTGTTATTTCAAATTATCTTATAATTACCTTTGAAGCGTTTAATATTATCTTTTTGAATCGAAATATGGTCATTAATATTAAAATTATTAAGAATTATTAGGACACATGTAATTATAAAAGATTAATTACCTATTAAACAAATAATTTGCATGATATGTAGGTAATAACTAATTGTCTCCAGGAAAAGTAACATTTTTTGATAATGATTTTTTTTGTTTGTTATAGAATAAAAATAAGTACATGACATTAACATATTAAAATTAAATAGTTTCACAAAGGCAATTTGACATAGTAAAAAGTGGGTACTATTCAACTAAATAACTATTTTTTAAAATTTTAAAAATTTTGTTTTTAAGACATGTACATACCGCTATTTTTAAAAAAATATTACATACCAATATAACAGCTAAATATGTAGGTGCAATGCAAAAAATATACAGCTCCCAGTAGATGAGAATGGCTACAAAATATTTTCTAGACAAAGTAAATTCAAAAACATATTACATAATTAAAATAAATACGGACCGCTACTGAACTATCATCTCCTGTCGACAATGTACCACTGTGCGACAAACACCGCTCCTTTTAAAAAATTCCGCGTCGAACGCCGCTCTGTCAGGTAGAGACTGACAAAGACCGCTCTTGGGATAATTAAAATGCATTTATTTGAATAAATACAGCTTATACATTGAATTTGACAATTTATTATACTTTTCCGTATGTAACGGAAGAAATATAACATCTAAAATTACACTTAAATCATCATAATATGCCCAAAACAGTTTTTCGTCATTTACTCAAAACTCAAAAAAGTCTCTAGAGTGGATTTTGTAACTCTACGCCTCATATATCCTTAAACAAGATTAGACAGTCCGCTACGGGCCTTGGTAGTATCAACACGCACATTTACAAGACGTCATACAATGTTGTTGTGTGTTGTTGTAACTCTGGTGTAGATAATAATTGACATTTTTATTATATATACTATCCAAACGAAATATAAATATATCTAAAAGTATCAACAGATCTATCACCGATAACCTATCAAATCGATCCTACATTTACGTAATATTATTAATTATATTTTCAAATTATAACTATAATATGGTCTCTTTTAGGGAATCCAATCCCGAGCCAAAATTCTGATCCCGGGATTTCGGGATTACAATTTGACAATCCTGGGATTGGCATTTTTTTCATTGTTAATATAATTTTTTTATATTTACAAAAATAACATTGATAAAATCGGTCAAAAATAAATCTAGTATAATTTATACTATTTAAGACATTTATTGTTAATATTGTATACGTTCAATCTTGGAAATACATAAGTTTAATGGAGTAAATAATATTGTAATATAAATAATAATGTGAATTTAATATGAGATTGCTGTTTCTGATAGTAAAGACTTAATGAATGGGTTAGCGAGACTTAAAATAGTAAAGTAAATTATGGTGTTCTTATGGCCTTTCCGCTTCATAAATCTAATTAGTCAACAGCCAAATATGAAACTGCCGTAAAACGTATGAGATCATGGTGGAATTACTTTGTTAATACTCTGGACGCTGAAGACGCACCTGGCGCGTAATGATCAGGCGTCCGATCGATGTAATTAACGTGCATTTTAAAGGTGGTAATTAAAAAATCATTACCTAGTTAGAAGTGAATGAATTAGTAGTGCGAAGCATTTTTTTTTAATCTTTCTCATTTTTATTAATTTATGTGAAAAAATAAAATGAATCGGCAACTTACACATGGGTATAAATAAAACTTCATTCAAACTCAGTTTATTTCTAATGTAGTCATTTGTTATTAAAGTATTTTTTCTGCTATATTTTCGTTTTTATTTTATTTTCCATAAAAATTGATAAAAAAAATTAATCCCGAAAGTTTCGGGATTGTGTTTATCAATCCCGGGATTCATAGGTATCGAAAATCATTCAGGATCCCGGGATTGGAATGCCTAGTCTCTTTCACTGGTATTAGGTACTAGATATTTGATGGATTTTTTAAAATCCAGAAACGTTATTGCTGTAGTATTCATTTCATTTAGACACGGGAATTTTAAAACAATTTTTGTAGTAAAATGGTATTGTTTGTTGGCAAGATTTTTTTTTTAATTGGAGAGGCATTTTCTAGATTTATTTTCTTTGCGCAAATCAATATTCAATTGTGAACATGCGGTTAAGCCCTCAAAGTGCGGCAAGTCATATTTACTTTCGAAGCCGCCGAGAGATAAATCAAATCAGGCAAGAGTTTTCGAAATACAAATGTAATGTACATAAAAAATCTTTATTCTGTGGAATGTTAACACGCGCTCGAATTTGAGAAGCACTTGTGTGAATACAGAATTCAAAATTCAAATCCAAGAGTAACGTATGAACTTACGTACGCATAAGTGCAATTTCTGTATTTTCAAAGATAACAAATTATTTCTTAAAACATACCTATCATATTAATAATAAAACAAAATAATTAAAAGCAAACCTATTTATATTATATTTTAGTTAAATTATTGTAATGGAGTATGAATTTTAAAGATCTATCGACGTTGGAAGTTCAAAAATTCTCTGACTTGGCGCCCTTCCTACTACGGTTTCTTTTGTGTCAAAACTAATAAACGTTACGGACTCATGGCCCCCACAAGTGGGGGAGCCAACAGGGCTCTAGCCTGGGGTCCCCACGTTTCACGTCTACCATATAAATCACTAAAAATACACTGAATACCATTAATTTTAACTGGAACACCATTTGAAAAACGTTTCTGTAGAGCGTCACACTGCGTTTAACCCTAGCGATAGGTAGGGGGCGACAAAGATTCAGGCCAGGGAACCCTCTTCAGGATGTGGGGCCATGGTAACGGTATTAATTATGGTACGTTTATATTATGATTTTCCCAATGATAAGTAACTTTAACTTTATTTGTTTATTTTGTATTTGTAACACGAATCAAACGGTTAGTTTTCATTTTAATGGTCATTAAGAAGTTTTATTCTATTGTGAGCGCAAGCCAGATAGATTTATTTTCCTTAATATTTTGTGTAGCGGCTTGTATACATAAAGTAAGTCAGAATTAAATTGACGGTGGTAAAAATAAACAACAGGACAGAATTGGTCGATATCAGACTGAACAAAGATTGGAAACCATTAAAGTGTGTACAATAGATAACAATAGATTTTGACAGTTGGACATCCATGAATAAGTTTGGGGACAAACGGCCCGTCGCGGGGGATTAGAAATTTATTACTCGGTGGATTATTCACAGGTAGTTAGCGTTTGACGCTTTTCCGATGCTCGACAGGGGTTTTCCTTTAGTCAAAATAGTTTCTCACTCTCATTTACGAGATATTTGGTATTTTTCAATTAAAATCGGTAAGTATGTCAAAGCATATGACTACTTTGTCTCCAATAATCCAGTAATCGTCGCCGTGAAAATGTGCAGTGAAAGGTTGACAAGCAAATATTGCATAACATGTTACGAATATAATAAATAATTGTCCTCTTCTTCTTATACTTTTTTTTTGTTGGTCGTTAGGTTTGTTTATACAATTTTTTTAGATTGTAAAGTCCCATTAATATTGCCATATTTTAGGATGTTTTCCGGGAGCATGTCCTAGTCCTAGTCTACATTCAGGATTTTTTTTTCATATTTCTCCGTCTGAGCGTATCCTTATCTTCCAACGTCTTGGGTGTAATTATGTTTTGGCGTTGTCATTTGATCGTAGTAAGTATTCACATCTTCTTCATGAAGTTCAAGATGGAATTTGATGATTTAGGTGAACGTTTGTATAAAAGCGCCTAAGCTACCTACTCTTACACCCCCGAACGGTCCCCATTTGGGTATGTCTCTGTGGATCTAGAGAATCCCAAACCATTATCAAGCTGACATATAGTAAGGGTTGATTGCAAAAATCAATAATAATAAAACCGCTAATGCTGTAAATTCAAATAACGTCAATAATTTAAGTTACTGGCAGCACTGTGGTTTGCGCGAGGTTGTTGGTTAAAACCAATAAATTTCATTAATGGAACCTTTATTTCTCATGTTTATTTTAAATGATATTAATTGGAGGGTAAGAAAACAAAAAAAACGAGTGGCTTAAATGCCGGTCTATGGAGTCGAGGGTCCCAGGTTCGAATCCTGGGTCTGGCAAGTACACATATTGTTTTTCAATTTGTATATGAGTCAGAGTATGGACCTAATAGGTTGAGCAAGTGGCTGACATCCATTTCTCGTAAAAACAAAAATCTGTCAATACAAACCTCCACTCTGTGGAGGCCCATATGATCCTATTAAGATCGGACATGGTCGAAAGAAGAAAACAAAAAGCATTAAAAACGACATATTAGAAACGAGTTATTTTTAAGGTCCGAAAAGTGTGTCTGAAAGAGTTATTCCGTGATGAAGTTACAAATATTTGTTTAGCAGAGAAAAAATATGACGAATTCCATAAGTAGTTTTCTTTTTCTAATTGTCTTCCTGTAACCTTGAAAATTTTAACTTATCATAGTATAGTAATGTTAATAGTAGATAGTTTAAATGATCGCAATGACCGCGTGGCTTAAGCGTCGGCCTATATCATCTTGGGTAATTCGATGTTCAAACATTGACACTTCTTATGTTACATTAAATAATTTCGATAGGGGGAATTTAAATGTTATAAAAAAATCAGGTAAGTAATCAAATTAACCAAAAACAAAATACAGTTTCCTTAAAAAATAAACTAAATTATTTTTGTTTTATTTAATTTCATTTAATAGTATTTGTATTACATATTGATTCCCTGTCAAAACTATTGAATGTGAGATACGAGGTGTCAATGTTAGAACATCGTTATGTTAAGTAAGTGTACACGTTTTTAAAATATAGAAATATAATAATGTCCTTATTAATGTTATTTTATAACAATGTAAACAGACTAATAAAATGACAAAACAAATCATTTAACTTATACACATCCTCAATAAATAACCGTACTTAGGTACCTATAAATATTAATATTCATTATTGGCAAGACATTGTAAGCACAACCTTCAAATTTATTGATACAGATTTATTAAAGCTTTGTGTCCTATATACATACATACGTAATAATTTAAGGATGTTCTGTCAGTTATAATGTAGTAGGTATGTACCGAGGTTGATTTACTGCCCAATATTATAATCTTAATAAAATTGAATAAAATAAAACATGATTAAATTTCAATCGAATAGGTTGATTTATTGATGAAAATAAGCTTATTTCGTGTTCAATATAAAATATGAACTACACGGAGAAATGCTAAATATATTAATTATTCGTACAAATAGTAAACGACATAGGTACTTATTATGGAATTATTGCGGTTACAAAACCGGTTAACCGGGTATCAGCAGGTTTATAAAATAACCGATACACGAATATTTCCCCTCGGTTAACCGATCAAACTCTAGCTAGATATAAATATGGGACAAAGATAAAAGTATCAGAATTAAATAAGATCCAGATATTACATAAATAGTATTTTAATAATTTATTTACTGCGTACAGAGTGAGTATCTAATTAACTTTACTATAAAAAGGATATTGGTAGTATAAATTATGAAAATGCCTACATATTCTCACCTAAGTAGGTATATCAGCTGTAGTATTGGACGGTTAACTGGTTAGTTATTCGCAGCGCTCGGAATGGACAGGAACGCACCGGAGCGCCGTTGTGGTTCGTGGAATTCCAAAATATACCGTTCCGGCTCGTGGATTCATTTAAAATTGCGTTGCGGTTCGTTAGATTGAGATAATTATATATGAATGTATCTTTTAAAGTTTTTCTCAAAATTAAAAATTAACGAAGTTATGTTATGCCGGGCGTGCAAGGGTTAAAAATAAAAATTATGACATCCCTAAATTTCTTTCAACCTTCTTATTTTGTGTCGATATGTCCATGCCTAAATGCATTGTCTAAATAACAAGAAACAACCAGCTGCAAGCGTAAATTACTTTATTACCCAAAAAAATGTGCCTTGCTGACACTATTTGAAAACTCTTATACATTGTTTAATAATTTCTAAAGGATGAAACATTTCAAATCTCAATACAATCTTGCCTTTGACTTACGCATTGTTAATTTACTTACCTACTAATTTATTATGTTATTTTATTCGGAGTGACAAAAATTATTACTTCGCCATTTATTTTCGGGTGAATGAATTGTGTTTTCGATGGTTAAATTAGTACAAAAAAGTTTGATAATTTGACTCGTGCAATCCGCTATAATATTCCTATTAGTTGCCTTTTAAAATATTTTGTATTATTTAAGATATAAATACGTTTCTAAACAAAATTGTTTATATTATTAGTTTGGTGTTTGTTTTGCTACATTCTAGTAAGTTTTGTGTTTTAATTTTAACTGTGTGTTTAACTTGATTTTTTAATAAAAAATTGTTCTAAAAGTTGGCCAAAAATGTCATCAGGCGAAACGTGTTAACCGAAACTATTGAAAAATATTTTGTCGCAGGTAACGTAACGCTGGCCACATACCTACACAATTTGATCATTTAAAAAATGATATTGAGTGGTTGTTTATAAAAATAATGAAGGTATAATAAAGTAGTAGGTAATTCGTGTAAATCTGCTAAAACCACATTACATTACATTAGGAATTCACTCCAATAACCATTGAAGTGGCAACAGATGGTATTCATCTCAACAATTAACTTTTGTTAAAAAAAGCTTATGACGTGTCGTAAACCCCTCTTTTTACGATGTTTATATTTGTTTTGTAATTTACATTATTGTTGAATTGCGACTATAGTACAATAAATCTTGTGATATAACTACTACATTCATTCATTTATTTGCCATAGGTCATGATGAGTATACTTTTTTGTAAGTGAATTTTGTTGCTTCTGGTAAGTTTTGTGTTTTAATTTTAACTTTGTGTTGAACATATTTTTTAATAACAATTTGTTATCTTAAAAGTTAGTTAAAATTCTCAGCAGGCGATACGAATACCTTTATATCGTCGGTGTATTGTAAAAATGGCGAATTAACCAAAATACTATTACATGAAGAGAATTTTTAACCTTTGACATTTATTTATTAATTACCTGTGGATGAATGCTTTCCTTATAATAGGCTTTATAATATAATATTTTAAAAAGTCTATTATGTTAAATTCTCTTTTTCTTCGTAACACTAAGTGGATAATCACCCTTACAATTATCGTTTTTAATAAGTACTTTCCTGTGGGATACAAATTCGCCATTTTTACATAATTATATTATTACATATATACCTATATAAGTATATACTATTGTCGCTGGTATCCAAACTGATTTAAGATAATTCTGGCCACACGCACAATTTGATAATTTTGTGAATATTTTATAAAAATAATGAAGGCTTAATTACGTAGTAGGTACTTCGTGTAAATCTGCTAAAACATTAGGAATTCTTTCCGGTGGACAATACAGTGGCAACATCTGTTCTGTGATTCAATAATTATTATCATCTCAACAACTTGACTTGTGTTAAAAAAATATTTATGATAAGTCGTAAACCCCAATTTTCACAATGAATAATGAATGATTTTTTCTACAAAAATGTGTTTGGGCCATTGATGGTTTGGGCAGAAAATATTGAATAGCCTTCTGCAGAGTTTATTTATTTGGGACGTTCCTATTGTATTACAATTATTATTACATGCATTGTAGTTTGTGACTTTGAAAATAATAGAAATAATACATAGGTAGTGTGGAGAGAACTTTTACTTAATTTTTGTTTGTAAATTTGTTTAAAAAAATATAGGAATATCCTTTAATAAAAATGTACGACTATCATAATATCTGTATTGTATGTAGGTACCTATTATCATTTCCATGGCAATAATAATGTGAGTAGGGAAGGACAAACAACATAGATTGAATCGTTTAGAATAAGTAGGTACTAACAAATTAGGTACCTATCTGTCCAGTGCGGACATCTAATTATCTTAGGTGGTGTTAGTCATAGATTATTAAATAAATAAGGTGGTAGATGTATATTACAATAATGGTAACCAAAGCATCACCATTGTAACATAACATGCATACAATACAATATAAGTCCTTATAATGTTGAATATAGTAGGTACTAATTAATGACAATTTTATATTATTCTATAAGAATCGCGCTTAGCAACCTGAGTTTCACCTTCCGTCATGTTTTATCTTATATAAATGAAAATGACACACCATTGGTAATTTAATTACAAATAATGCTATGTTTACGTTGTTTGGATGACTTGAAACTTTTATTAGATGTAGGTACGGCCTTATGCCCCTTATAGTGGAGAAGGTTCAAAATAAATCTTTGAGAATCCTTTAAAGCTGTGTGGATAGTGGATACTATCCATGGTTTTATCCGATTGATTTCTCAAGACGTATGCTTACATACTGTATTCTGAAAGTTAAAAAGAGAGCTAGGTATTTAGGCTACGTACTTTTTCCAACTTATATCTACCCAGTACAAATGAGAACTCTGCCATTATTGGTACTTAGTATTGATTTTATTATATATTATTTTATAACTTTCTTGATAATCTAAGTTGTTTGTTCTGCCAAGGTGCAATAATTGCTAATGATAATTGGGCAGGAAATAACTATGTTCAACCAAATCGCTTCGGATAATCGTATATTCCACCTGCGTGAGAACGAGTTTATGTGAACGCTATTTTATAAATTCTTGGTATAGGTAGGCACTTACTGTTTTTTCTAATACTATTTCTTTATTTTTTAAACACTATTTTAATACTATTTCTTGATGTTTGATATTCTGTGCTCGTATTTAAATGGAATTTGTAAAATTTTCTATAAGTACGTAAATATTTTTTTAATTTGAATCTATAAGGTACTTATGTGGATATGTTGTTTGTTATGACTAATTAATTACAAACTTATCTATCCCAAATGAGACAGTAAGTTATAATCAGTGACGAGTGGTGGTAGAGGTATCATGCACTGGTTATAGTGGTAGATAAAGTAAAAATAAAGAATAATACAATTTTTGACGGTATACTTTGTTAAAACAAGATTATTTCGCCTGCGGCGCTGACAATCCTTACCAACCTGCCCAATATAGATCCACGTAAGAAGTTTAAAGTTTATTGTTGCATTTTTATATCAAAAGTACGTACGTACGTAAAGAAAGGATTAGCATAAGTACTTAGTTTCGGAAAATTATACAGCGTTCCTGTTCGTGAAATTTTCCATTTCGAGCACTGGTTATTCGAAAAAATCAACAAAAAATTATTAACCGGGTAGTATTTTTCCTCTGATTAATTGAATGTCCGTCATAATATTACTATGTAATGATATTCTGCACATACTGCTCTGCTGCTGATAGATTTATACGTGTTAGGAAACTTGAATGTAAACAGTTGTGGTACGTATAGATTATGAATGTGAGCTTTTATTCAAATTACATGGCAAAATATAATTGAGACCGGGTGCCATGTTTTTCGTCGAAAATTTTACCGAACGGTAATTTTTCTTACTTTCTTTTACTTAAGTTTATCCCAAGTATGTACACATTTGAGAATCGTTTCTCATTACAACCGCGTTCAGAAGGTAACGTAATTCCCATTATTTGTGTATGCCCTCTTAGAAATTAACGATTATTAAAATGGAAAATATCTTTGTGTAATTTAAAAATTTTCTTATGTCTTAACCTAAAACAAAAATCGCTATGTAGGTAGATAGTAAACAAAATAATCTCAGGTATTATTTTAAGTTATCCTAGTGTCAGTCACGTGTATAATAATTAATCGTAAATATAATTTATCTATATCAGGATATCCGTTGTGTATCACGGAATCCTTAAAATTTCGTATATTATTATTAATCCACAGAATTATATCTACATTCTAAACAACAATACACGAAATGAAAGGAGAATCGGGGCAAAAATCCAACATCCTGATATATCGTACCATTGGCTATTATTCGGTTTGGTTTATCTAGCAATCAGCAACGTTCTAATCACCGACCTTTTTGGAACAAAACATTGGAACAAGGCGTAGGTAGTTCCGAGCGACGGCCGCGCCAGGACAAGCGATTTCCTGCAGGAGATATCGCCAATCGTCTATTTGCGCCCGGCCGGATGTAGCGAGAATAAACTTGACGTATAAATGTTTTCAGGGACCGCGGAATGTAGAGATTAATAATATTACAATATATATTTGTCTTGGTGTATCTGTCTGTAACGATTCAAGAGACCAGTGATAGTACATAACCTATCACAGTGACCTACCAACTAAATCAAATATGCAACAATATGTCAACATTACATTATATTATTGCCGTGGTTTTTGTCTGTTAGTAAGGTAGCTTAACATACACGCACGCACACTGTTCTTAATCGCTTAGACACGTAGAGTTTCTACTTCATAACTTTTCACTCCGGCTCTAGGATGACAATTGTGTAATATATATTCATAAAGTAGTTTTTTTTGCATATTATTATTTGCTTATAAATATATTATTTGAATCATAATATTATTTGATTATTACCACATGCATTAATACATGTCAATAATATCATTGTATCTAATTGTACGCGAGGTAGTCAGGCAAAGAGGCGTATCAGTGTAGTAAAAAGTGCATAGTTAAGCGTAATATACTCGCTTATTAACACGTTCGCTGTATTGTATAAAAGTTAATTTTATAAATAAAAAAAATATTTTATGATAATACCAATGAAAAAATTGGCTTTATCGAAATCGATAACTATGAATATTGTTACCCCATAGCCTATATTCTATTGCTTTGCTTATGATATAAAAATATTATTTTTTTGTTATCTTAACAGTACTGACGAGAATATTTTATTGGTGGTAGGTACATACTGTTTACTGGTAATTTTTATAATGTTTTTAATATTGATTTAATTTTTAGGCGTCTAATTATGATTATTGACTTACTAATAAATGCTGCATCTGAAGAATAAAGGGTTTTCCTAAATTACCGTGTGCATATACTTTTAAGCATTTTATACTTTATCACGAATCAGTTAAATACATAATCTCTCAGAAATAATAATTATCTATATTTTATAAATAATTAGAAATAAAGTATATTTTCTTTTTCCGTAAACATATAAAATTTAATTAAAAATAAATTCAGTATGAAAATTCAAAACAATGTCTTTACAAAATTGTTGTCCTGTTTTGATTATATTGGCACACATAAATATAATGCATATTATATTAATATAATTGAATACAGAAGTGCGTTTTCCTAACGCAACATGACGCGACCAATTCGGGAGAAAATTTAAAAGGCGGCTTCCGGAAAGTGAAAACCTGCCACTCCTATAAAATGAATGGATATACAGAAGGTTGTGATGAAACATACCTTCATTATTTTAATTCATAGACTTCCATTATATTCGATTGTAACTATAAATTCATGAAAACTATTTACAAATACAAAATTGGTAGGTCTTTTGCTGTATGTACTTCTGTATTATAATTTGCCAGAAAGGAGACTGTTTGAATTTAAGTAAACATGTTTGTATAATTAAATTTATACAAAATAAAAATTATTAGATTGTCAGTGAACCGGGTCTTTACGTTACTAAAACGCGCCACTGATTGAATATTGAAATATAGCTACATAATATTGCAAAATCGCGATCATATATTTGGCTTATTCTGCTTATGTGTCCAGTAAGTTTTCAGATGGTATATATAAGGTGGTATCAGGAAGTAAGTAAATGATTATAATGCCTTTTTATATGATTATAAATTAAAATTAATATTTTTATTGGATTTTATTTAGGCAATACCAACGAAATATTTCATATAATATTATTGCACATACAAAAAAAAATCTTAAACATTATAGTTTAAATTTTAATAGAGAAAATAACATAATATATTGAAGATAATATAGTACCTTTGAAATAATTACTATACAATAAATTATTAAGCAGATCATTCAAAATATACCGTGATTGTTTACATCACGACGTAATATCTATTATTCACTTCACATCAATTGCCAAATCACTGACAAAATTAATATAATTTATCAATAGTTTTAAAAAATAATTTGCCGTGTAGCATTATGCTTTAGTTAAATGGGCATTTTTGTGAGCAACATAATATATTTTTATTGAATAGGTATCGATATTGCATTGATGTTTTATTCGCAAACATAAGTAAGTTTTAAATAACCGAAGAATTTTCTATATAATTTACAATATATTATATTCACTGCCCGCCCATGAGTGTAGGTACGTATCCCCACGTGGTATCAACACTATGATGTCCGGTGCGACAGGCCAACGCCCCACTAAATACCTTTGTCTTATCTAAACTCATACATAATAATACCTTTCCGTTCTCAACCCTCACACAATCTAATACTAACCTATTCCCGAATCAGCACATTCCATTTTGTTTCTCAATAATTTTACACACACCGAGATAATTACAACCTATCATTATTTTTATAGGGCAATGATTTAAATGTCTTTGTTCGTAGAATAATACAAAATGTTTCGTCGTTCTTTGAACTGATAAAAAACAAAATATGTGTATATATCAAAGCTGATGAAGAAGTCTGAATATAATTTAAATTAAGCTGAAACAAGCGTATCTTAATAACGAGTTTTTGAATGTAGGTACCTACCTATAGTCAGTGATACCCAACCGGTTTCTGTGGAACCATGCGGATCCGTGAGTTATACCTACCAGGAGTTCTGCGAGAATACAGAAAAGCTTCCGAAAAAGCATACGACGTGAAACCTTCGGTTGTTAGGGTAAAATAATATATGTTTACGTGGCAGGCGAGTCAAGCGTTGCTTAGGGATGGCACAACAAATGTCAAAATTTGCTCTTTCAGTTACAGTTTTTGTGATGCCAATATTAAAATGTCTTTGCATACATGCAACTCTTTAAGATAGCTATGCCAATATAATATCTACGTATGTTACAAATTTACAAAAATTTGAGACAAAAAATAATAATTGGGATCACCATTTTGAGTGAGGCATTTTACTAGCTACCTATGTCATAGGTCATCATCATCATCATCATCATCATCAGCCTGAATCTATCCACTGCTGGATGAAGGCCTCTTCAAGTTGCTTCCACTTCTCTCAGGTCCTGTGCATTGCGTTGCCACGTACTTCCGCAGAACTTTATCATTTCATCGATCCAGCGGCTTCTAGGTCTACCTTGTGGACGTTTTGTACTTCTTGGATACCACTGGATGACTAGATTTGTCCAACGATTGTCTCTTCTTCGAGCTATGTGTCCAGCCCATCTCCATTTAAGGCTTTTAATAAACTCTATTACATCGCAAACCCTTGTCTGCTTCCTTATCCACTCATTCCTCTTTTTGTCCTTTCGCGTTATGCCCAGCATGCACCTCTCCATACCACGTTGTGCTACTCTAAGTTTCTGGATCTCTCTTTTACTTAGGGTCCATGTTTCACACGCATATGTCATCACGGGAAGCACACACTGGTTGAACACTTTGCGCTTTAGGCACAGTGGAAGGTCACTTTTGAAGACATTATTCAGGCGGCCAAAAGCACTCCAGCCTAGCTTTACTCTGCGAACAATTTCATAGGTACATCATTGTAATTTAATCCTTCCGAAAATAATGTCCCCCTTCCAGTTTGGTGTTCCTTGAGATTTCGCAATATGCCTTAATGGTCCGCCAATCAAAAAAAGTTGGGAATTTCTGGGAAAGTCTGAGACTTTTTTAATATGACTACCTTCAGTCAAAAAAGAAGACTTTGGGAAAAATGCAACTTAACGGCCACGGCAACATGCGCCACGTAGGTCAAAATGGAGTTTTATGGTATTTTCAGAGCATTAGCCTGGACATTTCTTAAGCGTTTTAGATAACCTGTTTATAAAATTTTGAAGCCTTTTTATCCTTTATTTTTATTTTAAACATTTTTTGATGACTGCATAAAGTATTTTTATTACATAAAATAGAATTCTTTTAAACCTCTCGATCTAATGTTTTAGAATATAGTCATATTTCAGTACATCCATGTGCAGTGGTGTTAATATTTTTTAGGTTTATTAGTTTTTAAATGTATTAGTAAAATTGTTTACTATTTAAATAATGGAAATATTTACGATAAAAGTATATATTTATAATCTAGGTGTTCCCAAATTTGACAAGAATTATTCATTTTGTTATTCAAAAAATGGGCATGATTAAAACATTTGAAGATAATCCTAAAGGTACTGATTATAAGCTATGTCTTTGACCATTCAAATGTGAGAAAACATCCTACGAATAATGATTTTTTTTATAATAATTATTGACCTAAGAATAAAGTAGTATTTTTTTTAAATATATACAACTATAATACAACTTTTATTATGATTATTCATTATGATTTGAGGCTATATTGATGTAAGTATTATTTATGAGTAAAATTATATATCAATAAATAAATAAATTTTGAGAATGTGGAGTTGGTAAATAATTCAAACAATAGTATGTTGTAATTTTACAAGACACTTCATACACAAAAATATATATTTTTACAGTTTAGGATAATATTTGTCGCATATCCCATGTCAATTTATTTATTAGCGGCTTATAATAATTATAGACAATAATAATTAGTATGTTTCATCACAAAAGCCAATATCATGTTTCATTTAAACCATTAAATAGTCTATATTTTACTTTTGTTTTGTAATAAATTATTATTGTTAACAAAAATAGTTGTACAGTCATCTGTTTAAGCAAAGATGGTCGAAATGGCGGTTTGCTAAATTTTTCAAACACAGGTTTTGAGATTTTTGTCTTACGTAGGTACATTCTGCAATAATATTATCTATTCGCATACATAATATTATAGCTAACGGTACCTATATTGATAAAATACCTTTGAGACCGAAATAAATATAATCATAATAACACGCCAATAAAATTTGATTTTTTATTAATTCATCATGGGCACTTCTGAATCGATTATAACCGCTGTATGGCAAAGATGAGTTTTTTATTTTGTTACGCCAAAGAAGTATAACTTCTAACGCGCGTACATAAGTACACAAACCGATTTTTTTAATTTGTAATGGTTCTGTATCCACAGCCAAATATTTATAATACTAGTTAAAGAAATATGGCGTTGAGAGAGTGGTAAATTACTGCCACTTTTAATATTGGATATTAAATCACAGCCTGTTTGAAGCTAGACATGCCTCTTAATTATTGTATATGTTGATAATTATAATTATGTAATATAAGACTAATTTAATGGTCGCAGAATAATATTTGTTCACATTAATTTATTATAATGGTGAAAACACTGCTTCCTCACAATCTTTTTGTTTTCAAAACTACTAACGATGAGAGTAATTAATAAAAAAAAACGTCAAACTTTTGCCATAAAGAACTTATTAACGTTTCATTAATTTTATCACTGTATTTTTCTCCTAGTTTCCTACATTTTCTCAACCCCTTTTTGAAGTTTCAACAAAGAATAACGTTATTAATAGTTGATACAATAATTCACACTAAGTCTATATAAAATGAGAAAATAAGACTTCTAATAATATGAACTTTCTTTTTCTTCCTTCCTTGCCGTTATAATGTATACTATTCGAGTTTTCACCTATAATAATAATATTATCAGTACAGTAAAGACTTTTGTTGACCAATAAGAAGGTTAAATGCTACGTCCCTATTAAACTCGAGCTTTCTACCTCAGAGGACCTCCACGTCCATACATTTTTGTGAGACTTGATTGACCTATAATAGCCTTTTATGAGATTTTTCTATTTCTTCTAACACACACGCGTGTCCAGAGTTGTATTTCTAACCTTCGTTAGCGTGAAATTTTCTGGGAAATGTGAATATCTATATTCTATATTAGGAATTATACTTCATTAGTATACCTAACCATAATATAGTATGGCTATAATTAGTACGGTAATATAAGTATTATAACATTAAATAAATAAAAAACCTATGGTATCGAATACGGCAGAAGTTTCCATACGTTTTCGTCTTCGAGTCAAAAAAAATCCCGGTATAGTAAAACATCCAATTAGCGGGTTGGGTAGGCTACTATGCCCCTCTCTGAAACTAGACACAGGTACTGGGTGACATAATATCTAAGAAGTGTAGCCCAATATTATTTTTACTCTAAAATATTTATTTAAAGTCATTATGTACCTACTTCAACTACAGCATTTTGTTATTTTTAAATGGATAAACGCATTTTTTTTTACAAATTATTTTATATACACATCGTTAGTACCGCAGGCGAAAAAAAAACCACATAACGCTCTCTAAAAAGTTGTGTGATTTGCGTTTCTTCATTATGTTGCCACTGTCTACCAAGCAACATAATATGTGTTATTATGATCTAATATAATAGCCCAGTGTCTGACAAACTTTTTTACCTTCTGACGGCATACTGGGGAAAGGGAATTTGCTTAGTGGCACACCAAATAAAAATCACCAAAAAATATAAAAGTAGATATAGTTTGAATAAAAAAATATTATGGGAATAATATTGTTTTATCTAGATATATGTTGTACCTACGTAATATAGATAAGAATTTTATAGTGAGAAGGATGTATTTGATTTTGAGAAAGAATTATGTCTCTTAAATAAATAAATAAATAAATACATGATTAAATACATACATGAATAAATAAATAAATAAATAAATAATTAAATAAATACATACATACATACATACATACATAAATAAATAAAGAAATACATAAATAAATAAGTAAATAAACTCGTAACCATGATCGTAACACTACTCGTAACAGGAATGTATTGGTGTAGTAGCTAGTTGAACATGATTTTGAATTTGTACACAGGATCGTTTTTAAAAACTATTAAATTTTCATCCACTGTTAGAAAATAATGCAGATATTTTTCGATACACACCTGAACATCTCGCTGTACACATTTTGATAAACACTGACCTAGCCACACGGGACGTCACTGCAGCTACTCCCATTTCTCTCAGATCTATATGAATTTCTCCATATTATTATCTTGCAGAGAGTATTTTTGAAACCGTTTGCTTAGGTGAGACAGGTAATATTAAATATATAATATATCGTGAGAGCAGCCTGCACTGAAGGTCACAAACTGGTGCAATAATGGGATCCATAATTGTAATAATTGCTCATCAGCATAGTGCATAGTTTGAATACCACTGGTATACGGTACATTTCAAGTCTATAACACAGTTCGTTTGGAACTTATAAAATTATATATAACGATCTGTTCTTCAATATGAATCGATCAAATGACTTTAACAACAAAAGAATGACATACGTTGAACCGGCTTACAATAATGTTTGAAGTGCGTATTGTGCCATGATTATAGATAGATTGAACACTTAGGAGTATACTCCATTCAGTGCTTAGTGCTTCATTCAATCAGACATTGCGTGACGTCTTCTTCTTTGTGCTGTCTCCCTGATCCCACGCTACTCTTAAACCCTTAAATAACCTTAATAATATACACATCAATTTAAAAAAATGGATTATGGTGGTAGTATCGCTTAGTGTCTTATTGTTATCCTAACCTGGTGTTCAAAATCATTAAATTTGATAATACAATAATTATTTGAGTTGCCTAGAGTCATACCTCACATATTCCAAAAATCGAATTTTGAGAAAATCGCAAAAAACCACTAGAGCATCTTTTTTTTTGTAATTAGAAGAGAGGTATTAAACTCGCTTGAATATTAATGAGTGAGTGAGTCGAATTACTTTTTTTTTAATTACATATATATAATACTGCTAAGGTTGCAGATACACAACACACTATGAGAAATAGAGCTCTCTGATTATTCATTGAAAAATGTGAGTTATGACACCAATATTCAACTTTGTCAACGATTTTGTTTAAAATGACTTTTGATACCCAACTATGTTTCTTTATATTATATTAATGCCTTTAGAATCACTTAGTATATTTAACTAAAAAATGACAAAATATAAAAATGTGAGTGACTCTAGGTGACTCATTTACTCAAATAGCTTTAAATGTTTAGGATTTTTTCACTACTATGATAACGTTGTTAAATAACTGTTTAATGTTGTATTATTATAACAAACGATAGATAACTTTAGGGCCGGCAACAAAATATATTATTCATTTCTGAGAACATCAGGACGGGAAATGTTTTGGAGCGCCGTTCCAGTTCATGAAATCCACAAAATTATCAAAAAATATTTTGATCATTTGAGTTAGATAGGCCATATAACAAAAAAATCCAACATACTTATTTTTATAAAATATACATATTATAATTAGACAACTTTTATGTTAACTGCTTTCTGAAAACTATCAAGCGCCGCTACGGTTCGTAAAATTTTTCATTTCGAGCGCAGGAGAACATAATACGTACTGAAACTGATAATTATTATTGTCAACGATTTTTATAGGAACGAATGAGGAGAGGAAGCGAATGCATTTAAATTTTCATTATTTTAAATCAGTATTCACCTGTATATTATTCAACTTTAATAATGTATATTATACATTTTGAAGTGAATCTAATTAAATAATCTTGAAGGCTGCATTATTGGGTTACAGCTAACTTATAGCATCTTTCACACACAAAAAGTTTCCGCAACCTTCTATATCTAGTCTGTTTATGGATAGACGTTAGGTATCGTTACTCCTTTTACTGTAAAAAAAAAAATATTTTTTTTGAAATCCATAATCTACACAGGCGTTTATGGTTAAGTTGATTTCATTGGATTGGGTAGGCAGGTACTTCTCGGTACAAGTGTATCAAAGGGTTATATAATTGATTACAGACGACTGATATTGAATAAATGTCTAGATTTAATCAATATTAGACATATAAGTAAGTACCTACTTATATTACATAGTTTAGTTTTTCCCCGTTATAATATCTCTATTTTTGTATTTAAACATGTTTCAGGAAAGATGGTCATAAAATATGAATTTTATTTACTGAAAAACAAGGTTTCTATTAAAATTATTATGAGTGAGATACCAATAATATTATATTATTTAAATGTATTCTTCGTCATTGTCTAATAACTGAGCATAGTGGGCCATGTGATTAGTCCATCGTATCGTCTTCTCCATGAATTGACTCCACCGCATCTAGCGATAATAATTATCAATATGTCTGTATATCTTGAGGGATTTCATTAAAATGTTGTAGCAAAAATATCTCTGATGTATAGAAACGTTTATTAAAAAATTCTTTTTTTTAAATTGGTTTAAATTATTATGTATAAATAATACATCTAGCGGCGATCATTAAAGCTACGCAGTCGCTCAAAGCTTTAAGAAATAATCGATAGATCACCTGTTATATTATTCAAAATGATAATCGATAGGATACAGTGTTGCCAACCGTACTATAATATTATAGTACAATACTATAATTTTGATTCTGCAAAAAATGTAAAATACTATAATTTTACGCCGAATATGCCAAAATACTACAATTTTAAAGGATTCGAGCCGATAAATGTTCCTGTACTATATTTTTTTTAATTTAAATAAATTATTATTGAAAACGTGAAGTAATAATAAAAGATGTACTTACCTATATAAAAATATAGTAGGTACCACAGAGAAAATTGAATGTGGCTTGCGCGTCGGATATGGAAAACTTGAAAATGCTCTGTAGTAAAGCACCGAATATAAATTTCCTTTAATATTACGAAAAATAAGCAAAACCAACCAGAAAACATGGCAAAGGATGCATCAATAGGGAATTTTGAACAAATGGAGAAGATTACTAGCTTACGGAGTAGGTAGTTTCGTATTCTATAGTGAATGGTATTAGGTATGTAGTTTTTTTTTAGAATGTAGAAAATAAGCATAATCATTTACAAAAAAAAAGTTATATTGTGTTTCGTACCTATATAATTTTTTTGACCATGTCCGATCCTAAGAAGATGATATGGGATGTTAGTCACTTGCTCAACCTACTCTGACTCCCAACATTACGTGTGTTTTTATTTACTAGACCCAGGATTCGAACCTGGGACACACGATAGGCTTTCGGTATAATTATATTTTACAAAATAGGTACAGATTTTAATGCACTGATAATATTAGGTACGTTATTTACGATAATATGTCAGTGATGAAGGGTGGAGAAAGGCTTTGGAGATTCGGCATAGATAGTGCACACTTAACTTTGTCAGTCATAATTATTTATTTTCATTGAACTAAGAATACAAATTACAGGTTATTTTTAAAAGTTGATCTAAAAGATAAAAAAACGTTTTATGGAGAATAATGTTTTTATCTAATATCTATTATGGTTTGCTAAAGGGAGGGTTTAATATAATTTTATTGATTTTTAAAAACTAACAGCTGCCTACCACCGGAAATTTGTATTCTTAATTCAATGAAAACGAATAAGTAGTAGATATGACTGACAAAGTTTATAATGTACTATTTTATGTCGGATTTTCACTGCTTACCTCTACTCTTGCCACGGTTGTATGTATATGTATACAGCCCATTCAAGGATATAAATCATAATAATATCTAAATTATTGTTTATATTTATATACTTAATGTTGATAGATACGAGGGTGGGTCAATAATTCCTTAGAAAAAAGCATTAAAACAGTTTTAATTTTTGTATTTTTTTTTTATTTCTCAACATAATCTCCTTGGAGCTCAATACACTTGGTTAGACGTTTCTCAATTTTTTTAAACCGTCAGAAAAATAAGTTTTCGGAAGGTCCTCAAAATAAGCATTTGTCCGATCGATGACTTCTTCATTTGAAAAAAAACGTTGTCCACTTAGCCATTTTTTTAAGTTTGGGAAAAGGAAAAAGTCACTGGGGGCTAAATCTGGCGAATACGGTGGGTGGTCGACCAATTCGAACTTCAATTCTTCAATATTAGCCATTGATCGTAAACATGTGTGAACACGGGCATTGTCCTGATGAAAGAGGATTTTTTTCCTGTTTAAATGAGGCCGTTTTTCTTCAATTTTGTTTTTTAGCTGGTCCAGTAAAGATGAATAATAATCCCCTGTTATTGTTTTTCCTTTTTCCAAATATTCAACGGAAATAATTTCACGTGCATCCCAAAATACAGTAGCCATAACCTTACCAGCTGATTTTACGGTTTTCGCCTTCTTTGGACATGGTTTGCCTTCGCAATCCACTGCTTTGACTGTTCTTTCGTCTCGGGAGTATAGTGGTGTATCCATGTTTCATCTACAGTCACAAAGCGACGAAAAAATTCATCCGGATTGCGTTGCATGAGCGACAACAGGGCTTTAGAGGCCACCACCCTATTGCGTTTATTGTCGACTGTGAGCAAACGCGGCACCCATCTTGCAGAAATATTTTTCATGCCCAATTTGTCATGTAAAATAGAAATGACGCTACCTTTTGAGATCCCTGTAACCTAAATTATCTCACTCAACTTTAATCTTCGGTCACTTAACACCATATCGTGGATTTTATTGATCATTTCTGGTGTAGTCACCTCTACAGGACGTCCTGAGCGTGGTTCATCCTTTGTTGATGTACGACCACGTTTAAATTCATTTAACCAGTTATAAATAGTTGCAAGTGAAGGAGCAGATATGCCGTGAACTAAATCCAACTCATTTTTTTATTTCCTTTGCTGTTAACCCTTTTATATTAAAATGTTTAATAACAGCTCTAAACTCAATTTTCTCCATTTTCCATTTTTCCATTTCCCACAAGCAAATTTTTTTTTAAATGTACGAGAAACACACAACAACCCGACCAATCTGATTGAAACTTCGCAGCATACTGAATCGGTAGTGCCGCTGCATGAAAACAAACCGCTTACAGTACTAGTCGCGCCACCTGTCGGCTTTTCTAAGGACTTATTGACCCACCCTCGTATCTATAATTATTGAGGAACTTGCATCATGTAAAATAATAAAAACAGAATCCCTAAAAGAACTAATTTAGTCCCACCTATAATTTTTTACCACTGCCAACTTAGATGTCTTGCGTGTGTAAATATGAGCTATCGCTATCGACTTGAGTACACGTGAAACAAAAATAAGAAGTAAACAGAATATATAGATAACGATTTGATTTTAAAGTAATTTATGTAATCACATGGGCCGTTAGCCTGGATGTCTCTTAGCAGGTTACGACATTCTGGTCATTTATATGACTTACGAAAATAGTAGTTTTAATATTATTATTAAATAAACGTGCTGTATTTTTGTTTAAGCAACAATACAATACAATACCTACACGAAGGTATTGCAGTGGCGAAGACTTCATACTAAGCGATTATTTAAAGCTTACCTTCTATTTTCAAGTATTTAATTTAAATAAATAAATATCTATATTGTAGGTTATAATAAAAATATTGATTGTCATCTATCGTCGTTATTTATAAGTAGAGCGTTTAATTTGGTCAAGTTTCGAATCAAAAATAAATGACGGAACGTCACAACGTGAGTGCTATTTTTAGAATTATTTCAACGATAATCCAAGCCGAATTTTCTACCGCAATTTAGTTGCCAACTTCATGCATGTCTGCGTTTTTGTTCCCGACTCGGAAGCGTAAACAGACAAACTTATGCTCTATGTTGATTTGTTTATTGTCTATGCGTATCTTTAAAAGTAAATAATAAATGATAAGAATGATTAAAAAAAATAATAACTATTGTGTTCGATCACATATAATTTATAAATTGTTAATATTAAATATTGTATTAATACGCGATTATTATTTAAGTTACTTCAGTCATAGACAAACATAACATGCTATTCACAGTTCATGTCATTTTGACATTTCAAAGCGGTGATAAAGGTTTATTTTATAATACAAAATTCAATGTGTTACTGTGTTTTGAATGTGGATAAATTATCTCATATTGTACCGAAATCATTCGCCAGTGCTTTAAATATATAAGTATTTATTAAATTGTATAGTGTCCCGATAGAAAATGTGCGAACGATTGCATTTAAAAAAATCATTCCCGAGATTGACGTCTTCAAAAATTAAAAATTATCAAAGCTTGACCTTCCAAGGGTTCATTTAGATTTGAATACAGCAAAAAACTTATATTAGACATTTTCACAACAATTTATATGACAAATATTTGTTTTTAACTGGCAGTTTTATATTAAACAAACTTTTTTGTTGGCGATGCGTATTATTTAGTAAAGAAAAGTATGCGTGGAATTCTACTGCCATAAGTGATTTAAATAATTTGACAAATTCAGCGGTGAAACCTATGACCAGTGTGTCGTTGTCATTAGTGTGCACCTATTCATCAGTAGTAATATCGTAAGTATTATCTTCTTATTTCCCGTAAGTAACCTGACAAGTGTGCTCTTTTTCTCTGATCTTCACAGCTTACCTCTTTCCAAAAGTCACTCTTCACCACTGAGGTATTGTGTAGTAAATAATATTCACAAGACAGTAAAAAGTTTATAATATAATATATACATCTAAGTAACTACTTCTTTCTGTATTGCAGCTGGTGACTCGAAAGCTTTGGAAAATTTCTTAGCGTATATACAGAGGAGTTAGAAATGCGAGTCTAGCTCGCAAACAGGCAATAAAGGCTTTCCTGCCAATTCATTCGATTATGTATGGAGTCAGGAAAATTGGAAAAGACGAAGTTTGGCGCGACCGAATGCATTTCTCTTGCAAAACGTCTGGTAAATCGGAAAGCTTTAGAATCGGGAAATTAGCTCTAATATTTATTTGATATCTGCAAAATTATTACCGTCGTGGGTTTAAGCTCAGTGAATAACATACCACTAATATCTAATCTAATTTAACAGTTGATTAAAACATAATTACCACTAATGCACTATTATCGTTAATTGTTATATTATTTAGACTAAGCATTGTTATTTAACTTTTACAGAATAGCTATTGAGTTATAAGTTATAATAATAGGTTGTAATCAGGTATAATCAAATTAATCATTGACAAAAGCTTATAAATTATAATAGTTACGATTGTTTGATCAAAGTATGTTTCGATATTGTATTAAATAAAAAAATAAATTGAGCTAGTGTTTATATTATGTTGACATTCATTGCCAATCATTACAATGGGCTTTAAACAAAGCTTTTGTTAAGTTTATTCCACAGTAATTTGTTTTGTGCTTAATTATTGTATTTTGGCTTGTTATATTTTTAATTGATACAATTTAATGTACCTAATGTATTGTTAAAATACATAATCTTTAGGTATCTAATAGAGAATCAATGTCAAATTATTACGAATGTATATTTAGTGCTGTTATATTTTCCTTCTTGATAACATAATATATAATTGAATATCAAATTTCAAACATTAAATAAGGCGATATTCATACCATCACCTCAATATACTACAACTAGATAACTCTTATCTGGTCTTTTTTGGGAATATGAAATATAAATTAGAGTTGATTAAAACAAATCTATGCTATAATAATTAATATTTAAAATAAGAATGGAAAATTAAATAATGTTCAATTGCATGAATAAATATTGTAGATATATTATTTTATTCATTTAATGCATTTATGGTTTTTAACTTAAGTGAAATTTCCAAGCACAAAATTAATACAGTTCCCATTAACTTCTGATAAACATAGTTTTATCATTTTGTAGAGAAGGGAATTTAGAATCCAGTGACGTCCCGAGACAAAATGCCGCCTCTGGGCAGCGCCATAATTCCGCCCCACTTTTGTATCTACGTACTATTTAAGTACCTACAATATTTTTTATCATCCGTGTTCGTGCCGTTTCTGGTCACCAAGGACGTCGAAGGGCAATGGAAGTAAACTGGACATCGCGAACCCGACAAAAAATTACAGTCCTGTTAAAAACCTTTTATGTTAATTAATACATTTTGTTTCCAACCAGTGAGGTGATTTTTTTAAAGGAAAGATATTTTCGTTATTAAGTAGGTAGTGATACCGAGAAGAATGAGTGGGGAACTCACATGTATGCTGGCAGCATTGTTCACGAGTATCACCTTGATTGAGGGTTGTGTGGACATCAGGACATATAATTCAAGATAAAACACGTCTTTGATTTGACAATTTCCCTGCGCAGGGACGTTTAATTACATTAACTTTTCAGACATTGGTTGGATTACATTATTAATTACACTTAAAGGAGTCTTAGATTTAGCTATCGTACAGTCACTATGTGGGAGCACGTGTTTGAACACATTAGCCAAACTGGCGCGAAAACGTTTTATCGAGGACGCGACGCGTGGTTTTGGGGTGGTTATAGGGATTATTATTGACACAATAACGGGGAAAGAGATTCACTAATTTATCATATTGGGGCAAGCGTGGCTTTGCACTTCGCGTTGAGGAGAGCCGGCCAGGCCACGCTGAGCGCGTGGTCCTAGACACTTACCACTCTCCCGGGAGAATTTGTACTGCCCGCAATTATCTACGACGGATCTATGGGTGATGAGACAGGAGGGAGGGGCAAAGGGATGAAACAAAAATTACGGTATTTTTCACCGCGGAGTGGGCAACCGTCAATGCCCTTGGTTGTAGGCAGGTACTTCCCTTTGTGACCGTGGATACCCGAGATTCACATCGTCGTTTTGAAAGATAATGTTTGTGAGGTAGGGCTGTGCAACCTTTTAGTTGGGGAGGTGTTTCGATATTAATGTTAAATCGTTGATCTAGAATTTGAAACTGTCGTGCCGGGTTTTTTTCTTTTTTTGTCTGGTAACAGTAGGTACTCAGTTTAGGTAGCTATTTCTATATATACCTACCAAATAATTCTCCTTGATATGCCGCCCTTCGAGTAACCGCCGCCCCCAAGCGACGCTCAATCTGCCTACCCCCACGGGACGTCACTGGTAGAATCATATTATTCAATAGCTATCTCAAAAACAGTGAAAATCAAATTATCTAGTTGTAGTATAATATTAAGGTGACGACACGATAGTAGTTACTTGAAGTAATTAAACATCTAACAAATGGTTTTGATGGTGGGTTATCTGTTCTTTGCAAGCATCAAAGCGTGGAATATCTGAGTAGAAAGAATGCACGCGGGAAGGTACGCGAGTCCAGTGGTGAAGCGACGGGGCGCGATATGCGGAGTACGATGGAAAAGTAGTGGTACTGGGTAGTTTTGAGCGATTTTTATATCATAACGAGTCTGATCCAGTCAATGCACGTTACTAGACGTATATAAATGTATCAAATTCCGTACTTATAATATGGAAATGTTAGTCTGCAGCAGAGGCTGTGACAACTGACTATAATTATTATTGTTGGTCGTGTCTGTGAGTGCTACGACAGATGCTCAAATTAATATCCAAGATAGACAATATTTGAAATGATAAAACCAGTGAATGTAGGGTTAAATTATCGCTTTAAGCTTAAAGCTGTCGATGCTTGAAAGAACTGTGTGCATAGAACTTTTAAAAGATATCATTATTTTGAGTCATGTAACCACTATAAGTATGTGAAAATTGATAGAAAACAATATTTTATTATCTCGATGTTAAATGCAACTGACCAATCGATGTTTTAAGTTTAGGGAAGCCAGCATTGTTTTGTATACAAAAATATCTAGCAACAAACAGGCTAGGAAGGTCTGCTTTAAGCTTTACACTAACTAACACACACCGTAGATTAGGGTAAACAAAAATAAGACGTACTACATACGTTAATTGTGTTAACGAATTGTTAGATCCATCGGAAATTTAAATTCAAAAACATCGTCCACTAAAAATTCAAAATCATTCCAACTAACTACGGTAGCTGGCAAAATAATAGTGAAAGTCAAAAATGAAAGAGATCGGTTTGCGTCTCCGCTATAAATTCTCAAGACGAAAAAAAACTGAGAAATTTACATTTGTATGTCATTACGCCGTCCTTTGATGCTTCCTTGTACCGGATTCCTGGCGGTACATGAGGGGCACATTACTTTTATTCAATCACCCCACCCCGGCTGCAGGATACTGTCGCTTGGTTGCTTCCCACTTTTCGACTGTACCACTCCTAACAAGTGAACCGACCGAATGGAAGAGCTTTGAGGCCATTTTTGGTGTGACCATGCTAGGTATTTCTTCCACAAGGTGTTATTAATACAGCTTAAGGAGGATACACTAGTGAAACATAAAACGTTGCAATGTTTCTTAACACCTATTTTTATATCAATCAGCTTAATATTTAAAAACATATATATATAAGTATGTTGAAAGTTATATGAGTGTGTTTATGTGAATAGGTGAACTTTTGATATAGTTATATTATTTTTTGGTTTACTTTGAAATTATATTGATAATACATCAATCATTGCCTATTTTAGAACTTCTTTAAATTGGGTATAGAATCGCGTATGTCTTCGGTCTTTCCGGCTGCCAAACTCGACGGACAATAGGTGCTATCGTGGATTTGCAGCAATTTTGTTTCGAGCGTTTACTTGTAAACCATAATACCTACTATAATTACACAAAATCAGTGGACATAATATATAATATGCTAATATTTGATAAAGTGCATTCCTATGAATATTACATTTTATTACAGGACGAAAATGAATATTAATAACGTAGTATCTATTGCACAAAAATTATGATTTAAGAGACGACGAGAGACACATTTGACGGTTGTCGATTTAATCGCCACGGAAGAATTTCTATGATTTCGCGACTATTACAAGTTTTCAACTTCTATTTGCACATCGTAGGGTATAAATCGGAATAGTGACGACAAACAGAGAAGACCAAAGCTCAGCCTAAGCTGTGATTTAAAAGCTCACCCTAAGATTTTGGTGGTAGGTAACCTAAATAATTAACCCCGTATCATGATTATTAAGAATGCATGTAAATAGATTAACAAATTTATTCAAAAATAATTACAAGATAAAAAGAACTTTTTATATACAACGTTTTTAAATTTTCTGTTGATTCATATAAACTTGACTTGACTATCTTAAGCAATCAAAAAAATTTGTAGATAGAAATAATACTGAAATGTTATATTGATTTCCATAGTAACGCACGTATATACTAATAATTTAGTTGCTAGGACCCACTTAGCAACCAATAATAGTTTTACTTTTACGGATTTCTTCCAAAATAACTTTTTATACAAAACAGAATTAACTGAAAATGAAATCAATTCTATTTAAAGATGGCTAAAAGTATTAAAAAATGCATTGGCATCGTGTTCTGATATATTTTAAAAGTTTCAAAGGTCTAGCTAGTCGGGAAGTTAGTTAAAAATCGATTGCAAGATTTGTACCGGATAAACAACCACTGAACAAAATAAGAATACTAGCTAAGAAAAACGTTGTAAAATATTACAGCTCACTGGGTTATAATACTAATAGATTGGCCGTTTGTTCAATAATTACGTAGGTACTCAATAACTCTTTTTCTTCTACCCTGTCACGTCCCAACATTGGGGCATAGGGCAAGCACAAGTTGGCACCACTTCCCTCGGTCCATCGCCAACTCCTGCGCCTCCCGCCATGTCAGACCTGCAGCACGTAGGTTGCTTTTGTAGCACCGCTGCAGGGTGAGGTAGGGCCGGCCACGGCGACGGAACCCTTGAAGCTGTACTCAAAAACTACTAAACAAATATTGGCATAAGTAGCACAGCTTATCGATTATATTATTTGGACCAACTTAGGACTCATAGATAAAATTAACTATTGGGGATTGGAGTGTCTCCTTCAGAATTTGAATTGTTCATTTTTATAATCAGTTGAATGCGATACATCAGCGTATTTGCCATTTATGTATTATATAGTATTCCTGAATAACGCATTAAATAAAAAATAACCATTAAAAAAATCTAAAATTAAAATAGTAGTTATCTAAAAATCTTTATTAAATACTAAATAGTCGATTTCTTAAACTGAACCATTAATTAAATATTGGCTAATTTCTTTAATCAATCGACATAAGTGTATTAATATGGCTTTTATCCACCGAACAGCGTATTTCTCACGAGCAAAAGTTTTACGCTAGTACAAAGTTACAGTTTCATAAAGTTGCGTATCTTTGAAAGCTAGTTCATTCATTTGACGTTTATACAAACTTTATGCTGAAGAGCTTTTAGTTATTGGTGGTGAATGGGAAAACTAATAATATGTAATCGAACAGCTGTAAATAAATATAATTACTTAGTTGCATGCCACGATTAATTAGATTACCACAAACACTCTGGCTTCAAATTAATTGATTGAAACTCTTTCTCGTATGGTCCTGATGACAACGAAAGTGGTTTGTTGTTTCTGACTGAACTATTTTTATATTTATATGTTTTCAGGCAAATAAGTACTTACATGGTGAGCGAGTCCGGACAAAATTCACAACCTTAGATGTAATCTCCAGCAGAACCATGAACTGACTAGTCCGTTGGTTTACTGTTTTGTAGATTATCAGAAGGCTTTCAAAAGTATGGGGTAGCATATGTGTTCCTTACCAAGATCATCACCTGGGAGTACATAATATCAAGGGAGATGGCATTTTGCTAAGAGAGCTCGCTAACCGAATGGGAATGGCTGAAGCAACATTCAACTCGATGCAAAGTTTCTTAGACTAATAACTGTGCTCGGTTAAAACCAAATGCCGCATATTTAACGCTTAACTTCTGGCGGTGATGCTTTGTGGCAGCAAATCATGGCACCTTACAAAGGCTCAGAGTAATCGTATACTCAACTTCGAACAGATGTGTGCTATGGATACTGGCAGTGAGGGTTGTATGATCGAAGAGGCAATGTTGGACCTGCCGGACGCCTGAAGTAAACTTCAACCTGGCTTACCTGTTCTTCAATCCAATCGGATTCTGGCATCCTGAAAGGCGGCTAAATACAACCTACAGGTAGTACATGATCTTGAATGACGCAAGAAAACTAGTTTGGCAGGTGACGAGAATTCCCGGAGGCGCCGTGTGGTGTCCATATACTCCAGCTAAGGGGCGAACATGGCTGAAGAGGAAGAGTAATATAACATTTCGTTATGCATTTTATTATTAATAATTAATTACTCAGTGATCAATCAGCTAACGAAAATAATTGTGGTAATATCCTGATGCGGCCCCGGTGGCCGCGACGCCGTGGGTCCCAGGTTTGAATCCTGGGTCTGGCAAGTACACATATTGTTTTTCAATTTGTGTCTGTCAGGGTATGGACCTAATAGGTTGAGCAAGTGGCTGACATCCATTTCTCGTAAAAAATAAAATCTGTTAATACAAACCTCTACTCTGTGGAGGCCCATATGATCCTATTAGGAAGATCCTGATGTAGTTTAGAATTTCAGATGCCGTTTCTTTCAGGTTCCTTATTGAAGATGAATAATAATAATTGTCGCCTAACCATATTTTACTTTTACTAATTTTATCTAAAATAATTGACGGTTGGTACGAAGTGAAATTGATATTTATTTGTAAACCGTTAAAGAATATTCCCCCTACACAAGTTTCACCTCAAACACGGATGCTCTGAATTTTCGATTCTGATTGATTACATGCACAAAATCAGATTCGCAGACATCAAAGGTATGGCTCGATTCTATCAATGGCTTTATATTTTAGGGGAGAAACGGAAAGGGGGTGAGATTTTATAAATTTATGCTGATTATGTAATGTATTAAGTCTTCTACGAGAAAAGCGGTAAAGTCGAATTTAATTTACGGGGGCTGATATTTTTTGAGAAAAATTAAAAAAAAAAGTATAGGTATGTCGGGAAATCTTTTTTTGAAAGGTCTCTTAATGAATTTTTATTTTCGGCGGGTCGTTAGAAAATTAAAGAAGAAATCTTTAATACATAGTGAATGGCAGTAGGTAGGTAACGACTTGTAATTATATTACATTACATCATAATGTAGGTACATATTCAAAAAGATTCCGTATAGTTTAAAATGGTACCTACAGTATATTTCAGAAATATCTTTGATATTGCCAATATTTAGTTTTCATTGAATTATATTGTTTGGTATGTAATGATTGTCTCTAAAAAATGTCTTGATGCTCTACGAATTAAACACATTAAAAAAAACGAAAGTGGTCTTGTAGTCAATAAAATTGTGTAAATAAGTAAAAATATATACCAATGAATTATTGTTTATTATTCTGAATCAATGTCTTTCCACTTAGAATTAATAGTTAAAACTATTTTGGCAATTCCATTGTTTAATCCGCTGAAAAGCAAATATTTAGACAAAATTAATTACAATAGATTTGGACTGATGCCACGACCCATTTCATTCTTATTGTCAGCGATAATATTATTACTAATTATTCTTATTACGCATACACTTGATTAGTGACTTCTTTCAATCGTTTCATATTGATGTGATTAAATTAAGAACCTACTATGAAGAAAACAATACACAGTGTATACCAGTGGCAGAGACTCCATACTATGCGATTATTTAAGTCCTACCTTCTTAAGAAAAATATTTTTATTTACATGTTGACGGAGCTATATTATAATCACTATATTTTATAAAAAAAAAAATTAATTTACCAACGACATCTGTCGTATATCTAGAAAAGTACGATTGAATTATAACTAAAGATTTAAAAATCATGCAACAGCGCGACATCTGTCTTTATTTGCCGTGATAGTGATGTTTTTTTTAACTTTACGTCACGTGACCTCAGGATATCTGGAGCAGTCTATACAAAACGAAAGGCTCTAATGCGTAATCCTAAAATATTTGCGTAAAATATATTATTAAAATAATTGATAATTAGACAATTTAAAAAAATCATTTCCATGTCATTCATTCACTTATAAATAAATAAGTACATATGGATTATTTTTAAAAATAAAAAATAATTTTGATTTATCTAATGATTTTTAATGTATATAATATGTTTAGGAAAATTCATAATTTTAACTCATCGCTCAATTTTATGTCGTCAGTGACTTATTGAAATTTCATCGAATTAGTGTAAGTAGTAATATCGTATTATCTTCGTATTTCCCATAAATATACCTGACAAGTGTGTTTTTTTTCTCTGATCTCTACAGCCTACGTCGTTCCAAAAGTCACACTTCACCACTGTTACATACTACATAGTAAGTATTATTATGACTCGGTTCAGCAATCGAGTAATTCGTAGGGAAATACATATTTTTAAGATCAAAAATATTCTATTGGGTTACATAGACATGTTGATTTTAAACATACGATATCTCTTAAAATGATAATTTCTATAAAAAAACATATTTTACATATAAGTATAATAATATTATATTACTAAATCTAATACTGATCCATTTATATATTGAATGTATTGAATTGAGAATAGTTTTACAACAATCAGATAGTCATCGATTTGAATAACATAATATTATTACATGGGACAAATAATAGTGTGTTTGTAATAGCAAACAATGCTTACGATACAATGAATTTGTATCAAGTGAGAGGCGTAAATTAGAACAGTGTTTGCTGACGCACTGATTAACGCCAGCTAGCAGCTAGACTCACTAGAGCTAGGGTGTAATTGTTTGACACTCAATTATATTATAGTCACAAACTGCTGTTTGAATCCCTCAGATAACTAGACATAGATTATCTTAAATTAATCGTCGAAATTATTAGTATCGAATATGCCATATTCTATATAATAATTTTTGATCCAAAATATAATATCAATATAATTTATTGTGAAAATATTTATGTACTATTGAAAAACCTTATAAATATACTTAGTTACCTATTTGAAAAAGTTGTGTCAAGTGAGATTCGAACCCACATCTTTCACTGTCCTGGTACGTATTCTTACGAGTTAAACTAACAATCCTTATACGACTCATGTAAATTAAACCTACACAATATTTTGAATACACGTCAGAGAAACATAAAACCAATAGAAAAAATCATTTAAAAAAATTAATACTTTGATTTAAAGTACAAAAGTCATTTGCCAATAATAACGAAATTTAAAAAAAAAACGCTTTAGAGAATATTATAAAAACCGCTAGTCAACTTTTCGCAATTAGATGGGATACTAAACTCAAAGCATAGTAGTAAAAACCACATGAGTACGAGTCCCAGTGGGTGCAGGTTCGAATACTGCTGGGTGTTGCAGGTATTTTTTTTTATATTTCTAGTTGTTATAAATTAATTTTTCTTAGGTATTTTCAAATTATGTATGTTCAATATAAATTGGTACAATATTAAAACTTATGAATTATTCGTTGAATAAAATTAATAGTTTTATTAGTAACAACAATAACGATATCTGAGATTCAACAGGGCCAGATTTACGCTTCAAGGGACCAACCAGGAAAAAACAATATTTATATTTTTTTTTGAATACTTCATTTGATTGATAATAGCATTTGTCTGATTTCTGCATAATCATTAATCATTTCTCCCTTACTCCCTCGGGTGTTTTTCCATTAAAATAAGTCAACTTTGTCCATTGCTGGTGAATGGTGTTGCATAACTAATTTTTAATCTATGACGATATGAAAATATTCTTCGACGAAGAGATGTAATCATTTAGGTCGGTACTTATAGTAAGTTGGTCTGCCATCTTCTATAAGTTCGCACATTTGAAAATATGTTGGCTATTTAATTACGCTCTGACTCTGGATCATTTCACCAGTCAATTAATAACTGGACATGGTGCTATATATAGAGCTGGAAAGCTCTATTACCGGTGCAACATGAGAAAGACAGGATGCCAACCACATCCTCTGGTAATGTCCTAACATGTGATTGGGAATGGAAGAACTATTCATGTTGGTTCAGCCAGTCGTTCGACTCATTCAAAGGCCAATTTTGTTACACTTACAAATTTTTCGGCGTCATACTGGCAACGTGAAAATATTTTTACTTATATTTTTTGGCAGTTTTGTATTTACTTTTGTTAGTTACAACAATTTATAAGTTTTCTTTTTATGGACCTCTTCCCCATGGGCTAATCAAATTTAAGCCCACGTTAATTTTGTTTAAGCACACTTGAGTGCAGGGCGACCATATTCGTGGGTAACTGTTCCCGAGACAATCTCATTCATAAAACATACTGATGCTTCCTGTGTGTGGTGTGGGGTGGGTGTCGTTTGGTGGGGCCAATAACTTCAACGTTTGATGTCCTCTCGAATTGAATCATAAAATTGTACAAAGTCATCCTGTACATAACTTACACATTTCAAGGATTCTGTCAAATTATTTTTGCGACTCCGAGGGGCTTAGTAATTTGGGGCTCCTGGGTTATAGCCTCTTGGTAAAACCAGCCCTGTACTTAAAATTCGTTTTTTCTTCTGATTTCATACCTACTTTATTTCTTATTACAATGCTGGAATTACCTGCTTATTTCTTTATATTTATTCACAAATTACAATTGCTAATACATTCGCTTGAAAATTTATTATTTTTAATAAACTTTAAAGCGAATAAATTAGTGTACATAATATAAACACAACAGGCCTACATTGTCTAAATACAATCTCCCCATGTCAGCCTATGGGAATACACTCTGTGGACCAACGTTGCGGGAACTGTGATCAATGCCCGTACAATAGAAACTGGTACTTTGCATTATCGTTCATAATAATAATGACCAAACGTCGATATCCAAACAATAGGTACAAAGCGAGCAATTTATGCCGAACTTCCTGCCGCTCCGCGATTTCAAATAATTTCAATGTTTATCTATGTACATTCGCCGGAAATATACGAACCGTGAAGGTTTGATCTACTGCTATCCAAGAAAATATGAAAACTATGATATTGGATACAAGAAAGCAAGAAATTGAAAAGTTATATAAAACATTTTTTTATAAGTATAGTGTTTTATATAATTATGTAGTGTTTTTGGAATGTTTGCGAAGGGATGTGTTCGCTGTTTTTCGTCGACTTTCGGCTGATTCGTGTATGTCCCTGAATTCTGTAGGTTCGTCTCAGGGAATTTAGAAATAATGGGAACTGAAATACATAACGGGTAAGGCGATAGCAGGTAATCGACTCGAGTAAGGAAGAATCCGGGCTAAACTTACACACGTGTCAAGAATACGTTTTACGTCGAATACTGAAAACTGCTCTCGGTTTATGCATTTACGCTCATTTAATGTTGGTGTATTACACACACTATTGCACGTGCATAACGCGTGCTTCATTTTCGTAGGACACTCACACATTCAAAACCCTGCATCAAGATGCGGCGTATTGAATATAGCCTATCGGTATTCTATTTATTATCTGTTCTGTGGTTCGTCTGTTCTTGTGACATTGTCAAGGCGTGTAATGATGTACTTCAGCCATCATAAACCACTATTAACAGCTATAACTTCCGATTGTGATAAATAAGCGCTAGCTACTAGGCATTAAAAAAAAACATTTGCACGTTTGTGTAATTTTATTGTCTAAAAAAAAGTATTCTACGCATGATGTTTTCATGAAAACTGTATTTTGAAATAAAATTAGTAATAAATAACTTATAAAGCATATTTCTAATTCTTATTCATTTATATTATATTCTTTGTTGTTGATTCATTGTTCTTTGTTGTAGATTCAGTCTTTATTGTTGATTCATTCAGTGGTCTCAAAAATGGAGATCGTTTTTATGATTGTCAACGAAGTATTAATTAGATTGACATTATTTATTGATTATAATTTTTATTTACAATAGTTTAATAACTCTATTAGATTCTACACAATTTTCATTAAATATTAAATTAGGTAATCAAATAGGTATTTCAGTTTTGACGCTATTATTGAAAATAAACATATAAATATTAGGTATGAACAGAGCTAGAAATAAAAAAATATGAACCGAATAGTTCGATAATAATTACCTATTGGAAAATGTGAACAATATTTATCTAATTTTATAAAATAAGTGTTGATAATTCTCGTTCAGACGGTCAAATTATTTTTTCTATTTGGCGGAGAAATAATCTCGGGTAACCGGATCTGCGTTCCTGTTGTGATAAAGTTAAAATTGAGATTGCATAATATCAATAATACGAGGGTGGGTCAATAAGTCCTTAGAAAAGCCGACAGGTGGCGCGAATTGTACTGTAAGCGGTTTGTTTTCATGAAGCGGCACTACCGATTCAGTATGCTGCGAAGTTTCAATCAGATCGGTCGGGTTGTTGTGTGTTTCTCGTACATTTAAAAAAAAATTTGCTTGTGGAAAATGGAAAAATGGAAAATGGAGAAAATTGAGTTTAGAGCTGTTATTAAACATTTTAATATAAAAGGGTTAACAGCAAAGGAAATAAAAAATGAGTTGGATTTAGTTCACGGCATATCTGCTTCTTCACTTGCAACTATTTATAACTGGTTAAATGAATTTAAACGTGGTCGTACATCAACAAAGGATGAACCACGCTCAGGACGTCCTGTAGAAGTGACTACACCAGAAATGATCAATAAAATCCACGATATGGTGTTAACTGACCGAAGATTAAAGTTGAGTGAGATAATTGAGGTTACAGGGATCTCAAAAGGTAGCGTCATTTCTATTTTACATGACAAATTGGGCATGAAAAATATTTCTGCAAGATGGGTGCCGCGTTTGCTCACAGTCGACAATAAACGCAGTAGGGTGGTGGCCTCTAAAGCCCTGTTGTCGCTCATGCAACGCAATCCGGATGAATTTTTTCGTCGCTTTGTGACTGTAGATGAAACATGGATACACCACTATACTCCCGAGACGAAAGAACAGTCAAAGCAGTGGATTGCGAAAGAAAACCATGTCCAAAGAAGGCGAAAACCGTAAAATCAGCTGGTAAGGTTATGGCTACTGTATTTTGGGATGCACGTGAAATTATTTTCGTTGACTATTTGGAAAAAGGAAAAACAATAACAGGGGATTATTATGCATCTTTATTGGACCAGCTAAAAAACAAAATTGAAGAAAAACGGCCTCATTTAAACAGGAAAAAAATCCTCTTTCATCAGGACAATGCCCGTGTTCACACATGTTTACGATCAATGGCTAAAATTGAAGAATTGAAGTTCGAATTGGTCGACCACCCACCGTATTCGCCAGATTTAGCCCTCAGTGACTTTTTCCTTTTCCCAAACTTAAAAAAATGGCTAAGTGGACATCGTTTTTTTTCAAATGAAGAAGTCATCGATCGGACAAATGCTTATTTTGAGGACCTTCCGAAAACTTATTTTTCTGACGATTTAAAAAAAATTGAGAAACGTCTAACCAAGTGTATTGAGCTCCAAGGAGATTATGTTGAGAAATAAAAAAAAAATACAAAAATAAAAAGTGTTTTAATGCTTTTTTCTAAGGAATTATTGACCCACCCTCGTATAATGTAAAGAAAATATTGATTATTTTATGTTTCGTATTTATAATTATTGAAAGAATGAATTATTATATACTTTCTTCAACTATTTTAGAATATTCTGATATTAAGTAATTACGGAAATGCTCAATATCTATCTATCTCTTAAAATATTTTTTTTCGCCGTGAATTTTTATACACAATGGAATCCGTGTAACGAAAAAGTTTGATAACGACTGTTCTACCAAATAAGCTACAATTGTCACAAATTTCTACAGTTACTAATAAGTATTATAAATAGAAAGTAATTGACAAATGTTTTGATTGACACCAAGAAATTTAATGTTATGCCTCACCAAAGTAATTACTGAAACTCGAGTGTTTCAATATTGTTCAGGATAGAGTTGCGGTTGCAATCAGAACTACTTGGTCTACATTAATTGCAACTTGGATTATATATTGATGAACTAACCGCAAGTTTTGGTCAGTTGACTTCGTGTTACAATTACATCGCAGCTGGGTCCTTCGTTAAGGCATTTCAGTAATATTAACTGGGAATCGGTGAAATGTGATCATTAAATAATACCTGTAGGTACTTACGTCAGAATTATCACGCTGTATAATTTTGTAAATATTTTTATTATTAGTTAAGTACAAATTTTGAAGATTAGTTAGTATTATAAATATTACACGACTAATTATTCATTTTTTGAGCCACTTCAAAACACAGAAATTTCTCTTTGGACGTTAATACACGGTGCATTGGCTCTCAGGTACAGATATGATATTTTTAGTAAATAAAATGGTACGTGCGATTTGAAAATAAGTCGAAGTATATTATTATATCCTTTTAAATTTATGATCTATTAGAAATTTGAATGTGATTAATAATAAACATAATATTATATTATTATAAACTATTTTTTTTTATCCAAGACAAGATTTAAAGCACTCTAACATTGAATCTTGTTAATTTTTCTTTGGAAAAAATAGTTTATTAAATTATTAGCAAGAAGGAACTCAAATTTAAAGAGTTCCTCAGGCCGGTAAGTGATTAAAGTATTTGATACTTTAATTTAAAACACAAAAGTAGGCTTCCAACATTAACGAAATTTGTTAAGCGTTTTAAAGTTGTAAAAACTACATGTTAATTTCTTTATAATTAGGTAAAACATATCAGTTTGTAAAACATATTGGCATAAATCTACTAGATGTGAGTTCGGGTTTCGCTGGGATTTACTTTTAAAGATTTTTTCTAGTAGATGTATAATATAACAATATATAAGGTTTTTAAAATGGTGTATGTTCAATGATGTAAGGTTATTGTATTAAAAAAATAGTTATTTATGTTACTCTAGAAGTTGTCAAAAGCAACCCCGTTTTTCTCAGTTTGTACAACCTTGCGGAAGCTGCATTTCAGTGGTCATGCCTTGCCTATTAGCCTATAGTTGTTTTCAAAATATGTGAGTATGTTCATTATTATTATATTTTAAATCAGACAATGGTTTAATCTAAAAGTACTCCCACTTAGCTATTAAACAACTACAACTATTCAGTAGGTATTTGTAGACAACGCCCGCACCATTTTCAACGATTGAATGTAGGCGCGGATCCCTCTAACCTTACCTCATCTCACCTCTCCACTGCTGATATCTGACATACTCGTTATGAATTGTTGCAATTGAGCATTTTTCTGCAGGTTGTATGGGTCAAGCTATGCCAGTTGCATCAATGTTTGAGATAAAAAGAAATAAACAGACATATACAGATTTACTATATCTTGTACTTGGGAATCATGGAAATACTCTAAACGCTACCCAAAACATAAATATTTTTAAGTCATAGCCAGACACTTCAATCTTTAGTAACTAATAACTGGGACTGTTATAACAGTTATAAAAGCCCCACCACATATTATACAAACGGTTATGGTTTTGTTATTGTGACTGTCAAGAAAGTATCGATAATTTGATGTATCAATACTTTGATATTTTGCTGTCAACACCTTTTCTTTCGATATACCGGCCCTTGTTGTAATTATTATAACTGACTCATAGGTTAAAACTCTACTGCAACACCAGAATTCACAAACGATCTAAAAAAGATATTTTTATGTCAATTTATAATGATTCACAATATTATTTCGGAATTGTTATTTATTTATGGAATGTTATGATAATTGAAGTAAGATAATAAAGCAATTTACTATATTACATACCTACTTTGTTTTGATGTTTAGCTTTTTAATAATATTATTAAGTCCGGATACAATACACCAATTTGGTCTTACGACATTATGACTTTGTCGAATAAATATGTGATGATAAAAAAGGGAAAAATGCGATGGCTAAACCATTGGTTTCATGCTTTTAGTAAAAGACGAATTGAAAAAAAAACCATTTAAATTTTATTATATATTGGCTTTTAAACCTTCCACCCACGGGTTTAAAGACAGTTGGCATAGGTGGGAATATACCTCCAAGTCTCCAAGTCAAAACATAATATGAACCTTTATTGTAATTTATCGTATTTTTTTACAGGAATTGGCTATTAATTGGCCAAGTAGGTTCTTAAACCAATACACTTGATAGTCAATTTTAGCTACCCATTCGGAGTCGAATCCTCGATTTATAGCTCAGGAGCGCACCACTCCGATATCAGGTACGCAGAAAGTGAAAAATAAATAAAACAAGCACACAGCCAGAATAAACACCGAAAATAAATTTCTCTCTTAAAATATTTGTGCGAATTTTCCGGAATTTTTTTAGAAAAGTTCCTGTCGACAGATTTTTGAGAAAAAAAAAACAAAATGCCTCAGGCTAGTTGTAGGAAAATAAGCAAACGGAGCTTAACGTAAAAAGTTAAACGGGGCCTTAAGTGGAAACACGAATATTTACTTTAAAGCATTGCCACATAGACGGATCTTTTTTGCTTTTCAGCCATTTTTAATATCTTGTGCAGTAGCAACATTGAAAGTTTCCGCGGTAAATATCGCCGAAAGTTTGTTTTATGAGCTTTTTATCGGGCGCTTTATTTATATTTATACTCACTTTAGTAATTTGGTTTTTATGAAAGCTCGTTGTCGCATCACCTTCTTTTGATCCTTTCTACCCTAAGTAGCTTCTTTAAAAGCCGCTCTTTGAACATTTAGTACAGTAATATTACTATTATGTCCTAGATTTTTTTAACTTTTGGAATTTACATACTATATATTGTATATTTTATTGAATATATTGGGAAATTTATTTTGCACATTTAGACATGCTTGGATCCTTCCTAAAAAATTAAACGAGTAATTCAAATTATTCCGTTTTGGTTCTGCGACATGGATTGTTCGATAAATTATTTCGTTTTCCGGTTTTAAAATTATTACCATTATCACATTTATCACATTAAAATACAATATAATATTATTGTAACTTTTTAAAGTAGTTTTTTTTTAATTTCAATTTTGGTTGATTTTGACCGCTGTATAATAAATAGTTGATTGCAATGGTTGTAAATTCAAATCTGATTCAGTGCAAATATTAAAATAAAACTAATTGGTGTATTTCTACGGTAAATTATTTATACTCCATCTATAGTCTACAGAGGCAGTCTCACTCTTGGGCATTGTGTAATTATCCATTAAATAAATAAAACTATAAACTTCAGAGGCAATTACTGAATAAGGGTTAAATCCCATTAATGACCTGCGTAGTTCAATGCGTAACCCACCAACTTCTCACGCTGGCATTTCGTGATCGATGCCTGGAGAGGTCATAATACGAGTACATTATTGTAATTTTATCTTGTCTGGATGTTTTGTAATTGTTTCATAGCTATTACAATCCTATTGTAATAATTGTGCCTAGTGGCATGTTGTTGTGTTTAAAAGAGGTAGCTATGTAATAGAGCATTTAATAGTTGAGCTTTTACAAATCATTGATATCTTCGTAGGGCGGCCCAGATACATATATAATTATAGAGCTAATTGAAAAAAAATATATCACGTATTGATATTTCAAATCAAAAATCTAAAGTAGCCATACATATGAAATATAATTTATAGTTTATGCCAAAGAATTACATATTTTACTAGCCCCCAATTAAACTGTTTTGACTATCACACGACTCTAAAATGTGTATAGGTATAGTTACAACTTCTATGAGTAGCTCAGGCAAAATTATTCTATACAAGAGATACACCTACAAATACGTATATGCAGTATAAAAGCATTCTAAACGCCTTTAAATAAGAAAAATAGTCGTGAAAATTAATGGAATTGCGCAGAAAATTTTATTTTCATAATATCTTTGGCTGTATTAATTTCCTTAAAAATATGGAAAACCTTGGCTATGTAAATAATCAAAAAGCTGATATTTACGTGTGAAAAGTGTAAGTTTTTCAACATTGATTTCCGTAGAAATATAATCGATAAACTGACAAATTTGACTATTAATATAAAGACTCTTTATCAAGTTAATTATTTAACTAATTAATTTTAATGATGTATACCTACCTATAAATACTTAAATACTTATATGTATAGACTTATATGCTACGTCATTATTACAAACGCAGTCCGATATTTTTTTTGCTCTCCATGAAGGCATGTAAGGTAATTTAAAGTTAGTTTAATTCATTTAAAATAAAGTAAATTTATGTTGCGTAGAAGAAAACCACATAATGATCTCGCATGCATGTCTCCAGCCACTATGGGAGCAGTTATACGTTCTACATACGTTATTACTATTATAGAAACCACACGTTCGGAGCAGTAACTGAAAGATTTTAACCGAGGTTTAATTCTGTCGGATTCTATATTTTTAAACATACTTCAAAATAATACTTTTACATACCTACGCAAGACAATTTTTTTGGCAGTTTTGGCAAATGTTGTCGGAATTTGGTACCAACTTTATATGGAGACTTTAGGTAATCTTTTTGTTGTTATTTTATGTGAGATATATTACTATATTATAGATGGAAGCATAAAGTTCCTAATTATTAACAGAACTTTATGTATGTTTTCATATTATGTCAGTGGAGAAGGGTGAAGGTAGGCAGTGGAGATCCGACATAAATAGTGCTGACTAATTTTGTCAGTCATACTTATTTGTTTTCATTAAATTATGAATACAAATTGCAGAAGGAACTGGTTAATTTTTAAAATTCAACTCTGCCTAACCAAACCATCATGGTAGAGGTAAGTTGTGGAGATCCGACAAAACTTGGGCAGTGTTGACCTGTATGTCTCTGATAACTATCTTAGAAATAGAGAGCATAAGTTGTTTATTCTCCCAGGGTGCAGAACCAACCTGCAACTGGTAATGCCAATTGGGAGGGCGATAACTATGTTCAACCAAATTGCTTTGGGTTTTGATATATTCCATTTGCGAGAGGGTAAGTTTAGGTGGACGCTATTTTATAAATTCTTAAAATACGGCTTCCTTAACAAGCTACATGTACTTCTTTGAACTTCTATATATGTATAATTATTGTACTGTCACTGCTTTTGTATGTTTATATTATGTTGTCTTTTTATATTTTCATTTTTATCACTTTTATTACTTCTTTAAATATTTTATGTCATGTTGTGAACGTCTTAAACTTATAATTTGCAATGTCCATGATAATAATATGTTAAAGCAAATAAATTGAAATTGAAAATACTTTTCTAGTCATACTTAGTTGAATTAATAGTACCTGATGGTGTCGGTTATTTTTAACACGTTTTTATTAGCTCGTATTCTTGTTTGAAGTTTTTAGAATATATCAGAACACGATGACAATGCGTTCTTTTAATACTTTTGGCCATCTTTAATCAGAATTGAATTAATTTTCAGTTAATACTGTTTTGTATGTTTCGGAACAAAATCGTTAAAAGTAATATTTACTACTCACTATTATTGGTTACTAAGGGGGTCCTAGCAACTAAATTATTTACATATACGTGCGTTACAATGGAAATCAATATGAAATGTCAAAATGACATTTCAGTATTCTATATAATTATATTTAGTATTTCTATCAAGTACAAAAAAAAGTATTTATTAATACATAGAATTGTCAAGTTTATATGATTCAACAGAAAATTTAAAAACGTGGTATATAAAAAGTTCTTTATATCTTGTAATTATTTAAATTCATGTCACCACTGCCTAATAAGTAAAGCCATAAAAGTTAGACAATATTCTTCTGTAATATACCTAATATTAATGGCATAATTTAAAATATTTTATATATAGGTGAATATTTTTGACTGGATTAATAGCTACACCACGATATACGGTATCACCGAATGATAGGAGTTGATATACTTGGGGTGGAAATGGTGCTTCAGTGAACTTCGTTTATGTTCAAAATATTTTGCGAACTCAACAAAATGATGATGTAGATTGCTCAGTTGTGGCAACTTCATTATGTTATATTAGATTTAATAACCCAAAAAGTATGGCTGAAAAATAACAAGTTCTCTTTGTAGATTTACGTTTTTCCTTCATAAAAAGAACATGGCGTGTCTGTAATATATTAACTCCATTCTCTTTCTGTTTGTATATTTTTGTACGAGTTTATTTCATTACGTCGGCCGCCATGTGAATAACCAATCTAGTCACTGATTCACTCTTTAAAAATTCAAAGTTTTGTTGTAAGAAAATGGCGACGCTATGCGGTGGATTGCGTCTACGCCTACATTGAATAAATATGAAAATATATTTTTCATATTTGGTTTCTATGAGACGGGGGAGTATTATATTAACTGTGACACAAAGATTCAGTTAGATTTAGACAATGATTAAAATACTGAGATTCAATCTAGCTTCGCTACGCATGAATTATATTTATTTACGTAAAACTTAGGTAGGCTTTTCTTTGCGGGCCGTATAGGATATTGTTTCCGGCAAAACCTTATTAAAAAAAATGGTCATTTAAATGCTAAACACTATTTGAGATATTGTAATAAATAAAGAGGTGTTAAGTACCGGATAAAAGATTCAAGTGATAATGCACGCGTCACCGGAAACGGTACGGGGGGTATATTATTGTATAATTGAGGGCACGAATGTTATCAGCAACCAAATAAATAGCCTCATGTAGCATCTATGTCATGTATTGCAGATAAAACGACGTGTCAAACGATTTGTTTTAACAAGAAGTTATTTTATAAAAAAATGCATTTGAAAGTTTTACAGAAAATTACCTGCCGAAGTATAAATTTTTTGACAATCTCATCATAATATTAGATAAGAATACAATCAATATATAAACAAAATATAGAAATAATCAGAGTTTAACAAATGCAAGAAGGTGCCACTCACAGTTGCGGAATTTTGTAGCCTTTATAGATAGAGAAGGAAAAATAGGTAATATTTAGAGAAAATATAATACACAATAATTATTTTTTTTATTTGATACCACTACCGAAGATCAATTGTACCTATTCATTAATCTCACCAATTCTAACCAAATGAATAACGTAGGTATCTCTTACTGCATTCGAATTATCAAATGCTTATATTATGAGACAAGTAATAACATGTAGATGAATAAAGAAATTTGTAACTGCATATACGGAAGCTTTAGCAGTCTTGCAAGAATTGTACGAGAACACAGATTGTAACGGCCGCTCTTCATATAACTGCCCCCCAGGCGCACCTTAGGGCAAAGCTAAAGCTCTTATTCGCAGAATGCGGCTCTGAAATCCGTTGAAAAGCGCACGATATGATGGAATACTTCTGGAGTTTTATAGAATTTCCGTCAGCCAAAATGAGAATGTGGAACTTTATACACTCTTTGAATGATTGATAAGTATTATTATATAACATTTTTAACACGAATGTTATATTTAAAGAAAATAAACGATAATATAAAGCCAGACACTACACTATTGAGCTATACTTATATAATATAAGACATGCCTTATTGTTTTTATTGAACAGAAGAATATCTGGTGGAATTAAATTAATAATTTAGAAACTATTATAAATTATAATAATGAAGTTAATTTGTAGGTATTGCTCACTGGCATGAATCCAGTAGATGCGGGTTCGAGTCCCTTTGGGCATCGTATTTTTTTTCTAAAGATTATTTCTAATAAATGAGGTCTTTTCAAATTAAATATATTGTGTGTTGTGGTCCCACATTCTGTTAATATTATATTCTCTAGTATTTTATAAGCCAACCAATATTCTATATTAATTAGTGTAATACTTATAATGTTTTGAAATACTTTTAGTTGTCACAAATAAATTTTTAATACACACTTAATACACATATTGCATTTATAACGATCAAAAATTATTACTCGTCGATATTCTAGAGTTTATTTAGATATTGTATGTTGCACATATTGATACGCTATTGGCCTATTATGAGATAAATCGTTTTAAATTTGTATATATTTTTAGTGCAACTTAAAAATCTTTATTTTTATATTTATGTGATAATTTTTCATATCTGCATACGTACAAGTTTCCGGACACGGGCCACAGGATGATTTACCACATTGTGCCAGGCCGGCCACCCCAAATTTGTCAATAGATGAACAGAATACTAATCTAGAGAACCGAGATTTTGATATTATGATTTAAAATGTTTTTTTGTTTTAATTTTGTCAATTAAACTTCATTTTTTCAAGGTGACGATATATTATATTATTATAAAGAATAACAGTAAACAAATTTACATTATTAAATTATTAATTATAATACTGCATGTTCTTTATAGATAAAAACTAACAAAATACAAAACTTAATTATACATGGTAAATTTGACTATATGTACATGGCACATTGATTAAAACTAATACTTTTGATCGTCGGTTCATGGGTTCATGGGCTCATATACCACTGTTGGGTCAAACTTACAAGTTGTTTTTGGGATCGAATCCCGTGTCTGAAAACTACACATGCTATTTTTCAAAGTGTGCTTGGATACAGTTGCAGCAAATGACTAATAAACAAGGCCTGAACGAAAACGAACGATATATGAAGCATTCAGCACCCGTATAATCTCTGCAATATGCGTTAGAGTGAGATAGAAGACATATGAATAAACGACTTAATGAAGCTAGTCATAGTTAAGTGATGTGCTTAGAGCAAAACCGGAAATACGTATAGCTGGAATATGAAGATAATGGTCAATATTTTTAGTAAATTTAGTAGAAAAGATGGTAAACAGTATTGTGTTTAAATGTGGTAGGCGCAATGAGAAGCTAGATAACGATATAACGCTTTATAGGTAAGTCAATAATAAAATTGAGGTTCTACTGTGTGTCATAATATGTAAAGAAAACGGCTTCATAGAGTCGGACAATACCCTCTCTCTTATTTGCTCTGAGGTAACAAGCATTTCAAAAATTCTCACGTTCAAATTATGTTTATGAGTCAGTGGCGAAGGGTGGAGGTAGGCTGCTAAGATTCAACATAAATAGTGCACATTAAACTATGTCAGTCATTCATTATAGTTTTGGTATATGTTGGGCAATACGATAAAATTGTGCACACTTTTTCATGCATACTTATCTGTTTTCGTTGGATTAAGAATACATATTAGGTACACATATTGTTAGTTTTTTTTAATTCATTAAGCCCCGCCTAACCAAACTATAATAGATAAAAAATAGTGTTCTATCTATAAAATATTCAATGTTTTAATGATTTCAGTGCACAAATTTAGATATTTTATAGAGACGAGTATTTTTTGACTATTATCTGGCAGGGTTCAATTGAATTTTAAAAACTAACTGACACCACCTGTAAATTGTAGTCTTTATTTCAATGAAATTCTACCGTTCTTTACTAATTATAAGAACAGTAATGATTCTCAGAAAAGGTTATTCGCTGTTACGACTTCTTTATGTACTAAATTATTATTCCCACGTTGAATGGTATCACTAACTTGATATATCAAATGTTTCAATATCAGTGACGAAAAGTGGATGTAGGTTGTTAAGGTCTGACATAAATAGTGCACATTAAACTGAATAAATTTAACCTATTTGTTTTCATTGACCTTAGACTACAGTATGTAGATAGTGTTTGTTAGTTTTTAAAATTGTATTAAACCCAGCATAATCCAAGCCATAGTAGATATTAGTCAATAAATATTCATGTATATTATATAACATATCTTGAATTATGGCAATAAACCATACAATATTTTTGATATTGTCTAGATAGAAGAATATTTTTTATCGATTTTTGTTTGGTTAGACAAGGCTTAATGAATTTAAAAAAAAAACAAACCAACACCATCTGTAATAATATATATTCTTAATTCATCGAAAACAATAATTAATAAGCATGCCTGAAAATGTGTGAGCTGTTTGTGTCGGAGCGGCCATAGCATATTTAAACAATTGTGGTTTGGTTTAGGCAGGGTTTAATTAAACATTAAAAACTAACCAGCACCATCTGCGAATTGTATTCTTAGTGCAATGAAAACAAATAGTTTAGTATGCATTATTTATGTCGGATCTTAACAGCCTACGTCCACTCCTCGTCACTGTTCAATACAAAAGTAAGTTATGTGTATGAGGGATACCCGCTGTTGTAAGTTGTAACTTAACGTACCTACTTGTATTTTTTCACAGATTTTATTAGAATTTACCGGCGCTAAGGTGACAATCGTCCATCCGGCGGTTTTAAATCATCCCATACCCGAAATGTTTAATACGTTCACTCTGTAAGCAGAAATGGTTGCATTTTTTATAACTATCTATCATAGTATATTTTTTTGATGCCGAATCCAATCGAAGATCTATATCTAGCTTTTTGCAAATACGCTTTCCCATCGCTGGCCGGATTACTCGAACCAAAGATCATTACGCAATTGATGATTAGTGAAGGATTAACGGGATTAAGGGCTTCTAAGCATAAGGGTCGGCATAGCCATTCTCTTTCCGGACGTAATCTAACTTTCATGTAGGCACTTGCAACGTGATATATGGGCAGAGTGTACCCGGTTTTGGGCGCCCTTGTAAGTGGCCGGGTTAAACTTGTTAAATGTAATCTGAGAAATGGTTCTGCTCCCGCCGTCATTGGATAACTATAATACGTTCTGGTAATTTATTCCAGTCTTGTATACCAAATAACTTGTTAGAGCATCGATTCAATGGCTGCAGATTTGTATTAAAATAAAGCATTTGAACAATAATTCAACCCTATATCAGGTGACTGTTAAATTAATAATGATTTGGTTATAGGCTTATAACCACAGTACACTTCTATGTATTTTGAACAATTATTTAACTACAGTGAATTGAGTATGTTTAATGAGTATAATACCTAGTTGCCAAAAAATCTGTCTTCTTCAGCCATATCCGCCCCTTAGTTGGAGCATATGGATACCACGAAGCGCCTCCAAGAATCCCGGTCACTCGTCATTCTTTTTGCATAATTTCAAGTTAAACCAGCATCCCGTGGCTTCGCCGTATACACTATATAGATAGTATTTAGCGGCCTTCCAGGACGCTGGAATCCGGTTGGCTTGAAAAACAGGCAAGCCAGGTTGAGGTTATCTTCTGGCATCCGCAGCACGTAGCCGAGCCAGATCCAACGTCGCTTCTTCACCCTCAGCGTGATGAGAGGCTGCTTGGTATGCTCACTTATCTCCTCGTTGCCCGTAAAGTCATACCATCGCACGCCCAGTATCTTTCGCAATAATCTGTTTTCAAAGCTCAGTATACGGTTGCTCTGCGTCTTTGTAAGGTGCCATGATTCGCTACCGTAAAGCAACACCATCAAATGCAAGCATCGAATTGGCGGCATTTGATTTTGACTGAGTACATTCGTGAGAAACAACCTATGTAGGTACATCAGTACATATTATGTGTCGTTAGATTTAAAATTCGCATTTTGAATTTTTCGAGTTATTTTTCAGTTGCTGTAGAACGACTGTTTTCTAACCTTTCTTCATTTTCGAAATTGTCCAAATCCTATTAGGTATATAACAAGTTAATCAAAGTCAAAGTACGGCATTCTTTTCAGCCACTTCCTCCCAAATTCTCATAAAGCAAAACAACCATGTCCATTTAGGCCAATCACTGACGACTATTATGAAAAAAATGGCCGATTTCTAAGCAAAATATATGTTAACTAATAATGTGGAACTAATAATGCCTATATTATGTTATAATCAATCATCTGTATGACTGTGTACAAGAAAAAACGAAAAAGCAGTTTTTCTCCAGTTCATCCATCTTGGACGTGGCTGAATTTAAAATCTAACACATATTACATTAATTTGTATACACAGAAAATAATGACCGTGTGTTTTTCTTTTCGTCGGAAAATTAATGGAAAACATGTAAAAATGTATTTATTTGAGATTTCTTACCGGAAATAGCGAGGTTTGTACAATACGGCCTGTCTATGCTACATGTAATTTGATAACAGTACAAACGTATGTTTTATTTAAACGAGAGATTATGTAGTGGGAAAAGTTTTCAAACCATTGTGTACTTTTGTGTCACCTTGTTTCGGCCTACTACTGAATGAAGACCTCTTTCAGCTAGATCAACTCCTCTCGTTTCTTTGTTATTAATTTGCCACGTAATTCCACCAAACTTCAATATTTCATTAATTCAGTGTATCTAGTATTAGCTTGTATCTCTCGAGTGTCACTAGATCATTGCATTCTTCCAGCGATCATAATAATATCTGCAAGCAATATGCCCAGTATATTCCCATTCAATGGCTTTGGCATACCTAATTATGTCGCATATTCTTATTATTGTCTTATTTTCTTGTAAGGTATTTTTAGCTCAGGGCGCCCATGGCGATTTTTTTGACCATGTCCAATCTAATGAATGGGCCTCCACAGAGTGAATGTTTGTATTAACATATTTGTTTTTACGAGAAATGTCTGTTAGCCACTTGCCCAACCTATTAGTTCGAGACTCTGATTCAAACTCAAATTGAAAAATAATATGTGTATTTTTCAGACCCATGATTCAAACCCGGAACCCATGACATTATATTATAGACCAACGATTAAGCCGCTCGGCCATCGTGGGCATAAATAATTATTTGTTTAAATCCAACTACCTACATAATATAAATAATAATGTGCGTTGCAAAAAGATTTGCAGCCAACTTAATCATTACCTAACATTTAACGCTTCTAATATCTTCTGCATCAATTTTAATTTTTGTAAATGCTTCATTTACATAAAAGTATATTTGTGTTAAAATTCTTTATTTAAATATTTAAATTTAAAATTAATATTTAAATTTGATTATAATAAAGACTAGAGTGACTAGAGCAAAAGACGTAGCGATAAAAAAATGGTATGGGAGTAATAGATAAAAGGCTATATCACTCTAATATTAGGTTATGGCTGGACAAATAAGTAGATATTATTATCTGGAACAAACTTATTATATGGGTTATCTTGTAACTGAGAGTTCGCTAAAATTAAATAAATATTAATACTACGATTTAGTTATATGTATTATTTATGTATTTGCACAAAATATAAGATGCACTAATTAACAAACTAGATGCTGAGACAAAATGTTTTGCGTGAGCTATTCGAAGAATGGTACACGGCAATTCAGCCGATTTGATAGTTCAGGTACGAGAGAAGGTGGTAAGTGTTGGTGATGACTGTGATGAGATATTATTGTCGTCACTTTACGCATACCTGATCACTCTGTTTCTACCATTTGAGCACTTCAGCAGAGTATCGTTTAGTGAATTTTCCCACCTCCAGTTGTAACAATTGATAGATAAACAAGGGATATCAATAGATCTAAAGAGTGATCAGGAGCTTGATAAATCGATAAGGTAGCACGTGGCAGCAAAGTAACAGGGTTGAAATGAAAATAACAAGAAGCCTTCATCCAGTAGTGGATCGAGGGTGGCTGAGAAGATTATAATGAATATAGTATAATATAATAAATGTCGTATATAATACAGGTAACAGTAAGCAATATATTATTGTCCCCGATTTTCTAAATATATTACTTATATCACTCAAGCAATACTTCTTTCGTCGGTTTTGACTCTTAGAAATATGATTAATGGTCTTGTGAGAATATAAAAGTGGTCCAGGGCAGTGGGCGAAGTACGTACAAAGTAAACTGAAGACACGCAAAACCACTTCGGTGACCTGTACATTGGACTCATAAATATTTATATAAACTGCCATATTATTTATCAGAAAACTTCCTCAGTTCGGTCTAGTTTTTCTATCAAAAATTCTACATTTGTTTTCGACAAAAAGTAATATCATGAAATAACCATAGTAGTTATCTAATCCTATTTGCGTTTTTTTTTGTTTATACTTAGTTTTATTTTGCATTAAAAAAATTAAACTATTATTTACTTATTCAATTAAAAATTTTAAGCCATACACAACCGTGGGACTCGTTATTGAACATATTATATATTTGGACAACCTCATAAATATAATACATAATATTATAACAAATATTTTGAAGAAAGAGGTAGTACCGAGTATGATACAAACCCGCACGCAATAATCGAATTTCAAAAAATGTGCTTTAACAATAATTAACGTAACTTTACTGCTCCATACTTGATCATGTCAAAATTAATTTACTAACCACCAATGGTTCGATATGTTATCAAAAATGTTAATAATACTGACAAGGAAAATTAGTTGTGATTGTAAAACATTTGATACACCTTATTAACACAATATATTATGATAAATATTTTATTACATTTTTTATGGAAGATAATAATACTATAAACCAAACATACGCCATATTAGTGAGGTTAGCATAATAAAATGGGCTACTCTAACTACTATAATAATATATAACATTGTTTTGAGATTGAATACTTTTGAATTTAGCGCCATTACTCCACGTCTCAGAAACAAACAATCAACATAGTAAACATAATATTTTTTTATAGTTAGTGGAATTCGATCACACATTGTTTGTTCACCGGCTGGACGATTATTTTAGCCATTAAGCTATCGACCTCGGTGCTTTATTTTTGGATTTTGTCCAATATTTATATTATTATAAGCTAAGGGCGTCTAAACTTTCCGTCAACAGATATACAATGTTAAAAATTTAAAATGAAAGCTTGATTTATTTTATATGGCATCAGGATTTCATTAAATTTTATTTGGTGCATCGTAATGTCTGTGATAATACTTATTTTTTATTTAATACCAGATTTAAGAAAAATTATTTATTGAAAATAATAATGTGGTAAAATTGAAGTAATAAACCTAGTCAATCAAAATTAATTTAACAACATTATTAAAATTAACTTATAGGTTTTTGATTATGTTTAATTGATGACATATGTTTAGTTAGTAACAAGTTATGTTTAATGTAGTGTGAATATTCATCAATAGAAAAATTATATAATAATGATATTTCTCGTATTCGAAATTTCGGAAACTATATGGGCAAAAATTGAGAGTTTTATTACCTTCTCAAATAAATGTGTGTATTTGAAAAAAATCCGCGTTCAAAGCAAAGCGATCCATGTATCAACATTTTTTTCTCATAAGGCAAACGGGAAAAAAATTTAGCGTTTTTCAGAAAGAGAAAATAAGACCCAAGGATTTAAACAAAGACTCGTTTCGGCTGCACGTATTTTTCATAACATAGGTGAACACAAAAAATAATTAGGGCATCCACGTGTACTAAAAACAGCCTCCTGTGAAAAAGGATTAGCCGCGTAATCTTTTTATGCCGGGGCAGAAAAAACAGAATGAACGTTACCTCGTAAATATAATTACTCATTTTCATTTATTCGTATTTAATGTGACACACAAAAGAAAGAATGGATTATGATATCTTTTATTCCGTGAAATTTTAAGTCTCAGTCATCTATATACGCATATGGTTGTATGTGAAAAATGTTAATATTAATACCATCTCAATACAATTGGGTTAAAATTATTATAAACTTTTTAAATATGCTGTAAACAGTTAGAATCTTTGTTGTAAAAATGACAAGAGTACATACGCTTTAGACCGACATTATAGGCACTATAAAAATCTTTGATTTAATATCTCTTATGAAGAATATTTTATAAAATACTTATGTCTTTCGTGAAAGATCTTTTATAAAAAAGTTAAAGCATAATATTTCTTTTTATTAATGACTAATTAGTGATAAAGAGTGTTTTGCAATATGGGCAAATGACATTTTTAAAATTCAGTAGATTGAAAATAATGTATGAAATTAATAATCAATTTTTCTTTGATGAAAAGAAAATAACTAGCTTTTAAAGCGTGTTATTGTGATAATCTCCCAAGTATCTTCTTAAATATCACTAAAATGTGACCATTAATTCACTATTAAATATTATTATATCTACTACAATTTTAGTAACATAACATTGGTGGCGGCCACTGTTATGACAGCTCGTATCAAAATGAAAGATGGCAAGAAATTAGCGAATAAAATTATTAATTTAAGGTACATCTGCCGAACTTGATTTCTTCAATCCAGCTGGTCTTAGGATGGTCCTGTGACCGTTTAAACCACATTTGGTATATAGGCATATTATATAACTGCTTTTATTTTGTCAAACGGTTGTCCACTCACCGAACATCTCCGACACATTGCAATTTTATCTGCTTGGTAAACTATATAATATCTATAATATCTATATCACAATGTATACGTTTGTCTTTCTACTTGTTTATAAGTTTATTTTGTGGTTTTTCTACATTACGCTCAACATGAATATTTTTATACTACAATGGGGCTTGTATGTATAGTATTAGAAATATATAGTATAATGATTTATGCTGGAGAAACCCATTTAGTTATATGTCGGTTCTTGTAATGAATCATGCATAATGTAAAAATACAATTGTACAGTTGTTGGCATACTTAAGTCAAATCATGCGGCATCCCAATAGATACCGACTTCTGGATTTTTTATCATTCAAGGGAAGGTTTCCAGTAAACGAGGTCCTGGTAGAAGAAGAACGTCTTGGCACAAGAACCGGTAAACTGATGTAAGCACAGCACTCCATTTTTTCAGTATGATGACATATAGATAAATGTTAGTCCAAATTATTGCTGACGTATAATAACGAATATGGTATAGAAAGAATAAGAATTGGAAATGAAATTTTTGGTTAACTGTTATGATAATATTATGGAATATGTACGTTCCAAAGAATTCATACCTACACTTGGATACAATAATTACTATGACATTAAAATATCATATCGGTACATAATATAACATACCTAATATATAGTGAGCCTTCTTTTTTATAGTATTTTGGTCTCATTAATTATTTTTTAGCCCTGCTTAACGGCCCACGTGCTCTTCGTAGGTCAAAATTGAGTTTTTATTGTATTTTCAAACTATGATCCTGGACACTCCTTAAACGTTGTAGATAATCTATTTATATAATTATTTTGAAGCCTTATTATCTTTTATAGTTATTTTAAACATTTGATGACTGCATAAAGTATTTTTGTTACATAAAATAGTATTCTTTTAAACCTCTCGCTCTAATGTTTTAGAATATAGTCATATTTCGGTACATAACTGTGCAGTGGTGTTAAGATTGTTTACATTTATTAATTTATAAACGCATTTATAAAACCATTAGTATAATTTATTACGAGATAATTTATGTAAAATATTCACGATAAAAAATTATATTGATAATCTCTGTGATCCCAAATTTGACAAGAATTAGGCATTTTATTATTCAAAAAATCGGCAAGATTAACACATTTGAAGATGATTCTAAAGATACTTATTATAAGCTACGTCTTTGACCATTCAAGTGTGATAAACATGAATAATGATTGCTTTATAATAATTATTGACCTAAGAATAAGGTGTGTTTTTTTGAAATACGCCATTTCTTTTGTCATTCCCCAGTGATTAAGCTACAACATACGGCCGTAGCCATAAATCAATACAATTAATGAATAAATAACAAATAATAAATAAATAAAATATTTATATTAATATAAATAAAAAGGATTTCAAGTTATACAGATTTATATTTTTTATAAAAATCGATGTTTTTTAAAATAGATATAAAAAATATTAAAACTATGAATTTGTCAAAAATCGCTTAAATGATGCTTAGAAAACTTAATAAACTAAATTTTAATAATAAATATGACCATAAAATATATGTAATAATAGGGTGCGGACCGATAGAACAAATTCACATTTTATTACATTTTTTACAATTGTAAGTTTGTCTTTGACTTAAAATAAAAAATATTTTTATTTTTAATGTTTTCAGATACATATTTATTCATTAATACAGTTGAAATTGTAAATTATCAAAAAAATGTCTCAAATTGCAAGCTTCGTATTTTTCCGCTAGGTGCCTCTTTAAAAAAGGCTCAGTAAAGACTTCGCCTTAAAGCGACAGATATCGACAATAGATGTATTCTTAAGGAGTGTAGGACCTACAGTAAGCGTATTCTGTAGCGCTTATAGATCCGGTTCAAATTTACAGAAATGCTTGATATTATGTGACGTCATAGCGATACAAAATATAGTTTGGATTCTGTCGATCGGAATCCAAAGCTAATTCAGTTGATAATAGATGGCGCTTGTGGCCACTTATTTTTTATTCGAAACTCAACTAAATTAAATGGTTTTCTAAATGCTGACGATAGATGACTCTCAATTGTTTTATATTATTTTGCAAACATATTTTTTATTGACCTATTTTAATATAAATCAAATACTTGAAGCTATATTTTTCTTAGGAGGTAGGCTTTAAATAATTGCCTAGTATGGAGCCTTTGCCACTGGTTCACACAGTGCCCGAAGGTGGTGAAAGGCAAAACCCGGGTCATAAAAAATTACTCAAATGGAATAATATAAAACTTGAATTTATTAGAATATAATTATATAATGATTAACGTAAAACTTCGGTGTTATATAGCCAAATGATGATTTTTCGAGGTAGGTCGTGTCAAAAAATTCTACGTTAAAAGTGCTCTATAGATTAATGGAAAGTTATACGTATTATGGCACTTTAATGATAACGAAAATGTCATCGGAGAAGTTGTCGCTTCAAGAAAATCTGTGCTTACGTTGAATTATGGGGGTCCCTTCCGCTATGTAGCATGATAATCAATAGCCCGTAAATCTCGCGGCATTTGTTTAACGCAGTAAATCTTCTTTAACTTAGTCAAGATGTTCGACTAGGAATAAATAAATCTCAATCAGGGCATTCTACTTTTCTGAATCGCATTTCGACGTCTCTTTGTATCATGTTTCAAATTTGACTTGGAGATTAGTTAGTTGTCGGGCGTCTTGGCTGGTTTGGTAGCGCATCTGATTATCGTGCGTACAATTCCGGGGTCGATTTTGTGCAGGCTGCGTCGACTTTACCATAATTTCATTTCCAGTAACCTGAGATAAAAATAAAGTCTTTTGTGAAATATATATCATCACCATAATCATCACTATCATCATCAGTCTGAATCCATCCACTCCTAGATGAAGACATCTCCAAGTTGATTCCTTTTTTCTCGAGCCTGTGCGTTGTGTTGCCACGTACTTAACGCAGAACTTGACCATTTCATCAATCCATCGGCCTCTAGGTCTACCTTGCGGACGCTTTGTACATCTTGAGTACCACTGGATAACTAGATTTGTTCAGCAATTGTCCCTTCTTTGAGCTATGTCCAGCCTATTTCCAGTTGAGGTTTTTAGCGAACTCTATTACATCGCAAATCCTTGTCGATTTTCTTATCCAATCATTCCGCTTTTCTTTTCGCATTATGCCCATCATGCACTTACTCATACCACGCTGTGATACACAAAGTTTCTGGATCTCTCTTTTACTTAGGATTCATATTTCACACCTATATGTGATTACAAGAAGCACGTGCTGGTTAAACACTTTGCGCTTTAGGCAGAATTTTCAGGCTTTTTGAAGACATTATTCAGGCGGCCAAAAGCACTCCAGCCCAGCTTTACTCTGCGACAATTTCATCAAATATACATCGGATATATATTCGGACATCAATATACTCAGATGGATGTAGTTTTTTACTTGTTCGAGCTGAGTGCCATTGATGTGTATGTCTTTTTGGCCCGCAAGGCAGTTGAACATGATTTTCATCTTTGTTATATATATATCATACAATTATAACATTCAAGTTATGAACTATGAAAGACGTCATCATTATCAACTGGTAGTAATCCACTGCTATCAGTAATTTTTCTTTCATGGCACTAGATACAGTTTAGGGTGAAATTTGACTGCCTCAAACAGATTCTATTTCATTTTGCACTTGATGGACATAGACGCTTGCAAATTATTTTGTATGCAATCAATGTGTTTTGTTAGAATCATTGAGTTTTGTTCATCGTTTCTGGATCACTCTTCCATGTCACATGGCCTGCCCACTGCAGCGTTGAATTTTGATAAAACTAATGGAGTCAGGTACATCAAAGAGCTTTTACAGCTCATGTTTTTATCCACGTGCACAGATCTCATCCTCACAGATGTGACCAAATATCTTTCTTAAGTTTAATGTATTTCAGCCAAATTTAATCGATCCATTGATATGAGAGGTTTTAGGTCCATCATTTGACTACTTAATACCTCTTAAGTACCACTTTATAATCATAATTATATTTGTACATTCATTGAGAAATATATACAGCCTCTTTTTACTTCAGAAATTTAATGAGCGTGTGAGATTCATTATATTATGTTATACCTAGTATTATGTAAATTTCGAGGTCTTTTTGCATTGTATCTAGGTAAAATACTTTATTAACTACGTATTGCGCTACGATTTTCTTAAGTTTTTGAATTTAAGAACAACACCGAAGGCTTGTCATGGAAATTGAATGCAATTTCACCGCATAATGAAATATTAACATAAAATTATAATACTAAATATGTATTGATTACTGAGTCGATAATGTGTGATTTTTTTTCGTGGTTGTATAATCCATTGTCGATGTTTGATAATAATTAATGAGAAGGTTATTTAAAATAATATTTTATTACCATTAAATTTAATATACTGACCATTCGTTCAATCCATTAAGTCTTCGAAGTCATAGTGCGGTGCAAAAGCGATTTCGCAAGCACGTTAATTTTAAAGCCTACTGTTATGATTTAGCTAATTCTACTTCGACCGCTGCAACTTTTATGGTACCATCTTTGGAAAGTCGACGTTCTATATCTGATCAATATTTTCTTTTTAAAATTATCAATGGTTTTGTCGAAAGGGTGGGTTTCCATTGTCCATCAAGACTTACGCGAAACCAAACTTTGTACCATATAAGTCGTAGCGGTTCTAATTATGCACAAAACTCCTTTATTCGGCGCTCTTGTTTAAATTATAATATGTATTTCTCCAACGTTGATCCTTTAAATAATTCACCTGTTTCATTTAAACATGCTATCTCCAAAATTTTGTATAAATAGATATATAATGTATTTACTTATACATAATAATTATATATATATATATTCTTTTATTTTTTATGTTATTTTTTTATTTTTCTTTTTTTTCTTTTGTATATCATTTAATTATTCATTATTCTTCCTCATTTTTCTCATGTAATCTTCTTATGTAATTTCTTTATATTTACGTTATTCGTACCTACTCACTATCTTGTTAGACTTAACTATATTTTAATGTATATTTGCTTGTTGCAATAACTTTTTATTATTATATTTTAAATTTATGTAATCAATATGTAACTGTTTGTTTTCCGTAATAAAAAAAAAAAAAAAAAAAAAATAGTTGATAGAGTTCTTGTCTCTAAAATCTTGGATGCTTATTTTATTCTGAAATATACGTATTGTTTTTCTGTGTCAAAGGATTCAATTTATTAGGCAAACAGTTAATAACCATTCCTCATAATATTCATCAAATCTGTTCATCTGATGAAGACTGATAATAATTGCAACATCCTTTTTTACAACTTACTACTACTAAATTACAAAAACAATACCTTTATAAATTTTCTGGACGCGAGATTCAAATCCGCCCGCAATGACTGCGTTGGTAACATATCCTCCTGGTAAGTAAAAGGTATCGGATTCAAATCCGAGGTCTAGAAGAAAATCACATATTGTTTTTCAATGGATTGTGGAATCTGGAGAATGTACCTAATTGGTTAAGTAAGTGGATAATATACTTGTAGAGAAACAATGCTATGACACCTTTTCGTGAGGCGGCTAAGATCCACACCGGCAGTGAGGCAGCATGGCAGTAGTGTAGAGAAACAATAGTTGAATTAGTAATATAATAAAAATAATCACAAACACCCAAGCTTTGAGATAATCACATAGATACTTAATTATTAAATTGTGACCTCACGGAGAATCAAACCTTTATCCCCCAGATAACATCCCTTATGTCACCGGATTATAAATGAATATTTTCCCAATAGCTATTTTTAAAAATGACAGTTTTTCTTATTGTATGAATAATTATCGTGTTAAAAATTGAGGTACCTACTACATAATATTCTATTGCAACAGTTTGGTCTATGTACAAAAAGATGTTACTGTTATTAAATTTAAAAAAAATAACAATACTGTCAATCATACCTCTCAGAATTACAAAGGCGACACACTTTAATATGTATATTTTGTTGTCAAAACAAAACAATTGAGCGAAAATGATTATCAGTATTTCCTCAATCGTAACTAGATCAGTGAGGTATTTTATGATTTGTAAATTGCGACAAGTAAACATCTATCTTTATTATAATATATTGACTAAATTTGTATCAATAAGAAGGATAATCTACAAAACCTCACTCACTCGTCGAGTCCATCACGCGAAGCACTACTATCGTCACGAGTTTGTTACTCGATGCACCACTCACACATTGAGTCCGGTTACTCGACATAGTCAACCGTCATTCCAGTCGAGTTCAGTCTCTCAGTTCAATATTATAGTCAATCTCTCGATCACAACGATCTCACCAATATATCCGTACCCGCGATTATAACCTCACGCTGTCATTTTTATCATCGTATTTATTGTATCTTGGTATCAACAAATTCACTCCCCTCAGACCATCCAAGCAACACCGACTTTATCTTCTCCACCTCATCATCCCCAAATTACTAATCGACAATTCAATTCAATATTGTATAATATTACACTAAAAATTATAATTTATATTATAAAAACAAGTAAATGATTTAAATAAACTCATAAACAATACCAAAAACCTCGTTTTCTAAATGTATTCAAAATAGAAAGCTTTCCTGGAAATAATGGTTGATCACTTACACAGACCGTACGTAACATAAGTCTACGCTTCTTCTAAATAAAAAAAACTTAAGAAATCAATCTCTTTTTTCTGTGAAGAATGATTATGGGCTCACATAAATAAGGCAACATTTGCCCTCGAGGAGCTTTTGGCTTTTTTCGCTTCAAATTTATGTCCGTACACTTGTCGAGCGAATGATTTAAAAGCTACGTAATTTCCGAAGCTTTTGTGTTAAACATAAATACGTGCTATCAATAATACAATCGGATTGTTTGTTTTATCTATAAATAGTATGTTTCAATTTAAAATTGCTTTTAGGCATGGTTTATTTAATAGCTTAATATAATTCATCTATTTTTACAGCAATTTATTTTGGTACTAGTAGAAAACCCATATTTGAAGCTGTAGGTTCGACATTAATATTAAATTTATATTTTTTTAAATAACAAATTAAAAATGTTCTTCATAGAAGACAAAAAATCGGTGATATATATACCTACAAAATTTAATATAAGCAAACTAATATCCACCTGAACGCATGTGAAATAATTTTATATTGATATTCAAAACAAAACTTGTAGTTGAATACGGCTAATAATTGAATTGATGAACGTTTACGTTGTAGAACTCCATTACATACAATAGTTTTATTTTGATTTTCTACAATATTATTGTAATTATATAATATGTAGACAGTTATTTCGGACATCTTAAGAAAAATCATAGAATAACTAATGTTTTAAAAATCTAAACATAGAGTTTGCAGTAATGACCCATTATAGAAAAGATTTATAATTGAGCCATCTCTGAACTTATCTATTGACTTTCTCATGAAATAACACACTCACTTAAAAAAAACGTGAACTATTCAGGAGAGAGAAAAAAAAATAACAAAAATGTGTAACAAAAACCGTTTAGAGATGATTTAAATGTTATTTAAATTATAATTTAAATCTTTAAATAATTATAAATACAAATACTCAACTTTTTCGTTATATTAGCTTAGGAAATAACAATAAAAATATATTTTTTCACTATATATTAAATTTTGAATACTAAAATATTACATCTAGATTCGGTGTGATTTTTCTTGTTTTTTGTTTTTTTATGCGGTACCTATATGTATCGATTCTTCGTATCCAGGATCTACGCCATTATAAACCGATATGTTTCTGCCCGGCCATCGTGGAAGTTTTGTAAGGTAGGTATAATATAATTAATGAAAAATGATGAATTTGATGTAATGAATTTCTGACACATTTTCAATAGGCATTTTATAAATTGTAAACAGGTTTAGATTCTTTGATGGTTTAATAATATTCAGTGAAATTACAAATAATTTATATATTTTTTAAATTAAATAAAGCATAATACTTTTCAATTTGTACAGGTCTATTATGACCAACAATACCGAGTCACAATGAAAAAAGGGCTATGGAAAAATTTCACGGAAATTTTTTTTTCATTTTATTATCATTATGTAGTACGCTTAGTTTTTGTTCGGGTGAGCGATCAACTTTTTACTTAGGAGAATAATAAATCGGAAAATATCTATTAATCTTAATTTGCGGGCCGGCACTTTTCCACTTAATTTTCGAGAAATTTATTTCATTAAAATCTGATAATGAAAACTTGATAATGGCTGAAAGGTTCTCTTTGAAAAAACTACGTTTTCAGGTTTCCGCTCACTCAATTAATTAAGTACCTACTGAAATGAATGGCATATCATAATATCCTATTTCATTCAAAAAGGGAGACGTTTTTGTATCTTTGTACTGCGCAGTGGCGAAGACTCCATACTAAGCGATTATTTAAAGCCTACTTTCTTAAGAAAAATATTTTTTAATTGCATATTGACATATTTATATACTTAATCACTTCATTATTTTATGTTACTTTTATAAAAATATTTTATTTTGCCAACGAGAGATGTCATATATGTAAGAATGTATTACACAGTTTACAAAACAACTGCAAATGTATAAAAAAATATACCACAGCGCGCCGTAAATAAATAATAAACGCCGCGACGTCTCAACGTAAATAAATCTCCGATTATGTGTGAAATAATTCTGATTTTTTTTCGTATAGACTTTACGTCTCGTAACCGCAGCAAGTATGCTGATTTGTACGATAAAGGTAAGCTCCTATTGCAGAGCCTAAAACATTCGCGCATAATAATGTTGTCACGACTGCGCACTTTGTCCAAAATCATTAATAATTAGATAATTAAAAAAATAATTTCAACGACGTTTAATCGAATATTAATAAATAAGTAAGTATAGGTAGATTGTTTTTATAAATAAAAAAAAATTATCTAATGATTTTTGATGGGTATACATGTTTTGAAAAATACGTAATTTAAACACATCGCTCATTTTTATGTCGTCAATGAGTTTTTGAAGTTTCATTGAATTAGTGTGTCGTTGTCATTTACTAGTGTGTACCTATTCATTAGTAGTAAATATCGTACTATTCTCGTAAGTATACCTGACAAGTGTGCTCTTTTTATCAGATCTCCACATTCTACCTCTTTCCAAAAGTTACCCTTCGCCACTGGTACTGCGTATAATAATAGTATGGTACTTACTTGATTTTTCAATTAAAAAATATAAATTGAATTATCAATATCATCATCACTATCTTAAACCAGAATCTATCCACTGCTAGATGAAAGTCTCTCCTTTTCACTGCCAGCCAATTTATACAAGGTGGACATTTTTGTAGGCCAGCTATTTTTGGAATAAAATAAATCCATAAAAAATGTGAAATAGGAAGAGAATGATAAATATATGTGAAAACTTACCAAATCAACATGTTTGTTCATCAAAACGATAACTATTGTTTAGAAAATATACACAAATAGTTTATTTAGAGGTCATGACTTTTACAAGAACGCACGAGTTAATTCGTCTATGGCCTGGACATACATGTTTTGACGAATTAACTCGGCTCTGGCTATTACTCCTCTTAATCCTGATAATTTAGTTGCCATGTACTTCTGCTGAAGCAGCCTACGGATCTAACTTTCAGACTTCATTTGTCCCTTTATCAAGGTATGTCTTTAGCCTATTTTTGCTTGAGGCTTTTTGTGAACCCTTCTAAGTCATTCAATATTTTTGTCTTTACGTGTTATGTCCGGTATGCTGTCTCTAGACCACCATATATTTTACTGATGATCTATATTTTTCACGTATATATAAAGATTACAAGAAGCAAGTTTATACTGGATAAACACTTTGCTTCTGCCCAGCTATGTCCTGTTAATACTTTCATCAAGTATACAACCGACTATTGTCACTCTGTTGTCCCATATAGATGTAGTTTTTTGGCTGTTATAATTATGTACTATCGACGATGATCTCTTTTCAGTCAGAAAAGCAGGCAAACCGTCTCTATTGCATTTACTTCCAAGTCTACTTGCTACTTACTTCAGTGAGTTTATCAATATAACATAAAATAATATATATATATGAATACGTGTATTAAATAAGGCTCTAAGTACTAAAAAGTAGTATTGCCTGTAGTTACAAAATACCGAGTCATTGCAGTAAAATTTCATGAAGCAGACCTTTTGAAAAATGTAGTTTTACAGTGTGAAGCAATCACGGCAACTTCTATAATTGTTGATATTAAGAACTTGCAAGTGTCAACACACCATCGTCAGTTGTTTTATATTGAATGCCGTTGACCACTGCAGTGCTACTTATACCATTATAAATAAAACACGCTAACGCACTTACAACGTCGACAGGTTTAATTAATTTGCTGTATTTTTTTGACTTGCTTGAGGCACTTGGACTATAGTTGAAGTTATTGGCGTTGGTATGTAGAACATTTTTCTATAAAAATGTCAGTTTTTATGTTTTTGGTACTTAGCGCCTTAATTAATACACGTATTCATATGTATATTAATTCAGTACTGAATATTATAAGAAAACTTTGTGAGTGTAATATTATTATTAATCACAATATTATATAAATTGAACATATTTAGTGGTTTGAATTTCTCCGCACTTATATAAAGAAGAAGTATGTAATCTCAATGTATCTAATATGCGTGCTATATACACATCGGAACTCCGCCGCATAGGCCAACGATAATTTTTTGAAGAAAATGGATAAATGGGACCTCCAACATTGCGGAATCATTATGAATTCATAGCTTAATTGTTTGAAGTACTCGTCCAGTCGTTAGAAGATGTGTTATTCGACTCAATTTTTGAAGTTATACCTCTTCAGGCGCGTTTGGAAAATCAGATCAGAGTGTATTTTTGGCGTGTGACATGTATATTACGTATAATATTAAATATATTATGTGTATTTATTATACACATAATTTATTTTTTCACACAAAAAAAAACCCACTCGATTGAATTCGAACCACCGATTGTTCGGTTTCAGCCGAACGCACTACCATTACGCCACAGTATGATACTTCAATCGTGACGATTATACAGTATAATATTATAGTTTAGAATTGTTCCGTTGCCTAGGCAGCGAATTTATTATTGTCGGCCATTTGCAAGTCCTTACGTTAAAAAAACTATTAAACGTCATAGTGGCAGTTGTTACTTTAAAAATAAAAACAATGTAAATAATTATATAATTTAGTAATATAAGTTAAAGTGTATAGAAATAAACCAACGGCATTCCAATAAGCGGTTCTTTTTCTTAGTTAATTTAACAAGATATTTAAGAGCTAGTTGAAGAATTTAGGTTATCACAAGTTTTGTTTTTGTTTTGTTACGCCAAAGAAGTATAACTTCTAACGAGCGTACATAAGTACACACACCGATTATTTTTAGTTGAAGGTTCTAAAAATGATGTACGTGATCTATGTATATAGTGTTATTTATATTAAAATGATTCGGAATCATTATTTATTAACTCACTATTTATTTTGAGGATAGTTTCATTAGTATTATAATATTATTAGACCCGACTCAACTACGTGCTATGGATTGTTTAAAAAAGTTTCAAATTGGTCAGAAATCCGGGATCGAAGTGGATTCCGGTATTCTGAAAGACTGCTTAATACTAACTATATTGTGTATACGGTAAAGTAATGGGGTGTTGGTACCTACATACTGGGAACTCTCAAGTAACTTAGAGTCAGTTAATTGGATTGGATACTCAGTGGTATCACGTGGTGTCAATATTCTCGATTTAAAGAAAATGGAAAATAATATAACAGTCGGTATAAATTGCGTATTATTTGTGAAATCTTAGTAGAAGTGTAGTTTCATATTTTTTCTAATAATCATATAAATACATAAAACAACATAAATATCTTTTGTAAAAAGACCATTGAAATATAAATGCGATTAAACAAATGAAATCGTATGTATTATTGTGACAGATAAAGTAAATTCATTCTTTGTTATTTAGTGAGTCGCAGTGCCTGATATAAAATGATATAAAAACAACTGGAAGTAAATAAATATGAACATATAGGTACGGTTAAAAACATGACCAGTATGAATTTTCTCACACGGTAAACAGTGGCACTACCTGTACAACTTTTACTGTGGGAATTCAATAAGACGTGGTCAATTAGCGTGTCGCAATCTATTAATATCGGCAGTTACTTTGAAAGAAACATTTCTGTCAATGAATATAAACATTGTGTTGATCGCTTCACGTATTTTTTTCTTCTTCTTATTCTGTTTCTAACATTTCTCATTAGGTAGATCGTATGGGTAACTCGTAGCATATACAAGAAACCTTGTATATAGCATTGATAATGGATTATAGATGATAGATTGTAAATGGTAGTAAGTGACTTTTCAGGATTTCAGTAGATAGAATATGACCAACACGGTCGAATGTTCCCTTAATTTTTTAAGAGCAAAGCGTATTAGAAGCGGCGAGGCGAAGTATATAAGTCGATTTTACTATGAAATTTACTTAGATTGCTATTTGTGAAACCCGTCCAGACTCCTACTTCTTGCCATGCCACTTTAAGTGGGTCTTGCGTCTTAGGATTTGAAATTTAAAATCCATACTAATGTTACAACTAAACTATTAAATATCTGGTAATAGCCTATGTCGATGTCAACCATCACACCACTTAGCATATTATTGGAACTGTTGGCATCTACCAGCAAAAAAAGCACGTTGTATACTGATCGAGTATTTACTGATCCAATCACAGTCGACACGCAATGAGGCTCATTATTATTTTTTTTGTATTGGAACCAATTTTAATAATAATGCAATAATTGGGCGTATTAACTGTTAAAAGAAAGTATTGATTTTATAAATTGAAGAAAAGTTTTCGATATTATTATGTGGCTTTTTTTCAAATATTTAAAAAATAAATACTACAACATACTGCAATGGGATAGATAAATGGGATAAATAGATAGATCTGAAGAGATGGCATATTTTGAGGAAGTTATTAGGAGGTAAATAAAATTCACAATAAGTATTGTCTATGTTTTTCTTGAAAATACCTGTAAAAAGGGACATCGCATGTGTCGTGTTGTGGAAACAGCCATTAACTGGAATGTTTACTTTGTAGTTAGAAATCTTTTATGTGCAAAGCAGTGACGCGATATTGGAATGAAAAAAATATTATGGTATCGTTTTAATTAAATATGTCTATAGAAATATAAAGAAGGAAAACTGTCCATAATATATCTGGTAATTTGTTTAAGTAGATTCTACTAATCATAGTATACGTAATGGATAAACTACTTTTTTTACGGTTGAAGCATATAACACTTACAGAATATTATCCTATTATTCATATTCCAAACAATTTAAGTTAATGGCCTCACCTAACCACATCAGCTTGCACCACTACCAGTCTTAATTGGGTGTATCACGTGACCCTACTTTTGGCTGTAAAACATAAGTCGTTTTGACTGGGAATATCTGAAAGGAGTAGTTACCAATACTTAAGTCGCCATGCACTCAAGTGTACTTTGACTGAATTTACATGACGAAAGAGGAGTACTTAGAGGTAAAAAAAAGCTATTACAAAATTGCCGAACAATCTAATTGAAGCGATCTTCATGTTGACAGTATGACGTGGTATTTATTTAGATATTTGTGGCGACAAGATTGGACAGGTCGATGGGTCAAATAGCTGATTGAATCGATTTAACACATTTACTGCTGACCAGATAATAGAAAAACCATGCTCATAAACCCTGCAGCAAAGTTACCATGTCAAGTAGAAAATTGACATGTGTAATGGTCGGAAGTCAAAGTGGTTATCTCCATACGCTATTTGATATTTGAAAAAAAAAACATATATATGTGCCTGCTTTTGGTGGAGATAGCCAGGTCTTCAACGTTGCATCTATTGTCATTAGATAAATAGTTCCTAATAAATTATTCATCCATTAGGTATCAGCTTTTGCAATATGCAATACCAGTATTGCTATATGCAGACACCTTACAACTTTCATCATCATCAGGGGCGCGACAACCCAGTGTGGGTCTTGGGCTTCTCCAACAGCTTCGGTAAATTTGGTACCCCCCAGAATACGGCAGTCACTAGCAGTCCCTTCCAACTAGCGAATCTTTGGGCTGCCTCTTCTTCTACGCCCAATTGGATTGCTGGACATCACTCTCTTTGCCGGTTCATTGTCATTCATACGGTGCACATGACCTAGCCATTGCAGTCTCCCAATCTTTATTGACTGAACTGCGCTGCAATCTTCGTAAAGCCCGTAGAGTTTAGCATTATATCTTCTCCTCAAATTGGAGCCGTTCCTGATCGGTCCATATATACGGCGGCGAATTTTTCTTTCAAAAATGTTCGGGGCTCGTTCATCTGGTTAACGACCAGGTTTCCGATGCGTAGGTGAGCACTGGCTTTAGAAGTGTCTTGTAAAGAGTGCTTTTAGTTCGGCGAGATAGACTTAAAATGTATTAACAGGCCAAAGTAGCTTTACAACCTTACAACTTTACTATTCAGTAAATAATTTACGCGACAGTTAATTAATAGACGTCTCATTATCTAGGTAAACAGGTGAAAATGTGGTGTACCTATAACATTCAAAAGAATACACACATTCAATACCCGAATATCTATAGGTACAGAATATCTTTTCCACAGTATAAGTATTAACATTTTTTTATTATCTATAGGAAAGCTAGGAAAAAGCAGCCAGTCGCTGAGCCACAGATGCGCTGGGAGGATAGTGTCAAAAATAATGCATGGATTTTTTATCAATATTAACAACGAAAACAAAATATATTATCTCCGCGTGCTCAGCTACTGCAAATGGGTCGATAACTATGGAAAATGAATAAAATATACTTTTTAAACCATATGACTTGGAATGCGTGAAAATGATACTAGCCAAGAAATATAAAAATACGTGCGGTGCTTTTATTGGCCAATAACTGCTACTATGGTCACCGAAAACACATTAAGTCTGAGCACCTCAGAATAATCACCAAATGTTGGTTATACAAGATGCTCATCAGATACACTCTGGCATATGGCTATGAATATTGGGCATTTAGAAAAAAAACTATGAAGGAACTCTTAATATATTCTAGAGCAGTGGTTCTTAACCTGGTTCGATCGAACCCCAGGGGTTCGGTAAGTCAGTCTCAGGGGTTCGGCGGAAGACACACACCCATGAAAATCATGTTTTAATGGTTTTGTTCTTTGAACACAGTGATGTTGCTGCACGGCTCATTTTGTTCACCAGTAAAATATATACCTACCTATGTTTTGAATTTGAAAAAAAACGTATTTTATTTTTCCAATTAAGAAGGGTTCGGTGAATGCGCATAATGACACTGGTGGGGGTCAGTACCTCCAACAAGGTTAAGAACCACTGTTCTAGAGCTAGAGGAAGATACTAAGAAAAATTTCGGTGATAATATATTACATAGAAGAAAATTATATTATTAATACTATCGACTGAAGGTACATGATGGAATTTGAATTTAAATTCTAATGGATTCAAGCTCTGTACTATTCCATTTAAGTCGTTTTTTGCGACCCGGGTTTCGCCTTTCGGCATCTTCAGGCATCGTGTACACTCACTAAAGGTAAACACACACTGTCAGTGGCGAAGCCCGGGTCACAAAAAACGACTTAAATGGAATAGTACAGCGCTTGAATCCATTAGAAGAAAATTATGTTTGATGAATGGTGTAAGACTGTTCTATTACCTGATCGCCGAGCTAAGAATGACGCAAATTGTTTAAGTAGCATGCATACGATGAGCAAATTATGTCGCGAAGAAACAAGAAACCTTGAATAAAAAAAACAATGACAGCAAACCCGGAAGGAAGATGAAAAACTGCATATATGTATGTACAATAAAGAATGGCGTGACATTATTAAATCATGTGAATTATTCGTCGATTAAAAAAAATGTTTATTACATCAGTTATTGTTGGGATTAATACTCCAATTATTGTGACATGAATATTTTCCTATAAATCTATTATTATTATGAATTTATTGACAGACAATATTATTAGGTATCATTTGTCAAGTTATCGCATTACTTAACTAAAGAAGAATTAGTATACACAATAAAATTTATACAATACGTGTTAATAAAATCTAGAAATACATATAACATAGAAGGTACTAAAAAGCTCTACCATTCCGAGTCTCAGACTTTTTGGTTATTTCTTGCTGTGAATCATTGTTGTCCTAACCCATAGCTTACGGGCCGCACAAAATTGTGTTTTTGCTAATTACTTTTCAAATGCAAATAAACACGTTATTTACAAAATTAATTAAAAGGGCCCGTAAGCATTGTGTTTATTGCTATATTAAATTAGTCGATGTTTTCTATTGCCATTTTTTGCTATTATAAATTTTAAATACGGATACACGCGCCATTAATATTAGTTTTTGGTCTTAAATAATATTCCGATTCAAAAACAACCCTTAAAAAAACGTAGACGCCACAGAATATTATGTGAGGCTATCCAGTTAATTTATCAGAGGGTTGGTTTCGTCCGGCATATGACATCACTGAAAGTGAAAGTACGTCATAATATTTGCACTTAGAACACAACTATTCATCGTTTGTAGAAAAAGGTTTTCTTTGAATCTCTTCCGCGATAGGAAATACCATGAAAGATATTTAGGTCAAAGTATCTTTCTTCGTTTCTTGATTTATATTTTTAATCTTGTATATAAGTAAGTTAATTACAAGGACATAGTAGAAACTATAATAATTATATCTATGATTATACTATTCTCTTACGTAAATGAAATAGAATAATAAATATTCATAGAAATATAGGTTATTTTAAGTAAATATTGAAATTGCAAGCAACCAATATTAATTTCTATATGCATATTTTAGCGGTGATGACGTTGGAGATGAAAGACTATTTGGAGGTTACTTGAGTGAATTGAGTAGAGCATTTATTTACTGATAAATAAAATACAATGAGAGGTGTAAAGTTAACCGTGCAAGGTAATACGCGGTGAGGTCTGTTTAAGTGAGTACCACGTCCAAGGTATGTTGGTAAAGTGCCATATCCCATCAATAATAATTGTGACTCGCTATTTATTGAAATGAATATTCAATAAATTGCGGCAAGCTATTACTGATGTTGGTCACAGTTGGGTAATAATTATGCTGACTGTCGCAGTCCTGGTATCTCGCAGCGTTTTGCTGACAAGGCTTAGTGTTGTCGACCTTCACCGACTTATGTCACGGAGAATTTGCTGACATGACCTGGGTTTGTTGATGCCCACATATTGTATTGTGATCATATTATCAAAGCTTGATTCGATAATAATAAAAAGATTTGAAATTGTATTAATAACAGAAAATAAGATTAAATGCGACCGTAATGTATTTTATGTAATTTAAAATGGAACGACATTAAATTTCACGATAAATATCAAAATATGTTTGAACAAAAAATATTTTACTCGAAATTTAATGAGGTTGCCAGCAACTTGTTGCCAATGTGGGCACAGCTTAAAGACACAATTAAATGCCATGTGATCTAATGAATCTAGTAACGTAATATAAGCACTCAAAGTTTGATAATATCGCATGAACATATTGTGACCTCACTGAGTATTAAACCCTGAACCCCTAGATAAGAAGCCAGTATCTTAAGCACTAGACTAGGTGGGTCGACATGCATTTTACTCATATTTTTTTTATTTTATATAATTATACAATAATTAAATACATTAAAAATACATTTTTTTAAATTTAAAATCTTACAATTTAGAAAATGATAGAAAATCGCGTTTATTAGAAGTTTGATTTTTATTAATATGTCGTATTCTATGAACAATAATTGTATCATTAGAATGAAGTTTCTTAAACTCTTTAGAAAGTGACATAATACGATTTAAAAATAATCATTGTTTATTTTTACAGCGTTTTTATTAGCTTGTATTCTTGTTTGTCCGGTGGTTGCTTGTCCAGTACAAATTTTGCAATCGATTTTTATCTAACTTCCCGACTAGCTAGACATTTGAAGTAGATTTGAAAAACTAGACAATGCGAATGCATTCTTTTAATACTTTTAGCCATCTTTAAGCAGAATTGAATTCATTTTCAGTTAATTCTGTTTTGTATGGAAAGTTATTTCAGAAAAATCTGTAATCAAAATCGTAAAAATCCGAAAAAGTAAAAGACTATTATTGGTTGTTAAGGGTGTGGTCCTAGCAACTAAATTATTAATATATACGTGCGTTACTATGGCAATCAAAATGACATTTCAGTATTCTATAATATTTGTTTGTTTGTTTGTTTTTTATTTACTTCATATCAAGTACAATTTTGAGCATATTGAGCATTATAATTCCATAGAAAATTTAAAAACGTTGTATATAAAAGTACTTTTTATCTTGTAATTATTTTATTTACATTATAATATACATTTTATACATACTTACTAAATTCACAAATTATTTGTCACTTAAGACCTGAGTTTGACAAACCATGTAAGAAATTTACAAATTATTAATCAGCTTTAAATCAAAATAATTGTTTATTCTACCTTGTGTCAATTGCGTTGGGTAACAATTGAAGTGGATGTAAAACAATTAAATCCTTCACACCCCTTCCTAATCCTTGAAAATAAACAAGTGTTGACTAAAACGCACGACGTTTACTTTATTTGTCCTTATACCTCGGCGACTAGTCGTTGGATTAACACAGATGGGCGTCGTTAAGGTGATGAGCTTTGCAGGGTATCGCGGCGTCTCTATGAGCATGTCACACTGTACGATCATACTACATTTAATCCAATCCAAAGATCTCACAAATATTTCAAGTATTATTTACATTTAAAAAAAAATTATATGTATTATGCATTTAGGTATGCATGTGTCTGGTGTATTTTATTCATTCGAATAAATAACAAAAACTTAGAATCTTTTTTTAAAACTGTGTGCAAATTTATATCCTTTTCTTATTGTGCCATCCCCTAGCGGAGGTCGGCCACCATCAAGGCAATCTTATATTTGTCGTCTGTTACCCGAAACAGTTCAGTGGAGCTGCACTCGTACCAATCACGGAGGTTCTTAAGCCATTAAATGCGGCGCCGTCCTCTGCTATGCTTACCATTGATCTTTCCTTGAATGACAAGTTGGGGAATGCTGTATTTTTGTCCTCTCATAATGTGGCCGAGGTACTGTAGTTTCCTGGTTTTGATACTACGTAGAACTTCTCGGTCCTTCCCCATTCGATTGAGAACTTCAACATTTGTCACCCGGTCAGTCCAACGAATTTTAAGGATGCGTCTATGCAGCCACATCTCGAAAGCTTCGAGTCTGTGTGACATCTCTTGGCTTAGCGTCTATACTTCCATACCACAGAAAAGAATTGAGAGAACATAACAACGTACCATACGCAGTCTCAGATCTAGGTTAAGATCTCGATTGCTACGGAGGCGTCTCATTTTGAGAAAGGCGCTCCTTGCGATCTCAATTCTAGTTTTTATTTCCTGAGACTGGTCCCTTTTCTCATTGACCCATGTACCTAAATATTTATAACGGGTCACACGTTCGATTGGTTGGTTAATGACAAAATTTGTGTTGGTGTCTGGTGTCACTATTTTTGATACTAGTAATAGTTTTGTTTTCTTGAGGTTTATTTTTAAACCATAGGAATTACTGACCTCATTAGCTTTTTTGGTAATACAAATAATACAGGTAATACATTAACCAAATGTATCTATATATATCTATATCTTATCTTAACCGTTACATTATCGTGTCTTGAAATTAATTGAGTAAATATTATTAGATTAAGAAGAATATAAAAAATGTATGCAAATTTCTTAGCACTGCTACATAGTCAACCGCGTGTACTATATTGATGTGCACGTGTACAATACTTTTGGCAAAGTGCATTCTTTCCTCGGAGATCAACCACTTTCAAAGCCTTTGAGACTTATTATTGTTTTCATTTTTGTTGTTAATATTCTTGCCTTATATACAGTTCGGCATGTGTGCGACACCTATGAATCAGGGTTTGAGACTATTTTTAATAGGTATCTTAATAATTCGAAATTATAGCACACTGTCGCCAATATTTTAAGACATTTAATTTTTTTCCTTTCGATAATTCGTCAAATGATTATTTTCCGACAGCCTTTCTACAAGGCATGCTTACTTTTCACTCTCATGAAACTCGTCGGTCTCTTCTGCTCTTGAAACACTTTTGCTTGTTAGCGCGAGGGATGGTTTCTAATCCTGGTGTCCTAATGAATTTGAATTTACATGCGCCTGTCGATTACCTACGTGGTCGCAGCCATGATTTATTCTGGATCAGAACCGTTTCCTCGTGTCAAACCTATCAGGCACCATTAGCAAAAGGTGCTAGATTAGTAAATGCGCTCCCTAAAGACATAGAAATTTTCAATGATGTACTTTTTTTGAAACATTATTTAACTGTATAAAATTATATGTTTTTTTGTTTTAAAAATTTTATTTTTCTGTATTAAATTATTGTACTTAATAAGTATATTTTCATTTGATTTTTTCTGTTATTAATATTATTATTATTATATTCTATATTTTCTTCTTCTCTCTTGTGAGGGTAATATTTGTTACAATGTAAATTTCATGTGGTGTACGTCTTGAATATAGATTTGTTATGTCCACAATGTTTTGTTTTCTTAAATAAATAAATGAATATTAACAAAATTTTAAATATATTTTTGCGTATTGTTCGATTTTTTTGTGATTTGTGAGTGAGTGTGACGGTAGTTTTCGAAACTCCGGCCCCGGAATGCGATGGTTTAAGTCCCATTTGGTGCAATTATTATTTATATTTTTATTTTAATGGAGACGTACCTATGTTGAACATACTTATTTTGGAAACACTTACAAGAAATATAAATTACCACTGGCAGGATTTGATATCTGCGCCTCCTGGGATTTGGCCCATTTGCCTGATCACTAAGCTATACGTGGCTTTGATTATACGATTGTGATAACGATAGCTGCTATTTTTGCAGTACTCTCTTAACGCTTTCGCTGCTGAAGATATAATGAGATTTTAATTGCCCCCTTTAAAATGCACGTTAATTACATCGATCGGCCGCCTGGTCATTACGCGCCGTGTGCGTCTTCCGCGTCCAAAGTATTAAGCGCTTTCTAAATTGTGTTTCTTATTGATTAGATCACAAATTCTTTTGTTATATATATATATATATATATATATATTAATAATGTGCTACGACAAATTACGTATATTCTCTGTACTATGTAAAATTTATAATGGTACAAAGTTATATTATAAGTAGTAAGTGATAACTGAATAATTAATCATTTAAATATAATTTATAAACACATCAGATAATTAATAAGTATATTAATGAAGGATTTCAGAATAATTATGTAAGTATACATACAGAAACCATGGAACTAAAACCGTAAGAGGAGTAAATACATGCCTTTCAACGTTGGCAACTTAAGCGACCAAGAAAGACAAAAAATATATATTGTTTGTATGTACGTACGAATAATAAACGCACAGCATCTATTCAGTTACTGGATATCACGCAGCGAAAAAGAAGCAATAATAACATTTTAACGCAATCCTTACATCTTATGATGTGATATTGTCGTTAAGATGGCGTCTCTCAAGAGATTACTCGAGCTCTCGCTGGATAGCGTCGGCTTTTGTTAAGGCAAGCTTTTAATTAATTGATCATTGTCTGGTTTGAAGGCAGGATGTGTGTACACACGCGTTTCCTTGATTGATAAATCGAGAGTTTCCGGCGCGCTACGAAAGCTGCCGTGAGCTTTTTCACTCGAGTTAAATTGAGCATGTGAAGATTATCGCTGTAAGTTATTTGGGAGCTTTCAGACAATATGGGATATTCTGCCATATTGTGTATTTGCCTGTTCCTCTGTTTTTAGAGCACTGTTATCAAATTAAATGAAAACACATGTAGATACACGATAGTAACAATTGTAATTAAACACTTTGTAATATTAAACACTTCCTAGTAGCTAATTATTTTAATTCATTCCTTATTGGTGGCAAGATATTATGGACAAACACACAGTAATCGTTCTTAGTGGAGAGGTAAGGCATCTCATTGTCATCAGCGTGGTGGAAAGTTTTCCATGGGAGGCATATAATAAACAGGTCTCAACAGCATTATTCTCAGTGGTTTAGATACAACATACAAATATGGTTGACAATATCGATGGAATTTGAAATAATACCAATTAATATGCATAAATGTTGGGAGATTTTGCATAGAGTATTTGAAACAATAACATAATTAATAGGAAATATCTAGGTTATGGTAAGTATGTGTTTACTTTGCTTTTAATGTATGTTTCTGAAGTTTTTTTAAATTATGACATTAGATATTCAATCATTAGTACAAGTAGTATTTTTTCCAGCTTAAGCCGGCTCTCACATCTAAACTCGCCCGTCCAGAATGTGACTTCATCGTCATTCACAAAACACACAATGCCAAATGTATCTCCGCATATTGGTCGAATGTGACTTTTTTTCCGACCATGTCCGATCCTAATAGGATCATATGGGCCTCCGCAGACTGGAGGTTTGTATTGACAGATTTTGTTTTTACGAGAAATAGATGTCAGCCACTTGGTCAACCTATTAGGTCCATACTCTGGACTCATACACAAATAGAAAAACAATATGTGTACTTGCCTGACCCAGGATTCGAACCTGAGACCCACGACGCAATAGGCCAACGCTTAAGCCGCGCGACCAACGTGGGTGTTGATAAAAAAACATCTAGTACTGCTATCAACAAATCTCATGCTTCTCGGGTTGTGAGTCGAAGACTCCAGAACGCGTACAAATACCTAAAAATTGGTCATTCCTATACCGGCTCTCCGATCAGCGCATCCAAATATCAATACGTTTCGAGAGGTTACGTGCGACTGTCGCTAGGTAAATGTGCGCGGTCTTCATTTCCAACATCGGATCGACGTTCCTATAAGGTTTGATTAATAGCTGTGCGACAGACGAGGCGATTTTAGACGTGAGAGCTGGCTAACTTTCATATTTATAGTATTATTTAGAGTACATATAAAAAGAGTTTCTTTCTCAAAGTCCTATTTCTACTGAGATTTTTAATGTAAAACTTTCAACAGTATGTTAGTCGAAATGGTATCTTTAGGTAAAATAACCTCAAAAAATAAAAACAAATTTTGAGATATGGAATATTAGAAACAACGTGTTATAACTTCCCTACAATGTTAGAAGATTAATTCTTTGTAGTCATAATAAAAACATTTTTTTCTATCATTTTCCTAAAATAAATCAGTTTTATTGGAATTTTATAATATACTGGCGATAGTCCGCGGGAAATACAGAAATAAAAAGTAGATATATAGAATGAAGAAATAGATTACATCAATTTGTATCTTCTAACTTACCCTTTACATCGTCAACTATGCGTGAACCTCTCTACCTCACCTCACCACTCCACTGCTGCTATCTGACCACTTTAGTTACTTAAGTTATTGTGAGGCATTTCGAGAATGGTTTCATTTGGCGCACGCTCCTCTACTACTCGCACCCCACCATACCAATCCACCGTTGCTATGTCATCATTTCACCTATTTGTAATGTAACTTTTTGCAAGTGCGCATTATTGGGATTTTAAATTACATGTTATAATTATTCATGAATTTCTCCATATTATGTATATGGACACTTTCAGAGGATTATTTTGCTGTTTTACACACTTTTTATCACATATTCAACAGGTTTTGATACTAGTCATTTCAAAAAAATAGAGTCGCAAAAACCACATTTTTAAAACCCCCGTTATTATAGGTTACGTGTAAGTTGTACGTATGCAGTTCATCGTGGAATACTTATTCGTGCGCCATAGTACGTAAAACATGAGTTTGTATAACATTAAATGTTATCAAAGACGAGTTCTTCGTTGAACATTTCACCGTGGAATACATTTGTACGTATCTTACAAAATGCGGCGATAGTTTGTAAATAGTACTGTTCCAATTAAATTAACCCTGACCTAACCTAACCTAACCTAACCAAGTAAAGACATCTCCACATGTTGTAGCATACGTACAGATGTATTCCACGGTGAAATGTTCAACGAAGAACTCGTCATTTGATTAAATATTATAGAAACTCATGTTTCACGTACTGCGGTGAACTGTTTACGTACAAATTTCCGGATACGGTTGTTATAAATTGGATCACATTTCTTTCTCGGGAATAAGGTAATTTATCATCACAGTTTAATGTTAGTACATAAATTTAATTAGAAACTAAAATTATATAATATATTACGTGCATAATATTAGGGATGAAGTATACACTAATTTTTGTAATTTTTTCTTCTTAGAAAAAGTCGCCAGAGCAGGTTTTGTGATTCGACGACTCAATTGTCTTAATGTGTATCGCGTGTTGATATACGAATAACAGTTACCGTAAGGGCTTTGCGTAATCAAGTTCAGATTCACTTATTTTTATGATGATACGCCAGATGGCTCCGGATAAAGTGGCGTAAGGCGCGTGTCTTTAGTTGAGTGGAATAAGTTACTTACCGTTAGTAAGGGTTGCCTAAGTGTTTTCATAATTTTCCCACCTGGGGTTCCCTCCAAACTCTTCCGCAAGGTGTGCTTTGCGTGAGCTTTTTGAAAATGGACTATTGGAAAATTTATATGAAAAAGATTATTTAAACTGCATCCAAAGAATGTAGTATTTTCATATACTGACTTAGCTAGAAGATATTTTTTATCTTACTAATCATAATAATCATACTAATAAGTGGAGGGGGGAGTGGTTGACAGGACTCTAGCCTCGGAGCTTGAACTTAGAGGGGTTTGGTGAGGTGGGCTGATCAGATAAGTGAGATAACCACACATAATAAATTTGCTCTAATAGTCAATTGGATGTATATACACTGATTCCCCTTGTACTTGAAACACCATTTGAAAACACTACTGTAGGGTGCCACACCGCCTTAAACCATGACAATATATAGGGGGGGGGGCTGAAAAATATTATGGCCTGGGGCAGCTTTAGGCTGTAGATATACTGTTGCAGTGGCGAAGGGTGGAGGTAGGCTATTAAGATCCGATATAAATAGTGCACACTAAACTTTGTCAGCCATATGTATCTGTTTTTACTGAAATAAGACTACAATTTTTAAATAATGTTGGTAAGTTTTTAAAAATCAATTAAGCCCTGTATAAACCGAACCATAACAGTTTAGGTGTGATATGGGCCATCCAACAAAAATAGTGCATACTTTTTTATTCATATTTTTTTTTCGTTGGATTAAAAATAAATAATATTACAGATGGTGTTGGTTAGTTTTTAAAATTCATTAAGCCCTGACTGAAACAAAGCATAAGAGATAAAAAATATTCTTCCATCTATACAATATCTGAACCTATATATGATTTAATGGTATAATTTTAGATTTTTTAAAGATAGACGACTATTTTTTGACTATTATTAATAATTATGGCTTGGTTTACGAAGGGCTTAGCTAATTTTTAAGAGTTAACCGATACTATTTGCATACTGGAGTAGACACACGTATCACTGACTAAGTTTAGAGTGCACTATTTATGTCGGAACTTATTAGACCACCTCCACTCTTCGCCAGTGAAGGGCAGTGATAGTAATGATACCTACAATTAATGTTTCTTTGTGATTACAAAATAGTTACTCTTTGATTAGCGTTTTGACTTACTCACATGGTAAATAATAATATACATACCTATTTACTGCATTATTGCACTATTGCACAAAATGTCTATTACTTTCGTTATTATTGTATTGATGTTATTTTCTATATGTAGTTATATTTTTAATAAGTCAGCCATCAGCAATAGTAAAAATAGGGCCTACTATAAGTTTCTACTATAAGATAGTATAATAATATAAATACCTAATGTAAAAAAGAAAAATCGACGTTGTTTATTAAATCGTATAATCCATTGTTAGCTGGACTAATATTGGGAATGAATCCTGTAAAATCACATCAGCATGGTATTAAGTTTATTGCATTGCATTTGCCATAATGATGCCATTAGCCTGGAAAAGAGGCATTTGCAGAATGCAGCCATTAAAAACATTCCGTGAAGAAAGTCCTAACGATTCTGTCCCGCGGGGAAAAGGGATTTTTCTTCTGACCCCTTCGTAAACAAACCGCTAGGTCAAATATAACCTCTGCTTAAAAATAGATTGAGGTTGTTTTTAATTAAGTCCATTAAAAAATATTGTGGTCAGTTGATGGTTTTATAATTAATAAAATTTGCGATATCAGCATAATATAATCTATTTACGCAAAATACATAATATTAGAAGGACAGTTTGTACTAATACATTTTACAAAAAAACATATTTTTAGTATTTCGAAACATTCACTATCTTCACTTCCCTTCAGGGATTAGGCTTAAACCAGCTTCTAGATAACTTACGAGGAGTTAACTTAAATTAAATGCACCTATTGTAATAAAATTGTAAATGGTAATATACATTTAACTGAATGTTGTGCCAGTGAGCCGTATCCGAGAATGTTAAAACAAAAGCTTGGCACTGGGAAGATACAACGATTAGATATCATTGTTACTTGTTGAAGAAATATTGCAAGTAACGCAGTCAATACCTCGCCCCTCACCGGATGGATCATGTCATTTTAATTATCTAATTTTATAAAAAAACAATGTTGTAATCTGTACACTGATTGTCTTGATCTCTAAAATATAATTGTTGTTTAATTTAATACAATGTTGTTATTCCACTTGTAATCAATAAATTAGGACCGATTTTGTCCTCCTCAGAGGGACATTTTTAACTGAGGCGGATGAAACGGTCCTAATTTATTGATTACAAGTGGAATAACTACTACAAAAAAATTGCGTTTTATTAAATTAAACAACAATACAAAGCAGTTTTACCATGAATTGATAGTTAACAAAATAAAAGAAATCTAAAATATAATCAGTTTTTCACAAAAGTTCTTGTAAATTGAATTAAACTTTACAATCGATAGGTAGCCTTGTTGCACACTGAAAAATATTATTATTTTTTTAAATGAACTATTATTATTACAACCATATTAAATATCATTGAAGACACATTGTTAATTTAAGAATAATATCAAAATTGTTGCACAGACAGTACCGTATAACCTTTGTAACGAATAGTCGAATAACAATAAGGGCTCGAGTTGGAACTAAGCGAGTTTTCATGTCGAACAAGGATTATTGCCAATTCGGGGAGTCAACGGTAATGGCCTCTTGCAGGCGGATTCTCTCTCAGGCGGTAACTATACACTTTCATGGACTTATTGCGTTATAAAACAGCTTTTGAGCGGGGATTTGCGTGATTATCTCATATATTATAGGGGAGCTACGGAGGTGATATCCAATTATTTTAAGCAGAATGAATTATTTTCTTTTTCTCGATATAATATATATATACGTCAATTTGTCATCATCTAACGGGATTATTCAACATTGTATGAAACTTAGCATAGTAGGTATCTTGAAACTAGCCAAAATACGAATTCGAAAGCGGAAACTGCGCGTAGTGGCGTTGGAGGGAGTAGTTATTTCATATTTTTCCCTCGTAGTCATGATGTGCTGGTCTATCTACAATGATTGCAGTAGAACTATCGTATTTATGACCTCTCCTCTTCCATCTATGTCCATTGAATTCTGTTCTAGATCGGTCAGATGGTTTTTCTGATATCTGACCATCTTATATCTTGTAAGCGGTTTTTAATATTATTGTCACTAGAGCCCTCCATACTAGAAATAAATTCAACTCAAATAATAGTGAACATTCAAAATTAAAAAATCAAGAAGAACATGACATGAAAACCATTACTATTATGAGGGTATTAAAAACAAAGAAATAGAAGCAAGCTAAAACTAAAAATTACAATTTTGGAAAACCAGAGAAACATACATACTTATTAGAAAAAAATCTAGAAAAAAGGTAAATATTGTAAAATACCTATAATATATTGTAAATATATTAAATTATATACCTACTTATATAAATAAGAGTTCTTTTTAACTCTACAACAGGCATATAGGCTCAATGACAGTAGTGTAGTTTAATAGTAGTGTATTTTGTAATATAAGTGAAATAATCGCAAACACCCAAGCTTCAAAATCACATAAATGTATTGTATCCTCACCGGAAATCGAACCCAGAGCTCCCTGATGAAAGGCTAGCACCTTACAGCGCACTACGAGAGCCGCAAGTAGGCTGAGTAGGACTCGAACTCATGTTTTCAATTTTCAAGTGAATATTTTGGCCTCTAAGCTATCGATCCCTCCGTAATTCATGCAAATTATTTTACATATTTACTACTAATTTTAATGAAAATGCATTTTTTGTATTAATTCGTTTTTTATTAAATAAATGGACCGGTTTCGTCCGTCTCAAAGCGATATTTGCAACTATCATATTAATATAAAGTAAAACAGACATTAATATCTTAGTTAAAAATCTCCCTCTGAGGCGAACGAAGCCGGTCTAACTATTTCATTAAAAAAGGAATTAATACTAAAATATTTTTTTTTATAAAAATTAATAATACAATTATTCATTTCCACCATAAATTATTGACAGTGAACACAATAAAAGAAGTTATATATTTACCTTTAAGAAAATGTCTGCTAGGATGACAGTCATGGTCTATCTATATCATCAACAGAATTAAAGATTAATCGAAGGCTCTAATTGTATGGCATTGCGATACCTCAGTAAATTTAGTTTACTAACAGCAGCCCACCGAAGCAGAATACGGCAGTCTATTTTTTGTCTTGGGTTTGTAATTACTCCATAATTCAAAAGATTACAAAGTCATAATATTCTTCTTATTTTTCGATGATAGTACTTTAAAGGGTTCTGCTGTTGCAGATTAAGAACCGCTGTGTTATTGCTTTAATAATAAAATGATTCATAACTTATTCGATAATATTCATTATTTATAAATATTTCGGGAAAAAATTAAGCTTCTCGAAAAAGACTGTACACTCAAAACACTTCAAAATGAAAAATATTATGCAGGCTATTCCTAGAATCGATTAGCAAACTGGAGAAAAAACAACGTAATATTTTCAAAACAGGTATCGAACTAATTGCAATACGGGTAAATTTATGTTATACTTATTTATGAATTATTAATTTAAGTAAGTGATATTAAAAAAAATATACATATATATATAAATATATACTCGTACATATAAATTTTCTAATAGGTAATATTAGAATGTTCTTTTTTAAATTTAACTTTATAAATATTTTCCATTCGTATTTTCCAAGGATGATTTTTCAGTGATTTTAAGTTGGACTGGTCCATCTCATGGATCGGACCCGGTCACCCATGCCAGTAGGTACAATGATCCAATATTTACTCATATTTTTTCTACATTATACAAAGAATTAAATAACCGTGTTCGAGAAATGAATGTAAGCTTCTTGTTCTACATAATATAATGTCCATGCTCCGGGTTCAAACATACATTGAAAAAACGATATATGAATTTTCCAGATTCGGAAATCAAAATCTTAACCGTGCAATAATATGTCATAATAGGATGGTACATTTTAACAAATTCGTATATTTTGATAATTCTAAAGGACTTAACTTTTGCACTACTCCATTTGAGTCGTTTTTTGCCACCCGGATTTTGCCTTTCGGCCTCTTCAGGTGCCATGTACACTCACCAAAGGCAAACACACACTGACAACGAACACTCTTAACTCTAGCTTATATATTAATCAATACAATTAAGAAGGTAAAAACTCCATTACTTACCTATCAAGACAAAAGTCACAAAAAATACGAGTACAACAAACAAAATATTATAAACAGTTGAAGTATCAGTAAAAAACCTAATTAGTAAAAACCCTATCTTATTAATAACAATACACTCGATAGCATATTATAATAAATCGTCAAAGCCGAAAAATAGATCATTATTCTGTATAAACAATAAAAATACTACACTCAAGAGGTGTAAATCGTCAATTCTAGGAACAATGGTCATATTTTGGAAAGGCGAAAGGCGAAACCCGGGTCACAAAAACGCCACAAATGGAATAGTACAAAACTTTAATCCATTAGAATTAAAATTCAAATTCCATCAAGTACCTTCGGTCGATAATATTGATATTTTGATAATGCCTTTTTAATAAGTTTATCTTCGACTTTGAATAAAACATATTCATATTTTAATGCATTTTAGATAAGTACGTATCGATTCATTAAAACATTTTTAAATGAAAATTATCAAAAAAAATCATATTATAATGGTAAATTGGTAAACTACCTATGGTAAACTGATCATTTATACTTATAGTCAAATTTATTAATACTTCATGGTATCAATGAGATACAACACTTTCCATCAAACAGGGCTTCCTAAGGTAGTAACAAGGTAATAAATAAAAAAAAACTGTTTGGTAAGCCGGAAGGAAAGCGAATACCCAGTTGATCTCGTGCAAGATAGAGTGATAGTTTTAAGTCTGTGGATTTGAAATTGACGAGAATAAATTTTGAATAGTATGAATGGAGACTGCCAAGATTAAAATAGTATTTATTATATTTTTAAGAGACATGGATTGATATGGAAAGTAGCTAGCAGATGCAAGTAAAAATATTCTCATTGATTTCACATTTTTAGATGCACTGAAGAATTAATAATATATCGATGGCTTGGTCAGCTTAGTGTAAAGATAAATTGTATGTCCAGCTTTTGTGGAAATTGAGTTAACATACACAAAACTTTCACCTGCATCATACGAGTATCTTAAGCTGTAAAAATAGTTTACGTCAAAATAAGATATTTGAGAAGATATTATGTTAAAATATATAATATGATGTCAATTTCTCATAGATCTTAAATCTTAATATTTGATTTTCTCAAATTATACAAAACTGGACATGTAATATTATTTTATTATACTAGAATGAGAGTTTCTCTCGATCGAACCACTTCTGTATGCAATATGTATGCAGTTTAAACATACGAATATAGTCATGCAAATTGATATTGAATGTGTCTTTGTAAAGTGCGAATAAAAATTGGGTGTCAAAAGCTTTCACATGGTGATGGTGTTATCATCTATACTAGATACACTACCAATTTTTAAGTATCGTAGTAAAAAAGACTAGTAGTTACGAATCCACAAAATATATTAATGATGGTTTTTTATAAATTCTGCATTGACGAATCAAAAATAATAATATTTTTTGCAATAATAATTTACAGATTCTATAATTGCATACCTCAACCCGCTAATATAAATAATTGTACTGAAAAATAAACGTAAATTTCGTATGCCACTCAAAACTACGTGCAGTAACTGAATTAAATCAAAACAACAAAAAAACTGACAAAGTGGCTGATCGCTGAAAATCATAAATAACAAATTATTCCATTAAAGCATCAAATCGAATTGCATGAAATGGTTTTGACCCACGCCAATTGTGGCGCATTTCTTCAAACTTTTTCATAAAATACGATAAAAAATAATAATAATAATTAATATTAAAATGAATTTTTTCAACCAACGCACATTTTATAATAGTTTTTTTTTTAATTCATTTGTTATAGGTACTTACTAATTTTTTATTAGGTAAACTAAAAAATATATTTTTATTTTTAATGTTTGGTACTTACAGATTGTTACGCAATGATTATATAAAATATTCAAAATATTAGTAAAATTTAATAAACACTTCTTTTGTCTGTAAATCTACAGTGATAGCGCCTGTACACGTGCATCGATTTGGCGGTAGCAATAATGTGTATTTTGAACTATCGTGACAATAATTGTTTACACGTTAAAGTGCTGACCATCTCTCCAATCTCATTCATTAAGAATAAGCGAGACGCGATGCTCTCATTTTTGGGTACTATTTGACCGTCGTAAAAATTGGTTATTCTCAAAATGAGTCTCAGAAGCTTCCAAACTTTTTTGATTCATGCATCCAATCCTGAAATTTGCATGACAATTCGTGTTTACACGTGGATTTTCTTGTTCTGACCGCAATAATACGTACCGTCAGCAGTAAATCCATGCACGTGTAAACGGGGTATAAGACTTAAGTGTATAAGTAATAATGTTTTTCAATAATTCTTTCATTAAAATAAACATAATATATAGTACAGTAAATTCTCGGAGATCGGTGTTATATATTTTAAGCTTTCAATAATACTGTAATTTATTTATGTATTGGTTTGAAACAGTGCACCACAATTACGTCCATACAGCTTTAATATGATCAATTAAATAACGACATTTTCGAATCCATGTTGATTGTCGTAATAAAGTTAATTATCAAAAAGCTCCCATTTATTGGCGGACGGCTTTTTGAAAAATGTATAGAAGGTATAGACATTTTAACATTAAAACTCAGTATAAGTAGCAGTCTTATTAAAAATCGTAAAAATAAATTCCTAACTTATTTATCAGGAAATAAAGAAAAATATAAAAGAGAATAATGCATATTGTCATGTAAAAAAAGAAATTTGGTCAGTTAGTAATGAAGACGTTTCTATTATAGTAAGTCTTTTTAAGTGTATATTTTGGTTTTTATACAATTCGTAATCAAGACAAAAATAAATCTGTGTAAAATTACTTAGACATTTATTTTATTTTTTAGAAAGAAGCTTAGATGTATTTGTTTAAAAATAAGCCACCTATTTATTTTATTGTAGTAATGACTAGATAATAATTAATGGTAATATTCTGGTATAAAAAAATAATTAACTTAACAAAAATATTTATAGAATTCGTCAGAGATTTCCTTACAAAATTAAAAATAATAATTCTATAATCACTTGAATATCCTAATGATAATACGTCACTTTTATGAAAAAAAATAAGAAAAGTCAAAATAACTCACCAAAAGAAAATTTGTCACACTGGTACGTGTCGAATGCGACTTAAATTATAAGTTATACCTACGAAAGTTTAACGTTAATCTAAAATCAAGATTTTATCAAAATATATGCGATTACAGTAGAATTTTCGATAGCAAAACCTTGGGCCGATGGATTAAAATATAGTACCTATTTCACATAGTTACTGCAAACGTGGGACTCCGGATAAACGAAAGTAAAATAAAATACATGCCAGTTCTCCACAGTGCAACAGATAATAATAATACCTTTATTATTGGCGGCGATGCTTTTGAAACGGGTCCCTTGTCATAAACACTAATAACTCGACCGACGAAATAAAAAGCTGGATCATCCTCGTCGACAAGAGCTATTTTGGTATCCAAAAGCTTCTAAAGAAGAAAACATTCCCAAGGAAACCCAAAACAACCTTACATACAACTCTCCTGCACCCGGGATTACCATATGGATCAGAATGCTGGGCTGTCAGCAAACAATATGAGAGAAATATGGATATCTTTTAGAGGAGAGCTTTGAGAACAATCTTTGGAGTTGTTCAAGAAAGTGGCATTTGGAGGTCAAGGTATAATGGGAGCTGTACACACTTTATGGGGCCAAAAAGATTACGTGGTATATAAGAATGAAGAGACTGCACTGGATTGGTCACTTGCATATAATGCTAGTGTATATATCGGTGAGGCGGGCTATGTACGCAACCTCCGATGGGAAAAAAAGACCTGGACGGCCGAAATTGCGATGGCTGGACTGCGTCACGTGTAATTTAAAAATACTTGGCCAACAGAACTGGAAAGTATTGGCGCTGGATCATCGAGGATGGAGGCAGTTTTTTGAAGGAGGCCAAGGTTTATAGTGTCATATGATGACTTAATTACAGAGAATTTAAGAGCTACGCCATATAAAAAAATATCTGAGGTGAGGGTTTGTGTAGTTTATTAAAACAAACCATAGTTAACGACCTGGAGTTTACAAATACTAATTTTACTAATGAGTGTATTACCGAAATCAATAACAGAGTTATGAACGTTTCGATCAACAGATTAGGTTGGTTTGTAAGTATTATGGAAAATAACGACGATTTGTTTTTCCGTGTGCTTTTTATTTACATAAAATTTTACCATTTCCAAAAATCCATAGTCACTTTACAAAACGAAGTAACTGACAAAGAGGATGCTAACATTGCCACAGGCAATGTATTGTTCATTTTTAAAAAAGACAGGCAACATGCAATACATTAATTACTTCAGTTGTTTTGATGTTTCACCAGATTTTCGTTTTTCTTGGTAGTGTGAAAATATGTAATAATTAGAATATGAAATGAAAATAAAGAATAATGAATAACAGGTAACATTATTATTATTTCAAAAATAAATATATAATAATATAGTCATGTTAACTCTACAATAGGCCATGAGGCTCAATGACATTAGTGTAATCAGTAATACTATAATATAAGTGAAACAATCACATATATCCAGGCTTTGGAAAAATCACATAAATATATTATTTTGACCTCACCGGGATCGCGTCCGGAGCCTCTGAATGAAAAGCCAGCGCCTTACGCACTGGTCGGTACTACTCCCTATGGGGGCAAATGTGGTGTGGTGAGAGGTTTAATATTATACACAAATAGAATATTACTCAACTAATATATTATTATATATAAGTCAATACAATTCTTGCCTAATTTACAAACAGTGTATATTCGTTTGTTTTTTCAGCTGATTGAAAAGAAAAAAATATTTTAAAATTGAAATATCTGACGTGAATCTGAATTTTGACATATTTGTATTGTTATATCTGAAAATGCCTTAATATTGAACAACAAGGGCCACTTGATCCAGAAGATGGAATATTTTTGATAACAGAAAATTATTGATGGGTGAAAATAATTTTAAATTTTCAGAACGTCAGGATTAGAAACGATCCTATATGAGAGCAGCAAAACTGCTTTCAGAGGACAAGTAGAAGAATATAATAAATATGCTCATGGCTATGTAAACAGCATAAATGCCTCAGATGTTTAGTAAGAAGAAAGTATTATTTATATTCAGTAAAAAAAATATATTTTATGAATATTTTTGAAAAAAAAAAATGTTTTTGTTGTGTTGGTTTCAATAGACTTTTTTTTTCTGCTGTGAGATATTGCCAACACATGTTTGTGTTTTACGTCATGTAGACACATTTTAATTTTATTCACAAAGTAAATATTAATGATGAATTTTTGTAATTTAGTCAAACAAAAAAAAAACAGCAACAAAAAACACAACCTCCCAAAAAGTAAAATGAATCGCTTTTGGAGCACGTGTGTTTGATAAAATAATTAAAATATCAAATGGTTATGTGCGCTGACTTAATTGCACTCGTACCTTTTGTTTTTTTTTCATGAAAAACTCGCATAATGGGACATTTTCAAAAATATGATACAAATAATTTAGAATTTTTAAAATACAACTGTAAAAATTTCAAAAATAAAAACAATGCCCAGTTATTGAATATTATGTTTTATTTCTGAGTATTTAATTCTTTTTATGAAGTCAGAAACCGAATAAATATCAAGCCATATCGACCGTGATCTCAGCGATGTACTTTACCAATATTTCTCTCAATTTATACATTTGAGTTGTAATTAATTAATTCTATTAATATTAGTAACTGTTTATTTTTTGAAAGATGTTTTAAGCATCGGCATAAAACGTTATGGGTTCCATGTTCGAATTCTGGCTCAAGCAAAGACACATAATACTGTTATATAGGTGATTTTTTTTATAAAATAGAAACACAGTTCACGGAGTTCACAGAGATTAATCAACAATAACAGAGAATACTTCAAACGTTACACTAAAATAGAATTACAAGATAAGATGACTCGCTCAATCAAATAACCAGATGAACTTGCCAAATAATTATTTCAGATCAGGTAGGTATTGCGTTTGACAACTAAGTAGATAACCACACTCATCACTAGAAACGAATACAGTTATTCAATTTGTGTTGGAAATCGGTTTCAAAATCTCCGTTTTTAGAGATAAAAATGCTAATGTACGTAGCTCCACTGGTATTCGATCTTTATTCAATATCAGTATTGCCAAATTAATGATTCTGCGATGTATATGTAATAGTAAATTATACTATAATAAATTTAACGTTAAATAAGCTGAAAATACTATAGTTTCGAAAGATCCAAAACGAAAAATGTTCTGTATACTACAGTTTTTTTTTAAATGCTATTATTTTTACATAGGTACCTATTTGTATGACAATTAGCATATAAAAGATAACACCACTGCTTCCCGTAAAAGAATAAAAGTATTAAATTTGACGTACAAGAGGCGTCATGCGTTATAATCAATAAGTCATTGGTTATAATACACATTCAATCTAATGCATGCGCAACACAACTCAGTGTTAAAACCAGAATTTAAAAGTTGATGTGAAGTGGAAGATGAAGTGATCAAATGTGATCGATAGCTATATGGACAAACACACACTCAAATACAGTTAAGAAGACGATAAGCTCCATATAAACTGAATTAAAAAAAAAAAACAAATATAATATGAGGCAAATATAGAATGTGGCACTTAGGAAAGTGTCTACTTACTGCATACAGTTGACAAATAATTTGAAATAAATGATGAGGCCAAAATGGTGACCAAATGAAGGAACAGTAAAACTTTGATACATCTATTGTACGGATACAAAATGCAATTTAAAATAATAAGGATGGCAATGTTCACAATTTGTAAAAATAAAATATATTCAAAAAATATCTTACGACAAATAGTATTATAAAATACGGTTACCACGACGCATAAATACACATATATCTTCGAATAGAATATTTTTAAGACCGCATATTTACGAGTGATATCCATTGAAAAACTGAAAAAATAACATTTTTTAGAAATGACACTTTACCTGTCGATCAGAGTTAATATTGTTGTTCAAAGTAAACAAATATTTGATTTAAATTTGTCAATAGCAGTGGCGTAGTAACTGAGGCTACGAGTTTATCGAGGTTTGGATAAGGCCATAGAATTGAAGATTTAATGACTAATCAGGAATAAGGAATATTTTACTCTTACTCCCCAAGACGTTAGATCTAACGAGAAGCTGTCTATTTTCAAGCTATGTGATTCTAGCCCAGTCAATTCGCGAACAGGTTGTCTTGAGTGTAAGGTACGTCAATGATGCTCGTTCGCTTCTTTTCCCATCCACCAGACTTACGCCTCGTATCTACTTTCTCTTATATTAAACATCTATGCCATAAGCAAAATATTATATACAAATTCAAAAATTCCTACTACACATGCATGTTCTCTTTTTAATGACGTTTTTTACTTAGCAAAGTCTAATGAATAAAACATCAAATCTTACAAATCTATAATAAATATATATTTATACACCTAGTAAAAAGTAACTAATTGTTTTGTTAAAATATCTGTATTACATGTTCAGAAGTTATTTAAAAGCACTGTCAAACGGTATATGACAATTTAAAGTTGAAGAAATGGAAACCGCATTTTATTTTTAACCTTTCTTTTGCGATGCTAATAAAATCCGTTCATTCCGATGATATCACTTCGGGTTACCGTACGAGATTGAAAATATTGTAGTAGGTGAGTGAGAGGAAAATGTCTAGTTTGACAACATAAATAAGTCTAATAAGGTGTAAAAATCATTATTTTCTATTTGTTTTATCTATAAAATGATCAAAAGGTCATTACAACTTAATTATAATCATACGAATATTTATATAATATTATTATAACGTATAAGTTTAAATACTATCTTGATAGAACGCTTTATTTTCATATATTATCTTTCTTACAATTGAGTATGTCGCTCTTAATCGCATATGCTTTTAAATATATCTATTTTATTCGTAATGGAATGCGACGTTCAGTATGCAATGTACATTTATAATTTATAACGGGTAAATGAAATCTGATGACATCTAACAATTTTATCTATTTACTGGATATTTTTTTCGATTTTGAAAATAATAATAGCTAAAATAAATATAATATTGATGATTCTAGGAATAACCGAAATGTAAAGATGAAGAAGTGCACATTAAGTGACATAATATTTGCAGTATAATAAGTTGGGTAACCTTAGGTGACATTACAGTAAATATTAACTATGGCGCTGTAGTAAACTATTTATATAAGTAGATTTTTGATGTCATTCAAAATAAGATTACATAACTTTGCAAATTTCCATGACTATTTACAATTAAAAAAAAATACTTCACAAGAAGTATGTTGGATTCGCCAGACGGAAAAATCTAGCATAGCGGAATGGCGTTAACTCATACATATTTACGGCATAGATTGTTATTATATTAACAAGATTACTAAAGCTACCCTAAAAATCTATCCTTGTACCAATGAATATTGTCCCAGAACAAAACAGAAATATGAAACCACAATAATTTGTAAGTAAGCAGACACAAAGTTAAGATTTCAGCAATAACGTGACGTATTTTGACAGCCAAATTGTACATAATAACATTTTCCCAGTATATTTTAATCACGTTGTTTTTGGAGAGTTACTTTTTGCATATAAACTAATTTTAGCTACGCCACTGATTTGCGGATGGAATATTGACAAAAACTGAAACGCGTAAAGTTAAAGCAAATGTTAAACAAAATCAAACTCGAAAAAATCAATTATCGAGAGTGGGAAAAGCAAGCAAAACTATTTTGTACCCATTCAACATAGTACTAACAGGGGAAATCACTGTTTTGGACAGTGTTTCAAAAACATACACAAGTTGGCTAGTATTGAGTTGGACACGTATTTCATGTTAATTCTTTGGTCAGTAATAATTATTGTAATGTACATATTATTTTCGTAACCAAATTGTATAATATATTATATCTTTTTTTGTATCAATAATTTATCTTGCCCATTTGAAACTGACGTATTAGATGTAATGTGACTAAAAAAGGAGTTACTATAAAATGGGAACAGTTAATATTATATTAAAACCTTTTTACGTTTTTAATATGATTAAACAAATTGCTTTTATTTTCTTTTATTTTGTTAACTGTCAATTCATGGTGGAACTGCATTGTATTGTTGTTTTTATTTAATAAAACGCAATTTTTTATAGTACTTATTCCACTTTTAATTAGTATATTTGGACCGGTTTCGTCCGCCTCAGTGGGACATTTTCAACTGAATACATTTTTTTTTAAAACAATATTTATCAAACAAAATTCAACGCGATAGAAATAATATAACAATAGGTACATAATAATTATCCGTCCAATAATACCTTCCCAATAACAGACTAATTTAAAACTAATGATCAATTATATTTTGTGTCTTCTCCATTATTGTACCCTATTTAATATTTGGGATTGTCATAACATAACTTTATATATTGTACATTATTTATTATTTTTATTGAATTCTGACTCATATTTTGTTTGTATTTGTTTTTTATTCCATCTCACTTCAATTGATAATTTTATTTTATTTTTTATAAAAAAAAAAAAAAAAATATTGTTAATTTTGACTAATTATAATTATTTGTTGATATTAATGTTATTGTAAGTGTAGATTGTTTCATATTTTGTGGTTTGTTAATATTTTAAATAATTTGTTTAATGCCCCTGACGTAGTATGAAATATTAATGTCCAACCTCATTAGTTTTAAATTAGTCTGTTATTGGGAAGGTATTATTGGACGGATAATTATTATGTACCTATTGTTATATTATTTCTATCGCGTTGAATTTTGTTTGATAAATATTGTTTTAAAAAAAAATGTATTCAGTTGAAAATGTCCCACTGAGGCGGACGAAACCGGTCCAAATATACTAATTAAAAGTGGAATAAGTACTATAAAAAATTGCGTTTTATTAAATAAAAACAACAAAACAAATTGCTGGTTTCTAACTTTCAGTTTGGTATGTAAAAATGAAAGTTACCAGAAACTGATTTGCCATTATTATCAATACTACTTCTAATACATAAAATAAGATAAACGTATGCTATATGGCATGTCATCAACGACTGCCTTATACTAGAAAAGGACCCAAGGACTCTCAGAACTCTATGCAGACAACATAATCATTACATAAACACCTCACGAAATACTAAACAACAAAAGAGCACTACAAAAAATATTTAATTCTCGCTATAAAAAAAATTAAAGACATCCATAAATGAAGGAATATTATTAACTACATATCCGTGTATAACTCTTTTAACCATCTTGTACAAAAAATAGCCAAAGCATGGTTATTAATAAATAAATATTGTAGCGCGGGACCTCCGAATACTCTCTCACTCGCAAAGCGGTCGTCCCTTACAGTCGACGCGGGCGCCCCCACCACAGCGCGTTTCCACTATCGAGTCGTTCCCCACCGAAGCGCACCGGCTTTATCAGCTAGACGGCAAGGAAGGGGTCGCCTAGTTGGTAATATAAGGCGACACACGGCCTAGAAACCAGTGTTGCCATATCTACTGAAATTTCAGTAGATCTACTGAAATTTTTGTCAGGAAAAGAAGAAATTATGATATTTGTGATGAACAAAAGTCACTTTTTACATGAATTTTTAAAAGACACTTGTGAGATTATGTCGATATGCACGCTTTCACTAAACACAATCGTTGAATTTTATACATTTTTGTCAATATACTGATATTTTGAAGAAAAAATAAAAAAATCCACTGAACTTTGAAAATTTTAGTTGGCAACACTGCTAAAAACATCAGTTAACCTTAGGCCAGCTTGGCCCTGACTCAGCATACTAGTTTTGCTTGGTTTGAAAATGGTATACACGGGTTTCCGTAACCCTATCAAACCACATGCTAAACCCTGCTCAACACAGTAGTCTTGCTTGGACTGAAAATGGTATACACGGCTTCCCGTAACCCTATCAGTGTACAGTGAGCTATTGTGGTGAGCCAGGTACGAGCTCAGGTTTCGCCATAGTTACACCTTCAACAACACAACGAACCCTTATAATATTTATTAAGGAAGTACCTACATTTAACCCTTATAAATTGGCACCCCAACTAGTGGCTGAAAGTGACAATGGCGACCGTAAATCTGACAAACGCACAGTTTAATGATGCATGCCAGAAAAGGGTACAACATACCAGTAACCCAACCGAACAAAATATCGAGACACGCATAGCCGACAAGTTTGCATGTTACGGATGCGGCAAGCCTGGCATAATAAGATATAACTGCCCGGGATGCCAAAAACAGCAACCATCATCACCGATAAAGCTATGTTTCTGTGCAGTTAATGCACAAGGACTATGTGACACCAAGGCTCGCTACCGACCAACAACCGCAGACACTCAGATGGAGATGGCTGACCTCTCAACAGAGAAACCAATACCGAGTGAAGAGTTTGGAGTATACGGACCGGACATTCTCCTGAGCCCGATAACCGGTACTCCACAACAAGCTAATATAAGGAGATTCTCAAGCATAGACCTGGCAATAGTTTCCATAGGAAATCCCTCAAACGACCAGCAAAAAAGTCTAGAAAAACTATTAAAAGATCATTAGTTGGTATTTGAAGCCAGTCCACAACCTGCCAGACAAGCAAAACACTGCCTCAACACCACCACTGAACTGGCTATATTGAACGCATCAATCGTGCGCCAGGCAGAAAAAATAATCCCATATCTGCCCAAAACTGATGCAAGCAGTAATGCATTAGGGGCTGTTTCACTCCAGGGGAAGGGTAAAGAAGAGCAACCGGTAGAATGTGCTGGTTGTCTACTCACAGACACAGAGAGAAAATACTCGATAACGGAGTCAGAGAATGTTATACCCGAGATAACGCCGAATCTACTCCAACTCACCGACACTCTCAGACGCACTAGGGCAGTGCATGACAATCAACAGGAGATCAGGAAGCAATATGCCGACCATAAACGTAGGCCAAACCCTGAACCAGACCCGGGAGACGCCGTACGAATTGCGTCGCATGTACTCAGCAACGCATCAAAAGGCTTCAGTTCCAAGCTTGCTCCACAACGGGATGGTAACCACATTACCAGGACCAGTAATTCCTCTACGAAAACGGGGAAGACCGAAGAAAGGATCGACTTAGAACAAACATCAAGAGTCAGATTCTGGATCTTCAGCGAGACGCTTATCAGATCCAGAGGGGGAGATTGTAGCGCGGGACCTCCGAATACTTTCTCACTCGCACAGCGGTCGTCCCTTACAGTCGACGCGGGCGCCCCCACCACAGCGCGTTCCCACTATCGAGTCGTTCCCCACCGAAGCGCACCGGCTTTATCAGCTGGACGGCGAGGAAGGGGTCGCCTAGTTGGCAATATAAGGCGACACATGGCCTATAAACATCAGTTAACCTTGGGCCAGCTTGGCCCTGACTCAACATACTAGTCTTGCTTGGTTTTAAAATGGTATACACGGTTTCCCGTAACCCTATCAAACCACAGTGAGCTATTCTTGCTAAACCCTGCTCAACACAGTAGTCTTGCTTGGACTGAAAATGGTATACACGGCTTCCTGTAACCCTATCAGTGTACAGTGAGCTATTGTGGTGAGCCAGGTACGAGCTCAGGTTTCGCCATAGTTACACCTTCAACAAAACAGTGAACCCTTATAGTATTTATTAAGGAAGTACCTACATTTTAACCCTTATAATATATTATAAAACATAATTATTGATACTGGGCGCAAAATAATTTGTCAGGAATTTTTACATTAAATTAAAACCATCAATGCGGGATAGTTCATGAATAATTTTATTTTCAGACCTGATAATAAAACAAACGTTTATGGAAACAGACGAGATGAATTTCACGATGATATTAATAACATAATAATTGATTTAGTAAAAAAATATGGTTTATAAAATATTTAAAGTAAACTATTATACCGTTGTGTATTTTGTATTGGATCTTATTGCGAGGTCCTACTAACTTTGAATGTTAATATTATAATATATATATATATATATATTATATACTTTAAATTATTTCAAATTATGTTTGGTACGTATTGTTATTTTGACGTGTTTGTGATGCCTGAAGCATAACAATTTTTAATACAACCGGGTATTGGAAATATAAATGGTCAACAAAAGCTTTATGTACCTACCAATAATAATACATTTTTTATTTGATCAAACGCTGAGCGCGTACGTATTTCGTAATTAATTAATTTTTTCGAATAAAATGGTTAATTGAAGTGATAATTTAGCAAACTGTTTATTTAACACTTATAAAAGTATAAGTCTAAAAAATACTGAGATGTATTTTTTTGTACTTATATTATATTAGAAAATGAAAACTATTAACACAAGCGATGACATAGATCACCGGATCATCCTCGCCAAAAGGTGTTAATTTGGTTTACAAAGTTTACAAACACGCGCGTCAATATCATTTTACTCCCTACTTCAATTATAGTTTGTAAATTTATGGTTACGGCCGTATGTTGTAGGTTAACCACTAGGGAATGACAAAAGAAATGGCGTATTTCAAAAAAACACTACCTTATTCTTAGGTCAATAATTATTATAAAGCAATCATTATTCATAAGATGTTTATCACACTTGAATGGTCAAAAACATAGCTTATAATAAGTATCTTTAGAATCATCTTCAAATGTGTTAATCTTGCCGATTTTTTGAATAATAAAATGCCTAATTCTTGTCAAATTTGGGATCACAGAGATTATCAATATAATTTTTTATCGTGAATATTTTACAAAAATTATCTCATAATAAATTATACTAATGGTTTCAGAAATGCGTTTAAAAATTAATAAACGTAAAAAATCTTAACACCACTGCACAGTTATGTACCGAAATATGACTATATTCTAAAACATTAGAGCGAGAGGTTTAAAAGAATACTATTTTATGTAACAAAAATACTTTATGCAGTCATCAAATGTTTAAAATAACTATAAAAGATAATAAGGCTTCAAAATTATATAAATAGATTATCTACAACGTTTAAGGAGTGTCCAGGATCATGGTTTGAAAATACAATAAAAACTCAATTTTGACCTACGACGAGCACGTGGGCCGTTAATACTATTGACCGAGTGACGGAAATTGAATTTAAATTTTGTACTATTCCATTTGAGTCATTTTTTGCGACCTGGGTTTCGCCTTCTGGCATCTTCAGGCACTACTATTCCCAGTATTGACGATTTTACAACTCTTGAGTGTTTTTTTGATTGTCTAGTGTATTATTAGTGATAAGATAGGGGTTTTTTACAAACACTATTCATAATACTATTATGTTTGTTATATATTTTTTAAATTGTGATCCTTGACTTAATAGGTAGGTGTTAAAGTTTTTACGTACTTTATTGTATTATTTATAATATAAGTTAGAAATAACTGTATTCATTGTCAGTGTGTATTTACCTTTTGGTGAGTGCACATAGTGCCTGAAAATGCCGAAAGGCGAAACACGGGTTGCAAAAAACAACTTAAATAGAATAGTACAAAACTTAAATCCATTAGAATTAAAAAAAAACCTTATACTGGACTGCGCCACAGGAGATTTAAGAATGATCGGTGAAAGCAACTTGATAGTGTCGGCGCTGGATTGTCCAGAATGGAGGACATTTTTGAAAGAGGCCATGACCCGTCAAGGGTTGTAGCGCCATAAATGATGTTTATATTTGATTCGGATGAGTTTTAAGGAGTTAAGACCTAGGGGTGACCAACCAACAATCAGTAACATGGATGTAGAACGGTTTATATTTTACAAAACAAGACAGGGAGCGTATAGTTTACATGTTTATAATAATAAAATAGATTAATTATTTATATAAGAAAAGCATTAACGTAAAGCTGGCACTCCAGTGAGAGACCGGATCCGACTAGCAAGTATCGATTCCATTAACCCAGGGATCGGCAAACTACGGCTCGCGAGCCGCATGTGGCTCTTTGGGTATTGGCGTGCGGCTCTTTGCCAAATTTCCAATTTTTACAAAAACCTTCAAACCTTTCAAAATTCACAATTTTTTTGTCATTGATTTGTGCACTTATTATAATATTATATAATTACATTATCGCGAGACTATTTTTACCTCCGTGGTGGTTGATGCAAAAATGTATGATTGTTGTTGTTTTAAATTCGCCCATTAAAAAGTCGACAAATCAATTTTTTCTCCGTTTGAGATAATTGACACGAGCACTTTTGAAATACAATTTTATTGGTGGATTAAACAAGCAAATAGTTATGGAGCTCAAAATTTGTAGGTCTTGCCACCAAAATTGAGGATTTGGAGAGAGAAAATGCAATTTAATTTCACAACACGTGGGGCGCTCTAAAAGATATAAGTACATAAAGTAGATACAACGATTTTTAATACATAATATTATGGAATAGCTTTCCGAGCTCATATTCGAGTCTACATAATAATATGTATGGGAACAATCATTTTCAAACATGAACAATATAAATACCATTTAGAGTAGCCAATTAATAACCGATGAGAATTTTTTTGAGTCGCGCCTAAAATTAAAAACTACAAGTTACATACCAAACATACACACTCTCCAAAGAAATGCAAGAAAGGTCATTGTTCACATTAGTTTAAGGGATGCGTAAAAATTGTATGTAATTCATAATCTGTAAAAAATATATTTATAATGTCAACAATAAAAACATATAATATTAAGTATTTACATTAGTTTTATTCAGGAAATCTTCTTCACTTAATAAATAAACAATAATTATAAAATGTAATTAATTCATTTAAATAAATCATATTTATAAAAATATACGAATATCTCTCTCGAATTATCTTTTAACCGTTATGCCACTTATATTTGGCTCTTTTGGTTCAAGAGTTTGCCGACCCCTGCATTAACCAATGCTATCGGGTTAGGTTAGGTTAACCAAATACCTGGACTGTCATTCTCGAAATTATTAATCAGCTGACATTCGTACGAGCAGATAGTTTGTTAGTCAGAAACATAAAATAATATTAATTTTAGCTAAATTGTAGCCAATTCCTGGTCAAAAAAAACGTAAAATGTAAAATCATATTTTAATATAGAGATATTTATTGTATTTTTATAGATACTAGGTAAGTATCTAATTCTTTTGTATTGAATATTCAGTAGTTACCTACTTAAATACTATGATTTTATGTCGTAAATATTTCCTAACTATATTATTGACCTTTGTCAGTTTTACATACATGTAAATATGAATCGAGTCGCCATAAACCGAGCATAAGAAGCTTTACTTTATGTTTAATGATGATCTGGCTATAAACACAAGACATTTTAAGCGCTGGGAATGTCCTTAAAGATAATCAACAAACTTTATTTTATATTGTGATATAAACGTGATTATTGAGTATGATATATCCTTTAACACGTTTTTAAGTTTATCCCATATTTCTCCAGAATCGAGAATTTAGATCGGTTTCAGTCTCACCCAGAAGGCAACCCAGTTGCTAATATTTTTGTTTCCTGATTTTTTAGAATATACATATTATAATGGTTAGGTAAATAAAGACCCCAAAGATATCGAACAGTGAAATCAACGCGACAAAAACTAATTAAAAACTGATTTGGTTCAATATTTTCTAAAGATTTTTTTCTAATAGATAGTTATGTTGCGAAGGTTGTTACACAAATTATGTGTATTCAATAAATAATGTGGAATTAAAAAAATATGTACAACCTATGCATTGAATATAAAATAATATAAGTACCTACCTATTGGAAAAAAAAGTTTTTAACCATATTATATGAATTTTACAACGTTTTTCTTATCTCGTATTCTTATTTGTCCGGTACAAATCTTGCAATCGATTTTTAACTAACTTCCCGACTAGCTAGACATTTGAAACTTTTAGAATATATCAGAACACAATGCCAATGCATTCTTTTAATATTTTTAGCCATCTTTAAGTAGAATTGAATTCATTTTCAGTTGATTCTGTTTTGTATGAAAAGTTATTTCGACAGCATTATTTGTTGCTAGGGGTCTCGGGTCCTAGCAGCTAAATTTTTAAAATATACGTATGGAAATCAATATGACATGTCAAGATGACATTTCAGTATTATTTCTATCAAGTACAAATTATTTTGATCGTTTAAGCTAGCCAAGTCAAGTTTATATGATTCAAGACGTTGTATATAAAAGGTTATTTTTATCTTGTAATTATTTAATCATTGTTTTGTAATAATTGTTATAAATCTTTTAATTACCTTTTTTAATAATAATATGTAAATAATTAAAGTAATTTAAGAATTGTGTATATAAAAGGTTGCCAAACAAATAGACACAGTGCTTAGATTGTATTGGATGTATGTTCTATTAGGTGAAATAATGTTTTTCTATTTTTTTTGTAATAAGTAGGGATGATTTTGAGGTATCCTAAATTATGTGATGTAGTATACATAATAAGGTCAACATTTTCCTATATGATTGCCAGGCGATGGTAATATTTTATCATAATATACGTATTAATGATGACTTTTATGGTCGAAAGCACTTGAAAATATGGCGAGAGATTTTAGTGGGGCTTTAAGTTTGCAGAATCTAGAATCATCGCGAGGCCCGAACATTAAAAGTTCAAATATAATTTGCGGCACCAAGGTAAATAATAAATACTATCACACTCTGTACCAGAGACGTGCTGCAATTTATATTACTATTTTGAGTTTTGATGTATAACTACAACTTTGTGTCACTAATCACATTTTAATATATAAAAGTGATATAATAGAATTACTTAATACTTTTGAACCATCAATGTCAGCGAGGTGGGTAAAGAAAAACATCTATAACTGTGTTTCAGCAGCCATTTTATACAATAACAAAAAACTTCGTTTCGAAAATTCCCGTTGCGTTCTCGATGCGTTAATTATTAATTCTTAATGGTAGAAGTTAACCGCCTTTCTAAAAAGCTTGACTAAATATACCTAACGGGAAATGGGGAGATGGTCGGGGACCTGAACTGCTGTAGAAGGAACTTGAATCAGTCATAGGGAGTGGTGACGTTTCTTTGAGGAGGCCAAGACTATAGTGCTTGGTTGAGCTATAATAGTGCAGATGATGATAATGATGATGATGATGATGATGATGATGATGATGATGATGATGATGATGATGATGATGATGATGATGATATTAATAGATTTGTACACATATTATTTTGTATTTCCAGTTTATTATGTTTTGAGAAAATATAATTTTAATGATTCGATGTGATTAAACATCGAAGATCGAACAATATAATATCTGTTCACATTATTATGTCCTATTTGGACCACTCGGACAACAGTATTTTTTACGACACAGGTTTTGTACCTGTAATAAGTCAAGTTCGGTTAATGACGTGGGGCTTTTAATTTCAAAGTTAGTTACCTCCACATTCTGTCATTTTGAGATAATTTCAAAACACCGTCAAGCACATTTACGTTTACAAATAAAACTAAGTACATTAAAGTCATTAAATTTAATACATAAAGCCAAGTTTAAATTTGGTCTCAAAATTAAAAAAAAAAATGGCCGTTGAATATTATTACCGACGTTTATGATTAAAATACGATGAAATAGTGATAAGTGATAAAAATACTATTTAAATCAAAAATAGAAGTAACCGACTTTGTAAATATTATCCTCACTTACAAGTAATATCTGTGAACCTATCGATATAATAATATTTATGATTTAATAATGGCTAGGGCCGTTTTCGTTTGCGTAATACAATATTCTAAACTGTACTTACTTCTCGCTCTTTCAAGCTACTAACATTTTTTTAAAACAATGAATTATTATAATATTCTAAGAAATTCTCTCTTTAAAAATAATTTGATCGAATTCACCTAAATTCGCAGAATACATTAATTTATAGATAGTGCTTAAGGCTGTTAAAAATACGTGTCAATAATGAAATCTAAATGAGAGTTATGAGGAATTTAATCAAACTAATGTAAAGGTTTAAAGACACGTCAACAAAATTTCGACATTAAAACTGTCAATAAAAGAACATCCGATTGATAAAAACAAAATTAAATTAAAAGTAAAGTTTTATTGTTTAGATAAGATTATTTATTATCAATTAAAATTATTATAAGATAAAAATGGTTATGATCTTTAATTAATTATGAGAATATTAATATAGCACGTTTGATTTTAATTAAAAAGTAACTCAATATTATAAATGTTCAAGTTAAGAGATACATAGAAATGGGATCAGTCTCAAGAAATTAAAATTAGAAATTGAGATAGCAAGAAGTGTATTTTTTAATAGAGTTATTTTATTTTTATATAAAGCCTCAAGCATGATATTTCTCAATCCGCAATAAAAACATGATGTTCTGAGCAAAATGAATTAAAACAACTAAGTAACACATAGAAACTGATTAAAATTCCTCGTCTACTTAACTTTCTGTGTAAAATCGTGACGAACGTCTATTTATTTCATTCAACAGTGCGACGCCCAATTTTCCTGCCGTCCAGTTGTCCCATTCCATTGTTGGATGCATACGGAAGTTAGCTATGAAACGTAAGCAATATTATTATGGTAGATGTAAATAAGATACTATAATATGAATAAAGATTGTTATGGTCTTCTTAAAAATCAGTACTTTAAATATTGTTTAACGTCCAATATGTTATAAAATGCAATGATGAAAACTAGTCGACGACTTGTAAAGGAAGCAAGAATGTGATTTTATTTATCGGTAGTTTGATAATGTTGAAAACCTACTCTTTTTCTATGGTCTTATTGTGAATATTTTTAAAAAACTAAATTTGATATAATATGTAATCGATCAATAAATTTCCGTGTGTCCAGTGTGACATGTACATTGAATTAAAATACTCAAAGAGGAATTTAGTTTGTCTTCCGACCATGTACGATCCTAATAAGATCATATTATGGCCCTCCACAGAGTGGAGGTTTGTATTCACAGATTTTTGTTTTTACGAAAAATGGATGTCAGCCACTTGCTCAACCTATTAGACTGACTGACTCATACACAAATTGAAAAACAATATGTGTACTTGTCAGATCCAGGATTCGAACCTGGGACCCACGACGCTATAGACCGACGCCTAAGCCGCGCGGCCATCGTGGGTAATTAGTTTGAAAGGACAGTACAACAAAATATAGACCAATTTTCTACAGTGCAACAATAAATGACAGTAGCAGCCTTATCGTTGGCGGCGATGCTTTTGAAATTGAGGCGTCATTTATTTATCTCGAGTTTAGGGTATCTTGTCATGAGGTCAAGATAATAACCTGGATTGGTCAAAACTAATATGGCTGAAATTTTATAAATGATCGACCAAAGAAACTGGACAGTATTAGCGATGCGATGCCTGGAATGTGGCAAGTTTAACTTGAGGCTTGGTAGCGACGCTCGTGTTGTTGTCGAGTATTAACTGCTAGATTTTTCCCCACTTTCTTGATACATGCAGAAATATAAAACACAATCACTCATGGCATTTTTTCCCAATTGGGTTGGGATATATTTAGTTATAATACTCGTATTATAGCAACATTGAAATGTCAAATCTATTGTCATGTCATCACTGCAATTCTTTTGTCAACGTTGTTTATAATTAATAGGCGAATAAGCTTTTTTGAGATTTTTATTCTTCACAGTACGAATTATTATAATCATTTTACTATCACCATGTATTAAAAACTTTTTGCATTATTAACGCGTTTAAATGACTTCTAGTACATGGGTATTGTACACGTTTCTGAGGGGGAGAGCAAGATCCTAAGGTTATTACTACAAATTAATTTGGATATATTAAACAAGCAATGTATCCTGACAATCTCATAAAAAAGATTTTTTTTGTAGATTTGTACTTTTTTATCTTTTAGAATGCCACTGGTAATATGTCTCTAAGAGTAGCATTCTGATACTCCTGCCAAAAGCCTCTCCCATAAGCTGAACTTTTTTGCTCATAATCATTAAAAGTACACATTTTGAGAGTTTGCCGGTTTCAACTACAAAGTTGAGCTTTTTCAAAAAGCTCATTGCCCTCTGTAGGTATAGACTGAAAGATGCTTTTTGTGCTTTGAAACGCTACTCACAGTTCTATGTGTTCAATCAAATTTAATTTTGTATTTTTATTTATTAAATTATGAATGAAGGTACGTAAGCCAAGTAAGCATATAAATACACATATATGCAAAATTATGATAAATATATTTTTTTTCTGAAAGATATTAGAGATAAAAGCACAACATACATTCATAGTAAAACCATTTTTTAGTCAAGAAATAATTTACTAGATTTTTCATTGAATGAACACACATAGCCTATTGGTTAGGGCACATGGCTGGAAAAGGCGGCGTCATGGGCTTAGATCCCGGTATATGCCGTGTTTTTTTTCAAAAAGATTTATATTGTGAAAAAAATCTCAGTTGTGTTTTCAAATAATTATCTATGTACAATAAAAAAAATGTTAATTGTTTTATTAGTATGTTATTCTCAATCTGGTCCCATGAGTAGTAGTACCGGACAGCCAGTAATATAATATTAATATTTTTTTATGGGGTATTTTCAGATAAATCTATAATACTCGTAATACAATATGTTTATGTTTTATTATATTATGTAACCATTCCAAAATCAAAACGCAATATTGTGATATCCACTCATTACTAAAAAGAATGTCTCATCTTTAGACATCTGCATACAATCTGCATTTCGATAGAAATTTATTCATCTCGAAAGGTGTCATTTTAAAACATATTTATATTTATTGATTGTTTAACATCCCAAAACCTGTCGGACATAATATGTGCAGGTATGTTAAGGTAATATTTTTGTTAAGCAGAACAACGTGGATGCCTTCAAAACTTTTAAAATGTATTTTCTCTGTTTATTTATGACAAATTTATTGTCATTCAAGCTTTTTACGCTTGAATCTATCGGATTTAAAAAATACATATTGAGCGATCAAGGTAAAAAAATGATAAATTATTTACGAATTAATTATGAAAAGTGATATATGATTACAACAATCAATCTAATTTTGTGTAATATAAAAATCTAAATTTAAAATTTAATTTATACCAATTTTATTTTTCACTATTCTCGCGATAATTCTCTGTTGATTTATGATGAATCTTTATGCAGACAGAGCGATCATTGCTTATCTAACAAGCTAGCGTGTAACTGTGGATATAGCAATTTAATTGTTCACTATCAAATCGCAAATTTCACACCAAACCACATTATTTAGTTCACACTAGTAGAAAAGGTATCAACTTCTGCATCGGGTCTAGGACGATTCGGTGCCGGGACAACTGGGCATCACGAAATCGAAAGAAATTAAAAAATAAATAGACGTTTCTGAATTATAGGTATATTTAATATTATTATTTATATTTAAATTATTATTATATTACTATAAGGCAAATAATGAATAAATTGTGCATAACGAGAAAAGAATAATTTTATTTTTATATAAAGCCATGATAATTCTCATTCCGCAGTAAAAAAACATGATGTTAAGAGCAAAATGAATTAAAACTACTAAGTAGTAGATAGAAACTGATTAAAATTCCTCGTCTACTTTCTGTATAAAATCGTAAAGTACGTCTATTTATTTCATTCGACAATGCGGCGCCAAATTGCCCTGAAACCCAGTTGCCCCATGTCTTATGCATCTTATCGTTCAAGGAAAGATTTTTAGTCAGTGATGCTCTGACAGAAGAAGCACGTCTAGAATCAAGAATTTGCGAGACTGGTATGAGCTCAGCACACCATCACTGTATTGAGCAATGGCGTGGAAGGAAATGGTAGGGAATGTAATCGCTTATGTCTGGCAACATAGAAAAGAAAGAAGAACAGATTACGTAACTTTGTGATCATTAAAATAATTTATAATGAATGCCTAAATTCAACTGCGAAAATATCTGATTCTACGATTATGATTTTCGAGGAAAATTTCACATGTGTTCAAAATTGTTTTCCCATAATCCATATCCAAAATAACCTTGTACAATTCACTTAAGTTTTATTCCTTATATCTCCACACGGTTCCATCATAAACAAGGAAGAGAGGAGTTGGTTTAAGTGTCTAAAAGATCACGAGGGCGGATCAGACGATAGCCGTAATGGCCATTACGATTTTTATTGCTCAGGTATTATTGACATGTTATCCATATTGACTATTATTTTTCTATGGCCTCCTTTGCTTGTGTGAATATTTTATGGAATATTGCCAGGCATAAAAATTAAAGCAGTAAAATAAACGTCACTGAATTTTGCCTTTTATATTATTTTATATTGTGACATTTGCATATTTATTCAGAAAAATGCTATGACAAAACAGTTATTGGAATATGCACTATGTACCCTATAATTATTAAATTATAAATTAGTTTATGATTAAGGTACGTGGAAACAAAAAAACAAAGGACATTTATACTTTATTGACAGTGTCATACATAATCATCAGTCTGGATCAATTATGTGATAAAGGGATATCTGTTCCTCTCGGTACTGTGAATTGGTTTACCCCGTAGAATTATTTGTAATATTATAGTAAAATTCCAGCGAGCGTAATATCTTTTATTATCTATCTGTGGATAGTCAATATTTGTGGATACTTTGAATCCTCTGAGTGGTTAAAATTTTAGCAACTAATTATACTAGCTGCAGTAAAATATGTAAGTGAAGATTTTTACAATAATATATTGTATATTCTATGTGTATCTATGCTAAGTCGTCTGGCAAAACACCAATATCAGATAATTCTATGCATAGAATTTTGACTTTACGTTCAATCAAAATAACGCCAAAATGCATTCATTTATATCAGATTAGTATTACAGATGTAGAAATCTAAATAAAGAAGGTATAATTAAAAGAAGGTATATTGAAAGTATAATTATTTAAAAAAAAAAGTCAGTTGATATAAAATGATTAAGGTATTAAAACTGCATACTATAAATTGAATGATAAAATTAACGGTAATTAAATTTAATGGTTGTCTTATCACTAGAGTTAATTGAATATATAAACGCATCACCGATATAGTGTAGCTACTTCTTTTCTTTCACCCTGTTACGCCCCAGTATTAGGATACAGGGCAAGCATATATTCGCGCTGCTTCCTTCAGTCCATTGCCTACCGGCATGCCATGCGTAGATCACTTTTGTAGAATCGCTACAGGATGAGGTAAGGCCAGTCACGGTGATGGAACCATTAAGAGTGTGCCACAAGGGTACGAAGTGTCACACTCTCTGGCGGTATCCGTAACACATGTCCCAGTCAATCATCGAGGGGTGCTATTTCCATTCATGAACTCGAGTGTTCTTGAGCTTAGTAAGATGCCATGTCTCACAGTTATACATGAACACAGGTAGCATGCACTCGTTGAACAAACGACATTAATTTAGTCCTCACAGAATACAGCCTTGACCTATTATAGGACTGTAAATTGGTTGAATGTAGACCCCGATATACCCATGCATACAGTTGTATAACTACAGTATCTTATTATTCTTATATATTTTTACTGACATGGCAAAGACGTGATATATTATTAGGATGGCGTCTGTTTGCATAATATATAATATCAACCTCATGTCGACAGTATGAATAGAATAAGACCAAGGAACTCAGAAATAATGGGAACTGAAATACATAACGGGTAAATCGGTAGCAGGTAACCGACTCGAGTAAGAAAGAATCCGGGTTAAACTTACACACGTGTCAAGAATACGTTTTATGTCGAATACTGAAAACTGCTCTCGGTTTATGCATTTACGCTCACTTAATGTTAGTGTATCACACACACTATTACACGTGCATAATGCGTGCTTCATTTTCGTAGGACACACACATTCAAAACCCTGCATCAAGGTGCGGCGTATTGAATATAGCCTATCGGTATTCTATTTACTATCTGTTCTGTGAATAAGACCTATTTAATTTTTCCTTTTTTGTGTTTGCAAATACAATCCTTGCAATAAATAATTTTACTCTATTGCAAACAAATGAAATAAAAATTAATTTATTTGATTTCTAGTTATATTAATTTGCAAGCCATCTATCGTGTAGTCATCAATATACAATTTACGTGCGCACACACTTTTTTATTAACACTAAACACTATAAATACCGAAATAATGTATTTAGTAACATTCTATGCATCTTCGTCCTAGGCTTCAAAAGGAAAATGACAAAATAATGGGACCGATGTTCTTGCCGTTAGTGTTTCTATCATGGCGATTTTCTTTCTATTAGTAATAATAAACTATTCCTCTTATAATAAATCGATGAATTTCATTGGACAGATGAATTCAAAATAATTTAAACGGAGAAATAATTTCCTTTAGAAATATATCATCGAAGCTTTCAATAAAATGTAGTATATTACATAGATATAAATCGTTACGCTAGTCTCCACTTGAACTTCCGACCTGCATCATGTTGTAGTCTACACCTTTTTGCAAAGCCGAGCAATGTAACAAATTATCCGCCATTCGTATGAAAGATGAGTGCGCCGGCGCAATAGCACATTTTCAATTTTTAAGTCAACTATAAACTTTACGGCAGCGTTCGGTTATTAATTTTATGGTTCAAGTAATTGAATGTCAGATCGAAGTGAGAGCGATCGTCATGGACGGTCCAATAAAATGACACGATATGTACGCCATTCGGGCATTCGCACGGTCATTAAAAGCGTGGCAATTTATTTTGAAAGTTTTAAAATTGGAAGAACTTATAAGGGAATATTTTATATTATGCTATATAGTTTATGAGCATCTATCAACCTTAATATTATGTTACTACAGTAAATTCGTCAATTTCATAAGAGATACATATATTATGCCAAATAACCTGGTGTACTCTGTGTAGTCTAATCATCATTAGTAAATATAACAATGGTGTAGGTATTAGTAAACACAGGCGCAATGTATCTTTAAATTGTTCTATTCAGTTAACAATGATGATGAAATTTATCGAAAAAGAAAATCAATTTCATTAATTGAATCTATTTAACACATAATTATACGCCCCTGCTACTAAAGCAATTATATAAATGTATAAATGGTGGTAATCCTTACGATGTTTGTTCTATTAAATATAAATTATACAATAAATTATTGATTTTTATGATTTCTGTTTCGAGTGGAAGCATTTTTTGTGTTACTGGAAAACATTTTATTAAAACTTTCAATTATCAAAGACACATATATTTTTGATTTTAGTTAATATGCTTAGTTTCATTAATAAGTAATAAACACGACGATTTTTTTGCTTTCAACTGGTGTTCGTACAATACATCACCTACAAATTAATATAATCTTAATTTTATTTATCGGACGAGCTTGTATCTGTAATTATAGCTTGTTAAAGGAACATAATATTATAATATTTTTTGTAGACGTATCATCTTCCCAAGGCCACATAGATTTTATAATCAATATTTCCGTAGACCTCTAGATGTATGATCGCATTATACAGACTCCATTTATAATCTAACACTGTCCTTGGCGATGGTCGTGATTAAAAAAAGAGTCGCATAGCTAAACCCTCGATGCTACAAAATGATCTACGCGGCACATATCTCACATACGAAAGGGTGTGTGACGTCGTGATACACCGAGTGAAATTTCTTCATTTTCCACTATGTTACACTACACTATGTTTCCACTATGCATACAGAAATAACCATGTAAAGTACTGCCTCTAGAAGTGTGGGCACTGTGAAAATAATTTTATAAAATAAAGTCCTTATACAACTATGTATTTTTTAACAATATTTGTGGGTCCGAGTCCTTGTAACGGAAGCTTTTTTTTATCTAACCGAATGTTTTGCATATTGCTTTTAAGTATATGTGTATAACAATATTATTGTACAATAGGTTGTAGCTTGTTGCAGTATATACGTCATTATGAACATTCCAATTCACCTTAAACTGGACACAATATTGAATGTAGCCTTACTTTGTTGCATTACTGTGTACTGATATGTATGCAGTTAATTCGGTTTCGTGTTCAGCATAGGTAATCTATTTTCTGTCTAAATTAATACAATATTCTGTATTACAATCGAAGGTTTAGTTTCTCATCTGGTTCAACATAATAAGTCAGGGGGCTACAGTTCAGTAATCAACAGTTAAAGGACTAAAAAAAATTCTACACTACAAAGTCTACTACTACAAAGTCTTGGATAGAACTCAACAAAAAATAATAAAAATGATTAAAATTAAATAGTTATTAAGAGATGCGAGTTCATAAAAATGTTATTTTTAAATGAAAAATATAATAAATTTAATAAGGAAATGTTGGAAATCATACACAATGAAATTATAAACAAGTAAGTTAAAATACTTCTCAGAGTTTCATAATAGTTTTCAAATAAGTAAACCAGTATAATAAGTATTAAAATAAGTATTATACTAGATGTATTCAATGAAAAATAGCAAATTTATGATTGACAAACAATTTGGAAAAAAGATAGCTGGCTTCAAATGTGATATCTTTTATTTGTCAGATATATTCGAAAAACTTAATTTATTACCCACGATGACCGCGTGGATTAAGCGCCGGTCTATAGTGTCGAGGGTCACAGGTTCAAATCCTGGGTCTGGCAAGTTCACATATTGTTTTTCAATTTGTGCATGATTCAGAGTATGGTCCTAATAGGTTGAGCAAGTGGCTGACATCCATTTCTCGTAAAAATAAAATCTGTTAATACAAACCTCCACTCTGTGGAGGTCCATATGATCCTATTAGGATCGGACATGGTCAAAAAAAAGACAAGGGAAAAACTGTACCTAATTCTATTTAGCCATTCCCGCGTTTCTCTAAAAGCTCAAATTTTTCAACATTACAATAATTTGACGCCGTAGATGCAATTTCCATCAATGCATAAGGTGATGATTTTATCGTGTAAGGTGCATTGGGGTAATTCCGACAGGAATTTCTATGAGATGACTATAGGTTATATATTTCGGTTAATTATTCAAAGTGTTTTATATTTATTGCCATTATTGTTTTACCTCTGTGTACTTAAAGAAAAGATGTATGATAAATATATATTAGATTCTGGAATATATAGTTGGGTTCTTTAAATTGAGAATTTGAAATATTGAGTAATTTTTTTTTGGCATTGGGGAAATTACGAACTATCTTGGGGTAATTCCGAAATTATTCAAAAGTTGATTTTATTGCACTTTGACCGAAGGTTTACCTTTCTTTTTCGACCGTAATTACTCCTAACATAAAATATCATCAATTTTGTTAATAGTATCCATAATCCCTATTTTTTGATACTATTAGTTCGGAATTACCCCAAAAAACGGTAGTGGTTCTCAACATTTCAGTTAAGTACTTAGGATTATAGGGATTGTGGAACGGGATGGAGCAGAGCAGATTTATTCCCGGTTGTCACTACCAGTTTTGTTCCCACCGGTGACAAATAATGAGAAAAAATATCCCAATATGACACAAGTACCTACCACCTTAAATCAATAAAATAAAGACGAGGAAAATCAAAGAAAGTGATAATTTTGAAAATCAATTTTTATTTGAGTCTACATTCTTATTTGACTACCTTGATAGAACAATAATTTTTATAAAGATATCTTTTGTTTACTTACTGTTGCATAGCAAAATAAACTTTCTTCATACCCATACAATTAAATTAGTCAACATTAAAAATGTTAAATTAAAGTCGGAACTTGTCTTTTTAATCATTTCCATCTACTTTTATGGCATAAACTTATAATTTATTCCGGCTAGCAAACCTAAAACTAAAATGCGGGCTACACTGAAAAAAAAATATAACCGAATTGCGTAAGACATGGTCTGAAAGCCTCACATATACATAATAATGTTCTATTGGTTTGGTACGCAATCAGTCAAAATAAATTCTATCTTTATCATTACATAAGTAATATTCTTTTTCATCAGCACTTTTTCTTGTATATCTATCTTCTTCACTATTAATGACTCTGGAACGTTGTCACTATCTTTTCTATTGGTCATAATAAAGGTTAGCTGCTGTTGTGGTCTCATAGTTTTTAAGAAGTTGATAGAGAAGTATGTTTCCTCATATTTTATTATTTCTTCTATGAACCCAATATAGTATCTCCATTTTTTTCTGTTTGAATATCTGACAAGCACTGAATCATTTAATTTGTAATTTTCCTTCATGGCAGGGTCCTTTTCTTGAGTTTTGTATATTATATCTTTATTTTTCAGTTTTAGTAGCAGTTTTTCATCATTGTCTTTTTCTTTTGAGTCTTCTCTAGTTGTCATATTTTTTCCTTTTATAAAAACATCAACGTTGTCTTTGTCATCTCTTACAATGTGTCTTTTCTCTTCGTTTTTTTTTGTCTGTTTTATCCGCTTGATTTTCTTTACCTTTACTTTTTCTGCCAACACCTTTACTCTTAGTACAGAGAGAATTTGAATCGTTGTTGGTGAGTATCTTTTCGTCAGTTAAACTTTTACCATATTTCACATCTTTTGTTTTTTTTTGTGACCTTGGTTCTTCCTTGTATATTTTAAAATCATCTTCAGAGTATTCATCCATCAATTCTTCAAAATCAAGATAATCTATAATATTAGATGTCGGATACACTAGTTATATGCTATTAAGTGAAGGCTGGCGTTACCGCACTTACCCAAGATTATAATAGGACGTGCGATAGCTTCTTATTAGGACAACGCTAATTTTACTTACTTTAATATTAATTTAATTAAGTATATTATGTACACCTAAATTAGATATAATTTTAGTTTCTTTACAGATTGAGAATCACTGCTAATTACTATGAAAAAGTTAAGTGGGCTATTGCGGAATGAATATATATCGGAATAACCCCAAAGGGGTATTTCCGAAAAAAAATTAAAAACACAGCTAGGACGTTGTGTCCTCTCACAAGTTCGTAAAAAACGATAATCTATCGTAAAAGCAATCACTTATTCAAATAACTTACCAGAATTCCGAGATATGTAAGTTGGGGTAATTACGAATCAGCAAAAATGACGCAAAAAACACTTCTCCGAAAAAACTTGATGGTAAGCACGCATTGTTGACACTAGCGACTAGCGACGACTGACGAGGTGAACACAATGAATATGGCGTCTAGACTAAATGTTGCCAATAGGAAAATATCGCTTCGATTGGTAGAATTTTTGAACTTTCGGAATATACCCATATTCGGAATTACCCCAATGCACCTTATATTAGTTTTCGAGTTTTAAACAGCTTCATGAGGATTTGAAAATTTGATTCAGTGATTTGATAATAAAATATATATTATATATGTTACGCCGAATGTGCGAAATTGAATATTACATGAAATGGGCAAAATGTTGCCTAAATCATGAAAAATGCAAGCCCGTTGCCTTATTCATGAATTAGACAAAATATCTGGAGAGTGCGTGAAATCGGCAGTAATTTTTCTGCCTACTTCATGTCTTGGACAAATTAGATAGTAGCGCTACGGTGGTATTTTTTGCAACTAAACTAAATGTATCAAATGCTCATGCATTGGTCAAAATGTACATTTATATTATCTATGGCCAAAATAGATGATCGCGCTCCGTGGTGTTTTTTGCAACCAAACAAATGTGTCAAATGTCATTGATTATAATATAAAAATATACCAATCAATAACTACAATGACGTTCATATCCATTTACTATGCGCAAAAAAAATCTAGAACTATAATATGATAACGGAAGAATTTTATTGAAAAGTATTTTCGCGATTTGATTCGTGCTTGGGTATCAATTGTGCAATGGTCGATTGAATGTTTGTGATAGTTTGTTGACACTTGATAGCTAACCTCAAAATGGACATTCAGTTGAATAATTTAATTCAGAATTACAAAACCTAACCTAACCTAACCTAACCTTAATAATAATAATATTATATTATGTCAAATTATAACTAATAAAACCAAACGTATTAAATTTACTTTTTCTTCTGTCATGTTGACAGTTCAAGAATTCCATACCGTGGCGAATTCATGTACTCAGCAGAAAAATTACCTAATTCATGAATAAGGCAACATGCTTGACTATTACATGAATTAGCCAAAATTTTGCCCATTTCATGTAATAGTCAATTTCGCACTTTCGTTGTAACATATATAAATATCACAAATTGGGTGATAGAGCCATTTTGTTTGAATGTTACTGCTTAAATTAAGATAACATGAATGGCATTAGAGGTTATGTTAGATATAAACAAAATTATGATATTTTCTGAATAAATTGTGAAATAGCGAATATATTTCGACAGCTTTGGAGAAGGGGTAATTACTTGTGGAGTATGGATTTATTTAACTACTCTAAAAAGCTTGTAATCTTCTTAGTGTTGAGAATAGGGGGGATCTTTGTGCCAAAAGGGGACCACCGGGGTAAAAAAAGGTTTGCTAATCACTGATTCTAGGGGATGGGTAAATTTAACTTTCTTCTTTTCCTATTTATATTCCCTGAATATTTGCTGAAGTTTTGTGCATTCGTATGTTTAGTTTGATAGAAATATGGTGAAAAACACACAAGTATGTACCCAGCATCATTAAAAAAACTCGAATGACAACATCACTAATTCACATCTAAAAGCTTCAGCATGATGTACATATTATGGTCGACAGTGATGCATTAGACCTGTCGTTTTTTATAGGCAAGTGGGCTTAACTCTAATACTTGAAAAGATAGGAAGGGCTCTAAAATATTGATATTTAGAGTTAGTAGAGATTATCTACTTGTAAATGTAAAATATACTAATATATTATTAATAATTAATACGTCGATATAGGTTCATAATTATATCCGTAAATATTAACAAGAATGTAATAGGTATTAGTGTCTTTATTTGATTATTTCGAGCTTAACACGGTATTGTATTATGTCAAAAGTAGAGTTTAGTTTTAAAATATTTTTCTTACAACTTTTATGACTAATAGAAAAATTACGAAGATAGATTTTGAGTCTTATTACAATGCATTGATGAAATATTTATATTTTAACCTATCTGTATTTAACCTAGTTAATACGTTATATTACTAATAATAGAGTAGTAATAAAACACACTCCGTTTTAACAATTAATATATATGTTACATCACAGAAAATTCTAAAAATAATATGTACCTATATATTATATATTTTATTTTGAGGTTATCAAGGTGCCACATTTTTTTTAAATATTCAAAACATACCTACCAAACCTTCAAAGGTCGGGCTGAAAATAGGCTGAGTGTCACGTGCATATTTTACGAATCTTCTGACATTGCACAGTATTTTAAAAAACAACCTCGCGAATTTAGGTACGTACCGTTTAAATATTTTTTCCATGTCTCTGCATTATTTTTCTCTCTCAAAAACTTGACAGATTCTAACCTATCTGGAAAACTATATTTCTTTGTATACGATTTTTAAATGACGGGTAACATGGTGATAATTATTATTAATTTATTCATCCACAAAAAAACTCTTGATACCAAATCGTACCTTATACAGCGTTCTTACGTGTCGATTTTAGATTGAATGACGCTGAGATCCGATCTACTTTTAGTCGATTCAATAGCGAATCATCATTCTAGTAAAGCGGTTGCCTAGGAAAGTTACCTACAGTAACCAAGGTGATAACAACTTGAATTGCTACGTCAAAGTTGTTTTGACTTGCATGTACAGACCTACAAACTTATCTGGAGAATGAGATGGGGGAGCCACTGTCGAAAACTACCCAATCACGACTCGTAACTAGCAAAATCTGACATTCAGATAACGTTTTTCAATATGGCGTCCTATGGTAGTTCGTAGTTACTTTTGTGGCCATTCTCCAGATAAATTTGTAGGTCTGTAGTTAATTAGTACATAATAATAATTTATTTTCATCTGTGGGGTACCTTCATACTTGTACAATAGAGGTCGAACGAAATGATGAGAATGAACTAACAAATTCAATTATTGACGTCATTTTGATTATTGGTTAACTTAAATTGACATGTTAGAATATTCAGATAAATTTCCTTTTCAACTATATTATAATGTTTGATACTTTCACGGTTGTTTTTTTATCGTAATAGATTTTTGGTTTCCACCGCGTGTACTTCTTCCTTCTTTCCTCGACGTTTCGGGCTCGTTGCAAAGGTCATTATCAAGATATATGTGTTATGGTGAAGTGTAGTGTAGGTGTATGAATGCAAACGTCGCTCTAAAAATGCCATAACATTCAACATTCAGCATGAAAATGAGCAACAAAACACGATATTGTGAGAATACGACACAAGTGGGATGCTGTATTATAATATGTACCAACACAATTAAAGAAATGTAAAACCGTAACTCTTAATTATATTTTAGACCACCCTGGGATTCAAATCCATTGTGAGTCTATCCGTTAATTGTGGAACATGGGAGACAGTCAGTTGAAAAAAAACCGATGAGTGACGTTCAAGTAAGTAGCATTAAACTATTGAAATGCTACTTAGTTAGCAACAGCGCTGTACTTGTTAAACTCTATGTCACAAAGGGATTTTGTTATTTTTAAATTAGTTTTGATGTCTCAGTTGTATACTTAATTGTTTTAACCATGGATCCTAATAAGTTCATATGGGTTTGTATTAAAATGTTTTTGTTTTTATATGGATGTTAGTCACGTGCTCAACCTATTAGGTTCATAACACAATTTGAAAAACAATATGTATATTTACCAGATCTAGGATTCGAATCTGGAAATGATGTTATAGATCGACGCTTAAGATGCTAAGCCATCGTGAGCGTTAATAATTATTTAATAATAATTATTGTTAACACTGATAATACATGATATCAATCAATATTTATTTTCTCTTTGGTTAAAATAATATATTGCTCGACTGTATATATTTATCCAGTATTTGCAAGTAAGCATCAACATTGATTCGTGTCATGATTTACCCCAAGTGTCTCAACAAAGCATTTCGTCCGTAAACCTTGGCATTATACAATGATAATCTTAACAAACACTCGATGGTTTACCAAAGAGCATGAGGGATGCCGTTGTCTCACCGTTACACGACGTTGTCTCACAATGCCTTATGTTGTCACACACTAAACTTGGTCATATTATAGCCGACGACCTAATGTAATTAAACCCCAACTCGGAGACGATATAATTAAATCAATTCGCATAATGGTATAAATTTTCCAATTATAATAAAGAAACGATGGTCTACGCAAGATTCTCGTAAAGATTTTTTGTCACAATACTTAAATCGTGTTCGTTTTGTAATACAATATGTACATAGTGTCTCTAGCATATTATTTGCAAAAATGAGTTAACAAATGCCTACTAACAAGCTGCACTCGTGACTCCTGATGAATACTGTGGTGGGATATAGTTTTTAATGAGGGGATGATCATATCACAATGAATACTGATTTAATGACACAGTAGAAAATAATTACAACGTTATGCATAATATCTTTTTTACACTACGTGTATGACAGTTATTCAGCTGAAGCGAATAACTATGTTCAATAAAATCACTTTGATATTGATATATTATTCCATCTACATGACAATGAGTTTAAATGGACATTGTTTTATGGTCTAATAAGCTCATTTGGTGTACTTCCATGTACTTTTATATACTTTTTACAGAGTTTTTCTTATACTAACTTAATATTTTTACTTTGTTTTCTTATATCATATAGTGAACATCTTGAATTTGTATAATTTATAGCTGTATAGAAATAAATAAATATTAATTTGAATTGCCAAAGTAATTTATCTACTAACTTCTGTCACCAGATGGAAAAAACCCCCGGTCCGCAGTTTCAAATCACATATCCACAACCTAATCATACGCCCTTGAATTAGGGTTTACCTTCCCTGATCCACGTAATAATAATTGCAAAACGCATTCTGTCGGCCGAAGCAGCGTGCCGACGAGGGACAAGGGTGCATAATTTTTTTACCTAGGACGGGATCGAGCGGCCATGTGAAGTACCGTTGTTCAGTAACTTTCCCCTCCGTAGAATGGATCCGCCAAAATTAAAAGATGTTTTTGAAAAAGGAAAGGCAGTCCGGACCTACCTACCAAAGCGATAACATGAAATAAGTCTCACGGGCGGGCGCGAGGCGCGCCCCCCGCGCAATAACCACGCGTCGCGTCCTCGACAAAAACGTTTTCGCGCCCGTTTGGCCAATGTGTTCAAACACGTGCTCCCACATAGTGACTGTGCCATAGCTAAATCTAAGACTCCTTTAAGTGTAATTAATAATGTAACCCAACCAATGTCTGGAAAGTTAATGTAATTAAACGTCCCTGCGCAGGGAAATTGTCAAATCAAAGACGTGTTTTATCTTGAATTATATGTCCTGATGTCCACACAACCCTCAATCAAGGTGATACTCGTGAAGAACGCTGCCAGCATACATGTGAGTTCTCCAATCCATTCTTCTCGGTATCACTTCTTAGTTGATATAGTTTGGAGGAGTAATGCAGGATGTCAGATAATATATTATGAATTTGTGGATTGTATTCATTGATCATTGTGAACTTTAATAGGCCTCATTTGGAGGCATATATTTTGTTTTTGATTTATTGACACAATGTCATTTTACCTTGGAACTTTTTCCAATTCAATGAGTCAATTCTCAAAACCTACTCATGCGACTTTCTCTACTTAAAAAAATCACAAAACCAGTTGTTATTTCATACTAAATACATCAATATATATTTTATTTTGTCATCATAAAGGGGGGACATGCTCGTCGAAGGTCAAAATTGAGTTTTTATTGTATTTTCAAACCATGATCCTGGACACTCCTTAAACGTTGTAGATAATCTATTTATATAATTTTGAAGCCTTATTATCCTTTATAGTTATTTTAAACATTTGATGACTGCATGAAGTATTTTTGTTACATAAAATAGTATTCTTTTAAACCTCTCGCTCTAATGTTTTAGAATATAGTCATATTTCGGTACATAACTGTGCAGTGGTGTTAAGATTTTTTACATTTATTAATTTTTAAACGCATTTATTAAGCCATTAGCATAATTTATTACGAGATAATTTTTGTAAAATATTCACGATAAAAAATTATATTGCTAATCTCTGTGATCCCAAATTTGACAAGAATTATGCATTTTATTATTCAAAAAATCGGCAAGATTAACACGTTTGAAGATGATTCTAAAGATATTTATTATAAGCTATGTTTTTGACCATTCAAGTGTGATAAACGTCTTATGAATAATGATTGCTTTATAATAATTATTGACCTAAGAATAAGGTAGTGTTTTTTTGAAATACGCCATTTCTTTTGTCATTCCCCAGTGGTTAAACTACAACATACGGCCGTAACCATAAATTGACAAACTATAATTGAAGTAGGGAGTAAAATGATATTGACGCGCGTGTTTAAACATGTACCGTTTAAAAAAAAATAAAAAAAAAATCGGTTAGGTACATGTTCAAACACGCGCGTTAACATAATTATACTCCCTACTTTAATTATAGTTTGTCATTTTATGGCTACGGCCGTATGTTGTAGCTTAACCACTGGGGAATGACAAAAGAAATGGCGTATTTCAAAAAAACACTACCTTATTCTTAGGTCAATAATTATTATAAAGCAATCATTATTCATAAGACGTTTATCACACTTGAATGGTCAAAGACATAGTTTATAATAAATATCTTTAGAATCATCTTCAAACGTGTTAATCTTGCCGATTTTTTGAATAATAAAATGCCTAATTCTTGTCAAATTTGGGATCACAGAGATTAGCAATATAATTTTTTATCGTGAATATTTTACAAAAATTATCTCGTAATAAATTATGCTAATGGCTTAATAAATGCGTTTAAAAATTAATAAATGTAAAAAATCCTAACACCACTGCACAGTTATGTACCGAAATATGACTATATTCTAAAACATTAGAGCGAGAGGTTTAAAAGAATACTATTTTATGTAACAAAAATACTTCATGCAGTCATCAAATGTTTAAAATAACTATAAAGGATAATAAGGCTTCAAAATTATATAAATAGATTATCTACAACGTTTAAGGAGTGTCCAGGATCATGGTTTGAAAATACAATAAAAACTCAATTTTGACCTTCGACGAGCATGTCCCCATGATTCTAACAAGTACCTCGATTTGCAAAAGAACGTTATTCAGTTTATAAAAATATTCAAAGTGGGTTTTACGACTCGACGAGTCAATTAATATCTCATCCAGGACTGGTTGGGGATCTAATACTGCACATAATAATATTATAATGTTTATAAGTCGTATATTAAGAAAAAACACGGCTTAAATATTGTATAATATATATGTTTATATTATATAACTTAACTACTTCGATTTGAGAGTTGCATTGCCTTACAGTGTCTTAAAATTACGTTGCTTCATACCAGATTTGCCCATAAACGGCATAAACATCAAATAAATGTCTTCAATAAATTATGCAAAGATCATAAACTATCAAAGATAGCGGAAATTTGAAGGCTTGCTTTAATTCGTTTTATTATCATTACAGAAAATCTGAAATTGGAGCCTTCAGTGTAATACACCCATTATTGTCTCACAGTGTTTGATGGTGTTAGGCTATGCGGTTCGTAAACGGATTAACGTCTTAGACAGCTCAGGATAAACAGTACTGGGCAGTGTTACCGTAAATTGGATATTGACCATGCAGTCGATGTGCATGCGGTGCATAATTACGATTTTTATCTATCTGTTTGCGCTTTGATAGAAATAGATAATAATTAATGTAAAGTAAAAAGAACATAACCTATTTATAGCAACGTAAAACAAAACATTTTTGTTTAAAATTAGGTATATGAAAGCTCAACACTATATTACTACAGCTAAGCTAATGAATTTATTATGACGTATCATTGCATATATATTTATGATATTGTATATTATCATGTTCAAACTTAAATCATAATAATATGGGTTGCATTAACTGATTTTTTTTTCGAAAAATGGATATTAGCCACTTAGCCAAATTATTGGGTAAATACTCTAGCTAGATCTAAAGAACCCTGGACCTATGACATTATAAGCATGACCCGTAACTTCTCAGCCATCGTGAACAGATTAAAAAGGCAAGGAATTAACGAAAACATTACGTCGATTTTTCAAAATACGCATTCAATGCTAAGAATATTATATTGTGGAGTGAAATTGTATGAATACAGTGTACTAGTGCCTAAATTGAGTAAATTGATTTCAAAGAAAGTGAAAATTTTGGTTTCAACATTGCGGGTGTATCAGTACTTTTCATATAAAAATAGTATTATTATTAGTAAATTTTTGTTATTTAGTGAATTATATTCACGATTTAAAAATGTACCATTCACAATTTAACATTCATAATATAAATTATAAATTATTAAATATTGTTTTAATAAGTTGGTTTCTGAGGTGTGATAATGAATATTTTAGTGTTCGCTGGATGATAAGTTAAGTGAAAACATTAACATAATAATATATTATGTTGCTATAAACAGCATAAGCACATTTTATATCAATTTTGTAATCCAATATTAGACATAAAATACTTATTATTTTTTACTTATACTACCTATAATTTTAAAAGTAGTAGTCGTAAAAGTCGCTGAGCTACAAAATCTGCCCTGGACATTTTTAACCCCTCCCTTATTGTACATATATTTATTTTATTATCATCGTTTTATGTAAAATAAATTATGTGAAAAAAATCTCCATAGAGGCTTTTTTGGCTCAATTGTTCATAAGTTAATTAAACTCATCTGTCATGTAATCCTTAAAATTTTGAATTTAATAATAGACTATAATTTTATCAATTATTTAATAAAATATATTTTTATTAAAACAAAATTTAATGAAACATGTTTAAGTATCTAGACTAAATGTTAAAGTATTACCAAGAAAAACAAAAACGAAATTTCTGTATAAAATAAATTTGTTTTCTCCGAAAATAGTACACCTGTATCGAGTTCCACTCCGCGATCACATTTCGTGCTGGATTCGTATTATGATCAGAGAGGATCTTCTTTATTTCGCGTGTTTTTTCTTTTATTTTCTTACTTTTTTGTGGAAATGTAGTTTGGCAAATTGGATACGGTACTATCGCGAGACTGCACGAGCGTCCTGCATTGAAAGCGGGTCTTTGTGCGATTGCATGTCTCAACGTATTGTCGGCCGCCTCCTCTATTACTTCACTGCGAACTGCCTACCTACTTTAATCTTATATTCTTTCAAGTAAGTATGATAATCTCACAATAATCTTTCTTTTAATCTCATTTATGAAATTAGAAGCTTTATATTATAATTTTTAAATCGTAATATTTTGACAGTTTACAATTTACACGCCACACTTATTATAGATGACAATTATACAAGAAACAAACTATGCTCTGCTAGGTAATTGAAAGCAACAGTGAGATAAGTCAAAAATACTTGTTTTGAGATAAGTCAAAAATACTTGTTTCGAGATAATTGAAATTTATTGTTTGTGTCCTACAAATTAAAATTGTTAAATGTATACTTATTTTGTTTTTCCCTGCGGTTTAAGATATTTAGACAATAGTGGTAGGATTTTTTGTATACTTATTTTGTATACTTAATTGTGTATACTTACTTATTTACGGTTATCAGTTTGCTTTGAAATTACAGGAAAATTTTATTAATTGCAACAATGGCATTACATTTTTTCATGTCAGTGATTCATTGTGTTTATATGGCTTTCAGCAATCGATTGGCATACTTATCTCAAAATCGATTTTTTTCACTTTATCCCAATGTTGCATTCAGTAGCGACATATTTGTATGCGAAAATTTGTACATATCGCACATATATTATGTCTAATTAAATTAAACGCTTGGACAATACACATTAAACTAAAACCACCGGAATACAAATGAAAGACATGAAAATAGGTAGGTAGGTAAATAAGAAATAATATATATTTATATGAAATTATCTATTCGAACGCATGAAGTATCTGATAATAATGACCACGTTATTATGAAATATTATTTGATACAAATAAATATCAAATTAATTTTGTTATTGAATTTTAAAAAAATGGAACATAACTCTCTGCAATGCTCGACGAACAACGCGTTATTTTTTAGATGTTATGCTATATGACGGCTCACGGTAATGTGTGTATAATGTATATAATATTATACTAATTATTATTGTGACTTTTGAAAATAACGTATAATATTTAAATACATACTTAAAACAATATACTGTTGCCGAGTTGGACCAGTATTGGTAAAACGTAGGTAGCTGAAATGGTAGGGAATATTAGCTGAAGTTCATGGATGAGGGCTCGAGTGCCGCCTGACACTTATATTGTTTTAAAAATATTGGTATATAATAAGTATGTGTTTCTGAGGTTTTAATGATTTCTAAGAACTCTACATTTTAATCTTGTGAATAATTTATTAATTATTACTAAATAATAATGTTTAATTTGTATAATTAATAGTATAATAATGGTAATATGATAGAGCGTGGATAGGCTTAAATTTACAAAACACATAAGTGAATAATAGCCTGCAAGAAAGTAATTGTATTGTTGGTATTATAAATTAATAGTCCCAGGGTAAGGGAGAGAGATTATCCCGTCTCATTCTATGAGTTTTATATTCAAGCGTAAACAATACGTTTATTTTTGTAGTCTTGATAATAGTGTTATAACTGAAATAGCTATTGACGTCCTGTAGAATTTAATATAATTTATGCTATCATTTTTGTGTATAATTAATTGAATAATATATTTATTGAGTGTTGATAAAATATTAACTATACATTATAGGTATAGGTATAAATTTTCTTTTACATTCCTTTATTTTACTCGAAGAACATTTGAATTTTAGAAGCGAATACTGTACCGCTTTTCCGTACCGATGTTCAATGAAGAATGTTACATTCTCAAACCGTATGAATTGTTGAGTAAAGAATAGTTTATTAAATTATTAGTAAGTACAAGTATGTTATAACAAAAAAAAAATGGGAAAATCTTGATACTGATTCGTAATTGAGGTTTATTAATACTTTTGAATTAAGATACAAAAGTCGACAGCCAAGACAATAACGAAATTTAGAAAGCGCTTTAGTGAAAATTGCAAAAGTCACTAGTTAACATTCGATTGAGAACTTTTTCATTTGTCACCCGGTGAGTCCAAGGAATTTTGAGGATGTGTCTATATAGCCACATCTCTAAATCTAGTTGTCATATTTTTTATTTTTTTTATATCTATTGGTTATGTTTTCAAATTAAGTAAATTTACAGATATTTAATATTATTTTTTGAAGTTATACTTCTTTAGGCGCGTTTGGGAAAACAGATCAGAGTGTATTTTTGGCGTGTGACGCGCGCAAATGTAACGCATTAATTTGGCGTGGGACGTGGGACGGAAGTTTTTCCCGGCGATGCAACATAATTTATTTTGGGCGGCGACGTTCGGGTGATCTAAATTCTGGAGGTTTGTAATTTTCAGCTGTGATATTGAAAGCTGTGGTTTGGGCCGGTTGGGTAAAGACTGAATGTTGTAACTTTTATTTATGAGTAAAATTATATATCAATAAATAAATAAATAAATTTTGTGAATGTTGAGTTGGTAAATAATTCCAACAATGGTATGTTGTAAATACAATATTTAGACACTTCATTCACAAAAATACATATTTTTACAGTTTAGGATAATATTTGTCGTATATCTTATGTCAATTTATTTATTAGCGGTTTATAATAATAATTAAAGACAATAATAATTATTATGTTTCATCACAAAAGCCAATATCATGTTTCAGTTAAACCATTAAACAGGGCATTGGCTATTGTAAATATTTTCTAACATACCTACCTAAAACAGTTAAAAGTAATATTATTATGTACTGCCTTCCGAATGTTCGTTGCATGTTTCATATTACTGTTTACTTAATAAAAGAAAATATTTCATTTTTCCGGTCTGCGAATAGGCAACGTGAAAGAGACTCACCCAGCCACTCCCCCCATCGCGAACCGCAAAAAGATGCATTATTAAAATCCTCCGCGGCGCATGATTGTTTTCTTTTGCAATTTGACACAAAGTCAAACGAAGAAGAAAAACAACCGAAAAGGAGGAAAAAGAAAAATAAATGGCAAAAGGAGCCGTCGCTGGTGATAGTCAAAGTGGGGAGGCCAGAGAAGAGTAAAATTCTCCAGTATTGGTTCACAAAGGCAAAGAAGCCGAAGGCATACAAGTTGTAAATATTCTGGGATGCCCCTACACAGCAAATGTCGTCGAGGTATGAAGATATAACAATGGAGGTTGTATGGGAACCTGCGTTTTATGCAACATAATGGTAACAACTGAATGTCTTTGTGGAGAGTTCGGAATGTAACGCGCCGTGAATCGAAATGCTATCTACCATTCCGGATCATTATTCTTTATGTAATTGATATTGTTTGTGTGGTAATTTTAAATCTATCATATAAATCTAAACTAAATCAATTACAAAACTTTAACATTCTCATTATTTTTCGTTGATAAATATTAATAATAACTAGGAAATTACCAGATACCAGTACCTACTATCTGTCAATTCTTGAATATGGCTTACATTATGATATTTTAGACTCAATTCATTGTCAGTGAACTGTTGCGTCAGCCTGGAGCTTTGTAGTCTCCTTACATTACCGAGCACACCATCGCTCAACTCGTTCATTTCTCAAACGGTGACGCATAGCAGTCTTTACACATAATGTTTCTATTCTTTGATTGATTATGTATTGGATAACACATTAATTTCATATTTAAACGCCAATTTTAATCAAACATATTCTTATGAAAATTTACATTTTCAGAAAAATATGATTTTAAAAATCGATGTTTTTTAAAATAAAATATAAAAATAATAAAACGATAAATTAGTCAAAAATCTACACAATGAAAAATTGAAAACTTAATAAACTAAATTTTAATAATAAATATGACCATAAAATATAATGTAATAATAACTGGGGAATTAAATATGTTCACATTTTTTTTACAATTTTAAGTTTATCTTTGACTTAAAAAAAATCTTTTTAATGTTTTTCAGTTCAGTTGAAATTGTATATTATCAAAAAAATGTCTCAAATTGCAAGCTTCGTATTTTTCCGCTAGGTGCCTCTGTAGGTACAACCCTCCCCCTTGGAGGAGTTTGTTAAAAATATTAAAGAGTAAAGGTTGGTAATAATTTACTCAATCTATGATTTCTATCTATGCCCTAAACTCGAGAATTCAGAGATCAGAGAAAATAGCGAAATGTAATATAAATATTAATTTTAATTCAAGACAACATAACATTGATCCAGCGTATTCACATACTTATAGAAGTATTAATAAGATAATAACAGTTTGCGTTCGTAGATATTTTACATAATTGTTACCTATTTGATTTATTTTTTAGAGAATTACATATTATGTACCTACATACTAGATAAGCGAATAAACGAATAAGTTCGGTGAAGTAGTGAAAAAACTTCCCTTTTTAAATCCATGAAATATGAAGAGAGATTCATGTGTTGTTATTCACATTTACTGCATTGTACTTGATCCAAAGCAACAAGTTTATAAGCTTTTGAATATATAATAATATACAAAAAAATCTTATTGGTAGGTATTATATTTATTCTTTGTAAACCTATAGATATTATATATAAAACTGTCGATAGTTTGGTAAACCCTTTTTTCAAATATGTGGGTCATAAAATCAAACTCCGTTGCTAGAACTAATTCACTCAGTATTTTTTTAATTTATGTTACGATTTAGAACATAACATTATTGACTAATGACTAAAGTAAATATTAACAGTCATCTATCATATAACATCTCTAAATATATCACTACAGAATGTGGTCAATATGTATGTATACTAGAGGTGAGTTAGAAATACTGTCACCAGTTTGTACTCAAATTTTGGATAAACTATCCATACGCAGTATGTCTGGCCCAATAAACCACTTGAATATAGTACTTATATTTTAATTTATTAGTCTATTGCGTTCAAATTTATGTATAATAGGTCATAAATTTTGTGTCGCAGCACAGTGGTGAGATGACGCACAGGCATAGGCTTGTTAATATGAAAAAAAAACACTGTTATTCAATTTTGTTAACAAGAATATTGTAACCTAACAGAAAAACAACTCATAAATTTAAAATGTGTTTAAAATTTTATAATAAATGGGACTTTTCGACAAGCAGGGCTCAGCGTATTTTTAGCGATTCTATTGAAACCGATACGTAGAATGAGTTCCCTGAGCCGATACGTATTTCAAATACTAATATGGAGTTGGTTTTACTTTCAGTTGAGTATGAAACTTTTGTCGCATACGCACGCCAAACGCTTTATACAGTATTCCAAATACTAGTTAGTATTTTGGAACAAGTTTATATACTAAGTATTTTTTTATACTGGTAGTAAGTATACTTAGTCTTCAAAATCGACCAGTTTTCTCATCTCTAATGTATACCGAATTGTAGAGCCAACATTAAAAAAATGTTTAAAAAGCATCAAGTAAACTACTATTAAAAAAGTTTTTATTGAATGGCATATATTTCACAAACTGAAATTCCGGTCCGGTTAATTACCATACATTCCGAGTCCTTTAAATTCCGGGGTTACACTTTCCAGTTGGTAACATGTTGCGCTGTCTCTTAATGATGCTTGAAATGAAATTGTCTCTCGTAGTTCGTACAAACAGACTGTTTATTCTTATTACTAAATTAACTAATTTCTATACATATTGCACGTAGTAGTGAACTAACAGAGATATTTTAATTTAATAGTAAAGTTAGTATACCTACATTAGTAGAATTTTTTTTTGTGAAAAACAGTTGAAGATCCAATATGTATGTCATATTTTACTTATTGAATTTAATGGTTCATAATGTCGTGAGATTCGAATCATGTGTCTGGCAAATACACAATATTGTTTTCCAAATTGTGGTTGGAGTCAGATTATAGACCTAACAGGTTAAGCAAGTGGCAAATATGCATTTCTCGTAAAAACAAAATTTTGATAATACAAACCTTCACTCTGCGAAGGCCCATATGATTCTATTAGGATCGGACACGGTCAAAAGAAGAAAAACAATATTTAATTTTGCTCCAGAATCTCAGCGTAACAGAAGTATACGGGTTTGCCTTATTTTCTCGTATAAACACTATGCAATTAATATACACCTTGTCATAAAATGATAGTATCGCATATGATATAGTAATTATAATCATAAGCCGAGGTAGATCTACTGCTGGATGACGGCCTTCCTTAGCTTTTTACATTATTCTCGGTTCATAGTTCTTCACTGCCACTTACATCCGCCGAAATTTATGCAATCATTCATAGTATTAAACATATTTTGGGCTTACTCATAATAGAAAATCGAAATTTTAAGTAGGTATCTACAAGGCCATGAAAAATCCTAAGTTATACTTTTCCAAAATTGTTCTGTTTGAATATAAGGCAGTCTAGATCTCGTAAAGCAAAAGATATAGTAAATGGTGATGATATTTTAATATATTTTATTTTCCAAAAACTATTGAGTTAGTTATTTAACATTTTCTTTCACTCGAATACTGACTGTGAGGAATCCATTAGTGGAAGTAACAGAGCGATAACGTCGTTAATTAAGAAGTTTTTTTTTTGGAAGTGTATTCTATGGGGATTCTAACTTTGATGAACAAGACCAATAACGTTTGATACGATGCATTATCATCCCAATGAGGCTTTTATACTACGCTTAAAGTCTCTAGAGACTTGAAATTTGGTACATCAAAATTACCTAACTGAAAACAATGACAGATTTTCGAACATTTATTTTATTATCACTGTTTTGTACTAAATGCTTATCTTTTCACATAACTGTTATTTAATATTGATAAATGACATTTTAAACTACGATCTTATTTTAATTCTAGGCAACGTTTGTGGCTAAGTGGCCAGTTCAACCGATCCCTTGTACATGGACACACTTCGAGCAGCGTTTTAGATATTATTTTTTGAGAATGGCATTATTTATGAACGGAAGCGATTTTCTTTGACGCATGAGACGCAAACGATTTATCAGAAGATTTAAAAAGGAGAACCTCGAAGCAGTTCAAACCGGTCAAACGATTAATAAATTATGATAACATTAAAAAAAAGATGCGTATTTCTTACATATTGAGTATAAAAATTACACAAGGGTCCTAAAATATAACCACTTACACACGTTACGTGTTTATACACAAAAGAACTAATATGTATTAATTATATATCATCGTTGTTATTTTCAGCACATAATTTTGGGAAAATCAAGTGATTTTTGGTTTTAATTTTTTTTATCGTGGGTGAGTACGTTAGACCTCTTTATCTAATGAACGAAAAACGTTGAAAAAATAAAGAAAATATTACGTAGTGACAGCAAAAGAAGTCAACTATAATAATAACTTACAGGGAAAGTCACAAGATATTATATTAAATTAAATTTTATTTTAACTTTTAAGTTTTCCGATGTCTTGGTAGGAAAGATATTCCACCTTGCCGCATAGTCAGTCACCGAACCTGTTTAAGCTACAAAGCTTTAAGCACTAAAATTTCCCATTTAAGTTTTGAGAGGTTTTCTGGGCACTTCATTTTTAAAATACAAGTGCACATTATCTGTACTAGACAGAATATCATAAAAGGCAGTAGAGAAAATAATGTTCGCTAAGGATATACCTTGAGTAGATTTTCATACTTAACATTTTGTTACATAATATGGTCGTTAAAGTCTGAGTATTATGTTTAGAAGTATGCAAGAAAATTTATAAAACGTAATTTTGCTAGGTTTTATATAATACGAGTATATCATATTTTAGAGAACATGAAATTCGTATAAAAGACTGTTATATTGTTTGTTTGATTTATCTGTGGATGAGAGATAATTAGAGTTACTGTGTAGGAGAGAGCGAGACAGGCAGAAGATGTATTAAATGTGGTAAAGTGAAAGAAAAAAATATTTTTCATTCACATTTTGTGTTTATGATATACATAAACACAAAATGTGTATTTAAAAAATAAAATGACACGAAAATAAGGAAATCGTTGATTTTAATCAGGAGGTGAAAGAATAGTTTGACAGATACTTACAATGCAGAACTCTAGCATAACGACTACAAACACACGATCCTCTTTTTGCACGGGGGATACGTTCCAAAGACTACCGTGCAAAACAAAACCGTGTAAAAAAAGATAAGGTGCCCATACAAAAATGGTAGATAGGTTCCATTACTTAAAATCAACTCAAAATACGAAATTATTGAACTAAAAAATAAATCGAATTTATTTGTTATTTATAAGTACATTAAAATATGTATACATAAAAATACATAATATTCAATTTAAATTAAATTAAGCATCAAGAAATATGTTCATTCAGTCTCGTTACTTGACAATAAATGTGCCCGTTTACTGCTGTTTTTCTCTGGCGAAAAATCACTCGCATCACTGGAAATATTTAATGACGCTGACGCCGAAGCACGCGGCGCGTCTCTAATATCGAACCCGAAGTGACTGACTAGTGGCGCCATGTATGTACGTATGTATGTTTGGGTGGCATCCGATAACAACATATTATGCATGCACCAGTAGCGTGCCGTCCATTGCAACGCAATTTTTTGATTAATATGTACATACATACGTATTTTTATTCTTTATAGATTTTTTAAAGCGTGTTAAAGCAAAAAAATCAGTGTAAATAAAAGATATTAAAAACTAATCGGTCCTTTTTTAAACCGTATTATTTCGAAACCGTGCAAAAAGAGGATCGGGTGTATATAGAAAGTATTTAACGATGGGTACTAACACAACAGAAAGGTAGAATAGTAATTAAGTCGAAATGTGATTTTAATTCCAATATTTTCTGTTGAAGAACTAAAACACATATAATAATGTTGACAGGTGGTACTGCCACTTTGTATTTTTTTGCAGTTCTAATAATAAATATTTAAAGTCAATAGTAAAATAATATAAAGTATAATAGTAAATCGATCATCATATACCTAATTTGTAAAAATATAATAATAATTATTGACCATTTTAATAAAACGCAATTTTTTAGCACTTATTCCACTTTTATTATTTAATAAATCGGGACCGCTTTCACCCTCATCAGAGGGAAAATGTTCCCCTAAACTAAAAAAATACGTTTTATTAAATTAATCAACAATTCAATGCAGTTCCACCATGAATTGACAGTTAGCACAATAAACGAAATTAAATATAATAATTTCAAAATCTTTCACCGTATTATTAAAATAATGTTTCGAATTACTAGAAATAAATAAAAATATTACTATCAATAAAATATTAATTAAAAATATTTTTACCTTAATATTGCTCCTCCACTATTCTTTTTTACTTAGAATTATACAACTATCCTTCTACCTATATACCCCCCACTACATAATACTTATAATAATTATTATAACCCTACACAAATATATTTGAAGGTGCCCATAATTGAAAAAACTCACTAAGTACTAACAATATCTATATTAGTTAAAGATCAAAATAATAAGCTATTGTATAACCTTCGTTGTATGGCAACGCCAATTAGATACACCCGCCTTGGACTCCAAACATTGTCCAGGGGAATTATTGTCACTATAACTTTATCGATGATAAGTCTTTAGATGCAGATATAATATTATTAAACATTTCCAGTGGGAGTTTTTGTATCTATATTACTTTTTCGATATCACCTGACTATGTAGTTTGTGATGAAACCAGCGGCCCAAGAATCTTTTTATATCTACTGCGCTAAAACACCACCAGTTTCTGATGATCAGCATAGAAGCTTATAGCTTAGCCCTGTATAACAACTTCGCGTCACTATAGTCTCACAAGATCATATTATAGTATAACATTAAAAATATTAACATTCATAGAATAGATTAGTTAAGTAGATATTTTTAATTTAATAATAAAAAAATTCCATACATACTAGTGACATAATATGACGTATATTGGCATGTACCCAACATAAAATAGATATTAAATTCTAACTTCTCGTTCTTTGGATCACACGTTCAAATACAGAAGTTTGCAAATCACGAAGTCCAAGGCTATCCACCAAGGGATACCAAGCTTATTATTATTATCATAATAGATTTTTGGATTTTCACCGCGTGTTTGTCCGCATGTTGCAGAGGCTATTCTAAATAGATAATATATTGAAGTGTAATGTTATGTATATACATGTAAACACAGCTATACGAGTGTCTAAAAGCGGTCTGTTTAGCTGAGAGCAAATTTTGCTCGAAGTAAAAAAAGGTGGCTGTGTCAGTTGCATTGACCAGAGGATACCAGATCGGATATTGGATTTGGTAAAAGTGCGGAAGCCATGACATGTTTAAACGTTGCTCAGTTTCCCTTTTAATATACTCACATATATTAATTGAACGTGTGCCTAATTAGCAGAACCCCATTAAAATGGTTTTTAAGCAAAGTTATTTTTAATAAAGAAGTTAATAAAACAAAAATAGATTTGTTTCAAAAACAATATTGCCACAGTTGCTGTGAATTTCGATGGCTTGCTTTATCAAGCGCAAAAAATATCTCTATTTCCGGCCCAATAACTTTATCTCAAAGTCAAATTTAAGGCCAGTGTCCATCGAGTATTTGACAAAATTGCTGACATCGTGTAGTGTTTTTAATCTCAGCGATTGGAGGGTGGCTGCCAATATAATTCAGTTCATTTTCACTTATATTTGATAACAATCTGCAAATGATGATTTTATAAATCACTATTTTGATTTTTCCTGTAATGCCGAACATTAAAATTAGTAGAATGAAGAATTTAATGAAGGATTTATGTAAGTTATTAAGTATTAATTTTCTTATTGTCTATTATTATTAAGTACATTTTTATATTATTTATAAAAATAATAAAGAAAGTGTATCAAATTGTAAATCCATAACTTGGTCGTACATTTTTAATATGCCATAAAAATAGCATGGAAACTTTACGAAAGAAGTTAAAGAACCTACTTTGTCGTGCTCTTAACCTACTTTGAACTATTTTTCATTACACTAACATTAAAAATATTATTAAGTAAAGTCAAGCAGTTTAAATTTACTCAAGCACTTATCAACATAAAATGCAGATATAAAAAATACTTTTTTGTGATATAAATATATATTTTCTCCAATTTGCGATCAGATCAGTGATCGAAATATCAAAATCACAGTTATTCATAAGTGCAGATAAATAGTTGTGCTTTCAAAATGTGAGCTATGACGCACTATAAGGCATATTATATTATCTCGGTCAGTTTATTTAGGAGCACCTATTTTCAGATCTGTTTTATCAGTACTATGAGTATTAATTACTAAGTTGTGTTTTTTTTTCAGCTATAAATTTTGGTACCCATATTTACCTTTCTTGCAAAAATCATACCACAGATGTTGCATTAAATGTGGCCTTGTGATAAATAAATTAATTTATAAACGTAGTAGTAGTACTACTATACGTGAAGGTAAGTACAATTTTCTATGATATCTAAGAGACAAAAAAATCATTTTTTAAATACAATCATCGATTATAAATTTAGCTATAAATATTTTTTTTACAAAACCGTTATTTTCACAAATTATTCGTTTTTTCATAAAAGTAGGTAAATAAAATTGCATCGTTTATGATTGATGACACTAAAAAAACTCCGTATTATAATCTTCAATACGATTTTTGACAAAAAAAAATATTATCCATCTTCATAACACACTAAATCATCAATCAAAAAATGCTATAAAATTTAAAATTTCTTGCAATTTTTCTTTCAACCATGTTCGATCCTAATAAGATCATATCGATGGTGCAGATCACAAACCTTCTATGTCAAATTTTATGATTTTAACTTTATGGTATCAAAAAATCAACAAAAAATTAATGGATCTGTTGAACTTTACCTCCTATGTCAAAGAGAAAAATAGCCGAGTTTATTGATCTTTTAATTAAAACTCCTATGTCATATACATCGTATTATGCTGCAAATAAATCAGTTTTAACCTTCCCCTGTAAAATCATATTTTTTGACTAAGGAGGTTTGTGATCTGCATCACCGATATGGGCTTCTACAGAGTAGAGGTTTGTTATTATCTCTTATATATTTTTTGTTTCTATAAATTCTTATCAATCGTTTGTCGGTACTAATCTACAAAATTTTAGTTTGCTTTAATATAATCTCATTTATGTACAGTCGAATGATTAAAAAAAGTAATAATAATACTAATATTAATAATAAAAAATAGGAGTAAGAAAATACTCAACATCCGTCGTGAGGTAAAGAGGATTACCAGCTGATTATTTAGAGCCTACTTTAATAGGAATAATTTTGAATAATAATTATGACAGAAGTATAATGACTGTGCCTAGTGTAATAAAGTTAAACAGTATAAGTTGTAGTGAAATAATTTTAAAAAATACACAGACTTTTATAAAACCACATAATATATGTTGTGACTTCGCTGGCAAATGAATCCAGAACACTCCAATGAGAAGCAAATACCTTCCTCATTAAACATTGAAGACCGCGGATCAGAAATTTTTGGGTTAACGGAAAGGTTATGTTTTTCCAAAGTACGTAATGAACCAGCGTCTGTGACTGAAAGGAATGGAATCTTTTTTATGAAGCCTTCATCCAGCAGTGAATTGATGACGATATATTCTGACTTTTGAATGATTATTCTCCTTCCACGGGGAGGAGTACGGATACGTTACATAAAAGCTTGCAGCTGCATTAACGAAACACGATTCTAAACATGGGCGCCTGTCGCGATGGCCGTTAGCGAAACTAGAATGCACCCCGTTGTTAATATAACGACATTAATTTAAGCCAAGCAACATGGCGGCCGTTATATTTCGCGCCACGTTTTTGGCGCCAATCAGAGCCGGATTGTGATTGTGACGATAATCACAAATTACATCGGGGAGACGAGGGATGAAATGAAAAAGGGGAATGATACTCAGCCAATATAATGTACCTACATTATGGATAACAAGAATTGCATTAAATTTTGAGAATTAAAAATAGATTTCTATAGCGAATAATATTATATTAATTTGTACGTGTCATTATACTTTTATGTAATAGTTATCTACTTAGCCATAGATGATCAATATTTTTATCGAAAATATAATATGTGAAAATACACTTTTTTTAACCATGCAAATGTTTTAGCATATTTTATACTTACAAATCATTTAAATACCTACAATAATTGTAGAAATATTAATATGTAAAAATACTTTAACTATAAAAAAACAATTGTAAATAATATAATTAATGTACGCGTTGTGAAAGAAGTCACTAAGCAGATGAAATGGCAATGGGCCGAACATGCTCCTCGTCGTTAGGAAAGCCGCTGGACAAAATAATACCGTCATACAGTGGTATCAAAGGGCACTAAACGCCCACAGTGTCACCCTATAATCCGCTGGATAGACGAGCTCATAAAGTTCGATGGATGTACGTGGCAGCAAAGAACTAGGGACCGAAAAGAGTGGAGAGAGCTAGGGAAGGCCTTCATACAGCAGTGGATCGATCACAGCTGATGATGCTTTAATATGCCCATGATAGCCGAGCGGATAATGTATCGGCCAATAATTACGTGAGTCCTGGGTTCGAATCCAGAGTCTGGCAACAAAAAAAGCACATAGTATAAACCTAGCAATTGGCTAACATTCATTTCTCGTGAAATAAAAATCTGTTAATACATCGGACATGGTTTTAATAAAAAAAAAAGTGTAATACACATTATATACATAATTAAATAGTAGCCACCTAGTTTTTTTTATAGAAGCTGCTATGAAAATTTTAGTAATATGGAACCATTTTTGCGAGCTCTCCAGATTAACATAATATTATGTACCTATCATTTTTTTTCACTGCGTCCACTCAGTATGCAATTATATAATAAAAACTGTAATGCTGTCTTTTTATTAACGTTTTTCTATTATATATGTCAAATTACTGAGTCTAACTTACTACCCCATATGGTGGTCAGTAGATATTTTCTTCAGTATTCTGTATCATTCATTTTAAGAATGTTCTCTTTTAGAATTACGTCAATGTTACGTTAGTGATCCCTGATAAGAAGAAGAATAACAAAGAAGAAACAGTTATACATTCATTGTATTTAATATTTTTTTTCGACCATGTCCGATCCGTCCGATCATATTATAGGCCTCCACAGAGTAGAGGTTTGTATTAACAGATTTCTGTTTTTACGAGAAATGGATGTCAGCCACTTGCTCAACCTATTAGGTCCATACCCTGACACACACACAAATTGAAAAACAATATGTGTACTTGCCAGACCCAGGATTCGAACCTAGGACCCACGGCGTTATAGTCAAACGCTTAAGCCGCGCGGCCACCGTGGGTGTAATATTAAATAGTTAGTTTTTTTATTATAACAATCTAAGCTTCTTTTTTATTTTTGTATCTATTCACGTTACATTAAACTGATGCTGCTTTAATTTTCATGCAACTTTGAAACGAGAAAAAGTTTTATATTTTTTTTTTTGCATACAATAATGAAACTTATGTACGCCAAACTGTTATTTTCTTCAGTGATTTTTAAAGAAACACTACAAAAGCTATATTTGAAAGAAGATTTAATATTGTTTATGTAAAACCATGCATTTTTTGACAGACTCAAACAATAGTTGTGTAAAAAATACTACAAATGAATTCGCAAGTCGCATTATCTGAATCTTATTATATAGGTAATTAAATACATTTTTTTCAATTTTATATTTATATATTTATACTCCATCTAGTAGAGAAGCATCGACATTCGACAAATAATATTAAGTAAGTGTAGAATCAATGCTTACTCAATATAATATTATGACGTCAACAGTGCCATATTATTTGGAAATCGTATGCATGTTGAGACCGTACCCAAAACCGCAGCGTTCCAACAACCACGCAGAAATTGCGCATTGGGCCGGAAAATTTCCAAATACGCGTCTATTGCGCAATGCATAAAACAGGAAACGGAACTGCGCCCAGAGGAGCGCGCCGTTCTCCCGCCTAATTTACTTTTGAATTTTACGGACGCGTTCCACACTTGAATTTGGCGCCAAGGTAACAACACGCCGCGTAACACCTTACCGGAATAATATAATACATTTTTCGTCCTTTATCATTTTCAAAATGGAAGAACGAGTTTCGGATCTTATGTTCTAGTTAAGCGCTGTTGGTTTTGTACCGGAAGACAAAAGGAAGGAAATTTTTAGAATAATGGCCGACCTGCTTACATAATTAAATGTTTTTGCAGTATGAGGTTATATTTTGAAATCTCTCTCAGGTAACGGTGAAAACAACAAATTAAATTTATAATTTGCTCTAAAGAATATTATTGAAAATATTTTTCTGCTATAAATCTTTACTTACTGTAATAAATTATTATTATTAATAATAATTATTATTATAAATTACTGCATTAACAACATCGTGAAAATATAACTATCAACATGTCCACTCAGCTCAGTGATTTTTTGATAATTCGCAGCTTTCGAAATATTTAAGACGTCATATATCTAGCAGACAGATAGTAAATATCAGCACAAAGGTTTTTTCTGTCATATTTCAACTTGATAGGCAAGCACTTATTAGATACCTACTGTATATTTATTTAGCTTAAGTAGATATAACAAATACCTTGTTTGCTTTTTCTAAGAATATACGCCTCCGCAGAGTGGGCTTTTTAAATATTAGCAGATTTTTTATGAGGAATGCTTATTAACTATTAACTCAACCCATTGGGTATTTTACTGAATCAAATATACATTGAAAAATGGCATACTTTTCCAATACTATAGTATCTAAACTGTAGAAGTTTCATAATTGTTGACATGGTATACTTTTAGAGTTATAATTTTTTTTCATATTTAATCCGTAACCGACGGTATCATAGATAATAAAGTCGTTCTATTAACTCGACTACTACCTTAATAATAACATAATATGTATCCTTAATTATAATATTAGGTTTATTTTTGTAAAGCGGTAGCTATAGCCGGTTTGTTAAATTGGACATTTCTGGTATGCATGTTATTCCCGCGAGACCAAACGATGACCAAACCAAAACTATTGACTGGACATCTGTTGGAAATAGACAAGTTTTGATTTATGCTTTGAATCGTCAATTGTGTAACGGCCAAAGTGACGGCCAAGCTCGATAAAATCAATTGTGTTATGTAATAAAAATAATTACAAGATAAAAAGAACTTTTTATATACCACGTTTTTAATTTTCTGTTGAATCATAAAATATAAGCTTGACAATTCTTAATTTAGGACAAATAAGGCAGTTTATAGTTATTTTGCAACAAACAAACAAATATAGAATACTGAAATATCAATTTGATTTCCATAGTAACGCACGTATATATTAATAATTTTGTTGCTAGGACCATCCCCTTAGCAACCAATAATAGTGGATTGGATTACGGATTTAACGGATTGAAATAACTTTTCAAACAAAACATAATTAACTGAAACTGAATTCATTAATTAAGAAGAAAAGTATTAAAATAATGCATTGGCATCGTGTTCTGATATATTCTAAAAGTTTCAAATGTCTAGCCAGTCGGGAAGTTAGCTAAAAATAGATTGCAAGATTTGTACTGGATAAACAACCACCGGACAAACAAGAATACGAGCTAAGAGAAACGTGGTAATAATTAACCAATATTTAAGCAGAACCGCAGTATATCAAATCTACGCAGAAAAATATTGATACTATTGATTAACTAGGATAAATTGACAGCGTTTCAATAAATCCACCCAGGACAAAACAATCAAGGGGAATTTTAATTTACAATTTTGTAATATATAACATGGGTAATCTGTCTAATACGTAATAGTAGATTGCGAACTAACTATAGGGAAGTCCGCGTGGCCTCGCCGTACTGCTTGATTCGTACTTGTACACTCACGATCTGTTACACGACTAAGAGGAAAAGAAGATCTGAATTCCGTATTTTAAACTAAAGCGCGGTTTTCCATTACCTTTACTCACTAGGTTTATTTCACAGTAGCATAATATTTTGACGATGATTGAAATGAGTGCCCAAAAGAAGATCAAAACTTATCATTTTCATTTCAAACGGCAAACGACTGTACTGTTCATTTTAAATATCCTAGTGTCCTCAACCAAATAAATTAGGTTTATGTCAAAGCATGACAGTGCAAGAGATCACTGCCTGTTTTGATACTAAATAGTTGATCACAGTCTATTTAAAGTTGAATATGCTTGGTATATAAAATCATTGAAAAGTATGTATAATATACCTAATTACATAATATTATATCATGCCAAATATTAACATTTCTTGCAAAGAACTTGACAAGTAAAAAAATGTATCGAATAATAATAGATTTTAAGAAGTTAGAATGTGCGTATACGTACCTACCTATACTATATTATACCTACGATGGCCTAGTGGTAACGTGTAGGCTTATATATCGTACATACCGGGATTCAATCTCGAGGTTGGATAAAAACAAATTGTGTTCATACTATATCCGCTCTGTGAAGGTCCATAATATGGATATTATGATCCTCTTAGGATTAAACATGGTCAAGTAAGTATATTGTATGCTGCTGAGGACTTCACTATTGTTTTAAGTTGTGTCATGTCCGTTAATTATAGAATAATTGAAAAATTCGTTATCGGGTGGAAAACACACATTCGTCCATCAACTTGAAATCAATACCCAAAAAAGCGTTTGACCCTTTTGCTGGCAATAAACCTGACTCGAAATATGTGGGCGTGAGAATATTAATAAGAATCCAAATGTCATACGTACACTCTACGTCTCGTTAGTGCGTAATATTCTTGAATATGAGTCTATTATCAGCTGAAGTCCTCATGAAGGTTCCTACAAGTTTATTTTAGAGCGCGTCCAGAAGAATGTCTTTATTTTGAGACATTTATATTTATTTAATTTTCGATAACTGCCTCTCTACAAAGCATGTTTGCTTTTCACTCTCTTGAATCTGAAGAAGTGGGAGTTTTTTCCTGCTCTCATAAGGGATGGTTTATAATCCTGACGTCTTATAATTTTAATTTATATGCACCTATCAATTATCTACGTGGTCGCAGCCATGCCTTATTCTGGGTCAGAACCATTTCCTCATGTCAAGGTTATCATAACATTGTTCTTCAACTCCTATCTCTTCTGTTTCAGCAGAGTTTGAGTACACGGATACAGAGGACACTTCACGTCAATAAAGATAAACGACGGCAGAGCAAGTCAAGATTCTTTTTATTTTCTAAAATTCTTTCTTTAAGCACTAAGGTGCATGGTTGCTACATCAGTCGTGTGCAGCATCGCTTCGGGACAAGGAAGTGTGGCGCTTAAATCTTTTCATTCTGAAACGTTTATAGCGTCATGGAAGGAGGCCGTGTACAAACCGCGGCTGCATATACATGGCGAGTGGAGATGGGACAACTCAAATCATTATTTATTTTATTTTTTCTCTTGTGTGAGGATAATATTTTTGTTATATATTAGTCAAGTTTTTATTTTTATTTAACTTGTTTGATTAAAGCCAGACGTTTTGCACCACAAATCGGAATCCCATATTGAAGGAGAGTTGAAGAGGACATACTAGACTTAAGAAGACCAAAGACCACCCAAAGCTGTTATGCTACCAATGGTGATGGTGATCATATGATATGCACTGAATTAGTTACACTATTATTATATTTTTTTGGAAAAATAATAGTTATTTTATAAGAGACTCAATGGCATTAATAGAGTGAAACAATAGTGTAGTTAGTAATATAAGAGAAATAATCAAAAATGAACAGGCTTTGAGAAAATCACATAAATAAATAAATTGTGACCTCACCGGGAACCAAACTCGGATCCTCCGAATGAAAGGCCTACGCATGGCGGCTGCCGTTAAAAAAGTGTAATTATTTAATCGCATACAAGTATTTAATATGATCATTGTGCGAGTCAATGACGTATTAAATGGACAACTCACTTCATACCCGGCGCGCACGAGAAATTGTGCATGAAATTCATTCACAGATGTATAGGTAGATGTCACGTGACGATATGACGTATCCGTTTCCATTATGCGATACAAGCTTCGAGAATTTATAGTAATATAACCTTTATTGTAATAGCGTATTAGTGTCATGACTCATTGCGTTAGAAACAGATTCTCGGTTACTTACGACTTCTCGGAGATTTGACGCAAGTGAGCCCAGCGAATCATAGGCGACTGTCCAATGGTTTATGTCATTCAATTGCATTGAATAAACATTCATCAATATCTTAAAATGGCATTTTATAAATAATAAATAATACTAACACATGAAAAGTGATATCCCATCTTTCTTTGAGTGTTTAGTAGATTTTTTTACAATTTTTAACTAGGCACATTGGCATTTTGTAACACAATAATAACGGTGGAGTCGAAACCTGACAGTCAGAAATTTTGTATGGGCAGACCCAGCGGTGTTGCCAGACCGCTTGCAAGCAGAATGTTCATTTGAGCGTAGGATACCGATATTAAAATATGAATTTCGCCATCCGGCAGACCCGACACAAAGTGAGTGTCATTTTATTATCTAGATGCTTCGTCCATATTAATGTCATTGGTGCGAGTATTCAAGAATATATTATCAAATAATGATATGAAAATGATAGGCCATCGTAATGAATATTAAAACTTTCATACAGAGTTTATCAATCGTTCAAGCTTAAAGTTAAAATTTATCCCCAATTATTCAGCGTATTAGCAGCACCACTCCCCTTAACACATATGCGTCAAAATGTAAAAAAACATATTTATCACAATAACATAATAACTAAATTCTATTAAAGGTATTAATCATAAAAGCATATGCATCATGTCGTAATATGAAAATTTTCCTGACTGATAGATGTCTGATACTAAAACTGTTATAGCACTATTTGTACCCTTTGCGGATAACAAGATAAATTATGATCTAGCAGTGATAAGTGTGATTGATTATTGTCGGCCGACATAAACACGAGGCCTTCAATTATAATAGGTAACTATAAATCTATCATCGCCTAAGTAAATCGTAACGTGTCGATATTTACTGGATGGAATAGTATAATTATAGGCGGCTCTTATGGTGCAATGGGTAAGGCGTTGGCCTTCCACCCGAGAGCTCTGGGTTCGATTCCCGGTCATGACAAAAATACTAATTTGTTTTTCTCAAAGCCTGGGTGTTTGTGATTGTTCAAAATTACTGACAACCACCTTGTACAAAAAAGCAAGGACATGGTTATTAATATTTAAAAAAAAAAAAAAAGGCTCCCACATCCTGAAGCGGGCCCCCTGGTCAAGATCTTTGCCCCCCCTACCTATCGCCTAGGTTAAAGGCAGACTGTCGCAGTACAGTGGCGTTTTTCAAATGGTGTTCGAGGTCAAATAAAATTCACTGTATTTTTAGTGATTTTTTAACGAAGTAAAATAGCGCCGCAGGCGACTTTTTTACCATTAGTGCAAATTAAAGATGTGTGTTTATCTCATTTATCTGGTCGACTCGCCACGCCCCCCCCCCTGAGCACGGGCCTCTAGGCTACAGCACTGTCAGCCCCCCTTGTGGGGGCCATGAAGTACCTACTGTATGTGTTCTGCGAGTTACATTTTTTTTTCACATTTTAAAAATACGGTCTCAAAGGTTCTATGCCACTTACAATGCGTACAAACGTTTTGGTCAAAATGTATTTGACGCTTTTTATGTGGACTATATTTGGGGTTTGTGGACTATATTTACACCCACGATGGCCGCGCGGCTTGGTCCCAGGTTCGAATCCTAGGTCTGACAAGTACACATATTGTTTTTTAATTTGTGTGTGAGTCAATGTATGGACCTAATAGGTTGAGCAAGTGGCTGACGTCCATTTCTCGTAAAAAACAAAATCTGTTAATACAAACCTCTACTCTGTGGAGGCCCATATGATCCTATTAGGGTCGGACAAAATAAAAATTGGGGTTAATTTCTGAATGGTGGAAGAGGGTGGTTTATACGGGATTCAGTCTAAGTGTTGATGTTGATCGGCTGTATTGATGGAGTATGTCCCGGGTTCATTTACTCCCACACTAGTATGCTGACTATTCGATTATCACTTACACACTTACATTTTGGTCTCGGGATGAAGATGATGAGTTTTTGATAGATGGTAGACACAATATACGCTCAAACCATAGCAAATTTAGCTTAACGAAGGTCGAACGATAACTTATGGATGAGTCACCCTGTAGGTTTTATGTTTCTTCTCTTGTATTGTGGTCGATGTTGAAGCGACGGAGTTCGTAATGTAACTACAGGTTTATGCCATTATTGTCAAATATAAGTACCTGGATGGTGACAATGAGTGTAGTAGGTAGGTATGAAATGTATGATCGGATTAGGGCCACCATAATTGACCCAAACAGCTTAAATAAAAATGTTGAAATAAAACATATAATAATTTAGGCTACAGTCAGTCATATATATTTTTTTATATTTTATTTTATATGTATTTCATTAGAACAGTTTCCAGCATTAATTTATTTCCATAAACCAAAAATAGAAACTGTCATTGTTAATTTAATCACCTATAACTCAGGGTCAAATATTTGACTATATGTAGGTATTTTTTTAATGAACAAAACCAAAGATATCACAAATATTAATTAATAAAATATTAATTTAGATTTTAGAGGCTGATTTCGAAATAAATATTTTCACTAGAATTTTTGTTCTACTCAAAACAAACGGATATTGACGGTCTACTTTTTAATATCATATTTTATTTATTTTAGGAAACAAAACATTAAATAAAAATCTAAATTCAGAACATTCGCAACATGAGATTTACATTATAACAAATATTACTCTCATAAGAGAGAATAAGAAAATAATAATAATATTATTGATAATAATAGAAAACAAACAATTTTATAAAATAAAATTAAATTTCAAAAATAAAATGCAAAGTACACTATTAAAAGTATCTATGCCTAGTCTTGCACCCCTCGCTAACGGTGCTTGATACGCTTGACTTGAGAAAAATAGTTCTGACCCAGAATAGGTAATGGTAACCTACTACCACGTAGGTAATTGACAGGGGCGTAGACATTTAAATTCTTTAAGATGCCACGATTGGAAACTATCCCTCGTGATAGCAGGCCAAAATGTCTCAGGAACAGAAGTAACCTACATGATTCAAGATAGTGAAAAGTGAGCATGCCTTGTCGAAAGGCAGTCGAAAGGTAATGGTCTGACGAGTTATTGAAAGAAAAATAATAATTGTATGTCTTTAAATAAAGACACCGAAGAAATTTCTTCTAAAAGCGCCTAAAATTTGGTATCCTCAACTAAATATAGTATGTTTGTTCAAATTGACGAGCTCGGAAGATTACTACCAGTTTTTTCACAGCATACTTGAAGTTACATGATTTGCTTGCTTCAGAATAATGTAATATTTTATCAATCATGTATACATTATTTTTACAATTGAATTTATACCAAATAAAATAGACCCTAGTTGCCCGAAAACCGAAAGAAAAGTGAGTATGCTAATATCCTAAATACAATATGTATAAGTGTCAATAAAATATATTAGAGCTTCTAGATGGTAAATGCAGCGTGATTATTGATAGTGCCGTTTGGTGACTAGGCGATGTGCAGATTGTGCAAATGACGCGTGCCGAACAAAATATAATTTGTCATAAAAATCCAACATGCGTCCATTTAATGTTATGTTTATTGTCATATTACTAATAATAATAGTATATTCATTGACATGTTTTCTTTTTTAAGTACATAGTAAAGTTTTTTAGTCATCTTTACACGATTTAAGAATATTTTCATCCGAAGCCATGACAAAACAAATCGACGTGCGGACGCCTCGACTGTCGGTCTCCGATTGGCGACTGGTGAGAAATTTCGTCGCACCTACTGTTGAAAATTATTTGCCGTTTCACTGAAGTACGCTCTTAAGGCTATACTTTAGCTGAGGCATGGTCTAAACGATCGTGACTGCGCCGCGCAGATTGTGCAAACGACGCGTGACGAACAAAACATAATTTGTTATAAAAATTCATTATGCGTCCATTTAATGTTATGTTTATTGTTATGTAAGTAATAATAACAATATATTTATTGACATGTTTTGTTTTTCGAGTAAATCCGTAACGTTTTTAAGTCATCTTTACACGGTTTAAGAATTAATTTTTCCGACGCCACCACAAAACAAATTGACGTGCTCACAGCTCGACTATCGCTCTCCGACTGGCAACGCAAGCGAAGTTACGTTCCATCAGTTACTGAAAATTATTTTCCGTTACACTGAAGTATGCTCTTATTTTCGCTATAAAGCGTGGCATTTGGTGCTTTTTATAAGAAATTAGTGTTGCAACGTAGTGTTTTTCTTAAATATCGCTATTCAAACGTGTTTTTTTATATTTAATTATAAAATGTATTTTCCCCCTTCTAATGATATTAAGATTGTATGTTAAATATATTGAGAAGCTAATAAAACAGTGTTTTTATGAAAAATAAACGAATTCTTCATTACAACCTCTATTTTATATTTACCTTTTTGATATTTAGTGCTTATTTTATTTCAAATATTTAATTACACTGTGTTTTAATATAATGTATTAATTTATAATATAATTTGAAAATATACATATAAATTAAAATTATTAAACTGCTACTCATCAGATATATACTAATTATTACATTCGTATACAGTATTCATAATAATAATAAAGATTTTAATTATTAAGGGTGAATACTAGATTCTTGATAATATTATATCCCACTCTATGTTTCAAGCATTCAGTTTTCCATTCCGTACGGTTTTAATAATGTCGGTATTGCAGTTATCTGTATGTTTTCAAATTAGACACGCAAGCTTTGAATGACTTGTCCGTACTTACAATCTGACTATTGAAAGAGATAGAAAATCTTTTTAAAACGCTGAATATAATAATATTAATTATTATTATAATATAAATTATTTTAATAAATAAAATATATTTATGTATGTAAGTAAAATATTAATGTAAAATTGGAATAAAATACAAGTATTTAAAAACAATTTATTAATCAGACAAATTTACTCATTGTGTCTTGAAAATTTCATAGTGATTTATATTATTTTTAAAAAATATTGAAATGTTATTTATTTATGTGTAAAAAATATACTATACTAAAAATTTTAATTTCGATTTCTAGGCTACTCTCACCGTTAATAGAGGACCCCAGCTACATGAAATTTTTGAGTAAACTTTATACCTACATAAATAAAATACACACGCAATGTACCTATTATAGTAATTACAATTTAAAAATAAAAAATAACTCTGATACAATATAATTTGGTTTTTAAAAAGAAATTTCTGAAATTATTTATCTCGCATGTCTGTGGTTTTTTACTCGCCCGAATAATAATACTCTACGTACAGTTGGAGGGATGCGTTGTTCAATTAAGACCCTACAGACCCGCCGCAAAACGTGAGAGAAAAAAATAAATGAAAAAAAAAATAAACCGACACTTTTAGATCTCGCACCAATTACAAGGTGTAATAAGAGACAAGTTTCACGTTCTTGCTTCCTGTTTTCATCGCCAGATAAAAAAGGTGCCATTTCCGAGAGTAAAAGAGAGATGTAGAGAGGGGGGGATATAAAAAAAATCGGAAAATAAAATTCTGCCACAAACAATATTTCAGACTGAAATAAAATAAAAAATATTCTTTCAAATCAAAGTCATAATCAATGACCTATTTAAAATATATATATTTTGTATTTTAGATTGCACACACACTGACAGAGTAATTTAAATACTTACATACCTACGTAATTACTTTGTAAAATAGGTTACTTCATAGGTTCCAATATATATAATTATATAGGTACATATTCAATTTAGAAAGAAATTACTCTGTTTATATTAAAAAATATTTGAAATTAAAAGTAGGTGCTAAAAACAAACCCCTAATATTTAATACCTTCTTCATTTTCAATCCAGATAGACGTGTTTCTTGTTGGTAAGTAGTTTTATTCTCGGTATCACAATAATGTTTTATTAAAGCCTAGGAGCGGAATGCTCAATCTAAGATTTCGATCCTAAGGATAAGTCGCCGAAAAGCATGACTTAACTATAGATAATCCTGAGTATAGAGTTAAGGAATCCTTAACCATAGACTACTTTTGTTATGAACACGCCCCCTTCTGTATTACCAGTTACCACTGACAGCTGCTGTCAAAATAAATTCGCATGTCTATAAAACAGTCCATACACTCAAATTCATTTAACAATGTATCTCAATATGGATATTGATAGTGTTAATTCGTTTGGCATGTACTTGAAGAATATTATTTTACTTTTATACGCCAGCCCGCAGAAATACAATATGCCAGGTGATAGAATGACACTTAACGCTAGTGTTACCATGTTAAAAAAATATCTTGCGGTACCTGTGGAATCACGTATAATGACTTATAACGGAAACATAAGAGTATTATAATTAAATATTAATATGTATTTATAGTTATTGCATTTATAAAATGCAGTTGTCATATTTTTGTCATCGTTTAACAATTATAAAATAATTTACCTAAACAATAGGAAAGAGAATTTTGAAATATGGTATTATTTTTAAAAGAAATGATCTTAACTAAGGACAATGTTTCTGCATAGTGTTTTCTGCTAAGGAAGTTTTAGTTATAACTTATAACAAATGTTTCTGCATTTCGCTCTAGGTGTTTATGACTACTGTCATTGAGCCTCATGGCATGTTGTTGTATTAAAAATATGCTATGTAACTACATAAGAATATATTTTTTTATAAATGTATATAAAAAAAAGCTCTTTTCACAATGTGGAGGATGCCTCAACCTATTTTAATGATGATTAGGTTATACCATTCAATCAATGTCCAATTAAGGTATGGAAAAAGAAAAAAAGTGAGTTACCAACATTTTTGTTATAGGTCCGAAAACACGCGTAAGTTAATATATATATTATTATGTCATTCTGTCATTATTAAATTTAACACAATATTATCGTATTTTCATATATCGACGGCCCCAGGAAAAACCATGATAAGTCTAAAATCATAAATGTTCAGGAGAGCAAAAAAACTAAAATATTTACGCTATTAAATTCATCATATAAAATGAGTAAGTTTTTTCTTATCTTATTTAAGTAAATCAGATAGACCATTTTATGGTCTATATTCCTAACAAAATTTAATGGTGATTAATTAATTAACAGCTGAGATAATGTCCAAAAATCGTTTTTATTTAGAATAATATTACGCACTTTATATTTCCACTCGATTTAACATGCTTTTGCGCGGACGAAATAGATTACTGACTCCGCATAACACATTCATATTCTGAGATAGAAACCTTATTTTACGTCGCATTTTTCTTACTCTATACGATTTTATGAATTACAACTATAGTTATAACGCTCTTTTACGGAAAAATTGACATTGCGCAATATTTAACTCGAAATAGTACAGCGTGTCTATAAAATCTTAACAAGGGATATAGGGACATATTGATATATTTATATTTTTATACGGAGTTTTTATAATTTAAATGTATTTAAGTATGACTTTTTATGTTTTTTTGTAAATTATTATTGATATTTTTATAAATAATCAGAATATGTACATTACGAAATAATAAACATTCAGGAAAAATGTTTATAATGGAATATAAAGAAGTTATGAGGAAATTAGTACATAACACTACTTACTACACCATCAATAAAATATCTATTTTTTATACCTACTTCGTAACAAATTTTTCATTAAAAATATAGAATAGATAGAAAAAAAAAAACAATATAATGTTAATGGTCATGTATATCAGTAGAACAATTTTAATTTAATTAATATTCAGTACAATTATCGAAACCAGAGAGATAATATATTTCATTAAATAAATCATTGTAAGTTCGTTAATAGTTTACATAAAGGATATACTGAGTGAATTAAATTAGTAATTATCACTTTAGAACACACATAATTATTATTGTTCAATATAAAAATACAAAAATATTAAATAACTAGTGGAATATAATATTATACATAACAATTTGGCACAAATGTACCTACCAAAGCATCGAAATGTTGGAAAAAATATATTTAAGTAGGTTTATTAGTTTCAAAAATTTTAATACTAATAAACCTAAGGAAAGTGTTATTTATAACCTAATAAATATTATTTAAAGACAGCTGAATTCACTTTCGTTATCAAATGAGATAGCATTATTAAAATGTTCATCAGCAGAAGTTAAATTCATATAAAATTTATACTAGGCTTGTATAACATACACATTCTATAATCACGATTAGGTAATTACCTATCTAAAATAACATTGATACAACATTATGTAGTTCTTATGTAACAAGAGTGATAACCTTTTCAGTACCTACCTTATATTCTCTTTTTTCAATTCAATTTTTGCAACATGATAATATCATTAAGATATTATCTTTCTGTAGGTAATTGATCTTGTAAAATTGTAATTATAAGCTTATAAATACTGATCCAGTTGTGTTTTTCTAATGTTTATTGTTGATATGAGTTTAATTACCGATTAGTAAACAAAGATGGATAATATTTAATTGTCAACATAAATCATGAAACATCAGTATAAGTACGTCTTAACTGAACTCAGTTATGTTATTAATACGAGGTGTCATGATTGCATTAATATAATTGGAAAGTTAAAATAAGTATGTACCTCCGCAACATTGTAATATTTAGTTTAAAATTTAAATAATCGTGGTACGAATCTGCATTTTTCTAAACGGTTGGCTTTCAAGTATTATTTTCTTTAAATGATACATTATGTTATCTAATCCAATCGATTACGTAGAGTTTTTTTATTTATCAACAAAACATCGTTTATTATCCGTTGTCATTCATATCACTTTATTTAACTTATTTTGATCGATCTAAAAATTATATAACTCCGACCGATTTAACTTAGATAAAATAATAATTACTATTTTTGCTAGTTTTCATATTTTAAAACAATCATATTCAATAAATTACTAAATAATTTACTAGATTTAAAACCAATTGATATTTTGTTCAATAGTATAGGTACCCACCAGATACCAAATTTTAATCTCATCTTATATACATTACTTACCTAGATTCTAGACAACAATAAATGCTTCATAAACTGACTATTTTCATACACGGTTTTTGGTAAAATTCTATTGAAAATAATAGATAAAATAAGTTTTCAAAAAACCCGGCTAATCTCCCTTTTAGGTGACCGATGCAATAATAATTTATAATCCACAGAGCTCGTTTTCGAAAAATATTCAATGTACAAAGTAATAATAATATATACCCTTTTATATTATTGCAAAAATACTATTAACACGTAGGACGTATTTTTTTTATTTTTAGCCGAACTCATAATATTATTATTACAATGAGCTTAAGTCGGTCCCAGTCAACTAGTAAGCCTTTCGGAAATTCTCACCATTTCAAAGTGTAGGTAATAAAAATGATTTTTTTCACTTTCTTAAGTCATAAATATTATTCCGTAATTAGTAAGAATTTAGCTAAAAGAATAATACAATAAACTCTCTTGTATTTGCTAGCTAGGTAAGTCCTTCCATTTAAATAATAAAATATTTTGTAATTTAAACATGAAAATACTGCCTAGTTGTTATTATCGATGTACAAGACTAATTTAATCAAAATGTGTCATACTGTACCGAAAATAAAATAATGTTTTGAAGTTAAAACATAATATTATAGGTATAAGCATCCGCCTATAACATCGTGGGTTCCGAGTTCAAATCATGGATCTGAAAAATAGATACAAATTGTTTTTCAATTTGTGCTCGGAGTCCTAATAGGTTGAGCAAGTGGCTGACATCCATTTCTCGTAAAAACAAAACCTGTTCTCCAATCTGTGGGGGGCCTCATTAGGATCGGACATGATCGGATATTTTAGGTGGGTACATTTTTAATTGCAAAACAATTTGTTTTCTAGTGATAGGTAATAATATTTAATTAAAATATGTCGTTTTCTGCTAGGTATTTATTTAAATTAAGTTTATTTATAATTACATACTTTTTTTACTCATCTTAATAATTGAAACAGTGAATTATTATAATGATATATCCATATCGTTTTCTATTGGATATTTGTTTAATATCAAATAATTTAACAATTTCAAACTTAAACATTACCTACAACATTGTTTTTTTGGTATCTAAGTAGAAGAGTAATTAACCGAAAATAGTCGAAGAAAGCTTGTGGAGGTCTTTATTTTGCGGTGGATTGAAATTGGCTGATGAATCAAAATTAATATTTAAACATTATTACTGTGTCCTAGTATATTATAAGTACCTACCTATATTAGTACAAAATAATTATTTTCTATTTTGTTTGTTTTATATTCAATAATATAATATTTTGATAATAAAACACTAGTACTAGTGACTAATGAGTAGCTTTTTAACTAAAACTGCATTTACCTACTGCAAATTCCAATATTTTCCGAAGATAAACCAATATATTTTTCGAAACTAATGTGATACGTCAATATAAACCATGCCGTATATTAGGATCTCCGTTAAAGACTGTTATAGCAAGTATAACAACCCTATTACTCGTAAAATAAAACGCAGTACACTTTTTTTATTGATATATGACTATATTCCTCGGATATTTATGTGAACACAAATTTGGTCGATGCGATATGTAGATATAGAGCACCATTGACAAAAACCTAACTTTGTCAATTTTTATGCTAGAGACCTGAAATTTTTACAGGACATGCACAAAAAATATAATATTATAAAAAGCTAATAAAACTTAAAACGCTATTTTCAGACTTATCATGGTTTTTCCTGGGGCCGTCGATATTATAAAAATATATTTATCATAATATTGCCAAAGTCCTGTTGTACAGAGGTAAGCAATTATTATAATAAAAATGAAAATAATAATAATTAACACGTAGCGCATTCACCTTAAGGGGGGACATGCTCGTCGAAGGTCAAAATTGAGTTTTTATTGTATTTTCAAACCATGATCCTGGACACTCCTTAAACGTTGTAGACAATCTATTTATATAATTTTGAAGCCTTATTATCTTTTATAGTTATTTTAAACATTTGATGACTGCATAAAGTATTTTTGTCTTTGCATAAAATAGTATTCTTTTAAACCTCTCGCTCTAATGTTTTAGAATATAGTCATATTTCGGTACATAACTGTGCAGTGGTGTTAAAATTTTTTACATTTATTAATTTTTAAACGCATTTATAAAACCATTAGTATAATTTATTACGAGATAATTTTTGTAAAATATTCACGATAAAAATTATATTGATAATCTCTGTGATCCCAAATTTGACAAGAATTAGGCATTTTATTTTTCAAAAAATCGGCAAGATTAACACATTTGAAGATGATTCTAAAGATATTTATTATAAATTATGTCTTTGACCATTCAAGTGTGATAAACATCTTATGAATAATGATTGCTTTATAATAATTATTGACCTAAGAATAAGGTAGTGTTTTTTTTAAATACGCCATTTCTTTTGTCATTCCCTAGTGGTTAAGCTACAATATACGGCCGTAGCCATAAATTTACAAACTATAATTAAATTAGGAAGTAAAATTATGTGAACGCGCGTGTTTGAACATGTACCTAACCGAATTTTTTTAATTTTTTTTTTAAACGATACATGTTCAAAAACGCGCATTAATATCATTTTACTCCCTACTTTAATTATAGTTTGTCAATTAATGGCTACGGCCGTATGTTATATCCTAACCACTGGGGAATGACAAAAAAATGGCGTATTTCAAAAAAACACTACCTTATTCTTAGGTCAATAATTATTACAAAGCAATCATTATTCATAAAATGTTTATCACACTTGAATGATCAAAAACACAGCTTATACAAAGTATCTTTAGAATCATCTTCAAATGTGTTAATCTTGCCGATTTTTTGAATAATAAAATGCCTAATTCTTGTCAAATTTGGGAACACAGAGATTATCAATATAATTTTTTATCGTGAATATTTTACAAAAATTATCTCGTAATAAATTATACTAATGGTTTTATAAATTCGTTAAAAAAATATTAAATGTAAAAAATCTTAACACCACTGCACAGTTATGTACCGAAATATGACTATGTTCTAAAACATTAGAGCGAGAGGTTTAAAAGAATACTATTTTATGTAACAAAAATACTTTATGCAGTCATCAAATGTTTAAAATAACTATAAAGGATAATAAGGCTTCAAAATTATATAAATAGATTATCTACAACGCTTAAGGAGTGTCCAGGATCATGGTTTGAAAATACAATAAAAACTCAATTTTGACCTACGACGAGCACGTGGGCCGTTAAGTACATTTATATTATTTTACTATTTTCATTGTATATTTTTTCTTAAGGGGGGACATGCTCGTCGAAGGTCAAAATTGAGTTTTTATTGTATTTTCAAACCATGATCCTGGACACTCCTTAAACGTTGTAGATAATCTATTTATATAATTTTGAAGCCTTATTATCCTTTATAGTTATTTTAAACATTTGATGACTGCATAAAGTATTTTTGTTACATAAAATAGTATTCTTTTAAACCTCTCGCTCTAATGTTTTACAATATAGTCATATTTCGGTACATAACTGTGCAGTGGTGTTAAGATTTTTTACATTTATTAATTTTTAAACGCATTTATAAAACCATTAGCATAATTTATTACGAGATAATTTTTGTAAAATATTCACGATAAAAAATTATATTGATAATCTCTGTGATCCCAAATTTGACAAGTATTAGGCATTTTATTATTCAAAAAATCGGCAAGATTTACACATTTCAAGATGATTCTAAAGATATTTATTATAAGCTATGTCTTTGACCATTCAAGTGTGATAAACATCTTATGAATAATGATTGCTTTATAATAATTATTGACCTAAGAATAAGGTAGTGTTTTTTTGAAATACGCCATTTCTTTTGTCATTCCCCAGTGGTTAAGCTACAACATACGGCCGTAGCCATAAATTGACAAACAATAATTGAAGTAGGGAGTAAAATGATATTGACGCGCGTGTTTGAACATGTACCGTTTAAAAAAAAAATAAAAAAAAATTCGGTTAGGTACATGTTCAAACACGCGCGTTAACATAATTTTACTCCCTACTTTAATTATAGTTTGTCATTTTATGGCTACAGCCGTATGTTGTAGCTTAACCACTAGGGAATGACAAAAGAAATGGCGTATTTCAAAAAAACACTACCTTATTCTTAGGTCAATAATTATTATAAAGCAATCATTATTCATAAGATTTTTATCACACTTGAATGGTCAAAGACATAGCTTATAATAAGTATCTTTAGAATCATCTTCAAATGTGTTAATCTTGCCGATTTTTTGAATAATAAAATGCCTAATTCTTGTCAAATTTGGGATCACAGAGATTATCAAAATAATTTTTTATCGTGAATATTTTACAAAAATTATCTCGTAATAAATTATACTAATGGTTTTATAAATGCGTTTAAAAATTAATAAATGTAAAAAATCTTAACACCACTGCACAGTTCTGTACCGAAATATGACTATATTCTAAAACATTAGAGCGAGAGGTTTAAAAGAATACTATTTTATGTAACAAAAATACTTCATGCAGTCATCAAATGTGTAAAATAACTATAAAGGATAATAAGGCTTCAAAATTATATAAATAGATTATCTACAACGTTTAAGGAGTGTCCAGGATCATGGTTTGAAAATACAATAAAAACTCAATTTTGACCTTCGACGAGCATGTCCCCCCTTAATACGATTTAAATCATGTAAAAAATATTTCACATTTTAAATTTCCAATTAATTGTTTTACATACTACACGAATCACTTTGAATTGCATTGGTTAAAATATATTTTAAGTAATATATCTTAAAATAATATATGAACTTTGTCAATTATATTTTTAGAGTCAGTTTATTTTAAGTAAACTCGCCAAATTTATCTTATTTATTTCCTAGGCGTAGAGGTTTTAATATCAACGTAGACCCTTCGAAGGTCCGGCCTATGAGTAAATTGAAGCTACGGCGTAGATCAAAAGGAGAGAAAATGATCCTTGCGATGTTCGCAGAAGATGAGGAAAAGTTAATCGTAGCACGTCTTTAGAATACGACCCTAATCTCATAGTGAAGCCTCCGTAGTTATATTATATACAATGGTGAATTTTCTATAGGACTGCATTTTTATGAAGATTATTGATACCTAATATTTATATAATTGAATAATGTAAAATTTTATAGCTTACTTTAAATGAAACACTATTCTGGTCATAAATGGTACATATATTATTAATTATATAATTAATTAGAATGGCATAAACACTACACAGTATAAAATAAAATAATATAATCTTATATATAATATACAGATTGATAAAATAAATAACACAGTTAAAACATAAGTGATGACAATCTCTAATCATATTTTCTTTCCGTTTTCTTTTCTACCTGAAGTCTTCGTGTTGCTAAGTTACCGTGTATCTTTCAGAGATAAAGCTCACTTGCAAATCATTTTGTATCAGTAGTGTGTTATAATATTTTCACAGCTAATCAAATTTGTATAGATACATAATATAATAGTACACCTAGTCACAAGACAACCCCAACTCCAGCTCAATCTCCAGAAAACAGTCAATATAGTGAATAAAAAAAATTAATAAGTCATGTATATTAACAAAAAAAACTGACATTATTTTTTTTAACAAATAAGTTTAAACACAGTTAAGCACAATGCAGTGTAAGTTTATTTAAAATATATAAATCAATGGTTTCTTCAAGCGTCATATTTTTTCAAGGTTTAATGATGGTTCGTCAAATGCTCTGTATATAATATGCACTTATTGTGTTGCATAATATTTACCCATCAAAATATTTTTTTTTTTTTCTAATAACAGTTTTAGTTTCGATGTAAAATTCTCTGATGTATGTCTTTATGCTTTTTGTAGGTCCTTCAACTATCCCTCCACACATTCGTGTAAATTCTCATTAGTTTTATGTACTTAAGTTTGCCCATACATCTAATTGAATTGGCCTAATGGTTTGGGTAGTTTTTTTTACTTGATTCATTTATAATATCTTGGAATCTTTAGTCAGTTTTTTTCAATGAAACTATTCTATCATTAGATGTTGTATTTAATTAATGTCATGTAATTGTGTGATTGTATTTCCGACTATTACTAATATAAATTTAAAAAAAAACATGTTACTCTCACTTTACGACTAATCAAGGCACTGCTAGAAGTTTTTAGTACATATAGTCAATGCGGTGGTAATTTTATTATTTTTTTAATTTGTTTTGCCGCCCTATTATTTCAGTCACTCTAGATCTACTGCTAGATGAATATGTCAACGTGCTCTCACCACTCTTTGTGATCATTATAAATTCATTGCTACGTACATTCACATGCAAGTTAACTGCAATAAAGTAACTATCATTGTCTTCATCAGTCATGGTTGATCCTTCTTCTTTCGACCATGTCCGATCGTAATAGAATCATATGGACCTCCACAGAGTTAAGGTTTGTATTAACAAATTTTATTTTTATGAGAAATGGATGTCAGCCACTTACTCAACCTATTAAGTGCATACTTTGGCTCGTACATAAATTTAAAAAAAACAATATGTATGTCGCTACATTTCAAAATCAGCCAAGTCTACCTTTAGGTATTTTTGATTTTTTTGTGAATTGCTGAAGAACTACTACTTTCTAACATTTCTGCATTATCAAAATGTGGAATTTATTAATTTTAAATATTCTATACTCGAAATAATATAAACTTTCACCCTTGTGACTGTGTATTTGAGAAAACAAAAAGCTGTTTTTCTCCTATTTCATCTATTATGGACTTGGCTGATTTTGAAATCTAGCGACACATGTGTACTTGCCAGACCCAGGGTTCGAACTTGGAACCCACGAGGCTACAGGCCGATGCCTTAGCCGTGGGTTCCTAGGTCATAGTTCTTCAACACGTACATCCAACTTTATGAGTAAGACTATTCAGTGGGTTTAATAACTTCAAGTGTTTTATTTTTATATTATTTTCTACCTATTACTTACGGCATATTATATTCTTTATTATCAATAGTGTAGTCATCATTATCTTATCCAATTTTGACTTGGGTTATTGTACGAGATTAACAATATTAAAATAGGTAAAAGGAAATTGTTTATTTTGGCACCATAAATAAGTCTAAAAAAAGGTTTCATCGTTATTATTTGACATTTTTTATCTATAGAATGATCAAGAAGGCATCAAAACCTAATTATAATCATAAAAGTATATCTATACAGTATAACAGCTAATAAGTCACAATACTATCTTGATCTCATGTCTTATCTTCCTCTTTCTTACAATTGAGTTTGTCGCTCTTCATCGCATATGCTTTTTAAACCTATCTCTTTTGTGCGTAATGGCATTTATAATAATTTATGACAGGTAAATGAGATCTAACAGATATATAATATATATATATCAATTATATGTATATATCGAATAGTGCTATCGATTTAATAATAATATTTAAATTATATGTAATATTGATGATTCTAGGAATAGCCAAAATATGAAGATGACGAAGTGCATATTAATTAGAATATTTTTAGTTTAATGTGACGGATAACTCAAAGTCCCATTAAAATAATTGTAAATAGTGGTCGTATTTTAGGTATTTCAATAATGCATAGATACCAATCGACGATTTGTTGTACATCAATCAATGCAGCCTACACATTTCCACTTAAAGGTCTTTCTAATTTATACCATGTCCGACATTTTTCACCATTTTTAATACGTTTCTTAGTTTATGAGCCTTTTTACAACGTTTTTATTAGGTCGTATTATTATTTGTCCGGTGGTTGTTTATCCAGTACAAATCTTGCAATCAATTTTTAACTTACTTCCCGACTAGCTAGACATTTTAAACTTTTAGAATATATCAGAACACGATGTCAATACATTTTTTAAATACTTTTAGCCATCTTTAAGTAGAATTGAATTCATTTTCAGTTAATTCTGTTTTGTATGAAAAGTTATTTCGGAAGAAATCCGTAATCCAATCCACTATTATTAGTTGCTAGGGGGTCTGGGGTCCTAGCAACTAAATTATTAATATATACGAGCGTTACTATGGAAATTAATATGAATATCAAAATGACAATTCAGTATTATTTCTATCAAGTACAATTTTTTTTGATCGTTTAAGCTAGTCAAGTGAAGTGTATAATGATTCAACAGAAAATTTAAAACGTTTTGTATAAAAAGCTCTTTTTATCTTGTAATTATTTAAAATTAATGTCAATGCTTTGTACCCATTGAACAGGAGTAGAAGAAAACACTGATTAACAACGACACTTCAGGGTTATTACTGTAATTTTTAAATGTATGTAATAATTTTATTTTTAGGATTTATTTGGTTTAAAAATTCAATCGACGCCTAGTCTCCCGTCATATAAACATTCTGATGTAAATTACGTTGATCTGATAAATATTAACTTATAGAGCAGTGTTGAACTCTCACTAAGGCTAATAAGCATGATATTATATTGAATGTATTTGAGAGAAAAGTGTTGTGTGGAATATGTGGCCACGCTAAAAAGGACAGAAACTGGTGTTATATAAAATCTTCGTTAAGCTTTGTAAACTCTGTTGTGCAGTGCCCAACCGCTGAAGGATATCCTGAATAGCTAACCGGTGGTCAAAGATTGACTGCTAGGGATAAACTTCGGTGACTGACCGATGTCAACAAGGATGCTTGAGCGGTCGGTGTAGGCACTTGGAGGATACTAGTCTAGGATAGGGTGAATTGAAGAAAGTTCTTAGAGGAGAATAAGACATGTACTATGTTGTCAAAGCACCGATAATAAGTGTAAATATTATCATAGATACATAAGTGCTACACGTAACTATTCCATCCACGTACAAAACAAATCAATGCATTTATAACGAATTCATAAATATTTAAAATTCCAACTTCGTTATTCTCCTATACATAATTTTATTGTCTCAATCGTCAAATTCAATAAACGAATGGCAAAATAAGAGTGGCAGAAATTTATTTATTTGGTGCATTTTGAATGTTTTTGTCGAAGAAGTGGTTATGGATATCTTTATCAGAAATAGGTACTTTGTTTTCAAAAATGTTAAAAAAACTTTTATCTGTAGATATGGAGCTCAAATGTATGAAATTGAAGCAAAAATGGTACTCTAGGTCATAGGATACTGATTAAGTTAGCTAAAAGTGATTGCATAAAAGATTCATTTGAAGACACGTCATCTACTATGACATTCCACTACTATTTCAGATTACTAATTACTTACTTATATACCTACATACTTCTATGTGCAGGTTAACTGAAATAACCCTTGAGTACTTAGATTCATAATATAATGAGTAGATAGTATATGATAATTAAATTTGACTTTTCGTACGCATGTTATGTAAAAAAAGCAACAGACTTCAAACCAGAACGCGGGCCGCCATATTGATGAAAACAATTAACTTTTCACCAACACAACCAAACATACAATCGTTTTTTAAAATATTTAACTTCCTTCAAAATGTCTAATGCGGAATGCGTAGATACTCGTAAAAATAGGTACATATCTAAAGTTAAAATTTTTTGGTTGATTTATAATTTTCCCAATAATTCTATGATTCTACTCGACAAACGCTCCGAAGTTTTATTGTTATTTTTTAAATTATTAAATTATAATAAAAAAATCTTTCGTTCTATTATTATTTTTGTTTTCATTTATTACGACCAAGTTACCGGCACAAGGTGCGATTGTGCCCAATCGGTCCAGTCATCCTAAGAACAGCTTTGGTAAACCCATAACACTATAGCATGGGTGGCCAACCCGCGGCCCACTGGGTGTCAACTTATGACCCGTGGAGGAGTGATAAAATAAAAATAATAACAAATGCTGCCGCTAGATTTGCTAATTTTGCAAATTGAGATTCGATATTAGCTCAAGATTTTAAAAAGCACCGTGTGCTTTTTGCTGCATTTGCAACGCCATTCTCCGTAGACGTGAATTTATTACCGAGAAATTTACAAATGGAACATTGTGAAATATGTTGCGATGAACAGTTAAAGAATTGAGGGTTCATCAGGTTGGCTTGGAAGAGATTTACAAAACATATTTGGACAAGGAGAAATATCTTGCATTTTACAAACATGCTCTAATGATGACTTCGCTATTTGGAAACACCTACAGCTTTTTAGTCGGATGAAGCTTATCAAATCCCGCGTGAGAACACGAATCACTGATGTGCATTCGGAAAACTGTTTGCGTGTAGGAGCAACCTCACTCGATATCGATATTGATGTACTTAGTTCTGCCACACAAAATCAAACTTCTCACTAAAATTTATTATTTTTATATTATTTTGTTTATTTTAAATTATTTAAAAAAAGTCTACTCTAATAAATATGTTGGATTCTCATTTTTGTTTTATTTTATTAATATATTATAATATATATTTCTTTTTTGTATAATAAAAACAATCGGTTGTGCGGCCCGGTAGGAAGTCTCATTTTTAGAATCTGGCCCGGCTGCTGAAAAGGTTGGCTACCCATGCACTATTATAGTTAATAGTACTATAAAATATATACTATGTGGAAACCCAAATTAACTCCCGATGGTTTTATTTTATATTTTAAATGGATCACCACAAAATAAAGTAGATTCTTTAGATTAGAGAAGACGATTTTTATTAGGTTAGTTTATTCAAGTTTGATGTGAAAACAGTCACTTTATGTACTTTCTTAGTCATAGAATAATGGGAATCCTTTAAATTTTACACCCGTACAAAGTCTTTTTCAAATAAAAAAGTATCAACGGTGACGTCATCGACGCAGTAAATCGGATCGGTTTTACGACCGCGCCTTATTTTTCACGTCCGTAACTAACAGTCAGATTATAGTGAAGCACCCGTTTAAAGATACGTTCACACATATCAGTGCCGTGTTCGTTTTTCTTTTGATATTATTATATTACCTTATTTTTATGTAGTTTGACCATTTCTGTTGTGAACCGTGTGGAACAGCCTCTCAATTAAATTTATTCCTCTCCAATATCGTATTAGGTACGTTAGATAATCTGGATAACCATTGATGTACTTCATATTCATTTTCATGACTCAATTATCCCTAGAACTATTAGAATTAGGCGCGTTTGAAATATAAGATCAGAGTGTAATTTTGGCGTGACATGTAACACATAATTTATTTTTTCACACAAAAATAAACGCACTCAATTGGATTCGAACCACCGATTGCACGGTTATTAGCGGAACGCACTGCCTTTACGCCACAGTGTGATACTGCAATCGTGACGATTGTACAGTATAATATTATCGTTTAGAATTGTTCCGTTGCCTAGGCAGCGAATTTATTATACAGTATAATATTATAGTTTAGAATTGTTCCATTGCCTAGGCAGTAAATTTATTATTGTCGGCCATTTGCAATTCCTTACGTAAAAAAACTATCAACGTCATAGTGGCAGTTGTTACATTAAAAATAAAAACAACGATTATATAATTAAGTAATATAAGTTAAAGTGTATAAAAATAAACGGCGTTCCAATAAGCGGTCCTTTTTCTTGAGTGTGTAATTTAACAAGATAATTAAGAGCTAGTCGCAGAATCTAGGTTATCACAAGTTTTGTTTTTGTTTTGTTACGGCAAAGAAGTATAACTTCTAACGCGCGTACATAAGTACAAACACCGATTTTTTTTGTATTATTTGTAGCATCATGTTGTCAGTATTGAAGAAGTTAAAAAAGGTGACACCATTTTCCTAAACATGTTTTTCAAACATATTTTTTATTCTTATAGCAATGTTTCTGAGATGTTCAAATTATGTACCATCCGTTCCAAATTATGTGATTAAAATTCTGATCCTTACGTATAATAACTAGCCACAAGAGAGTTTTATATAAGGTTCTTATGGTTTTTCTTAAGAGTGCCTTATTCTTCAGAATTCTTTGGAGACCAAAATAGCACCTGTTGGCGATTTATTTCATCACTTCTGATATTCGTCTTTGTGATAAGGGACCCTATATGAACAAATGAATCCACAATAAAGTATTGCTACCAATAATAAGGCTGTCATTTTCATTCGTTGCACTGTGAAGAGCTGGCATCCATTTTGTTTTACGTTCATTTATCCGTTTTCTGCAGCTGACTTTACGGAAATAAATGTACATAGCACTGCTCGGAATAGAGCAGAATACCCTGTAGCGTCGTTCCGGTTCATGAATTCCTCGAGAATACCGTTCCGTCTCGTGGAATCCTCGAATATACCGTTCCTTCTCGTGGAATCATATCTTCATGTCTCGTAAAATTCTCGAGCCTCATCAGAATATTTCATATAGCGTTCCGGTTCAAAATATTTTGAAAAGATAATAAAATAATTATCTTTCTATTAAACAATGATTTTACTGGTTGAAAATCCCTGGTTATTGTTCCTACATAATATGTCGATACAAATGGGTGCCACAATTAGCCAAGTTAAAATTTTGTTCTTAGAAATGCATCGAGTTAGGTATATTTTTTCCCAATAATGCATTTCTAGACAACCCATGTGTCTAATAATAAAAAATAAAAGTTTTTATTGAAGAAAGCACCTTAAGATTTATTGCTCTCTTCCGTTTTCTCAATAAGACAATATGAGACAATAAAGGGTGTTTTTTTTAGAGGTATAGAACTTTGAAATGGAATAAAACAAAGATGACTTTTTATATTGACATGAAATTTACTTTATTCAAAAGATGCTCTTCTGGCATTTTAATTTAAATATGACTTCTGGCATATGACCGCCACGGCTCGCTCCGACGTAGTCTAATCTGGAGGTCTAATTTTCGATGACTTTTTCCAACATTTGTGGCCGTATATCGGCAATAACGCGGCGAATGTTGTCCTACAAGTGGTCAATCGTTTTGGACTTATCGGCGTAGACTAGCGACTTCACATATCCCTACAGAAAATTAATAGTCAAGCGGCGTTAAATCGCACGATCTTGGAGGCCAATTCACGGGTCCGAAACGTGAAACTATGCGGTTACCAAACGTTTCCTTCAATAAATCAATTGTGGCACGAGCTGTGTGACATTTTGCGCCGTCTTGTTGAAACCACAGCTCCTGCACATCATGGTTGTTCAATTGATGAACGAAACAGTCAGTAATCATGGCTCTATAGCGGTCAACATTGACTATAACGATCTGGCCAGCATCGTTTTTAAAGAAGTACGGACCAATTATTCCACCAGCCCATAAAGCATACCAAACAGTCAATTTTTCTGGATGTAATGGTGTCTCAACATACACCTGAGGATTATCACCACTCCAAATATGGCAGTTTTGTTTATTGACGTATCCATTCAACCAAAAGTGAGCTTCATCGCTAAACAAAATTTGCTTATGAAAATCGGGATCAACGGCAATCTTGTTTTAAAATAAATTTTCACAATTTGGAAGCGTTGTTCAGGCGTCAGTCTATTCATGTTGAAATGCCAAACCAAACTAAACATAAATCACTTAACAGCTGACAAAATGGCCGCCAATTAAAAAAGTGCTGCCAGCTTAAAGTTCTATACCTCTAAAAAAAACACCCGTTAGTACATTATTATAACAATGTTTTTTGCATGCAGACAAAATCACAAAATACATCATCTATTTAGGGTATCTGGTATTATGGGAATAGATTATAGAAGGATGTAAGGTAGATGGTTTGTGAAATACAAAAGTATCATGATGAAATCAATCCACTTTTCTAATATTCACGTCATTCTTATAATAATAATAATTATATACAATGAAAAATGTATTAGGCACTCATAAAACAATTGCAGGTAGGTGTATATTGGTATATTATATTATAATCAATTAATGAAAATAGTTTTTTAAATTATCATGGTAGTGGCAATGCCTTCTAAAATTTTCACGTTTTTAATACTAACCTTAAAATAATATTGCATAATATTATTTAAAAAGATGTATTAGTATTAGACTATTAGAGTATTAGGCTCTCATAAAACCCCTGCAGGTAGATTGTTTATGAAAAATGGCAATGCCTTCTAGAATTTTCACCTATTTTACTAAGCTTAAAATAATTATAGATATTGCATATTTAAAAAAATGTATCAGGCTCTCATAGACCCCTGCAGGTAGATTGTTCATGAAGAAATGGCAATGCCTTCTAGAATTTTCACCTATTTATTACTAAGCTTAAAATAATATTCATATTGCATATTTAAAAAAAATGTAACAGGCTCTCATAGAACCCTGCAGGTAGATTGTATATAAAGAAGTGTCAATGTCTTCTAGAATTTTCACCTAGCTTAAAATAATATTGATATCGCATATTTAAAAAAAATATATTAGCTCACATATGATCCTGCAGGTAGATTGTTTATGAAAAATGGCAATTCCTTCTACAATTTTCACCTATTTATTACTAAGCTTAAAATATTATTGATTTCCCTATTTTTTTTAAAAATATCAGGGTCGCATAAAACCCTGCAGGCAGATTGTTTATTTTATTAATTAGAGATTAAAGATTATTAATTTTAATTTTAAACCAGCGGCACTCCATTTCAACTTCCTACCAATGATTTGGATAGTTCGATGAACCAAAGAAACACTTTTATTTATTTTGTGACCCTGATTCTAAATCACCACACCAGAGCTAGTCGAAGAATCTAAGTCTTTAGGTTAAGGTTGTTTAAAAGTATGCATATTTAATAAGGAATGGTATATTTGTAAAACTTGTGTATTAATTGAATACCTAATTGTATTAAATTAATTTATAATGATGTTCATACTGTACTTTTGCTGCTTGATGCTCTTGTTTTTCGTACATGTTGGATTTTGATTTGATTAAAAAATAGTTTTATCAAAATATTTCCAATTTACTAAAAATCAGAGCTTTGAATAAAGTATCATGTGTCTTGGTTTTACTAAGGTATCTGCTGTTTGAGACTTTCACGGTTGCTTGTCATTGTAATATTGATTTTTGGGTTTTCACCGCGAGGACTTCTTCCTTCTTTCGTTGACGTTTCGGGTTAGTTGCAGAGGCCATTATTAACAGAGATATCATAATATCATAATCAAACATAGTAATTATATTATAACATGTCGAGGAAAGAAGGAAGAAGTACACGTGGTAAAAACCCAAAAATCAATTACGACAAGGTATCTTCACTCATGTTTCCATCTACACTTCATTATACATTTTTAATTTATTCAAACGACTGACGAAACCAATGGGAAATTGTATTGGTTTGTCCATTATTTCATGTTTTTATAAAATTTTATTAGATTCATATACATTAATTTATTTATATTTGTATATTTTGATGTCACAAACAACTGATTCTGGCGGATATGGTGACGAAGATGTAAAACGGAGATATTTTTTCTATTACAGTAAAGTTATTATATCGAATATTGCACATATTTTTTGAAAAAATATTGAGCGTTCCGGTTCGTAAAATTTTCTATTTCGAGCAATGAATGTACGCCTGTTTAAAGGATTATGGGAAACGGGAAATGACATCAATATCATCAATATATGACAATAATTAACTTATATTCTATATACCTACCTATTTAACATATTATTTTGACAGCGCAACAGTCAATGAGACACAATGACAACAGTGTAATCAGTAATATAATTGAAACCATGACAAATACCCAGGCGTTAAGAAAATCATATAAATATATTCTGACCTGACCGGGATCGAACCTGGAGCTCCCGTATCAAAGGACTTATTAACTGGTTAACGAGGGCTAATAAAATATGATACTTCTTTAAATATATTATTTTAACCGCTCAGTGTGAATACTGAACCAATACTGAGCTGTGCGAGTAGACCATTTAGCAGAGCGCACGTTTAATAGATGTCGCGACTCGTCATTCTTAAGGTGTTGTCGGTTTTCCCGCTCAGGTGTTCCTGCATTCGATATTCAAAACACGTTTGGTTTCGGAAGCTTTACCCCCACCCTCCGTCTCCACGCGCCTAGCCTTTGTATGGAACAACCTCTCTGATCTACCTGCAATCTGAAACAGTGGTCAATAGTATATGGATTGTGAAATAGTTTCATACACAATGTATTATATTATATTTTATGTATTTGTCTTTGAGTTTTCGTCATGATGTGATCAATTATTGTAGAAGCACGATGTTAGACGAGTTTTAATTTAGTTATATAGGTATTTAAATTTACGTTAGGGTCAAGGTAATTTAAGTTTTTTAAAAACGAAAATATAATTAATATTAAATTCAACCTGTAGAATTTAATATCAATTATATTTTCATTTCTTGTAAAATGGAATTCTACCAAGTAAATGCTAACTCAATTAATTAATTTTTTAATAACGTTTGACCACAATATTTTCTTATAAATTTAAATATAAATATAATATAACGTACCTGCCTACCAAAAGTATTTTTTTTATTATATTTTAAAATAATATGTGCATTGAATACAAATAGTCTTTTGTTTCAGAGAAGAGACATTATTTTGGATTTTTTTGTACATTATAATACATATCTATATAATATACATCTATTTAAGTTTAATATATTATATTTCACGATTAATAGTCATGTTGTGGAGTAATTTGAATAAATTGTACATGGTCATTTATTGGATAATTAAAAGGGTATGGAAGGTCTGCAGTTCGTTATGGGCAATGCGCTGAACGTGTATTGAATGATACTCGTACATCTGTATTTGGCCATGTATTTTTTCAGACTTACTCGAGGTGTAAATGAGAACTTTAGGCCATTCTAGGTAGATTTGACCTGTGTATCCCTGATAACTATTTAGGAAATCGGGAGCATTGGTTGTTTCTTCCTTCAATATGCAGAAGTAACCTGCCACTGATAGTGCCAATTGGGAGAGCGATAAGTATGTTCATCCAAATCGCTTCAGTTATTAGAATATTATAAGATGAATTTAGGTAGACGTTATTTTATAAATTATTTAAATAGGATCTACTTTTTAAATACATCCTTGCACATTTTAATATTTTTTTTATATTTACCCTTTATATATTGATTATTTATCTTAGACAATAATAAAAAAATAATAATATAATAATCATGTAAAGTATAATAATCATTTTTTTTGAATTATTAATAACCATGTCTTTGCTTTTTCGTATAAAGTGGTTGTTAGTAATTTTGAACAATCACAAACACACAGGCTTTGAGAAAAACACATAAATATTGTGTGTCCTGACCGGGATCGAACCCAGGAACTCTCGGGTAGAAGGCAAGCGCCTTACGCACTGCACCACGAGACCCGCCTATATATAATAATTATATTATAATAACAAACAACTAATAATTATTATTAAATGAGAGAATAAAATAATAAAACCTGCAAAAATCTGCCTAGTAATATATCATCGAAAAAAGATTAATAGATACACAAAAAAAAATGTACTTACAGTAATTTTGTGCCTGCAGTATATTATTATGATCAATACCTGAGTGGTATTGATCATTTTAATAAATCGACAAGTTCAATAATTATTATACTTCTAATACATATTGGTAAAAGCGAACATATTTTTTTCATGGAAATAGATCAGAGAAGGACAGTATTTTGAACTAACATAGTTGCTTAAACTATAATATACAAATCATAATAACATATCTACTAGATAATCTTCGAGCATAATAATACATCAGTTGAGTGCTATAATCAGTGCAGAGTTGTATTGTATAAAGTATTTAATAAAAGACTATAAAGCGATTCATTTAAAATAATGTTTTAGACGTTAAAAATAGGTCACTACAAAAATAAAATGTCAGCAAAAATAAAGCTCAGCTCAGAGCTTAAACTTAATAAAATAAAATGGCTAAGAATAACCGAGTTATCCGTCGCTGAGACGAAGCACCGACATTTCACCGGATGTCGACACTTGGCAAAAAAGATCGCTACAAAATATGCGCCGGGAAATGCTTTACGGCGGTGCGGAATATTGAAGTATTTTGCGAACGCTACCAAAGCTTTTTTTGTGCAGCTTTCGCAACGGAGGAGGGAAGCTTTTATAGGCTCGTTGTACGAGATGTGCAAGTCTAGCGAGTATGCGTTATGAACCGGGGTATTTTGATAGCCGAATGGACTAAATAAACTGTTTACAACATAGTGATAACGTATTATTCTGTTATCTAAGTAGCAAGGCAAATATCGCTCATCATAAAGCAAAAATAAATGTACTCACATATTATTTTTTCATCACAATGTACTACATCTTTTAAATCTACAGTGACCTAGCGGTAACGTGTTGGCTTATAATATCGTGGGTCCCGGGTCCAAGTCCCAGGTCTAGTAAATTCACGCATTATTGTTCAGTGTATTTTGGACCCAGAGTATGAAACTAATAGGTAACACCCACGATGGCCGCGCAGCTTAATCGCCGGCCTATAATTTCATGGGTCGCATGTTCGAATCCTGGATCTGACAAGTGTACAATATTGTTTTTCAATTTGTGTAAGAGTCAGAGTAGGTATGGACGTAAAACGTTGAGCAAGTGGCTAACATCCATTTCTTGTAAAAACAAATCTGTTAATTGAAATCTTCCACTCTGTGGAGGCCCATATGATTCTATTAGGATTGGACATGGTAAAAAAAAAGATTAAGCAAATAGCTGACATCAATTTCTTCGAAATACTTAAAAATATAATATATTATAAAGGAATTAAGTTTCGTACTATTCCATTTAGGTCGTTTTTTGCGACCCGGGTTTCGCCTTTCGGCATCTTCAGGCGCCGTTTATACTCACCAAAGGTAAACACACACTACACATGGATTTAGTGAAATATGACTATATTCTAAAACCTTAGATCGAGAGGTTTACAGAATACTATTTTATGTTGTTGTTTTTATTTAATAAAACACAATTTTTATGTAGTACTTATTCCACTTTTAATCAAGAGATTAGGTTGAAACTGGTTGAAAATGACCCTCTGAGGCGGACAAAACCGGTCCTAATCTCTTGATTAAAAGTGGAATAAGTACTACATAAAAATTGCGTTTTATTAAATAAAAACAACAGTACGAGTACAATGCAGTTCCACCATGCATTGACAGTTACCAAAATAAAAAAAAACTATTTTATGTAATAAAAATTCTATATGCAGTCATGAAAATGTTTAAAATAAATATAAATGATAATAAGGCTTCAAAATTATTTAAATAGAATTCTGATCATCTACAACGTTTAAGGAATGTCGAGGATTATGCTCTGAAAATACCACAAAATCTCCATTTTGACCTACGTGGCGCACGTGGGCCGTTAACCAATGTAATATCCAACATGTTACAGATAAAGTAAATAAATTTATTTTACCAAATCTTCGCTGTAGCCCCAATACTACTATTTTTTTTTAATATTTAAAAACAAAATACATATCATATTGGTGACCCCATGTTGCATGGATGTTTTCTGTATAAAAAAATAAGTTTGTACGATTATATTAAATTTATACTCAGCATGGGCTCTATTTTATTTAGCGAATAACGAGCATCAACTTTATTACAAGCATTGTAAACACTTTGTAAAGACACCTCTACATTGTGGTAGCTCATAATATGCTCTGTGTTGAAGTAGAAATGGCTATATACCTATTTTACTACATTATTTGCAACTGCGTATTATTCTCGTTTCTTTATCGTACCTACGATTTATTGCTCTGTACACATGATGAAAGCAGTGTATATTAAGTTTCGGTGTAAAAATTATCATCTTATTTACAGATAGTTAAGTATATAGCAGTTGGCAGATATTGCTGGATTTTTCCAGTATGAAAAGATTCTCTGGTTGATCCCATAACACTGTGTATAAATTACAAAGTAAAGTAGTTTTTTGGCTCTATAATCCGGTGTAGATCTTCATCTTCCTACATAGAGGTCTCATTATAGTTTTTATTTATGATAAAAGCTACTTTAGCTTTCTTAATTCATGATTCTCTTGGTCCAAATATAATATTAAAAATTATATATTGTTGATTTTCCAGATCCGAGACTGATAAAAATAAATGGTTAGTTCTTCACCTTCTTTGAAGCCAATTTATATGTTAAAATCTGAATGCTAGGTAAAAATATAAATAAATATACTATCATTTGTTATTGAGTCGTTACTTAATTATAAACCTTAATATTTATCTTGCATGACCTATAACAGTATACTTTCATTTGATTTAATAAATGATAAAAATGTAGAGTGACGGACAACGAAACACAATACATACTTGAAACGTGATTACATTGATCAAAATTGCGGAATGCTCCACGATACCTAACAGAGAAAGTTACTTAAGTAAACTTAAATAAGTTAGGTATGGTAGTAGTTATGAAATAGTTTATGTCATTGGGTTTAATCTTATATAGTAAAAATTACAAACCTTCTTAAATAGTCAAAATATACCAAAACTGTTAACTATGAATAAATTAGATACTAATTAAAAAATTTTAAATTTTTGATTATATAATAGTATAGTATAAGTAGTAAGATAATAGTTATACGACATTTAAAAATGTAAAATTGTCATCGCCCGTAGATGAGCACTATTCCTAGCACATTGCATCAGTGCCAACTTAACACAATTTCATGAATTTGATTTTAATATTTTGTTTATCGTACATTCGACAGTTGACTTTTGTTGAATGTAATAAAACTCTCTAAATGTCTTTATTTGGAATCAAGTTTGTATCATCAATCAATTCTATCGAATCCTGTTCACAGTTGAAATCTTAAATACCTTATAATTCTCTAAACAAAGCGGCAATTTTCTTTGAAGTTTTTGCCGACTTTGACGTTTGACGAAGATGATTTAAAAAGGGGCATAGAAACAGTTCAAATCAGTAATGCAAGTAATAAAAAATTAACAAAAAACTTAAAATTATACGCATTTTTCATATCAGTCATTTTGAAAAATAATTATTTTTAGTTACAGGATAAGAATAAATAGATATACCTATTCACACCTTTACTTGGTACGTTCGTAGTTGTAATTTTTTATAGTTTTTATTTTATCTTGCATCTCGGGCATCCAAATCCCTAAATTCAGTACTAACCAAAGATGTAAAGTCTCGTATCTCGAAATTTGTACGTAAACAGTTCACCGCAGGACACTTATTCGTGCGCCGCAGTGCGAGAAACATGAGTTCGTGTAACATATAATCAAATAACGAGTTCTTCATAGAACATTTCACCGTGGAGTATATTTGTACGTATGCTACAACATGTGGAGATGTCTTTAATAGGCTAGGTTAGGTTAGGTTAGGGTTAATCTAATTGGAACAATACTATTTGCAAACTATCGCCGCATTTTGCAAGATTCGTACAAATGTATTCCACGGTGAAATTTTCAACGAAGAACTCGTCATTTGATTAAATGTTATACGAACTCATGTTTCACGTACTGCGGCGCACGAATAAGTGTCCTGCGGTGAACTGTATACGTACAACTTACATGTAACCGTAAAGTCCACAGCAAATGCATTTATCACTCGCGTATCCATATTACTACTTAATATAAAACAGACGATTATTATTCGTAAAAAATATTAAAAAAGTTATGCAAAATACCTTTTGTAAAATCGAACCACCAACGCAATTGTTCTACCTAGCCATAGTTTACAAAAAGTTTCGGGACTTTTAAAGGAGAGATTGTTTTTATTAGATCCTTGTACGAATTATAATTCTTATTATCGGCCTCTTATTAATTATTTTAAAACGCTTTTTGCTTTCAGCGAATTAACGAGGCGCAATTAAGTACCTACTTATTCTCACACCCCATTTCTGAGAATTCTCAATCACTACCAGATTAATTTATCGAAGAGAATCAGGAAAAAATATTTAGACACGAAAAATGTTCTTGAACAGGGCAGCATTTCATCCACGCAGTGCATATGGGCAATCGATTTTAGAGGTGGTTAGGTTTAATTATTAACTTAAAAATTACAAAATGAGCGTTTATTGAAATAATTTGTAACTATTATTCATGTATTATTACTGCTCTTAAAATAAGTAGTTTTGTTTATTCCAGGGCTATAAAGCCGTTATTTTTTTCGTTCCGGTTTAATCGATATATATATATATATATATATTTCAGTTCGTTTTCGGTTTTCTTTCCGAAAAAAATAACGGTTTTTCCGGTTTTCGGTTCAGCTCAGAGTAATTAGTTTTTAAACGTTTTCATTTGTATTCAAAAAATATTTTATATCATAATTTAGAACATTTTTATGGTATGTGTATGATGGCCTGTGAGTGACCCACGAGTCTAAGAATCTAAACGCGAAGATCCAAGACGTAAGACGTGTCGCACCAATCACATGATGTTGTCGTGGGCGCTTGTAGATAACAGTGTGTTAATAAGGCTGTTTAATTTTAGGTTAATAGTATATTATTAGCAATTTGTTTTCATCAACAGTTAATCATAATCATAAAAATATATCTGCTTTTTAGTTGAAACTACATTAACTATATTATATTAACAGTTTTTAATAAATAAGATTTGCTTTACTTTAACTTCAAGTATTCTACAAAATGTTAACAATTATTAAAGATGTTTCATAATTATTCTACTTCTTATTAAAAAAAAGTAAATCTCCATCCTAACTCATACTCAGAATAATATTTAATAATAATGGTTCAAATATTATATTATAATATTTGAACCATCAATTTTTATTCTGTTTCGAAAGTCCTGACTATCTAAATAAAATGATTCAAAGCTGAACTTGAATAATTAACACGTATGTAGAATATAAATATCTGGAATAATTATTATGCTTCAACATTGCGATAAAACTAAAACTAGATTCTTTAAAAACTAATATAACTTCAAGTTGACACATTACAAAAAAAAATGTTTTTAAAACATCGAATTATCCAAAAATCTTAGAGCTTTTCGTGAAGCATAATATTAAGCAACATTTAATTGATGTATCTATACAACATAAATATTTTGAAAACACCTCAGACAAATTAATAATATTAACCACTCCAAAATTAAAAAAAAAAAAAAATACGACGACCAGCGGGATACATACCCCGCGCGCCTATGTGTATTACAAATAAAGCATGCACGTCCTATCTAATTGCGATTAAATTAACTAGTATTTTTTTCAAACCTCTTTCAAGCATTTATCAATTGCATCATTTTTTTGCAGTCGGTAAATTATTACTAACTGGTTTTAAAAGATCTCAAAACTTTATCTAAAACACACTTGCATTTAATAAATATTTTTTTTATTGAATAATTCAAAAGATTTATTTCAAAAAGATTATTTTTAGTAGCTATATTATATTTCTCTGAGGTGTTTAAAAATTATGTACTTATGTTCAATGAAGAATATTAAATTCTTAAATCTTGTAAATTATTCGTTGAAAAAAAAAATAGTGTAGGTACCTACCTACATTTTATACAATCTGACAATAATAATAATATGATAATACATTGACGCCATTTATATGAATTATGAATTTGACTTAAAAATGCTAATTTTGCAATGTTTTTCTGTAAAAGTAATTCAAATTATTAAAAATGTATTTTGCCACTATATTCCCATAGCTGGGTGAGCCTTCGCTTTAAATAAGGCTAACAGTACAAAGTTGTTAAGTATGACATCATAATATTATCACCATTGAATGCGGTCCCTATCCCCATTGGTGCCCATCTAATATCATGGAGAATATATTTGTTTACAAATAATATTATTTTGAAATATATACCTAATATAACCAACATCCTTAATGCTACTCTGTATCTCATATCTTAACGTGGCAAAGTGCAAACAAATTTATTCTCTCGGGTCAATACAATTCAACACAATGCTTTTACTTAGAGGAAGTATTTTTGTTTTTATTTTATGAAAGCTTACGTACCTATTCAGGAAAAGAATAATCGATTTGTAAACAAAACATGGAGATAATATCTATACGAAAATGAGTGATGAAACGCGGAGATGAAAAATTATTCTCTCAAAAATACGGTTTTAAATTTATGATTTGCTTAACAAAATTAATTTTGTGCCAGTGTTCAACAATAGCGGTGGCTAAATTTAAAAAATATTCTTACATATCATCAGTTGCTTTAAATCCAATATTATGAACAATATTTTCAATGAATATTATAATACATAATAATTATTCATGTACCCAAATATTGTATTTCATTAATATGCTTCTACGCTATAACAGATAAATACAGTGATTGACAAAAACAAATTAAAACAATACTATATTAACTTATTACATATAAAATTATAAAAAATGGTTTGGAGCATATTATTATATAAACGTTTTCTTTTCCCACTTTTAGAGATTGTTTATTTCTTTTAAACTGACAATGTTTTCTTTGCCGAAAAATTATTTGAATTGGCTACATAAAAAATAAATATAATATCAAAAGTATGTTTCACGTAACCATGGCAATACCTAAAAATATTTCAATGTGAGTAAAGTTGTTAAGTATAAAATTTTGCTATGGCAACGCTTTAATATAATATTTCAATGTATGCAATGCTTATTTATTTTTAATTTGTTACCATAGCAATTCCTTAAAATATTTCAATGTACCTATGTATAGTTTGTTTATTCTAAAATTGGTACCAAAGCAACTCCTAGAACAATTTTAATGTATGTGAAGTTTGTTTATTACGAAATTAGTACCATGGCAATGCCTTAAAATATTTTCGATGTATGAAAAGTTTGTTTATTATAAAAATGTATTGGCAATGCTTTAAATTATTTCAATGTGCGTAAGCATAGTTTTTTTATTTTAAATGTGTAATCATGGCAACGCTTTGAAACAATACAATGTATGTAAAGTTTGTTTATTATGACATTTTTTACCATGGCAACATCTTAAAACATTTCGATGCATATAAAGTGTGTTTATTTTATATTTGTTACCTTGGCAACGTTTTAAATATTTTGATGTATGTAAAGTTTATTTATAGATAAATTGTTACCATGGCAATGCTTTAAATTATTTCAATGTACCTACGCATAGTTTGTTTATTATGAAAATGTTACCAGGGCAACACCTCAAAATATTTCGATGTCTGTAAAAATTGTTTATTTTATATTTGTGAGAAGGCAACGCTTTAAATATTTAGTTGTGTATAAAGTTTGTTTATAGTTAAATTGTTACCAAGGCAATGCTGTAAATTATTTCAATATACCTACGCAAAATTTGTTTATTTTAAATGTGTTACCATGACAACGCCTTGAAACAATGCGATGTATGTAAAGTTTGTTTATTATGAAAATGTTACCATGACAACACCGCAAAATATTTCGATGCATGTAAAGTTTGTTTATTTTATATTTGTTGCCATGTTACCAAATTTATAATAAACAAATGTTACATACAAACTTAGAAATATATTATGGCGTTGCTATGGTAATAAAAAAAAGATCAAGGCGTTGCCATGGTAACAAATTTATATTAACAAACTTTATATACATACTTCAAAATATCTTATGGCGTTGCAATGGTATTAAACAAAACTTTCTAGGCGTTGCCATGGTAACAAATTTATAATAAAAAACGTTACATATATACTTCGAAATATTTTATGGCGTTGCTATGGTAATAAACATAAATTTTAAGGCGTTGCACTAGAAACAAATTTATAATAAACAAACGTTACATACATACTTCGAAATATTTTATGGCGTTGCTTTGGAAATAAACAAAAATTTCCAGGCGTTGCCATGGTAACAAATTTATAATACACAAACGTTACATTTGCACTTTAAAATATTTTATGGCATTGCTATGGTAATAAACAAAAATTTTCAGGCGTTGCCATGGTAACAAATTTATAATAAACTAACGTTATATGCATACTTTGAAATATTTGATTGTGGTGCTATGGTAATAAACAAAAAATTTTAGGCGTTGCCATGGTAACAAATTTATAATAAACAAACGTTACATTTATACAACAAAATATTTTATGGCGTTGCTATGGAAATAATCAAAAATTTCCAGGTATTGGCATGGTAACAAATTTATAATTTACAAACGTTACATACATACTTCGAATCATTTTATGGCGTTGCTATGGTAATAAACAAAAATTTCCAGGACCATGGTAACAAATTAATAATTAACAAACGTAACATACATACTGAGAAATGTTTTATGGCGTTGCTATGGCAATAAACAAAAAATTTGACGAGTTGCTATGGAACTAAATTTATAATAAACAAACGTTACATACATACTTTAAAATATTTTATGGCGTTGTTATGGTAATAAACAAAAATTACCAGGCGTTGCAATGGTAACAGACTTTTATTAAACAAACGTATCATACATACTTCGAAATATTTGATGGCGGTGCTATGGTATTAAACAAAAAATTCCAGGTATTGCCCTGGTAACAAATTAATAATAAACAAACGTTACATACATACTTCGAAATAATTTATGGCGTTGCTATAGTAATAAACAATTATTTCCAGGCGTTGCCACCATAACAAATTTATGATAAACAAACGTTTCATTCATACGTCGAAATATTTTATGGCGTTGCTATGGAAATAAACAAAAATTTCTAGTTGTTGCCATGGTAACAAATTTATAATAAACAAACGTTACATACATACTTCGAAATATTTTATGGCGTTACTATGGTAATAAACAAAACTTTCTAGGCGTTGCTATGGTAACAAATTTATAATAAACAAACGTTACATACATACTTAGAAATATTTGATGGCGTTGCTATGGTAATAAACAAAAATTTCTAGGTGTTGCCATGGTAACAAATTTATAATTAACAAACGTCACATTTATACTTCAAAATATTTTATGGCGTTGCTATGCTAATAAACAAAAATTTTTACGAGTTGCCATGGAATCAATCTTATAATAAACAAACGTTACATACATACTTTAAAATATTTTATGGCGTTGTTATGGTAATAAACAAAAATTACCAGGCGTTGCAATGGTAACAGACTTTTATTAAACAAACGTATCATACATACTTCGAAATATTTGATGGCGGTGCTATGGTATTAAACAAAAAATTCCAGGTATTGCCCTGGTAACAAATTAATAATAAACAAACGTTACATACATACTTCGAAATATTTTATGGCGTTGCTATAGTAATAAACAATTATTTCCAGGCGTTGCCACCATAACAAATTTATGATAAACAAACGTTTCATTCATACGTCGAAATATTTTATGGCGTTGCTATGGAAATAAACAAAAATTTCTAGTTGTTGCTATGGTAACAAATTTATAATAAACAAACGTTACATACATACTTCGAAATATTTGATGGCGTTGCTATGGTAATAAACAAAAATTTCTAGGTGTTGCCATGGTAACAAATTTATAATTAACAAACGTCACATTTATACTTCAAAATATTTTATGGCGTTGCTATGCTAATAAACAAAAATTTTTACGAGTTGCCATGGAACCAATTTTATAATAAACAAACGTTACATACATACTTTGAAATATTTTATGGCGTTGCTATGGTAATAAACAAAAATTTTAAGGCGTTGCAATGGTAACAGATTTATAATTAACAAATGTTACATCCATACTTCGAAATATTTGATGGCGTTGCTATGTTAACAAATTTATAATAAACAAACATTACATACATACTTCGAAATATTTTTTGGCGTTGCTATGGTAATAAACAAAACTTTCAAGGCGTTGCCATTGTAACAAACTTATAATAAACAAACGTTACATACATACTTCAAAATATTTTATGGCGTTGCTATGGCAATAAACAAAAATTTCCAGGTGTTGCCATGGTAACAAATTTATAACAAACAAACGTTTTATATATACTTCAAAATATTTTTTGGCGTTGCTATGGTAATAAACAAAAAGTTCTAGGCGTTTCCATGGTTATCAAATTATAATAAACAAACTTTACATTCATACTTCTAAATTTTTCAGGCGTTAAAATGTTAATAAATTCATAATAAACAATCGTTTCATACATATTTCGAAATATTTTATGGCGTTGCTATGGTGGTAAACAAAATTTTTTAGGCGTTTCCATAGTAACAAATTTAAAATAAACAAACCTAACATACATACTTTGAAATACTTTATGGCGTTGCTATGGCAATAAGCAAAAATTTATAGGCGTTTCCATGGTAACAAATTTATAATAAACAAACGTTACATTCATACTTTACAATATTTGATGGCATTGCTATGGTAATAAACAAAACTTTTTAGGCGTTTTCAGGGTTACAAATTTTTAATAAACAAAGGTTACATACATAGTTTAAATTTTTTATGGCGTTGCTTTGGTAATAAATAAAAATTTCCAGGCGTTGCCATGGTAACAAATTTATAAAAAATAAACGTAACATACATTCTTCGAAATATTTTATGGCGTTGCTATGGTAATAAACAAAAATTTCCAGGCGTTCCAGACACACATCAAAATATTTAAAGCATCGCCATGGTAACAATTTTAAAATAAACCAACTTTACAAACATCAAAAAATTTAAAGCGTTGCAGGGCAACAAATTTAATATAAAACAAACAAACTTTACATGCATCGAAATATTTTAAGGTTGGTATGGTAACATTTTCATAATAAACAAACTTAACATAAATCGTATTGTTTTAAGGCGTTTGAAAGTGGTTTATTTTGAAAATATTACCATGGCAACACCTTCAAATATTTCGATGCATGTAAAGTTTGTTTGTTTTATATTTGTTACCATGGCAACGCTTTAAATATTTTGATGCATGTAAAGTTTGTTTATTTTATATTTGTTACCATAGCAACGCTTTAAATATTTTTTTTTGTGTCAAGTTTGTTTATTCTATATTTGTTACCATGGCAATACATTTAAATATTTTGATTTATGTAAAGTTTGTTTATATCAAATTGTTTCCATGGCAATACTTTAATTTATTTCAATATATCTTTGCATGGTTTGTTTATTTTAAATGTTTTACCATGGCACCACCTACAAATATTTCGACGCATGTAAAGTTTGTTTATTTTAAATTTGTTACCATGGCAACACCTAAAAATATTTCGATGCGTGTAAAGTTTGTTTATTTTATATATTTTGTTAGCATTGCAACGCCTTAAATATGTCGATGTGTGTCAAGTTTGTTTGTTTTAGAACTGTTACCATTGCAACGCCCTAAAATATTTTAATATATTATTATGTAATGTTTGTTTATTATAAATTTATTTTATCTTGTTACCATTGGATTTCTTATAATTATTTCAATGTGTGTATTTAAAGTTTGTTAATTATGAAATTGTTACTATGGCAACTCCTAGTAATATTTGTTACAAATATATTATTATTAGGTATTAAAGCATGTATGTTAAGACTTAAATTTGGAAAGATACTGACGGAATAGGATTCAACATAAGTACTTATTATTGGTATCTTGATTTGAGCCACAAATTCTTAAATATATCAGCGCTTTTATTGTATTATAATTATTAGTTAATATTGACGTAATTAATTGGTAGTGTGAGCTAAATCCGATGGGTGCGGGTTCAAGCGCGCCCGGCACCTAGTTTCTGTTTTATGTTTATTTCTAATGTTCCTGAGGTGTTTACAAAATAATGATTTTTTTATTTGTTTTCTTATATAAATAGGAAATCATTATTAAGAACGAGTATAATATTAAAATTTTTGTAATATAAATTTTGGGGTGAATGTGTAGAGATAGAAGACTGGTGGTAGATTTATCGAGTGAATTGAGGAGAAAGTTTATTTTTACACATAACGGAATAACGAAATATAATAATAAATAAAAACAAGATAAAAAAAACTTTTTATATACCAAATTTTTATATTGTCTGTTGATAAACTTGACAATTCTATGTATTAATAAACACTTTTTTTGTACTTGATAGAAATACTGAATAAATATAGAATACTGTAGGTAATGTTATTTTGACATTTCATATTGATTTCCATAGTAACGCACGTATATATTAATAATTTAGTTGCTAGGACCCTCTTAGCAACCAGTATTAGTGTTTTACTTTTTACGATTTTTTTTCGAAAAAATAACTTTCTTAACTTAACTTTATTAACTTACCAAATTCAAATAACTAAAAAAACTAACTCTCCAGTGGGTCAATTATATACTTATCGACCGCTAAGGTGATAAAGTGATAAATTTTATCAAACTTAGGGTAGGTTTGAATCAAAGTATTAGCACTTATTGTAACAATTACAATAAGTTGGTTGTAATTGTTGCAATAAGTGCTATATTTTAACAGCAGCAAGAGAGGTGCTGTTAAAATATAGCACTTATTGCAGCATTGTACTTGTTACAATAAGTGCTAATACTTTGATACAAAGCTACCCTACATTTTATAATATTTTATCAGTTTATTACTTAAGCGGTAGTATAATAGAATAGACCCGCAGGTTTGGTATCGTATACTTATATATTATGTATTATATCCATGTAAGCAAACGTTTTATATCGTCAAAAATAAAAGTTTTATTAAGTATTTAAAATTGATGAATTTTGGGGATAATAAATTATGTATTGTTTAATTAATTTGACGATATTATTAATATTAGAAACAATATAATCCAGGAGAATTAAGATCACCCAGTCTTATTATTTCAACTTTACAAACTGGCCAAAATGTCTTGATGTTAAATCATTGTAATTTAATTATATTTTCAAATCAACGCCGTGAGAAAGAGAAATAAATGTAATTAAAAACAGGAGTTTTTCGAAATGCCACGAGGGGTAAAATTGTGACGTAATTTTAAATTAATATCTTTAAAAGATAAAAAAATATGTTTTTACTTCTACCTGAAAATTAAAATGTAGACCGAGAAAAAATCTACCCGCCGTTATTTTTTCTCAAAAACTTTTATATTTTTGATATTTTTTTTTGCATAAATATTAATCAAATGTTTTTTTAAATTTTTGAATACAATAAAAGACATTCCAAATTCAATGGATTTTTGATTGAATCAAATAATATAGCAACCCTTTTGTGATATTCGTCAAATTTATCGATGTTCTGTGAACATAATAGGTATTATTAGTACCTATGCAGAATCTATTATACCTACTGTTATTACACCATCGAGGATTTTCATTAGGATTAATTATTCTAAACATTTAAAATACATTGCCTTTCACAGTAATTTCAATGCAAAGTGTTTGCGTTTCTACAAAGTATCTAAATATATCTTTGTAAGGAGTTATCGTTTGCCGTTTGTTTATTAACCTGATCACTACGAGAGCCGAGTTAACTCGTCAAAGCATATAAATTTTGCGTCATGCCATGGACGAGTCAACTCGTGCGTTCTTATATACCTACGTCATAACTTCTGAATAAAATGTTCATGTATAGGTATTTTATAAACAATACTTATCATTTTAGTGTGAAAAAAATCATGATAAACTCGAGAAACATGTTGATTTGGTAAGTTTTTACAAATATTTATCATTCAGTTCCTATTTCATATATTTAAGGGATTTATTTTATTCCAAAAATAACCGGCCTACAAGACGTGTCCACTTAGTAAAAATTGGCTAGCAGTGAAAAAGTTTCAATGGAACTTGTGATTTGACGATTCTTTCAATTGTCGAGAATTGAGAAATCTAGAATTCAAGAATAATACATTTTTTAGAATTAAAAATTGGTTGATTTATGAGGAAGAATCTAAAATCTCTTTCTCTATTACATTATTTCTCGATCATAATAATATAATGTACAGAATATAGGTAGGTACTACATACAAATACCTAGGTAGATATTATATTGCCATTAAAACAACATGAAATGCAAACCCAGAATTAAACATTCTAATGTGTGTTCTACTTTGCAATGGTAGGTAATAATTATAAACAATATTGGGGGGGGCGGTAATTCCTTGCAATCAAGGGACGAAAAACTGTCGCCAACTATAGGCCACAATTTGTTTGTGTTAATGAGATATTAAGTGTTATTTAGAGTAACGCTTGTTTTCAATTTTGCTATACCTATAGCATGTGTATCTAAAAGGCGGGACAATACAAGATGATACTATCGATCCATATAAAAAGGGTGGGATTTTACTGAAGTGTTAAAAAATAACAAGAAAATATCTAAGAATACCTTATTATATACGTTAATCTAAAGTTTTAATATATTTAGTAAAAAAAACTAACCCCATACAAAGTTTCCATGTACGCATATGAGTTCCATCAACCCCAATCAACCTTGCTCTAGCGATTAAAAGTTGTGACTTAGTCAGCGTATTTGGTGACCTTTATAGCCGGAAAAGAGGTTAACAGTCTGCTGATGTGAAGATGTATTCTTAGAAAAGCGAAATGGAATGGGGTGGGAAAGGGTTGAATTAAACGTATAGTACGAGGGTGGGTCAATAAGTCCTTAGAAAAGCCGACAGGTGGCGCGACTAGTACTGTAAGCGGTTTGTTTTCATGCAGCGGCACTACCGATTCAGTATGCTGCGAAGTTTCAATCAGATTGGTCGGGTTGTTGTGTGTTTCTCGTACATTTAAAAAAAAAAAGTGGAAAATGGAAAAATGGAAAATGGAGAAAATTGAGTTTAGAGCTGTTATTAAACATTTTAATATAAAAGGGTTAACAGCAAAGGAAATAAAAAATGAGTTGGATTTAGTTCACGGCATATCTGCTCCTTCACTTGCAACTATTTATAACTGGTTAAATGAATTTAAACGTGGTCGTACATCAACAAAGGATGAACCACGCTCAGGACGTCCTGTAGAGGTGACTACACCAGAAATGATCAATAAAATCCACGATATGGTGTTAAGTGACCAAAGATTAAAGTTGAGTGAGATAATTGAGGTTACAGGGATCTCAAAATGTAGCGTCATTTCTATTTTACATGACAAATTGGACATGAAAAATATTTCTGCAAGATGGGTGCCGCGTTTGCTCACAGTCGACAATAAACGCAATAGGGTGGTGGCCTCTAAAGCCCTGTTGTCGCTCATGCAACGCAATCCGGATGAATTTTTTCGTCGCTTTGTGACTGTAGATGAAACATGGATACACCACTATACTCCCGAGACGAAAGAACAGTCAAAGCAGTGGATTGCGAAGGCAAACCATGTCCAAAGAAGGCGAAAACCGTAAAATCAGCTGGTAAGGTTATGGCTACTGTATTTTGGGATGCACGTGAAATTATTTTCGTTGACTATTTGGAAAAAAGAAAAACAATAACAGGGGATTATTATGCATCTTTATTGGACCAGCTAAAAAACAAAATTGAAGAAAAACGGCCTCATTTAAACAGGAAAAAAATCCTCTTTCATCAGGACAATGTCCGTGTTCACACATGTTTACGATCAATGGCTAAAATTGAAGAATTGAAGTTCGAATTGGTCGACCACCCACCGTATTCGCCAGATTTAGCTCCCAGTGACTTTTTCCTTTTCCCAAACTTAAAAAAATGGCTAAGTGGACAACGTTTTTTTTCAAATGAAGAAGTCATCGATCGGACAAATGCTTATTTTGAGGACCTTCCGAAAACTTATTTTTCTGACGGTTTAAAAAAAATTGAGAAACGTCTAACCAAGTGTATTGAGCTCCAAGGAGATTATGTTGAGAAATAAAAAAAAAATACAAAAATAAAAACTGTTTTAATGCTTTTTTCTAAGGAATTATTGACCCACCCTCGTATGTAGGCATGTGCTTCATGTAAAGTAATCTGCAGTATGGTATATTATACTTTTTAAACAATTAACTGCAAGGGTTAAATTCATATATTAATGGATATTTACTCTGATGTGCTACGTTGAACCAATTTTTAAATATTTTTTATTTCAGTCAATATACTCTTCATCAATAATTATTTTATAGTTACAATTTTTTAATATTATTATCTTGATGCTTGTGGTCGCCGTATGGCACGTAGCGCCATCCTGTTAAAACCACATCTCGTCCAAATCAATTTAATCCATATTTTCAAAATAAAATAAAGCAAGTCCTTGTTCATGGTCCTGTAACAATATACTGATAAAGGAAGCGAACCTTCCGTTTAATGACGTTAAATCTATCGATCTATCGATCTATCGACGCAAAATTATGCGGTGTTAAAGACCTGGCAGAAAAAATGGAATGCCTCCACCAAAGGCAGGCACACATATATGTTTTTTTCTAAATACCAAATGGTGAATGGAGATAACCACTTTGACTCCAGATCATTACACTAGTAAATTTTTGACTGGACATGGTGGCTTCACTGGCAGGCTCTTTGACCTTGGTCTTGGTAACAACCCGTTCAACATGTCCATGTGGCGGAGAAATATAGGATGCAAACCACATCCTCTGGAAATATGTGTACGGAAAGGGAAGATCTGCTCAAGTCGGTTCAACTAGCGGTTAGGCCCATCGGGCTGTCTAACCTGGTCGCCACGAAGGCCAATTTTATTGCATTTAGAAAATTTGCGGCGTCATACTGCCAACGTGAAGATCTCTTCACTTACAATGTTCGGTAGTTTTGTATTAGCTTTAATTTGATACTTACTGTAATAATTAACATTGCCTCTACGTGCTCATCTCTCCCATGAGTACCTAACTTAAAGTCATGTAAATTCAGTCAAAGTACATTTAAGTGCGTGGCGACCTTAGTCTTGCCTAACTGCTCCTGAGACATTCCTAGTCATAAAAAAATATGCTTAACATCCAAACGTAGGGTCCCGTGATACGCCCGATTAAGACCGGGTATGGTGCGGGGCGGGTGTAGCTTGGTGGGGCCATTAATTTCAATGTAACGATGTCAAAAGTTTTGGATTTCTATAAAAACATACAAACAAAAAATATTGTGAAATCATTTTTTCAATGTACGAAATAGTCCTTGTAATATCTGTGTAAAGCAAATCGCACACCTTGGAAATAATATAATTCATAAGGCACGGCGTACATCGAAATCCACGCAAATTCCTAAGTACAACGAGAATGCAATATGGACCCACAGAGAACCGACTGGTCCGCTCGGCGGTACTCGGAATGTTTACGTCCTTTGCCCTGTGTTTTATTAAAATTTTCATTTAATGAATATTTGCCAGCCGCAATAATACGAGAAGGTGATTGATGAGAAGTGAAAACTGAATGATTATTTTATTATTAAAATCTTTACCAGGTAAGTTATTTATATTATGATAACTTACACGATAACCATAATACTTATAATATGTACTTGTTTAACATGTTGTGTGTATTCTTCTTCAAACGTTATTTTTTATTTATATATTGTTAATGCCTATTATTATATTTTATTTGCTTTATTTGTTCCAATGATATGACTGAATTCATGATTTGTAAAGTTTACTCAATGTGAAAAATTAATGCATTTGTAATTAATCGGTAAAGTGTACATGACGAAGAATCATTTTCTGTAAATCATCTGCCTTAAAGCCGAAATCATGAACATAACAAAAAACAATAATAATTAACTTCCTACGAGAAAATGCTACATTTTTTATTAACATACTTATAATAAAATCAACATAATATAATATCTACTTTGATAATATTACTATTAGTTTATTGATTATACAAGCACATTTCGTATTAGCAGAAATTTACGAACGTCGAGGTACAGAGCTCACCTGCTTCCTTCAAACGCGAAATTTCCATTTTTTTTATTCTGTACTCTTTTACAGTAACTAGTATTTTACCACGTTTTTCTTAGCTCGTATTCTTGTTTGTCCGGTGGTTGTTTATCCAGCACAAATCTTGCAATCGATTTTAACTAACTTTCCGACTAGCTAGACATTTGAAACTTTTAGAATATATCAGAACACGATACCAATGCATTCTTTTAATACTTTTAGCCAACTTTAATTAGAATTGAATTCATTTTCAGTTAATTCTGTTTTGTATGAAAAGTTATTTCGGAAGAAATCCAATCCACTATTATTGGTTGCTAAGGGGGTGGTCCTAGCAACTAAATTATTTTATATATATACGTGCGTTACTATGGAAATCAAAATGACATTTCAGTATTCTATATTTGTTTGTTTGTTGACAATTGCCTTATTTGTCCTAAATTATTAATACATAGAATTGTCAAGTTTATATGATTCAACAGAAAATTTAAAAACGTGGTAGGTATATAAAAAGTTATTTTTATTATATTGTAATTATTTACATTATAATACCAATTATGATCATTGTTATTATTAAAATGTTAATTTATTCGTTTACAGTAATTATTATTAATTCTCTTTCTATTTTACTTTTACGATTTCTTTATGTAATGTAAAATTAGTCTTTATATTATGCTTTTACTATCGTACGAGATTTTCTTATATATTACTATATAAACTGGTTACAATAATACAATACTGGTTGCAATATTTTTTCGACGTATTTATAATCAATGTAGTTTGTTGGTTGTCATTGATGAAAATGACAAAAGAAATAGTCATAAATGTGAAAACTAGAAAGTTGTTAAACTTTTGCCACAGTACCTATGCATTTTTATAATAATTTTAAATAAACTCTTACACAAAAGAGAGAAGAGAGCCTAACCAATACAAAGGTGAAACAAAAAATCTAGTCTAGTTATTTTCATACAAACTATGGGAATGTTAGAAATTAGTTCGATGAGCAAACATAGAAAAAATCTACAACTTTTCTTCATCAATAATAAACTCATTTCGAAACATACGACTTCTTTACCTATCATATGTACGTAACGCATATTTATTATTAAATTTAATTGTACAGACTGCTAAGAATACGAGTGATAAATTGTGTTTATTAAAACAATAAAATTCCAAAATTTTAGGATTTTAGTTTTCATATAAAGTCATAGATTATAGAATTAAGATCTCGTGGTTTAAAATTTTGTAATATTGAATTTTTTACCCACTAATGTTTAATCACCACCAAAAAATTAATTTAAATTTAATAAAATCACTCATATCTCATTAGAAATCCAAAGTAATGGTGTATATAGGTCGGTTTCGGTATCCTTATGTTGAATGTGGTCTTATTTGTTGCCACAGATATTACGCCATAAACGAGGAGATTATGAATTGTTATGGTTTTCAAAACCAACATATCATTAAATGGGTTTGTACTTCTAATGATATACGTTATGTGTCTGGTTGGTAATCCATGATAAAAGAGCAGTACATTTTACGAAAAAAATATTGAAAAATTACATATTCAAATAATTTTCATAATAATTTCAGAACAATAATATTATGTTGATATTAATGTATCGAGACTAGAATAGATACATCCAAAAGAAAATTATTAACTAAGATGCATGGTAGGGAAAATTCTCAGAGGTTAAATGCAAAATTAATGCTGATGAGAAAGATAATCTAGAATATTCTGTAACGTCTTCGTCGAAAGGATATATGAAATTATGATTTAAAACATCGCAATGCTAGGAAAACTTACTGTCCATCGTTCTTTTGGCAGCATAATATGAAAATTCAATGGAAACTCAAGTCAAAAGAAAAACAAATGAAGCACACTCAACGATTACCATACCTAACATGAATAAAAATACGAAGTTGGCGGCGCTTTTTAGTAAACTATAACAAGAGGATAATTTGGATGCTGGATACAGGCACTAACCTTTAATGTCAATAAAGCGGGCGCGTTCCGCAGGATCCATGTTTCCGGCTCACTTCTTGATGAGTCGCCCTGTGTCGCGGTGATCGATGCTCAAAACTTATGCCGATAATGACGTCTCGGCGGGTAATAGGTAAACAGGTGTTAATACCGATAATATTGAACAATGACTGACTTGTTTATAACATACTTGGACACACTGCAATCGTTGTGGGAGATGGATAAGATATTTTTATCGGATTAATGCTTCCATAATTGGCCCAAACAGAAGTACAGTTTTATTAATATAAATTATCAAAGTTTGGTTGTTGCTTGAAGATATTCCATGTTATGAAAATAATTATTATTTCCAGAGAATTTCTTGGGTGTGATTAGTATTACGGGGATTGTGTTAGCATAATTATTTAGAATTTTATGAGATCTCCCCGGGGCTTATGATGACTTGTGGAGGTGACCGTATACAATAATGATTTGTACCTAACAGATTCCTATTATTACTGAATAATTATTTATATTATTATGTCCATTAAATAATTATAAAAAAATGTGAGGACTAAAACTAGACATAGTATTTCCACATGTGATTCCGCAACAGTTCGAGTGTGGTTGAATTGGTTGGTGTCCGGAAAATTGTTCATAATTATACAGTTTGCCGTATCACAGTTCACCGTATGCTGTTGTGCAGTAAACAGATGACCGAATAGCATTGAGATAAATTCATATCTTTATAAAATATGTAAGTAATAAAAACCATCGGAGACAACGAATAGACGGAAGGAAATAGATACTTAATTTAAAAAAATAGAAATACAATCTTACCGTATACATTTAAAATATAGAATTATGAATGATTGAAAACTAGGTTAGAAAGTAGGTGTTTGTGAAAAACTGCTCAAGTAATACGCCATTTTTGGATTGCAATGTTATTCAGCCAGCTGTTTCCAGTACAACATCTCACGGAGATCAGTGATAATATCAGCTTTCCTTTCAATGAATGGTGTAGCAAAATAGTTTGTATTAAATGCTATAATCTGATTTGTACATAATTTATCTAAAACCAATTAGACTTTAAAATCTTGTTTTGGAAATATATGTACATATAATAATTTTACGTATTGATTAAATGAGTGACTAACTATAATTGTGTTGAAATGGTTGAATAGTATTATACAAAATATATGTGTAAAGTTATCTGCAAATAAATCTGCAATACGACTTGCAAACAATTAAAGTGTTATTGAAATTAAGCTCTTTCCAGCTTCATTTTAGTATCTTCTTCTTATTGTGCCATCCCCTAGCAGAGGTCGGCTGCCATCAGAGCGATCTTAGCTTTGTCATATGTTACCCGGAACAGTTCAGTAGAGATGCACTCATACCAATCACGGAGGTTCTTAAGCCTCAAAATTCCGTATAATATGATTATATTCTATTCAATGCTTTTGTGTTGGCCATATTATAATTGAAAAAAAAACAAAATTTTTTTGGTTTTAATTTATGTGAAATGCAGTTAATATTTAAACTATATTATGTATTATGATGAAATAATAATACATAAGTACTATGATGTGAAGTACTGGTTTTTAAAATCAAGTAAAACAGTAAATAATCATTTTGATCAGGACATTATTCTCGATAAATGGTTGCATGAAAAACAAATACTTAATTATTACTTTATTTAAGTAAGTAAGTATATTATTACTGTTTACAGTTTTTCATTTCGACAGATGGAAAATCTACAGTCGTCGGACTGGCCACTGTGTAAAATATAGAAGGAATCTATGTTGTCAGTTGATAGATAGTGGGCAATTCGGTGGAAAACAAGAAAAAAATCGCCCGCAAAATCTGTAAACATCCCCCCACAGTGAATGGTGTAGCGGCCACCATCTGACACCCCCTTGGGTGCGAGGCTGGCCCGTGTTGTTCACCCCTTACATCTTTCTTTTTGTATTTCAATTATTCTGGCCGCTCGGGATTACTTGAGATTTGTTGGAGGCAAAGCAAATTCTGGGACTAATGGAGACATTTTCGGACTAATGAAAAACGTAAATTTTACTCTCGGTTTAAACGCGACACAAAAACAATACAAACTTTGTTAATTATCTCATTAGAAGAGAGTTTAATGAATATTTAATTAGTTTCATCCGTTAATTACATTATTTCATATTTTTGTGGCTTAATAAAAGAGTGTTTTAGATTATTAATATGAGAATACGAAGAGTTGTAGGAATATCAGTTATAAGCAAACCTATTACTGTAACATAACAACAAAACAAGTTTTTTCTTTAAATAGAATATCTCGATTTTTTAATTCAATGATATTTTTTTTAAATATTAACAAATGCACCTTTTCTATATCTTACGATATTATTTTGACAGTATCAGAGAGGTCGCAGATTTTTAACGACAGACGTTGAATATAAAGCAAAGCCCTTACTTAAATCGCTGTAATATCGATAATTGGTGGCTTAGCATTTCATAATTATTCTTACAGAGATTTTAGATTACGCAAATCAATCGACAGTCGCTAGTAATTTGAGTTTAACGACGTCAAGATAACAAAATTTGTATGTGCGGTCTATCGATCACGACCTTATAGTAATTTATAAAAACGGTTAATACTAAAATTAGGAGGCCTGGGTCCTTCTACTCTATCTAGGAATTAACTTGTTATTGATACCTTGATTTAATCATTAAAAGTCGATCGCATATTACTAAAATTTGAGAAATGTATCAAAATTAGTTAATTTCTTCGTAATTAGGTTGAGTGCAAGTGGTTAATTGGTAAAGCACATTGGTACCATATTTTCTAATTATGGTTCTGAGATGTTTCTGTCAACAACTTTACTGCAACAACAAAAAAATATATCTATGGTGACTACGGGGTCTACTATATTATAAAAATAAACCTTGTTTTATTAGTTTGCCTGTTGTGTGTAGAAACTTAAACCACGTAAGTACCTGTGTACAAGAGATGGAAAAACTGGTCGATTTTGAAGACTAAGTATACTTACTATCGGTATAAAAAAATTCTTAGTATATAAACTTGTTTCAAAATATTTACGAGTATTGTGAATACTATATAGATCATTTGGCGTGCGTGTGCGACAAAAGTTTCATACTCAACTGAAACTAAAACCAACTCCATATTATTAGTATTTTAAAATACGTATCGGCTGAGAGAACTCAGACTGTGTATCGGCTTCAATTTAATCGCTAAAAATACGCTGAGTTCCGCTTGTCGAAAAGTCCTATTAATTATAAAATTTTAAATTTACGAGTTGTTTTTCTGTTAGATTACAATATTATTGTTAACAAAAATGAATACAGTGATTTTTTTTTTAATTTTAAACATGTTTTGAGCGGTATATAACAAGCCTAAGCCTGTGCGTCATCTCACCACTGTGCTGCAACACGAAATTTTTGACCTATTATTATTCATACATTCGAACGAATAGACTAATAAATTAAAATATACCTATATTCAAGTGCTATTTCGTTCGTGCGCATTTAACGTCAAAAGTGTTGAAAGTTTACTAACTGGCGAGTGCACAGAACAGCGACTCGCGATGATATCATCAAAAGTTTTTTGGAATAAGTTTATTGGGCCACAAATACTTAGTATGGATAGTTTCATCCGAAACTTGAGTTCACAAACTGGTGACAGTATTTCCAACTCACCTCTACTGTGTACCAATATAGGTGCTCATGTGGTGATAATACATTTTATAAAATTTGGGAGGTGGATAAATACTCTCATCATTCTCTTTACAATATTCTTAAAAAACTAACTTTGTGTAATGAAATTATTAAGTTTTTTCGGAAGGGTTTTAATCATTTTAATAATTTGGGTATCGTTGATTTATTTTTCGATATAAGTAGTGGATATTAGACACTGAATCGTCATTTTGTGCGTTAAAGGTGAGCTGGAGCTCTGTGGAAATGGGAAAAGACGGCCAAAGGTTGAAACCCTATAATGTGAGGTTATCCGCCAAACGTGACAAAGAGGGGAGCGAATATATATATATATTATAATGATTCAAAAGTTTATTATAGAATCTGTATGAGAAATAGGATATTATTATTAAGGACCACATTTCAATTTGAATTGTCTAAGTTTAAGGAGTTAAGATCTCCCTTCAAGTTTTAGAAGTAAGCCAGGTCGGAGATTTAATTTCTTTTCTTTTTCATTATTACAAAGAGGGCTGGTTGGATTTTTCATTTCTCTCAATTTTGTACCCACCCTTGGTAAAGGATCGCGTTCTAATATTAAGCTCATTAGATTATTTCCAACATTTATAATCTTCTCAAGAGACGGCCGGTTAAGCCGCAAAACTGTTATGATTCATTTATTTTTATAGATTACCACCAGATTGTGATTATATTAAAATACATAACAAATATAGCATGGAAAAGTCTTATAGAAAACTTTTATAGAAAATATCTAAAAATATCTAGCGAGATTCACACATACAAAAGTAGCACTGAATTGAGAATTACAATGGTAGTGCCATTTTGTTCATTATTTTTTAATGCAATACAGTATCCTGTTCGCAGTAAATGAAGATTATCGATTACATAATATTTCGTTCTAATTATTAGGTACTATTTATTGAAATTTGCAACAATCATCAATTTGTAGAAACAGTTTACGATGGCATTCGAAGTATGAGCAATAATTGGCACTAGCATAACTAGAAAAAGTAAATTCCGATATGAGAAAAAATACAAAAATATATGAATTAAAATAGCCATAATTTTTTTACCGTAATAATGTTTACAAGTAAGATTTGTTTAAGGAACTACAGAAATAATTAGTAGCAATATAATATAATAACAAATAGTAAAAAAAAAGCTTAAAAATCAGGCAAGAAATCTTTCAAAATACTTATATATAACAATGCTTATAATATTATGAATATTAATTATTTATTTTTTTCACAACCCGTCAAATATCACAATACGATGACAACAAAACGTCTCGCTTACGTCTGAAAAATGAGATTGGCGAGACAGTCGGCACTTTTAAGTATAAACAGTGTTATTATCGCGATAGTTTAAAATATACATTATCGGTGCCAGTAATTTTATGCACGTGTACAGGCGCTATTATCTATATTCATTATTATGATATTTATAATATAAAATGCATTAAAATCAATGGTCAATTTTAAAACAACGAATAGCATACTCGTAGGTGCATGATTCATATGTATTTTTGAACAAAAAAAACCAAAAAAAGTTTTCACAATTTTAATAAATATACAAATTTAGACTCGCTAAGTATTATGTAATAATATATGTAAGAATTTTGAGGGTTAGTCGCTTAAAGTTTTTTTTTCTATATTAAAAAATGACACATGTTTCATACTGAAGAAAACTTGAGTGAATAGTGCAAAAAAATGATAAAAAGCGGCTATGAAACCTTATTTACATACAAAATATACCGTTACCAGATGTAAATTTTCATACAAAAGAGTCATGATGGAGATGCTATGCATCTATACAGACCATAACGGCCCGAGTTCTGAATATCTGCATATTTATATTATCTTGTAACGACCGTTATATTAAAAGTCCACAATAGCGAATCTCCCAGTTCGTTACAAAGCTCGTCGTTAGACACTGAGAGCTTTCGACTAGAGGTTGTTTTATATTGAAGTTTATGATTTTTTAATGGTGGCAGTAGTATTTGATAGAAGCTCTCTAGTTTTACTATTGGTGGTAGTCACCACAGATTACGTTTTTAAACTGTCTCTTTTCAACTACATAATGTAGGAACGTAAACTATTTTATATACACTGAATGCATTATGGCATAGTCGACAAAAACACGTATTATAATATTAATTAAAAAAAACAATTATTATAATTTATATTAACACACATATTGTTAGTCTGATTAGGTATCTAAATTATAAGTCTAGTAATCTACGCTGAACATAAGATCATGGTACCTATTTCAAGTCATAAAAATAAATACATAAAAAATATTAGTAGACGAATAAAATAGGTAGGTACCTACCCATTTTTTTAAAAACATATTTTAACATATTTTCCATTGTGTCACTTTCAACGGTCTATCGTCACTTCTAGAGCGTCCCGGCATGTGAGAACTGCAATGTGTATTTTATAGTACCGCTGCAGGGTAAGGGCGGGTTGGCTATATTGACGGAACTCTTGAGGTTGTGCCACAAAAGTAAGCTCTCTGACGGCATCCGGAACACTTGTCCCAACCACGTAAAGCATCTACTTGGGATTACTTTAATCACCGATGGCTGCTGTTTCTACTCATTAACGCGACTATTTATGTTGCAGTCGTACCAATGTACTCCTAAGATTCGGTGGGGACATTGATACTCAAAACTTACTAGTCGAGACCTTAGAAGCTTGGTAAGATGCCATACAGGAGCACAAGTAGCAATCAACACGACTCCAAGATGGCTGAATGCAGATGCCGCCATACCCTTGTAGACTCTAAGTTAACTGAAAAGATTACCATTGTCAGGAACTGTGGTACCTAAGTATTTGAACGTGGTCACCTCCTCGATGGGCGGACAGGAAACCCACAGAGTGTCGGCGTCAATATATGCCCCACTGCACATGGATTAATTTGAAGAAGTTTGCAGCTTGCCTGTTCACTTTATATAGTTTTAATTTAGACATAAAAATGTGTCGACGTATTGGAAAAAGTCATGTGCATCTAAAATTCAAAACTAAATATTATACAATAATACAACTAACAGAGTAGTAATCTGATATAGTTTACTTATAGGTACAGTGGTGAAGAGTACCTAGCATTGAAAAACAGTACACTTGAATAATCATACTGACGAGACACATAGCTATTTTTGTCGTTGAACTAATGTTGAATGTTGATCAAGAAATTGAAAGGAACATTTCCACGTATAAATTTAAGTTGAACCGATAATCCTCATCGAGATGGCGAGTGAATCTGGTATTTCTGATATTTTCAGTGACAAATCTAATACAATTAAATGATGTGTGTAAGTCGAGATAAGTTTAACATGCCAAATCAAGTTGTTATCACCTTGGTTACTTGCTTAGGCAACCCGTTGATTCGATTCATATCGTTTTAAGTTGATCCCTAGTCGTAATAAAAATAAGCTTATAATCTAGGGTCTCCGGATTCGTTCCCGGTAAGGTCACAATATTATTTTAATGTGATTTTCTCAAAGACCGAGTGTTTGTGATTGTTTCCTTTCTATTACTATAACTTTCCTAAGTTTCACTACATTACTATCTTTTGACCTCATGGTATGTTGTGGTGTTTAAAAAATCTTTGTTAAACTTATCGTTCCGACTTATCAATTGACTTTCAACTGTCATTCAACGTACAGTTGAACGACAAAAAACGATACGTCATTTCATGAGAACGCGAGATTAATATTTCACATTATTGCACATTTATTTTTCGTATATGCCATAAGCTTGTCTATAATAGCATCGTTCATTCATAAATTTGTGTATATTATTATCTATGACTATATAATATATTATTGTATATTAGCGTAATTCTTCAGAGATTGAAGGTATTGAGGAGGCTACAATAATCGTAACATTTCTAAGTAATCAAGCAGATATCACAGCCTAATTAAAAAAACATAAGTTAACATTGTTATTATACCATTTATTTTATTTTAGTAAATTGTCATAATTAAAAGATGTTTTTACTAGTCTCAAGGTAAATATTGTAAACATAAGTTTTCATCACTGGCTTATATACAAATGTATATACCGATAGGAGTTAAAGTATTTTTGATCTATCTGAATAATAATTTTAAGTTAATTAACTGTGTTAAGCCTTCGCAACAATACGATGTGTTTATAAAGTAACATGACATAAAAACTTGTGCAAAAGTAAGCAGGTGTGTCTCTTAAGTGGTCGCAGATGCGTTCCTCACTTTGTTTTCTTCAAGAGATATATAGGGCCAATTAGCTCACCTTGCGAAGATTATTTTATCTAGGTATGGATATGACAATAGCGTGAGTAGGTATACATATAAGAGAGGCTTACCGTAATGTTATTTGAAATAGCCGTAAATAGGACGTTACGTGATGGAATTCTGCGGAAGGATTGTTGTAAACACTAGGGTAGCATATTTTTTTTAATTAAATTATGGTAGGTAATTAACTAAATCGATTGACTGTGTAGCAATCATACCACTCAGCATTAAAATGAGTGACATATTAAATAGGTATGTTTTTTATCAACGCAAAACAATAGAGCAATAGTGATGTCAGCATTTCCTTAATCATAACTAGGTCAGTAAGGTATGTTATGATTTGTAAATTGCGACAATATCTCTTGTAATATATGTACTATATTTGTATAAATTGGAAGGAAAATCGATGAATCCTTACTCATTCGTTGAGTCTCGTCACTTGATGTACCACTCTCACATTGAGTTCGGTAACTCGACATGGTCGACCATCATTCCACTATTATTAATCTCTCAATCAAATCGATCTCACCAGTACATCCGCATCTGCGATTATAAGCTGACGCTGCCATCCATATTATTGTATTTATTTATTCTAGTATCAATAATAAATTCTTCCTCGAAAACCGCGGTTCATCGTCCCAAAAACTGTATAGACTTCTGTCATATAATAAAAACAAAGGTTTTAAGTCTCCAGTGGGTCTATTCTATGCTTATCGACCGCTAAAGTGATAAATATTATCAAACTTAGGGTAGGTTTGTATCAAAATATTAGCACTTATTGTAACAATTACACGAAGCTGGTTTTTATTGTTGCAATAAGTGCGATATTTTAACAGCAGCAAGATAGGTGCTGTTAAAATATCGCACTTATTGCAACAATAAAAACCAGCTTCGTGTAATTGTTACAATAAGTGCTAATATTTTGATACAAACCTACCCTAAGTTTGATACTATTTATCAATTTAGTGTTCGATAAGTATAGAATAGACCCACTGCTCTAGCTAGTTAACGCGGTAACATGTTTCCGTTATTTTCCTTTATTAAAAATAATACGGATATTATTCAAGACAATTCTGTATACAAGGCGGTTATCTACAATAATAATTATTGATAATTAACAGTGATATTTCAGTTTGTATGCATGTCGTGTATACAGCATCTCTTTTTTGCAATGCTTGACCACCTTCATGCGTAACTTAAAAATCGCCACTTTTCAATATGTAATAATTGTCGTACTCTATCTCGTTCTAAGCCAGTAATGCAGTTATCTCGACACGTTTGACATTAATTCATATCCTGGGACAATTTACTATTTTCGTTTTGAAAAAGTAAATAGAAATATACTTTGTAGCATACATAAAAAAAAAAATAATAGCATGTACTTAAAAATTGTCCGCATTGGTACGTATGACATATAGGCCATTTCATAAATCTCTGGGATTTCGTTATTTTTAAGGCCTTCCGGTTCCGGTTCACGGTATTTAAGATTCAAAACCTAAAGGTTCGATTCCGCATCCTGTATAAAGTTATTATGAGGTTTTCTGAGTCTTCAGATTTTCAGGGTTTCATTTTGGTTCCACTTTCAGCTCTAATTATGACACGTTATACTTATTACAACTAAAATATTACCAATGAAACTATTTGCACCCTGAAAAGCTTTAGAAACAAACTAATTTAACATTTGTAATAATGCGTTTTCATTGAAGTATTCTAACTTTTAAAAGCTCTTGTTTAAATAAAATAATAACATATTTATTTCAATGCGTTTTATATAAAAAGGCTTTCAATACGATACATTGCACTGTATTCGAATAAGTGATATTGTACTAGTCAATGAATATTTTAGTTCATAAATTTAATGACAATTTCTAGTACTATTTTTAAATTAGTGAGAAATTCATTGAGATAAGGATTTGCAGTGTTCTAGTTTTAGTAGTATGAGAGTCGTAAATGAAAAGATAAAAAATGTAACAAAATACTTAGCTAGAATAGATACTGGTTCAGCGTTTATTTATAATGAATGCAAAAATGTTTGCTTCCAGAGACTCGGTCATGAATACTTTATAAAACAAGCAAGCTTTTCAGTTTCATCAATTTGTGAGAGCTCAGGAGAATAAATAAAATGCAGGTGTGTCTATGTTCTAAAGGTGGTTAGTTAATTTTAGAATTGGCAGTGTTATATTTCTGTATGCATTTTTAATGTTAAAAACTGTTTCGGATTCATACAAAAAGGCAACAGTGAATGTAGATGAGAAAATAGTATGTAGGTACATATTTAAATTAATTTTCTTTACCATATTATTTATGAATTAGTGTTAAACATTTACAGATAAGATATTCATTTTCTGTAAGTAATATGAAATGTACCTACATCTAGCTTGGTTTGATACAATGACATTTTAGATTCACATATTTTTTATAATTCAATTGTTGCCACTTGCTCAAACCATTAGGTTAATCATCATTATCCAAACACATATTGAATTGTAACATGTGAAATTGCTTTGAATATAAATAATATAAAAAATAGCTTGAAGATAAATAATAATGTATGCATTTAATATAACTGCTAGCATTCTGGTCTTATAAAGTGCGAAAGCCTCCATAAGAAATTATTACAAAATGCAATAAGTTTATGATTACAAATAACAATAGTAACTGTTTGTGTTAATATGTACCTAGTATGTCTTCTAGATACATTTTAATTCAGCGTCTATCAGATCGAAAAAACTTCAAAGAACTCCATAAACAAGAATACTACAAGATACCCGCGCGCAAGTGAATAAGCAACTCAACCATATTATGACTAAAAGGCAAGTGACTTGGGATATATGCGTATTTCGAGAGTCCAGGAAGACTTTTTCTGCTCCTCAAATTCTAAAAGTTAGTACCTGGCGTCTTCTACCCTGCCCATGCAAATCATATAAACTCAACATGCAAATATTATACAGTCCATTACAAAATATCGTTATTCGATATTTAAATAGGATTTTTATTATATACTCATTTAAAATCAACTATTTTTGTATGTGTATGTGGATTGATGGTGCGTAATATAATTATTTATTGATACTACAAATACGATGGTCATACTAAGTTATTTTTCAATATGGCATAATCCACGTAGGTACATTCTAAAATATATTATTATATCTGGAGGTAGTTTACACTGGTTTCAAATATAATTTAAAAATATATTTAAATAATATTATCTGACGTCCAAAGATATATGTAATATGAAAATTTACATAGCTAGGGCCTCGCGTATAATATTATGCTCCAATAAGGCCTCGCACTTGATAGGATCGTCGCTTAGTACAAATTCTATACATATCGTATCATATTATTTTTATGAGCCAATTCATCATCATCATAACAGAAACCTAAAATTCTAAAAATCAAATGTATACGATACAGTGATAGAAAAAATCAGTAATTGGATTTTTCTGAAAGCTTAAAATTAAAAAAAACTATACATAAGTTGAAATATACAAATAAGTTTAAAAATCGATCACTATTTTGGATTTTCAGCCATTATATAGACGACACTAATAAATGATTTATCTCTACTAAAATAGTTTACTTACTAAAAGAGACGACGCAATGGCTTCTTTTATATTTGCTCTAGTAATTATTTCAGAAATAAAACCGCAATAATACATTTTCGTAAACCGTATAACCGATAAGCTTTTATTATATCTCTCATAAAAGATAAACAAAATTTTCCGGACCTTGCGAAAAGTCCACACGACCATTTTCGCGCCACTTTTCTTTAACCTATGCATCGCGCTAAACTGAGTCATGGATATTTTTCATATTTACGTTCGCCCCCTGTTTTATGAAGGGCCGCCTAGAGAATATAGGCGACACCATCTGGCGGTTCCACATTCCTTGCAAATTTCACTAAGTCGACAGCTGGCACGCGGAATAGAAACCAACCACCCCTTCAGTAGAACGAATAATGTTTTTAAGTTGTTGCGGAAATTCAATTGATAAATCTCATTATTTTTTTTTAAATTACTAATACTGTTGTGTTACCCATTGTAATTGTATTTGAAATATTTGGCATTATAATATCTCATACAGTTTTAATTTTATACCACTTTTTATAACATTACCCATCTTAAAAAGATCAAATGTCCCTTCTTCTTTCGACCATGTCCGATCCTAAAAGGATCATATGGGCCTCCACAGAATAGAGGTTTGTATTGACAGATTTTTTTTATTACGAGAAATGGATGTCAGCCACTTGCCCAACCTATTAGGTCCATACCCTGACACACACAGATTGAAAAAACAATATGTGTACTTGCCAGACCCTGGATTCGAACCTGGAACCCGCGGCGTTATAGTATTAAATGGCCCTTCGCTGAGTTAATATAATGAGTAAAGTTAAAAATTAAGTAAACATAATAATTGTTTTTAATTTTTTTTTCGAGAAATGGATGATAGCCTATCGATCGACCTATTAGGTGCATGCTCTAGTTCCAAACATACATTAAAAAACAATACGTATCCTCGCAACAAATACGCAACCAGATCCAGGATTTGAACCTGTGATTCACGACATTATAAGCCGACGCGTTAGCCACTCGGTCATTGAATTATTATTAACATATAATTTAGAACTACCTACCTTAAAATTGAACTGTTGAAAAAAACAATGGTTGTGGTTTGAATGCGAGATTCAAAGTTCTTAGGAAAATTCTGCATGGATAGTAATTCTACTGATTGCCTAATCGGTAAAGCTCACCACCCGGATTGCAGCATATTATGTGTTTGAGTGACATTCGGCATAATTTTTCCACGTATATATTCCAATAAGTTTGTTTCTGGCCAACTGGATTCCTGCATTCTGGAAGCCGAATAAATACTATCGACAAAGTGTATACGGTGGATCTCCGGGATGCTGACATGACCTGTAAAAACGCATTAAAACTGGGGAGCTACGGGGATTCTTGGAAGCATCGTGTGATGACCATATGTCTAAAGAAGAAGAATTACAACATAATTATGTATATTGAATAAAGAATGTAACATTTTGAAATATCTTTGTAATGCTATTTTTACAAGAATAATTAATTAATTTTTGTCGATCTATTTCATTGTAACCCCAAGGCCCACTATATAATAAAGAGGCTATGACATGAAACTAGAAAAATTCTATGATGTTGCTAGTTATTGCTTACAATTATTGGAGTGCGGTGTGGTAAACTGTCTGTAGAAAATTATAATAGTTGCATATAAAAAATATGTTAATAATTAATTTCAACAAAATATGCAATGAAAAATCTTCATTTATTGCAAACAGGTTACCGCATTCTATTCGACGAAAATAATAATAATAACTAGCACTATCACCGTATTTCACAATTCAGTGCCACGGATTGAATATAGTCGGCCTTGCTAAAAACCCATTTTTGTATTTATTTAGGATAACTAGACCTAAAGATTCAGATATCTTAGGCAGTCACGATAAAATGAGAGAAATTAAAATCGGTTTTATTTTTCGTATAAGACTATCTTCATAAATATTTATTTATTTTCCATGATATCTTTGCACTGGATAAGATACCCATTAACAAAACTAAATGTAGTTTTTCCCCAGTCACGAAATCAATGATACCGATAGCTTCGTGAGTGAAATCAAATGTGATTGATAATTATGCGATACAAAATTTTAAATAAATAAATAATTTTTATTATACAAAATGGAATTTAAATTAAAGAAACAATAAAAAAAAACACTTGAACTTAGGGTTTTTGAGAATATTTAAAATATGTATATTACTATTTGCGTTTATAAGAAATGAAATATATATTTTTATAATATTTTTCCTTTACAAATGACTACGAAAGAAAAGCCAATATAAAATTACATCAGTTGACTTTGATGGCAATAACAATTTTCCGTTTGGTTGAAAAGGAAAACTTAAATATCGCTTCTGCTTTTAATAATGTACAAAGTGATTTTCTTATGCGATATAAAAAGGAAATCTAAACTGGCCACAGGCAAAGTAAAAAGCTCTCAAATGTGCCTAGCCAGAGTCTTAAAGGGAGACGGTCCTTTTTGTGTCCGAAACCTCCGTGAAAGCCTCCTCGAGAACCTTTCGCACCCTCCTCCCCTATACGAAGGAGCGTCGCCTGCAAATTATCTCCTTTTTCAGGGAATTCGAGCATATTTCATCCACATTTTCACGCATAAAATATTACACCCTGCCTGGAAAATGCGACATTGTGTATATGCCAAATGTAAAGACATTTTGTTTTTTTTTCGCGTTTATACCCTTTTTCCACGGCAAGGTTCTGTTTGGAAAGATTTAACAGAATAAATTGGCTTTTTGATGAAGTTTTCTGTATAGTATATTACGCAATATTAGCTTTTCTTATGTGCATAATAACATCGTTTGTGATATAATAATTTACGTTTGTTTTGGTTTGCAAAGTAGAATATTATATTGTTATTTTTGTTATTAAATTATCATTTTTACTCCAAATCGCAGCATAATTATATTATGGGTTTTTAGAGATAGTAAGTTATTTAAACATACCTTCTTAAAGTAATCACCGTTAGTCATTTGTTCAACATATTGACAATATTGACAGTTTTTTTTTGTATCATTTCTACATAACAAAAAGCCTACAAAATGAATTCAGTAATTGTACCCAATATGAAAGCATAAACTGTATTTATTACAAATATTATGATATTGATAATAAATTTTCTCAAATTGTTTTGTCTGATTTCTTACAAGTACTCTATGGTTGCGCCATATTTGGTGACCATCATTCCTTATTCCCCACCTACCCCGAATCCAGTATTATTGCCAAAAGACCAAGTGATCGGCAGTTACGGGTCACTAAACGGGAGTCACTTCAAGTCAGCCGTTTCGCGTGGTCAGTTCGAGAGACATCAAGAAAACGGTCGTGTTGCGGGCGTGTTAAAAGATTTTTTGTTTTTAAACTTAGCCGTTGTAAACTACCGAGTGATTCAAAAGTTAGTTCAAGACACTGGTGTGTGTTAGCCTGTTATCGCCAAACCACATTTCATTGATTAATTCAATCCTACAGACATACCTATCCTCATCAATCATACAACACATCATCATTCATCCACCCCATATTATATCATCCACCAACCGTGTATCGTCAAGTGCCGCGTACCGGGTAACCGGACAAGCGAATCGCGCAAATGATAGTACAACCAGACCACGGAGCCATCACAAATCAACATAAAGGCCAGTGTCTGGCATTCTGTTAAACCCGCCCCTAGATCTGGAATCCACATCATCCTTAAAATTACAGTCCACTTGCAAAAAGCGCCACCACTCTAGCCTATTTGGTGCTGAGAAATCTTAAGTCTAAATACATGTAGCCGCTATTCATCATCCATTGCATTTTATGATCACATAGAATGGAAACGGATATAATATGGGGATTGGTTGTATGGTGTATATGGTCTTGTGACAAATGATAACTTACTGACCACTACACCAGTCAATTTTGACTGAACATGGTGGCTTCTCAGGCGATAATATTTCCATATGGCAGCGAAGTAAATATATTGTTTTTTTTAACACTACAATTAGCCATGTGGCCTAATGACATTTCATTTGTGGTTACAATATTAAAAAAGTCTGTCTGTTTCCCGTTTTATTTTTTATTTTCAATGGCCAGAATTAGATATTTTGTGTGGTATTCTTGTGTTATATTGTTGTTTACTATTTCGTGTTAAAAACTAGGTTTCCCAAAATTCTACTATTAAAAATTTATTTACTGATAATTTTCTGCTTTAAATAATAGGTGAAATTGTCATTTTTATTTTTTGTATTCGGAATCAGACTATTCTATCTTTATCGGTTATGTATAATATCAAATAATAAATTAATACTACGAGTAGGTATATAAATTAATAATGCCTAGTTTTTTTCTGTGTTAGCGATCACCAATATATCCGCAGGTATAAAAAGGTTGGGAAACATTGGCTTAAACCAAATTAACAAAAACACAGAAAGAGAGCCAGAGAATTTTTTTACAGTGTTCTATATTCTAGTTCTTTTAGTTTAAACTTGTTTTGTGGATTTTGTTCACTAGGCGTTTAAACCAGGCGAGCAGGAACAGAATACTATAGATTGCAACAAAGGAATATCATGAAAAACCAAACTATAATTTCCAACTCAAAATCACATTGTCAAATAAAAGTTTTGACTAGACAACCTTTATCCGTTACAGCGCATTTTATCAGCGTTGTGGATGTCATAAACTACTCAGAAACTGCATATAAGACGCAGTCTTAAACGACATGCTGAATGGTTAGGATTTCTCTGGACTCACATAAATGATGTGGATTTAATCTGCACTAAGAAAATAAATGCGCTACGTACATTGAGTATGATCAAAAATAATGTTTTACTTATGTTTTTTTTGTGTGAAGTAAGAATTACACTTATATATTATGATAAGATGATAAATAAAGTTAATATTATAACTTCCTGTTAAATAAAAATATCTATTAAGGTATTTTTATTTCGAAACCTTTTGCCTCTTTAATGTGTCCCCCTTCTAGATCTTTAATTCTCATTCTTAAGAGCGGTTTTCAACGTTATTATTTAAAACAGACATTATCATAAAAAAGAGTTTCAAAGTGAAAAAAAGAATCTGATTAACTTTATTAAAAGTAATGACAACGAAAAAATGTTGTCGTAATAAAAAAACTTTTCCAGTGTTGGTGTTTTTTTTTTTGAAAATAATAAAAAAACTCCCTGAAGTGAAAATTTCAGACAAAAACTTTACGATATTTTGCCTAATATCATGGCCTGATTAATTTGATCCCGCCCTTAAGCGTAATTGACAACACTAGAGGTTTTATTTTGTGTCTTAGATAATAAAAAGTTTTTTTTTGTTTTTATTTAGACCGACTATTTATACAGAGGAACTGTTTTATAAGGAAAAATGAGTTGGCTAAAACAATTGTTTGGAAATACTAAGTGCTCTGTTTATCTAGTAAAAAATGGGGTCTTGAGCTTGACTATCAATATTATCATAAGGAGCACAATACGCTATGGTAAAACAGTATTGTTTTATTAACATTGTCTTTTCTGTGATGTCAAGTTCCATTACACAGATTCTTAGAATTATGTCATATTTCAATTGATATATTATTATATTAATTAGTATACTTTATCTTTTACTACTACTAGAATAACTGTCACTAAACATAGCAGTTATTTGTAGATACCACTAGCGAGGAGTGAAGATAGGCTGTTAAGTTTCGACATAAATATTGCACACTAAAATTTGTCAGTCATACTAATTATTTGTTTTTATTAAACTGTGGCGGTCAACAATCCCAGGCTATGTCAGCGTTATTGCAACGAAGCGTTAATCAGCAATTTTTACAGGTATGAACTGTCAGGACATTCGACAAGTGTGACATACTTCGACGAGGGTCAACAACAAAGACTGGTTAGCAAAATGCCGCGAAGTTGTAACCGTGCATCGGTCAGCAGGTTACCTAATGGTGACTTATATCAACAATATAACTTACTGCATGTATTGAATATTCATTAAGAAATAGCTAAGGATAATTGGTGGAAACATACACTCGATAATAACATCTAAATCTCTCAATATCTCAGTAACAGTATATTCTATCATCGTGCCTCGGACTGAGCCGATCTCACCGAGCGACACACTCGATCGTAACATCTTTTTGTTCTCCCACGGTGCAGAAATAACCTGCCATTAGTAATGCCAATTGGGAGGGTAATAACCATTTTTAATGAAATCGCTTCTGATATTGATATATTGCACTTACGTGAGGGTGAATTTAGGTGGACGTTGTTTTTTAAATTCTTAAAATAGGGTCTGCTTAACTCACCCGGTGAACTTCCTTGTACCTATATACTTAATATTTTTTGTATATACACATTTATACTGTACATAGAACTGTTTTAATAATATTTCTTTGTTTCTAAATTTCATGTTGTGAACGTGTTAAACTAATAATTTGTAATGTCCACAATATGTAAAATAAATAAATAAATTGAAATTGAAATTGAATCTTCGACTAAGTAATATACTCGTATCACCACGTGTACTGTTAACTTCGAATCTGTATTTTGTATCATTGTATTTCTTCATTTGGCGAAATAAACTCTCTCCGCAATTCATCAAAACAATCTCCATCTGGTCTTTTCATCATCAATACCTGTCACCCCAAAGTGGTTCTCGTCCCTCTACAATCGCAAATCCAATAAAGTTTGCATAGCTGGTTAGTTAGGTTAAAATCAACGAAACCGTACTTAAGCCATTTGTAAATATTTTCAGATCATGAAATAAAGTAACACAACATCATGACTACATAAAGAATAGCAAAATTTATTTGCACAGTGAGAGAGTGGTCAGAAAACTATCTATCTAAAGTCGTTAGAATTTTTTTTTTTATATAAAATGAAAGTGAAAAGTGAGTAAGATTAAATTACCTGCAAGTCATTACAAATTGAAGATCCAGTCGTGACTAAGTTCATGCTATTTAGCTCGCATCGATCAAAAACCAGAAGCATTGAAACACAACTTTAAAGTCACATAGATAATTCTATAAATGTAATGTATTATGTAAGATACATCATGGTGTATGATTTGGGATTGCTATTAATGAATAAGGACGTATAATTTAAAGTGTTCTAAAAATTTCCCTTACAGAGTGGTTAACAACTAAATGTTATTTTAGTTTTCCTAATAAGTACTGATTTTAGAATTACCACTTTTTTTTTTTGCAAACCGAATTATCATTCTCCTTCGTCATATATTTTAAAAACGACAACGGAAAATAACTGGCTTTAAATTTTCATCGTTCTCTACCACACGTACAAGATATTTATTATGAATTTTATATGCTATGTCTGCGGCATAAATTGTCCTTTTTTATAAATCTATATGTGTGCTTTGAAGGTCAACTTATAAATACTATTATTTTTACCACTTTACGAAATCCAAATTTATCCAGCTATCTGGAAATATGATCTCTATTTTATCCCATATATCCCAGAGACAGAAAATCCAAAATCCACAACACTCGAAGGTCTCTAAAGCAGAGGTGAAATATTTGAATAATCCCGGTCAAGCGTTTTGCGCGCAAGTCCGCCAAACCCATACAATAACAAAATTATAGAATGGGAGTCATTGAGTGTGTTATTTTTAGTACCTACTATTATTTTTAATTATTATTTTTCTTTAAAATTAATTTCGACATAACGTTAGTGAATTCGACAGATTCATTCTTTTGATCATTGTTTTCAGAACTAACTCTTCCTTCTATGACACAATAATTAGTTTTTATTCTTCGAATACCCAAAACTAAGATACCGTCTTTTATAATGCTGGGTCTCAGTCCCAAAATATATCTTCTACAGCCGTATTTTATTAAATATATTAGCACATTCAAATAATAAATTACATACATATAATTTGTTTAGATTCCTCATATTTTATGTTCTGCAAAAACTATACGGAAATTTAATCGCCGTGCAGTTGATATAATGTTATGATGATAAAAAAACAGTGAATAAAGGAGAACTAATGGTTGACATAATCTTTTATTTTAATATTAAAGAACATCGTACATTTTTTTTAAATATCTTTGAGTTCTTTGATTTAATTAAACTGTGTTAAAGTTGGTGTTCTGTAACGACCAATTGATGCAAATATCATGAAGTTACTTGATTGGTAAATGTCAATAACAAAATCTTGTTATGGAGTTATTGCAATTTGAAAGTTTGACATGCTTTCTAAAATCAGGAATGATGCTAATTTCTTTGTACTTTATGTGCATGTTCTATACATCGGATGACTAAATTTGTTTTCTAGCATACATAGGTATTATTATATCATCATCATCAGCCTGAATCTATCCACTGTTGGATGAATGCCTCTTCAAGCTGATTCAACTTCTCTCGGTTCTGTGCGTTGCGTTCCCACGTACTTCCGCAGAACTTCGTCATTTTATCGATCCAGCGGTCTCTAGGTCTACCTTGCGGACGTTTTGTACCTCTTGGATACCACTGGATGACTAACGTTGTCCAACGATTGTCCTTTCTTCGAGCTCTGTATCCAGCCCATTTATATTTGAGGTATTTAGCAAACTTTATTATATCGTATATAATATTATATATATTTATATATTATACAGAGACACATTATCCGTTGTTAAGGCTAAATATCTAAATAATCGACTTACAGACTTTTTGTAGTGACCCAACGATATATTGTTACATCTAGTAAGGTTATATATCTGAGTAATTGCAGATAATTTCATTACGGTCAAAACTGGATTCAATCGTATCACACAAAATACACGTGTAGCCATTCTGTACTTATTTTGTAATGCTATGGTCGAAACGGTTCGCCCACTTAAAATGCGGACGTCGCGCGCCAAAATCGAAGAGGAGCGTATAAATTTATTGGTACGTTATGTTTTATGGGGGTTCCTTCTCAGGTCATCAAACGGCGATTTGAAACAGATGGAGGGTGCGATCCGCGCGGACTTGTCCGACAGACTTGCCTGTCGCGCGTGGAAAGAGTTCATTTTTTACCCCTTCCGGGTGAAATATCGACAGATTTATGAAAGCCCGTCCTGGTTTTTTACGACGTTCAAATTTTCAGATTTCGAACGACATCTGTTAGATTTGAAGAAACAGTATTTTACAAGAATATGATTTTATGAGAAAACAATAGCAATATAACTTTACATTATGAATACAAACCTTTTTTTTTTTTTGTATCCAAGATTTGCTGATTTATTCAGAATAATATTTTTTTCAATCCTAAACTTGATAATGTGAGATTGTTTTCATTAAAAATAAACCATTATGAAAAACTTCAAAAACAGATTTTAAAAAATTGCAGAAAAAAAATTGGACAGATAAAATTCGAGTTCATACCATTCAATATCCGGGTAACGGGGTTTTTTAATAATTTATTAATTTATTACGTACCAAACAAAATACAGAGATTTATTTATTTAGACGTTTCATTTTTTGTAGTTAAAATATTAAGAAAGTCTGTCTGTTTCCCTTTTTATTTTTTATTTTCAATGGCCAGAATTAGATATTTTGTATGGTATTCTTGTGTTATATTGTTGTTTACTATTTCGTGTTCGGAGGTAAATTTCATAATTCTGTTATCAACTCAGGGTTCCGAGAAGAAAATAGCTCATTTTTTTAAATATTGGGCAGTCGTTGATGACATGCCTCACTATTTGGGACGCACAAATGAAGAGCAGTCACCATCCCTCGTTTGATGCTATTGTTCATTGAGATTTGTCAAACTTGTTTCTATGAGTGTTTCCAGTAGTAGTCCATTTAGTTTCTGAGGTATTTTAAAATTATGAATTAGATTCTCAATTATTTTTCGTTTAGTGGGGATGAATGTCATTATAGGTGATATAAATAAAACAATTTGTATTGGTTAAAAATACGTTAAAAATCATTATCAGAACTAAAACTCAATATAAGTCTTAGCACTATCAGAAAACGTCTCCACCATCTTCTTCCTCAAGAAAAAATCAAACAGATCCCTCCACAATCTGGAAATTTTGTTGGAATTTTAATTAAAGATGCTCTAATGAGCCCCAAGTAAAATACACTATAATTTTATAATCAAACTATATCCTGTCAACTATTAAGATACTCCTTTGTTAAAGTAATACTTATAATTATTGGCTCTGACGTAAATGCATTATAAAGTAACTGGGATGTCGGATGCAGGTTCCGTTGAATACAATCTCCTTTTGTGGGTCGTTAATTCAGACACGGTTATATTAAACGGTAGGATCAATAACATATTTTTAATACCTATCAATTTTGCAACTAACTATACTTACTTACTCGTAACTAAATTATATTTTTCTGTATTAAATTGTACTTAAGTATGTCTTGATTTTATTTCATTGTTTTGTTATTATTATTATTGTGATTATATTATTTTTATAAATTCTCTTCTTCTCTCTTGTTAGGGTAATGTTTGACTTATAATGTAAATCTCATGTTGTGTACGTCTTGAATTTAGATTTGTTATGTCCACAATGTTTTGTATTCTTACATAAATAAATAAATACCACATTGTAATAATACATATTATAATGTCACATTATTTCGAGTTTTTAATGACATTTTACAGATTAGGCCTCGGCGGTTACGCTAGTATCACAGCACTTCAGGTTATTGTTTTCCATTTTATTGTTGTACCGTATATCGACATACTATAATTTTTGATTTTGGAATGAAGTGTTATATTATAATAGTAGTGCTATTTATTTAAGGAACTGTGCTAATTAAAAATAGGTAGTCTATGAAATGCGAAACCAAAATATTATAAATCTTTTATTTCTTCTTTTATTTCTATAATCAGCTAAAGACTGCAGTTGCGAATTTTCTTAATCGTTGTCCGAAATCCAGTGTAATACTTACACATAAGCGTGTTTTTGTTTCAGCGCGAGACTTGTCTGAAATCCGGTGTTGTAAAAACTGAAGCCTTAAAAGCAAAAAGTGCATGGTGACGAGCTTTCGGAATTGCCACAGTCCCCGTGGGAAGCAAGCGTAATGAAAGAGTTTGGGCGGATTTCGAGATCGTTTCCGGTTGTATAAATACGGATAAACAAAAGCATTTAGTGCGCGACTCGACGTTGTGACAAGAAAAAAACTAACTAAGTTTACCGATTAAATGTTTTTTAGGTTTGTCTCTTTTATAGAAATTACTATGTATGAAAGAATATTATACAATCATGTTGCTTTTACGCATTATAGAGAAAATATAATATATATAATATTATAATGGAATATACAACGTAGAAACATCAATAGCATGCCAAAAAATAGTAAGAAATAGATTTCCTAAAAGCCATATGGCACACTTAATATAATATGAAAAGTTTGTGATGATTATAAGTACGTTTTTTTCGTTTTTAATACACCAAAAATAATTATTTGAAATAAAATAAATTGAGGATTGCCAAACTATTTTTTTTATTCGTGCATTTGAATTTGCCGCATATTATGTATTTTGGATAGCCTTAAGGCCATGCATTAGTTGAGGCACGGTCTGAAAAGATCGTTGCTAGGCGATGCGCGGACTGCGGGTCGCGGGTGCAAATGACGCCTGTCAAACGAAATATTATTTGTCATATAAATCCAACATACGTCCATTTTATGTTCTGTTTATTGTTCTATTACAACTTCGCCGCCAGACTCCACGAGTTTGGCTTGATAGTAGATGGGCCGGGTTGTACCTGCGGGCATGACCACCAAGATGTTGAACACATCCTCTGGGATTGCCCGCTTATGGAATTCGAACGAGCGGAGCTGTTTCCCAGGGTCCGTCCTCACACGGGCCCAATTGGTCATGGAGATCTGGTAGCAACCGAGGCCAACTTTGCGGCATTTGAGAAATTTGCAGCGTCGTATGGGGAGCGGGATAGTCCCGACTCTTCCGTAGACTCATCCATTTCAATTCGTGACACTCAGTATGCGGGTACACAAAGCGCTTAACGTCAGCGGACAGCAGAGCCAGTCCAAAAACAAAAAAAAAATCTTTCTTAATTTTCTTCTTTAAGCACTACGGTGCATGGTTGCAGCATCAGTCCCGTGCGGCTCCGTCTCGGGACGGAATGAGCACTTAAAATCACTTCTTTCAGACACGTTTAAAGCGTCATAGAAAGCGGCCGTGCATATCCACGGTTGTGCATATATGACGGGTGGTGGTGGGCACTTTAATGTATGTTCTATTAGTAACAATAATAATATATTCATTGACATGTTTTCTTTTTAAAGTAAATGGGTAACGTTTTTAGTCATCTTTACACGATTTTAGAATTAATTGACAAGTCGCCATCACGCAGCAAATAGACGTGTTTCTGGCTCGACATTCTCTCACTGAATGGCAGCGAGTACAAAATTTCGTCGCGCCTACAGTTGAAAATTATTTGGCGTTTCACTGATGCGTCACCTTAAAGCAATACTGCACTGCTAAGTAAAAAGACAGTGTTTTTGGTTGAAACTCAAGATTTAAGCCACATTTTCTCTTATTATAATATATGTAAACTTATTATTAGATTGTTTTGATAATATACTCTCTAAACTATTGAATATATACTGTTTAGTTAGAGATTAAGTAAAAACAATCCAATAAATTTTCATAATATAAGAGTAAGGGCCGTTTAAATCTTGTGTTTTCGTTCCATAAAATCTAAAAACATTGTCTTTTTACTTAATAAATAAATAAAAAGGTAATTTTGTTATACGATTTCTAGGTGCAGTAACAAAATATATTATGCTTAGTAATATAATAAACATATAAATAGCATATGTACGAGTACCTAATTCTTGTAAGATAAGAATATCATCATGATCGCAAGGATTGTCTATTCAACTTCATGTATTATGGTAATAATGTATTACTAGCTGAGCCAGCTGGCGGTCGCCAGTCTGTCTCGCTAGGTCTTGCAGACGGCTTGGCGGTGTAGGATTTTAATATAATTGTGAAGTATGCATAGATTGCGCAATAGTTTGCCCTTCGGGATGGGTTTTTTATTCACGTCAGACAGTTTGACATTTCGCTGATTTGTCATTTTAACAAAATGCAAAACGTCACTGCCAATATAAATTTGGACTAATATGCGTAGTGTATTCAGGAGTCTGGCCTTCACAATATCGTCTAACACCGCCTTAGGCTTTTGATAAATACAGCAATTCAAATGACATAAAGGAGTAGAATCAGGCTAGGGAGGCATTTATGTAGCAGTGGATTGGTTCAGGTCAACGTTGATAAGGATGATAGAAATAGGTATAATATTACAAATTTGTTTAACCGCTAGTAGTAGAATCAGGTTGCGGAACCCTTCATCCAGCAATGGATTGATCCTAGTTGATGATGATGATGATAACGATATGAATATGTAGATAAATATAATGTCACTGATTTTGATAAATACAGCAATTCAAATGAGAGAAAGAAGTAGAATCAGCGTAGAGAGGCCTTTATCCAGCAATAAATTGGTTCAGGTTGATGATGATGATGACGATATGAATATGTATATAAATATAATATCACCGATTTTGATAAATACAGCAATTCAAATGACAGAAAGGAGTAGAATCAGGCTAGGGAGGTCTTTATTAAGCAGTGGATTGGTTCAGGTCAATGATGATGATGATGATGATATGCAGAAAAATATAATATCACCGATTTTTATAAATACAGGGATTCATATGACAGAACAGAGTAAAATCAGTCTATGGAGGTCTTTATTAAGCAGTGGATTGATACCCGTTGATGATGATGATGACAATTATGTAGATAAATATATCACCGATTTTGATAAATACAGCAATTTATATGACATAAAGGAGTAGATTCGGGCTAGGGAGGCCATTATCCAGCAGTGGATTGGTTCAAGTCGATGATGATAAGATGGATAGAAATATGTACAATATCACAAATTCGTTAAACCAATAGTAGTAGAATCAGGTTGCGGAACTCTTCATCCAGCAGTGGATTGATCCTGGTTGATGATGATGATGATTATGATGACGATATGAATAGGTATGTAGATAAATAACATTAGAAATTCAATACTGTCAAGAATACAATCAACGTAGAGAGGCCTTCATCCAGCAGTGGATTTATTGAGGCTCGTGATAATAATGGCATTATATATAGATAGGCAGATAATAATAATATAATATCACTGATTTTGATAAATATAACAATTCATGTGTAAGTAAGGAGTAGAATAAGGCTGAGGAGGCCTTCATGCAGCAGTGGATAGGTCAAGATTGATGATGATAGGGATGATAAAAATAGGTAGATATTATACAATATCACACATTTTGATGACTATAACAATTCGTATTAATTTCTTTCATTGTTTGCAATGGCAACTTTGTTAGTTTAATATGACTATATTCTGATCTATGGAAATTAGTAGCCTAGGTAATTATTCAATAAAAAAATAGTGTGTGAACAGCCACAAAGAAGTATTTAAAAAATCAAATTTGGAATATCACGTTATCTATGATATGGCGGACAGTAGCGGACGCGCCTGTCAGATTTTTATTTACGTAGTGAATTGTACCAAGATTATGGTTTTTTCACCGGAAAAAAGTGCGCCAATGCCTACATTACGATATTTGAAATAAAATTATCGAATTCGTTTGTCAAATAAAGGATTAGAAGGTCTTAAGCGATGAAGACGTCATTCTGTGAGGCGTAAACAGTAAATATGGCGATTGTATACGATTTGTAAGAAAATATCGGATATAAACGTCACGTACATGTAAAATCATGGAAAATTTCTGAAATGTGTTCAATTCAATCGGTAGATGAATCGGTAGCGCACATTTTGAAGTGAAGATGTAAAAATAACAATAAAATGTCGCTTAAATGAGCTGTTAGTGCGTTTTCCAAAATCTCTTAGAATAATAATATATAGGAGATTATGTAAAACCTAGTCTTTACTAATATCCGTCAGTCCATAAATTGTAAAATTGATTTTTTTTTTAATATTTATTTAAACCCGAAGTACGAACGTTATAGATTTGGCAAGTAGCTACTATAAATTCAATATAAAAAAGTGCTCATTCAACCTTCACTCTGATATTCTGTAAGCTCTAGTCACGTAAGCTCTACACAAATGGTTAATACACAGACAATTATTGTTTGGTCCATACCTGTAAACATTGTTTTCAAACGAAATGTAGTTTGAACAGTATATTATACCGTATAAATTTGGGTGTGTTTATCAAAATAATATTCCTAAAGACCACTCGTCAGTACATTCGCTGAAGCCTCATAGCAATAATACAAAAGAGAGAGAGAGTATTGTCAGGCTATAATATAAAACCGATTTCTTTGCGTAAAGTATTATGACAAATTTGCAGAATGACCTCAATTGCATTATTATAAACATAAATACGAAACGTTTTGCCATCATATTGCTTCTTAGTATGATATTTAAATACAATAAAGATAACCATTTATTCTACTAAATTAACTAAAGATATTTACCACATACTCCCGATGTTTGCCCTAAGAACATCCGTCAAACTAATATTCACCGGCTTGATGTTCTAAAATCTAACATTATTCATAATATATTTTCTATTCCACTTTAACACATATTGCGGATATCAAACTTATGGTTATTTTTTGATAAGGTCTTGGACGCAAAATTAAAAAATCCAACAAACATGGCAAAACTTGCATGCATTACGTTATTTGCGCATAATTTACATCGGCAGCAGCTTATAAAAAAAATATTAACATTGGTACGAGTATATAAATAGTTTTTATATCTAAAATGTTTATTTATTTACGGGCAGTTGTATGTCGGTCTGGACAAGGCTTAAGTATTTGTCTACTCCATGTAGCTACCGCAACCGTGATTTCCCCGCGTGAAGTATTCTCTGAATTTATAAACGTGAGGCGGTTCGCTGATGAAGTATATTTCATCCATCTAACTAAGGTATCTTTTTTAACGGATTATCCAACTTTGAATAAATCGGACGTTTAATTCATCATATGAGGCTATTAGTTTCAAAGTCGGTAACTTTCATTTTTAATATTTGTTTTTTTATTGATATTGATTTTTTAAGTATCTTCACATCGTATGAATATTCATAAAATATTAAATCCAGCTTCGTTTGTTAGTTAAATAGAATTAAACCGGAGGTTGATTGCAAAGTTATTTTAATTAATCAACCGTCATATTTTTATATCACGTTACTTATTAAAAACATATTTTTTAATATTTCAATGACGTTAAAAGGATTTTATTTAGCTATTCGTTTTTTTATAATATTGTTTTTTTCAGACCTTGTCCGATCCTAATAAGATCATATGGGCCTCCACAGAGTAGAGGTTTGTATTAACAGATTGTGTTGTTACGAGAAATGGATGTCAGCTACTTGCTCAACTTATTAGATCCATACTGTTACTCTACTGTGACTATGTCGAGAAACTGTAGTTTTGATTCTACTCAGTACTTTTCGGTCTTTGTCTGTTTGTTAAAGGAGTGATTGCCATCCTGTCAGTCTAAGGATTTTTTAAGATGCATTTATACAATATACTAATACATTATAGTTTCTTTTAATAGTAAAATATTTTTATTGTGAACTATTTAATAAACTATCAGAATATATAGCATTAAATACTTGGTTATGTGACAAATTGTATATTTAAACCAGACCCTCTTGGAATGTCTCCAGATTTTGATTGAAAATAACTAGCTTCTTCAATAATTGACCTAGCCCTTTGTTCGATATTGGACTGGTCAACCAATACCACTCAGTTTATATAACAGACAATTTTTATCCCCTTTAACAATATGCTTCGGTGAACGAGAGCGTCTTCAAAGCTTCAGCATGAGAAATTAAGCCATAATATGAACTACGCCGTTTGATGCAAAGAGATCTTAAAATACATTGCTTAACGTTATTTATACCATGTATAAAAAGAAAATTATGTTTCGATATCACCTTCAACCGCCCTCAATATACCAAAACATGGAGAGTAAAGTAAATTATTATAATTAAAAACAAGATATTTGATTAAAAAAAGTATGAACTTTATGTTATGAAAAGATCGTATATTTTAAATGGAATGGGAAAAATACATCGAAAATGAATTTCAATTAAAATTATTCTTAGTATACATAGAATATCTGATATGTATCGTAATAGAGAAGCTATGCGAGTATTTACATTATTAACGTAAATTTAATCTATTTCAAATAGTATGGTAACAACAAAGCAGTATCTACATATATATATTGTTGAATCTATAATAGTAATGAGAAACCTTTTTACAGTATCGGGCAAGTATTTATGATGTATTTTACTATTGAATATTAAAAAAATCTCGTAATTTGATTGTTTATGGGACCTGAAAGTAATGCAATACATTTTAATTAATACAATGTATTTCCACCAAGAATTTTTATTAAAGAATTGTTAATATAGCTTTAAAGCTTTTGGGTCTAATACACATTACGTACCTACTTAATTACATTTTTTCAGAATTGTTTGGTAAGTATTATATAAATATATTTGTAAATAAAAGCATAGAATAAGTGGACAATAAAAAATCAAATTTCTTATTATTTATGAAGTCCATTTCCACTTCATAGTTGGAGCATAATATGGAAATGGTGGCTCTCTTAGTCTAGTGCGTAAAGTTCTGGGCTTTGGGATCGATTCCCGGTGAGGTTACAATTGTGATTTTCTCAAAGTCGGGTGTTTGTGATTGTTTCATTTCTATTGGTAACTACACTATCGCCGTCAGGTCTCTCGGTAGTGTATTAAAAATATTATATTATATAATATTTAAAGATATAAACTTTTATGGAAACAACACTGTACTTCCAAGAAACTCTGCCGCTTGCCAGTCTTCTTGCATCCTTCAAAATCATTCAAGCATTCCATAGCTCTGTCGTATATACCTTTTGGATGGTATTTAATGTCCTTCAGGGATGCCGGAATTTAATTGGTTTGACAAACTGGTAGACCAGGTTAAAATTATCTTGAAACACTCGTAGTACTTGGCATAGTCAGATTCACCGTCTCTTCTTCACTTCCAACGTAATGGTATGTTGTATGATTCAAACAGTTATCTCCCTATTACTCCAAAATTCATACGATCGGAAACTACTCTGAGTTTTCGTAAGGTGCATTAATCGACACTGTAAAGCAGCAATGTCAGAATGCAACCGTCGAACAGAATCAGTCATAAGTCCCAGATATTCTACATTAAGTTGAATGTTGCCTCAGAAATTTCCACTCGGATAGCGAGCTCTTCTTGTTAAGTACTATCTCACGCAATATGCATCCCTAGATACACATTATTTAGATGTTTGTATTTATCTAGTAGGTAACTCTTTTTAATAATTCATACTAGGTATCTACATTCAACAGTTTTAGTAGGATTTTTAGTAAGTGAGGTACTTTTAGTAGGTTTGTAAGTTTTTTTCAAATTACGTAAATATATAACATAACCAAAAGATACTTCTGTAGGTTAGGAGATAAGTAAAATTAGTGATAAATTATAAAAATAAATAAAGTGTGCCACTGGTGAATGAAAGAGAAGATATATAACAACACGATAATATATAAATTCAACGTATCCAGTTTTCAGTAGCATAGTTCAACGTTTGTTGTAACAGAAAACAATGGCTGTATAGTATTAAGATCAAAAAATAAAGCACTGTTCGTGAAGTATGAAGTTACAATAACATTAAGATGCAATGCTTGTTTGGAAACATTAATAATTTTATTATTAGATTCAATAGGAATAATAATTTGATATTGACTGATATGTAATATCTGATAAAACGCTGTTATTATTATCATAACAGATTTTTGATACTTAAAAGCGCCTACTAACTAACCTACTTTTGAATCATTCAAAATTATATTTATTTATATAGACGAAATGATTTTTTTTTCAATTTACTTACCTACCAATTTTCGTTTATCTTTACCTAGTATTCTTGTATTATAGAAGTTTTATTTTATTATATAAGACATTTGATTTAAATGCTATACTGCTATATTTTTCCGATGCAACAGCACAGGGTAAACTGGGATACGTCGAACTGCATACGTATTTTTTCTGACACAGATTACTAACAACGCTTGCCCTTTCTGTCACGTTATGGGAGCAATTATATATTATCATGTTCAGTTTTAGTTCAGTGTTATTCTGAAGATTGATTCATGAAATATCTGTCTATAATATGAATGACTTGATTTATATTGCAGAATTAACCGAAAAAAATATTTTAAAATCTCCATAGTGAAAAAAAGGTTAATAAAAATACGGACGAAAAGCTTAGCGGCACCCATGAGAAATTTTGTGCACAACTGCTCCACAGTGTAGACTTCTATAAAGTGCCGCACAAAACAAAGTGATAGCATATTTAGCAATGCATGCCAGAGTGTTTCCATGTTGTTTCCAACGACACTCTAGCCATTTATTGGCAATAACAATTCCAAACAGATGAGAAGCTTATGTGCGAAGCTCGTCCAACTTAAAGCATTACTTTATTAAAAGTGGAACACTTCTGAATAAGCGACCACCTCGACTTAACTTCTACAGCTAATGACTTTGGAATTATATTTCAGTGTTAGTGAAAATAATCAGTGGGGTGCTTAGATGAAAAAAAAATTAATAATCATATTTACAATTATATTTTCCGATACGAATATAAATAACAGTACCCCCTTGCATCGAAAGATAAAGAAAAAGATGTCTAAATTAACAAATTAAGGACAAAGTGTAGTGTATTTAATGTAATTTCATTCTATAGCGTGTTTTTGGAAAATTAACTGCAATAGGTCATCATTTAGTACATACAAAAAACTATATTACAATAATAATTTCGGATTTTTATAATTTAATTGTATATTTTCACGAACAAATTAAAAATCATGTAGCGATAGTAAAAAATAAATAATAAAACATTATATTCTTAAAAAAATGAAAAAAAAAACATTTATGGAATCTTCAAATAACAAAGTTCCATCTAAATAATTCAAAAATTTATCGGCAGAAAATAAAACTAAATGACTCGGTCGAACAGTTGGTGCAACCAGATGCCTTCCATCCGCAAATGATGTAAAACTAATTGAATTTGTTTTGTTTTAGTATAAGTATAACATCGATCGAAATGGTAAAGTTAACGAACCGGCGGGCTCGACAACTTTCTAAAGATATTTACATAGTTATCAAATTTTATTAAAAAAAAGTGTATTAGATTTTCTATTCTATAGCCAAGATAGCTCAAACTGTCAACATATTTTTCCACGAGACGGAGAGATAATTTTACCAATTTCACGAGCTGGAACGGCGCTCCGGTGCGTTCTGGACCATTTATAGCCCTAAAGTATAATAAAAAGAAAAGACCCGTATTTTAATATAACGTATGTCTACCCAAAATGACAAAAAAATAGTGTTTGTGCATAATTACTAAAAATAGATTTTATTATAAATAACTAAATACAATTTCTTAGAGAAAAACGTTCCAAATATAGTATATTACGTATTTAATACATGTATGCAGCTTACTATATTAATTCTAAAAATACCTATGCCATCTAGCGTTTAAATACGATATAGAGATTGCTTGAAGTAACTGCGACAATTATTATTAACCGATAATAGAGAAAAGAGGTTTCAACCGTATGGAACCATGCTACTCATAATTTTAAACAAGATTGTGTTAACTTTACATCAAAAAATAAAACAAGGTTATAATATATATCTGACGAATTGTCTTATTTTGGCAATCATTATAAAAAGAACATCACATAAAGTGAATTTGTCGCATGGACGTAGCTACGATCCTTACAGGTAATTCTCGTAGCGACGTTTGCGCTGATCCATCGGCTGTCGGTTACACGAACACAAAAGCGCTCGCAGTGCTCGAAAACTCGAACAACAACAGGATTCGCGTCAAGACTGTGTACCGTCCATACAAATTCTCGTTTTATTACACTTTACATTACACGCGCCTGGACCCGTATAACTGGTCACACTAGAACTGGTAAAGGATCAATCCACGCAATAGCTTCTATACGGTTGGTGTAAAGCTGAATCTTACCATACTCGTAAAGTGTAGACTGTTTCAAGCCCCACTATTAGTGTAGATACTTAATGTAATTATTCGTAAGTAAACAATTACATAACGTCTAATACCAATAAATTTTTGTTTTATGAAGTCTCATCACTGTCTCATCAAAAACTTATATAACAATAGCCACACAAAGGTAAGAGTAAATAGTGCGTTTTCTGAGAGTTTCCGAACCAACAAGGGAGTTCGTCAGGGATGTGTTTTATCTCCCCAGTTGTTCAATATATATGGAGAGCATATAATGCGAAGAGGCCTAGATCATTGGGAAGGTGGAATAACAATTTGTGGCCAGAAAATAAATAACTTAAGATTCGCAGATGATACCACACTAATCGCTGCTGATGAAAGAGAACTCACAGAGCTTCTACACCGGGTAGAGGAAAAGAATCGCAAATACGGCCTCCTTATTAATAGGAATAAGACCAAGTTAATGGTTGTTGATCGGGCCAACCTTCTACCGACACCAAGTACACTCCAAAACCTCGAAACAGTCGACGAGTTTGTATATCTTGGATCGACCAACAGTGGAAAGGGCGGATGCGAAGCGGAAATAATAAGACGCACACAGATTGCAAAAAAATTGATATGACACACCTTACCACTATATGGAAGGATCGGGGAATTTCGATTGCCACAAAAATGATACTTGTGCAAACATTAATGTTCTCGATATTTCTATACGGAGTCGAGTCGTGGACCCTATAGGCAAGAGAACGGAAGGCAATTGATGCCTTTATGATGTGGTGTTGGCGCCGAATGCTTCGCATTTCTTGGACAGAGCACAGGACGAACCAGTCAATCATCCAGAGACTGAAGATAAAGGAACGGCTCTCGACGATATGTCTGAGAAGAATTCTGCAGTTTTTTGGACATATTGTCAGGCGCGAATCGGACAACCTGGAGAGACTGGTAGTTTTGGGTAGCCTCCAGGGAAGGCGAAGCAGAGGAAGAGCGTCTGCGCGATGGAGCGACTGAGTGAAAGAGCTGACTGGGGGCACCATCCATTCTGCCCCGAGAGAAGAAGATCGAGAAGGATGGAAAGTCTTGGTCGCTCAACGAATGGCGAGATTTAAATGTAGTCACAATCCTCAGCCATGAGTGCACGACCAAGAAAAAGATGAAGTCATAGTGATTATTATTTTTTGTCTAACACAGACACCTCAATTTTACTGAAAATAAAATATTTTTTCAAGTAATATTCTCAATAAATAGTCATTCGGAGAATATATTATTGGCATTCTTTGGTTTTTTACATAATACAAAGTATTATATAATATGAGATGATCACTGGGCAGTGGGTCAAGCTGAGAGAACTTGGAAGCAAAATATTCATAAAGATACAGACGATATTAAAAACAGCTCTTTTGCTTCTGTTTTGATTACAATATGGTATATTATTTTCTGCGCCCCCTGCCGGAAAATTTCATTCGTGTCCACTGCAAAGGGTTAGCCGACAAAGTTCTCGGTATAAATCAGTGTTAATTTTAAATATGAAGCCATACTTGTACGCGACATGTAACAGTATCAAGAGACTTATGTTTTGAATTGCTCGCAAATTTTCTTTACAAGAATGTCCAGAATAATTTTACAATTTTTAACTCATCTTCTAAATAATTTATGTCAACTTTTCTTATAATATGATATTACTAGAGGTATTAATAATTATTGTTTATGTAAAATTAAACTAATGACTTTTGAAACCATAAATATCAACGTTATGAATTTTTGGGAAATTCAAAAAATATATTTTTGGATATATTTTTGGAAATTATTATAAAACGTAGTTTTATTACAAATGTACCTACATATTTATATGTCATATGATTTTGCATGATATATCCTAAATTTAAATAATGTTTTAATACGTTTTCACATAGTATATTAAGACTTTAACTATATTTTGAAGCACAGGCAAGTGAATTGACTTTGAAATTAAGCTGTGCTATTTTTGAAAATGAATATTGATACAGATTAATGTAATCTAGTGTCTGTATTTTGATGGTAACTTAAATATACATGGCTCTGATTGGCTATTCAGAATTAGCTATATTTTGTAACTTAACGCTAATGGATTCATATTGATTTGAAGAAAATGCTTTCTAACGTAATATTATTGGAATCAGTGATTTACTGAATGAAATACAATATTCTTTAGATAAATCAAGTTAAGTAGACATGTATCTACTCGTATATAACTAATATTATAATCAAAATATAACCTATGGATAATTTTTTAAATTGCGTAACGTAATATACGTAATGTAGATGATGACTTAAATATCACTACTTCTTTTAATAATTAGTCCATGCTTTTGGTTAACAAAATAAACAACACGCTTCAAATAACTGTTATAACTCGCCATATCAACGATAATAGACGAACCTTACGATACATGTATATATGCACGCAGTGAATACTAAGTGACTTCTAGACTTGTAATTTTACTATATCAAGCATTACAATAATATGTACTCATTTTCCTGGTTATTTCAGCGATGTCAAACTCAGGATGTTCAAACGATGCATCCACCTCATTAAAACCGTTGTAAACAATTGATAGGTCATCGCAATAAATGTGATGTAGACATTGGCTTCTTCACTCGGTTGATGGTTAATAGCGACCGTTACATAAAGAACGCGACGTGCAGTTTTTTAATTTAAATTTGCATAACATTTCGACTGACAATTCAGTAGAATATTAAGCAAATATTTCAAATCGTAAAATATACCAACTATATCACTTTATTAAATCATATTTTATTGTGTAGATGTGAAGGTGGCTGTATTTTAAGGGTAAACCACCCCCTTATTTAATATTGTTCCAGTATATTTTAATGGCTTTATTTGACAAACTAAAAAGAATCCATTGTCGCGCTTTCATTTATAATATTGAGTAAACATAGAATTTCCTCATTAACTATGTAACACGTCAAAATTGTCTAGAACGGGGGAAAAATCGACAAAATGATAATCCAATCAATTAATAATACAATTTGGTTAAGCAATACGTAGATAACCAGTTTTAAATCAAATGAACAATATTCTGAAAATTTTAAGAGGAAACTTAATTAACTTGTTATATATTTTTCAAGATTTAACAAAAAACTCAATCTATGTGGTGTTTTTTTATGTATTTGCTATACACAAATCCCGCAAAATCACTTCGATATTTACACAGTTATATTGAATTTAAATAGAAAAAATTATATTACATGCCACGGGATTATGTAAACATTGTTGTGCAAACATACTTTAACCTCGCTGCGGCGGATTGTCGGACAAGTTTAATATAAAAAATATTTTTTCTGGGATTTTATGGATAAACATGGCACCAAGGGTATTTTCGTATTTTTATTTAACACTTTGAACCATGAGTTATTTTGATTATAGATAAAGGATTAATATATTTTGAAAATAATAAAAATTTAATTATATATTGAATTAGAATTTATCTTCTCTTGTTTCTGTACCTGTTACTATATTTGCTATTGAACGTAGACAATAAATAATGTGGGTTATAATTTCTGAGATCAAATCAGTAAGTATATGATATTTTAAGCAATTACATCCTTCGTCTGCTAAGGCCTCGCATACCGAAAATCTTCGCTTGAATGACTTGTCATCACTCTACCTTGGTGCAGAAGTTTGTTACTCCTCAAGATGCCTCATGATGTCTCCAAAGTATGACAACTTTCTTGTAATCATTTTATAATTTATATCGCTATAACATTCTTTCGCAATAACGAAAAATTATCGTAAAGTAATTCTTTGGCCTTGTATAAAAAAATATGATATAGGTACTTAGATCAAAATTATTCTAAAGTTTTATTAAAAAAACCGATAAGTATATCAAAAAGCTATATAACGAGTGACTATATAATAAGGTATACATCTCGGTTTCAAATCCCGGATTTAGCAGCAATCATATATTGGTTTTCATTGTGTTGTTCATCTTGAACATCGACCTAATTGGTTTAAAAAGTGGCTAACATAATAATTATCTCGTAAAAAAAGGAACAAAAACTTTTTGTGAGGTGGCGAAAATCCTCAACAAATTGCATAAACATAAACGACTGAAAAAGTCTAAGTTTAAACAATAAAAGCCGATCGTCAAAACTAATGTAATTTATTAAACAATTCAGAGTACATAGTTGGTATAAGCTAATTTTATCGTAATTGGATAGGATAACAGTGGCTTAATTGCACATTGGCGCAAACCAATGTCAGTGGGTTCGAATCTCGCTGGGCGTCGTTAAAAAAAGGTTTCTTCTAGTGGGTGCTCTGTGGTGCTTCTAAATTACGTTCAATATAATAAATAATACGTAGGTAATTTTTAAAAATATTTAGACTGTATTACAAATATATAAATTTACATTATTTAAACATAATTGAGTAAAAACTATAACGTACGATACTGTTTTTAATAAAGACGTTTATACCGGTACAGTAAAAAGTTTATTTTTTAAATTTTGTATTCATCTCCGAAAAAATATCTATAAATTAAGAAATTTGTATGGTCGCTCCAGTAGAGAGAACGGCGAAGATGTTTCTTTACGACACAATAATTCTGAACGTTCAGCACTAAAATGCATACAAATTCTTCGCAAAATATTTCACTAGGATTATAGTACAAATAAAATATTCTCCCGTGTACTATAAAGTTGCACAAAGGAATGTCATAAAGCTTTGCAGATTTTTCCGCTTAACTTAAAATGTTTCCGTTTTATAAACACTATCTTCTTAAAGACGTGTTTATTTGGATATTGACAATTTATATATTATTATGCTAATGTAAAATGTATGTTAACAATATATAAACTATATTATACGATAATGGAATCAATTAAAATAAATAAATAACAAAAACATTCTAAAACATTATATAATAATATATATACTACCATGATAAACCGTAAACCTTTAAGATGTTATAAATGAAAAGTTTTTTATTTATAACTACATAGTACGTCGACTATAAATTATTGACCTTAAGGGAGGACATGCTCAGCGTAGGTCAAAATGGAGCTTTTGTTCTATTTTCAAAGCATGATCCTGGACATACCTTAAATGTTGTAGATAATCTATTTACATAATTTTGAAGCCTTATTATCCATTATATTTATGTTAAACATTTGATGACTGCATAAAGTATTTTTATTACATAAAATAGTATTCTTTTAAACCTTTCGCTCTAATGTTTAAGAATATAGTCATATTTCTATATAATATATTTTTTTATCGTAAATATTTCACTAAAATAATGTCGATATAAATTATACTGATGGTTTTATAAATGCGTTTAAAAATTAATAAATGCAAAATATCTTAACACCACTGCACATTTATGTACTGAAATATGACTATATTCTATAACATTAGAGCGAGAGGTTTAAAAGAATACTATTTTATGTAATAAAAAAACTTTATGCAGTCATCAAATGTTTTAAAATAAATATAACGGATAATAAGGCTTCAAAATATATATAAATAGATTATCTACAACGTTTAAGGTATGTCCAGGATCATGCTTTGAAAATAGAAAAAAAAGCTCCATTTTGACCCAAACTGAGCACGTCCGCCTTTAAAAGATATCTAAATTTTAACGAAATCAAAATATTGACATTACGACGTATAAAGCGAATGACAGCTGGTCCACCACCAATAAATGTATTATTCCCTTACTGTAAAGAAATATGTTTCCGCGTTAAAACAATGCTTTAAAAATAAACTGAAATTGTATTTACTATAATATAACATAATGAGTAGGAATACGTGAATGCATTATTATAAGAAACGCAACCTTATAAGAAATGGACAAAGGGTGACTACGCGCACGCATCATTAATACTCACACTAAGCCATTAACGTTGATTTTTTCAAAAGTACCCATCGTTGCATCAACTCAAGGCGCACAACGCTTTCAAGTTGAATACAGATATTATGCATTGTACACAATACAGTCAAATATTAATGCTGCAGATTCGTGTGAGATCGCAATGACCGTCAAAATCACCTCCACTTGCCGTTGATTCTGTTGGTGGGTCGGTGTCAATAGAGATGGGATTATAAGTAAATGAAATACAAAATATGAGATTATATTTAGGTAGGTGCCCACATATTTAATGTATTTCTACCGTATGTGGGAATTGAATAAGAAGTGCGTAGGAGAGGTGTAATAATCAAGACTCAAGAAGGATTGCTTGTGGTTGAGAAATATCCTTTTATTCAAACCATAAGTTGACCATTATTGTTATGACAGTACAAAAAATAATAAGAAAATGGATAGAGTTTTAAAAGAAATTCAGAAATGACGAGAATTGCGTTATAAATTTGACGCGGAGTGAAAATTCATATTCTAAAGTTTGTGTATTTAACAGCTGTGAAATAGTGCAAGGTTGTCGTTATTTTACAACGTTTTTCTTAGATCGTATTTTTATTTGTCCGGTGGTTCTTTGTCCGGTGCAAATCTTGCAATCGATTTTAACTAACTTCCCGACAAGCTAGACATTTAAAACTTTTAGAATATATCAGAATACGATGCCAATGCATTTTTTAATACTTTTAGCCATATTTAAATAGAATTGAATACATTTTCAATTAATTCTGTTTTGTATGAAAATTTATTTCGACACCATTATTGGTTGCTATTGCATTAGGGGTCTGGGGTCATAGCAACTGAATTATTAATATATACGTGCGTTACTATGGAAATCAATATGACATGTCACAATGACATTTCAGTATTATTTCTATCGCGCACAATTTTTTTTTTGATCGTTTAAGCTAGTCATGTCAAGTTTTTATGATTCAACAGAAAATTTAAAAAGTTATTTTTATCTGGTAATTATTTATGGTTGTATTCTGAAACATAATGGGGTCGAACTGTGGAGTTCGCATGCTGGTGTAGTTAACCTGCGTTTACCTGACCAGGTGAATTCATTTATTTACAATGTATGTTACAGATGATCTCTGTCCAGGGTCAAATCGCACGCGTTTCGATACTGGGTTACATGAACAATAATTGATATATTTAATTTCGCTAAGATCAGCTTACTTATTAAAACGATTTTGTGTTAGACTTCAATTGGCATGCAATAATATGGCTTTGTTTCATAATTGCTTATTGTTTCACGGTTTTAAATAAATATAAAGTTTCATTTTACATTGTGACTACTAAGTAAGTATTTATGCTAAATTATGCTAGTCGGTAGGGTGTTTAACTCTGTAATAAAATAAATATGTCATATAGTTAGAAGAAATTGTTGATGTTAACGAAACAAATAGTTGTTTTGTTTCATCATTTTCGTTTAACAATTACCATGTACCTACCATCTTCTTGCACCCCTAAGGTAGAGCCGCCATTATACTGAACCATGATTATTTAAAATATTATAAACAATCGTGTATGTGATACGTCCATAATGCCAATATTTAAAAACAGCTGCGAAAGATGTTCGTGCTACCAATTTATATTCACTATACTAAAATGTTGCAGAATCGTACACAAAGTTCATTAAACTAAATCTAGTTACAGTCAAAATTACGAGTATGACGTATTCGATAAAAGCTATTATTTTAAAGAATACTATCTTTAAAAATGACGGTGTCGTAACAGGTGAATCTTGTGAAATGTTTATTTACATAATATTTAAAAATGATATCCAACATTTTGCCAGATACTAAACCATCAAATTGAAATAATCAAGTCACTTAAATTAAAAATGCTATTAATCCTGACGGTTACTGAAAAAATGTTAATAGGTACATTCAATGAAGATGTCATTATTAAGAACATTACTTTCTTTAAAGTAATATCTCATCAAAAAACAATAGTTCCGTTTAATCGCTTCGGTCAGCCATTTTGAAAAAAATAAATAATATCCCATTTTCCTATAAGAAGAAAAGTATTTAAAATCATCCAATATTATATTAATTTATAACTGATATTATTGCATTATATACATTATGTAGTATTGATAAACATAGAAAATATCAGATAAGTAACGTTCCGTTAAAATGTGTCAGTAATAACTGAAACGGTTTTATATAAGTCGTTGCGGTCCGCCATCTTACGGCATCAAGCGCCGCCATTTGCATAACTACCGTCCGCCATTTTGCGAGACAACAATGCTAATTAGAAGCCAAAGAGTATCATACCAGACACACAACTTTCACAAAAGGTTATTTCCTGCTTTGAGAATTCCCGTTGGCTTGTAGAGGAAAGTCTTTAGCGCTTCTCTCACCAGTTTTCTGTTGCTGTTAATAAAAAATACTGCGTAGAAAAATATTCTACTTATATGAAAACATTATTTTTTGACATATGAAAGGTACCTAGACTTTAACACTATAAAGTAACATAAAAACAGTTGATTATTGTGTAGAAAACGTTTAATTTTACTGTAAGTACCAGGTAATAAAGTTCCGATCTTAACCTTATAGAACCAATCTACTTCAGGCTGGTTGATGGTCTCTAAAAAACTGTACATAGAGCTTATCCACATATTCAGTTAGTTATTTTAGTTATTCCGATTGCTGAGTAGTATCACTTGCAGCATTACAAATAGGTATCATCCACACTCTGGTGCACGCCAATCAAGGTCCTGGGAAGGCTCCTAGGACACTCTTAGGATATCTTTGAAGGGCGTCTAACATTTGTTACGCAACAATATACGCCTGCATAACAGATATCGAAACGTGGCGGGCGGTGAAGAGAAAATCAATTGCAACTGATGAATGAGCTTGCTATATAGACGACTTCGGTAAGTAGGACACGTGCAATGGATGAATGAAAGCAAACCTTAAAAGGCGATAAATAGTTATGTCACTCATGGCATTAGTGAGTAGGATTCTTGTTCTGAAGATAATGCTGCCCAAAGATAATGATGTTGGTTGAACTAGTGGGATGACTACATTGTCAGTGATGAGTCTATTTTTGCAAGTTTATGCATAATATATGATTGATTAACTATTATGATAATTGCTCGATTATGGGCTTAGAGGCGTATGCACAAATCCTTTCAACCTATTTATCCGTTGATCGGCTTAATAATGTATAATATATGATAAAACATGTAAACTTCACTGCACAATGTGACGTATCCGTGGACACAGTAGAAATGAATGACTCTTGTCGGTGCCAGTCAATTTAGGTTCACTAAAGATGCAAAAAACACAGGATGCGTCGCTCCAACCAATAGGAAAGTACATCACCGAGTAGGTATAAACCATTGCAGTATACGCGTTACTCTTAGTGCAGGATCCCATAAACTTCTCGTATACATAATATGCGGAACGCATTCTGACAATTGGAATAGGTTTTAAGGGTCACCAAGATATATATTGTCGATGTTGCCAGGCGATATTAGTGGTAAATTTTTTTTTTGACGTTTTAATTTTTTTTCTTATAACCCACCAAAAATTGTTGTACCATGCCATCGGCATGGTCGTAGAACGGTTCGTCCCATTTGAAAAAATAAAAATAGTGGGTAGTGCAATGTGTTCAAAATTATCGATTCTTAGGATCCTCCTTGGCTTAAATTATTTTATTTAGTAGCATTTTTGTATAAAATCACCCATATTGGTTTCTTTACTATATCTACGCATATGACATTAGTTTTAGTATTATGGTCAATCCAGAAACAGTGTTATTTGCATATATAGGTAGGTGAATAAATTAAATAACGATAACCACTAACCACACTAAGTACACATTTATTTAAAAAAAGAAACATCAAGTCAAGTGTTCAAACTGCTTTAAGTAAAGTATCATGATCACAGTTTTTACAAACACTACTTACATATTTGCACAATGATATACATGTCAAAGCCGATCTCTTATAACTCCATGATAATGTACGGCGGTTAGAATTACATTTGCATGGTTTAACTAAATAATTTGTTAGAGGTTCATTCGTGATTAATTGTCTTGGATACAAATTATTTTCTCGTAACTCATAGCCAAGTTGTAGAAATCAATAGGCTCAAATAGTGGATCAGGTGAGTTTTTCCATAAATAAACTTGTACTGAAGCCTTTAAACATTGTAAATACAATGAATCATATGTGCATATCACTCTTGACAAATTTAAACTAAATCCAATATTTTGGGAAATAAATTTATATCGAAGTTCATCCGCTGTTGTTTTTTGTTTATAAATAAGTAAGTGCAAACTTTTTCCAGGTCTTGAAACTGCTGTAGTCTCCAACAATCCATTTCATAAAGCTGAAATCCCTAAAGAGATCCCTAAAACCATAATCCACGGCAACCAATCGTTGCAAGTTTATTCCAGAAATAAATGCCTAAGATTAAAACATCTGTATCGGGACTGTAATAATCTCCAAATTTTGCATTCTTGCAGCATGAAATATATGACAGAATGTTCTAGAGTCTGCTTCTAAATGATTTTGATTTTAAATCAATGGCGTCAGTGAAAATTGATCCCTTCAATTTAAACCATAGTGTGTGGTCGTCAAATCCACCATAAATGTACAGCTCTCTTTCTTCGTTGATTTTTGCAAATGTGAGGCATTTTTGCAAATAAATTTAAAAAGCTGTAATCTATTTTGAGGGCTCACAAAAAAATCTTTGCAATTAATCCACCACATCTAAGGGACGATCACCAAGGCTTACATATTATAAGTATTTACACTGTTTAAGGGCTTCAGCACAAGTTCATTTAAGAAAAAGCTCATCTGATCCACTATTGAACCTATTGATTTCCTACAACTTGGCTATAATGTTACGAGAAAATAATTTGTATCCAAGAAAAATGACGAATGACCCTCTACCAAATTATTTAGTTAAACCATGCATATGTAATTCTAACCGCCGTACATTATCATGGAGTTATAAGAGATCGGCTTTGACATGTATATCATTGTGCAAATATGTAAGTAGTGTTTGTAAAAACTGTGATCATGATACTTTACTTAAAGCAGTTTGAACACTTGACTTGATGTTTCTTTTTTTAAATAAATGTGTACTTAGTGTGGTTAGTGGTTATCGTTATTTAATTTATTCACCTACCTATATATGTAACCTTCACTGTTTCTGGATTAACCATAGTATTAAGCTAATGTTATATGCATAGATATAGTAAAGAAACCAATCTGGGTGATTTTATACAAAAATGCTACTAAATAAAATAATTTAAGCCAAGGAGGATCCTAAGAATCGATAATTTTGAACGCATTGCACTACCCGCTATTTTTATTTTTTCAAATGGGACGAACCGTCTTACGACCATGCCGATGGCATGGTATAATTATTGCATTTTCAATCAATCCCTGATTTGGTGGTCTTGGTTTTATTGAAAAATTCGGAACAATTTTTGGTGGGTTATAAGAAAAAAAATTAAAACGTCAATAAAAAAAAAATTGACCACTAATATCGCCTGGCAACATCGACATTATATATCTTGGTGACCCCTAAAACCTATTCCAATTGTCAGAATGCGTTCCGCATATTATGTATACGAGAAGTCTATGGGATCCTGAACTATCTGGCACTTTGAAGCACAATACAAAATTTCACCAATCACGGATCATCAATAGACCATGATGAGTTACATTCAGTTACTTTACGACAGCGAACGCGCCTAGGCTTGTTAAAATGACTCATCAAAACGCATCTGTTCAATCTTCGTTGCGCTATATCTGATAAGGTTTTAGCGAACGTCGCGTATATCATCCATCCTGAACTTGCCATCATCATTTATTCCAAAACCCAAGCCAAACTATAAGAATAACATTCCGAACCGTCCGTTTACCAGTGTGTTAGTGAGTGAACACCGAACCAACTCCTGCGCGCCAGCCCTCCCAACACAAAAGGTCAGTATCTGGCATCCTGTTTAAACCCCTTTCCCTAGATCCGTAATCCACCAGCATCTTCAAATTACATTAGGAAAGGCCTTCATACACAATTGAATCGACCTAGGCTTATGATGAGGATAAAATATAAGTATTTTTTTAATTTAAAAAAATACCGTAAAAAATAAAGAAAATGTGTATGTTTAAAAATAATGGCAATTAACTTAATTTATGGATTATATTTTAAACTGAAACACTTAAATAACATTATCATACAAGCGGTTTATAACGAAGAGCGTCGTTTGCCTAAACGAAAGCCTTGCTTTGAATTATATCCATGAACGAAGATTGCAGATTTCATATTATTCTGTATTTAATGTCTAAGAAACTTTACTTTCGAATGTAATTACACTGACGGTGATAATCTAAAAGGGTTTTAAATCAAATTAGCTTTCCTTCAAGCTTTAAATATTGTTTTAAGTTATAATATCGCCTTATTTTCATCCACTTAAGTATATACTTGAATAAAACAATAAAAACATGAATAAAATAATGTTTCCTTCTTCTTATCGTGCCATCCCCTAGCGGAGGTTGACCACCATCAGAGCCATCTTAGCCTTATCATCTGGTACCTGAAATCATGCTCATGAACTGGAGCCGTGTTCCAGTGCACTCCAGTCCGTTTCGAGCCATGATTCTTTGGAGACTTCCGTTCTCTTATTCCTCCGTTAGGCTCCATGTTTTACACACACAGAGAGATTGATGTCACGGTCACGTTGTAGAGCAGATTTGTTTCTTATTGGACAGAAGTTTGAATCTGAAGGCTCACCAAAAGTTTTATATCTATATAATTGTGAAGATCCATTTAGATTGTTAATAGTATGCTACTAATTTAAGAAAAAAATAGCAACATTTAAATGAGTTGACTTAAAAATGGTTTTTATTGTATACCTGTAGTAGATCATCATAGTATTCATCATCATCATCAGGGGCGCGACAACCCAGTGTAGGTCATGGCCTCCTCCAACAGCTCCCTCCACCTGTCCGTATCCAGTGTGGCCGCTTTCCATTTCGGTACTCCCAGAATATGGCAGTCACTGGCAGCTCCATCCAACCAGTGAATCTTTGGCCTGCCTCTTCTTCTACGCCCTATTGGATTGCTGGACATCACTCTCTTTGCCGGTTCATTGTCATTCATACTGTGCACATGACCTAGCCATCGCAGTCTCCCAATCTTAATTGATTGAACTGCGCCGCAATCTTTATACAGCCCGTAGAGCTCAGCATTATATCTTCTCATCCAATTGGTGCCGTCCCTGATCGGTCTATATATACGGCGGAGAATTTTTCTTTCCAAAATTTTCAGGGCTCCTTCATTTTGCAGAGTTAAATAAAATTGTTCATAGTATGCTACTTACTGATTTAAGAAAAAAAATAGCAAAATTGAAATGAGTTGACTAAAAAATGGTTTTTATTTTATACCTGTAGTAGATCATCATAGTATTAACTAGCATAAAACGATGATGAAAAATACCCTAATTTTCAAGGAAATGGCATGCAATTTATAATAAAGAGGGTGATAAAAATTTCAAAAACGAATTTTCAAAAATATCCAGACCGGTTTTTGGGACTTGACGACTCATTTTTCAACTATTGAGCTGAGATTTGTGACATTAATTCTTAATCATTATAATATTTAACTATTGAACAGCCGGTGTAACAAAATAAACCTAATATTAATAAGTATAGCATATCAAAGTTTGGACACTTTGATAGTAATAAATAGTGCTAAAATGACAATTACGTTAAAATAGCGTTGCTCCATAGATTAAATTTATTACGAAAACAGATGCAAAATATTAGTTATTTTCACTCTCAGCTGTTCTGAAACAAGAGTCTGTGTTCAGAAAGTTACATTCAGCATATAATTACTTTAGGAACAGGCATGTCATTTACAAATATGCTTGTCGTTGAGTTGTTAATGTTTTTTTTACTTACCTAAAGTTCTTGAAGTTATGTCACCGTGCTACGTTCTCCAGTTTGAATGGAAAAACAGGGGGATAAAGTATGTTTATAATGAAATACAAAACACTATGACATTTTTTTGTTTGAATTTTTTGTTGAAAAAAATATTTTAATTATTGTAATTTAAAATATAAAATAAATAAAAATACAGCTGAATGCTTGTTATGGATATAATATACATTCTATAGTATATTTATTATTATGTAAAGTGACCCACTTACTCGCTCTATGTTTGTTTTTAGTTGGACCATAATATGGACACTACCTACGCAGCGTCAGAAGAAATCCCAGTCGCTCGCAAGTCTTCTTGTATCTTCTCGGGTCATGCCAGCATCTTATAGACCTACTAACTGTACTCTATGTGTACGGTATTTGGTGGCCTTTAAGGTCACTGGACACAAACAGGTCTTAACAAGCGATCGCAAGCACTAGTTATTCTAAAGGCTCAGTATATTATGGTTGCTATGAGTCTTCATAGGGTGCCATTAATCGCTACATTAAAGCAATACCATCACAATGCAAGCTTCTAATAGGCGGTTTTTTTAAGATTACATGTAATGTGTTTGGATTTTTGCTGACAAAAGTATCATCTATTACTACTTATTAATCCTGCCGTGTTTATATTTTTAAATATGTATCTGATACCAATCTCAACCATGGATTTGAATTGAATTGAATTGAATCAGTTATCACGCCATCGATTTTCGCTATAGGAAGCAGTTGAAATTCATTTAAACTTATCATACTTTTGACTGACTAGTCGTCAGTAATAAATATTTTTCAATCCTTATGAAAAAACAAATAACTGAAGCAGACTTGAAAAGCTGGCCAAACCAGCGTCACACTTGTTCTGGACATGTTGGCAACAAATTCTGTTTTAAAATTTTGTTGTTTTTTTGTATGTACATAACTTTACTATTGTGTGAGTATTTTGTTTTTAAAATATGTGAATTTTATTATAAATTAATATTATGATTTTCAATCTCCGCAAACCCGTAACAGAACTTAAAATTACTGCTATTATATTCATCAATTTAAAAAAATATATAATGATTATTACAAAATAAATTTAACTTAAGTACATAAAACGTCAATCAGTATTTTTTTAAATGAACAATAAGAACCAATGCAAGTATGATAGACAAATAATTACTATAATGTCGAAGGTATAAGACAATAAATTCTATTTTCGGTACAATAATTCACTATCGCTTGTTGCACAGTGTTGCGTAACATTTCAGTAAGGCTTTATAGTGCCAAATCTCATATTATATAGTTAGACTACAAGCTTTTCTACCGTCACCGTGAAGGCTGCAATAAGCTGAACAAACTATGTCAATTAAACCTAACCAGACGACTTGAGATGTCAGTTTTGAGGCGTATTGACAAATTGCGCAGGCGTTTAGAACTAATCCTCAGCCGAGACGATCTCATGTATCTGATATTAGGTGATTACAAATAAAATACCATACACATAGTAACTTCATGCAGTGCTTTTAGAAATTATTTACTTAGCTCAGAAGCTAGGTTTACGCATTTGTTGCATGTTATACTTCTTTTGGTAGCATTTTCTATTGACAGAGCGCAAATTTGTTGTCAGAAGAAGTAATGATAGCCTGCTTTGAACCTATAAGCTTCTACCAAAAGCTAGTGACCAAATCACAGTATATTTCTTTATTATATGCCAGTTATATCAGATCACGAACAACTAGGATGTTAAGCCACTTACGGAGGATGTGTAGCCAAAAGAATATCATTAGCATTAAGCTGAACTTCAATCATATTTCATATTTCACATTTTTGAAGTATGCAACCTATCTGAGTTTGATAGTAGTAAGTTGTAACTTATTTAGGTTTAAAGGTTCGTTTTAGTACTTCGGTAGTAGTAATGTGATCAGCTGAGAAAGAACTCAAATTTTCTGATGGTTTGTTTCTTTAACGACCAGAATTAGACTTTGGAGATTTCTATGTTGGCCATTGCTTATTACCGAATTAGTGCTCAAACGAAAATATTTAAATGATGCATCAGATACCAGCAATAGATACGCACACAAAGAAGTATGCCATGGATGATTTGAAAAGTTTAAAGTCATAATGAAGTAACTATACATATTATATTATATTTATATCAGTAATTGATAATAATTTATCACCATAGTTTAAATTTGTAAGTAAGATGCAATTTATTAGTTTTAAAGACAATAATTATATAAAATGAAACACAACACGTAGTACTTATGTAATATAAATAATTTAAATATTATCACTAACACAGACACAATTTAAATATAAATTTGGACATTCAGAGAAGCTAATAGATAGAGAATTAGCACGTTTAATATGTGGTGCTAGTGGAGAATGCTCTGCATTCTATGGACGGCCAAGCGTACAAATAGCTCTGTACTTTAAAAGCTTGACAACAAAAAACATCTATCGGCCAACTGCATGAGACCCGATCTTCAATTCTTCGGCGATGTGGTAAAAAGATATCCAAGCATCTTGGAGAGAAAAGTGATCACTGATGCGTCAAAGAGAAAAGGATGCAAGGGTGTACGCCTTCTAGATGGGGTGACACCACCAATAAATTGACTAAATCAACAGTAATTGAAGCAACAAGGTCAGCGCAGGATCGCTCTTGATGGAAGGAGATTTTTGTCAACGCTGGTAATAAGAGTGATACCCATCCTCAGTAATGGTGTAAAGTATATAAAAGAAACATTGTTAGCTTATACAAATATAAATAATATATTCTAACAGTTATTCAAAAAAATTAATTCTCATATAATAAAACTATATAGAATTAATACAACACAATTGTTGTGTTTCACTTTAATTAATACAATATTGATCCACCAAGAATTAGCAGTTTACACCATTGAAGAAATTAAACAACAATACGTAGATACAGAAGAACGATCAACACACAATTTGTTTTACCATCAATAATAAAATATTTTATGTTTTCCCTTATGGCTAATTGTAAACTGTGTGATAAAATCATTATAGATATTATATTCATTTTAATTTTAAATGTATGTGTTTCAATACCAGTATAGTGAATGACTACTGGCCCATAGAAAAAGATAATTAAATCAAAATATTATCAACATCAGCCGAAGTCGATTCACTGCTAGATGAAGACTTCCCCTAGCTCTCTCTACTCTTCTTGGTTCCTAGTTCTTTCTTGGCACGTACATCTAACAACCATTATGAGATCGTCTATCCAGCAGCGGATTTTAGCACGTCCCTTTAGGCATTTGGTACCTGAGGGGCACTGACATAATAAAATATAATATAATGCGGTATCTTTTATAAGATTTATACATTAATTTTATATAAATACTGGTGTCATCATAATTTTTGTTTTTATGTTAATATGATTAAAACATGATTTTTTAATAACATGAAAAAATATTATTCGCCATAAATAAAAACTCATTGTGATTTCCATGAAAATTGAGTACTTAAGATATAAAAAAAGGATTATTTGAAATGTCTTATATAATATAAATAATTTATTACACGACCTTAGAATTATACCATAATATTATAAACAATGCAAAAAAATCCACTGAAAATTTGCTTGGAAAATATTAAAAATACGATTGTCTGAAATCAACGCTCAAAAAATGTTTTTAAAATCCCAAATACGATTTTATTTACTTACAATAATTTTGCTTTATCGTCACCATAGACGTGCAATCGGATGTTTCGGTGTAATATTGTTGTAAGTAGGCTTTGGTCTGGATCCAAGTGAGTTTTGTAACTTTGCCAAAAATAATGTTACCGCATAGACGGAGTTTGTCAGAAAATTTTACATTCATACCGGATATTAGAACGCTTTTTACCGAATGCCAAATAGCGCTTTATTTATATTATTTCTGACTTTTTTTTTAATCTGGTATAATACTGACACAGTAATATTTGAAACGTAACAGTTTTTGTTAGAAATAAGGATTATATTACATGAAAACACTCAATAATAAATTATTTATTTTCTGGATTTGAATTAATATACCAACGCCTATATTTACCCATAATGGCCACGCGGTTTAAGCGTCAGCCTATAGCGTCATGGGTTCTAGGTTCGAATCCTAGGTCTGGCAAATACACATATAGTTTTTAAATTTGTGTTTGAGTTAGAATATTGGCTTGCTGATTGGAATACTGGCTTACTGGAAGTAATTGGGGTCTTAAGTTCAGATCTCTTAAAATAGCTTATGATGCAATCTTTATGAGTATCGCTGGATATGCCGCCAGCACGTGGTATCATAGATGTACGTTATTTTCCATCCGGAAAACTCTTCTCAGCGGTCAACGCTCAGCATTGCTTGCCCTCACTAAGGCTTATAAGACGACTTCTACCGACGCGTTGCCTGTCCTTGCTGGAGTGCTTCCGTTAAACCTGCACATTCAAGTCCATGGTGTCACGACTGCCTTGCTTGGGGGTCTGGGGGCGGAGGTTGGCGGTATTTTTATATCGCCGCCTTTAGGTTTTGGATTCGTAAGCCGGTGCGCTCGAAAAGTTTCTCCCATAAAATTTATAAAATTTGTGATCTCGCATCATCACGTGGCCTAATTGTATAGTAGTGGGTCCCGGATTCAAATCTCGTGTCACAAAAAACATATATTGTTCTTTCAATCTGTGTTTGGAGCTAAAATATGTGAGCAAGTTGTTTGTATCCATTTCTAATAAAATCAAAAAACTGTTGGTACAACTTATACTCTGAAGACCTATATAATAATATATTGTATACCATGTTCATTGATAACTTTTATGTTATTATAAGATACGTCATGCTCCGTTCATAAACAAAGAAATTAGTATATAATAATATAAGCTTGAATAAAACCCAGAATGCAAAATATAATTTAAAAATAGAATGTTTTTAAAATTCTGTATTCATAGGTTATATTTATTTTATATACATGGGTATATTAAGAATAAAATAAATTATTTTTATTTGAAAATATAGCGATTGAATAGATATGAAAATGTCATATCCTGAAGGGTCTGAATAAAAATAGAAGCGGACAACAAACAATGTTATTTGATGGGATTCGAGTACCTAAATTTAATTAAAGTCCTTGACAATCGTTTCTGTAGTTCAAAGGAACGATGTCAGAACTTAACATCGTGCTATTTACATGATTTGTTTATCACAAGATTTTTTAATATTGGATGCTGGGCGTATTCAAAGATTTGATGAAAATTAATGATAAGTAATTAAGCAATCGGTTTTTCAATAGTTCGGGTCTTATTGTGGTAATAAAATCCACCAAAAAAAATGTTTGAACTAAAGTACAAATTAGTTACTATTAAATAGGTATATACTAGCACGGAAAATGGCAGAAAACTCGATATTATCTACTTTATTTACAGTCGAGTCCTACCAAACAGATGTTATTTTGATACTAATTTACATCAAAGCCCTTTCATAATATTGTGGTAATTATACACGGTATTGGAATAGATTTTTAACTAATTGACGGGCTCGAGATTACAACACACTCTCCCGGCATGAAAAAAACAAATTTGGGAAAGTTATGTTTTTGAATCGGCTGCTTGCTAATAGCGACACAGATAGAAGGGAAACTGATCTTTCATATTATATATTATACTATTATATTTTAGTACAAACAATAATTCATCAGTCTCTTATTGAGTCAATTAGTCGCGATTGAAATAATATGTCGTATGCATATTTGGGGATCACGTCGGGGTCACCACTTTGGCAGATGATGATGAGATGGTGAAGATAAAGTCATATTGGTTAGGTTGTTGGGATAATTTATTGTTATAAGAATAAATAAATATAATAATAAAGATGACAGTGTGTTGTTATAATCGCGGGTACAGGCGTACTGGTGAGATCGATGTGATAGAAAGATTGATAATATTAATGAACTGAGAGACTGAACTCGGTATGGTGGTTGATGATGTGACGAGTGACTGGACTCAATGTGAGAGTGGCGCGTCGAGTGACGGACTTGACGTGACGACAGTAGTGCGTCGAATGGTGGACTCGATGATAGAGTGAGGATTTATGGATTATCTTTTTATTTATACAAATGCAGTTCCTATATTACAAGAGACATTGTTGCAATTACATAATATACCCTACTGATGTAGTTATGATTGAAGAAATGCTGACTTCGTTTTCGCTTTATTGTTTTGTTTTGACAACAAAACATACATATTAAAGTATGTCACCCATCTAATGTTGAGTGGTATTATTGCTACAGATATCGATTATCATTATTTGTTCATACATAATAATCATGGATTAATAGATATCATATTACTTGTTAGAAAAAAATGAAGATACAAAAAAGATTTGAACCAATATCCGTCGTATTTCGGGTCATAAGCGTTAATAATAAATTACATCATCAAGACAATTTTAAATAAAGAAAATTTTTCCTATCAATAGTATTTTTGTGGTGTTAATATTGAGTAAGTCCACTTCTTATTTCGCATTTAATGCTATTTTATAATAAAAGATACACTAATTTTGATATGTAACATTTAAAAAAATTAGGAACATTATGTTTTTATACTGAAATAAAAAAAACATCGTTGTCTGTTTCATTTGTTATATTTTACCATTCAAAGCAGTTTTAAATTTTAAAACTGCTCCCCTGAACAATTTCACTTTTGTGACTTACCGCTTTCTGCTTCTCAGCCACAGAATTATTCATTATCTTTCGATTTTTATCATTGTTATCTTTAAATTGAAGCTGTGCTTTATATTTTAAAATGAATCTACATAATGGAAAATAATCTGTCACTAGTATAGGTACTAGTACTTTTTATCTACGCTGATAACGCAGAAAATATTTTAAATACAATACATTTAGCTGGGTGTTTTTTTTTTGTGTATTATTTTAGATATTGTAAACATTGTACCTTAGAATAAGTGAAATAAAACGAACACGTAAAAGCAGAGGCGTTAATCATTGAACAAAATCAGCGAACCCTCAGAGGACGGAAGCGCCATTTATCATACGATTAATCCGATAATACGAGACTCTCTAAACTGTGGTTCTCACATTCAAATAATATTGAAAAACATAATATTATTATGTTACTAACCATACAACAAACTAATATGTATTTTTAATTGTTATTAACAAAGCACAAAAAAACTAAAAGATTGCGTAAAAATATGAAATATAATATGCAAACATTATTGTTCAATAATTAACATAATTATTATGTAGGCATACATAATAATTCTGAAAACACTCATGAAAAAATATAGCCAATAGAAAAAATCTTTTTTGAAAAAAGTAAGACCATGTATCAATCTAATTAATGAACATATTATATATTTATTTTATAAGTATTTTGGACATCACGCGAAAGGACCGTAAGAGAAATGTATGGGTTAGTTTAGGTTATGTTATGTTAGGTTAGGTTAGGTTAGGTTAGGTTAAGTTTGCCAAACAGCTGAAATGGAGATGGGCGGGGCACATTGCTCGCCGAAAGGACGGCCGCTGGACAAACGCCGTCATCCAGTGGTACCTAAGGGGCACGAAACGGCCACAGGGTCGCCATAAAAGCCGCAGGATTGACGACACAGGACCGAGAGAGTTGTAAAAAGCTTGAGTAGGCCTTCATCCAGCAGTGAATTGACCCCGGCTGATGATGATGATATAATTATTCTGAAAATACTTATGAGAAAATATAGCCAATAAAAAAAAATCTTTTCACGGTGCGATACCCAACGCAGGTTAGAATCCTGCCGGGTGTCTTACTTTTTTCAAAAAAGATTTTTTCTATTGTGTTTCTCATGATTGTTTTCAGAATTATGTATGTTCAATACAAAAAAAATGTTAATTATGTAGGCTTTAATTAAAAGTTTTTCAAGATTAACATATATCTAACCAGTATATTTCGTAAAATATATATATTTCCACCGGTATTTATGTAAGATTATTATTAGGAGAAAAATGACAACTTATTTTTGTAGTAAAGATATTAATTGATTGTAAAGAATTTCTTCAAGTAGGACTATGAATGTCCAAAACAAGAAAGTTTGGTACTGTTCGGTTATGAGGAATACTGTTAACAGCGGAAAAACATTTTGAAAATCGGGTATACTGGATTATTTGTTAGTTTGGGTTAGTTTAGTTTAGATTAGGTTGGGTTAGGTTAGGTTAGGTTTGGTTAGGTTAACCTAAAAAATAATCCAGTTTATCGGCTATTTTCAAAATGTGTTTGCCGCTGTATTCCTGATAACCGAGCAGTACCGAAAGTTTATTTTTACATTACATGTAAGTATATATATATATATATAATAATTTTATAATGAAAATATAAATTGAACTTTAATATTTTAAATGATATTTAGTCAATATTCATGCAATTCGTCAAGACAATGCTCTAATCTATGACTGTGGCGTATTAATCGTCGTTTTAAATTTTGACGTGTGCTAACATTGAGTGTTATGAGAACATAATCCTACAAAATCGATTCAATGACTAAAAATATCCTTATGCATATAAGATTAATTAAACTGTTTAATGTCTTGTTTTATTTAATTTTATTACTATCGCATTGCATTTTACTCGAATTGATATTAGATTTTAAAAATATATAAATTTAATTTATCACTAGGTATTTACCACAGCAGAAGCACATATAAATGAGGTACGTTCTAAGTGGTGAATTCACTATTTAAATTAGCATTAATTTTATATTTTATTCTCTATTATTAAAGCTGAATATTTTAAAATGGTAGTTAATTTTATTTATCGCCTGTCATTTCCGTTCCTAATAATCATTTTCATTGACTAATTATTATTATATAATATTCAATAGAAAATACTATACTTACCTTAAAATAAAAAAAAACTATTAAACCATCAGATCCCAAAGAATTGCAATTTTTCAAAAAAATATAAGTCAGTTGAAAACTTTAATAATACATTGTTTATCAAATACATTTATCTATATAATAGTGTTAGATGATAATTAAAATAAATGTTTAATTTTCGTATTTACAAATTAATGATTTAAAAAAAATTGCTAATAAAAATGGGCACTTTTATGTATCAAAGTATGACTCAATTCACAATGTTAATAATATGATGTGAACAATGATTTATTTTATTTTACATGGTCGTAAAGTGATGAAAAAAAGTAGGGCATGATAATGGCACAAATGACAGTTTTTAAATCTTATATTCTTACATTCATATAATTAAAGTAGGTATTTATGACAGGTACAAGACTGAAACTGACTCTGAATTTAAACTGAAACTAAATAAAACTGAACCGGTTGTCGAAGAATGCGTTGTAAAATATTTTTGGAAGCGCTGATATAATTCATTCGACCGATCAAATAACTTTCCACTCTACAGAGCTCTTACGCGAGTGAAACAAATTTAGAGAATCGTTGAAACGCTAGGAATATATTCCGAATCAGTCAGCACGTAGAGTACGATTGGTGGAAGCATAGCGTTCGTCATTGTAAAGGTACATCTACATATTTTAATTTTAGAATTATTTATTTATTAATAGAGTATTATATAAAAATATTATAACAATAAAACTAACCTGTATTTACGTAGTAGCATAGTCAGGAAACAGCGACGGGATAAAGAAGGTTAATTACTGCTCATCTGCTACTGCCGTTTGCTGCAAGCCTGACCACGTTTTTATGGTCGAGTAGAGTTTGATTTTTGATATCGTAGCTTTAGTTTTGGTTCGAGCATAATCTTACTCCTGATATGATTTTAACCATAGGGTCTTAAGGGGATAGAATTTTATCCTAAATAAATACTATCTTAGGCGAAAGTACCAACTATGGATAGGTATGCGAAGTGTTATATAGCCATCTTACTAGTCAAATAAAACGTAGCACAAAACCCAATTTCCTCGAAAAAACTAGACATGAGCTTGAAGGTGTTGCTTTTTAGTTCTAGATATTATTTTGAGCTTTTTACCTGTAAAATAATATTGCAGGATAGCATTGAGACCAAATGACATGTTGTTGGAGAAGCATTTCACTGTAAGGTAATTTGAATGTATTTTATAAACACCCACGCCCACGGTGGCCGCGCGGCTTAAGCGTTAGACTATAACGCCGTGGGTCCCAGGTTTTAATCCTGGGTCTGGCAAGTACACGTCGTATTTCATTTTTTGTGTGAGTCAGGGTGTGGACCTAATATGTTGAGCAAGTGGCTGACATCCATTTCTCGTAAAAAACAAAATCTGTTAATCTTGCCCATATGATCTTATTAGGATCAGACATGGTCGGAATTGAATTTATAAACATATCTGGTGTTTATTTTAAATGCGATGATTATTAATTAGAAACAATGTTTCAATTAGATTCAATAAGACCATTTGACATTGGGATAATTAATAATGCTATCAAATCGACGGCCCCAGGAAAAACCGGTGTAAGTCTAAAATCACAAATGTTCAGGAGAGCGAAAAAACTAAAATATTTACGCTATTAAATTCATCATATAAAATGAGTTAGTTTTTTCTTATCTTATTTAAGTAAATCAGATAAACCAATTTATGGTCTATATTCCTATCAAAATTTAATGTTGATTAATTAATAAACAGCTGAGATAATGTCAAAAAATCGTTTTTATTTGGAATAATATTACGCGCTTGGTGCTTTGACTTGATTCAACATGCTTTTGCGCGGACGAAATAGATTACAGACTCCGCGTAACAGACTCATACTCTGAGATGTAACCTTGTTTTACGTCACGTTTTTCTTTCTCTATACGATTTTATTTAGTACACCTATATTTATAATGCTCTTTTACGGAAGAACCATCATTGCGCAATGTTTAACTCGAAATAATACAGCGTGTCTATAAAGTTTTAACAAAGAGTATGAGGATATATTGACATATATATATTTTTATACGGAGTTTTTATAATTTAAAAGTATTTAAGTATGATTTTTTTATTTTTTTTGTAAATTATTATTGATATTTTTATAAATAATGAGAATATGTACATTACGAAACAATAAACATTCAGGAAAAATGTTAATAATGGAATAATAAAGAAGTTGTATAAGAAATTAGTACATAACATTGGTAACTATTAGATTTAAAAAATAGCTAAAAGACATGTTTTTTTATTCTTTACAACACAATTTTCATTAAAACTGTTGAAAAAACATAATGTCAATCGTCATGTAAATCACTAAGCCAATTTTAATTTATTAATAGTAATTGACTTAATTATGAAAACTAGGGAAATAATTACTTATATACTTTATTAACTGCATCATTGTATTTCTGAGGGAATGAATTTTATTTAAATAAGTAATTACCATTTTAGAAAAAACATATGTACGGTTTAATACAATAATATAAATTACTAACCGCTTTGCTTATTTGAACATAAGAATGTAGGTAGTAAACAACTACTGAAATATATTCTTGAACATTTGGCACAGATATACCTATCTAAACATCATACTATTTGCAAAAATATAGATTTTCTAGTTTGAAAATTATAACTACGTATTAACAAAATAACTAATGTTATGTTTACCTAACAATTATTAATGAAAGAGAGGTTTATTACTTTCGTTCTCAGATGAGACCGCAGTCAACTGTGCATCATCAGAAATCTTTATATAAAAATATATACTTAATATAATTATTAGGCTTGTATTACAAGTCCATTCGATAATTATGATTATGTACCTATCTTAAATGATATTCATACAGTATCTGTATAAACAAGAGAAATTGCTTTGTCAGTACCTACCTTCTATTTTTTTAAGAGTATCCTTACTTGTGCATATAATTTTATAATACCTTTCTATAATTAAGATTATAAAATTTCATATAAATTATGACCATATTAATTATCGTTTGTATTTTTTAATCTCAATCGTTAATATGAATGTTATTGCCAATTATAATTAAATATAGATTGATTATATTATATTGTCAACATAAACTTCAGTAAGTATATTTCTTAATTGAGCTCTGTTACGTTAATTAATACGATGTTTTATGATTTTTATTATTTATTTAAAAGGTTGAAATAAATGTGTACTAATGCTCTCAAATTTAAATAATCAAATTTATTTTGTTGGTGTGGATTTGCATTTTTTTTATAAACTAAAAAAAAAAAAATTTGCATTCAAGTAGGTAGTATGTTCTTGAAATGTTATATTGTTATTTAATCGATTGCGTAGAGTTTTAATACAAATTTTCTCAAAGAAACACAGTTTACTATATCATTTGTCCATTCATAACTATTTATTTTGATAGTTTTACAAAATGTATAATTCAGACCGATTTAAATTGGATGAAATAATAATTAGGTAGTTACTATTTAAAGTGGTTTTCATAATTTATAAAAATCATAGTCAATAGGTGAATAGGAGGTAAGTATATGGATTTAAGTACATACTTACCATTACAGACTTTTCAAATCCAATTGATATTTTAATTAAAATCTACGAGATACCGTGTACGATATCACCATTTGACATGGTTTATTCGAGTTTTTCACAAACTATAGATACATAATATTTATGTACTTATCTATAGTGTTAAAAGTCAAATAAGCTATGTCAAATTGTGATGAAAATATTATAGAAATGTTATTGTTTGTTAAAAGCAACAATGTATATTTATTTTGAACAAATTTAACTAACATCGAAAATTATGTCACCACTCACCAATGCTAAGATTATAATATATGTCTTTAATTAGTAGGTAATATTAAAAATTCCCAATCACCAGCGATGGGTTTGTTTTCAGAATACCTACACATCATTTTGTTTACTTTACTTCATCCTTTTTCCAAAATATATCTACTTAGATAAGCATAAAATGCTTTAACAATTATTGACCATTAAAATTTTATTGTTACTTTCAAATTGTATTGTAAACAATGTCACGTCAAAACACGTTTTCAAAAATCCCAGCCGCTTAATCCCTTTCGGCGAATGGCATGTAATAAAATAATATAATCCTTTGGGTAATTTCTATCTTTGAGGAATATTCAAAATCAGGGAACTCAGAAACTTTTCTGTGTTCAAAATACAAAATTATGCATTATTTACTTAATGTGTACCCTTTTATATTTTCAAAAATACTAAGAACTGACGCACGTGTTAATGATATTTAGACGAAGTTCATTACTATTATACTATTTCCAAAGCAAGCCATTCATAAATAATTCCATTTCAAAATGCAATGAAAAGGATTATTTAACTTGGTTGGATCATAAAAAATTAGTCAGCAATTAGTAATGTTTTCAAACTGAAACATGATAATAGTGATTTTTTATTATCTTTGTGCAAGATTAATTTAACCAAAATAATATGTAATGTCATTTTCTACTAATGATAAAATAACATTTTGAAGTTAAAACATAATATTTTAGGTAGTTACCTTTTTAGGTCCAAAATATTTGATTTTATAGTGATAGTAATATTTAATTAAAATATGTATTTTTCTACTGGGTATTTATGTAAATTAAATGTATATATTAGAATATTACAAACTCATTTTAAGTTAAGTAGGTAACTGCAAAGTAATTAAATATAATTATATATAAATAACGTTTTATATATGATATTATTTTTCTATTAAATATTATAACATTTTCAAATTGAAACTTTACTTCATTGTTTTGTTGAGTATCTATATGGGAGAGTAATCAACCGAAAAGAGTAAGAGAGAGATTGAAGAGGTCTTTATCAGGCAGTGAATTAATTTAAATAAGCGAATCAAAATTAATATAATTACTTCAAATTTTAAGATAATATTAATAACTGAGAAGTTTTTTAAAGTAGCTATGCAAGTGAAAATTAATTCCGTTTCTTTTCGGTATTTGTTTTATATTAAATAATATAATAACTTAACTTTCTGACACAATAATATTGACTAACTTTTAAACTAATAATGCAAATACTCACTGCAAATACCAATATTTTTCGGAGATAAACCAATATGTTTTTTTTAAATTATTGTGATACGTCAATATAAATCATGCTGTTTCTTTAGATCTCCGTAAAAGAATGTTATTACAAGTATAACAACCTTCTTATTTGTAAAATAAAGCGCAGTGCACTTTTGTTATCGAGGTATGACTATACTCCTCGGATATTTCTGTGAACACAAATTTGGTCGATGCGATATGTAGATATAGAGCACCATTGTCAAAAACCTAACTTCGTCAATTTTTATGCTAGAGACCTGATTTTTTTACAGGACATGCATAAAAAATTTAATATTATAAAAAGCTAATAAAACCGGAAACGCTATTTTCAGACTTACAATGGTTTTTCCTGGGGTCGTCGAAATATTTGTCAATTATAATTTTATACTTACGAGTAAATACTTGCTTATTTACCTTTTAAATCATTCAAACTCTTCGTGTACCCATATAAAATGTCTTTATTGGTTTTTAATAATTTAATATTATGACTAAGTATATAAATAAATTAACGTTTACGCTATTTTTGTATTTTGGTATTATTTAAAAAAAATGGATCAAAATCTCTGTACACTACTAGAGGATAAACCACGGAAGTCCAGCTTTTACCGTTTTTGAGTTAAATATGCAGAAAATTTTCTTTTATTTCATTACACAAATGAATGAAACACTGAAGTCCATAAGTAGTAAATTAACCGATATAGCTAATTAAAAAATCACTGAAGTCCAATTCACTTTAGTGCATAAACAACGGGTGTCCTTTTTACGGTGTTTATGCTCTAAGAAAAATGTTAATAAACCATTATAATAATTCCATAAATACGGAAGTCCAACAAACGTTAGGTAGGTACGTATTATCTATACTATAATTTTCGTTTTTCTTTGTAAAAATCCACACGCGTAGTCGGATTTCGACAAAATTTGGACAGTAGACGAAGTCTGACGAGCCGGAGTGCGTGGTCGGGGTCTCAAATTTCAGATTTAACCCGTTGCAACCCCGGGACAGTTTTACGGTTTTTACGGGGAAAAAATCGCCGCGTACAAGGTCTTGAAACGCCGAAGTTAATGCTGCAACCCCCATTTTTTATTGAAAATGTCGATAGAATGTGTACATTTAAAAAATATTGGCGTTAATTTCAGCTTGATCAGATGTCAAATGGCAAAGTTAGATTAGAAAAACTAATAACCGCCAGGTTGACGCGGGCGACGTGTTACGCGTAGATCGGAATGCTTCACTCACGGACAATAATTGTATGTAGTGGCATCTGAGCCGGAGTGCGTGGTCGGAGTCCCGATTTTCAATTTTAAGCCGTTGCACTCCGGGGACGCATCAGAGCCGGAGTGCGTGGTCGGGGTCTCGAATTTTAGTTTTAACCCGTTGCACCCCGGGGACAGTTTTATAATAGTACCTAAATAGAATTTGTACTACTTTTTTAGATATTTAAATGCAATAAATGTACAAAAAAAAAATCTAAAATATTATATTTTTTAACTTTTTTAAATTCAATTCCTTGCACTCTACGTAACTCCCGGGCAGCGCCGAGTGATGCAGCTAGTTATACATAAACAAGTATTACAAAAATGTTTGATTTATTCTCCAAAGAATATAACCACACGAATGAACCCAAAATTGTGGCTCTATCGCCATATACCTATTCAAAATGGATTTTCAATTAAATAAAATAAAAAATTAATTTGGATTTGATTTACCAAGCAATGATACCTGTGACGCTTGCGATAGCCCTAATATGAGTCTTAAAGATGTCAATATTTCTTTTGAAGAAAAATAAATTCAAAGACACCTTTTGGAAGACCACATACAGAAAGCAGCTGCAATTAAATAAGATTGATAAAACTCTTGCAAGAAAAAAAATTACCAGTATGAAAGTAATAATGGTTGACTTTGAGAAGTGTTTACCTACTCCATATAGTTTCCATCTGAGACAATTGTGGACTCTGAATTTTTTCAATTTACGATGATGCAAGTGGTGAGTGAGACACAACACTGATGTGGATGAAATAAAAAGTGGAAGGGGTGGCAATAAGATCGGCTGCTGCTTGATGAAATGGGCATCTAGCAATGTTTTAGCAAATATTGAAGAGCTGACGATTTGGTATGATAATTAATTTCTCTGGCCAAAATAGGAATATCATGATTGTTTTTTCATATACCTGGTTTCTGAAAACCATTCCTACGCTGAAAATCATAAATCGCAAATTCCTATTACGAGGCCATACACACATGGAGATAGACACTGACCACTCTATAACAGAACGTCAAAAAAGATGCTGAACGGTATGCAGATTGTTACTCCATGGGATTGGGTTCAGGTTGTAGGGACATGTAAAATAAACAATTTTCCCCCGTAGATACCAAGTCGCAATGGCCGACCGGTCCAACTGAGGGTCAAACCGACTTGAAAAGTTCTTCCATTTCAACCGACATAATATGGGGACACTCCCAGAGGATGTGATCGGCATCCTGCAATTCGGCACATAAGCAAGTGGGAGATTCTATTAGGCCAAGAGTTTCGAGGCAAAACCACCGTGTCCGGTTAAGATCTGCAAACTATGAAACAATGGATATCTCCAAAATTTCAACAATTTTTTGATAGAATTCCACATAATTCCTCATCAGCTGATGTCATGGAGAATGACCAGGAATAATTCTCATTGCGTTGATTTTTTTCTAGAGCAATAATAAATTTCAAATAATCTTGTACTTATATAAATTAAAAAATATATAATTCCTTTTCATATTTAGACTTACTGAAATATTTTGTGTATTTATAATAAAATAATTATTAATAATATGATGCACAGGAAATAAAAATAATTTATTCCTACCTATATGGACTTCCGTGTATTATCTATAGGCGAAGTATTGCTTAGTGGTACTTCTACATTATATGTTAGAACATAAAACACGGAACTCCATTAATTTATTAATTCTAAATAATTTGGTATTTCTATCTATACTATGGTCAAAAATAAATTTAATGATGAATAATACCGTTTACAGGCCCTAATTACTATAGTTCTTTTAAAAGTTATGGAGTTTCAAAGATTTAACCTACACTAAAATCACTCTCCTGAACAAAAGTCCAAACGTGACTTCCGTGGTTCATCCTCTAACGTATTGATCTATTTTGCTACTTTTCATTTCTCCTTAGAATAATTGCGAACCATTGTGAAAACTTTTAATAGCTATACCTAGTGCATACGAATGATCTGTAAAGTAAAAAAAACTTTACCTAAAGCGTCAATTACATTAAGCTGTTTACGAGCTGTTTGTTGGCGAATTTACAATCTGCCTGTAAAGTCGCCCAGTGTAATCATCGAACAAGCCAACAAGCAAATTGTAAATACTCCACCGAGAAAAGTTTAAAGCCGGTCAACTTTACACGCTACACGCCGGCGTGTGGGCCTACTGCGTCTGCGCAGTAGAGCGCAGTAGCAACCTCCCGGTAAAAAAACGAACTACGTTCTGTCAAAATAGTCGCTGGTTTGTGGCTTCTCAGCGAATGGAAAGTTTTGTGTGTCATCATCATAATCGCAGTAACTGAATCGCCCGCTATTAAATTCGCCAACAAACAGCTCGTAAAGTAGCTCAATGACGCTTAATTGAAGTTGAAATTAAAGCTAGTAAGTATAAAGCAAATTAAAACACTGAAGTTAATAATACATATTATTTTTGAACGGGGTTAGTGTGACCTATGTCCTATATCCACAAAGTGTAACCCGTAAAGAGTTACATTTTTGCCCCGGACCCATATTTTTTCATTGAAAGTGTAACCTATTTACACATAATATTATCTTAACATTGCGAAAAGAATCCTACGCATGCATACGCATACAAACAAAATCCTAAAATATACATTTACCAATAAAAAATGTAGTTTCCGACATAATTTGAAACTTAAAAAATATTATACCGATGACGTACTCACTGCGTTTTACGCTGTTAGTTAATATGCATCAAGCTAATATTACTTTCTTTCGATTCCAATAAGAGGAGTTGCTATACAGATGTTCTTGTTGGATTAAATGACGTTGGGTTTCACTTACCCCAAATCTATATTTACTTCGGTTTACCTTATACCACTGTCAAAATAAGTAGTAAAAGTTTTATTTTCGTCTCCAAAAAATGGCGGAGTTAATTAGGGTCGACCATTTTTATATCGACCCTATTGTATTGGATGTCTGGCTGTATTTTGACATACTTATTAAATTCACTGTACCTTGAATTTTAATGTAGTGTGGTTATATTTTTATTTTATCCCATATAATTTTAATGATTTTTTCCACATAAACACCGGTTGAATCATTAAAAATAATCCATTATTTCATCATCAAAAAGTGAATTTATTCGTAGTGTGATTTTAACTGATTTTTTTAAGGATATCGCAAAATCGGACCAATAATTATTAGAGTACCTATTCGGAATCCTTGGGTGAAACGATATTGATCTAGTACTAAAGAAAGTATAGAAAGCTTAAAAGTGGAATCTATTTTTCGTATTCATCTCGTACGTCGAACACGTTTATTACACTTTTGTATGGGTGTTTTGTATGGAAGTGGATGTATCGATGGTAATCGGTTCGGTACTTACACTAAATAGATTACTGAAAGTGTTCGGCCATGATTTTTGTAAAGGCCAACACACTTTACGCATAATAAACCGCGGTTATTTAAAAAATAAAACCTCAACTAGGTACTGCATGCAAAAAATGTAAATATTAACACATAGCAACATCATATAACAATATGGTTGCGCTTTTTATAGTGGACTGTTATTGATTTTGATGGAATAATAATGTGATGGTGGATGTGGATACTGGACGAAGGCGGTTACACGGTAGTTAGTCCAGGCAATAAACCTTATTGATGTTCAGCTGTCTGGCTGAAGCTGCGCTTCAATTCTATACACAAGACTGCTTTCAGCCGCTATGGCAGCTATCTAGGGTAGGTTTGTATCAAAGTATTAGCACTTATTGTAACAATTACAATAAGTTAGCTATAATCGTTACAATAAGTGCTATGTTTTAACACCACCTCTCTTGTGAATGCAAAATTTTAGAGCGAGATTGTCAATTTTGACTATTTAGATTTTTTTTTAAACTTATTCCATTTTTAATCAATAGATAAGGACCAGTTTCCTCCGCTTCAGTGGGACATTTTCAACTGAAACTATTTTTTTGTAATTGTTACAATAAATGCTAATACTTCGATATAAACTTACCCTAGATAGCTGCCATAGCGGTTAAAAGTAGTCTTGTGTATAGAATAGATGCACTGAACCCTGGTGCATGCCCTCACGTTATAGGCACTTGCACAGTACACTGTCGATGAATGCTATGATAAATGAGGAGACACCCTGAACATCGACACCCCGTAATATCGATTACGGACACAGGTAGTTAGATTAATGGAGTTTGCACGAAGACTCGAATATAATTATGGTTTCCACGACGATTGCATTGTACACGCTCGTGGTCTGCACTTACCTTTTTAAACCAGTCTCTATGCATTTTGAATTACTCGCGATGATCTACCTGTAACAAGCCTAGCCGCGCCCGTTGTCCTCATCATTTGTAGGTAACTAAATGTTTTTCAATCACGGTCGACCGATGACCCATAACTGACTTGCACCTGGACTTGCAATAATAACAAGAGATTTGAGGTAGGAGGAAAATATATGGATTAAATAGATAACTAATATATAATCACATTATTATATGCTAGCAAGAGCCCGTAATTTCAAGAAATAACTAGGTAATTAAATCTAAAGTATTCCAAATTAATTAGATAACAACAGTTGCATCTAAATACGCATCTTTCTGCCCATACCATACTTCACCACTCCACCGATATTATCTGACTTGATGTACCTATTCATAACGAATGATTTTATTGCGAATGCATTATTTTCTAATATTTTTATCTATCTTCAGAACGTGAAATATCGGGATGAAACTTTACTAAATTGGTAATAACAATGTATTAATTACACTTTGCAACAAGGCTCGTTACAGTTAAGCCGTAACAAGAAACTATAAACTTTGATTATACTGCTGGTTATATGCAATATTATGGTAAGCAGTTTATTTATAAAATTATGATTGTTGCATATTGAAATAAATGGTACCTAATAAAATGAATTGAAAAATAGATATTATATTATTAGCAAGTGCATATAATTTAGAGAGATCCTGAAATTGGTTAATAATTAAGGTAATTATTAATACTTTGATTTAAAATACAAAAATTAACTCCTTATAAATTTTTAGAATACATAAAGAATAAAAAATTACAAAGCAATAGTGAGAATTATTGTAAAAAAATACTAGTAAATTTCGTTGCAATTTGAAAGTATCCGAGTAGAGTAAGTATTTTTGCGATTGCCTGCATACGGTGGAGTCTTTTTTATTAGGTCGACAAGTCAAGCTAAAACATACAAATTAGATCCGTAAATGGAGAGAAACTGATAGATAGTAATTTATATAAATGAATTAGATATTAAAATAATAATGACAACCATAAGTGTATTTTAGTACATTATTATATATGACTGTACGAATTGTAATGCATTGGATGTAGGCCGACTCTATTGAGCTGGTATGCCTAAAGGAAGACATATAATTATTTAACCATATAAGAGACTCATTTTCAGTAAGAGAAAGTGAAGCCAGAGATACCTAGATGTTGATGATTTGACTGTGTAGAAATACACAATATCCTTGACGCTAAGATAGTTGAAGCAGATTACAGCATATAGATGGGTTGACATTGTGTTGTAATTTCGACAATGATAATGCCTACTCATCACCCTGAAGCAATACTAATATAGCAATAATTTGTAATTTCCAAGAGATGAAAATACGTGAGTAATGCTCCGAGACGCAAACGTGACAGGATGAAGCAAGTTAATTATTATTTTATTTATTCATTCATTATAATATGTATAAAACAAACATCAATGATACGCTACATCGGATTGTACATATTATTATTAAAGACATTTATTTGGAGTGCCTAAGCCTATTGTTGGGATAGAGAGAAAACCAGCCGTGTCCTTTCTATGTGAAGCTTGTATCTGCTTGTATCAATCACATTAATCTCTACCCTTCAACATTTTGCTTTCTCTCTAATTGCGTTTACCTTTGCGGCTGGCACAGATGTCATGTTGTGCGATTCTTGAAAGGGTACCTACTCGTTCTCACATAAGTGTAAAAGAACATGTTATAATTTAAAAAAAAATATCATTTTGTTCTAAATAATGTTGGTTGTTTATCGTTAAATATAATACAAAATAAATATAAGTTTAATATACGAAAATAAATTAATTTTCTGTGAAATAAATAAGAATGTTTGTTACGTTCAAAAATATCGATTCGGGTCAAGTATTACAAGCTCGAGTCTACAAAATATTGCAAGCAAAATACCGATTTTGTGTAATATAATTTAATGAAGAGGTATCTAATTTGGATAGACCTTCTTGGAAAATCCCACTTATTATACATACGATAATAATAATATTATTATAATAAGCACGCTGATTTTAATTTTATAAATACAGTGATTAATTTCAAAAAATGTTAAATCTTCATACTGATATATATATTTCAATATTGAAAAAATCACGAAAGAAATTATCTCTTGGGAGTTTGACGTAACTGCCAACTTTATATGCAAAAAAGTGTAAATATAATATACCACAGTACTCGTATCTTATGAAGCTTTATGTAAAACTTGGGTGTTATTTTTTTGCCACCATTTTCATTCATTTATACTCCATCTATATGCAAAATTTTGTCTTCGACCCAATGTCAAAACTACATATTATTTAATGACTATAAATACAATTATTATAGTATAACGTTCATAAAAAGATTTTTTGATTTATTATATTTTGTTATTAACTAATAATGTTAGTAGTTAATTATGTATAAGCTATAGATAGTCCGCATGTGTATATTATCTATTGTTCATCTCTTATGGATTAAGAAAATCGAGTACATATTGTACAATTTTCTTCTTCTATATTATAATGACTAAGGATTGTTGATTGAATGTTTTAGCCGTCAACTAGCGTCGTAATATTGTAGCTTTAAATTACACTCAGTTTATAATGATAATATAAAAGTTTGATCCGCTCATGTAGAGTTAGTGCTCGGCCGTAGTCATTTGGCGGGCGCGGCGCGGCGGCGTCTTGCGAAACTCAAACGTATAACCGTGTGTATTATGCCCCAAAAAAGACACTGTCTACGCACATTTTACACACGGTTATACGTTTGAGTTTCGCAAAACGCCGCCGCGCCGTCCCCGCGCGACCACTCCTTTCTTCACTAAGCTTTCGTTTTTCCTTTATGAACTTCTACTCTTGATTATTTACCAAAACTTATTCAAATGTTGTGTCTCCTATGACCGGATATATGTACTAAAAATTGAGGCGAAAAAATATAATAGACATTCTTATTGATGTAATTTTTGCCTTTTGGCATCTTTAAAAATTTTGTGCACTCACCAATAGACAATGCTCATTGACATAATATTATTATCCATCAGTGAGCGCGCATAGTATTTGAAGATGCTAAAATTGAAACACAGAGTCAAAACATAAATGACTTAGAATTAAAATTTAAATAATTATATCAGTACCTGATTCAGTCGATAGTATTAATTTTATTATTACTTAGTGTTATTAAATTGAACCAAGTCTGTCGCAAATGTTTAGCTCGTAGACAGTGGATTTTTTGTACCTTTCTCTAACCATGATACTCTCACCGTTCGCCACCAAAACTAAACTAATTAAGTAGTCTATATTATATAATATTTATAATGTATAGCAGTGGTTTCCAAACTTTGTGTTACTACGCCTCCCTTTTAAAAAAATCTAATCTTGGCACCTACACCTTTTTAAATAATCAACAATGTACTAATACAAAAATGAAAAGAAAAATACAAGGTTTTACTACTTTTACTTTATATTCATGTTTTCATTCACTTATTTTCCATGCGAGTAATGTGCATGTTTATTGGCACAATCAATTTCAATAGTAGTCAATCCAAATTCATTATCGTTCATTGACAAAAAGATTCTATCACGGGCCCCACATCCTGGAGCGCGCCCCCATGCCATGATCTTTGGTGGGCCCACCTACCTACCTATCGCTGAGGTTAAGGGCAGTGTGGTGTTATAATGTAGTGTTTCCTTAATTACACAGGAGGATTATCATTTAAGTACCTATACCAATCATCATATAGGTATCAATCACATCAAATTGCAACGCACAACCACATATTTAAAATATTGAATAGTCCTGAAACAAAGAAGCACCGTAGGCGACTTTTTTTACTATTAATACAATAATGTGAAAAGTGGATTAGCAAACTAACCAAGAACTCAGTAAATAGATCTTTGTTTGCTTCAATATATCTGGCGCAGAAATCATTTAAAAGTGGAAACATGTCGAACTTATTTTTTTTGTTATTTTGATTTCCAAAGCTCCATTTTTTTATGAATCCCTTCACTTTGTCTTTTTAAATGACTGGATGCTTTAGTGGTCCTTGCATTGATTTATTTATCCATTTTTTTTTTAAATTTCAACCAAATAGACAAGTTCAACAACAAAATTATAGTTCCTAAACAAATTTGCCTCAAATTTCAACATTATGATTTAAGCCTTTTCGCGCTTCACAATAGTATAGAAGTGAGGTATTATAAAATTAGTCTCCATATTTTCAGACAGATTTGCAAACAACTTTTTATAGGACTGTTTTTTAGGTATTTTATAATTAGCGGCCGCTTTATAAAATATGCATTTGCAAACTGCAAACCTGTGGCTACATTAATTATGTTAAACTTTTCGCGCTCCCTTTCAACACTCCGCGCCTCCCAGCTTGGAAGTCGCTGATGTATAGGATACAATTTGTTATTTGCGAGATAAAAAAATTTAAAAGTAAGCAATAATAGTCTCCCATCAACTTTCCTGAATCATTCTTTACCTATATCATAGTTTGGGATTTTCCGGCCTTTGGTTGAATCTTCTTGCTCATACAATTATTTCGATTTGTGTCCCTAGTACCTCTGTACCCTTTTTTCACAAAGGTGATTGTTTCATATTGGAATACTTTTACAAGATAAGATTCTCAAACAAATAACAATTGTGGGTTTTCACGACACATACTTAGTGAGAAACAACTTGGTTCTGATTTGATTTTAGTGTATTTTTAAATATGTAGAGCACAATCAGCATTTCATCTAAACACTTTCTATTTTATAAGAGTAGATAATAGAACTCCTCAAAACTGTGACGACTAAAACAGTTGCCACTTATGAATTCACTATGATTTTGATTGATAACATTATAATGACACCTAGTTCATAAAATATTATATCAATAAAAAAATATAAATTTATTTTGATCGCATTGTCATTGTACGAGGGTGGGTCAATAATTCCTTAGAAAAAAGCATTAAAACAGTTTTTATTTTTGTATTTTTATTTTATTTCTCAACATAATCTCCTTGGAGCTCAATACACTTGGTTAGACGTTTCTCAATTTTTTTAAAACCGTCAGAAAAATAAGCTTTCGGAAGGTCCTCAAAATAAGCATTTGTCCGATCGATGACTTCTTCATTTGAAAAAAAACGTTGTCCACTTAGCCATTTTTTTAAGTTTGGGAAAAGGAAAAAGTCACTGGGGGCTAAATCTGGCGAATACGGTGGGTGGTCGACCAATTCGAACTTCAATTCTTCAATTTTAGCCATTGATCGTAAACATGTGTGAACACGGGCATTGTCCTGATGAAAGAGGATTTTTTTCCTGTTTAAATGAGGCCGTTTTTCTTCAATTTCGTTTTTTAGCTGGTCCAATAAAGATGCATAATAATCCCCTGTTATTGTTTTTCCTTTTTCCAAATAGTCAACGAAAATAATTTCACGTGCATCCCAAAATACAGTAGCCATAACCTTACCAGCTGATTTTACGGTTTTCGCCTTCTTTGGACATGGTTTGTCTTCGCAATCCACTGCTTTGACTGTTCTTTCGTCTCGGGAGTATAGTGGCGTATCCATGTTTCATCTACAGTCAGAAAGCGACGAAAAATTTCATCCGGATTGCGTTGCATGAGCGACAACAGGGCTTTAGAGACCACCACCCTATTGCGTTTATTGTCGACTGTGAGCAAACGCGGCACCCATCTTGCATAAATATTTTTCATGCCCAATTTGTCATGTAAAATAGAAATGACGCTACCTTTTGAGATCCCTGTAACCTCAATTATCTCACTCAACTTTAATCTTCGGTCACTTAACACCATATCGTGGATTTTATTGATCATTTCTGGTGTAGTCACCTCTACAGGACGTCCTGAGCGTGGTTCATCCTTTGTTGATGTACGACCACGTTTAAATTCATTTAACCAGTTATAAATAGTTGCAAGTGAAGGAGCAGATATGCCGTGAACTAAATCCAACTCATTTTTTATTTACTTTGCTGTTAACCCTTTTATATTAAAATGTTTAATAACAGCTCTAAACTCAATTTTCTCCATTTTCCATTTTTCCATTTTCCACAAGCAATTTTTTTTTTTAATGTACGAGAAACACACAACAACTCGACCAATCTGATTGAAACTTCGCAGCATACTGAATCGGTAGTGCCGCTGCATGAAAACAAACCGCTTACAGTACTAGTCGCGCCACCTGTCGGCTTTTCTAAGGACTTATTGACCCACCCTCGTATCTATTAATTATTATTACTAGAAATAAATAGCCTGCTACTTTATATACGTATAAAAAAATATACAGAATAAAATAATAAACTGATTCGATTTGTTTTTATTTAAATCAATAAGATATAATAACGGTTGAATCAAGGAACATGCTCTTTTATCTGCACCTTACATCACCATTCTATTGCTGCAATTTATAGGACATTTTTTTTTTCTCGGGATAATTTGTTGCAGGTAAGTTATTTGAAGACTTTTGTATATAGGCGTGCACTCCTATACCCGCACCTCAACTCACTACTCCATCGCTGCAACTACGTTTTCTGAACAGAGCTTGTCAACCAAAATCAAATAGGTATACTACCTATAATTTTTAACGTTATGACTAATAATTTGCAGCGATCTGGACGTCGGTTAGTAATTAAGGCATTTAATTGATACCTAACTTCATTTAATATACAAAAGCCGATAGCCAACATGATTAACGGAATTTGATAGGCATTTCATCTAAAAACCACCAGTTTGATTATTTGTAATTAAGTAAGATGCCTATAGCTTAATTGGAAAAGCATATTGGCGCGAATCCATTGGTTACAGGTTGAAGTCCAGTCGGGTGTCGTATTTTTTAAAAAAAAAAAGGTTTTCAAATTATATATATGTTCAATTATTCCTAAATATAAAAGTTTTTATCGGTTATATTTTGTCAACTATACCTTTTACTTATGACTTCTACTGTGTCCAATCAAACATCGGAAACCCCACTCAATTTTCCAATTTATTCGACAAATCACTTGCGCAACCATCGCCGAACCAAAACAACGATTCCGTTCTGGAACCACGTGTTTGATTTGAGTTTTAACACAACACAGATCCAAAGCGGGGTTTTTGCATCGCCCGAACAGGCTTTGTACAATCACCGCGTATCTGGTTCGGCCGTTTAACGGTGACTTATAACGGGATTAACGGCGTTACGGGCCGCGTGTAACGGATTTGGCTACGGGCCCAATCAGAGCCTGCATCGACCCAACACCGCCGGATAATTTTATGTAAATGAAACTGATAATATGCAAATTTGTTACGTTATTTTTGCCGTCACACATAAGGCATTGATGATATTATTATTTACTACATTTTCTGAACCAATTTTCGTATAAGTAGTTTCGGAAATAAGTTGGTTGGTATATGCAACTTCACGATAATTTAAAATAAGCAATTTCACGATAATTTTCATAAATCATGCCTATTGTTAGTCTATTGACAGGTTTAAGCCGTAAGATCAGTTCAGGCAATCATATATTAAAAAAATTTTTGCTACCACGTTTTAGCTCGTATTCTTGTTTGTCCGGTACAGATTTTTCTTGTTTGTCCAAAATTTTAACTAACTTACCCGACTAACTAAATATTTGAAACTTTTAGAATATATCAGAACACGACGACAATGCATTCTTTTAATACTTTTGGCCATCTGAAAGCAGAATTGAATTCATTTTCAGTTAATTTTGTTTTGTATGTTTCGGAAAAAAATTCGTTAAAAGTAATATTAACTACTCACTATTATTGGTTGCTAAGGGGTACTAGCAACTAAGTTATTACTAGATACGTGCGTTACTATGGAAATCAATATGAAATATCAAAATGACATTTCAGTATTCTATAATATTTATTCAGTATTTCTATCAAGTACAAAAAAAAGTATTTATTAATACAAAGAATTGTCAAGTTTATATGATTCAACAGAAAATTTAAAAACGTGGTATATAAGAAGTTCTTTTTATCTTGTAATTATTTGTAATATTAATATTCAATAAATGAGGTTAAAGAATGTTAGATTATTTATTATATGCTTAAATAACTTCAGAATCATACATATAAAAAAATCGTGAGTTGAGTTTTTTCCTGTATTGTTGTAAAAATGTTTTAAACTATGAATTATGAAATGAAAATGACGAAATTGAATATAAGTTATTCGTAGTATCCTACGCCCAAAATCCGTAAACGTGTATGAAAGACATTTAAATATAATATGTACCTATAATGTACTATCTTTTCTCGTCATATGAATAAACATTTTAATGCTCACATAAAATATTTTTATAGCGTACAACCGCATCATTTTTGACTTCTTTGTTTTAATATTTGAAATAAAGTTATTTTTCATTCCAGAGAATATCGTGGCTATCTCGCACATTTTTAAAGTATGTATTATTTATTAACATGCATTATACCTACAATTTGATGAAACTGAACGTCATTAAGTACATACAATGTATTGATCCTTTTTGTTTTTGTATGATCTGCATTTTGAGAAAACATACACTGAAAGAGAAATTTACATGTACGTCAGTCTGCAATAAAAACATCACGATGCTGCAAAAATAAACTTCAAGTATCAACATAATTTGAAGAATACGGAAAATATATAACCCAAAATTTTCAATATAATATTAATGCATATTTATATATATTTTTTTAAATTATTAGCTCTATAATCCGATGTGGGTCTTGACCGCCTTCCGAAGAGGTTTTGTAATCAAAGTAATGCAATCAGGGATGCCATAAAATATGGACTGGAATGAGGCCATAAAGAAAATGTGCCAAAGAATGTGCTCCTAGAAAAGGGGAAATGAAAAGTTCATTTTACCATCCCTACGTTGGATACCATAGTTTGAAGTCTCCTTTAAAGAGATATGAGCTTAAACTGATACTGAGGCTAAGAACAGGACACACAATGGATAAAAAAATGATGACCTCATGGAAAGAAGCGATTCGCATCTCTGCGTTGAATCTAATGTTTTGGAGGACATTGTACATATAGCAGTACAATGCCATAAAATATGAACGACACAGAGTATTTTATAATATTTTTTAAAGATTCTTTTCTATAAAATAATTTTTTTGCTTTGTTTTTTTTCTCTGGTTGTTTTTCTTGTACTTTTTATTCGAAATTTCATGTTGTGAACGTCTTAAATTAATAATTTGTTATGTGCTCAACGTGTCTTTTTTTGTAAAGTTCTTTAACATAATTGGAGTTAGGACCTGATCGGCGGATCGTCCTCTACATGAGAAGAGGCGATATGACAGCGAGTCGCAGACAAAGCCACGGAAAAATCATAAAAAAATATATAGTAATGGATATTTATTAAGTCTATGATGCTCTGAACCCAAACACACATTTAAAAAAGCGAATATAAGTAACGTTTCCTATTCTTTAGACCAAAGTATACTCCTAAAAAGGGATGCTGGTGATAGAAGAAAAGCAATATGTCGGGACTATATTACAATATAATAATAAATCTTTCCATGCCTAATGCATTTCCATGCTTAAATATTGTATTTTTTTAACATTAAAATTCCATGTTTCACATGCATACGTGAGCATTGGTAGAACACTTTACGCTTAAGACACAGCAGGAGGTCACTTTTGCAGATACTATTTAGACGCCCTAATGTACTCCATGCCAGTTTGGTTCTGCGAGCAATCTCATCATACATACCACCCCGCCGTCAATTGACATGTTGTTTTCCAAGATAGACATAGTAGGTACGTATAGTATATATCATACCAAAAATTATTTTATTTATGCTTATAGAAAAAGTAGATGTTTATTAAAACGTTAATAGTAAATTTATATATACGATGTAACTCTAAAATATTATATAAATCTTGGTCACCTCAAAAACACGTTACTTAATAGTATTTCTACAAGCCATAAGTATTAGCGACTTTTTTAACTAATTAGTAGGGGCCGGATTTATATGCTAGTGCACGCTTTGTTAGGGTGTATGCACAGATACGAGAGTTGCACATAAATCCGTTTTGAAAGGCACAGAATCCAAAAACAAAAATTTTATTGTGCATATAAATGCATATTTGAGACGTTATAGCATATATGAGACATTTGTGCATATTTCATAAATAAATGCATATTTTAGGGCTTTTTTTTGTATTTATATTATTTTTTTAAAATTATTTTATCAAAATATAACTAAATTAGGTAGGTAGATAGTTTAGATGCACTTCCATTTTTAATGGCATCCCGTAAAGTCGACTCGGCACCTTTATTTAAATTTTCCCCAATTGCCTCTGTGGATGTTGATAGGTCGTTTTCCGCATATAAACAAAATACTGACAGATTTGCGGAAAAATAAATGTCGTAAATACACTGAAAAAAGATATTTACACTTATATTTTTGGACAAAAAACAGCAAATAATAATATTTAAGAATACTTAGCTAAGTGTGTCGTTTTTGTTTTTTAAGTGGTGTTTAGTTTACACTGCATTTCTTATTCAATTATTTTTAATTAAACAAACTTTTTGAAAATTGTGATTTATTAACTTTATATTGATTATTTGTGTTGTTTTGTAATTGTATTATATTGATTAAGAGCGAAGTGAGTAGATATTTACAATAAATATGCATAAAAAATGTAAATTTTTAACTGCATATTTCCTCGGTTTTGGTGCATATTTTAATGATTTTAATCATATAATCATGTTTTTTTCTGCATATAAGTCCGTTGCCTACTTAGTAGGTGCAAACTTTGGGTTCGAACACAGATTTTTCAAGCACGGGTTTTAAACCCGAGACCCAAGATTTCATAACCAAATACTTGACGACTTCATTCATCACAAGCGTATTAATAATACTTATAATAATAATAATATTTTTTTCAAATGTGAGTGTGAAATACTTACGTAATTGTACGTCACAATATAAAAACATACCTAGCAATTAGCTGATTGCTATGCAAAGGTATATATTAAGATATCACCTTTCATAAGCAGTTATTACTGTAATTGCCATTCAAAACTAGATAATTGCAGATGTTACGTATCCATACTACTAATAATAGTTTACCCAATAATTACATCATTTCATTGAAAAGAAAATAATATATTCATTTATATTAATTTTTATTATGATTCCACAAGAAAGCTATATTAAAGGCACGGCACGCTATTAGTCTAAAGAAATACCACGATGCTTTTTTTGAAAGAGAGCTTTTCTTTGAATATTTTTAACAAAAAACAATATATTTTTTCTTTTTTTTCGCCTACTTAGGTACACTATGTACATATAAATGATGAGATGATAGCGGCATCATCTATGTCGCTTTTTCAACATAATAATATGTACTATATATTTTACATAATATATTAAATATGATATTTCTTTAAATATCTGAAGCATTTTTTCGACAGTGATCAGTGGCATAACAATACATTAAATCGGTTATAGTTATCCGTTCTACATGACTTTTTCAGATTTTGTACATTTATCATAATGCTATAATATTATGTATGAAAGCTTTCTATCTATAGTCAGTCTATGGCACTAAATTCCGAGTTCAAAAGCTAGTGCGAATTGTCATTTAATTTAAAATGCAATACAGTAATCTGTTTGCAGTAAATTAACACTTTCGACTGCAGATTTCGTCTATATTACATTTTTGAATATTATGATACTCGTACATTCGAAGTTTAAGCAATAATAATTAAGCAATAATTACGATCTAAATTCACAATTTCGTGCCGCATATTGATAATGACACTAGGTTATATTATAGTACTACGTCTTATCCAAAATAAGACAGCAGAGGAGATAAAAATCCGCCTTATCTCCGGGAATAAATGCTGGCATGCCTGCAAGCGACTGGTGGGGTCGAAAATTCTAGGCCGAAGAAGTAAACTTCTAATTTATAAAACAATTATAAGGCCGGTGGTCACTTATGGCTGTGAGACTTGGTGCTTAACTCAAAACGAGGAAAACAAATAAGCTGCCTTCGAACGCAAAATACTCCGCAAAATCTTTGGACCCACGTTGGAAAATGGGAACTACAGAATAAAAATGAACCACGAGTTGGAAGAGCTGATTGAACAGCAAACAATCATAAGATACTGTAAGTCCCAAAGACTACTATGGGCCGGACATGTGGAGAGAATGCCTGAAGTTAGAGCGCCAAGGATCATGACGAAATGGCTACCTCAACGGAAGAGACCAAGTGGCCGTCCAAGAAGGAGATGGGCTGACGCCGTAGAAGTGGACTGGCTTCATATAGGAAGACCCGGTAACTGTGGTAAGTGTGGCGAGAGACCGGAGTGAGTGGAAAGTGGTTGTGGAGGAGGCCAAATCCCACCCCGGGATGTAGCGCCGTGGAAGAAGAAGAAGACGTCTTATGACTATATGGATGGGGAATGAAATGGAACAATTTATATATTACAGACATTACATACTTTATAATATATTAAGTCATTGGACGCTTAAGACGTTACTAGCGCGTAACGATCAGGCGGCCATTCGATATAATTAGCATGCTATTTAAAAGTGGCAATTAAAATGTGATTATCTAGTCAGCAGTCAATGTGTTTTAAATACGCAGACGAAACCGATCTCGATCGTTATTGAGCCAGTTTGTGGCAAATCCAGATTTCCTACTTCTCTATTACCCTAAGAATCTTCTCACAAGTCCAGTGTAAAAATAATGTCCTACCTGCAGCAGTCGGCGCGATATGCACTCGTATTTGACAACTAATCAACGCAAAAAGTATGCTCTCTAACCTGACATGCAAATCAACGAGGTAATTTAAATTTTATTTATGTATTTGACCACCTTCGACGGGACGTAGAGTTAACTACGAGTATCGACGCAAAAAGCACATAATGAGATTGTTATCAACCACAGACAACATCAAGATTATTAAGAGCTTATGCTCCCATACTTCTGTGATTTTGACCTACCCCATACATACAGTCCACTTAAATTTACAACCAACATTATTAACATTATGTATGTAGTAATAAAATACTAAAACTAAAACACTGATCAAAAGCTTAGTATAATTTATATTGGCAGTTCTAGTAAACACTTATTATTATCTGAATTGCTTGTTAAATAAAAATATTTAAATTTTTAGCCAATGAATTTTAAAGAACTGGGAATAATAAAATTATATGTTGCTGAATCAAATAGTGAATCTATTTGATTGACTGTTTGAAAATCAATACGTTTAAATTTAAATTACTTCACTTTGAACTACTGTTTGTGAACAAAATTATGTTATCAGTCGTATTTTCACATAGCATAACGACGTCATACTCATTGGTTATACGTACATGTTAGTATTTTAAATCCTAAGTATTTTGGCACTTTAAAAAAATTTACCGTTTCTAAACACTCTGCTTATTATGAAGACTGAAGAAAAGCCTCCGAGCAATTATTTTAAATTCGGAAAATCTATACTGTTTGTCTGCGGACTGTGGCCTGTAACGCAATCAGACCCAGTTAGGAAAAGGCTCTACCAAATATATGGCATTTTTGTAAGTTGTTATAGTAATAATTAATATTTATTTAAGTATGTGGTACAATAATATTTTATATAAATTACAATATGGTGAATTGTTTCAGATAATATCAGTGACACTTCTCCCATATAACATTTGTTCAGCGGTGGATGCCTTCAATCAAATCTTGGTGGGAAAATGGATGGAGATTATACCAAGGTTTTCAGTGGCCCTTGCTATGTTTTTGGGCTTCATCAAAGTTGCAGTGTGCGCGTATCATACTCAGACAATAAACGGATTTATGTTGGCGTACGAGAGAAAAGAATTCACGTGAGTATATAAAATATAATAAGTAAAGCTCTTAGGTGCCATACAATGAGAATTTGAGGTATGTATGGGAGGTAAGTCTGAATAATTGAAGGATAAGATACTTCGAAGAAAAATGTATGTCTTATTATGATACTCCATCTTTTTTTGTGCTATAAAAATAACATTCTTTAGTCAATAAACATAATATTAGCAAAGATTATTTTTTCATTTTATTGTAAATGTCGTCATTTTAAAATTATGAATAATGCCATATTTTGGTACATTTGGGATTTACGTAGATTTAGCACTTTTTAAAATCATTTCATTATATTTTTTTTTCAACCATGTCCGATCCTCAAAAGATCATATGGACCTCCACAAGGCAGAGGTTTGTATCAACAGATTTTGTTTTTACGAGAAATGGATGTCAACCACTTGCTCAACCTATTAGGTCCATACTTTGACTCATACATAAATTGAAAAACGATATGTGTACTTGCATGACACAGAATGCGAACCCGGGACCCACGACGCTATGCTGGGTATACTTTACATTGGAGTTTTCAATTGACTCTGAAATTGGAAAATTGCTACATACACTAAGTATAGATGTCGTCCATGAATAGCTTCAAAAACTACCCTATCATCTTAATTTACGACTTTTATACAACATACTTCGATATCGAGGTATATGGAAATCACAAGGACGCACCATGAAACTTGGTTAAGTGTTACGTCCTGGTCTTTTTTTCATAGCAAACCTACTAACAGACCGTATGACTTTATTGTAGCAGTGGTGTCAGTTCAAGCAAGCTCGGCCGCTACGCCGTAAGTTGTGTAGCGATTGTACAAGGGTGCATTGCACTCTTTCAGCAATCTCTGAATTTGCCGCCTTCATAACTAAAATTATATATGAAGCCAAAAGCATCCTTCACTCCGTCGGATCGTCGAGTAGGCAATCTCTCTCTTCCGCATCAACACTCTATGTTTTCACGAACGATAAGGCCTTAAAAAGTAAAAAATATTTTTTTTTACTTTGCTTATATTGTGAATAAAGAACTTTATGACCATTTTAAGTCATATTTTTACAATTAGACATAACAATATTGGTGAATATACTTAAATGATATATTTTAATGTGTGATTATTTTGTTTCAGGTATGAAACAACACAGTTCTTTCGCCCAAATGTGATAATAAAACATTGTATTTGGCTTTACAATATTCAATTAGCTGTATGTTTTGGACTAGGTGGAATTCTCATCATGACAGACGTCGACGCATATCTCAAAGATCCTGTAAGATACATTGTTATATATTTTTTTATCTATATTTAAAATAGAATTTATGATATTTACCAATAAAAAAATCACTTTATGCAGTTTAAGTACGTAAATGTAATTATAATAATGTTTTCTGATAAGTTATGTAAAATTATTTGATTTACTTTTGAAAAGAGAAGTTCTTAGAATTATTAATTATTGTTCTTCAAAATAATTTTTGCCTTTTAAAATGTGTTACTATACATATATGTATGTTCCTTACCATTAGTTGACAATGTCCATTTGAAACTAGTACTACATATTAGAGTATATGAGTATATACGATTTTAATAATATCAGAATTGGTGTATAAGGATTACGTAAGTATTAAGTACCTAAAATGAGTCTCAAGTGGAAACGGTGGAAAAAGTTATTGATTTACACTTGTTATATTATTTATGATAATATCTACCTACTAGATAATCATAGAAAGCTTGTTTTTATTAGTAGGAAAATTAGGCTTTGAACATTTTGTGCCAGAGGAGAAGAATCCGTTTTTTCCCTCACACCAAAATTCGTACTGTATATGTTTTTAAACATAACCATTTTATAGGATGTGTGGCGTCATTTTATAAAACAGCTTTGATGTTTGACAAATCCATAAAGAAAAAAATCATAGATCTCAAAATATATCACCTTTGATTTGAGGCTATTAGTTTCAAACTGGGTAACCGCGATGTTCACTGTTTTTCATTATTTTTATTGATTCTAATTTAGTGAGTACTTTGCCAATGTATGTAAATATATGCATAAAATATATAATTCGGCTCCGTTTGTTAGTTAAATATAATTAAACCGGAGTATTTTTTTTATTTTACGCCTAACTTTACAGATGTTTTTATTTTTCATTTTTACTGATGTTAAGGACATTTTTATTTCAATGTTTGATTATTATAATTGTTTATTAATAAGGTTTACAAAAGTAAAATATATTATTTACTGTTTTTTTGCGAATGGAGGTTCTAGCTTTAGAACTAACAAACAGTCACACTACACTAAAATGTCATAAATATCCCATTTATGTCCTTATCGTTTGCACTAATGAGTAATAAATTATATTTTAATAGTATTTATCAGTAAACAAGTTAATGTAGTATTTATACAGCTGTTTAGTTTTAAATAATTTAACTTAATACAATTGTGGCTGTAATTTCTGAATTAATTGATTTATTGTGAAATACCTGCCGTCTGCATAAATACGCTTTATGTTAATTCACATAATCATATGTTTCGTTTCAGATAATTAATCCCAATAACACTACGTTGCCAGCATTGCCTTTTATAAATTGGCTACCCTACGACTATTCGTACACTCCGATGTATGAGATTTCCTTCTGTCTTACAAACGTATGGTTCTTCGTATCTGCAAACGTCATAATTGTCTACGATACGGTAATATTATTTGAATAGTTAATCAATTTATTATCAAAGCTTTTCTTAACATAAGTGCAATCATCTTGATCTAGGGCGGGCACTTATATGAAAGCATACTGAGCAGAGGAATAATCATCACTGTCGCTTTTGATAAAGTAAAATGAAACGTCCCAGCACGACATCCCTATGGTTCATAAAAATAAATGATAAAAACTCAAATAATGTAGAATCAATATGTTTTTTTTTTATTTAATCATTGTAACAAAGTTTTACCGAATAAATACCACTTCAATTATTAATATCGTATATTTAAAATAAAGGATGCTAAATCCTTAAATATGTAGAAAAGAACTATTAAATTATCATGAGGGGTTTTATTATTTTATTGTTTTAAAATTTGTATATTGTATATAGGTATATACATATTTTCTTGATTTAATTTTGAATAATTTACTTTCAGATATGTATGGGACTAATGATTCACACAAGTGGCCAGCTAAAAATTTTGAAAGAAGCGTTAATTAATATTCGATTAAGAGCTTTTTTGAAAGCACAAGAAGAAAGTCACGGTGAGCTTTATATTTTTCATTTTAATAACTGAGTCGTCAAGTCACAAAACTCGCCCTGGAGAAAATTTCTACTTAAGAAAAAAATCACGGTAATCTGATATTATCCGCCCCTCCATATATTTAAGGTTATATTAGTCGACTTTTTTGGGTTGAATATTTGTTACTTATTTGCCAAAACAACAATCAAATAATATTATGTAAATTTTATTAGAATATTGACTTCAACCCACTATCAAGCTTTAGAGATTCGAGAAGCAGAGAGCATTTGAGAGCACTCTATCAACCACTCGACTGTATAGCTTTAATAAATTAATACAACAAGCAATGGTCACTTCTTGCTAAGTATATAAATATTATTTTCTTTTCTTTGTCTATTTTTACTGATTTATTCTATACAATATTTTATTTCAGATATTCTAAAGAAACCTTTTCAATGAATAGTAAACACAAAATAAAAATAAAGAGTGTAGGTACATAAGTACATATTATTATAATTTTGAAAAAAATATTTATCCATGTGAAAGAATTCTAGTATAACTCAAGTAGTTTTTCATATAATTAAATAATAAGTAGCGGCACAATGTTAGATATAAATTATTCAAAGAAAAATTTGATTTTTTTATTTAATTTCTTCAGCTTTAGTAAAAAATGTAAATTTCACTAAATCAACAGACGTCCCTTTTAATCGGTACGCTTTTTTCTACTGTGCAGTCAAGATGGCCTTTTTGTTTTTAAAAAATAAACTTCTCCAGCGTTTTGCTTCTGAAAAATACAATGACAATTTTCTCGTATTTTTCTGCTATTGCAATTTAAGCTCCGTTTGTGTTTTTCATTCTTGGAGGATTATTATTAATTTATCAATTTGCGTCATATTTTAATTAAAATTTTAAACAAACATATTAAAAGAATCATGAACCTATTTTTTTTAAATATAAATATATATTTAGAAATATTGTATGAATTTTAGCAATATCAATGTAATTATTATTAAATTAAAAACTTGAAACACGACAAAAAATAGGACTCACACCAGCATCCATCAAATACCAATCAATGTAGTCACATACAACTTATGTCCTATAGACCTATACCATAGTAATCAAACCAAAACTTACCAATGACTTATGTACCTACATATTGCTAAAGATCTTTTGTGGTTTTTTAATCAAGGTATTTAACGTTTATTGTTTTAGTTTAACTTACATTCGATTTTCTAATCAAATTATCTTTGTTCAATAAATTATTAATATACAACATTTAATAATGTAGCATTTGATATTAAACATACATGATTAGGCAGCCCTTTTGTCCAGTGCGTAAGCCGATGGTTTTTCACGATACTGTTATAATGTTTAGTTGATTTTATGAGAAGTTTGGGTATTGGGTGTTGCAGTTATGTCACTTATATTACTAATTAGACGACTGTTTCACTACACTACTATCATTGAACCTCGTGACCTGTTGTAGTATTGAAAATAATATGATAAAACATGAATGAAGATATAACGGAGAAAACACATATCTTCAAGAATAACTTTATCTATAACGATACTGAGGTATTATAAAATGTTGATCATTGCTACAAATTAGTGCCTAAATTTCAAATTTAAAAATGCTGGAAAAGACAGTCAATCTACTAAATCAGTAGGTCCATCATTGCCAGACAACAGAATATAAATATTCGAATTTTATCATAACGTTAAAAGTATAGTTACGCGATCCCTTATGTGGCTTGAAAACTGAAATAAAATATACAGTCGTTCTCAAGCCCCGAAATGGCATTCTAGGCGCGTCTATGAAATCTAAGATCTTTTCGTCCCAAGTGCACGTAACTAACTGCCAATAATTTAATAATAATTCGTAACGCAAATATAAGGTCCATAAACTCAGTGTGTTAAGAAAATAAATAGTGTTTGATAAATAAAGCGCCAGTGACATCTTGACAGTTATAAAATACATTATATTAATATATCGCTGGTCTCTCTATATCTTGTGTATCATCATCATCAGCCGGGGTCAATCCACTGCTGGATGAAGGCCTCTCCAAGCTTCTTCTAACTCTCTCGATCCTGTGTCGTTCGCTGCCACGTATTTCCGCCAAACTTTACCAGTTCGTCAATCCAGCGGCTTTTAGGGCGACCCTGTGGCCGTTTTATGCCCCTTGGGTACCACTGGATGACGGCATTTGTCCAGCAGCCGTCCTTTTGGCGAGCAATGTGCCCCGCCCATCTCCATTTCAGCTGTTTGGCAACGTCTATTACATCGCGTACTCCTGTCTGCTTCCTAACCCATTCGTTTCTTTTACGGTCCTTTCGCGTGATGCCGAACATACACCTCTCCATGCCTCGCTGTGCAACTCTTAGCCTTTGGACATCTCTCGTGTTGAGGGTCCACGTCTCGCAGCCATACGTGAGTACGGGTAGCACACATTGGTCGAACACCCTACGCTTAAAACACAATGGTAGGTCACTTTTGAAGATACTATTCAGACGTCCGAAAGCATTCTATCCCAGCTTTGTTCTTCGAGCAATTTCATCGTGCATGCTTTCGTCTATGGACACCTGCTGTCCGAGATAGACGTAGCTGCTACTTGCTCGAGTTGGGTGCCATTAATACAGATAATCGCAGGGTCCGAAAAACAGTTCCTCATCACTTTTGTCTTTGAGACGTGTATCTTTAGGCCGACCGTTTGACTGACATCCGCGAGTTCTTGCATTCTACCTTGGAGGTCTTTCGGGTCTTGTGAAATCTTGTGTATATTAATATTTAATTGCCTTGAATCCTTAGTTTTAATTTAAGTCAAAACCAACCCCTTGAAATTCAACCTTCCGTAATACTATATTACTAGTGAAATAATTTGAGTTTTTATTACCTTTCAATGGCAGATAAAAAGCTATGAATTTTAATTTCATTTAAAGATAGGAGTAGTCAATTATCTTCTTCTTATTGTGCCATCCCCTAGCGGAGGTCGGCCACCATCAAGGCAATCTTATCTTTGTCGTCTACTACCCGGAACAGTTCAGTGGAGCTGCACTCGTACCAATCACGGGGGTTCTTAAGCCATGAAATGCGGTGCCGTCTTCTGCTTCGCTTACCGTTGATCTTTCCTTGAATGGCAAGTTGGGAAATGCTGTACTTTTGTCCTCTCATAATGTGGCCGAGGTACTGTAGTTTCCTGGTTTTGATACTACGTAGAACTTCTTGGTCCTTCCTCATTCGATTGAGAACTTCAACATTTGTCACCCGGTCAGTCCAAAGAATTTTGAGGATGTGTCTATACAGACTAATCTCGAAAGGTTCAAGTCTCCGTGACATCTCTTGGTTTACTCATCCATACCATAGAAAAGAATTGAGAGAACATAACAACGTACCATACGCAGTCTCAGACCTAGGTTAAGGTGTCGATTGCTGAGGAGGCGTCTCATTTTGAGAAAGGCGCTCCTTGCGATCTCAATTCAAGTTTTTATTTCCTGAGACTGGTCCCATTTCTCATTGACCCATGTACCCAAATATTTATGATGGGTCACACGTTCGATTGGCTCGCTGTTAATGACGAAATTTGTGTTGGTGTCTGGTGTCGCTATTTTTGATACTAGTAATAGTTTTGTTTTCTTAAAGTTCATTTTTAAACCATAAGAATTACATCACATCACATGACATCATTTACCTTTTCTACCAGTTGATGTAAACTCTTTAAACTATCAGCAATCAGCACAGTATCATCGGCATATCGCATATTGTTAATATTTTTCCCATTAACCAAAATACCCACAGATTCACCTTGTAAGGCTTCCTTGAAAATAGCTTCTGAGTACATGTTTAATAGCAGATGTGACAATATACACCGCTGTCTTACACCGCGACGAATTTTTACCTTTCCATTGACTTCGTTTTCGATCTTAATGTTTTAATCAATTCAATTTAATTCAATCAAGTCAATTATAACAATATTATAATAGACGTTTGAGATCCTAAGCTATGTTTATGGTAGATATATAACGTTTATCTAATTATTTTTTAAAACGTAGAAGAATAATATGAAAATAATATTATTTCTTCTGTCAGTCTTAAAAAGGGCATTCTTTATAAATAATAATTATGAAATACATATTATAAGGACGATGACCAGTGGCAGTGGCCTTTCAAAGTTTAGGCATATAATATAATATTATGTACTGTTTAGTTGGGCGACACGAACCCCGTAAAATACAAATTAACCAAAATCAACCTGGCATATTGAGGTCAAATTACGAAATAATCATAATATATTGGCTCATATGCCCTGACTATGCATTAAAACATGATGCATGAAAACACTAGGCATTAAATTATTGAATTTAAATCGTCTTTTTAATACTAGAATATTATGAGTTATTTTGATTTTATTTTATTATGTTTTAAAGAATATTGTCTCCTCATCTACATAAGTGTGTCGCTACATTTCAAAATCAGTCAAGTCCAGCTTTAGGTATTTTTGACTTTTTGTGAATTGCTGAACATTGACATCTGACATCTGACATTTCTACATTATCAATATGTAGAATTTATTAATTTTAAATATTCTATACTCTAAATAATATAAGCTTTCACCCTTGTGACTGTGTATTTGATAAAATAAAAAGCTGTTTTTCTCCTATTCATCTATTATGGACTTGGCTGAGTTTGAAATCTAGCGACATAAGTATTTTTATCCAACGAATGAATTTGTATACAAAGAAACCCTTGAATCCTCAAAGGTTTTTTTTTAATTAAATAGTTTTTGTTTTAATTTTAGGAATGATTCCATCCGAAAATAAAATAATGGAAAATACCAGAGTTATGATAAAAAAATGTGCAAAACATCACCAGGGTATAATTTAGTAAGTATTTTTCTATAATTGGCTATATAATCCGATGTGGATCTTGATCGCTTCATTAGGAAGTCTTATAACATAACAGATTTTTTATTAGTCAGGCTTGACTCCAAAGACACAACGTGTGATTTTGCTAGACCTGTGATTTGAGCCCGAGACTAACGATTTTGTAACCTGATATGTTGCCGCTCAGCCATCATCAATTTTTATTTGGTTTCTTTTTTTATCAATTTGAGTGGCATTCTGGGTCTCTCTTTCCAAGTTTTACGAGGTCTTCTAGGAGGGTCAGCAAGTCTTCCGTTCAATGTGATAATATGTATTTCGTGTATACTTTCGTGTGTGCCTTCTAGTAATTTCTTGGTTTTTATCTCTAACTACATATTTATCATTTATTAGGGTTTTGTATATTTACAAAGAGAACTGAGAGTTGACAGGGAGAGAGATGGAAAGATGGAGAGATGGAGATGGGACGAGAGGGATGGAAAGTCTTGGTCGCTCAAAAGATGGCGAAATTTAAATGTGGTCACGATTCTCAGCCATGAGTGCACGACCAAGAAGAGAAGAGAGACTTAAATATATTTTACAACAATGAGTTAATACATATTTTATTTATATTTAAAGTTATACAGGTGAGTTTGAAAAAATCTATTCAGCCATGATATTTCTTCAATTCTGCATAAGCTGCCTAATGGTGTGTTTTACAATATTGGTCGTTACCAATGTGAGTATTTTAATATATTAATATTATTTGCATACAATTATCTAATTAGAAGTTAATTCCCCAAATGCCCCGTTTTATACGCAGCAAATATTTTCGCGATTTCCATTTTCCATATAGGTACATGACGAAAAATGGTTGCGTGACTTTGTATCGCAAAATAAAATTTACCTGTGCGATAACTGAGTCAGGTTGCCTGATAGACCCAATAGCTGGTTAAACCAACGATATTCGAATGATTCCATGCTGACATTACTCTAAAAGTCCAAATCAGCAGCCAAAAATCAAATAATTAATAAAACCCTTATTTTATACCCCATAATATGGGGTAAGATCTCCATTATATTATAATGGAGATCTACTACAAAAATAATCGTTCAATAAATGGGAAATGTTATTTAACCATTTATTTATCTTACAATATTACTATGGCAGTATCTTATAGGCCGTAGATTTTTAATGACACACGTTAAATGTAGAGCAAAGCTCTTACTACAATCGCTGTAATACCGATAATTTGTGGGTTGGTATTTAATATATATTAAAACAAAAAATATCACTGCGTGTTTAATTTTTTAGAATATGAAAATCAATCAATAGTGGCTAATAATTTAAGTTTAAAGTGGGGCGAGACAACTCGCGAAATTTGTATGTCCGGCCTGTCGATCACGGACTCACAGAGCGAGATAACTCGCTGAAAGCATATAACCAGTTAATACTTATACATTTCTTTTATAATGTTAGTTTTTTAGAGTATGTCAATATTCTCTTATTCATCAATAAAATGATAAATTTATGTGACAAAATATATTGATTATACTTGTATAGAACTTTTACCTTTCTATGCCAATCACTTTATAATTATGTTCATATTTAAGATAAAAATCATGTTCTTGCACGGTATATCCAGCCACATTGTCTAAATAAAAAACTCACATTATTCGAATCCACAAAGCATTATTCGGCGAGAGCATTTTCATGGTATGTGTTCGAGAAATGTGTGTAATATGTGACAACCCACTGATGTATGGAAAACAATTTCCAGTACGAGACTCCAATGTCCAGTCGAGTGACGTCTTTGATCATTTTGCTGTGCAGCATGTGGGAGCTCTCGGTCTATTGTTATTTCGGAAATGAAATAATTAGCGAGGTATGAAATTCCACTCTTTGATAACTCGCTGCTACCTTTTAAGGGAATTTCAGCTTTAGTGACGCAGACACATCTGTCTGAGTGAACTTTGCGAATTCGTATTTCATTTTATGTGCGCCCTCTCAAAATTTAAAATGATAATAATAAATGTTGATATTATTTGGTTACAAAAATTATAATATTATATTGTATTCTAAATTAATAATAATTACAACAGTACAATAGAATACGAATAAAAATATTATTTAAATAAGAAAAATATCAGATTTATACGAGCTTTAAAAAATTCGTCATTTCTTACAAAAACATATCATAATATCCCACTAACAATATCAAGCACACAATTTTATAATTTTCATTTTTCTTAATTTTGTTTTTTTATTATTATTCGTTTCTTTAATAAACACCACAACAGACCTTTAGGCCGAATATTAATATTTTTATGTGTTTACTTACAGAATTATTAATAGTATATATGGTATTTACTACGGGTTTTTACAAATATTTTAAATATTCAAAATATTAAAAATATGTTTTTATACCACCCTCGACTTCGATATTAAGGTTTTTACGTTATTGGTTTGTGCGTGCGGATAGTGCCTAAAGATGCCGAAAGGTGAAACTAGGGTCACAAATAATGTCTCATAATAAGGAATAGTAAAAGCCTCAAATCAATTAAAATTTAAATCTTCTTTTGGGTAATTATTACATTATTTAGCATTCACACCGTGCAGCTAATGCTAGAATTGTCCCCTTTTTCTTTCAATATGTGCATTAAAATAATTCTGCTTACAAATCCAGTGGGTTGAACGAATGGCTATGCACCGATGCTCAAAAACTGTAAGATACATAATATATCATGCAAGTATAATATTATGGTCTAACACTCTAACATGTAATGGAAATGGTGATGCATCAACTATGGCCAAGGATAATACATGGACATTAAATTTGTTTATTCGTTTTGCATTTCAGCATATTTTCCGTGTTATATTAATGGTATGCTATTTTTTTTATAAAACTCAATAATAAATAAAACATCGTTAATGTTTATAATAGGTGAATTCAAATGAAATGACGCTGTCGTAAAACTGTCATTATTAAATGTGTAACTTTACTGAAAATGTTTTCACATCAATAACACTAATCACAGAAAATACATTTTTGAATTATTAATATTCATTTAAAATTCAACAATCATTAACCAAAATTATTTTACAACGTTGATGTTTTTCACTGTGTTTTTTATTTTTTATTTGTAATTCAATGATAGTTTACATACTTATTGTTATAAATATTATAATTAAGTTCACCTGACTGTTAATATTTTATTATTATGGTTCTCAATGCTCTGTTTTACTATTTTATTTGATGTACTTTATTTCTCTTGATGCCTCGCCTCTTCACAATGAATACCCAGTTAACGTAAATGTATGTAGTCAATAATGGTTGTCACCATTCTAAAGAGGACAACATATGCGTTGGCCGGAAAATATTTGCCGTCTATCGAAACAGTGTCGGTATTTTTTTTTAGAATAATTATTTTTAATAACCATGCCCTTGCTTTTTCCTACAAGGTGTTAGTTAGTATTTTTGAACAATCACAATTACAAACACCCAAAAATCACATATATATTGTCTCCTCGCCGGGAATCGAACCCAGAACTCTCAGGTGGAAGGCCAGCGCCTTACGCACTGCACCACGAGAGCCGCTTCAGTGTCGGTATTTCAATACTCACCGGCCATTGTAAAGAGAAAAAAATATGCATTACGCGCTGTTTATAAATATATAAATATTATTATGAAGTATGGAAAATAAGAAATACTAATATTATTTTTGTATAATGAATAATTATTATACTATTTTCATAATAAGATGGTTCCGAGTAATATTATAATTATTGGCTCCGCTTTTTAGTAGACTGTAGGAAGGGGATGATTAAAATGCTGGAGGAGGGTTATAGAGGGATTCAATCCAGTCACTAACTTTTAACGTTGATAAGGCGGGTGAAGTAGGCTAGCTTCGTGTTTCCGCACTTACCCACTATTGCTCTCACTCAGTTTCACAGCGACGTTCACTCGAAACATTAAAAAAAATAACGGTAACGAGGATCGAACGATAACTTCGTGACGATCGACGCTCAATACTTATGCTAGTAATGGCGTCTCGACTGGAAGTAGGTAAACAGGTGTTTATGCCAATAATGTTGAATGATGACTGACTTATTAATAGCATGCCTGATGCACAAACGATGATTGGGGGGTGGGGGGGTGGGGAGTAAGAAAGTTGTATAGGATTAGCGCTACCATAATTGGTCAAAACAATTATATATGATTTATATATTAAGAAATATACTAATTATACTTATCTCCATTTTTTATTAACTTATTACTATTTAGGACCAGATAGTAGAGTGTTATCTAATAGTTCAAACTAAAAAAAACTTAGATTGTGGACATTTTTTTCTTTATAATATAAATATAATATCACAGTAGGCCGAGTATATTTTATGTGTACCTATTAATATTATTTTTGTCTATTTTTCAGAGCAATCAACTGTCACATGCCATATTCCAGAGTTCTTGGTATTTGATGGATAGAGACATTAAATATGACATACTCATCATGCTGACCAGGTGTCAAAAACCAATCGTTTTCACCGCTGGCAGATTTGTACCACTATCTTTGGAGACTTTCATCACCGTACGTAACTATAATAATTTATTTATGAATTTCCTCCTTCTCGTATTTTCTATTTTTTTTTTATTATCACTCCATAAAACATAAATTAATTTTTAATAAAGTACAAATAATTTTAACACAACATTATTACTAATAACAGATTTTGTTTGAACATAATAATATAATGCATTTTTTTCCGACCATGTCCGATCCTAATAGGATCATATTGACGGTCCCTAAGTAAGCTCGGACATCTAACAAAAAAGCATTTTTTACTTTTTTATGCCAAAACACTTAAAATAACTTCTCCCTTTATATAAAATTAGGAGAAAAAAAATTCACATAATTTCAGAAAAAATATACGTAAAAACGGACAAATACGGATATGTTAATATGTCCGTATTTACATCGGACACCAGACAATCGCTTCCGGTCACATAAACAGATAAATGCCAGTTGTCTTTCTTACGTCGTGCAGGTGGCCTAAACAAAGTACGTTAGAAACGCACGTGTATTATTTTGACTGTTTTCGTTCGTTATATCAGAGAATAGGTATTTTTAATGAGCAGTCACAACAAAAAAAGTCGAAAATAAAAAATCTGAAAATCATCGTAAAAATCGCCGAAACAAACATGGCCGAGAAGATGTTGTTTATTGTAATGAACGCTGGTAGGTATCTACGGACTTCACAAACTTTGGATTTTTCAATCATAATATGCGTAGATACTTTTTCATTATTGTCGGCGAAAACAACAATTAGGTAAGTACTTAGACACTTAACTAGTGTCATAAATGTAATCCGTCCCCGGCGGCATCCGGTCCGTTCGGATTTTAATGCTTAGGGTCGGAATGTTTTTAAACGATCAACACATTAACAGTATTTTAGTTTGGTATATCCGATAAGTTAAAACAGTGAATAAATGTATGGAGAAAATCATACACCAAAATGTCAACGAATGTTTCCTCATTACATCCGAGATCTCGCTATGTCCAAGATCGTAATAATCGATTTCGACTGTAGTATGATTATTGTTTTATTCGCTGAATGATACCAGTCTCAAATTTTTTTAAATAAAAAATGTTAGTTAATAGGAATATAATAATATTCTTCTAAATAGATAAAATTATGAGGATTTCAATAGTAATAAGTAAAGTTGCTACTGATTGATATGAATTCTTTCCCACGTAAAGTGAGACATGTGGTAGTTGTCTCATTAACGGATGTCTGAAAGTCGACGTAAAGTTGGACAAACAGTTCTACCAAAAGTATATAATTTAGAAATAATGTAATAATGGGTAAATAAACTGTGTATAGTATTTATAATACTCCCTGAATTTTAGGTGGCTAGTAATAAAAACATAGAAGTTCAGTAGAAAAGAAACTATTTTTACTTCAAATAGCTCTCCTGTAAAATTACGTTTTTACAGATGTCCCAGTTTACGTAGGGACCGTCAATATAGACCTCACAGAGTGGAGGTTTTTATTGACAGATTTTGTTTTTACGAGAAATGGATCTCAGCCAGTTGCTCAATCTATTAGGTCTATACTCTGATTCATACACAAATTGAAAAATAATATATGTACAGACCCAGGATTCGAACCTGGAACTCACAACGCAATAGGCCAACGCTTAAGCCACGCGGCCATCGTGGGGAATTATTCTCCCAATAATTATTAATAATAATAATAATATTATTGATTATTAAATCTTTCTCGGAACACATTTTGTGTAATACAATATTTACAGGAAGAAAATAATTATTATACTGTATTCATATTTTATTTTTATTAAAATATTAAGATCTTTAAAGGGTATTGTTGTTTTTATTTAAAACGCTATTTTCTTATAGTACTTATTCCACTTTTAATCATGAGATTAGGACCGGTTTCGTCCGCCTCAGAGGGACATTTTCAACTGAATACATTTTTTTAAAACAATATTTATCAAACAAAATCCAAAGCGATAGAAATAATATAACAATAGGTACATAAATAATTATCTATAGAAATAATTATTATATAGGTACATAAATAATTATTATTAAAAATGCAACATTGTTAAGTCCAGTCAATGAAAATATGCGAGGATTACTTATGCAAGGATTTTTGCAATAATCCCAATTTTATCTAAGCATTAGATTTAATTGTATTTATCACGTTTTGAAGATGGCAGCTATTTGTTGACGGAATTTAAACTTTCTTTCGAAAGTTAATCGCCCTAATGCAAAGACAATTTTTTTGCATGGAAAACAGCGGCTCAGAGATAGTCTAACTCTTTTAAGAAGTAAAACACAACACGTTTTTTTACATGCGAGAAGACCCGGCCAAATCATGTTTGTTCTTACGAGGATTTCACTATTTCATCAAACACAATAATATATCATTATTTTTATATAAATTATCAAATAAAATTACAGAAAGTGAGGGGCTAAGAGAATTGAATCTTATAATTAATATCTTATTGCCCCTCAACAAAGTGGTGTCATAACATTTTGAAATCACCCCTTTTCTTTAACGCGGCCGTATCAGGTGGCTAACTACCTCAATATTTCCAATGTATGTTATGACCCGTAACTCCTCGACTGGCAAGGAACCTGATGTAATTTTTCCAAACCTTATTAATTCTAAAATCATATTAACTTTGATCAAGTTTGTTTTGTTAATTTATTTTCTTTAATTTAATCTTCAATAATTTACAAACCTTACCACCGACGCATATAATATGTATTGGAATTATCAGCAAGAAGAACACTAGCTTAATGGTTAGATAACTCGGTCGTTAAACGAAAGGCATCGGTAAGAAACGCAGTCAGTCCAAGATTTATTTTGTACTATATCAAAGATTTGTAAATTAATGTTAATAACAAAAAATAGGCTTCTTTATAAGCGTTGATTGACATTTCCATCTAGATCAGTGGTTCTTAACCTGGGTTCGATCGAGCCCCAGGGGTTCGGTGAGTCAGAGTCAGGGGTTTGGCGGAGGTCAAGACACACACCCGACTCATATGATTCGCGATGACACGGTTCATTTTGTGCACCCGTAAAATATATAGGTACCTATGTTTTGAATTTAAAAAAAATCATATTTTATTTTTCCAATTAAGAAGGTTTCGGTGAAACTGGTGGGGTTTCAGTACCTCCAACAAGGTTAAGAACCACTGATCTAGATAAAGGATAAAAAATCCTTATATTTTTATAAATCTAATATAAATTGTAATAGACAATAAAAAAAACAGCTCTATTTACACAATTTTCTTTTCGTTTCAGATTCTGAAGGCATCTTATTCGTATTATGCTTTCCTGAGAAACGTGTCGAATAATAAAGACGTACCTTTTGGATAATTACTATTGTTAGACAAGTAGTTCAGCATTTAAATACGACGTTTAGAGTATTTATTATCTTATATTATTTACATAAAATTATAGTTACTTTACTTTTGTAAACGATTATTTCACAATTAATATCTGTTACGATAATAAACTATAATAGTCCACGAAATGTTAAATGAATGTGATCGTCTTTGAATGTCTTGGAGTATCTTTATACAACCAATAATATATTAATATCTTAAGGTTTAACCCTTTGACTAAATAACCACATATAGATACTTAGCGTATCACAAGGTACACAATATTAGCCACTTATATTTTTTATGTTGACACAAGTCAATATGGATGTGAATTAGCTCATGACTTGGAGATGAATATTTCTCAAAAATACCTACCAGTTATGATACTAATTTATTCTTGCATACAATTACTGATTTTTTTAATTTATCAAGTATACGTACACCGATATAATATTTCAATATAATTCATCCATCATTACAATTATTTCTATAAATACATATTTCAACTATAAAAGCCAAACAATAGAATGAATTAAAATGCAAATTAATGTTGTATTAATTTATGATACAAATTCCAATATTGATAGAGGAACAAACAAACTTGCTTTTTATTTTTTGTATAATAATAAAAATATAAATTGAATTGATTGTCACATCAAGTTTGATCAAAATTCAAATACATTTCAACTGAAAAACATTTATTTATATCCATTGATAAAATGTTAGGTGGAAACCAAACATAAGAAATCAATTGCTGAAGAAATCAGATCTATAGCATGCTTAACAATGTCATACTTTTCGGTGGGAATGTTATTTGCTTATATAATAAAATGCCTTTTCATTGCATAAATATTCCAAAACTTAGATATCTGGTCACAGTGTAAGTACATGTATAATTAAAAGTTAATTGTACATTACTTATACCTAGTATATTATTTTGTTGTTCATGTAGTTTTCCATATTTTATTTACTTATTCGTTCAAAAGAAAACAGTTTTATATCACATTATTTATATTCAATTGTGATTAAAAGAACAATATTTGAATTTAGTACCGTTTGTTAAAAATGTTATAATATATTACTGCAGTAATATCGTGTTGTTTATTGCAATGTAAAATTAACAAGATTTTGTTTATAACAAGAGTGAAGATAATCGCAATATGCCGTATTAATTAATATTAACATTAAACTTCTAAGAAAAACGAATCCGATTTTTAGGTCAGCATGTTAGATGAGCAATGGCGAGCAACACGAGAACATAGCAGGCAACGAGTGATTTAGCAGATAAGCTATTAATCAGTAGCATGTTGGAGCAAACATTTACGTATTGCAACCTAATAGATTATCACATGACGTTGAATTTGGTTTATAATATAAACTATAAAGTATGATTATTTTTTTCTGCACTTCGTTAATAGGTAATCAAATGCGAGTATTACCACCTGTAGTTTTGCGCCTCTGTCTTTTTATTAATCTGTATCAATAACAAGCATCAATAAGTAGCATAATGAACGTCTGGAAACGCATTTGATAAGCTACACGTCTGTATTACCCATTATTTTAAGCCTTCTTTGTTACAGGACGTTTTATATCTACTTTTATTAACAACCTAAACATTTGAAAATACTATGCTTAATATGGTTGTTTTTTTTATAAATAAGTAATCATATTAGCTTTTCATGTCATTATCAACTCACCCCAAATTAGCAACAACTGCATTCAATCAATGTTCTAATAAGAAAATTATCAAGTAATGAATTGTCCAACACATAATTTGTTAAGTACTATTACCATAAATATTACATTCTAATAAACTCAGTTAAAATAATAAAAATAAGTGTTTATTTGATGATGATTCCACCATTCCATAACACGAGTCCTACAGATAATGAGGACAAAAATCCTTTGGGCCTTGGTATTTCTTATTGCATCCTAATATAAAAGGATATAATCAAAAATAATGTCTCAGAATGTTGAAGAGAGAAGGAAATAGTTATTTAAATTGCTTTTACCCCAAGTGCCACCAAAAAGATAACAGATAAAGAAAGTCTTAACATATTATAAGTATTATTATTATAATTATAAAATTAAAATATTATATTATGCAATCAAACTAGATTTGAAGATGTGCAAATTATTGTTATTGTTTAAATTAATTTCCCAGGGGAACGTAGTTGCACAACTATACTGATAATATTACCAGAGTCATGAAAACTTAATGTTTTAAAGATTCGGTTCTGGGTTCAGTTCTAGTAAACATTCGATGAAGTTTGGTTTTGGGGTTTGGTTCCACCAAGTCAAAAAACACGCGTTTCAGAGTTCGGTTCTGTTTCTTAAAAAAATATAATATAATTATGTAGACAGGCTGTATTATTGATGTTTTACTAAAATTTTAAGACTGATTTTTCTGGAGGTACGATTCGGATTCAGAGCTCTCAAGATTCTGAATCAATGGTTCTGATTTCATACTATTTAAGTGGTTGTCAAGGTTCCCACATTTGGTTTGGTTTCATCTCTGGCTATAGCGCCGTATGTAAATAGTTGGTATCGTTTACTGGAAGGAATGGTTATCATTTCCTGCAGTCAACAACATTATCTACAGTCTAAGTGCATAATATAATCATTATAAACCTTATTCTTTTTTAACACTGGAGCCATTTTATTAAATATGAAATCATTGAATTACAATATAAGAAATTAAAAATGCAATGTTAAAAAAATATTATAAATTAGATTCTGCACGATACAATAATGTATTTTTGTATCCATTACGCACAACAAACTAAATCCTGGTTAATATTTTTATTTATAACCAATAGAATAAAATAGAATACTGTCGAAAAACGGGATGTATTCGTGTCTCTATTACGAATGGACTCAAAATATTGATATAGGTATATGATAATGAATATAACCTACCTATATAATCGATACTTAACATTTTTTTGACTAATACGGTATGTACAAGTACCTATATTATATATCTATTATTATTATGTTTCGTTTTAATTATTAATACAATGTCATTATAATTAATTGCCAATTGATGAAATTTCACCGTTAAAAATAAAAGAAATTATCACCCAAGAATAAAAAAGCGTACAAAATCTTTTAATCTTCATCTCTTCAGTTTCATACAATGAATAATTATACTGCACGAGTGTCAGGGCAGCAGAGTGAGGGGTTCATGTGGGCTATTAAAACAAGGAAGGAAACGCGTTGATTTTACGACTTAAGGTTGGCTGCCGTCTATGCACTAGTACAGCTCTGCCTGATGAGGCCAGGATATTTGTGGGTCCTAATTATTAAATCTAGGATAATCATAGTTTTATAGTGACGTAGAATTATTTATTACCAAAAAAATAAATATTATGTTTTAAATTTTCATAGATGGAAAAGAAAACTGAAATATATCTTACTTTATATTTTAACTGTGGGTATATGAACGTTTTTATAATAAAGGAAATCAATTGATATTTTTTAATTACATCCATTATTGGATAAAGCTCTTTCTTTAATATTTCTACATTGCTTCTTAGTCTTACGTTACCATTCACTTCTGCTAAGCTTCATTACTTCATAAATTCTACGACTTCTTGATATTAATATATTATGTATTCTTTTAAATAATATTTACTTATTTTTCGATTCCTATACGTTAAATTAAACATGCATCTCTCCTTAAGGGGGGACATGCTCGTCGAAGGTCAAAATTGAGTTTTTATTGTATTTTCAAACCATGATCCTGGACATTCCTTAAACGTTGTAGATAATCTATTTATATAATTTTGAAGCCTTATTATCCTTTATAGTTATTGTAAACATTTGATGACTGCATAAAGTATTTTTGTTACATAAAATAGTATTCTTTTAAACCTCTCGCTCTAATGTTTTAGAATATAGTCATATTTCGGTACATAACTGTGCAGTGGTGTTAAGATTTTTTACATTTATTAATTTTTAAACGCATTTATAAAACCATTAGCATAATTTATTACGAGATAATTTTTGTAAAATATTCACGATAAAAAATTATATTGATAATCTCTGTGATCCCAAATTTGACAAGAATTAGGCATTTTATTATTCAAAAAATCGGCAAGATTAACACATTTGAAGATGATTCTAAAGGTATTTATTATAAGCTATGTCCTTGACCATTCAAGTGTGATAAACATCTTATGAATAATGATTGCTTTATAATAATTATTGACCTAAGAATAAGGTAGTGTTTTTTTGAAATACGCTATTTCTGTTGTCATTCCCCAGTAGTTAAGCTACAACATACGGCCGTAGCCATAAATTGACAAACTATAATTAAAGTAGGGAGTAAAATGATATTGACGCGCGTGTTTGAACATGTACCGTTTAAAAAAAAATAAAAAAAAATTCGGTTAGGTACATGTTCAAACACGCGCGTTAATATCATTTTACTCCCTACTTCAATTATAGTTTGTCAATTTATGGCTACGGCCGTATGTTGTAGCTTAACCACTGGGGAATGACAAAAGAAATGGCGTATTTCAAAAAAACACTACCTTATTCTTAGGTCAATAATTATTATAAAGCAATCATTATTCATAAGATGTTTAACACACTTGAATGGTCAAGGACATAGCTTATAATAAATATCTTTAAAATCATCTTCAAATGTGTTAATCTTGCCGATTTTTTGAATAATAAAATGCCTAATTCTTGTCAAATTTGGGATCACAGAGATTATCAATATAATTTTTTATCGTGAATATTTTACAAAAATTATCTCGCAATAAATTATGCTAATGGTTTTATAAATGCGTTTAAAAATTAATAAATGTAAAAAATCTTAACACCACTGCACAGTTATGTACCGAAATATGACTATATTCTAAAACATTAGAGCGAGAGGTTTAAAAGAATACTATTTTATGTAACAAAAATACTTTATGCAGTCATCAAATGTTTAAAATAACTATAAAGGATAATAAAGCTTCAAAATTATATAAATAGATTATCTACAACGTTTAAGGAGTGTCCAGGATCATGGTTTGAAAATACAATAAAAACTCAATTTTGACCTTCGACGAGCATGTCCCCCCTTAACACGCTGTGCAAGATTGGTACAATATTGTTGGTTGGAAAAAAAAAGTGTTTTCATATTATACAACATGAAAAATGAATAGCCTCGTTGCAAAAACTAAAGAAGATTATATTTTTCATTGTAACATTGATTACCTACTATAAAAGATTTATTTTTACTGACTAATATTTATTTCGACCATGTCCGATACTAATAAGATCATTATGGGCCCCCGCAGAGTGGATGTACGTATTAAGAGATTTTGTTTTTACGAGAAATGGATGTCAGCCACTTGGTCAACCTATCAGCTCCATACTCTGACTCATACACAAATTTAAATAAAAACAATATGACAATGTGTACCTACTTGTCAGATTCAGGATTCGAGCCTAAGATCCACGACGCTAAGCCGCGCGGCCATCGTGGGTGTGAATTATTATATTTGTAAAATATTATGATTATATTACTTTATATTCTTAAATTAATTAATGTTATATATTATATTCTTAAAAAATATATATTCAAAAACTGTGGTGATGAATTTTCTTTTTTAATTTAGTTTAATATAAAAAAAATAAAAACTGAAAAATAATAAACTTTAAAGTGTGTTAGAGCTTGCAATAAATACCATAGAATTAAATCATATGCGCGCCACTGAACAGTCTATATTATTCTAACGTTGTGGTTTTGCTTTGTACAATTATTTTCAGTACTGTTACCCTTGATATGGTCGTCTTGGATTTGAAATTATCTTGTAGAGACCTTCTTAAGGGTAATAATATGATATCTTACTTTATACAGATGACTTGAAACCTTTTAGAAGGCGAAACGATTTTAATATTTAGGACTTGTGTATTTTATCTACGACTTAAGATTTAAAGATACGAGTATATAACTAAAAATATTTTTTTTATAATATGATAGAAAATATTACATTTTAAATCTTTTATTATGATAATATGTCGATGTATTTTGAATACTCGATCTAATACGAGGAGCGTTAATTAATTAAACAAATAATTCGAGCCATAATAATATAATATGAAATTATAGTGTTCAATTTAAATCAATGTGGTAGATAAAGAGTTTCAGCTCAGTGTGATGCTGCCATTGAAAATAACACCTTAGTAAGTTCACACTTATATTAACATTTCTACTACACGAGTGAGTATTGTTTTATAAGTATTAATTTGGACTTCAAAATTTTTACAAAACTGACAGATGATGAAAAACCATGAAACTTGATTTTGATTTTATTGATTGGTAAACTCACTTTAATTGATACGAGCAATATGGGAGAGCTGTAACGTGTCTATAATGTCTGGTAAAAATTCACACGTTAATTTGTTTAATTTGTGTTTGGAACTAAAATATGAACCTAATATATTGAGCAAGATGTGGCTAACATCCGCTCTTATAAAAGCAAACAACCGTTAGTACAGCCTCCACTCCGTGAAGGCCCATATGATTTTCTAAGGTTCGATCCATAGTAAAAAAAGTCATGAAATATTAAAAAAAAATATATGCATAAGGACACAATGTTATGGTAATATATGGAATAGATTCACTGTAATCATTTTAGTGTTACAAACGTAAAAAAAAATTATACTATGAACACTAATTATTTTATTGAACTATCATTTTTAAGAATATTTTGATGACAAATCACAATAATTAATAGTAAACACCAATCTGTCAAATCTATACTATAATATATTTAGAAAATATATTTGGATGTTTGTACCGTCATCGTGTCGGTTTTTCTTTATACAAATTCACACGCGCAGTCGAATTTCGACAAAATTTGCAGGGTAGACGGAAGCCAACGAGCCGGAGTGCGTGGTTAGGGTTTTGAATTTCAGATTTAACCCGTTGCACCCCGGGGACAGTTTTACGGTTTTTGCGGAAAATACCGCCTTGTAAATGGCCTTGAAACGCGGAATTTAATGCTGCAACCCCCATTTTTTATTAAAAATATCGCCAGAATGTGTATATAAAAAAATATTGGCGTTTATTTCACCTCGATCGGAGGTCAAATGGCAAAGTTAGATGCAAATAATTATGTTATTAGAATCGCTAATCTGCAGGCTGGCGTGGGCAACGCGTTACGCGTGCTACCACATTAGATCGAAATGCTTTACTCACGAACAATAATTATTGTATGTAGCGGCATCAAGAGTGGGGAGTAGTAAAAATCTATATTATATTAAATTTTGGCACCAAATGGAAAAGCCACAAAAATTTTATATCGAAAAGTCCTGGAAAGATGGATTGTATATTATTTATATAATGGATGAATATGTATATTATATAGAAAAACCTTAAAATAATAAATTGAATATGTACAACTTTTTAAGATATTTAAATGCAATAAATGTACAAAAATATACTTACTATAATACTTATGATGTTAAAAATAAAAATCTCTAATATTATATTTTTTTACTTTTTTAAATTCAATCCTTTGCACTCTACGTATTAAAATTAGAATTTTTATTTTCAAATATTAAACCATTCCACTTCCGGGCAGCGCCGCGTGATACTGCTAGTATGCATATAATTTTAAACCTAAAATGAACATAGGCTTTCTGCGTACTTCCAATTATTTTAAAAACATTATCTTGATGTCGATACCAGATGAACAAAATTAATGAAAATTGCGTTGGTGTCATTATCATAATGCATTTAATATTATATATTGTGAATTACTGGGAAATATTTTACAAAGCATGAAAATAATAATTGAAAGGTTTTAGAAGGCATTCTGACAGTTTAAATGACGTCATAAATGTCATAAATGTCGTCATTTTACAAAGCATGAAAATAATACTTGAAAGGTTTTAGAAGGCATTCTGACAATTTAAATGACGTCATATATTAAAAATATTGTACTAATAATACTTCAACATACTTCACAACAATTTTCATGGAAGTAGTAAAAAAGATGATGAAATTTGAAAACTATATCATATATTATATATAGTGATTTTAGGCGGTAATATTTTTATGAGGCACGTTCCTAAATTATTACTCCATTATGAGATGACAAAAGTATAGCATGCCCCAACTTTTCATCCAAGGAAAGATCAACGGTAACCACAACAGAGAACGACGCCGCATTTTGTCGCTTAAGAATATCCGTAATTGGTAAGAGTGCAGCTCCGCTGTTAACTGTTTCATGTAGCAGATAATAAAGCTTAGATTGCCCTGGTAGTAGCCGACCTCCACTAGGGGATCGCACAATTCAAAGAAAAATAAATACCAAGATTTGTTCTGTGCATTCTTGGATGAGCATCTGGTAAAAATATAAATTTAGATATATACCTACGGCTGTCAATTCAAAGTCATTACATACTTAAATAGTAAAGTTTATCCAAAGCTTTTCGGTTATAATGTTATTTAATTTTACAAAAGCCTTTTACTTTTGAAAGTTTTCTGTCAACTAATATTAGTATGTGTGTGTTATAATATCTTACCTATTGCAATGTAACCTGGCTTTAACATTTTTACGCTAATTAACCACCCTTATTACATATGGACAAAGTTCTCCAACCAGGGTCTATCTTACCTGGAGCACTAGGGATCCAAGTGAACACCAGATGTCTCCACTCGGCTGATGACGCAATCAGTCGGATGGGCCCCTAGGGATCGAACCAATTTCACCCGCCATCGGGCAACCGGCGTAGCACGCGCGTAGATGCTTGGTCTACGATGCAAATTGCTACGATGCAAATAATTGTTATGAGTCTACCATTTTATTAGAATATAGGTTATGTTACGTATATTAAAAATTGACAAATCAATATTTTCAAATCAGCATATTAATATTGTAAACAATAGTATTTTTAGAAGTGACTCATCCAACGTAAAATGAATTAAGAAAGTAAACTTATCAAATGCCTACTATGGCCGAGTGACTTACACGTTGGCTTATAATGACGTCATATTGCTTGCACAAATAGCTGTCACCCAGTAACATGTTTCTTTGTGTGTATGTCTCTGCATCCACTCCAAAACGCTGAAAAAATAGGAAAAAAATGGTGGTGGTAAATAGCTCAAAAAGAGAGAATTTATTATTTTTTAATAAACTTTTAATCACAATATACCTATGTATCGTTCAAACGTTTTCAGCATTTTTTTTTGTATTTTGTGACGAACTGTAATTTTAGTTATTAATTCAAAAACCATAGTCTATTTTCTTGAACTCTAATTATAAAAAAATGTATTTTGCAGACTATATTTAGAGTATTACATAATATAAGTATTTTATAAAACGTGTATTTTCAGAATTAAGAATTAATTAAATATTATACATCCACAATACTATACTTCTTAAAACAAGCGTTATGATTCATCGGCCTAACCTAATGCTAAAGACAAACTTCATTTGACCAAGAAGTAAATTTAAAACAAATTTATATAACGTTGGACATTGACTGAGTTAGTCAGAACTCTATTTCAGTTTCCTCTAATTCTAATTCTTCTCATATGAAGGCTTTTCAATAAAAAATCGAAGCTAATATGTTGACATTGGGTGATTACAATAATATCTAGCGCAATATATACATAAATAAATCAGCGTTTTTCAAGACAATAAATAAAATATATACAGGTAAAATTACTCGGTAGGCTTAACTTATTATTTTTAAACAAAATTCTCCGTTTTAACTTTTCTTTTACGATGCTAAAAAAATCGTCCGTTCCAGTGATGTCATCTTAAGTTATCTTACGAGTTAGACAATATTACCCTAGGTTAAAAGATTAAACTTATTTTGGCCACGTATATAAGTCTTCATAACATTTGTAATTTTTTAATCTTTAAAGTTATCAATAAAAACTTAATTATAATCATACGAGTACTACTATGCATTCTTATAGTCTAAAAAAGGCCAGTCATAAATCCACTGGGCAGGTCAAGTATTCTTAATTCGCTACATAAGTCTTGCATCAATATATTGTGGACAGCATGGTCAACTGAAATCTGACAGATATCTACCAATTATATATATTCACTGGATAATGTCATAAAATTGTGACATTTTTATTATTAGATGTAGTTATTGCATAATATTAATTGAAATATTTTCAATTAAAAAGACTGGATAATCCTAAGTAACATTATAACCCCAGTGGGGTAAATAATTTTCGACGCTTATGTTTTTTCGAATTGTTTTATCAAGGAGTCAAAACGTTGGAAAAGAAAGGAAATAAAAATATTTCATTATAATAATAATATCTTAATGTATGAAAAAATGCAATAAACTACCAGAAACGTTAGAAGCAATATAACATAAAGAACATCAATAGGATTTGTTTGAATTTAAATGGGAATTATGCCTAAAATAAAATATCTAAAAATAAATAATTACACTAGAAATGTTGAAGGGATATTACCGCTTCGAGTCTTATAACATCTACTTCTAAATATATATATATATATTGAAAGAGGATAATCAAGTAACAATGGCAGACGGCCCCAAAAATAATATATATTTAGGTAGTTACACGATTCAATAATTCAAGGCTAACTTAATTTTCCATTATAATAAAGCAACGATCTTCTGTAGCTGTATTATGTTTAATTTATAGTTGTTAATATTACCGATACTTGATTTACCATATAATTATTATTATTAGGTATAACTTAGAGAAAAATAATGATAAGTGTTAAAATAAATTGCGATTAATATACTATTATATAGGTAGTATTATAGTGTGAGTTAAAATTATTTTTACAATATTTTCTACTTAACTGTGGTAATAACCTTCTTTTCTTGTGTTGGTTAAATATTTATAATATATAAAAATTTATAAATAATACATCTTTTTTCGATCATGTCCGATCCTAATAGGATCATATTGGCCTCCACAGAGTGGAGGTTTGTATTAACAGATTTTGTTTTACGAGAAATGGATGTTAGTCCCTTGTTCAACCTATTAGGTCCATACTCTGACGCACACACAAATTGAAAAACAATGTTTGTACTTGCCAGACCCAGGATTCGAACTTGGGACCCACGACGCGATAGGCCGACGCTTAAGCCACGCAACCATCGTGGGTGTAAATAATAGTAGTAAAATAAATTATTTTAGAACAATAATTTTTTACAAAACTGAATAAAATATTATTAATTTTGTTATTCTTAAGAACAGGAACGTTAAGATAAAATTTGACTAGCGCCAATCGTTGGTTATAAAAGTGAGTACTTTTAAGAAACTTAATTGATTACAAAACCGATCGCCATTTTATTGGCAAAATTTAGAGTCCACCAGGAAAACGTAATTATTAGAAATAATTCAAACAAATATATTGATAGCTTAAAGTGTAGAGTATTCACCAGAAAAGAGAGAGCTGTGAGTAAGAGCTCTACTTCCAAACCTTTTCTAACAACTTTTCGTAGATTTTTTTAATATTAATTTTAGGTACTCTATAATAACGAATCGAACATTTTTAAATATTCTGTATATTCAGTATTTAATAAAAAAATATTTAGTGTTGGTATCATTCAATAATAATATGTAACCTAAATCTGAAGATATCTACCGATCTACAAATTTGTACAGCGTCGTATATTTTAATACATCAGCCGAGCCTCAATCAGATTGATGTTTTTAAAAAGTCACTTTATCTCAATTTACTTGTCATATGGGTTGATTACTTTTTGCCCAAAAATATGCAAATACCGTAGGCGTCAAATATTAGGTATTACATTTGCTGACAAGGAAATGAAGCAGTAAAATATTGTATATTAATTTTACCATTATTTCATGTTTTATAGCAAAATTAGACTACGTCCGACTCAATAAGACTACTTCACTCTGCTCGGCAATCCGTTCTTCTTCTCAAGTTGATTACTCACTGTGCTGGTAAGATCTCCCTCAGATACTCCCATAACTGTAATGTCACCGTAAGTTACCCGGTTCAGTAAAATACAAATAATTCAATTAATATGCACTGCGTCATCTTCATATTTCTGCTATTCCTATAATTATCAATATTATATCTAAATAATTAAATATATGTTATTATTATGAAAATCGGACCCATTATCCAGTGAACATATATTATAATTGATAGATATCTGTCAGATTTCATGTCCTGTACCTGTCTTCTTCTTTTTCTTCCAGCCGGTCACGTCCCAACATTGGGGCATAGGTCAAGCACTAGTTGGCGCCGCTTCCCTCGGTCCATCGCCAAATCTTGCGCCTCCCGCCATGTCAGACCTGTAGCACGTAGGTCGCTCTTGTAGCACCGCTGCAGAGTGAGGGAGGGCCGGCCACGGTGACGAAACCCTTGAGGCTGTGCCACAAGGGTACGAAGTGCCGCACTCTTTGGCGGCATCCGGAATACGTGTCCCAGCCACGTAAAACGTCTCTTTGTGATAACTTCAATCACCGAAGGTTGTTGTGCCTGCTCATGAACTCGGGTATTTGTAACGCGATCGTACCAATGTACCCCTAAGATTCGGCGGAGACATCGATTCTCAAAGCTCAAAAGCCGAGACTCTTGAAGCTTAGTAAGATGCCATGTCTCCCAGCCATACAAGAGCACAGGTAGGACGCACGCGTTAAACAAACGACATTTGGTCATCACAGATTACAGCCTTGACCTCCATGCGACTCCGAGTTGGTCGAACGCAGAGCCCGCCACACCCATGCGGATTTCAAGCTCACTAGAAACACCACCATCATCGCCAACTGTGGCACCCAAGTACTTGAACCTGGACACTAGCTCGACGGGCAGACCGGAAACCCGCAGAGGAGTGTCGGCGTCGATGCATGCAGCACGTAGATTTGGTCTTAGCCGCATTCAAATGAACACCCACACGCTTCGAGGTCACGGCAAGCCTGTTCACGGTTACCTCCAATCTTACCTGTACCTGTCATAAATTATAAATGCACATTGCATACATAGAATCGCATTCTATTACGAACAAAAAAGGTAGATCTTTAATTATAAGCGAAATAGAGAGACATACTCAAGTGTGAGAAAGACATATGAAAATATGGAGTGAAATCGAGTTAGTATTTTGACCTGTGGGCTGTTAGAATGTATAGAAATACTCGTAATATGGTTATAATTAACTAGATGCCTTCTTGTTTTCTTTTTATTGAAAACATGTTATGGAATTTAAGAAACAAATGGAAAATTATGATGATGAACCCTAATAGATATTTTCCTTCACCCACAAAACCAACTTTAATATTGTTAATCTGGTACGTTTATCTAAGGTGACGTTACCGGAACGGATGGAATTTATTAGCATCGTAAACGATAGGTTAACCCACTGAGTCATGATCTTGCCGCACTCAGTTTCCATTCAGGTTCACTAAACGTTAGGTGCTTTGTTGGTGCTTGATTATTAATACGTATCATATAGCTATTATATTGCAAGCATATTGTATTAATAAATCTGGTATTATGCGCATCAAAGAGCTTATATTATAATATTATGATTATATTACATCCTAGAAATTTGAGGCAAAGATCTTTCGCAAGAAACTCTACGATTATCTTTTATATGCTTGAATCACTTGACAATAAAAGACTTATTTCTAAACTCTGGCACGATACCGATCTTAACAATCTTTTATATTTATATAGACGGACTAATGTATTTCTTGATAATCTGAAAATTTGAGATGTCTGTAATAGATAAACTTTTTTATACCAAGAATCCAAAAAGATCATACGAGCCTCCACAGACTAGAGATATATTTACAATAATAATTCGAGTGCTTAAAGTCAGACAACGTTATCTACAAAAAATTGTTTTTTTTTTTTTGAGATAACGTTATTTTACATTTACGGCTACATGATAGTCAAACAACGTTATGTCAATCTTTTCTAATTTCTTATTAAATCGTCAGTAAAGTTTAACGCTAATTACATAAGTTACCCTTGTTTTCATATTTTTTTAAAACTATCCCTATAAATTTTAACATCATCATAAGCAAGATAAATGTACAATACACAATAAATTATAAAATATTAACATTAGGTTTTAAATAAACATTTCCCTAATGTTAAATTACAAGAATCTAAAATAACGATTTTTGGCTCTCCTGTAAAGTTGCACTTTTGTAGATAGTGTTGTTTGACACTAAGCCCTCGAATTTATATTGTTTTCCAAATTGAGATAAAATAATATATTGTCCGTTATTCTTAATTTTTTACATACGATCAGATTTACTTCACAAAAAAAATCTTCAATTATCTATGAAAATTTTCATCATCCGACAACCTCCTTTAAACGATTAAAAGTCTTATTTCTCGAGAAATTAAGAAGGTGAAATCTCAATTATTCGAGAATATTTTAGCAGTGTTACCAACGGAGTATTTTGCCTGTTATGCACCGTCTAGGGGTCTAGGACGATTTGGCACCGGACAACTGGACGCCACGGAATTCGAAAATAAATAGACGTTAGGTACTTATAGGTACTTTAAAAAAAATATTCAATATTATTATTTATAATTCAGTGATTATATTATGATTTAATAGTTGATGAGAATGTAAATATGCAGACGTAAACAATGATTTAATCGTGCATATGTTTAAGTTCCAACGACAAAAGAGTTTTTTATTTTATATAAAGCCTTAGGCATGGTAATTCTCAATCCGCGATAAAGAATACATTATGTTAAGAGTAAAATGAATTCAAACTACTAAGTAGTAGATAGAAACTGATTAAAATACCTCGTCTACAAGTGTCTACGACAGTGAGGCATCCAATTGTCCTGAGGCCAGTCGTCCCATTCTCCCGTCTAGATGGTAGCGACTTGCCTGCGCAGTATAGTTTGTATATTATGGTATAGTAACACTTTTACGGCGCTTTTCAGTTTGCGCGAGCTACAGTTCTTCCGTCCATATACACGGGCTTCCCGATAAAAACCGGTTTCCACAGGTAAGCTTGAAGTAAAGCATCAGCGTCTAGCCGGCACTATAGATCTATCGCATCTAGCATTTTCAGACATTGCAAGAAGATTTTTTTTTCAGAAGACAGCTAAAAATACCGAAACTTGAATTATAAATAATAATGATGTTTTAATGAGGTATCGATAGTTATAAAATTTCATGAAGATTCTCTAGTTTTTGTAAATTCAATGAACCTGTTTACTTCCAGCCAATGTTTACTAGGTGCTTACTTATGGGCCAGCTATTTTTTGAATTAAATAAATCTCTTAAAAATATGAAATAAGAACAAAAAGATAAATATTTCTAAAAACTTACCAAAATTAATATGTTTCTCGAGTAATATTTTTACACTAAAATGATAAATATTGTTTAGAAAATGAGTACCTTGGTATCAAAGTGGGACAAACGCCACCTCCCACTAAATTCATGTTTTAATTGATTATGGTAGTGCAAGTGATGCTCTTTTCAAAAAATCCACCAAAAGTATCAAAAACGGTAGTTTTCATAGAGATTTTTGAGTTTAAAGTTGGTATGTTATATGAAAAACGGACACTTTTCACACATGTTTGTGAGTCTCCTGTAAAATTTTGTAAATGGCTTATGTCCCACTTTGATACCAAGGTACTCAAATATATAAAAACAATTTATTTGGACGTAAGGATGTTGTTAACTCGTCCATGGTCTGACGTGACATATAATATGCTTGATGAGATAATTTGGCTCTGGCAGTGATCAATAGCGAGAATCAATAATTTTTAGAATTTCAAAATTTTTAATTATTATTGCGTTGATATTTTGAATGGTTCATTGCAAAATCATAACGTGGTCATAATGAAAAGCCGTATGGTACTTTGAAAAGAACCATCAAACCTAGACGTATTAAAAGCCTAATAAATAGTGATAACATTGTCTCACTAGTAAATGTTTATAATCTGCCCTTTTTATGTATATCATTGTGTGGTTGTATTTATTATATACGTTACTATTAACTTTTTATTGCCTATAAATGATGTAATAAATTTATATTTAGTCATCCTGCATAAAGGTGATTAATGTTTACATCGATGTGACGAAAATTAGTGTGATGTCATGGACCGCTTGTTAGTTAGTGCCTAGGAGGACTACAGCTTGTTTTCAAAATAAACACCCGTCGAGGTGACATGTGTTTGATGGGAATATTTTTGAATAAATTTGCAAGCATTATGGGTAAACATAATATTATTGTTTGATGACTCTGTTCCAGTTTGTTAGATCGCTGTTGATTTTGGCGTTCGTCTTAATTTAATTGTTTTCTAAATAACTTAGAGATGTAGGAAGGAGCTTATTTAAAGTATTTTAAAATGAGCTTTTGTCTAATAATGTTTAAACTTCGTTTGATAAACTTTCATACAAAATAACTTAATATTATTATATTAACAGTTCGATAAAACATATTGTAACGTTTAATTTCGAAACAATTTTCTATTGAATATTTTACGAACATCAATAAAGTGTTTTAAAAATAGAACTTATTATTTTAGAAAATATTTTACATTATTATATATAGAAACATAATATGGTTTAAAGACATTTAAATTCAAGAAAGGATAACAGTATTAGTAAACAAATACACGGGTAGTACACAGAATGAGCTAAGTAATTCTTATAATAAAAACTTATAAAAAATCATCCACCCAAACTCACCTTCACATAAGTAGAATATGTCAACATCCGAAGCGATTCAATATTGAAAACAGTTATTGCCCTCCTAATTCGCTTTGCCAATGGTAGGTTAGTTCAGTATGTTAAGGGAATAAAAAAAAAAAATGCTCCCAATATTTAAGATAGTTATCAGGAAAATTTCCATTTACACAATTTTTTTAAATTTACACCATTATGTCGGGAAAATATGTAAATAAACATCTTGTAAGCAGTGTGCTGGTATTCCTAAGATAAATTTAGTCGAATAAACCATACAGGTTAAAGTAAAGGAATTTAAAAAACCATCCAATTTAAGTCTTTACTTCAACTAATACGAGGGTCGGATAATACACGTTATTATAGACAATATAAATATATATTATATATATAAAAATATATTAGTATGGTATGTGTCTGCAAATATATTGACATATAAGGAAGTCTGGCAATGGTTAGTGGAACATTTTAATTTATTGTGGTTAATCGAAAGTAGCGACACTTGGTCATGTGAAATCTTGTTTTAATTGAAGCGCACAAATTTGTATGGTGTTTACTGTTAAAACTACGTTTAATTTGTTTACAGTGTTTGCAGCTTTATACATGCAATAAATTTTAGAAAGCTACCAACAAAATATTTTTGAAGTTATACTTGTTTTGGAGCATTTGGGAAATCAGATTAGAGTGTATTTTTAGCATGTGACATGTAACACATACTTTATTTTTTCACACGAAAAAAAACGCGCTCGATTGGATTCGAACCACCGATTGTTCGGTTATCAGCTGAACACAATACCTTTACGCCACAGTATGATGCTGCAATTATGACGATTATACAGCATTATAATAAAGTTTAGAATTGTTTCGTTGCCTAGGCAGCGAATTTATTACTTTCGGCCCTTTCCAATTCCTTACGTTAACAAAATATTAAACGTCAGAGTGACATTTGGTACTTTAAAAATAAAAACAACGAGAAACCATAATTTAGTAATATAAGTTAAAGTGTATAGAAATATACCAACGGCGTTCCAATAAGCGGTCCATTTTCTTGAGTGTGTAATTTAACAATATAATTAAGAGCTAGTCAAAGAATCTAGTTTATCACAAGTTTTGTTTTTGTTTTGTTACGCCAAAGAAGTTTTAACGCGTGTACATATAGTACACATATCGATTTTTTTATTAAATCAGAATCGACTGAATATGGTAAAATATTGTAGTATTTGTATTAAATTCTGAATTAATCAAAAATATATATGTCTATTGTAACGCGAAGTTATTAATAATAGAATATGCGTACCCTTTGAGAAGACATCGGTAATATACTTTCCAGTCGCGCAATCATAATATAGTTTACATATTACAATATACTAAAGTCAACGAGAGCCTACTTGATTGGATAATGAAAGGAATGATAGTTCCGATTATGGGATCAAATAATAGATGAATTGAACTGGGGGAATTCCCTCCACTATAGCTTTGCTAATGTTATGAAATAAATCTAATCCAAACTTGACGCGAGGGACGATGTTTCAGTGATGCGCATAAGAGAAACTGGGTGACCTTTTCAATGTAATAACGCAATCTAGGATGGATTTTGAATAATAATTAACATATTGTGTGGGTACTGGGAGTTTCAAATTTCTGAATAAATTACATGCAATGTTATTACAACGTTTTATTATAACATTGGAGATTTAAAGACCGTTTTCCGCGTAGTCGAATGCGTAAGGCACTAGCGATTATACGTACATTTCCCGGTTTGGTCACAATACGTATAATACGTGACTTTTAAAAGCTTTGTGATTGAAAAATAACTTTTTTTGACGTATCAGAAAATATTGACATATAAATGAAATGGTAATAAACGAAGTTATTCAAATGAGGAAAGCATGAGGTAAAAAAATGAAAAGATTTACAATAAATAGTAGACGAAAAAGTGTTCTTACGGTAAAGCAAAGATTAATTCATAAACTCTTAATATCAGGGCGTGAGATCACGCTATCACGTGGATATAACTTATATATATAATTATGAATTAATAGCAGTAGAAATTAATATAAATGTTATAAGATATTAAAATATGAGTAAATAAAGCTCCAAGTGTAATATTAATATTTTGTATATAATAAAATAATGCATTGTAATATGTTAAAGAAAACACTGTATTTTAAGTAGTTAACAAACTGGCTAGCGTGGTTTCTGAATCCTTTTAATATTTTTGTCATGCTTTTAAAAATATTCCCCATTACTTTAATAAAGCTCCACAATAATTATATAAATATATATTATATATATATATATATAATAATAATTATATACAGTAATGATAGTAACGCTATTTCAATTATTTTATTCATCTGTCATTGATTTTTTTTAATAATTGTAGCCATGCAGAAAGCTTGTGCACAACTTTGGTTTAATAATGTGGTAACATTATTGAACAATCGTTGTATAATTGTGACCCAAACACACTACTAGATGATAAAATACAAAATGATTCTCAAACGTGTAGCGTGTAGATATTATTAAAATTATTTTGTGTAGAAAAACCCTCTTGAGTTATCCCATTTTTTCCAAATAATTGATAATCAATGATTTTATCACATTCTTTTACATCGTTGTATTATGTTATAAGTATATTATAATGAAATAAGTACTATTGATTAAAAAAAATCTTTATTATTAAGTGATATTGTATCAACTGTTTTTTTTAGTCGACAGTAAGTCATTTTTATGAACA